>NC_089504.1:364032092-366627725 GCF_036850995.1 Saccopteryx leptura | reverse complement strand
CCCACCCCCCTCCCCTTTATCACCTACCCCCCCTCCCCTTTATCACGCACCCCACCCCCCTCCCCTTTATCACCTACCCCCCCTCCCCTTTATCACGCACCCCACCCCCCTCCCCTTTATCACCTACCCCCCCTCCCCTTTATCACCCACCCCACCCCCCTCCCCCTTTATCACCCACCCCACCCCCCTCCCCTTTATCACCCACCCCCCTCCCCTTTATCACCCACCCCACCCCCCTCCCCTTTATCACCCACCCCACCCCCCTCCCCTTTATCACCCACCCCCTCCCCTTTATCACCCCCCCTCCCCTTTATCACCCCACCCCCCCTCCCCTTTATCACCCACCCACCCCCCTCCCCTCTGGCCACCATCAGAATGCACTCTGCATCTCTGAGTCTCTTTCTGTTCGGATTATTGTTTTATTTTGACTTTAGATTCAGTTGTTGATAGATATGTATTTATTGCCATTTTATTGTTCATATTCTTTATCTTTATTTTTTCTTCTTCTTAAAGAAGACTGTTTAACATTTCATGGAATACCGGTTCGGTGGTGATGAACTTGAGCTATTTCCTGTCTGGGAAACTCTTTATCTGCCCTTTGATTCTAAATGACAGCTTTGCTGGGTAGAGTGATCTTGGTTGTAGGTCCTTGCTTTTCATCACTTTGAATATTTTGTGCCCCTCCCCTGTGGCCTGCGAAGTTTCTGTTGGGAAATCCGCTGACAGTCTTATGGGAGCTACCTTGTAGGTGATTAACTGCTTTTCTCTTGATGCTTTTAAGACTCTCTGTCTTTAAACTTTTGCATTTTAGTTATGCTATGTCTTGGTGTGGCCTCTGTGGGTTCACCTTGTTTGGGACTCTGTGAACTTCCTCCATTAGTGACTCATCAGGAAAGTGGATTGTGAGGCAGACGGACCCTCCTGGCACAGACACAGGCTGCCTCCTTGCAACCCAGTGTCCGTGCCACACTCACACCTGAGCTCTGCGAATGTCTGTGGCTCTCTCCTTGGGCTGGCAAGCTCCTTATAAAAGAATCGAGCACTTGTCACAGTATTGGTCCTTGAGGATCCCAATTAAGCCATCGCTTTACGATCCTTCTCCCACGAAGACTGTCCTTGATGCCCCTCCTCTGACCGGTGGGGTCAGCAGCTGGCTTAAAATACTGTGTCAGGCTTGACCTGTGGTGGCGCAGTGGATAAAGCATCAACCTGGAAATGCTGAGGTTGCCAGTTCGAAACCCTGGGCTTGCCTGGTCAAGGCACATATGGGAGTTGATGCTTCCAGCTCCTCCCCACTTTCTCTGTCTCTCTCTCTCTCTCTGTCTCTCCTTCTCCTTTCTAAAATGAATAAATAAAATTAAAAAAAAATACTGTGTCGTCAGACACTGCTCCTCCTGCCAGACCTTCCTCCTTTTCTCTGGCCCTGTCCACCCTGAGACCAGTTCCAGAGGGGAGGCGGGATGCAGTCCCTTGCTGGGCCTCAGTGTCTCCATCTGCGAAATAGGAAGAGTAATGGCCTAAGTCTCATCAGGTCCTCCCTAGGATCAAATAAACCCCTTAGCCTGGGACAGGCCAGGTTCGTGTGGCTGTGTCACCATGGGGGGCCCTGGGGGACGCAGCCTCTCAGCAGCTGGCTCTGGGAAGCTGCAGCACATCGGGGTGCGAGGAGGGGGTACTGCTCCAGCTGAGGCCACAGCAGGTGCATCACCCCCCCCCCCCCCGAGCTTCCTGCCAGCTTTTAACACCAGGCTTCTCCTTCTAGTTCTAATTAAGGGAGTCTAATTCTAAGATTCATGAGGATTCTAAGTTCTGGTGACTCCAACTCCAAGCAGATCCAAATCCACCCTCTTCTCTCCGCTCTCCTAGCGCAGTCAGAGCCGTGGCTGGCTCACGTCCGCCTGTACAATAGTAGCCTCTCTACAGCCACTGCCCCTTCCCCCACCCCACCCCCATACAGCCAGAGGAGCCTGTGACATCTGAGTTGGGTCACGTCCCTCCCGTCTGTCCGTGCAGAACAAGAATACAAACTCCTGAGGCCACGCCACCTTCGTGTCTCACAACACCACGTTGTGTCTCCTGTATAGCACTCTCCTTCTGGAAACTGCCCCAGGAATTCCACCATGTTCGTTTTCCACCAGCCCCTCCCCCCAAGGCTGGCCTCTCTCACCTCTGTGTCCCAGGGTGCGGCGTACACTGTGCTCAGTAAACGTAGTTGGTGAGTGAATGAATTCTATAATTAAGAGAGTCTGAGCCTGGGCCCTGCTGCCCAAGGTCTGACGCTCAGTGGACGTTTGTTGGTGGACTGACCTGGCACAGCTCCCGCTGAGTGAAATGTACCTCACATCTGCTGGGGGGAGAAAGTGGAGAACAGCACACAACTTCTACTTTGCAACGATGAGAGGGGCTTCGTGCTAAGCTGCTGCCCTGCGAGTCACACCTACCTGCGTGTCCTCACCGCCTGCTCAGTGGGTCCAGCCACCAGCTTACACCTGCCAGGCTCTCCCTTGCCTCTGTCCTCCACTGCTCAGCCAGGCCCGGGCTGGGGGCCTCTGAGGCTTTGGTGGGGGGCGTGGAGGCCAGTACCTCTGCCAGGAAGTGCAGGGCAAGTCCTGAGGTGAAGTAAGGGTTTGGGGAGAGGGGGGATGGGGCTAATGGACTGTTAATGGCCTCACAGCTGTGACCTGGTGACCCCTGATTCCCCAGGGGCTGCTGACAGTGCTAATGGGGGCTCCGATGCCACCTCCCACATCAGACCCCTCCTTCCCAGGCCAGGGCTACCAGGACGGTTCAGGGCGAAGTGGCAGGGAAGAAAGGGAATAGCAGCAGCCCCTCCTCCGCCCCGGAACCCAGGCAGCTCAGGGACCCAGCTGAGACTGTGGGGCGAGGTCGCCACCGTTCATTCCCTTATTACAAGTGGGGAAACTGAGGCCCAGTGCATTCGTCTGTTCCTGTTTATTCCCTCTCCCGGCTCCTGCGATCATGGCTCACACCTCCTCTCTGGGCTGCAGGACCGGTCACAGGCCAGAGGAGGGGTGTGGACCACTCACCCACGGGGCACAGTAGCCACAGTGCCTAACACCCACTAACTTCTGGGCTCAACAGTGGGAGAAGTAAGAGGAGAAACAAGACCTGCACGGGCCCGGAGGCCCCGCTGAGCTTCAGGTCTGAGTTGGACCAGTCAGCAGTGGGAGGTGAAGAGGGGGTCTGTGCCGGGAAGGCTGGAGTCAGACGGTAGAGAAACCTCTTTTGTGTCTGGATTTTACTCCTCAGCATGATGTCTGCAGGGCTCACCCGTGTGGTGACATGCATCAGTCCTTCATTCTTTTTCTGTGGCTGGATAATATCCCATTGTATGGATACAGCACATTTTGTGTATCCATTCATCTGTTGATGGAGAATAAGGTCATTTCCAGCCTGTGGCAACTGTGGACACTGCTGTATGAACACGTGTGTGCCTGGACCTGCACGGATTCCTCTTCTCATTTCTCTTGGGACTACACGTAAGAGCATAGGTCCTATCGTAACTCTCAGTGGAATCACCAAACTCTTACATGGTTGTTTCAAGGACGGTGTCTTCTGTGCTTTAAACTCTCCCCCAGTTGCCACGCAGACATGAGATGGGCGAGTTTGGCCCAGAGAGGCCACGAGGCGGCCACGACTCCAATCCAGTGGAGCAATGACTGTGACCGTGGGAATGGAGGAAGTGGTTGGGTGCGGAATTCAGCAGTTAGAACTGAGCAGCTAGGTATGGGGGCGAGGAAAAGCGAGGAACTGCTACCTCCTGACGTGAACATGCCAAGAACCATCCAGCCTCAGGGTCTTTGCACTGGCTGTTCCCTTGGCTAGGGATGCTCTTTTCCCAATGGATTCTTGTTCAATTCTTCAACCATATCAAGTCTTTGTTCAGTTGCTGCCTTCTCAGGGAGGCCCTCCAGGACCACCAGATTTAAAAGTGCAGCCCCTCCCACTCTGGCAGTATGAACCCCTCTCCCCTGCCTTATTTTTCCAAGATACCTATTGCCACCTGATATTTAAAACTCTCCCAACTTGCCTGACCTGTGGTGGCACAGTGGATAAAGCGTCCACCTGGAAATGCTGAGGTTGCCGGTTCGAAACCCTGGGCTTGCCTGGTCAAGGCACATATGGGAGTTGATGCTTCCAGCTCCTCCCCTCGTCTCTCTCTGTCTCTCCTCTCTCTGTCTCTCCCTCTCCTCTCTAAAATGAATAAATAAAAATTTTTTTAAAAAATGTAACAATAAAACTCTCCCAACTTGAATGTCAACTCCACAAGGGCAAGGTCATTGTTCTGTCACTTCTGGGCCCTTAACCCCTTGCACAGGGCATGGCACACAGTAGGTGCCCAATAAATGTCACAGAATAGCAAAAACTAACAGAAAATGGATTTGGGGGGCCAAGAGTGAGCAGGGTACTGACAATCATTCATTCATCAAATTCTTTCATTCAACAACTTAGAAAAATTTTTTAATTGATTAATTTTAGAGAAAGAGAGATACATCAATGTGTTGTTGTACTTATTGATGTGTTCATTATTGGTTGACTCTTGTATGTGTCCTGACGGGGATCAAACCCACCATCTTGGCAAATTAGGGGGATGCTAGCCAACTGAGCTACCTGGTCAGGGCCACTCACCATTCTTATTAAGCACCTGCTGTGTGCCAGGCACTGCTCTGGGTACCAGGGAGGCAAGCAAGTCAGATGACATCCCTGTCCTCCTTGAAGGAACATTTCCGTAGGGAAGACAAGTGACAAAGGTGTCAGTGTGTCCGTGAAGAAGAGCGGCCTCAGCAGTGCTCGGGGCCAGGGAGGAAAGCAGAGGACACAGGGTGCCCACCCGCCGTGAGAACGGGCTTCCTCCACAGCTGGGAAGACTGAGGCTCAGAGGGGGACGCCTCAGGTCAGCGCCTTGGCATTGGCACTGACCTCCTGTCTCCGGGCCTGGCCCTAGTGACCTTCCATCCTCCTAGTCAGAGGAAATGGTGGAGGAAACCATGATTCCATCCACCAGCTGTGCCTGGGCCGCAGGGTCAACCTGCTCAGGCATGAGAAGCCGACGGGCTCCTTTCTCAGAAGGACCCTTGCAAAGCCTCCCCCCCCCCCCCGTCCGTGATGCCCAGAGAGGGTGGGGTGGGGAGCCCGCCCACCATCACACACACCCAGACCCTCGGACATCGAGGAAGGCACAGCTGTCACACGCCAGCCTGGCTTCTGGCGTACTTGGCCTCCGGAGCTGCACAAGCAGAGACACAACGCCAGCCCCTCAGGGATCCATGTGCCCCGTGGGCAGGAACTGGCCTTCCACACTGAGACCCAGACACAGGTCTAGGGGTCCAAAAATGCCTAGACACCCGAGAGGGTCTCCACAGAAGGTGCTCAGGGCCCAGGCTGTCCTAGTGACCAAATGCGGACCCAGCAACTGGCCAAGCCACTCTGGCCGACAGGTGGGCGGGAGTCAGAGAAGCGAGGGGCTGGGGCGTGGAGGCTGAGAGGCTCACAGCCAGGTCAGGACAGCGAGCGAGCCCCTGGAGGCCCGGGATGTGAGCCTGCCTGAGCCGGGTGGGGCCTGGCAGACGGACCGGGGGAAGGACACGGGTGTCCAGCACATGCCTCACACGCAGCTCCCCTCACACGCAGCTCCTCACACCAGTCAATGCCCCAGCGCCACTGCAGAGATGAGGAAACTGAGACTTAGAGAGGTCGTCCCTCTGCTAGTGGGTGACGGAGTCAGAGCAGCGAGTCAGACCTGACTGCAGCTTTCATCCCCCGGGCTGGCTGGCTGGCTCAGCATCTTCTGGAGCAGAAGATGGGGGTGGGGGTGGGACTGCCCCTTTCTGCTCCCCCACGCTCTGAAGGCCAAGCAGAGACAAGGCGCCACCTTGGGCCAGTGTCACAGGAGTGAGGACTGGTGCAGGAAGCAGAGAATGCCTCGGAGGCTGGGATGTGGTCCGGGCCTCCCTGCAGGGGGCTGGTGACTGAAGCAGAGAGGACGTGGCTCTGGTTCCCCCACACACCCCCTCAGGCTCCTCCCGGGTTCCTGGAACTGGGGGTGGGAGTCACGGGGTACCCAGCCTACCCCTGCAGAACCCAGGAGCTTTGGCGATAGTCACCCAAATGGCAGGGACACATCCTTGTGGAACAAGGGCAAAGGGCATGGAACCCCAGGGGCAAGCCCCACCCCCACCCCTGCCACCTGCGGGCTAGTGTGACAGGGCTGGGGGTGGAACACGGGGTGGGCCCTGCCCGCCTCTGCCCGGGGCCACACAGGGGCTTGGACAAGCAGGGGCCTGGCAACAGGACCCTCACGGTCTAGCCCAAGCCCTCCGACCACCTCACACCCCTGCCCATCATCCACTCCACTTCGAGCACGCTGGCCTCCTGGAGCCCCCAGAGAGGGCACAGCTCTGGGACCAGGAGGGCGTCTCTGTACCTGCAATCATGTCTGAGACCACGGCGCGGGGGGCGGGGGGTGCTCTGTGAAGCCCACAGATCAAGCCTCGGCTGCACCTCAGAGCTGGGGGATGCAGTGGGTCCGCACCTGGTGTGTAATAATTGAATAGTTTCTCTGGCCACCCTGGGAGCCGAGGGAAGGTCTGCTTTGAGAAGCCTGCGGGCACCAGCGATGCTTTGGCTCCAGGGGCTCCTCCACCCTGCGGGCTCTCTGCACCTCCCAGCAGCCGGGTAGGAGCACGGGGCACTGTGTCTGTCTCCTTGCCTTTTCTGGTCGCCTCAACCCCAGGTTTACAGGCTGGGTGCCCTGATCTTGGGGAAGGAGCCCACGGTGGGCGGGGCGGTCACCCCTCTGGGTTAGCTCAGCCTCATCACCAAGACCACCCAGAGCTGTCTCGAGGGTTAACTGAGGGGCAAGAAGGTGAGCAGCAGAAACTCCACAGGCACAGAGTAACAATAAATTAACATGTGCTCCTCCCTCTCGTTCTCTCCGCTCCCTGTCACTGTCATGCTATGTGACCTTGGGTGGGTTCCCTCCCTCTCTGAGCCCGGGGCTGCTACTTGGTCCTCTGAGGGCGCTCTGCCAGGACCCTTGAGGTTCTGGGATTTCTGGGCTGCTTGTCCCTCCCTTTGGGGGCTTAGACTGCAGAAAGATGACAAGAGAGAGCTGAGGTGAGACATTCTCAGGCCTAGGCGGTGACCAGTAGCTGCCCCTCTCCGGGGCCACAGTGGCTGGGACAGACAGTCACACAGGAGGCCTGGGGGTGTCTGTGAAATGCATGGGGGAGCAGTGCGGAAACTGGGCTCCAGTGGGGCTGGGTGCCCACTTCCAGTGGCAGCTTGGTGAGCACAAAGCCCGGGACAGGCTACGGCAGCCGGGACAAGCTGGAGATCCGGATTGGTCACGACTCACCATGTGATCTGGGCCGTCACCTGACACCCACAGGGCTTCACGTCCCTCGTGTCCAGTGGGAGTCACACCCCCTCCGGCCTCAAGGGCCACGTGGTGGGGGAATGAAAGCCCTGGTCCTTCTCCGTGGGGGGAGCCTGTTCATGCCACTGCACCTTTCTGAGCCTCAGTTTACCCACACGCTCAGCGGAAATAGACCTGTGGCTTCTGACCCATTGCTCTGAGCCAGGACCAGCAGCCCCACCCCCACCTCAGGCAGCGAGAGGGGCCTGGGTGACAGGAAGCCGAGGCCAAGCCCAAGCCCAGAATAGCTCGGGATGGCAGGATGATGGAGGCCGTGCCAGCCGGGTGGCAGGAGCCCGTAATTGATGTCTCTGCGTGGCCGTGAATAAAACATGGGCCTCCACTCCGTTCCGGGTTCGTTATTTGCTAGGGGTCGTTTGTTAGGGTTACTCCTGCTCACCTCCGCCCCAGGTCCTCCCTTCTCCCTCTCAGGATTGGGCTCCCCAGTGTCCAGCGGTCAAACGAGACCTTCAGCCAGCGAGCCTGTCATGGACCCCTCCTGCCAAGCAGACAACCCTCACTGCTCCCACACTCCTCGCCTTCCCTGCACTGTCTCACCTCACCTGTCTCACCCTTCCTTCTTGCCTGAGGAAATCTTCCCCTATTCCAAGACCTCGCTGAAAGGAAGTTTAGCCAGCCTGCAATCTGTACCTGGGACCTGCCTCCCGCATCCATCTTGAGCATGGTCACTGCTGTCCTACCCACGTGATGATGGCTAACCGCCTGGCCAGGGGTCTCTCTCTCTCTCCCCCTCCACTTAACCCCACCTCTGCCAGCTCTGAAAGGTGCAAACCAAATTCAGTCTACCTGGATGTGCCGTTTTCGCCATCAGATGGTCAGAGATCCCAGCGTAGCGCACGGCGCTGGGATCCACACTCCCCACTGGCCGGAAAGCCAACCTCGGCCTAGTGGGTCCGCTTAGGCAAGCTGTCAGAAACGGCTGACCCCCAGGCCCGTTGACAACTTAAGCCCACAGATCTCGCACCTGCGTGAGGGGCGCCTGAGGGAGGACGGGTTTTCCAGGGAAAGGTCAGACTCCAGGCTGCCCACCACGGGAGCCGATGCGGTAAGTATCAGCGGCATCACCCCACAGAGCACCACGGAGCGCAGGAAAGGCAGGGGTTCCATCGCTCCTGACCTGGGACACTTGCAACATACGTCAAGCTTTTTAAAAAGCAAGTTATAGAATAGCATTCACACGTGTTTTTTTGTTATTGTTGTTCAAAACAAGAAACACCCCCCAAAAAAGTTTTGGAACCAATGCTGGGCACCTCTGAAGAACACACAGGAAGTCTGTAGTTTCCTCCGGAGAGATGAGAGGCGGAGGTCAAAGGGCAGAGAAGTCCATGCTCCGCCCTGACACTACGCCCACCGCGCCGATCACAAATTCTAAGCCACTGACCCCGGGATTTTACAGCGTGCACGAGTGCTCTGGAAACAATTCGGATGCGTGGAAGTCATAGCCTCAGGGCTGCAGTAGCGGAAGGGGCTCACTGGCCAGCAAGAGGGGGCAGTGTCTAGTGGTCTGGCTCCTGTACAGCGGGACCACCTTCCACCGGCAGGACCTGATGGTGCAGAAGGTGCCCCCACGTGGCCAGTGACCAGGAAAGTACCCACCAAGGACTGTGAACGAATTGTAAGATGTGTCTAATGCACAGAGAAGTGTGTGGGGGCAAATCCCAGACGTTAGGGAGGCCTAACCCCTGGCCCCAGACTTTTGGTCTCTTCTTTTTGCTTTCTCTGCACTTTTGAAAATATATATTGTTGGTGGGGGGTAGAGATCAACACTTCAGCTAGACTCACTGCCCACTCCCAGGCTGTGCTGAGGACTCCACAGCAGCCCTGAGCTCCTCAACACAGCTCGGGCTATATGTCTGTGAGGGGTCCTGTGAGTGTCCACCCCGCTGGCCCCTCCAGGAAAAGACCACATCTGATCACCACCATCCCCACCAGGGGGTTTGGCACCATGGAAGGAGCCAACTAAGACCCCATCAGGCCCACCGCAAGGTTGCCAGCCCTGTGGCCCCTCTCTGGGCTCAGGGACAGGAGGCCCGCCCGTCCCCCCACAACCAAACTGGCTTCGGACTCATGGACACAAGTACCCGTGGTGCCTGTCCGTCTCACCCCCGCATCAAGAGACTGAGGGGCAGTACTGGGGGCTCACAAGGAGCTTTGAAAGCTAGCACCCCCACACTGACTGCACCCCCTCCTTCCACAAACAGCGCCCCACATGGTGCCCTCGGAGCACTCAGCCCAGCAGGGGCAGCAGAGCTGTTGGTGTGGGAGGGAGGCGGGGGTCCCGCCTGCCACTTACTGCTTGTGTGACTTTTGGCAGAATGGAAGACCCAGTTTGAGTCCTAAAACTCCATTTATTCCCCAAGTTCCAAGCTCCTGGGAAAAGACAAGAAGAGGGAAGGGGCAAGGGCCTGAGAGGGACCTGGAGAGGGTGCCCAGCAAGGGCAGGTGCTGTGTGACTGCAGGCCAGTGGCTCAGCCTCTCTGGGCGGCCTTTCTCTGAGTATGGAACAGGACCCCTTAAGCTCACAGGCTGGGGCCTTTCGAGATGGCCGGAGCCGCCATTGTGAGAAGGCTCTGCACCACACGCCCGTGAGGAGGTGCAGGTATATAATCCCATTCGGTGATAAGATGGGTGCGTTCCCAAATGCGAGTGCCTAGAGCAGGGGTCCCCAAACTACAGCCCACGGGCCGCATGCGGCCCCCTGAGGCCATTTATCCGGCCCCCGCCGCACTTCCAGAAGGGGCATCTCTTTCATTGGTGGTCAATGAGAGGAGCACATTGACCATCTCAGCCAAAAGCAGGCCCATAGTTCCCATTGAAATACTGGTCAGTTTGTTGATTTAAATTTACTTGTTCTTTATTTTAAATATTGTATTTGTTCCCGTTTTGTTTTTTTACTTTAAAATAAGATATGTGCAGTGTGCATAGGGATTTGTTCATAGTTTTTTTTTTTATATAGTCCAGCCCTCCAACGGTCTGAGGGACAGTGAACTGGCCCCCTGTGTAAAAAGTTTGGGGACCCCTGGCCTAAAGCACACTGGGGGTCAGGGAAGGCCTCGTCAAGAGCAACTTCCGTCCTGAAACCTGAAGCTTGAGTAGGAGTTGGCAGAGGGACCCCACAAGCTGGGGGAGAGCAAAGGTGAAAGTCTGATGCTGGAAGGACATTGGGTATGGACGGAGAGGAGGAGGTCACAGTGGGGTGAGGGCGCAGGAGGTCTGGGCTGGGAGGTGGCAGAGGCGGCCGTGTGCGCAGGAAGACTCCTTTACCCTTGGGAGAGAGGCAGCCTTCCCCAGTAAGGCAGGAGGAGATCAGGGCTCTCGCCCCAGCTGTGTCACCATCGCACCACGAGACCCCCACGCGCCCACCTCTGTGCCGCAAGTGCCCCGGGAGGAGGCTGGGAGGACACGCCCCTGAGCCCAGCTCAGTGCTCTGGCTGCTCCCGGACTCTGTCCCAAGCCAAAGGCTCCGGCTTCACGTAGGTGGTGCAGGGGGGCTCTGCTGTGGATCAGGGGGCTGGACAACGGTGGGCAGGTCCCCAGCAAGCCGGGGACTCAAGCCTCGCTCCCATCCCCCAACTACGCCAAAGCCCCGCCTCTCTCATTATTCACCCATCCATCCCCTGAGCAGGAGCCTGCGGGAGTCCCTCCTCCGCGCCCAGCTGCACGGGCAGCACAGAGAGCCGGTCAGGTGCCTCCGTTTACCTAGTTACCAAAACACAATGAGGGCTGATACAGTAGCCAACTCGTGGGGTAACTGTGAGATGAAAATGGTCGCTACACGTGTTATTCCACATCCTGGACTCTGCAGCCTGGAAAGGAAGCAGCCGGTCCTCACCTCAGCACACTCACGATTCTGGTGACGAAGGAGACTTTGAGCTGGACTGTTCTAGCTTCTGTGGCCGGGACACAGGTCAGGGGAAGCAGGCAGGGTCCAGCCGGGAATCAGAGGCCCCTGCAGGTCTCTCAGAGAGAACTGATTCTGGGAACTGGTTGTGTGGGTGATGAGGGCGAGGGGCAAACACCAGTGATCAACACCAGCAGCAAACTGCCCCCCCTCAATCCTGAGGCCATGGAAGAGGGGCAGCTGCTGCCAAAGAAGAGGGGGGGAGAGCAGAGTGACCTCAGGACCGGTGTCCCCTGGTTTTCCAGAGGTGAGAAGCTGCTGGGAACCAGAGAGAACTGGGACAAGGACACTGTGCCCCCGTGGACCAGCCTCATTGGTGGCAAAGGTGCTTCGGTGCTTCAGTGACCAGCGTTTCCTCCAGATGGACCACAAAGAGGCCCAGTCCACGATGATGCTGTGCCCTGTCTGCGGGGCTGGCCAACGACCCTGGCCAACGGATCCCAATGCAAACCCTACAGGGACTCAGGCCAGAGAGGAAACTTCAGGCAAAGGGGTGGATGCTGTTTGACTCCAGATTTCCAAAACAAGGGCTCCGTGTTGTCAGAGCTCTGATTTCTTAAGAGAGGCTGGAAATCTGATTTTTTTTTTAATTTTTTTTAATTTTTTTTTTTAATTTTTTTTATTTATTCATTTTAGAGAGGAGAGAGAGACACACACAGGGGGGAGGAGCTGGAAGCATCAACTCCCATATGTGCCTTGACCAGGCAAGCCCAGGGTTTTGAACCGGCAACCTCAGCATTTCCAGGTCGACGCTTTATCCACTGCGCCACCACAGGTCAGGCCTGATTTTTTTTTTTATGGGTTAAAAAAACCCTCAGATTTTAAATGTTAGCCACTCATACAAAATGTTTAAAACATCAGGAGAGCTCATTCTCGGAAGGCCAGACTGAACATGTCTGCAGGCTAGACCACCTCTGTGGTTCTGCCAATTCTTAGGCAACTTCCTCAAGCGTGCCAAGCACATGCTGACCTCAGGACCTTGGTACTTGCTGCTCCCCTACTACCAGGCATCCCAGGCTCACTCCTTTACATTGTTCAGGTGTTTGCTCAAATGTGTCTCCTCCAGGTGGCCTTCCCTGACCTTTTCCTTCCCATTTCCCTGTTTTCTTCTTTTTCTTCTTCACAGCACTTACCTCCTCTTGGTACTTTTCCCTGATAACACATCAGCTCCATGATGTCAGGGTCCCTGTTTGGGGTGTCCTTGGATGCAGAAGGGCTACCTGGCACAGGTTAGACACTCAGTCAACATTTGTTGAATGGGTGGTTCATCTCCTCCCAGAATGCTGATGCCCTCAAAGGAGACTGATACAGGGGCAGGTGCTCATGGCCAACAGGGTACCAAAGACCCAGGACCTGAGAACCTATTGGCATTGGGCCACGGGCTTACTCAAAGGAATCCAATACATGCCTGAGGCAGGAGTCAGGGGAGCTGGTTGCCGACTCCTCTCCACCTTGACAGCCTCGATGGGTAACTTAGAAAAAGCCTGACCCCACTGGAGGCCCCGGTTTCCTCACCTGCACAGTAAAGGGAGAGGCAAATACCATTGTTTCAAGGGCACTTGTGGGACCCCAGGGGGGAAAGATCCACGGATCCATTCAATATTTACGAAGCATCCGCTGCTGCTCAGCAGGGGAGCTTGGGGCGGGGCTGCCAACGGAGTAGAGCCAGGGCCCCTGGAGGAAGAAATAAGAACGCCGAAGTCCCGATCGATGCCAGAGCCCGCAGTGGGCTCAGGCGCAGGGGCCTCTGTCCCTGCCAGCACAGGGCTGCAGAGGCAGCTGGACAGGAAGCTGCCGCTCTCTTTGGGCGAGCAGAGGGACAACAAGGACCCCTCTCGTATGCACACCCCGAGGAGGCCACCTGGGAGTTTCGGTCCCATCCCCACCATTGAGAATCCGGGTGCTGCTGCAGAGGCAGGTCCCTGGCGTCTCTCTGCTCATCCAAGCCAGGATATTTCTTGGACACTCGTGAATGAGGATGAAGAATTCAAGTGTGGTTACCGTTCTGACACAGAATCTAACCGGGGTTGTTTTCACGTAAAAGTGTGGCATGTGCCCCAGATCTTTGAGGAATGCCGATGTCCCCCAAGAAGGTGGGATGTGAGTGTCCTGCTGTTTGCTTTCTCTGGAGGTAGTGCCCCATATGAGGCAGGCAGAGACAGTTCAAGGAACGAGGACTTGGTCGCCGGGCCTGGGGTCAGATACCAGCTCAGCCGACCCCTCTTGCTGACCCTTTCTCCGGGAAGCCTTGATTTCCCTGCCTGCGGCCGGGTCCCTCAAAGCCCTAGAGCCCCTGGGCGGAGCCTTCAGTCACAAGGGCAGGAAGAATCAAAGTGCAGCGTGGGGGACAGAGAGGGCTTATGTCCAGAAGGAAGACAGAGGCAGGTCAGCAGAGCAGAGGGGGAGGGCTTATCATGAGGGCTGCTGTTCAGGTCTCACCAGCAAGAATGCGAATCCCTAAAACCCCAGGAACTCCCCCAGGGTCTCTGCCGAAAGAGCTAAACGCAGGGCTCACGTAAAACGGGTGCCCGGATGTCGACGACTGCACTGTCAGCAATGTCCAAAGGCGGACGGAGGAGCAACCCAATGCCGACGGATACACACACGGGGTCCATCCACACACGGAACATTACTCAGCCGTAAAAAAGAATGAAATGCTGACACACGCTACAACGTGGATGAATCTGGAGGGCGTTTTCTGCTAAGTAAGATTCGCCAGACACTGTTTGATTTCACGTACATGAAATGTCAAGAACAGGCAAATTCACAGAGACGGAAATCAGGCTAGAGGTCACCAGGGGCTGGAGAAGGGGACAGACACGTTCATGAAAGAGAGTGGAAAACGCTTGCCCAGCACTGCAGGTGTATCAACACCACTGCGTCCTACACTTTAAAATGGGTAATTTTATGTTACATACATGTTACCTCATTTAAAAGGGGAGTATCCCACGAGGGACACAGCAGCACCAATAGCTGAGGTAAGGACCGGACACCTGGGCACAAGGGTGTGGCGGCGGGCACGTCCCTCCACCTGCCCGAACCCCGTCTGCCCACCTGCGGGGCCGGGATAAGAACCGTGCCTGCTCCCGGGCGGCGTGGGGACTGTGTGTGCCGTGACACCGCCGGAAGTGGGCCCGCCCCTACAGCGCAGCGTCAGCAGTGTTCCGACCGGAACCCAGAGCCGCCACCGGCAGGGCCCACAGTGTCTGCACGGGTCTAGGTGGAAAGCCTGGCCCCCCGGGGGCGTGAGGCTCCAGACTTGCCCAGACCACGTCCAGGGCTGAGCCACAGCAGTCATCCCCCTGAGTCTTGCCTACTCAGCTGGGAAGGGGATGGACATAGTTTTCTATGAAGCTTTCTGCTTCTGGGATCTTCAAATGAAGCCCATCCATCTGCTGACATGATGGAGAGGGAGACGGGGTCATGCACTGGGTCAGCAGCGGTGGTTAAGTGACAGGGGAGGGTTCAACTTCCCAGCGCACCGTCCTTCGAGCTCTGGCTGCTTCAGCTGGCTGCTCTGTGCCCAAACATGAAATGCAGATAATAATGGCCACTTCCTCGTAGGGCCCTGTGAGGATGCATGAGTCCGTCACAGCAGTGTGGATTCTGTGTCTAGTTCCTGCAACACCCTCTCTTCAAGGGCAGGAACAGAGGATCGTGAGCACGCTAGCTGGAATGTGGAAAGGGGACAGAGTTGATGCCACAAGCGATGCCCTCTCCATCCAAAATAGACTGACTCTGTTAAACTTGGGCCCCCCAGGCGTGGAAACTCAGGCGGGCAGAGCAGGATGAGGGGCGGCCAGGAAGAGAGGACAGGAGGGGGGAGGGCGGGGCAGGGGGCTGGCCCACACACATGCACACACACAGGAGCTGCTGCCTGGAGTGTGGGCCGGGGGCTGTGCCAGGAAGAGAGGACAGGAGGGGGGAGGGGGGGCAGGGGGCTGGCCCACACACACGCACACACACAGGAGCTGCTGCCTGGAGTGTGGGCTGGGGGCTGTGCCAGGGATGAATTCAGCCCCTATCAGCCACACTTTATAAATTTTGCATCATCTGGGCTATGAATAGCTTTCTCCACAGCAAGACAGATAGATCAAAGGGAAGAGAAGGGCCTGAGGTGAGGAGCGGGTTCTGAAGTCAAGGCTGTTAGGAGATGGGAAGGACTTCCCACGACATCCCATGGGGGCCAAGAGAGTTTCCACGTCCAGGAGGGTGAGGCTTTAAAAGGGTCCTCGGCCCTGGCCGGTTGGCTCAGCGGTAGAGCGTCGGCCTGGCGTGCGGGGGACCTGGGTTCGATTCCCGGCCAGGGCACATAGGAGAAGCGCCCATTTGCTTCTCCACCACTCCCCCTCTCCTTCCTCTCTGTCTCTCTCTTCCCCTCCCGCAGCCAAGGCTCCATTGGAGCAAAGATGGCCCGGGCGCTGGGGATGGCTCCTTGGCCTCTGCCCCAGGCGCTAGAGTGGCTCTGGTCCTGGCAGAGCGATGCCCCGGAGGGGCAGAGCATCGCCCCCTGGTGGGCAGAGCGTCGCCCCTGGTGGGCGTGCCGGGTGGATCCCGGTCGGGCGCATGCGGGAGTCTGTCTGACTGTCTCTCCCCGTTTCCAGCTTCAGAAAAATACAAAAAAAAAAAAATTTTTAAAAAACAAAAAAAAGGGTCCTCAAAGAGCCCTGGCAACCCATGAAGACTTCCAAGAGTGGGCCCAGGGGGCGAGAAGGGGTCCAGGAGCCCAGAGTAGCATGTAAGCTCACCTGGAGATCCCCATCCCCCCTCAGCCCTGTGAGGCCCTGACCTGAAACGTGTCTCCTGCCAGTACGGGAAACTCTTGAGGGCAGGAGCCATGCTCCTCAGACCCTGTCCTCCGGCCCCAAGATGGTCTGAGGCCCAGCAGCACATGATGATGTGCAGATTCGCCCTGACCTGAATCGAAGCAAGTTAGAGGGAAGTAAAACTCAGGCACCACTCAACTATACTTCTCCAGGAAAACACATTTCTGAGATACCATGTCCATTCTCATCATCTCAAACCCAGCTGTGGTCTGAGTCACTGAGTAAGGTCCAGGGGGCTGGGGGTTGTAACAAAGTATGGATACTGGACACCTACTTCAGCCGCACTTCAAACTCGACAGGGATGGGGCTCCAGAATTTGTGTTTTAACAAGCCTTGCCCTCTGAGTGCACATGGCCAGGGCGAGTCAGGGGTTTTCTTCCTTCCTTCCTTCCTTCCTTCCTTCCTTCCTTTCCTTCCTTCCTTCCTTCCTTCCTTCCTTCCTTCCTTTCCTTCCTTCCTTCCTTCCTTCCTTCCTTCCTTCCTTCCTTCCTTCCTTCCTTCCTTCCATTTTTCCGAAGTTAGAAGCGGGGAGGCAGACAGACAGACTCCCACATGTGCCCAACTGGGATCCACCCAGCATGCCCACCAGCGGATGATGCTCTGCCCATCTGGGGCGTTGCTCATGGCAACTGGAATCATTCTAGCGCCTGAGGCAGAGGCCATGGAGCCATCCTCAGCGCCCGGGCCAACTTTGCTCCAATGGAGCCTTGGCTGGGGGAGGGGAAGAGAGAGACAGAGAGGAAGGAGAGGGGGAAGGGTGGAGAAGCAGATGGGTGCTTCTCCTGTGTGCCCTAGCTGGGAATTGAACCCAGGACACCCACATACTGGGCCGACGCTCTACCACTGAGCCAACTGGCCAGGGCCAGGTCAGGGGTTTTCAAACTGGGTTCAGAGCACCCTAGGATCCACAGGGCACTGGGAGGGGGAGGTGCAGGCTCCCTCCTGCTTTTAGTCTGGCATCTAGTTTCCAACCTGTTCTATATATCAGGCCTCATGGGCAAGTGTCCCCCCCCCCCCCCATGTCAATGGGCTTGTCAACTTTCATATTCCGCACGTAAGAGTAAAATTAAGACAACCATTTTGGAAAGGAGTCTGGTAGCATTTACTGCCCAAGACATAGAGCCTGTGACTGAGCACGTTCACCCCCAGGTGTGAACCCAAAGGAAATGCAGACTCGTCCGTCAGAAGATGCACAGAGGGTTCTTGCAGCGTAATTCAAAGTAGCCCTACATTAAAGCAGACCCTCCAGAGGAGAAAGGATAAGCACCTCGTGTATGCTTCTCGTGTGTATTTGTGCAGTGGCTTCTCGTGTGTATTTGTGCAGTGGCTTCTCGTGTATATTTGTGCAGTGGCTTCTCGTGTGTATTTGTGCAGTGGCTTCTCGTGTGTATTTGTGCAGTGGCTTCTCGTGTGTATTTGTGCAGTGGCTTCTCGTGTACATTTGTGCAGTGGCTTCTCGTGTGTATTTGTGCAGTGGCTTCTCGTGTTTATTTGTGCAGTGGCTTCTCGTGTGTATTTGTGCAGTGGCTTCTCGTGTGTATTTGTGCAGTGGCTTCTCGTGTGTATTTGTGCAGTGGCTTCTCGTGTGTATTTGTGCGGTGGCTTCTCGTGTGTATTTGTGCGGTGGCTTCTCGTGTGTATTTGTGCAGTGGCTTCTCGTGTACATTTGTGCAGTGGCTTCTCGTGTGTATTTGTGCAGTGGCTTCTCGTGTTTATTTGTGCAGTGGCTTCTCGTGTGTATTTGTGCAGTGGCTTCTCGTGTGTATTTGTGCAGTGGCTTCTCGTGTGTATTTGTGCAGTGGCTTCTCGTGTGTATTTGTGCGGTGGCTTCTCGTGTGTATTTGTGCGGTGGCTTCTCGTGTTTATTTGTGCAGTGGCTTCTCGTGTGTATTTGTGCAGTGGCTTCTCGTGTGTATTTGTGCGGTGGCTTCTCATGTGTGGCTTCTCGTGTGTATTTGTGCAGTGGCTTCTCGTGTGTATTTGTGCGGTGGCTTCTCGTGTGTATTTGTGCGGTGGCTTCTTGTGTGTGGCTTCTCGTGTGTATTTGTGCAGTGGCTTCTCGTGTGTATTTGTGCAGTGGCTTCTCGTGTGTATTTGTGCAGTGGCTTCTCGTGTGTATTTGTGCGGTGGCTTCTCGTGTACATTTGTGCAGTGGCTTCTCGTGTACATTTGTGCAGTGGCTTCTCGTGTGTATTTGTGCAGTGGCTTCTCGTGTACATTTGTGCAGTGGCTTCTCGTGTGTATTTGTGCAGTGGCTTCTCGTGTGTATTTGTGCAGTGGCTTCTCGTGTACATTTGTGCGATGGCTTCTCGTGTGTATTTGTGCAGTGGCTTCTCGTGTTTATTTGTGCAGTGGCTTCTCGTGTACATTTGTGCGATGGCTTCTCGTGTGTATTTGTGCAGTGGCTTCTCGTGTGTATTTGTGCAGTGGCTTCTCGTGTACATTTGTGCAGTGGCTTCTCGTGTGTATTTGTGCAGTGGCTTCTCGTGTACATTTGTGCAGTGGCTTCTCGTGTGTATTTGTGCAGTGGCTTCTCGTGTGTATTTGTGCAGTGGCTTCTCGTGTACATTTGTGCAATGGATTCTCGTGTGTATTTGTGCACTGACTTCTCGTGTACATTTGTGCAATGGCTACAACACAGAGAACAAGAGGAAGAACAAGCTGCAGACACAGCCGCAGCGTGGGTGAACATGCCAGTACTGTCCTCAGCGAGGGAAGGCCTGGGCGAGAGGACAGACACCTACAGGACGAATCCACTGACGCAGAGCTCAAGGACAGGCCAAGTGATGCTCGGTGCTATTGGTTCAGGGATGCTGCCCGTGGAGGTGCAGGGCGGGCAGCGCTCCCTGGGTGAGCAGGGTGGTAGCCACATGGGTGCACACAGGTAAACAGGAATCGAGCTGTATTTAGGTTGCATTCAGGTTTATGCACTTTTTATAAGCTAAATCTTGGGGCAAGAGGTTGACAAAATGAATTCATTTAACAACCACCAGCGTCAAGGAAGATACCGCTAACCTCAGAGATTTTCAGATCTGGACTCAATCTTGACTTTGCCTTCCCCCGCATGTGGCTTTGGGCAAGTTCTGTCACCACTCTGCGCTCACACGATGACTCTGAACCACAGGAGGGGGTGGGAAGAAGACTTCCCCATTCTAAGGGCTACTGAGAGCAAGCTGTGACAGTCCAGCTGGGTGTTTGTAAAGGCCTGGATCTCCTTCTGACCCCACAAACACTGCAGGGCCAGGGCCAAATCAGCAGTTGGAAAGGAAGCATCAGGGTGGCCTCTGGCAGGCACACAGCCCCTGCTGCTACTCACGCAGTCTGCAACCATGCCGGGCCGCCCTGTCAGCCTGGACGTCCCAGTGGCCTGCTCTCTCCAGCCATCCTGGTCCCTCGCCATTCCTACAATAGCTTTGTACCTCACCACAGGTCCTTTGCATCTGCTCCTCTCCCAGCTCCCTCCATGGCTGGCTCCTTCTCACGATTCAAGTTGCGACTTTATGTCACCTCCTCTGAGAGGCTTCCTGTCCACTCAGCCGCAGGCTAGAGAAGCATCCCCTGCCCTCATTCCTCTGCATAAATGCATCTTAGCAGATCATGTGAAGTAGACAGTCTGCTCACAGTGGGGCCAGTGGATATGTATTGGATAAGTGAATAAATGAATGAATAGCCAAACTTAACTCACAGCCAGCGAGGTTAAAAATATACTCAGATGATGTTTCCATTGACTTTCCCTGAGTTATGGCTGCAGCTGCTGCCAGCTCTGCCTCCAGAGGCCTCAGAGGAGACTGTGCTGCTCTTCTGCATAGCCAGACCAGGTGCACCTCTCACTGTCCAGCCCGGTTTATTTGTTTGCTTTTTAGTGACAGAGAGAGAGACACACACACATTGACTTCCTGTTCCACTTATTCACACATTCATTGTTTAATTCTTGTATGTGCCCTGCCCAGGGATCAAACCTGTAACCTTCGCTTGTGGGATGATGTTCCAACCAACTGAGCTACCCAGCCAGGGCTATTTAAATTTAAATTAATTAAAATTGGCCCTGGCTGGTTGGTTCAGCGGTAGGGCATCATCGGCCCAGCGTGTGGAAGTCCCAGGCCCGATTCCTACCCGGCATGCCCACCAGGGCACACAGGAGAAGCGCCCATCTGCTTCTCCACCCCTCCCCCTCTCCTTCCTCTCTATCTCTCTCTTCTCCTCCCGCAGCCAAGGCTCCATTGGAGCAAAGTTGGCTGGGGCGCTGAGGACGGATCCATGGCCTCCACCTCAGGTGCTAAAATGACTCCAATTGCAATGCAGCAACGCCCCAGATGGACAGAGCATCATCCCCTGGTGGGCATGCCAGGTAGATCCCAGTCGGGCGCATGTGGGAGTCTGTCTGCCCCCTACCCCCGCTTCTCACTTCAGAAAAATACAGCCTGACCTGTGTTGGTGCAGTGGATAAAGTGTCGACCTGCAAATAATGAGGTTGCCGGTTCGAAACCCTGGGCTTGCCTGGTCAAGGCACATATGGGAGTTGATGCTTCCAGCTCCTCCCCCCCCCCCTCTGTCTCTCTCTCTCCCTCTCTCTCCTCTCTAAAATGAATTTAAAAAAAAAATTAAAAGGCCCTGGCCGGTTGGCTCAGTGGTAGAGTGTCGGCCTGGCGTGCAGAAGTCCCGGGTTCGATTCCCGGCCAGGGCACACAGGAGAGGCGCCCATTTGCTTCTCCACCCCTCCCCCTCTCCTTCCTCTCTGTTTCTCTCTTCCCCTCCCGCAGCCGAGGCTCCATTGGAGCAAAGATGGCCCGGGCGCTGGGGATGGCTCCTTGGCCTCTGCCCCAGGCACTAGAGTGGCTCTGGTTGCAACAGAGCGACGCCCCGGAGGGGCAGAGCATCGCCCCCTGGTGGGCGTGCCGGGTAGATCCTGGTTGGGCGCATGCGGGAATCTGTCTGACTGTCTCTCCCCGTTTCCAGCTTCAGAAAAATACAAAAAAAAAAAAAAAGAAAGAAAAGAAAAGAAAAATACAAAAAAAATTTAAATTAATAAATTAAAATTAAATTTAAAAAATCTAGTTCCTCAGTCTCATTAGCTACATAAAGCTCAAGTGTTCAACATCCACATGTGGCTAGCGGGTACCATATTGGACAGCACAGATGTAAACATTTCCATCATCACAAAAAGTTCTCTTAGCTCTAGAAGATGAATCCTGATTGATCTAAACTGGTCATGGAATTCCATTCTCCACTGCCCTTCTTCTGAATAGTGAGACATGAGGGAAGACTTGGAGAGGCGATGGCACCGTGGATAGTGCATCTGCCTGGGACACTGAAGACCCACGTTCGAAACCCCGAGGTCGCCAGCTTGAGCACGGGCTCTCTTCTGCTTGAGCCCACGGTTGCTGGCTTGATCTAGGGGTCACTGGCTGGGCTGGAGCCACCCCTCCCTCGAGGCACATATGAGAAAGCAATCAATGAACAACTAAGGTGACTCAACAAAGCATTGATACTTCTCATCTCTCTCCTTCCTGTCTCGCTCTCGCTCTCGCTCTCGCTAAAAAAAGAAAAAAGAATAAAAAAAAAGTGGATCAGGCCCTGGCCAGTGGCTCAGTGGATAGAGGGTTGGCCAGCGTCCCAGGTTTGATTCCAGATCAGGGCACACAGAGGAAGCAACCGTCTGCTTCTAACCCTTCCTCTCCTTCTTCCATGGATCCCCGTCCGGGGTATGAGGGAGTCTCCCTTAGTATCTCCCCTCCTCTCACTTAAAAAAAAAAAAAAAAAGAGCGGTGGATGGGACCTGCGGGGGCACAGCGGATACAGTGTGGACCTGGAGTGCTGTGATCCCCTGATCCAAATCCCAGGCTTGCCGGTCATGGCACATACGAGTCAATGTTTCCCGCTCCGCTCCCCTTTCTCTTCCTCTTTCTCCTCTCTCTAGAATCAATAAATAAAGTCTTAAATAAAGTGGCGGGTGGGGCCTGACCTGTGGTAGCACAGTAGATAAAGCGTCAACCTGGAAACGCTGAGGTTGCCGGTTCAAAATCCTGGGCTTGCCTGGTCAAGGCACATATGGGAGTTGATGCTTCCTGCTCCTCCCCCTTCTCTCTCTCTCTCTCTCTCTCTCCCCTCTCTATAATGAATAAAATAAAATCTAAAAATAAAAAATAAAATAAAGTGGCGGGTGGGGCGCACCAGGCAAGGCTGGGCAGGGATCTGGGACCACGGGGTCACAATCGGGGTTCTGCTGCCGCCTGGTGGCCACCGGGGGTACGACTGGGGCCCGCCTCTGCGACTCGGGTCGGGCCTGTCCGGAGCGCGGATGGGGAGGGACGTGCGCGCGCAACACCTGCACGCAGCCAATTCGCGCACGCGCACACATCAGCATGCACACTCCCACACAGGGCGTGGGGATTCATTCACTGCCTCCTGCTTTAGTTCATGTATTCATTCACTCGTGTTTTCATTCAGTAAAGGCTGACCGACTACATAGCGGCTGGTCACAGCTGCCTAGATGAAGCAGATAAAAATGAGCTAGACTGGCTTGACCAGGTTGGGACTGGCCTCACCGAGAGAGGGACATGGGAGACCAGGGTTGGGGGTAAGAGGGTTCCAGGCAGGGGGCACAGTCGGTGCAAATAAGCCTTAATCATGGAGGGAGTGTGGGCACAAAAGCGCTTGAAATTGTTAAATGCTGTGCCAGATAAGGGTAGACAGACAGAGGCCTGTCCCAGACTGAAGGCTATTTAGGGACAGACTGACCTAAGCATGGGAAAAGGTGGACTGAGGCAGAGAAGACACGAGCCCTGGGAAGATGTCCCCATTTCCCTTGGAGGACTAGGGAGGCCCTGCTCTCAGACCTTAAGATGTGGGCGGCCCGACTCGTGTTGGCTCCTCCTGTCTTGTGATTGGCTTGGGGAAGCGCACGCGACCCCTTCCCACCCAATCAGCCAGCCCTGGGGCTTCAGCCGGAGCTCCGGGCCCCTTTGCTAAACTGGTACGAGCCCTGGGGTTCTGTCTTGTCCCCACGAGGGGATTGCGGAACAGCGGAAACAGAGCTAAGGCGGACACAGAATATTAACCATGCTCCTGGATCCAACTGTGCCTGAAGACACATACAGTTCTGCTTACACAAGCAAAGATATTCCCTTCTGAAGACTGATGGAGGACAGTTTCTGCCCCAGCCCGGGGCTCCAGGCTCACAGAGCCAGACTGGACTCTGACAAAGAGGCCTTCCTTGAGCTGCCCCCACTTCCCTGAAAGCCCTCTCCAGGGGCCCACTACCAGTTTCCAACCTGTTTCTCCAGCTTACAACATGCGTGGCTTTGGGCAACTTACTTCGTTCTCTGGGCCTGTTGTCTGCAAACTACATAATAACCTCAGACAATAACGCTACACCCTCAATAAGGTGATAGTGTCAAGGGCTGGGCCCAGCCCCTGCCCATCACTCTGTGTATCGAGCAAAGCACTCTTCAATGACAGTGGCCCCACCTGTGTCTGTTTCTCTGCCCCGCATCCAACACAGGGCCTGGTACCTCATCACAGCCCTCTGAGAGCCTCGGAGTCCTCACGTGAAAATGCAGGACCCTGAGCCCTGGCCGATTGGCTCAGTGGTAGAGCGTCGGCCTGGCGTGCAAGGGGTCCCGGGTTCGATTCCCGGCCAGGGCACACAGGAGAAGCGCCCATCTGCTTCTCCACCCCTCCCCCTCTCCTTCCTCTGTCTCTCTCTTCCCCTCCAGCAGCCAAGGCTCCATTAGAGCAAAGATGGCCCGGGCGCTGGGGATGGCTCCTTGGCCTCTGTCCCAGGCGCTAGAGTGGCTCTGGTCGCGGCAGAGCAACACCTCGGAGGGGCAGAGCATCGCTCCCTGGTGGGCAGAGCGTCGCCCCCTGGTGGGCGTGCCGGGTGGATCCCGGTCGGGCGCATGCGGGAGTCTGTCTGACTGTCTCTCCCCGTTTCCAGCTTCAGAGAAAATACAAAAAACAACAACAAAACAACGCAGGACCCTGGCAGGTCAGGAGGCCCCCACACCCCGACACTGCCTCGGCCCTGTCCCAGGGGCAAGAGGTCCTAGGGGCCACAAGCCTTCACTGAGGACTGGACTTCACACTGTGACAGTCACACAACCTTCTGATCCTTTTTTTTTTTTTTTATTAAAACAGCAATCAGGTAACTTCCCCCAATTCATCAGGGGTAGGACTCAGGACAGGGAGTCCTTTTTTCAAAACAGAGAGAGAGAGAGAGAAGGTGAAAGAAAAGAGAAAAATATATACAATAAACAAACTAAAATAAAATCCACAACCTGTCAAGCCAGTCCCCAAGGCCAGAATCTCTAAGCAGAGACCCTGAGCCCGTCCTCTTGGACCCCAGCCTGAGCAGAGAGGGTGGTCTTGGCCTGCTGGTCCCCTGGGGGGGCGGCAGGAGATTTATCTGGCTCCAAACCATGCAAAAAACAATAAAAACAAACAAAAAACCCAGCCAAACCCACAAAGCAAAAAGAAAACCATAAAAAACCAAAGAGGATACATTTTTTAGAAAGTGAAGACACCGCAGAGGTGACAGGTGAGGCCACCTGGGTGCCCCTTTAGAGGCCCTGAGCCCTGTCTGCCAGTGCTGGGCGAAGGCCTCAGGGCGCTGGCATCTCCCTTGTGAGGGGCACAGAGAGAGTGTGGCTCATCCTCGTGTCCCCACTACAGATGCCAGGACAGAAATGTGGCCACCCTGTGTCAAAGTGCGCAAAGTCCATTCAGTCGAGAGATAAAAAAATATACAACTTGGGTGGCATCCAGGGTTGGGCCAAGGCAGCGGCTCCCTTCTCTGTGAGGGGCAGCAGTGTCCAGCAGGGGCATCCAGGCCCCCCAAGTGCAGCGTCTCGGGGGCTGAAGACTTGGGGTCCTCGGAGCAGCAGAACAGAGGCACTGGTGGGGCCCATGTGGGCCAGAGAGAAGCCCTGACAGTCTGGCTCTTTGGCACTTGGGACCAGCCCCCTTGATTCCTCCCAGAATGCCCGAGGCCAGGGTGACAGTAGCTTATGGGTGGTGGGCAAAGGGCTCTGGGCAGCTGGAGGGCCCTGCCCTCTATGAGTCCTCTCCCAGGATCTCCTTCACAAAAGCAGCGATGTCTGTCTTCTTGGTTTTGTGCAAGGTGAAGAAAGGGTGCTCCTGTGGGGGACAGAAGACATAAGGTAGAAGTGCCCCCCGTCTCCCCACACCAGCCCAGGCCTTGTGTACTCCTTCTGCCTGACAAACTCCTACTCACCCTCCTAGGACCTCTGCCCCTGTTAGAGACGCATCGATGGCTTCCTCCTCGGCCCTCACGTAGCCGTCCACCAGCCACACTAAACTCACTTTTCCCCACATCTGCTAGGCCTCTGCCCGCGATGGACATTTAGCTTGGAATGCCCTCCCATCAGCGGGTAAATCCGTATTTATCCTTCCAGGCTCAGTTCAAAAGTCACCTCCTCTATGAAGCCTTCCCTGATGCCTTCAGCTAAAACAGTCCACCTGCCTCCCCCACCCTCACCCCGTCCGCACCATCTGTCACAGCACTGCCTGTGTGCCCCTCCACAGCACCTGCTGTGGAGAAAGGAGGGAGCCAGGAAGTGACTAAGCACCTGAATGAAATCACGCAGGCGAGCAGAGCAGCTGCCCACCTCTGTGCATGCAGCCCCTCCCCGGGGAGCCAGCCCAGGGCTGCGCCCTCCTGCTTACCATCAGCTCCAGGTAGCTCATGCGCTCTGCGGGGTTCTTCCTCAGGCTAGGAGAGAAGAGGGCAGCTGGGGCCAGGCTGGCACGGAGAAGGCAAGTCCAGCCACTCCAGACCAGCCAAAGCAGCTGGGCTCACCCCTGACTGGGCAGTGAGGACACAGGTGCTCCTGGGGCTCAGGAAAGAAGTGGGACTACTCTGGGGGGCTCCCGTGGGTGAAGTAGGGGGTGTGGGTGCAAATTACAGAGACTTGGACCAAGTTCTTTGCTCTAGGGCAGGGGTCTCCAAACTTTTTACACAGGGGGCCAGTTCACTGTCTCTCAGACCATTGGAGGGCTGCCAAATACAGTGGTCCTCTCACTGACCACCAATGAAAGAGGTGCCCCTTGCAGAAGTGCAGTGGGGGCTGGATAAATGGCCTCAGGGGGCCGCATTGCGGCCCGCGGGGCCGTAGTTTGGGGACGCCTGCTAGGGTGTTAGTACTTTATCTCCATAGCAATCTAGGAAATTTCCAATGAACCTAATACTGAAACGCTAACCGTAACAATTGTATCCTTGGTATCCTTAATCATGTGGGGGAAATCCCTTATCACAGGGGCTGGGAGAGGGGGTTCTTAATGAAAAAAGAGTCAAGGTGACTGATGACTCTTTGCAAGGCTCTTTGTTTTCCATCTTTTTTATTTTCTAATAAAATAAACAAAGGTTACAAGTTTTCCTCTGAAAATCTCTTTACCTACAACACATAGATGTTGACATGTTATATTCTCACTCCTTTCTTTCCCTTCTGAATAGCTTGTAATTTTATTTTATCAAACCTCTTTCAAAACCCAAGAGTGAGTCGGAAGAATTCCATTTGAACATCCCTGTAACTTTTTCCTCTTTAGTTACGGACTTCTTGTTTTACTTAATTATGGGCCAAGAACCTGGCCCGTGTGACTCTGCCTGTTTTACTTTTTCCCTGTTTCCTTTGTAACCTCAAAAACAAAATTTTTTTTAAGTGAGCGGAGGGGAGATAGAGAGACAGACTCCCACATGTGCCCTGACCGGGATCCACCCAGCAACCCCCATCTTGGGCCGATGCTTGACTCAACTGAGCTAGCCTCAGTGCCCAGGGCCAATGCTCAAACCAATCAAGCCACTGGCTGCAGGAGGAGAAGAGGGAGAGAAGGGGGAGAGGGAGGGGGAAAAAAGCAGATGGTCACTTCTCTTGTGTGCCCTGACCAGGGATCGTACCCCGGACATCCGTATACTGGGTCGATACTCTATCCACTGAGCCAACCGGCCAGGGCCTCAAACACAATTTTTATAAGGTCACCACAGGCATTCTTTACCTTGGTACAAAGTTCCAAACATCAATAAAAGTCAATGTCTTTATGCCCTTCAAATCCTCTAAAAGCCTTGCTTTCTTTTTCGGTCTGCCTGGGTCTGTCCACTTTCAAAAGGATGGTATTAACATCTTCCCAAGAACCAGTCTGTCAGATTTTCCTTGTGCTCTACTTCTGCCTTACACGTTGTGATGCCAGGTTGTTTAAGGGGTTCTCTGCTAAAGCAGAAGACGGCCGGGCCCAGCGAGAAGCTGTGCTCTGGCCAGCAAAGGGCTGCAGACTCACCACTGCGCAGTGAAGTCCACAAACTCAGGAGAGAAACGGTCAGCCGGGAGCTGGGGGGACGGCTCCTCTACCACCTGCTTCAGCTGCTGGAAGGGGGTCCCCCAGGACTCGTACGGAAACCGGAGAATAGCCATCTCGATCTGTGGTGAGGACAGTGGCTCTGGGTGCAGGGCCCCCACACTCTGCACCCAGAACCCCCAGAAGCAGGGATGGATCGGAACCTGCCTGTCTGGGACCAGAGGCAGGTCGAGGGGCCAACACATGACATCAGACCAAAGATGAAAACCAAGGGGGACCAAGTACTTGGCTCTCCTGACCAATCAGCAAATCTTACACCTCATGGAGCAGATCCTGCCCTGGTTGTGCTGTTTGAACATCCTCTGACTTTCAAACAATCTGAATTCAGATCTTACATAGAAACCCAGGTTCCAGCTAACACGGACCCGTCGGAGGAGCTGGCGGCCCCGAGTCACCTCTCCACAGGGCAGCAGCTTCCTGTTCCTGCAGGCCGCCCCTGCCCCGCCCACCTCCACAGCCTCTGCTGACCCTGACCTGACCTGGGCAGCCCTTGTTACTCCAGAGGAGCCGAGTGGAAATGCAACGAGGCTCAGACGCCTTTCTCTCCCCGAGGTAGGAGGAGGGATGTCCGAGTGTGAGGCCCATCTTATCAGCACCCTCCCACTGCAGCTCCAGCCCCGTCAGGGACTGAAGTTTGCAGGGCCTCCTACTCCACAGTCCCCCACCACCTACCCAGTAACATCCTGTAAGGCCCACTTCCAATGCCTCCTCCAGGAAGCCTTCTCCTCCCTGTTCCTACCACTGACCTGCGGCTATGTCAGTGATAGGAACCGGGACCTGGACCTCCCTGCAGGCCCTGCAGCCACGCCAGGTAAGTGGGCCGTGCCTGGCCTGCTGTTAGCAGAAGTCATTTGTGGAAAGGACTGGCTAGCTTGTGATAAACCCTGAACTCCGGTTTGACCGCTGAAATGAAAAACACAAACCAGGTCAAGCCGAGACTTCTGACGACAGGTATAAGGACCGCAACGAACAGAAAAGACCTCAACTCAAACAAGTGCTTTGTGTCGGCAACTGGCCTGAACAGATCACTAACTACCGTGCTGAGAGCCTTCCCAGGAGACGCAGGCCCCTCCCCGGCCAGGACGTACACACACCGAGGCAGCGTGTACAGCGCCTGGGCGGGTGTGCGCGTCCACGCGGTTCCCCCGAGGCCAACAAGCAGAAGTGGGGGCCTTCCTTGTACAGGCTGCTGGAGAAGGACCCAGAGGCCTACCCGAGTTTGTCATCAGAAAAATGAAAACATGTCCAAACTCTTGACCTGGTAATCCTTCTCCCGGTCATTTTTCCTAAAAAGCTAAAAAAAAGGAAAACAAAACAAAAAATGCCTCGGGGCACAGTGCCCGCCCAGGACGGGGTCACCTACAACGGTGAATGGGGAGAACCCTACACGTCCAGCGCCAAAGACCAGCCTACCAGAGGGCAGCTGAGTCCCCATAGCAACTGGGAGGCGGGACACCCCAGACCAGCGCCCACTGACCAGCCTACCAGAGGGCAGCTGAGTCCCCATAGCAACTGGGAGGCGGGACACCCCAGACCAGCGCCCACTGACCAGCCTACCAGAGGGCAGCTGAGTCCCCATAGCAACTGGGAGGCGGGGCACCCCAGACCAGCGCCAAAGACCAGTCTACCAGAGGGCAGCTGAGTCCCCATAGCAACTGGGAGGCGGGACACCCCAGACCAGCGCCCACTGACCAGCCTACCAGAGGGCAGCTGAGTCCCCATAGCAACTGGGAGGCGGGACACCCCAGACCAGCGCCCACTGACCAGCACCTGGTTGACACCCACACAGCGAGGCCTACCCAGACCTCAGAGGCAGCCACGCCAGCTCAGCTAGGGGCTGGGTGCCTGTCCTCACCCCCCCCACGCCCCCACAGCCCCAGGCCTGAGTCCCCCTGCCCCATCCTACCACACCCAGGGAAATACACCTGGACCTACAGGCAACATACTTCTTGCTGTGAAAAAAATTCAAGATTTTACCATTTTGCTTTTAAAATTATTTGTGTACCAGGAGCTCACTTAATTTGGGATTGGTGGTGATTTCCTGACCAGCATCATGAACTCTGGAGAAAGCTGAACAGACAAGGCAGGGAGCCCAGCTGTCCAGAACTTTGGAAGGCACTAGGGAAGTGCATGTCACCTGGAGACATTACCTCCACCACACCGTAATTTGGGATGGCACATTTTCTTCTCAGATTGTGAAGCCATCACTTTTTTCAGGGGTCTAAACTATTTGATGGGTCCTTCAAAAGGCCCCAGACTGGGCATGCCCCCTGCCTGGCCCCACCAGACCAGCAGGGCTGAGCCCACCAGACCAGCCAGGGCTGAGCCCACCAGACCAGCCAGGGCTGAGCCCACCAGAGCAGCAGGGCTGAGCCCACCAGAGCAGCAGGGCTGAGCCCACCAGACCAGCAGGGCTGAGCCCACCAGACCAGCCAGGGCTGAGTCCACCAGAGCAGCAGGGCTGAGCCCACCAGACCAGCCAGGGCTGAGTCCACCAGACCAGCAGGGCTGAGCCCACCAGACCAGCCAGGGCTGAGCCCACCAGACCAGCCAGGGCTGAGCCCACCAGACCAGCCAGGGCTGAGCCCACCAGAGCAGCAGGGCTGAGCCCACCAGACCAGCAGGGCTGAGCCCACCAGACCAGCCAGGGCTGAGTCCACCAGAGCAGCAGGGCTGAGCCCACCAGACCAGCCAGGGCTGAGTCCACCAGACCAGCAGGGCTGAGCCCACCAGACCAGCCAGGGCTGAGCCCACCAGACCAGCCAGGGCTGAGCCCACCAGAGCAGCAGGGCTGAGCCCACCAGACCAGCAGGGCTGAGCCCACCAGACCAGCCAGGGCTGAGTCCACCAGAGCAGCAGGGCTGAGCCCACCAGACCAGCAGGGCTGAGCCCACCAGACCAGCCAGGGCTGAGTCCACCAGACCAGCCAGGGCTGAGTCCACCAGAGCAGCAGGGCTGAGCCCACCAGACCAGCAGGGCTGAGTCCACCAGACCAGCAGGGCTGAGCCCACCAGACCAGCCAGGGCTGAGTCCACCTGACCAGCAGGGCTGAGCCCACCAGACCAGCCAGGGCTGAGTCCACCAGAGCAGCAGGGCTGAGCCCACCAGACCAGCAGGGCTGAGCCCACCAGACCAGCCAGGGCTGAGTCCACCAGACCAGCCAGGGCTGAGTCCACCAGAGCAGCAGGGCTGAGCCCACCAGACCAGCAGGGCTGAGTCCACCAGACCAGCAGGGCTGAGCCCACCAGACCAGCCAGGGCTGAGTCCACCTGACCAGCAGGGCTGAGCCCACCAGACCAGCCAGGGCTGAGTCCACCAGAGCAGCAGGGCTGAGCCCACCAGACCAGCAGGGCTGAGTCCACCAGAGCAGCAGGGCTGAGCCCACCAGACCAGCAGGGCTGAGCCCACCAGACCAGCAGGGCTGAGCCCACCAGACCAGCCAGGGCTGAGCCCACCAGACCAGCCAGGGCTGAGCCCACCAGAGCAGCAGGGCTGAGCCCACCAGAGCAGCAGGGCTGAGCCCACCAGAGCAGCAGGGCTGAGTCCACCAGAGCAGCAGGGCTGAGCCCACCAGAGCAGCAGGGCTGAGCCCACCAGACCAGCAGGGCTGAGCCCACCAGACCAGCAGGGCTGAGCCCACCAGACCAGCCAGGGCTGAGTCCACCAGACCAGCCAGGGCTGAGCCCACCAGACCAGCCAGGGCTGAGCCCACCAGACCAGCCGGGCTGAGCCCACCAGAGCAGCCAGGGCTGAGCCCACCAGACCAGCAGGGCTGAGCCCACCAGACCAGCAGGGCTGAGCCCACCAGACCAGCCAGGGCTGAGCCCACCAGACCAGCAGGGCTGAGTCCACCAGACCAGCCAGGGCTGAGTCCACCAGAGCAGCAGGGCTGAGCCCACCAGAGCAGCAGGGCTGAGCCCACCAGACCAGCAGGGCTGAGCCCACCAGACCAGCAGGGCTGAGCCCACCAGACCAGCCAGGGCTGAGCCCACCAGACCAGCAGGGCTGAGCCCACCAGACCAGCCAGGGCTGAGTCCACCAGAGCAGCAGGGCTGAGCCCACCCCACCAGCCAGGGCTGAGCCCACCAGACCAGCCAGGGCTGAGCCCACCAGACCAGCCGGGCTGAGCCCACCAGACCAGCCGGGCTGAGCCCACCAGAGCAGCAGGGCTGAGCCCACCAGACCAGCCAGGGCTGAGCCCACCAGACCAGCCAGGGCTGAGCCCACCAGAGCAGCCAGGGCTGAGCCCACCAGACCAGCCAGGGCTGAGCCCACCAGACCAGCAGGGCTGAGCCCACCCCACCAGCAGGGCTGAGCCCAGCCCCAGGGGTTACCATGGTGATGCCGAGGCTCCAGACATCGGACTTAACGTTGTAGCCCTTCTGGTTCAGCTCCGGGTTGATTCTCTCGGGCTGTAAGAGGGACCGATGAGATATAAACACCCACTCCACAGAGAAGGGCTAGAACAGGGGCAACCCAAACCCCCCAGCTAGGTCTTGCCTCCCCCACCCCAAACTGAGGGGTCAGTGCTCATCCCTGCCCACCTCCCCGTGTGACAGATAAGGAAACTGAGGCAGGCAAGGGCCGGGGTCTCGTGGAAAAGCCCCAAACCTTGCCTCAAAGGTGCCCTTGACTAGGGTTGAGAAGGGCACCTTCAGAACACTGGGCGGGGGCGGGGGGGCCTGCACAGATCCCACAAGTTGCCTCCACCTGGGTGTCCATAAAACTTGTTATCCAATACAAATGGCCAACAGATATATGAAAAAATGCTCAGCTTCATTAGTTATTAGGGAAATGCAAATCAAAACTACAATGAGATACCACCTCACACCTGTTAGATTAGCTATGATCAACAAGACGGGTAATAGCAAATGTTGGAGAGGCTGTGGAGAAAAAGGAACCCTCATTCACTGTTGGTGGGACTGTAAGGTAGTACAACCATTATGGAGGAAAGTATGGTGGTTCCTCAAAAAACTGCAAATAGAAATACCTTATGACCCAGCAATCCCTCTACTGGGTATATACTCCCAAAACTCAGAAACATTGATACGTGAAGACACATGTAGCCCCATGTTCATTGCAGCACTGTTCACAGTGGCCAAGACATGGAAACAACCAAAAAGCCCTTCAATAGAAGACTGGATAAAGAAGATGTGGCACATATACACTATGGAATACTACTCAGCCATAAGAAACGATGACATCAGATCATTTACAGCAAAATGGTGGGATCTTGATAACATTATAAGGAGTGAAATAAGTAAATCAGAAAAAAACAAGAACTACATGATTCCATACATTGGTGGAACATAAAAATGAGACTAAGAGACATGGACAAGAGTGTGGTGGTTACCAGGGGTGGGGGGAGGGAGGAAAGGGGGAGAGTTAGGGGGAGGGGGAGGGGCACAGAGAACTAGATAGAGGGTGGCGAAGGACAATCTGACTTTGGGCGAGGGGTATGCAACATAATTTAATGACAAAATAACCTAGACATGTTTTCTTTGAATATATGTACCCTGATTTATTAATGTCATCCCATTACCATTAATAAAAATTTATTTAAAAAAAAAAAAAAAAAAAAAAAAACTTGTTATCCAAGTGGGCAATTCAGGGCATAATTAGCAATGGGTAAGAGGGCCGCCCAGGCAGGCTGGGCGGCAGAGGTCTGGGGGCGGCCCTGACCACGAGAGACAGGACACCTCATCTTCCAGGGACATCCTCGCCGGACCCATAGTCCAGAACTTGGGGGGCGGGGGGACGACTACTCACGGCCATGTACGGCTTGCAGCCGGCATCCATCGTCTTGGCCACGGAATCCACCAAGTAGCCGCTGATCCCAAAGTCACACATCTTCACATGTCCCTCCTTGTTGATGAGGACATTCGATGGTTTCACATCTGCCAAGGACAGAACAGGCCTTTCCAGTGGCTGGAGCCCTGGCTGGAGGGCAGCAGGCCACCCCCACGCCCCAACCAGCGGGGCAGATGCTGCCAGGGCCCAGGGAGTGGGTGAGGGACTGAGGCCCCAACAGGCACTGCCCGAGCCAGGGCCACATGCTGGTGATGACACAGTGAGGACGTGCTCTAGCCGCCAGCCCCACGTGGGGAGGGAAGTCAGGGCTTCACTGCTTCACCCAGGGTGGTGTCCCGGTGCCAACATTAGCACGCTGGCCACCAGGCCCAGAGGAGCAAGCCTGTCCTGGCTGTGCAGCCTCCTGGCTGGGCCTCGACTCCCACTTCCCCGCACAACCTCTAGCTCTGGGGTCTCCCCAGGCTGGGGTGCGGGGCTCATCACTGAGGGGCAAGACCCAGAAACCCCCTCGTGCCCATGCCGAGAGGTCAGCAGGTTCGAAGGGGAAGCAGAGGGCAGCAGCTAAAACACAGGAGGCAGGTCTGCATGAGGACACATGCCGTGACGTGAGACTGACACGGAGCAGGCTGCACCTCAGGGAACCTTCCAGCAAATGTGCACACACAACACACACCTCCATGTGCTTTCTAAGGGGACGTGCGCACAGCACAGAGAAGAACAGAAAAAGGTCTGGAAGTTTCCACACTGAACTGCCAACACTGGTCAGCTGGGTGTGGGGGCTGGGATGGCCACTGAGGGGTTCAGTCTCATTAGCTTCGTGAAAAGCAGTGTGTCAGGGTGAAAGGGCCACTAGGAATCACAGGAAGGAAGGCGCTGTGACTTCACAACCTGGGTGGGTCTCAGGGGCTGCAGGTAAGTCAAAGAGGCTGGGCAGGGCACGTGCAGGGGAGTCCCTCTATATGGAGTTCAAGAAGAAGAAGAACCAATCTGCCGTGGGGAACACCAGACGGGCAGTGTGGGGACGAGGGGTGCAGGCACCAGCCAGGATGGGCCGAGAGAACTTTCCAGGGCGGGGTGCAGGGTAGAAACACACTGCATCTTACTAGGGGCGGGGTTCCACGGGTGTGAACTCCGGACAGAGTCATCAAACAGTAACTACAGATCTGTGCAAACAACACAGAATCCGTCAGCCTTCCTGGGGAAAGGCCCAGACAGGCCTCTGAGTACCAAGGGGAGGTGGCCAGCGGGAGGGGTCTGGTTCTGGGCTAGCGGTCAAGGGAAATGGCTAGAAGTGGAGAGTGGCCTAGACTGGGAAGTAGGATCCACCCCTGACCCCACCAAGCACATCCCTGCCTATCACCTATCTGAGCCTCAGCTGGCTCATCCTGAAGAGGGACTGGGTGAGACCGTGCGCGTGAGCAGCCCGCAGGCCCCTCTCTGACGGCGGCAGCAGGCACTGACCTCTGTGGATCACAGACAGCTTGCTGTGCAGGTGCTCCAGCGCCCTCACGATCTGGCATGCAGGACAGAGAAACAGAACGGATGTCACTTCTGGCTGCATCAACAATGACAGAGCGGCAAGACCCGCCTCCACCTGTGTCCATCCGCCTTCTCGCCCACGTACATCCCGGACCCCTCATTAACCCCGCCCGGCTCCCGCCCACATCCCAGCCTCTGCGTCAGAGACCTGGCAACCTTGGTACAGACGTACCTGGCTTCTGCTTCTCTCCCACCCAGCCAAGTGGGCCAGGGTCTTGGGCTCACGTATTTACCAGGGAAACGATGTCCGGGAAGCCCCTGTAGAACCCTGGGCTGGGGACCCCTCGGGGGGCCGTCACCACCCCTACCAGGCTCTTGGGGAAAACCCAGCCCTCCTAGTCTCCCTGGCTCCTCGCTCCTCCCTCAGCAGAGATGGTGGACGGCGTGCTTGGACTATTCGCCTCAGGAAGACACGGCGGCAGCCTGGGCAATCAGCCCAATGGTTCTGACCCAATACCTAGGCGTGGGTATGTTTTAAATGGTCCCAGGTGCAGCCAGAATGAAAAATCGAGGGTTTACCCATCTTCTTCTTCCTCTGGCTGCTGGGATGTTGGAGCCCAGTGCTGCTGCCCTCCCAGAGCACATTCAACCTCAAAAAGCAAACTCTGGGGTGCTAACCTTTCCCCCAACTTAACTCACACCCCTCTGAGCTGCCTGCCTCGGGGCCTTCCAGCACGAGGAGTTGTATATACTAAGTCCTTTTCAAAACGGTCTGGGAAGCCCAGGAGTTGTGCACAAAGGCCTGGGGCCCCAGGAGCTGCCAGATCTGTGTGGCTCTGGAGGCCTGGGCCACAGGGTCTCTCAGCAAAAAGGCTCTGGTCCAGGGCTGAGGAGTTGGGCCCCTGGTGGGAAGTTGCCCCGGTTAAGGGCCACACTGGGGCCCAGCTCTGCCCACGATACCACCATCAGACTGGGCTTTGCGCCTGCGGGGGTCAGCTGGGGCCTCTGCTGTGCACCTAGAACTCCCAACCCCACCAGGCTTGAGACCACTTACAGACACAGCAATCTCCCCAAGAATGTCCTCTGGAATCGTCATGTTTTTATCAAGCACCTTCCGGTAGAACTTGTCCAGGGATGTGTCCATGAGCTCCATGCAGATCCACACATCTCCCTGTGGGCGGTGCCTGGAGGTCAGCTCGGGCCGCCTGGTGCTGCGGCCGTGCCAACAGCGTGCCCAGGGCCTGTCCCAGCCGGGCCTCTGGCAGACACACGCGCCTGCCCAGGGCCTGTCCCAGCCGGGCCTCTGGCAGACACACGTGCCTGCCCCTCCGCTCAGAGCTCTACTGAGCCCCCAGCTCCACCCCTCCTGCCTCCCAGTCCCAACCCACCTTCTCGACCTTCCAGGCTCACCTCCACTGCCAAGGCCCACGCCAGCCGCCCCCAGCCCTCACCTCGGTCTCCCCTACCTGACCCTTGCTTCCATGGTCATTTCCAGGGAGGAGTGACTCAAACACACACCTGACTGTCCCTAGAACAGGAACTTCTGGGATCTGACTACAGCTCAGCTCCACGACCCAGCTGGGCAGGGCTATCCTGCGTCAGCCCAACGGCCCCGAGGCCCCCACACAAGGCTCATCCCAACTCTGACCGTGGCAGACGGTGCTGGCCTCCCCCACCTGTCCCCCCAGCAACTCCTGTGTCCTTCAGGACAGCCTCATGAGAAGGCTGGGTGAGCATCTCCTTGGGGTACCCACAGGCCCCTGGGCCTCCCTGCCAGCTCTGACCCAGCATCCGAGGAGGCCTGGGTGTGTGTCTGTCCCTCCAGCAAGAAGAGGACAGACAACCTAAACCCGGCACACAGTGGGTGCTTAGCCGATCAGACGAGTAGACGTGAGATACGGACCCACCACTGGGTCTGGCACAACCAGCAAGCTCAGGGACCCACAGGTGCTCAGAGAGAGAAGCCAGGCAAGGAGAGGCCTGACCTCGCCCCTGGACTCCAGGTGGTGAATCACCTTCGCCAACCACCGGGGTCCTGGCCCCACTCACACCCCTCACCAGCCCTTCACACCGTCCAGCAGGGCCCCTCCTTCCAGCCTCACGGGCCCCACGCCCTTGGCTTCACCGATTCCTCTCCTCCATCCGATCCTTCCCATTGGCCCAGAACCACACCTCCACACACCTCCACACTGCCCCTGCCCGGAGCCCCACGCTACTGGCCAGGATGCAGTAAGGCAGGTGGTCACACAGCCTTGTGGCATCCTCACTGAGTGCCAGGCCCTGAGCCACATCATTCCATCTTCATGACAACCGTGGGAGGTGGGTACAATTACTGTTCCCATTTCATTGACAAGGAAACGGAGGCAGGAAGCAAATTAGCCAGGAAGCCTGGCTCCTGGGCCTGAGCTCTCCAGAGGCCCCTCTCACAAGTAGGCTGGGTCTGTGTCCTTCCTGTGCCCAGCACCTGGCACACAAGGGCACTCAATGAGTGTCTTCTGGGGGCCTGGAATGATCAAAAGTAGGCTGCAGGCTAGGTGGAGGGGCAGGTGTGCCGATGAAAGGTGAGGGCAGAGTGGTCTGAGCTCCCAGCCCCTCGTCCAGCACCCCCGCCCACCCTCCTGCCAAGGCCGCACCTCCCTGAAGAGGGCCCCGTAGAAGGTGACGGTGTAGAAGCAATCCACAGTGCGCATGTTGACATCCAAGTCCATGAGCAGACGCTTCTGCTCCTGTGAGTTCACGGTGGCCCGGATCCGCTGCAGGTGAGAGGGCGCAGTCAAGGGCCACGTGGCAGGCGGCGAGCACCCACCACCCCTCCCGCGAGGGCGAGGCAGGCTCAGCCCCTGGGCGTCCCGCCACCCCTCCCGCGAGGGTGAGGCAGGCTCAGCCCCTGGGTGTCCCGTGGCCCCGTGCTCCCCGACGGGGCAGGACCCGCGGCCCCGTGCTCCCCGGCGGGGCAGGACGCGTGGCCCCGTGCTCCCCGGCGGGGCAGGACCCGCTCACCTTAACAGCCATGATGGTGCCGCTCTGGGCGTGCCGCACCTTCTCCACCACCCCGTAGGCTCCACGCCCCAGCTCTGAGATGGTCACCAGGTCATCAGCCTCCACCTCAAAGTTCTCGAGGGACAGAAAAGAGAGAAGGTTGGTGGCCAGAAGTTAGGACAGCCCCTCACGTCATTCAGGGGAGACAGCAGGGGACAGCCAGCCAGTCGGACCTGAGCTCAAATCCTGCCCCACCGCTGCTCTGTGTGACCTGGCACGAGTCATGGACTTCTCTGAGCTTCACATCACCCCCCATAAAGCGGGCCCAGCACCAATACCCACAGCTGCTGCCAGGTGGACACCAGACAGTCAGTGAAATGCCCCAATGGGCACAGGGAGCTCAAGAGATGCCCTCTCCCTCCTGCCCCCCACTCAGGTGGGTAGACTGAGTCATCCGTTCAGTCAGTATCGACTGAGCCCGACTGGGTGAGTCCGTCTGGGGCACCACAGACAGAACAGAGCAAAGGCCTTGCCCTTGCAGTGAGAAGTGTGGCCCAGGGCCACCTGGTCTCCCTCGCCCGCTACTGTGAGAGGCAGACAGAAAAGGAATAAGCAAGTAGATGAACGGGACATCAAACAGTAACAGGTGTCGGGAAGGAAAAATAGGCCTGAGAGAGGCTGTCAGCCAAGGAGAGGCCTCCGGACTGAGCTCTGCCCGGAGCACTCAGCAGGTCTGGTGGATTCAGTGTGGTCCCTGAGACAGGTCTTCCGTCCCTGCTGCCCAGGCCACGGGGGGTGCATGTGGACTGCAGGCTCCCAGGCACGGCCCCGAGGGCAGGGCCAGGAGTCAGCATGCTCCACACTATTTCCACAGGTGAAGTGGAGACTGGCTCTGAGGTCAGGAAACTCCCCAGGGTCTGTGAAGCAGGCCACTGTCCCCGTTCCAGATGGAAAGATCAGACCAGGGGGCCCAGAGCCAAACAGCCAGCTCAGGGAGGGGAGCGAGGCTCATCTGCAAAGCCCAGGTCTGTCTGGCACCTACAGCCACCTCCTAGTGGCCCTACAGGGTGGGCTCAGGCCTAATGTCAGACGAAAGATGTGCAGCCAGCACCTACCCTGTCTCCAATGGTGATGAAGGTCCGAGAGTCGAGGTTCCTGGGGGGGCTGCCAGGGGGAAAACAGACCCTGTGAGCCCCTGAGAACCCCGCCCTGCCCGGGAGAGGGGCACACCAGCCTGGCTCCGGGCCAGAGGGACGTCCTGTCCCGGAAGGCGGCCCTCCTCACCGCAGTTGCCGAGCCTCTGCTGGGCCGTATGCAGGCGGCCTTGCCTTCCCACCCGAGACGGGGGTGGAAGAGGGGGACAGCCAGACACAAGGAGCCTGCGAGGCCCACGGCCACCGCCTGGCCCGCGCACAGGAAGCTCCGCCTGCAGCACAACGCCCCCACCCCACCCCACCCCACCCTGCCTGCTCCCATCCACGGGGCCCTCCAGGAAGCTCCGCCTGCAGCACAACGCCCCCACCCCACCCGGCCTGCTCCCATCCACGGGGCCCTCCAGGGAGCCCCTCCAGGCCAGGCCAGGGGAAAGACGAGGAGACTCACGTGGGGTTGGGCACGGGCGGCTTGGACACACAGGATATCCGTAAATCCTTCTTCCTCTTGGATTTTCCTAGAAGGGGGAGGTGGTAAGTTGCTATGAAAACCTCAGTCTGCAGGGCTTTGTTCTGACGACCCCGATACAGGCACCTCCCCACTGTGGAGCTAACCCTGGTGGGGGCGGACCTGCTCTCAGGGCCCAGCCCTGCTGCTCACCCTTTCTCTGAGCCTCAGTTTCCCCGTCGGTCACCTTAGATCATTAACGCCACCTCAGGGGTGGCCGGGGAACCTGCAGCAGACGCAGGCTGGGAGCAAGTTCAGTGCCTGCTTCTCTCCCACCCTCGCAGTTCTTGCCTTTGCTGCCCCCTCCCCTCATCAGGGGGCCGGGTGGGCCTGAGCCCCCAGGCAGCACCTCTCTCACCCTCACCCCTAAGGACGGGTGAGGGCTTGGCCCTCCTGAGCCCCAGCATGGCTGAGCTCCACGCCTCTCAAACTAGCTGAGTGTGGCTGGGTCCCCGGCCATTCTGGAGCCCTGGGCAGGGCTGGTCTGGCACGGCAGAGGGAGCTTTAATTAGAGCCATCCTTTGAAGGTGCAATGTCATATTACAGGCAGGAAAACAAGGTTCGGCAGGAGACATCAGGGAGCCCACTGGTGAGGAGCAAGGCTGACCTGAGTCCCCACCTCCTGCTCCCAGGCACCCAGATCTCAGGCTCCATTTTCCAGAGAGGGGCAGTGACTTGCCCAGGTCACTAAACTCGTGGGTGGCAGAGCTGGGACTCGACCATGGCTCTCTAAGACCACCTGGAGCAGAAGCAGAAGCCCCCGTGCCTGCTCCTGCAGGACAGTCCTTCCTGCTTCCCTGCCCGGCCCTGCCCCACTCTGCCCTCCATGCCCCCCCAGGACAGCACCCGGGCTGACGCTCCAGCCCCCGGGGACTGAGCAGCACAGGAGGCTCGGCCACCCCTCCCAGGGCTGTGCATGGGGTAGAGGGAGACCCCCCGAGGCCACCTCTCAGCCAGGTTCAAGTTCAGCCTCGGCCACGTCCGCTGTGCAGCCTCAGAGCCTCCCCTGTGGGCCTGGCACGGGGCCCCTGTGCTCAGGCCGCCTGGCACCACTGCTGAGTGGCGGGACGGGGTTGTCACTGCCACTGGGAAGACGAGGCCTGGGCCCAGCTGTCCTCAGAGCTTCTGAGCAGCCCCGGGAGGGATGGGGCCCAGTGTCTGCACTGGGGTAGGTGGGCAGAGCACAGCAGTCTCTCCAAAGGAGCCACCTCACGGGCCTCTGGGTGCCAGGCCAAAAGCATGTGCTCTCTCTACTCCAAGTTCAAATCCCACCTTTGCCCCTGGCAGGCTGGTGACCTCAGGAGCTCCCCAGCCTCTCTGAGACCCAGTGTCCTCCTCTGTGCAGTGTGGGGAGGAACCTTCTTTGCAGAGTGGCCGAGTAAAGCACTAGAGCAGCACTCACCATCAGCCCGCATCAGAGCTACTGCGCCCACCTGCCCGCGCCTGACCCCGCGGCCTCAGGAAACAACAGTTTCAACAAACAGTAACACCAACAGCAGCAGCTCCACTCACTGGGCACCACCATCCAGTCCCCTGGCTCTGGGGGCGCCTCAGTCCCCTAATCACGATCCTGCATGTGAGACGCCTTCACCCCGTTTTACAGAAGAGGCGATGTGGAGAGCTGGCAGGGGCTGGGGAGGTCTCACTCCGAAGTTTCTATCCATCCAAGCAGCAGCCTGCTGGTCACACATGTGCCCCACCACAGCCCTCAGGGAGGGGATCTTAGCCTCACTTGATTTGGGGAAACTGAGGCTCACAGGTGAAGTCACTGCACAGTGAGTCAGGTGTCTGGCTGGGAAGCACTCCTGGATTTGTTAACTCTGAGACCCCAACGGGCCAGGCCAGCGGCTCACCCTGTAGTATTCCGTCCTACAGGGTGCTTGCCAGAGGCCAGACCTGTCATGTCCCCAGCAGGAGGCACTGTGGCCCCCCATGCTGATCAGGAGCCCCGAGGCCCCCCACCCAGGTTTCCCTGCTCCACACAGCAGGAGGAACACAGAAAAGTGGAGGCACGCAGTACCATCAATTCCAGAGGCCACTGCCGTGCTGCCCCTGGACCCGAATGTCCCCACTGACTCCTGGGATAGGGACAAGGGCCCTGGGTTGCAAGCTTGTGGAGGCCGCTGCCAGGCCGGTGCTGCCAGTACTGCATTTGGCATGTGCGGCCGGAGGAAGTCAGCTCTGCACCCTGGCTGAGACCCAGCTGCACGCCCTCTCTCTGCACCACAGGCTCCGAATCTGCACAAGACCTCAGAGAAATGCCGAACCACCTGGTGGGCAAGGTCTCATCTGCAAGGCACTGGGCACAGGGCCTGGCACACAGTAGGTGGCCCTGTAATGGACCAGAAACGGTCACCATGGTCATTATCAGCCTTTGCACAGAGGTAGAAAATTTCATCCTAAGTAATGAGAATTATGGGTAACTTTTATTTTTGACTTGATACTTCTTGGAACTATAAAACGAAACCTTTTATGTTAAAAGTTAATAACCTGGCTGCTCCGCCCTTCTCCACTCTCGGCCGCATCCCGCCTTCGCCTTCCTCTGGCCCCAGCCTGCACACCCGTCTCCCGCTCTGGGACTGGAGGATGTGGTGAGGTGTCCTCCCCTCACCGAGCCTCATTCTCCCCGCCTGTCCAGGGAGCTGCCTCGCCTGCGGCCAGCTCAGGTGAGTGAGAACCACGGGAGGCACAGGCACTCAGGGACGGGGAGCTCCCCTCTGCTTGCCTCCTCGGCCTTGGCGGGGGGCAGAATGGTCCTGGCCTTCTCGCCCTCCTGCCCATCAGGGTCACCAGCCCAACATCTGGAGTGACAAGGTCTCCCACAGCCATGCCAGCTGTGGGAGGGAGTGGGTGAGGCTGCCATGGAGACAGCCCAGAAATAGGCCACAGGCCACCAGCTGCTGCCACTGTTTGCCACAGACGTCAGCATTGGGTCCGGAGAGCCAGGCAGCCCAGGCCGTCCAGGTGCGAGGCTCCTGTGACGACCGTCACCACAACAAACAAGAGTTCCACAGGCCACCACCACAAACCACAACAGGACTTCCAGTCTCAGCTTGCAGGGTCCCCAGCTCAGGCGGGCACGGTGCCAGGTGTCTACGTGTCCTTGGCCCACACTGGCCTCCCAGCAGTCCCACAGGCAGGGAACAGGAATCCAGCCACTGGCCTGCAATACACAGACAGTGAACACAGGCACCCTGGACTAAGACACAACTCACACCAGTTTGTCCACCCTGCCTTCATCTCTTCCCACTCGCCATTTCTGGAATAAGCCACCTTCTTTCTCACTGAGGGCCTTTGCATGTTCTGTTCCCTCTGCCTAGAATGCTCTTCCCTGCAGCTCTGTCCTAGCTGGTGTATGATCCTCACCTTTCACCTACAGGAGGGGCTTTCCTGATTGCTCCAGCTGCTGAGCCCTTGTTACTGGCTCTCCTTGCGTTTCAATGGCTTCTCTCCTGTCACTTCTCACAGGTCGCCATTCTGCACTGACTGAGGGGCACTAGCAAAATGAACTGATGCTGGAGCCGGGCAGCCTGTGTTCAAACTGTGTCTCAGCCACTTCCGAGCTGTGTGCCTGCGGGACAGTGACTCAGCCTCTCTGGGCAGCACGGCCTCCACTGTGACTGGGGATAACGGACCAAACTCCCAGGATCGTCAGGTGCGTCCCATGAAGTTATCAGTGCCACGCCTCAGCAGTGCCTGACACGCAGGCGATCAGAGCGAGCCATCTGGAAACCCACAGCACCCTGGGTGAGGCCGGGCCCTCGGCCCCAGGAGGGGACAGTACTCTCGGCAGCCCCAGGAGGGGAGTGTTCTCCGAGTCTGTTGTACCATGGGGCTCAGAGAGGAGGTGTGACTTGACCAGCGTCACACAGCGAGTGCCTGGTCGGAAGCAGAGGTGGAGACAGGTCGGTTGTCTCCAATGACCAAACATCAACAGGGGGCCTGAGAGGGCCCTTCCTGCCACCTGTAGCCACCCCGTCCCAGGACCTGGGGGAGACTCTAGACAAACTCGTCTGTGCCGCTCTCTCTCAGGGTTAATCACGAGGGTCGGCGGTGGGACCACTTCTCACCACGCACCCGGCCTGCTGGGCCTCCATCACAAGGGAGCCCCTACACCACGTCCCGTTCAGCCCCATCCCACGGTTTCCCATGACAAAAGCAACACTCCCTATTTATTCTTCTCACCCTCTTCTCTGGAATATTTAGAGAGCTTCTCACGGTTTCTGATTCCGTGGGAGAAGTCGCAGGCCTCAAATATTCAATCCCATCATGTAAGGACCTCAAGCTGTCTTTACAGACCTGGGAGACCAGATGTCCGGAGGCTCCCCACGCCTGCTCCCAGCCCCTACCCCGTCCAGCCAGTCACTTCTGTCCTAAGGAAGGGATCGACCAGGCCAACCCCACTCCCAGGACACTGCTGGGTGAAACGACACCCCCAGAAGAGGAGGGGCAGGCTTTTAGATCAGCAGCAGACCCCGCTTTACCTCCACTCTGCAGCCACCCCGCCAGGCCCACAGGGTGGGGTGCTCAGAGCCCCAGTGAGCCCCAGCAAACGAAGACCCCTGAAGCCAGAGCCCTGACGGGCAGCAGCACGGACAGGCACGCAGGCCCACGTCTGTCTGAGGCCGGAGTCCCTGCCCCGTGGCTTCTCTCCCTCCGAGAGGCCCCTCTGGAGCTACAGGGGCTGCTGCAGGCAGCAAGGACACACCTGTCTCCCCCAGGCAGAGGCCAGCTGGGCCCCCAGTGCTGCAGCCCCCTTCCCCTGAGGTCCTGGGAGAAGACAAGGACTCCCTCACTGACTGAGCACCTGCACACGCCAGGCCTCGCAGGCTGGGTGGTGGGGAGCGCTCAGCGCGCTGTGGCCCTGCCCGCTCACCTCCCAGCGGTGCGCTGACCAGGCGTGGGACTCCGAGGCCCTTGGAAGCCCCTTAGCCTACCGCCTCTCAGAGCCTCTCTCCTCTGCCAAGTCCACGGGGAGGGTTCCTGGTGCCTGCCCCCCTCAAGGGACTCATTCCCTCCGCAATGAGCAGACGGGCCCGGGACTCCCAGACGCTGCCCTAACCATGGACACGTGCCAGCCTCTGAGGACACTCTGACTGTCACAACCCGGCGATGCTCCTGGGCATCTGTGGGTACAGAGGCCAGAGATGCTGCTTCACACCCACAATGACCATCCAGGCTCCACAACCAAGAATAAATCCAGCCAAAAAAGAACAGCTGACCACAAGAGAATGAACTCACAAAGCCAGTGTACACAGTGTTTACGCAGAATTCCAAGCATGCTAAGTGCTCTGAAGAGAAAGGAAGTGGTGCCGGGGACCTCTGGGACCTCTGGGGACCTCGGGGACCTCTGGGGACCTCGGGGACCTCTGGGACCTCTGGGGACCTCTGGGGACCTCTGGGGACCTCAGGGACCTCTGGGGACCTCTGGGGAGCTCTCAGAGGTGAGGTCTGGTCTGAGGCTGGCGTGGGGAGGGGGGGACAAGTGTGCAGGGGTGTGGGCGGGGAGACGGGAAGGAAGGAGAAGCTGCACCCAGCCTGTGAGGCTCAGGGCAGCCTCCTTAGCACTAGTGGGTATGTGGGCCACCAGGGCCGCCGCTCTGCAGGGTGCCCCAGAAATCCCACCTCAAGGACCCCATCCCACCAGACAGAGAGAATAGAGAGCCACCGACATCGGGGAGCGCCCACTGTGCAGGGGGCCTGTGCTGCGCCCCGAATAACATTCCACTCGACGCCTTCAGCAGCCTCAAGTGGCAGGGACGACAGGGGTCCCCATGTTACAGATGAGGACACTGAGGCCCAGAGTTTTATAAAATCAAGACACTGGCACCGGGAATGGCAAGGGTCTGGTGGGGCCCCGAGCAGGACGGCGAGGCAAACTCTCTCTGTGCAGTGACGGGAGTCAAGTCCCAGGTCCAGGGGCACCGGAGGCCGGAGGAGACCAGCGGGTCTTGTGAGGGAGAGGACGCTGGTCTCTGCACAGAGCTGCCCAGGTCCAGGGGCGCTGGAGGCTGGAGGAGACCAGCGGGCCTCGTGAGGGAGAGGACGCTGGTCTCTGCACAGAGCTGCCCAGGTCCAGGGGCGCCGGAGGCTGGAGGAGACCAGCGGGCCTCATGAGGGAGAGGACGCTGGTCTCTGCACAGAGCTGCCCAGGTCCAGGGGCGCTGGAGGCTGGAGGAGACCAGCGGGCCTCGTGAGGGAGAGGACGCTGGTCTCTGCACAGAGCAGCCCAGGTCCAGGGGCGCTGGAGGCTGGAGGAGACCAGCGGGCCTCGTGAGGGAGAGGACGCTGGTCTCTGCACAGAGCTGCCCAGGTCCAGGGGCGCTGGAGGCTGGGGGAGACCAGCGGACCTCGTGAGGGAGAGGACGCTGGTCTCTGCACAGAGCTGCCCAGGTCCAGGGGCGCTGGAGGCTGGGGGAGACCAGCGGGCCTCGTGAGGGAGAGGACGCTGGTCTCTGCACAGAGCTGCCCAGGTCCAGGGGCGCTGGAGGCTGGAGGAGACCAGCGGGCCTCGTGAGGGAGAGGACGCTGGTCTCTGCACAGAGCTGCCCAGGTCCAGGGGCGCCGGAGGCCGGAGGAGACCAGCGGGCCTTGTGAGGGAGAGGACGCTGGTCTCTGCACAGAGCTGCCCAGGTCCAGGGGCGCCGGAGGCCGGAGGAGACCAGCGGGCCTTGTGAGGGAGAGGACGCTGGTCTCTGCACAGAGCAGTCCAGGGAAAGCAACAGGCCGCCTTTCAGTAGCCTTGAGATTCCTGACCACACGCAGTACCAGCTGCTGAACCGTAAGTAATTTAAGTAAAATGACAAAAAAGAAAGAAACTCCACGTAAACCCCCCGTCCTGGGGCTCAGCGTCCTCCCCCACCTAAAGGCAGCGGTGGGCTTACTGGAGTCCCTCTGCTCAGGACTGGACGGTGCCTCAGAGACTGGCCAGTGCAGATCCTGGACCAGAGGCCCGGGGCCTCACCCCTGTCACACACCAGGGCGGCAGCACAGTCAGGACTCGAACACAGGTCCCAGACTCCTGGACGAGTGGGTCTCCAGGGAGGCCCCAGATCCTAGCTCCCTACCCCTCAGCAGTGGGCGTGACAGCCTGCCCCAGGCCACGTGGCAGAGGCCCCAGAGCCTAGCTCCCTACCCCTCAGCGGTGGGCGCGACAGCCTGCCCCAAGCCACGTGGCAGAGGCCAGCAGAACGTGATTGAGGAAGAAGGGGCTTTGGCATCAGGAGACCTGAGCTGCTGTGTGACCATGGGCAAGCCTAACCCCTCTCTGAGCCTTGGTTTCCTCCCCACTCTGGAAAGAGCAACGGCCTTGATCTCCAAAAGAGAATGAGCCATGTTAGGGCTGTTAAGACAAAGCCAAGCTCCCGAGAGAGACCCATGTGACCTCAGGTAAGTCACTCTCCCACTCAAGGCCTATGTACTCATACAACTCAGTGATATCTGAAGAGGAAAAATACACCTGTTTCTGGGTAACCAGGAGGGTTGTATAAGATACTACATATAAAATGCTTGGCACTCCCTGCCCAGGCAGTGGTGCAGTGGATAGAGCATTGACCTGGGATGCCGAGGTCCCAGGTTCAAAACCCCAAGGTCACCAGCTTGAGCATAGGATTTTCATAAAGATCCCATGGTTGCTGGCTTGAGCCTAAAGGTAGCTGGCTTGAAGTCCAATGTTACTGGCGTGAGGCCAAAGGTTGTTGGCTTGAGCAATGGGGTCACTGGCTTGACCTGAACCCCCTGGTCAAGGCACATATGAGAAGCAATCAATGAACAACTAAAGAGTCACAACTACAAGTTGATGCTTCTTATTTCTCTCCCTTCCTACCTCTCTCTTTATCTCTATCTCACACAAAAAAAGGAAGCCCTGGCCGGTTTGCTCAGTGGTAGAGCGTCGGCCTGGCATGCAGGAGTCCCGGGTTCGATTCCCGGCCAGGGCACACAGGAGAAGCACCCATCTGCTTCTCCACCCCTCCCCCTTCTCCTTCCTCTCTGTCTCTCTCTTCCCCTCCCGCAGCCAAGGCTCCACTGGAGCAGAGAAGGCCCGGGCGCTGAGGATGGCTCTGTGGCCTCTGCCTCAGGCTCTAGAATGGCTCTGGTTGCGGCAGAGCGACGCCCCAGATGGGCAGAGCATCGCCCCCTGGTGGGCATGCCGGGTGGATCCCGGTCGGGCACACAGGGCAGTCTGTCTGTTTCCCCGCTTCTCACTTTGGAAAAATACAAAAAAAGAAAAAAGAAAAAAAAGAGAAGGAGGGAGGGAGGAAAAAGGAAGGAAGGGAGGGAGGGAGGGAGGGAGGAAAGACCAAATAGATAACCACCTCTTTTCAGAGCAAGCTCACAGGACACAAAGACTTTAAAAATCACTGACTGCCATGGGTTGATTTTGGTTTTTGGAAAAGACATCAAATAAAAGACATTCTCCAATCTCAGCGGAAGGGACCTTGTCAAGCACCCAACCACAAGTGGACATCTACCCCACCTCTGTCACTTGCCTTCGCCTACAACAGACATCAAAGGCCCCTGTAGGACAAGAAGCTGCTGACATCACAGATAGAGAATTATCCCAAGATAACAAGGTCGGTATACCTCTCTGGGTTGATACTGAACTCAGAGTTCATTTTGTTGGACTGTCTTGACCTGCCTGCTAATGATACCAGTCACAACAGTTACCCTTGTCCTTTCGGTTTGTACATACAGGGGGTCCTCGGGTTATGACAGTCCCGACATACAACGTTTCGCGCTTACGACGCTCACTCCCATAAAGACTTTTTAAAAAATGGAACATGAGTGCTTCCGCTTACTCAGTTCGCGCTGTGCGTACAAACCCCGTGGGTGCACTAGCTCGGCCGTGCACAGCAGAACACGCAGTCATGTGGAGGGTGAGGGAGGGAGGCGGCAGCCCTTGGTGAGCTCACCTGCACCATGACAGACGGTTAAACGCACAAGTGTTCTATTTGTGTTGCTTTGTTTGGTGACTTTTTGGTCCTTATCATGGCTCCTAAACAAAAGCCAGAACTCAAGAGGTTGACGACCAAGGGTTTGGCAGAAGGTTTTCCTACGGTGGAGGATGGGTTGGCAGAATTTCAGGCTGAGGACCCCAGCGATGACAGATCAGTCAGGTCAGCAGAGCTGTTGTGGATGCCTTACCCTGGAACAACTCTTTAAGAAGGCAGAGAGGTCTGCAGCAGATCCTGTACTCCTCGAGAGGAAACACCCGCCGTGCAGGTAGAATCATCCCCAGCCTCTCCTGCATGTTCCTTAGGCAACCCTGATTCACCTGACCCGGTAATTCCAGCACCTTCTGCAGGTTCTCCTGCCTCTCCAGCTTCCTCCTCCCAGTGGGTCCCTCTCTCCCCTCTTCCAGGGTGCAAGCCAACCACAGGAATGAAGGTAAGGAACTTTTTTTACACTCATTTTTTTTGGTCATTTTTTTTCTGTTACTACAGTGCAGTGTACAGTACAGTACATTTATGTCCTTTTCCTTCTTCTGGGCCTTAGTTGTGTTTTTATGTTCTAGATTATGATTTTACAACTGCGTTAGGAGAGGCAAGTGACTTAGGCTAGGGTGTGTTTCGATTTACACCAAAATTTGGGTTAGACCACTGTTACAGGGAAGGGACTATGTTGTAACCCGAGGACCCCCTGTAGCCAAACTGCTGATGATTATTAACTGTGTGTAAATGTGACACTGGATACCAGATAGATAGAGAAGGATGAGACCGAAGGCCACACTCAGATCAGGATGGTTCACAGGATAGAATGAGCCAGAGTTTCGGTGTTTTTGTTTTCTTTTGTCTTGTTTTTGTTTTTGCAGTGAAGGCCAGCAGACCCAGCTGCCTTCCATGTATCTGTCCTTCCCTTTTTGGGAAAGTTCAGTCTCAGCTCAGATCCCACGGTTACAGTAGCGCCCCATCCCCAGCGGGCAACAAGATGAGGTGGATACGGAGGCTCCCCAGGAATGAGCCGCCCTAGTGTGGGAGACCACAGACAGTACCCAACCAAAGGACTGGTCCTCAGTGCATCCTTCAGACTGATTTATGACCAAAGGAGGGATCTGTGGACCAAAATAAGGGGTTCTGCAGAAAGTAACCTCACAGGGTGATCTGAGCATGAATACACCTCAGACATACAACCTCTTCACTAAAAGGCTTATCTTTCCTTGAGCAAGCCCTGCCCACTGTTTGTGGGTATCTAGATGAACACACTTTTGAAATGCCCCCTTTCAGACTCCTCCTTCTAAAGCAGATCACCTTCAAGGGAGCACAAAATCTTCATTAGCCGGTGATGCAATCCCCACCTTGCTGTCTCCCACCCTCATGGATCTTCCTTACACACCCCCCCCCCCCACTTAATTTCAACTGCATACAAGAAGCTGCAAAATGCCATTCTTCAGAGCATCAGAGATCTTGTTCCCGGGCACATGTCATCAGTTTGGCTCAAATAAACTCTTATAAAATTTTCAAAAATAGGCCCTGGCCAGTTGGCTCAGCGATAGAGCGTCGGCCTGGGGTGCAGGAGTCCCAGGTTCGATTCCCGGCCAGGGCACACAAGAGAAGCGCCCACCTGCTTCTCCACCCCTCCCCCTCTCCTTCCTCTCTGTCTCTCTCTTCCCCTCCCGCAGCCGAGGCTCCACTGGAGCAAAGATGACCAGGGCGCTGAGGATGGCTCTGTGGCCTCTGCCTCAGGCGCTAGAATGGCTCTGGATGCAACAGAGCGATGCCCCAGATGGGCAGAGCGTCGCCCCCTGGTGGACATGCCGGGTGGATCCCGGTCAGGTGCATGCGGGAGTCTGTCTGACTGCCTCCCTGTTTCCAGCTTCGGAAAAATGAAAAAAAAATTTTTTTTTTCAAAAATACGTATAAATGATAAAAAATAATAGTAATAAAAAAGAAATGACTTGCCTCACCAGGCGGTGGCACAGTAGATATAGCATCAATCTGGAATGATGAGGACCCAGGTTCGAAACCCTGAGGTCGCCAGTGCCAGCCTGAGTGTGGAATCACAGACATGACCCCATGGTCACTGGCTTGAAGCCCAAGGTCGCTGGCTTGAGCAAGCGGTTGCTGGCTCAGCTGGAGCCCCCCGGGTCAAGGCACATATGAGAAGCAATCAATGAACAACTAAAGTGCTGCAACTATGAGTTGATGCTTCTCATCTCTCTCTCTTCTTGTCTGTCCCTGTTTGTCTCTCTCGTATGCGTTAAAATAAGGGAAAAAAATCATTAATACAAAAGGAGGACAGTTGTTAGGGACAGACTCTTCTGGGGAATCTTCAAGGGCATAGTGATGTTCAATTTCTTTGAGTACTGGACACACAGAATCAATTTTCCTTTTATTGTTTATAATATAGAGATACATTCTATATATTCTTTTGGTGTCTAAGATATAATTACAATTAAAAAGTTAAGAAGGAACAGTAGAAGGCCCCGCCTGCCAGGGTGTGTTAGCACAGCAAGGTGCAGGCCCCGCCCAGACACAGCGGGAGGATGGGTACAGGGCCACTGGGCACAGAGCAGCGCCCAGACACAGCAGGAGGATGGGTACAGGGCCACTGGGCGCAGAGCAGCGCCCAGACACAGCGGGAGGATGGGTACAGGGCCACTGGGCGCAGAGCAGCACCCAGACACAGCAGGAGGATGGGCACAGGGCCACTGGGCACAGAGCAGCGTCCAGACACAGCGGGAGGATGGGCACAGGCCCCGCCCAGACACAGCGGGAGGATAGGGTACAGGGCCACTGGGGGCAGAGCAGCGCCCAGACACAGCGGGAGGATGGGCACAGGCCCCGCCCAGACACAGCGGGAGGATGGCACAGGCCCCGCCCAGACACAGCGGGAGGATGGCACAGGCCCCGCCCAGACACAGCGGGAGGATGGGTACAGGGCCACTGGGCGCAGAGCAGCGTCCATACACAGCAGGAGGATGGGTACAGGGCCACTGGGCGCAGAGCAGCGCCCAGACACAGCGGGAGGATGGGCACAGGCCCCGCCCAGACACAGCGGGAGGATAGGGTACAGGGCCACTGGGGGCAGAGCAGCACCCAGACACAGCGGGAGGATGGGTACAGGGCCCCTGGGGGCAGAGCAGCACCCAGACACAGCGGGAGGATGGGTACAGGGCCACTGGGGGCAGAGCAGCGCCCAGACACAGCGGGAGGATGGGTACAGGGCCCCTGGGGGCAGAGCAGCGCCCAGACACAGCGGGAGGATGGGTACAGGGCCACTGGGGGCAGAGCAGCGCCCAGACACAGCGGGAGGATGGGTACAGGGCCCCTGGGGGCAGAGCAGCGCCCAGACACAGCAGGAGGATGGGTACAGGGCCCCTGGGGGCAGAGCAGCGCCCAGACACAGCAGGAGGATGGGTACAGGGCCACTGGGGGCAGAGCAGCGCCCAGACACAGCGGGAGGATAGGGTACAGGGCCACTGGGGGCAGAGCAGCGTCCATACACAGCGGGAGGATGGGTACAGGCCCCGCCCAGACACAGCGGGAGGATGGGTACAGGGCCACTGGGGGCAGAGCAGTGCCCAGACACAGCGGGAGGATGGGTACAGGGCCCCTGGGGGCAGAGCAGCGCCCAGACACAGCGGGAGGATGGGTACAGGGCCACTGGGGGCAGAGCAGCGCCCAGACACAGCGGGAGGATAGGGTACAGGGCCACTGGGCGCAGAGCAGCGCCCAGACACAGCGGGAGGATGGGTACAGGCCCCGCCCAGACACAGCGGGAGGATGGGCACAGGCCCCGCCCAGACACAGCGGGAGGATAGGGTACAGGGCCACTGGGCGCAGAGCAGCGCCCAGACACAGCGGGAGGATGGGCACAGGCCCCGCCCAGACACAGCGGGAGGATGGGTACAGGCCCCGCCCAGACACAGCGGGAGGATGGGTACAGGGCCACTGGGGGCAGAGCAGCCAGGGAGCTCCTGGAACGCTAGCTCAGTCCACGACCCTCCAGAGACCCTCCGGGCAGGAGCAGGGTGACAGACACCCGTGCCAGGGAGCGGGGTGCAGGGGAAGGAAAGCCGCATCAGGGTCAGTTTGGTGACCCCCTCCCAAGTTGGGTGTGGACCCAGACTAGGTGTTTGAGCTGCGAGGGGCCCACCAGACGGCCACCATCTACTCTGCATACTCAGTATACGGAGCTTTGGGGGTTTTCATGGTCATGGCTGGGAGAGGCATCTACTGAAGCAGCTGATCACACAGGCCCGACAGACGTGGGCGGTGCCCCAGGGCTGCAGGCCACACCGGAGCTGAGCACAGGGCAGGCTGCCTTATTGTCACGCCCGCCGGCCGGCCGGCGGGATGGGGCTCTCTGTGTGCTGTCCTCCGTGCAGTGTTCTTCCTCTTGGACCAGCTGGTGACGCAGCACCGTCCTGAGGCCAGTCTACCGTTGCTAAGGCCCTGCCCGCATCCCTCAGGTTGACCGCACGCCTGGCCTCGGGTCTGGATGCTCAGAACCCTCATTTCCTAGGCCTCCTTCCCCTCCCCAGGCAGAGCTCTTTAAGAGTCGGGGCGCTCCTCAGTCACCCCTGTATTTCCCAATGAAGTTTGCCGACTGAGGGGCTGGAAGCTCCCAGCCTCCTGACTCCCCACCCCACACCCCCCACGATGCTCTGGGAGAGGCAGACTGCAGTACTCAGTGCTCTCTGCTCCCCACGGGCCCTGCCCAGGAAGGTCTCAGCCCCAGCGTGGGGACTGGTGGGGGAAAGGCCAGTATATTCTGGCTGAAGCCAGAGAATCCTCACGTCCCAGAGCCTGCGAGTCCATCATCAGAAGTCCCAGTCCTGTCTCTTCCTCCACCCATGAACTAGTGCCATAAACACAGCAATAAGGACATAATGACAGATGCCACTCACTTGACAAACACAACCTGGAATCTTTACCACCACCCTGTCAGGGAGGAGTGTCGAACCCCACTTTACAGAAGAGGAGACCGAGGATCAGAGGGGGCATGTGAAGAAGTCGGGATTCGAATGCAGGCCCATTCACCCCTCCAGCTCAGGCTCTGCCCCGACTTCCTGTCTTGCCAGGTTGTTTGTGGGGAGAGGGCCATCTTACTGTTCCCGGTACCTGACACTAGGAGAGAGAAGTGAGTTTGTTTACATCCATCCTGTGGCTGCCAACCAGACAGGCAGGCGAGGGCTCATTCCCACTCTGCAGGTGAAGAAACCAAGACCTCTCATCAGAAAGGCAGGCTATGTCCCGGGGGCTGAAACCACTGACCGAGTGCAGTGACTGTACCAGACATGCCTTGTCTGTCACACAGCAGAAGGGGCTGGGCTGGGATCTGACTGCAGACAGGCTTCACCTCTCACCGCTCCTGTCTTCCTGAGCTCAGACCGACCCTGCAGCACCTTGGCTCCTCGGCCCCCAGGGCCCCCAGCAGTGCATCTGAGCCCAAGGAGCCCCTGGGCCAAAGGCAGTGAACACCCGTCAACACCTGCTCCAGCTCCATGAGCAAGAGGAAGCAGGGCCCTTGCTTAACAGAGGAAGTTCCTGGGCGGGGCTGGCACAGGGCCAAGAGGGCCTGTCCCAGGAAGGGGCAGTGGAGTGGGGGGGGGGGGGGTGTCCCAACACAGTCTGAGGTCCAAGAGTTAGGCAGCCTCCAGTGCCCAGCTCAGGGCCAAAGCTGACCTACAAGGCTGGGGCTCACAGTCTATTTCTCACCCACAAATAGGCAAGCCATCACCCCTGTGAGCAGCAACCAGCAGGATGCCATGCCCGGCGGGTGAGTCAGTGCCCAGTGCCCGCTGACTCACCCACCGGAAGCCTTCCGCTGCCCTGGCTCTGTCCCCACACAGGCAACTGAGAACTTTGCTCCCTTCAGACCCTGGGCTGATAGCTTCCTGTGCATCATGCCAGGGGTGGAGGAAGTCCCCAAGGTGCCACCCTCCAGTCTTTTCAACAACTGGAAAGGGACATGACAGGGGTGGAGGTGGAGCAGCAGCCACGGCAAGCAGGACAGGAGACAGACAGTACTCCCGGCAGCCTAACACGAGCGCCTGAGGGGTACACCGCCCTGCAGCATGGGGGAGGGAGAGGACAGGTGTGGTGCCCCCCAGGACGAACGTAGCTTGAGGCAGCAAAGCAGGACCACGGGGGCAAACACGCCCCTGCCCACTAGCCCCAGCACCATCTGCCTTTGGCTTGTGACCCCAACCACAGACGGCATGTGGGTGTGGAGGCCAGGGACAGCCAAAAGGGCTATAGGGCCCAGGGCCTTGTCCACTCATGGAAAACTCCACAGGCCGGTAGCATAAGGCAGGGCACCCACTGCAAGGCAGGAAACTCAGAGGTAAAGTTCCCGTGAGGTCAAGTGCCAACCACACCTTGCTTTGTTCAAATTCCTCTGAGGAGCCAGAGAGAAGCAGCACACTGGGGCCCTCTGCTCAGGGTGAGGAGGACACCCAGCTCAGCGGACCTGGTCCAGCCACACACACATACACCCCCCGCCCTCCGACCTCAGTCTTGCCATCTGTCAGTGGATGGGACTGCAGTGAGTATGGCATGTGCCCACTGTAGAGGGCTGTGCTCTGGCTTGGTCCACCCTCCAAGCGGGACATGCACCGGAGGTGATGCCTGCTGGCCACAGGTGTCACGGTGAGGGGAGTGTCCCCCCTGCTCCACTGAAGCATCCAGCACAGGGACAGAAGGACACTGAGGCACACAGACCTAGGGAGAACCCTAGCACCATCCATCACAGCTGCGTGAGCTCGGGCAAGGCACCGAACTTCTCTGCCCTTGTTTCCTCATCTGTAAATGGAGCTGTGAGCAATCAATGGAAGAGCTTATGGCACGCGGCAAAAAGCCTGATAACTGGGCGCTCTTGGGATGTTTGGGGGGGCAGTGTGGTTCCCTCACCACATCCTTTCACAAACCCCAGAAAGGCTGGGCTGACAGGGTCCCTGGGCCATGAGGAGGCCCTCCATCTAACCCACCCAACATCATCTGTTACCGGAACTCACAAACTGGAAATTCGTCCTGGTCCTCTCTCTGCAATATCAGGATGCCAGTCTCACAGCATAGGGGGATCAAGCAGTGTCTCCCCAAAGTGCTTTTTCCCTTCATACCCCTGCAACTTTAACTTTTACTTTGATGTGGTATTCCCTACCTGGAAGAGCGGAAAGGGCCTTCAACAACAAACACTGCTTCCGACCTCTTCCTCCCACCCATGAAAACACTGTCACAGAAAGCCTGAGGGACCTACCTGCCCTAAGTCCCACGGCACTGACCAAGCCAGGCCTAGACCCTGAGCTGGAGGAGAGTGATTTCCCAGTTCTCCAAAGCGGAGAAGCTGATGATTTCCTGGTTCCCAAGCTCCACAAGGTCTGTGCAGTGCAAGTCCTCCCTGGCCGCCACCCCCCTCAAGTGCCTCCTGAGTTACTCACAGTGGTTGGGCAATGGTCAGAGATCTGACATGCCACTTACGTAAGATGTAATTACCCTGCTCACCTCCGGCTGGGCTCTGGTTCACAGTCCCCAGGCCTCCACATACCCTCCCACTGCCTGGACCCTCCAAAGAAAAAAAGGTAGGGATGACCCCTAATTAGAAGCCCACTAAGTGCCAGCTGTTACCTTCCTTGCCCCACTCCAACTCTGCATCTGTAACCCAGCCGTGGCAAGGCCTCAACCACACTCGGCTGAGCCTTTTCTAACAACAACAAAAACTGGCAACAGGGCTGCATGTTAGATTCAGGGAGTACTGGGGCTGCCAAAGAGTGTGCACAGCAGCCATCCCTTACTAAGCACCTACTATGTGCCAGGCATCATGCTGAGGGCTTGTTCTCATCACCCACTCTTGCGTAAAACTTTTTAGTATTCACTGTCTCACATCAGAGTCCAGAGGTGGCAGGTGTGACTACTCCCATTTTATGGATAAGGAAACTGAGGCCCAGTAACATTCCTGCTGCTGGAGTGAGGCAGGCCATTCATTACAGCTAGGTCCAGTTTGGAAATCCCTCACACATCCCAGCCTGCTGACACACCGACATGCCAAAAACACCCTTTCCTCTTCCTGCAAAAAATCCCCCTTTCACCCTCCAAGTCTCATCCTCCCCCACTCCACCTGACAAATCCTGCTGCTACCGCAGCAGCCATCTCGCAAAAGTTTCCAGGAAGGTCGGTTACTTGGAGAAGACAAGAGCAAGCCCATTGCACAGCCAGCACCCTGGCTGGCCGGTGGCCCAGAGCCCACAGACAGCAGGGACAGGCCTGGTAGCCATCAACTCTGGAGACACTGGGGATGGGGCAGGGGTGGAGGCCTGGGGGGGGGGGGCTCCCCAGTGCAGAAATAAGCACGCAAATCATGACAAGGAGGAGCCGAGGGAGAGGGGATTGTGCATTAGGGAGGGGTGGGAAGTTCCCAGCAGACAGGGATGCAGGACAGGATGCAAGACGGCCAGAGACAGGGCCATGTGGGGCGAGAGTTAGACGGAGACAAGAGAGGTCTGGGCTGGAGGAGAGCCAGGGCAACCCACGGGCGTGGAGGGGCGGGGATGGCAGGTACAGTGAGATCCCCGCGCCCAAATGGCAAGTCAGTCAAATCACAGCCTGGGTCTAGTTTTGGGACCCAGGGGTGGAAAGGGGGCTGGGTGCAGGATCAGCGTGAATCCCACCTGGGTTCAGCTGAAGGACCCAGAATGGGAAAGTTCCTGTCCAGGGTGCAGTTCTAGCCTAAATGAGGTCAAAGGGAAGTCCCCGACGTGGAGAGGGGTGATCAGAAGGCGATCTGTGGGCCTGGGTGCAGAACCAAGGCCTAGATCGGGGGTGCAGGTGATGGTCCCAGGCTGGGACTGCGGCGGGCCGGGGAACCACCCGGGTCCGGGACCGGCTGGGGTGGGATCACACAGCGTTCGGGGCTCGCTGCCCGGGTCCGAATTGCGCACGGGAACCAAGCCGCGGGCCGGGCCGGCCGCTCCTACCTTTGGACTGGGGAATGCCAGCAGGTTGGCTCGAGGCAGGCGACTCCATGGTGCAGGTGGGTCCGGGGCGGCGGCGAGGACTAATCTAGAGGGCAGTGGGCTCGACCCCGGCGGAGCACGCTCATGGCTGCAGTCAAGAGGCCGGGGCGCGGCGCAGGAGCAGAGGCGGACGGAGCACAGGCAGCAGCGAAACAGACGCGTCGGAGACTGAAGGCGCGGGAGCCAAACTGCGCCCCGCCGCACCCGGGTCGGAAGACGCCGACGCAGGCCCCGCCCCCCGCACGCCGATTGGCTGACCAGTCTCCAGGGCCCGTCCCCTGCCTATCAAACGCCAGCCTGGCCTTGCCTGTCAAGCACAAGCCTCGCCCCTTGCTGGCCCAGAGTCCGGCTCCACCCACTGTCAAGCCGCCCGCCACCGGGAAACCCGGGTCCAGGGAGGCTCCGCCCCTCCCGGGCTAGACCCCGCCCCCCACTCTCCCGTCGAGACGCACGGCCGCCTCTGCTCCGCAGGAGTCCCGCCCCTTGTGTCCCGGGTCCGCTGCGCCTCTCCAGGGCGCTTTGAGCACCCGTCCCGGCCGCGTAGTCTGCAAAAAATCCCAGGTCGTCTAGGGTGGGCCGGCTGGGGCCCTGGGGAGCGGGAAGGCAGGCTGCTGCGGAGGGGCTCCAAGTACGTCCGCGGGGATCAGGTCCCAACTCGGCCACTTTCTAGCGGGGGTGACCTTGGCAAGTCAAGTGTCCCCTGAGCCCCAGTGTTCGCCTCTGTGGAAGAGTGACTCTGACAACCCTGCCTCCTGGCGCTGCTGCTGAGAGTGGCACCGGGCTTGGAGGGCACTCAGTAAATATCCGACCGAACCTTGTAAAAAGGGTTTTTAGCACAAGCCCGGCCCGCGCGCATTCACTCCTGCTTCAACAAACACCCGCCGAGCGCCCGCGCTGCATCAGGCGCTGTGAACCTAGTGGGACCTAGTGAGAAGCCAGTGGATGTAGCTCTAATGGTTGTGTCGCTGCTCTCCCGCGTTCTACACATGGGGAAACTGAGTCTCAGAGTAAGATGGCATTTCGATGCATTTTACTCCAGTGAGCAAGCCTTGACAAAGGGTCTCATCCTGGCTGTCTCCTGGGCCTCTGGTTCTCCCCCTTCTCCTCCTGGGACCTCAGTCTGCTCATCTGTACAACGGCCAGATGGGCCAACCCTCACTTCTGCTCCCACAAAGAGCCTTGGTAGATTAAAGAAGCCACCAGTCAATCTGTCAGGCGAATCTATTGAAAGCTACGGGCTAGTGAGGGCAGGAAGCACCTGGCAAAGGTCAAGGGGTCAGTCCTTAGCCTCAGGGCAGGCATGAGTCTCTGACCTGCCAGGGACCTCACGTGATGGAAGCAGATTCCACCACCTGCTTCAAATGCGTGGAGCAGGGGTGATGACCTCTGATTACCCATTTGTAAAACTGGGGTGATTCCAGCAGGGCCCCACCCATAGTGATGGGGAGAACCAGATGAGATAAGGGGGGGGGGGGAGACCTTATAATTATCATTATTCTCTCCTGCATCTCTTGCTTACCCTTTCCAGGCAGTGGGTGGAAAGTCATTAGCTATGGACTCAGACAGATGTAGGTTCGAATGTCAACTCTGCCACTTCCTAGAAGTCACTGAACAGCTCCATGCCTTTTTTCATGGGGACAGTGAGACCCCTCTGGAATCAGTTCATGAGCTCAGGCTTGGAAATGCCTGGCTCAAGGCCTGGCATTCACTAAATGCCCAGAAAAATGTTTGTAAACACACTGGGCCACCACCTACAGGAAGCCATGCTGACCTTACCACTCTTGGATGTCTGGAATGGCTCAAAGCTCTCTGTCCCTAATGAGCCTTATGACCCACCATTTCTCTTCAGGCAGGACCTGCTGCATATCCATCTGAAAACGGGCACCCAGCAGCAACTACCTCCCTGTCAGGACTGCAAGCTTGGCCGAATGGGTTTTCTGGTGCGGGCCCCTGCCAACGTTTGGACTTCCACCCCTCTCATATTTCCCCTTGCCCTTTCTGCTTCTTGCTATGTTATAGGATCTTAGTGCTGCCCCTGGAACATACCGATATGGGTCCTGCCTCGGGGCCTCTGCCCTTGCTCTTCCCTCTGCCTGGAACATCCTTCCTCCTACCTCCCCCCATAATTCCTGGGACTGGTTCTCTTTCATCCTATAGGCCTCCACTTAAATTAACTCTTCTACGAGGCCTTCCTGGTCATGCCTCCAATCGATCGGTTTTAACCTTCTGCACAGCACTCGTGCCGCCGGTGCCTCTCTTATTCACTGGGTTTAATCTGTCTCTCCCTCTAGACTGTCAGCCCCTCCTGGGCAGGAGTCTTGCCAACTCATCCTCTGCTGCATTCCTGATGCACAGCCCAGGGCGTAGCACACAGTAGGTATCTAATAAATATTTGAGGAATGAACAAAGGAAGGATGGAAAGCATGCCACAGACATCAATGAAACGCCTCTAGTCCCGTGCTGGCCTTCAGGCTCCCATGTGACTCAGAAAGGCCCTCCAGTTGGAGGAGTCGACAAGGTTAGTCAGGGAGCCTGACAGTGCAAGAATTAGAACACTCCATGTGGGGTGCTATAAATAGATGCATGAGCAAGAGTCCGAGGAAGGAGCCAGACTCCACCTGGGTGAGGTCAGGGAAGGCTCCTCAGAGGAGGTGACTTTGAGACTAAACTTTTAAGGATCGGTAGGAGCTTGTCAGAGAAGGAAGAAAGGGTCTCCCTGGAAAGGGTTGGAGGTACAAAAGGGGCCACACATGATAGCCAGTGGGGAACGCCACCATAGAACTTCTTTTTCTCTTCCAAGCTGGTGGCAGCAACATCTGGTGGCCTCCCTCTGCCTCTAAGTAGCACAGTGAGGCTGGGGAATTCCACGACCACTCAGAAAACCAGGGGGCATTTGACAGGGTGCCTTTTACCCTGAATCCTAGAAGAAAAGTCCCAAGCACCCCTCTCGGTAGACTCGGGGAAATGGAGGCACAGGTGAAAAGGGGCATGATCAAAATAATGATGTGAGTGTGAGCTGAGGTGGGCAAGACCTGAGGTCACACAAGGCTGGAGAGAGGGTGTTCTGTAACCAGGATCAGGGAAGCTCATTCATTCACTAATTCATGCAACAACTATTTATTGAGCACTTACTGTGTGCCTGGCATGGAGGGCACAACACTAAACACGGCAGACACAACTCTCTGCCCTCAGGAGGTGATGGTCTGGTGGGCGAGCCAGACAAGCAACATGCCTAAGTGAAATTACAAACGGTCCGAGGATGATAATTACTAAGGGGAAAAGGAGGGAAGGGGACATGGAGTATGTCTGGGGGTGGGGCTGTAACTTTAAAGAGGGAGGTCTGAAAAACCCTCACTGGAAGGTAACGGAAGGTAGACCTGAGGAAAGAGTCATGAGGATGTTGGGGCAAAGGACGTCAGGCAGAGGGAACAGCATGTGCAAAGGCTCTGAGGTGGATGGATGACTTGTGGAGGAGTAACAGCGGCTGGAATAGTGGGAATGCTGGGGCCCCTGTTCTCACCTACGTGCAATGTGGCCCCTTCCCGTGCCTTTGCCCCCGTATCAACCCCGCACAACTCCTTTTTAACCTGTGTAAGTCCACACACCCCAAATGCACATCACACACTCACGAACACAATGAGGTACATAATAAGCCTGACCAGACACGTGGAGTGGCCACACAGGCTCAGATACATCTACAGACAGAATCCACGTGCACAGCTGTGCTCGCACAACCCTGATACCAACAGAACCCTGATACCAACGGCCTGCCGACCCACAGCGCCTCCTGGTGGCCAGCCATGGCGTGGTGCTGGACATGAGCCCTGGGCAGCATCAGCCGCTCTCTCTGCCCCGCCTCCAGCCAGCTGTCTGTGCTTCCTGCCCCCAGTTTCTCCACACTGCAACCAGAGAGAGACTTTCAAAACACGGAGCTGGCCAAGCTCCAAAACCGGCAAGGCTAAGCGGGAAACAGTCTGGGAGTCACATCTCCCCAGTCTGGCCACTTCCAACCCACGCTCTCCTCCCTGGACCTTTCTTTGCAAAGGCTGTTCCCACATCCAGGAATGCCTTTCCTTGCCTTCTTCACCTGACTCATCCCTACCCTCTTCAACAAGGACCAGCTTTGAAACCCAAGGAGAGACTCCCTGGAACCACATCCCCGAGAGCCCCCCTAAGCCAGCCCCTCTCATCAAGAACCCCAGCTCTGCCAGGGGCCACATCCCCATCGGACCTGTGCTGCTCCAGAGCAGGGGCTGGGACTGGTTCCTTCTGGCCCAGAGTTGGGCTGGCGAGAGATGGCACTCGAGGGGCAGTAATAAGCTACCCTTGGAGAGCGGGAGGGAGGCAGCAGCCTCTCACTCAAGGTCAAGCTCTGAAGTTACAGCACACCACGGAGAAAGCGGTGAGAAAGGGCAGGGCTTACCTGCTCTATTTAAACTGTCACCATTCACAAGTGTCAAAGGGTGAATTCATACAAATTAGATGGCTCCACTCACCAAACAGCAAGTATCTAGTATGTTCTGATTCCTCACAGCACATCATCTCACAGACTCACTCCAATGCAAGCTGCGTGCGGGCACTGACTTGACTTTGGTCACTGAGTTTTCCCCAGCATACAGCAAGGTGCCCAGTGAGCAACTGTGGAATGGAGGAAGGCTCGCTTCACCCCAGCCACCTTGCTGGGAAACAGGTGGGAAAACAGAGGCTCAGAGAGGTGCCAGAGGCCGCTGGGAATGACAGAGGGAGACAGTTTCCCCTGCCCTTTCCTACGTCAGCTTCCATTCAGGTACGTGGTTTACAGCACCCTTCTTCTGAGCAAAAGATAGCTGCTTTCTGGAAAGATGTCAAGCTCTTTGCTTCTGACAGAGCCCTAGGTCTGTTCTGCCCCATATCCTACAGAATTCACAGGCACCCCAGGTCTCTGGGAATTCCAGAAGCCCCAGCTCAGAGCCTGCCTGGTCCTGTCCTCACATGTGGTGATTCCTGACCAAGAGGTGGCTACGGGCATTGATTGACACCTGTTGCCCTCCAAGCCTGAGACTTGACATGACCTGATGAGGCTCTGTGTGGTCAAACCTTCATCTCACAGATGAGGAAACTGAGGCCCAAGGTTTCCAGCAGCTTCCCTGGGTCCCACTGCCAGGAAGGAGGAAATCAGGCTTTTAACCCAGATCATCAGAACAGCCTACTACATATTGGGCATTTTACCAGAAGGCTCATGGAGGCCATGCTTGTTTTCTAGAATTAAAGACCTCAGGTTTGTTGGGGAGTCACAGTCTGGGGGAGAAGTACTTCAGATGCAGAGACAGGATGGTACGGCCAGGGAATGGCGAGGGAGAAATAAACGCATGTGGATCGGGCGGACACAGCAGCCAGGGTCCATCCCAGTATCTGGAAGGGGCTGTGTTTGAACGTGAGCGGAGTCCTGGCTTCCCCGGGAAGTAGCCAAGTGACCTCAAACCAAAACTTGTCTCAGCCAGGCCCTGGAGATGATCACATTCCTCTGTATCAGTGTTTCTGTTCCCCTTCTGCCACCACCAAGCCTGGGCTTACAGGCTTCCCACTGCAGCGTCTTCCATTCTCAGGAAACTCTGACCAGCTTCTTCCTAAGTTCAGTTAGAGATCCCAGGCTCAAATCCATCCAGCCATGCAACATAAATCCTTTCTTTTTTTAAAGATTTTTTTATTGATTTTACAGAGAGAGGAGGAGGAGGGAGTGAGAAGTACCAACTCTTACTGCCTTCACTTCAGTGTTCATTGCTTGCCTGTTGCTTGTTGTATGTGCCTTGACTGGGAAGCCCAGGGGTTTTGTTTTGTTTTGTTTTGTTTTTTGTATTTTTCTGAATTTGGAAACGGGGAGGCAGTCAGACAGACTCCCGCATGTGCCCGACCGGGGTCCACCCGGCATGCCCACCAGGGGCGATGCTCTACCCATCTGGGGCGTCGCTCTGTTGCAACCAGGGCCATTCTAGCACCTGAGGCGGAGGCCATGGAGCCATCCTCAGCACCCTGGCCAACTTTGCTCCAATGGAGCCTTGGCTGCGGGAAGGGAAAAGAGAGACAGAGAGGAAGGAGAGGGAGAAGGGTGGAGAAGCAGATGGGCACTTCTCCTGTGTGCCCTGGCCGGGAATCGAACCCGGGACTCCTGCACGCCAGGCCGATGCTCTACCACTGAGCCAACCGGCCAGGGCTAAGCCCAGGGTTTTGAATCTGTGACCTCAGCATTCCAGGTCGATGCTCCATCCACTGTGCCACTGTGCCACCACAGGCCAGGCTCAATATAAATTCTTGAGCATCTGTCTTTGCCTGACACTGTGTTAGATGCTGAGGGGACAGCAAAGAACAAGACATACAAGGTCCATGCCTTTGTGGAACAAACCACCTGGGGAGATCAAGAAAAAGGCAAATATATCAATGAAAGTAAACATATAAAATAACGTCAAGTAGTGATAAGAGTTCAAACAAAAGTCAAGCAGGGTGATGGGGCAGAGAGGCACTGGGGTGGCTCCATGAGGCAGGGCGGTCAAAGAAGCCTTCCTGGAAGAAGTGTCCTCTCAGCTCAGACTTGGGTGACAAAAAAGCCACATAAAACTGGGGGGTAAGGACTGACTTAAAATATTCATGACACAAAGAAGGGACTCATAGGCCCTGGCTGGTTGGTTCAGTGGTAGAGCGTCGGCCTAGCGTGCAGAAGTCCCGGGTTCGATTCCCGGCCAGGGCACACAGGAGAAGCGCCCATCTGCTTCTCCACCCCTCCCCCTCCTTCCTCTCTGTCTCTCTCTTCCCCTCCCGCAGCCGAGGCTCCATTGGAGCAAAGATGGCCCGGGCGCTGGGGATGGCTCCTTGGCCTCTGCCCCAGGTGCTAGAGTGGCTCTGGTCGCAGCAGAGCGACGCCCCGGAGGGGCAGAGCATCGCCCCCTGGTGGGCAGAGCGTGGCCCCCTGGTGGGCGTGCCGGGTAGATTCCCGTCAGGCGCATGCGGGAGTCTGTCTGACTGTCTATCCCCGTTTCCAGCTTCAGAAAAATAAAAAAATAAAAAAATAAAAAAGAAGAAGGGACTCAGAGAGAAGGTGAGGGGGGACTTCTAGTGAACCATGAATTGAACAGCAACATTTTTTTTTCCCTTCCCTCCCAAAACCTGACTAAAATGACAGGAAATGTTTTAAACATTAAGGCAAAAACTCACCAAGGCAAAAAAGAACAGGAAAGTCAATGACAGGGACAAGAGGAATCTACACAATTTTCAAAGCTGGAAAATAAATATATATAGTAGAAAAAATGGGAACCACCTGAGCAGAGGAAGGTGAAATCAAAGTGTGCAGGAGAGAGAGCCGAAGTCACAGCACAGACCCGGACTCAACCCGAGAAGCACCGGGCTCCTCAGGAGGCCGGGGAGCAGGTGAGAATGGAAACAAAGTGAATTGAGAGGTTGTGAAAGGAGGAGTGATGCCAGAGGCCCCGCCCGGGGTTGAAGGGTCCCTGGAGCGCCCAGCTTGATGCCGGAAGAAAACAAAGCAGTTATTCACTCCTGGAGAAACAGCACAAAACAGCAAATGTAGTTAAAAAGTACCACACAGCTCAGCAGGGACACAATATTGACATAATCACAATACCGTAAACACCAAATGCTGAAATATCCAAAAATTGTGATGAAGTGAGAGTGGGCACTTGGGGGAGGAGGCGTGGAGAGACCCACATGGGTGAGAACTGAACCCTCACAGCTTCCGCAGAAGGAAGCCCTCAGAGGCTGTCCACAGTTGAAAAGAGAGGAAAAGAAGTAGCAATATATAAGTACATGGTTGAGAAATAAGGAAGGACCAGCTGAAGGCACTGGGGGCTGACACGAGAGTATCAGCAGTGGGCAGGTAGGAAGTTGGGGGGGTTTGGGTCCCGGCTGTACTTCCCAGCCTGGCACACAGACGTTCAGTTTCTGTTCTTTTGTTCGTATAAGCCTTGTAGTGCCGTTTGACTTTAAACAGCATGTGCATGCATTACTTCAATACAAATAAAAAGTAAACGTTAAGGAAAAGTAAAAGGCCAGTGTGCCTAGAGTACAGCGCAAGCAGGCGGGGCAGAGAGGGGGAGGGGAAGAACAGCAGGTTAGGAGGTCGTCAGGCCCACGTTGAGGAAAGCCAAAAATGGAACATTTTTCAGTCTGTTGAGTCAGACGAGGACTCTCTGGCCTGCCAGCCACACGCTCAAGAAAAAAAACAAACAAACAGCACAAGTCACTTCCCAGAACCGTGTGGACGGCTGCCACTGCCAGGCTGGGCACCGCGGCCACGCCCACCGCCGAGGAGCCCCGGTGCCCCGCCCCTGCTTTCCTCGGGAGCCCCGGGTGACCCTACTGGCACCGTCTGGTCACGTGGCACGCTACCGGACAGGCAGAGGGCGACGTGCCCACCCGCAGGGGACTCCAGTGTCTAGCTGCCCGCGGAGGCCTTGGCTGGGACGCAGCCTCCAGGCCAGGAGCCTCTGAGGGGTGTGCCAGGGAGATGCAGGTTAAGCCCCAGATCGCCCCCGATGGTAAATACTTTTTAGCAGAAACAATATTAATTTTTTTAAAATTTTACTTTCTAATTACACTCTACATTCAATGTTATTTTGTGTTCATTTCAGGTGTGCAGCATAGCGGTTAGACAATCATCTCCTTTATAAAGCGGTTCTCCAGGATACATCTAGCACCCACCTGGCACGTGGAGTTATTCCAATAGTGTTGCCTGTCTTGCCCGTGGGGCACTTGACATCCCCTGACTGTTCTGTAAGCCCCAGTCTGTCTTCTCAAGCCCCTCCCCTTTTCCACCCGGTTCACATCCCGCTCCCCGTTCTTTAACCATCAGTTTGTTCTCTGTGTCTGTGTTTCTATTTTGTTTGTTTGTTTGTTTTGTTCTTTAAATTCCACATATAAGTGAGATCATATGGTATTTGTCTCTCTCTCTGTCTGACTTCTTTCACATCGCATGGTATTCTCTAGGTCCAATACTGCGGACAAAATGAAGAGGGGGTTTTCATGAGGACTGGGAAGCATTCCTTTCTCTGCACTTTTCTGCACTCACAGAAATGGTGTTCACTCCCTGGGGCCCCTCCATCCATATTGTCACAAATGATAAGATTTCATTCTTGGCCCTGGCCGGTTGGCTCAGTGGTAGAGCGTCGGCCTGGCGTGCAGGGGACCCGGGTTCGATTCCCGGCCAGGGCACATAGGAGAAGCGCCCATTTGCTTCTCCACACCCCCCCCCCCCTTCCTCTCTGTTTCTCTCTTCCCCTACCGCAGCCAAGGCTCCATTGGAGCAAAGATGGCCCGGGCGCTGGGGATGGCTCCTTGGCCTCTGCCCCAGGCGCTAGAGTGGCTCTGGTCGCGGCAGAGCATCACCCCCTGGTGGGCAGAGCTTCGCCCCTGGTGGGCGTGCCGGGTGGATCCCAGTCTGGCGCATGCGGGAGTCTGTCTGACTGTCTCTCCCCGTTTCCAGCTTCAGAAAAATAAAAAATAAAAAAAAAAGATTTCATTCTTTTTTATCCACTCATCTACTGAGGGACACTAACATCTTGGCTTTTGTAAATAATGCTGCAATGAACATAGGGGTGTGTGTGTGTCTGTATATATATATATATATTAGTGTTTGGGTTTCTACAGACGAATACCCAGAAGTGGAATCACTGGGTCATAAGGCAGCTCTATTTTTAATTTTTTGATGAGCCTCCATACTATTTTCCACTGTGGCTGCACCAGTCTGCATTCCCACCAACGGAGCACGCATGTTCCCTTTTCTCCACATCCTTGTCAACACTTGTTTATATTGATTTTTTTTTCTGCTATTGTTTCCCATCTCCCTGTGCAGAGAAAGAGACTGCGTCTCCTCCTCCAAAGGAAACTCCTTGAGATGGGCTGGGCAGGGCGCCGCATGCAGCCCAGTGCTGGAGAAGCTCCAGCTCATGAAATGCCCTTGGCTGCCCCCACGCCTGCCCCACAATGGCTTAGTCATCCCATCCTCCCCAATGGGAGGTGCCCTTTCAGGTGCTCAAGAGAAACTGCAAACATTCTTGGGTGGAAAGAAGAATGTGTCCTCCAGGGTAAAGCGGGCTACTGGGGAACACTTGAGGCCACCAGTGAAGGAATTCATTTCCTCCCCTGGTGTCCCAATAGCCAGACTGATCATGACATCTGTTGGGTAGGTGGTCAGGGTGTCCCAGCCTTGCTTAGACAAGGAGCTTCCTTTGCCCTCCTAAGCATCGATTTCCAATAATATAAACAGAGCCACTTCAAATGCCAGAGGAACTGCCTTTCACGACTAAAGCCTCAAACCTTGGAAGGTTAAAAAAAAAGGAGGGGAGGAATAACCTTTGGACTGAGCCTAGGGAAATATTGTGTCATAAAGAACTGTTTGCAAAGATAACCAAAAAAAGCAGTTATGATTACCACCAGACTGAAAATTAAAAACATTGTTCAGAATTAGTATCACTATGTTATCTGCACCAGTAGAAACGTCTTCCTTCTACTGATGTCATGGTTCTTCCCTTTCTCATAAACACCCATTGCCTTTGTCTCCTAAGCAGAACAATGTTTGAGATTCTGCCTGACTCAGACCATCCCTGGTAGCTATTCTTATTGATCTCAGTCAGTGCTTATTGCCTCTCACTGTGAAAGGCCCTTTTATTTTTAAGTCAGCAGAGGTCATTGTTTGCGCTGGAGGATTAGTGAGCCAAGAAGTGGCAGGGAAGATGTCATGTTGGATCTTCTACCCTCTCTATAGGGTTGTTCTGTGAATGACTTAGGACTTGGACCAGAACTGGGGGAATTGCTGTGACAACCTGGTCTTCAGAGGCTATGCAGGGAACCAGAAGGACGGCACCTAGCCAGCCCCCGCCTGGGGGGCCACATGCCCCAAACATGACCTCATCTGCAACCAGTGGGAACTCTTCTTTCTGCCATCTGGTCTCTGTCTTGAACCATCAGGAAAGTTTGCTAAGAGTTGTTGTAACCTGGTCCAAGTTACAGAGTAGAAATGTAGGAAATACTCCAACAAGTCAGCAATGTGATTTCTAGGCATTGATAGTACAGGAAATGTGTTTGTCTTCTTTATGCTTTCTCTGTCAAAAATTTCTGCAAGATCCATGTGTTACTTTTATTTATTTGTTTAATTTAAATTTTTTTTTTTTTCCTGAAGCTAGAAACTGGGAAAGACAGTCAGACAGACTCCCGCATGCACCCGACTGGGATCCACCCGGCACACCCACCAGGGGGCGATGCTCTGCCCCTCCGGGGCGTCGCTCTGTCACAACCAGAGCCACTCTAGCGCCTAGGGCAGAGGCCAAGGAGCCATCCCCAGCGCCCAGGCCATCTTTGCTCCAATGGAGCCTTGGCAGGGGGAAGAGAGAGACAGAGAGGAAGGAGAGGGGGAGGGGTGGAGAAGCAGATGGGCGCTTCTCCTGTGTGCCCTGGCCGGGAATCGAACCCGGGACCCCTGCACGCCAGGCCAACGCTCTACCACTGAGCCAACCGGCCAGGGCCCCATGTGTTACTTTTTTTTTTTTTTTTTTTTGCATTTTTTCTGAAGCTGGAAACAGGGAGAGATAGTCAGACAGACTCCCGCATGCGCCCGACCGGGATCCACCCGGCACGCCCACCATGGGGCGACGCTCTGCCCACCAGGGGGCGATGCTCTGCCCCTCCGGGGCGTCGCCATGTTGCGACCAGAGCCACTCTAGTGCCTGGGGCGGAGGCCACAGAGCCATCCCCAGCGCCCGGGCCATCTTTGCTCCAATGGAGCCTTGGCTGCGGGAGGGGAAGAGAGAGACAGAGAGGAAGGCGCGGCGGAGGGGTGGAGAAGCAAATGGGCGCTTCTCCTGTGTGCCCTGGCCGGGAATCGAACCATGTGTTACTTTTAATATATATTAAATATATAGTATTTTAAGATGTTAATAAAGTCCATTAATACAATTAAGGTTAATTTAATATTTAAATGTAAACAAATGCCATGGGTACTTTTAGTTCTGCCTGTTCTTTACAACTCAAATCCTGCCTCTTACATGCAGCCTTCCTGGATTACCCAAACTGAGATCCTCGTGACACTTGACACCATCTAGTGACACATCTAGCTGCAGCGGTGTCAGGGGCTGGGTGAGTGTAGTGGTTTGGAGGAAGCAGCGGGTCACAGGAGAGCAGTAAACAGTGGCTCTAGGGTTTGACTCTGGGTCAGGTTCCAAGCCAGCCCCTCAAAAGTTACAGCACGCCCTGGCCGGTTGGCTCAGCGGTAGAGCGTCGGCCTAGCGTGCGGAGGACCCGGGTACGATTCCCGGCCAGGGCACACAGGAGAAGCGCCCATTTGCTTCTCCACCCCTCCGCTGCGCTTTCCTCTCTGTCTCTCTCTTCCCCTCTGGCAGCCAAGGCTCCATTGGAGCAAAGATGGCCCGGGCGCTGGGGATGGCTCTGTGGCTTCTGCCTCAGGCGCTAGAGTGGCTCTGGTCGCAACATGGCGACGCCCAGGATGGGCAGAGCATCGCCCCCTGGTGGGCAGAGCTTCGCCCCTGGTGGGCGTGCCGGGTGGATCCCGGTTGGGCGCATGCGGGAGTCTGTCTGACTGTCTCTCCCTGTTTCCAGCTTCAGAAAAATGAAAAAAAAAAAAAGTTACAGCACATATGTGTTGAGAAAGGAAAGATGCTCATAGATGGGTAAAGTCACAAAATCTCCCATCTGCTTTTCTCCTGATGAACTACAACCCCTTCTCCCAAACTTAGTGCTCAGGGTATACGCAGGGGTGGCCTGCCTCTGTCTCATGATGTCTGGGGCCTCAGACGGATTCACCTGGGGGCCCCTTCACTTCCAGGTTGGCACCTGGGCTGGGAGGACTCCAAGGCTGGACCCAGTTGGGGCTGGGGGCTGGAGCACCGAGATGTAGCCTCTGCATCTGGCCAGGGCTTCCTCACAGCATGGCAGATGGACACCAACCCCAAGTGACCTAAGAGAACCAGGCAGAAGCTGGCTGGCCCTTTCCGATAGATAGAATGTCAGAAGTCACACTTTGTCACTCTGCCTTCCTCTGTTGGTTGAAGCAGCTCACCCAGTTTAAAGAGCAGTGGACATAGAGACCATCTCTCAACGGGAGGAATGACAGAGAACAGGCAGCCATGATTTAAAACCTCCACACCCTTTCTGCAGTTTATCGTGGACAGTGACCATTCACAGAGCCACCAACTACATTGTCCATGTTGGCAGCCTGTCCCCTAGGGCAGAGACCCTGGCAGGAACCTCCTGCTCTGGTGAGAAAGGCTGGAGCAAGTCTGGACAGGCCAGGTGTGCAGGTCGAAGTGGGGACCGGGTCCAAAAAAGATTCAGAGGCCTTAATGTGTGTCCCTCCCCCTGAGCTCAGATGGTGAATCAGAGATGGCTTCCCAGAAGAGGGAGAAATTTCAGTTCAAATTCAAAACGTGGCAAGGGGTAGAGTGAAAAGCGTCTCTGCCTCTATCCCCCTGCCTCCGGGTGCCCTCCCAGGACGCAGCCCCTGATGTGTCCTTGCAGGAACAAAGCAACGTCTGTTCTTGTCTCACCATCCTGCACGTCTCTGCAGCCTAACATCCCCCTCAGAACCAGAGTGCTCCCGTTCCAGCTCATGAGCAGCCTCCCCTCTGCTGCTTCCACAGAGCACCCCCCACCTCACTTCCACAGAGCACAGAGCACCCCCCGCCTCGCTTCCACAGAGCACAGAGCACCCCCCGCCTCGCTTCCACAGAGCACCCACCACCTCACTTCCACAGAGCACAGAGCACCCCCCACCTCACTTCCACAGAGCACAGAGCACCCCCCGCCTCGCTTCCACAGAGCACAGAGCACCCCCCGCCTCGCTTCCACAGAGCACCCCCCACCTCACTTCCACAGAGCACAGAGCACCCCCCACCTCACTTCCACAGAGCACAGAGCACCCACCACCTCACTTCCACAGAGCACAGAGCACCCCCCACCTCACTTCCACAGAGCACAGAGCACCCCCCACCTCACTTCCACAGAGCACAGAGCACCCCCCACCTCACTTCCACAGAGCACAGAGCACCCCCCACCTCACTTCCACAGAGCACAGAGCACCCCCCACCTCACTTCCACAGAGCACAGAGCACCCCCCGCCTCGCTTCCACAGAGCACCCACCACCTCACTTCCACAGAGCACCCACCACCTCACTTCCACAGAGCACCCCCCACCTCACTTCCACAGAGCACAGAGCACCCACCACCTCACTTCCACAGAGCACAGAGCACCCCCCACCTCACTTCCACAGAGCACAGAGCACCCCCCACCTCACTTCCACAGAGCACAGAGCACCCCCCGCCTCGCTTCCACAGAGCACCCCCCACCTCACTTCCACAGAGCACCCCCCACCTCACTTCCACAGAGCACCCCCCGCCTCACTTCCACAGAGCACAGAGCACCCACTGCCTCACTTCCACAGAGCACCCCCCACCTCCCTTCCACAGAGCACAGAGCACCCCCCGCCTCACTTCCACAGAGCACAGAGCACCCCCCGCCTCACTTCCACAGTGCACCCCCCGCCTCACTTCCACAGAGCACCCACCGCCTCGCTTCCACAGTGCCCTCAGCGAGTCCCCTGCTCATCGGCCCTCCAGCTTTCGCATTTGCAATGCCCCTCTCCGTGCAAACATCATCCCCCACACGCGCCAGTATATCTGAGGAAGACAGGCTCAGGAGGGCAAAGGGCATCTGAATGCAAACAAATCTTGCCGTGTCACCCTCCACACAGGGAGCCCTAGTAGACGGAGTCGGCCCGTTTCCACTGGGAATGTTTTAAAGACCAGGTGACACTGGGGTGGGGAGAATGGTGCAAGGAGTGGTGCTTCGTCACGGATAAGGGTGCAGAGATGGGGAGCCACGATGACCCCGACAGAAGAGGGGGAAGGGGGTTGAGACTGGAACAACACGGCCGACCTCCGAGGGCTGTGGCGCTGGTCAGCGAGGATGCCCACGGAAGGGACAGAGACCACGAGTTTGGCCCAGCAGTCAAGTACTCAGTTCTGACAGGGCAGTACAGCTAGTTTACATCTTGTTCTGCCACTAATGTATTGAGTAAGTCACTCGGTCTCTCCAAGCCTCAGTTTCCTCATCTGTAAAATGAGATGTATGATCAGTGAGATCATTCATGCAGAGAGCCCAGTGCTTGGCACCTGCCAGGTGCTCAATCAAAGTCCCTGTTTGCCTCCAGCTGTCTTCCACTCAGCCTGGCAATCTGCGTGAACGGAGTGGATGTTTGCTGAGTGAGGACGGAAGCAGATGACAATGTCCATGCAAGAAAGCCTGTGCCACCCCTTCTGGGCTGTGGGACTTTGGGTGGCCACATCTCCTTTGCAAGCTCAGTTGTCTCATTGGACAAATGGGAATCGGGCACTGGGTGTGTGGTAAGGCTTGAGTGAGGGGTCCTGTCTGTGTACACCCAGCATCAGGAGCCCTGATGTGGGCCAGGAGATGGGCAGGGATGTGACTGTCCTGTGGGCGGGGCAGGGAGGGGGAGGCCATCTCCAAAGCCTCCTCTGGGCCCAGCCCAGCAGCTGAGGCCAGCTGGTTGGTTTTGATAAGTGATAGTTATAAACAACAAACAACACAGAGATGTCCTGGGCTCCAGTGGGGTTTGAGTCTTCCTCAGGAAATTCCAACAGAGGGCACCTGAGTGGTGGGTTTTAGGCACTGAGGGGCCTCAGTTGGCAGGTGCCACGGGGGGTCTCTGGGCTGAGAGGCATGAGCTCTTTTTCTCGCCACATGAAACAACAGAGTCATAAAACATCAGTAGGCATGAGAGTCATAATGATAACAGCACCCACTCAGTGAGTGTTTCGTATGCTACTTAATCCTCCAAACAACCCAGAGAGGGAAATACTTGCAAAACGCATCTGTGATAAAGGGCTTATACCCAGAAATACAAAGAGTTCATACAGCTCAATCATAAGAAAACAAATGATCCAATTAAAAAATGCGCAAAAGAGCTCAACAGACACCTCACCAAAGAAGATATCTGGATGGCAAATCAGCTTGGTATCGATAGTCATTAGCAGGATGCAAACTGGCACCGCAGTGAGATTCCCCTGCACGCCTGTGAGAATGAGCTAAAATGTAAAAGACTGACAATTCCAAGCATTGGACAGGACGTACAAAAACTGGGAGTCTCATAAATTGCCGGTGGGAATGCAACATGGCACAACCCCTCTGGTAAGCAGCTTGGGAGTCCCTTATAAAATTAAATATATACCTACCTACAACCAGCCCTTCCACTCCTCAGAGAAATAAAGACCTACACTGAGGACAGCGCAGTTGATTTAAGCATCAGTCCCAGGTGGGGGTTGCTGGGTGGAACACAGTCGGGGCGCATGAGGGAGTCTGTCTGTCTCCCCTCCTCTCACTTAAAAAAGCGGGGGGGGGGGAGCTAGAGGAGGGACCAGAGCAGGTCTCCAACCCGAAACAGTCAGCTGGAGTGGGCAGCAGCTGCCCCTGTGGACAGGCAGGCAGTCTGCTCTGCTCCCTTCTATATGACACCTGCCTGTCTCCTTCAGTCACGTCCGGCCTGGGCCCCGCAGGTCCAACCCTCGACCCTCTCCAGATGACCTCCAAAGGCCTCCAGGTCTTCTAAGGAGGATGCCATCCCATCCCTTCAGGAGGCTCCTGTCCAGTCCATCATGGGGGCTAGTCCTCCACCCCGATTTCAGACTCTGGACTTAGCTGCCCCGGGGTTGGAATTCCGGCTTCATTATCCACCACCCACGAGATCTTTGGACAGTTCTTAGCCTCTCCAAAGCCCAGTCCCCTCACGGGTGTGATCACTGTTTCTCACGGTGGGTGTGAGGATTAGGGAGGTCATGAACCTGGAGCAATCCCACAGCCCCGGTGTGGAAGGAGCATTCAGTAGATGTTGCTGCTTGTATGACATAAGTTTTCTCAGAAGATAATCACACAGGTAGGCAAAAACATATGTATGAACATAATCTCAGGCAGTGAAAAATTGAAAATTGACTTAAATGCTCAACAACAATGAACTGGTTCCCCAGTAGTGGTGGAGGTGGAGGTTGGCCTTTAGAATTCGGAGATCAAGCATGACTGTCTCCCTGAAGTCAGTGGCCCCTGGCCCCCTCAGTCGGGGTCAGAACATCTTCAAATGTCTGTAGAGCCCCTCAGGGCACCCGACAGAGACTGTTGCACTCTTGGGCACAAAGCAGGAAGGTGCTGGGTTTGAATCTGACTCCGCAACTTGCCAGCTGTGTGACCCGACCCAAGGAAGTTACTTAATCTCATCTGTAAAATGAGGATGCCTGACCTGTGGTGGCGCAGTGGGTAAAGCGTCGACCTGGAAATGCTGAGGTCGCCGGTTCAAAACCCTGGGCTTGCCTGGTCAAGGCACATATGGGAGTTGATGCTTCCTGCTCCTCCCCCCCTTCTCTCTCTGTCTCTCTCTCTCCCTCTCTCTCCTTTCTAAAGTGAATGAATGAATAAATAAATAAATAAAGTGAGGCTGACAACAGCCCCTGTCCGCGTAGCATCTCTGTGAGAACCTCGGAGCTTGGGACGATAGGCATTGACCACTGTTGTCTGTCACTGCTTCTCTGGACTAGTGCAGGCATCCCCTGCCTCTCACTTTCCTCTCCATGGTCCCCTCCCCATGGGGCAGGCAGAGGGGTGGATCTCCGAAACCTAGGCTGATCTGCCATTCCATGGGGCAGATTGATGACCTGCTTGGCACCCCGTGCCAATCCCAAAGGCATCACATCAACTAAAGGAAGCAGACACAGAGGGCCACATGCTGCCTGATTCCATTTACATGACAGATGAGAAAAGGCAAAACTGTAGGGACATAAAACAAGCTAGGGACGGTTAAACGGGCAGGGAGGCACAGAGGGTGGTAGCTGCTTTATCACTAGGCTGCGGTGGTAGCTATTGATACATGAGGGGACACACTTGTCAAAACTATACTCCACAAAGTGTAATGTTTACTGTTTGTTTTTTGTTTTGTTTTTCATTTTTCTGAAGCTGGAAACAGGGAGAGACAGTCAGACAGACTCCCACATGCACCCGACCGGGATCCACCCGGCACGCCCACCATGGGGCGAGGCTCTGCCCACCAGGGGGTGATGCTCTGCCCATCCTGGGCGTCGCCATGTTGCGACCAGAGCCACTCTAGCGCCTGGGGCAGAGGCCAAGGAGCCATCCCCAGCGCCCGGGCAATCTTTGCTCCAATGGAGCCTTGGCTGCGGGAGGGGAAGAGAGAGACAGAGAGGAAGGGGGGGGGGGTGGAGAAGCAAATGGGTGCTTCCCCTATGTGCCCTGGCCGGGAATCGAACCCTGGTCCCCCACACACCAGGCCGATGCTCTACCGCTGAGCCAACCGGCCAGGGCCTATTTCATTTATTTTTATTTTAGTGAGAAGAAAGGAGGCAGAGACAGACATGTGCCCTGACCAGTATCCACCAGGCAAGCCCACTAGGGGGTGATGCTCTGCCCACCTGGGGCCCTTGCAACTGGAGCTATTTTTTTTAGCGCCTAAGGAGGCCATGGAACCATACTCACTCTAATGGGCCAACTCTCTCTAATCGAGCCTTGGCTGCAGGAGAGGAGGAGAGGGAGAGGGAGAGTGAGAGAGAGAAGCGAGAGGGGCAAGGTTGGAGAAGCAAATGGGTGCTTCTTCTATGTGCCCTGACTGAGAATCGAACCTGGGACATCCACATGCCGAGCCGATGCTCTACCACTGAGCCCACTGGCCAGGGCCTGGTATCTTAATTTTTTAAAGAAAAATAAAACACACACAAACACCTGAGCCGTGATACATATGCTGGGCTTCATTTTATTGCTCTACTTATATATATGTCTAAAATTTCCCAATATTAAACAAGCAGAACAAACAAGCTAAGATCCTGTCCCGGATCTGCTCAAGACTGTCCCAAGGCTCCCCCTCCAGGCTAGAGTAAAAGCTGAAGGCCTCGCTGTGGCCCGTGAAGACCCTCAGTCTGCCCTCAGGCCCCTTGGCCTCACCCTCTCGTCTCTGGCTCCCTCTTCCCAGGCTCCCTGGTCTCAGTGTATTCTTTAAACACACTCCAGGGCCTTTGCAAGGGCTGTTCTCTCTGCCTGGACCGCTCATCCCCCAACACCTCGACTCACTCTCTCACTGACTTAAGTCTTTCCTAAAAAGAGCCCAATCAGTTGAGGTCAGTCCTGGCCACCCTGTCTCAAACCTCCAAAAGTCCATCATACACCTTTCCCAGCTGAATCTCTCTCTGGTGCACTTGAGAAGAAACCATGTATCTATTTACTTCTTTTCTCATTGTTTCTCCCTCTTCTAGAATGTAGCTTCTGAAGGACAAGGAATTTGGTCTATTTTGTTCACCATTGTGTCCATTTAGAATAGTGACTGGCACACAGTAGGCACTCAATAAATATTTACTAAATGAATTATTGATCGACAATAAATGATATCCTATGTACAATATGACGTGGTCTCCATGTGTCATTGCCAGGCCCCAGCCAGGGGGGCTTTCAGCACCTGGGGTCCATCTATCCCCAAGACTGTTGGGATTCAGCTTTGCTTTCTAACATCCAGGGTGATACATTCAATCAGCAACCCCTCCCCAAGATCTCCTCTGTGACCAATGAGCTTTGGAGTTGAAAGATAGAGCAAATCCATTCAAACTTAGCAAACATTACATGCTTGCTCTATTCTTTCATTGATACACTGTCTTGTTCCACAAAGGATTTCTGAAAGGTTCGAAGACCCCAATAAGTTAATAGACATTGAAAAATAGGAGAGAAAGAAGGAAGCCGGAAACAGGGCGGGTCTTGGGTGATTGGGCTGAGCCTCGCTGGCACTGTGCCCTGCCAGGGACTTAGTGAGGACGAACCACCTCTGGACCCAGGCTGGCTGAGGGACATCGATGAGGGCTTCCCGAAGGAAGTGATATTTGTGCAACAGCACAGGGAAGGCTCAGAGTGGGAAACGGCGGAGCCCACTCATGGAATTTCCAGACACTTGTTTTGGCCTCCCCCCCCCCCCCCCCACACTCAAGTTCTTTGGAAACAGAGAAGTCACCTGACACACATACGATCACATCTCGCTTGCTCAGGATTACAGCCAGTCCTCACTCGACTGAGGTCAAGCCATTCCCCTGCCCCTCTCCCCCGCCCCAACTCTGACCCCAGCAACCTTTCTGTCTCTTTGTCTGTAATGACTCACGGCTCAGATTTGTTTTGTTGCCAAACTACGTGATACAACACCCAGTTACAAAAAATAAAAAAAAACTGGGATTTTTTTTCTCAATAAATATATCTGACAAAGGATACATAACCAAACCATAAAAAGAACTCCAATAACTCTAAAAGAAAAATGAATAGGCAAAAGACTTAACAGGCATTCCTAGTGGCCAAGGCGCATATGAAAAACAGACTCCACACCACCAGTCACTAGACAAATGTAAATTAAAGCCAGTGACAGGCAGCTTCAAACTCATCAGAATGGCTAAAATTAAAAAGATTGAAAAGATTGACAACACCAAACTCTCAAAATTGTCAGGAGGGCCCTGGCCGGTTGGCTCAGCGGTAGAGCGTCGGCCTGGCGTGCAGGGGGACCCGGGTTCGATTCTCGGCTGGGGCACATAGGAGAAGCGCCCATTTGCTTCTCCAACCCCCCCTCCTTCCTCTCTGTCTCTCCCTTCCCCTCCCGCAGCCAAGGCTCCATTGGAGCAAAGATGGCCCAGGTGCTGGGGATGGCTCCTTGGCCTCTGCCCCAGGCGCTAGAGTGGCTCTGGTCACGGCAGAGCGACACCCCCGGAGGGGCAGAGCATCGCCCCCTGGTGGGCAGAGCATCGCCCCCGGTGGGCGTTCCGGGTGGATCCCAGTCGGGCGCACGCGGGAGTCTGTCTGACTGTCTCTCCCCGTTTCCAGCTTCAGAAAAATACAAAAAAAAAAAATTATCAGGAGTGTAAAATAATACAACCACTTTGTAAAAAAGTCTAATGATTTCTTGTGAAACTCAAGATGCAACTCTTGTAAGACCCATCAATCCATTCCAGGTGGCCACCCAACAGGAGCGCTACAATGAGAACACCAAAACAGGTGGTAAAGAATGTCCACGGCAGGTTTATTTATAACAGGCAAAACCCCAAAATAGCCCAAATGCTCATCACGGGTGGATAAATAAATTGTGGTAAATGCCCACAATGTAATACTAGTCAGTGATGAAAAAGATACCTGCACCAACACGGATGAATCTCACAGATAAAATGAACACGAAAAACTAGATGTCAAACAGTATACACACTACTCACAAAAATTAGGGGATTAGGGAACTCCAGTACATTCAGCTTTTTGTATAGTGCATTTTCACCAATGAAATAAAATTGGTTTTGCATCTCATTTGTATAATCCTCATTTGTATAATCAAACAACTTTCTTTGACTTGTCATTTGCTTTTGTGTTCTTGATTAATAAAAAAGAATCAAATGTTTTTTTTATTGCTTTATATTCATTTTGAAATATTCCCTAATTTTTGTGAGCAGTATACTATGCGATTCGTTTATATGAAGTTTTGGGAAAAGCCAATCCGTCAATCATGCTAGGCGTCAAAGTAGTAGTTACTTCAAGTGGTGGGGTACTGATTGGAAGGGGGCAATGGCAACACTAGTGTTACCATCTTGATGGAGTGGTGGTCACGTGGGAGTGAACAGTTAGTTTACACTTGAATTAGCAAACTAGTAAAAAGTAACCTATGTCACGTGATCCCGTGTTACAGCTCTGGGCGGAGGGAACACTTCCGATTTGAGCAAGTCCTGGGGCGGTGGGGGGGGGGGGGGGGAGCTGATCAAGTTCTCTTTCAAAAATGAAATCTAGACCCTAGAGCAGGGGTCCCCAAACTTTTTACACAGGGGGCCAGTTCACTGTCCCTCAGACCCCGTTGGAGGGACGGACTATAAAAAAAAACTATGAACAAATCCCTATGCACACTGCACATATCTTATTTTAAAGTAAAAAAAACAAAACGGGAACAAATACAATATTTAAAATAAAGGACAAGTAAATTTAAGTCAACAAACTGACCACCAATGGGAACTATGCTCCTCTCACTGACCACCAATGAAAGAGGTGCCCCTTCCGGAAGTGCAGCGAGGGGCCGGATAACTGGTCTCAGGGGGCTGCATGCGGCCTGCAGGGCCCTAGTTTGGGGAACCCTGCCCTAGAGAGTACTGTGTCTCCAATCAAGTCCCTAGTCCTCTTGAGACTCAGTTTCCCCATCTCTGGCTTGAATCCAGGGATCTCCAAGACCTCTTCCTGCAATTCCGCCTACTTTTGAGAAGTGGCATTTCGCTCCTCAAACTGAGCTTCTCACTGGAATGGGATCCGCAGCGCCGACCCTCCCAGGGCTCCCGGCCGGCCGTGTGTGACCTCACAAAGGTCTTCCCCTGCCCTCGGCTTCTACTTCCTGGTCGGTCAAATAGTCATCTGTTTTCTCAGGCTTACTTAAGGAGGGCACGTCAACTGAGCAACTGAGCGCACCGAGTCCTTCTCCAGCGCTCCCTGTAGCTTAGTAGGGTTCTGCTGTGCCAAGGCCGTGCACACAGCAAGTGCTTAATAAACGGTGGCTGCGGGGAAATCATTGGAATCTTCCTACAGGTCTTTATACCTTTTTGAGGAGGGGTCCGTGTGGGGCCCCCAAAGTTGCCTGTGGGCCGATCGCAACAAGGAAGAGTGGCCCGAGGCGGACGCGGCGCGCGTTTTGTTTGCAGCCACAAGTGGAACGCGGGAGGCAGGCCCTCGGCTCCTTTAAGAGTCGGATGGAATGTATCAAAACAAAAAGGGCCCGCGCCCACTGGCTGCGCGCCGCACGTGACCTCACAGCTGATTTCCTGCCCCCCCTCCTTTTTGTTGCGGCCGCTGCCGAGTGTCAGTTTCGGCGCCGCCGCCGCCCGCGGTCTTCCCGGGCACGAGTTCCCGGCCTCCAGGGTCCCGCGGCCTCCGGCCTACCGCGCTCGCGCCCCTCCCCGCGGGCCCGCGCCCCTGTCCGCGCGCCTCTCGGGCCGGGCCGGGCGGCCCCTGCCCGCGCCCATGGCGCACTCGCCGGCCGCCGTGCCGCTGGGCGCGCTGGAGCAGGGCTGCCCCATCCGCGTGGAGCACGACCGTCGGCGTCGCCAGTTCACCGTCAGGCTCAACGGTAACGCAGCGCCCGGCCCGCCCCCGCCTTGTGTGCGCGGGGACCGGGACCCGCGGAAGCCGCCCCCACCCCACCTGGGCGCGCGCCCCGGTGGCCCCCTGGGGGCGGAGATTCCGCCCAGCGCCCCGGGCGCGGGCCAGGCTGCAGCTCCGGGTCAGGTGGGGGCGCGACCGACTCGCGGGCGGGGGAGGGGCAGGTGGCCGGGGAGGGGCGCGCCCGCGCGGGACGGCCAGCGGGGCGGGGCGCCAGCCCCTTCCTCAGCCACTGGGAACTCGCACCTGCTCTGGCCCGGCTGTTTTCCGGTGTTTGCTGACGGCTGTTGTTTGAGATTCTGGAGAGGGGGTCAGCCAGGACCGCCCCCTTCCCTGGGTGTTCAGTCGCTGCTGCTGCCCCTGGAACTCTTAGCTTCTCTGCACCGAGGAGCGTTGGAAGAATCCTCTGAGCAGATTTAGGGCTGAGGGAGAGCTGGGCTGCTTCTGCCCAGCAGCAGTGTAGTGGGGGGTGTGGTGTCACCATTATACCCCAGCCACTTTGAGACTTTGGCCAAGTTGCCTGCACTGCACGCGCTCCAGTTCCTCCACCCCTACTACGGGAACAACACCAGTGTTTACCTCCCGGCTGGTTGTAAGGATGAAATTCTGTAATAGGAGCAAAGGCTTAGAACCTGCATAGAGTAAGGGCTAATCAACATGGACTGATCATTATTTTTTTAAACCGGAAAGCAAAGTCAAGCCTTTATTTCCTGTAAAGAAAAGTTTCTCCACTCAATAGCCCAGGAATCTTGGAAAATAAGATAAATGAACAAACTGCCTGCATCCCAACCCTACTGCTTTAATAACGTTTTCTTCCTTCTTAGCTAGGCCCCCTGTGGCAGTGTCCAAGCTGAAAGGGCCTTTAGGGGCCTCTGTGCCCGTCTGTGAGAAGGGAAGGCACAGAGAGGCCCAGAACAGGGAGAAGCTTGCCTGAGGTCGGGCCGTGAATCGGGGCAGAGCTGGAAGAGGGCTCTATCTAGTCTGACTGCTGGAACTGCGTTCCTCCAGCCTGCCCTTGGACACATCAGGAAGGGCTGGGAGCGGGGGCATGACATTTCTGAGACATCCCCCTCCCCCTTGGGTTGTGCTGGGCATTTAACCAGGCCCTAGCACATCGTTAGGATGTGAGGATCACCCACCCCACCTTAGCAATCAATAAACTGAGGCTCAGACCACAGGGCAGGCATAACTTGCGCAGTATCTTGAAGTATCAGAGCCAGAACTGAAAACACACTGTTCTGTCCATATGGAAGCAAGTCTTTCTTCTGCTACAGTTGCCAGCTGTGGTCCAGCTGACCATGACCCCCAGGGCCTTGGCTGCTGTTGTGGGAAGTTGTTACCAAACTTGCTGCTTGGGGTGTTCCATTCTCACAAGTTAGTTTTATTTACTTTCAGCAAGTAAAAGAGATAGGGTCCATGCCTCCGCTAAGAGGGGCTTAGCCTTTAGTTATGTGCACTGGTTGGTCAATTACATGTTGATTTCTCCTTTGCAATGGGTTACTTTTGTGTTTATGAGGTTGAGTTACTGTCCAGCTCCTCCTGTTTACAGCTCATCTTCAAAATACTGTGGTACATTTTAACATTTAGCAAGAATAGCCCTTAATAAGAATGGCCCACATCTTGAGACCCTTGTCCTATCTAACAGGGGCCTCTGGCTTTTCCAACTTTATTTTCCGAGGTTCTAGAGGGGCCTCTGGTTCCCTTGGGACTCAGGTGGTCTTACACATTCACAGAGACAGAAGAAAAAAGAGATGTTTGGGGTTTTCCTTCTCTGCCTTCCATCCAAAGGATACCCCACCTAGAGCTGTGGTCAGGGCTGGACGTGCCCAGCCATTTTCCTAAACTAGCCCACTTCTGGAAACTACTGCCCAGATGGCTAACTGTGAAGTGTTCCAGGAAGCAGCCCTCTTGGCACAGCGAGCGAGCGGCACGTCATTGTCATCAAGTGTCCTGGGGATTCCCCAGCCAAGCCGGGGGAGCCGTGTCAAGCTGCCTGTCTCTCTCCAGCCTGCACACCAGGCTCTGCAGCCCAGCCTGGTCTGGTCTGGCAGTGTGTCTGAGGGGTCGGAGGGGTGAGAACAGGATCGTCTGTGGCTGGGCTGGGCCCCCCACCCTGCCTCAGGCGGGAAGGGGAGCCGCTTCTCTGAGAGGCAGAATAGCCTAGTGCTCCGAGTGTGGGGTCGTCCTCACGACAGAGCGGGGCTGATGAGCTTCCGGCAAGCTCTGGTTCTGGGGGAGGGAAGGGGTTTGAGCAGCTGGACAGGACACTAAGTCCTGGACAGATTTTAGGTTGCAGGCAGGCCTCATGCACATAGTCACTCACCTCGACCTCATAGCACGGCTGGGTGGATTGAGGGGAAACTACTCTTCCATTTTATTGATGAGGAGACTGAGGCACGGGTCAGTGACTGGCTCGCCCGGGAGCACCCTGGAGGCAGAAGAGTTTGTATGTTTACCTTGAGTGGCTGATGTGTGCTAAGCACTGTTCTGGGTGTTGAGGACTCGTGGGACTAACAGCCCGGAGGGTGGTGGACAATAATTCAAGTATAAGATGTCCGAGAAGACAGGCCTTGTGGGAAATGGAATCAGGGCAGGGGAGGGCGTGTTGGGAAGAGCCGCTGTTCAGAATCAGGTGTCCAGGAGGCTTCCTGGGAAGGTGCCGTGTAAGTGAAGACCTAGCAAAAGCAGGGAAGGAAGCTCCAGTGGTAGGAGTGCTCCAAGTGGAAGCGGCCACCTGCAGCGTGGAGCCCTGTGGTGCCTGGTGCCTGGCGGGAGCCGGGAGCTGCAGGGGTGGAGGGACAAAGAGGAGGATCGGAGCCCAGGATGTTAGGAGGTTACGGGGGCAGATGGGCTGGAGCCTTGGAAGGCGTTGTGAGGACTTGGCTTTGACTCTGAGTGAGGTGCTTGCGTGGGACGGTCCTGAGCAGAGAGTGGGTGGGTGATATTCCAGGGTCCCTCTGGTCCGAGGGAAACAGACTGTGGAGCAGGGGGGAGCAAGCAGGTGGCTACTTGGAGGTGGCTACTGCACTAGTTCAGGCCGTGTGGGCAGAGTTGGGGAGAGGGCCAGCTCGTTGGCAGATGTTAAGGGAGCCAGCTGAGGTCGTGCTGACATGGGGTGTGAGAGAATGCTGGCGCTCAGGCTTGTCTGCCCGCCGTGACCAGGTTCTAAAACGCGAGCTTGTATGTCACCATTTCACAGGTGGGAGAACAGGGCACACAGCCGGTGAGCAGCTAAGGTGGCCCTTTCTTTGGCCTTCCCTGTCCCCTCTCAGCCAGGGCTTCAAGAAGAACGATCTTGCTCTGGGATCCACAGAGTCTGGCAGCAACGACCCCAGCACTGATGGGGGACAGGGCTGTGGATGTCCGCAGCACCAGCTGGAGCGTCACCATGGGCCGTGACCCTGGAAGGCCACTGCGGCTCAAGCACCTGCTAGACCCACTATCCATGGAAAAGGCGGTCGAGACCAGGCCCTCCTCGAGACAGTATCCACCTGCCACCCTTCTTCAGTTGCTTTGGGGTCCCCAGTGTTTATGCCCATCAAGGCGGACATAAGCGGCAACGTCACGAAAATCAAAGCTGTGTCTAATACTGACCCAACCAAGTTCCGGACCAGACAGGACATCCTGGAGGCGGAGAAGGAAATGCCCAGAGCAGAGGGGCCCAGCGTAGGGCCATGCTGGCACTGACGTGGCTGAGAAGAGGCCACCGCATTCTCGAGGTCTTCCTGGGAAGCGTCTGTGACGGGGAGTGGGACAAGCACCACCCAACTCCATCCGCATCAGTGCACCAGGGCCGGCTCGGTGGCCCCTCAAAGCACCACAGCTGGATCGTGCGGGCTTTCCCGGCAGCGTGGCACTCAGCGCCCTCTAAGCCCGACGTCCAAGGGCCAGAGCAGACCTGGCAGAGCAGGAGTGCCTGGGGAAGGCCCACCTCCTCCTGGTCAGCTACACGGCCACCACTGACCTCAGCTGCGAGGTGTCCGCCAGAATGAACACCGAGCTCAGCTACCAGGTGTAGCCACCAGGTGTAGGTACAGCCAGCGCACCTGGGCCGCTTGCAGAAGCAGACAACCCCGCGTCACTGTGAGTCGAGCCCGCAGGCCGCCCCTAGCCCGTGTTCCCCGGAGCAACCCAGAGTCTGGTCAGGGTCTTCAGGGATTCCCCGGAGTGGCCCAGAGTCTGGTCCGGGTCCTCAGAGATTCCCCAGAGCGGCCCAGAGTCTGGTCAGGGTCCTCGGGGATTCCCCAGAGTGGCCCAGAGTCTGGTCCGGGTCCTCAGAGATTCCCCAGAGCGGCCCAGAGTCTGGTCAGAGTCTTCAGGGATTCCCCAGAGCGGCCCAGAGTCTGGTCAGGGTCCTCGGGGATTCCCCAGAGTGGCCCAGAGTCTGGTCCGGGTCCTCAGAGATTCCCCAGAGCGGCCCAGAGTCTGGTCCGGGTCCTCAGGGGACGACCTTTTTTTTTTTAAATCATTTTGTGGGTCTATCCTAATTGAGCAATAAATAACGATCCTGCTTCCGGATTGCCTTTGAACTTCACAACAGCACAAACTTCACTTCATGTGCTAAAAATCAATTAACATTGCTAATAAACCAAGTCCTGGGTGTTTTGGGGTTTTCCTGTATGTAGAGCATGGCTGCAGGGGATCCGTGTCACACACCTCTCTCTAAAAACAAGCACATGTCCTTGTGATGATGTGTTGGGTATCTAAGGGACCATGAGGCGTTTGAGTTGAAATTATACGGGACCCGTGTTGTGGGAGTTTGTTAGTTTGTTTTGAACAAACTGGTGTGTGTTACGTGATTGCATGGTTCAGCCTCAGAGCAGCTCTTACAGACCCTGCTCTTTCTTACTGTCTTTTTTCAGACAGTTTGTTTTAATGGCCAAAAAACAACCAGCGAGCCTTTGATAACCAGGACCAAACGGGGCTTTATTTTAAAGCGATTTGGCACAAATAATTGACCGGAGACGACTACTGTATTAGCATTCCTCTGCATAGTTTTTTTCGTCAGGGACAGATTCTTCCACCCAAGAAAATACCTACACATGTACCCTCTCCAGGGAGGGACAGCGAGCCCTGCAGATGCTGAGACCCCAGGCCACGGCTGCACCATCACTGTCCTTCCAGGCACTCAAAAGAGCTGGATTTTTGCAAGTGTTAAGGTGATTCGAGCAACCTCCAAAGAACTGACGTGTATTAAAAACCTACCGAGGGAACGATTGCTGATTATCATACAGAAACTAAATAATTCTTAATATATGAATCTCTACTTCGGAGTCAGAAGAAGAGGAGGAAGAGGGGTCATTGCGGGTCCTGGAATCCTGGTGCTTTCCACAGCCTCCCCACCCCCCGTCTTATAGACTGGAAGCCTGAGGTTCCAGAGAGCCCGCAGCTGCTGCTGGCCCCCCTCAGCACCCCGAGCAGCAGGGGCTGGAAGGGTGGCATCAGCTCTTGTGGCTTTGGGATCTCTGAAGATGAGGCCCCTGCGTGTGAATCCATGTTGCTGCCCCAGGCCCCCTGGCATCCGGTGACGGCTGCCGACAGTCATGTCCCTGAGAAGGGAGGACAGGAGGGATTCCGTGGATGGCCCGGGGACCAGCTGGATCTGTGGGTGGGCTTTCCTGAGTGACCCCAAAGTCTGCCATCACACGCTTCCTGGCTGTGCTGACTGGTCCCCTTCAACTTCCCCGAACCACAGCCCCTCTATGTAACCTACCTCTGAGCCACCAGCTTGTGGCCCCTCAAACCAGGCTCTGTGTGTGGAGACGCCCAAAATGCCAGCCAGGTGCTTCTGGGCCTGCTCCCTGCGCCTGTACCCACTGTTTTCTGCTTGGCTTCCTCAGTTCCCAGAGGAGGCAGAAGGCCCCTGCCTGGCTCTGTTCACCTATACAACGGGCATTTTACCTCGCTAGCTCCCTCAGAGCTGGTGTGGCCGAGTGTAGAGGGTGGCAGTCCCAGACCCTGCATCTCTCACCTAGAGCCCCTGCTCTTCCCTACCTGCCAGGGAAGACGATTTCTCAGTGACCACCTCCCCCGGTCACTTCCTGGGACCTTCAGTCCTGGGGTTGGGGCCAGCGGACAGTACTTGGGTAGAGACCCAGGGGTAGGGTCTCCCATTGCCTGAATAGATTTAACTTTTCTCAAAACTACTTCAGTCTGTGATCTCAGCGTCCTTGTCAGGCTTCAGAAGGAGGCAGCAGTTGTCTCCGGACAGGTGAGATCTTGGGTATGAGCTGTCGGAACTGGTCTGGTCAGCTGGCAGAGCTAGGACTGGAACCCAGGGCCCTGCCCAGCCTTGGGCTTGTTCCTGTGACCCCCCAAGAGGGGCACTCCTTTGCTAGTCAAGAGTCTTGGTAGCTCACAGAACCCAGCCTAAGAAGATACTGGGCCCAGCCAGCCATGGCCTGGAGCTCTGCCCATCATTCTGGGAGCAAAGATAACGGTATCTATGGGCCCAGACACTGACGACAGATGGCATGGTGCTCGGGGCAAGAGGGTGACTACATAGCACTGCCCTTACCCACTCTACCCCCACCTTTTTTCCTATTTTTCTGAAGTAAGCAGGGAGGCAGTCAGACAGACTCCCGCATGCGCCTGACTGGGATCCACCCGGCATGCTCACCAGGGAGTGATGCTCTGCCCATCTGAGGCGTTGCTCTGTTGCAACCAGAGCCATTCTAGCGCCTGAGGTAGAGGCCACAGAGCTATCCTCAGCACCCGGGCCAACTTTGCTCCAATGGAGCCTTGGCTGCGGGAGGGGAAGAGAGAGACAGAGAGGAAGGAGAGGGGGAGGGGTGGAGAAGCAGATGGGCGCTTCTGTATGCCCTGGCGGGAATTGAACCTGGGACTCCTGCACGCCAGGCCGACGCTCTACCACTGAGCCAACGGGCCAGGGCCTTTCCCCCCTTTTTTAAGTGAGAAGGGAGATAGATTCCTACATGCTTCTCGACCGACCGGGACTCATCTGGCAACCCCCCACCTGGGGCTGATGCTCAAATCAGCCCAGCCATCCTCAGTGCCCGGGGCCAGTGCTTGAACCAATGGAGCCACTGGCTGTGGGAGGAGAAGAGGGAGAGAAGGGGGAGAGTGAGGGGAAGAAAAGCAGACGGTCACTTCTTACATGTGCCCTGACTGGGGCTCGAACCCAGGGCGTCCTCACACGGGGCTGATGCTGTATCCACGGAGCCAGCTGGCCACTCCCTCCTCTCCCTGTCTTCTCGCTGCCCAACACTCCGCTGCCCCTCCACCCAGCCTGCTCCTTGGTTCTGTCTCTTCTAGTGAGTTCCAAGAGAGCAGGCTCTTGACTGGCTTTCGCTCATTGCTGTGTGCACCTGAAACAGGGCCTGGCTCAGTGGACGTTGGTGAAAGGGGACTGTTGAGTCGTCGTGTGGGTGGATGGATGGACAGAGAAGCGGAGAGATGGGAAACTCAAGACTGTGGTTGGGGAAGTCCCAGTTAAATGTTTTCCAGCAGGACTTTGGGATAGACTGGTGGGCTCCAGTCTGGGCAGGCCTGACAGGGCACACAAGGCCCGTCTGTCCTGTTTATGTGCCCTGTGTCACCTTCCTGTGGACACAGGGGCCACACCTTCTGACCTTCCATGGGCCTGGTGGGTAGTCTGGACACAGCTCTTGGCCTGCTCTCTTGTGTCTCGGGGTTTGGTTGGCCGGGGGCTTGCTGAGTCCTGCTGTGCACCCAGGGCTGGGCCTGGGACCCCAAACCGGGAGGAGCTCAGTGGGGATGCGGAGAGCCGGGCTCTGGGGGGATGTTGGGGCTCCCGGGATGCTGAGACTGAGACTGATCGGAAAGACTCACGGTGCCCTAGAGTGTTCTGGGTGCTCAGAGATTCCCTCGTTTAATTCTCCCAACAACCCTGTGATGAGTATCTATATGTCCCCACTTCATGGATGGGGAAACTGAGGCACAGAGCGGTTCCTCAGGACCCCGCGGCAGCACCCTAGCCCCAGATGCCTGTCCCTCTGCCCCAGCTCCCAGAGTCTCCAGGTCAGGCCCCAGAGTCCCCATGGCCTCATGCGTGTACCGCCCTCCCCTGCAGGGTGTCACGACCGGGCCGTCCTGCTGTACGAGTACGTGGGCAAGCGGATCGTGGACCTGCAGCACACCGAGGTCCCTGACGCTTACCGCGGGCGTGGCATCGCCAAGCACCTCGCCAAGGTAGGGAGGCGAGGGTAGGGAGGGGAACGCTCTTCCTCGGAGGAAACCATGGCCCTGGGGGCCAACCTCGGCCTGTTTCTTGGCCAAAATGAAGACAGGTGCCCATCTGGCCACCAGGTTGCAGCCGGGAGCCGGCAGTTGTCAGGCAACGCAGTGGCCGTGGTTCTGGGCCCAGACCCCACGTTCTGCGGTTAAGCCTCAAGGGCCACTGCCACCTGCTGTGTGTCAGGAGCTCATTGGCCAGGACCCCAGCATGCAGTGTCCCCTGGGTGCTCAGTAAATGTTGTCAGGACAAGTGCGTGATGCCTGTACAGTGAATCTGCTCGTGCCCCATTCCCTGCCCTCACCCTCTCATCCCCAGAACACCTCAGGTTTCAGGCTACGTGGAGAGCAGGTTTGGACATCGTGAGGGGAATTGTGGTCTGGAGCAGAGAACAGCCTTCAGTTTCCCTGCGGACTGCTCCTGGGGGCAGGTTCCTCCCTCTGCCTGCTCATCCCACCCTCTGCCCCCCCCCACCTAGGTTCTCTTCCTCCTCCGCCCTCCATGTGGCCAGTGAGGAAGCTGAGGTTACTGACCTGGGGACAGGGTGTCGGGCCTCACCCTCACCCTGGGGAGCCCTCCTGCCCAGGAGACCAGGGCACACACCCTGTGGCTCTTACTTCGGCACCTTCTTCTTCTTTTTTTTCCCCAGAGACAGAGAGTCAGAGAGAGGGATAGACAGGGACAGACAGACAGGAACAGAGAGATGAGAAGCATCAGTCATTTTCGTTGCGTGTTGCGACACCTTAGTTGTTCATTGATTGCTTTCTCATATGTGCCTTGACTGTGGGCCTTCAGCAGACCGAGTGGTCCCTTGCTCGAGCCAGTGTCCTTGGGTCTAAGCTGGTGAGCTTTGCTCAAACCAGATGAGCCCGCGCCCAAGATGACGACCTCGGGGTCTCGAACCTGGGTCTTCTGCATCCCAGTCCGACGCTCTTTCTACTGCGCCACTGCCCGGTCAGGCTTTCTTTCTTTTTTTTTTGAGAGAGAGAGAGGCAGGGAGAGAGGGACAGGAACATCAAGCTGCTCCTGTATGTACCCTGACCAGGGAATCAAACCAGGAACCTCTGTGCTCTGGGACAATGCTCCAACCAACTGAGCTGTCCAGCCAGGGCTTAACATTTTATTTTGTTGTTCTGTTTTTTTAAGAGACAGGGAGGAAGGGAGAAAGAAGAGGGGGGAAGGGTAGCATTTGCTGTGCCACTCAGTCGTGCATTTTTTTGGCTGCTTCCCGTGTGTGTCCTGACCGGGGATTGAACCTGCAACCTGTATTTTAAAACAGTGCTCTTAACCGACTGAGCTAACCAGCCAGGGACACTTGAGCATTTTCTTGGGCTTTCAGTTTCTTTATCTGCAAATGGGAAAAGAGACTGGATTCCTGTCACTAGAGGGTCTCAGGTTTAAACCTTGGGATCAGGTGTGGACCCTACAGTGAGGTGCACAAAGGCCAGATCAGGGTGTTGGAAGGTCAAATGGGCCGACTGTGTAAGCACCAGGTGCCTGGTGGGCATTCAGTAAATGCTGCTTCCTTTTTTGTCAGACTACCAAGCTGATCTCACTTTGTTTCAGCTCCTTTTAAAAAAAAAAAAAAAATTTAGGGCCTGACCTGTGGTGGTGCAGTGGATAAAGCATCAACCTGGAATGCTGAGGTCGCTGGTTCAAAACTCCGGGCTTGCCTGGTCAAGGCACATGTGGGAGTTGATGCTTCCTGCTCCTCCCTCCTTCTCTCTCTCCACTCTCTCTAAAAATGAATAAATAAAAAAAAATTTTTAAATAAAAAAATTTTTAAAAAAATTTTAGAGAGAGAGAAAGACAAGAAGGGAGAGAGATGAGAAGCATCAATTCTTCGTTGCGGCTCCTTAGTTGTTCATTGATTGATTTCTCATATGTGCCTTGACCCGGGGGCTCCAGCCGAGCCAGGGACTCCTTGGGCTCAAGGCGGTGACCTCGGGGTTTCCAACCTGGGTCTTCAGCGTCCCAGGTTGACACTCGATGCACCGTGCCCCCACCAGTCAGGCTGCTTCAGCACTTTTTTAAACACCAGCTGTGTGCCAGGCACGGGGGCAGAGAGGTGCGTCAGACACGCCCCTGCTCCGCTTCTCCTGAGCGCTCCGGAGACAGTAAAGCAGCCACAGATGAAGGACACAGACCAGCCCCGAGTGCTGCCCCCACATGGCCTTGGGGAGCCTGTAACAACTTAAGTGTGACCTTTGCTGGGTACAGGAAGCCTGGGGCTAGGAGAGCTGGGGAGGGCCAGGAGGAGGCCACAAGTGAGCTGTCACGTGCAGAACAAGTGGAGAGCTGAGGCTAGGCAGGCACCGGCGGGCATCTAGGCCCGGAGATTGGAAAGGGCAGGCTGTGGACATAGGCCTCGGGGTAGGTGGGGGACAGCCGAGCTAGGCAAGTCCAGCCCCTGCCCAGGTCACCACTTACTTGGCTGTGAGCCACCTTGTGCAGAGGCCGCCGCTTCTGGCCAGTTTGGGGGCAGGTGCTCAGCCCGCAGTCCTGCCTCACTCCCTCCCGTGACGTGTGCTTCAGGCAGTTTACCAGCGCTTTCTACCTCAGTTTCCCCAAATGAAATGCTGGGTGGGGAGGACAACATCCCCAGCTCCGTTGCATGCTGGGTAGAAGGGGTGGTTATGGGCAGCCAGCTCCCGGGCTCAGAGGAAACCAGGTGGGAGGGGCGGGGGTGGGGCCGCCGTGAGCCCGGGGGTGGGGCCTCCGTGAGCCCGGGGGTGGGGCTGAAGTGAGCCGGGGGTGGGGCTGCCGTGAGCCCGGGGGTGGGGCCGAAGTGAGGGGGTGGGGCCTCCGTGAGCCCGGGGGTGGGGCCTCCGTGAGCCCGGGGGTGGGGCCGCGTGAGCCCGGGGGTGGGGCCTCCGTGAGCCGGGGGTGGGCTGCAGGCCCTGACCGCCCTCCCTCTGCCCGCTGCAGGCTGCCCTGGACTTCGTGGTGGAGGAGGACCTGAAGGCCCATCTCACGTGCTGGTACATCCAGAAGTATGTCAAGGAGAACCCGCTGCCTCAGTACCTGGAGCGACTGCAGCCGTGACCCCGGCTGTGGGGCGGGCGCGCTCCTGCCGGACCCCTGCTCACAGCCTCCGCCCTGGCTCTCCGCCTGCTCTCAGGAAACCTGGATCCCACAGGGGACGACTCAGATGTTTTTGTAAGGACGCTCATCTGTGGCCCCTGGATGTGGCTGGCCAAGGATGGGCAGCGGTCCAGCGACTGTGGCCACCGGAGGGCCAGGCAGCTGCAGTTCGGGCAGCTCCTGCCCTGTAGACCGTGGCCAGCTTCTCAGAAGGCCACTCGGCCTGTTGTGGACAGGACTGTGAGGGCCTGTGACCGGGACATGGATGGGGCGTCCCTCTGGCCGGTCTGAGTCCCATCTGGGTTCTCTGCTCTGTGATCGGCAGGTGGGCTGTCCCCCCCCACCACCACCATCACTGCCTCTCAGTCCTCTTCGCAGATGAGGGTGTCCCCGAGCTCAGAGGGGTTACTAAGGAACTCTGTGCCAACTTTGGAGCGGCCGCACCAAACTGGCTGCCGTTCGAGCTGCCCTTTCTCTCCTTCCAGCCCTGTGCCCTGGCAGGGGGTGCCGTGTGCGGCTGGGGGCGGGTGGACTGGGCGTGGCCGGGCTCGACAGCACACGCACAGCACACAGGCATGTACACACGGAACACGGAGTGCCAGGCTGCGCGTCGGGGGAGAGGCTGGGGGGGCGCTGGCTGTTCTCTGCTGCGTACTCGTTCCGTCTCCCGTCCCCCCCCCGCCCCCCCCCCCGGCTGTCAGCTCTGCAGGAGACCAGGTCCCCGTCCCCTGTGGCCGACGGCCTCCCCCGTATGCCTGTCTGCAGGGCCTGCTCAGGTGCAGCCAAGCACCACAGGGGCCACTGCCCGTTGCTGGCCCCTTGGCTGTCTGGTGGGTGGGCTTTCTCAGAATGGACTCTTTGGAGCTGAGGTGAGAGGGAGGCTCAGTGTCCTCAGAAGTCATCCTCACCTCCCAAAAGGAGGAAGGGCTACTGCAGAAGGATTTCCTGTGAGGCTTCTTTCTCATGGCGAGCTTGTGGCTGGGCATGGTTTAATCTGTCTGGGGTCCCAGACTCCTGGTAACGGCCTGCAAGACACACGCCAGCACCCTTTGTTCAGCCTTTCCGTGAGCTTCCTTTTAGGGACTGGTTAGGACTCAGTGTCCTGATCTCCTGTCCCCACTCCTCACTTACCTGCTGCTCTGGGGGGCTGGGGGGAGGGGCATCCAGGAGTCACAGTCTCTCTGGGGCTGAGACATACGCTAGCAAGTCTCTGAGAGTAAGAATGTCGCCTCTGGGCCTCTGGCTGCGGGCGGGGGACTCCGGCAGATGTGGGTGCTGATGGTGCTGGTGAGTCCTTGCTCTGTTGGACTCGCTGCAGCAGGCCTTAGCCTGTGGGGGCCCTTTCCCCTCACCTCTCCATCCCCTGTCTCAGTACCCAGCCCCCCCCCACACACACACACACCAGCCAGGGGGCCCTTTCTCCTCACCTCTCCATCCCCTGTCTCAGTACCCAGCCCCCCCCCCCCACACACACACACACCAGCCCTCACCTCTCCATCCCCTGTCTCAGGACCCAGCCCCCCACACACACACACACACACCAGCCGGGGGGCCCTTTCCCCTCACCTCTCCATCCCCTGTCTCAGCACCCAGCCCCCCCACACACACACACACCAGCCGGGGGGCCCTTTCCCCTCACCTCTCCATCCCCTGTCTCAGCACCCAGCCCCCCCACACACACACACACCAGCCGGGGGGCCCTTTCCCCTCACCTCTCCATCCCCTGTCTCAGTACCCAGCCCCCCCCACACACACACACCAGCCGGGGTCCCTGCAGACATTTGCACACAGACTGCTTCCCGCCTGAGATCAGGAGCATCTCCGTCTGCACAGGCACGCTCTGGCCTCCGGGAATTCCCTGGAAGGACAAGGGCACCTACTTCCCCCTTTGTTCCCCAGCAGTGTGCTATCTGAGGGCCAGGGCGGCCCCTGGCCCCTCACTGTGCTGGGAGTCGTGGGCTAAGAAGAAATTGCTGGCAGGAGACTCATCTGCTGGGCCTCTTCCTAGACTGGGGGTGTCCCGTTCCTGACACAGCGTAAGAAAAGAGTGTAGGCCCGGGAATGGACTGACAGGCCCACCCAGCGTCAGGGTCTCTCTCCCTCCCTCCCCTCCTCCCTCCCTCAGGCCACCCTTCCTCAATCACACACTTTTCCCAGGTTTAAGCACAGATTCTCATGAAAACTCCAGTGGCTCAGTGGGCTGGTGCTGTCTCCCTCTACAGCCTGTGGGGCGAGGTGACCCAGTTCTGGGCGGGTGCCCTAAACACAGGATTCCAGGGCAAACAGGGTGTTGAGTAGGGGGCACCAGATGGACTTGTTTTAGTCCCCACTGTGTACAGCCTGAACCTGTCTTCCAACAGCAGGTGACTCACCACGCACCAGCCAACATGCAAACAAAACGTGTTAATTGAACAAGGAGCTACTGGGGGGAGGGGGTTAGGGGGGGGCTTGTGTAACCTTGGACCCAGGGACAGCTTGTTCCCAGTTCCTACAGGTGTGACCTGGCCTCGTATCTCTGCTGCCTTAAAGTGCTTCTGCCCCAGGACAGTGGGTCTGGGCCGTGGCTAGCCGGCCCAGGGTTCCAGCAGAGCCTTGCGACGGCCAGGCTGGGGACGCTGCAGACCCTGGGCGGGAGACCTTGGGCGACACGGCCCGTTTTGCCCCGGCTGGCCTGCCTCTGGTGCTGCCCCACGTGTCTGGCAGGCCAGCCGCGCCCCCACCTCTGCCAGGAGCCTTGGCTCTGGAGGCAGGGAGCCCTCCCCAGCCCCCTCCCAGCAGGCCGCTCAGAGGCCCCGTGCTCCGCTGTCACATCTCGCTGCGTGGGTTTCTCCTACTTGCCCAATCAAAAGGTGTAACTCCCGTGCCTTTCCTACTCAGGACCTGCTCTGGGTGAGGTCTGGGCCAAGGCTCCGGGCCTCCCTTTGTTACAGAACAGATCACACGATGGACGTTTCGGTAGAAGCCGTGGCCGGTGTGCAGCTCCAGGACCGCTGTCCCCACTCCAACTTGTTCTGTCCCCATGGCAATCTGATTCTTGGCCCCACTTAACGATGGGTAAACTGAGGCACAGCAAGGTTTGGAAGCCCAGAGGGTGTGAGGAAGGAGAGGTGGAGGCAGGCTTTCTCCGTTTCCATACCTGCTGCTCGTCATGGGCAGCACAGCCTGGTGTGGGTAGGGAAAGCCAGGCTCTGAGAGGCACCAGAGTTGTCCTGGCAAGACAGTGGTGGCATCAGAATCGGGGGACTTACGCATCCGTGCCTTCTACATCCTTTATTTACCACCAGCCAGGGCCCTGCCTTGGCTCCGCTTGCACCTGAGTAAAGGCCACTCTGAAGCCGTAGTCACTGTGGATTCCCTTCACCTGCAGAGCAGCTGGAAGAGGCTTCATGTCCTGTCACCTCATGTCAGCTGCTGGTGTTAGACATGTTCTCCCTGGAAAAAGCCTCTTGGGGCCTCTGGTTTAGGGCAGGGAGCTGGGGTGCCCATGCAAGCCAGTGGAAGAAAGTGAGAAATGGCCTCAAAACAGGGCTGAGGGAGAGACCTGCATCTGGCCCAGGGCCGTCTCTTACCCCACCCCCCACCCCAGGAGGGAGAGGCTCCTTCTCGTTCCCAGCCTGGGACTTCAGGAAGCTAACTCCAGCCACGAGGAAGAGGAGGGCGCTGCCATCGCCAGGGCTGTCAAAGCGTTGTCCAGCGGTGTCGGAGCAGGTCTGTCTGCTAGACGAGGAAGCAGGCTCAGTGTGGTCGGTAGGCAGTAGGTGGCCGGCAGGCAAGGGGTCCAGGATCTAGGCCCTGTGCCTGCCCTCTCTGAAATGATGAGCCCTTCTGTGTCATGAGCTCTTATGTCCACTTAGGTAACAGGTAAGAGTTCCTGCAATTTCCCTGATCGTTTGGAAGGCTGGGTTGGGTTCTATCTTGAGCTAGAAGGTACATGACTAGTTAGGGAAGCATGGCAGACAACGAAAAGATGACTGTGCACAGCTGGGTTGTGATGGGACAGGAATGTCGATGGAGCATCCCACCGTACACTCGTTTGCAGTTCAGGAACCTGATTTGCTGAAGTCGACCCCCATGCCCCCCTACTGTTCGCAGTTCAGGAACCTGATTTGCTGAAGTCGACCCCCATGCCCCCCCCCCCCCCCACTATTCTCAGTTCAGGAACCTGATTTGCTGAAGTCGACCCCCATGCCCCCCCCACTGTTCTCAGTTCAGGAACCTGATTTGCTGAAGTCGACCCCCATGCCCCCCCTACTGTTCTCAGTTCAGGAACCTGATTTGCTGAAGTCGACCCCCATGCCCCCCCCCCCCACTATTCTCAGTTCAGGAACCTGATTTGCTGAAGTCGACCCCCATGCCCCCTCTACTGTTCTCAGGGTCCCATTTCTTCCAAATCAACACCCTAAGTTTTCTACGAGAGTGCGTGTAACTGCAGCCTGCAGGATCAAACATGAGGTTATGTTTTCAGTTGTATCGTTCTTATGGCAACAGGATATTAAAGAACTCTTTTTCTGGCTGTCAACGATGCTGTCTCGTTTTGTACCTGCGCCTTGAGCTGAATCTATAGTTTCATTTCTTCTGCTGACTCCAGTGTGGTCCCAGCTGCCAGCCTGCCCCAGAGACTTGTAGCTAGATTGTCCCTGCCACAGTGACTAGGGCAACAGCCAATCAGTCTCCCAGCTCTGTGTAAAGCCAGAAGCCACGGCCAGGGCCACCATCAGAGCAGCTCGGCCCATGCAGGTTCGCATTGTATTCGGACAGTCGGTAAAGAAACAACGGAGCCAAAAACTGATGGGCTGTCATCTTTAATTCTAGCTTGCAACCGGCGGGCAAGTAAAAATACACACTGGGCTCCAAAACCCAATCACATTCAGCGCTCACAAAGCTACTGATTTATCTGAGTTTCCTAGAATCAAAGGTTTCTAGCTCACCAGACTTATTCTCCTCTGTTCCCCATCTCCTTCCTTATCCCAGATACAAACTCTACACAAACTGGCATCTCACTCAGCACTCTGCCATCTTGGCTGCTTTTCCTGGCCTCCTCCATGTGGCCTCCTTCCGCTGCTGGCTCTACTCTCTCTGCTCTCTCATGCTAACCTCAGGAACCAAGAGCACAAACTCCCGTTCCGCCCCCACTTTATACTGTAGCTTCACAACCTCTAATCCAATATACAAAGTAGGGAAGTCCCTAATACAAAGTCACTTCTCTGAGGCATGATTGGATTGTACCACCCCACATCAAAAAGGGTGGGAAAGGCTTAATCCCAAAATCAAGCCTCAGGCTACAAGGATTCTCGACACACATTAATATCACCTGGGTGATGGCCTCCTCGTGGGCAGCGTAATCTTTAACAAAGTGAGCATAATACATTTTATCTGCCCAACACTCTGCCTTCAAGAAGTACCTCACCCCAGACTCTTGAAATAGGTAAGATGTTTTTCATCTTGCGGTTGGCCTGGTGGAAGAGGGCCCTGGTATTGAAGTGACCTGTGTATACACATGGCTCCCAGATTCCATATCCAGGCTGCCGGACCAGGCCGGGGCCCATCACCTCCGATCCCTCGCCTGACCTGCTGGTCTCCTGACTGCTCTTGCTCCCTGTGAAGGGCTCTCCACATAGGAGCCAAAAAGGTCTTCCTAAAATCTTGATCCCGTTTTACTCCCCCGCTCCTAACTATCCAGCCCCCGCCCCCGCCCTGAGGGTGGAACCTGAGTGACGGGGCCCCGCCCCCGCCCTGACGAAGACCTGAGTGACGGGAGGCCCCGCCCCCGCCCTGAAGGTGGAACCTGAGTGACTGGGGTCCCGCCCCCGCCCTGACGATGACCTGAGTGACGGGGGCCCCGCCCCCGCCCTGAGGGTGGAACCTGAGTGACGGGGGCCCCGCCCCCGCCCTGAAGGTGGAACCTGAGTGACGGGGGCCCCGCCCCCGCCCTGACGAAGACCTGAGTGACCGGGGCGCTCTGCTCACCTGTGCCCTGCGGTTCATCACACCTCAGCCGCACTGACTGTTCTCCAGACGTCTAAGCTGCTCTTGTCTCAGGGCCTTTTCACCCGCTGTTCACCTTCCTGACATGTTATTCCTCAAGCTATTACCCATCTCCTGTCTTAATTCTGACCCTGGATCACTACTTGGGAGTTTTACTTGTTTCCTCATTTGTTGACCACATCCTGCCACTGTAGCGAAGGCTCCACCGGGGCAGGACCACACCTCTGTTCATTGCTAACCCCCCAGCCAGCCCAGCACAGTATCTGGCACATAGGAAATGCTCAACAAATATTTGTTGAGTGAGGCCCTGGCCGGTTGGCTAAGTGGTAGAGCGTCGGCCTGGTGTGTAGAAGTCCCGGGTTCGATTCCCGGCCAGGGCACACAGGAGAAGCGCCCATCTGCTTCTCCACCCCTCCCCCTCTCCTTCCTCTCTGTCTCTCTCTTCCCCTCCCGCAGCCGAGGCTCCATTGGAGCAAAGATGGCCTGGGCGCTGGGGATGGCTCCTTGGCCTCTGCCCCAGGCGCTAGAGTGGCTCTGGTCGCAACAGAGCGACGCCCCGGAGGGGCAGAGCATCGCCCCCTGGTGGGCGTGCCGGGTGGATCCCGGTCGGGCGCATGTGGGAGTCTGTCTGACTGTCTCTCCCCGTTTCCAGCTTCAGAGAAATTCAAAATAAATAAATAAATAAATAAATTGTTGAGTGATTGAATAGTCCCCTAGCTGGCTGGGTGCCAGAGTCAGGACTCAAACCCAGACCTTTGCCATCACAGCCTAGACCTCTCCCAGTGTCCCCAGGCCTCCACGGGCTGCCCTGTGCCACAAGCAGCAGCCAACCCCGCTGCAGGTTCTCAGCACAGGAACAAGGAGCCTGTTTCATTCCCTGGGATCTGTGGGGTGCTCCTGAAGCAATATCTCCCCAGTGAGGGACAACCATCCCTTGTGTCCTCTTAGCCAGAGAGACAGACAGATACAGAAGCATCCATTCTTAGCTGCGGCACCGTAGTGGCACCTTGACAGACACTAAGGTGAGGGGGAGCAGCTCCAGCTGAGCCCTTGGGCTTGAAGCCAGCGGGGTCACGTCTATGATCCCACGCTCAAGCCAGCGACGTTGGGGTTTCGAACTTGGGTCCTCTGCATCGCAGGCCAACACTATCCAGGTAGTTCCTTAACACTTTCTTCATCCCCAAAGAAACGTGGTCAGTACCCATCTGCCTCTCCCCTGCCACGGGCGACCCCTAATCTATTTCTATGGACTTGCCTGTTGTGGACGGTCACAAACTGTACATAGAGCCACACACTGTTTTTGTATTTGTGAATGGCTTCTTTCACTCAGCATAATACGGGGGGCGGGGGGGGGGGGGGGGGGAGTAGGTTTGCAGCTGTGAGTATGTGAAGCTCAGAGTTTATTCTTGTTATTGTTTATTAATTATTGTGCTATTATTTATACAGACAACTGTCACCTACTTGGGACCCATCCTGTATCCTCAAGGTTTATTCACAGAGTAACATCTGTCAGTACCTGGTTCTTTTTTACTCCAGTTTTGCGGATGCGTCATCCACGGACGGAGGTTAGGCTTGTTCCGCCTCTGGGTGGTCATGAGGAGTGCTGCTGAGGGTGGGGAATATGAGCGTCCTTCTGAGCGTGAGGCTTCATGGTCGCTTCTGGGACTTCTGCAGGGGCCCCACCGTAGGCACTTCTGCTACTGCTGCCGTGATGCTTAGCCTGCCAGTTCTCCTTTCAACCCCTAGGAACCTGGTGGCCCATCTTCCTCATGAGGTCCCCTTCTCCCTCAATGTCCCCTAGGGCAGGACGGAATTTAAAGTAGTGTCAGTAGTACCAATATGCCAAGGTTGCAGGTTTGACTCCTGGTCAGGGTATACACAACAATCAACTAATGAATCCATAAATAAGTGGAACAACAAATCCATGTCTCTTTCTCTCTCAAATCAATAAATGCCAAATAAATAAATGAATAAGTAAAATAGTTGTCAGATTCTTACTCCCATCTCCTGCTCAGTTGGGGAACGTAATCTGCTGTGTCACAGACCCGACCCTCTCTCTGACTAGTACAGTTAAAATTACTCTCATTTTACAGCTGAGAAAACTGAACAGAGAGAGGAAATGGCCTGACAGGAGGGCAAGCCCAGTACCTCTCCTCCTTCACTTGTTCCAGCCACCCTGCTCCCATTCCTGGAATACATCAGCCCACTGGCCCTCCAGAGCCTCACACCTATTCTCTCTGTGCAAGACATTCTATCTTCAGCTCTTCACATCCACATTCTTTTTTAATTTTTTTTATTATTCATTTTTAGAGAGGAGAGGGAGAGACAGAGAGAGAGAAGGGGGGAGGAGCTGGAAGCATCAACTCCCATATGTGCCTTGACCAGGCAAGCCCAGGGTTTCAAACTGGCGACCTCAGCATTTCCAGGTCGAGGCTAACATCCACACTCTTTCTCTTCATTCAGATTGCATGCAAATGTTACCTCTTCAAAGAGACCTTCTGTAGCCCACCCATGATCTCCAAGTCCCTAAACATCATCCTGTTTAATTTTGTTTAATATATTTATTTGCTTAGTTGTTTAGCCTACCGGACTGCAAAGTCCATGAGACCAGGAACAGTGTTTGTCTTACGAACTGCGGTGTCTCTTGTGCCGAACAGTACCTGGCATCCATCGAGTGTGCACTCAACAGTTATTTGCTAGATGAATGAATCAATGAGCCCTGGCCAGATAGCTCAGTTAGTTAGAGCTTCCTCCCAAAGCGCAGAGGTTGCTGGATTGATACCCAGTCAGAGAACATCAAGGAACACATTGATGTTCCTCTCTTTCTCTCTCCTTTCCTCTTTCTCCAAAACCAGTAGATAAAAAAAAATAGATTTTTACAAAGAATGAATGAAGAGAGCAGTAAGAGAAGTGACAGGTTGTGGCGAAGATCAAGAGTTAAATCACATGAAGTATTTAGAACAGGGCTTGGCACTGGCACGTTTTTGTTAGCTTATGTGCTATTCTAAGTTCCATACATGTAACATCTTATGTAATACAGCAATCCTCTGAGAGAGGTCCAGATGTCAACCCCATGTTACAAACCAGGACACTGAGAAACAGGTTATATATAAGCAGCCCCAGATCAGAGTGTGGAGCCAGGCTTCAAACCCAGCTGTTATAGAATCCCTAGAAAAACTTTACTTAATCACCACACTGGTCCAGAAAAAAAACAGACCTATCTGTAGAGAGTGACATGGCCACAGGGGTAATTGTTCAGGTGTCTAGTCTAACACACCCTACAGGAAGAGTAGGTCTGTACTTCTGAAGGATCAGACAGGCCCAAGGTCTAGCTCAGTGATTTTCAACCTTTTTCATCTCATGGCACACATAAACTAAAATTCTGCAGCACACCCACCAAAAATTTTATTTTTGCTGATCTGGCAGAAAAAAATTGGTATAATTTTGATTCACCAAAAGAAGGTGCCTATACTTTTATATGATTTCAGCATTAACCAATCAGATGCAACTCTATTGTAGGACCTATGTATCTATGGTTCAAGAGGGGCATTCACACAGAGGGCTATTGTTGCGTTGGCTGTTGTCATTTTTTGTTGTTGTTTTTTTAAAGATTTTATTTATTGATTTTACAGAGAAGAGAGGGGAGCGAAAAGTATCAACTCATAGTTGCTTCACTTTCGTTCATTGATTGCTTCTCCATGTGCCTTGATCAGGCCAGCCTCGAGTTTTGAGCTGGGGATTCCAGGTCGAGGCTGTATTGACGGCGCCACCACAGGGCAGGCTGTTGTTGTTATTTGACAATCTAGGAAGAGAGGTCAGTGCTCCTGCCTAGTCAGGTACTGCGTGTTTTAAAAAAAAAAAAACCTTTGCGGCACACTGGTGAAAATCGCTGGTCTAGAAGCACAGTTGACGGGGAGAGAAAGGCATTTAAGGCAAAGCATGGAGCCCCTGGAGAGCTGCAAACCCTTCCATTTGCTGGCCTGGCCAGTGCCCGGCGGGAGAGGTAGGCAACCTCCCAACCATGGAGGAGCCAGTCTCCCGATGGAGCTGACATTTCGTCTCGCAGGTAATTGAGCGGGTTCCGCGCACTCAGAAGCGTTGTGGAATGTGAGCTGGAAGGAAACCCTGAGGGGTCCTCAACGGCGAGTCGTGTCGCGACCTGTCACCCCTCCTGCCCGGACCCGCGGGGCTCCCCGCTCGGGCGCCGAGAGGAGGCGTCACGCTTCGGACTCGGTCTGAATCTGGAGCAGATTTAGGGATGAGCTGCTCAAGTATTTATGCAACCAACGCGAACCTAGCAAGATCGCCCGTGGAAAGCAGACACGGGACTCGAAGTTCAAAACCGACCAAGGATCCTCCCAAGTGAGCCCAGAGGGCTCGAGAGCTCTCGGAACCACTGGGCTCGTTCGGTCCCATCCTGACTCGGCTCCACACTGTCCGGGGAGGAACACGCCAGGTCCTGGGCAGGGCTCCACGGGAGACACCGAGCCACGCGTGCAGGCTCAGCGGCCGCGGGCGGTCCGGAGCGGGGTGTGCGCCGGGGGCTGCAGAGGCTCGCGGGCCCTGCCTCTCGCAGAGCCCGTTTCTCCCACAGCACCGACCGCATGTTGTGGTTCTTTCTTTGCTTTCACACTCCCGACCCGGCGCCGGCGGGGGTCTCCGTGCGGCGGGGACCCCGGAGTTCAGGGCGGGCCGTGGGGATGCAGCGGGCAAAGGTCGCCGGCGAGGCAGGGAGGGCAGGCCCGCGGCAGGCGGTGCGGCCCAGCCCGGGGGATGGCGCGGCGGGAGGAGCAGCCCCGTCCCGCCGCTGTCGGGGCGCCAGGCTCAGAGACCCCAGGACGTGCAGCGCGCCCGGGAGCGAGCGCGCTTTCTTGGGACGCAGCGCCGGCGCGGTGCACTGTGGGCGCTGTAGTCCCGGCCAGGCCCGCGCGCGCGACCCCGGCTGCAGGCGGGACTACATCTCCCGGCAGCCCTCGCGCCCGCCGGGGCCGCCTGGGCGCGCGGCGTCCGCCCGCCGAGAGTCTCCAAGATGGCCGCGTGGGGAAGGAGGCGTCTGGGCCCGGGCGGCGGCGGCGGCGGCGGCGCCCGAGAGAGGTGAGGCCGGGCGCGGCTGTCCTCGCGGGGCTCGGGGCTGGCCGCCTGGGGGCCGCCAGCGGCCGCGCATGCCCGCCGCGGCCCCGCTCCTCCTTCCCGCCCGCCTCCTCCGCCTCTCCGCGGGCACGCGGGGCCCTCGGGCCGCTCTGGGGGCCGGGTGGGAGCCGGCGCCCGCCGAACCCGGGCCGGGGCGGCCTCCGCGGCGGGTTCGGGCCGAGACGGCCGGCCGGTCAGCGGGCCGCGCCGCGCAGGCCCGAGGAACCCGCCTCGTCGCCCGCGGGCCGAGCGGCGCCCGGGGCTCGCGTCCCGCCCGGCCCCGCGCGGGCCCCCGCGGCCGCGGCCCCTACGTGGCGAGGACGGGCCCGGGGCGGAGAGGCGGAGGAGAGCCCTCGCCGGGCGGGCGGGCGGACGGGCGGCCGCGGGGAGGGGACGGCGGGCCGCGGCCCCGGAGCCTCCGCCTCCCCCGCGTGTCTCGGCCCCGAGGGGCTCGGCCCGCCCCGGGAGGGCTCTCTGCAGGCGCCCCCGCCGTGCAAGTCCTTTGCAGTGACCTTCCCCAATGAATGGTGGGGCGGGGAGCTCGCGCCCTGCAGGGCGGACCTCCGCTGGGGGGACGGGTTTCTGGAAGAGGAGTTGGTGGTAGTTTCGTGTCGAACTTGCTAGTTTTTGCTGCCGGGACGCAGGTTCAGCAGGAGAAGCCGCGAGAAGCCGCTCAGCCCCTGGAAGTTTGGGGAAGGATTGCTGTGCATTGTTGGGGTCACCTGGATTAAACCGTCCTGTCGATTCTTGCCACCGGGTCAGCAAGAAAGAAAAGTTTTATGTGGGGTGTTTTTTTTTTTCTTTGCTACTTTTGTCTTTTTGGTGAAGATTGTTAAAACAGAAAAGTTCTCTTTTCTCGCCCTCCCCCTTTCCCTCCACGACTCTATTCTCATCATCCCTTTTCTTTGCGTGATTCCATCAAGTACTCGTTGCTGTTGCCTGCAGACGTTTCCCCGCCCAGATGACTCCTGTGTGTAGCGCAGACAGACCCTGGTAGCCTTGCGTTTTATCCTTCAGCTCAGTTATCCAGCATTGGCCGTTCTGCACTTCCTGTTCCTTGGGGAAAAGCAGTAAATGGCAAGCAGGTATTTTTGGTTTTTTCAACTCCCACATTGTATTTCTTAGGTCAGACCATGGAAGACATTAGAAAACTGACCTTGATGATTTCCCAATGTTCTTTAAAACAGAAACATTTTTAAGGTCTTTAATGCAAACATTAATTCTTTAGTAATAAGAAATAACCTGTTTAGAAAAGTTAAGAGTATCAAAGAGAAAGGCATTCCTTCTCACTGAATAGAAACAACTGCAAGGGCCCTGTTGGGATGCCCCAGACATCATACAGGGGCCCTTAAGCTTTCACTGATATAATAAGTTAGGTAGTGGGGTTTTTTCCCTTCTTGATTCCAGACAATCATGAATTCAAAACTGACTTTGCAAACCAGCAGCCCATAGACTGAATCCAGTCCTTGAAGATGGACCCTCAGTTTTATTTATTTTTTTTAAGTGCAGTTTTATTTTTTTAGAGACAGACAGTCAGAGAGAGGGATAGACAGGGACAGACAGACAGGAACAGAGAGATGAGAAGCATCAGTCATCAGGTTTTCGTTGCACATTGCAACACCATAGTTGTTCATTGATTGCTTTCTCATATGTGTCTTAACTGCAGGCCTTCAGACCGAGTAACCCCCTTGCTCGAGCCAGCGACCTTGGGTCCAAGCTGGTGAGCCTTGCTCAAACCAGATGAACCTGTGCTCAAACTGGCGACCTCGAGGTCTTGAACCTGGGTCCTCTGCATCCCAGTCCAATGCTTGATCCACTGCACCACCACCTGGTCAGGCTGGACCCTCAGTTTTAAAGAATTTAAATTAGCTGCCAGCATTTATAAGTTGAAAGATTTCACTGACACACAAACACAAGTCCACTTGAATAGCTGAGCAGTGGCCGACTTCTGGGTCAGGTCGAGTGCTTTCTAGTCCCTCGTTCCCCCGGACAGCCTGACTCACTGCTCTTACCTGCTGGTCTCAGGTGTCAGGTTGCAACCTTTGGCCTGGAACCGAAGGCTCTGCTCACACTCGCAGATGTGTAGTGTTAGCCAGGAATGGGCACCTGGTTTTGTGGTTTGGGTGACACCATCTCTCCTTCTACATAATGCACGGTTGAGGGGGGTACTCCACTGTTTGCACCATCTGTCTCTCTTCCAGGTGATGCGGCATGTTGGAGACTGGGGTCTGGGGGACACAGGGGGACTATTTGCCTTTGCTGTAAGGCCCTAACCAGAGGAGCCTGGTTTCCCTAAGAGCCTCCCATGCTGAGCAGGGAATGGAAACATAATCCTCCCACCCCCCACCCCACCCCTGCCAGCTAGCTAACTTCTGGGCACACCTCCATTTCTGCTCTGTGGGTGGGAAGACTGGGTGGGGCAGGCTGGATTAATTGATTGGCAAGCGCCATTAGGAGGCCGAGCATATTATTGGCTCTTACAACTGAAATGTGACTGTTTACGGCTCTCCTAAATGACTTTGTTCCATGTCAGATTTGTGCTGACCCAGATTTCAGCTCTCCTTGTAAGACCACTCTCCCGAGTTGCTGCAGGAACCTGGCTGGCTGCTCTGCTCTGTGCTGCAAGGGGAGGCAGGGAGCGCTGGCTTGGGACAGGGCTGGGGCAGAGCAGAGCTTTGGGCAGACTCTCCGGGTCTGCGGTGTCTGCAGACTCCTGAGCAAGCCTTGCACTTAGAGGCGCCGGCGCCAGATTGTCCCCCAGAATTACTGCCGTCAGCTGTGTGTTGACGGTCAAGTTTAGAATACAGGGTGTGTGGATTCTTGCTTTACCTGGTTCTTGAGTCTAGGGCTGTGTTAACTTAGTAGCTACTGGTCACATGTGGCAGTTAAATTTAAATTAAATAAAATGAAAACTTCAGCTCTTCATCCCACTAGCCACATTTCAGGTGCTTGGTAGCCACTTGCAGCTGGACTGCCGTCTGGATGGCACAGACAGAGAACGTGCCCCTGCAGAAAGTTCTGTTGGTTATCGGGACAGTGCTCTAGACCAGGGGTCCCCAAACTCTTTACACAGGGGGCCAGTTCACTGTCCCTCAGACCATTGGAGGGCCGGACTATAAAAAAAAACTATAAACAAATCCCTATGCACACTGCACATATCTTATTTTAAAGTAAAAAAACAAAACGGGAACAAATACAATATTTAAAATAAAGAACAAGTAAATTTAAATCAACAAACTGACCAGTATTTCAATGGGAACTATGCTCCTCTCACTGACCACCAATGAAAGAGGTGCCCCTTCCAGAAGTGCAGCGGGGGCCGCATGTGGCCCGCGGGCCGTAGTTTGGGGACCCCTGCTCTAGACAAACTAGGAGAGGGTGAAAGTAGTGAAATGAAAGCTGCTTCATGTTGGCTTTTCTTTCCACTCCATTAAATCTAGGAAATCAACAGTGTTTGTAATGAAGAACATCAGACTCTGAGCTGTAACCTGAGTTCTTGTCCAAAATTCAGCCCACTGGCAGCAAGCACTTGAAACAGATTGCCACCGGGCCTGTCGGCGTCCCGAGGCACACACTTGCCCCTCGAGGAAGGCACAGTGCAGGTGTCTGTGTGCTCTGCCACTGGGGAGCCAGCCCAGATCAGCTCACAGAGGGTCCGCCTGTCCCGCGGCTGCTCGCCTTCCTCTTGGCCCCGTTGCAGCCCTGCGTGCTCTGAGAGCGGAGAGGGAGTGCGGCTGTCTGCCTCGCTCCTGCTCCTCATTGGGGACGGTGCCCTGATCTGACTCGGAGCATGGCTGGAGGCCTGGGGGGTCCAGAGGGCCGGGCACGCCTGACTAGACGCTCAGGTTTTAGGGTGAAATCACTTTTTGTGGCCTGACCCTCCCCTGCTTGTGCAGCCATCTGCTCCAACATTTCATTTTATTTTTTAGATTTTATGTATTGATTTTAGAGGGAAGAGCAAGAGAGAAAGGCAAGGGAGCAGGAGAAGCGGGAAGCACCCACTTGCAGTTGGCTCTCACATGTGCCTTGCCTGGGCAAGCCAGGGGTCTCCAACTGGCAGCCTCAGCATTCCACGTCGATGCCGTACGCACTGCGCCCACCATGGGTCAGGCTGCTCCAGGTTCAGGCAGCCTGCTCTCGGGGATCCCTTGCACGTCTTCCTGGAGTGTACTTTATTCCTTGGTACTTGGTCCTTTGACAGCTCTGTGCTAGTCTGTAAATCAGACAGATGTGGTCCCTAATGGCCATTCGAGGGTTAAGTTCCCAGTCCAGCTGAACAGTGAGCTGTGTGGGCAGGGGGTACACATTCCCCACATTCAGAGCTGATCCTCCTGTTAGAGCTGAGGAGCTTAGGGATGTGGGGGTCTTATTTCTCTTGAGAGGCTCCCCGTTAGGCTCTCGTGTGTGGTGGAAATGTCTGTTCCTTCCTGGGCTGGAGGAGCCCCACGGACACAGCACCCGCGCCCCTATCGGTCCCTGTGCGTCCTGCAGGTGGTGGGTCCCACGGTGGCTGCGGAGGGGGCGCGCATTCAGGTCCCACAAGTTGTAGGTCAGAATCTGCTGGGGTTCATCCTCTTGGGCATAAATTTGATTTCCTTGATTGACTCGAGCAATCTGGATTCAAACTGCAGTAACTTGTGCGCTGGTTTAGTCTTTGAGGCTGCATTCCAGTTCAGGCCTAACTTCCTAAAGAGGAGGAAGGCGCTTCTGTCCAGGGAGGTGAGCAGGAGGCTGAAGCCAAGCTTGAGTTCTGCTTCCCTGCCCCGGGCGGGCGGGCGGTCTGGGAGCGGGCAGAGTGCTCTGCAGAGTGAGCACCCACGGGAAGTGCCCAGCCACCCTGTGCTCTGCCCCTGCCCCGGGCGGGCGGGCGTCGGTCGGTCTGGGAGCGGGCGGGCGGGCATCGGTCTGGGAGCGGGCAGAGTGCTCTGCAGAGTGAGCACACCGGAAGCCCCAGCCACCCTGTGCTCTGCCCCTGCCGCCAGGAGCACCTGTGGGCCACCGAGTTCTGGGAAAGCCAGTAATCACTTAGTATCTGCAACACCTCTCTAGCTCAAGGCTGTTCGTTAGGATAGCCCTTAGTTACTTGTGATTCTCAAGCATTTGAAATGTGGCTCATGTCTCTGAGGAACTGAATGTTTTTTGTTGTTTTGTATTTTTCTGAAGCTGGAAATGGGGAGGCAGTCAGACAGACTCCCACATGTGCTCGACCGGGATCCACCCGGCACGCCCACCAGGGGGCGATGCTCTGCCCATCTGGGGCGTCACTCTGCCGCAATCAGAGCCATTCTAGTACCTGAGGCAGAGGCCATGGAGCCATCCTCAGCGCCCGGGCCAACTTTGCTCCAATGGAGCCTTGGCTGTGGGAGGGGAAGAGAGAGACAGAGAGGAAGGAGAGGGGGAGGGGTGGAGAAGCAGATGGGCACCTCTCCTGTGTGCCCTAGCCGGGAATCGAACCCGGGACTTCCGCACGCCAGGCCGACGCTCTACCACTGAGCCAACTGGCCAGGGCCGGAACTGAATGTTTTAATTTTACTTAATTTAAACAGCTGCATGGACCTTAAACTGGGTGGTGCTTCACAGCTGTGGCTTTGGTTTGCGCATCCAGCCCCCCTCCCACCTGTACTGAGGCACCTGGGAGAGCCAGGCCTTGGCCCCATTTGACACCAGGGAGGTGGGCTCAGAGGAGCCAGGGGGTGTGCCCTTGGACACAAAGCCAGGGGGTGACTGAGAGGGGACTCAAATCCAGGCCTCTCGACTCCCACACTCAGTGCTGTGTTCTTGTTCCCGGGCAGAGAGCTGCTGGGTCACGGAGCGGAGGAGGAGAGGGTTCTCTTGCATGTGCTAGGTGAAATGTCCCGTGCCCTGTGAAGGAAGTTCCTTGACCTATTTGGAAGTGTCCTCAATATTTGGGGCTATGTGCCTGTGCCTTTTTTTCCCATCTGGACTTTAAGTCCAGCACAGAATTTCACTGCTTTGTTTGGCTCTGGGGAAAACAGTTTGTGCCTAGCCGAAAGTGGGTTTTCCTAGACCTGGGGAGCAGGGTCCAGCACCTCACGTGTCATAGGTGATCACGTCGTCATATGCTTATTAAGTGGAAAGCAACACGACATATGGACCTAGTTTAATTTTCCAGCCACCCACTGTCTTAATTACTGTAATTGTCTGTCTTTTGTCACACATTTTCTTTTTTTTACAGGGACAGAGAGAGAGAGAGAGAGGAATAGAGAGGGACAGACAGACAGGAAGGGAGAGAGATGAGAAGCATCAATTATCAGTTTTTCGTTGAGACACCTTAGTTCATTGATTTCCCTCTCATATGTGCCTTGACTGTGGGCCTTCAGCAGACCAAGTGACCCCTTGCTGGAGCCAGCGACCTTGGGTCCAAGCCTGATGAGCTTTTGTTCAAGCCAGATGAGCCTGCGCTCAAGCTGGTGACCTCGGGGTCTCGAACCTGGGTCCTCTGTGTCCCAGTCCGATGCTCTATCCACTGCGCCACCGCCTGGTCAGGCTGTCACACATTCCAAGCGTACTTCCAACAGCCTGTAACATTCAAGCCCCGTGCTGGAGACAGGGATGAAAACAGCTCTGCTTTCAGGGAGCTCAGACTGGGTGCCCTCTTACATTCCAGATGGGAGACCCCACTTGAGCCCTGCCTGTGAGCCATGGGCCCACTCCAGGAAATGGGCCTAAAGCAAGTGCTTCCACTGTGGTTCTGTTTGGTTCTGGTTCCGGCGTGACCAGAAAAGGATGGTGGCTGGCAGGACGGCGTGGCCAGTGCTGGCTTGAGCAGCAGGACAAGGAGTGCCCCTCGTCCTCGCTGGCAGGACCGTGTAGGTGAGACCAGAGTGGCACCTGGGCCAGGAGGAGCAGCCAGCGCTCAGACGCGCCCACGTACCCACACGCCGGGCTTCTGCCCGCTTGGCACGCCGCTCCGCAGGCACCCACAGGCCGCAGGCGGGTCTGCCTCCTGTCCCCTCTGTCTGGAGGGCCCGTGGCACTTCACCCCAAGGGGTAGAGGGCTGTTGTTGAACATTTTTTCCCCCAGAAAAGGTTTATAATTACTGTTCCCATTATAAAAGAAGCATATGTTTCTTTTTTTAATATATAATAATTCTAAGGATGAAAAACTATAAGATTTAAGTCAGCTGCTAGGCCATTGTCCAGAGAAATACCATTATTGACCGTTTTTATGTATAGCAATACCTGCTCCTCTCATCCCCCCACCATAGTTTGTCCTGCATTTTTACAAACTATGTTAAACACATCGGAAGTATATTTCTGACAAGTCATTAACTTAGTGTCATCGGTGTTACCCTTGAAAGCGTGCTGAACGAAAGAAGCCAGTACAAGAGTCGGGGTGGGGCGTGCCTGCTTGTAAGCAAAGTGTCTAGACTAGGCAACCCCTGAATCAGGAGGCAGGCTGGCGGTTGCCCGGGGCTAGAAGGTTGGGGGGAAACGGGGTTGACAGGGCTCCTTTCTGGGGTGCTGCAGTGTTCTAAAATTGATTGTGGTGTGCTGCTGGGTGAGTGCTGAGCCACTGGCTTGTACACTGTTACTTTTTTATATACTTTATTTATTGATTTTTGGAGAGAAGGGAGAGAGAGAAAAAGAGGGAGAAGCAGGAAGCATCTACTTGTAGTAGTTGCTTCCTGGATGTGCCTTGACCGGGCAAGCCCAGGAACCGAACCGGCGACCTCAGCGTTCCAGGTCCACACTTGATCCACTGCGCCACCACAGGCCAGGCGTGTTGTACCCTTTAAATGGATGAATTCTATCTCAATAAAGCTGTTGTTTAAAAAGTACAAATCAAATCCCCAATGAGGTGCCAGCTTACCCCATCAGGATGGCTGCTGTTAACAGCAGGACCGCAGCCTGGCCTGGGGTGCGCGGGCTCCAAGGATTCCAGTGAGCTTTCTCTTCAGTCTGCTCTTGCGTGTTGGGGTTCACGCTGGGAGTGGACGGTGAGGCTCGGACATGGTTCAGGGCAGCCTTCTCATTGGGTTCTTTCCTTAGTTGGGCTACATTTGAGCAGAAACAAGCAGGTGTGGGTGGCGCGGGGGCAGCTGGGTGGCTGTAGACGTGGCTTCCCCGGGCATCCTCTGACACCAGGTCTCTGAAGCGCCAGTGCCGTGAGCCGTGCAGAACCGAGTCTGGTGGGCCGGGCAGGGGCAGACAAGTCGCAGCAGCAAGCCCAGGGGAAGGGGGAGGTGCTGGCTGCGTGGTGGGTGGCCTCTGGCGAAGGGGCTTCCTGTGCATCATGTTTGCTGTGAACCTTGCCGTTTCCTTCCTTGCACATCACAGGGAGCCCTAAAAGTCTGGGCTAGACTTCGGGTTTCATCCTTTCCTGAATTGGGTACAAGGGCTTTGGCTTCACACCAGGAACTGGTGAGTCTCAGGCTGGCGTGCAGGGCACTGCGGCTGGCTGCCCAAGCGACCTTGTCTGAAGGATCTGGGACGTTGCCGCAGTGCAAGTGTGCTCTTGTCTTCACACTGTGGGGAGCTGGTTTATGAGGATGGGCAGGAGTGGGGGACCCGCCCACAGTGAGACGCAGGGCTCCAGGAAACAGGCATGCTCTGGCAGGCTCGGGGGACGTGTCCTAGGGGAGCGTGCCGTGTGAGCACGTGCTTCTCAGAGCTGGGGTGGTCGTGACTGCCTGCAGGCGGAGGCTGGTGACCAGCTGCCGGTGCGCTTGCTGTCGCTCCCGTGCTGTTGGGGGACACTGGGTGCACCGACAGTAGAGGGCCCCAGCCTCTTGCGCACGTCCAGGCTTGATGGCACCCGTGGACACACACTGACCTGTCTTCAGGAATGACAGAAAGTGGCCTTGCCTGCCACGCCGACCTGAGAAGCTGAGGGAGGCCACAGCTGGGCACTGGGAACTGTCCTGGGTGGATGTGGGTGCCGGTGGCTGCAGAGCCAGGGGCAGCGTGGGGCTGGGGGTGGGGTGAGGTGGGATCTGCCCACTGGTGTTTCTGAGATGGAGTCATCTGTTCCAGGTGCTGCAGTTCCACCTGGCATTTTCATATTGGGCCTCACAGGACTCTGAGTTTTCCAGAGGACCCAGCGGATAGAAATCTGAGACCCCAGCAGCCAGGCACTGTCCCCTGGTCTCCCTGGGACAGTTAGCAGGACACCACTGACCTGCAGTGCCTCTCCAGGTCACAGGTCGGGATGACTGGGCCCCTCCCTTTCCCTTGTTCTCCTCTCTCCTCTCTGCCTCTCTCCGCGGATGGACTTGAGAACACACAGGCATCTGGGCCAGGGCGCTCCTGCCTGGAGCCCATCTGCGGTGCCTGCTCACTAGGGGCTGCAGCCTGCTCCAGTAGCTGCTCACGTCTCGTGAGACTTCCCTGTGGGTGTGCTCTTCGCCACCTCTAGGCTTCCAGTGCCGAGTCCTGCTGGGGAGTCATAACTGAAAGGACTTCCCTTTTATCTCTTGACCAAAATCAAATGGAAAAACTCCCCACAGGCCTTCAGAGGGAAAACCCAACTTTTCCTGTTTCATAAACTTCCGGTGGGTTCTTACAGAAATGGCTCATGAACTCGCCCGGAAAGGCAGCCCTGACCAGGGGCACACGTAGCAGCTGCTCTGCAACGTCCCACGTTGGGGACGCTTCTCGTTCGACTCCCGGGGAACGACCTTTCCTCAGTGCACACACTTTAATTAGGGTTTGTGATTTAATTAGGAGGCTTCCCTGAGCCTCGCTGAACCAGATGCTCAAGTCCCCTCCGCCTGAGCCCCAGCCAGGGTGTTTTGTCCAGGTGGCTCCTCCTGGGAGTGGAGGCCCTGCCCGGGGCGTGCTCCTCACAGCACTGGGCTCTGGCCGCATCAGTCACTCCTCCAGCTGGAGGGGAACCTTGCCTCTCGATTTGCTGATCTGTTTGCTACAAGTAGCTCTCACCGCGGCGTCCTGCCTGGGAGCAGGGTCTGGTGGTCTGTCTGCAGTCTCGCTCTTGGAGTCCAGCCCCCCTTAGCATGTAATTGCTTGCGTCTTTGAAGGGGGGCCCGGACTGGTTAATGCTGCACTTAGAGGTTCTAGAGGTGACCTTGCTTTGAAAGACTTCCCTGGACCCTACTGTGCATGCTCAGTGACCAGGAAGCTCTGGGCCTCCTGCCCTGTGGCTTCCCTCTGAATGGCCATGTGGCGTGCACATGCCGGACCCTCTGAACTGCTGGGCCTGCTGTCTGAGCAGTTAGAGCTGTGCTTGTTGGGTGACCGGAGCTCAGGTGGGTGGGCCACGTTCGCTGGTGTGGCCCAGTACATGGATCGAGGGCCCCAGTGGAGGGGTGTGGGTTTAGCTGGGGAGCTGTGATCACCAGGAGTCAGATATGGGGTCCTTGGGCCTCATCTCTGTGACGGTCTGACCAGGCTAGGGACTGGGGGCTGCTGAAGGGACTGCTTTTCACTGAGGCGTGTGACAGGATGGCCCTGCACCGCCTGGTGACAATACGGCCTCAAGCTGGGCCCTCTCGGCAACAGGGCTAAAGGCAGCTTTAATCAGAGGAACAGATCACACAAAGTGGATACACCATGCTGGGCAGCAGTGTGGAGACCCAGGAAGGTCTGCAACGAGCCCCAGGAAATGACAAGGCGTGTGGTCTGGACTGAGGCTTGCCCACCGGGTGTGAGGACTCGGCTCTGGGTGGGAAGTGTGCACAGAGAGGCCTCAGACTGAGGATCCTGAAACTGCCTGAAGTGCCCTTGGGCCCGTGGTCACTGCTGCTGTTGGGCCTTCATGTAGAGCTGAGCCTTGTGCAGGACCCACTGAGGCCCTCACTCCCCCGAGGGGGGCGGTCAGATCCACTCAGCCCCGTGAAGTCTTCGTGAGCCGTGTGTCATGTGAGAGAGAGAAGCATTTACTGACGGTTCTGGGCCTACAGTCAGAATGGGGGGGTCACACCTGGGGGCCCTTGTGGGATCCTCTGTCCACGAAATGTCAGTCATTACTGTTCTTGAGATGTTGTCTTGTTCCCTAATTAAATCAAAGGTGTTTGGATGAGCAGCGTGCTGGGGGGGCTGGGGGGGAGGGCCTGTGGGTTCTACAGCTGGTCCTCCCACGGGGTCAGAGGGGTTTAGTTCTCCGTCACCCAAAGCAAAAGCAACCCTTTTCCCTTGTGTTCTGCAGGCCAGGGACGACTGCTTTTCTTTTTTTTTTTTAATTTATTCATTTTTAGAGAGGGGGGGGAGGAGAGAGAGGAGAGAGAGACAGAGAGAAGGGGGGAGGAGCTGGAAGCATCAACTCCCATATGTGCCTTGACCAGGCAGGCCCAGGGTTTTGAACCGGCGACCTCAGCGTTTCCAGGTCGACGCTTTATCCACTGCGCCACCACAGGTCAGGCCCGACAACTGCTTTTGAACCAGGCAAAGGGCGGGGTGCCCGGCATTGTGACCCATGGGTCTGTTGGAGTCCGTGGAAGTTCCCTGCAATTGCCCTGGTGAACCAAGAGCAGGTGCCATTCTGCTCACCTCGGGCTCCGTTCTGGGTGTCAGCGGGACTTGGGGCTCCCCTGCCAGCTCATAGTGCGGTCAGCACTATCTTAGACTGACCGCCAGACCCAGCGCCCACAGGCTGTCCTCTTCTTAGAGATCAGGGGCTCCTCTTCCTGCATCTTTATATTTCATTATTTTATTCTTTCAGAAAAGCAGTTCTTAGTGACTATCCTGACTGTGGGTGTGAAGGGGGTGAAAACTAAGTGAGAGGTGGTACCGCTGAGCCTGAGGCCCAGACTCCACCTAGCGGCCTTCCCCTCAGTGTCTCAGCCGAGAAGGGAGTACGTGCTTCCGTCTAACTCTGGCCTCTCTCCCGCCCCTCCACCCCAAGGGTGAGCTTGTCGGCCACGGACTGTTACATCGTGCACGAGATCTACAACGGGGAGAACGCCCAGGACCAGTTTGAGTACGAGCTGGAGCAGGCCCTGGAAGCCCAGTACAAGTACATCGTGATCGAGCCCACCCGCATCGGCGACGAGACTGCGCGCTGGATCACCGTGGGCAACTGTCTGCATAAGACCGCCGTGCTGGCGGGCACCGCCTGCCTCTTCACCCCACTGGCACTGCCTCTGGATTACTCCCACTACATCTCCCTGCCCGCTGGCGTGCTGAGCCTGGCCTGCTGCACCCTCTACGGCATCTCCTGGCAGTTTGACCCTTGCTGCAAATACCAGGTGGAGTACGACGCCTACAAACTGTCCCGCCTGCCCCTGCACACACTCACCTCCTCCAGCCCCGTGGTGCTGGTCCGCAAGGACGACTTGCACAGAAAGAGACTGCACAACACGATAGCGCTCGCCGCCCTGGTGTACTGTGTAAAGAAGATCTACGAACTCTACGCCGTATGACTTCAGCAGGACGCGAGAGAGGCACGCAGCCCGCCCACGGGAGACGGCAGAGGACTGGATTGCACAGTAACATTGCTTTGCTCTGTGAGGCGACGGAGCCTGGGAACGTGTTTGGTTTAATGGTTATTTAAAAAAAAAAGAACAGATCACAAATGTACCAAGGGTTTTCAACTCATCACACTAAGATGTGGATCTCCACAGCCCACAGCGAGCCCGCGTCTGTGGGCGTCTGATGGGCGGTGCAGTGTGGACGTCCGCGGAAGGGGTGAATGTGCTTGGGGTGGGGTCTCGAAGTACATTGTTCAACTGTACCATCCAGAGCCAGCCAGAAGCTATTGACCATTAAAATGATGAGAATTTCAACCCCAGGTGTCTTTTCTTTCCATGATGCCCGCAGCCTGTGTCGCTGCAGCAAGACCAGCCTTGGAGCCGGGCAGGCTCAGACCTGCGGTCCTGGGCGCACCCCGCCCAGAGCTGTCTCAGGTTGTTGCCAAGGCTGGACTGCTAAATGCTGTTCAGGGGATGGCAGGATAGGGTGACAAGGCCTGGAGGCCACTGGGTCCCTATTTGGGTTCCTGTGGAGAACGAGCCTGCGACCTCTTGTCCAGGCTGTTTCAGGAGGACAGAAACTAACACCTGCCTGTTAGCACTGGAGCTGTCCCCGACGTCTGCCCTGAATCCACCCACTGCCCTTGGCTGCGGGGAACCCTCCGAGCCCCTGCAGCACCCCCGCCCCATGCAGCACCCCCCGCCCCCTGCCTGGTGCCCCATCCCACAGCAGCCCAGCCACCTGCCTGGTGCCCCATCCCACTGCCCTTGGCTGCGGGGAGCCCCCCGAGCCCCTGCAGCACCCCCGCCCCCTGCCTGGTGCCCCATCCCACTGCCCTTGGCTGCGGGGAGCCCCCCGAGCCTCTGCAGCACCCCCGCCCCATGCAGCACCCCCGCCCCTGCCTGGTGCCCCATCCCACTGCCCTTGGCTGCGGGGAGCCCCCCGAGCCCCTGCAGCACCCCCCGCCCCCTGCCTGGTGCCCCATCCCACAGCAGCCGAGCCGCTTCTCCCTCACACCAAACGGCACATCATGCATCTCCTTCCACATTCCCTCTTAGGCTTCTGGTAAATGGAGTATCCCATCCAGAGCTGGGCCCCTGGCTTAACTGCGGCTTTCTTAAGACCCCTGCGCCCAGCCACCTGTGAGGAGCTCTGTGTAGCTATCTCGCACTTTCTTCCGAAGGGCCCAGCTTTCACGGCAGCCAGGCTGGTTTTCAACTACTTTTCAAGGCCCCATCGGGAAGATCACGCCAGAGAATAACGGAGAGGGAGACCCAGAGCTTTAAAAAGATTTCACAAGGCCCATGGCCCACCAAGGTGGAGAAGCTGATTAAATTCCAGGGCCCTAGAGATACTATATACTTAGCTCAGTCAAGTGTTTGGGGCCAAAATGGTGTTGGGTAAGCACTGCTGGCCGTCTGGAACAATGGTAAGTGGGTAGTGACTCCAGACAACAGACCTCGTCTGGACTGGGCAGGGCCGTGGCTCCTTGGGTGTCTGACTGCCGGCTCCCGAGCCCACTAGCCGGGAATGTCAGGTGTTTCTGTAACAGCCCAGATTTGGAAAAGGCGCCCCAAGTCCTGCCGCAAATCAGATCTCATGGGGGAGGTGGCGAGAAGCAGACAAGCGGTGGCCCTCTCAGGTCAGCTGAGCAGAAGCCCTCACCAGAAACAGAAGACAGGTCACTGAACAAAGTGGTTCTTGTTGGGTGGACTAGCCCAGATTCTGAAATGCCACCTAAGTGACACATCCCGATCCAGAGGTGAGGACGTGGCGCCCGGCGGGGGCCACGGGGCAGGGGTTTTGTGTTCCAGGCCTCCACTTGAGCAGGGCCCCAGCCAGCAGGGACGGGAGCAGCAGAGCCACACCGCCCGGGTCTGCGCGGCCTGCCCTTACGTTGGTGCCGACGGATGTGTTCTGCCACCTACAACCTGGACGCCACTGACAAGTGAGTAGTGCCCGCGGGTAACATGCCACAGTGCTCTTAAACACGGGATAGCTGCCAACGGGGAGAAAGCAGAGGCCGCCTCTGCCAGGTCTGTGTCCCACGTGTGCTGCTTCCCGCCGTCCACCTGGCAGCTGGGTCTTGTTTAACCGCCGCCTTGCTCCAGTTCAGAGAAGAGCAAAGTGCCTTCAAGGCCAACTCGGAAAACGGGGAGGAGCAGAGGTGGCAAACGCACTGTGTCTCCTTCCTACAACCCGTCGGCTCCTTCCAAAGCTGTCTTCCCAGCTGGCTCAGCAGCTGCCAGCCGAGGACGACGGGAAGGCCAGCGCCTCCTCGGTGCCTGCGGGGACCAGGCAGTCTGCCCAGGTGGCTGTCACTCAGGACGTCCAGGCACGTGCGAGCTGCTGTCACTCAGCACCGCACATCTGGAGAACTCACTCGGCTTTGTTTTCCAGACTCTGATTTTGGCATGAAGCACCAGACAGCTTCCTTCTGCCCTCGGACCAGTGACACCAGGAATCTTAGAGAAAAGTGGAAGTGCCTTTGAACTTGATCTGAAGGCAGAACTAACAGAATTGTGCTTTTCAAACCAACCCAGCAGAACTCAAGGGTAGAGGAGATGGGGACCCCCCAGAGGACAGAGAGGGGCCCGCGGCACCACTGCTCCTGGCGGCAGAGGGTCACCTTCAGACGCGGTTGGGGACTCCAGGAGCCAAAGGCCAGAGCCAGTCCTGGCCCCGCTGCCACCTCTGGGTGCTGCTGTGTGGGGAGCACTCACCTTCAGGGAAGAGTGGTCATCCACGTCAACAACTGCAGCAGGCTCGCGGCCCACCTTCCCCCCCATGGTGCTCTCCCGGAAGGGGCGTGCGAGGCACCGAGATGGCTTCAGGGTTAACGTGGCCACCGGAGGACCACTGGCCCTTTCCGGCCTCTCCCTCGTGTCTGAGGCCACCCACCAAGAGCACCTGTGTGAGGACAGCACATCTCTAACGCCTCTGATACTACCAACCCGCTCGGGCAGCTGGGCCTCAGTCGGCCTCTGGCAGTGAGTGGGTCTAGCTAGATTTCAATGGTTCTGTTTGTGTTACGTTATTTTCTATTTATGTGGTAGAAGACAAAGTTTCTAAAGTAAGTTTCAGAAAGTGAGTTGAGCATTTAAAAGACGTTAGGTAAGTAAACACTCAGGGTATTTGAGGATGACCACGTACCATGTCTAGGTTGAGACTGTCTGTTTGCCCCAAGCTCCGTCTCCCGGCCCACACCTGGGGGTGGGGGCTCAGCAGGCACCGTCCCAGCCTCCTCAGTAACACAGCTGATGCTGTCTCAACCAAGTGTGCGCTTACTAGCTCTGCATTCCCGCAGAGCACACCAGTCTCCTGCTGCTGACCACTTGATTTAATGGAGGAAAGGACAGCACCTGGACACGGGCCCTTTGAAAGGACAGCTCACGAGCGTCCAGGGAGAGATGTGCTGTCCTTCCCGTGGACAGACACGCTGCCTCTGCTCCTGCCTCCTACTGAGGAAGTGCCGTGCGCCCGGACGTCACAGGGGTCAGGCTCAGGCCCGGCCTCAGCGTGGCTACCACTGGACCTGACCCGGGCCCAGCTCCTCTGTGACATGAACGTAGGGGCCCCTTCTCCTCCATGTCAGGAGGGAGGTAAGTGGTTTCTGAGGAAAGTGAAAAGCCACCCATCACATCTGTGCATTTCAGCCATGGGCTCCAGGAGGGTTCGGCCATGTTGGGAGCCGGACAGGTCAGCAGGTCTAGTCCACGCTTCGTTCTCTTACTTCCAGGAAACGAGAGCCTGAACACCCAAACCACACGCTGGCTTTGGCCATTTTTATTTTAGGAGTAACTATTTAAAACACCAAGCTCCATAGGTGCATAATTAGGACGTCGTGTAAGATAACAGTATTAATGTGCTACGAGATTTTTATTCCAGTTTGGGGAAACCTATGTGATGGGCCCCACTTTCCACTGTCAGCTTCAATAATGGGAGAGCTTTTATCCTAAACTTGAGGTAAGGAGTTGACTTATTCAGCGAACCTCCACCATGTGTTTTTAGTAAGTCAGGAAGGGGGGACAGGCACCCCTCATGGCTGCAGTCGTCACCACCAGGGAGCCCCAGCTGAGGGTCACAGTACTGTGGAGGTCACCCTGTCCCCTGGGCTGCAGTCGCCTTAGTAAGTTCATCTGCCTGGAGTGTGCCTGGTCCTACAGGACTGTGGGTGGAGACAACAGAGAAACTGGGGAATTCCTTTTTGGTAATAAAGCTGGTGTCACTGAGATACGTCTAATGACCAACCATGTGTTAGCCCATCTGCTGTGTTGAAGATCTCGCAGGACCCTGGGAATGGATATGAATAATGACATCTTCAACTGTAGCTTTCCCCCTTTAGCACTGCACGTGGACGCTACCAAAACAATTAGGAAGTGGCTGTGCGTAAGTCAAACGTGAAAACAACTGGGTCATGGTGCTGTCAGGATGTCTTCCGGTTTCAAGACCGAAACACTTCCCAGGAGCTGGCAGAGACTAAAATTCAAATGAGGCTGTTCATTTATTTCAGATTCCTAGCACTAAAACCCAGATCCCCGGTTATTCCTAAAGTTCACCCTCACCACTGGGAAGATGCCTGCTGCCAGCAGGGGCCTCCCAGGGACCCATGGGGGAAGTCTCTCCATCCTTCCCGCCTGAGACAGACCAGGAACACCAGCTCTGTGGCACTAGGAGTCCTTGGACTTCTGCTCCTTTCTGGCCCGGGAGGCCATGAGGCTGAAGAAGAGCCCAGGAGCCAGAGTCCGCAGATAAATGGCCAAAGACGGCAGCAGGTCAGCCAGGATCACATCTTCCCTTTTCTTCCCCACAGCGTCCAGAACATCTCGGGCCACCTCTGCGGGACTTCGGCCCTGGGCCGTGGTCTTGTCCATAACTAGGTGAACAAAAGGAACGTGAAACTGGAAGCAGAAGCCCCTCGAGCTGAGCTGCTGTGGCCCGTCTCCCGGGGGGCGTGCCCACCGTCCTGTCACCATCCCCGGCTCCCTGCACTGCAGTCCATGAGGACCATGCTGTGGCCCGTCTCCCGGGGGGCGTGCCCACCGTCCTGTCACCATCCCCGGCTCCCTGCACTGCAGTCCATGAGGACCATTCTGTGGCCCGTCTCCCGGGGGGCGAGCCCACCATCCTGTCACCATCCCCAGCTCCCTGCACTGCAGTCCATGAGGACCCGTTCTGTGGCTCAGTGGGGGTAAGGGGGGTGAGAGAGGAGGGGTGGACATGGGAATAGGTAGACGGGGCTCCAGCCAGTGCTCAGAGCTGGTCTACAACAGAGGATGCAGACCAGCCCGGATGGGGGTCTCAGATTACCCCTCACACCACAGCCGAGGAGGAACTCCCTGACCTTAGGGGGCTTTGCCTTTTTTTTTTTTAATACCCAGTTGTTTTTTTGTTTGTTTTGTTTTGTTTTGTATTTTTCTGAAGCTGGAAACAGGGAGGCAGACAGACTCCCGCATGCGCCCGACCGGGATCCACCCGGCACGCCCACCAGGGGGCGGGTAGCTTTGCCTTTTGCAACAGCCAGTGACTCAGGACATGAGACCATCATGCTCAGCTCGGGTGGCCGGCTCGAGATCTGCCAGGTGGGTGCAGGAAGACCGTGACCCGTCTGCACGACAAGCTACTAAAGCGCAGAGAAGTGGGGTCCGGGAGCCGCCCCCGTTCCCTACGTCGCGCTAACTGGACGTGAAGCAGGAGGAAGTCTTGGTTTGTTAGGTGTTAGGGAGCTCAGGGGGGTGATGCACAGCTGACGCTCCTTCCTCCCTGGTGATCTGACAAGCTTGCCGACAGCCGGACCCATCGTCAGGCACAGAGGGGCCCCTGTCACAGGCCCGTAGAAACCATTCGTGAGTTGTCTAAACGGACTCAGCTTTCTGCCAGCATCTATATTCTCATCGTGTTTTTGTTAACACAGAAGAGGACGTTTCTGATTGTTGCTTATTTTTAAATGCCGCAGACAGACTTTAGAAAAGGTTCTTCTGTGTGTGATACACACGTGCATCTTCCTGGAGCTCTGCCTCTGTCTGGTTTCCACTGACTTGCTGAGTGAGAGCAGCAGCCACCCAGGGCCTAGGCAGTCTGGGTTCAGGTCTGGCTGGAGGGGGTGCAAGACCAGGAGGCCTCAGGTGATCACCCCAGCACAGGCCCAAGAGGTCACATCCCAGGAGTCAGGACATGGAGGACAGGACTCAAGGGCCCTGTTCAAGCCTGGGAAAGCAAAGCCGGCTTCCATAGCAACAGCACCCCCAGGCCGACCTACCTGGGGGGCTTCTGCTTGGCCTGAGCCTGCCTCCTTGTCCAGCAAGGGGGCTCACCAGGACTGACTGCAGGTCAGCTTGGCATTCTCTGTGGGTGAAGCAGGAGGGAGACTGAGACTAGCAAACTCAGCCTCACCCCAGCAGACCAGGCTCGTTGCTTTGAGTACCCCGAAACCAGTGATTTCTCAAGCGTAGTGGGTGGGTAACCTCTGGGTCAAGCAACCCATAGACTCCATGGTTTATTCAATTTAACTTCCCTTAATTCAATGAGAACGGGTTCACTGGACATCTGGCAGCATTTCAGCTCGGGGACTTCCAGCCCTCCAAGGCGCCTGATCTGACAGCTGCGATGGATGGTTCGTGCTAAGAGGATTATGCGGCAGTATTTATATCCAATGCCTATATGTAAGTGTTTTCATTTAAAAAATTATATTCAGGCCGTGGCCGGTTGGCTCAGCAGTAGAGCGTCGGCCTGGTGTGCAGGAGTCCCGGGTTTGATTCCCAGCCAGGGCACATAGGAGAAGCGCCCATTTGCTTCTCCACCCCCCCCTCCTTCCTCTCTGTCTCTCTCTTCCCCTCCTGCAGCCGAGGCTCCATTGGAGCAAAGTTGGCCCGGGCGCTGGGGATGGCTCTGGGCCTCTGCTTCAGGCGCTAGAATGGCTCTGGTTGCAACAGAGCGACGCCCCAGATGGGCAGAGCATCGCCCCCTGGTGGGCATGCCAGGTGGATCCCGGTCGGGCGCATGCGGGAGTCTGACTGCCTCCCTGTTTCCAGCTTCGGAAAAATGAAAAAATATATATATATATATTCAAACGAATGAGCAAAGAATCATCAGATAAGAGCAGAGTATCTCACAGTGGCCAACCCATAGCTTTTTATGCAAGAAAAGAGAAACTGGTCCTCACCTCCGTATCTGGAGCCATCGGCAGTGACGGCATTTAGAGACAGGTTGGTGTGGATGTAGCCGGGGCTGATTACGGTCACCTTGATCTGATACTGTTCCATCTCGGCACGCAGACAGTCAAAGAATGCCTGGGTTGCGTGTTTAGAGGCTGCGTCTGCAAAGGATGGAAGAGGAGGGAGTAAGCTGGTGAGGGGTGGGGCTGGGTAAGACCACACACTCATTCCCATCCACTCTCTCTCTTAGAACACTGGTTTTATAATATAAGATTATGAAATTATAGTATTACAGCAATGTTCATCGCCTTATTTAGACAAGTACATTGTATCCTTGTTTTTAGGAAACACCCTGAAGCATTCAGGAGGAAAAGAGCAAAATGTCTCTAACTTTCTTCAAATAGCTCAGGAAAGAAAAATTATCAAGTTAATATACACATATGTGCACGTACACACACACACACAAAATACAATGAAGCAAACATGATAAAATGTTAACTGGGGAATGTTCTGGAGGGTACAATGGGAATTCTTTGTACTGTTCCTGCAACTTTTTTTTTTTTTTTTTTGTACTTTTCCGAAGCTGGAAACGGGGAGAGACAGTCAGACAGACTCCCGCATGCGCCCGACCGGGATCCACCTGGCATGCCCACCAGGGGGCGTCGCTCTGCCCACCAGGGGGCGATGCTCTGCCCCTCCGGGGCGTCGCTCTGCCACAACCAGAGCCACTCTAGCGCCTGGGGCAGAGGCCAAGGAGCCATCCCCAGCGCCCGGGCCATCTTTGCTCCAATGGAGCCTTGGCTGCGGGAGGGGAAGAGAGAGACAGAGAGGAAGGAGGGGGGGGTGGAGAAGCAAATGGGCGCTTCTCCTATGTGCCCTGGCCGGGAATCGAACCCGGGTCCCCCGCACGCCAGGCCGACGCTCTACCGCTGAGCCAACCGGCCAGGGCCTCCTGCGACTTTTATTTTATTTTATTTTATTTATTTTTTATTTATTCATTTTTAGAGAGGAGAGAGAGAGAGAGACAGAGAGGGAGAGAGAAGAGAGAGAGAGAGAGAAGGGGGGAGGAGCTGGAAGCATCAACTCCCATATATGCCTTGACCAGGCAAGCCCAGGGTTTCGAACCAGCAACCTCAGCATTTCCAGGTTGACGCTTTATCTACTGCGCCACCACAGGTCAGGCCTCCTGCAACTTTTAAGTCAGAAATTATTCAACTTTAAAAGAACCCCCCCAACCAAAAAGCAACATAATGCCTAATGGATAAAATATTCAAATAGTACAGAGGCTATAAAGTAAAAAAGGAAAACTGCCTTCCACTTCCAGTCTCAGAGGCAACCAGTGCTGACGGTTTCAGGCTTTATTTTTCATATTAGGTACATATATGTGACTTTACATATAAAGTAATTTTTTTGGCCCTGGCCGGTTGGCTCAGCAGTAGAGCGTTGGCCTGGCGTGCGAAAGTCCCGGGTTCGATTCCCGGCCAGGGCACATAGGAGAGGCACCTATCTGCCTCTCCACCCCTCCCCCTCTCCTTCCTCTCTGTCTCTCTCTTCCCCTCCCGCAGCCGAGGCTCCAATGGAGCAAAAGATGGCCCAGGCACTGGGGATGGCTCTGTGGCCTCTGCCCCAGGCACTAGAGTGGCTCTGGTAGCGACAGAGCGACGCCCGGATGGGCAGAGCATTGCCCCCTGGTGGGCGTGCTGGGTGGATCCCGGTCGGGCACATGCGGGAGTCTGTCTGACTGTGTCCCCGTTTCTAGCTTCAGAAAAATACAAAAAATAAAAATAAATAAGTAAGTAATAAAGTAATTTTTTTAACAGAAATGAGCTTATACTGTTCCCATTATTCCTGCAAGCGGCCTTCCTCACCTGGTGACAACAGCCCAGGCACGCCAGCCATGCAGACCTGGGGCCTCACCGACCACAGCCCCAGCCCAGCAGTGGACCCCAACGGGTGTTTCCAGGTGTGGTGGTCACAGCTGTGCTGCAGGGAGCACCCTGCCTGCCCGGGAGTGTGTGTGCACAAAACCCGAGACGGACAGGAAGTGGACTTTCACCGGGAGGAGCTGCGGAGCTGGCCCTGCATCCAGGTCTTGGACGTTGGCTCCACAACACGAGGCCAGGCGCTCTGACCGCAGGCAACGCCCCTCCACGTGGCCTTCTCGAGGAAATCACAGCATCTCCACTAGAAACAGGTCTTTCCAGTTCAAGTCCTAAATGTTCTGGCCTTAGGAAAGGGGGATCCATTCGCCAATAACGCAGGGAGGGAGGAGCTCAGAACTGTCACAGCAAGTCACACGAGAAGCTTGAGTGTCTGACCTCGCTACAGAGCCTTGTGGGGCCAGCCTCTCTGGTTTAGGCCAGGTCGCTGTGGCTGGAGGGCTAGTTCAGGGGTAGATGGGTGGACAGAGCTGCTCCTGTCACCTGTGACTCGGGGAGTGCTGCCCAGGCCCCACACCCGAGAAGAGGAACTCATCCTGGGGTCCCCAGAATAGAAGGCTGCACTCTGACACCGTCTCCCCGAGTTCTCAGGCTGCAGGCTGTCAGCGAGACTGTGCTGACCTAGTCATCACCCGAGGTTCCCGGTCTCCGCCCTGGTCTCCACAGTCACCTGTGTGGCTCTCGTGACAGCAGTGTGAGGGAGAGACTTACAGCTGAGAAGACTGCTGCCTGTCGGGCTGGCCATGTGCCCAGGAGACCCCCCATCCAGTCTGCTCATTATCCAGTGCCCAGACCAGCCACATGTGACCTTCAGTCACAGGCCAATTGGAGAACAGAACTCAGAATAAATCAAAGTTTCTAAATAATTTCGTACCAAGAACATGGTCAATTTCTGTATTCTGACTCACCTATTATTAACAGTTTACCTCATTTGCTCTATCATTTGTGATTCTGTGTGTGTGTGCCACACCATTTGAGCAGCCTTCAATGGCTGTCCTATACTCTTGGAGTAGAAACAGAAATACCAGCCATGCAAACAAACATGGATACAGTGCTTCACAATTCACAAAGGACTTTCGATCTCCATGTGTTTCATTTCATCTCTAAAACAGTTCTGTGAAGCAGGCCAGGTGGCTGTCTCGTTTTGTAAGAAAGGAAACCGAGGGTCAGAGGAGTCAAGACTTGCCAGAGGATCCACAATGGAACCAAAGGCAGAGCAGGGCTCAGAAAGAGTGAGGGAGTTTCTGTGGCGCCCCAGCCCAGACAGCTGGCCCCACCGTGCCTGCAGCTGCACAGCTGTCCCTGTCCTTAAGTGCTGCGGCCTCTGCTCGCCTGCCTCGCCCACGCCGGCGGGGCTGAGTCAGCGTTTAGAGGCGGTGAGAGCAGATCAGTGGTTATAAGTATTTACCTCTAGAGGGTGGAGCAAAGAAAGGAATTGAACTGTTTGTGAAATTACCTTTGAAGTCTTTTAATTTTTTTTAAGATTTTATTTACTCATTTTAGAGCCGCGGTTCTCAACCTGTGGATTGCGACTCCGGTGGGGGTCAAGACCCACAGGTTGAGAACCACTGTTTTAGAGAGAGAGGAGAGAGAGAAAAAAAAGGGGGAGAAGCAGGAAGCATCAACTCCCATAGGTGCCTTGACCAGGCAAACTCAGGGTTTTGAACCAGTGACCTCAGCATTCCAGATCAATGCTTCATCCACTGCGCCACCACCTGACAGGTCAGGAAATCTTTCAATTTAAGGAAACTGGATTCTGTTTGCTTGCTGGTACTACATGATGGCAGAAATCATATCTCAAAATTTTGTCTTAGCCACTTGCTTACAGGGAGGTGTAGGTATGAACTGGAAGTCCATTCAGCAGTTATTTGGTCCTATCTTTTTCCACTTTGGGGAATTTATCCTACTGAAACCCTCCCATGAGTGCCTAGAGATATAAATATTTAGGGATGTTCTATGTAGTGCATCATTGTTAATGGTTAAAAACTAAGGGGAAAAAATCCTCAAGTGTCCAGGAAAATGACTATGTCATGTATCCACTTAAAAGGATTACACAGGCCCTGGCCAGTTGGCTCAGTGGTAGAGCGTCGGCCTGGCGTGCGGAAGTCCCAGGTTCGATTCCCGGCCAGGGCACACAGGAGAAGCGCCCATCTGCTTCTCCACCCCTCCCCCTCTCCTTCCTCTCTGTCTCTCTCTTCCCCTCCCGCAGCCAAGGCTCCATTGGAGCAAAGATGGCCCGGGCGCTGGGGATGGCTCTGTGGCCTCTGCCTCAGGCGCTAAAGTGGCTCTGGTCGCAACATGGCGACGCCCAGGATGGGCAGAGCGTCGCCCCATGGTGGGCGTGCCGGGTGGATCCCGGTCGGGCGCATGCGGGAGTCTGTTTGACTGTCTCTGTTTCCAGCTTCAGAAAAAAGAAAGAAAAAAAAAAGATACATTGTCAAGTGAAACAAGCAAACCACAAAACATTATGCATAATGTGATCCCACTTTTTTTTTTTTTTTTTTTTCATTTTTCTGAAGCTGGAAACAGGGAGAGACAGTCAGACAGACTCCCGCATGCGCCCGACCGGGATCCACCCGGCACGCCCACCATGGGGCTACGCTCTGCCCACCAGGGGGCGATGCTCTGCCCATCCTGGGTGTCGCCATGTTGCGACCAGAGCCACTCTAGCGCCTGAGGCAGAGGCCACAGAGCCATCCCCAGCGCCCGGGCCATCTTTGCTCCAATGGAGCCTTGGCTGCGGGAGGGGAAGAGAGAGACAGAGAGGAAAGCGCGGCGGAGGGGTGGAGAAGCAAATGGGCGCTTCTCGTGTGTGCACTGGCCGGGAATCAAACCCGGGTCCTCCGCACGCTAGGCCGACGCTCTACCGCTGAGCCAACCGGCCAGGGCGTGATCCCACTTTTGTTGGTTTGGTCACAGGTAGAAAGGTTTGGAGGCATGTGCCTGTGCCACAAGGTATGAAGTGATGACACCCAAGGAGACATGGTGACCAATGACTGCCACTGACAGCACAGTGCTCACCCTGACCAAGCTCCAGGCACTTACTAAACGGAGCTCAGAGGTGAACTGTCTTTCTCGTGGCCTCCAAGGGTGGGGCTGCCTGTCTCCATCTGGCAGGTGCGGACTGGGGCACAGGGGGTGGGACCTCGCACAAGGCCACACAGAGAAGGAGCGCTGGGGTCTGGACCCAGACGTCCCGCCAGGAGACACATTCTGATGAAGTTCCTTCATATTCTGTGTCGAGTACTTCTCTACTGTCTGAATTCTGGATAATGTGGTATTTCTGTAATCAGGAAAACACAGAGAGAAAACCACCGGGGGGAGGGGGCAGGAAACTCACATGCGGACCGGAAAGGAATGCTGATTTTTCCCTGGATGCTGCTGATGGCCACTACGTGACCGCGCCGTCTCTGGATCATGGAGGGCAGGAGTGCTGAGGAGGAAAGAGGCCAGACTCAGAAGGGGACTTTCCTTCTGGTCACTGCAGCACGCTGAGCAGAGGCGACCTCATTCCGAGGTCATCGGAACAAGGGGTGCACAGTGACACCCTCAGTGGGGAGAACGTCCTGTGCTGAGCAGACTTCCAGCGGCCAGCAGGCAGCAGCCTCTTCACCCCCAGCCAGCTCAGCTCCCTCCCTGGGGAGGGCCTCTCCCCTAGAGCAGGATCCGTGCCTAGCACGAGTGCGTCTACTTTACAGGGTTTATAAACACCACTCGGGAAACGGAGGCCATGCTCTACCAACAAAGCTGGCCTTGAGGAGAACGTCTTGATTCAAGTCTAGAAAGTAGATACAGAAAATGCAAATAACAGTTTGGACATAGCCAGCACCCAAGCTATAAATGACAGCGCCTGTTCCAGGTAAAACAGAGAGTGAGGACAGGCAACGTCAACAAGGAACCAACTAAAGTGAAAAAAGAAAAAGAAAATCCCAATGTATCCGTGTTCTCTCGAAGTCGGCTACCTTTTGTTAGAGCTACTGGACCAAAGTAGTTTGTCTCCATGACTTTCTTGTCCACGTCCACGGTGGTGTCCAAGATGGCGCCGCGGTAGCTGATCCCAGCATTGTTGATGAGCACATCCACGTAGCCAAAGCACTGCAGGATCTCAGCTGTTGCTGCAAGTATGGCCCCAGAGTCCGCGAGGTCGAAGGCCACCACGTAAGGCCTGTGTGTCTCTACCTGGTCATATACGACAGAAACCAAATGCACCTTGAGTGAGAGGCCATGTGAGCCATGTGTCCCCGCTATTCGGAGCCCTGGAAGGACCCACTGGACATGAAATGACAAGGATGTAGCATCTCTCTTCTAAGAAGTCTCATAAACAAGAACTTGCAGTCTGACCAGGCCGTGGCACAGTGGATAGAGCATTGGACTGGGATGTGGAGGACCCAAGTTTGAGACCCCAAGGTTGCCAGCTTGAGCGCAGCTCATCTGGTTTGAGCAAAGCTCACCAGCTTGGACCCAAGGTCACTGGCTCCAGCAAAGGGTTACTAGGTCTGCTGAAGGCCGACGGTCAAGGCACATATGAGAAAGCAATCAATGAACTAATGATTGATGCTTCTCATCTCTCTCCATTTCTGTCTGTGCCTGTCTATCCCTCTCTCTGACTCTCTCTGTCTCTGTTAAAAAAAAAAAAAAAAACTTGCAGAAGCCACACCGAGACTGACAGACACAAAACAGGCTGGCCCACTCCCACGGGTATTGGCTGAGGTTCCGGAGGGACATCTCAGCTGTGGGTATTCTCCCCTAGAAGTGCGGGGGTCTCAACCCCAAGCCTGGCTCCCCAGCTCAGAGCACCAGAGCCTGGAAGAGGCGCACACGTCACATCTGGCTGTGCAAGTCCGTGGGGGTTCTGTCTGTAAGGGAGACAGGAGTCTGCTAGAAACACAGGTACCTCTGAAAGGACCGATGCACAAAACTTTGTTGGTGGCCACTCACCCTGGGCTCTGGTGGAGGAAAAGTGGACTGAACTAGAGTCACCTGAGGAGAGCTTGGGGTTTGTGGCTCTGGTGACAGAGCTGAAGGGACAGCCATGGGATCCCTGAGCTGAGTTCCCCTCCCATACTGCAGACAAGCTTTCTGGGGTGGAGCACTCCCCTTGGTGTGGCATCAGCGTGGGAGAGAGCAATAGCTCCACCCTCTAGACTCCCTTTCACCCCACCCTGCTGAGGAGTCGGCTGCCTTGGCCGGCATGTAGAACTCTTGGCAGACTCGGGGTGTCAGTGGTTGAGTTGTGTGGCTTTGGAGCAGAGCCATTGCCCCCACTTTCCTGAGAACCTGACTGGCATTTCCCCCTCATGGGAGATCTGCTGACCCCACCCTTGGGGCTCCTGGTGGCTCCCCCCTGCTGAGGGCTGGGCAGTACCTGGGATAGACTGAATTGTGTGGCTCTGGGACAGGACCACACCCCCCATCTTCATGAAGCCTGACCAGCACCTCCAGCTCACGGGAGACCCATTAGTCCCGTCCTCCTGACTCCTGGAGCCCCGCCCTGCTGAGCTCAGGCTCCGCCCAGCAGGAGCTAGGACAGACTGAGTTATGTGGCTCGAGGACAGGGGCCACTTTTCCCTTGCACACCTGAGTAGAGTAAGCCTTCCTTTCATAGGGCCTTTTTCTTTTTTCACTTTGTCTCCTTGGGCTCTATTAATTCTGCTTTCCTCACCCTGACGACTCCCTAAGACTCCACTCCCCACAAAGACGTACAAGTACCCAGCAGGTGGCAGTTAGACTTGGTACAACTGGGGACTTTTGCTGAGTGGCCTCAGACCCAGCACTGGCACTGTGTTTGAATCTGTATCAATCTGGTGAACTGACCTGCCCCTACCTGGTGGGGCAGACAAGAACCTACCTCACGCAACTCAAGCACTGCCCTGGAACTTCTGATGACCTGCGTCCAGACCCAGAACTGGCCATAGCCAGCCTTGCTGTGCAGCTTGGTCCTTCCTGTGCACACCCAGGCCCAGCAGAAGCAGCCACGAACTGTGGATGGCTTTGTAGCTCCAGAGAGGTTGCCCAGGGCCAATCCCAGGCAGAGTCTAACACTGGCCTACACCAGAGCCCCTCCCAGAGGCCCAGAACCAACACACCCCGTGGCCAGCTTCAGACAGCATCAGAGCAGGACCCAATAAGCTTCACAAGTGGCACGTCCAAAGGGAGAGCTCGCAGTCACCAGACCCTGGGCTGTGTGGTCAGTGCCTGCAGAGCAGCTCACATGCTGCCACTGGGATTGGGCCTCACAGAGAAACCACCAGCCTGAGCTGAGGGTCAATCCCACATGTAAAAGGGGCCGACAGCAATCAAGACTCAGTCATAACAGAAGGGCCCCAAAACCCACTCAAGGGACACTCCTGGAGCACCCAGGTCAGGTGATCAATGACACTGCACCACTGGACCCAACAGGACACCTACTACAGACAGAGGGCCACCTGCTAAGACTGGGAGTCACAGCAGATCTACCCGATACCCAGGAGGGAACACACAGGGGCAGCCAACATGGGGGACAAAGAAACAGGCCCCGAATTGAAAGAACAGGAAACATCTCCAGAAAAAGACCTAAATAAAATGGGGAGGCAAGTTATCAGATAGAGTTAGGAAAAATGGTTATAAGGATGCTCAAGGAACTTAGTGATACTATAAGGTACTCAGCACTACAGAAGCATAAGAAAGGACATATAAACCATAAAAACAAACCAGTCAGGAATGAAGAATACACTGGAAGAAGAGCAGGTTGGATGAAGTACAGTGTTAATCAGTGATTTGGAAGTCAAGGTAAAAACACCCCACCCAACCAGGTAAGTGGAAGGAAAAGAGAATGAGCCTGACCAGGTGGTGGCGCAGGGCACACAGCATTGACCTGGGATGCCGAGGACCCAGGTTTGAAACCCCACGGTCATCAGCTTGAGCCCTGGCTCACCTGGGTAGAGTGAGAGCTCTCCAACTTGAGCATGGGGTCATCGACATGACCCCGTAGTCGCTGGCTTGAGCCCAAGGTCACTGGCTTGGCTGGAGCCACCAAGTCAAGGCACATGTGAGAAAGCAATCAGTGAACAACTAAAGTGATGCAACTATAAGTTGATACTTCTCATTTCTCTCCCTTCCTGTCTGTCTGTCTCTGGCTCTCACAATTCTCTCTCTCACTAAAATAATAAAAAATAAATAAATAAAAGAATGATACAAAATAGGATACTTTAAGGGACCTTTAGAACATGAAGTATATAACATCCACATCACAGGTGAACCGGAAGGAGAAAAGAGAGAACAAGGGACCGAGGACCTATCAGGAAATAATGACTGACCCTAGTAAGGAAAAATGACAAGTTCAGGAAGCACAGAGAGCCCACACCAGGACATAGTATAATTAAGATGACAAAGGTTCAAGACTTAGAGAGAAGCTTAAAAGCAGCAAGGATTTGGGTATATAGACAATGGTGATAATTACAGACACTGTGAGTACATTTAGCGCCGCTTATAATGGGTAAAATGATAAACATGTCAATTTTTCCACAGTTAAACTCAACACCAACCTGCCCTTTCCACTCCCCCAACGAAAAACAGATGAGTGGGTTTCAGCAAGGTGAAGGGGGACTGGTAAGGGGTGGGTCGGAACTTGGAATGTAGGACATTCTTCCTGAGGCCGAGGAGACCTGCTGCTTCCCTGTACAGTGTGACCATGTGCCCGCCCTGCGGGTCCAGAACCCGGGAGTGGGCCCCTGTCTCAGCAGAGGACAGACTGCGCCCCTCCCCCACAGGAAACACGCCCCTGGGCTCACCTGGGTGGCCCGAGAAGCAGCGAGTTCTTCGGCGAGCTCCTCCAGGGCCTCCCTGTTCCGGCCGCAGAGCACCAGCTTAGCGCCCGCAGCGCAGAAGGCTTTGGCGCAATCTAGAGGCAGGAGAGAGAACCTTGATGGCTGAGGAAATCCAGTCTTTCTTCCCCGGCACAGTTCAGACTCACCCGGTGCTTCAGAATACGTCTTGTTTCTACACACACTGAACATGTGAGCCTTTGCCCCAGCTACAGACCAGGCACGGAGCGCCACATTCAGGCCCAGGGACAAAGGAGCTGCCGCCTTGGAGCTCAAGCTCAGTGGTGACAGACACCCACAGGGCGAGAGAGAGGCAGGAGCTGGTGGGCAGATTTGTTAAGAACTATGCTCGGAACTTTCCATAATCATCTTTAGCTCATCTTTAGCTCTGAGTAACCCTGTGCACATCATCCCCATTTCCACAACTGCGGAAGCTGAGCAAGTTCAAGCGGTACGTCCAGTGACCAGGCAGCGTGAGCACCGTGCCGCGTGTCTGCCGAGGCCCGAGTCCTACACAGCACAACCCAGGCTGCACTTAGATTCTGAGGAAACACAGGACTCCGCTGGGAAGGGGTGGGGAGGCCCGAGGGGCTGTTTTCCATGGAGTGCCGGGCAGAGCTACAAGCCAGAGGGGCACGGACAGATGCAGCTGAACAGGTAACAGAAAGTAGTTTATCAGCCTTGTGAGGCTGGAAGTGACATACGGGAGAGGGAAGAGCTCAAGTGTGCCGAGTGCCCACAACAGCGAAAGACAATAAAAAGTGGCTGCGTTTTTTGTACATGTGTGTGTGTGTGTGTGTGTGTGTGTGAGAGAGAGAGAGAGAGAGAGAGAGAGAGAGAGAGAAAGAGATAGGGAGAGGGACAGATAGGGACAGACAGGAAGGGAGGGAGATGAGAAGCATCAATTTTTTGTTGTAGCTCCTTAGTTGTTCACTGATTGCTTTCTCGTATGTGCCTTGACCGGGGGGCTACAGCAGACCGAGTGACCCCTTGCTCAAGCCAGCGACCTTGGGTTCTAGTCAGCGACCTTGAGCTTCAAGCCAGTCACCTTTGGGCTCAAGCCAGTGAGCCTGCACTTAAGCCGGATGAGTCCAGGCTCAAGCCGGGGACCTCAGGGTTTTGAAACCTGGGTCCTTAGTGTCCCAGTCTGATACTCAATCTACTGTGCCACCGCCTGGTCAGGAAAAAAAGTGGCTGCATTTTAAAAGGCTCCCTCCTGCTGGGTGGGAAGGAGAGAGACTTGGAAGAGGCCAGGCTCTGTTGAGCCCACTACTGCATTCCAGGTGACAGTGATGCAGACCCAACTAAGACTCGGTGAGGAGGAGTCCAGAAGTATTCAGGCACCTGTTAGTCCATATTCTTTTGGTGGCAAGAGAAGAGACTCAACTCACACTGCAGCAAAGCAGGAAGAGGATCTGTCAGGATTCTAGAATAGCTCAAGGATTAGGAGAAAAAGCCGAAAGGCCAAGACGTGGGAAGGGCCTCTGGCAGCAGGAACCAAGCTCTCGCAAGGCTGCTCCTCCCCAGTCTGGTTTCTGCGCTGGACGGAGTGGGGCCACAGCAGCTCTGTGCTCAGTGACACAGCTGCCCCGCCAAACAGGAGGGCCTTGGACTCGTCTCCTCCAAGCTCTGCTGTCAGAATCTCAGTGGGGCTGTGACCACTGGGGTGAGGCACCATCTCTAGGACTAGCAAGGGTTCCACGCAGCTCCCCTGAGGTCGGAGAGAAAGACCACCAGGACCCGGGGGGCTAACCCTGAGGGGGAGAGGGAGGAAGCAGAGGGTGAGGCCCTCAAGTTTCTTGCTTGTTTGGCCCCCAACATGTCCTAACTAAATGTTCAGTCCCTGAAATCTTACAACTTATGAAAACCAGGACAGCCAGTGGCCAAGAGAGTGGACTAGACTTCCTGTGTTCAACTCTGACTTGCAACATTCACTGGTTCTGTGATCTTGAGTTAAGTTGTAACCTGTTTCTCTTTCCTGTAATGTAGGGTACAGATAAAGACAGCGTGGGATTGACTGAGTTACAGTAGATACAGCAGGGGACACAAAGACTAGAACAAAAGTACCGCAGAAGAGGGGCTTCTGTATTTCTAAGCTGCCTTTTTAAAACGTTCTACAAACTGTTGGGGAAAACTGAGGCGTGAGGGTTTAAAGAAGCACTGCCCGTCTCCTGCCACCGCCCACCGGCCGGTCTGCACAGGCCACGGCAGCCTCCAGCTGACCTCTGGGCCCAGACTGAGTCTCGGGAGCCAAGCCGGTCAAATGGCGTCTTAGTGCCCATGGCTCACAGAGGGACAGGCCTGTCCCGGGAGCTGCCCAAGAGGGTGAGGGGTCAAGGCTGTTACTTCCTCTCTGGGGGGGAAGGAGGTCGTAGGGTCCCAGGCAGGGTGCCTGGTCTGACAGCCCTTTCCCCCCAAAAGAGTCAAAATTCCTTAAAGCGAACATGAGAGAAGAAATTCCAGGATCCTCTGAGAAAGAAAGCTGAGCCCTGGGTTGTCTGTGGCACAAGCCTCTTGCTCTCACTCGGTTCTCCGTCAGCCTCTCCCACAGCATGGCCTCTGCCCGCCCAGGCCAGCCCCCCACTGCCCGCCCAGGCCAGCCCCCACCACCACCACAGCCCAGGCCAGCCCCCCACCACCACCACAGCCCAGGCACATTTCCAAAGGAGGTGCTAAGTGTGCTAAATCAGTGCATTTTCAGGGGTGCTGTGTCGTCTCTGAAGATCTGCTTGGCTTGTTCACTGGCTCATCCTGACAACGTGCACAAGTCTGGACACAGCGCAGCCCCTGTCCTGCCTGTCCCTGGGTGGTCTGGTCAGCCACAGCCCCTGTCCTGCCTGTCCCTGGGTGGTCTGGTCAGCCACAGCCCCTGTCCTGCCTGTCCCTGGGTGGTCTGGTCAGCCACAGCCCCTGTCCTGCCTGTCCTGATCTTCTCCACGGAGCAGCAGAGGCCTCAAGGGCTGGTGGGGTCAGGTGGGCTGCATTCCTGAGGCCAGACCTGCTCACCCGCATTCCTCAAAATTAGGGATTTCCAGCTCTGTTGGCTTCCTCACCACATTTTGTCCTGTCCTGACCCCCCCAAAATGGACATTCTGTGAGGTCTGCACTAAAGGGTGCAGACACACAGAACCAAAGGGGGGGGGCACGGTGGTATAACAAGGGTCTGGAGAATGGCCGCCTGCGTTCTGCTTAAGCTCGGCCTCCTAGCAGAGCCGAAGGGGAAGAAACTAGCTGTGCAGGAGCAACAGAAATGGAAACAGCAGACGGACAGCTTCCCCAGGGAGGCAGGCGGTCGAGGGAGAAAGGACGTCTCAGGTGCTCTTTACCTAGGGCAGCCAGGTGACCTCCGGGGCTGCCCGCTCTGCCTGCTGTGAAGCCACGTAACTGTTCACAGCTCGGGGCTCGGGCTGGCTAACGAGGGCGTCCAGACCTCCTGACCTAACTCGAATACGAGCGAGGAGAACGGAAAGGGGTCTGATGACACAGAACATCCGACCTAACTCGAATATACGAGCGAGGAGGAGAGCGGAAAGGGTGCTGACTCCTCACCTAACCCCAGCCTCCTGAGCACCAGGCAGCGCGGGGCCTTCCTCCGCACAGAAGCTGAGGGCAGCACACCCATGACGGGCAGCACAGGGGCGCTGGCACTTGAGATGGCTGTGAAACAACCTGTTCCTATTGTATCTGGTTGGCGGGAAAGAGCCATGTGGAGTGCTGTCCCTAAAATGTGAATCAAGGCAGAATACAAGCAGAGTGATTGGAATTCACGAAATGGCTGACATTGTAACTATCTAAATATACGCATGGGGGTTTTTTCCAATTCTATTTTGTGCTGCCCTCACAGTTTTGCTGTCTGGAGGAGGACATGTGGAATGAGAAGAGAACAATGCTGGTCTCGAATGTCCTCAAACATCCCTATATTGGAGCACCTGCAACTCCACACCTTCCACGTCAGCCAACTTTTACGTACGCCTCAAGGACTCTGAATAAATGCTTCTGCAATTAAGAAAAGCAGCTGCTGACCATGCTATATATAGTATCTGAGTAAGGTCAGAGGACCAACTGTGGCAAAGGGCCTGGAGGCAGCTGTCCCCATGTAGGCGTGGATATCTAATGACAGACCCAGGGCTCACCCTCGGAGACCTCACCGAAACATCACAGCGACTTACAAATGAGTCCACACCCCTGAAAGCCTTCCCAGGACCCCTGGCCAGCTGCAAGGCTCTGACTGCAGAGAAGGCCCTCCCTGCTCCTTTGTGTTCCGGCGACACCCCGAGTGCTCACTAGCCCCTGCACCCCTGCTGCTCCCAGCATCAGGCGTGTTGTGAAGTCCCGCCCTGCCCACTCACACTGCCTCTCCCTTGGCCACATCCGCCTCCGGGAGACAGGACTGGGTTCTGGAGTCAGAGATGTGAGTTCAGATCTTGCTTCATGCCTCGGCCAGTCAGCTCGGTCAGTTCAAGTGTCATCCCGCAACACCAGGTCGCAGGTCTCCCCCGGGTCAGGGCACACACGCGAACGACCGGGGAGTGCACACTAAGTGGAGCGACAAACGAATGCTTCCCGCACTTCCTCTCTCTAAAAAGCAGTCCACACAAAATAAACCTTGGCTTCACACTGTCTGGCTAGACGTCTTCGGCAAGTCATACCTTTCCTGAATCTCAGTCGCAAGGACCCAGGGCACCCTCCTGCCTCCACTGCGGACCGGGCAGTGCCCTGAGGGAAGACCCCGCCTCTCTCTCTTCCTCTGTGAACTCCTTGAGGGACAGGACCCTGTCTTCTGTCCGTCTGTCCCAGCACTTGGCCCCCAGTGCTGGCTGTGCTGTCACCCACGAAAGGATGCAGCCAAGGTGGGCACACGCAACCCGGGGCGCCCTGGCCTCTCTACGGAGTGGAGCTGATGTGGATGAGACACTGGTGTGATGCACGCTGTGTGCGGAGGCCAAGGAGGAGCGGAGGCTCCACGTCACGTGCCTCAGTTTGCCCTTTGTACCCCGTTTCCCTTCTAAGGCCTGTGGCTGGTCTAATAATTAAGTTGATAGAAGACAGATTAACAGGAGGAAAAATTTTAATTTTCTATGTACAGAGCCCCCCCAAAATTATGAGGCTCTAAGAAGTGACCAAAGTAGGCAGCTTTCATACCTTTTAGACAAAAAAAATAAAAAAGAAACCCAGTAAATTTGTGAAGAACTGACAGGATCCAGAGGTTCGAGCTCTGGGGAGTGAATTCGTGCAGAATTAACAGGGTTGTTTTACAGCCTTCTGGCCTCGCGGTCACCATCTTTGGTGGTGAGGACCCTTCTACCTCCTGGTACAGGGAGAGTACGTTTTAAAATAAGTTTTCAATTACAGTTCACATTAAATATTACAGTATCTTATGTTCATTTCAGGTGTACGTAGTGGTTAGACAACCATATACTGTAAGAGTATATTTCCCCATTATTTCCAAATCCCCCTCACCCCAACCACAGTTACTACACCGCTGACTCTGTCAGGGAGGGCACACACTTTCACGTGGCAGATTCATTTCCTGCTTCCAAGGGAGCAAAACAGGGTCCGAGTGTCCTGTCCTTGCACTGACTTTCTTAAATAACTTTACTTCACAATTATCAATATGGCAAAGGGACATATTTTGGGGTGAGCCACGGCCCCCCTTCATTACTGGTCCATGTGCACGTTTGGCAGGGAGCTGAGGACGGCACCACAAACTCCTCTGTGTTGGGAGGAGGGGCGGCGACTGGCCCCAGACCCGTGTCCTGGCACGCACCTCCCGGGGCCGACGCTCAGCCTGCTCCCCGAGCCCGAGGGGGGTCAGCTGGAGAAGCCAGGCCGCTGAGGGCTCACCTGCTCCACTCCCAGCCCTGCAGAGCTGTGCCCAGGGCAGAAAGGTGACCCAAGGCCTGTCCTGAAGAAGGGGTGCTGCTCCACTCCCAGCCCTGCAGAGCTGTGCCCAGGGCAGAAAGGTGACCCCTGCAGAGCTGTGCCCAGAGCTGTGCCCAGGGCAGAAAGGTGACCCCTGCAGAGCTGTGCCCAGAGCTGTGCCCAGGGCAGAAAGGTGACCCGAGGCCTGTCCTGAAGAAGGGGTGCTGGTGGAACCAGGAACAGGCGTGCTCTGTGTGGCCCTCAGAGAGGCCATCAGTTGTCTACATTTGAAGACTGGGCCTATCTGAAAACCAGCTGGAGCTGAGTGAGGCGGCCCCCGGGATGGACGTGCCGTCTCCAGGTGGCCATGGTTTTCCTCACTGGCCTCTGCCTCCCAACACTGGTGCTGAGTCTCACTGCACTGAAGCTCTTGCTTTTACCAGCTGGACCACGAACAGCACCATGCTCGTTCCTGAGTCACCCAGCGGCTTCGCTGACCTGTGCCTGTGCAGCTGGGCGGCTCCTTGAGCCCGGCCGCCTTCCCTGCCCCCCACAGCAGAGCCTCAGGACCCACCTCGCCCCAGCCCCGACGTGGCGCCTGTAATGACCACAACCGCGCCCTGGAGGTAGGCCTTCGTCCGCATGCACTGCAGCAACTTGAAGAGGCCTAAGAGTCCCACGCAGCCGAGCAGCAGGGGCAGGATGGCCGTGGAGGGCGTGAAGTCCATGGCCCTCACCACCAGCCAACTCTTCCTGGAAGAACCAAAACCAAACAGACCAGTGATGAAACATGGAGAACTCAAGAAGCTTGCCAACCCCTCCCCCCCAGTCTGCCACGGAGTCGGTGTCTCCGGTGAGGACTTCAGCTCTGAGTCCAGCACACACCTTCCCAGGCCTGAGCACGTCTGCTGCCCAGCGTCACGGAGTCTGTCTCTCACCTGCACTGACGAGAGCAGACAGCACAGCCACAGACCCCGCACTGCCTCTCAGAGCTGGGCAGTGACCTGGCCCAGCCGGGAGAGTCACTTAGCTCAGGACCTGTCACCTGGGGAGTGTTCAGAAGGCACTAGCCTATCAGCACCCACCGACTCTCCTTCTGAAACCCTGCTTTGGAAAACTTAATATCCATTATCATTTTTCCCCATTATCATTTTTAAATTCCTGGGTATTTGTGAAACTAGAATTAAAAACAAACAAAGAAAACCATATCAATCTTTACTCTCCTACTTGAGAAGATGGATGTTCCTGGCTGGAGCTGCCCCTGGACGGATCTGTGATGGCCGCACACGTACTGCTGGCCACAGGCCTCATGGACACCCAGAGGGAATTCACAGTGGAGCTGTTCTCTGCCAAGCATGGGCACCGACTTGGGCAATCACAGGTCCTTATGCCAGGCAGGCCCCGACTTGAACCACCCTGCCTGACCCAGAGTCACCTGGAACCAGCTGCTGCCTAGGATGACCGGGGTGGGGTGGGGGACACTGTTCACAAAAGGACATCATGGTGTGGCCTCTGGCTGGGAACCAGGTGGAAAGGACCCTGCTCTCTGCCCCAGACCGACCCTGGTGGCTGAGCCAGAACCACCACTGAAGAGAGAGAGAGAGAGAGAGAGAGAGAGAGAGGGAGAGTGTGTGTGTGTGTGTGTGTGTGTAACACCAATACTTAGCCTGTGGCCTCCCGAGATTCAGAGGTTATTGAGACCCCTGGGAAACGCAGACTAACTACAGCTAGGTGACGGCAGTGCAGGGGTTACAAGGATGAACCCTCAAACAAGCCTGTCTGGACCCACATCCTGGCTCAGGGGAAGGGACGTCACAGCTTTGAGCGTCCAGGACCCTCGTCTGTACGATGAGGGTGCGCGAGTGACCCCCTCGGGGGTTGTGACGAGGCCAGATGCATGAGCGCACGGATCAGTGTGCTCAGTGGAGGCAGCTGCTGTCAGCATCATCACAACCCAACCAGCTGACACCTTCTGGTCTGGGACGTAGCTTCACAGCATGCAGGTTTCCAAGGCTGTCTGAAAAGTCTCCATTTATGAGAACTGGTTTCTCCCAAATAAAGAAATATACACTCCTCTTTAATTTTAAATTTTCATGCCTTCCTACTTTTAATTAAATTAACAAACAGGAAAAAACTTTTGGCAAAGTTGGGATCCCACGTCCCAAGGTCTGTATCAGACAATGTGGCTACCATAACCGTCATCGAGGCCACCGCAACAAGGAGAGAGCAGAGTTCTGAAAAGTTCCTTCTACCGCTGGCCACACCCAGGGAAGAGCAAGATGAAAACAAACGCACCAGCAAGGCTCCCACAGGAGGACAAGTGCAGCTTCTAACAAACTGCACTTTCACGGACCTGGTCAGAATCCAAGCCAACAGTCTAGGACAGGGGTCCCCAAACTATAGCCCCCGCCACACTTCCGGAAGGGGCACCTCTTTCATTGGTGGTCAGTGAGAGGTGTACATAGCGTCGCTCACGTACAGTATTACTTCCAGTGATGCTGGACACACACATCACGACTCCGGAAGCGCGTCATATCACTTGTTACGGCTAGCAGTCACAAATATGGAACCGGACATTGACCATCTCATTAGCCAAAAGCAGGCCCATAGTTCCCATTGAAATACTGGTCAGTTTGTTGATTTAAATTTACTTGTTCTTTATTTTAAATATTGTATTTGTTCCCGTTTTGTTTTTTTACTTTAAAATAAGATATGTGCAGTGTGCATAGGGATTTGTTCATAGTTTTTTTTATAGTCCAGCCCTCCAACAGTCTGAGGGACAGCGAACTGGCCCCCTGTGTTAAAAGTTTGGGGACCCCTGGTCTAGGACATGAAGGAGAGAGAAAACTACACATCGTCTTGGACACTTCCAGGATTCCTTGAGCACCTGACAACCCTGCATGCCAGCCATGATCTCCTGGCCCTCGGGACCACTGTCCAGGGAAAATATGGCACAAGGTTAATGGGATCCATCCTCAGCCCACAGGCCAGCTTTCTACCTGGGACTCTGTATCTTTCTATTTCAGAGGTCAACCTATTATATATCTCAGGGTTTGTGTCCAACGCCTCAAACAAGTAGAGGTTCCATCTTTTGCAGGTAGATCTGTGTGTGTTATGAAAAGCAGAAAGTCCAGGCTATTTTCAAGTTTTCTTCAGCTTTTACTTTGAGTCAGGCCCCCTATACCTCCTCTGTATGCGTTCCGTCCTCCAGGGATGTCGACGGGTGGGACTTCTCTGGTCAGGTATGCAGCCCCCAGTCACCCGCGACCTGTGGGAGTCCACCCAGCCTGTCCACCGCTGTCTTCCTCACAGGATCTCTTAAATCTGCAGCCTGTGGGAGTCCACCCAGCCTGTCCACCGCTGTCTTCCTCACAGGATCTCTTAAATCTGCAGCCTGTGGGAGTCCACCCAGCCTGTCCACCGCTGTCTTACTCACAGGATCTCTTAAATCTGCAGCCTGTGGGAGTCCACCCAGCCTGTCCACCGCTGTCTTACTCACAGGATCTCTTAAATCTGCAGCCAGTCCATTGGTCCACTGCTTGCCCAATGAGGGCCACAACCTTAGACTAGCAAAGCTGCCACCCTTTGCTGACACAGCAGCTGGGCATGTTTTGTTTTGTTTTCTTTCTGCCTCCAACAGGGAGACGGCTTGTTCCACAGCCTGCCCTGCTTGGTTAGAGACCGCATCAACTCGTGAGCTGCAGGTCCGGATGCAGTCAACCCTTTGTAAGGCTAGTTTCTCACTGGTCTTACCTGATGCTCAGTGGTTTTTCATGAATCAATGCTTCCCAAATTGTTGTCTTTGATTAATTTTCAGAACTCTGATACGGTTGTTTTTGACAATTTTGTCCTGTTTTAAAGTTTTTTGTTGTTGTTTTGAGATTTGCCAACTTCCTCACTCTCCCATACCAGAAGTCTTCTCCTGATCCCAAGGACTTTTTAATAGAACTTTTTCATTCTTTTCTTTTCTTTTCTTTTCTTTCTTTTTTTTTTTTTTTTTTTTTTTGGTGAGAGGAAGGGAGATAGTGAGGCAGACTCCTGCATGCACCCCGACGGGGATCCACTCGGCCACCCCATCAGGGGTTGAAGCAGAGCTACTTTTACTGCCTGAGGCTGACACATTCAGACGAACCAAGCTACCCTCAGCGCGAAGGGCCACGCTCAAACCAATCTAGCCACTGGTTGCAGGAGGGGAAGAGGGAGAGAGGGGGGAGGGAAGCAGATGGTCACTTATCCTGTGTGCCCTGAGTGGGAATCGAACCTATGACGTCCATACGCTGGGGCAACACTCTATCCACTGAGCCATCAGCCAGGTTAATTTTTTCTACTGCTATAAATTAAAACTCTGACAATAACACAAAACTAATAAAGAGAAATGTGTCTCTCAAATATTCCTATCTGAATGTCTTACCTATAAAATACTGCATCTCATTTAGGGTCTTTCAAGAGCTGCCTTGTAAAATCTTATCTGTGCAAAGTTACATTAAAAAAGCAATTATCTGGCCCTGGCCAGTTGGCTCAGTGGTAGAGCGTTGGCCTGGCGTGCAGAAGTCCCGGGTTCGATTCCCGGCCAGGGCACACAGGAGAAGCGCCCATCTGCTTCTCCACCCCCCACTCCCCCTCTCCTTCCTCTCTGTCTCTCTCTTCCCCTCCCGCAGCCAAGGCTCCATTGGAGCAAAGATGGCCCGGGCGCTGGGGATGGCTCCTTGGCCTCTGCCTCAGGTGCTAGAGTGGCTCTGCAATGCCCCAGAGAGGCAGAGCATCGCCCCCTGGTGGGCAGAGCGTAGCCCCCGGTGGGCGTGCTGGGTGGATCCCGGTCGGGCGCATGCGGGAGTCTGTCTGACTGTCTCTCCCTGTTTCCGGCTTCAGAAAAATACAGAAAAAAGAAAAAAAAAAAGCAATTATCCTTGATTTAAAGTTGGGAGGGAGATACTAATCATTACAACATTTCCTTCTTGTTGTATACATTCATATTCCCACTTTATCCAGTTCCCCTGGCTCGGTGTCAGTTGCTACAGTAGTCCAACCACACCTTCCGATACAATACAAAACCAAATTTTGCTTCTTACAATTCATTGTCATCCCCCCCAACTAAGTAGTATCTTTTTATTTTTCTTTCTTTCTTTTTTTTTTTTTTTTCATTTTTCTGAAGCTGGAAACAGGGAGAGACAGTCAGACAGACTCCCGCATGCGCCCGACTGGGATCCACCCGGCACGCCCACCAGGGGCAACGCTCTGCCCACCAGGGGGCGATGCTCTGCCCATCCTGGGCGTCGCCATGTTGCGACCAGAGCCACTCTAGCGCCTGAGGCAGAGGTCACAGAGCCATGCCCAGCGCCCGGGCCATCTTTGCTCCAATGGAGCCTCGGCTGCGGGAGGGGAAGAGAGAGACAGAGAGGAAGGAGGGGGGGGGTGGAGAAGCAGATGGGCGCTTCTCCTGTGTGCCCTGGCCGGGAATCGAACCCGGGTCCTCCGCACGCTAGGCCGACGCTCTACCGCTGAGCCAACCGGCCAGGGCAGTAGTATCTTTTTAAATTTAAGTTTGTCTTGCTTTTTCACTAAGATCAAGTTGTCAGCTACCATTTTTCTAGTGATTATAAATGAGAGATGTGAAAAATAATTTGAATTGTTTATTGAAGAAGTAAACTGTTTTTGGAACCAGGCAAACCTTGGTTGGAATGCCAATAATCAGGCTAAGTGAGTGTCTTTGGACAAGTTATTTAACATTTCAACCAGTTTCCTCACCTGCAAAATATGTCTACTATCTGCTTTACACAGTTGCAGGAAGGATAACTATATATACTAAGAATCTTCTATATTTCCCAGATAAATGACAGCAATTATCACTACAATTGCTGAATTATCTATCTAGAAAGATGGTAGGGATGTCAAAGTAAAGAGAAAGAATAAAGAAAAGGAATTCACCAGTCTTCCTCCCTGCTGTGTGCAGCACTAATGGATGGCCAGACTAGTTTAGATTCTTTAGCTCTGCCTATCTAACAATAAACAATCAGATGATCTTCTCTTTTTCATTCCCTCTTTTCATTAATTGAGATCCTCTACATCAGGGGTCCCCAAACTTTTTACACAGGGAGCCAGTTCACTGTCCCTCAGACGGTTGGAGGGCCGGACTATAAAAAAAACTATGAACAAATCCCTATGCACACTGCACATATCTTATTTTAAAGTAAAAAAACAAAATGGGAACAAATACAATATTTAAAATAAAAAACAAGTAAATTTAAATCAACAAGCTGACCAGTATTTCAATGGGAACTATGGGCCTGCTTTTGGCTAATGAGATGGTCAATGTGCTCCTCTCACTGACCACCAATGAAAGAGGTTCCCCTTCCGGAAGTGCAGCGGGGGCCGGATAAATGGCCTCAGGGGGCCGCATGTGGCCCGCGGGCCGTAGTTTGGGGACCCCTGCTCTACACAGTGCAATATTCTATCACAAGATCGAGGAGGACGTCCAGAACTGTCCAGCGCCTCCTGCCACTACTCTAGGAAATTTGGCCCTGACTGGGTTGCTCAATTGTTTATAGCACTGTCCTGACATGCCAAGGTTACAGGTTGGAATCCCAGTCAGGACACATATACAAATTACCCAATGAATGCATAAATAAGTGAAACAAATCAATGTTTCTCTATCTCTCTCAAAGCAATAAATAAAATATTTTTAAAAAGAAAAGATTTTGGCCCTAGCCGGTTGGCTCAGTGGTAGAGCATCGGCCTAGCGTGCAGGAGTCCCGGATTCGATTCCCGGCCAGGGCACACAGGAGAAGTGTCCATCTGCTTCTCCACCCCTCCCCCTCTCCTTCCTCTCTGTCTCTCTCTTCCCCTCCCACAGCCAAGGCTCCACTGGAGCAAAGTTGGCCTGGGCGCTGAGGATGGCTCCATGGCCTCTGCCTCAGGCGCCAGAATGGCTCTGGTTGCAACAGAGCGATGCCCCAGATGGGCAGAGCATCACCCCCTGGTAGGCGTGCTGGGTGGATCCCGGTCGGGTGCATGTGGGAGTATGTCTGACTGCCTCCCCGTTTCCAACTTTGGAAAAATACACACACACAAAAAAAGACAAAAATGTTGAGCCTAACCAGTGGTGGCGCAGTGAATAGAGCACAGACCTGGGATGCTGAGGACCCAGGTTCAAAACCCCAAAATCGCTGGCTTGAGCAAGGGGTCACTGGCTTGGCTGGAGCCCCTGGTCAAGGCATGTATGAGAAGCAATCAATGAACAACTAAAGTGAAGCAACTACAAGTTGATGCTTCTTATCTCTCTCACTCCTTGTCTGTCTAGCACGTGCACACACACATGCAAAAAAACAAAAAACAAAAAACCCCCAAAACTAAATTATGCATTGTATAAGAGTGTCTTTATAAATGAATGTTTGTATCCTAGGTGGGTAACATAGGGCTTGGACCCTAGTGGGACTAAACAGTGTTTATTAAATCATTTTGCAAACCAGAGACATATATGATGAAATACAATATTGGCACTCTGTGTCTATTAGCTTTGCAGTGCAAATTATCAAAGCCGATTAAGTCTCATATTTAGCTATTTTTCTCTCCTCTAATTCCCAATTCCCATCCTGTCGGAAACCAAAGGTCTAAACCACGTTTGAAGAAGGAGACTCGGCTCCAAGACCCAGCTGGAAAACAGATGCTTTGTGGAGGGGATGATATGCTCTGAGAAGCAAATAGACCAAGATTGGGGAGCAGTGTTCTTGCAGGACAAGATCCCTACCTCTATTTTGTGTCTGACTTCCCGACATTCTCCACCCTTTGGCCACACAGATCTTTCAGTTACACAAGATATAAGCCCTCCCCCCCTTTATTATTCATCTCATACATGGTAACTATTCTGTCTCTACCAGTTGCTTAATCAATCTACAACCCTGAAAAAGATCAGGACAAAGACATTTTCCAAAAGCACAATGTTTTTGTCAGAGACTCTGTTTTCTAGAATAAAAGAACCCCAAACTACCCTATTAGCCAAGATAGATACTGTATTAAAATACATGATCCCACCAAAGAAATTAAAAATGTTGCAACGGAAAATAATTTAACAAATTAGTTGTCTCTGTTTTCTAAAAAACAAAAAACAAACCAAATTAGTTGTCTCTGTTTTCTAAGAAACAAAAACAAACAAACAAAAAAAACCCCAGTAATTCAGCGAAACACAGTTTACGTATATCCATATTTATAACGCCTCCTTTAAAGCAAGCCTGATGACGAGGACTACAGAAATTTCAGTCCGCTGTGAATCTGGAAGCCTCGCCGCCTTCCCAGACAGTCCAGCCTGCGCGATCGATCTCACTGACGCTGGATAACCTCAGGAGTGGGCGTGTTATTTCCAGAGATCAAGCCGAAGACACAAGCGGTAAGAGTTGAAGACAGGCGTCCCCAAGTCGCCAGAAAGCGGCAGAGGAAGCAGGGCCCCGAGCGAGGCGTCGACCACAGCCATTCCCAGGATGAGTGCCCAGGACTCAGCACTCTCTCCTGCCTGCTGAAAAACGGGGTCTCCCGCCTCACCCCAACTCTCTTAGCACCAAGCTCAGACGCAGCCCGAGTCCGGCGCCTGACCCCAGTCTCGCCCCTCGCTCCTCGGTGCAGAAACGACCAGCACGAGCCGGGAGCACCGGCTGGTCGGGGCCGGGGCCGGGGCCGGGGCCGGGGCGGACGGGCCCGCTGCCTCCACGCACCCACTTCCAGCCGCGATCCCCCGGGACGCCGGAGCCCGGCCCCACGGGGAGAGCGCGACACGAGCGAGCGCGGAGGCCGCGGGAAGCGGGGAGGCCTGCGCGGAGCAGGCACCCGAGCGGCCCCAGCCTGCCTCTCCGCCCGGCCTGTCCCCTCGCCCGGCCAGGAATGCGGTCGCGTCGGAATCCGCCCACGTGCCCTCAGCCCTGGGCGGGACCCCACGCCCCTCGCCGCCCAGGTTCCTGCCTCCCCGCTCCCTACCTGCTCGCCGCCGAGACCATGGGGCCATCAGCCGCAGCGTCCGCCTCGGAAGCGACGTTAACCGCCTTCGCCACGCTGCGCCCAATGACAGCCTTTGGGCTGCGCACGCGCGTTGGACATGCGGCCCTCAAGGCGCCGATAGGAGGCGCAGCACGTAACGGCGTCCTTCCCATCTTCCGGAGGAAAATGGGGAAGGTGTTGGTTTGGGTTCCGTGAAACCTGGGGGGGGGGGGGGGGGGGGGGTAAAGGGCGACAAAGTTGGACAGTGTGTCTGTCCTACACGTATCAAGACTTCTTAGAAAGCCATACGAATTGAAACAGTATGCCATTGGTGCAAAGATAGACCAAGAGAAGCAGTGGTGTGCAAAAATAATGCAAGCAGTAAATACAAAGATCTGATTGGTTTTATTAAGTGATTAAGGAATGGGGTAGCATCCCACCCAGAAAATAGGAGCTCCAAAGGGCTCCAGAAAAGGAAAGGTTGTTCTGTTTAAAAATTACAGTTGACGTGCATTATTAGTTTCAGGTGTACACTCCAGTGATTAGACATCACATAACTTAGTGATCGTCTTGATGACTTTGCATCCGTCTGAGAGCATGCATAGTCATTGGAATATTGCTGACCATATGCCCTATGCTATATTTACATCCCTGCAACTATACTATAACTGCCAATTTGTACTACTTAATCCCTTCACATTTTTTCACTTATTTTCCCAAACCCCCTCCCATCTGGCAACTGTCCAACTGTTCTCTGTATCCATGAATTTGTTTCTGTTATGCTTGTTCATTTGTTTTGTTTTTTAGATTCAATTGTTGATAGATATGTATTTATTGCCATTTTATTGTTCATATTTTGATGTTTTTCCCCTTGTTTTAAAAATATTTATTTTTCATTGATTTGAAAGAGAGAGATGAAGGAGAAGAGAGAGGAGCATCATCTCATTGTTTCACTTAGCTGTGCATTCATTAGTTGCTTCTCATATGTCCCCTAAATGGGGATCGAACCTGGAACCTCAGCATACCTGGATAACACTCTGTCCTCTGAGTCACCAGGCCAGGGCCTCCTCTTCTTAAAGGAGACCCTTTAATATTTCTTGTAATACTGGTTTGGTAGTGATGAATTTATTTAGCTTTTTCTTGTCTGGGAAGTTCTTTATCTGTCCTTTGATGCTGAATGATAGCTGTGCTGGGTAGCTTAGTCTTGATTGTAAGTCCTTGCTTTATATCACATTGAATATTTCTTGCCTATCTCTTCTGGCCTGCAAGGTTTCTGTTGAGAAGTCAGCTGACAGTCTTATGGGAGCTCCTTTCTGGTAACTGTCTTTTTCTTGCTGCTTTTAAGATTCTCTCTCTGTTTTAAAACATTTTGCATTTTAATAACAGTGTGTCTTGGTGTGGGCCTCTTTGGATTCACCTTTGGAATTCCCCGTGCTTCCTGGACTTGTGTGTCTTTTTTTCTTCACCAGGTTAGGAAGTTTTTAGTTATTATTTCTTTTCTTTTTTAAGACTTTATTCATTTTATAGAGGAGAAAGAGAAAGAGAGAAGAGGGGGGAGGAACAGGAAGCATGAACTCCTCAAAAGTGCCTTGACTGGGCAAGCGCAGGGTTTTGAACCAACGGCCTCAGCATTCCAGGTCAATGCTTTATCCACTGCGCCACCACAGGTCAGGCCAATTCTTTATTTTCTTACTGATGCTCTGAGTGGCCCTTTTCTGCTACCTTGTCTTCTAATCACTGACTCAATCCTCTGCTTCATTATGCCTGCTACTGATTTTTTCTAGTGTATTTTTCAGTTCAGATATTGTATCCTTTATTTCTGACTAAATCTTTTTATGGTTTTTATGTCCTTTCTGATGTTTACTATTTCTTTACGTTTTCACAGAGTTAATCCATTCTTCCCCTAAATTTCTTGAAGATCCTTATAACCATTGTTTTGAACTCTTTATCTGGTGGCTTGCTTGCCTAGTTTTCATTTAGTTCTTTTTCTGAGGATTTCTCCTATTCTTTCATTTGGGGCATTTCCTTTGTCTCCTCATTTTGGCTGCCTCTCTGTAATTGTTTCTGTGTATTAGGTATATCTGTATGTCTCCCAATCTTGGAATGATGGTCTTATGAAGTAGATGTCTTGTGGGGCACAGTGGCACAATCCTCCTTGATCACCTGAGCTAGGTACTCCAGGAATGTTCCTTGTGTGTGTTATGTGAGCCCCCCACATTGTAGCCGAGTCTTGATTGCTGTTGGCTCATCTGTGGGTGGGGTTGACCCTCAGGCTGGCTGACTATGAGGATTGACCTTATCCACAACATATACGTTGCTGTGAGGAGCTGACCCCATGAAGCTGACTTGGCCCCAGCAGTCTGATACCTATCACGATCTCACTTTCAGTGTGGTTCACTAGGACTCAGGACTAAAACCAAAAACAAACTGGTATGCTCATGGTTACAGTTTATTACAGTGAAAAGATGCAGGTTAGCCTGACCAGGTGGTGGCGCAGTGGATAGAGCATAGGACTGGGATGCGGAAGGACCCAGGTTCGAGCATGGGCTCATAGGGCTTGAACGAAAAAGCTCACTAGCATGGACCCAAGGTCACTGGCTCGAGCGGGGGGGGGGGGGGGGGGTTGCTCGGTCTGCTGAAGGCTGGAGGTCATGGCACATATGAGAAAGCAATCAATGAACAACTACGGTGTCGCAACGAAAAACTGAAAACTGATGATTGATGCTTCTCATCTCTCTCCGTTCCTGTCTGTCTGTCCCTATCTATCCCTCTATCTGACTCTCTCTCTATCCCTGTAAAAAAAAAAAAAAAAAAAAAAAAAAAAAAAAAGATGCAGGTTAAAACAAACAATGGAAAAAAAAAAACTGCAAGAGGACCGAGTCCAGGAGAATCTGGGGGTGAGCTTCCAGCTATTTTCTTCCTGTAGAATCACATGGACAGTGTGTGACAACATACACAAAGTGTTATCAATCAGGAGAGATCACCCGAATCTTGATGTCCAGGGTTTTTGTTGTTGTTGTTGTTGTTTGTATTTTTCCAAAGTTGGAAACAGGAAGGCAGTCAGACTCCCGCATGCGCCCGACCAGGATCCACTTGGCATGCCCACCAGGAGGCGATGCTCTGCCCATCTGGGGCGTTGCTCTGCCGCAATCAGAGCCATCTAGCTCCTGAGGCAGAGGCCACAGAGCCATCCTCAGAGCCCTGGCAAACTTTGCTCCAATGGAGCCTTGGCTGCGGGAGGGGAAGAGAGAGACAGAGAGGAAGGAGAGGGGGAGGGGTGGAGAAGCAGATGGGCGCTTCTCCTGTGTGCCCTGGCTGAGAATTGAACCCAGGACTCCTGCACGTCAGGCCGACGCTCTACCACTGAGCCAACCAGCCAGGGGATGTCCAGGGTTTTTATTGTCAGTCACATAGGTATGGAGTGTTCACATAACTAACATTAGCTTCTCATTCTCCAGTTCCAACTCAGCCAGAGGTCAAACTAATACAGCATGGTCCAGGACTCCCAGCAAGTAAGAGCAGGCCTTCACCATAAATCACATTGTTAGCAGAAATCATGTGCCTGGCTAAGTCTTAGATAAACAATGAGAGTCTTATTGAGCAGGATAGCCAAGAACTCAGATGTTATCTCCCAGGAACTAATCAAGGGCCAGTTCTTTCTTTGGAATGTGCAGGCCTGGCTGGTTGGCTCGGTGGTAGAGCGTTGGCCTGGTGTGTGGATGTTCTGGGTTTGATTCCTGGGGTCAGGGCACACAGGAGAAGCTCCCATCTGCTTCTCTACCCTTCCTCCTCTCACTTCTCTCTCTTTCTCTCTCTTCCTTCCCCTCCTACAGCCAGGGCTTGATTGAAGCGAGTTGGCCCTGGGCACTGAGGTGGCCGACTGAGGATGGCTCCATGGCTTTCATCTCAGATGCTAAGAAGAGCCCGGTTGCTGAGCAATGAAGCAATGCCTCAGATGGGCAGAGCATAAGCCCCCTACTGGGCATGCCAGGTGGATCCTAGTCAGGGCACATGCAGGAGTCTGTCTCTGTCTTCTTTCCTCTCACTGAATTTAAAAAAGGGTGTGTGTGTGTACAGAATTTGAGTAACCCAAACCAGCTAAGATACCCACTCTTTTACTTCCCATATCTATTCCTTGACACGTAGTATTCTTTGAGGAAGGAGGGGATTTCAACTCCACTTCTGAAAATGGAGATTTGTAGGGAAGACACATACCTCAAGGCAGGCCGACTAACTTATCTGACTGATGAATCTGAGAGACAAGATTGAGCTTGTCTTATTTGTGCTTCCTGGGTCCACTCTTGCAGCTCCGCCTGCTTGCTCTCCCCCATCTTGTTTCTCAAACATGCCAGACCCCATTCGGCTGGATGGACTCTGTCCTTGCTGCTCTGCTGCCAAGAATGTTCCTCTCCCGTGTATCTCCACGGCTTCCTCGCTCGCTTCATTTGAGCTTTACAAAACTTGGCAGGGGCTAGTGTACGTTTCCATTATTATTCACAGCAGCACTCATTTCAGTTGAGACGAACTGAAAGGCCATTTTCTGACCACATCTGGGATTGTAGTCACTGGTTGTTTGTGTCTAAGAGAAAAACTGAACTCAGCAACCTGACTGAAGGGCAGCTGACAGCCTTGAGTCAGAAAAAAATGCCTCTTTTCTCAACAACCTGGCTCTCACTGGCCGGTTAGAGAACCACTATTTCCTGGCCCATTTGTAGCTTTTGCTGTTGTGTTTCCCCCACCACAAAAAAAAATATGTATAACCCCTAACCTCCAGTACTTATGAATATGACCTTATTTGGGGATAGAGACTTTGTAGATGTAATTAAGATGAGGTCACACTGGATTAGAGCCCTAATTTAATGACTAGTGTCCTTTTAAGAATAGAAAACAGAGACACAGACACACAGAAGAGAGAATACTAGAAGAAGATGGAGGCAGAGATTGGAGTGATGCATCTACAGGCCAAAGATCATGTCAACCACTAGAAGTTGGTAAGGGGCATGGAAGAGATTTTCTCCGAGAGTATCCAGTAAAAAACAGTCCTGCCGACACCTGGATTTCAGACTTCTAGCTTCAGAACTGTGAGAGAATACATTAATGTTACAGTAATTTTGAAATGCATGGTAGAAATAGATTGTCTTGAAGACTGTTGATAGAAATATGCACGGTAAAGCTGACCCTGGTGAGAGCTCAGAGGGAACAAGAAGAGCTGTAGAGAAAGCTTCTGTCATTCTAGAGAGTCCACATTGTCATGAATGGGCTGTTAGTATAGCAGCCTGGCATGGGAAAGTCGAAGGTGCATAGCGTGAGACCTTAGCAAGAATTAATGAACATGTTATTGGACACTGGAGGAGAAAGACAACCCTTGTTAAAAGTGACAAAATGTAGATCGAATTGTTTTATGCTGTTGGGTGGAAAGTAGACCTTCTAAGGGGCAAACTTGGTTACTTAAGTGGGGATATTTCCAAAGTGTTAAAGGTGCAACCTGATTTCTCCTTCCGGCTCGTAGGAAAATGCAAGAGGAAAGAGAAAAATGGAGGAATGAATTTTTTTTTTTTTTGTATTTTTCTGAAGCTGGAAACGGGGAGAGACAGTCAGACAGACTCCCACATGTGCCTGACCGGGATCCACCCGGCATGCCCACCAGGGGCTACACTCTGCCCACCAGGGGGCGATGCTCTGCCCCTCCGGGGCATCGCTCTGTTGCGACCAGAGCCACTCTAACACCTGGGGCAGAGGCCAAGGAGCCATCCCCAGCGCCCGGGCCATCTTTGCTGCAATGGAGCCTCGGCTGCAGGAGGGGAAGAGAGAGACAGAGAGGAAGGAGAGGGGGAGGGGTGGAGAAGCAGATGGGTGCTTCTCCTGTGTGCCCTGGCTGGGAATCGAACCCGGGACCTCTGCACGCCAGGCCGACGCTCTACCACTGAGCCAGCCAGCCAGGGCCGAGGAATAAATTTTTAAGCAAAAAGGAGGTTCTCAGAGTAGCCATTACAAAAGGTGCTAAGGCATGCTCTGGATGGAACACCACAGGTGTGGCTAGACAATCCACTGTTAAGATTACACATAATGGCTAATGGATCCATTCATGCATCAGCAGAAGCCAGGAATAGAGATGAGATGATTCAGAAAGGACCTGTGTAGCATTTTCATGTTATGGTGTGGATCCTTTTGATAAACATAGGAGACCCACAATGATTTTCAAAAATTTTGAGAATGGTATAGCATCAAAAGCAGTTACAACTTGGACTGAAGAGGACAGAGAAAGGAAGAAATTTAAAAAGGCTGTTAGACTTCTGGGATTCTGAGTGCAGAAAAATGGCTGACAGAATTACTTAACTGAGAGTATGTTATTACCTTCAAGAAAAAGGTAATAATGACTCCAGTGGGTCAGAGAGGCTAACACGATGTGGGTCCAGAAGCAGGGGTCGATAGGACTGCAGGCACTGAGGGTGGAGCACAAACCCTAGAAGATTCCTCTCAGGACTTGAACTGTCATAAGTCTTGCCCTGCTGAGTTTTGGTTTATTTAGACCCATGGCCCCTTTATTCCTTCCAAGCTATCTCTTTGGGAATAGAAATGGTGATCCTATCATTGTAGTCTAGAATCAGACAACTTATTTTTACAGCTCTGTAGTAGGAAAGGAATTTTCCTCAGGATGAAGCATGCACAGAGACTTGTCCATGCCTGATTTTATTCATTTTTAAATACTTTTTGTTGAATTTATTGGGGTTATGTTAGTTAATAAAATTATATGTTTCAAGTATACAATTCTATAATTCATCATCTGTATATTGTATTATGTGTTCACCATCACCCAAAGTTTAAAAGTTGAGATTTAGGACTTTTTGAGTTGCTGGTATTTAGATGACTATTATAAATGCTGCAATGAAGATACAGGTGCATATATATTTTTTGAGTTAATGTTTCAGGTTTTTTTCTGATATAATCACTGGGTCATAAGGCCATTCCCTCTATAATTTTTAAAGGAAACTCCATATTGTTTTCCACAGTGGCTGCACCAACTGGCATTCCCACCAACAGTGACCAATGGTTTCCTTTACCCCATATCCTCTCTAGCACTGGTTGTTTGTTGATTCATTGATGATAGCCATTCTGACAGGTGTGTGGTGATACCTCATTGTGGTTTTAATTTGCATCTCTCTGATGATTAGTGACATTGAGATCTTTTCATATGTCTATCGACCATCTGTATGACCTTTGTTTTTTTTTGTTTTTTTTCTTAAGTGAGAAGCAGGGAGGCAGAGAGACTGACTCCTGCATATGCCCCGACTCAGATCCACCCGGTAAGCCCCCTATGGGGTGATGCTCTGCCCAGCTGAGGCTGTTGCTCCATTGCTTGGCAACCAAGCTATTTTAGCTGTATGACCTCTTAGGAGAATTGTTTATTCAGGTCTTTTGCCCAGGGACAGACAGGAAGGGAGAGAGATGAAAAGCATCAACTCATAGTCGTGACACCTTAGCTTAGTTCTTCATTGATTGCTTTCTCACATGTGCCTTGACCAGGGGGCTCCAGCCGAGCCAGTGACCCCTTGCTCAAGCCAGCATAGTATTTATTCCCTGGAATGGCTATTCCATAGTTTATTCAACCATTCTCCTATTAATTACCATTAAAGGGGTTACTCACTCCTCCCCTCCAGCAAAAAAGGCTGTACTAACCAGCATTGTCCATGCCTCTTTTGGAAATTGCTTCTGAAGAATACATTTTGTTTTAATTTACCTATGTGTAAGGCTATTATTATTACAGAGCATTTTATTTTTATTTTTATTTTTGTATTTTTCTGAAGTTGGAAACGGGGAGGCAGTCAGACAGACTCCCGCATGCACCCCCCCCCCCCCGGCATGCCCACCAGGGGATGATGCTCCGCCCATTTGGGCCTTTGCTCTGTTGCGACCAGAGCCATTCTAGCACCTGGGGCAGAGGCCATGGAGCCATCCTCAGCACCCGGGCCAACTTTGCTCCCATGGAGCCTTGGCTGCAGGAGGGGAAGAGAGAGACAGAGAGGAAGGAGAGGGGGAGGGGTGGAGAAGCAGATGGGTGCTTCTCCTGTGTGCCCTGGCTGGGAATGGAACCCAGGACTCCTGCACGCCAGGCCGACGCTCTACCACTGAGCCAACCGGCCAGGGCCCAGAGCATTTTAAATCATTATTTATAACTCAAGTAGAGCACATAGGAATTCTTCCATCGTTAAATGACATAGTGATGAAAATGTTACTACAATATAAATATTGGGGGCTTAAATTCTAAGTACACATTCTTGAAACCAAATCATATTTGTAAGCCCAGTAATTTTGGAATATTCCTTATATATAATTATAGAGATGACTCAGGTATGATTTGTAATTCCTAGCTTATTGACTATTTGTGACTTCACATTTTAATAAACTGATATTCCTTTATCTAACATATCCATAGGGTGGCTGTCTTAACCGGTGTTTTATGCTGAGAATGATCTTAAAAGTTTGTTTCGGTTAATTCATTCCACAGGTGAGAACCTGCATCTAGCGGTACTACTGTGGGCATGAGGGGATATAGAAGCAAACAGAACACAGAAAATCATGACCCGTGTTACCCTTATGGAGTTTTATGCTTCAGAGGGAATCAATAATAAAGAATAAACAAGTAAATTATTTTGCAAAAAATAAAGCAGGGTAAAGGGATGGAGAATTTGGGGAGGAGGTTATAATTTCCAGTAGAGTGGCAGGATAAGACAGTATCTGATAATGACTTGCAGAAGGTTAGTGTTGGGCAGATAAAATATATTATGCTCATTTTGTTAAAGATGGCGCTGCCCACGTGGAGGCCATCGCCCAGGTGATATTAATGTGTGTTGGGGGTGGGCTGTGGGCAGGCAAGATCCTTGTAGCCTGGGGCTTGGTTTTGGGATTAAGCCTTTCCCACCCTTTTTGATGTGGGTGGTGCAATCCCATCATGCCTCAGATAAATGACTTTGTATCAGAGACTTCCTTATTTTGTATATTGGATTTCTACACTATAAAACAGGGGCAGAATGGGAGCTTGCTCTCTTGGTTCCTGAGATCAACATTAGAGGAGACAGCAGAGAGGACAGCAGAGAAAGGCCACGTGGAGGAGGCCAGGAGAAGCAGCCAAGATGGCAGAGTGTTGAGTGAGAAGCCAGTTTGTGCAGTTTGTACAGGGAGAAGCAAGGAGATGGGGAACAGAGGTGAATAAGTCTGGTGAGCTAGAAACCTTTGATTCTAGGAAACTCGGATAAGTCAGTAGCTTTGTGAGCACTGAATGTGAGTGGGTTTTGGAGCCCAGTGTGTGTTTTTACTTGCCCGCCGGGTGCAAGCTAGGATTAAAGATGATGGCCCACAAGTTTTTGGCTCCGTTGTTTCTTTACCAACTGTCTGAATCCAATGCGAACCTGCATGGGCCAGGCTGCTGTGATAGTGGCCCTGGCCTTGGCAACTGGCTTTACATTTGGCGTAGTCTGTGGCAGGATTCAATACAGATCAGAAAGGAGCTGCCACCACCTTTGGTGGAGTAGAGGACTGGCTAGTGTTAGATGGTTCCCCATGGCTGTCCTTTTGGGGACCGTAGGCTGGCTGGCTTTTACAGCCATGCGTGCAGAAACTGAGAGCTCTGTGGAAGAGGCTGCCCGGGACCTGCAAACCGAGCAGTGGAAGGAGCTGGAGCAAACGCAGGAGAAACCGTTGCTGACCCTGGAGCTGGAGGAAGCACCGGAGGAGGAGGCCAACCAGGTTTGCGAGATTCGCCTGGAAATGGAGCAGCTGCTGGAGGAGGAATCACAGGTTCGTGAGTTGCAGATTGCCCTGGATGTTGTGGAGAGCCGGCAGTGGCAGGAGGCCGGGGCCGGGGCCGGGGCTGAGGCCGGCCCGGGGCTGCAAGCCCAGCAGTGGGACCTGGTGTTTTCAGTCTCTCTTTGGAGGATGAGGAGAATCAGGCTGGAGTTGTAATCTGCAGTCTCCAAAAGATGAGAGCCCAGCTGGAAGGAGCTCCTACTATGTTCCTGGTAGGTCTGCGATTTTGGGACATAGGGCTGGATGCATTCATTTTGTCCGGAGCAGAGATGGAAATGCTGACTGCCATTGCCATGTGCCCCTCTTTGGGACAGTGTAAGACCTGCCAGGACGGCAGGGGTGTGGGGGGTGGCTGATGCCCCATGTGCATGGACTGATTTTCTGGACTACGACCGGAGTGGGCACTGGCTCCTTTGTTGGATGGATTTATGGATTATGGATTTTGGACAATGTGAAAAACCCTGATGGGGTGGGGGGGGTAGCTTTGCTGGAAGCACTCCCCTGCCCCAGGAAGCTTTTCCCATGGCTAGAAAGAAGGCCGAGGACATTTTGCGCTTTGGGCAAAGTGCTCAGAGACTGGTGAAATGTACCTTGTAATTGTTGAAATTGTATGATTTGCCATGTTGTTGTAATTTTTGTAATGTGCCTAATTTCCTTGCACAGGGATGCTGGTGGTGTAGATTGTGGGTAGTAAAGTGAGCATAGAGGTGGATTGTTGGGCAGATAAAATATATTATGCTCAGTTTGTTAAAGATGGCGCTGCCCACGTGGAGGCCATCGCCCAGGTGATATTAATGTGTGTTGGGGGTGGGCTGTGGGCAGGCAGAATCCTTGTAGCCTGGGGCTTGGTTTTGGGATTAAGCCTTTCCCACCCTTTTTGATGTGGGGTGGTACAATCCCATCATGCCTCAGATAAGTGATTTTGTATCAGAGACTTTCTTATTTTGTATATTGGATTAAAGGTTTTGATTTCTACACTATAAAATGGGGGCTGAACAGGAGCTTGCTCTCTTGGTTCCTGAGATCAGCATTAGAGGAGACAGCAGGGCAGAAAGAAGAGAAAAGCCATGTAGAGGAGGCCAGGAGAAGCAGCCAAGATGGCGGAGTGTTGAGTGCGAAACCAGTTAGTGCAGAGTTTATGCAGGGAGAAGGAAGGAGATGGGGAACAGAGGTGAATAAGTCTGGTGAGCTAGAAACCTTTGATTCTAGGAAACTCGGATAAGTCAGTAGCTTTGTGAGCACTGAATGAGTGGGTTTTGGAGGCCAGTGTGTGTTTTTACTTGCCCGCCGGGTGCAAGCTAGGATTAAAGACTATGGCCCGCCAGTTTTTGGCTCCATTGTTTCTTTACCGACTGTCTGAATCCAATGCGAACCTGCATGGGCCGAGCAGCTGTGATAGTGGCCCTGGCTGCTGGCTTTACAGAGGATAAGCCATGGAATATGAAGGGTAGAGCACATTATAGGTAGAGGGGACCAAGGTCTGTGGTAAAAGTGTGTTTGGCTATTTGTTTCAACCACAAATGCTTTATTCCAGTCCTCTATTAAACCCTGCAGCTTTCATTACGGCACCATTATTGTCTTTCTTCATTTTTTTTTTTTTTTAACTTATGACAGCTTTGGACTGGCCTGGACAGAAACTGGTGTTTTCTCAATCTGTCCAGGAATGCAGCAAAGCAGGTTAACAGTGCAGTCAGTATGGGTGAGAATCACCATGCGGCCTTCATACCACCCCAAGACATTGTTCGCGTTTGTCTTAAAAGATCTTTTCAGTCAGCCCTGGTTTGGTCATGTATGTTAACTGATTAGACTTGTGCTGTCCAGTATGATAGCCGCGAGCTTGAAATACAGTTAGAATGCAATGGAGGTACTGTTAAGTGTAAAATGCAAAATTTCGATGAATTCGTCCAAAAACGGTAAAATATGTCATTTCATAATTCCGCAATGTGGTTTACACGTCCTGAAATGACCTATTATGTTCAAGTTTGTTATTACTTAAACTCGTTTTTCATTTTTCACAATGTGGCTATGAGAACATTTAAAATGAGAGGCGCAGCTTGCGTCCAATTCATTTGGACCGCGCTGGGTGAGACCGCGTGTTTCCTGCGGGGAGGGACCGCAACCTGGTTCCCTTGGGCAGCGCCGGGCAGGTAGCGGCAGTTCCGATCCAGCGCGGTGCCACTAGGGAGACGCAGAGCCGGGGCAGAGTCCCAGGCGAAGCCCGCAGGGATCCGCACCGCCCAGCCCGTCGCTCCGCCCTTTTGCGGCAGAGCCCAGGCCGGGACAAACCGGTTCAGTGCCACCCGCGTTACCCAATGCGCGCCACCGCCGCCCCTCCCTCTCTCGGTGGGAGATCGCGGACGCCCAGCGTCCAGCGCGCAGGGAGGCGGGGCTGAAGCAGAGGGACGGCGCTGACGGTGAAGGACAGCTGCCGCCAGGGCCGTGTGTCCGCGGGCGGCCAATGGCTTCGGCGCGGGGGCGGTCCCTCCTTAGCCCCGCCCCTGCCGCCGCCTGGGTGGTCGGGGTTGTCTGGGAGCCGCGGGGGGCGGGCCCTGAGAGGGCGGGGCCTGGCGGCCGGAGCCTGGGCGGCTGGAGCCTGCGCTTTGTGGCGCCCGCGGCCGGCCGGGGGTGACGCAGTCTCCGCTCGCAGTCTCCGCTCGTGGCCTCCGCGAACCCGGGAGCGCAGCGCGCAGGGCGTCCAGCCGCCGCCGCTTCCCCCAGCGCCGCGGTCGCGCGGCAGCACCTTTGTCCGCCGGCCCGCGCTTTGTCCCGCCGCTCCGCCGAGCAGCCCCGCGCCGCGCTGGCGTCGTCCTCGTCCCCCTCGCCGCCCCTGGCCCGCGGCCGCGCCTTGCCCCCGATGGTGTCGCGGCCCGAGCCGGAGAGCGAGGCCATGGAGGCGGAGCTGGTGCTGACGCCGCCGGGCTGCACGCACCTGAGCAGCTTCAAGGTGGACAACTGGAAGCAGAACCTGCGGGCCATCTACCAGTGCTTCGTCTGGAGCGGCACCGCCGAGGCCCGCAAGCGCAAGGCGAGCCCATCCCCCCCGGAAGCGGCGGCCGGCGGGGCTGCTCTGCGCGCGGGGAGGGCTTGCTCCCGGCCCGGGCCCGAGGGGCTGCCGGCCAGAGGGCGAGGGTGGCACGGCTCGTGGGCCTCCCGCGGGCCCCTGGGGGGAGTGCAGTCGCGGGTGGGGGGTGCGAGAGCGCTCTTCTCCTTCCTCGGTCCCCTCCCCCAAGCGCATCTCCTCTTCCTCCCCCGCCGCCTCTTCCCTTCCCTTCCGGGGTCTTCCTTCGCTCTGCGGTTCGCCGCGTGGGGGTGGGGACGGAGCACGGTCTCTGGGGAGTGTCCAGTTTGGGGGTACATGAGTGCAGATCAGGGAAGGGGCGTTTTCCTGCCCAGGTTTGCGTTGGAAGCCTGGTGTAGGGGAGGCCGGTCTCCGCTGATCCGGAGCGCGGTCTCTCCGAAGAGCTCTCCAGGCGTGGGGTTGGGGTGAGGGGTTGGGGATCGGGGATCGGGGATGGGTGCACTGAGAAAAGCGGACAGAAGCTAAGAGATGGGCGGCGCCTGTGTGGGGGTCTGCAGTGGGTCAGTTCCCTGCCACCATCTTGAGCATGCATTATGTACCCGAGTGTCCATTAAGGATGGGGACAGAACTGTGCGTCTGGGCTAGCGTTGTTAGGTATCGTTGTTGCTGTGCTTGGCTATAAGATGCCACACGAGCCCAGGGTTTGCAGGAGCAACTATAGGAAGATGGCAGCTTTTTTTCTTTTTAACCATTTCATGTTTGGGTGTGGTTGGGAGTGGGGGGCGGGGTAGGCAGTTGGAAATGTAGCAAGGTATGCGGCCTTTCAAGACCGTGTTTAGGAGAACAATATCGTTATCAGCTATGTAGTGAGAACAAGCACTTGTAGCAGTGGAGGAGTGGATTTAAAAGAAAAGATCAGTCTGATGGGAATGTGGAGCATGGCGTGCTCGAAAGAAACGAATCACCTCCTTTAGACACTGAGGAAATAATACTCAGTGTTCTATTATTTTTCAGACACGCATCTCATCCGGGTGATGAGGCTTAATCATTTGGAAATCAGAAAATAACGGCATTCTTTTCTCTGAATAAAGATAGGTTTTTTTATTTATTTATTTATTTATTTATTTTTTCATTTTTCTGAAGCTGGAAACAGGGAGAGACAGTCAGACAGACTCCCGCATGCGCCCGACCGGGATCCACCCGGCATGCCCACCAGGAGCGATGCTCTGCCCACCAGGGGGCGATGCTCTGCCCATCCTGGGCGTCGCCATGTTGCGACCAGAGCCACTCCAGCGCCTGAGGCAGAGGCCACAGAGCCATCCCCAGCGCCCGGGCCATCTTTGCTCCAATGGAGCCTTGGCTGCGGGAGGGGAAGAGAGAGACAGAGAGGAAAGCGCGGTGGAGGGGTGGAGAAGCAAATGGGCGCTTCTCCTGTGTGCCCTGGCCGGGAATCGAACCCGGGTCCTCCGCACGCTAGGCCGACACTCTACCACTGAGCCAACCGGCCAGGGCAATAAAGATAGGTTTTTACAATGGAATGCGATTTTGCAGTTTATAGTATGAGGTTGGGAGTTGTTAGGCAATTTGCACTTTGAGTAGCATGTTTTTGTCTTAGTTTTTATGGGAAAACTAACAAATCCGCTGATTTGTAGGGAATGTTAAGCTTAATTTTCTCTTTATCAGTAATGGTGTTGGGAAGCATTACCTTTTAGGCTGAACTGGAATCAGAGGCGAAACAGATTTAGGACGGGAGTGAAATTCTTGGAGAAGGACTTGTGTGCCCTTAAAAAAGAATCGCCTGGCTGAAACCGGTCTCTTCAGATGATAATCTTGTTACTGCCCGTATTCTTGGTCAACATTCATGTGATGTAACATCTCAACATCTTTCCCAACCCCCTAATTTTGGACAAAGTTGGGGAGTCAAGTTTAACCCATCTTTAACTTTGCCTAATATCCTAAAGAAAGAAATCTTTTGCTATATGTGGCTTAGGTTAGTTTTTTATGTCAGTTACTTAGTTATAAATTTTTGTTCTTTTTTTGTTTAATTTGCTGTATATGGCTTGGATTAGTTTATTTTAATGTTAGTTGCTTAGTTTGAAAGCTGTTGAAGTTACAGCTTGAGCTATATAGAGATTGACAAGAGATGGTGATAAATATTTCTTTCAAAATTCAGGTCTGCTGATATGGCAGTACTTTTGGTAGCATACCAGCTATGCACCATCACGTCCTTCTTCGGTTATTCTCTGAATTTTAGGGAAATTATTTTCTTGTGTCAGTCTGGGTCCTGTCTGACTGTGTTTCTAGCACTCTCTAGTGGTCCAGCCAAGAAGAGTTGATTTGAGAGGTAGTTTAACCCTGAGATTAACAGTTACAAGTTTGCCAGTTTTGCATAGGTTTCTTAGCAGATCTGTAAGTTTTGTACATTTTTCTTTTTAAAGATGTGAAGTTTCCTGTTAAAATGCCAATTTATGTTATAATCATTATAAATAAAAAAAGGTTGCTTGTGAGATTGACACTCCGCTACAGTGTAACTATGGAAATGCACCCCTGGGTGAACAGGAACTAAAAGTTTTCTTATCAAAGCAACAGGTATCATGGTTTTTTGTATCCAAACTTTGATTCTTCTTCTTTTTTTAAAATTTTTTTATTTTTCCGAAGCTGGAAATGGGGAGGCAGTCAGACAGACTCCCGCATGCGCCCGACTGGGATCCGCCCGGCATGCCCACCAGGGGGCGTCGCTCTGTTGCATCCAGAGCCATCCCCAGAGCCCCGGCCATCTTTGCTCCAATGGAGCCTTGGGCTGTGGGAGGGGAAGAGAGAGACAGAGAGGAAGGAGAGGGGGAGGGGTGGAGAAGCAGATGGTCGCTTCTGTGTGCCCTGGCTGGGAATCGAACCCGGGACTCCTGCACGCCAGGCCGACGCTCTACCACTGAGCCAACCGGCCAGGGCCTGATTCTTCTTTTGATAGGTGAAGAGTGAGAAGAACACGGTCAGATTTGATAACTTTATGCCCACTTTAGGCTTTAATTGCACTATTGGATATAAAAATGTTTCCATGATAAGCCCTGACTGGGTAGTTCAGTTGGTTAGAGCGTTGTTTGGACACACCAAGGTTGTGGGTTCAATCCCTGGTCAGGGCATATACAAGAATCACCCACGAAGGCATAAATAAGTGGAACAACGAATTGATGTTTCTCTCCAAAAAATTAAAAAATAAAACATCTTTTAAAAAGAAAAGGAAAAAAAATTTACTTAAAATGGGGGACATACTAAAAAAAAATAAACTGAACTAAGAAAGAAGAAAAGGAGGAGGCTGAGCAAAGCCAGGAAAGCTCTCAGCATTCTCACCAGAGACTCACTGAGCCGTTTGTGGAGCCACTGACACGTATGCATTCCGTGGCTCTCAGTCGAGTCTCTTCCAGACCCTGTGCTCTGACTGTGTCCTGTAATCAGGCCAGGTATTCTGTTGTTCCCCAGTGATGATTTCAACTCTAAAGATCAAGCTTGAGAGATTTATACTTCGAGAGACGAATCTAAGACTCTAGAACTGAAGCAGCACTGATGAAAAGAGGTGATCCATATAGAACCCTAGAGTAAATTGTTTTCTAAAACACAGCAAAGTAGCACTGACTAAAGATTCGTGACTAGAAGACCGTTTTTTTCAACTGAAGCGATCTCCCGGTACACAGCACAATCCAGACTGACTCGACCCCTCCAATGGTCTTCATACGACTTCAGTGTGGTTAACTCTTTTGCAGCCAGGCAGTTGAGAAACACTGATCTGCCCTGGCTGGATCGCTTCGTTGGTAAGAGGTTGCTAGTTTGATCCCCGGTCAGGGCACGTATAGAAACAGATTGATGTTCCCGTGTCTGTCTCTCTTCCCCTTCCTCTCTGGCTAAAATCAATAAATTTAAAAAAAATTAAAAAAGAAAAACACTGATCTATACTGTCACATTTTATTTTTATTTATTTTCTTTTAGCTACCTCCCCTGGTCCCCATTGTTTCCTATACATAAAATTGCATTTTCAGAGTGCATCTCAGACCTGACTGGTGGTGGCGCAGTAGATCGAGCGTCGACCTGGGACACTGAGTTCCCAAGTTGAAAACCCCAAGGCGCTGGCTTGAGCGCAGGCTCACCAGCTTGAGTGAGGGATCATCAGCATGATCTCATCATGGTCCCTGGCTTGAAAGCCCAAGGTCACTGGCTTGAGCAAAGGGTCACTAAAATGGCTTGATACCCCTGGACAAGGCACATACGAGAAGCATTCAGTGAACAACTAAAGTGATGCAGCTACAAGCTTATGCTTCTCGGTCTCCCCCTTTCTCTCTCAAAAAAATAAAATGCATCTCAGGTTTGACATCAAGTAGACAACCACATTTCAATCCCTCAGCAAACCAAGACATACTCAGCAGCAGAGGGTTGGCCTGGCATGTGGGAGTCCCAGGTTCGATTCCTGGCCAGGGCACACAGGAGAAGCGCCCATCTGCTTCTTCACCCCTCCCCCTCTCCTTCCTCTCTGTCTCTCTCTTCCCCTCCCGCAGCCGAGGCTCCATTGGAGCAAAGTTTGCCCTGGGTGCTGAGGATGGTTCTGTGGCCTTTGCCTCAGGCACTAGAATGGCTCTGGTTGCAACAGAGCAGCGCCCCAGATGGGCAGAGCATCACCCCCTGGTGGGCATGCTGGGTGCATCTTGGTCAGGCACATGCGGGAGTCTGTCTGCCTCCCTGCTGCTCACTTCGGAAAAATACAAAATTAATTAATTAATTAATTAATTAAAATAGCATCCAGGTTCAGGGCACATAGGTTGTGGGCTGCTAGGCTGGCTGGGGATGGGAGCCGGGCGGGGCACCTGTCAGGGCGGTTGGAGAACGGAATGCGATTGCCCCTAAAGCTGTGTGGGGTGAAGATCCACAGGGCTCGTGGGTTCTGGTGGTTGAGGTTGTGGGCTCTCTTACTAAGTGGACTGGGTACTTTTAGGGGCAGTTGAGGATTAGCAGAATGATCTTTCAGCATAGTAAGACTTCGTTCGGGTGGACATCCCTGCTTTCCTTCCTCCCATAGCTGTGCCCCTTGTGGGTGGGTCACTTGGCCGGAATGTTTCTGAGAGCTCCTGTCCTGCCACGTGCTGGTTCTTAATTCTCTTCTCTGAATTCCAGGCCAAGTCCTGCGTCTGTCATGTGTGTGGCGTCCACCTCAGCAGGCTGCACTCCTGTCTCCACTGTGTCTTCTTTGGCTGTTTCACGAAGAAACATATTCATGAGCATGCGAAGTCGAAACGGCACAACCTGGGTAAGGAGCCCTTCTGACATAACTCACCGGGCTGGCCCCTGACTGTCCGCCCACTTCTTTTTTTTTTTTTTTGTATTTTTCTGAAGCTAGAAACAGGGAGAGACAGTCAGACAGACTCCCGCATGCGCCCCACCGGGATCCACCGGGCACGCCCACCAGGGGGCGACGCTGGAAGCTCTGCAAGCTCTGCCCACCAGGGGGCGATGCTCTGCCCCTCCGGGCGTCTCTCTGCTGTGACCAGAGCCACTCTAGCGCCTGGGGCAGAGGCCAAGGAGCCATCCCCAGCGCCCGGGCCATCTTTTCTCCAATGGAGCCTTGGCTGCGGGAGGGGAAGAGAGAGACAGAGAGGAAGGAGAGGGGGAGGGGTGGAGAAGCAGATGGGCGCTTCTCCTGTGTGCCCTGGCCGGGAATCGAACCCGGGACTTCTGCACGCCAGGCCGATGCTCTACCACTGAGCCAACCAGCCAGGGCCAGAAATTCCTTTTAATGGTTGAAGTGAGGTAGTACCTTTCTTCCCTTGCTCGGAGGACTTTATCTTACTTATATTTATAATGAGGTAATTAGGAGCCAGATGTCACCCTATTTTATAGATACTGAGAAAGTGTGCAGGACCCACTCACAGCTGGTAACAGGCAGCTCTGGGTCAAGAATTCAAAGTTATCTGGTCAGAGAGTAATTTGCTGCTATCCTTAAAATAAGAGTAGGCAAATAATTTTTGCATTCCTTTTTCTCTAAAAGCACCAGGGATTCTAGGTGCAGTAAAACATGGTTACTGTATGTCAGACTAAGAATTGTGATTTAGAACACGGGGAAAACGTAATGAAAAAGTTTCCCTTGTTGTAACTATTGCTCCTTCAGAGAAAAGGCAGGGTAAGGGTCCCTGGTACTTGAATGTTGGGTCCTTTACAAGATCTGGATGTGGCACCTCCGTCATACGTCTCACCCTCTGGTGGGAGCGTCCAGAGAAAAGAGACAAAGCTTACTGCTTGGGATAAACTGCGAAGTGGGGAGAAATCCTTCTGTAATGAGGTTCTGTGATTGGAGAACAGGGAGACGCTGCAGACAGCCCAGTGTCTAAAAACCTGCACCGCCCGTTTGTGTCACCCTTTAATTTTTATTATATTTTGTTGTTCTTCCTTGGTCTTTTCAGCCATAGAACTTGTGTATGGAGGTATCTACTGCTTTCTGTGTCAGGACTACATATATGACAAAGACATAGAAATCATCGCCAAAGAAGAACAGCGAAAAGCTTGGAAAATTCAAGGTTTGGTTTTGCCTAGATTGATGTTCCTCATTCACTTCCTCTTCCCCTGTTCCCTGTTGTCTGTCAAGGGCGACGCTCACCAGAAGGAAGACCAGTATCCAGGGAGGGAGTCAGTGTCTGGAGACGGGGCAAGGTCGGGGAGCAGCTGGATAGTTGGACAGACGACACGCACGCACACGCACACACACATGCACGCACGCATGCAGCCTCTACATGTTCTGTGTAGCCCGTTGCAGCATAGTGGGGTTTTAGAAAGACCTCATATCATGGATGCCCGTTTGAATTACAGCCTGACAACTAGCATATCACCACCGTTTCTGTTTATAAACACACTGGATGCAGGTTTAGCCAACAGCACCTGGAACTTTTTCATCTGTGTAGGTGTTGGAGAGAAGTTCTCAACGTGGGAACCCAGCAAACGGGAGCTGGAGCTGCTGAAACACAACCCGAAGCGGCGGAAGATCACCTCCAACTGCACCATCGGTGGGTGGGGCGGGCCCGGGGGCGGGGCTTTCACTTAGTGGGAGATCACCTCCAACTGCACCATCGGTGGGTGGGGCGGGCCCGGGGGCGGGGGCTTCCACTTAGTCTCCTTCCTTCTCAGGGTTTAATTTAGTCGGGGTAAAAATGTGGGCTTTGGCCTGACCTGTGGTGGTGCAGTGGATAAAGCGTTGACCCGGAAATGCTGAGGTAGCTGGTTCGAAACCCTGGGCTTGCCTGGTCAAGGCACATATGGGAGTTAATGCTTCCAGCTCCTCCCCCTTCTCTCTCTCTGTCTCTCTCTCCTCTCTCTCTGTCTCTCACCCTCTCTCTCTCCTCTAAAAAAAAAATGAATAAAAAAAAAATTAAAAAAAAATGTGGGCTTTGCCTGACCAGGTGGTGGCGCAGTGGATAGAGCGTCAGACTGGGACCCAGAGGACCCAGGCCCTCGAGGTCACCAGATTGAGCGTGGGCTCATCTGGTTTGAGCAAAGCTCACCAGCTTGAGCCCAAGGTCGCTGGCTTGAGCAAGGGGTCACTTGGTCTGCTGTAGCCCCGTCGTCAAGGCTCATATGAGAAAGCAATCAATGAACAACTAAGGTGTTGAAACAAAAAACTGATAATCGATGCTTCTCATCTCTCACCATTCCTGTCTGTCCCTATCTATCCCTCTCTCTGACTCTCTGTCTCTGTAAAAAAAAAAAAAATGTGGGTTTCATGACATGATACTCAATGCCGCTGAGCTGCTGTTGTTCACCTGCTTGCTCACCAGCCACTTCTTCAGCACCTGTTCTGTGGGGACTGCGGCAGGCTTGGGCACAGTGGTTCCTGCCCCTTAGCACACTTGTGTAAAGAGCTCAAGTTGGTTCTCACCAGGTTCAGTGGTGAGTTCAGTGATCTTCAGGGAATGAAATGTGTGGATGAGCGTGTTCTCTAAGACTTCAAAAAAATACATCTTAGAAACCTTTTTTTTTTTTTTGGTGAGAGAGATGAGAAGCATCAGCTTGTAGTTGCAGCACTTGAGCTGTTCATTGAGTGCTTCTCATACTTGCCTTGGCTGGGGTGCTCCAGTTGAGCCAGTGACTCCTAGCTCAAGCCAGAGACCTTGGGCTCAAAGCAGTGACTATAGGATCATGTTGATCACATGCTGAAGCCACAAGAGCCTGTACTCAAGCGGGTGATCTCGGGGCTCCAAACCGGGACTTCAGCATCCCAGGTCGACACCGTCCACTGCACCACCTCCTTCAGGCCATCTTAGAAACATTTTTAAAAGCTATTTTTGTTTGTGTCTGACTTTCTGTTGCCTGTTGTTAACAAGAATGTCTTTGGGTAATTTTATCAGAATGTATAATGGCTGAAGTGGGAGGGGCCAAAGGTTGGCCTCACTGTAGTGTATATAACACTGGTGTGGAAATGAGAAAAGCGTTAACACTTCTTCTTGCTGTTGTGTTGAATGAATAAGAGAAGGTGGACGTTAAGTGCGAAGGCCCTGCTGTGTGTTGGGGCCCAGCAGAACCTGCAGGGGAGGCCTGCTCACCGCCCCCCGGCTGCCCCCCTGCAGGTCTGCGAGGGCTCATCAACCTCGGGAACACCTGCTTCATGAACTGCATCGTGCAGGCTCTCACCCACACGCCGCTCCTGCGCGACTTCTTCCTGTCCGACCGGCACCGCTGTGAGATGCAGAGCCCCAGCTCCTGTCTGGTGTGTGAGATGTCATCCCTGTTTCAGGAGGTGAGATTTCTGGAACTCGCTGTTTCTGCTGTCCCTTAAAAAAAAATAAAATAAAATAAGGGTGACTACAGTATAATAAAGGAAGACAAATTTCTGAAACCTTCCATAGTAAGTAGACATTCACTGTGTGCATCCATTATGGCAGACTGTCATTTTTTCTAAAAGGAACCATTAGATAAGAGATTGTTGGCGTGTTTGTTTGTTTTTTTTGTGTTTTTTTTTGTATTTTTCTGAAGCTGGAAACGGGGAGAGACGGTCAGACAGACTCCCACATGCGCCCGACCAGGATCCACCCGGCACGCCCACCAGGGGGCGATGCTCTGCCCACCAGGGGGCGATGCTCTGCCCCTCCGGGGTGTCGCTCTGTTGCAACCAGAGCCACTCTAGTGCCTGGGGCAGAGGCCAAGGAGCCATCCCCAGCGCCCGGGCCATCTTTGCTCCAATGGAGCCTTGGCTGCGGGAGGGGAAGAGAGAGACAGAGAGGAAGGAGGGGGGGGTGGAGAAGCAAATGGGTGCTTCTCCTATGTGCCCTGGCCGGGAATCGAACCCGGGTCCATGTTGGCATTGTTTTTTGAGGCACGAGGCTGACTTAGAGAAACTAGTGGGTGACTTGTGTGTGGATGCTGAGCGGGTTCCCTGCTGTCTGGGTGACACTTGTGTGTGGATGCTGAGCGGGTTCGCCCTCCCCTCTGTCTGCCGTGCGGACCCGTGACCTGGGCTCTGGCCGCCCGGCTGCTCTGTTCTCCGGGAGTGTGTGTCTTCTCTTCAGCGGCTGCTCCTCTGTGTGGGCTTTGCTGGGTCTGTCTGTGCGACCCTGTGTCCTGAACACCAGCCAGGTTCTGCTGCCCTGGTTGGGTTGTAGGCTGCACCCGTGTCTGTTCTGTCCACGTCTGTCCCTGCCAACACTGACACGTGACAGCTCCGGCACCCTTGGGCTGTGTGCCCTCCACACTCAGCTCGGTGACGTCGGCACAGCCTCTCAGGGTTGAAACAACTCAGCCCCCCCAACTCCATGGGGACTGCTGCCTGCTCCCTAGTCTGCTCGGAGGTTCTGGATGTGCCTCCGGCGTCTGGCAGAGGAGCGAGCCTGTTTTGTGGGTGACCTTTGGTAGGATAGCCACACCCGTGCGCCCACAGGTCAGGCACTGGCTGCGTGTGCCCTGCAGGAAGGAGGCGGCAGGCACAACCATGGTGTGCATGGCCGCAGTCATTGACTTTCTGGCCCTTTTCAGAAAAGGCCTGCCAGCCTCTGGTCTAGCCTGACCGTCTCCTCCAGACGCACAGCATGCCGGCACCTGGTGGGCCCACGGCCGCGAGCATACTGAGTAGAACCATTGGACCCGAGTGAGAGAAAGGCGCTTGCAGTTGAGATGCTCAGGGTGTCACCTCCACACGGACTTCAGCCATTTTCACTGGGCACTCTTGGGTGATAAACTCATGGACTCAGGTGTATTAAGGTGTATTTTGCAAACAGCAGAATTCACCTTTCAGTGTATAGACCTGTTTTTCTTGACAAACACGTGTCATAGTTCATCATCTGGGCTTATCGTAGAAAACTAGATGGTGGGAAGGGAGAAAACACTGCAGACCGAGAAGATCAAGTGAGTTCACGTTCTAGGCAGCTGTTAAATGTTTTATTGTGTGTGTTGAGGGCGTAGCATTCATTCCTGGCGTGAGTTTGTTTCCCTTCTCCGAGCAGTTTTACTCGGGCCACCGGTCCCCCCACATCCCGTACAAGCTGCTGCACTTGGTGTGGACACACGCCCGGCACCTGGCAGGTTATGAGCAGCAGGATGCCCACGAGTTCCTCATCGCGGCCCTGGACGTCCTGCACCGACACTGCAAAGGTGGGGTCTGTGCCCTCGTTCCGCGGGGGCGGGGCCTGGGGGGTCTGTGCCCTCGTTCCGCGGGGGGCGGGGCCTGGGGGGGGTCTGTGCCCTCGTTCCGCGGGGGGCGGGGCCTGGGGGGTCTGTGCCCTCATTCCGCGGGGGTCAGGGCCTGGGCGTCTGTGCCCTCGTTCCGCGGGGGTCAGGGCCTGGGGGTTTCGGCTGTCTAGCGGAGATAACAGGCAGCAGATACACGCACTGGGTTAAGTGTTGTTTCATTTACTGTGACCTTAAGATACGTTTCAGTTCCTCTACCGGGACTGAGCTAATGTCCCCTTGCTTTGAGCCAGCAACCCTGCGCTTACCAGCCTGCACTCAGAGCCAGCGGCCTTGGGGTTTGGAACAGTGACCTCAGCATTCCAAGTTGATGTTCTATCCACTGTGTCACCACAGACCAGGCCATACTTGGATTTCTAACCGTTGGTTGACTTTTTTTTTACAGAGATAGAGAGAGGGATAGATAGGGATAGACAGACAGGAACGGAGAGAGATGAGAAGCATTAGTCATCAGTTTTATCAGTTTTTTGTTGCGATGCCGTAGTTGTTCATTGATTGCTTTCTCATATGTGCCTTGACCGCGGGCCTTCAGCAGACCGAGTAACCCCTTGCTCAAGCCAGCGACCTTGGGTCCAAGCTGGTGAGCTTTGCTCAAACCAGATGAGCCCATGCTCAAGCTGGTGACCTCGGGGTCTCGAACCTGGATCCTCCGCATCCCAGTCCAACACTCTATCCACTGTGCCACCGCCTGGTCAGGCTGTCGGTTGACCTTTGAACAATGTGGGTTTGAACTCTGCGGGTCAGTTGAAAAAATTCTGCATGTAAGTGGATCTGTACAGCTCAAACGCACATTGTTCAAGGGTCAGCTGTACACATGACCTGTATTGAACCATGGAATGGCAGTTGTCCTTACCTAGTCACAACTGACTGGAAGACAGAGCTCTTCCTGAGTTCCAGAGTGTGGGAACTGAGGAGAGAGACAGAGGGGCTCAGCAGGAGTCCTGCAGGGACTCTGAGAAGTGAGGACACATCTAGTTGCGGAGCGTGAGCAGCGGCTTCTCTGGGAATATTTGACCCACAAAATGTCAAGCCACCTCACTAGAAAACGTTCAGAGATTTTGTAAGTGAGAAAAGCAATCGGTAACTTTCCCCAGTTAGTGGGCATTTGATGTGTTTTGGTGCCAAGATAGAAGCTAAGGACATCTTCTCAGGGAGTGGAGGAGAAGAACAGAAAGCTGTCTGGGTCGTCCCCCTGTCCCCACCACGTCTGTCTGCTCATCGTGCCCTGTCCAGAGTGGTTGCATTCGGGCTTCCTAGTGTCTCTGTGCTTGAGTGCCCTAGTCCCTTGGGGCCGTGGCCCCTTCCTTGTTTGGGGGGGATGCGCAGACGTGACTCAGAGCTGCGGTCTCTCCTTGGGGCCGTGGCCCCTTCCTTGTTTGGGGGGGATGCGCAGACGTGACTCAGAGCTGCCGTCTCTCCTGGGGGCCGTGGCCCCTTCCTTGTTTGGGGGGGATGCGCAGACGTGACTCAGAGCTGCCGTCTCTCCTTGGGGCCGTGGCCCCTTCCTTGTTTGGGGGGGATGCGCAGACGTGAGACGTGACTCAGAGCTGCGGTCTCTCCTTGGGGCCGTGGCCCCTTCCTTGTTTGGGGGGGATGCGCAGATGTGACTCACAGAGCTGCCGTCTCTCCTTGGGGCCGTGGCCCCTTCCTTGTTTGGGGGGGATGCGCAGATGTGACTCAGAGCTGCGGTCTCTCCTTGGGGCCGTGGCCCCTTCCTTGTTTGGGGGGGATGCGCAGACGTGAGACGTGACTCAGAGCTGCGGTCTCTCGCCAGGTGACGATAACGGGAAGAAGGCCAACAACCCCAACCACTGCAACTGCATCATAGATCAGATCTTCACGGGCGGGCTGCAGTCGGACGTCACCTGCCAAGTCTGCCAGTAAGTGGAGGCTCCGTGCCGGACACTGAGTGTCCAGAATGCCAGGCCATTCAGGCCGCCCACCAGACCTCACGTGGGAGCCCAGGTTCCTCCAGGGAACTGACTGCACTGGGCATTGCTCGTCAACATCATGGTGTGTTGTCAGTCACAGACTGTTGTGTTCTGAGACGTTCTGAAAGTTAAGAGTCTCGGAGTGACGTTCAGTCAGTGCCCCCCCAGCGTGCCTCCTGGGTGACGGGTCAGGAGTCGTGGGAGTCTTAGCGAGGAGCGCCTGCAGCGCAGCCAGGGGAGAAGCAGAAGCTTCCGTTACAGAGCCGTTGACAGGTTGGGATCAAGCAGTCCCCGTAGGAGAGGCACAGGAAATGGACAGGTCACCCTGAGTGTGAAGGTTGCTAGGGCAGTGTCCCCGCGAGGGCTGCGAGTCTGTGTTGGGGGGTCACCCGTTGCCATCCCCGCCCAGCAGGGAAGGTTTCCTCTCACATCTCGGCTCTCCATGGGGCCCCTGAAATGAGCCAGAGAAAGAGCCTCCTTCAAAGACTGGGCCACTATAGAGCGTCGGCCTAGCGTGCGGAGGACCCGGGTTCGATTCCCGGCCAGGGCACACAGGAGAAGCGCCCATTTGCTTCTCCACCCCTCCGCCGCGCTTTCCTCTCTGTCTCTCTCTTCCCCTCCCGCAGCCGAGGCTCCATTGGAGCAAGGATGGCCCGGGCGCTGGGGATGGCTCCTTGGCCTCTGCCCCGGGCGCTAGAGTGGCTCTGGTCGCAATATGGCGACGCCCAGGATGGGCAGAGCATCGCCCCCTGGTGGGCAGAGCGTCGCCCCCTGGTGGGCGTGCCGGGTGGATCCCGGTCGGGCGCATGCGGGAGTCTGTCTGACTGTCTCTCCCTGTTTCCAGCTTCAGAAAAATGGAAAAAGAAAAAAAAAATTAAAAAAAAAAAAAAAAAAAAAAGACTGGGCCACGCGCTGCAGAGGAGTGATGTGTGTGCTCCCAAGTGTGGGCACTTGCAGCATTGCACGGCTCCCTGCATTTTTATAAGTTTATCTGTGCTTAGAGCACAAAGCTCTCACTTCCAGGAGGAGACTGCACTGGTTGTGAGGTTAGAAGAACACTTCCGTTCACCCCAACTTCTTTAAAAACCCTGGTCATACCCACTGAAATTCCAGAACTTACCATGGATCGCCACGTGCCGTCTGTGTGGAACAGCCCAGGTGCTGGGAGAGTCAGCTCTCCTTGAGTGCTGCTCGTGCAGTCTCTGTTCAGCTTTCCTGCGAGTGCTGCTCGTGCAGTCTCTGTTCAGCTCTCCTTGAGTGCTGCTCGTGCAGTCTCTGTTCAGCTCTCCTTGAGTGCTGCTCGTGCAGTCTCTGTTCAGCTTTGCCTGTGAGTGCTGCTCGTGCAGTCTCTGTTCAGCTTTGCCTGTGAGCGCTGCTCGTGCAGTCTCTGTTCAGCTCTCCTGCGAGCGCTGCTCGTGCAGTCTCTGTTCAGCTCTCCTGTGAGCGCTGCTCGTGCAGTCTCTGTTCAGCTCTCCTGTGAGTGCTGCTCGTGCAGTCTCTGTTCAGCTCTCCTGTGAGCGCTGCTCGTGCAGTCTCTGTTCAGCTCTCCTGTGAGTGCTGCTCGTGCAGTCTCTGTTCAGCTCTCCTGTGAGTGCTGCTCGTGCAGTCTCTGTTCAGCTTTGCCTGTGAGTGCTGCTCGTGCAGTCTCTGTTCAGCTTTCCTGTGAGCGCTGCTCGTGCAGTCTCTGTTCAGCTTTCCTGTGAGTGCTGCTCGTGCAGTCTCTGTTCAGCTCTCCTGTGAGTGCTGCTCGTGCAGTCTCTGTTCAGCTTTGCCTGTGAGTGCTGTTCGTGCAGTCTCTGTTCAGGAGCGCGGGCGTCGTGGGCCATCGCCCTGAGCGTTCAGCCTCATGGCTTGAATCGCTGCCTCTTGGCCCTGTCCTACTCACCTCCATCGGCAGAACGTTGTCTCAGTGTTCATAGTGAGTTTCCCACTCTGTGAGTTTCCTGTTTGTATATTTTAAATTTCCAAGAGGGACTTACTTTGTTGGACAACCTGAAGCGCTGCTGTTGAGCTTGGGCTCCGTGCCAGGTTGGTGCGCACATCCCTGGTGCACACTCAGCAGCGTGTGCCTGGGTCCTAGGTGTGATCTCGGCGCAGCAGTTCCCAGGTCCCAGAAGCTGCTGGCCTAGACCCACTGGTTCACAGCCTCTGGATGTGGGGCCAGAAAGAAAACCTGAAATGATTGTGCTGGTCTTCTGGGTGGGGGACTGTCCTAAGAGCTTCACATGGTGTCCCTCCCTAGGGCCTTGGAGCCTAGGATGCCTTGGGTATGAGCACACCTCCATGTGACCTGAGTTGTCCTCTGGATAGAGGGGCAGAGCTGTGAATGTTGCAATTAACTCCACAAGCTGATACCTATGAAGCCACTTGTGGATGTCAGTTCTCACGTGTTTCTGTCTCCTTTTGCTTCTAGTGGAGTGTCCACCACTATTGACCCCTTCTGGGACATCAGTTTAGACCTGCCTGGCTCTTCCACCCCATTCTGGCCCCTGAGCCCAGGGAGCGAGGGCAGTGTGGTGAACGGGGAAAGCCACGCATCAGGAACCACTACGCTCACGGACTGCTTGAGAAGGTCAGTCTGCGGCACTCCTGCCGAAAAACAAAGCCCTCTCCATGCAGGCGGTTGTCCTTGCTTTGCGCTGGTCAGTCGTGGCTGGTCAGAGCAAAGCTGCCCAGGGTCCCGGGAGTGTTTTCTCTCACCCATCCAGTATGGAACGTGAGGAAAAATAGGACGGTCTGCAAATGGCCACAGTTGGTGCCCAATGACTCACACTAGTTTGTCACAGTGTTGCAGGGTGACAAGATAGTCTTTCCTCTTGACTTCCCAGCACAGAATGTCTGTATCCCAGCTCCTGGTTCCCCCTACACACACAACGGGCAGGCGTGTGCACACACTGTGTCGATTAGCAGAGTTCAGGCTTCCTGCCCCTTGGTGGCTAATAACCTGTGCCAGCTTCTGCACTGAGAGACCAGCCCCCCGCGAGGAGCAGTCCCTGCTGCAGATCACACGTGTGTTCACATCTGCACTGAGAGACCAGCCTCCTGCGAGGAGCAGTCCCTGCTGCAGATCACACGTGTGTTCACATCTGCACTGAGAGACCAGCCCCCCGCGAGGAGCAGTCCCTGCTGCAGATCACACGTGTGTTCACATCTGCACTGAGAGACCAGCCTCCTGCGAGGAGCAGTCTCTGCTGCAGATCACACGTGTGTTCACATCTGCACTGAGAGACCAGCCTCCTGCGAGGAGCAGTCCCTGCTGCAGATCACACGTGTGTTCACATCTGCACTGAGAGACCAGCCTCCTGCGAGGAGCAGTCCCTGCTGCAGATCACACGTGTGTTCACATCTGCACTGAGAGACCCAGCCTCCCGCGAGGAGCAGTCTCTGCTGCAGATCACACGTGTGTTCACATCTGCCCACCTACCACATTGTCCGTTAGACACGCGATGAGATTCAGGATGCAGTTGCTATAAACATTTAAATAGCTGTTGCATACAAATATGGTGAGGCCAGAAACCCGTGCTAAACTTTATCTTAATTGAATTTGGTGTTTTACAGCCTTGATTTTCTTTTACCTGCATGCATTCAGGGTCCCTGCAAACAAGTCCTTGTCGGGCGGAAGTGTTCCTTATGAAGAGGGACAAGCTTCTTGGCTTTTACCTTGTAGCATAGTCAGACCCAAAGGTGCACATTTAGAATTTTAAAATTAACTTTGTTATACCGATCCAGTTATAAATGAGGTATCAGATTTTTAATATGGAAAAACAAATAAGTAATTTTTCAAGAGAGTATTTACAGTGAAATTAAGTTCCATGGTTAATTTCAATAGACTTGAAAGGGCCCTGGCCGGTTGGCTCAGTGGTAGAGCGTCGGCCTGGCGTGCAGGGGTCCTGGGTTCAATTCCCAGCCAGGGCACACAGGAGAGGAGCCCATTTGCTTCTCCACCTGCCCCTTCCTTCCTCTCTGTCTCTCTCTTCCCCTCCTGCAGCCGAGGCTCCACTGGAGCAAAGATGGCCCGGGCGCTGGGGATGGCTCCTTGGCCTCTGCCCCAGGCACTAGAGTGGCTCTGGTCACGGCAGAGCGACGCCCCGGAGGGGCAGAGCATCGCCCCCTGGTGGGCATGCCGGGTGGATCCCGGTCGGGCGCATGCGGGAGTCTGTCTGACTGTCTCTCCCCGTTTCCAGCTTCAGAAAAAAAAAAAAAAAATAGACGGGAAAGTTTGCTCACAGAGCAGGCACTGAAGGAGAAGCCACACTTAGCAGACTGCGGTGCCTGGGGAGCTGGCTGTCCCGCCCAGGAGTCTGAGGAAAACAGTAGTTTGTTCATCTCTAAGTTTTAACAGCCGAGTCCCTGTTTAAGTTATGTTGGGAGCAGATCCCAGCGGGTGTCGGGCGTAGAGCACGTGGGATTTGTGGCTCTGGACTGGCTGCCTGGGTTTCCCGGTGTTTGAGGGTGTGAGGGCTGCTGTTGTCTGTGGCACCTCGTGCTCCTTGAACCCTTCGTGGGAGAAGTGGGCCCAGCTGGACCACGGATGCTTCCCTCGTAACAGGGCAGAACTTCCTCAAGGCTCACTCCCTGGGGTTTCCCTGGGCCTCACGGTCCACCCTCTGTTTTGCTGCCTTGTTCAGACATACGGAGAAATGGTGAAAGGGGACAAGGGACCTCCCTGTCTTGTTCCTCGCCTGAAGGGGTTGCTTTTAGTTTTTTTTTTTTCTTTTACAGCGACAGAGACAGAGAGAGTCAGAGAGAGGGATAGACAGGCAGGAACGGAGAGATGAGAAGCATCAATCATTAGTTTTTCATTGCACGTTGCAACACCTTAGTTGTTCATTGATTGCTTTCTCATATGTGCCTTGACCACGGGCCTTCAGCAGACCGAGTAACCCTTGCTTGAGCCAGTGACCTTGGGCTCAAGCTGGTGAGCTTTTTGCTCAAACCAGATGAGCCCGCGCTCAAGCTGGCGACCTCAGGGTCTTGAACCTGGGTCTTCCGCATCCCAGTCCGACGCTTTAACCACTGCGCCACCGCCTGGTCAGGCGCTTTTAGTTTTTGTTCATTGAGTATAATGTTGGCTGTGGGTTTGTCATGTATGGCCTTTATGTTGGAGATATGTTCCCTCTAGTCCCACTTTGCTGAGAGTTTTGATCGTAAAAAGGTGCTGGATTTTATCAAATGCTTTTTCTGCATCTCGATACGATCATGTGATTTTTATCTTTCATTTTGTTTATGTAGGGAATCACATTTATTGACTTGTCAGCTATTGTACCAGCCTTGCCTCCCTGGAATAAATCCCACTTGACCGTGGTGTATGATCTTTGTAATGTGTTGCTGGATCCTGTTTACTTATATTTTGTTGAGGACTTTAGCATCTGTGTTCATCATGAATATTGGCTTATAATTTCCTTTATTGTAGTGTCTTTGTCTGTTTTTGGTATAGAATAGTCACATAATAAGCTTGGGAGTCTTCCTTCTGCTTGAATTTTTTGGAATAGTTTGAGAAGGATAGATATAACCCTTTGAATGTTTGGTAAAATTCACCTGTGAATCCTTCTGGTCCAGGACTTTTGTTGAGAGTTTTTGATTACTGCTTCAATTTCGTCAGCTGTAATTGGTCTATTCAGATTTCTTTCTTTCAGATTCAGTTTTGGAAGATTGTCTCTTTCTAGTAATGTATCCATTTCATCCAGATTGTCTTAATTTGTTGGCATATAGTTTTTTTGTCATATTTTCTTACAATCCTTTGTATTTCTGTGTTGCCAGTTGTTACTTCTCTTTCATTTCTGATTTTATTTGGGTCCTCTCCTTTTTCTTGATGAGTGTGGTTAAAGGTTTTGTTGATCTTGTTTATCTTTTCAAAGAACCAACTCTTGAATTTATTGATCTTGTTTATTTTTTTTAGACTCGATGTCATTTATTGCTCTGATCTTGATTGTTCCTTATACTCACTTTGGACATTGTTGTTGTTTTCTTCTAACTTTAACTATAAAGTTAGGTTGAGATTTTTCTTTTTCCTTGAAGTAGGCCTGCCGTGCTGTGAATTTGCCTTTTAGGACTGCTGGTGCTGTGTCCCACAGGTTTTCGGTTGTTGTGTTCTCATTTGTTTCAATGTATCTTTTGATTTATTTCTTGATCTCATTGTTAACTCTTCATTGTTTAGTAACATGTTGTTTAGCCTCCATGTCTTTGATTTTCAGCTTTCTTCTTATGATTAATTTCTAGTTTAATACCATGGGGTCAGAGGAGGTGCTTGATTTGATTTCAGTCTTCTTAAATTTACCGAGACGTGTTTTGCATCCTACCAATGTGGCGTGTTGTAGAAAACGTTCCCTGTGCGCTTGTAAAGAGTGTGTGTCCTACTGCATTGGGGTGAAATGCTCTAAAGACATCGAGTAAGTCCATCTGATGTAACGTCATGTAAGGTGGCTGTTCCCTTGTGGACTTTCGGTCTGGAAGGTCTGTCCAGTGATGAAGTAGGTGGGGATTGAAATTCCTGCTGTGACTCTTTTCCTGTTGATCTCATCCTTTGTGGATCAAGGTTTGGTTCCATATTTAGGTGTGTGAATGTTTACGGGGGTTCTACATATACTCCTGTTGGATTGCTCCCTTTGTCGCTGGACAGCGTCTGTCTTCCTCTCTTACTGTAGACTTCGTTTTAAAGTCTTTTTTTTCCCATTTGCATGAAATACGTTTTTGCATCCCTTTCGGTCTGTGTGTGCCTTTTGTTCTGAGCTGGGTCTCTTGTAGACAGTGCACATCTTGGTCTTGTTTTTATATCCTTTCAGCTATAAGTATTTCTTTTTAATTGATATGGCGAGAAGGTGAAGGGTGTGGGAAAATACGTATGTTTTTAGTAGGGAAATTATTGAAACGGTAAGGTAACTCCTTTCCCTCTCTTACCTCTCCATATTTTTCTTAAAAACACGTTTTTTGAATGCCTTGTAGATTTACCAGACCAGAGCACTTAGGAAGCAGTGCCAAGATCAAATGTAGTGGTTGCCATAGCTACCAGGAGTCCACTAAACAGCTCACCATGAAGAAACTGCCTATTGTTGCCTGTTTTCACCTCAAAGTAAGTTTTCCAGAAAAATTCTCGTAGCGGACTCAATCAGTCCCTAGTACAACGTAGAGCCTGCTGGTTTGGCACAGAGTACGTTCTGTGATCGCAGCGACTCCCTCGCGGGGTGCTGGAGTGACTGGGTGGTAAGCTGTGAGTCTCCCCGTCTCCTGTGGCCACGAGAGGCCTGTGCACACAGAGTGGTTGCTGCACGGTGAAAATAGAGTGTGAGCTGCCTGCGTGCTGGGGTTGTTCAGCTGCTACTTCTACCCGAATTCTTCCATCCTCACCCACATTTTCTGTTTTTCTTTTACTTCAGAGCAAAGAAAGACACTTAACATGATGTGTTTCCTATTCTGTTTTATTTTATGACCCTTCAAAAATGTTTAAAAAAAAACAAAACAAAAAACTATTCCTAGCTTGCTTGCTGGGTTTGACGGCCCCAGATGTCGTCAGAGGAATTTTGTTCCGTGAAAGGAACAGTGCATGTGTTTTTGCCCCCAGAGGTGATGGGTGTTGGTTCTGTGCTGTTACCTTCACTTCGCTGGGTCTGCTTAAGATTACTTTTTTTGTACACTAGTCGTTTATTGCTTTCAACAGTCACTTCATTTGAAGACTTGACTTGAACCCCATAAATTAGATTTATGTATCTACGGTGTCGTAGAATCTGAGCTCCAGACGTGGCAAAAGGCGGTCAGGAAGTGGATGCTGCGCCCGCCTGGCGAGTGTGCAGGTGCACCAGGGAGGAAGCCGCGCCCACGTCAACTCCTCTCCCCTCTCTCCCATTTCTGTAGCGATTTGAACACTCAGCCAAACTGAGGCGGAAGATCACCACTTACGTGTCCTTTCCCCTGGAGCTGGACATGACCCCCTTCATGGCGTCCAGGTATGAAGAAGGTTTGTCGGGCTGTGAGGTCAGTGATCAGCACCAGTTCCCTGATGAGACAGCTGAAGACGCTGCTGTAACCACAGCTGCTGAGACCAGATTATTGTCCTCATAGTCACCGAAGCACGTTTTGGTTTAATGAGTTACTTTCCTCAGATGTCCTGTTTCGGTGACCTCTGAGGTTTTCCCAAGGCAGTTCTTTATTAATGTCCAGATGTGGGAAGTCATCAGTGTGGGTCACAGCCAGAAGGCAGCATTGTAGCTGATGGAGCCGACACTGGATGCAGAGAAACACACTGGTTGTGCAGTTGTGGGGTCCTCTCTTCTCACTTTCAAGTCTTGGTATCATAGACCACTTTAAATTTATTCTCCAAAAACAACAAAAACTCAACCCTTTTTAATATGTTGGTCACATGTTGATTTTCTGGGGCCACTGTGACAAATGACTGCAGACCTGGCACTGGAAGCCAGACGGTGCTGGCAGGCTGTGTGTCATTGGAGGGGCCCGGGGCAGACTGTCCCCCTTGCTGGGGGTGTGCCTGCAGCTGGACCTGGGCGGAGCCGCGCCTCCTGGGGGGGTGCTGGGTTCTCTGGGCAGCACACTCCGCCGGCCTGGGCCTCGGTGTCTTCATCGTCACACGGGGGTGACTTCTGCCCGGAAGGGAGAGCTGTTGGGAGAACCAGAAAGCCAGTATAAACTGGATCCAGCGCCAAGCCTGGCGTAGTGCCCCCCCTGCCAGTAATATTGTTATCTCATCCGAGCCAGGAGTCTCTTTAGTTCAGTGATTTTCAGCCAGTGTGCTGAAAATGTTTAAAATAGGCAGTACCTGACTATTTTCCCTTAGATTATCAAATAAAAACTGACAACAGCCATACAGTGTGCATGAATTAAAATTACACCGTGTTTTTTTGTCAGATTGGCAAATGCATATACAGCTAGTGGTCAACTTAAGACCGTGATTGGTTCCGACAGACAGGTCGTAACACGATTTGGTCATAAGTTGAGTAGGCTATATGTACAGTACTATGAAATGATGTCATAAAAATCTTTAAGTCATATTTTATCAATTTTCTTTCATTATTATATATAATTTTCTTTGTTCATTTTATGCCATTTGTATCATCTCTACACCATTTTGTTTCTTATTTTTACATTCATCAGATTTAAGTAAAACACTGTATTACCAGTACAACTGGTTTAATATTTGCAGAGACAATTTCCTCTTGGTAGACATCTTGGGAGGGGTTTGATGAAAAATATCCAAGACACAAAACACAAATTGCTGTACCGAGTCTGGGATAACAGTTGAAATGGTGCACGCGGAGATGGTAGTGCTGCCGGAAGCTGGTCCACACTGTCGTACGCCCAGCTGGGCAGCGCTTACGCTGCCAGACGCGGAGCAGTCGTGGCTAGCGAGTGTGGTCGTCAAGTCGAATGGCCGTAAGTTGCATAGGTCATAAGTCGATCGATATTTGTATATAGGTGTGCCACAGGATTTTAGTTATTAGTTTACATGTGCCGTCAGGTGAGGAAGGTTGAGAATTGCTGCTTTAGTGAATTAGCCTAAATGACGCTGGATTTTGCTGTTACAGCAAAGAGAGCAGGATGAACGGACAGTACCAGCAGCCATCAGACAGTCTCAACAACGACAACAAGTACGTGGTGCCTGGTGGGTGGGCTCTGGGCATCTCGGGCGTGAGCAGGGAGCCCTGGGCAGAGGTGGCAGGGCGGCCCGGCAGCATCTCCCAGGAGGACGACCGAGTGGCAGGGACAGAGCTCATTTCCTTTGGCCTCTGGCGTGCCTCCTGTCCTGCTGCCCACTGCTCTGTTGAAAATATGTGCGTCCTCTGTTAGGAAAGGAGTTGCCACACTTTTTTTTTTTTACAGAGACAGAGAGTGAGTCAGAGAGAGGGATAGACAGGGACAGACAGACAGAAACAGAGAGAGATGAGAAGCATCAATCAGTTTTTCATTGCGCGTTGCAACACCTTAGTTGTTCATTGATTGCTTTCTCATATGTGCCTTGACCACGGGCCTTCAGCAGACCGAGTAACCCCTTGCTCGAGCCAGCGACCTTGGGTTCAAGCTGGTGGGCTTTGCTCAAAGCAGATGAGCCCGCACTCAAGCTGGCAACCTTGGGGTCTTGAACCTGGGTCCTCTGCATCCCAGTCCAACGCTCTATCCACTGTGCCACTGCCCGGTCCGGCTGGTTGCCACACTTTTATCATAAACGCTCCCTCCTGTTGTGGGAGCCTGACCCCTCTCTCCTGGCCTCTGCATTGTCAGGGTCAATCTGGCTGTTGCAGGTCTGGAGTGAGAGCTCAGCATGTGAATCTTGCTTTGCTGGCGTTGTAACGAGGCCCCTCTCATTTCTCTGCCCTCCATGGCGCCATTGCTGCGGCAGAGAGGAGAGGAGTGAGTGTTCACAGTATCTCCCTCACGTCCACTAAGTGCAGTTCCGCTGGGGAAGCTCCAGAGCTGAGTGGAGGCCACATGGGCTTTGATTCCTGGGGTGTCACTGCTGTTTGGGCTCGGTGAGCTCTTGGGGTGCAGGCTTCTAACCGCATGGACCCATGGTTTCTGACGATGAGGAAGTTAACTGCTGTCCCCCCTCCTCTCCTCTCGAGCCAGGTACTCCTTGTTTGCAGTCGTCAACCACCAGGGGACCCTGGAGAGCGGCCACTACACCAGCTTCATCCGGCAGCACAAGGACCAGTGGTTCAAATGTGACGATGCCATCATCACCAAGGCCAGCATTGAGGATGTGCTGGACAGTGAGGGGTACGTTGGGGTGGCCGTCTGTCCTTCCGCCTGTACATCTGAGTCCAGGGTCACGTCTGTCCTCCCGTCCGTACACCCGAGTCCAGGGTCACGTCCGTCCTCCCGTCCGTACACCCGAGTCCAGGGTCACGTCCGTCCTCCCGTCCGTACACCCGAGTCCAGGGTCACGTCCGTCCTTCCGTTCGTACACCCGAGTCCAGGGTCACGTCCGTCCTCCCGTCCGTACACCCGAGTCCAGGGTCACGTCCGTCCTCCCGTCCGTACACCCGAGTCCAGGGTCACGTCCGTCCTCCCGCCTGTACACCCGAGTCCAGGGTCACGTCTGTCCTCCCGCCTGTACACCCGAGTCCAGGGTCACGTCCGTCCTCCCGCCTGTACACCCGAGTCCAGGGTCACGTCCGTCCTTCCGTCCGTACACCCGAGTCCAGGGTCACGTCCGTCCTCCCGTCCGTACACCTGAGTCCAGGGTCACGTCCGTCCTCCCGCCCGTACACCCGAGTCCAGGGTCACGTCCGTCCTCCCGCCTGTACACCCGAGTCCAGGGTCACGTCTGTCCTCCCACCTGTACACCCGAGTCCAGGGTCACGTCCGTCCTCCCGTCCGTACACCCGAGTCCAGGGTCACGTCCGTCCTCCCGCCCGTACACCCGAGTCCAGGGTCACGTCCGTCCTCCCACCTGTACACCCGAGTCCAGGGTCACGTCCGTCCTCCCGTCCGTACACCTGAGTCCAGGGTCACGTCTGTCTTTTGTACCGTGCAAGGCTGTTTCCCTTTGGTGGCTGCAGTAATGAGGCTTGGTCTCGGCGGTGCCGGCCTCAGTTGGTTGGTTAGGACACGACTCGCCTGTGCCATGCACAGGCTAATGCCTTGCCACAGAAAACATGGCGGTGGCCGTTCCATCGGGCCAGAGCGACACGGTGGGGCTCAGCTCCTCTCTGTCCACTGGTTCCTTCTGGCAGGTCGTCCTCCCCGTTTGCTTCGCCGAGTCCTCAGTCTTGAGACTGTCCGTAGGATCCCAGCCCCGGGGTGAGCCGCTGTGACTCTGCGGGGTCTGTGTGTCCCCACTGTGGGGAAGCCCCCGTGGGGAAGTGTCTGCGTTAGGAGTCGGTGTGGAGAGCACAGCCTCGTGCCCTGAGGAGGCCCGAGCCCAGAGGGATCAGACGCCTCCACAGGAGTCTCAGCAGAAAGAGTTCTGACCCAGCACTGTTAGTCCCGGGGTGGGGGTGGGGGGCTGGGCCCAGGAGCTGCGTGGGAGGCGGGACTGACAGGACCCAGGACTTCCTGTGACTGGGTGGAAGGACGGACGGACTCAGGGGGCTTGGGCATTAGGTGGGGGCACTGCCCAGCTAAGGATCCTCCTCCTCGGGGGTTAAGAACCAGAAACTGTCCAGCCGAGCAACCGGACTGCTGGCGGGTGCTGAGGCCACCGTGCCCAGGCCCTGGGTGGGGGGGTTGGTGCTGCTCTGACCGCTTCGTGAAGTAGACTAAATATAGGGTGTTTCTGTCTCTGCCTCTCAGGTACCTGCTGTTCTACCACAAACAGTTTCTGGAGTATGAGTAGGAGCCTTATTCCCAGCTGATCAGAAGAGTGGAGGCCATGAGTTGGCAAGCCTGACAAGACCCTCCCCACCACCCAGCACCATGACAAGACCGTCCCCGGCCACCCAGCACCATGACACCACCACCCACACAGAAACGCCCCAAGATCGCCAGCTTCCTCTGCGGCCTGGGCCCGGGACTGGGGTTTGAGTGGATCCGCATAGTGGGGGGCAGAGGGGGGAGGAACCGCACAGCGGAAGGAAGTCAAGTGGGGGGCGTGTTCTGCGTGGGAAGGGGCAGAGCGGGTGCATCACTGGCGTGTCTGCTTTGCTCCTCAGCGTGTGCAGATTGGGGGGCCCCCACGGTGCAGAGCAGCCTTGCCCTGGTGCTTTGTTCTGCCCCATGACAGTACAGAGTTCTAAAAGGCCCATTTTAAAATTGTGGGCCCATTAAAGCATAGAAAAGGCAAAGCTGCTCTGCAGGACAGGGTGGTGCGCGTCTGTGTGGTTAGACCTGTGTCGTGGGGGCTCTCGCACTCTTCTCCTCAGCACAGCCTGCGGCTCACCGGGGTTTCAGGCATATCCGTTCTTCAGATGACATAGCCTCAAACTGCATGTGGAGTATCAGCCTGGGTGTTCTCCTCAGTTTTCTAGAAATAGGCGTTTTTCTTATCTCCCTCCCTTTTCCTCTTTTTCCACCATGGTGAATTTCATAAACGTAATGCTAGTCATGTGAATGAATTGTATTTCTACTGAAATTTAGGTAGTCTTTCATTCTTGAGAGTGGATCTTGCTTTCAGTGCTGTTTGTGGCCCTGACCCCACCCCCCACCCCCCACCCCACACCCTGAGCCCTGGTCAGACCCCCACCCCACACCCTGAGCCCTGGTCAGACCCCCACCCCACACCCTGAGCCCTGGTCAGGCCCCCACCCCACACCCTGAGCCCTGAGCCCTGGTCAGACCCCCACCCCACACCCTGAGCCCTGGTCAGAACTGGCCGATGGGACTCGGCTGCAGCCAGGCACCGTCTGTCATGTTACGCCTTTGACTAAATGAAGCATTTTCTGATGGTTTCATTGTTGCCCTTCCTCCTCCTCTTGGCCGCCTGTCTTACAGCTGTCCCTGTCACTGCTTGGCAGGCTTGGCAGCTGGGGTTTTTTTTGTGTGTTTTTTTTTCAGTGCTTTTAATCAAAGTTAGAAAAGTTTGGGCGGGGATTACACAGCTGGTGTTCTTTTAATCAAAGTTAGGAAAGTTTGGGAGGGGATTACACAGCGGGTGTTTTGATTGGAGCTGGAGTGGCTTCCCGTGGAGACTGCTTTGCATTCACTGTAGCGGCAATTGTGGCAGGACAAGTGACTTTGTGATTGAAATTGTGGGAAAGAGCTGATCGAGGGCTTTTCTGTCCTTGTGCGGTATCCTGCATGCGTCTTTCTGTCCAAACCCCAGCTTAGGTTTTTTTGCCCATTTCTGAGAAATTACAACCCAGAGAGGTAGGGGAGTGTAGAGCCGGTAGCCGCGGCCACCATCCCAGCCGCCTGGCCCGTGCAGGTCCGCATTTGATTCAGACAGACGGTAATGAAGCAGCAGAGCGGGTCACTGGTGGGCCATTTTCCTTTATTCTAGACTCGCACTGGCCAACGAGTAGAAACAAACACACGGGCACCAAAACCCGTTCTTCCTGATTTTTCCTCGAGTCAAAGGCCTCACTCGGTCCCCTCTGCTGCGTCCACTGTGGCCACCGCCCTCCTCTGCAGCCATGTGGCCTCTTCCTCCCTGGAACATGTGGTCTCCTCCAAAATGGCCTCCGAACCCCACCTTTTAAAACGCTTTGGCGTGAGGCCCTTCCTCCAGCATACATTAGCATAACCAAGCTCTTTCCCAAGCAGGAAGGTAATTAATATTATCACCCAGGTGATGGCCATTCACATGGGTGGCACCATCTTTAATAATTAAAGTATCAAAGGGAGCCTGACCAGATAACACAAGTTTTACAACTTAACTGCCCAACAGGGAGGAAAAAGTGTAAAACAAATGGCTTGTCTGCTTCTGGGCTGTGGCATCTTCATTCCTAGAGAAGCGTCACGTCGTCTAGTTCAGGGTCAGCAAACGTGGTAGGCTTTGTGGGTCTCCTGCCATTGATAATTTGTGTCCACAGATGAGCATGGCTGTGTCACAGTGAAACTGAATGGATACTGAGATGTGAACTTAATACAGTTTTCACATCATGAAATTGTTTTTCGCTGTTTAAAAATGTGTGAAATACTTTTGGCTGACAGGCCACACAGAAGCAGGCTGTTCGTGTTAGGGGGGCTGGTTGCACCAGGAGCTGGGGAGTTCTTATACAGTGGAGAAAATTCTAGAACAGTTAGGCAGCCGTCTGATTGCAGGTTCATCACACACGGCGCAATTCCTAGTGGTCGTTTTATAAGCTGTCAGTTCATTCTACTTCTGTGTTTATGGAACGCAGGTGTTAAAGCATGTTTTAAAACAGCGAGTGTTTCCAGAGAGGTGTGAATGGGTGCAGATATTTAGAAGTGTGTGTGTGTGTGTGACAGTTTCCCTTGGGGCAAGGTCCTGTCTTACAATAATGAACAAATCTGAGGCCCTGGCCGGTTGGCTCAGTGGTAGAGCATCGGCCTGGCGTGTGGGAGTCCCGGGTTCAATTCCCAGCCAGGGCACACAGTAGAAGTGCCCACCTGCTTCTCCCCCCATCCCCCTCTCTGTCTCTCTCTTCCCCTCCCGTAGCTGAGGCTCCATCGGAGCAAAGATGGCCCGGGCGCTGAGGATGGCTCTATGGCCTCTGCCTCAGGTGTTAGAATGGCTCTGGTTGCAACGCCCCAGATGGGCAGAGCATCGCCCCCTGGTGGGCGTGCCAGGTGGATCCCGGTCGGGCGCATGCGGGAGTCTGTCTGACTGCCTCCCGGCTTCTAACTTTGGAAAAATACAAAAACAAGTAAATAAATAAAATAGTGAACAAATTTAATGAGAGAGAGAGGTGAGGGAACCGGCCTGCAGAGACCTGAGCTGGGACATCTGTTCCTGCCGTTGCTGCCGCCCTGTGTCCTCCTCGCTTTACTGGGGGGTTCTAGGCGCAGAGGGGACAGAGCAGATGGACTGGCCTTGGGGTTTCTGGAGGATGACCTGTGGTCTGGCCACCTCCCCCACACCCCTGCCTGTCTTCGCGGTGTTCAGAGGCTCGGCTGTTCCGCAGACGTGAGGGTGAGGGAGACAGAGGGGCTGTGCTTGTCTTCTGTGGACGTGACCTTCAACTTCCACGTCCGGATGAGTTCTCTTGGTTCTCTTTGGTTTGGCGTTCGGAGCACTTGTCTGTCTGCTGCTGAGAAAGCCCTGCCCTGGGAGACCCTGGGGCATTGCTGCCGCCACGGGGTCTGCCCGCACTCCCTGCAGGGGTCCGTGCTGGGACGCACTCCTTTGAGTTCACCTTGTTAGGAACTGAGTAGGACACGGTGGCTTCGGGAATTTCCTTTTATAATTGTTTATATTTTTAAGCTCCCAATCCAGCTATTAAGTTGAGGAAAATGTGTTTTGTTTTCTAACAACTACCCGTGTGTAGGTGTTTCTGTTGTTACCGAGTGTGTCTGACCACTGAGGAGCTGTGAGGGGACCCCTCCGCCTGCCGGCATATTTAAACCCCTGTGTTTCTGAAACATCGCTGTCGCTCTGCGCTTCACGGTGAGACGGTGACGTCCCTCTTGAGGTGTCGAAGTGAGTTCTGAGCGGGCGGCCAGTGTGGTGGCCGGGTCAGGGCCAGCGAGTGGGTGGCCTGAGACCGAGTGGCCCACACAGCCCAACTGCCCGTCCCGGAGGAGCCCTGCCCCGTGTGTGCCGACCTTCTGCGGTGTGGCTCGGTGTGTGTGCTGCTCCTTGTGTAAAATTGCCTCTTTTTTTTTTTTCTTGACAATTGAAGTGGCTATTATAACTAAAACAAATATGGTGAGAAAAAGATTCCCGTGATCGTGCTGTGGATTTAATTATCAAGATGTTTATACCTCTCTTCTACTTGTTGTTTTGAGAAACTGTCTGACTCTTCCCCTTAATGGCTTGTAGTCTTTTCTGTGTCATAATAAAGCTACATTTTATTCTGAAAATTGACTGGGTCTCCCCTTTCTTATACCAGCAGCCAAAGAGGGGAGCAGGGGGTGAGAGGCTGGCACCCGGGGCAGGCTCCCTGGGGCAGGCCTTGTCAGTGGCAGGGTGCAGGCACAGGACCTCCCGTGTCACCGTCACCGTCCTGCAGGGTGCAGTCACAGGACCTCCCGTGTCACTGTCACCGTCCTGCAGGGTGCAGTCACAGGACCTCCCGTGTCACCGTCACCGTCCTGCAGGGTGCAGTCACAGGACTTCCCGTGTCACCGTCACCGTCCTGCAGGGTGCAGTCACAGGACCTCCCGTGTCACTGTCACTGTCACCGTCCTGCAGGGTGCAGTCACAGGACTTCCCGTGTCACTGTCACCGTCCTGCAGGGTGCAGTCACAGGACCTCCCGTGTCACCGTCACCGTCCTGCAGGGTGCAGTCACAGGACCTCCCGTGTCACCGTCACCGTCCTGCAGGGTGCAGTCACAGGACCTCCCGTGTCACCGTCACCGTCCTGCAGGGTGCAGTCACAGGACCTCCCGTGTCACCGTCACCGTCCTGCAGGGTGCAGTCACAGGACTTCCCGTGTCACCGTCACCGTCCTGCAGGGTGCAGTCACAGGACCTCCCGTGTCACAGTCACCGTCCTGCAGGGTGCAGTCACAGGACCTCCCGTGTCACCGTCACCGTCCTGCAGGGTGCAGTCACAGGACCTCCCGTGTCACCGTCACCGTCCTGCAGGGTGCAGTCACAGGACTTCCCGTGTCACCGTCACCGTCCTGCAGGGTGCAGTCACAGGACTTCCCGTGTCACTGTCACTGTCCTGCAGGGGTCCTTAGCTTTCCCTCTTGGCCGAGCCCCAGTGCACCCAGGCTTCCAACTCCACGGGTCAGCCGGCTCTCTCTGGAGCCTAGTGGACAGTCAGCATGCAGGTCCCAGGACACCAGAGGATGCGGCTGCGTGTGACAGTCTTGAGCCCAGGGAGGCAGCTGGAGAGGGTGGGACCTTTCAGAATCGTCACAGAGGAAGGCACGACCCCAACGAGTGATAAAGCCAGCAGCCCTGCAAGGTTTTATTTCTGTGGAAGAGCCCCTGGGGACTGCATCCGGAAAGCACAGGAGATGATGGTGCCCACAGTGGAGGCCTGGGACTCGGACAGGGAAGGGTTTCTGCCCTGGACTCCCACCCCCAGCATTCTTCCCCCACTTTGCTCGGACATCTCTCTTCCCCCATCTCTCCCTCACCAGCTCTTCTCTCTCTGCTCGTCCCTCCCATCACCCCCTCCCGTGTCACGCGGCTGGGCCCCCGTCCTGGGCGGGGGTGCACACTGTCTGGAGGCTGCCATCAGGGAGCCCCGCGTTGGGCCCACAGGGCCATCTGGTCTCGGTAGGGCCGGGGCACTCACACCTCCCACTGTGCGCGGGGACGGAGGGCCCAGGGTCGCCAGCGCTCTCCTGGGTGGGCACCCTGCACTTGGAGAAGCAGGAGCTGCAGGTCTCCGCCCGCTCCTGTGGCCTGCCCTGCGGCCTGCCTGCTGTGCGCCCGGCTTCCGTCCTGTCATCTGTGTGGGAGGGGAGAGGGTGTCGGCCTCGGCCCCAGCCCCTGCCCCTACGACCTGCCCCCAGGAGATAGCTGGCTGGGGGGGGAGAATGCAAACCCCCCAGGGCCCGCCTCCACCCACCTCCGCACCTGGGCCGACTCTGCCCACGCCTCATCGGGGCACCTCCTCCCGGTTCCGCCCGCTTCCTGGGAAACCCTCCGGGCCCTGCCACCCCGATGGGCCTCCTCCCGGTTCCGCCCACTTCATGGGAAACCCTCCGGGCCCTGCCACCCCCGATGGGCCTCATCCCGGTTCCGCCCGCTTCCTGGGAAACCCTCCGGGCCCTGCCAACCCGATGGGCCTCATCCCGGTTCCGCCCACGTCCTGGGAAACCCTCCAGGCTCTGCCACCCCGATGGGCCTCCTCCCGGTTCCGCCCCGCGTCCTGGGAAACCCTCCCGGTTCTGCCACCCCGATGGGCCTCGTCCCGGTTCTGCCCGCGTCCTGGGAAGCCCTCCCGGCCCTGCCAACCTGATGGGCCTCCTCTCGGTTCCGCCCGTGTCCTGGGAAGCCCTCCCAGTTCTGCCACCCCGATGGGCCTCGTCCCGGTTCCGCCCACGTCCTGGGAAACCCTCCCGGCCCTGCCACCCCGATGGGCCTCGTCCCGGTTCCGCCCCGCGTCCTGGGAAACCCTCCCGGTTCTGCCACCCCAATGGGCCTCGTCCCGGTTCTGCCCCGCGTCCTGGGAAACCCGATAGGCCTCGTCCCGGTTCCGCCCGCATCCTGGGAAGCCCTCCGGCCCTGCCGCCCCGATGGGCCTCGTCCCGGTTCCGCCCGCATCCTGGGAAGCCCTCCGGCCCTGCCGCCCCGATGGGCCTCCTCCCGGTTCCGCCCCGCGTCCTGGGAAGCCCTCCGGCCCTGCCACCCCGATGGGCCTCCCCTCCCCCTGCGCCCTCGGGAGCCTCTCCTCTTGCCTGTGCCTGAACCTACACAGGACCAAGACCGCAGGGGTTTTCCTCAGACTTCTCCCAGGAAGAACTGGCCAACCGCTCTCCATTCAGAAGCAGGGACAGTGCCAGGACACACGGGTGGCTGGCAGCCCGTCCCACAGGCGGCGGGAGGTGACAGCCCCCTTTCATGCTCACCGTTGGGAGATGTGGCTCGGGTCCGGCGTAGCCCTGCGGGGGGCTGGCAGGAGGACAGGTCCTCCCTCCTCTTCAGGAAGCAGGCCACGGCCAGGAGGCAGCAGCAGATGACCGCTCCGAGGCAGAGGCCCAGCGTGCTGTAGACCAGGGCCCGCTGGTCAGTGCTCAGCTTCAGGCCCAGTGGGGCTGCAGGATAGTGGTGAGGCCCTGAGTTCAGGAGGGTCACTGCGCAGGATCCTCCTCTGAAGTGTCCCCCACTTTCACACCAGCACACCCCACCCCACCCCGGGCCATTGGTGGGATTCAAAAAACTTAAGAACTGGTTCTCTGCCCTAATGACCGTTTTAAGTATAAAAAATTGATATTCTGCACTGTACATGGATCATTCTCAAGAATTGACCATATGTTGGGCCACAAAAACAACATCAGCAAATTCAGAAAAATTGAAGTTGTACCAAGCATATTTTCTGATCATAAAGCCTTGAAACTAGAATTCAACTGCAAAAAAGAGGAAAAAAATCCCACAAAAATGTGGAAACTAAACAACATACTTTTAAAAAATGAATGGGTCAAAGAAGAAATAAGTGCAGAGATCAAAAGATATATACAGACTCGGCCTAGCGTGCGGAGGACCCGGGTTCGATTCCCGGCCAGGGCACACAGGAGAAGCGCCCATTTGCTTCTCCACCCCTCCGCCGCGCTTTCCTCTCTGTCTCTCTCTTCCCCTCCCGCAGCCAAGGCTCCATTGGAGCAAAGATGGCCCGGGCGCTGGGGATGGCTCCTTCGCCTCTGCCTCAGGCGCTATAGTGGCTCTGGTCGCAACATAGCGACGCCCAGGATGGGCAGAGCATTGCCCCCTGGTGGGCAGAACGTCGCCCCATGGTGGGCGTGCCAGGTGGATCCCGGTCGGGCGCATGCGGGAGTCTGACTGTCTCTCCCTGTTTCCAGCTTCAGAAAAATGAAAAAAAAAAGATATATACAGACTAATGAAAATGACAATACGACATATCAGAATCTATGGGATGCAGCAAAAGCAGTGATAAGAGGGAAGTTCATATCACTTCAGGCATATATAAACAAACAAGAGACAGCCCAAGTGAACCACTTAACTTCCCACCTTAAGGAACTAGAAAAAGAAGAACAAAGACAACCCAAAGAGGAGATAATAAAAATCAGAGCAGAAATAAATGAATTAGAGAACAGAAAAACTATAGAAAAAATTAATAGAACAAGGAGCTGGTTCTTTGAAAAGATCAACAAAATTGACAAACCCTTGGCAAGACTTACCAAGGAAAAAAGAGAAAGAACTCATATAAACAAAATCCAAAATGAAAGAGGAGAAATCACCACGGACACCGTAGATATACAAAGAATTATTGTAGAATACTATGAAAAACTTTATGCCACTAAATTCAACAACCTAGAAGAAATGGATAAATTCCTAGAACAATACAACCTTCCTAGACTGAGTCAAGAAGAAGCAGAAAGTCTAAACAGACCTATCAGTAGAGAAGAAATAGAAAAAAACATTAAAAACCTCCCCAAAAATAAAAGTCCAGGCCCTGACGGCTATACCAGCGAATTTTATCAAACATTCAAAGAAGACTTGGTTCCTATTCTATTCAAAGTCTTCCAAAAAATTGAAGAAGAAGCAATACTTCCAAACACATTTTATGAGGCCAACATAACCCTCATACCAAAACCAGGCAAGGATGGCACAAAAAAGAAAACTACAGACCAATATCTCTAATGAATACAGATGCTAAAATATTAAACAAAATACTAGCAAATCGAATACAACAACATATTAAATAAATAATACATCATGATCAAGTGGGATTCATCCCAGAATCTCAAGGATGGTTCAACATATGTAAAACGGTTAACGTAATACACCATATCAACAAAACAAAGAACAAAAACCACATGATCTTATCAATAGACGCAGAAAAGGCTTTCGATAAAATACAACACAATTTTATGTTTAAGACTCTCAACAAATTGGGTATAGAAGGAAAATATCTCAACATGATAAAGGCCATATATGATAAACCATCAGCTAACATCATATTAAATGGCACTAAACTGAAGGCTTTCCCCCTTAAATCAGGAACAAGACAGGGTTGTCCACTCTCTCCACTCTTATTTAATGTGGTACTAGAGGTTCTAGCCAGAGCAATCAGACAAGACAAAGAAATAAAAGGCATCGATATCGGAAAAGAAGAAGTAAAGGTATCACTTTTTGCAGATGATATGATCCTATACATCGAAAACCCCAAAGAATACACAAAAAGACTACTAGAAATAATAAGCCAATACAGTAAGGTCGCAGGATACAAAATTAACATACAGAAGTCAATAGCCTTTCTATATGCCAACAATGAAACAATTGAGAACGAACTCAAAAGAATAATCCCCTTCACAATTGCAACAAAAAAAATAAAATACTTAGGAATAAACATAACAAAGAATGTAAAGGACTTATATAATGAAAACTATAAACCATTGTTAAGGGCAATCGAAAAAGATATAATGAGATGGAAGAATATACCTTGTTCTTGGCTAGGAAGAATAAATATAATCAAGATGGCTATATTACCCAAAGCAATATACAAATTTAATGCAATTCCCATCAAACTTCCAATGACGTTTTTTAAAGAAATAGAGCAAAAAATCATCAGATTTATATGGAACTATAAAAAACCCCGAATAGCCAAAGCAATCCTAAAGAAAAAGAATGAAGCTGGGGGCATTACAATACCTGACTTCAAACTATATTATAGGGCCACGACAATCAAAACAGCATGGTATTGGCAGAAAAATAGACACTCAGACCAATGGAACAGAATAGAAAGTCCAGAAATAAAACCACATATATATAGTCAAATAATTTTTGATAAAGGGGCCAACAACACACAATGGAGAAAAGAAAGCCTCTTCAATAAATGGTGCTGGGAAAACTGGAAAGCCACATGCAAAAGAATGAAACTGGACTACAGTCTCTCCCCCTGTACAAAAATTAACTCAAAATGGATCAAAGATCTAAACATAAGACCTGAAACAATTAAGTACATAGAAGAAGACATAGGTACTCAACTCATGGACCTGGGTTTTAAAGAGCATTTTATGAATTTGACTCCACAGGCAAGAGAAGTGAAGGCAAAAATTAATGAATGGGACTACATCAGACTAAGAAGTTTTTGCTCAGCAAGAGAAACTGATAACAAAATAAACAGAAAGCCAACTAAATGGGAAATGATATTTTCAAACAACAGCTCAGATAAGGGCCTAATATCCAAAATATACAAAGAACTCATAAAACTCAACAACAAACAAACAACCAATCCAATAAAAAAATGGGAAGAGGATATGAACAGACACTTCTCCCAGGAAGAAATACAAATGGCCAACAGATATATGAAAAGATGCTCATCTTCTTTAGTTATTAGAGAAATGCAAATCAAAACGGCAATGAGATACCACCTCACACCTGTTCGATTAGCTATTATTAGCAAGACAGGTAATAACAAATGTTGGAGAGGCTGTGGAGAAAAAGGAACCCTCATACACTGTTGGTGGGAATGTAAAGTAGTACAACCATTATGGAAGAAAGTATGGTGGTTCCTCAAAAAACTGAAAATAGAACTACCTTATGACCCAGCAATCCCTTTACTGGGTATATACCCCAAAAACTTTACATTGATACGTAAAGACACATGCAGCCCCATGTTTATTGCAGCATTGTTCACAGTGGCCAGGACATGGAAACAACCAAAAATCCCGTCAATAGATGACTGGATAAAGAAGATGTGGCACATATACACTATGGAATACTACTCAGCCATAAGAAATGATGACATCAGAACATTTACAGCAAAATGGTGGGATCTTGATAACATGATACGAAGCGAAATAAGTAAATCAGAAAAAACCAGGAACTGCATTATTCCATACGTAGGTGGGACATAAAAGTGAAACTAAGAGACATTGATAAGAGTGTGGTGGTTACGGGGGGGAGGGGGGAATGGGAGAGGGAAAGGGGGAGGGGGAGGGGCACAAAGAAAACAAGATAGAAGGTGACAGAGGACAATCTGACTTTGGGTGATGGGTATGCAACATAATTGAATGACAAGATAACCTGGACTTGATGTCACCCCATTAAAAAAATAAAATTATTAAAAAAAAAATTGATATTCTGGAAGATAGTTCATGTATTTAATACTTAAATAAGAACAATAAAAGAGATAGACAATACTAGATTGCTATAAGAGAGTTTTAAAATATTAATGAAAAAATTTTAAATATCTGACAAAAAAGTCAATAAAACTGTTATTTAAGCTATTTCCATTGACAGCTTATCACCCCCTGATTGGTTGGCACTTTTTCTCTTTACATTTTGTTTGTTTACTGAAGTAACAAATGCAAGGGAATTAAAATGTAGTATTTCGGCCCTGGCTGGCTGGCTCAGCGGTAGAGCATTGGCCCAGTGTGTGGAAGTCCCGGGTTTGATTCCCGGCCAGGGCACACAGGAGAAGCGCCCATTTGCTTCTCCACCCCTCCCCCTCTCCTTCCTCTCTGTCTCTCTCTTCCCCTCCCGCAGCTGAGGCTCCATTGGAGCAAAGTTGGCCCGGGTGCTGAGGATGGCTCCACGGCCTCCACCTCAGGCGCTAAAAAATGGCTCTGGTTGCAGTGGAGCAAGGGCTACACTGCAGGAGTCCCCAAACTTTTTACACAGGGGGCCAGTTCACTGTCCCTCAGACCGTTGGAGGGCCAGACTATAAAAAAAAACTATGAACAAATCCCTATGCACACTGCACAGATCTTATTTTAAAGTAAAAAAAACAAAACAGGAACAAATACAATATTTAAAATAAAGAACAAGTAAATTTAAATCAACCAACTGACCAGTACTTCAATGGGAACTATGCTCCTCTCACTGACCACCAATGAAAGAGGTGCCCCTTCCGGAAGTGCGGCGGGGGCCAGATAAATGGCCTCAGGGGGCCGCATGTGGCCCGCGGGCCGTAGTTTGGGGACCCCTGGGCTACAGTTAGGCAGAGCATCTAGTGGGCTTGCTGGGTGGATCTCGGTCAGGTTGCATGTGGGAGTTGTCTCTGCCTCCCCTTCTCTCATTAAAATAAAAAGAAATGTAGTATTTCATCAAAGGTATAATGAGTTTTATAAAATGAATAATAAATATTACAAGCGATCAAGTTTTTTTCACCTATGGCTGGAACGAACATGACTACGGGTGCTTAGAACACACTGTTGTGCAGATGAACGTTAAAAAAGAGTAAAGAATGTCCATGTGTGCCTGACCAGGCGGTGGCGCAGTGGATAGAGTGTCGGACTGGGATGTGGAAGGACCCAGGTTCGAGACCCCAAGGTCGCCAGCTTGAGCGCAGGCTCATCTGGCTTGAGCAAAAAAAAAAAGCTCACCAGCTTGGACCCAAGGTCGCTGGCTCGAGCAAGGGGTTACTCCGTCTGCTGAAGGCCCGCGGTCAAGGCACATATATGAGAAAGCAATCAATGAACAACTAAGGCGTCGCAACAAAAAACTGATGATTGATGCTTCTCATCTCTCTCCATTCCTGTTTGTCTGTCCCTATCTATCCCTCTCTCTGACTCTCTCTGTTCCTATAAAAAAAAAAAAAAAAAAAGAATGTCCATGTGTGATTTCCACATTGGGTGGCTGCCCAAGGGGCCACCTTAGAGAGAGCCCTGATGACAGGTGCCATTTTCACAACCGGTTCTCTGAACTCAACGAAAGAATTAGGTATCAGTTCTGCCAGCATGGTGCGATCCGGCTGAACCCCACCCCTGCCTGTAACTAGTCACACCGTACAACAGTAATCGAAAACGTTTAAATCGAGAAGAGCGGCCTGACCTGTGGTGGCGCAGTGCATAAAGCGTGGACCTGGAAATGCTGAGGTCGCCGGTTCGAAACCCTGGGCTTGCCTGGTCAAAGCACATGTGGGAGTTGATGCTTCCAGCTCCTCCCCCCTTCTCTCTCTCTCTGTCTCTCTCTCTCCTCTCTCTCCCCCTCTCTGTCTCTCTTCCTTTCTCTCTCCTCTCTAAAATGAATAAAAAAATTTAAAAAAAATCGAGAAAAGCATCTCAGTGGTCAAGTCTTCTTCCTTCTTGCCTGCAAACTTCTGGGTGATTTGCCCATTTTCTCTTTTTCACCCTGTGCTGACCTCCGTCTGTGTGGACTCTGGAGCCCCCCCTTTGAAGACCGTCCTGATTCAGTCCCGGGGCCTGGCCTTGCGCCCACTCAGAAACCACGCCGGTGGCTCACCTGGACCTGCCTCCAGGCCTCTGTGCTCTGCTCCCTGGTACCGGCCCAAGTCGTCCGGTCTGGTTTCAGACTTCCCGACCTTCTGTCTCCGGAGCTCCGGGTGGAGGCTCCCTCTGCTCCTGGGATTGTTCTCACAGAAGTGCGTGCACGGCCTGGGGTGACGTCCACAGACGGAGGCGCAGCTGACGCAGTCCCTCAGGAGCTGGTCGTAGTACAGGCCTCGCTCCTTGCGGCAACTGAGCGACTCTGGGAGACAGAAACATGAGCGCGACTAGGTGACCGAGACCTGTAGGAACTGTGGGTCTGGCCTCAAAGGGCATCAAAGATAAAAATAAAAAATTACAATCTGGCCCTGGCCGGTTGGCTCAGCGGTAGAGCGTTGGCCTAGCGTGTGGAGGACCCGGGTTCGATTCCCGGGCAGGGCACACAGGAGAAGCGCCCATTTGCTTCTCCACCCTTCCGCTGCGCTTTCCTCTCTGTCTCTCTCTTCCCCTCCCGCAGCCAAGGCTCCATTGGAGCAAAGATGGCCCGGGTGCTGGGCATGGCTCTGTGGCCTCTGCCTCAGGCGCTAGAGTGGCTCTGGTCGCAACATGGCGACGCCCAGGATGGGCAGAGCATCGCCCCATGGTGGGCGTGCCGGGTGGATCCCCGTGAGGCGCATGCGGGAGTCTGTCTGACTGTCTCTCCCTGTTTCCAGCTTCAGAAAAAAATGAAAAAAAAAAATTACAATCTGTCCTGGCCAGTTAGCTCAGTTGGTTGGCGCGTCGTCCTGAAGCACCAAAGCTGTGGGTTTGATTCCCGGTCAGGGCACATACGCGAGCGACCAATGAATACACAACTAAGTGGAACAACAGATGAACCCTTCTCTCTCTCCCTTCTCTCTCTGTCTCTCTAAAGTCAATTTAATAAAACCCCACAATCTAATTCCCCAAAAGCAATTCCATGGTGATCTTAGTCCTTTTCCAATATGCCCGAGGCAGGAAAGAACACAGCATGTTCAAGAAGCTCCAGTGTGGCCGGAGTGGAGTGAGGGAGGGTCAAGGGTTGTCACACTGAACATCTCCTTCCACTAGCCCCTCCTCAGTCACCAGATGCAGTGTGGGCAGAGGGACCACTGGTGGAGGAGGGGAGGCCCAGGCACCCACTGGCCTCAGGCCCACAACTCACTGCAGAAGGCTGTACAGGAACGGGGGATCTGATGGCTGCAGATGGATTTGCAGGAGAGGCAGACCTTCACCAGGGGGTCCCAGTATTGCTCTTCGGGGCACGGCTCCATGGTCACCCCCATCTGCGGGCCCTGTGGAGCTGAGAGGCAGAGAGCATGAGGGCAGCTGGTACCCGACCGGAGGCTGGAACCCAGGTGGGCTCTCCTGCTCATGTTTCCACTCTCTTGGTGAGCTGACAAAACTGGCTTCCGACCCCAGTTGCAGTGGTTGGGGGACTGAAGGCTCACTTCCCTGAGCCTGAATTTCCTGGTCTATAAAAATGCCTGAGGTCCCCTCCCCTGCATCAGCTGTGCCCTGCCTGACAGTGTTCTCTGCCCTCTTTAATGTGCTATGCCTCTTCCTACCACAGGACCTTTGCACATGCAGTTCCATTTTATATAAACTGTCCTTCGTTGGCCGGTTATTTCCTCCTCATCCTTTAGGTCTCTGTTTCAACTTCATTTCCTCAGGGAAGCCTTTCTGACTCTCCCACCTGGACAAGGAGACACACCTTCTTCTGCACACCAATATGTCCTTCAGAGCCCGCTTCCCTCAGGTGTGATTGTTAGATACCGTCTCCCCCATTAACTGTGAGCATCATGCAGGATTCTGTCTCATTTGTTGTTATTGTTGTTCATTGCTGGGTCCTGAGAACTTAAGTGGTGCCTGGGACACAGCAGGTGCTCATTAAATAAATAAACAATAAATAAATAGACAAGCAGACCTAGCCAGTGCCTGGCAAACAGCAAGCACTCAGTAAATGACAGTTTCCCTGCGTTTTTTTTCTTTATCACTAAGTGATGAGTCAGAAACTTTCCAAATCTTAAGAAAGTCATGCATATACGTTTTTAAGACGCTCAGTGAACTCTAGTCAGGTTACCCTCAGAGACCCACACGGAGACACATCACAATAAAATTGTCAAAACCCAAAGAGAAATAAGAAAAATTGTGAAAGCAGCAACTTGTTAGGTAAAAGGGGATTCTTAATAAAGTTAACAGCTGATTTTTCATCAGAACTCACTGAGGTCAGCAAGCAATGGGATAATATATTTCAAGTCCTAAAAGAAAAATAAAAAGGAATTGTTTTCTCTGGTAAAAATGGTTTTAGCCTGACCAGGTGGTGGCGCAGTGGATAGAGCATCGGACTGGGATGTGGAAGACCCAGGTTTGAGACCCCAAGGTCGCCAGCTTGAGCGTGAGCTCATCTGGTTTGAGCAAGGCTCAACAGTTTGAGCCCAAGGTCACTGGCTCAAGCAAGGGGTCACTCAGTTTGCTGTAGCTCCCTGGGTCAAGGCACATATGAGAAATCAATCAATGAACAACTAAGAAACCGCAACGAAGAATCGATGTTTCTCATCTCTCTCTCTTCCTGTCTGTCTGTCCCTCTCTCTGACTCTCCCTGTCTCTGCCACAAAAAAAAAAAAAAAAAAAAAAAAAGGTTTTAAACATGAAGAAATGAAGACATTTCCAGATATTCAAAATCTGAGGTTCATTACCAGTGACCTGCCCTGCAAGAAGTGCTTCAAGGGTGTCTTCCGTGCTGAACTGAAATCGCACTGGACCCTAACTTGAAGCTGTACCAAGGAATAAGGAACATGGGTAAAGGTAACTAGGTAGATAAATGTAAAAGCTGGTAGTAATATACTTTCTGTGTGGTTCACACTCTCCCTTTCTTCCTTTCTGACAGAGTGGGCCAGTGCATACAGTGGTTATAAATGTATGCTGCTGGACATAAAAATGTATAAAAGAGACCAGCTGTGACAATAGCAATAGAATCAGAAGGAACAGAGACATAGGGACAGAATGTTTGTCAACCGCTCAAACTAAGTTAGTAGTTTTCAGACAAGGTGGTCATAAATTTAAGATGTTAATTGTAACCCCCAAGGTAACCACTAACAAATAACTTAAAAATGCAGAAAAGGAGAGGGAAAGGGAATCAAAAGGGTGTGCGACAAGTCATTGCGTAAGCACAAGAAAGGGCAGTGAGGGGTGACGTCAGGGACAGGGCGCCATACGGGGCCCCCTGGCCTCTTCTCTTGAAGTTACAACAAGTTGAACAGCTACAATTCAACAAAGGACTCCCTGCTCACCACACAAACACTTCTGAGCAATCCGCATAGTGCAACCTCTGCAGGTGGGTAAGTCGGAGTGAGCAGGGGAGGTGGGAAGGGAGAGGAGCAGAGACGGTCGGAGGTGGGAAGGGAGAGGAGCAGAGAGGGTCGTGGGGAATGCACCAGGAGCTCACTGTGGGTCTCAGGACAGGGGAGGTGTCAGGTTGGGGCCAGCACTCTCTGAAACCCTGAGGAGTGGGGAGGGAGAGGGGGAATGCCTGCCCAGCGGTCTGCTCACACTGCAGCTGAACCCAGTGACTGGGGCAGAGAGGCAGCACAGAGGTGAGGGCATGGTCGTCTGGTGCCCGCCACCGCCAGGCAGACAAACAGCCACGAAGCCTGGCCGCCTCCCCTCACCCTCCCAGGGCCAGCAGCGGGCCCCAAGCTGTAGCAGTGAGTGCTGGGTTACAGGGCACACCCTCGCAGCTCTGAGGACTGGAGAGAGGGGAGCATTCCTCCCTGAGCGGCAGGTGCACACTGCAGCTAACCCCCCGAGACGGTGGAGGCACAGAGGGGAGGTGGCCGAGGCCTGGCAGCTGATGTTACTGCGAGGAGAACAGAGCCACTGACACAGGTGCCAACCTCCCTCAGCCCACCCTGCCCTCACTTGTCACGGCTGAGCCCAGTGCTGCTGGCAGGGTCCTGTTGCCTGGGACAATGCTGGGATTTCATGGGCTCCGGACCCCAACACCCACCATGGAGGAGGTAGCCTAAGGCAAAGGTGTGACCGGGTCACAGAGAAGAAGATCACTCCCCAGCGAACACCAGGCATGCCCCCCCCCCCGAGGATCTGAGAAGCCAGAGCAAAGCAAGGGGAACTAAAATCTGTGCTTCAGTGCCTCCTACTGAAAGCAATAGAAAGACCTCGTCTCCTTAACCTACTAAAATAGATTAGTGCCACTCTTTTTTTATTTTATTATTATTATTTTTTTTGTATTTTTCTGAAGCTGGAAACGGGGAGAGACAGTCAGACAGACTCCCGCATGCGCCCGACCGGGATCCACCCGGCACGCCCACCAGGGGGCGACGCTCTGCCCACCAGGGGGCGAAGCTCTGCCCCTCTGGGACTTCGCTCTGTCGCGACCAGAGCCACTCTAGCGCCTGGGGCAGAGGCCAAGGAGCCATCCCCAGCGCCCGGGCCATCTTTGCTCCAATGGAGCCTCGGTTGCGGGAGGGGAAGAGAGAGACAGAGAGGAAGGAGGGGGGGTGGAGAAGCAGATGGGCGCCTCTCCTGTGTGCCCTGGCTGGGAATTGAACCCAGGACCCCTGCACGCCAGGCCGACGCTCTACCACCGAGCCAACCGGCCAGGGCCAACCACTCTTTTTTTTTAAGGAACAGATATTTTTTTTTTTTTTTTTTTCATTTTTCTGAAGCTGGAAACAGGGAGAGACAGTAAGACAGACTCCCGCATGCGCCCGACCGGGATCCACCCGGCACGCCCACCATGGGGCTACGCTCTGCCCACCAGGGGGCGATGCTCTGCCCATCCTGGGTGTCGCCATGTTGCGACCAGAGCCACTCTAGCGCCTGAGGCAGAGGCCACAGAGCCATCCCCAGCGCCCGGGCCATCTTTGCTCCAATGGAGCCTCGGTTGCGGGAGGGGAAGAGAGAGACAGAGAGGAAGGAGGGGGGGTGGAGAAGCAGATGGGCGCCTCTCCTGTGTGCCCTGGCTGGGAATTGAACCCAGGACCCCTGCACGCCAGGCCGACGCTCTACCACCGAGCCAACCGGCCAGGGCCAACCACTCTTTTTTTTTAAGGAACAGATATTCCTATAAATGGCTCAGCAGGGAAAGAATCCATCAAATAGCATGGTATGCACAGTGACAGGCAGTTCAGAAAGAAAATTTAAAACCTCCAGAAAATAAATTTAAAGACGTGAAAATATGTGATTTAAATCAGTGGTTCCCAATCTCCGGGCTGCGGACCGGTACTGGTCCGTGGGCCATTTGGTACCGGTCCACAGAGAAAGAATAAATAACTTACATTATTTCTGTTTTATTTATATTTAAGTCTGAACAATGTTTTATTTTTATTTATTATTTATTTTTATTTTTCTGAAGTTGGAAATAGGGAGGCAGACAGACTCCCACATGCGCCCGACCGGGATCCACCCGGCATGCCCACCAGGGGGTGATGCTCTGCCCATCCGGGGCGTCGCTCTGTTGCAACCAGAGCCATTCTAGCGCCTGAGGCAGAGGCCACAGAGCCATCCTCAGTGCCCGGGCCAACTTTGCTCCAATGGAGCCTCGGCTGCGGGAGGCGAAGAGAGAGACAGAGAGGAAGGAGAGGGGGAGGGGTGGAGAAGCAGATGGGCGCTTCTCCTGTGTGCCCTGGCCGGGAATCGAACCTGGGACTTCTGTACGGCAGGCCGACGCTCTACCACTGAGTCAACCGGCCAGGGCCACGATGTTTTATTTTTAAAAAATGACCAGATTCCCTCTGTTATATCTAAGACTCACTCTTGACGCTTGTCTTGGTCACGTGATACATTTATCTGTCCCACCCTAAAGGCCGGTCTGTGAAAATATTTTCTGACATTAAACCGGTTCGTGGCCCAAAAAAGGTTGGGGATCACTGATTTAAATGACAGAGAATTCAAGATTGCAGTTCTGAAAAAGAACCTCAACAAGATACAAGCAAACACAGATAAGCAATTTAACAAACTCAGAAATAACATCAACAAAAAAGAGATACTTTACCGAAGAGACTGGAACCTAAAATAAATAAATAAATAAATAAATAAATAAAGGAGCTGAAGAACTCAATTTAAAAAAAAAGAAGAAATTAGCAAGCTTAGGAAATAGAGCTGGCCAGATGGGAGGGAGAATTGGTGATATCAAAGGTAGGAATATATATATGTGTGTGTATATATATATAAAAGAACTCTACGGAAACTGTACTGCTCACAAACATTGGGGGGTATTTTATAGCTTCGCATTCACTTTGAAACATCCCCTCGTGTCTGTGAGCAGTCTCTCCGACCCCGTCGGGAGGAACAAAGTGAGAATGGTGAGTATACGGAAAGGAGCAGAGAGGGGGAAGGAAACATGGAGCCCGTTCATTCAGATGAATGACAGACAAGAACTTCCCGGACCTGTGGAAAGAGCTGGATCCCCACATTTAAGAAGCAGAATACTGAACTATCTTAATACAAAAAGGCCTTCCCCGAGGCACAGTGTATTAAAACTGTCAAAAGTTAATGACCCGGAAAGGACGCTTTGCCTCCCGTGGCAGTGAGCATGGGAACGGGGTCACTCCTAAGCCGCTGCATTTGTCGACACCGCCCTCCCTGAAGGACGAGGGATTGTACTGGCCTGGGCCTGGGCCAGCATCGGGGGAAGAAAGTGACAGGGCCACAAGGGCTTAGGCCAACTCCATCTCTGTCTCCGGGGAAATGGGTGCTTACTGTCCCCGTGAGAAGGAACCGATGATGGAAGTGCAGGCTCCTCCTTCTTGCTCTCGACAGTTTTGCCAAGAAACTCTCAGTGTGACTTGAAAAGAAAAGACGACAAAAGCTTCACGACAGGAGGAATTTCCCATCCAGTCTTTTAGCAAACACTGTGTGGGCGGGCAGGAGGGGGCTTCCGCCATGAAGAGATGGGGTGGGCGCCCCGGAGGGGGCCACGGCCCGAAACCTGGGAGACGTGGGAGGGTCAGCAGCGGCCAGCTACAACCTTGCTTTTGTTCGTGGAGAAGAGGGAGGAGAAGGAAGAGAAAAGGGTGGCTTTCTGCTTCAGCATTGTATGTGGTGTCTCAGCTGGCTTTTTCTAAATATTGAAAATAGCTCGGAGACCTAGCCCTGCCAGCCCCCGACTCCCACCCACAACTGACTTTCAGAGAGTCCGTCTCAGGGGGGGGTGAGCCAGCCCCACACCGCATCTAAAGTCAGAACTAAATTGGGTCCTCGGAGAACAAGTCAAGTCACTTTCTCAGTTTTCTACGCATTGTCATTTTCACCTCCTGCTAGCTTATTTTGAAAGTGGATCTGTCACAGCTCAGTGACGGAATGTACGTGAGTGCCACCGTGTCTGCAGTGGGGACGGCACAGCTGAGTCACCACCAAACCCCCCGGGGAAAGGCCCGTGAGGTGGGGAGTGTAAACTCTCCTTTGCAGAGCATGTGTTCTCAAAGACACGCACGTGACAAGCAGGTCACTGGCAGAAGACATGATTGCCGAATGGTTAGCGATTGTTCTGGTATAAGTGGTATCAAATATAACGGATTATTTATAATCATCTTTCTTACATCAAATCGGCCCTCAAGACCTGGGAACTGCTCCTAGAATCTCAACTTATAGCTCAAGCATCAAAGACTCCCGGACAGCTGTCCCCATAGCGGCCTCGTCCCTCGCCTCTCCCCGGAGCTGCCTCACGGGTGCCTTCCTCTAGGGTCACGTGGCCTGAGCGCTCTCCACCTTCTCGTTTGTAAGGCCGCTGGAGGGTGTAGCCACTCTGCCTGCCTCTACTGTGTCACTCATCTCTGAATCCAGTGTCCAGGCACAGAGCCGGTCCTGAACAGCCCGATGCCTTATACATAGCTGTCCTTCGTAAAGACGTGTAGAATGAAAAACAAACGCAGCCGGGCTAGGATAATATTTGAGAGAGTTTTTGGTTTGTTTGTTTTAGTTGTTCATTTGTTGCCTCTTGTACATACCTTGACCGGAGGCTCCAGCTGAGCCAGTGGCCCCTTGCTCAAGACAGCAACCTTGGGCTCCAAGCTAGTAACCTTTGGGCTCCAAGCTGGCGACCAAGGGAGCGTGTCAGTGTCCCCACGCTCAAGCTGGTGGCCCCTCACTCAAGCTGGTGAGCCTGCGCTCAAGGTGGTGACCTTGGGGTTTCGAACCTGGGTCCTCGGCGTCCCAGGTTGATGCTCTATCCACTGCGCCACCGCCAGGCAGGCAATAACTGAGTTGTATTCACTCCCTCCCCTGCTTGCGATATCCTTTCTTTACAAAGAATTAAAGGGACAAGAGGTGTCCTGGGGGTGGGGGAATAGAAATCCTGACTTTTGATTTCAAAACTTAGGGAAAAGGGTTTTTATTTTTTTATTTTATTTATTTTTTCTTTTTTTTTTTTCTTTTTTCCATTTTTCTGAAGCTGGAAACAGGGAGAGACAGTCAGACAGACTCCCGCATGCGCCCGACCAGGATCCACCCGGCACGCCCACCAGGGGGCGATGCTCTGCCCATCCTGGGCGTCGCCATATTGCGACCAGAGCCACTCTAGCGCCTGGGGCAGAGGCCAAGGAGCCATCCCCAGCGCCTGGGCTATCTTTGCTCCAATGGAGCCTCGGCTGCGGGAGGGGAAGAGAGAGACAGAGAGGAAAGCACGGCGGAGGGGTGGAGAAGCAAATGGGCGCTTCTCCTATGTGCCCTGGCCGGGAATCGAACCCGGGTCCTCCGCACGCTAGGCCGACGCTCTACTGCTGAGCCAACCGGCCAGGGCCGGAAAAGGGTTTTTAAAACACACAAAGTGACCAGGTCAGAAACCATCACAGAAAATCAGTTCTCCTAGTTGAGGGCACGAGGGACATGACACTCTCATGACTGTGGAGGGGGGGAGGAAATAAGAGTGACCCTCATGAAGGGCAACTTGACAGCATTGGTCAAAATTACTGATGTGTTTACCCATTAATACAGTGGGATTCACCCAAAAATGCAAAATGATAAATTCATTGCAGAAATATTTGGAATAGCAGAAGAGTGGAGGTAACTCAAATGTCCACCGATAGGGGTTTGACTGAGTAAATTACACTAAGCTTATTCACTGGACTATTATGCAGCTATAAAAAAGGAATGGGAAGGCTCTTTATAATATCGCTATGAAAAGAACTCCAAGATGTAGTAAGTGGAAAATAAAACTAAAACTAAACTATGTACTTGAGAACAGCATGGCTCATCAGTTCCCTTTTTCCTTTTCTTTCCCTCCCTCCCTCTCTCTCTCTCTCTCTCTCTTCTTCCCTCCCTCCCTCCCTCCCTCCTTCCCTTCTTTCCTTTCTTCCCTTTCTTCCTACCTTTCCTTATCTCTCTTTCATTTTGCAAAAAGAAGAAAAGTTCTAATTTGTAAATTCGTAAGTGTTGTTATATACATAAGGAAATGACAGGGGAGCCCCAAAGTGAGAAATCTGGCTTCAGTGACAGTAGCTTTTTATAATAGTTGTGATGAATAGGAGATGACGTAAGGGGTTAAATGACAACAACTTCTTGTAAGGGCTCAGTCACAGAATTTCCTGGAAGGGGTTAACTAGAAACTTCGCTCACAAACCTTCATCTTGACTTTGTTGCCTAAGAAATACAGGGAGTTCTCTTGCAGAAAATTCCCAGAGGTACCAGATCCCGGCCAATCCGGAGCAATGTCGGGGACGCCAGATAGACTTGTGCCGGAGTCAGAAAGACATTCCCGGGAGGCATCCCTGCAAACCGGACTCCCACCTCCCGCACATTGTTACGTGACACCCAGCCAATCAGAGGATGCCGTCCCTGCTCCCCCAACTCCACCACCACCTGGACCTGCATAAAATGCTAGAACCATCACCCAGCCTCAAAGAGAGGCAGGAACAGCCCAAGATTGACACCTGCCAGGCCTGGGTCGGGCCGGGCTCACCCCTGGGTTCTCCTGCGCGCTGAGACCACGGTACCAGGAGAAACAATTCTTGGAGCCTCCTGCCTGTGCTTCCGCATGTGCTTGGCTGGTTGACAGGAGTCATATGGAGAAAGTTCTCTTGATCAAATTAATTTGGAAGACACTGGGTTAAAAACCATCAACTCATTTTGTTTTAACTGCAGCTCTTTTCAGAATCTCTTTTTTTATTTTTTATTTTTTTTACAGAGAGAGAGTCAGAGAGAGGGAGAGACAGGGACAGACAGACAGGAACAGAGAGATGAGAAGCATCAATCATCAGTTTTTCACTGTGGCACTTTAGTTGTTCATTGACTGCTTTCTCCTATGTGCCTTGACCGCGGGCCTTCAGCAGACTGAGTGACCCCTTGCTCAAGCCAGCGACCTTGGGCTCAAACCAGATGAACCTGCGCTCAAGCTGGCGACCTCGGGGTCTCAAACCTGGGTCCTCCGCATCCCAGTCTGATGCTCTATCCACTGCGCCACTGCCTAGTCAGGCTCTTTTCAGAATCTTTGATTTTGACCCTTCAAGAGGGCCTCTGGCAGGTCCAAAGGCCTTTATGTTTTGGGGGGACTCTTCATTTTACAGCCCAGAGAGGTCAAGAGGACCACCCCGGGTCACAGAGCTAGTTTGTGAACAGCTGGAAGCCAGAACGGCCAACTCCCGGCCAGGCTGGTGCGGCTTCACCGGGTCAGTCTCTTGACTCTGGTCCAGGGCGACCTCCGGAACCTACTTGGTCAAACTCTTTCAGAAATTTTGTGTATTTGAGCCCTTAGTGGAAGCCATGTCTGAGATCATGTGGTCTCTGGACATGAAAAGGGAACTGGAGAAAAGACGCATCCCGACTACGGTGTGTGTGTGTGGTGTGTGTGTGGTGTGTGGTGTGTGGTGTGTGTGGTGTGTGTGTGTGGTGTGTGGTGTGTGTGGTGTGTGTGTGTGGTGTGTGTGTGTGGTGTGTGGGGTGTGTGTGTGTGGTGTGCGTGTGTGTGGTGTGTGCGTGGTGTGCGTGTATGTGGTGTGTGTGGTGTGTGTGTGGCGTGTGTGTGTGGCGTGTGTGTGGTGTGTGTGTGTGGTGTGTGTGGTGTGTGTGTGTGGTGTGTGTGTGGTGTGTGTGTGGTGTGTGTGTGGTGTGTGTATGGTGTGTGTGTGGTGTGTGTGGTGTGTGTGGTGTGTGTGTGGTGTGTGTGTGGTGTGTGTGTGGTGTGTGTGTGGTGTGTGTGTGGTGTGTGTGGTGTGTGTGTGGTGTGTGTGTGGTGTGTGTGGGGTGTGTGGTGTGTGTGTGGTGTGTGTGGTGTGTGTGGTGTGTGTGTGGTGTGTGTGTGGTGTGTGTGGGGTGTGTGGTGTGTGTGTGGTGTGTGTGTGGTGTGTGTGTGTGTGTGGTGTGTGTGTGGTGTGTGTATGGTGTGTGTGTGGTGTGTGTGTGTGGTGTGTGTGGTGTGTGTGGGGTGTGTGTGGTGTGTGTGTGTGGTGTGTGTGTGGTTGTGTATGGTGTGTGTGTGGTGTGTGTGTGTGTGTGTGGTGTGTGTGTGGTGTGTGTGGTGTGTGTGTGGTGTGTGTGTGTGCTGTGTGTGTGGGGGGGGTGAGCAGCAGGGAGCATGTGCAGACCCGGGCAGCGCCCTGCCACCCAGCCTCAGGTCCCTTCTGCACAGTGACGGGCGTGGAGCCTCTCTTCTGCTTCAGCAACCTCGTGGGCTGAACAAACCTTTAAAACCTGACCTGACCTGGCCTGACCAGGCAGTGGCACAGTGGATAGAGTGTCAGACTGGAATGCGGGTGACCCAGGTTCGAGACCCCGAGGTCACCAGCCTGAGCGTGGGCTCATCTGGCTTGAGCAAAAAGCTCACCAGCTTTGACCCAAGGTCGCTGGCTCCAGCAAGAGGTTACTCAGTCTGCTGAGGGCACGCAGTCAAGGCACATATGAGAAAGCAATCAGTGAACAACTAAGGTGTCGCAATGAAAAACTGATGACTGATGCTTCTCATCTCCGTTCCTGTCTGTCCCTATCTCTGACTCTCTATCTCTGTAAAAAAACAAAAACAAAAAAACTCTGACCTGATAAAAATTCTACAGGATAAACGATAGTTTCTTCAAGAAATAAGAAGCAAGGAAACAAACCGTGAGACAGAGTGGGAACTGTTCTAGACTGAAACATGTAACAAAATGTGAACTGTACAGTGTTTGGATTTTTTAAATTTTTATTTATTGATTTCAGTGAGAGAGGAAGGGGAAGAGAGAGAGAGAGAGAGAGAGAGAAATATTGAGCTGCTCCTGCAGCCCTGACTGGGGCTCGAACCGGCAACCTCTGCGCTTTGGGACAATGCTCTAAGTTATCCAGCCAGGGCAATATTTGAAACTTAGTGTCAACAAATGAGCTGGAAAAGACAATCCGGAAAGTGAGCACTGGCCATATGGTGATGAAGGAATCATTCGTTTCAGAAGTGGGCATGCTATGATGGATGGTTATAGGTTTTTTGTTTTTATTTTTTATTTAAGAGTTTTTGTTTTGCTTGACCTGTGGTGGCGCAGTTGATAAAGCATCGACCTGGAACACTGAGGTTGCCAGTTCAAAACCCTGAGCTTGCCTGGTCAAGGCACTTAAGAGAAGCAGCTATGAGTTTATGCTTCCTGCTCCTCCCCACCTTTCTCTCTCTCTGTCCTCAAATCAATAAATAAAATCTAAAAATAAAAGAGAGAGTTTCTGCTTTAAGCCTGACCAGGCAGTAGTGCAGTGGATAGAGCATCGGACTGGAACGCTGAGGACCCAGGTTTCAAAACCCTGAGGTCACCAGCTTGAGCCCAGGGTCACTGACTTGAGCCCATGGTCGCGGGCTTGAGGATGGGGTCACTGGCTCAGCTGGAGTCCCCTGGTCCAGGCACATATGAGAAGCAGTCAATGAACAACTAAAGTGCACGCAATTGAGTTGATGCTTCTCATCTCTCCCTTTCTGTTTGTCCCTCCTCTCTCTCTCTCTCTCTCTCTCACTAAAAAAAAGTTTTTGTTTTAAGAACTAAACCCTGAGGCATCTACACATTAAATAATCGAGTGTTTGACATCTGCTTTAAAATGATCCTGTTGGGCTAGCAGGGCATGGACGTCCTAAAGCTGGCCACATAGTGGTCACTGTGGCATGGACGTCCTAAAGCTGGCCACATAGCGGTCACCGCTGAGGTGGAGTGATGTCTGCAGGAGCACGTGTTAAACTCTCCTCTCTGCTTTTGCGTCCTTGTCAACTTCAAAATAAAATATTTTTAAAATGTCCTGATCAATCTGATTCTGAATCCTGGGGCCGACTTGGGGTGGGGGTGGGGCGTTACAGAGGCCATTCCTGCCCGTGTAGCTGACCCTCCCTCGCAGCTCTCCTGCAACGCAAGGAGCAGCCCTCTCAAGCCCCCAGACTCAGGGCTCTGCCCCGTGGGGACTCCAGGCCTCAGCACCGCCCGAGCCCACCCCCTGCTGCGGACGCCAGGCGCCCCAGACCCACCGAATCCGAATCCGCACGCAGCGCCCCCCGCTACTCACACGGCTCCTCCTGGCCTGCCCGCTCCAGTCACCGCCTGCTCTGCTCTGACCCCGGCCACGCATTACTCAGGGCGTTTATTATTAGCCTTCGATTTGATTAGTGCTTGGCCACACTTCCTGGGGGTTCCCCCCCACCCCGTGGGATGTAAATCAGCAGCGCCGTTCCCACCCCGCACCTGCGCAGTCCCTCCCAGGGCCGAGGTGCGGACACTTGCCTGACGCTGCGGGAGTCCCCGTGGGGGGCTGTCTGCTGAGCTCCGCCCCCCCGCACTCTGCTGCCCACTGAGGTGGGAAGAGCGTCCCCTGGCCTGGCCTTGGGATGAGGTCCTGGCGCCGGGGTGGCCCAGGTCTGGCCCTGGCCCACCACCTGGACGGAGAGCACGCCCCAGGCCGGGCCAGCTCTTCATTCTCCAAGTGCAGGTCAGGTTTCTTCCTCTTCCTCAACCACCTTTTCATACTTTTCATATCCTTTTTTTTTTTCAAGTGAGAGGAAGGGAAATAGAGACACAAACTGCTGCTTGCACCCTGATGGGGATCCACCGGGCAACCCCAGTCTTGAGCCGATGCTCCTATCAACTGAGCTATTTTTAGCACCTGAAGCTGATGCCCTCTGACCCACTGAGCTATGGTGCCTGGAACCAATGCCCAAATCAAACGAATCACTGGCTGCCGGAGAAAAAGAGGGAGGGGGAGAGAAGCAGATGGTCACTTCTGCGTGCCCTAACTGGGAATGGAGCCCAGGAGGTCCATATGCCTGGTTGACGCTCTATCCACTGAGCCAACTGGCCAGGGCCCTTTTCATATTCTGTTGCCTGGTAATCTCCTGTTCCTTCTTCAAGCTCAGTTGATGTGTCACCTCCTCCAGAAAGCCATCCCTCACTGCCCTAGGCCAGGTTAAGTACCCATTCTGTGCTTCCTAGGCCCTGTCCTTACCACTAGCTATCAAAGCACTCAAGAATCTGACACGAGAGCTGGGCAATCTGGGTTTGAATCTTGGATGGTAAGCCCTCTTACCATCAGGAAGCCTTGGTGGTGATTTGCTTAACTTCTCTGTGCCTCTATTTTTCCTTCTGTAAAATGGGTATAACAACAGTACCTGTCTCACAGGTTGTTATGAGAATGAAATGAACAGTTAAATTCTTAGAGGAAATTCTTGCCACGTAGTAAGTTCTCAATGAATGATAATTAGTGCTGTAATGCTTATTACACTATTGTCACTTATTTTGTGGTGACAGAGACAGAGAGACAGAGAGAGGGACAGAAAGAGGGACAGATAGGGACAGACAGACAGGAAGGGAGAGAGATGAGAAGCATCAATTCTTCGTTGCGGCACCTTCGTTGTTCACTGATTGCTTTCTCATATGTGCCCTGACTGGGGGGCTACAGGAGACTGAGTGACCTTGGGCTCAAACCAGATGAGCCCACGCTCAAGCCTCCACAGTGGTTGGCAAACTCCTTAGTCAACCAAATATCAACAGTACAATGATTGAAATTTTTTTTGAGAGCCACATTTTTAAAACATAAACTATAGCCTGACCAGGCGGTGGCGCAGTGGATTGAGCGTTGGACTGGGATGCAGAGGACCCAGGTTCGAGACCCCGAAGTCACCAGCATGAGCATGGGCTCATCTGGTTTGCGCAAAAGGCTACCAGCTTGAACCCAAGGTCACTGTGTCCAACAAGGGGTTACTCGGTCTGCTGAAGGCCCGCGGTCAAGGCACACATGAGAAAGCAATCAATGAACAACTAAGGTGTTGCAACATGCAATGAAAAACTAATGATTGATGCTTCTCATCTCTCTCTGTTCCTGTCTGTCTGTCCCTGTCTATCCCTCGCTCTGACTCACTCTCTGTCTCTGTAATAAAATAAATAAATAAATTAATTAAAAATAAAGACTTAAAACATAAACTATAGAGGTAGGTACATTTCTTATCGAGGTAGCGCCCGCACGTGGTATTTTGTGGAAAAGCCACACTCAAGGGGCCAAAGAGCCGCCTGTGGCTCACGAGCCGCAGTTTGCCGACCAGGGAGAGGGGTTTCGAACCTGGGTCCTCCGCATCCCAATCTGACGCTCTAGCTGCTGTGCCACCGCCTGGTCAGGCTGTTGTCACTTCATTTTTATGTTATTCCGATTTCTCTGAAACCTCTGCAGGGACAAGAAGGTTGGAGTGACACAAATTTAGAAGTCACAGAAAACCTGTGGCACTTCGGAAGGGAACTTTGAGGGGCGGGAAGGAGCCAGGCTGGGGGGGAACAAGAGGAAAGGCTCTCCGGGAAGCGTCTGACAGACGTACGGCTGGAGAGAGGAGAAAGCAAACGGCCGGTGTGGATGATAGTGGGCAGAAGAGAGGAAAGGCAACGGGTTGGTAATCCTAAGAAATAATCAGTGCATTCTCATCAATGATCAGATAAAAGACAACTTAAACAACAACGGAAAAATACTTTTCATTCATCAGGTTGGTAAAGTCTTTCAGTGTGAGAGATAGTACAGGGGTCCTAGGGTTATGACCAGAGTCGGATTAAGGTTGGTTGAGGCCCCGGACGCAGAAGAAAATATTGGGCCCCTTACATTAGAAAAAAGTGGCCTGACCAGGCGGTGGCGCAGTGGATAGAGCGTCAGACTGGGGTGCGGAAGACCCAGGTTCGAGACCCCGAGGTCGCCAGCTTGAGCGTGGGCTCATCTGGTTTGAGCAAAAGCTCACCGGCTTGGACCCAAGGTCACTGGCTCAAGCAAGGGGTTCCTCGGTCTGCTGAAGGCCCACGGTCAAAGCACATATGAGAAAGCAATCAATGAACAACTAAGGCAATGGTCCTCAACCTTTCTAATGCCGTGACCCCGCAATACAGTTCCTCATGTTGCGGTGACCCCAAACCAAAAAATAACTTTGGTGGCTACTTCATAACTGTAATTTTGCTACAGTTATGATTCGGAATGTAGATACCTGATATGCATTATGTATTTTCCAATGGCTTTAGGCGACCCCGCTGGGGTCGCGACCCACAGGTTGAGAACCACTGAACTAAGGTGTCGCAATGCGCAACGAAAAACTAATGATTGATGCTACTCATCTCTCTGTTCCTGCCTGTCTGTCCCTGTCTATTGTCTATCCCTCACTCTGACTCTCTCTCTGTCTCTGTAAAAAGAAAAAAGTGTAAAGTTGGGGTTTTGCGGGAACCTTCAGAAATCAGGGCTCAGGGCCCGCGCGCCGGTGCATCCGCCGTTAAATCCGCCTCTGGTTACGACAGTCTCGACAGAACAACTTTTCGAGTTTACGATGCTCACTCCCATAAAAACTTAAGAAAGTCGAGACGTGAGTGTCCTGGCTGATGCCGGTAGTGTCATACTCACAGACCACGTGGGCGAACTAGTTTGGTGGCGCGTGGGCGGGCGTTCAGGCGGAAGAATACGCAGGAACGCGCGCAGGAGCGAGGGCGTCGCCGCCCCACTGCGCTACGTGCGCCATTTTGGACTGTTAAAAGCGCAAGTGTGCCTTTGGTGTGGCTTCGTTTGGAGACTCTTTGGGCCTTATCATGGCTCCTACACAAAAGTCGGTGTCTTCAGACGGTCATGCTTCGAAGAAGAGGAAGGCCATCGCGATGGATGTCACAGAGCTACAGGCGTCACACGGAGAGGAGCTGTCTGCTGAGGACCTCGTCCAGTCAGAGAAGCAGCTGACTGAAGAGGCAGAGATGGAAACCCCAGAACCCAAGAGATTGACTACCAAGGGTTTGGCAGACGGTTTTCCTAAAATAGAGGATGGGTTGGCAACTCATCAGGCTGAGGACCCCAGCGATGACAGACTCAGTAAGGTCCACAGAGCTGTGATGGATTCCTCGCGACGCTATCGGCAGATTTTGGAAGAGAAGTCCTCAACCTTCCAGACTAGCCTGGAACAATTCTTTAAGAAGGCAGAGAGGCCTGCAGCAGATCCTGTGCCCTCTACATCAGCTGCTCCTCGAAATGAAACACCTGTCGTGCAGGTAGAATCATCCCCAGCCTCTCCTGCATGCTCCTCAGGCAACCTTGATTCTCCCGACCCGGCAATTCCAGCACCTTCTGCAGCTTCTCCTGCCTCTCCAGCTTCCTGCTCCCAGTGGGTCCCTCTCTCCCACCTTCCAGGGTGCAAGCCGACCACAGGAACGAAGGTAAGGAATTTATTTTACACTCATTTCTTTCTGTTACTACAGTGCAGCGTACAGGACGGTACATTTACGTCCTTTTCCTTCTTCCGGGGCTTAGTTGTGTTGCAGGGGTCGGCAAGCTCGTTAGTCAACAGAGCCAGATATCAACAGCACAGCGACTAAAATTTCTTTTGGGAGCCAAATATTTTAAACTTAAACTCTATAGTACAGTGGTCCCCAACCCCCCGGGCCACGGACCAGTACTGGTCCGTGGGCCATTTGGTACCGGTCCGCAGAGAAAGAATAAATAACATGAAACGTTGTCAGAATAACAAATTTAAATACAGCCTGAATAATGAGGACCTGCTCGTTCCTCGTTTAACTTAGCCCAGTACATATCGTAAGTTCGACAATTATATTCAAAAATACCAGTTTTTACGCCGGTCACATAATTTTATTTTGTGCATTTATCCGTCCCACCCTAAAGGCCGATCCGTGAAAATATTTTCTGACATTAAACTGGTCCGTGGCCCAAAAAAGGTTGGGGACCACTGCTCTGGTACATTCCTTATGGAGGCGGCGCCCGCACGTGGTACTTTGTGGCAGCGCCGCGCTCAAGGGGCCGGAGAGCCGCGTGTGGCTCGCGAGCCGCCGTTTGCCGACCGCTGTACCTGGAGTATGATGTTACAACTGTGTTAGGATAGGGCAGGAACTTAGGCTAGGGGGTGTTTTGACTTACACCAAAATTCAAGCTACATCGCTGTTGCAGGAAAGGGACTATGTCGTAACCTGAGGACCCCTGTATTGAGCACGGGGTGTGGTCCAGGGGAATGTGACCTCACACCCGCTAGAGAGAGTGAGTTGGTACCACTGCTTCGGAAGGCAGTCTGCCAGGGTCAGTTAAAATGTAGAACGTATCCCTCCCCTACGCCCCAGAAGTGATCCTCCACATGCCGTGGGTGCACAAGAATGTCCACTGAAGCCCAGTTGTTAATGGCGTCCACCTGAACAAGGTCAACGCCCTGGCTGAGTGAGCCAGGTGCATAGAACATAACCAGGAATCCTGTCCAACAGTTAAAAAGAATGAAATAGAGCTGTAGGATTGTCAAAATTGGAAAGAGTGTCAAGACAGAGCCTTGAGTTGGGGGGAGGATTAGTTTATAGCATGATGCTGACAGTGAGATGCCTAGAGGCGGATTCAGTTCGGTTGAGGCCCTGGGCACAGAAGAAAATATTGGGCCTCTTAAAAAAAAAGAGAGAGAAAAAGTAAAAATGTATGTTAACCATATTTTAAAATAAATAAAGTGTTATGTACTATTAGTGTTAAAATTGCATAGAGGAAACCAAACTTGGTGTCATTAGGAAAAAGGGTAAAGTTGGGGGTTTTGCGGGGCCCTTCAGAAGTCGGGGCCCACGGCACTCGCCCAGTGTGCCCGCCGTTAAATCTGCCTCTGGTGATGCCTTTTAGTGAAACAGAAACGCAAAGAAACTAGGCACACAGAGAGCTGTTACGGATGCCCACCATCGCATACCTGTGTGTGTGTGTGTGTGTGTGTGTCTCAGAAGAAATCTGTGAGTTAGGCACAGTGGTAACTATGGCCTCCAACTAGGACAAAAGGGACCAGGATCGGGGATGGTGGTCAGATGGGACCCTACTCGTAATGCTTTAAATGTTTACATGGAGAAGGCAGTCGTGTATTCAATTACTTGTGTCAATGAAAAGCAACAAAAACCACGGCTGGATTGCTGGGGTGGGTTTGTGAGCCAGAAGGCTATCAGAGACCCTGTTGCCTGTTGAGATGGGGCAAGCCCCATGCCGCTGACGGGCGCTCTCACTGCCGCCCTCCTACCTTCTGGCACACGGCCAGGGCGGCCAGGGCGTTAGAGCGCTTGTCTCCATCCGCTCAGGGCGCTTGTCTCCATCCGCTCAGGCGCTTGTCTTCATCCGCTCAGGGTGCTTGTCTCCGTCCTTTTAGGGCGCTTGTCTCCATCCGCTTAGGGCGCTTGTCTCCATCCTCTTAGGGCGGTTGTCTCCATCTTCTCAGGGCGCTTGTCTCCATCCGCTCATCCTTTTCGGGCACTTGTCTCCATCCTCTCAGGGCGCTTGTCTCCATCCTCTCAGGGTGCTTGTCTCCATCCTCTTAGGGCGCTTGTCTCCAGCCTCTCAGGGCGCTTGTCTCCATCCTCTTAGGGCACTTGTCTCCATCCGCTCATCCTTTTAGAGCGCTTGTCTCCATCCTCTTAGGACGCTTGTCTCCATCTTCTCAGGGCGCTTGTCTCCATCCGCTCATCCTTTTAGGGCTCTTGTCTCCATCCGCTCAGGGCGCTTGTCTCCATCCTCTCAGGGCGCTTGTCTCCATCCTCTCAGGGCGCTTGTCTCCATCCGCTCAAGGCGCTTGTCTCCATCCTCTCAGGGCGCTTGTCTCCATCCTCTCAGGGCGCTTGTCTCCATCCGCTTAGGGCGCTTGTCTCCATCCTCTCAGGGCGCTTGTCTCCATCCGCTTAGGGCGCTTGTCTCCATCCTCTCAGGGCGCTTGTCTCCAGCCTCTCAGGGCGCTTGTCTCCATCCGCTCAAGGCGCTTGTCTCCATCCGCTCAGGGCGCTTGTCTTCATCCTCTCAGGGCGCTTGTCTCCATCCGCTTAGGGCGCTTGTCTCCATCCTCTCAGGGCGCTTGTCTCCAGCCTCTCAGGGCGCTTGTCTCCATCCGCTCAAGGCGCTTGTCTCCATCCGCTCAAGGCGCTTGTCTCCATCCGCTCATCCTTTTAGGGCGCTTGTCTCCATCTGCTCAGGGCGCTTGTCTTCATCCGCTCAGGCGCTTGTCTTCATCGCCACCCACTTAAAGCGCTTGTCTCCATCTGCTGGGCAGACAGACGGTGCCTGCCATCAGTGGACCCACGGGACTGCGTGTTGCTCAGTGAAGCCATCCGCATCCTCTCGCCCAATGAGGGAGCACTTGGGTATGTTCTTTTTCTCTTATAACACCTTCACTTAATGTACAGAATTCATATTTATATTTCTAAAATCTTCCTATTCACGTTCAGCACTCTGGCATTTTGAGCCGGCCTAGGCTAGGCGTGAAAGGAAAAACGAACAAAACCCAACCTGACTTTTGAGGTGGCTGAGAGGGAATGGTGGGCTTCCCTGAGGCCTCATCGCTGACCACCGCTTGTCAGTGCTTTTGCTTAAACGCCATTTACTTGCTTTCTACTTTCTTTAATTAAGGGTGTAATTGCATGACCAGCAGTGGATAGACCATGGGCCTGGGATGCAGAGGACCCAGGTTTGAAACCCAAAGTTGCCTGCTTGATCGCAGGCTTATCCGGCTTGTGCGTGGGATCATAGGCATGACCCCATGGTTGCTGGCTTGAGCCCAAAGGTTACTGGCTTGAAGCCCAAGGTCGCTGGCTTGAGCGATGGGTCACTTGGTCTGCTGTAGCCCCCTGGTCAAGGCACATATGAGAAAGCAATCAGTGAACAAAGGTGCCACAACAAAGAATTGATGCTTCTCATCTCCTTCCTGTCTGTCTGTCCCTGTCTGTTACTCTCATTAAAAAAAAAAGTGTAGCCTGACCTGTGGTGGCGCAGTGTATAGGGCGTCGACCTGGAAATGCTGAGGTCGCTGGTTCGAAGCCCTGAGCTTGCCTGGTCAAGGCACATATGGGAGATGATGCTTCCAGCTCCTCCTCCCCTTCTCTCTCTCTGTCTCTCCCTCTCCTCTCTAGAATGAAAAAAAAAAAAAAAGTGTAATTTACATGCAGTAAAATGTACATATTTGAAGTGGGCAGGTCAGTGAATCTTTACATATGTGCACACCCGGCAACACTTCCAAGACTTTAACACTTAAAATGTGTGCAGCCTCCAAGAAGCCTCCTTCACCATTGCAAGGAATTGTTACTGCTGTTATTGGCATGCACAGATCTCATGACCCGTGAAAAAAAGAGTCCCCTCTGGCCGGGCTCCCTGGGAACAGTTCTGGAGGTTTCTGAACCTCATTCTGAACCTTCTGAACCTCATTCTGAAACCAGTCCTTTGTGAGCTGTCTCCAGGGGACAGAGGATTCTCATTTTAAGCTGCACCAACCGTCAAGGTGACAAGAGAGTTTTGGGACCCAGAGTCAAGACACATCGTATATCTCAAGGTTCTGGCGCTGGTTCATTTACATAATATGTGTGCTTCAATGGTTACAATGAGTACACGGTAAAGACAAATTCAAACAGCGTGAAAGAGACTAGAGCAATCAGTGCATTTCTCTCCCACCTGGACACCCTAGACAGCCACCATCTGTGCAAGGGCAGCAGCCGTGGACGGAGCTTTGTGCACACGGCCTTGCGGCAACGCCCGAGCACCAACACGCACCTGTGTAATGAGATGGTAAATATTGCTGCATCCTCCCCGCACAGCACAATCGCTGGCTCATACAGATTAAACACACTGTTGACATGCTACTTTTTTCACTTGATACGTCCTATCAGTTAGTTGTTACCTTTTTAAACGAGCTCTTAAGATGCTCATTGGGAAAGAGAACAATAATAGTGAGCATTTCTGTGGTACTTACCATGTTTTGGGCGCTATTCTAAACACTTCACGTATGTCACTTAACACATATTTTTTATCTTCTTCGTGTCTCATCAAATGGCATGAATTCCTTTAAGTGATATTACTTGGTCAAAGGAAACATTGTCTCACGTTGGTCAGTGTTTTCCAGTGAGACTGTTGCACGCCACATGAGTGCACCTGTGATTCTCTGGCCCTAAGGTTCCCGCTCACTCCAGGTGCCACCATCTCTCTGAGGCAGGAAGTGTGTGACTCCCCCACGCCCTGTGTCTGCCGCCCAGGCATGGCCCCCTTGAGACTGTGCTGTCGAACTTTCCCCTGAGAGTCCCAGAAGTTAGACAAAAAGGAAGTGCATCCAAAAATGACACTTCTTAGAACTGCTCGAAAGCCCTGATTTTCATGATTGCAATCTACAGATAACGGCTCGGACGTGCCGAATTTCCGACACTGCTCATGTGGCCGCCCGTCCCCCCAACTTGTCCTGACGTCTTAGAGATGCTCAGCTGACGCCGTGACGTTAGCAAAGCCCGCTGGACAGAGTTTCCGACTGTTTGTTGGAAGAACTAGTTTCCTTTCCCATTAAACAAACATGTTTTTCCTTGAAACTTCCTGTTATGAAAACTTCAAAAGTCAGAGGTTAGAAGTAAGGTAACACAAACAGCCGCGGGCCCTCCACAAAGGGTCAGCAGCCGTCCACGTAGATCTCCGCGCCCACCTTCTGCCAAGGCGCTTGGGACTCCTCACTCCGACACGCACAGCACACGTCTCCTAAGAAGATGTGTGTTCTCTCACCTCACATCTAAGAAAATCCATAATAATTGAAAAGCCTCATCTAATGTCCAGTCTATACTTAAATTCCCCCAGTTGTCCTAAGAATTCTTTTTACATCTACGGCTTCTGAATCAGAATCCAGTTGAGGGTTGCAGGTTATATTTGATATTATTATGTCTCTTTCCTCATTTTTCCCTTTCAAACAGCCCCCTCATTTTTTGCTCTCTTCTTTTATCTTCTTTTCCCTTCTTTTGTTTGACTGGATTCTTCCTCTGTCTTATAGAATAGCCCACCTGCCTCTCTGACTGACTGTCTCTGCCACCCCACCCACCCCGGATGGTTTATAACATGTTCCTCTATCTCAGGGGTCCCCAAACTTTTTACATAGGGGGCCAATTCTCTGTCCCTCAGACCGTTGGAGGGCCGGAGTATAAAAAAAACTATGAACAAATCCCTATGCACACTGCACATATCTTATTTTTAAGTAAAAAAACAAAACGGGAACAAATACAATATTTAAAATAAAGAACAAGGAAATTTAAATCAACAAACTGACCAGTATTTCAATGGGAACTATGCTCCTCTCACTGACCACCAATGAAACAGGTGCCCCTTCCAGAAGTGCGGTGGGGGCTGGATAAATGGCCTCGGGGCCGCAGTTTGGGGACCCCTGCTCTATCCTCTGTGACTCCCCAGAAACTGAACATTAGGTCTATACACTCATCTGAATTCAGGTTGCACATTTTTTGGTTGGGAGACCTCCCAGGTGGTGGTGGGGTTTGTGTACTTTGTTAGGTCCTCTGAGAGGAATCACGCCCAAGGCCAAATGGGGGGGGACAAAGAACAAGGCTTATCGTTACATCTGGATGCAGATGGACTGAGGCTGAACTTGGCGTCAGCATTGGGTGCTGCTCAGAGAGCCACATGCTTTCACTGGGGCAAATGTGGGCAAGCCCTGGCGGCTTCCAGATGGAGATAAGGCAGATGTTCGTCAGAGGAGGCCATGTCCCTTGATTGTGGTCAGGATGAGATCTCTACCTGGAAGGGCTTATCTGGTTTCCCAGGGCACTCTGTCCTTGGTGACTTTGTCTACGTGCAGGGACTCAGCTGCTGGTCATTTTCCCATGGCTGGGGGGGTGGGAGGGGGGAGGCATGGAGAGAAAAAGCTCAGCCCTTTCATTTCAGACTCGTTCTTTGATGTTGATCAAGGAAGGCAAAGGGACAAAGGTTGCTGTTCTTGTAGTTCTTCTATGGTTACTTCCTGCTGAGCGGGGGCAAGGGAAGGATTTTGCCTGAAAGAAAAGAAAAGGGTAGCCCTGGCCGGTTGGCTCAGTGGTAGAGTGTCGGCCTGGCGTGCAGAAGTCCCGGGTTCGATTCCCGGCCAGGGCACACAGGAGAGGCGCCCATCTGCTTCTCCACCCCCCCTCCTTCCTCTCTGTCTCTCTCTTCCCCTCTCGCAGCCGAGGCTCCATTGGAGCAAAGATGGCCTGGGCGCTGGGGATGGCTCCTTGGCCTCTGCCCCAGGCGCTAGAGTGGCTCTGGTCACAACAGAGCAACGGCCCAGAGGGGCAGAGCATCGCCCCTTGGTGGACAGAGCATCGCCCCCTGGTGGGCGTGCCGGGTGGATCCCAGTCGGGCGCATGTGGGAGTCTGTCTGTCTCTCCCCATTTCCAGCTTCAGAAAAGAAAAGAAAAGAAAAGAAAAGGGCAGAAGCCATTAAACTTCCTGTGGGGAAAGGGGTTGGTAGTGGGGAAGCTGTGGGAGAAGCATCTCTCCTATAGACTTGTTGGTAACGACTTGTACTTGGTGGTGAAGGAAGGTTCGGAGGAGCCGGAGGAGGCATGGGCTGAGGAGGAGGAGAAGGAGTCGGAGCATCAAGGGAGCTACAGAGGGTCCGGGCTGCTTCCGAACTGTTGGAGAGGAGCAGCCATAGAAGGAAGCCAGCCAGGAGGTTCCCAAGGCCTCTCTGTTACAGAAGTGGGAGTCAAGTCTGAGAGAAACTGAGCAATTTGCTCCTAGTTTAGGATATGCTAGACCCGATATTGTCTCCCACAACATCTGACCTTTAAAGCCAGTAGCCGCGGCCACCATCACAGCCGCCTGGCCCATGCAGGTTCGCATTTGATTCGGGCAGATGGTAATGAAACAACAGAGCCAAGAACTGGCGGGCCATTAGCTTTAATCCTAGCTTGCACCCAGCGGGCAAGAAATACACACAGTGGGAAAACATTTCCCTTTCCATTCAGGGCTCCCAAAGCCACTGATTTGTCTGAGTTTCCTAGAATCAAAGGTTTCTAGCTCACCAGCCTTATTCACCTCTGTTCCCCATCTCCTTCTCTCTGCACAAACTGGCTTCTCCTTCAGCACTCCGCCATCTTGGCTGCTTCTCCTCTCCTCCACGTGGCCTTTCTCTGCTCTGCTCTCTAATGCTAATCTCAGGAACCGAGAGAAAGCAAGCTCCCAGTCTGCCCCATTTTATAGTGTAGAAATCCAAACCTTTAATCCAATATACAAACAAGGAAGTCTCTGATACAAAGTCACTTATCTGAGGCATAATGGGATTCCTCATGAGAGTGCACCACCCCACATTATGCAATAGTCAAGGGTGTGGGGAAAAGCTTAATCTTAAAACTAAGCCTTAGGCTATAACAACCTTGCCTGCTTACAGCCTGTCCCCCACACCCAATGGAAACTATAAGCGAGCAAACATATATCATATTTGAAAACTTATTTGACCAACAACCTCTGTTCCCCATCTTCTCTCTCTGCACAAACTCTGCACAAACTGGCTTCTCCTTCAGCACTCTACCATCTTGGCTGCTTCTCCTCTCCTCCACGTGGCTTTTCTCTGCTCTGCTCTCTAATGCTAATCTCAGGAACCAAGAGAGAGCAAGTTCCCGGTCTGCTCCATTTTATAGTGTAGAAATCCAAACCTTTAATCTAATATACAAACAAGGAAGTCTCTGATACAAAGTCACTTATCTGAGGCATAATGGGATTCCTCATGAGAGTGCACCACCCGCTATCATGCAATAGTCAAGGGTGTGGGGAAAAGCTTAGTCTTAAAACTAAGCATGCTTGACCAGGCAGTGGCGCAGTGGATAGAGCATCGGACTGGGATGCGGAGGACTCAGGTTTGAGACCCCGAGGTCGCCAGCTTGAGCGCAGGCTCATCTGGTTTGAGCAAAAAGCTCACCAGCTTGGACCCAAGGTTGCTGGCTTGAGCAAGGGGTTTCTTGGTCTGCTGGAGGCCCGTGGTCAAGGCACATATGAGAAAACAATCAATGAACAACTAATGTGTCGCAACGCACAATGAAAAACTAATGATTGATGCTTCTCATCTCTCCGTTCCTGTCTGTCTGTCTCTGACTCTCTGTCTCTGTAAAAAAACAAAACAAAAACAAAACAACTAAGCCTTAGGCTATAACAACCCTGCCTGCTCACAGCCTGTCCCCACACCCAATGCAAACTATTTATATAAGCGAGCAAACATATATATCCATTTACAAACTTATTTAACCAACTTTCCACCCCTTTTGCTCACTTCACAATCTAAAGCACAGGTATTCCTGCACAAGGAAATTAGGCACATTACACAAATTACAACAACATGACTGTAAGGCCAGGAGCCGCCATCGTGGCCATTCACATGCAGGTTCCCATTGGATTCGGGCAGACGATAAAGAAATGGCGGAGTCAGAGGATGGGGGGCCATCCTATTTATTGGTGTCTCACCAAGACAGGCAAACCACAAAAGAAGACAAGGGAAAAGCAGAAAACCAGCTCTTCCCATGAAGGGCAAGGGATCAGGGAAGCCCCTGCAATTGTGATAGCAGGAACTGTGTGTCCAAGCTCCTGGTCTGTCCCACTTTATAGTGTAGAAAACCAAAATCTCTTAATCCAATATACAAACAAGGAAGTCTCTGATACAAAGTCACTTATCCAAGGCATAATTGGATTCCTCATGAGAGTGCACCACCCAGATCATACAATCAGTCAAGGGTGTGGGGAAAAGCTTAGTCCCAAAACCAAACCTTAGGCTACAACGACCTGGCCTGCTTAAAGCCTGTCCCCCACACCCAATATAAGTCACAAGCGAGCAAACATATATATCATATTTACAAACTTATTTGACCAACAATGACAAATCATACAATTTCAACAGTTACAAGATACATTTCACCAGTCTCTGAGCACTTTGTCAAAAGTGCAAAATGCCCTCTGACTTCTTTCCAGCCATGGTAAGAGCTTCCGGGACAGAGGAAGGGCCTCTAGCAAAGCCGCCCCCACCCCCATCAGGGTATTTCACATTGTCCAAAATCCATAAGTCCACCCAACAAAGGAGCTAGTGCTCATTTCAGTCATAGTCCAGGAATCAGTCCATGTACACGGGGCCTCAGCTACCCCCCCCCTCCATCCCTGCCGTCCTGGCAGGTCTTACGCTGTCCCAAAGAGGAGCATGTGGCAATGGCAGTCAGCATTTCCATCTCTGCTCCGGAGAGCATGATGGCATGCACCCCTATGTCCCCAAATCACAGACCTACCAGGGACATAGCAGGTACTCCTTGCTGCTGGGCCTCACCTTCTGGAGACTGCGGATTGCAACTCCAGCCCGATTCTCCTCATCCTCCAAAGAGGAACTGAAAACAACAGCTCCTGCTGCCGGCCTTGCAGCCCTGGACCCGGCCTCAACCCTGGCCTCCTGCCGCTGCTGGCTCTCCACAATGTCCAGGGAAATCGGCAACTCACGAACTGGTGATTTCTTCTCCAGAGGCTGCTCCATTTCCAAGTGAATCTCGCAAACCTGGTCTGGCTCCTTCTCCGGCGCTTCCTCCAGCTCCAGGGTCGGCATCTCTTTCTCCCACGTTTGCTCCAGCTCCTTCCACTGCTCGGTTTGCAGGTCCCGGGCAGCCTCTTCCACAGAGCTCTCAGTTTCCTCATGCATGGCTGTAAAAGTCAGCCAGCCTACGGTCCCCAAAAGGACAACTATGGTGTAAAGCCAGTAGTCACGGCCACTATCATAGCAGCCTGGCCCTTGCAGGTTTGCACTGGATTCGGACAGACAATAATGAAACAACAGAGCCAAAAACTGGTGGGCCATCGGCTTTAATCCTAGCTTGCACCCAGCGGGCAAGTAAAAACACACACTGGGCTCCAAAATCCACTCATTCAGTGCTCACAAAGCTACTGATTTATCCGAGTTTTCTAGAATCAAAGGTTTCTAGCTCACTGGACTTATTCACCTCTGTTCCCCATCTTCTCTCTGCACAAACTCTGCACAAACTGGCTTCTCACTCAGCACTCCACCATCTTGGCTGCTTCTCCTTTCCTCCACGTGGCCTTTCCCTGCTCTGCTCTCTAATGCTAATCTCAGGAACTGAGAGAGAGAGCAAGCTCCCAGTCTGCCCCACTTTATAGTGTAGAAACCAAAACCTTTAATCCAATAGACCAACAAGGAAGTCTCTGATACAAAGACACTTATCTGAGGCATGATGGGATTCCTCATGAGAGTGCACCACCCCACATCAAAAAGGGTGGGAAAGGCTTAGTCCTAAAACCAAGCCCCAGGCTACAAGGATCCTGCCTGCCCACAACCTGCCCCCAACACACATTAATATAATCACGCCCATCCCAAGCAATCACCTGGGCCACGGGCTTCCATGTGGGCAGCGCCATCTTTAACAAAGTGAGCATAATATATTTTATCTGCCCAACACATGGGGGACCATAACAGCACCCAGTCCTCTACTCCAGTGGTCCCCAACCTTTTTTGGGCCACGGACTGGTTTAATGTCAGAAAATATTTTCACAGACCGGCCTTTAGGGTGGGACGGATAAATGTATCACGTGACCGAGACAAGCATCAAGAGTGAGTCTTAGACGGATGTAACAGAGGGAATCTGGTCATTTTTTAAAAATAAAATATTGTTCAGACTTAAATATAAATAAAACAGAAATAATATGTTATTTATTCTTTCTCTGCGGACCAGTACCAAATGGCCCACGGACCACTGCTCTACTCCACCGCTTAAAAGTGGTGGTGGCTCCACACCGAATTCCGAATCCTGCCACAGACTACACCAAATGTAAAGCCAGTAGCCGCTGCCACCATCACAGCCGCCTGGCCCATGCAGGTTCACATTTGATTCGGACAGACGGTAATGAAACAACAGAGCCAAGAACTGGTGGGCCATCATCTTTCTTTCTTTTTTTTTTTTTTACAGAGACAGAGAGAGAGTCAGAGAGAGGGATAGACAGGGACAGACAGACAGGAACGGAGAGAGATGAGAAGCATCAATCATCAGTTTTTCATTGCGACACCTTAGTTGTTCATTGATTGCTTTCTCATATGTGCCTTGACTGTGGGCCGTCAACAGACCGAGTAACCCCTTGCTCAAGCCAGCGACCTTGAGTCCAAGCTGGTGAGCTTTGCTCAAACCAGATGAGCCCGTGCTCAAGCTGGCGACCTTGAGGTCTCGAACCTGGGTCCTCCGCATCCCAGTTCGACGCTCTATCCACTGCACTGCCGCCTGGTCAGGCTGGGCCATCATCTTTATCCTAGCTTGCACCCGGCAGGCAAGAAATACACACAGTGGGAAAACACTTCCCTTTCCATTCAGGGCTCCCAAAGCCACTGACTTATCCGATTTTCCTAGAATCAAAGGTTTCCAGCTCACCAGACTTACTCACCTCTGTTCCCCATCTACTTCTCTCTGCACAAACTGGCTTCTCCTTCAGCACTCCACCATCTTGGCTGCTTCTCCTCTCCTCCACGTGGCCTTTCTCTGCTCTGCTCTCTAATGCTAATCTCAGGAACCGAGAGATTCCTGAGATTAGCATCTCCTGGTCTGCCCCACTTTATAGTGTAGAAATCCAAACCTTTAATCCAATATACAAACAAGGAAGGCTCTGATACAAAGTCACTTATCTGAGGCATAATGGGATTTCTCATGAGAGTGCACCACCCCCTATCATGCAACAGTCAAGGGTGTGGGGAAAAGCTTAGTCTTAAAACTAAGGATTAGGACAGGGGTAGTCAACCTTTTTATACGTACTGCCCACTTTTATATCTCTGTTAGTAGTAAAATTTTCTAACCGCCCACCAGTTCCACAGTAATGGTGATTTATAAAGTAGGGAAGTAACTTTACTTTATAAAATTTATAAAGCAGAGTTACAGCAAGTTAAAGCATATAATAATAATTACTTACCAAGTACTTTATGTCAGATTTTCACTAAGTTTGGCAGAATAAATCTTTATAAAACAACTTACTATAGTTAAATCTATCTTTTTATTTATACTTTGGTTGCTCTGCTACCGCCCACCACAAAAGCTGGAACGCCCACTAGTGGGTGGTAGGGACCAGGTTGACTACCACTGCCTTAGGCTATAACGACCCTGCCTGCTTACAGCCTGTCCCCCACACACAATGCAAACTATAAGCGAGCAAACATATACATGTGTCCGTAAAGTCATGGTGCACTTTTGACCAGTCACAGGAAAGCAACAAAAGACGATAGAAATGTGAAATCTGCACCAAGTAAAAGGAAAACCCTCCCAGTTTCTGTAGGATGATGTGGCAGCATGTGCGCATGCGCAGGTGATGATGTAACACCGTGTATACAGCGGAGCAGCCCACGGCCATGCCAGTCGAGATGTGGACGGTACAGAGGAAAGTTCAGTGTGTTCTGTGGCTCGCTAAATTCGAATTCGTGACCAAAGTGCAACGTGAATATCAGCATGTTTATAACGAAGCGCCACCACATAGGAATAACATTACTCGGTGGGATAAGCAGTTGAAGGAAACCGGCAGTTTGGTGGAGAAACCCCGTTCTGGTAGGCCATCAGTCAGTGACGAGTCTGTAGAGGCTCTACGGGATAGCTACCTAAGGAGCCCTAAAAAATCTATGCGTGAGCCCACATCAAACTGCACTGAATAGGTATGAAACTGGGAGAGTTTTCCTTTTATTTGGTGCAGATTTCACATTTCTATCGTCTTTTGTTGCTTTCCTGTGACTGGTCAAAAGTGCACCATGACTTTACGGACACATTATATATCATATTTACAAACTTATTTGACAAACACGATCCCAGAGCCAACCTCTTCTTAATGGCTGCTGGAACTGCTAGGAGACTGCTTTCTCATATGTGCCTTGAGCAAAGGGGGCTCCCGCTAAGTCAGTGACCCCTTGCTCAAGCCAGCGACCTTGGGCTTCAAGCCAATGACCTTTGGGCTCAAGCCAGCAACCATGTGGTCCTGTCTGTGATCCCATGCTCAAGCTGGATGAGCTCGTGCTCAAACCGGTGACCTCAGGGTTTCCAACCTCGGTCCTCAGTGTCCCAGCCACCATTCTATGTACTGTGCCACTGCCTGGTCAGGCAATAACACATTTCTTTTATCGTGTTGAATAATATTTCATTGTCTGGATGTACATTTTATCCATTCACCTACTGAAGGACATCTTGTTTACTCCCAAGTTTTGGCAGTCACGAACAAAGCAGCTGTACACGTTCATATGCAGATATTTGTGTAGCTAGGGACCTCTGACTCATCGGGGTGAATACCAAGGGGCACGATTGCTGGATCGTGTGGTAAGAGTATGTTTGGCTTTACGATTCCCTCTTCTAGAGTCCCAGTCCTCACCAACACTTCCATCTGGTCTTCTAATTCATTGAACATTTACAGGAAGGAAGGGAGTAAGGGAGGAAGGGGAAGGGGAAGGGGAAGGGGAAGGGGAAGGGGAAGGGGAGGAGGAAAGGAGAGGAGAGGAGAGGAGAGGTTAGGTTAGTGAGGAATACCATACAGTCATTTTTATTCCAGTGAAATCAGGTTACACTGAGCATCAAAGAACAACCCACATGGTGCAAAAAGAAAGATTACAAAAGGCCAACCTAAGTGGGGTGAGAAAGAGAGGGAAGCTCTGCTCTCTCGCCCCGATGAAGACTTTGAGACCCCAGGTATGTATCTGAGTCACATGTCCAGGTGAGGGAAGGAAGGTGGGTTGGGAGTGGCAGAGAAGGGGCTCTTCTTTCAAGGGCTCTAGACAATACCAGGAGACCCAGGACCTTTGCAGTGGCTAGGGGGAGGGGAAGTGTGTGACTTCAGACCAGGCATTCAGCCACCTGGGTCTCAGTTTCTTCTTCGTCAAAATCAGGGAGAGTGGATGTTGTCATCCAACAAGCCGTCCCAAACCTGTGCTCTGAGCATCTACAGACCCAGCGTGAGTGGTGCTTAACTGCCGGGAACCCTGACCTTCCAGGGTGGTTTTCACTGAGGCTGTAACTGCCGCACCTGGGCCAGTCGCGGCCCAGACCCAGGGCAAGGTCACCTGGTGGGCCCCTTCCCACCACTCTTTCCCCTGGGGAGGGACTAGGGTTTCACACAGAGCAGCCAAGACTTATAAATAGCAGCTGGCAACTCACAGGCCAGCCCTCCCAGGCTCCGAAAAGGAAGTGAGAAAAAGGTGGGCACTCTTGTTCTTTCTGCAGAAAAGAACCGTTTCTGCAATTACCTCACCAGGGTCTCCCCTGGGCCCAGCACCAACCTGGCCCACCACTCACCGCTCAGGCCACTAGCTCCTCTCTGTGCGGAGGGCCGGGCGGGCAGAGGGAGACCCAGGCATGCAGAGAGTGTGCCAGGAGTGTGCCAAGGCCGGACCTGGCTCCTCTCTCTCACGCTGCTCTCTGAACGACTCTTTGTTCGATAGGGGTCTCTCCGACAAAGCTGTAGGGACATCGCGGTGCCCAGGGGGCCCGAGAGGGGGGCGTCCTCCCAGGTGACACTCCAGCAGGGGCTGACTCAGGGTGAAGCCTTTGGTGTGAGGTGCATTCACCTGTGAATCAAGAGAGGCACCCGACCTTCTGAGGCCAAGCTCTGCTGGGGGCTCAGTGCAGCATCCGAGAATAACCTGACCCAGCCAGGCCCCCCGCGGGCCGATGACCCAGCCAGGCCCCCCGCGGGCCGATGACCCAGCCAGGCCCCCCGCGGGCCGAGCTTGCGCACGGTGGCCGCCACGCCTGTTTGAAGCAGCGTCCAATGGGAAAGATACATGTGTTGTTTTTTCCCTGACCCTGCTCATACCTTCCTAAAGAGTTTATTTTGCTCCTTTTGTGAGTGAGGGGAGAGTGGGAGGAGGTGAGGGCACAGCATCTGTGCGCAGAGGACCTGTTGGTCACTGTGAGAAAGCCAGGTGTTCCTGAGTGAGATGGAAGCCATGGGGCACCTTGAGGACCTTGACCGCTCCGTCTCTGAAGACCCTGGCCATGGAGATCTCAAGGATCCATTTCCTCCAGGACACATTTGTTCCTTTTCAGGGCTGAGTAATATTCCACCATCCGAGATTTCAGTTCGTCTGTGGAAGGACATCTCTGTTGTTTCCAATGTGGGGCAGTCACCACTAAGGTTGCTCTAAACCTCAGTGTGCTCGTTTGTGGGGACGTCGTCTTTCATTTCTCTTGTGTAGACGTGTGGGCGTGGGATTGCCGACCGGTAGTGTAGGGGGGTTGGTTTAAAATTTCGGGAACCTGTCACAGAATTTTTCAAAATGGTCGTCGTGCCGTCTCTGTTCCAACCAGCAGGAGATGAGCGGTCCAGGGGCGCCACACCCTCAACACCGCGTGGAAGGGTCGGTCTTTTCAATGGTCGCCTTTCTGACAGGTGTGCAGCGGCCTCTCACTGTGGTTTTAATTTTCATTTCCCCGATGACTGATAACGTTGAGCTCCCTCTCAGGTGCAAGTTAGTCACGCATTCTTCTCCCTGGATGAGGTGCAAATTCAAGTCTTGGGCCCGTTTTGGAAAATTAGTTTGTTGTCTTCTTATTGGGTCTTGAGAGTTCTTTACATATTCTGATCACAAGTGTTTTTATCAGATATATAATTTGAAAATATTTTCTCCCAATCTGTGGTTTGTCTTTTCATTCTCTCTTTCTCTCTTTTTTTTTAAAGATTTTATTTATTGATTTTACAGGGTGAGGAGCGAGAGGGAAGGATGGGGAGTGAGAAGTCTCAGCTCATAGTTAATTCACTTTAGTTGTTCATCGGTTGTTTGTCATAAGTGCCCTGACTGGGTAAGCCCAGGGTTTGGAACCGGCGACCTCAGCGTTCCAGGTCGACGCTTTATCCACTTACTTCGCCCCCACAAGGCGTCTTTTCATTCTCTTAACCGTGTTGACTAAAGAGCAGAATGAAGTCAGTTTACCAATTTTTTTACTTTAATGGTTTCGGTTTTTGCTGTTGTATCTAAGAAATCTTTACCCCACCGAGGTTTTCTCAAATATTTTTTCCTGGAAGTATTATATGTTTAGGTTTTACTTGAACTCCATAAGCCCTTTTGGGTTAAGTTTTGTTTTTTTTTGGGGGGGGGTAAGGTTTTGTTTTTTTTTTGTATCTTTTTTTCTGAAGCTGGAAACGGGGAGAGACAGTCAGATAGACTCCCGCATGCGCCAGACCGGGATCCACCCGGCACGCCCACCAGGGGCGATGCTCTGCCCCTCCAGGGCGTCGCTCTGCCGCGACCAGAGCCACTCTAGTGCCTGGGGCAGAGGCCAAGGAGCCATCCCCAGCGCCCGGGCCATCCTTGCTCCAATGGAGCCTTGGCTGCGGGAGGGGAAGAGAGAGACAGAGAGGAAGGAGGGGGTGGGGGTGGAGAAGCAAATGGGCATCTCTCCTATGTGCCCTGGCCGGGGATCGAACCCGGGTCCCCCGCACGCCAGGCCAACGCTCTACCGCTGAGCCAACCAGCCAGGGCGGGGGGGGGGTAAGTTTTATATGTAGCATATTAACTCTATTTTGTATTAATTTCTGTAGATGGACCCAAGTTCACTTTTTTTTTGGCATATGGATTTCAAATTGTTCTAGTACTTGTTGAAAGGCTACCCTTTCTTTACGAAATTGCCTTTGCACCTTCCTTGAAGGGCACGTGTCCAGATATTCTATTTCTAGATTCTCTATTCTGTTCCGTTTAGCTGTCTGTCTCTACACACTGTTGATCACGGTAGCTTTAGCTTTAAACCAACCCGGTTAGCTCTCTACCTTTGTTCTGTGTCGGAGCTGTTTGGGGCATTCTAGGTTCTCTGGAGAATTTTTGACTCAGACACTCAGTGCTTAAACAGTGCCTGACACATCACAGGCAAGAGATATTTGTTTAATAAATTGGTAACCCTATTTGTTTACTCATCACCGCCTTCCTGGCACCTGGCACTGGAATAGTACCTGTGTGAGGTGTAATGCAGGAAGTATTTGGTCACGAATCTTTCACAGAATGTAATCTTCCCGTGGGAAGGCCTAGAAACCCGCAGGAAATTCTGTCAAACAACAGGCTCACTTTTCGGCTCCAGAGCCTGCACTTCCGTCCCCCAGACGAGTAGTGGCTTCAGAGGTCGTACACGTACGTCTCTCTCCTCCTCTCAGCCAGGTTTTGTGTCTGCCAGGGGTGTTCTAGCCCACGGCCGTCCAGCTCCCCAGTGGACGTGAGGCGAGGTGTGGGGACCCCTTGGTGGCACCGTGTGGTGGTCGGGCGTAGTGGGTGGTAGTTCCTGGCGTCCAGTGGCTTGTGGCCAAAGATGCTGACAAACGCGTCCACAAGGTACAGGACAGCCCACGACAGAGGGTTCTCCGGCCCCGAATGCCAATCGTGCTGATGTTGAGAAGTCCTGCTCAGCAGTGGTCGCTGACCTAGACAGATGCTGCTCCATGTCCGGCTGTCCTCACCTACGGCCCTGCACAGGTTGGCCTTCCAAACAGCGCAAACGCTCCAGGGGACGGCTGTGAACCTTCGTAGCACAGCTGCCGCAAAGCACACTGGACTCACAAGGAGCACACTGGAGCCACCGCCATTCTGAGAACTTTGCATACAGAAGCATCTCGGTTTTGAAAACTGAAATTACAGAAGAACCCAAAGAGGAAAGAGAGAGAACTTCACTGTTTGGGCTCAAATTAGCAACCGAAGTATTCTTGGCTCCTGGTCGGAAAGGTGGGTGCTAATCTGAGAGGAGCCCATCTGCCGTGGGGGTGGGGTTTGTTTCGACCTTTGCCCCTTCCCGCTGCTGTCACAAGGGGGGCAGAGGTTTGGGAGGCCAGGTGACTAACTGCGAAGGCAGAGAACAAGATTCACATGCAGACAAAATAGTTTTGTTTTGTTTTTTTTTGTATTTTTCTGAAGCTGGAAATGGGGAGAGACAGACAGACTCCTGCATGCGCCCGACCGGGATCCACCCGGCAAGCCCACCAGGGGGCGACGCTCTGCCCCTCCGGGGCGTCGCTCTGCCACGACCAGAGCCACTCTAGCGCCTGGGGCAGAGGCCAAGGAGCCATCCTCAGCGCCCGGGCCATCTTTGCTCCAATGGAGCCTCGGCTGCGGGAGGGGAAGAGAGAGACAGAGAGGAAGGAGAGGGGGAGGGGTGGAGAAGCAGATGGGCGCTTCTCCTGTGTGCCCTGGCCGGGAATCGAACCCGGGACTTCCACACGCCAGGCCGACGCTCTACCACTGAGCCAACCGGCCAGGGCCCAGACAAAATAGTGTTTAATAGAATGAAAAGATCTGCCGGTCGCTAACTCAGAATAAGACGGGTGATGAGCTGACTCTGACAGGGGTCCAGTGTGACCCAGACCAAAGCGCTGGTCAGAGCGTGGGGAGGAGAGGCGCGAGGCCAGGCCCCATGTGCGGAGCCCCTGTCTGGCTCCACGTGGCCCCGGCTCTGGAAGGGGAGCCCCCTGGTGGAACAGGTGTAGGTGTGGGGCACCTGAGCGACTAGACTTGCACCTTCCCCTGTGGTGGCTACTCGTCTGTTAACTTTAAATGAAGTGAACTGGATAATCCAGTGTCTGAGTCCCAGGAGGCACATTTTGAGTGCTCAGTAGCCATGGCGACTAATGGCTGCCACACTGGACAGCGCAGGCAAGGACCACGTTCTGTCACCACGGGGAGTTCTGTTGGAAGGCTTCGATCTGCGTCTCATCTCGAGCGCGCTAGCCTGCCGTGGACCAGAGGGGCCCCAGGGGTGCAGGGAGGCAGCGCTCTCTTCACCCCTCCTGGTGGATCAGCCTCTCTGTCCAGTCGACGGCTCCTCTCATCGCCCGCCCGGGGCCAGAGCTCCCCTTCCTTCTGCAAAACCCCATAACCCCTCACACAAACTCCTTCCTGACTTACTGTTTTGAAAGGCATGAGTATTACTCAGAATAGAAGCACACGGTGCTCTGCTGGCGCCGTGCCCCCACGCCCTCTGCCCCCTCGGCCTCTTCGAGCACGTGGCCACCTCTCCGCCCCGCTCGAGGCTGCTTGAGCACGTGGGCCACCTCTCGGCCCCGCCCAAGGCTGCTTGAGCACGTGGCCACCTCTCGGCCCCGCTCGAGGCTGCTTGAGCACGTGGCCACCTCTCGGCCCCGCCCCAGGCTGCTTGAGCACGTGGGCCACCTCTCCGCCCCGCTCGAGGCTGCTTGAGCACGTGGGCCACCTCTCGGCCCCGCCCAGGCTGCTTGAGCACGTGGCCACCTCTCGGCCCCGCCCAGGCTGCTTGAGCACGTGGTCACCTCTCGGCCCCGCCCAGGCTGCTTGAGCACGTGGCCACCTCTCGGCCCCGCCCAGGCTGCTTGAGCTCTTCGGCCACCTCTCGGCCCCGCCCAGGCTGCTTGAGCACGTGGGCCACCTCTCGGCCCCGCCCAGGCTGCTTGAGCACGTGGCCACCTCTCGGCCCCGCCCAGGCTGCTTGAGCACGTGGCCACCTCTCCGCCCCGCCCCAGGCTGCTTGAGCACGTGGCCACCTCTCGGCCCTGCCCGAGGCTACTTGAGCACGTGGGCCACCTCTCGGCCCCGCCCAGGCTGCTTGAGCACGTGGGCCACCTCTCGGCCCCGCCCAGGCTGCTTGAGCACGTGGGCCACCTCTCGGCCCCGCCCAGGCTGCTTGAGCTCTTCGGCCACCTCTCGGCCCCGCCCAGGCTGCTTGAGCACGTGGCCACCTCTCCGCCCCGCCCCAGGCTGCTTGAGCACGTGGCCACCTCTCGGCCCCGCCCAGGCTGCTTGAGCTCTTCGGCCACCTCTCGGCCCCGCCCCAGGCTGCTTGCGTTCCTGGAATGCGTCAGGCAGGTCTTGCTTCATGGCCTTTCCAGGTGCTCAGAATGCTCTTGTTTCCTTTCTCCGGGTCCTGCTCAGATTCCCTGTTATCAGGAAGACCCTCCCTGACGTCCTGTCCAGTGTAGCGCGCGTACGCGCACGCGCGCGCGTTCTCTCTCTCTCTCTCTCTCTCTCTCTCTCTCACACACACACACACACACACACACACACACACACACACGGCCTCCTACAGCTTAGTACCAAGTTCTGAGCCGTGGTGCCCCTCTGTGGCTGGCTCCCTGTGGTGCACAGAGGGTGGATTTTCAGCAAGTCCTCCTGGCACACCCGTCACCGTGCAGCTAGACATGCCTTCTTCAATTAGCTCTGGGCTGGTGGGCGATGCTCTCCCTTGGGTGCTCACCCTGAGTGTGGCAGCTGCCCCTACTCTGCTGTTCCAACATTCTTTTCTTTAAATGTTTTTTTATTTTATGTTTTCATAACATTTTTTTATTATTATTAAGTGAGAGGCGGGGAGGCAGAGAGACAGACTCCAGCATGCACCCTGACCGGGATCCACCCAGCAAGTCCCCTACAAGGCGTTGCTCTGCCCCATATGGGGTCACTGAGACGAGGCCATGGAGCCATCCTCAGGGCCCAGGGCCAACTTTCTTTTTTTTTTTAAAAGATTTTATTTATTCATTATAGAGAGGGGAGAGAGAGAGAGAGAGAGAGAGAGAGAAGGGGGGAGGAGCAGAAAGCATCAACTCCCATATGTGCCTTGACCAGGCAAGCCCAGGGTTTCAAACCGGCGACCTCAGCATTTCTAGGTCGACGCTTTATCCACTGCGCCACCACAGGTCCAACTTTCTTAAACCATTTGAACCATGGCTGCAGAAAGGAAAGAGAGAGATAGAAAGGGGAGGGGGAAGGATGGAGAAGCACATGGTCACTTCTCCTATGTGCACTGACCGAGAATCGAACCTGAGACTTCCACATGCTGGGCCAATGCTCTACCACTGAGCCAACCAGCCAGGGCCTATTTTAATTTAATTTAATTTAATTTATTTATTTTTTTTACCGAAATAGAGAGTGAGTCAGAGAGGGATAGACAGGGACAGACAGACAAGAGCGGAGAGATGAGAAGCATCAATCATTAGTTTTTCATTGCACGTTGCAACATCTTAGTTGTTCATTGATTGCTTTCTCATATATACCTTGACCACGGGCCTTCAGCAGACCGAGTAACCCCTTGCTGGAGCCGTGACCTTGGGTTCAAGCTGGTGGGATTTTGCTCAAACCAGATGAGCCCGCACTCAAGCTAGCGACCTCGGGGGTCTCGAACCTGGGTCCTCTGCATCCCAGTCCGATGCTCTATCCACTGCGCCACCGCCTGGTCAGGCCAGGGCCTATTTTAAATGTTGTTAAGACAGCTTTATTGAATCATAGTTCATATATCACGATTCACCCATTAAAGTGTACATTCACTGTTTTTTAGCATATGACAGATATGCATGCCTCCATCCCGATAGTCAGCTTTAGAACATGTTCATCTTCTTTTTTTCTTTTTCTAATCACAGTTGACATTCAATATTATACTAGTTTCAGGTGTACAGAGTCGTGGTTCAACATTTGTATCCCTTATAATGTGATCTCCCACCAAGCCTAGTACCCGTCTGACACCACACAATTATCACAGCGTCCTTGACTACATGCTGTGCTTCACATCCTGTGACTCTCTTTATCACGGGCAATGTGTACTCTTCATTCCTTTCCCCTTTTTCACCCATCCCCCCAACATCCCTCCTGTTTGGCAACCATCAGTTTGTTCTCTGTATCTATGCGTTTGCTTCTGCTCTGTTTGGTCATTCACTTTGTTTTTTAGATTACATGAAGTAAAACCACGCGGTATCTGTCTCTCTGTCTGAATACTTTGTTTTTTAGATTGCACATGAAGTGAAACCACGCGGTATCTGTCTCTGTCTGACTTACTTCACTGAGCACAACACCCTCTAGGTCTGTCTGTGTTGTCACAATTGGCAAGATTTCATTTTTCTTTTTTTTTCCTTTTCTTTATCACACTGGCTGGAATTCCTAGTACAGTCGTTTTGTTTGTTTGCTTGTTTGTTTTGTGGCAGAGACAGGGAGAGTCAGAGAGAGGGACAGTTAGGGACAGACAGGAAGGGAAAGAGATGAGAAACATCAATTCTTCGTTGTGGTTCCTTAGTTGTTCATTGATTGATTTCTCATATGTGCCTTGACTGGGGGGGCTACAGCAGACCGAGTGACCCCTTGCTCAAGCCAGTGACCTTGGGTCCAAGCTGGTGAACTTTGCTCAAACCAGATGAGCCTGCGCTCAAGCTGGCGACCTCGGGGTCTCGAACATGGGTCCTCCATATCCCAGTCCGATGCTCTATCCACTGCGCCACCGCCTGGTTGGGCAAGATTTTATTTTTCTTTACGGCTGAGTAGTATTCCATTATACCTATGTATGTACCAGCAACCAGCACTCTTTACGCATTCATCTATCAGTGGACACTTCCACATACTGGCTATTGTAAATTTTCCTGCAATGAACATAGGGCAGCCTATGCCTTTTCAAATCAGTGTTTCGAGTATCTTCCCTCCGAATGCCGTCCATCTGTCCCCTGTGACTCTGCCCCTGTTTCTATTTCGTGCCTCAGCTTCTTGTGTTCATCAGATTCCACCAAGCGAGATCATACGGCACTTGTCTTTCTCTGCCTGGCTTATTTCACGTAGCAGAACACTCTCCGGGTCCATGCAAAACGGTACGATTCCGATGACATCAGAGTAATGGCGGCTTGAGAGATACCCTAGATCTCTCCCCTTGACATTTCAACAAACCGAGCAGCTATAATGCAGCGAAAGCAGCCCCCGCTGGGCCTGCGGGCTTATCTGAAAAGATCCGTGCGTGGAAGCGAGTAAAGGCGGGAAGGGTTGAGGAGAGGGAGCAGAAGATAAGACACACCGATGGTTGAGTCACAGGGAAGAGAGAAACCCAGACCGTCTGGCTTTTCATCTGCCAGAGCTCCGGGGAGGGAGAAACCCACCGTGCCTGGTCTCCTGCCGGGAGAGGGGAGAGATTGAGGGGCAGGAGGGGAGACACCAGACCAGGGCGGTGGCAGAACAAGGGCCACAGCCAGTGTCCCCACGGTCGGCCAGCAGCCTGCACTGGCACAGAGACAGAGAAACAAAGTGTGCCCCCCAGCCTCCCTGATCCTGCCTCCTTCCCCTCATGGGGTACAGAGTGGCAGAGAAATGCCCCACACCGAGTTCTACAGGGCCCCTCTTTCCCCCGAAGGACAGAGACCCTCTGTGTCTGGGCCCCTGGCCTGCTGCGATGTAAGGAGGTCACGGAGGCCTGAGATCACCATTGCTAGAGCTGTCACGCCCTCACAGCACACCTGCCCATCACGGCACCTGCAGCCCTGTGACAGCCACATCTCAGAGGAGGTCAGGCCAGGAATTCCACAGAGCAAAGCTTGTAACCAGCGCCACCTACTGGGGAAAATGCAGAAAAGCCACTCTGAACTGGAATTTTTTTCTTTTTCTCTCTCTTTTTTTGTTCCCTGCCCAAAACATCCCCCTTCTTTACAAGCACGGCTGCTGTTGGAGTTTATACGTCCTGTTTCAGGCTGAGCCCTGACTTGGGGACATGCCCTCTTCTGCCACCTCAGGTGGGGCACAGGCTGGGCCTCCCGCGGGAGGTGATGCCTCAGTTGGGCGCCAAGAGTCAGGTGCAGGGGAGAAAAAGCTACACAACCAGTGTGCCCAGTGCATCATCAATGTGATGGCGGCCCTATCCCATATCCTGCTGGGGTTCAGAGGACAGGAGGTGGGCCCAGGGGCACCAGGGAAAGCTGCCTGGAGGAGGCAGCGTTTGAGCTGGGCCTCTGTGCTGGGCTTGATAATGAGTTTCCAAAATTCATGTCCTCCCAGATCTGTGAATGTGGCCTCACTTGGAAATGGGGGGTCTCTGTAGATGTGGTCAAGTTAACGTGAGGTCATTCTGGATTCGGGCAGGTCCCGATTCAAGGACTGATGTCCTTACAGAAAAAGGCGACTTTGGGCGCATCTACACAAGGGAGGCAGGCCACGTGAAGACAGAGGCAGACCGGCCCTGGCCGGTTGGCTCAGTGGTAGAGCGTCGGCCTGGCATGCAGAGGTCCCGGGTTCGATTCCCGGCCAGGGCACACAGGAGAAGCGCCCATCTGCTTCTCCACCCCTCCCCCTCTCCTTCCTCTCTGTCTCTCTCTTCCCCTCCCGCAGCCAAGGCTCCACTGGAGCAAAGATGGCCCGGGCGCTGGGGATGGCTCCTTGGCCTCTGCCCCAGGCGCTAGAGTGGCTCTGGTCGCAATAGAGCGACGCCCCGGAGGGGCAGAGCATCGCCCCCTGGTGGGCAGAGCGTCGCCCCCTGGTGGGCGTTCCGGGTGGATCCCGGTCGGGCGCATGCGGGGGAGTCTGTCTGACTGTCTCTCCCCGTTTCCAGCTTCAGAAAAATACAAAAAAAAAAAAGGCAGAGGCAGACCAGAGTGGTGGTGTCCGTGCTGAAGAGCAGCGAGGAATTCTGTCCACCAGCAGAAGTGGGGCCGAGGCAGGAAAGGGTCCTTCCTTCCAGCTCTTTGATTTCAGAGTCCGGCCTCCAAAGCTGTGAGACAATAAAATTCTTGTTGTTGAAGTCCCCAGGTTGTGCTGCTTTGTCACAGTGGCTCTGCGCCCCGAGGGAAACCTTGTCACGGAAACATCTCCACCCCATCTCCAGGGTCGGTGGGCCGCTTTCTTGGGGGGATGCCCTCACTGCCCAGCGAGGGTCCCACTTCCAACAGAGCGCCGGCTCTCCCCACTGTGACCAGCAGAGGGCGCCCAAGGCCTACGTTTCACCCATCTCTCCACCCTAGTGCTTGGGGTCTGAGGATGGGCGACCCGTGGCTTCCAGGGAAGGGGGCGGGAGGGAGCCCAGGAGGCGTCGCTGAGAGGTCTGCCCCTGTAAGCCAGACATCTCTGCCTCCCCAGGGAGGCTGTGTTGCCCTCCCCTTTGCAATGGGGTGAAAGAGTTCATGTTATAGGATGGAGGTCACTGGGAGGACATTTCCCAAGGATGCAGGGCTCTGGCCGGGGAAAGGGGTCGTTGCTTCCTGATCCAGGCACAGGAGGACAATGGACCCCCCAACTTACAAATCCCCGCTGTGCAGTCAGGACTACCCGGCGGCCAGAGTTCCTTGCTGGCTCAGCTGAGGGGCGTCCCTCGCCTAAAGGGATGATGCTCACCAGCCCCTCGTGTTGATCGTCTTGGAAGGTGGGAGGGGCTTTCAAAAATAATCGTTTCCGGCCCCAGACAGCAACAGTACAGATGGTATTGGTCGGTTCCTGGGTACTAGGCACCCTAGGGAGGCTGCAGGGGTCACATGCTCTAAACAGCAGGGGTCTGGAGGGTTGTGTTTAAGAACAGGCGCCCTGCAGCCCGGCTCTCTGGATCCAGCTCCTGACTTGGGGAGGAGGGACGGTCTCAGAGTCAGACTCTGGGACAAGGATTCAAGGGCAAGTGCTTGATTTGGGAGGTTCTGTCAGGCGAGCAGACAAGTGGGGCGGGAAAGGGAAGGAACTGGAAAGGGTGTGTTACCTTACGACTGGGCCCCCGTAGGCCAAGTCCTGCTACAAAGCCTGGGAGAGAGCGCGCAGCCTGTCCCAGAACGCCCCCCCCCCCCGAGTCAGGTGGCACTGGGGTGCTCCTGCCATCCCCACGCCCACGTGGGCCGAGCACTTCCACAGCAGCAACTCCCAGACCTGTGGCGGTTTGAGGTCACCTGCTCTTACAACTGAAGAAAGCCCCAAGGTCAGTCACAGGCGTCCCTGGGCTTTGGCATGAAGCAGTAGATTCCGGGGGGTGTCCCAGGGGGACAGGGCAGCGGCAGTGTCCACCTAGTAGCTGTCCGACCTCAGGCAGTGACCCCTCCTCTCTGTGCTGCGTCCTCACCTGCTAAGGAGCCTCCCTGATGCAGTGAAGGCGGAGGGCTCAGTCCAGCGTGCAGGAATCCAAGGCGGCCAGGGGGCAGTCCTGTTAAGTCTCATTCTGCAGAGGAAGAAGGCGAGGTCCCGCGCAAGCCTCAGGTGCTGGTACCACCACGCAGCAGGAAGGACAGAGACGGGGTCGCACCTGCAGTCCCACTCACAGGACTCCCGGTCCGGTGCTCCCCTGGGGGTGGAGCAAGGCGGGCCCTGGCCTCCCAGAGCACCTCCCTCTCTCCCTCTTGTACCGAGCAGGCGTCTTCCCAGCAGGGACTATAGCACTGACCCCCTCCTTGGCAGGGCCTCCTGGGTCCCCCTGGAAGCCCTTTGATCACCACCTCCTAGAGCCGCAGGCCTGGCAGTGTTTTGCAGGAAGAGGCCTCCAGGGTCCCCCCCGGCCAAGCCTAGTGAACACCCCTCCCACCCCATCCACCCACCCAAGCCGCATCTGAGAGTCCGGGGTGCAGACCCCTCGGGCCCTGTCCCCACCTGTGCCAGGGCCAGGCCTGGTTGCTCACTGCCCTCTGTCTGGTGGGTGCTCCCAGAACACACGGAAGCAGGTCAGCGCACAGCCTGGCCTGGCCCCCTGCAGGGCAGGACGCTCGCTCCTCTGTCTGGTGGGTGCTCCCCGAACACACGGAAGCGGATCAGCGCACAGCCTGGCCCCCTGCAGGGCAGGACGCTCGCTCCTCTGTCTGGTGGGTGCTCCCAGAACACACGGAAGCGGATCAGCGCACAGCCTGGCCTGGCCCCCTGCAGGGCAGGACGCTCGCTCCTCTGTCTGGTGGGTGCTCCCCGAACACACGGAAGTGGATCAGCGCACAGCCTGGCCTGGCCCCCTGCAGGGCAGGACGCTCGCTCCTCTGTCTGGTGGGTGCTCCCAGAACACACGGAAGCGGGTCAGCGCACAGCCTGGCCTGGCCCCCTGCAGGGCAGGACGCTCGCTCACACAGTTGCTCACTCGTTCATTTCTTTGCTCAGCCGTCTTCCTCTGCCCGAGCCTGGAGCTAGGCGCCGGGGTCTGGCCTCTGGCTGTGCCCTTTTCCACGCCTGCTGCCCGCGTGCAGCGCAGGTGCATTGGCCACACAGCCAGCAGGGTCAGGGGACAGCAGAGCATCTTGTTTGGGGTGGGATGATGTGAGAAAACTCCCGTCATTAGCGCTCAAGAAATGCCACCTAACAGTGCTGTCCTCTGTGTGCATGCCGGGAGGCCAGAGCCCTCTGCCACGGGTTTGTCAGCCCGGAGGGCCGTGTGGCCCTGGGAGGCAGGGGGAGCTAAACTCTGAGGGAACCAGACTGAGGGTGAGGAGGCTGTGATGGAGGCAGCTGTGAGCCTGACCCCAGGCCAGGCAGGAAGGGCCTTCCGGACGGTCCTGTCAGCCACCCGGACAGTCGTTATCAACCCCGTGGAGTGTTTACTAGGTGCCAGAGACTACTTCTGTCTTTTTTTTTTAATTTATTTTTAATTTATATTTATTTATTTATTTATTTATTTTTGTATTTTTCTGAAGCTGGAAACGGGGAGAGACAGTCAGACAGACTCCCGCATGCGCCCGACCAGGATCCACCCGGCACGATGCTCTGCCCCTCCGGGGGGTCGCTCTGCCGAGACCAGAGCCACTCTAGTGCCTGAGGCAGAGGCCAAGGAGCCATCCCCAGCGCCCGGGCCATCTTTGCTCCAATGGAACCTTGGCTGCGGGAGGGGAAGAGAGAGACAGAGAGGAAGGAAGGGGGAGGGGTGGAGAAGCGGATGGGCGCTTCTCCTGTGTGCCCTGGCCGGGAATCGAACCCGGGTCCCCCGCACACCAGGCCGACGCTCTACCGCTGAGCCAACCGGCCAGGGCCTTTAATTTATTTTTTACAGAGACAGAGAGTGAGTCAGAGACAGGGATCGACAGAGACAGACAGACAGGAACAGAGAGAGATAAGAAGCATCAATCATTAGTTTTTCATTGCGTGTGGCGACACCTTAGTTGCATTGATTGCTTTCTCATATGTGCCTTGACCGCGGGCCTTCAGCAGACCGAATGACCCCTTGCTCGAGCCAGTGACCTTGGGTCCAAGCTGGTGAGCTTTTTCTTCAAACCAAATGAGCCCGCGCTCAAGCTGGCGACCTCGGGGTCTCGAACCTGGGTCTACCGCATCCCAGTCTGACGCTCTATCCACTGCGCCACCGGCTGGTCTGGTGTCTTTCTTTTTTTTAAATCAACTCACTTTTATTTTATTTTTAAAATTTTTATTGATTGATTTTAGACAGAGAAAAAGGGAGGGAGGGAGAGAGAGAGAAAGAGAGAGAGAGAACATCGATCTGCTCTTGTATGTGACCTGACCAGGGATCACACCAGCAACCTCTGTGCTTCGGGACGATGCCCTATTTATAGGGCCCAGGTGCCATGTGAGCGACTCCCTGAATCCTCCCAAGCCCTCTATGAGACCTCTTCTCATTTCAAAGGTAAGGAAATGGATGCCCGGAGAGGTTCATTAACTTGCCAAGGTCACACAGCCAGGAAGTGGTCACATCTGGGTGTGTGCGAGCTCTGAGCTCTGTGTGCCCGTGCACCAGCCCTGGAACCCTCCGCTCCGCGGCAACGGGACCCATCAGCTCTCCACGTCCTCTCCCACTGGCACCTTCTCAAGTTGCAGCCTTTGTCAGCCGGTGCCTCATCTCCAAGGAGAAGCTGGTCCCAGTCGCTCCGTGCTGGAGCCAAACCGCAGACCTCTCCCGCCCATCTTCCCCTGGACACTGCCCTCCCCTGCGGTCCTCATCCCCAGCCTTCCTGTGAGCTCGCTCTTCAAGAGACTCCGTGTTTACAGGCCGAGCCACTTCGATGACATCTGAGATTGCCTGTTTTCTGTCAACCGGACAGAGGACACTGAGCCTGGGGCTCAGCCTGGGAGATGGTGACGCCCAGGAGCAGCCGGGGCTCAGCCTGGGAGATGGTGACGCCCAGGAGCAGCCTGGGGCTCAGCCTGGGAGATGGTGACGCCCAGGAGCAGCCGGGGCAGGCGGCCTCCCACCTACAGGGCCAGAGTTCGGACTCTGTACAGGGGACGTTCAGCAGATGCCCATCAGTGTGTGGAATAAGCAGGAGTGAGCTGTGACAGAAAGCTGGGGTGTCGGGTGCCTTCGGGTCTGGGTTGGAATCCCGGCTCTGACACTTTCCCCACCTGACCTTTCAGGGTCTTGTGGGAGGAAGCTGGGTACAGAACGCAGTGGATGCCGTTGCTGCTCAGCCCGCCCCTGCCCGCGTCCCTTTACGCCTGCGGCCAGTGGTGTCACTCCTGCGCCCTCCCCCAGACAAGGCTCGGGCGCGTGGAGCAGAGTGGAGCCCCGAGTACCTGCAGGTGACCTCTCCCCACCTCCGCCCGCCCCATAACCCCCCACTCACGACTGACAAGCAGTCTGCAAGGCCAGCTTCCCGCCCAGCTTTCCTGGGGGTGGCATGAACCTCCCTGAGCTCCCTGCCACGTCAGGCGGAGGCTGGGCTTCTCTGGGATCAACCACCTGCCCCTAAGCACTGGTCTCCGGGCCAAACATCCAGACTCAGCCTCAGATCCTGCATAAAGTCTCCCCCCTCCCCGCTCCCAAGGAGCCCTCCGGACATTGCCATGCGATACAACCTGTTCTTATCTCCGAGAGCGCCTGCGGGCAACAGGTTCTAATGTTCAGCTGCTGTTCTTAAGGAAGGGACTGTGCTTCCTTCCCAAGGGTACGCCACAGGCTGCGCGTCTAATGCAGGAGGAGACCCAGGAACAGCAGCAGAGCCCCCGTTTCAAGCCTTTCGTTTCAGAAATCAAGCTTGCTTTTGGCAACTGCTGGCATTAGGGAGTTCCTTGTTCCTCAATATCCCAAGTAAGGTCGAAGGGAACTGGGATTGGATTTGCCCGACAGCCTGCTCATTGCTTGTCCAATACCCACTCTCCCCTTCTTCCGAGGTAACCGGGGGGAGCAATTAGAAGTGTACGTCGCCCACTTCCCTCACAGATAAGGGTGGCTAATGAGATCTGAGCAGAAGGTATTGGGCAGGACTTCCAGAAAAACTCCAAAAAAAAACCCCCAAAAAAGTGGCCATGTTGTGACCTTGAGGACAGAGGCAAACTAAATACAGCAGACCAGAAAGAGGCGTTGTGGGTTCCTGGTGGTGCTCTAGGGCCACCATGCCTGTTCCGAGCCCCTGAGACTTTGGCTTGCAAGACCAAACCTCTCCTGTAGCTAAGCCACTGTTTTCTGGGTCCCTGCTGCTTGCAGCTGGATATAATTCCTAACCAATATAGATGTCGCCACAGGTCTACCGTTTTGGTCCTAAGAGACACAACAGGATTTCGTCTTCTGGTTCCTCCCTCAACAGGGCTACCTGGTCCCGCTCCCCAAGACGTGACTACAGAAGCAGGTGACCCTTTTACACCACTGAGAAAGCCACACCCGCTCTGGGAACCAAGCCCGCTTAAGACCGTCGGAAAGTTCCACCCTCTGGAATTGGGCCACGGTGGTGACAGGGAACACCGGATACCCACAGAATAAGGAGAAACGAGAGTGGGACACTGTGCCCATTCTCTCCCTCTGTGGATCCTACAATTACCATCTAATTACAATGACAATGAATCAAAGAGCCAAAGCAGCTCTGTTCAGAGTAACAGGAGGGCCTGCAAACAGCCGAATGTGTGCCATGGGAGCAAAGTGGGTGCAGAAACGGGTGTGTTCACCCCAGCGGAATGCTCTGCAGCCACGTGCATGAACCACGCGCTGCTCCCATAGACGCACAGACGACTCTTGCGGGCATAATGTCCAACGGAAGCCAGGCACGGAGGATGTTCTACAGTTGGACTTCATTTTAAACAAAGTTCAAAACCAGGCAAAACTGGGTGGGAGTCAGGATGACGTGGTGCCCTTGGTAGAGCCAGCAGGGGGCCCGTCTGCTGTGGGCTTCTGGGAACACTCTGTTCTTCCCTGGACTGCAGTGACACAAATGTATTCACTTCTTCTGGGAACGCTCTGTTCTTCCCTGGACTGCAGTGACACAAATGTATTCACTTCTGGGAACGCTCTGTTCTTCCCTGGACTGCAGTGACACAAATGTATTCACTTCTTCTGGGAATGCTCTGTTCTTCCCTGGACTGCAGTGACACAAATGTATTCACTTCTTCTGGGAATGCTCTGTTCTTCCCTGGACTGCAGTGACACAAATGTATTCACTTCTTCTGGGAATGCTCTGTTCTTCCCTGGACTGCAGTGACACAACTGTATTCACTTCTGGGAATGCTCTGTTCTTCCCGGGACTGCAGCGACACAAATGTATTCACTTCTTCTGGGAATGCTCTGTTCTTCCCTGGACTGCAGTGACACAAATGTATTCACTTTTCGAGACCTGTCAAGCTGTCTGGTTAGGGTCTGTGCACCTTTCTGTGTGAGTTGGGCTGAAGGAAAATCAGGGGTGGTGACAGAGCACAAAGTCCTCAGCAGGGCTCAGCACGCTCTCTTTCTCTCACGTACACACACACTCTAAGGATTATATTTCAGTCCATCTGACTCCAAAGCTGTCACTCAAAAAGTATTTGGGGTATGGGTGAGAGGGGGGACACAAGTGCTTCACAACCATTTTTCTTTTTTTATTATTTTTTTATTTTTCTGAAGTTAGAAACGGGGAGGCAGTCAGACAGACTCCTGCATGCACCCGACCGGTATCCACCCGGCATGCCCACCAGGGAGTGATGCTCTGCCCATCTGGGGTGTCGCTCTGTTGCGACCAGAGCCACTCTAGCGCCTGAGGCAGAGGCCACAGAGCCATCCTCAGCGCCCGGGCCAACTTTGCTCCAGTGGAGCCTTGGCTGCAGGAGGGGAAGAGAGAGACAGAGAGGAAGGAGAGGGGGGAGGGGTGGAGAAGCAGATGGGTGCTTCTCCTATGTGCCTTGGCTGGGAATCGAACCCAGGACTCCTGCACGCCAGGCTGAAGCTCTACCACTGAGCCAACCGGCCAGGGCCAAACATTTTCTTGTAGAAAAATATTTCAAACGTTTCCGAGACTCCCTCTAACATCCCCAAGTCTTGATCCTCTCCCCAAGACAGACAGACAGACAGACAGCTGTCCATACAGTAAGTACCTTCGGAGGAATTAGAAAAGGGCTCCTTCTCTGAGCAGGCTCAGCCCCTGGCACCTGTCAGGGAGAACGCAGCACAGGCTGGACAGACATCACCTTCTCCCTCAGTCGGGAAGCTTTGTGCAGGACACAATCTGATCTGCTTGTGCAGGTCCTGCCTCTGCACCCGGCACCAGCAGTAACAACCTTTGTCATTTGGGCATGTACCCTTGTATACCTTTTCCTAAATAGTTTCCTACCACTCTATTAACCCTTGTACGCTGATCTTGGATGCTGGGCTGAGGGTGTGCCGGGGTCAGTGTACAAAGGCCTCATTTCTGCCAGAAGGGATCATCCCGTCATCCAGTTGATTCTGGAATAATCTAGAATGATCTGTGGCTTGCCTCCATGTCTGCTCCTTCCTCTGTCACCTTTCTCAGACCAAAGTCTCCTATGTCTTTTCTTGTGGCCCAAGCCACATATTGCTCCTTGCTGGCCTATCATGGCCCCTTACTGAGTCTCATTCAACACCTCCCCTGCCGACCAAGCTTGTCACCTGCCAACTCAGTCCTCACAGATCAGAAGTTCCGAGGAGTACACCATACAAGCTCCTACAACAGACTCACAAACAGGCCATTGGGAAGCCGTTCCTGCCTTCTGACCAGCAGCAGGGCAGATAAGGGGCATGCACAGTCTTGAAACTGTCTCTGCAGATGGAGTTGCTGTAGGAAAAAAAGGTCACTGTCAACAGACTCCATCACCCCAGCTGGCTTCCTGGCGAGGGAGCTGAGAGGGCTCGCTTGGCCCTGGGCCCAGGTTCCGGGACCCAGCCATGGAAGCACCCTGGTTCTTCCTGGCTCCCAGGACCAAGACTCTCAGGGAGCCCACGGGGGAGGCAGGCAGCAGGGCGGCCGGGGGCTCAGCTAGTCCACGGGGCTCTCCGGAGCAAAACCTGCACTAGCGGAGGCTGTCAGCTGACTGTGCCTGTCGTGGCAGCCCCTCTCTGGAGGGTGATCCGGGCAGCGCCCCTCCATGGCCCTGATGGCAAGATGGAACACAGCTGACATCCTGCGGGGAGTACGGGGCAGAGGACACACCGCACAGCAGTGGCCTTCCCCATTCTCCGTCTCATATGGAGATCCAGTGACAACATCTTTTTTTTTTTTTTTTAAATTTATTTACTTTTTTAGATTTTATTCATTTTTATTAGAGAGAGGGGGGAGAGAGAGAGAGAGAGATAGAGAGAACAGGGAGAGGAGCAGGAAGCATCAACTCCCATATGTGCCTTGACCAGGCAAGCCCAGGGGTTTTTTTTTGAACCCGCGACCTCAGCATTCCAGGTCGACGCTTTATCCACTGCGCCACCACAGGTCAGGCAGTGACAACGTCTTAAAGGAAGAAAGCACACCTCTTCTTCCCTCTTTCCCGCCCCCGGCTGCTGAGGATACAGACACGGTGGGGGTGGGAAGTGAGCCACGTGGGGTGGGGCGAGAGAAACACCCAGGACGGCCAGAGAGGAGCCTGGGTCCCTGCCTGCGTCTGCACGGAGTGGAGCGGAGTCACCACTCCCTGCCGGGCCCGCCTCTAGACTGGAGTCGCCACGCCCTCCCTGCCGGGCCCGCCTCCAGACTGGAGTGGCCACGCCCTCCCTGCCCGGCCACGCCCTCCCTGCCCGGCCTGCCCTCAGACTGGAGTCACCACGCCCTCCCCGCCGGGCCCGCCTCCAGCCTGGAGTCGCCACGCCCTCCCTGCCCGGCCACGCCCTCCCTGCCGGGCCCGCCTCCAGACTGGAGTCGCCACGCCCTCCCTGCCCGGCCCGCCTCCAGACTGGAGTCACCACGCCCTCCCTGCCCGGCCCGCCTCCAGACTCGAGTCGCCACGCCCTCCCTGCCGGGCCGCCTCCAGACTGGAGGCAGGAGAAATGGGTTTCCAACTGCTTAAGCCACCGTTGTTAAACCGGCTAACCCCGTACCTTAAATACAGGCATCTCATTCCTTTTCCATAACAGGACTCTATCCAACAAATAGTGGCTGGAATATGACCAGCCCACAGCACGGAAGCTTGGCATGGGTCTGGGGGTGGGGACCAAGAGAGGAACTCTTTTTGGGCACATAATAACTAGTAAAATAGATATAACTTAAAATTTACCACTTTAATCATTTTAAGTGCACAGTCTAGTGACACTGAGTGCATCCACATTGCTGTGCTTGCTGTCACCGCCACCATCTCCAGAACTTTTTTTTTAATCTTCCCAAGTTGCAATTCTACCCGTTCAACACGAATTCCCCATTTCCCATCCCCTCCAACTCCTGTCAACCACAATTCTATTTTTTCTGTATGACTCGGACTACTCTGGGTACCTCCTACAAGTGGGATCATACAGTATTTGTCCTGCTCTGTTTTGCTGATGTCATTTGGCATAACATCTTTAAGGTTTAACCATGTTGTATTGTGTGTCAGAATCTCCTTCCTTTTTAAGAATAAGTGATGTTCCATTGTATGTATGTGCTACATTTTGTCTACCCATTCATCCATCTGTAACACTGGCATTGTTTCTATCTTCTGGTGATTGTGAGTAATGCTGTTAGGAATACAGGAGTACAAATACCCATTCGAGTCCCTGCTTTCAATCCATATATATATATATACGGAATAATTGAAATGTGTTAACTCTACGCATGACTCTTTAACTAGTTTTTACCTTAGTGTCTTGGCATGAGAGTGATGAGACCTCAGCTAAAAGGGACAACAGTGGCAAAGAAGCACCGTGGCCATTCGGCCTGTGAGGAGGTGGTCAGGGAAGTCCATCCTCGCATCCACCGATGGGGGCAGGCTTTCCCCACCGCTGCTCCACCGCACATCCACATCTGCTCTCCATGTGAGCCCCAGCTGCCCTCTGCCTCAGCCTAGCTCCCCCAGGTGACAGGACAGGGCTGGGTCCTCTTCCCCCGGTGTGTCATCCAGCCTGACCTCTCAGTGCACCCAGCTGACCTCATCTGGTGCCCACCAGTGAAGTGACACCTGCCATTGCTGAGCGTGATCCCTTCTACTCCTGTCTTTATATTTTTCTGAAGTGAGAAGTGGGGAGGCAGAGAGACAGACTCCTGCATGCGCCCGACCAGGATCCATCCGGCATGCCCACCAGGGGACAATGCTCTGCCCATCTGGGGCGTCGCTCTGTTGCAACTGGAGCCATTCTAGCACCTGAGGTGAAGGCCATGGAGCCATCCTCAGCGCCCAGGCCAACTTTGCTCCAATGGAGCCTTGGCTGCAGGAGGGGAAGAGAGAGACAGAGAGGAAAGAGGGGGGAGGGGTGGAGAAGCAGATGGGTGCTTCTCCTGTGTGCCCTGGCTGGGAATCAAACCCGGGACATCCACACGCTGGGCCAATGCTCTACCACTGAGCCATCCGGCCAGGGTGATCCCCTCTACTTTTTATGAGACATCTGTGGGTTGTCACAGGTAAATGACCACAAATGACTTACTTCACCTACTGACTTTAGAATATAAACACACTGGGGGGGGGGGCAGATTTTTTCTAGACGAGTCATAACCTTCCTTCTATTTTCAAAAGGACTCCCCCATCCGACAGAGCCCCCACCTCGTGCTTCCCCCTCATGGCTGTTCCCCTGGTTTCCGTCCACAGAACCCCCCACTTGTGCTTATTCAGCATTTTCAGATAGTATTTATCCTTCAAAGATGTGTGCCCCTGAACTTGCCTGGATCCTTCTCAGGTCGGGGGGACCCCCTGGCCTGGCTATAGCACGAACCCAGCATTTCTGAGAGCACCCGTCTTGCACCAGAAGCTCATGCTTGCCTGTGGAAATGCAGATTCCTGGGCCGCCCCAGACCTCCTGCCTCAGAGACTCTGGAGGCGGGGCCAGCAATCTGCATTCCTGGTGGAAATAGTTCAGGCCCAGCGCTGAACATTCTGGGGGGCCGGAATGAGCTGGCACTCGGGGGTCAGCAGCAGTGGGCTCTAACAGGCCCAGATCTTCCTTTCTCTCCGTTTTAAAATTGAGGCATAATTTACAGCAGAGTGCACGCTTACACCTGCAGCTCTCTGCCTGTGTGCTGCTGTGGCTACTGCACCCCAGATGAGACGACAGACCATTTCCATCACCCCGAGAGGCTCCCTGGAGTCTCCCCACCCCAGTTCCCCACCCCCTGGGACACTACCCTGATTCCAACACCATTGGTGAGTTTTGTCTGTTTTTGGACTTCATGTAAATGGAATCGTTCAGTTTGTATTCTTTTTCTGTCTGGATTCCCTTGTCCCACTCTGTAAGAGTCATCTAAGTTGTTGCACGTGGCAGGACGTGGTCCTTTCGTCTGCTGTGTACTGTCCCATGTGTATGAGCATGTCACCCTCTGTCAAGTCTGTTGTTGGAGAACATTTGCTTCTGGTTTTTGTAGAATGAGATAACACTCTTTGGGGGGGGGACGTAAGCAGTTGTTTCTCTGGGGGTACCTACCCTTTCCGGTGCTTTCTGACCCATCTGCGCTCAGAAGCCTACTAAGGATGAGGCATTCTCTCTGTCCAGCTCCGGGCCCTGTCACCAATCCTTCCTGTCACCAACGGGGCTGGTGCCTCCCAGCTGAGGGGGCTGTTCTTCTGTCTCAGCCAGGAGTCGGTCAGTCCTGCCTGCTGGGGTCAAGCCAGGCCAGTGCTCTGTGTCCTGGTCTGAGGCATGTGGTTTGACTGGGCTGGGTACCGAGGCTGATGGCACGCTGTAGGCGTCATCTCTGAGGAGCTGTGGGACTCAGCGTGGGGACCCTGCTCTGTATGTAGCAGCAATGATGTCAGAAATGCCGTTTCCCCAGACGGTGTGGGGGTGCAGCATCCTCCCAGCATGGTTTTCAAACACAGGTAAAGGTTTCTAAAACGTCAGGTCGCTGGCTGATTTTCAAGAGGGAGTGGCAGCTGTTTGTGTGGAGCAGTGGGTAGAGTTGCCTACGTGTGGGCGGACAGAGAGGTTACCGTGAAAGTCAGGTGACAGGGGACAGAGGTTGGGCTGGAGAGGCACCTGCACGTTCCAGGCTGCTCTCTGGAGGATGTGAACGACTCTAGCCAGGAGGTCGGGGTGGGAGTGACCGCCTCAAGTTGCCCAGACCCCTCATAGACCAGAGCGATCTCCAGAAATCCAGGAGTGAGGAGCTGGTTGAGGAAATGGGCTGGGCAGCACCAGGCCCCTCCCCTCTGGAGTCACAGGAAGGGAATGGGAACAGGACAGGGGTTGAGCCTGAGAGGACCCAGGTTTGCTCTCTCCCTGGGGGTAAAGTCCCTGCCGCCTGCACAGAAGGAGAGAGGAGAAACTCTGGGAGAGGAGGAAGGAATTGGGTGAGCCCTTACGTAGCCTGGGACGCTGGGAGTCATCTCTTACAGGAAGTTGTGAAATCTTCCTTGGGGCTAATTTGGGTTTTGATTTGAAGCCAACCAGGCCTCTCTTTCATGGCTCTGAGAGTGTTTCTAAGTGGTAGACATTCCTTCCAAGACTTCGCTCAGGGAACGCTGAACTCTGGCTCTTCCCCCAACTCCTGTGGCGGAGGCTGCTCCGTTAGCCAAACGCCAAGCTTTCAGATCTGGGGAGGAAACAGTTGGCAGCAAATAGGACAGAGTGGTGATTTCCTTCGTGTACAAATAAGGGCACCATCTTTCCCCCCAGTTTATAGTGCATGGTTCTGAGCACTGGGTTAGCTCTGTAACCCTCAACCACACTTCCACAGGACGGGGAGGCACCCTGGGGGCGAGGGGCCCAGCCAGGTGGCACAGCCAGCGAGCAGGAGCAGCAGAACCAGAATGTGACCCAGGCGGGTGGCAGGGAGCCCAGACCGGCTCAGCTGAGTGGTTTTCCTGAGCTGCCGCTGTTCCTCACGGGAATACTATGTGTCCGTCTTCACAGCCACTACAAATTGATAAGAAAAACGCAGCAACAGACCAGGCAAAATGGACAGAGGGATGCGGTGCTCAAAGGACCAGGTCAACCAAACATGGTTCTGGCCGTCATCAGAGAAAACAACTGGGTCCAGGGCAGGATGTCTTTGGAGTGGCAAGTGTTTTAATGATTTGTAAAAATGCCAAGCTTGCCAGGAGCTGGGGGGCGTGCCCACTGGTCCAACCTTTTTGGAATGCTGGAATGCTGCTCAGCAGGACCTATGAAATGCCTTTAAAAGCCAGCAGTCCTCCCTGCAGGTCTCCCTTCTCAGACCTTCTTCCTTAAGGGACTGGTCAGAGGAGCAGCAGAGAGGGACACAGAGAGCTGTTTATCACAGTGGGGGAAAAGCAGAAAAATAGACGCATTCCAAAAAACGGGATCAACTAGAGAAATTATGGCCATAGTACTAGGGGGTCATGAAAAGTGATACTTTTTGAGGGAATTTTTGTAACACAGAATAATGTTTGTGTTACAATGTTACACAGGAAAAGGGCAGGATACAAAATGAGCTGGGTAGGGAGGCTGACTCGCAGAGAACTAAGTGACCAGGTCCTAGGCAGGAGGAGAGCCCTGCTTCCCCACACGTGAACTCGCCGTGTGGGCAAGTATGACTTTAAAATGTTCTATTCTGAAACGATTTCAAACCTACGGAAAATGTATATGAATTTAAAAAAGGAACTTCTGTATAGACTTTACTGAGAGTCACTCATTGGTAACATTTTATCACACTTACTTTTTTCTTTCACCCTTTGTGATAATACATTACATAGTACGCATTACATTATATAGTACACATAATTTGTTCTATGTAATAATGTTATATGTCATGATATATATGTACATAAAGTTTCTCTGAGTCATTTGTGAGTAGACTGCAGACCTCAGGCCCTTCATTCAGTGTGACTTACTATGATCCTAAGATCAAGAGCATCCTTTTAACCACAATATGATGCTGAAATTCAGGAATTTATTATAAATCTGTCTAGTACACAGTTCCTATTCAAATTTTGCTACATGTCCCAATAGCATTCTTTTCTTTTTTTTTAAGGTGAGAGGAGGGGAGATAGAGAGGCAGACTCTCACATGTGTCTGACAGGGATTCACCCAGCAACCCCATCTAGGGCCGATGCTTGAGTACTGAGCTATTAGTGCCTGAGGCTGATGCGCTCCAACAGAGCTATCCTCAGTGCCTGGGGCCACACTTGAACCAACTGAGCCACCACTGGCTGCAGGAGGGAGAGAGGGCGTGAAGGGTGGGGGGAGAAGCAGGCAGTCACTTCTCCTGTGTGTCCTGACCAGGGATCGAACCTGGGACATCCATATACCGGGCTGATGCTCTATCCACTGGGCCACTGACCAGGACCCCAATGTCATCCTTTATAGCACTTTCCCCCCAACCTACCATCCACACCAGGCTCATACTTTATCTTTGGTTATCACATGCCTTACATTTTCTTTAATCCTAGAGGCGTTTCTCAGCTTTTGTTTTTCGTGGTCTTGATTTTTCACAAGTATAGACAGTTGCTCTGTGTTATAAGGCCCCTACTTTGTGTTTGTCTGATGTTTTCTTGTGATTAGATTCACACTGTGCATCTTGGGGGTACCGCAGAAGTGATGTGGAGATCCCGCCCTGTGCGTCACACCAGGAGTCACGCAAGGTCGGCCTGTCTCATCGTTGCTGACTTTAAGTTGGGTCACTTGGTAAGGTGGTGTTCACCAGTTTATCTAGTGTAAAGACAGGTGTTCCCTTTGTAAATAGTAAAGAGTTTCTGAGCGATATTTCTGTGTGAATATTCTGCTCCCCACCAAGTTCCTATTTGTAATTTAACATCCATCAAATCCCTGAATCAGCTATTCATTCATACGATGGTTGCAAGTACGTATTACTTTTACAATTTATTTATTTATTTATTTTTACAGAGCCAGAGTGAGAGACAGAGAGAGGGATAGACAGACAGGTATGAAGAGAGATGAGAAGCATCAATCATCAGTTTTTCGTTGCAGCACTTTTTTTTAGTTGCTCATTGATTGCTTTCTCACATGTGCCTTGACGGTGGGGCTACAGCAGACCAAGTCACCCCTTGCTCAAGCCAGCGACCTTAGGTCCAAGCTGGTGAGCTTTGCTCAAGCCAGATGAGCCCACGCTCAAGCTGGTGACCTCAGGGTCCTGAACCTGGGTCCTCCGCATCCCAGTCCTACGCTCTATCCACTGAGCCACCGCCTGGTCAGACTACTTTTACAATTTAAAATGAAACTTACTTTTACAAAATTAGTGATTTAAAAATTTTTTTTAGAAAGGGAGGGGATAGATGCAACAAGATTGAAAAGAATGTTGACAGCCGCCGAGCGTGGGTGATGGAGCGTTCTGATGTAATTATCCTCTTCTCTCCACTTTCGTGCGTTTGAACTTTTCCATAACAAAAATTTATAGTTTCATGATAATAATATTCGTGCTGAAGCGTTCTAAGAGAGCATTCTGTTATTTTCAATTTAAATTGAAATGCATCAAAAATAAGATGAATGGAAGGTTACATCGGGCCTGGGGAGTGGGTGGCGCCGCGGGAGAGGCGCGGAAACATTCCTCAGAACCTCCCGGGCGCATGCGCAGACCTTCTTCACGCGCGTCTTCCAACAGCCCTGAACGTTTGCAGTTTGTCATCATCAAACGTTGGAGGGAAAGTGGCTATTTCTAAGTGGGCAACTTTATCTCTCTATTGTACCCTTCTGTGCTTTCATACTTCTATTCGATGCTCAGGAGTCTGGTGGTTCTAACAGGCAGCTTGCCCGGCTCGGTCCTGCAGCGAGACGTGGACAGGCTGTCTTGTTCAGGGGGCAGCACGGGGTTGGCGCGTTCAGGACTTGCCTCCACTGGTAGACACACCGAGGGGGCCTCAGGAGCCAAGCACAGGCTCCCCTTTGAAGAGCAAGGTGTCCTTCCTTGTTTTGTTTTTTTTTTTAAATTTTTTAAATTATTATTTATTCATTTTACAGAGCCGAGAGAGAGAGAGGGAGAGAGGGAGGAGGAGGAGGAGCAGGAAGCATCAACACCCACATGTGCCTTGACCAGGCAAGCCCAGGGTTTCGAACCAGCAACCTTGGCGTTCCAGGTCAGCACTTGATCCACTGCGCCACCACAGGCCAGGCACGAGGTGTCCTTCCTTGCCCCTCAGTTCCTTCGCTGACACTCAACCTGCAGGGAAGCGCTCTCCACAGAGCAGAGGTCTGGGGTACTGTCTGCACCCTGGTGCCTCCAACATGCCTTCCTGAGAACAGGTGTGCCTCTTCTGTTCTCAGTAAGAGCGGGACCGGTGGGAGGAGAGGGGCCACAGGCTCCGTGGATGTGGCAGAGGGAGGGAGGTGTGCTGCCTCCCCACTCGAGCCCGCCCATCCTGTCCAGACCCTGAAGCCAGACTCAGGTCGCTCCCTCTTCCTGTCTTATCAAGGAAGGCTTGAGTCTGACAGACAGGTTCAAGTCCCAGCCTCACCACTTCCTGTGACCCTGAACAAGCATATTCTCCTCTCTGAGCCTTATTTTTTGTCCGGAAAATGGGGCCGTCCTGAGAACACAAGACGGAAATCCACACCAATGGCGTGCCCGCACCTTCTGCAAAGGGTTCGGCAAATGGTCACTGTCCTTCGTCCCTCAGGAGCCTCATATGTGCCGGTCACTCTTCTGGACAGAGAGACAGCGGAACAACATGTAGTCCTTGCTCATTTGCAGCTGAGCATCTAGCTGACAAAATTATTGTCAATGTGGTCCAGAGCCCCTTAGGTCCGGGATCAAACACAGGACCGGGGACGGAGGAGAGCAGTGAACGAAGTGGGAAGAACGAGCGGCATCTATTTAGATCTTATGTGGGTTCTGGAGCCGTCTGGTTGTAAGTGGCAGCACAGGTGAGCTCAGCTGCCTTGTCACAAGGATGCCCAGGACAGGAGGAGCCCAGACTCCTCCTGGGAACCACAGGGCAGGTCCTCCCAGAGACAGGAGGGTCAAGTTCAGGGCAATCCCATCTACTTGTCCCCTTGGGAGCTGACATCCCTTTAGGGCTCCTGCCAAAACACACCTACATTTTTCTTGATTTTTTTTTTTCTAGCATTTTCCTTGGCCCTTGGCTTCCTCTAAGTTAGCCTGTTTCTCCTGCCCCTCAGTGTTGAGACTGAAACTCAAGCTGCTTCGGCCCCTGGAGAAAGGGCCGGCAAGAAATCACTCATCCAATGTGGAGGGTCCTCTTGAGCTGAGCTCCCAGGTCGAGGCACCCCCAAGGATGCTGGTGCCTCTGGCCGGTCTGTTGGGGAGCCCCACCCCTGGCCCAGGTCAAGGCACCCCCAAGGATGCTGGTGCCTCTGGCCGGTCTGTTGGGGAGCCCCACCCCTGGCCCAGGTCAAGGCACCCCCAAGGATGCTGGTGCCTCTGGCCGGTCTGTTGGGGAGCCCCACCCCTGGCCTGGGTGTGTGCTGTGTACACCACTTTGCACAAGGACGATATTTGCCAGAGTGTATCAGGGTCACCATCTCTCTGCAGTCTGTCTTTTCTCTGACGTTCACCTGGCAGGAGTGGGGTTGGAAGGGCCTGGGCGTCTGAGGCTGCCCTCGGGGAGTGAGCTGGGGCAGGGTTTTCTGGGGCCGAGGAGGCTTTGCTCACATTCCCAGCACTTCCTTGTGTAGCTCAGTTTTTTTCCAGGCCTCTCAGTGTGGGATTGGCTTCCAGGAGCCCGCCTCCCTCTGTGGGCTGACTCAGCCACCTGGCAGTCTGGACCCTGGGGTTCAGGGCCAGGGGAGGAGCCCTGCGGTTCAGGGCGGCACATGGGGTTGCGGAGGAGAAGCAGGATTGGAATGCAGGGAGTCTGGCTAGTGAACTATGCAAATGTTCCTCTCTAGTAAATTATGCAAATGTTCCTCTAACCTTGTCTCAAGATCCCCGGGGAAGGCAGCGGACCACAGCTTCCTTGCCCTGGTGGCAAAGCCCTTCCCACCCCTGCCAGCATGGTGCATCCCAAGGTTCTGCCTCCCTTGAGGGTCCATTTCTTACCTTAGGGTTTGCCCCGAGAGGGGGAGAGTGGGGTGTGTTCATGAGGGGAAGACGGCCGAGTAGGGAGTCTTTGGAAAAGTAAATCTTCCCCTGTTTTGCCTGCTTTGAAAATGTAGAGCATCCTGGCCCGCATCTTGCTACTTCCAGTGTAACAGCGGACGCGAACTTGTCAGTGGAGCCGGATGTCAAAACAAAATCTTCAAAACCATTTGCTACTTCCCAGCTGGGACCAGGGACAAGGGGTTGGGCTCTGGGAGCCTCCGTTCCCCAGCGTGTAAAATGGGAATCATCAAAATCCCGACCTCCTCAGCGCTGCTGTCGTGGGGATTCGATGGGGTAACGCTCGCTCGTAGGGTGCTTCACCTGGGGTCTGAGCACAGGCGCTGCTCCACACACAGTACCTGTTTCTGTTAATATTATGTTTTCTAGTATTTTTGTTACTGTTGTTCACAGCGCTGCCCTGAGGAGACGTCTAGGACGTCAGGAGCGCTCGTGCGTGTGGGAAGGCCGGGGAGAGAGGAGGGGTTTGGGTCACGCTTCTCAGAAGCAGCCCGACTGATGTGGCAGTGATGTTTAAGGAAGTGGTGAAGAGAATGACGGAAGCTGGCAGAGAAGAGAAGGCAGGCAAGGCTTGGAGCCCAGCAGCGACCTACCCTACCACGGGGAGGTCCCCCAAACCCTTCCCCTGTGATGGGTTGAGCCACATTCCCAAGTTTCCCAGCAGGAGCTAAAATGCCGGACTTTCAAGCTCCTCCACTTGTCAGTCACGTGTTACTTGTCACCAACCCAAGGGGAGGTGACAACTTCAGCTCTCTGCAAGGAGGGACAATAGCTGCAGTCATTTGAGGACAGCCCCTCCAGAAGGATCTCGGGGCAGGACAGCTGGAAGCCGACGCAGAGCAGGCCAGGCCAGGGCTGCGTGGAAGCCCGGTCAGAGCAGGGGTCGGGCTGTCAGGAGTGCTGGTGCACACAGAACTCTCCGGACCTGAACCTTGCCCTTTTCTCCTAATCATTTATCTGGGTGATCGTTCCACACTGGAACGTGAAAAGCTGCCTCATTCTTTTTCAGCGGCTTCCGTCGTGTTCGAGTGGATATATTTATTATTATGGAACTTATCATCTTCTATTGATGGGTATTAAAGTTGTTTCCAATCTTTAGGTATTAAAAGAATACTTTGTAGCAAGTTATCCCGTACTGGTGTCATTTGTACAGATGTGAATGTCCTTGCAGCACAGGTTCCTAAGAATCAGGGTTTAAGTTGGAAAGGCATGTGAGTTTTAAACATGTTTTAAAAATTTATTTATTCATTTTAGAGATGAGGGAGGGAGAGAGAGAGAGAGAGAGAGAGAGGAGGGAGGATCAGGAAGCATCAACTCCCATATATGCCTTGACCAGACAAGTGCAGGGTTTTGAACCGGCGACCTCAGTGTTCCCAGGTCAACACTTTATCCACTGCACCACCAGAGGTCAGGCCTTTTAAACATTTTTTTTTTTTTTCAGAGAAAGAGGGATAGACAGGGACAGACAGACAGGAACGGAGAGAGATGAGAAGCATCAATTATTAGTTTTTTATTGCGCGTTGCAACACCTTAGTTGTTCATTGATTGCTTTTTCATATGTGCCTTGACTGCGGGCCTTCAGCAGACCGAGTAACCCCTTGCTGGAGCCAGCAACCTTGGGTTCAAGCTGGTGGGCTTTTTGCTCAAACCAGATGAGCCTGCGCTCAATCTGGCAACCTTGGGATCTCGAACCTGGGTCCTCTGCATCCCAGTCCAATGCTCTATCCACTGCGCCACTGCCTGGTCAGGCTTAAACATTTTTGATAGCAGCTGCCCCACAACACTATCGTGTTATTGAAGCTTTAGGATCATTGCCAATCTGGTAGACAGAAAATGGTATTGGACTATATAGTTTCAATTTGCATTTCTATTTTGAGTATAAGACTAAACATCTTTTCGTAAGTTTAAAAGTCATTTGACCCTGGCTGGTTGGCACAGTGGTAGAGCGTTGGCCCAGTGTATGGATATTCTGGGTTCAATTCCCGGTCAGGGCACACAGGAAAAGCGACCATCTGTTTCTCCCCTGTCCCTTCTCTCTCTCTCTCTCTCTCTTATCCACAGCCATGGCTCAATTGATTTGAGCATGTCTTCCCTGGGTGCTGAGGATGGCTCTGTGAGCATCTGCCTCAGGTGCTAAAAATAGCTCCATTGCTAGCATCAGTCCCAGATGGAATTTGCTGAGTGGATCCCAGTCCGGGCACATGCAGGTGTCTGTCTCTCTATCTCCCCTCCTCTCACTTAAAAAAAAAAAAGTCATTTATATTTCCTTTCTGAGACTATCTGTTGGTATCCTTGCTCATTTTCCTATTACAATTTTCTTTCTCTTACTGACTTATAGGGCTTTACATATTAAGAAAATTTGAGTCTGGAGCAAAAGGTCTCAAGGATGAAAGCAGAGGAAGTACAGTCCTTCATCCCAAAGGCTGCCTTTGGGTTTGTTCACCTAAATCTCATGACCTGACCAGTCCTTTCCAACACCCGGTTCTTCACTTACCGTTCAGCTTCCGCGAGCTGATCTGTGTCCTCCCAAGGCAATCCCGGCTTGTTGCGTTTTGACTTAACACCCCAGAGTGGGTTACAGTGGTGTCGGGAAGCTTGATGGGCAGGCCTTCCTTCTCCAGGTCAGGGTTCCAAGGGAAAGAGTCCGAACTGGGGTCTTCTCCCTTTTCCAGCAGGGGCTCTGCTTTCTTCACAGGATCTCCCCCTTCTGGGTCCAAGATGACTTGTGGCTCTGCCGAGCACGTGCAGCCTTCTCTGCCCTGTCCTCGCCTGTGACCCAGGGCTCCCACACTTCATGTGGAAGGTGAGGGCACTGCCTGGCCCGAGGGCTTTGTGCTTCTAGCTCCGGGAATGTAGATAGTGCTTCTCCCTTGGTATCATGTCCTTGAACCTCAGAGGTCAGAGCCAGTAGAGCCCTCGGGGAACGTGGGGAAGAAGTCACCACCGTGACAGAGGAGAAACGGGGCAGAGGAGGTGCTCGCTGGGTTGTGCACCTCGTTAGGGACTTCTGTGAATGATTGCTGTTGAATGTTCACTCATTCAGCAGATATTCCTGAGTGGCTGGGTCCCGTGGTTGGGTGGCAGACAGAGGCCACCCAACCAGTGAACAGTAAGACACAACCGAAACCCAGACACGACAAACTGCTGTTCAGGGACAAGGAGGCCGCAGGGAGAGGGTCCCAGGGTAAAGGAGTGTCAGCCAGGGGTCAGCTCTGGGTCTTTCTGGGTGACATCCACGTAAGCTACCTGCACTCAGGTCCTTGTTCCCGACCAAGACCAGGTACGAAGAAAAACGACGGGGCCAAGCGTACACTAGGGAACAAAACCAGAAAGGCCTCGACGCTGGAACGGGTTACTGGGGCTCAGGGGGCTGTCGGAAGCCGGGCGGGCCGGAACGGGGCACAGGGTGAAGTCAGGCAGGATGAGGCTAAACGCTGGGGGGGACCCAAGACACACAGGCTCAGGCCATTGCAGCCCACGTTGACGAGAGACACAGGCTTTTAGTATGAGCATCCTTGGGAATAACGGGTGTCCCTCAAAAGTTTTACACGTTCCTGTGGAGGTGGTGGGGGGAGCGAGAAGAGGTGTGACGTCCTGTGAAAACCACTGTTCTTGAGACGGCCTCAGAGAGGCCCTTAACGGTTGCAGCAGAAGTTAGCGTCAAACTACCATAGGCTCAAGGCTCCATTGGAGCAAAGATGGCCCAGGCGCTGGGGTTGGCTCCTTGGCCTCTGCCTCAGGCGCTAGAGTGGCTCTGGTCGCGGCAGAGCGACGCCCCGGAGGGGCAGAGCATCACCCCCTGGTGGGCAGAGCATCGCCCCTGGTGGGCGTGCCGGGTGGATCCTGGTCGGGCGCATGCGGGAGTCTGTCTGACTGTCTCTCCCCGTTTCCAGCTTCGGAAAAGGAAAAAAAAAAACAAACTACCATAGGCTCCCACCCTGGAAGGGGCTTTCCAGCGACACTCTGAGCCCCAGGGGAACCGCAGAATTAACCCCATCAACCCCACACTTGGAGCAGCCCACAGCCAATGCCTGATGGGAGGGGGCGGGGTCAGCCGGCTGGTGATGGGACTGGGCTGACTCTTGGGGGGCGTTTTGCCCAGGACGGAGCTCCAGGTGCCCCTAATTAGCAGGTCATCTTGTTCCTTCACTTTCATCTCGCTCTGCCCGCACTCTGGGTCTTTCTGGGTGACATCCACGTAAGCCACCTGCACTCAGGTCCTTGTCTCAGTCTGGCGGACTCTCATGGGGGCGGAGCTCTTCCAAAGACCCATGTGCTCCCCCACTTCCACCCGCAGCCACACAAAGCTGGGACCCCATTCTTCCCTCTCAGCTCACTGCTGCACCCCCCCCCCCCCCAACCCAGGTGGTGGCTGCCTGTGGGAGGCACCTGGAGGGTGTTGCTGGGATGTGGTTCCCACAGAAAACGGCCAGGACACCTGAGGGGGCGTCTCTGAGATCAGAGGGAGGCTCAGCCAGACCTCCTGGGCCCAGAACTCTCAGGCTCGTCGCCAGGTCACCTGGCCTCAGGTGTCAGGATGAGCTGCTCTGCAGGGTTGAGTGCTGTCCACAGCAATCCTGAAAAACCAGCCAGGGGAACTTGTCTGGTGGGGTGCAAGGCCCCTGGGACCCCACCCACCGACTCGGTCAGGCGGCAGCATCCTACTCCCAGATACACCCCCCCCACACACAGGGCCCTCTCCAGGTCTTCCCTGGTGCCACACCCTGGGACAGCTTTACTAAAAAGCGGGGGTGGCCTGACCTGTGGTGGCGCAGTAGATAAAGCGTTGACCTGGAAATGCTGAGGTCGCTGGTTCGAAACCCTGGGCTTGCCTGGTCAAGGCACATATGGGAGTTGATGCTTCCAGCTCCTCCCCTCTTCTTTCTCTCTGTCTCTCCTCTCCCTCCCTCCCTCTCTCCCTCTCTCTCTCTCTCTCTCTCTCTCTAAAATGAATAAATTAAAAAAAAAAAAAAAAAAAAGCGGGGGTACGCTTCAGAATTTGTTCGTCAACACTGTAACGCTTCCGGGGTGCTGGACGCCAGGCTAGGGCCAGGGATCCATCAGTGGGCAGTGGGAGCTGCCAGAACCCCCAGCCTAGGAGGGGAGCCAGTCAGGCAGCAGGTGCTCAAGTCATCGGACGAGCGGGAGGCTCTGAGGGCCAAGGACGGAGGCGCCTGTTGAGGGAGCAGGCAGGGAAAGGGGCTCGGAGAGGCTGGCCTGCAAAGGTTCGTTTGGTCAGGGAGACACCAGGGGACAGAGGTGAGGCAGGAGAGGGAGTCAGGACCAGGCCACGGGCCGGGAAGCCTTGCGGGCCAACCCTTACGTAGTGCCAGGTGCGCTGAGAAGCCACCGTGGGAGGTTGAGCAGGAATATGACCAGAACTGAATCCGTTTTTTAATCGACTCCTGAGCTGTGGGTACTCGGGAGCCAGGGTGTCTGCGACCCTTCTCACCCGTGCGACTCGGCGAGGGACACGGGCATGTGTGGGGCCTTCACGCAGCTCTCCACGGGTGACCTTGCTTACTGCCCGCCTCTGCCCTCTGCCCGCTGTGCGCGAGGAAACTGAGACTCAGAGGAGGAAAGGGAGTCGTCTCGTTTCCCCCAGTGGCACCTGGTCTACGGCCCTACTGCCCTGAACGCGCCCGATCTCGTCTGATCTCGGAAGCTAAGCAGGGTCGGGCCTGGTTAGTACTTGGGTGGGAGACCCCAGTGGCACCTGGACGCGTCCAGCTGGTGCCACAGCCGCTCTGCTCCTGCCGGCCACACACCTCGGGGCGTCTGGGGCGTCCACACACCTCGGGGCGGCCGGGGCACCTGTCATCTCAGGGACGGCACTCTGGTCTGTCGGGAGGAAATACTGGGAGAGAAGAAGAGGGGAGGCGGGGGAGGGGGAGCTTTCACCTGCACCTGCACGGAGGTCCTGTGTTTCTGCCACACGTGAGGGTGTAACTGGTGCGGCGGATACACGGGGCCCACGGCCCTGCCTCCCCCCTGGACTCGCAGCTCTGGGTCCGTTGGGCAGTCATTACCCCGGCAAGGAAACAAGAACACGTATGAATGGCAAACCAGCAACCGGGCCGAGAAATGAGGTCCAGGGTGCCGGCCTCTGCTTAGCATCTCTTTGCGGCCTGGCTCCACCCGTGCGGCCAGCATGATCTGACCTCAGATCTGACAGTGACGCGCTGGCCTTGCCTCCTCCTGCTCCTCGCATATCTCATTCCACGTGTCACTCCTCTGGCCTCCAGTCTCCTAACCTGGGACAAGATGCTCCTTCCAGGCCCTCCTGGGAAGTCTGGGCAAGCAGGGGCTACAGCCCAGCCTGCTGGCTCCTCACCCAGCACTCTGCCAACTGCATCTGGTGCCCCTACGAAGCCCCGTCACCACCAGTCTCTGCTGCTGAGACAGCCTTCCCAGGGCTGGGACCCTGAGGGGACCCTGAGTGGTCTGGTGCACGCTCTTTCCTCGGGAGAGGTTGAGGACAAGGGTCAGTTACACTAACAAAACAGTCATTGGCCCTGGCCGGTTGGCTCAGTGGTAGAGCGTCGGCCTGGTGTGCAGAAGTCCCGGGTTAGATTTCCGGCCAGGGCACACAGGAGAAGCACCCATCTGCTTCTCCACCCCTCCCCCTCTCGTTCCTCTCTGTCTCTCTCTTCCCCTCCCGCAGCAAGGCTCCATTGGAGCAAAGATGGCCCGGGCACTGGGGATGGCTCCTTGGCCTCTGCCCCAGGCGCTAGAGTGGCTCTGGTCGCAACAGAGCGACGCCCCGGAGGGGCAGAGCGTCGCCCCCTGGTGGGCAGAGCGTCGCCCCTGGTGGGCGTGCCGGGTGGATCCCGGTCTGGTGCATGTGGGAGTCTGTCTGACTGTCTCTCCCCATTTCCAGCTTCAGAAAAATACAAAAAAAAAAAAAAAAGAAAGAAAGAAAAGAAAAGAACAGTCATGTGCTCAGGCAAGTGCTTGTCCCCTCTGGGCCTCAGTTTCCCCTTTAGTGAGGAGGTAGAGAAAGATCCCTTCTGGCTCCGAGATCTGGTGCTTTCTGGGGGCAAAGACAATTCCCAGAATCCCCAGGAGTCCTGATGTTGCCGACGCCCTTTACCCAGCAGTCCTGAGAAGGCCAAGCTGACAAGACTGTGGGTGGCCAGATGACAGCATTCTTGGGACGCCAGTGGAATGGGGAGGGCCCATCAGCTCAGTGGCATGTGGCTCAGGGCAACAGGGGTGAGAACGTTTGGGCCACGGGCAGCCAAGGGCCTGGCATCTCAGCGACGCCGTGAGCGTCAAAGCATCGCAAGAACGCCACACAGTCTTATCTCGCAAGGTTTCAGGGGAAGGATGCCAGTCCCTTGGGAGGGAGACTGGGTGTGCCCTCCCTCCCAACCCCATCCTAACCTCCTCTGAAGCTCCTTCCGCAGAAACACCACCGCACCTTCTCTCTGAAGGACGTGACCTACTGACATCCTCTCTGGGCGGACTTCTTTGCATGTTTCTTTTTCTAATCACGTTTTTATACCATACCAGTGTTCTTCCACCGTATTTGCTTTCATTCAGTGCTCGTCTCATGGAAGGGCCCGTGTCGTAAAAGAAGTCAAAAGTCATTTTGAAGAATTAGAACCCGCCCTGGCTGGTTGGCTCAGCGGTAGAGCGTCGGCCTAGCGTGCGGAGGACCCGGGTTCGATTCCGGCCAGGGCACACAGGAGAAGCGCCCATTTGCTTCTCCACCCCTCCGCCGCGCTTTCCTCTCTGTCTCTCTCTTCCCCTCCCGCAGCCAAGGCTCCATTGGAGCAAGGATGGCCCGGGCGCTGGGGATGGCTCTGTGGCCTCTGCCTCAGGCGCTAGAGTGGCTCTGGTCGCAACATGGCGACGCCCAGGATGGGCAGAGCATCGCCCCCTGGTGGGCAGAGCATCGCCCCTGGTGGGCGTGCCGGGTGGATCCCGGTCGGGCGCATGCGGGAGTCTGTCTGACTGTCTCTCCCTGTTTCCAGCTTCAGAAAAATGAAAAAAAAAAAAAAAAAAAAGAATTAGAACCCTTCGGCCAGGTTGTCTAAAGTCAAGTTGTTTTCCGGCTCCGCCTTTTTTTTTCTTTTGGTATTTTTCTGGAGTGAGAAGCAGGGAGGCAGTCAGACAGACTCCTGCATGCACCCAACCAGGATCCACCCAGCATGCCCACCAGAGGTGATGCTCTGCCCATCTGGGGCGTTGCTGTGTTGCAACTGGAGCCATTCTAGCGCCTGAGGTGGAGGCCATGGAGCCGTCCTCAGTGCCGGGCCAACTTCGCTCCAGTGGAGCCTTGGCTGTGGGAGGGGAAGAGAGAGACAGAGAGAAAGGAGAGGAGGAAGGGTGGAGAAGCAGATGGGCGCTTCTCCTGTGTGCCCTGGCCGGGAATTGAACCCAGGACTTCCACATGCTGGGCCGACGCTCTACCGCTGAGCCAACTGGCCAGGGCCTGGCTCTGCCTCTTCGTCTGCATCTTTCTCATCGCCTGGCACTGCTTCAGGGCACCCACCTCCAGCGAATCGTCCGTGAATTCCTCTGGTGTGGTGTCTCTTAGCTCTTGAATTTTCTCCAAGATCCATTATCTTGAAGCCTTCCAACCCGTTCCCTCGTGCCTCACCCGACCATCGCCCTCATGATTTCCTCCGTTGGTTCAGCTGCGAATCCTATGACATCATACACAACATGTGGGCACAGCATTCTCCAGTGGGAGTCTATGGTTCAGGCCCTGATGGCTTGTACAGCCTTTTCTGTGACAACAACAGCATCTTCAGTGATGTGATCCTTCTAGACTTTCATGATGGTCTCTCTCCTGGGGTTCCCTTTCAATCCTAATCCTATCCATAGAGTCCCATGGGGGATGAGCCTTAACGGTCTCACCTTATGACCCCCTGATCTAGAGGCTGAATTAGAGACACTGTGTGTTTTGGGGCTAGAAGACCACCTTGACCTGTGGTGTTGAAATCATGGGGTTCTGGGTGGCCAGGGGCATTGCCCAATGTCAAAAGAACTTCGAAAGGCAGTCTCTTACTGGCAAGGAAGTCCCTCACTCCGGGGACAGAGCACTGATGAAAGCAATCCAGAAAAAGGGTCCTCGTGGTCCAGGCCTCCTTGTTTCTTCCTTCGAGGCTCAGGGGTTGACAGCTTTATAGATACGGGCAGTCGTGATCATAAGCCCAACCGCTAAACAGGAGGTTTAGCTTATCCCTTCCTGCCTTAAGTCCAGGTGCGTGCTTCTCTGCCTTACTAATAAATGTCCAATGTGGCTTCCCCCTACCCCCCCCCCCCCAAAGAGGGCACTTTCATTAAACATCTGTTCAGGCAGATACTGTTCCTCCTTAATGATTTTCTTAATGGCGTCTGGGAACTCGTCTGCTGACTCTTGGTCAGCAAAGGTTGTTTCTCTGACTAGCCTGACGTTTTTAAAGCCAAGCCCACCTCTTTCTAGAATGATCAAACCACTCTTTGCTGGCATCAAATTCTCCAGCTCTAGACTCCTTTCCTTCCTTTTGCTTTGAGTTGTCATATAATGACTTCACTTCTTCTCAAATCATATTAATCTATAGGTATGCCTTTATATATATATACACACACACACACACACACACACACACACACACACACATCAATCCTGTAGGCAGATTTAAAAGCTACATTTTCTTCATTTTTATTTATTTATTCACTTCAGAGAAGAGAGAGAGAAAGAGACAGAAAGAGAGAAGAGGGGGAGGAGCAGGAAGCATCAACTCCTGTATGTGCTTTGACCAGGCAAGCCCAGGGTTTCGAACCGGAAACCCCAGCGTTGGAGGTCGACGCTTTATCCACTGCGCCACCCCAGGTCAGGCAAAAGCTGCATTTTCCTTTTTTTCTTTTCTTTTTTTTTTTTTTTGTATTTTTCTGAAGCTGGAAACGGGGAGAGACAGTCAGACAGACTCCCGCATGCGCCCGACCGGGATCCACCCCGCACGCCCACCAGGGGCGATGCTCTGCCCCTCCTGGGCGTCGCTCTGCCGCGACCAGAGCCACTCCAGCGCCTGGGGCAGAGGCCAAGGAGCCATCCCCAGCGCCTGGGCCATCTTTGCTCCAATGGAGCCTTGGCTGCGGGAGGGGAAGAGAGAGACAGAGAGGAAGGGGGGGGGGGGTGGAGAAGCAGATGGGCGCTTCTCCTATGTGCCCTGGCCGGGAATCGAACCCGGGTCCCCCGCACGCCAGGCCGACGCTCTACCGCTGAGCCAACCGGCCAGGACCAAAAGCTGCATTTTCAAAACGAAATTAAAAGGTACTTTGCAAAAAGTGCAAATTCTTAAAAAATTTTTTATGCCAGCTCTTTGGAGCTGCTGCAACGGCTTCATGAATTTTCTTTTCTTTCTCTTTTCTTCATTTTTTGTTGTTGTTGTTGTTGTTGCAATGGTCCTTCGGCGGTAGTCACTCGCCTTGAAGTGGTGGGCAGGCAGCCAGTGCTGCAGACCTCAACCTGTGGGACCGATCGAGCCGTTGGACTCTCTCTTCAGGGTTAGGACTTTTCCTCCGCTTCTCGGAAGCACTTCCGGCATCACGGGCGGCACTTCCGGCGGGTCCCTCCGCGTCACGCAGGTTCCTGGTATGGCGGAAAATACAAAAGAATCGGGAGAGATGGCTTTTCCCTGTGATGCACAATTCACTGGAGGGGTGACCTGCTCCCGTGGAGATGACCAGGGTGACGTGGTGCGTTAAGCAGATTATCTCAACACAAGCTCCTGGCAACAGCAACAGGAGGAAACTATTAGAGTAGAATAAACAGCGTGTGCTACGGTTGATCTTATGCGGTTATGACTTAATGCTGCATCTTGACGTTTGTTGACATGTCTTGCCCGTGGATGGTTCCGGGTACCGTCTGTGTGTCTGTCTGTGTCAATTTTGATAAATTTTAACTTTTTTTTTAAAGAGTAGATTTGTGATTGTTTTATGGCGGTAAATAATAAAATAGACAAGTATCTAGATACATTTTATATCTTCATGACACACCTAATTTCTTTTCTTAAAATGTTCTAGTATTTCTGGGCTACACAGTTCATCAGAGTTTTTTGTTTGTTTTTTCAAATGATTGCAAATCTCCAGAAAATTTCCCCCCAATATATTTATTGGAAGAATCCGCATCTAAGTAGACCCATGCAGTTCAGACCTGTGTGGCTAAGCGGTCACTGTACCTCTCAGTAAAGACGTGCGTCCGTTTCAGTCGGGCTGCCGTGACAAAGCGCCACAGACTGGGAACTCGCACGATCTTGGAGATTGGAGGTCCAGGATCAAGGTGTCAGCAGGGCCGGTTCCTTCCCCGGGCTGTGAAGGAAGGGTCTGCTCCAGGCCTCTCTCCTTGTCTCTTCACAGCATCTTCCCTCTGTGCATATCTTTCTCCGTGTCCAAATTTCCCCCTTTTACAAGGACACCAGTCGTGTTGCGATAGGCCCACCCTCCTGACCTCAGGAGGACTTGATCACCTCTGTCAAGACCCACCACCCAGTAAGGAGACAGTATTGTCTTTCTGGTTGCTGTAGTTCGCAATGTCGAGTTTGGGCAGCATGCATGGCTGCTGGACTCCAGAAGGGCAGCATCTCTCTGCCCTGTGATGGGGCTCTGCCACCTGCACCCCAGATGCCTGATCCAACCCTGCCCTGGGTCCTGTGGTCCCAGCACCCAACTCCAGAGCAGCCTACCCCCACCCTGCAAAGGCCATAAAACCCCAGAGCCCATGGGAACAAGGTGCAGGCAGGCAGTGTGAGGAGGAGGAGGAAAATCAAAACCCAGCCACAGGGAGGCCTTTCACCCTTGGTGCTTGTTAGCTGTCCAGAAGCAGGGTCCAGAGTCCCGTGTGGTCAGAGCTGGGTGTGTGGGTTGCTCAGGGCAAGGAGGGGCAGCAGGACATCCGAAGGGTATTCTGGATGACCCCTGCCCTGGGGTTTACCTGACTCCATCTACTAGGCTGATGGAGTGATTGGGTCTCTTCTCCCTCGGGCTAGGAGCAGCGTATGGTCTTACTGAAAGCTAGACTTCCTTCCCTAGGAACGGTGGCAATCTGAGGGACTCAGGACCGGAGAAGGCAGCCAGATCCATCCTGGCTGAGGCCACAGCAAGGCTCCCTGATCTCTGAGAACCTTCCCGAAAGAGCGCAGACTTCATGGCTAGCTGTCCTGGAGCCGTGATTCTCAACCGGAGCGCTGCAGTGCCTGACTGTTTAGTCAGGGGCACTGACCTCTTTTCCCTTAGACTGTCAAATAAAACAAATGGCCACAGCCAACACAACAACAGTCATCTGGTGTGAATGGACCAAAGTTATAATACCTTTTTTTTTTTTTTTGGAAGGTAGGCAAAAAATAGATGATAATGTTTTGGTGTGCCGCAGAATTTTAGGAATTAGTTTATGTGTGCCATGAGATAAGAAAGGTGGAAATTCGCTGTCCTGGAGGGCAGACAGAACCACGCCCCTCGTCCTCGCACCCTGGGGCTCCCCAGCACGCGGCCGACGGCCAGCTCTCTCAGGCGGTGTTGGGAAAACAGCTGTGTCAGGCTTGCTCGCTTGCACTTAGCACGATGAGTGTGTGAGCACATGGCAGGGCCACGCGTGCGTACCCTCTGGGAGGCTACGGGTGGTTCGACTCAGGGCCATGGCAGAGGGCCTGCCCGCCACCACGGGGCCGTTTCGCTGTTCCTTCGCCTGCTGCCGTGAGAAGCGGTCTTCCTCCGCCTCTGTGAGATTCTCTGAAATAGGAACGGCCCACGGCTTTCCGGCACTGACGGTAGACATGTGCCGGAACAGGAGACATGTAGCAGTTCCTCTACCGTCTGCCCAAATCCAAAGTGTACCCGCCTGGCCTTGGCCACTGGCATTGCAGGTGGGTTTCCTTAAAAGCAGACTCTGAGACAAGGATTTGGAGAGAAGTCGTTTTGCGGGAGATAGTCCCAGGAAACATGAGTAGGACAGTGAGATAGTAGATTGGGAGGGAGGGAAGGAGGCCAATGTCTTGAGCATTAGTGAGGCTGGGAAACAGGGTGCCAGCTCAGCCCTCCCAGGGGCCCCGAAGAGATGGCACGCATGCCTCAGCTCCACTGAGGCAAGGACTCCCCAACTCAGGTCCCTCATCGGAACGCACGCCCAGCACTTCCATCTGCCCCCATAGTGGTGACAGGCACCGATGGCCACTGGCTGGGCCAGGACCTCTAGAACAGCCAGAAAAGCAGGTGTGGGTTCCAGCCGAAGTATTTATCATCTGGGCGACGTGGGGCAAGTCACAGTGTGTCTACGCTGAACAAGCGAAGAAACCAGAATGTTGACTCGCGAGAGAAAGGGCTGGGTCTGCCTTGTCCCTGCTCTATCTGCAGAGCCCCGCCCAGTCCAGAGTCTGGCACATGGAGAACTCAGTCAATATTTGTGGAATGCCTCATGGCTTGTGGTGTAAAATTTTCATTATTGATAATAGCTACCAATGATTGAAGACTTCCTCTGGGCCGGGCACTGTGCTAAGTGCTTTAGATCCCATGTGGTCCCGGGAGAGCCCCTTAGTTACAGTGGTGGGAATGTCCCCTTCCTGAGAGATGATGGCCCTGCCAGGCAGCGGAGGGGCCAAGCCACGGCTGCTCAGCATGGAAGTAGCAGCAAGGTTTAAGCCAAGCTCCTGGGTTGCTTTTCTCAGACTTACTTATTCATTCACACAAACCAACAAACGAAAAACACCCCCACCCCCTCAAGAAAAGACCAACGACATATAAGATCCATACTGTGAAGTACATAAATCTGAAGGGTACAGTTGGATGAACATGAGCGAGACCCAGAACATGTCCAGCAGCCTAGCAGGCTGCCCCGGCCCCGTCCCATGCAACGCCCTCCCCCACCCGAGGCAGCCGCTCCTCTGACTTCCAGCACCCTAGATTCATTCGTCTCTTGAAATTCTTGTTCATGGACTCTCAGAGCAGGTGTCTGGCTTTCGTGTCTGGCTTCTCTCACTGGACATTATGTCTCTGAGCTTCATGCACGTGGCTGCATTGATCAGTGGTTTATTTTCCGATGTTGAGTGGAAATGCATGCAAATAGACTATGGCGTGAAGAGATCACATTCCTGTTTCCAGTTCGGGACTCCTAGGAACATTTCTGTATGTCCGTCTCGGTGGACGTAAAGGCACCCGTTTCTGTTGGGTTGATGCTCAGCGAGGAAGAGACTCAGTCGTGGGGTGCACGTCTGTTCAGTGTTAGCAGGTTCTACCGAACCGTTTTCCAAAGTGCGTGCAGGACTCAGAGCCGGCACCTTGAGCCATCATGGGCCACTGGGTCACGTGGGTCAATTGAGACTTCTGTGAGCGATTTCTGGACCAGGCCCCGTGGAAGAGTAGGTGACTTCAATGTGGTCTCTGAGGTGCAAGGAACATAGTCAAGATGAGGATGATACTCTAATAATCACCGTGCAGATTAGGCACAAAGGGCCAAAGGCAGTCTTCACTTGTACACAGTACTTTTTACAGTTTTCATTCAGGACTTTGTGTGACTCTCACAACAAACAGCTCAGTGGGACATGGTGGAGGGGGCAGTATCATGGCCCCCTCCCTTTACAGATGCAGGAGACTGAGACCTAGGAAGCAGAGGTGATTTACCCAAGGTCATGAGCAAGAATGGAACAGAGTGGGCCTTATCATGTGGTCCCAGAGAGATGTCTGGCGTCCCCCATGAGTCTGAGAGCTGTTTGATAGACATGTTTCAAGAGGAAGGAAGGTCTGAGGGAATGCTTGGTCTGAGTCCTAGCGTCCCTGCTCACTAGCTCCGTGAACTTGGGCGATTCACCCAGGCCTCAGACTCTCCGTCTGCGAAGTAGGGGCGATGATCACACTTCCTCTTTGGAGGCTGTTGTGAGGGTTGAGTTAGCGCCTAAAATTGTCATGGCATTGGGTAAGTGCTGCAGGTGTTATTTTTATAGCATGTATTATTATTATTATTATTATTATCTCTCTCATTTTAAAAGCCATGTGTCTATGTGTTTGAAAGGTGATCGTTGTGGGGATGCCGGTCCTTATTTCTGGAGTTGTTCAGATCATGGCGGGGAGGTGAAGGCCAGTTTTCCTTCAACACCTCTCCCAGTCACCCTGGGCAGACATGCTCTGGGTGGAGTTGGTCGGGAAAGAATCTTGGCAGATCACTAACAATGAGCCGCATTCTTCAGATAGGTGGCCCACGTCCACGCAGCTGATGAAAGGCCGGGGCGTGGCCATGCGTACCCAGGAGGAAAGGTCTGCTTGCCCCATGGCCAGTGGAGCCACCAACTACCCAGGATTCAGTCCATCAGTGGGGCCGGGCTGAGGCCACGACGGACATGACTTTTCCATGGCAACTTTCATTCACTGTGTGCACTGGGCTTCCGGGACCACCACGGCACACCGTGGGCGAGGGTTCTCAAGCAGCAGTCAGACCTGAGGACCCGAGGTGGGTGGACGTGTGCAGGTGGAGCCGGGCAGGAAGCAGAGGCCTCAGAGGAGTGGAGAGCTGCCGAGGAAAGGCAGGGTGCCCGCAGCCTCTGCCTGCTGCATCCCCACCAGGTCTCTCGAGTCCAGTTCCACCACTCACTGCCTCTGCAACCTGGGGCGAGTGACCTCACCTCTCCCAGCCAGGGCCCAGTATCCGAGAGGCGTCACCTTCCTCTCTGTGACACAGTGTCATTCTCACTAGGTCTCCCTCCTTTCACCCTGGCCTCCCCACCACCACGAATCCATTCTCCATATTCTCCATATATATATATATATTTTTTTAAAGTCCAGCAGATTATGGGAGCAACACCGACTGTGTGGACAGTGGGATTTTTTATTTATTTATTCATTTTTAGAGAGGAGAGAGAGAGGGAGAGAGAGACAGAGAGGGAGAAGGGGGGAGGAGCTGGAAGCATCAACCCCCATATGTGCCTTGACCAGGCAAGCCCAGGGTTTCGAACCAGCAACCTCAGCATTTCCAGGTCGACGCTTTATCCCCTGCACCACCACGGGTCAGGCCATTCTCCATTTATTTTAAAAACCTTGGCGCCTCCTGCTTAAACCCCTTCTGGGTGGTTGTCCTTAAAATAAAGCAGAAACTCTCACTGGGGCCCCAGAGGCCCCACTGACCTCCCTGACCCCATCTTGTTCTCCTTTCCCCTCACTCTTTCTCTCTGTCCCTTGAACACTCCGTGTCCATTCCTTCTCACAGACCGCACCTCTCGTTCCCGCCTGGCACGTCATCGTGTCACTGGCTCCCTTTATCAGGACAGAACAGTACAGGTGTCACCAGCCTCGGCCGTCCAACAGCCCAGTCCTTCCATTCACTCTCCAGACCAGTGCTGTCCAGTAGGACTTTCTATGATAGTTGAAATCTTTCTCCTATGTTGCTGGACAAGGACAAGGTGGCCCCCAGGAGCCAAGCCAGGGCAGGCTGGCAGTTCCAAGGTGTGTGGGCACCAGAAGTGGACTGCAGGCTCTCCAAGCCCAGACCCTGCAGCCAGCACACTCCTACCCTTCTCACCCTGTGGTCAAGGAAATCATCTTGGCAGGGGAGCTGGGACCCTCTGTTCTTCCTATGAGGACTTGCAGGAATCAGGCACAGGGAATCAAGAAGCTGGAGCTAATTGTGAGAGACTTGGACCCTGTCCTCCCAACCCCAAAGATCCAACACTCACAGCTTACACATATGTACATTCAGCCAGACACACACACAGCTACACACTGACATATACTCACACAGAAGCATGGACACAACTAAAATACTCATTTGTACCACAGGCGTGCAAGCAAACACAATCCAACAGACAGACTCATCTGTTCAACTCACACATACATTCTTAGTCCCAGGCCCATGGATAAACATGCCAGTGTGCATGCAGACACATAGCATGGTCACGCCTATACATACTCTCGAAGACAGCAGATGCATAATGGACATGCACAGACATAGACCCCCAAAGAAATGCTATATCTATAACACACAGACACACAGACACACACACAATGTCAGCCCCCTGCAGCGCTCTGGTGAACCAGAGGATCAGAACCCAGGCATCCAGGCTCTAAGCAAACCCCATCTGCCAGCCTGGAGCATGCAGCACTGCCAGCCAGAAGAGCAACACCCTCTCCCTGTCCTGGCCTGCAGACTATCCTTCAAGCCTGATAGATAGTGGAGCCAGGGTGGGTGGAGTCCAGCTGATGAACCTGATCCCTGATTGGTCTGTCCTCATGCAAATGAGGACTCCAAATCCTTGCTATTTGATTGATCCAAAAGGCATTTTTCTGATTGGTTAGAATGGAGCTGCTCTGATTGGCCAGTGAAGATATTGATGGGGGGGGGGGGGAATATAGCTGTGCAACTCCAACTCCAATTGGTTGAAATAGGATTCCAGACTTCTTTATAAGCGCTGGCTCAGACAGCAGAAACACAACGCAGTGAGGCAGTTCAGTGCAGATACAAGTAGTTCTGTGTTGGCTTCTCCTTAAAGTGTAATTTGCACGAGATGCCCTTGAGTAGAAATGGCTGCAAGCCCCACCCATTTTAAAAAATTTAAGCCCCATTAGCCACCTAGAGCCTTTCTTAGTAGGACTCTTCTTTCTCAGGGTCCACTATATATATATATATTAAATATATATATATTTAATAATACTATTTTTTTAGTGACTTTAGATTTCGAGCAAAGAGCACAAAGAGTAACAGTATACGCCTCATCCAGCTTCCATGAATGTTACCGTCTTACATAACCATGGTACTTGTGCCAAAACTAAAAAAATTAACCTTAGTGAAATACTATTAGCCAAACTACAGACTGTATTAGGATTTTGCCAGTTCTTCCTCCACAAGTGTTCTCTTGTTCCAGGACTGTATCCGGGATCCCATGTGCATTCAGTCTAACTTGTTTTCTTCAGCCCCTCTGGCCCGTGACAGTTCCTTAGTCTTGCCTTGTGTTTCATGACCTTGACAGTTTTGAAGAGCATTGTTCAGGTATTTCGTAGACTGCCTCTCAGTTTGAGTTTGTCTGATGTGTTTCTCACAATGAAATGGGGGGTTACAGTTTAGAGCGAAGGCCACAGAGGTGAGGTGCCCTTCTCACTGCATTAGATCAAGGGGTGCCTGATGTCCACGTGCTTCATCACTGCTGGTGTTATGGTCAAGGGGCACAGGCAGGGTTTCCCCACCCCCGGCCCTCCACCTTTCACTCCACAGTCTTTGGACACCAAGCATGAAGTCCACGCCACACTGAAGAAGAGGGAGACCAGGCTCCACCTCCCAGAGGGGAAGTATCTACGTGTGTCGGTACAACCCGATTTTACATGATAGAACAACATTTCATTTCATGAATCTGCCTTCATTTATTTGGCCGGTACCCTCATGTCATACATTTCTGTTGCTTTGGCTTTTCCTTTTATAAACAAAAAAACTGCAAAGAATCTCAATTTCAGATTCAAAAAATATTTTTTCATGCAACTTCTCTGTAACAGGCACTGTGCACTCTGGGGAACAGTGTCTGCGTACCTCTCACTTTGTTTTCTTAAAACAAATTCACAGGTTGGGACTGCTGGGTCAAAGATAAGCACATTTTTCAGGCTTCTGATAAGCATCACTAAACAAACATCCAGGAAAGTTGTGCCAATCTAACCTCTGGATTGACAATTTTTCTTTGTCAACTTTATTATTATTTTTCTGCAAGAGAGACAGAGAGAGAAGGAGAGAGATGAGAAGTATCAATTCATAGTTGTGTCACTTTAGTTGTTCGTTGATTGCTTCTCATATGTGCCTTGACGTGGGAGGGGGGCTACAGCTGAGCCAGTGACCTTGGGCTCAAGCCAGTGACCTTGGGCTTCAAGCCAGTAACCTTTGGGCTCAAGCCAGCAACCATGGGGTCATGTTGATGATCCCATGCTCAAGCTGGTGACCTGCACTCAAGCTGGTAAGTCTGTGCTCAAGCTGGATGAGCCTGTGCTCAAGTTGGTAACTTTTGGGGTTTGGAACCTGGGACCTCAGTGTCCCAGGTTAATGCTCTACCCACTGCACCACCACCAGTCAGGCTCAACTTCGTTTTTCTTATTACAAAAATAATTCAAGCTTTTATAAAATGATGGGAAATTACTTATTGAACATTTGATAATATTAAGGAATTATTGTCATTTATTTAGGTGGGATAATGGTATTGTCACTACTTTAAAAAAATAATCCTTATCTTTTAGAGACATGCACTCAAGTATTTATGAAAGAAATAATGTGAGTCCGAGATCTGAAATGATGGGAGTTGGGGGTATGCCTGAAACAAGACTTGTCATAAGTTGATGATTATTAAAGTTGGGTAATAGGAACACCAGCATTCATTATACAACCCTCTATATATTAGTAAATAAAACAAAGGTCTGCTAAAATTTTAAACACGCTATAAATCTATAGCTTAGGTGAGAGTCCCCATTCTTTTATCTCCCAGGTTTAATTACAACAGTTGTATGTGCCTCCAGTTCTTCTCTATTTAAAAACTACGGCCCTGGCCAGTTGGCTCAGTGGTAGAGCGTCGGCCCAATGTGTGGAAGTTTCAGGTTCGATTCCTGGCCAGGGCACACAGGAGAAGCGCCCATCTGCTTCTCCACCCTTTCCCCTCTCCTTTCTCTCTGTCTCTCTCTTCCCCTCCTGCAGCCAAGGCTCCACTGGAGCAAAGTTGGCCTGGGTGCTGAGGATGGCTCCATGGCCTCCGCCTCAGGCACTAGAGGGCTCTGGTTGCAACAGAGCAACGGCCCAAATGGGCAGAGCATCACCCCCTGGTGGGCATGCCGGGTGGATCCCGGTCAGGCACTTGCGGGAGTCTATCTGACTGCCTTCCTGCTTCTAACTTCAGAAAAATACAAAAAAAAAAAACCCACCCTATGTATAGTGTGTGTGTGTGTGTGTGTGTGTGTGTGTTTGTATACACATGCTTAAAACAGGAATGAGCTACCACTGTACACACTGTTTTCTCACTAGTTTTTAAACCTCACCACATTTTGCAGATGGTTGGCCACTTCAACACTCTCATTCTTTAATAGCTTTGTGGCACTCCTCTTTATCAAAAAACCATAACTTATTTATCTGGTCCTCTAGTGGTGGACAGCTGGCACATCTCCAATGTTTTACTCTTAAGAACAGGGATGCAGTGAACATCCTTGTACGTAATATACTTCTGTGTACCTGGGTGCACAATTCTCAGAGTGGAATCACTGGTCCAAAGGGTGTGCTCATTTAAAATTTTAATACAGTGGCTAAATTGCCCTCCTGGTTGGACCTTCCATGCCTAATGCGTGGCATTCTCTTGTGGGATAAATCTTAGGACTGTGGTCATGCGGTGCCTGCAGTAGAAAGGCATCACGGAGTCAGAGCTGGAAGCTGCCTCTGAGATCTGGATGCTGCTTTCCGTTTCCAGGACAGCCACCTTAGCCCCAGGGAGGTGCCGGGCCCAGGCTCCCCATACTCCCAGCAGGGCCGGCAGCATCCTTGGCCGGAAGTTGTGCAGAGCAGGGGTAACAAACATGCTGCTCATGTGTGAATGCAGGCTTACCATTTACTGGTTGTATACCCTTGAATAAGGCACTTGGCCTCTCTGTGCCTTAGTTTCCCTATTTGTAAACTGAGAGTCATAACTAATCCCGGATGGCAATCAGGGAGGGGGTAGGTATATTAATTAAGCATATATTAATGAAAACACAGACCATTTTAATAAAAGTATATGTTCCTTTGAGGTGACTTTGAGGAGACTGACAAAATATGGGGAGAGGGTCCTAAGGACCCCTATCAGGTACCACTTGGCACTGCCAGGGGTGACTTCAAATGGTGTTGGTTGGGTTTAGTGAGATTATATGTGTCGGATACCCACAGCCGGTACAGAGCCCAGCACACTGTCAGTGCACTAGGGCCATGGAATTCCCCAAGAGTGGACACAACGGCTGACAGGGGCTCTAGACCAGGGGTCTCAAACTCGTGGCCCGCGGGCTGCGAGTTTGAGACCCCTGGTCTAGACTATGACCGGGGGGTTTACCTTTCTGAGAGACTGGTCAGAAAAGGAAGGCCCAAGCAACAGAAAAAGAGGGCACCCAAAAGGAATGGCCAAAACTGGATCACTACCTGTTATTATAAATAAAACTTTATTAGACCAGAGCCACACTCATTCATTTATGTCCTGTCTCTGAATGTTTCCAGGTGACAGCGGCAGAGTTGAGTAGTTGCAACAGAGACCATAACGGCCTGCAAAACCGAAAATATTTACTATATGGTTCTTTACAGAAGAAATCTGCCAAGCCCAAATAGGGATTATAGGCATAATAATAAGTAGCTTTTGAGCACTTACTATGTTTCAGATACCATTATAAAAATGTCAGGTATATATTAACCTGTTTAGTCCTCATAATACCTCTATAAAGCAGACATCAAAACTGGCCCCAGTGAACCACATCTGCTGGGAGTTGCACCTGTGTAGTTTCCTCTTCCTTCCGTTGGGGACAGCCCTCTGCTGACTAAAGAGAGCGGAAATGACACGGCACTCACGCCAGGCTTAGCCCCTAAGTCAACTGGTAGCGTCTGCCTCCCCCTCCTGAAACACTCTGGGGAGCCCTGAGGTGCCACTTAAGAGTCTCAGGTAGAGACCACAAGGAAAGGAGAGGCTCTGAAACTGTAAGAAGAAGGGGTCAGTTCAGCCTGGTCACTGTCTGATTGTATTCACCTTAGAAAACCCGCAGCAAGACCAGCAGGACTGCTCAGCTGAGCCCAGTCAACTCACAGAACCATGGGAGGCTATAAACCAGCGATGAGGCACCTCCTTTTAATAGGAGTGGGGTGGTTTTGTGCAACAACAGCAACCTGGGATGTGACCTCTCCTGAGACTATCCCAGGTCTGCCTGACCTCAAAACCTGCGCTGAACTGCCTGCCTGCACTGTGTTCCTGTCAGCTGAGCCAATCCTTATAAACTCGCTCCTGGAATAGTATTTCAACCAATAGGACTGAGTTTTTCCCTGTCCAATTGGAGTTGCACTGCTATAATAGTCTCATTAGCATCTTCACCAACCAATCAGAGCGGCTCCATTCTGACCAATCAGGACAATGCTTTTCGGACCAAGCTGTGAGGATTTGGAGTCCTTATTTGCATGAAGAAAGATCAATCAGGGACCAGGGATGGGGATTTTTTGCTCTGTAAGTCAGCACCCCTCTGGCTCAGGGAGTGCAGTTGCAGTTCCTAGTTACGACTGTTTTTCTGGTCTCTCCCCCTTGTCTCACCCTGGCAGGTACACAGCCTTGTTGTCCCACTACTGGGCTGTACCACAGCTGTGCTATTCCACAGCCAAGCTGTATTACACTTGAGCTATTTGCACTAAATAAAGTCTCTCTCCCTTCACCAAATCCCAAACTGGAGACTCCTGTTGGCATTGAATTGGCAACTATGATCGGTTGATAACCAAACGACCCAGCAATCCTCCTCTTGGGTTTTCCCAACAGATATAGATACTTATGTCCACCAAAAGGTATGCAGAAGGATGGTATAAGATCTTTATTCATAATGGCCCAAACTGGAAACATACCAAATGGCCAACCGTGGGAGCATGGGTAGATGAATTGTAGTGTAGTACTTCCACACAATGGATTACCAGGCAGCACCAGTACACACAACACATGGATCTTGAGTGAGAAAAGCCAGACACAGAGAGAGCAGAGTCTTCTTCTATAAAGTTCAAGGATAGACCAGACTAATCTGTGGTGATACGGATCACCAAGTGGCTAGCTTTGTGGGTGTGTGTGCCTATGTCTGTGTGTAGGGGTGTTCCATAGCTTCATGTGAGAGTGGGTACTTGTGTGTGTGCATGTGTGTAATTCTGCTCCCTCACAGGATGGAGGACACTTCCCAGGGCAGCTGTCAGATGCACAGAGCAGAATTTACCTGCATTTGGGGCCCACTTGAGAGGCTTTTGCATATTTGCTTCTTTGTTTATCATTTCTTTGAGATGGACATGATACATTGAGAAGTATACAATAAAGTGAGCACATCTTCAGTGTACAGCGCAGCGGATGCTTACATGTTTACACTGTTTGCCCTTGTGCATAGTGCTATTCTGGCCCCTGGAAATAGAACCCGAGACTATAAAACGGGACCCCTGTTTGCGTAGGATTTATAATCTGGGGTGCTTGATATGACAATAAAAGACAGAACAGGCCCTGGCCAGTTGGCTCAGTGGTAGAGCGTCGGCCTGGCGTGCAGGAGTCCCGGGTTCGATTCCCGGCCAGGGCACACAGGAGAAGCGCCCATCTGCTTCTCCACCCCTCCCCCTCTCCTTCTTCTCTGTCTCTCTCTTCCCCTCCCGCAGCCAAGGCTCCATCGGAGCAAGGTTGGCCTGGAAGCTGAGGATGGCTCTGTGGCCTCTGCCTCAGGGGCTGGAGTGGCTCTGGTTGCAACAGAGCAACACCCTGGATGGGCAGAGGATCGCCCCCTGGTGGGCAAGCCGGGTGGATCCCGGTCAGGCGCATGTGGGAGTCTGTCTGACTGCCTCCCTGTTTCTGGCTTCGGAAAAATACAAAAAAACAAACAAACAAACAAAAAAACCAAAACCAAAAAACCCCCCAAAAAACAAAAAACCAGAACAGTAAGTTTTCACTCATTCACTTGTCATGTGCTTTTTGAAAACCTACCTTGAGCCTGGCCCTGAACTGGGCACTAGAACTGCAGCAGGAACTTGGGCCCAGTCCCACCGTCATGGAGCTCATAGTTTAGTCAAGTTTGGAAAGTAGAACAGTGAAAAGTTAACTATTTCCAAAATTCATTCTCTTCTTCTTCCACTGACCTTTTCCTTAGTTCAGGTCCCTACTTTCTCTACCATCTGGGCTATTGTTGTAGTTTCCTGGTCGATTGAGTTTCCAGTGTTCTGCTTCTGATTTATTTTCCAGACCAATAGCCCTCGTTTTTATCTGAAACATTCAGTTAATGGTTCTCCATTGCCCGGGGAACTTTGGTGTAAGCTTCTGCAGGCTTCAATACTCACTTAGAGGGTCTCTATTCTGATTAGAGTCAAGTTCTTTAAATACCCTGAGCCTCATCTGTGTTTTCTTTTTTCTTTCATTTTCTAAGTGAGAGAGAGACAGAGACAGGAAGGGAGAGAGATGAGAAGCATCAACTCATAGTTGGAGCACTTCAATTCTTCATTGATTGCTTTGCATATGTGCCTTGACTGGGGTCTCAAGCTGAGCCAGTGACTCCTTGCTAAAGCCAGCAACCTTGGGTTTAAGCCAGCAACCTTTGGGCCTCAAGCCAGCAACCTTTGGGCCTCAAGCCAGCAACCTTGGGTTTAAGCCAGCGACCATGGAGTCATGTCTAGGATCCCAAGCTCAAGCTGGTGAGTCTGTGCTCAAGCCAGATGAGCCTGTGCTCAAGCTGGTGACATCGAGGTTTCGAACCTGGGACCTCTGCGTCCCAGGTCAACACTAGCCACTGCACCACAACCGGATAGGCTCATGTGTGTTTTCTGTAAAATGGAGATATCAGTTATATAACGACAACAATACCTATCTCCCTGAAGAGGCTGAGCTCTAATCTGTCATAATAGGTATTCATCTACATATGCTAAACCTCCATTGCACCACCTATTTAATCCTCCCAGTAATTCTCATTGTTTGTGACTACCATCTCTATGCACTACCCAGTAATATTAAGGTGCTTGTATTCATGGACACACCATTGCTTTTAAGCCCCGAGCCTCTACCCTGAGCTCCTTCTGTCTGGAATGCCTTCCCTCTACCTCCTCCTGGCTGACCTGGCTGGGTCATACTCTGCTCAAGACTCTGCCCAGGCACTGCTTCCTCCAAGGAGCTGTCCCTGAAGTTGCATATGCAGCTGAGTGCCCTTATCTGTATCTCCACAACACCCCAGATTGAATTTGTCTGTCTGCCTCCTATTTCTCTACTTGCTCAAGTGTGAGCTCCTTCCAGGCAGGCTTGAAGCAATTGCTTCTGTGCTCCCCTAGCTGTGACCCCTTCTGCTCAGGGCAGGCGCTGGATGTGTCCACTGACTTGAGCAGAACATGGCAAGCATTTTCTTTTTATCTTTTTAAATTTTTATTTATTTATTTATTTTTATTTTATTTTATTTTATTTTTTTACAGGGACAGAGAGAGAGTCAGAGGGATAGATAGGGACAGACAGACAGGAACGGAGAGAGATGAGAAGCATCAATCATTAGTTTTTCGTTGCGACGCTGTAGTTGTTCATTGATTGCTTTCTCATAGGTGCCATGACCGCGGGCCTTCAGCAGACTGAGTAACCCCTCGCTCGAGCCAGTGACCTTGGGTCCAAGCTAGCGAGCTTTTTTGCTCAAGCCAGATGAGCCCATGCTCAAGCTGGCTATCCTGGAGTCTCGAACCTAGGTCCTTCCGCATCCCAGTCCGACGCTCTATCTACTGCACCACCACCAAGCATTTTCTTAAGGGAAGTGGCCATTGAGTGGGTCTTGAAGCATGGGTAAGACTTCTAAAAATTATTTTAAAACAAGTTGTACATTCACAGAATCCCAAATCCAAAGGGAACAAAAGGACTTACAGTGAAAATTAAAAGTAGGTCACCTCTCAACTACCCAGCTGCCCTCCCCAGAGGCCACCATTGGTGTCAGTTTCGGGGTATTCTATACAAGCAAGAATTGTCTGTCTTCCCTGCTACAAACACAAACACACGCACATTTTGCAAACATTTAAATAATTTGCTATATTATTACAGTAAATACCCTTTGTCCAGATTCCCCAATTAACATTTTGCCACATTGTGCTCAATATTTTACAAGCATTCTATCATAGGATGCTCACCACCCATGCCAATTTTGTAGATGAGGTCACTGAGGCAGCAGGCAGGTGAAGGGGACTTACCCAAGACCACAGAGGTAGTGAGGGGCAGAGCTGTGCTTTCTCCCTCAGGCCGCCCAGGACTTTGATCCACCTTCCTCTAGTTCCCTTTGAGGAATTTAGTTCCCATTTTCTTACTAAATTGAAATCTACCTCCCTGGGATATTCACCAGATGATCAGTGGAAAAGTACAGAACTCTGAAAGCATTTGCTACTTTTCTTAGAACCTTCCCATTCCCTAAGCAACAGCTGCTGTCCCTGCCACTAACACATGCTTCAATGTCACCTCCTCTAATGAGGGCTGAGTTAGCTCACTCCCCCTGTTTAAAGACTCCCGTGGTTGACTCCTGGCTGCCAGCAGGATGACATTTATATGCCTGAGCTTGAGATCCAAGGCCCTGGGTAATCTGGCCCTCCTGAATCCTGTTAGCCTCATCCGTGCTGCTCCTTCCTCCTTAACCTCTCACCAGCTTCTGCTTAAATTTTCCCACCTCCTCGAAGCGCCCCGATTTTCCCCAAAGAGTGCGTTTCCCCCTCTCTGGACTCCCGAATCTTCTGCCTGTGCCTCCTTTACAGTCTTCTCCAGGTGGTCTTTTGGCCAGGAGACTGTGCGTGTTAATCCGGGCGTCTGAGCCTTCATTTCCTCAAACACATAGTGGGAGTAAGAATTCCTAGTTCAGCCCTGGCCGGTTGGCTCAGCGGTAGAGCGTCGGCCTAGCGTGCGGAGGACCCGGGTTCGATTCCCGGCCAGGGCACACAGGAGAAGCGCCCATTTGCTTCTCCACCCCTCTGCCGCGCTTTCCTCTCTGTCTCTCTCTTCCCCTCCCGCAGCCAAGGCTCCATTGGAGCAAAGATGGCCCGGGCGCTGGGGATGGCTCCTTGGCCTCTGCCTCAGGCGCTAGAGTGGCTCTGGTCGCAACATGGCGACGCCCAGGATGGGCAGAGCATCGCCCCCTGGTGGGCAGAGCATCGCCCCTGGTGGGCGTGCCGGGTGGATCCCGGTCGGGCGCATGCGGGAGTCTGTCTGACTGTCTCTCCCTGTTTCCAGCTTCAGAAATGAAAAAAAAAAAAAAAAAGAATTCCTAGTTCAGTGTATGACATGGAGTAATCTCCCATAATAGTACTGACAGATCTGAAGGCTGATATCTTCTTAGTCATCCCTTGATACCCTACCTGCCATTTCTTTTCTTTTTTTTTTAAAAGATGTTTTTTTTATTGATTGATTTTAGAGAGCAGAGGGGTGGTGGGGAGGAGCGAGAAGCATAGCAACTCATAGCAGTTGCGTCTGGTATGTGCCTTGACCGGGCAAGCCCGGGGTTTTGAACCGGGACCTCCGCATTCCAGGTCCACGCTCCATCCACTGCGCCACCCCAGGGCAGGCCCGACCTTCTTGTTTCTTAACTTCTCTGCGCCTCTGTGTCCTCTTGTGTCAAATGGGGATGATACCCGAGAGGCTGTGAAACTTGGACGCGTATCAAAGGCTTGGAATGCTGACTGATTTCTACGATGGACGGGGGGGGAGTATAAGGGGGGGGCTGGCACACAGTATGTGTCCAACTAGTGCTCTCCGGGCTGCGCTCGGGCGTCCCCAGGGGCACAAGAAAGGCGACGCTGGAAGCGAGAGATGGGTGGCAAGCCCCCTCGGAGGTCGGCCCCGCCCCTTCACCGTTTTGCCCCGCCCCCTCACTGCCTGGCCCCGCCCCAGGCCCCGCAGCTGTCAGGACCCGGCGGCCTCGGCACCAGTCCACCAAGCCTGAAAGTCCCATCCCGGCTCTCACAAGTTACCTTACGCCCGGCGGCCCTTTGTCCCCGCCCCCGGCTGCCATTGGCTGAGGGGTTTCTTTGTTAGCCGGAGCTCGCCGCTGCCATTGGTCCGCAGGGCCGCCGATCACGTTGGGGCGCGGCCCCGCCCCCCGCGCGCGGCCCCTCCGGCTTCCTCCTCCCCCGCGCCGCCCACCCGCCCGCGCCGCCCGGAGTGCGCGAGGCGCTCCGCTCCCATTTGCTGCGGCCGCGGGGCGCCGGGGGGCAGCGGCGGCGGGACCCACCGGTGAGGGACCCGCAGCGACCCGGTTCCGGAGAGGCAGGCCGAGCGCGGGGCGACAGCGGGCCCAGCCAGGCCGCGTCCATGGGCCCGGGCTGTAGGCGCGGGCGGCGGGGACCGCGCGCTGTGTGAGGCCCCGGCGCCGAGTGCGCGACCCGCCGTGCGGGGAAGGGCCCGGCCCGCGTCCCGGTTCCCGCGAGGCCACGCCGACCGCCGGGGGCGCGCTCCGGCCTGTGTCCGCGTCCGCGTCCGCGGCTCGGCTGAGAGGGAGGCGGCCGGCGGCAGGGGCATGCGGCGGCGCCCGCGCTGAGCTGAGCCTCCGCGCCCCGACCTCCGCGCCCCGCGCCCCGACCTCCGCGCCTCCTGCCCGCCGTGCATGGTGCCGCCCCGCCCGCCTCTGCCTCCGCCGCCGTCCGCCGTCCGCCCGGGCCTGCGGGCCTCGCCGCCGCCGCCTCACCGCCGGGCCGACCATGTCGGCGGCCAAGGAGAACCCGTGCAGGAAATTCCAGGCCAACATCTTCAACAAGAGCAAGTGTCAGAACTGCTTCAAGCCCCGCGAGTCGCATCTGCTCAACGACGAGGACTTGACGCAGGTGAGCGGGCGGGGGGTCCGGGCCCGGGTCTGCGGGGGGACGGGGGCCGGCGCGGCGGGGCGCTGCGGGGCGCCGGCGGGGGTGGGGTGCAGCCGAACGCTCCCGGGGAAAACGGTAAAAGAGCAGAAAATAAACGTGCGTGAGTCCCGGGGGCGGGGGTAGGGTGGGGGCGGCGAGGATGGAGTTGGTGGGAGGGCGAGAAGCGTGTGGATCGACTGGGGACAAAGGGAAAATCCTCAAGTATGCCGAAAAATAACATCCTTTCCCCGTTCCCATGGCCCTGCTGTGTGATTCATGCTTTTTTGGGTGACTCAAAAATGCCTGGTTTTCTTAGCGGGAACAAAGCGCTGGAGAATGTCTTGCTGCTTCCCAGGACCCCCTCGGAGTCTGGTCTCAGGACCGGACTTGACTTGTCCACCACCCAGAGTGGCCACGGGAGTCGGACTGGCTGCGCGACTGTAGGGTGCCCTCTGGTCAGACCCAGCCTGCCCTCTCCCTCTGTCGTTGTCACTGTCACTGATTGGAGAGAGGCGAGGGGTCCTGAAGTCTGGGGAGAGGAGGGGCTTGCTTTCGGACTTAAACCGGAGGGTCTTCGGGCGATGGTAGGGCACTCTGGCCCAGCTCTCCGGTCGCTTGGCAAGGAACAAGGAGCCCCGGGGCCTGGGTAAAGTTGGTACACTTCTGTTTATCTGTCGTCACGGGAGGGCTTCGGGGTCGGCCAGTGGCTCCCAAACCTGCGTCGCGGAGTCACAGCTTTTAAAAATACAGAGTCCTAGGGCCCCATCCCTGGAGTGATCTAGGAGGTGAGGGAATTTGTATTGGTAACAGCTTCCCAAGAAGTTGGGTTGTTGTCCCCACTGGCCTTTGGGAACCTTACACTCGTTCTCTGAGCTCCCAGTGTTCTTTTGGGACATTCAGATTTCTTGGATTTCCTGACCCAGTCTTGTCTACGTCCCCTTGGGGTGTGTCTGTGGCTCCTGGGGCCCTCTCCGTCAGTCTTCAGAGCGTTCTGTCCTAGCCCTGAAGGAGACCAAGGGCGCTCCTCGCACATTCCAGCCCAGGGGGACCTAGTTTAGCTACTGGTTTTTCGGGAGAGCCCCCTCCCCCCAGAAGGAAGACATTATTTTGAAGTGCACCCAGCGAGCTGTTTCTAAGGTGACTTAAGTGCTCACAGGGTTTGAATTGTTTACGTGGCTGACCAGAGCTGAGAGTTGGGTGGCAAGGAAGGAGTTATGGCCTGGGACATCGTGCCTTTGTCTGAAGTCAGGTTCCTACCAGTGGGCAAAAGAGTCCTTTCCTCTAAAACCAGAAGCTTAAGCAAAACACTGAAGGCTGCAACGTCATAAGATTGTTAGAACAGAAGGGACAGGTCAGCTTGGGAAGGGGAGAACTGGTTCCTGGAGAGGTGTTCTGGCGCATGGGCTTGTCTTACATCTTATGGGGGAGAGTCCCTCCTTCTGACCAGATGCTTTTTTCTGGGAGACAGTTTGTGTGGTGACGAGAGCCCTGGACCAATAGTCAGGAGGCCTTGGTTCTGGTCCTGGCTGTCATTTTTAGCTGCGTGACCTTGAACAAGTCCCTGTAGCTCCTCCCTGTCGTTCATTTCTTTTTCTGTAAATTGGGAATAGCAATCTCTGGGTTATCTCACTCACCAGGCTATTCTGAAGAGCAATGACTGATCTCTTACTAGACTTTTTGTCTTACAATTTAAAACAAGCAAAACCCTCCTACAGGATAAATAGTTAACTTGGATCTGTGAAGTTCCTGAGCTTGGCAGGGGTTGTTCGGAGACAGTTTCTGGTTCTTCTAGGCGGCTGTCAAATTGGCAGTTGTAAATTGCAAATGTAAATTGAGTACTTATACCTTAGATGAACTAAAATGGAATCTGCATATTTGAGTTGAATCTCTTAAAAAAATTTAAAAATCTGTTGATTATTAATTTGATTTGAAGTAGTGGGGCCACAAGTTTAAAGTACTTTCCTCTTTCACTGTATTGACAGTGGAATTGTGGGTTTTAAAAACAGGCCTGAGTTTTCCAGGGCACAACTGGAATGGTAGTTTCTGAAAAAATAAGTGGGGTTATTTGTGCTGGGAGAGATTAGGTCAGCCTTCTACCTCCTGGGATCTTTCAGGAAGAAGCTCCTCTCGCAAAGAGGAGGGAGACTCAGGGCTGTTGGCAACGGCCTTAGCTGTCCCCTCCTCCCCCCCAGCTCCTTCCTCTCATCCTCCTGGCTCCTTTAGAAAACTTCAGCCAATTGGTTCCCATCAGTCTCCCCCAGGCCCCTGCTTCCTGCTCCCTTCTCCACCCTGAGCTTAATTTAGACCGTCAATGCTGGAAGATAGATCAGCGATCACCGAAGTCACCCCTTTGTGGTAAGGACACTGCGACCAGTGAGGCAGCGTGACTGGCTTTTGCCCTGGATGTCATTGTCCCAGGGGCAGACGTTTCTCTGAACCTTCTGATTTGAGCTTATTTCCACAGCTGTGGGTTTTGTTTGTTTTTCCCCAGAGAGGTACAGAAACCTCTTCCAGGGACTGCATTGTAGCTTCAGACATGGAAGAGACTTAAGGTCAGCTAAACTGCTTTTAACCATGAGAAGATCGAACTTCAGAGAAGGGAGCAGCTGGCCCAGTGCAGGGCCACAGTCAGGACTCTACCCAGTGTTCTTTCCCTGCTCATACTGAGTGTCTACATGGTCGTCCCATCAACACGTGGCATGGAGAATTGTGTCAAGGATGATTACGTTCCAGAAGGTGTCTGGGAGGGCAGGCTCTGGGTGTCACACCAGGGGCCTTGCGATCGCTGCCTCGGAGCAGAGGAGTCTCTCACTCTTTCCTCACCGCTGGGATCCACAGGGATCCTGGATACGTGATAAGCAACAGTCCTTTGTCATTTTTCACGGCACCCTCCAGTCCTAGCCTCTGTTCACAGGATGGCGTTGATCCTTCCGTTTTCTCTTACTCATTTCTCTGCATACATATAGACTCAAATACACAGCGCAAACATTTTTTTAACCTAATCTGTGTGTACATATTTGCAATATGTCTTCTTTTGCAAGAGACGGAAAGATAGAGGGCAAGGGAGAAAGATGAGAAGCATCAACTCGGAGTTCTGTCACCTCACATGTTCATTGATTGCTTCTCATACGTGCCTTAATTGGGGGGCTCCAGCTGAGCCAGTGACCCCTTGCTCAAGCCTGCGACCTTGGGCTTCAAACCAGCAACCTTTGGGCTTAAACCAGCTATCATAGGATCTTGTCTGTGATCCCAGCCTCAAGCTGGTGAGCTTGGGGTTTTGAACCTGAGTCCTCAGCATCCGGGTTGATGTCCTACCCACTGCGCCACCATCTGGTCAGGTAGCATATTTTTTTCTGGTTAGTAACGTCTTACAATTGTTTTCATAGTATTAAATATAAATATCCCAAAATCATTTTTTATAGTGTACCATCAGGTATATGTTACAGTTTTACTGTATTGATGGACAGCAAGGTTACTTCTGGGTTTTGTTATAAACGGTGACTGCTTCAGCAAACAGCTTTCTAAATACTTTTTAGGTGTATGTGTGCCTGCATGAAAGCAAGTATTTCTCTGGGACAAATCCTTAAAAAAGAATGACTGGGTTGACAAGTGCATGACACTTTTTTATAAATGTCACCAAACTGCCTTTTTCAGTGGCTGGTCATACCATTGTCAGGACTGGATATTATCAAATGATTTAGTTCTTTAATATTTCCCCTAATTAACCAGTGAAGTTAGGTCTTTTTTTATAGTGTTGATTGAATATGTTTTCTTTCCTTTGTGCATTGCCAGTGTGTATTGTTTATCTGTTCGTGTGTTTTAAATTGCTTTAGTTTCTTGCCATACTCGCCCCAACCCTCATTGATTTGTAGGAACTTTCTGGATATACTCTAGTAGGTCAGGTGCCACAGACTTTTTCTGTATGAGGACAGTGGTAAATATTTCAGTCTTGTAGGTCATACAATCTTTGTGCAGCTTTGTTATTCTAGTGCAAAGAATTCTAGACCACACATAAACTCATGGGAAATGACTGTTCCAGTAGGACTTTGTTTACAGAGCCAGGCGGTTGGCAGGATTTGGCCTGTGAGCCATAGTTTGTAGACCTCTGCTCTGGATATTAATCTGACACCTGTCATATATTGCAGGTATTTTCTCTCCAGCTGTCATTTAAAAAAAAAAAATTTAGGTATGGTCATTTTTTTCTTTATCATATGATAACTTTACATATGAATGCAGTTAAATTTCCATGTTTCCCTTTATAGTTTGTAGTTTTAGATTCATGCTTCTGAAGGTCCTCTTTCTGAGAGTATGAAACAAATGCTTTCTATGCATGTGCTCATAACAGCGCTGCTCACAGGAGCCAAAGCATAGCAGCAACACAAGTGTCCGTCAGTGGGCAATAGATAAAAAGTTGTGGTATATCCATACATTGGAATATTATTCAGTTATAAAAAGGAATGTACTGAGACATGCATGCTATAGCACGATTGAACCTCAAAAACATGATGTAAAGTGAAAGAATCAGGCACAGGGTCCCCTACTCTATGGTTTTGTTTATATGAAATATTCAGAATAGGTAAATCCATCGAAACAGAAAGCAGATTTGTGGTTTTCAGGGTTCTGGGGGAGGGTGGGGTGAGGAGTGCCTGCTAATGAGATCAGGGTTCTATTTTGGGGGTGATGAGGTGTTCTAGAACTAGATTGAGAGGCTGGTTGCATAATATTGTGAATGTCCTAAATGCCACTGAATTGTTCACTTTAAAATAGTTGGTTTTATGCTACGTGAATTTTACCTCAATAAATAAAATGCACAAAAATCATAAGTACATATGTGCATGTGCACACACACCACACACGCTCGCACACATGTGCACACATGCGCTCACACACACGTGCACACGCGCTCGCATACACGTGCACACACGCACAAGCACACACGTGCACACACGCGCTCGCACACACGTGCATACACGCACAAGCACACAAAACTAAACCTGCCCTCTGCTCCTTGTGTCATTTGGAGTGATTATCTGCTTGTTTCCAGAGCCTATATCAGGGATTAATAATTTCTTTTTTCTTTTTGACACAGAGAGAGACAGACAGGGACAACCAGACAGGAGGGGAGAGAGATGAGAAGCATCAATTCCTCGCTGCAGCTCCCTAATTGTTCAGTGATTGCTGTCTCATATGTGCCTTGACCAGGGGGCTCCAGCAGAGCGAGTGACCCCTTGCTCAAGCCAGCGACCATGGGGTCATGTCCATGATCCCACCAAGGCATCTTTGCTCAAGCTGGTGAGCCCATGCTCAAGCCGGCAACTTTGGTGCTCCAAAGCCGGGTCCTCGTGTCCCAGTCTGACACTGTCCACTGCGTCACTGCCTGCCTGGTCAGGCAGGATTGACCTTTTTTTTTTAAAAGGACCTGATAGTAAGTAAATACTATGTTGGGCTTTATAGGCATTGAGGAGTTGACGTAGGTGCATATATAATTCTTTAGAAATATAGAAGCCGTTCTTGGTTTCAGGCCTTTCCCTGCGTTAAGAAAGTTAGTGGCTGGATTTGACCTACCAGGCTTAGTTTGCCAATCCCTGGGTTAGACCAGCCAGATGTTACTAAAATTTTTCTAGTTGCCAATATTAAAAAACTAAAAACAAATAGGTGAAGTTAATTTTAATTATATCTTACTTAACATATCCAAAATATCATCATCTCAGCGTGTATAAAAGTTAATGTGTGATTTTACCTTTATGGCACCTCTCAGTCCAGACCAGCCACTTTGCATAGGCCCCTGGCCACAGGTGGCTGAGGCTGCAGTGTGAGAAGACAGCAGCAGCCTGGCCTCCAGCTGGGCCCTGGAGCCCCGGGAAGTGCAGCGTGGGAAGGCTGTGCTTGAGGGTCTTCTCCTCCCTGGGGATGTTCTGCAGATGCTGGTTCTCTTGTTATTCCTGTTTGTGTCCTCACCTCCTTCGTGTGTGTCTTCCTGCCTTCCTGCCAACTTTTCTGAATGTCACATTTCCTTTGGTGATTCTTTTCAGTGTAGTTGAGAGCTCTGGGCCTCTGGTCCCCACACTCCCTGTCCAGGGGCAGTAGGGAGGAGGCTGCTGGCCTGTCCTGTGGAGAGCGACAGCGGGGGGAGCAGGCTGGTGTGCCCCTCCAGGCTCGTTGCTGGACGTGGTGACTGCATTCTGACACAGCCCTTTGTCTTTGCTGAGTGTTTTGCTGCCGTATCCTAGCTGCTTTTTTCCCTGCGTTCTAGCCTGCTACTTGACCTTTGTCTCCAAATTCTTTTTCCCTTGCTACACAGAAGGACTACAATGGGAGACCTGTGTTCTATTCTTGGCACAAACTGTGCGGGGTGACCCAGGAAGGTCACTTACATTCTCTGCGCCTCGGTTTCCCGCCCATAATGCGGGTGCCCATGTTTTGTGTACAGGGATTGGTGTGCTAATGGAACGAGGAGCGGGTGCTGGCCAGGCCTGTGGAGGTCACCGAACCCCTTTGTGGTCATTAATATCCCAGGGAGAGTTCTGAGCACCACTCCCGTGGGGAAGAGCCTTCATTTGGGCTGTGTCCTGATTACTAGGACCCTGATGTTGATTAGCTGAAATAAAGAAATTTCACTTGGAATATTTATCTTTAAATTGTTCCCAAACTGCTGTTTAGCCTGAAGAGAAGAGAGAGCACTGCAGCCAGGGACAGGGACCCGGAAGTGCCTTCTCCTGTAGAGAAGAGAGAGCACTGCAGCCAGGGACAGGGATGGGGAAGTGCCTTCTCCTGTAGAGAAGAGAGAGCACTGCAGCCAGGGACAGGGACCTGGAAGTGCCTTCTCCTGTAGAGAAGAGAGAGCACTGCAGCCAGGGACAGGGACCCGGAAGTGCCTTCTCCTGTAGAGAAGAGAGAGCACTGCAGCCAGGGACAGGGACCGGGAAGTGCCTTCTCCTGTAGAGAAGAGAGAGCACTGCAGCCAGGGACAGGGACCGGGAAGTGCCTTCTCCTGTAGAGAAGAGAGAGCACTGCAGCCAGGGACAGGGACCCGGAAGTGCCTTCTCCTGTAGAGAAGAGAGAGCACTGCAGCCAGGGACAGGGACCGGGAAGTGCCTTCTCCTGTAGAGAAGAGAGAGCACTGCAGCCAGGGACAGGGACCGGGAAGTGCCTTCTCCTGTAGAGAAGAGAGAGCACTGCAGCCAGGGACAGGGACCCGGAAGTGCCTTCTCCTGTAGAGAAGAGAGAGCACTGCAGCCAGGGACAGGGACCCGGAAGTGCCTTCTCCTGTAGAGAAGAGAGAGCACTGCAGCCAGGGACAGGGACCGGGAAGTGCCTTCTCCTGTAGAGAAGAGAGAGCACTGCAGCCAGGGACAGGGATGGGGAAGTGCCTTCTCCTGTAGAGAAGAGAGAGCACTGCAGCCAGGGACAGGGACCCGGAAGTGCCTTCTCCTGTAGAGAAGAGAGAGCACTGCAGCCAGGGACAGGGATGGGGAAGTGCCTTCTCCTGTAGAGAAGAGAGCACTGCAGCCAGGGACAGGGACCCGGAAGTGCCTTCTCCTGTAGAGAAGAGAGAGCACTGCAGCCAGGGACAGGGACCGGGAAGTGCCTTCTCCTGTAGAGAAGAGAGAGCACTGCAGCCAGGGACAGGGACCCGGAAGTGCCTTCTCCTGTAGAGAAGAGAGAGCACTGCAGCCAGGGACAGGGACCGGGAAGTGCCTTCTCCTGTAGAGAAGAGAGAGCACTGCAGCCAGGGACAGGGATGGGGAAATGCCTTCTCCTGTAGAGAAGAGAGAGCACTGCAGCCAGGGACAGGGATGGGGAAGTGCCTTCTCCTGTAGAGAAGAGAGCACTGCAGCCAGGGACAGGGACCCGGAAGTGCCTTCTCCTGTATAGAAGAGAGAGCACTGCAGCCAGGGACAGGGACGGGGAAGTGCCTTCTCCTGTAGAGAAGAGAGAGCACTGCAGCCAGGGACAGGGACCCGGAAGTGCCTTCTCCTGTAGAGAAGAGAGAGCACTGCAGCCAGGGACAGGGACCGGGAAGTGCCTTCTCCTGTAGAGAAGAGAGAGCACTGCAGCCAGGGACAGGGACCGGGAAGTGCCTTCTCCTGTAGAGAAGAGAGAGCACTGCAGCCAGGGACAGGGACCCGGAAGTGCCTTCTCCTGTAGAGAAGAGAGAGCACTGCAGCCAGGGACAGGGACCCGGAAGTGCCTTCTCCTGTAGAGAAGAGAGCACTGCAGCCAGGGACAGGGACCGGGAAGTGCCTTCTCCTGTAGAGAAGAGAGCACTGCAGCCAGGGACAGGGACCCGGAAGTGCCTTCTCCTGTAGAGAAGAGAGAGCACTGCAGCCAGGGACAGGGACGGGGAAGTGCCTTCTCCTGTAGAGAAGAGAGAGCACTGCAGACAGGGACGGGGAAGTGCCTTCTCCTGTAGAGAAGAGAGAGCACTGCAGCCAGGGACAGGGACCGGGAAGTGCCTTCTCCTGTAGAGAAGAGAGAGCACTGCAGCCAGGGACAGGGACCCGGAAGTGCCTTATCCTGTAGAGAAGAGAGCACTGCAGCCAGGGACAGGGACCCGGAAGTGCCTTCTCCTGTAGAGAAGAGAGAGCACTGCAGCCAGGGACAGGGACCCGGAAGTGCCTTCTCCTGTAGAGAAGAGAGAGCACTGCAGCCAGGGACAGGGACCCGGAAGTGCCTTCTCCTGTAGAGAAGAGAGAGCACTGCAGCCAGGGACAGGGACCGGGAAGTGCCTTCTCCTATAGAGAAGAGAGAGCACTGCAGCCAGGGACAGGGACGGGGAAGTGCCTTCTCCTGTATAGAAGAGAGAGCACTGCAGCCAGGGACAGGGACCGGGAAGTGCCTTCTCCTGTAGAGAAGAGAGAGCACTGCAGCCAGGGACAGGGACCCGGAAGTGCCTTCTCCTGTAGAGAAGAGAGAGCACTGCAGCCAGGGACAGGGACCGGGAAGTGCCTTCTCCTGTAGAGAAGAGAGAGCACTGCAGCCAGGGACCAGGACCGGGACCGGGACCGGGAAGTGCCTTCTCCTGTAGAGAAGAGAGAGCACTGCAGCCAGGGACAGGGACCGGGAAGTGCCTTCTCCTGTAGAGAAGAGAGAGCACTGCAGCCAGGGACAGGGATGGGGAGGTGCCTTCTCCTGTAGAGAAGAGAGAGCACTGCAGCCAGGGACAGGGACCCGGAAGTGCCTTCTCCTGTAGAGAAGAGAGAGCACTGCAGCCAGGGACAGGGACCCGGAAGTGCCTTCTCCTGTAGAGAAGAGAGAGCACTGCAGCCAGGGACAGGGACCCGGAAGTGCCTTCTCCTGTAGAGAAGAGAGAGCACTGCAGCCAGGGACAGGGACCCGGAAGTGCCTTCTCCTGTAGAGAAGAGAGAGCACTGCAGCCAGGGACAGGGACCTGGAAGTGCCTTCTCCTGTAGAGAAGAGAGAGCACTGCAGCCAGGGACAGGGACGGGGAAGTGCCTTCTCCTGTAGAGAAGAGAGCACTGCAGCCAGGGACAGGGACCGGGAAGTGCCTTCTCCTGTAGAGAAGAGAGCACTGCAGCCAGGGACAGGGATGGGGAAGTGCCTTCTCCTGTAGAGAAGAGAGAGCACTGCAGCCAGGGACAGGGACCCGGAAGTGCCTTATCCTGTAGAGAAGAAAGCACTGCAGCCAGGGACAGGGACCCGGAAGTGCCTTCTCCTGTAGAGAAGAGAGAGCACTGCAGCCAGGGACAGGGACCCGGAAGTGCCTTCTCCTGTAGAGAAGAGAGAGCACTGCAGCCAGGGACAGGGACCCGGAAGTGCCTTCTCCTGTAGAGAAGAGAGAGCACTGCAGCCAGGGACAGGGACCGGGAAGTGCCTTCTCCTATAGAGAAGAGAGAGCACTGCAGCCAGGGACAGGGACGGGGAAGTGCCTTCTCCTGTAGAGAAGAGAGAGCACTGCAGCCAGGGACAGGGACCGGGAAGTGCCTTCTCCTGTAGAGAAGAGAGAGCACTGCAGCCAGGGACAGGGACCGGGAAGTGCCTTCTCCTGTAGAGAAGAGAGAGCACTGCAGCCAGGGACAGGGACCGGGAAGTGCCTTCTCCTGTAGAGAAGAGAGAGCACTGCAGCCAGGGACCAGGACCGGGACCGGGACCGGGAAGTGCCTTCTCCTGTAGAGAAGAGAGAGCACTGCAGCCAGGGACAGGGACCCGGAAGTGCCTTCTCCTGTAGAGAAGAGAGAGCACTGCAGCCAGGGACAGGGACCGGGAAGTGCCTTCTCCTGTAGAGAAGAGAGAGCACTGCAGCCAGGGACAGAGACCCGGAAGTGCCTTCTCCTGTAGAGAAGAGAGAGCACTGCAGCCAGGGACAGGGACCCGGAAGTGCCTTCTCCTGTAGAGAAGAGAGAGCACTGCAGCCAGGGACAGGGACCCGGAAGTGCCTTCTCCTGTAGAGAAGAGAGAGCACTGCAGCCAGGGACAGGGACCCGGAAGTGCCTTCTCCTGTAGAGAAGAGAGAGCACTGCAGCCAGGGACAGGGACCCGGAAGTGCCTTCTCCTGTAGAGAAGAGAGAGCACTGCAGCCAGGGACAGGGACCCGGAAGTGCCTTCTCCTGTAGAGAAGAGAGAGCACTGCAGCCAGGGACAGGGACCGGGAAGTGCCTTCTCCTGTAGAGAAGAGAGAGCACTGCAGCCAGGGACAGGGACCCGGAAGTGCCTTCTCCTGTAGAGAAGAGAGAGCACTGCAGCCAGGGACAGGGACCCGGAAGTGCCTTCTCCTGTAGAGAAGAGAGCACTGCAGCCAGGGACAGGGACCGGGAAGTGCCTTCTCCTGTAGAGAAGAGAGCACTGCAGCCAGGGACAGGGACCCGGAAGTGCCTTCTCCTGTAGAGAAGAGAGAGCACTGCAGCCAGGGACAGGGACCGGGAAGTGCCTTCTCCTGTAGAGAAGAGAGAGCACTGCAGCCAGGGACAGGGACCGGGAAGTGCCTTCTCCTGTAGAGAAGAGAGAGCACTGCAGCCAGGGACAGAGACCCGGAAGTGCCTTCTCCTGTAGAGAAGAGAGAGCACTGCAGCCAGGGACAGGGATGGGGAAGTGCCTTCTCCTGTAGAGAAGAGAGAGCACTGCAGCCAGGGACAGGGACCGGGAAGTGCCTTCTCCTGTAGAGAAGAGAGAGCACTGCAGCCAGGGACAGGGACCCGGAAGTGCCTTCTCCTGTAGAGAAGAGAGAGCACTGCAGCCAGGGACAGGGACCGGGAAGTGCCTTCTCCTGTAGAGAAGAGAGAGCACTGCAGCCAGGGACAGGGACCGGGAAGTGCCTTCTCCTATAGAGAAGAGAGAGCACTGCAGCCAGGGACAGGGATGGGGAAGTGCCTTCTCCTGTAGAGAAGAGAGAGCACTGCAGCCAGGGACAGGGACCCGGAAGTGCCTTCTCCTGTAGAGAAGAGAAAGCACTGCAGCCAGGGACAGGGACCCGGAAGTGCCTTCTCCTGTGACACCCCAGTGCTCTGTGGGAGGTGGTGGGCGGGCAGGGAGAGGTGTGAAGAGCCCTCGTGCTAATTTGGAAGCATTCAACCTGAGAAACAAGCTTTCATTTATTTTCGGAAACTCACTCTCTAAGCCTCATTTTCCCATCTGAAATGACATGGTTGGACCAGGTCAGTGGTTTTCAAACTTTCATTAACTCTTGGAGCCTTTTACTCAAAGGAATTGCATATGGAAATGCCATGTATGAGACAAAAAAGGGGACACAGTTCTGGGCTCCATGGGGGAGGTACCTGGAGCTTGGCTCTTTGGCCACCTCTGTGTCTCATCCTGGGGTCTCTTGTCACTTCTCTTGATTTGTGGTTCTTCAGTTTTTAGCAGTTGAGGTTTCTCTGAAGTCATCGAAGGTGGTCTCACAGCAGCCCGAGTGCTCCTGTCGTGTTAGCACTTCCTTTGGGAGTGAGGGCAGGTGGGTGGCTCGCTGGCATGCCGTCTCTGTAGACTGGACTGGAATCTTCCAGACCACTCACTGGTTCTTTTTCAGTCAGGGTCATCCTAGTTCACTTGAAAGCACAGGCTGGCTTTTGCCTGGAGCTTGTAACCCTCTGGGTCCTTTCTCCCCTCGAGCTCAGTTTGGTGTTTGCCGCTGCCCTGGATGGTGGCCTGCCCAAGTCTTTGGGGCAGCTTGCAGTGAGAATGAACCTCTGGGCCTGTCGAGTCCTCCTGAGCCTCCACTGCACTGAATCCAGTGTATGTACCATGATCTCATTCTGCCTTCCCTTCTGGGGAGGGGAGCAGGGCTGGTGGCAGCATGGCCACCAAAGAGGTTGGGTGGCCTGCTCAGGGTCACCGAGCTGCCTAGCAGTGGACTGTGTGTGGTATGTCCGTGTTTGTGTGGCCAGGAGTTTGTCGTTCCTCTCCTCGGAAAGGCCGCTTTGATCTGTAAACTTGTACCGTTTCTGTAGAAGGCTGAGATATTGCAAAATAAATTGAAGCTATTTAATGGGCCTAATTCCTAGCCTTCAGAGCTGGGACCTGCAGGTGCTGGGTGATCTTGCTCCATTAAGCAAGTGAGGGATTGCCCGCAGCCATCGAATGGAGCCGCTGAGGCTTAGAGAGATTCAGTGACCTGCCTGGGTCACAGGAAGGCCAGTGTGGGTTTTTCCAAAGTCCTGTTTGGCCTCCCTGTCTGATAACCTTTGCTGTCAAGAACAGGGCCTTCCCCTGACGTGGGTCCTGTAGTTGCCGGCTGTGTGTGGAGGGTATGGTGGGGAGTCTGGCACAGTTCAGGGCACTTTGCAGGTTCTTGTACAGGTTCTGAATCTCGGCCTCGGGACAGCCCATGTTTCCCAAACAGGCTGCTGGCCTGTGGCAGTGACCACACCTTCAGTGTAGCTCAGAATAGGAAGTACTGTTTTTCTTCCTGAAACAGGAATTCAGAATCAGGAAATAGTTGTGTCCTTGATCTCTGTAGGTCCTAAAACACAGGTTTTAACAGACCACAGTAAGGCACCTTCAGACCTGGTCTCTTACCTTCTAAGAGTCTTGGCCCATAGCTAAAGGGGTTGGGGGACAGTGGCTGCTTGGAGTCCCCTTTGATCCCGAGAAAGAGCCTTTCTCCTCCGCTGGTGAGCGCCTTGGTTGCTGGGGGCCTCCGTTCAGTGGGGTTGGGGTGTTGTCTTCTGTCTGGGCACTTACTCTGACCTAGAAATGTGACACAGTGCCACTTTTCATTTACTGTTCTCAAGTAAGGGACGGGAATTGTGTGTGTGGTTGGGGTGGGGGCTTTCAGTTCAGATTTGGGTTAACATCCTGGCTCCATTTTAATGCTGATTGAGCAAGTTCCTCAGAGTTTAGGTGTCTTTGTCTGTCCTCTGAAGACGAGGGGCTGTAAACTCGTCTTTTGGTGCCGGTGAGGATGGTGGAAGGTGCAAGAGATGGCAAATTCCGAATGGTAAATGCTTGGGTGGATAGTGGTGCTCAGTGTGAAGGGGTTTGCTCTGCAAGCACTGCCTCAGAGAGGGGCCTGCTTCTTTGGGACAGTGATTTTGTGGGACAGCTGACCCTCATTCTGTTCCTGTAGCCCCCACTCCCACAGGAGAAGAGCAGAGCTGCCTCTGCTGCTGCGTCGCCCTGGCAACTTCCTCATGTCGGCCCCCGGGGGTCGGAAGGGCCTTAGTCATTTTGCTTGTTTGGGTTTGATTTTTTCAGCCATGTTTAAGTATAAGGATGAATTGGTTTTAAGAATTTTTAGTGGGCAGGAAATGAAAAAGACAGGTACCATTGGGCTAGGATTGAACATTAGAGGGCGTGTGCTGCTCTCGGGTACAGTGGCCAGTGGCCAGCGGCCAGCACAGCGGCCACCCTTGACCCTCTGCCAAGCCCAGAGAAGCACACAGCGCGGTGCAGGTTCTGTGAATAGTGGTGGCAGATCCCAGCTTCAGAAGTCACTCTGATTGGAAGTGTCTGAGTTGCTACCAGCAAGGTGGGGGATTAAGAGAAGCCTCTTATTCCACTGGTTCCCTGGGAGCAGTTGTGTGGGGTCACAGTCCTCATGCCCTGTGGGCCTGGGTAAATGCCAAACTTGGGTAGAGCAGCCAGGTCCAGTCCCAGATCCCTGGGCAGGTGGGCAGGAAGTCTGGCCCAGGTATATCTTGGCCTTTGGTCACCAGCCTGGATTCAGTTAGCAGGTGTGTCCCTCCGTCTTCCTTCGTGGCCCTGCCAGCTTTTACAGAGGGTGGGCAGCCTCTGCCAAGGAGACCCCTCTATAGGGTCTTAAGTAGAACCGGCTCCTGAGAAAGCCTGTGAGCGAGCTCTTCTAACAGGCAGGTGCCATCTCAGCAGACTCAGTCCCCGCATCTCCTCCCTCCCCTCCCGGAAACACTGAGAGTTTGGGAGTCCTCTTCTCTGGGGAGCTGGGCCGACCAGCACGGCCACGCAGTCTTTATGTGCACAGGTCTTCCTGTGCTTAAATCAGAGCGGCAGTTGAAGTGCTCTGGGAGTCTTTACTGCAATGGTGGTGGCATTCATAGCCAACAGTAATTGCTGTGTGCCAGGCCACTGTTGACTCATTTATATTCACAGCAGCCTCATGAAGTAGAGAAGTCAGAAAACTGAGTGGGAAAAGAGGTCATTGTAACGCGCCCAAAGGCAGTACAGTCAATGGTAGAGCTGGGAGACGAACCCAGTCTGACTCCGGGCCTCCTCCTTCCACTGTTGCCCACGCTGACCTGAGTGGGGTCAGCGGGTGCTCCTGGATACCAGGTCTCTGGCTGTGTCAGGGGGCAGAGGCCGTCCTGCTGGGTTGGTGTATGTTGGGAAGGGTGTGGTTGGAGGTTGAGGCTTGTGCTGAATTTACTTAGATTTCTTGTCTCTTTATTTCCTACCTCTATTTTAATGGAAGAATTGCATTTTCAGGGACATGGTGTGACTCTTATGCAAAGCTGTTGCCCAGAAATTTGTCCCCGTGGATTCTCTAGCATCACTCCCTTTTGCTACAAATGGCTTCACGTTTCCAAAATCCCACGTCCGTGGGCTCTTTGTCAAGACCAAATGGGGAAGAGGTTTTTTAAAATGTCACTCTCCCCCTCTTTCTTTAGCTGCTGCAGTCCAGGGAGGAGGAGCCCTGATCACGGGCTGGGCTTGCAGGGCCTGTGTGGGCAGAGGCGTGAGGGGCAGCCGAGTTGGAGAGTGAGAGAGGAGAAAGAGGAGCGGACCCTCAGCCGTGTGCCTTTGCCCTCCCTGCTCCTGGAGTCTAGTGACCTCGGAGCGGACCCTCAGCCGTGTGCCTTTGCCTCCCTGCTTCTGGGGTCTAGTGACCTCGGTGTGTGTTGGGAGGGATGTTGAGGTGAAATTCATATAACATAAATTTAACTGTTTTAAAGAACATGATTTAATTGTGTTCAGCACATTCCAAATTTTGTGCAAATACCACTACTCTGTAGTTTGAAGCATTTCATCACCCCAGACACCACCAGTCGCTATTAAGCAGTGACTCTTTACTCCCCGTTCCTGGTCTTCAGCTTTCTGTCTCCATGGATTTACTTACTATGGAAATTCCATCAAAATGGAATCGTAGAGTATGTGACCTTTCATCTGGCTTTTTGCATGGCATGTTTTCAGGATTCATCCGTGTGGTAAGCATGAGTCAGTACTTTGTTGCTTTTTTATGGCTGCATAACATTCCGCTATAAGGATAGAGAGCAGGTTTTGTCTGTCTATTCATCCGTTACACATTTGGGCTGTTTCTACCTCTTGGCTGATGTCAGTAGTGGTGTAATGAATGTGTTTTTGTTTGAACCTACTGTTGATTGTTCTGGGTAGAGGCGAGGTAGACTTGCTGGGCCCAGTGGCAATCCTGTTATGCTGTGTTTTGAATCGGAGCCTCCAGCCAGATGTCAGCACTGCAGACTGTTGGGAGGGGAGCAGTGGAGAAGGTGCAGGAGGGTGGTGGGTGGGACCTGAGTCAGGCTGCCCAAGCTCAGTGCTTCTCATTCGGAGGAGTCCAGGAAGGGGAGCAGGGCCCAGGAGAGCCCTCAGGGTTGCCAGCAGGGTTTCTGGCTTGGAGGTGGTGGCAGCTGTGCCTGTGCACCGGGTGGCTGAGCCACTTCGGGCGTCTTTCCTTCCTTCTCCTTTTGTCTAACTTGAAGATCAGCTGAGCTGTCAAGAGGGAGCTAAGTTGGGGCTTTAGTATTGTTGCAAGGGGGGCTGAGGGCATGGGACTTGAAGGCCATACAGTGTTGGGAGACTCGGTGCACTCCAGACTGGTGAGGTGCATGGGAGCTGCTGGTGACAGGGCCATGGTGTCTGACATTGCGCCCCAAAGGAAATTGCAGTCAAACAGAAGGAGAAGCCCTTACCCTGCCTGCTCACCACTCTGTGACCAGCTCTCAGACAGCATTTCTTCAGCTGCAGAGCATGGAGCCCCTTGAAACAAAATGTGGAGCTCACACATGTGAAGGCAGGGAGTATGAAAGGTACCACTAGGAGACCCCTTACTGCACCTCACTGCAGCCCCCTGCCTCACTCCACACTGGAGCTCACACGTGTGAAGGCAGGGAGTATGAATGGTACCACCAGGAGATCACCTCACTGCAGCCCCCGCCTCACTCCACACTGGAGCTCACACGTGTGAAGGCAGGGAGTATGAATGGCACCACCAGGAGACCCCTCACTGCAGCCCCTGCCTCACTCCACACTGGAGCTCACACGTGTGAAGGCAGGGAGTGTGAATGGCACCACCAGGAGACCCCTCACTGCACCTCACTGCAGCCCCCTGCCTCACTCCACACTGGAGCTCACACGTGTGAAGGCAGGGTGTATGAATGGCACCACCAGGAGACCACCTCACTGCAGCCCCTGCCTCACTCCACACTGGAGCTCACACGTGTGAAGGCAGGGAGTATGAATGGCACCACCAGGAGACCCCTCACTGCAGCCTCACTCCACACTGGAGCTCACACGTGTGAAGGCAGGGTGTATGAATGGTACCACCAGGAGATCACCTCACTGCAGCCCCTGCCTCACTCCACACTGGAGCTCACACGTGTGAAGGCAGGGAGTATGGATGGCACCACCAGGAGACCCCTCACTGCAGCCTCACTCCACACTGGAGCTCACACGTGTGAAGGCAGGGAGTATGAATGGCACCACCAGGAGACCCCTCACTGCAGCCCCTGTCTCACTCCACACTGGAGCTCACACGTGTGAAGGCTGGGAGTATGAATGGCACCACCAGGAGACCCCCCACTGCAGCCCCCGCCTCACTCCACACTGGAGCTCACACGTGTGAAGGCAGGGAGTATGGATGGCACCACAAGGAGACCCCTCACTGCAGCCCCTGCCTCACTCCACACTGGAGCTCACACGTGTGAAGGCAGGGAGTATGGATGGCACCACCAGGAGACCCCCCACTGCAGCCCCCTCACTCCACACTGGAGCTCACACGTGTGAAGGCAGGGAGTATGGATGGTACCACCAGGAGATCACCTCACTGCAGCCTCACTCCACACTGGAGCTCACACGTGTGAAGGCAGGGAGTATGAATGGTACCACCAGGAGATCACCTCACTGCAGCCCCCGCCTCACTCCACACTGGAGCTCACACGTGTGAAGGCAGGGAGTATGAATGGCACCACCAGGAGACCCCTCACTGCAGCCTCACTCCACACTGGAGCTCACACGTGTGAAGGCAGGGAGTATGAATGGCACCACCGGGAGACCCCTCACTGCAGCCCCTGCCTCACTCCACACTGGAGCTCACACGTGTGAAGGCAGGGAGTATGAATGGCACCACCAGGAGACCCCTCACTGCACCTCACTGCAGCCCCTGCCTCACTCCACACTGGAGCTCACACGTGTGAAGGCAGGGAGTATGAATGGCACCACCAGGAGACCCCTCACTGCAGCCTCACTCCACACTGGAGCTCACACGTGTGAAGGCAGGGTGTATGAATGGTACCACCAGGAGATCACCTCACTGCAGCCCCTGCCTCACTCCACACTGGAGCTCACACGTGTGAAGGCAGGGAGTACGAATGGCACCACCAGGAGACCCCTCACTGCAGCCCCTGTCTCACTCCACACTGGAGCTCACACGTGTGAAGGCTGGGAGTATGAATGGCACCACCAGGAGACCCCTCACTGCAGCCCCTGCCTCACTCCATACTGGAGCTCACACGTGTGAAGGCAGGGAGTATGGATGGCACCACCAGGAGACCCCCCACTGCAGCCCCCTCACTCCACACTGGAGCTCACACGTGTGAAGGCAGGGAGTATGGATGGTACCACCAGGAGATCACCTCACTGCAGCCTCACTCCACACTGGAGCTCACACGTGTGAAGGCAGGGAGTATGGATGGCACCACCAGGAGAGTCCTCACTGCAGCCCCTGCCTCACTCCACACTGGAGCTCACACGTGTGAAGGCAGGAGACCCCTCACTGCAGCCCCCGCCTCACTCCACACTGGAGCTCACTGCAGCCCCCACCTCACTCCACACTCTGCAGTGGTCTTTGAAGCCCAGCCTCTGGCCATCTTTGCTGCTTGAAAAACGATGATTTACTGTAACCCTCGCATTATAGTTTTGAGTATAATGAAATATTTTATATATACACAAGAACATTAAGTAACATAGATGCACAACACATGTATAGTATTCCTATAACAGTGATTTTCAACCTTTTTTTTCATAGCTCACATAAACTAATTACTAAGGAAAAAGAGGGGCACTGACCTCTTCTCCCTTAGTAACTCGTTTATGTGTGCCATGAGATGGAAATAGCTGTGTTTAGTCAGGGGCACTGATCTCTCCCCCCCTAGTCATTAGTCTGTGTGTGCCATGAGAAGGAGAAAGGTTGAGAATCGCTGCTGTAGAACACCTGAGGTATCTGATGTTTGAGCCTTAGGGCTGGCATCCAGGAGAGGGACCCCACACAGGTGTGCCCTGCAGAGGGTTCAGCCCCTCTCTCGCCCTCCTCTGCAGGGCACAGGTTTGCCTGGACAGGAAGGTGTCCCTGCTCGGCTGTGTGGAGGACTCTGTTCATGTCTAGGTGGACCGCACTACAGCTGCTGGGGCACGTCTCGTGGGAGTGTGGCCTTCTCCAGCAGCGCTGTCGAGGAGAGAGGGCTCTGGTGGAGACCTGGAGACAACCTGAAGGCTCATCTGTGTGGTTTGACAGAGAGCCAGAGAGGTGCAGTCAGGTTGGGGGACACTGCTAATACATCAGCAAGAAACGGGGGTCGTGGGGGCAGGACAGGTCAGTTATGACCTGAGGAGGTGCTGCTTGGGGTTGGAGCAGTTGCCGGTCACTGGGTCTCAGACTTTTTGTTCTTGGGACCCATTGATGCTCTTGATTGAGGCCTTCAAAACGCTTTTGTTTATGTGGGTTATTGTATCCATGGTATTTACTGTATTAGAAATAAAGCTGAGAAACTAAAAAGTATTTCTTAGTTCATTTAAAAATAAACCTGCTGCATGTTCACATACATAACAGTTGTATTCTGAAACATAACTTTTCCAAAACAAAAAAATTTTGCTGAGAAGAGTCAGACTATTTTACCTCTTTTGCAAATCTCTTTTAACATCTGTCGTAATGAAAGGCAGCTGGATTCTCATATCATCTGTATTCGATCTGTTGCATTATCAAGTCCTGTAGTCTCTGGAATGAGAGTGAACAAGGCAAATGATGACTTAGTACTTTTATAAAAATAGATTTGGCTCATGGACCCCCCAAAAGTTCTCTGGGACTCGGGCCATTTGCATGAAAGGCCCGAATGCCTTGCTGGAAGCAGCAGTGAGTATGCCTTGCCTGTCACCGTCGGGTTGATGCAGGGGCAGAGTCTGGGCTGACACCCGTGGCAGTCCTCAGAGTGAGGTGCCAGACTGAGGGTAGCAAGGGGCCACCCATAGACAGTTCTTGATTTCTCTAGCAGTCCATATGGGATTGGCTTGCCTTTTCTTCCTGCAGCCAAGGGCCGTCTGAGGAGTGAAGAAATGCTTAGTCAGGTACACAGCATGTGGGGGGACTGCATGTGAAAACAAAGGGTAGCTCTTATTCTGACCGTTAGAGGAGTCTGAGACTCGGAAAAGGAAGTCACGTTGCTTTTATGTTTCACCACTGTGTTCTGTAGCCTCCAGAGGGAGGAGTCAGAGATGACGGGAGTGTTCTAGGATGGAGACGGGAGTGTTCCAGGATGGAGACGGGAGTGTTCCAGGATGGAGACGGGAGTGTTCTAGGATGGAGACGGGGGTGTTCTAGGATGGAGACGGGAGTGTTCCAGGATGGAGACGGGAGTGTTCCAGGATGGAGACGGGAGTGTTCCAGGATGGAGACGGGAGTGTTCCAGGATGGAGACGGGAGTGTTCTAGGATGGAGACGGGAGTGTTCTAGGATGGAGCTGCAGAGCCTGCTGGGTCGCCCGTGGGGGTGTGAGGGGCAGCTGAGGGTGAGCGGCTGGGTCAGGCTGTTAGCCTCCTGGCTCTGCCCGCCCGTGGGGGTGTGAGGGGCAGCTGAGGGTGAGCGGCTGGGTCAGGCTGTTAGCCTCCTGGCTCTGCCGCTGACGGACTTTGTGGCCAGAAGGCAAGATGACCCGGGTCTTTTCACCTGTTCACTGAGTGCTGCTTGGTAACTCTTAACCCTCACGCCAGTTCCTGACCTGGTATTTGGATGAATGAGTAAGAGGCATGGAGGTGGCCAGGTGGGAAGCCTCCTTCCCTGGAGATACAGGGTTGGGACCAGGGTTGGAAGTCAGGGTGGAGAGGGAATCTGGGCGTGATGGGTGAGTCCTGCTCCCTCCAGACATGTAGACAGGAAGGGGATTCAGGGAATCTTAGAGAGACATTGGGATTTTTCATTTTGGGAAGCAGCACACAACAGTATTGAAATTAGGCCAATTAATAACCCTACACTGGCCTCTAATGTTCAAATAAAAGGAAGAGTTGCACGACTCTCGCTTTAAATCAAAAGCTGGAAATGATTAGCTATTGAAGAAGGCATGTCGAAAGCCAAGATAGGCTGCAAGCTAGGCCTCTGTGCCAACAGTTAGCCAAGCTGTGAATGCAGAGGAGAAGGTTTGTTTTGTATTTTTTAAGTGAAAGGAGGGGAGACAGTGAGGCAGACTCCCACATGCACCCCAACTGGGATCCACCCAGCAGCCCTCGTCTGGGGCCGATGCTTGAATCAACCGAGCTATCCTCAGCGTCTGGGCCAATGCTCGAACCAGACTAGCCACTGGGTGTGGGACAGATAGAGGGAGAGAAGGGGGAGAGGGAGGGAAAAGAAGCAGATGGTAACTTCTCTTTTGTGCCCTGACTGGAAATTGAATGCGGGATGTCCATATGCCGGGCCAACACTATCCACTGAGCCAGCCAGCCAGCCTGCCCCAGGAAAAGCCCGTGAACTAAATGAGAAGTGCTACCCCAGTGAACACACAAATGAAAAGAGCGAAATAGCCTGATGTGGAGAAAGTTTTAGCGTCTGGAGAAGACCGAACCAGCCCCAGCATTCCCTTAAGTCAGGGGTTCCCAAACTTTTTACACAGGGGGCCAGTTCACTGTCCCTCAGACCATTGGAGGGCCGGACTATAAAAAAAACTATGAACAAATCCCAATGCACATTGCACATATCTTATTTTAAAGTAAAAAAAAAACAAAACGGGAACAAATATAACATTTAAAATAAAGAACAAGTAAATTTAAATCAACAAACTGACCAGTATTTCAATGGGAACTATGCTCCTCTCACTGACCACCAATGAAAGAGGTGCCCCTTCCGGAAGTGCAGTGGGGGTCGGATAAGTGGCCTCAGGGGGCCGCATGTGGCCCACGGGCCGTAGTTTGGGGACCCCTGCCTTAAGTCAAAGCCTACTCCAGAGAAAGGCCCTGACTCTCCTCAGCTCTCTGAAGGCCGAGCGGAGAGGAAGCCACAGGAGTCACGCTGGAAGCTGGCAGAGGTTGGTCCATGAGGTGGAAGGAAGGAAGCCGTCTCCGTAACATGAAAAGCGCAGGTGGAGCAGCAGGTGCTTGTGCAGAAGCTGCAGCAGGTCACCCCGAAGACCTAGCTGAGAGAACTAATGAGGGGGCTGCAGTAAGCAACAGATCTTCAGTGTAGACAAAGTAGCCTTATTTTGAAAGAAGATGCCACCTAGGGCTTTCATAGCCAGAGAGGAGAAGTCAGTGCCAGGCTCCAAAGAACAGGCTGTTAGGGGCTAATGCAGCCGGTGACTTTAAGTTGAAGCCAGTGCTCATTTACTATTCCCAAAATCCTAGGGCCCTTAAGAATTATGGTAAATCTACTCTGCTTGTAAATGGAACAGCAAAGCCTGGATGAAAGCACATCTTTTTACAACACGGTGTGCTGAATCTTAAGTACATTGTTGAGACCTACTGATCAGAAATAAAATTCCTGTCAATTTATTACTGCTCATTGACAGTGCGCCTGGTCAACAGGAGCTCTGATGGAGATGTACAAGCAGACTAGTGTTGTTTTCATGTCAAGGAGTAATTTTAACTTTCAAGTCTTGTAAGAAACACATTTCGTAAGGCCGTAACTGCCACAGGTAATGATTCCTCTGATGGATCTGGGTAAAGTGAATTGAAAACCTCTGGAAATAATTCACCATTCTAGATGCCATTAAGAACATTTCATGAGTCATGAGAAGAGGTCAAAATGTCAACATTAACAGGAGTTTGGAGGAGATGGGTCCCAGCCCTCATGGATGACGCGGAGGGGTTCCAGACTTGGGTGGGGGCAGTGACTGCACGTGTGGTGGGAACAGCAAGGGAACGGGTTAGTGACTGAATGTGAATGGCTGCCATCTCATGACAAAACTGTAACGGATTTATTTAAAGGAGTGTGTCTTATGGATGAGCAAAGAAAGTGGTTTACTGAGGTGGAATCTACTTGTGGTGAAGATGCTATGAAGATTGTTGAAATGATAAAGGATACAGAATATTATGTAAACTTGATAAAATAGTGGCAGGTTTGAGAGGATTGAGTTCAGTTGTGAGAGAAGTTCTGCTGTGGGTAAATGCTATCAGATAGCATCTAATGCTTTGGAGAAATTGTTCATGAAAGGAAGAGTCGTGCCTGACCAGGTGGTGGCGCAGTGGATAGAGCGTCGGACTGGGATGCGGAAGGACCCAGGTTCGAGACCCCGAGGTCACCAGCTTGAGCGTGGGCTCATCTGGCTTGAGCAAAAGGCTCACCAGCTTGGACCCAAGGTCGCTGGCTCCAGCAAGGGGTTACTCGGTCTGCTGAAGGCCCGCGGTCAAGGCACATATGAGAAAGCAATCAATGAACAACTAAGAAGTCGCAACGCGCAACGAAAAACTAATGATTGATGCTTCTCATCTCTCTCTCCGTTCCTGTCTGTCTGTCCCTGTCTATCTCTGCCTATGTAAAAAAATAAAATAAAATACTGTAATATTAAAAAAAAAAAAAAAAAAAAAAAAAGGAAGAGTCGTCAATGCAGCCGACTTCATTCTCATGGTCTTTTAAGAAATTGCCACAGCCAATGATCACTTTAAAAGAATAATACCCCCTGCTGGGAAGGTTCCAGTAAAACTGTTAGATGGGACAAGGGTCTCAAGGTCTCTGCGGTTCTTACTAAATGCTATTCATGCTAAATGCTAAAATGTAGAACAGTACTTTGCAGATGCAGCTGTTACTTGATGAACTTGACCAGAACCCAACCTGAGCAAAGGAGAAATCAACAAGCAATTGACCAAACGGTATATATAAGCAATAAATAGGTCTCCCTTCCTAGGGACAAAGCTTTGGATGGGACTGTCCTGTCTCCTTTACCTGTTTGAGTGTGGGTTTGATGGCTTGAGTGTGGGATCACCAACATGACCCCATGGTTGCTGTCTTGAGTCCAAGGTCGCTGGCTTGAGTAAGGGGTCACTGGCTCAGCTGGAGCCCCCCGGTCAAGACACATACAAGAAGCAATCAATGAACAACTAAAGGGCCACAACTATGAGTTGATGCTTCTCATCTCTCTCCTTTCCTGTCTCTGTCTAATAATAATAATTTAATAGCTTTGTAACTAAGAGATGGATAGTCTTCCAGTGATATCCAACATTGTGATGACCGTACTTAATGTTTGGACACGGGAGCGACATCAGAAGATAAGTCTGTCAGCTTTACTTTTTCATAATGAGTTGAAATCTTCCATGAATGGGTTATTGATCCAGAGGGTACCTTAATGGGGATCCTAATTTTCAGGGCAATCATGGTCAAAGTTTTGAACTAACACGCTTAAATGTTGACTTACTATATTAAATATGAATTACTGGTTGACATCTTCAGCAATCAAAAAGTCTTGGAAAAGTGGAGCCTCACCAGGAGGTGGCGCAGTGGATAGAGCGTTGGACTGGGATGCGGAAGGACCCAGGTTCGAGTCCCGGAGGTCACCAGCTTGAGCTTGGGCTCATCTGGCTTGAGCAAAAAGGTCACCAGCTTGGACCCAAGGTCACTGGCTCGAGCAAGGTGTTACTCGGTCTGCTGAAGGCCCGTGGTCAAGGCGCATATGAGAAAGCAATCAATGAACAACTAAGGTGTCGCAACGAAAAACTGATGATTGATGCTTCTCATCTCTCTCTGTTCCTGTCTGTCTGTCCCTGTCTATCCCTCTCTGACTCTCTTTGTCTCTGTAAAAAAAAAAAAAAAAACAAAGGCTGGGAAAAGTGGAAACATTTCTACATTTTCTTCCTGTATGTGACTTTCCCAAAGAACAAGTTTCTTTTTGAATGCATCTGTCTTATTTTTGAATGCATCCGTCTTATTTCTTAATGCAGAAATGTTTGTTAAACCTCTGAAGAGAAAGATTTAGTTCATTGAAGAGGCTAAATATATCCTCCATATATGCAGCTTCACCATCTATTCTTCATCCAACAAAAGCTCTACTAACGCAGAGCTTTGCTCTTGCAGAAACTGTTTCACTTCTTCTCTCAGCTCAGAAAGGCGTGAAGGAACCCATCCTCTTGGGAGCCACCTCACCTCCATGTAGAGAAGGAGATGCTGGTGTTGTGAATCCTTGCTTTCAATAGTGTCGTGAACAGTCTGGCGTTCAAATCTCAACGACGAATGTCATTAACGATCTTCACGGTGTCATTCGGCACTGTGTTCAATGCAGGGGAAAGTTTGTTTACAACCAAATGTTACCAGTGAGTCATACAGTGCGTGGACAGCATTTCTGGATGTGCAGGGCCCTTTATTTTTGCCACCATCCCTGAGTGATGTCCAGTTAAGCTTACAGCACCGTCCGTATACACTCTGATGCACTTTTTCAAGTCTGAGCCCTTCGCTTGAAAGTACTCATTAAGAGCATTAAATATCTCTGAACTAGTGGTCTGACCAGGTAGATAAGACAACAGAGTAGACCTGACCGGTGGTGGCACAGTGGATAGAGTATTGACCTGGGGTGCTGAGGTCCCAGGTTCAAAACCCCGAGGTCACCGGCTTGAGCATGGGCTCACCAGCCTGAGCGCAGGGTCACGGGATCATGTCCATGATCCCATGGTCACTGGCTTTAACCCAAAGGTCACTGGCTTCAGTCCAAAGGTTGCTGGCTGAGGAAGGGGTCACTGGCTTGGCTGGAGTCCACTGCTCAAGGCACACATGAGAAAGCAATCAGTAAACAACTATGGTGCCATAACTATGCGTTGATGCTTCTCATCTGTCTCCCTTCCTGTCTGTCTGTCCCTGTCTGACCCTCTCTCTTGCTTAAAAACAAACAAAAAAACACAGAGTAGTTCTTCCCTAAAGTCTTTATTGTCAATATACCTCATGAAGCAAAGTAGAATAGCATGGTTACTAACGTCACTTGATTGATCAAATTGAACAGCAAAACATTTTGATTTCTTTATCCCCTCTACAATTTGTTCTTCAATATTGCTGGCCATATCAACAATTCTTTTTTTTTCTTTTTCTAAAGATTTTATTTATTGTTTTACAAGGAGAGTAGGGTGGGGGACGAGAAGCAGTTGCTTCACTTGTCATATGTGCCTCAACCGAGCAAGCCCAGAATTTTGAATCAGCAACCTTGGTGTTCCAGGTTGGTGCTCTATCCACTGCGCCTCCGCAGACCAGGTCATACCAACAAATCTTCTTTGAACGCTGTTATCTGAAAATGGTATAGCCTCAAGTTTTTCTTTCTTTTTTTTTTACAGAGAGAGAGAGTCAGAGAGAGGGATAGACAGGAACGGAGAGATGAGAAGCATCAATCATTAGTTTTTTGTTGTGCATTGCAACACCTTAGTTGTTCATTGATTGCTTTCTCATATGTGCCATGACCACGGGCCTTCAGCAGATGGAGTAACCCCTTGCTCGAGCCAGTGACCTTGGGTCCAAGCTGATGGGCTTTTTGCTCAAACCAGATGAGCCCAAGCTCAAGCTGGTGACCTCGGGGTCTTGAACTTGGGTCCTCTGCATCCCAGTCCAATGCTCTATCTACTGCGCCACCGCCTGGTCAGGCTAGCCTCAAGTTTTTATGTGGTTTGAGGACCCCAAATTTCCCAAGTGACATCTAAGATGCAAGGCTTTACTAATTCATCACCAATAGGGAATGTTGTTTTTTTTTCTTTTCTTTTGGATACTCAAAGGACAGCTAAATAAGTTGTTCAAAGCAGTGATTTACTTATCATTTTCTTCATTTAAATTTTCTGACTTTTCATTTGGTTATGTAATTAAAAAAAAAAAAAGTCCAGTGGTTTCTCAGTAAGATTGCTATGCTTTGAATGCAAATGAGGACTAAGTTTGGAAGGTTTTATTGAATCATTTGACAGAATTTCAGAACATTCTACACACAAGGGCTGTGGAGATAATTCACCACCAGGTCCCACGGTGTAACCAGGTTTTAAGTGCTCCTTATTAACAGTTTCCTTTTCTTCCTTTGGTTTCTATTGCACCTTCTAAATGATCAGCACATTTCTTTTCCCCTGTTTCTTTTAAACTTGAAGCACTAGTAGGTGGATTTCTTTCTGTTACATCACTACATTTCTTTTGACTCTTGTTTTCATTTCTGAAGAAAGAAAATGTTTTGTTTTTCTTCCTCTCCATTTTGTAGGGTTTAAACTTTACAGCAAAATAATTCTGAAAACATACAGTGATTTATTTGCAAACAATATGGATGTGTTCTGAACAGGCAAGTACTTGCACAAGCGTGAAAATTATGCACTGCTGCCGTGATGAGGGGGCTGGCAATGGAAACGTGCAGCAGATAAAGTTTTATCGTATCGCACACGATGGTGCGTCGTGGTCCAGTCTGAGTGCCACATGTATGATGCATTGAATACTACATAAGTTTGTCCAAATTGTATTTGTGCGAGTGTGAAAAAAACCCCTTCAGAGAGTGGGGTGGGAGTTAGAGCCTCACACAGCCTAGCTGGTCGGAAATGGGAACACAGTGAATAGTTTTATCTCACTGCACATGACAGTGCAGCACAGCACAAGCTGCTGCTTGCGTTCTGAACTCCACATGGACGATGCACTGACTGCTACTAAGTCTGTCCCGGTGCTTCCTGTCTGCTGCACACGATTTGTAAGTGCTCTGCACAGTGCTAAAGGTTGTTCAGACGAGGCTACAAGTTCCAGAGAGATCTGAGACAACCTCAGTAGTATTTTTTTTAAAGAACAATCTTTCTTTTTTTTTTAAAAATATTTTTTTATTTTTTATTTTATTTATTCATTTTAGAGAGGAGAGAGAGAGGGAGAGAGAAAGACAGAGAGAGAAGAGAGAGAGAGAGGAGAGAGAGACAGAGAGAGAAGGTGGGGAGGAGCTGGAAGCATCAACTCCCATATGTGCCTTGACCCGGCAAGCCCAGGGTTTCTAACCGGCAACCTCAGCATTTCCAGGTCGACGCTTTATCCACTGCGCCACCACAGGTCAGACCTCAACAGTATTTTCATTGGTGATGCGGGCTGATAAATGGCAATCACCCTGAGCATAAGCAAATTTGACTAGGATCGTTTGGTCTATAATCTGCATGCAACCTCAGGGTGGTTAACTTTCTCGTGGACTGGCATGAAATTTCTGGTGGATTGGCACAGGTCTGTGGATCAGTGATTGAAAAACACTGATCTAAATGTCCCAGAAAAGACAGGTGACCTTGAAATCTCTTGTGATTTACAAGCTTACAAAGATGGCCAGATGCTGCTATACAGGCATTGTTTCTGCTTTTGCAATCGAAAATACTAAACAGCCTGCTTGCTGTGAGTGTGGAAACATTCCATAGAAACTCTTCTGGAAAAAAAGAAAGGGATGAGGAACCAACCTCAAAACACCATGAAGATGTATTAGCTGTGGTTTATACACGTTCTGCCCATAGACCTTTCAGTGAACCCTCTACCAAAGGGCCGCTTACTCCTGCTTAGTGCTAGTTGCGCCTCAGTGCTGACCCGTATCTCCCAGGGACCTGGAGGCCCCATGTGTGGAAGTCAGGGTGGTCTGGGTTCACCCAGGTCTGGGCTGAGAAGGCCTTACCAACATCACTTGGACAGCAGTTAGGGTGCAACTCAGTTCCCAGTTGTGTGGTGGTGACTGTTACTTGTGTCCATTGAGTCATTCAAGTGTTCTTCTGTTCAGTCACTGGAGCCCTGCTGGGTACTGGGCACTTCACTGGGTGAAGGTGAGAGCCGGCTGGTTGTGAGCTGAGGTGGTGTGAGAGGGGGACCCCAGGGGCTTGGGGTGGGAGGGAGAGCAGGGGGTTGCCAGCAGGGTGGGATGAGGAGCCCGCCATACAGAAAACTGCTTGTTCAGAGCTCCGAGGCCTGGAACAGAATGTTCTGTTCCCTGGGGGGTGTAGGTGTACAGGACCCTTCAGAGAAGAGGAGGCAGGAGTGTCCTGGATTGGTGGTGGCAGCAGCCACAGCAAGCTTCCAGTGAAAGTCGGCTTTGGGTCAGTTACTGTATTTGAAGAGGGCGCGGGGTTCTGAGGGGCCTTCATACGCGACAGTGAGTTCCACGTAGTAGATAGTCTGTGGAGGCGAGCTTTGGATGGTGAGGGGCACCAGGAGGTAGAGGGACTTCAGGATGATTGGATGTTATCAGGGGAATGGGGAGGGGGGGACCCTTTTGCATTGATAGTTTGGGGGAGGGTGGGACCCTTTTGCATTGATAGTTTGGGGTCTCTTCTTTTTAGTACTGGATTGTGTGATGTGTCTGATTGCCTGTCTCATCCGGTCAGAACTCCATCACTGACTTTCCCCTCCCTGCTCTTGAGCCACAGGCAGGCCACATGGAGCTAGCTGAGGGCCGAGTGTGTGGTGGTCTAGATGCCTTGGGGCTGGATGTGATTGGGTGACTGGGTCCAGAGGCCGGCATGTTTCTGGAAAGCATCAGGGTGGCAGTTTGACAATGCTGCAGAAGCAGACCAGGACACCTGCTCCCTCCTCTGCCTGCGGCCTGCCCATTTGGTCTGAGTTGAGACGGTTAGGGCTCTCCTTGATGCAACCCAGATCTGCCCGAGGAAGGCTGGCAAGGCGGCGAGGAGGCAAGAACCTCTCTGTGGTCAGGGAGGCAGGCCCGAGAGGGTATGTGCGTGTGCTTGCCTGTTGCCTCCGGAAGCTGCTGGAGAGGCCAGGGGAGGTTATCAGTGCCGCTGTGGGTTGTGGCAGGTAAGTCGTGCCTGGGGAAGACCCCGTGGACTTCGGGGTGGCTCTCAGGGTGTGGCAGGCCTCTGTTCCAGTGTTACCACTGTGAGGGTGGAGGGAGTACTTGGGAAGTAACAAGTCTGATGTTATTTTAGGATCATTGTAGCTTCCCGTGCAGTTGTAAGGAATACTACATAGAGATCCTGGGTTCTTCACTCACCTTCCCCAGGTCTTGTAACATTGCAGCAGTGTCACAGCCAGGGTGTTGCCATCCATGCAGACCAGGTACAGACACTTCCGTCACCCCGGGAGCCCCCACAGCTGTATCCCCTGCCCTCCGACCCTGGCAGCCGTGAATCTGCTCCCGTTTCTATAAATTACACATTGCAAGAATGTGATGTAATTGGAATCAAACAACATGTAACTTTTGGGGATTGGCTTTGTCACACATCATAATTTGCTGGTGATTCATCCGGGTTGCTTGTATCAATGGTTTCTTCCTTTTGTATTGCTCACTAGTATTCCATGGTGTCAGATACCACAGTTGAGCTGTTTAACGTTCACCCATAGAAGGATGTCTGCATTGCTTCCAGTTTTTGGAAATTATGGGAAAGCTGCTTTTACAATTATTTGTGTACAGTTTTTGTGTACATGTAAGCTTTGAATTTTCTGGGATAGATACCCAGGAGTGCAGTTGCTGGGTTGTATGGTAGTTGTGTGTTTAGTTTAAGGAACTGCCAAACTTTTTCTCAGACTGGCTGTACTGTTTTCCGTTTTCTCCAGCAATGTGTGAGTGATACACAGTTGACTTCCGAACAATGCAGGGTTTAGGGGAGTTGACCCCCTGCACATTTGGAATTTCACATATAACTTTGATTTCCTCAAAACATAGTTGTTCTTCAGTATCCTCAGGGGTTGAGTCTAGGGATCCCCCCACCCAGTATCAGAGTCCGAGGATGCTTCAGTCCCGATATAAAATAGCATTGGCCGATGCATCAGCGCATACAGTTGGCCCGCCATCTGCAGACTCCCAACCGCAGGGTGAAAACAGCTCAGGTCTTTATTGAGAAATCTTTGGACTTGTGCAGTTCAAACCCATGTTTAGGGGTCAACTTGACTTTCTTCACATCCTTGCCAGCATTTACTGTTCTCTCCATTTTGTTTTGTTTTTTAAATTTTAGCTATTTCGATAGTAATATCTCATGGTTTTAACTCGCGTTTTCTTAATTGGTAACAATGTTGAACATCTTTTCATGTGCTTAATTGTCACGTGTATATCTTCATACCTAATGATGTGAAATATTTTTTCAGGCTTTGCTCGGCTCTAATTGGATTGTTTGGGCTTTTCTTACTACCGAGTTTAGAAAGGCTTTTATGTATGCTATATGTGTACTAGTCCTCTGTTAGATATTTTGTTTGCAGTTTTGTTTTGTTTTTTTAGTGAGAAAGAGAGAGACACAGGAAGGGAGAGAGATGAGAAGCATCAACTTGTTGTTGAAGCACTTAAATTGTTCGTTGATTGCTTTTTCCTATGTGCCTTCACCAGGGACACATGAAAAATCTGCTTTGTCAGTTTCTCTTTTAACTGGTGTACATAGACTGTTTACATCAGCGGTTCTCAACCTGTGGGTCGCGACCCACAGGTTGAGAGCCGCTGGTTTACATATAATACAGTGTATCCGTAAAGTCATGGTGCACTTTTGACCGGTCACAGGAAAGCAACAAAAGACGATAGAAATGTGAAATCTGCACCAAATAAAAGGAAAACCCTCCCAGTTTCTGTAGGATGATGTGGCAGCATGTGCACATGCGCAGATGATGATGTAACACCGTGTATACAGCGGAGCAGCCCATGGCCATGCCAGTCGAAATGTGGACGGTACAGAGGAAAGTTCAGTGTGTTCTGTGGCTCGCTAAATTCGAATCCGTGACCAAAGTGTAACATGAACATCGGCGCATTTACAACGAAGAGCAGTTGAAGGAAACTGGCAGTTTGTTGGAGAAACCCCGTTCTGGTAGGCCATCAGTCAGTGACGAGTCTGTAGAGGCTCTATGGGTTAGCTACCTAAGGAGCCCTAAAAAATATGTGCGTGAGCCCACATCAAACTGCACTGAATAGGTATGAAACTGGGAGTTTTCCTTTTATTTGGTGCAGATTTCACATTTCTATCGTCTTTTGTTGCTTTCCTGTGACCGGTCAAAAGTGCACCGTGACTTTACGGACACACTGTAGAATCATTGCTATATTAGGCCATCAATATTTTTTGTTTCCTATTCTCTTTGATTTTTCTTTCTCTCCCTGCTTGAGCTATTTTTTAGAATTTCATTTTTTAAGATAAATCTGATGACTTACAGAGATTCTTGTTCAGTATAGATTTTTTAATGTCTGTTCTACACGTTACGTTGTGTATATACATAACTTACCACAGTCGTCTGGTGGTGTCATTTTATCTGTTCAGTTAGAGGGAGTTCCTCCCTTAATATCCCTTTACTCTTTCCTGTGCGAGTGTCTTAAGTATTTCCTCTACATAATTAGACAATATTATTTATCATTTTAGCTTCAGTCTCAAACTTAATTTAGAAAGCTGAGGCTGAAATGATAAATAGTACTGTTTAATTATGAGAGGAACCACTAAAAAAAGTCTATACTGAGAAAGAATCCCTGGAAGTCATCAGATTTATCTTAAAAAATTACATGTATTTCTGCTTGCTGTGTTCTTGCTTCCTTTATGACGATCCAAGTGTCCTCCTGGTTTTGTTTCCTTCCTGTTTAGAGAACTTTTATTCGCCATTTTTAAAGGATAGGTCTGCTGACAAATTCTCTTGGTTTTCTCTATCTGAGAATGTCTTGATTTCCCTTTTATTCCTAAAGAACATTTCCATTGGGTGTAGGATTCTGGGTTGACGTTGTTTTCTCTCAGCAGCTGGGAAGCATTGTGCCACTTTCCTCAGGCCTCCTGTTTCCTGTGAAAAATCCACTGTCCTGGGCTGTTTTCTCCTATCCACAGCTGTCTTTTTCTGGCTGCTTTTAAGATTTTTTTTCTTTGTCTTTAGTGTTCAGAAATTTAATTTTGATGTGTCCTGGTGTGGATTTCTTTGGATTTATCTTTTGGAGTCACTAAGCTTTTTAAATTTAGAGGTTGCTACTCTTGCCAAATTTGGGGAGTTTTTAGCATTCTTTCTTCGAGTGCTTTTTCTGCCCTAGCCTCCTTCCTGGACTCTGATGACACAGATGTTAGACCTTTTGTTACAGACCCACAGGTCACCAGGACTCTGTTTTCTCTTCTTTTTCCAGTCTGTCTTCTCTTTGTTGTCTGACTGGGTGGTTTCTGTTGTTTTGTCTTCCACTTTGCTGGTTTTCCCTTGGTTCTCAGTGTTCTGTTGTTGAGCCTATCTGTTGAAATTTTTTAATTTATTTATTTATTTTATTTTTCTGAAGCTGGAAACGGGGAGAGACAGTCAGACAGACTCCCGCATGCGCCCGACCGGGATCCACCCGGCACGCCCACCAGGGGCGACGCTCTGCCCCTCCGGGGCGTCGCTCTGCCACAACCAGAGCCACTCTAGCGCCTGGGGCAGAGGCCAAGGAGCCATCCCCAGCGCCCAGGCCATCTTTGCTCCAATGGAGCCTTGGCTGTGGGAGGGGAAGAGAGAGACAGGAAGGAGGGGGGGTGGAGAAGCAAATGGGCGCTTCTCCTATGTGCCCTGGCCGGGAATCGAACCCGGGTCCCCCGCACACCAGGCCGACGCTCTACTGCTGAGCCAACTGGCCAGAGCCCTGTTGAAATTTTTTACTAGTTGTGTTTTTCAGTTAAAATATTTCCTTTTGGGCCTGACCAGGCGGTGGCACAGTGGATAGAGCGTCGGACTGGGATGTGGAGGACCCAGGTTCGAGACCCCGAGGTCGCCAGCTTGAGTGTGGCTCATCTGGTTTGAGCAAAGCTCACCAGCTTGGACCCAAGGTCGCTGGCTCGAGCAAAGGATCACTCGGTCTGCTGAAGGCCTGCAGTCAAGGCATGTATGAGAAAGCAATGAACAACTAAGGTGTCGCAATGCACAATGAAAAACTGATGATTGATGCTTCTCATCTCTCTTTGTTCCTGTCTGTCTGTCCCTGTCTATCCCTCTCTCTGACTCTCTCTCTGTCCCTGTAAGAAAACAAACAAACAAAAAACTTCATTTAAAAAAAAATTTCCTTTTGGTTCTTATGTCTTCTATTTCTTTGCTGAAGCTTTCTGTGTTTTTATTTAATCAAAACATGTTCGTAATTTCTTGTTGAAGCATTTTAGCACAGCTACTTTAAGATGATCATCAGGTAATTCTGACTTGTCTGCCCTGGTGTTGGTCTCTGTCAAACGTTTGTCTTCATTCAGGTTACAACCTTCGTGGTTCTGGGTATGTTAGAGATTTTTCAGTTGAAACCTGGACATTTTTGTGTTATGTTAGGTGACTGGATCGTGTTTGGCCCTTCTCTTTCCGTTGTTTTTTTCTGACACGGCTCCAGCAGGGGAAGGGGAGCCTTTTATTTCCGGGAGGTAGAAGTGCAGCCCCCTCCTCGGCCTCATTAACACCCAGGTGGGGGGGGTTACTGTGGGGGGGTAGGGGGAGTCAGCTCCTTACCTGTTCTTTTCTGACATTGCCCAACAGGGAGAGGTGGGGCCTTGGGACTGCTAGGGGGGTAGAAGTCTAGGCCTTGCTGGCATGGGGGGGCTGCATCTTTTCTGTGGTGTCTGCTAGAGTAGGGTGGTTATTGTCTCAGAGTTTTCTGTTTTTCCAGCTGTCCCTTACAGGCTCTTTGGCTCCAGAAAGCAGGCCTTTATTGGGGCATTTTCGTCTTTGCCCACGGGCACTTCCAGGCTGCCCTCTCCTCCAGTCCCCATCTGGGACAGCGAGGCACAAGGAAAACCCGGGGCACACACCTGGTCGTTTCCTGGGCCCTGAGCTGTCCACTTTTCAGGGTCTTCTCTGGCTTGTCTTGTGTACAGTGTCTGGTGCTTCATTTGTACTTAGGAGGAACAGGGAACATTCCATCTGCCTCACCTCCTGGGAAGCAGCAGTTCCAAGGAACCGTTCTTGGCAGGGCTCTGTGTTGAGGGGCCCACCCAGACCACCAGCAGCCTCTTCCCAAAGACCAGCCAGGAGGAAGTGCAGCCTCCGCTTGACTGGGTCTGGGAGGGAAGGCTGCGGTTAGCTGGAAGGGAATCAGGTCAGGGGGTGCTTCCATGTAGTGACTTTCACCTGGGGTTTAGACCAGCGTGCTTCCTCCAGGGTGGCCTTCCTAAAACAGAACTCAGTCCCTCCTTTGGGTCCTTACAGCCCAGCGTGAATCCTCAGTATCAACAGCAGATACCTGCCTCTCTTGCATGCCCCCCTCCAAAAACTGAAAAATAACAACAAACCAGCCACTCCCAGAAGACAGCACTCGCTAGCAGAGCACTGAGACTTCCTAGCACATCCTCTGGGCCGGCTTCCTTGGGTTGTCTGCTTCAGAGTCTGTATTTCAGGTTATTGGGAGTTCTCAGCAAGAAAATGCCTCTGGCCTGTCAGAGGCCTCGCCCCAGGAAAAACGGGGAGGGTTGAGAGGAGGAATGCGGCCGTACACACCACTTGCGAGCCTCTGGTCCCCTGGGGACAGCGCCCTGCTGGTACCTCTGAACTGCGGACACAGCCAGACCTGCTGGTGGCTCTGAGAGCTGTCGGGAGAAGCTTAGTGCTTCCCGGGCCAGGTGATCGGGTCGGGATGGTGGGTTTTCCAAGAAGAGGAAGCGCTGAGAGTTTCAGGCTCGCGGGCTGGGTTACAGAGTCTGGGTATTTTCAGTGGAAGAGGCACTGACGAGTTTTAAGGTAGGAAACAGCATGAGCAGCCCTGCACTGTTCGATCGGCTCCTTTTTCACTGTCCCCACAAAGTGCAGTCATTCCTGCTGCTCTGCCTGTGTCCAGAGTCCTGGCTGCCCCCGGCCATCCTGTGTGTGGTGGGGGCTCACCGCCCTCACTCAGTTCTGCCACCCCACGTGCTCACTGAAGAGTAGTGCAAGGAGGCGGGGGCCTTGTATTGATAGGTGCACAGTGGACACCTGCTGGTGCTTATATTCAGCCGTAGGCACCACCCAGCCCTTCCGGTGCATCTTGCTCCACCCCTGGTCTGTCAGGCCTGTGCCTGCGGCCTCTTACTCTCCCTCTGGCCTCTGTGTCTTGCACATTCCACCTAGCTTCCCACAAACCAAAGGACCTGGTCATTGCCCTTTAAAACCTTTATTCCTGTCTCTTTGGATGACATTTCCCAGATCTGGCAGTGTGGGTGCAGAGTCACAGTAACACTTACAGAGGGACTCTTGGCCCCTCCTTAGGTGGGGAGAAAGTTTCATTAATTTACTTTTTTTTTTTTTCCTGAAGCTGGAAACGGGGAGAGACAGTCAGACAGACTCCCGCATGCGCCCGACCAGGATCCACCCGGCACGCCCACCAGGGGGCGATGCTCTGCCCACCAGGGGGCGATGCTCTGCCCCTCCGGGGCGTTGCTCTTTTGCGACCAGAGCCATTCCAGCGCCTGGGGCAGAGGCCACAGAGCCATCCCCAGCGCCCGGGCCATCTTTGCTCCATTGGAGCCTCGCTGCGGGAGGGGAAGAGAGAGACAGAGAGGAAGGAGAGGGGGAGGGGTGGAGAAGCAGATGGGCACTTCTCCTGTGTGCCCTGGCTGGGAATCGAACCCAGGACTTCTGCATGCCAGGCCGACGCTCTATCACTGAGCCAACCGGCCAGGGCCTACTTTTTTTTTTTTTTTAAGTGAGAAGAGAGGAGATAGTGAAACAGACTCCTGCATGTGCCCGACTGGGATCCAACTGGTAACCGTCATCCTGGGCCGATGCTCGGATCCACTGAGCTATTCTTGGCACCTGAGGCCAGTGCTCAGACCAGCTGAGCTATCCTCAGCCCCCAGGGCGACACTTGAACCAATCGAGCCACTGGCTGTGAGAGGAGAAGAGAGAGAGGGAGGGGGAGAGGGAGGGATAGAGAAGCAGATGGTCACTTCTCATGTGCGGCCTGACCAGGGATCAGTTGGGGCATCTGTATGCTGGGCCGATGCTCTCCACTGAGCCAGCTGGCCAGGACCTAATTTACATTTTTTTTGTGCTGCGAACCCATGAAGATAGGAACAGTTTCTTATTTCTCTCTGCTTTCTGATTGCCTGTCACAGGCCTTGGTAAATGACTTTGTTTAACAGATTTATTGAGATAACTTGCACATACCAAGCAGTTGACCCATTTAAAATGTACACTTTGATGACTTTCATCATATTCCCAGAGGTGTGCAGCAATCACCATAATGAGTTTTAGAATGTGTTCGTCATCCCCTAAAGAAATCCTGTCCCTCTCAGCTGTCACCCCTCAACCCTCTATCCCCGGCCCAGGCAGCGTCATCTTCTGCCACTGGGTCTCCCTCCGTGAATCTTCCTGATGGGACGCTACCCGTGTCCCAGCCTGCTCCTCCTCCCGGAGCACTGTGTTTTGCTCTGTCCGTCTCTCAGGACAGCCTGCACTCCTGGCAAGATACCCTTTGGGGTCTTCTGTAGAAGGGAGTCATGGCAACCACAGCAGGTGGTGCAGCAGTGTGCACACAGTAGGCCTGCGTAGACGTTTGTTGAGTGAATAATGGCAGTGATGGTGGGCTGCCGTGAGACCGTTGCTGGGTCCTGAGAAAACTTGTGCCAGGCCCTTAGATCTCCCACTGCCCCTTCTAGGGACAGGTCAGGTAGACCTAGCTGATAAAGTGAAGTTGCCCCAAAGCCCTGTGGCCAGAGACTAGGAGGGTGGTGTACAATCAAAGCTAGACAGGAACGGAGGGGACATGGCTGTGGTCTAACCTTTAGATTTTACAGGTTGGGGAACAGCAGGCTGAGAAGCAAAGTGGGGATTCACCTGGCCCAGGGTATCTGCCCCGACGCTGGCCTCGCCGTTCTCTGTGTGGACCTCCATGGGGTCTGCCAGGCGTGCACATCGCCGAGTGACACGGGACAGAGGCCAGGTGTGTTCACCGGCCTGGGGATGGCTGTGCACCGCTGGTGTTTGCTGAGAAACAGACCCCACTCTCTGTGTTGCTGCTTTCCCAGGCAGGGTTCATTCCACACTGAGGTCACGGCCTTCCTGAGTTGTGTCCCTTTAACCCCTGGTTTCCTGCCAGCAGCCACTCCGTGTTTCATCAAAGCCAGCCTCTCACTTCCTTCCTTCAGTCCATTCCACACCCCTTGCCCAAAGGCCCTCCTGCCTGCTCTGATCACTCTCACACTCACGGGGAAAAGCAGAGTGCTTCCCCTGGCGGCCTTGGGGACCTTGCAGAAGCGAAGGAAAGAAGTGTCTTGGCTAACCCAGATGCTGTGTGACCTCTGGCAAGTGACTTCCCTCTCAGAGTCAGATTCCACAGCTGAAAAGTGAGGTGGCCTCCCAGTTTGGGGAGTGTAAAATAAACACCATGTTAGGAGGACCCCTGAGGCCTACCCAGAGATCAGCCCTGTGTGTAAGGTAGAGAGAGGCTGGGGTTTTATTTGTGTTACTGCCCTCCAAGGGGTAGTGGCCAGACAGGCCTGCTTGTCCCTTTGCCCACCCCTCTCACAGCTGGGCGGGGCTGGAAGGGAGACAGAGCCACAGTGTCTGGGCCTTTTAGTTCACATTGAGCTCTGGCTGCCAGGGTCTCTGAGGAGGAGGATTTTTCAAATATAAAATTATAATAGCAGATAACATTTATTAAGCACTTGGAGGTCAAACACTGTACCTAGTATGCTTTTTTTATTAAAAAAAAATTTTTTTTTTTAGTTTTTATTTATCGATTTTAGTGAGAGAGGAAAGGAGAGAGAGAGAGAGAAAAAGAGGGGGGGGACATTGAGCTGTTCCTATCTGTTCAAACTGGCAACCTCTGCACTTAGGGACCATGATCGAACCACTGAGTGATCCGGTCAGGGTGGCTTTCTCATTTTTTTTTCTCAGATATAATTCACGTACCATAAAATTCACCCTTAAAATGTACAGTTCCGACCTGACCTGTGGTGGCGCAGTGGATAAAGCATGGACCTGGAAATGCTGAGGTCGCCGGTTCAAAACCCTGGGCTTGCCTGGTCAAGGCACATATGGGAGTTGATGCTTCCAGCTCCTCCCCCCTTCTCTCTCTCCTCTCTCTGTCTCTCTCTCACCCTCTTTCTCTCCTCTCTAAAGTGAATAAATAAAAAATAAAAAAAAATTTAAAAATTAAAAAAAAAAAGTACAGTTCCGTAGCTTTTAGCATATTCACAAGGTCATGCATTATCTAATTCCAGAACACTCTTATCACTCCCATCTCCTGTTCCCTCCCTGTCCTGGCAGCCTGCTCCCTGGCTCTGTGGGCTCACCTGTTTGCAGATGTGGACTCGCACACTCTGTGGTCTCCTGCGTCCGTCTCCTCTCCCTCAGCATGTTTTCGAGGCTTGTCCATGCCGTAGTGTGTCTTACTGCACGCCTTTTTACTGCTGAGTTATGTTCCGGTGTATGGATGTAATACAGTTTGCTTATCCATTCATTTGTTGATGGTCATTAAGGTTGTTTTACCTTTTGGTTATTGTTTATAGTGCTGCTGGGAACATTCATGACCAAGTTTTTATTTGAGTACTTGCTTTCAGTTTTCTTAGGAGTATATATACCTAGGAGTGGAATTCTAGGTTGCATGGAATTCGGCATTTAACCTTTTAACTGCCAGACTGTTTTCCACGGTGGCTACACCATTTTATATTTCTTTGCATTATTTCACCCGTCTTCACATTAAATACCATGAGGCATAGACATAATTGTTATCCATTTGCCACCCCCCACTGCCCCCCCTCCAATGGGAGAATTGAAACTCAGAGGGTTTCCAGCCCAGGGTCATACATACAGCCAGTAATCTGATGAGTCTTGGCCAGTGCCAGCTGAGGCCATTGAAGCCATGTCTCTTCTCCCAGCCCTCTCGTGTACTGTCAGGGGGAGGCTTTTGACTGTGTTGTTTATGTGATCTGTCTGGTGCCTGGCATACATTGGCACTCGTGGTTATTGAAGAAAATGTCCTTCTTTTCTTGATCTTGGCGGCTTGATTGAGAGCTTCTTAGGAGTTCCTCTGCGGTTTCTCAGCTTCCCACTGGATTTTGTGTTCCACTCTCCGTATCAGATGCTGCAGAGCTCCCATGATCCTCTTGCTGTCAGACCTCTTTCTTGGAGACTCAGCCTGTGGCTGGGGGATGAAGTGTGTGCCGTGTGCTAAGCAGAGGTGACTTCTGTTTCTGGCAAGTGCTTGCCATTAATTTGACTGTTGAAACCTGTTCTCTCTCTAGTCCAGGCTACTGATGATCTGCCCTTTCCTCTTCCAGGCAAAACCCATTTATGGTGGCTGGCTGCTCCTGGCTCCAGATGGGACCGACTTTGACAACCCCGTGCACCGGTCTCGGGTGAGTGAGTGAGGGCACTCCCCGGTGGGAAGGACAGAGGGGCTCAGCTGAGGATGGACGGACAGAATGGAAGAGGGGGGTCGGAGTGGACAGAGGGTCATGGGGCGGTAGGATCATCAGGGAATCCCCATTTGGCAAACGTGTAGGACCTCCAGGAAGTCTCAGTTACACATAGTTAAACCTGGTGCTCCCTTCGAAATGAGACGCTCTCACATGGTGCTGCCTGTGTCTTGGGTCAGCTGGACTCCAGACAGAGTTGAAAGGAAGAGGAAAAAGGGCAGTTGAGCAAAGTTGGCAGTTATGCCAGTGAGGCTCCCAGCTCCTCCCGTGCCGAGGCCCTGCCTCTTGTCACTCCCTCCTTCCCTCTTCATTTTCTTCCCTTCCCTTCCTCCCTCCTCCCCAGCTAGGGGCCTAGCAGACAAGTGCTGGCAAAGGGATGAGACTCTTTTTTTTTTTTTTTTTTTGGTGACAGAGTCAGAGCGAGGGACAGACAGGAAGGGAGAGAGATGAGAAGCATCAAGTCTTCATTGTGGCACCTTAGGTGTTCATTGATTGCTTTCTCATATGTGCCTTGACAGGGGGTTACAGCAGAGCGAGCGACCCCTTACTCAAGCCAGCGACCATGGTGTCATTTCTATGATCTGATGGCTCAAGCCAGCAACCCCGCACTCAAGCTGGCGAGCCCACGCTCAAGCCAGCGACCTCAGGGTTTCGAACCTGGGTCCTTCACGTCCAGTCCGATGCTCTATCCACTTGCCACCACCTGCTCAGGCAGGATGAGGCTCTTGAGAACGACCTTTGCTTTTGCTCCTCCTCTCCCGGGCATTCCAGCCCAGGGCGCGTCCTGCTCTGCGCAGGCTGCTGGCATAGTGAGATGGTCAAGCCAGCCTTGTTTCTGACCAGTGCTTTACTCATCTGCCAGGGTTCCCCTTTGGATTCGACTCTAGTTAAACCGCTGTCTTTCCTTTTCCACAGCTCTTTCCAGGTGCGGCTGCCTGTCCCCTCTCCACTCCCAGCTCTGCTCCTTGTCCCCTGCTCACCCAGAGGGCCTCTGACCTGCCTCTTGGTCTCTGCTGCCCCCCGCCTGAATGCTACACTATGGGGTGGGGGTCTTGATGCTCCACAGACCTTGCATTGCGTTTGGGTCCTTTGGGATTTCTTCTAGAATGGGTTTTATCTCTAAAGACTACAAATAGAAGCCTTGGAAATGTTTCTCGTGGGGAGTTTCCCCCTGAACACCCGTCCTGGAACCAGCCCCCTGTAGGTCCTTTGTAAGGGTGTGTGAGTGTCCTGCTTCTGCCACCCAGGCGGGAGGACGGTTTCAGTGTGTCCGTGACCAGGGAGCAGCTCCCTCTTCCTTCATATTTAGGTCATACAGAATTGCCATTACTAGCTTCTAGTGGGAAAATCATTATTATAAGTGATGTAATTCTGGCCCAAAGCAAAGAGACGTGGTATTTTAGTTAGTTCTTGTGGCCTTAATGCCAGTAAAAGTATGAGTTATGTTGGGCTTTTGAAGTGTTGAAAATGGGTCATGGGTCCTCCTGAGGAAGGCACACACCCTCATGGTTCTTCCCACCCCTCTGTTGGTGCCAGTGGCCGCTGTGGGCCCTGCCTGGCCTTTGGTTGGAGAGGAGAGAGAGGACACCCTGCTAGTGGCACACTCCCTGGGCGTCGGAGTTGTTTCCACTGGTGTCGTACCTCCTCAGTTTTGTGTTTTGTTAGCTCAGTTCTCAGTGACTCCTAGAGCCTGGTTGTCTTTTTCCCTGGTTCCCTTTCCCTATAAATCATTGGAACAACTTTTTGTAGCAGTTGCCTCTATTGTTTCAGAGTGGTAATTCAATGCTTGATATTCTCAGGTTATTCATATCATACCAGTAACTCATCAAATAAATACTGACACATATGTGACAAGCTCTGTGTTGGGGACATAAAGAGTACAGAAAGTTGACCAAGACACCTCTGCTTCCCAGGGGCTTGCAAATTAAAATAAACCAGGCATCACGTGAAGTCTCATTAACTTGTGTGGAAAGACACTGGGTGTTCTGGGCCTCTTCTTTGGCCCAGTCCTGGCTAGTAAATCACCATTCTTCCGCCTCAAGTCCCTCTTTCCTGCCATCTGCCTCAGAAATGGAACCGGCATTGCTTAGACAGACAGACTGGTCAGACACCGGGACCCAGCAGGCAGAGGTCAGGGCCAGAGCCCTCCTGAACACCCCCTCTGTTCCTCTGCAGAAATGGCAGCGGCGGTTCTTCATCCTCTACGAGCACGGACTCCTGCGCTATGCCCTGGACGAGATGGTGAGTGCCCCCTGCACCCGGTCCTGCCTCCACCCTCGCCAGGCCGCTTCTCTGTGGCAGCTCTGCATCGTCTGTGGGCACAGCATCTGTGTCTCACTTGGCCTTCTGTTTCAGAGCCTGGAATTTTTGAAGAACTTGTGGCAACTGGTGGGTTTTAAGAGATGACCCTTAAAACCCAGGCCTTTGGTTTGAGGCATCTTTAGTGATCGTGGGTGAGGGTAAGTCGTGAGGGAGGAGTCACTCCTGTCCAAGGCCCACAGGGTTGGACTTGGGCATACATAGCGCTCCTGCTTAGAAGTGGGACAGGCTGTGGACCTGTAGGGGCAGGCGGGGGCTGGCCCTGGCGGGACATGTGGAAGGTGAGCACACATGCCTCCACCTGCTGTGTCCAAGCCTGACCCTCAGTTCCATTGCTGCGGTTGGTCTTGCTCATCTAACTGATCTGCGGAGGCCTCCTGGTCATCATTGTTTTTCCGACTACTAAGCCAAGGCGTGCAGGTCCTGCCTGGCCACCCGTCAGTTTTGCTTCTTGCTTCCTGGGCTGGATGAGTGTTTGTTGCTCTTGGTCTGGAGGCAAACCCCAAAACCAACCAGGTAGAATATTCTGGCTTTTCTCTTTCCACTCGTTTTGTGTCCTGATATTTTCTCTAAAGCAGATTGGTCTCCTCACTAATCTCAGGTGTGAGTGAATTCCAAGCTTCATACAGGGCAGAAGGGGGAGGATTTGAGCACCTTTGCTGGTTTCATCTGAGTGTGTGAGTGTGTGTGCATTCATTCAGACAGCATTTTATAACTGGGTTACCCTGGAAGGTAGTCGCACCCTGTGAACCAGGGTGGCCATCCCACCGGAGTTGATTTCTTTGCTGCAGGGTTGAAAGCAGGTTCTGAAAGTGGGAGCTGGGAACTGTCCTCCCCAAGGAACTCCGAGATGATGTGGACAGTTGGATTTTAGGGTGGTTATTATGTCTCATGGGTGAAGAGGCCATGAGTGGGTCCATATCCACACATGGTTCCTAATCTTCGTGTTGCGATGCTTTATTTTGTTTCTGGGATGAGTTCATGGGTGTGACATTTAGGTATGGCACGAATAGGTGTGATGCCTAGTTCTTGATTGTCACCTCATTGGTTCCATCTTCAAAAGAATTTTTTTCCTTCTCATTGTTTCTGTGTGCGTACCTGTACAGTGTGGATGGGCCACAGAGGGTTTTGCCACGGAAACGTCTGTGACCCAGAGGAGTCTGAGGTGACTGGATTGGAGGAGAGTGCCCGTGGGTGGTGGAAACTGCTTTCACTTGGACGCCGTCTCCGCTGAGAAGGAAGTGGACGGGGAAGCAGACCCAGCCGCCTCGCCTGCAGCAGCTCTGAGCTGGGAGCGGGGCTGCTCAGAGTCTTGGGTTTGCTTTGCCCGCCCTCTGTGCCTGGCGGACCTGTCTGCAGCCTCGCAGGCTAACAGTTAGAAAAGGAGTCTCGAGGTCACTGGATTATGTTCCGGCTGGGCTGGGCAGTAAACCGTCCAGGAAAGAGTTTCTTGGATTTTTCCTTGAAGCCCAATGATTCTGGTCTGGAAATCTTTTTTAAGTCTGACTGGAGTCCAGTGTGGTTCATTATTCCCTTCAGCTTAGCTGCACAAGCAAAGGAAGGTGGTTATGGGACGCCTTGGTGTGGCACAAATGCAGAGCACACGCTGCACCCCAAGAGCCGTTGAGCCGTGGGTGCTGATACCATGCCGTGCAGTGTGGCCTCCCTGCGGTCTGGGTGCTACTGGGCGGAAGGGGAGCAGTGCTGACAATGTGAGGAAGCAACCTCAGTAAAAACCTGATTGCAGAGAGGGCGTGGGGGGTGCCCAGCGCCGAGAGCTGTGGGCCACGCGCCGCCGTCTGGCCGAGGACCTCAGAGCTCAGGAGGACCCTGTGAGGCAGCCGTGCTGGTCGGCGGAACTGTGGGCGGTCCCGATGCACTGCACCTCCAGGGAGCAAGGGGGCATTACTTCTGTGAGTGAAAAAGAAAAGAGTGGCAGTTGCTTTGAAATACCGTTAAAGCAACATTTGAGATGTGTAGGTTTCCCTTGTGTGTGGGAAGAGCTGCAGGGAAGTGTCTGGGCTGCCCCTGAGGGAGGCTGGGTGAAGGGGGCGAGAGGCCAGCTGCCCAGTGGTCAGCATCAGCAGCCGTTGCCAGGGGGCTTGCAGGCAGTCTCCTTCCTGTTCCCCAGTGATTTGCATCAGACCTTGCTCTTCATGGCTGCTCAGCAGATGAGCATAGTCCAGAGTCCTGGAGCTCCAACCCGGAGGTCAGCTGTCCTGAGATCCAGACTCCTGCCTCCCCTTGGCCAGCAGGGTCCTGGGACCTGGGGCAGGAGAACTTTTCAGGCAGGCTCGTGTGTGAACTGAATTCTAGCCATGCTGGAAGTTTTCTCTTTGAGTACCTAGAGCTGTGTTCCTCAGCTGGAGACCACTGTGCGTCCAGCGTCTGCCACTGTCTGGAGCCATCTTTGACTGTCACAAGTGTGGAGGGTATAGAGAGGTGCTGTTGGCACCTCTGAGTGGAGGCCAGGGACACTGCTAAACACGTTGTGACACACAGAGGAGCACCCACCCATGAAAGGATCATTGAATTCCAAATATCAGCAGTGTCAAGGCTTAGAAATCCTGTGAGACCTTGTCAGTGATTTAATTTTTTCTTAAAATATGAGTTGTTAGGATCCCTGTTTGTAAAAAAAGAAAGCCTCAGCCATCAGATATTCTGGGCATGAGGGAGTGATGGGGTAGGGTCAGCCTGCTGTCTAAGTGCCAGGCAGGGAACAGGGTGGGCCTGTTTCTGGTAAGGGAGGGGTTTCGGTGGGATCTAGGGACCAGCTGCAGGCCTCCCTTCCCCTGGGCCCTGGCTAGTCTGCATATGATAACTTGTAGCATTGTATGGCCGGGTTCTTCCTTAGCACTTTCAATTGCTATGCTACGTTACTTTTATAAAACATGACTATCTGTTTAAATGTTATCTCATGAGCTGGACTGTGACCTTTTTTCGTTTTTGGGCCCCCTGATAATCCTTGGTATTTTTCTGCATTGTCTGGCCTGGGGCTTATATGGTAGAGACCCAGACAATATTTGTTGAACTAACCACCTTTATTAAGTGCATTGTTGCAGAATTTCTGCATTCAGAAGCTGGGCGCTTCTGGGAGAGGGATTAGATGCATGTGGGCATGTGGCTCTTAATGGTTTCTTAGCAGAAGGGAGAATGAGCTCCAGAGAACCACCTGGTGGGGGGGAGTTGTCTGGGCCCCTTCCCTGGGAGCAGGAGGGGCACAGTGGGTGCTGACACTGTCAGGAGTCCCAGAGGAGGAGGAGAGCCTCCGTCCCTGGCTCTGTGTCTGCCTCCCAGGCTGTTTGAGAGGCCTTTCTTCTCAACTTCTGCTAGACCTGGGCCCTCCAGGCCTGACTGCTGCCTTTCTCTTCAGGTGGCTCCGAGTCGGGACTAACCTTTGGGAATCCCATTTTCTTTTTTGGGAAGTTTTTTCTTGTTGTAACTGGTGGGTGTGGAAAAGAGGTCATTTTCTGAAAAAGGAAAAGAAATGACCCGAGTGCCAGCTGAGGTGAGGCGGGCTCAGGCAGCTTTCCAGACAGGGAGCCTGAGCAGTCAGTCGGCTGGGCCCGGTCTTCAGGAGTGAGCAGAGGAAGAATCTAGAAACCCATGCTGCCTCTCTCCTCTACTTCTGTTTGGATCTGCCCGTGGTTGGGCTGAGTTCTGCCGCTTCGGTGTGAGCTTGTGGGGACTGCTGTGAGGCCCAGGTGCTGGTGTCATCAGCACAGAGGGCACCTGGCAGGCGTCCCCGGAGGAGCACCGCGTCCGGAGGGAGCCGGGCCCCGAGGTCAGCAGAGGCCAGGGCAGTGAGGGGCCGGGCTCCTGCTTTCCTGTCCTCCTCCTCTTCCCGGCTGGAAGAAAAAGAGGGTCCAAGGGTTGTTTGTTTTTAATTACAGTAAAATGTATGTAACAAAACTTACCATTTTAACCATTTCTAAGAGTACAGTTCAAAGGCTAAATACACTCACACTTTTGTGCACCCATCACCCCCACCGTCTGCAGAACTCTGTTCATCTTGCAAATCTGAAATGCTGTCCCTGTTAATCACCAGCTCCCCACCTGCTCCCCAGCCCGCAACCCTGTTCTACTTTCTGCCTCTATGATTTTGACTTCTCTAGGTTCTTCATATAAGTGGCACCATACAGTATTTGTCCTTCTGTGTCTGGCTGATTTCGCTTAGAGTAATGTCTTCAGAGTTGACCCACGTTGGAGCATGTCTCAAAATCTTCCTTTAAAAAAATGTGATGGATCTAATGCTCTTGAACTGTGTTTGCTGAAACAAACTGACCTTGGGTTTCTCCTGTGTGGAAACCGACAAGATCGTACCCACACTTCGATGGCAGGTGTGTGGTATTGAGGGCCACCTTTCACAGTGTGAGACTGCTCTCCCTTCTCTATATTGAGAGTCCTTTTTTTTTAAAAAAAGATTTTATTTATTCATCTTAGGGAGGAGAGAGAGAGAGAGAAAGAAGTGGGGGAGGAACAGGAAGCATCAATTCCCATATGTTCCTTGACCGGGAAAGCCCAGGGTTTTGAACCAGCAACCTCAACATTCCAGGTCGACACTTTATCCACTGTGCCACCACAGGTCAGGCAAGAATCCTTGAGAGTCAGGACAGACCAGAGCTGTGTGACCTTGACTTTGGAGGTGCTGTGTTGCCAAGGACTCAAGCTCAGTTCACATCTCATCATAATAAAGAAACAATTTTAAGGTCCTGGCCAGTTGGCTCAGTGGTAGAGCGTCGGCCTGGCATGCAGGAGTCCCGGGTTCGATTCTTGGCCAGGGCACACAGGAGAGGCGCCCATCTGCTTCTCCACCCCTCCCCCTCTCCTTCCTCTGTCTCTCTCTTCCTCTCCCACAGCCAAGGCTCCATTGGAGCAAAGTTGGCCCGGGCGCTGGGGATGGCTCCATGGCCTCTGCCTCAGGCGCTAGAGTGGCTCTGGTCGCGACAGAGCGACGCCCAGGATGGGCAGAGCATTGCCCCCTGGTGGGCATGCCGGGTGGATCCCGGTTGGGTGCATGTGGGAGTCTGTCTGACTGCCTCCCTGTTTCCAGCTTCGGAAAAATCCCCCCCAAAAAAGAATTTTAGCTCTTGGGTATGTGCTTTTCTTGGCGGGGGGCATCTGTGGGTCTGGCAGTTCCATAGGTTGAGCCAGAGAATTGACCCTGGGATGTCTGTGCTCATGTGTCAGGCCGCGAGCTTGGTCTGAACACTTTTCCAAGGGTATCGGTGCAGACAGGGTAGGTTTCTGGCTCCATTACAGTTTGCTTCCTGTAGGACAGAGTCCCGGAGCTTGTGTTGATCTCAAGACTTTCAACAAATTTAGCTACTTCTGGTGTTGAGTCAAAGGCTTGAGCAGGACACAGATGCCCAAGGCTGAACTTGAAGTCCCTCTCTCCCCTACTGTTAACCTGAGTTGGGGAAGAGCTTGGAGACTCAGGCTTGTTAAGACATTTGAGCATGATGTCTATTGGAAAAAGTGCTCCGTTCTGCCTCTGGTAGCTTTCTCTTGTCATTTACAACTGCAGGCTGGCCCAGGTGACGTTTTCCGCATATGGAAGCCACCAGTGGTTAATCATGGGACTGTTTGGATGAAGAACAGAGCAGACTTCTGGGGGTTGGAGTGGAGGGGTTTCTAGATATAACCCCGGTCTAGACCTTTGTTTTATGGGTGGGGAGACCCAGCACAGGGGGTCACAGACTGGCCCACGGGGGGCAGCTCTTGGCTCGAGAACCAAGAGAAGACCCAGGTCAGACGTGATAATCCTTTCTCTGTCCCTCCCTTGTCCCCAGGATGCTTGTTTCCATGTAGGCCCCCTCCACAGGACGGGGGGCACCTTGTGGCAGGGCCTGGCGTCTGCCTGCATAGACGGGACACTGAAGAGCATGTCCAGGTGTGGGGGAAGCTCGCACCTGTTGGCTGGTAGGTGGTGAGTCATTCGGTCTGCCGTCGTCCTAGACTCTGGTGCTGGAGTCTGTTGTAAATGTTTTTGAAAGGCCCTTCCCCTGAGAATCTGCTCTCTTCCTTTTTTTTCTTACCATTTTTAATTTTTGTAATTATAGTTGACATACAATATTATGTTAGTTTCAGCGTACAACCCAATAATTAGACATTATATAATTTTCTAAGTGACCATCCTGATAAATCTTGTACCCGGGTGACACCGCACACGGTTATTAGACTAGTATTGTTTTCCCCGAGCTGCACTTGACCCCCATCCCCACGACTGTTCTCAAACTGCCAATTTGTGCTTCTGATCCCTTCACCCCCCCCCCCCCCCCAGTTTGGCACCTGTCAGAATGTTCTGTCTGTTTAATCTCTTTCTGTTCTGTTTATTTTTAGATTTATTTGTTGATAGATATGTATTTATTGCCATTTTACAGTTCATATGTTTTATCTTTATTTTTTCTATTTGAGAAAGATCCTTTAACATTTCATGGAATACTGGTTCGGTGGTGATGAACTTGAGCTATTTCCTGTCTGGGAAACTCTTTATCTGCCCTTTGATTCTAAATGACAGCTTTGCTGGGTAGAGTGATCTTGGTTGTAGGTCCTTGCTTTTCATCACTTTGAATATTTCGTGCCCCTCCCCTGTGGCCTGCGAAGTTTCTGTTGGGAAATCTGCTGACAGTCTTATGGGAGCTTCCTTGTAGGTGATTAACTGCTTTTCTTGATGCTTTTAAGATTCTGTCTTTAAACTTTTGCATTTTAGTTATGCTGTGTCTTGGTGTGGGCCTCTATGGGTTCATCTTGTACTGTACTTCTTGGACTTGTACGTTTATTTCCCTCACCAGGTTAGGAAAGTTTCCTGTCATTTTTTCAAGTGATTTTGAAGTTTCTTGCTCGCTCTCTTCTTCTCCCAGTACCCCATGATGAGCGTGTTGGCTCCTGAGGTTGTCCGGGGGCTTCTTACACTGTCGTCACTATTCTGAATTATTTTTTCTCTTTGCTGTTTTGATTGGGTGTTTTTTTGCTTCCTTATATTCCAAATCACTGATTTGATTCTCAGCTTCATCTACTCTACTGTTGATTCCCTGTGAATTTTTCTTTATTTCAATTAGTGTCGCCTTCATTTCTGACTGATTCTTTTTTATGGTTTCTGTGTTATTTTTAAAGATAATTATTTCTTTTTTGATGTACTCATTAGGTTTCTTGAGCATCCCTATAACCAGTGTTTTGAACTCTGTCTTTGTTAGTTTGCACACTGTCTGGGGAATATCTTCTGTTCTTTCATTTAGGACGTGTTTCTTTGTCTCCTCCATTTGGCTGCTTCCCTGTGTTTGTTTCTGTGCATTGGGTGGAGCTGCTGCATCTCCCAGACCTGGCAGAGTGGTCCAGTGGAGGTGCTGCCCTGGAGGGCCCAGTGACAGACTTCCGGTCACCCAGCTGGGCTCCCCGGGCACTCCCCCGTGTGGGCTGTGTGTGCTGTCCTGTTGTGGTTGAGCCTTGATCACTGTTGACATCACTGGGAGTTACTGAGCCCTCAGGCCAGTTGGCCACAAGGACTGGCTGCGACTGCAGTGGAGAAGCTGGTGTGCAGGAGTGGACCCTAGGAGCAGGCCTTGCTCCAGTGGGACTTTGGAGCACCGAGTCCGCCACTGGAGTGTTGCTTGTGGAGGGTTAGGGTTGTAATCCAGTGTGGTGTGAGGCTGCTCGCCATGTGCACTGGCTCTGGGACCTCCCAGTAGGTACAAGGTCAGCCGCCGCCTGTGCCCTGTCTGGGGAAGTCAGCGCAGGCTGCAGAGTGATGTGCAGATGGCTGCTCTTGTCTGGAACTTAGAGGTGCCCAGGAGAGGCCAAGCTGTGGACCAAGACCAGCTGCTGCTAGTGTCAGGCCCGGGCCCCTCAGCAGTGGGCACGGGTACACCAAGGCTGACTGCTGCTTGATTGAGAGACTTTTAGGAAAGTCCAAAGCACGAGTCAAGACACACCCTTTGTATGGAAAAGCCGCTGAAAATGGCTTGGGTGGGCCTGCAGATTGGATGGGTGGGACCTTAGGGAGTCACCTGGTAGAGGTGAACCGTTGAGCCAGGTTGATGGAAATTCAGATGTGGTGCCTGCCTGCAGCTCTTTGTGTGGGGTTGAGAGTCTCAGAAAAGGAAGAGTGGCCTCTGGCACCACTTCTGTCCAGCAGAAAGCAGACGATTCAGTTACTCTGAAGCTGCTGCCCCAGCACTGAAGTTCAGAGGAAGCGAGTTGAAGTAAGTCCGTGCATGGGTCCTTTAAGAGGAGCTGCCTGGGACTCCCCTAGCTCTCTGTCTCTCAGCCTGTTGGTTTTTACAGCCAGAAGTTATGGAGACTTCTCTTCATGGCTCTTGAACCCTGGGCCAGGAGGCCTGCTGTGGGGCTGGGACCCCTCACTCCTAGGCGAGGGTGACCCTCTGCAGCTGAGATATCCCTTCCAATTTTAAACCACCACACATGGGTGTGGGACCACCCCTCCCAGTCTCTGGGTGGCTTCTTTAAACCCCTAATTGTAGGACTTCCATTCAGCTGGATTTCAGGTGGTTCTGAATGATGGTTATCCTATAGTTTAGTTGTAACTTTAATATGGTTGAGGGAAGATATGAGTACTGTGTTTACCAGTGCCACCATCTTGACTGGAAGTCTCAGAGAATCCACCTTCTGTGGCTTTCAGACCACATTGAGAGGACTTGGCAACGTGGGGTTGCTTGGTGAGTACCTCTTTGTCTCACTAGGACTGCCCAGTGTGTTTACCTTTCTTCTCAGTTATACAAGTGGTGTGTCAGGGGCAGCAAAAGGGTCATTACCTGCTTGCCTCTGTTCAGTATCCATGAACCATGAAGAGATACCGATGCTCTTCTCTCTGTCTTCCTCAGTGTGCCTGCAGCTGTGAGTGGGGAGACTTCTGACATCCATATTTAATCAACAGAGCAGTCTGACAATGGTTTTATGTCCTCTTGTCCACTTGGGTACTACCTGTCCAGTCCTTTGTGTATGCACAACACTTCTCGTGATGGAAAGAGGTGATGGGACGGTTGGAGCAGCAGTTCTGGGGGGCTGGGGGAAGGATTTCTGTGGCCCTTGCTCTGCACCAGGCAGCAGAGGATGGGCTTGGTTGGTGCCCTTGTTGGAGATCTTCAGAGCAGTGAGTGGCTTTCTCTGGCAGCTGTGACTGTGGCTCATAGAGGGAGTGTTTGTGATCATGGGCTGGGTGTCTTCCTCCCTGCAGAGAGAGAAATGACTTTGGGTATTAGAAAAGTAAACAGCTTTAAATAATTGGTTAGGAAACTAGTTAAGTGGCGGCAGGGAAAGAACTGTTGAAAAAGAGTCATTTTATGTAAGTTAACATCAGAAAACATTTGGGTTAGAAAACAAAGCCAAGGAACTAGTACTGCTGTGTGTACATGCATTGCTCACATACTCATGTTTTGGCCACACAAAGCCAGGGGCAAGGTCCCTGTCCCCTTAATTCTCAGGCTCCTCACACTCAAGATCTCAGTGCACCCAGTCTTCCTGCTGGGCCCTGTCTTCTACTTTGGACTCTCCTGGGAAACAGGCAATAGGAGGGCCCGATGAGCTGGTGCCCCGAAGGTGTTCATGGAGAGAAGGCAGCTTCCTGTGTTAGTGTCTCTGTCTCCTGCCCTCCCTTCACTCCACAGAACACTTTTCCAGAAGACTCTTTTCTTTGGCAGGGCAGGGAGGGGGTGTTCTCTATGATGGGAAGCTCTCTAAACCTAGGGAATGACTCCACTGTGGAGTCTCAAAGACCGTGGTAAACAAGTGAGGGTATATCAAGGAAGAGGGTGTCCTTCATGTTATACCATGTACTGACCTGTCCCTGTCCAGCCCACATGCACACGGACATGCACATTGATGAGTCATTCATTCTCAAACATCTGTTGAGTTTGTGAAGTGTGTCATAAGTGGACTTCAAAGTGGGTTCATTTGAAGGAGTGGAGTACTGATAATACACAGTGCAGTAGGTAGATACGTTTCCTGTGGCTGCCATAACAATTTGCCATGACTTTGGAGGCTTAAAGCAATGCAGATTTGTTCTTTTATGGTTCTGGAGGTCAGGACTCCAGAACCAGTCTCGCTGGGCTAGGCTGAGGTCAAGGTGCCGACCGGCTGGTCCCCTCTGGAGGCTCCAGGTGAACGTCGGTGTCCTCGCCTCTTTGGACTGTGGGGGCCGCCTGCGTCCCTGGCGTGGAGCCCGTCCTCACGTCACTGCCGCCTCTTGCTCCCGCCGTGGCCTCCCCTTCTCTGCTGTGTCCACCCTCCCTCTGCCTCTCTCCTGTAAGGACACGGGTGGTGACGTGTAGGGCCCACCAGATGAGCCGGGAGAACCTCCCCAGCTCAAGAGCTTTACCTTAATCTCATCGTCACAGTCCCTTTGCCAACAAAGGTCACGTTCCCGGGCTCTGGGGATTGGAAATGGGCATCTTTGGGGGCAGTTTTTCAGCTAACACAGGGTGTGAGCAGAGGGCGCTGCAGCAGTGTTCTGGGACTAGAGTGGGGCTAGCAGACCCTGCCGAGAGGTGGCACGGCCGAGGTGGGCTGGGCAGGTCTGAAGGACCGGCCGCCTTCCTGGGAGAAGTGTGACTTCCATGTGACCAGAGGGGGTAGCTGCCTCCTCGTCACACATTTATATATGTAGTTATATAGTTACACTCTAGTTCTTGCCTCAGTTCTCATTGTGGGCGTCTTGTAGTGCTGCTGGATGCTGCTTCCAGGCATGTGATCGATGTGGCACCGGAAGTAAGAAAGGTGGCAGTGCATGGAAGGGCGAAGGAGGAGGCTGGGCCACGAAAGCCTGTCCCTGATGGCACAGTCCCCCCTGGCGTCACATGTCCCTCCCTCTGTGTTGTCAGAGTGTGTCAGTCATGGAATGTCACTGTAGGAAAGGACCTGAAAGGACCAGCCCCGTGCTGATTCGGGTGGTGGAGGGGTGGGTTAGCCCCAGTCATGTCCCATGGAGACGGGCATCGTGGGGCCCTGGCCGCTCTGGCTCAAGTCATCTTGTGGAGACCAGCCCCTCCAAGGGAAGGGCAGCACCCTGTAAGAGGCCCACAGGGAGAGGGAGAGGGTGGAGTGTCTGTGCCCCTTGAGGAGTCTGTTTTCACGTTGGCAAAATCGGTTTTGTGTCTACTTCTGATAAGGGTGATGTTACTTCCCCGGCTTGTGGGAGGCTAAGGTACATGAATAGGACGGCGCAGGTGGAGGAGAGCAGACACTCCTTGAAAGCCACCGAGGCTTTGAAGGACCTTGTGCAGCCCCAGGTGTGGCCCAGCTCCAGCCACATGGGAGCACCCTTGGCTTGGAGCAGAGGAGAAGGGTGTTCTGAGGCATGATTCCTGGGCCGAGTTCCAGCCTGCTCTGTCTGCACCTGCTCTTTGTCCCTCCTCAGGTAGCCTTTCTCTGGGGCTTCCTGGAGGGGAGGACAGTGCACAGACTGCTCTTCAAAGTCTAATATAAATTATTTGTTTTTCTTTCTCTGAGCCTGATGAGGGGTTGCCAGTGAGGGTGTGGTGGCCTGACAGTGCTTTGAGGTCCCTGGGCTGCAGTAAGAAAGCCGTGCGTGAGGGGGCTTAGAGTGACATCAGGCTGTCTGTCCAGGGGTGTGTGGCTGCAGCTGGGTCAGAAGCCTGAGGCTCGCTTCCTCCAGGTAGCCATGCACGTAGGTTGGAATCAGCTTGCTTCAGTGATAAATGTGGTGGTACAAAGAAATGCACCAATCACAGTTTCCTCATCCGCCGCTCACTGCTGCAGTCACTGGGTTCGCACCTAGTCTTTGTGATGGCCTCGTGGGGAGAGCAGTGTCTTGCCCACGGGTCAGGTTTTATTCCCTGTGGAGCTGAGGTTCTTGCATCGAGCCGTGGGTCGAGGACCTGCAGGTTGGGGCTGCTCCAGCTCAGTTCCCATGTGGTGAGCTGGGCCCAGACACCGCTGCTGGATCAGGGACTCTGAGCTTCCAGGCTGTGTGAAGAGCTCTCACGTGACAGGATAAACTACAGCAGAGATCTGTGCATCTTTGTGGTGCAGTTGGTGCCAAATCTGTTGACTGCTGGCACTGGCTGTGCAGAAGTGCTCACAGCTCCCCAGCTGCACAGAGAGGGGACAAGGTCAGTTAAAGGGCCGGGCCTCCTCTTTTCCTTGTTCTGCCAGGGTGGGGTGAGGTCTGACTTAAATCTGGGTGTGGAGTACACGCTGCACCCTGACTTCCTGTGCATTCTTCGGAGGAGACCCCGTCAGCAGGGCCACATGCTCTGTCCCCGCCTTGGCTGCATCTGAAGGGACCAGGCGAAGGGGGTTGTAGTGTGGTGTCGGGAGGCTCCTTGAAGTTATCTTCTAGTCCAGCCCTCCCCTTTGGCAGATGAAGAAGCTGAGACCCTGAGGAGGAGGGGTCTCCGTTCCAGAGACACGGCTCCACCTGCACGCACTGGGTCTCCCCACTGCCAAGATCCAGGCCTGGAATTGGGAGTGTGTGACTAGGGCATTGTCCTTCTGCAAGGAGCTGTGAGTTTTGAGGATCAGACACACTTCCATGTTTTCTGTACAAGCAGGTCCTCGTGTCTGTAGCAGGCACTCAGTAATTGTAGGTGGATTAGAACTGTGTTGTCCAGGGTCATGAGCAGTTGTGGCAGCACCATGCTGGACGGCCTGTTCTCATCAAGGGCTCTCTTCACTGTGCCGCATGCTCACAGTCCCCCCCCCCCCCCAGCCCACCGGGCTTAGGAAGGTGGAGACTGTGGGGACCCTTGCGCTGGGAAGAGCTGAGGGTGTGAAGACAGAGGAGGAAAGCAAGAGGCTGTGGTCAGGAGACGGGTGGTATGTGTGTTGAGACTGCACCAGGTTCCTTGTCTTTTGGGGGTCTCCATTCCAAGATGAAGAAGAACACAGTTCATACTCTTTGAGAAGAGGTTAAAAAAACAGTCACCCCCGAGCCAGGTGCCCCGGGCATGGGTGCTGCATGAGCGTTGTCAGCACTGGGAGGCGCAGTGCTGTCAGCCTGTCGCTGTACGTGGCTGTCAGACAGGGGTGTTCCCTCTCCTGTCTGGCCCCCCACCTCTCTTATTTTGAATTGCCCATATTATCTCATTGCTTACCTCCAATATATTCTCTACGGCACCCTCTCTCCCTCCTCCAAGCAAAGGCAGCGTTACAGTGCGAAGTGTAGCAAAGTCACTGTTTTCAACTAAACTGACTTCATCCGTGTAGCCAGACTCAGCTTCCTCCTATCCTGAGACTTGTTACACTTAGGGCTGGGATTCAGATCATTCAACTGCTTCTCTGTCCTAATGACCCTTTTAAGTAGGAGAACAGATATACCGAAAGGTAATTTACTATTTCATGCTTTTAATATATACTTAAGTAAGAACAGTGAAAGAGGTACACAAAACTAGATCATGTTATAAGAGTTTTAAAATATTAAATAATACCTGACAGAAAACAATAAAACTGTTATTCAAGGTATTTCCAGTGACAGCTTGTCACCCCTGGTTGTTTGGCACTTATTACGTTACATGATTGTTTATTGCAGTAACAAACACAGGGAAATTAAAATGTAGTATTTCATTAAAGGTATAGTGAGTTTTATGAGATGAATAAATAAATATTACAAGCATAGTTCCATCAAATTTTTTTCACCTATGGGCAGAACGAACATTATTGCTTAGATGAACATTAAAAAAGAGTAAGGAATGTCAGTGTGTGATTTCCACATTGGGGGGCTGCCCAGGTGCCCACCCTAGAGAGAACCCTGATGACAAGTGCCATTTTAACCACTGGTTTGCCAAACTCAACAAAAAATTAGGTATCAGTTCTGCCGAACTGGTGAGAACCGGCTGAATCCCACTGTTGGTTATGTAGTTTGGAAAGCTCGTGTTAAATGATCAGAAAAGGAGTAACAGCTGTGAGCCTGGTTATTATTTATTCAACACCAACCATAGCCGTGTCCTCAAAGACTGGGTTTAGAAAGGTGCACATCTGTAATCCTTTTTCTTTTTGTTCTTACCAGGGTGGGAATGGGCCTGAGAGGCCAGACCATGGTTGGTGGGGATTCCTGAAGGTTCCTCTAATGCTCCTTTGTTTCTCTTCATTTGCTTCCTGTGGTCTACTGGACCAGGCCACTGCTGTTGCCGGAATAAACACAAGTCCCACCGTTCCAAAACAAACAAGGAGTAAACGTGTCCTCTTAGGGGCTCTCAGTATTTTTAGGTGTTTTTTCTACCTAGCCCCTATAGGGAAAGACACAAGCTCATGAGGTGATGTTGATGGACGTGGTGATTCTTCTTGGACAGGACCCCTCGTTCTATTGCTGTGGGCCCCGTGGATGCAGTGAGTCATGTTTGGGGAGGGTGGTTAGCACTGCCCAGAGGGAAGAGGACGGCCCAGTTGTCTGCAGAAGAGTGGACACGGAGACACGTGTCTGTTCTATTTGTTCATTCACCCATTCACTAACCACTTATTTGAGAGGTCACGGTGTTTGTTCTCAAAGGATGCGGTGAGGGTGGCCTCTGCAGTGATTCGAAGGGATGGAAGAGGGGAGAGGTCAGCTGTGTATAGTAGGACATACGCACATCTGATAGCCTGGTAGCAATTAGGGTCATGTTGGTTTCCTCCTTATATTATTAGTCTTTTCCTGTCTGTGAGAAAAGCATTTGCCTAATTTTAGAACACATCCAGTTATTTGGATTAAACTTTATATTAAACCCCAAAATCAACTGTTCAAACTGTAACAACCTTAGAGATGATCTTTTTATAACTCCTTTAGGCAACATGTAAACTTTCCTCCACCAAGTGCCCTGCTTGAGGTCTTTGACTGAGGGGACCAGTTCTTTGTGTCTAACAGCCTTGCCCAGTGAGGAGGAGAGGAACACACACGAACACATCCCTGAAGTAGCACCTGGAGCTGACTGCTCATGGGAGGGCTAGGGCGTCCGTCTCTCAGACCTGTGGAAGTTCCTGTGTGTTCTCATTGACGTGACAGTGGACAGTGTTTTGGGGGGTAATATATAATATATCCATTTCTCTTCCTGTAGCTCAGTATTTACCTGGGGATCTTACTGTGTTCCCTGACATACATGAAGGCTGAAAATAGGCCACATGGGAATTTTAGATGCATTATGCCCCCCCCCCCCAAGAATATACGTATGTATTTTACCGTCAAATATGTAACCAGAGTCTTGTAACACAAGCAGGCACTGCCCTGCCCCCTTCTTCACTCCTGAGCCTCTTCCCAGACGAGGCCGATTGCAGCTCACGTTGCTGGAGAATCCGCACTCACACCTGTGTGTGTGAATCACGTGTTTACACTGCACTTGGTGAACTTGTAAAGATTCTCTTGTATGCCATCATAGGAACAGTTCTTTCTTCAGCACGGCTTTGCCACAGACAGCACACATGTACATACTTTTGCATCTTCTCTCAATTTCCTCTATCTGACCAACAAAGCTGAATTAAATTAAATATTAGGGTTAAATCAGTAGTGTTTAAATTATGACAATGTAGAAAGTGTGCACATTCAAGCCACGTAGGAAACTCGGTTAATATTTATTTTTGCCTTTGATTTCTCTTCCAGTTAATAATCACCCCATTTTCATTGTTTGTCTTTTTAACCTTAATTGAACTCTTTAACTTTCTGACAAAACTACAGAACTCCTCTTGAGTGTGGGCAGATACCAGTACAATGAGTCCTTTTTTCATGGTGACATCCCTCGTAGAGCCTCTGTCCTCTGTTCCCATTGGACTGGCTCTTCTCCAGGCCTGCTCCATAGCTCTCGACTTGGAGTTTGCCTTCCATTGGCCTGGAAATTTCTCTTTCTCCTTCCCCTGGGTGTATTAGATTGATTTTTCATTTATTTATCCATTTAGTGGTGCCTCTTGACAAAGGTACATGGGAGGAAAAAGCTTTGAGACCTTGCATGTCTGAAAGTGCCTCTCCCACCCACACTCTCGATTGGTAGCTGGACTGGTTCTAGAATGTTAGATTGAAAATAATTAAACATATATTTTTAAATATCTTATTGATTTTACAGAGAGAGGAAGGAGGGGTTGGGGGATCAAGAAGTATCTACTTGCCTGACCAGGCGGTGGCGCAGTGGATGGAGCGTTGGACTGGGATGCAGAGGACCCAGGTTCGAGACCCCGAGGTCGCCAGCTTGAGTGCGGGCTCATCTGGTTTGAGCAAAAGCTCACCAGCTTGAACCCAACCAAGGTCACTGGCTTCAGCAAGGGGTTACTTGGTCTGCTGAAGGCCCACGGTCAAGGCACATATGAGAAAGCAATCAATGAACAACTAAGGTATTGCAACGTGCAATGGAAAACTAATGATTGATGCTTCTCATCTCTCTCCATTCCTGTCTGTCCCTGTCTATCCCTCTCTCTGAAGAAAAAAAAAAAAAGAAGTATCTACTTATAGTTGCCTCAGTTTAGTTGTTCATTGATTGCTTGTCATATGTGTCTTGACCAGACAAGCCCAGGGTTTCAAACCAGCAACCTCAGCATTCCAGGTTGATGCTTTATGCACTGCGCCACCACAGGCCAGGCAAATTGGAAATAATTTTTCTTGGAATTTTTGAGGCATTGTTCTTTGTCTTTAACTTCTACCATTGCTGTTGAGAAGTTCACGTACAAAAGATCTGATTCCTGATCCTTTGTAAGTGATTGGAATTTTCTCTCAAAACTTTTAGGAGCTTCTTGAATTGAACTCTTAAAACGTCATGAAGACATGCCTTGGCACAGGTCTGCTTCCTCCAGTGAGCTAGAAGCCTGTGTGTTTTCCAGTGTCTGAAAGTTCTGTCCTTCTGGCCCACACAGTTTTCTTGTATTTTTTTTCTCTGGTTATTTCCTTTGCTTCATTTTCCTAGAACTATTATTTGGCTTTCAATTCTTTTGAACAGAGTCTCTTAATTTTATTATCCTTTTGCATTGCCTTGTCATGCCTGCGATGTCGTTAACCTTGTGTTAAAACCTCTCTTTCTTATTCCACAGCCATATTTTGATATTTTTATTCTGATTCCTATGCTGGTGGTCAGTTTTATTTTCAGAGCTCATATTTTGTTCTCTGTGTGTTCCTTTCATAGCACTTACTTGTTTCATGGATACTATACTTGCTCTTTTAATTTCATTTATTTTGAAGTTTTTGTTGTCTCTGGTCTAATTCCTTTTCTACTTAATTTGGTCTTGGGCTTTCTGAAATAAGCGGTGACCCTTGGCTGAGAGCTTGTATTAGGAACGAGACTGCGTGTGTAGAGTGTATATGGGGGTATTGACTGGTTGGCGCCTTGCCTTTGGAGAGTAGTCAGGTAGGGAGACCATCCCATGTCCCCACATTCAAATCCTCTCATGTACAGGCTATGGAGTGCCAGTTTAGGGTTCTTTCTTTGGGGCTGGCTGGTTTCCCCAAGTGAGGTCCTCTCATCCCCAGTCTCAGGATGTGGGCAGCAAAAGGAGGCTTGGGGGCGGGAGGGGGCCAGCTCTCAGGATGCAGACTTTCACGGAACTTCCACCCTCCCCACAGGAGAGGCACTGCCCCTAAGCCAGAGCCTTTCCACAGAAAACCCACCTTCTTGCTGCTGTGGCCCTCGAGTCTGGTGTTCCTTTTGCGGGTGCCGGCCAGTTCTGTTGGCCGACTGGTGATCAGCGATGCCCAGTCTTCTAGTGCTCAGGGCAGGGCCAGCCGTTTCTTCCAGATTTCCTCCAGAAGCTTCCTCTGCTCTGCCGAGTCACTTTCCATGTGTGCAGCCGCTTCCTACATCCCAAAAATCCAATTAATAGTCCTAAATCTGCTGCTGCCTCCTCTCTAGTGTGTTTGTCCTTGAGAATTGATATCTTTTAAACATTCCTTTGTGGTCATTTTTATTAGGATATTAGCACAGACTTGAACATGCTGCTGTATTCATTCAGCCATGCTTCACTGGAGGTCTCCTGCATGCATTCGTGAATCACTCTGCACACTGAGGGTGTGTCTGGTTTCCAGTGTGGGCTCTCTCCTTCCTGCCTGCCCACCCCCTGCTTCTGTGCGATTGTTCCCTTCTGTTCTCTGTCCTTGTTTTGTCCTGTGTGAGTCATGTTCCTGTGGGTCTGTGTATGTGGTGCTGGTATGTGTGTATTTAAATGCATGGTGCTTGTGTTGTGTGTGTGTGTGAGAGTGTGTGAGAGAATGCATGCATGCCTGCCTGGAAATGTATGTATTTTCAGCTCCTGAGTTAAATGTATTGTCTATAATTTCTTCAGTACCTTTTATGAGAAAGAAATACTTTCATAAATAGTTAAAATTATAGATTCCTCTGGTTGGAGCACAAGGGTTAACGATGACTGCTGTTCCAAAAAGTAGAGAGAGTAGTTTATCTAATCTCCTCCGGTGAATAAGGCCCTTTACTGATGGGGCCCAGTCACCTTACACCAACAATAAGACCCTTGTTGTCATGGGCCGGGCGGGTTCTGCAACTGATATTCTGGCTGCCTTGAGAAATGCCATCAGGGAGATCTGTGGCTTGGGACTGTCCTTATTCCAGGGCCACACAGACAGGCCCACATAGTGCTGTTGTATTTTCCTTCTTCCCACACCAAGTGTTTTCCTGATGGTTCTCTCCTGGGGGCCTTAGGAAGCCATGAAAGAGGTTGAATTCATTCGTTCACTTGTTTGCTTGCTGCGTGCCTTGGACAGGCTGGGAGTTGGAAAAATGGAGATGAAAAAGGTCCTTGCCCCCCAGGACCCAATAGTTTGTTTATAGTCAGGAAAACAGAGGGGTCACAGCCATCATGGTGTACATCAGTGCTGAGAGAGAGACACACACACCCTCAGTCACAGGAGCCAGGCTGAGAACAGCCCCCTGCTGCCGGGAACACACGAGGAGCCGTGTGGAGGTGCAGAGGGAGGTGCTCCAGGTGGAGGGCGTGCAGTGCTGAGAGAGAGACACACACACCCTCAGTCACAGGAGCCAGGCTGAGAACAGTGCCCCTGCTGCCCGGGAACACGGGAACACACGAGGAGCAGTGTGGAGGTGCAGAGGGAGGTGCTCCAGGTGGAGGGCGTGCAGTGCTGAAGAGACAGAGACACACACCCCCTCAGTCACAGGAGCCAGGCTGAGAACAGCGCCCCTGCTGCCCGGGAACACACGAGGAGCAGTGTGGAGGTGCAGAGGGAGGTGCTCCAGGTGGAGGGCGTGCAGTGCTGAAGAGACAGAGACACACACCCCCTCAGTCACAGGAGCCAGGCTGAGAACAGTGCCCCTGCTGCCCGGGAACACGGGAACACACGAGGAGCAGTGTGGAGGTGCAGAGGGAGGTGCTCCAGGTGGAGGGCGTGCAGTGCTGAGAGAGAGACACACACCCTCAGTCACAGGAGCCAGGCTGAGAACAGTGCCCGTACTGCCCGGGAACACACGAGGAGCAGTGTGGAGGTGCAGAGGGAGGTGCTCCAGGTGGAGGGCGTGCAGTGCTGAGAGAGAGACACACACCCTCAGTCACAGGAGCCAGGCTGAGAACAGTGCCCGTACTGCCCGGGAACACATGAGGAGCCGTGTGGAGGTGCAGAGGGAGGTGCTCCAGGTGGAGGGCGTGCAGTGCTGAGAGAGAGAGACACACACACCCTCAGTCACAGGAGCCAGGCTGAGAACAGCCCCCTGCTGCCCGGGAACACAGGAGGAGCCGGGTGGAGGTGGAGAGGGAGGTGCTCCAGGTGGAGGGTGTGCAGTGCTGAAGGGGGATCGGTCAAAGCATGGAAGATGGATTGAAGGAAACAGTGATTTCTCACCCTGCGGCCAGAAACAAAGTATATTCATGGTGAGAACTTTGGGAAACAAAAATGAATGCAGAAAACAAAGTTGCTCGTGTATTACCCAGAGATAAAAATCTGTTCATATCATGGTTTTCATACCCTCTTAGGGCAGCGGTTCTCAACCTGTGGGTCGAACGACCAAAACACAGGGGTCACCTAAAGCCATCGGAAAATACATATTTATTATACTATACAATACATTTTAAAATAAAATATGTATTTCCGATGGCTTTAGGCAACCCCTGTGTTTTGGTCGTTCAACCCCCGCCAGGGTCGCGACCCACAGGTTGAGAACTGCTGTCTTAGGGTGTTACATACTTACATTAGGCCTGAAATTAAGAATTTAAAAATAAACCTGTTATTTTTCATAGAAATGTTCTAACAGTTCCCATGTCACCCTTTGAAGCACAGTCTTTAATAGCTACATACTCTTCCATCAAGTGGCTGCTTATCCCATACTGTTAGACATTCAAGTTTTTTCCTTTTCTTTTTTAACTAGGATGCTTCTGCAAGCATTCACAGAAGCCGTCTTGTTGGGTCCAGAGTATATAGGATTTTGAAACAGTTGATAGTTACTGCCAGCTCTTGTTCCGGAAATGCTGCGTCCGTCAGCAGTAGGAGGGTATCTGAGGTCTCCCACTTTCTCCCCCATTTTCCTTTTCTCTAGGACCTGTATTCTGATTTGTGTAGCTGCTCTGGAGTTGTAGAGAGATGCTTCTTGAGGGAGGCACCCCACAGATGTTCAAGGCTATGTTGGTAGTCTGTGAGTGTTTTTCAAGTGAGAGAAGGGGAGATAGACAGACTCCCACATGCACCTGACTGGGATCCACCTGGCAACCCCCATCTGGGGCCGATGCTCGGACCAGCCGAGCTGTGCTCAACGCCCATCTGGGGCCGATGCTCGGACCAGCCGAGCTGTGCTCAACGCCCACCTGGGGCTGATGCTCGGACCAGCCGAGCTGTGCTCAACCCCCATCTGGGCTGATGCTCGGACCAGCCGAGCTGTGCTCAACCCCCATCTGGGCTGATGCTCGGACCAGCCGAGCTGTGCTCAACGCCCATCTGGGCTGATGCTCGGACCAGCCGAGCTGTGCTCAACGCCCACCTGGGGCTGATGCTCGGACCAGCCGAGCTGTGCTCAACCCCCATCTGGGGCTGATGCTCGGACCAGCCGAGCTGTGCTCAACGCCCATCTGGGCTGATGCTCGGACCAGCCGAGCTGTGCTCAACCCCCATCTGGGCTGATGCTCGGACCAGCCGAGCTGTGCTCAACGCCCACCTGGGGCTGATGCTCGGACCAGCCGAGCTGTGCTCAACGCCCACCTGGGGCTGATGCTCGGACCAGCCGAGCTGTGCTCAACGCCCACCTGGGGCTGATGCTCGGACCAGCCGAGCTGTGCTCAACGCCCATCTGGGCTGATGCTCGGACCAGCCGAGCTGTGCTCAACGCCCATCTGGGCTGATGCTCGGACCAGCCGAGCTGTGCTCAACCCCCATCTGGGCTGATGCTCGGACCAGCCGAGCTGTGCTCAACGCCCAGGGCTGACGCCCAAACCAGGCTAGCCACTGGCTGCGGGAGGGGAAGAGGGAGAGAAGGAGAGAGAAGGGAAGAGAAGCAGATGGTTGCTTCTCGTGGGCCCTGACTGGGGATCCAACTCAGGATGTCCGCAGGCTGGGCCAGCACTCTGTCCACTGAGCCAACCAGCCAGGGCCCATATTTGTAGTCTTAAAGAACTGAGGTGGTCTGACTCATTGGAAGCCTGCAGATAATTGGGAAATTGAATTCTAGGTTGCATTTGATTCTTCCGCTGTCAATCAGAAGCAGCAGCGAAGGGAGCTGGGGTGATGGGCACCTCATCCCCACCTTCTTGTCACCTCTGCACTTCTGCTGAGAGTTGGGAGGGCTGAGAGCAGGCGCTGAGGACTGGCCCTGGGGGTGCGGGCACTACACTCCTGTCTTACTCCCACCAGTGCCACTCAGCGCTGGCCCTGGGGGTGCGGGCACTACACTCCTGTCTTACTCCCACCAGTGCCACTCAGCGCTGGCCCTGGGGGTGCGGGCACTACACTCCTGTCTTACTCCCACCAGTGCCACCCAGCGCTGCTGTGAATGGTGGCACTTACGCCCCTTCGGAATAAGTGCGGACACGGACCAGACAGTGGCAGCATAGAGCGCGGAGTGGCCTGTGGGGCTCGGGTCTCAGCTCTCCTCCCTTTCCCTAGTCTTTCTCCTCCCGCCCTGCCACACTTCAGGCCCTTCCTCTCGGAACCACCCATGTGGCTTTTCAGAACTGGAATGGAAACAGTCATTTCTAGCCTCAGAAGGTCCCTGCTCGCTTAATTCCCATGTCTCTAAAAATATCTGAACCGCTTCCTGCCCAGTCTCCTCCCTGCAGAATCCGATTCTCCCCCCAGCCCTCAGCTTGAGGGAGAAATAAGATCGCCCTCTCACTGCTCTCTCCAGGCCCAGAGTGGAATAAATAAGAAACGCTGTTTCCACAGTTCAAAGGGGAGCTGCCTTTGTTCCATCTGGAGGGCTGCCATGCGCCCGGCCCAGGTCTGCACTGGCGGGGCTGCCTCCTGCTCGGCGCAGGCGGTCCGGGAGGATGAGAGAGGGGACAGGACGGGGACCCCTTTCTTCTGTGTGTGCGGGGTGGCTGAGGGACGCCTGCTCTCCTGCACCAGGCTGATGACCTGAAGTGAGTCTTCGTGTGGGAACAGAGCCGGCTCCCAGGCCCCTGGCTGCGTGCCTGCAGCACAGACCAGCAAGGAGTCTGTGGGAAGCCTCCAACCTCTGAGCAGCAGCTGGAGGCTCCCAGAGCTTTCTCAGCATTCCTGCATTGGGACCGAGCCTTAGACCCCTGCCCCGCCCCGCCACCCCCAGTCCTTGGATGCTTGCCTAATTGAAGCTTTATTTATTTCCACATTTCCCCAGCTCTGTATAAAGACACAAGCAAGTGAGTGAAGCCTACAGATACTCTTAAGAGTATGGGAGAGAGGTGAGGGGGATCGCTGGGGGGACAGGAATGCTCAAGGGTCTGCTTCCTTCTTTCGGGAGCGCTGTGGAAGGGGGGAGCCAGGGCAGAGGAGCTGCAGGCATGGCAGCTGTGGGAAGACTCCCCACCCCCACTCAGAAACCCAAAAATAGCCAAGTCAAAGGCATAAGCCTTGCAAATGGAGAGCCAGCTGAAAACCATTTGCTTTGCAGCTCCTCCTCCTCCTCCCTCCTCGCTCTCCTCCTTTCCTCTCCCTCTTCCTCCTCCCTCTACCCTTTCCCTTCTCCCTTCTCCCCCTTCCTTCCTCCCCTCCCTCCCCCTTCCTTCCCCTTCCTTCCTCTCCTCCCTCCTCTCTCCTTTCCCTCCCCCTCCACCTCGTCCCTCCTCTTCTTCCTTCCTCCCTCCTCCTTTCTCCTCCCTTCCTCCTCCTCCCTGGGCAAAGGGTGGCATAGATGGACACAGGTATGGGGTGATGACGAGTTACCTGGAAACATTCAAACTTACAGCTCACCATCCCAAAGGAATCCTGACTTGAGGTCCAGGTTATGCAAGTAATGCCCAGGTGTAAGTGTAGCCAGGGTGCCCAGCTGTCACTGGGCGGACAGCACAGCTGCCTGGGTAATCAGCACAGGTGGCTTCAAGCTGGGCTTTCCCCATCTTTGGATCCCAAATGAAACTAAATGGAATGGTTCCTTCCTCAAGCCATCCATAGAAAGTACATGGATTGAGACATGTGTGGGCCTGAATTCCAACTGTACCATCTGCTTAGCTGACCTTGAACATTTTTTGTAACCTTGCCAAACCCAAATTTTCTCATCTTTGGAACGGGAGAGTAATAACAGCTTTTTTTGGATGATTGTGGACATGAAATGAGAACTCAGTGGAGCTGCACTTCCTGTCCTCTCTGCCACCCTTCTGCTTCCCTGGAGCAGTCACCTCAGCAGGAGGGAGAGGGCGGGAACTTCTGGCCACCACCTGCTCTGCTCATCTGGCCCTTTGAGCAGCAGAAGCATGCTTTACCCTGAAGGCAGGTCCTTCCTCTCAGGTTCAGGAGGGCCTGCCAATTGCTCAGGAAGCAGAGCTTCATATTTTGATAGTATTATATCCGGGTTTTTAAAAAAATACGTATTTTAAAATATTTTTTAAAATAAGAATTTTGACAACAGGGTAGGCGCCAGCAAGGACTCCAGTTGTGCATATACTTTCCCATACTTCTGGAACTATAGAACTTAGAAGGTCAAAGGCGGTAGATGCTTAGAGATTTTGTTGCAAGTTTGCAGATGGCTCAGGCAGCAGGAGTCAGATTTTCTCTGGGAGGGCTGTTCCAGGCCACAGCTCCCCACAGCTGTCCCCAGACAGCGTCTGGCTGTGTCTCCCCGCAGACCCCAGCAGGCTGGCGGTCTGGCCTAGACCAGGCTCTGTGTGATGCTCGTGGCCGAGGCCAGACTGGTTTCCGTTGGATTCGGGCGGACGGTAGAGGAACTGCGGAGCCGGAAAGCTGTGGGTTATTCCTGTTTGATACAGGTACATAGATTCTCGCAATGGCGGACGGGCACACAGGCAGGGGGAACCGCTGCTCAGGGCAGCAGGCGAATGAACAGCTAAACGGCCCCTCGCAGTGGCGGGCAAGTGACCCACGACCCATAATCCCCGCCAAGGCAAGCTCCCCTAGCCTCCATCGGCTGCACACACGTGGCTCTGCCACGCGCTCACACAGGAGTCGTGCACAGCGTGAGGGGCAGGCCTGACAGCTGTTTTCCCACACTTGGCTGACCTGTGATATGAGGGGCAGTCCCGGGAGCATGAGGGTGCACAGGAGGGAACTTCTGGGAGATAGTCATCCGAGAGGCATCTCTGGGTCTCCTCTCCCTGTTCAGAAAGGCTGCTGCTGTTCAGGATAGTCAGAGCCAGGCCTTAGGCAGGAAGTGATGTACATCAGTTCCAGTAAGCTCGCCAGGGCCCCCGTCTGTCCTTTGGCCTTCACGAGGACCTGCCTTGTGTTCTGTTCTGTGTCATACATACACGAGACCCCAAAGAAGTAAACCTCTGATACCGCCTGTCACCTGCCTGCCAAAACGCCGGGACCTCCAGAGGCAGCTGCCTGGCTTGGCCTCTCTTCCGTGTCTGTGGTGGGGGCCAGTGAGTGGCCCAGGGTTGAGGCCTCACACATCAGAGCTGTGGTGAGGAGTAAGGGCATGTAGGAAAGGGGTTCCAGGAGTCACTCACTCCTCATCTCTGCACTGGTGAAGGTCTCCATCACCGCAGGGTCCTGAGGAGCCAGTGGGATGGCTGGATCGAGTGCCCACTGTGCTGGGTGTGCACACCTCCATTGCTGCCGTGGCCTCTGCTGGTGCGTCCCCGTCCTGCCTGCCTTCTGCATTTCCAGCCCCGCGAGGGGGTGCCCGCGCCCAAGACGTGGCGGCACACCCAGGTCTCTGAGCAGCTTCTGCGTTTCCAGCCCCGCGAGGGGTGCCCGCGCCCGAGACGTGGTGGCACACCCAGGTCTCTGAGCAGCTTCTGCGTTTCCAGCCCCGCGAGGGGGTGCCCGCGCCCGAGACGTGGTGGCACACCCAGGTCTCTGAGCAGCTTCTGCGTTTCCAGCCCCGCGAGGGGGTGCCCGCGCCCGAGGCACACCCAGGTCTCGGAGCAGCTTCTGCATTTCCAGCCCCGCGAGGGGGTGCCCGCGCCCGAGACGTGGTGGCACACCCAGGTCTCTGAGCAGCTTCTGTGTTTCCAGCCCCGCGAGGGGGTGCCCGCGCCCGAGACGTGGTGGCACACCCAGGTCTCTGAGCAGCTTCTGTGTTTCCAGCCCCGCGAGGGGGTGCCCGCGCCCGAGACGTGGTGGCACACCCAGGTCTCTGAGCAGCTTCTGTGTTTCCAGCCCCGCGAGGGGGTGCCCGCGCCCGAGACGTGGTGGCACACCCAGGTCTCTGAGCAGCTTCTGTGTTTCCAGCCCCGCGAGGGGGTGCCCGCGCCCGAGACGTGGTGGCACACCCAGGTCTCTGAGCAGCTTCTGTGTTTCCAGCCCCGCGAGGGGGTGCCCGCGCCCGAGACGTGGTGGCACACCCAGGTCTCGGAGCAGCTGCTGCGGTGCGGGGCCTGCTGGCAGCACAGAGGCAGCTGTCTGTGCCGCTCCTTCTGCGCCTGCCTCTGGGAAGACAGTGGATGGGGTTCTCCCTGCCCGGACCCCACCAAGCCCTGTGCTCTTCATGCTGGACCTCATTTATTTTTCCCTTTCATAAAGATTTTTCTAGCATGTGCCCCTAGAGCTGATACCGTTTGTGGGCCTCACACACGTAAAGCAGCATTTGTCTGTGCTGCACGCTTGGACGTCCATGACTGAGTGTGCCCAACTCCTGGTATGGTCCGCCTCTCATGCTCAGTTCTTTCTGTGGGGCCCTTCTCTCTCCTTGTCCTACCCATGGGTGTTTAATCTGTCCCCTCCACTCCTGAGCTCTTGTCTCCTTTGAGGCAGGAGGTGTGGTAGAGCGAGAACAAGAGTCAGGCTGGGTCACTCCAGGCAGCCTCGGGGTCTCTTCTGCTTCCGGACACCCTGGTGAGAGCGTAGAGTGACAGGTGTGGCCAAGCGTAGAGTGGAGGCCTTGTTGTCTCCTCTGGTCCCATCAGCTCCCCGTTCAGAGGAGCCTGGGGCTGTGGCCCTGCCCTCCGCCTGGCCAGCTGTGGAACCCTGTGCCCTCCATCCACACGGCTGGAGGGAGGCACAGACAGTGCAGCGGCATCGTCCATGTCCAGTTGCCCTGGCTGCTTTGGAAGCAGTGGCCTCAATTTTTAGTAATCTGCCTAATTGGAGGCTTTTCTGAAGCTTATCCAGCTTACTTTATGTTTTATCCAAATGTCTGTCCTTCTCTTTATATGGAGAGTCGATATTCATGCCCCAACCAGAACAAATCTGTTTTTGCTGGAAACAGGGTTTGGCTGCCGAAACCCTGCCCCTTCATGGTCCCTGCCCTGTTTCTTTTTTATTTTTATTTTTATTATTATTATTATTTTTTTTTTCTGAAGCTGGAAACGGGAAGAGACAGTCAGACAGACTCCCGCATGCCCCGAACCAGGATCCACCCGGCACGCCCACCAGGGGGTGATGCTCTGCCTCTCCGGGGCTTCGCCATGTTGCGACCAGAGCCACTCTAACACCTGGGGCAGAGGCCAAGGAGCCATCCCCAGCGCCTGGGCCATCTTTGCTCCAATGGAGCCTCGGCTGCGGGAGGGGAAGAGAGAGACAGAGAGGAAGGAGAGGGGGAGGGGTGGAGAAGCAGATGGGCGCTTCTCCTGTGTGCCCTGGCCGGGAATCGAGCCCGGGACTTCTGCACGCCAGGCCGACGCTCTACCACTGAGCCAACCGGCCAGGGCCCCCTGCCCTGTTTCTTAGGTGACTTCCAGTGGGCTGTCAGCATTGGTGCTGGTCCTTCCTGACACGATCCTGGTGGTGGAGGAACATCTCCCTCTCTGTCTGCTGTATCAGGATATTGTGGGATGGAAAACAGTATTGAAAAAGATGGAAGCATACTTTTCTGCAACAAAACAGATAGATTTCAAATATGCTCTCCTTGCACCTGCCTCAGACAAGGCCCTTGCACACCACTTCCCTCAGGTTTGCTTCCCTTGTTTTATTTTAAGCTGGAAGAATCCAGTCTTTGAGTAAAGCTTCCTTGTTCCTTTTTAGTCACAGGACATCTCATAGGACGTGAGGCAGGGTGTTTTCTTGGGAATAATCATCATGTAGCTTTTCTCCCAAAGAAAGGACTTTCTATAACTCGGGCAGTGAGGAGAAGGTAGAATAGAGTCGCAGCCTGAGTGAAGGGCGTCGTTCGGCTACCCCAGCACCATCGGGAGCCGTGGGCCGTTGTGGAGACCATTGAGGTCGTCCGGTCGATTCCCCTGGCCTCTCGGCTCATCCCAAGCACGGAAATCCTGGGACTAAAGTTAACTGAAAGCATTTAATAGCTTCAGAGGAGAGGTGGGCAGCACAGCTGTGTGCTGCAGAGGGATCCTGGATGTAAGTGCCCGGGAGGGTCATCAGAGGCCAGGAAGAATTTTAGTGGCAGCAGGACAGCAGAGGGCTGTGTCTGGGTGCCTCCTGGCTGTTTGTTGGACAGCTGCTGCTGTTGGGCATGTGATTTTGACTAAGACTGAGGCTCCTTGCCCACTTTGCAGCCTGGTGGGCCCCCAGCTCCTCAGCAGGACTGAGTCACCCCTCTTCACCCAGACATAGGAGTTGTGTTGCTCTGTATGATTTTTGTGAGGCGTGACTTTGAAAAGCGTCCAGGCACAGCCTCCTCTCTGAGGTGTGCTGCTCCAACACAGCGGCAGGACCTGCTGCTGGGCCACATCGCTCTGGAAGCCGGGCTCCTGTGGGGCAGGGCACCTGGCACACTGACCCGTGGGGTGTGCTGCTCCATCACAGCGGCAGGACCTGCTGCTGGGCCACATTGCTCTGGAAGCCGGGCTCCTGTGGGGCAGGGCACCTGGCACACTGACCCGTGGGGTGTGCTGCTCCATCGCGGCGGCCAGGACCTGCTGCTGGGCCACATTGCTCTGGAAGCTGGGCTCCTGTGGGGCAGGGCACCTGGCACACTGACCTGATGTCTTAGCTCTCAGCCTCTTTTTTTCTTTTAAGTGAGAGAAGGGGAGAGTGACAGACTCCCACATGCACCCCGACTGCAATCCACCCAGCAACCCTGTCTGGGACCGATGCTTGAATCAGCCAAGCTATCCTCAGTGCCTGGGACTGATGCTCCAACCAGTTGAGCCACCAGCTGTACGAGGGGAAGAGAGAGAGAAGGGGGAGAGGGAGGGAAGAGAAGCAGGTGGTTGCTTCTCATGTGCGCCCTGACCAGGTATTGAATCTGGGACATCTGCATGCTGGGCCAATGCTCTACCTACTGAGCTAACCATCCAGGGCCTCAGCCTTATTTAAAATAATATTTTTATTTACTGAATTTAGAGAGAGAGGGAGGGAGAGAAAAATCGACCTGTGGCTCCACTTGTTCATACACTCACTGGTTGATTCTTGTATGTGCCCTGACTGGGGGTTGAACCCGAAACCTTGGTAAATCAGGATGATGATCTAACCAACTGAGCCACCCAGCCAGGGCCTCCCAGCCTCTAAGAGGCATCGTCTGAGAAGTGACGCTCTCTGGCCTTGTCCTACCCACAGGTGTCTAATCTGTTCCCTCCACCCCTGAGGTCTTGTCTCCGTTGAGGCAGTTGTTGTGCCTCGTTTTTTGATAACTGCCCTGACCAGCACTCTATAACAGACCCAGGAGCTGAGCCCTCAGATCCTTAACTTTTCTGTAGGAAAGCAGGTACCTGGCTGTTTGCTAGCTTGTTCTTTCATCTGGTGATCCATAAGCATCTACTTTGTTTCTGCTGTTAATCTAGGAAATAGGAGGGGCCGTCCTTCTGAGCTCAGGGAGCTCCGGACCTTGCTGGGGGAAGGCACGTGGATATTTGCAGCGGGAAGTGCTGTAGCCCACTCACAGGTGCCAGGCAGGGGCCGGGGATAGTTGCAGGCAGACTGTGGGATCTCTGAGGTGAGGTCGGAGAGGCATGCATGGGAGAGATAAAGGTCCTCAGAAGGAGAGGCAGGAGTTTTCACACCTGCAGAGTGAATAGCCTGTGTGGAGAACTTGTGTCATGCTATTTGAGGGAGGAAGAAGGCAGAGACTGCTTCCTGTCCCTGCTGTCCACACCCCACACCTTCCCGCTTTAGCCCATTGTGGGGGAGTGTGTGTCTTGCACCTTCCCTCCTTCCTGCCACCACACCCTGGATGAGAACCTGCTTAACCTTCATGGACAGTGTACTGGTCCAGGGTCTGTGTGTGGGGAGTGGTTCTGCTGAAGCTCCAGGGACAGTGATGAGGTTAGACGGATCAGTTGAGATTAGGATGGCAGGTTTGGTGGTTAATATAAAATCTCCCCTTAGCAGACAACATTTTTTGACTTTCTCTTTGGCATAGGCTGCATGAGTTCTTATAAATTCTCATACACGGAGATACTGGAGAAGTGAAGGCCGGTGTGCCCAGAACACCCAGGAATGAGGCCTGTGAGAGGCCACGGAGGGTGGCCAGGGGCTGTGGGATGAGCAGAGACTTCCCGTTCCAGACCCTGGCTCAGCCACTTTTTTGGGTAACAGTTTTATTGAGATGTAATTAATATACTATACAATTTACCCATTTAAAGTGAACAAGTCACATGTTTTTAGTATATTGACAAGAGTTATGTAACCACCATCATAGTCAATTTTGCAACATTTTCATTGCTCCAAAGAGAAAACCCACACCTATAGGAATCACCTCCGTTTCTTCCAGTGCCCCTAGCCTCCGGCAATTTTCTGCTCATGCATTTGCCTATTCTGGACATTTCATGTAAGTGAAACCTGTGTGTGACCTTGTGCACCAACCACTGTGTTTTCAGGGTTCAGCCGTGTTGTAGGTGTATTAGAATTTAATTTCTGTTTAAGGTGGAGTAGTGGTCTGTCATATGGATAAACTTTCTGTTTATCTTTCACTTGCTGGCGGACATTTGGGTGGTTTCTAGTTCTGTCTATTGGGAACAGCACTGCTGTGGACTCCATACAGGTTTTGTGAGGACCCTTGTGTTTGTGGTTCACTTGGCTGTGTATCTGCTCACACGGTATCCCCATGGTTAACGGTTTGAGGAGCTGCCACACTGTCTTCTGAAAGGCCGCACCATTTTAGGTTTCCTCCAGCAGTGGATGCAGGTTCTAAGTTCTGCACATGCTCCCCACGTCTTGTCACTGCCCCTCTTTTTCATGGTGCTCATTGTCGTGGGTGTGAAGTGGTCACTCATGATTCTGGTTTGCATCTCCAGATGGCTGGACAAAGATTTCAGCCTCTGTGTGTTTTATCACGAGTGGAGCGAGGATGGTGATGAAGAATGTGAGTCTCACTTATTTGTCGAGTATTCGAGTAGTGCTTACTGTGTCCAGATGCCGTGTAAACGCGAGTTCCTTCAGTCCTCGTGCAACCTCCATTTTATAGATGAGGAAAGCTGTGGCCTAGAGGGCTCAAGTAACTGGCCCAAGGCCACACTGTCAGACCACCTTCTTTTGAAGAATGGTCAGACACAGTGCCTGGTGTTTCCTGCGTGTTAGCACATATGAATTGTGCCAGGCATGATGCTGCCTGGGCCACGTGTTCATGGGCCTTCGGCCGTGTGAACTAGTGGACTTGAGTTTATTTTTCCTTACCTCCTGTGCCCAGGAGAGGAGATGCACCGGGAGAGTTGTTCCCTGTCTGCTTGTGGCTTTGTATCACAAATGAATAGCTAGTCCCAGGCTGCAGTTAGGTCTGGCTGAGAAGCCACTGAGATAGACCCATTTCTCCACCCCCACCCCCCACCCCCGCCGTGGCCTGCATCCCAGAGACAGAGACCTGGTTGTGTTTTTAGTGGTGTTTTCTCAGCTGAGCCTCTCCCAGGTGGTCATCCGGTGCTGGGCCAGCCAGCTTGCTTCCTCCTCTGACTGTGGGCCCTGCCAGTCTTGTCTTCCATCTTTTCCCCAAAAGGGAACTTGAGGCCCAGCAGTGAGGGCCACCAGCTCTGTTCTAAAGTCCTCATTCCGTTACTTCCCTGAGACTCTCCGAGGCCCCACTGGGGGACACTTGACAGAGGAGCTGGCTCTGTTGGGGACTGACTGGTCTGGGAGGGGTTGGCATGTGGAGCTGAGAGGGACCTTCCCTGTTGCCTTCAGGGGCTTCATGAAACAGCCCCAAATTTCCACGCTGTGTGTTTTGGTGTTTTTTCCTGTATGTCAGGTTGGGATATGTTTTCCTCACTTTTGGGTTCATAACCCTCACACACCAAAGCCTGGAGACAGACTTGAGCTGTTCATCCTGGAGCAGCGCTGATGTCCGTCTGTGTCGCCTGAGACGGGCGTCGTGCCCTCCAGTGTCCAGCAGGGAGGGTGTAACCCCCTCGTGGCAGGGGAGGACTGCCGTGGGGGCAGGATGGTGCTGCCAGGGCGTCGTGCCCTCCAGTGTCCAGCAGGGAGGGTGTAACCCCCTCGTGGCAGGGGAGGACTGCCGTGGGGCAGGATGGTGCTGCCAGGGCGTCGTGCCCTCCAGTGTCCAGCAGGGAGGGTGTAACCCCCTCGTGGCAGGGGAGGACTGCCGTGGGGGCAGGATGGTGCTGCCAGGGCGTCGTGCCCTCCAGTGTCCAGCAGGGAGGGTCTAACCCCCTCGTGGCAGGGGAGGACTGCCGTGGGGGCAGGATGGTGCTGCCAGGGCGTCGTGCCCTCCAGTGTCCAGCAGGGAGGGTGTAACCCCCTCGTGGCAGGGGAGGACTGCCGTGGGGGCAGGATGGTGCTGCCAGGGCGTCATGCCCTCCAGTGTCCAGCAGGGAGGGTGTAACCCCCTCGTGGCAGGGGAGGACTGCCGTGGGGCAGGATGGTGCTGCCAGGGCGTCTCACCCGCAGGCTCTGGGCCAGAGCCCCCATGGCCTCTTCTGCCACTTCCTGTCCAGCCGTCTCCTGAGTCCCAGGGCTGTCCACTGAGGCCTGTGGCAGATATGGGTAGGCAGGGTTGCTCTTGAGACTGCACGGAGTCCCCAGCCCTGTGCTGCTCTTGCTGGGGCAGGACTCCTGGGGCCCTCTGAGAACAGGGGCAGGAGGAGTCTGTCCAGGACAGGGGAGTCTGTACTTCCAGGGCCGGCCTGCAGACTGCCTCTGGGTCACATTAATCGAGGCAGGGGGTGGGTTGCTGACTGGGGGGGGGGGGGGTCTGTTGGAGGCCCTGACACAAGAGGCTGTTACACTTTAGTGTTTTGATTTTTAAAATCACGATTCTTACCCCATACTAGACATATCCCACCCAAAGGGAGACTTTTATTTATTTTTATTAAAAAAAATTTTTTTAAGGAAGCTTTTAAAAAAACCCTTTATTGAAGTGAACTGTGTGTAAGGAAGGTACACACAACACCTGGTATAGCTTGATGAATTTTCACACACTGAGCAGCCAGCACCTGGATCAGGAAGAACAGCATCTCCACCTGGGTTTGGGGGCTTGTCTGGGGCACGCCTGTGGGGTGCTCCGCCCTGCCTGTGCCCAGCACAGTGGGGGTGCTCAGGATAGTCCTCCTCGGCATTTATGGGGAGCTTGGTTCCAGGGCTCCTCAGATACGAAAGTCCGTAATGTCAAGTCCCTTGTATAAAGTGGTGTAATGTGTGCATATAACCCATGCTCATCCTCCTGTATGCTTCAGATCACCCCTAGTTCTTAGAGTGTCTAATACAATGTAAATGCTATGTAAACAGTTGTTACACTGTATTGTGTAGGGGATACTGATGAGAAAAAAAGTCTGTACATCTTCAGTTCAGACACAGTCAGTATAGGCCTAACTACATAAAACACATCAGCAACAATTCAATTTCTTTTTTTTCCTTCAAATATTTTCAAGGGTGATTGAATCCATGGATGTAAGAACCTGTGGAAACAGGGCGGACTGACTGTACCTGTCAGTCCACCGGATGGCTGGACGAGTGAAAGGAAACTTGATTCCCACACTCGCGCTGTCTCCCAGGGAGCCTGTGGTTCTGTCTGGGTGACGATGCGTCCTGGCCCTTTGTGGCTGGCTGGCAGAGGCACCTCTGCCCGAGGACTGGATGGTGGCCGGCAGCAACGGGGGTGCCACTGGGAGCAAAGCCTGTGGTCTCAGGAGAATTGAATGTGACCATTTCTGAGAGGGAGTACCAAGAACACTTCTGGAAACTACTTTCCCAAAGGTCCTCCCTTGGCCTCGGCCTGCTAGAAGCCCGCCTGCCCACCCCATGTGCAGCGCATGGTGCGCTGGGGCTGGGCACGGTCCTCCAAAGATGCTGATGCCAGTCCAGAGCTGGGTCTTCTGGGCACTCCATTGTCTCTGACCAGTTGAAGGCTTTGGCCAGGCCAGTGTGAGAGGTTTGGAATAGGGAGCCGTTTCACAGGGCACAGCCTCTTTATGATCTGTTTATCTCTGAGCTGAGTGTTCTGAGGAGCATCATGAAAACAAGACCCCACGAGGGCACAAAAATTGCTGCTAAGCTTTCCTAACTGACCCACCTGTGTGTTTTCTCAGCTCTGCAAGCACATTGTTGGGAGTGGCAGGTGTGTCATCAGCATCACTGTTTAAGTGACGTTTAAGGACTGTCCAGTGGTAAGGAGACCAGAGAGAACGACAAGGACTTCTTTCTCAAATGCAGCCTTTCTGTAATGCTTGCACAGAATCTCGGGCCTTAAGTCCTTTTACTGGAGTGGTGAAGTCTTTGGGAGCAGTGCAGCTCGACACCTCCTCTCTGAAGGTTTTATATCTTCCACACGTTTAGGTGATTCCTTTGCTTCTGTTCCTGCCACTTGGAAGTGTAACCAAGAGGGCATTAGGTTTTGATGTACCCTAAGCTCCCTGCCCTGAGAGAGAGGGTGTTGGTGCTTTTTCTGTGAATTGAGGAGAAACATTTGAGTCTGAGGCGAAAAAGGGTACTTCTTCCAGGATCTGGACTTATACCAGGTGGCTCCAGTTCCTCCCAGTGAGAAACCTCAGGATCTCTGGGAACGAGTCTAGGAGCCTGTGTAGGATGGGACTTTGGTGCTGCTGCCAGCTTTGGGTAGGGTGGGGAGTGCAACAGCCCACCTAGGCTGGGCCCTGTTCCAGTGCTCCTGTCTGCCTGGCACTTGGGCGCAGGGCCTGTCCTTGGAGAGATCGGGCTCTTAGTCCCTCCATGCCAGTCTCCAGCTCCAGGCGTGTAGCGAGAGCCCCCCAAGCGTGTGGCGAGAGCCCCCCACGCGTGTGGCGAGAGAGCCCTGCAGGCGTGTGGCGAGAGAGCCCCGCAGGCGTGTGGCGAGAGAGCCCCCCAGGCGTGTGGCGAGAGAGCCCCCCACGCGTGTGGCGAGAGCCCCCACGCGTGTAGCGAGGGCCCCCACGCGTGCAGCGAGAGCCCCATGGGCGTGCAGTGAGAGTCCCCCGGGCGTGCAGTGAGAGCCCCCCGGGCGTGCAGTGAGAGCCCCCACACGTGCAGTGAGAGCCCCCACGCGTGCAGTGAGAGCCCCTCACGCGTGCAGTGAGAGCCCCCCGGGCGTGCAGTGAGAGCCCCTCACGCGTGCAGTGAGAGCCCCCCACGCGTGCAGTGAGAGCCCCCACGCGTGCAGTGAGAGCCCCCGGGGCGTGTAGTGAGAGCCCCATGGGCGTGTAGTGAGAGCCCCCACGCGTGCAGTGAGAGCCCCCACGCGTGCAGTGAGAGCCTCCACGCGTGCAGTGAGAGCCCCCACGCGTGCAGTGAGAGCCCCCCGGGCGTGTAGTGAGAGCCCCATGGGCGTGTAGTGAGAGTCCCCCGGGCGTGCAGTGAGAGCCCCCCGGGCGTGCAGTGAGAGCCCCTCACGCGTGCAGTGAGAGCCCCCCGGGCGTGCAGTGAGAGCCCCTCACGCGTGTAGTGAGAGCCCCATGGGCGTGTAGTGAGAGTCCCCACGCGTGCAGTGAGAGCCCCTCACGCGTGCAGTGAGAGCCCCCACGCGTGCAGTGAGAGCCCCCACGCGTGCAGTGAGAGCCCCCACGCGTGCAGTGAGAGCCCCCACGCGTGCAGTGAGAGCCCCGCAGGCGCATCTGAGCCTGGCACTGTTGGTTCAAGTAGACGCCTGGTCCCACGGAGCAGGACTCCTCTGCCCGTTGTCCCGGGCGCCCTGGTTCCCTGCAGCCTGGCGTCTCGGGGGCGAAGGGCCACAGCCCTGGCCTGGCCTGTGTTCAGGGAGACTCGGTCACACAGGCCTCCGGCCAGGCTATCCTGAGGGCCCCCTGCCTTTTCTTGACCCCTCTGCCCCACCGAGTGTTCCAAAACCTGGACAGCTGGGGAGCTACGTGATTTCTGATACCAGCTCAAGTCTCAAGTTTCTTTCCCTCTAGCTTAGTTGGATTTTTTGAGTAAATCTGAGTTTCTCCCCTAAGGGCAATTTGAAGTCCTCTGGGCTTCCAGCTTTTGTGGGATCTGCTAAGCGGAGATCTGTGGTGGCCCCAGATTGCGAAGCTCAACATGCTGTCCTCTGGGTCTGTATGTCGTTGCCAGGCAGGGAGTGTGTGTGCTCCGTGGTCCAGCACTGCCCCGTGCTGGCAGCAGGTCCCCCGCACATGTGTGCTCCATCCAGATGCTTGCAGGGACCAGAAGCCCAAGGCGCTGCACCCAGAGCTCAGGGCAGGGGCGGGGAGGTGGGAGTCTGCTTCCCACATTTCTCGGGCTTGACCCCCTCTCCTCACACAGAAACGCGGCAGCCCTGGCCCTGCTCCCTCCCCTCTCACACGCTCCTGCAGGCGGTGCAGTTGCCTGGAGGGGCTCTACCTTCCCTCTTTCCCAAGGTTCTCACGGTGTCACTGGAGAGTAGTGCCTCCCCCCTTCTCAGACTGCCCAAGGGTTTAATTTTCTTCCCTGATTGTGACTGGCACGGCCCTTTGTTATGCTAACTCAAGCCCGGTGCTGGGGCACCTTGTGAAGTGACATTTCCAGTTATAGCCACTCTTGCTCTGCACCCCTCGCCCCCCAGACCTCCCATTAGCCCACGCTGTTTACAGATGTCTTTTGTCTCCACTCTCCCTATCTGTCATTGCTTTCATTGGATCCTCTCTGGTCCAGCCACAGGCTGTTAGTTACTTAATGCAGCTGGATGAACAGCCAGGACGGACAGACAGCTGTCAGAGGTGCCTGCTGTGGCGTCCAACAGAGATTAGGGTCTTCCTTTGAGGCAGTTGTCCCCAACCTTGGCTGGACATCAGAAGCATTAGGGGACCTTAGAGTAATTTCGATGCCCAAGTTGCACCCCAGAAAATTTAAATTAGAGTCTCTGGGAATAGAACTTTTATTTAAAAATCTCCCCAGGTGATTCCATTATTCAGCCAAACCTGAAAACTATTACTTTACGCTCTAAAACCTTCCCGCTCGCTTGCCTTCTTTCAGCCTTGCTGGTGAGGCTCTGGTCTCCCTCCAGCCTCTTCTCGCTGCTTCAGACCCCTGGCTGGAAGGGGAGCGGCAGGCGCTGCCCACGGAGCTGGGCAGATGAGGTGGCCCTCAGAGCTGCATGGCTCTGTGGCAAGCAGCAGCTTGTGTCCCCCCGCCTGGCTGGCCCTTGGGCAGGGAGGCAGTGAGTTCAGTCGTGTGGAACAGCTGCACTCTCGACCTCCTAGGAGGGGGGCGCAGCTGAAGGCCTGGTGAGCTAGAATGTGAACATCTCCATATAAGGCCGAGAACGCTTCAGCCTGCCTGCATGCCATCCGCTGCCTCCTCCAAAGCAGCTCTCCTCCCACCTGCCCTGGGCTCCAAAGACACAGTTCTGACCAGGCTAGAAGGGCAGCTTCTGCCAGAAGTGCCTTTAGTCCCCTCTCTGCCTTCTGCCCCTGCCGTCTCCAGTGTTCTCTGCCTTCCCCGTGTCTGCTCCTGCCGTCTCCAGTGCTCTCTGCCTTCCAGTGTCTGCCCCTGCCGTCTCCAGTGTTCTCTGCCTTCCAGTGTCTGCCCCTGCCGTCTCCAGTGCTCTCTGCCTTCCAATGTCTGCCCCTGCCGTCTCCAGTGTTCTCTGCCTTCCCCGTGTCTGCCCCTGCCGTCTCCAGTGTTCTCTGCCTTCCCCGTGTCTGCTCCTGCCGTCTCCAGTGCTCTCTGCCTTCCAATGTCTGCCCCTGCCGTCTCCAGTGTTCTCTGCCTTCCCCGTGTCTGCTCCTGCCGTCTCCAGTGCTCTCTGCCTTCCCCGTGTCTGCCCCTGCCGTCTCCAGTGCTCTCTGCCTTCCAGTGTCTGCTCCTGCCGCCTCCAGTGCTCTCTGCCTTCCCCGTGTCTGCTCCTGCCGTCTCCAGTGCTCTCTGCCTTCCCCGTGTCTGCCCCTGCCGTCTCCAGTGCTCTCTGCCTTCCAGTGTCTGCTCCTGCCGCCTCCAGTGCTCTCTGCCTTCCAGTGTCTGCCCCTGCCGTCTCCAGTGCTCTCTGCCTTCCAGTGTCTGCTCCTGCTGTCTCCAGTGCTCTCTGCCTTCCAGTGTCTGCTCCTGCCGTCTCCAGTGCTCTCCCCTCCTTCTCTACCCAACAACAGGCCTCACAGAGAAGCCTCAAAAACTCATGCTGAATGTGTAAAATATTTAACTAGTATCCACTCCACCCATTGCTGGGCACGTGGGTATCTGGGGAACTGTGGCAGCTGCTCTGTAGTTCACTGGAGGGATTTCAGGCAGTGGTGAGAAAGGAGGCGTGTGCCTTTGGAAATGAGTGGAATCTGCGAGAGCAAGGGCAGAAGGGCTCCGTGAGCACTGCGTTCTGGCTGAGCAGGCCCGTGCCCACAGGACGGGCTAGCAGTTCTGAAACCCCTCTGCTGTGCCCACAGGACAGGCTAGCAGTTCTGAAACCCCTCTGCCGTGCCCACAGGACGGGCTAGCAGTTCTGAAACCCCTCTGCTGTGCCCACAGGACGGGCTAGCAGTTCTGAAACCCCTCTGCTGTGCCCACAGGACGGGCTAGCAGTTCTGAAACCCCTCTGCTGTGCCCACAGGACGGGCTAGCAGGTCTGAAACCCCTCTGCTGTGCCCTGGGACTGGGCACCGAAGGGAGTGGGAGGAGACAGGCCCGCAAGGGCGGGGCTGGAGTTAGGCTGTGGTCCTGGACAGGAGCTGAGGACACCAGTGTGTTCAGCTAAGTGGACACGCGTGAAGAGACGTGAGTGAGGGAGACATGTGCACACAAGGTGGTGTGCCCCGCTCTTCCTTGTTTGGTAAGCCGGGGCTGAGGGACAGTGACCCCCTGCGCGAGCGTGTCGCTTCTGGATCTCGGTTTCTACTTTCACGGCACAATAAAAGGAAGGAGGGCTCTTTGGAGAAATGGCTGGTTTAGGACTGGGAAATGAAGGGCCCCTGCAGGGGCCCCCGAAGGGTAGGAAGGACCTTGTCCCTGGCCAGGAAGCCCAGGCTGCTGTCCAGCCACAGGACAAGGGGAACTGGGAGTGAAGCTAACAAGTGGGTAGACATGGGTCATGGTGAGACATCAGCAAAGGACTTCCCTTTATCTCCTCGAGGCCTGGGCACTCCACCGCTGGGCCCTGTTCTCTTGGACACTCCATCTTCTGCCTCTGCCCCAGGATGAGGCCTCATGACGGGCCACAGTGAGTGATCGAGCGGAGAAGTGACTGAGGCTGGAACTAGCATTCTCCTCAGGACTAGTCACACTTCAGCTACTAGACCCTCTCCCGCCCTCTGTCACCCCTCACTCTGAACTGAAGAGCCCTGGCCGCTTCCTCTGCTCCTGCAGGACTTGACTGATCCCTTTCTCCACTGCTCGTTGCTCCTGTGAGCCAAGTTCTGTTTGAGTTCTGGTGGTGTCCGGCCTGTCCAGTGCTGACTTGTGAGGCTGTCCCCCAGCCGCCCTCTCTGTGCCTGTGTGGGAAGCCCAGCTCTGCTGGAAGAAGATGGCCTCTTTGAGCTGGCTTTGGGCTTCCTGGACAGACGGGTCAGAGCAGTGGACAGGGACTGGGAAGGACACAGGGGAGGAGAGAGGCTGTCTCCAGATTGTCTGTGAGCTGCCAGGGTCTGTCCCTCCCCCTCCCCAGGGAAACAGAACTCAGGAAAAACTGGGCATCTTTGTTAGTGGCACCAGCACTAACCTTGCCGCTCCCAACTCACCATGTCCTAACTCGCTGGGTTCCAGTAAGCCACCTGGTGGCCCTGAGCCCCCTGGGTGCTGAAGTGGGTCCACTCTGCCTGTGTGCCTGTGGGCCACCTGACCCCTCCAGGCTCTGCGCCCTTCCCTGCTGGGTGCCTTCTCGTGTCTCTGGGCCTCCAGCTGTGGTGGACAGGATTCTCTGCCAGAAGGAAGCTGTTTCTGTTGAGAAGTTACATAAGATTGTCGGCACAAACATACTGATTTTATGCTCCTTTGCATCTAAAAATAAAGCCGGGTTCAAGTCCTTTCTTTATCTCCGTCCTTTCTGACTCCCTCGTTCCTCAGGCTGCCCTGTAGGACTGCTCCTGTGCTTCCTTCCCCCCAGGATTCACCTGTTTCCTTGCCTGCCGCACCCCTCCCTCAGTGAGTCTGTCCCCTCAGCCCCTGGCCATCTCCAGGAGGCCTTCTCAGCTTGCCCAGTGGGGTGGGCCTGGCTTCTCTGTCTCTTTAGCTCCTGTGACCTTGGGGACACCTCAGGGTTACTGCTGGAACTGTTTTGTGCCCCAGGGTTAGTTGCAGCAAAGGCTTGAGAGTGGCAGGGGTCTTTCTTCACATAGCCACTTCCAGATAGCCACTGGCTCTGGCTCTGTCTTCTCTGCCTCTGCTGCTGCTTTCTGTCCTGCCCAAGTCCAGTTGTGGCATTGATGCCGGTTCTGGTGACGGTGGAAATGTGGTTCCTGTGTGGTGTTGCATAAAAAGGATTTTATAAGACCCACGTTTGGAGAAGCTTAGGTTGTTGCAGTAAGATTTTTCGGGGTTGAAATAGAAGATTGCTCACAGGTTTCCAGTATCTTATTGCCGTCTGGCTCACCATGAAAAGAGTTCAGTCTTGTCTTCAGCAAGTCCAATATAAAGACTGGAGTCCAGATATTCGCACCATGATGTAGCCCGTATCAAAGCTTAGTCCAGTCCAGGTGCTGTTCAGCGCTCATACTTGGGAGGCGTCTGGCTGCCAGCCCATGCAGCCTGGGAGCAAATGAGGCCAGCTCGTGTCTCTCAGCCGAAAGGCAGAGGAAAGGGCAAAAAGGGCTGAATCTCTTTTTGGCCTCTGTTTGTATTGTTGGGCTCGGAAGGACTAGCTTTTCTTGATCCAACAAATCAGTTTCTTTATTTCTTCTACTAACCAATTAGATTCTTCTAGACTAGTCTGATAGGCCTCTGTGGTTGCCGTTCTGACTTCCACTGAGCATAGAAGCACTTTCTCCCATCAGCTCACCAGGTGGGAAGTGCCTTCGGGAGATTCCTCCCCAGTGGCTAGAAACTAAGTCCAGAGGGCTAAGGCCACAGTGGACTTTGAGGGCCCAAGGGACTCCTAGAATTGCATATGAACCTGTGAATATTTTAGCCTTCTAGCAAATTAAGCTAAATGGAATGCTGAAGCTTCTTAACTAAAGCAGGCTTTCCAAGTTTTATAAAATATAATGTCCAGCCTGACCAGGAGGTGCAGTGGATAGAACGTCGGACTGGGACGTGGAGGACCCAGGTTCAAAACCCTGAGGTCGCCGGCTTGAGCGCAGGCTCATCTGGTTTGAGCAAGGTTCACCAGCTTGAGCCCAAAGTCGCTGACTTGAGCAAGGGATAACTCAGTCTGCTGTAGCCCCGCGGTCAAGGCACATATGAGAAAGCAATCAATGAACAACTAAGGTGTCGCAAGGAAGAATTGATGCTTCTCATCTCTCTCTCTTCCTGTTTGTCTCTAACTATTCCTCTCTCTCTGTCTCTCTCTCTCTCACACACACATATAAAATGTCCAACTCTGTTACTTTCTTCCCCCATCAGTATCTAGCTACCTGCCCATGTTAACACTGTCTACCTGAAAGGATCTGTTTTCTGTGAAGGCAGAGGCATAGAAATGCCAGAGAAAGGTAGCTGGAATATAGGCCAAGCACAGAAAAGAAAGAGGAAATTTAGTTCTCTAGTTTAGCACTTGTTCTCACCCTGAGTCCCTGAGGCCTCATGCTAGGAGCCGTCCCTGGCTGCTTTTTCTGCTCACCTACGTGTCCATTTGGCTGTACCTTCACCACATCCAAATAGAACCGCTCTTCCCCTCCAGTGTTACCAGCACTCTGGTCCAACCACGTTTCCTCTGCCGGCCTCACCTTCAGGTCAGAGTGCTCTGGTGAGCTCCAAGCAGTCTGCCCCTCTCTCCCCACCGTACTGACCACCTCCTCTGGCCCAGCAGGCGGTGGTCCTGAGGTCTCCCTCGGGACTACCAGCAGGCCCGCCCACCAGCTCTTTCAGGCCAGACCCAGCTCATTCCTGCCTGGGGGCCTCAGAACCGTCCAGAGGGCCTGTGCTAGGACTTTGTGTGTGTCCACCCGCCCAGGCCCTCCTAGCTCCTGCTTGCTTTCCTTTCATTCCTGTCACTTGTCACTACCTGACATCAGTCAGTTCTTTGATTTTCTCTTATTTTCATTCACTACTATAAGAATAGAGTGAACTTTTCTTGGCGGTGGGGGGGTTTGTCCTCTTCTTACCTCTCCGCAGCACCAGCTGAGGACAGTGCCCCCCCAACAAAGTAGATGCTTGGTGAGTGGCTGTCAATTAACATGTGCCTGTTGAGGCTGGGCTGTGAAAACCTCTTTCTCTTGCCATCAGTAAGTACGATTATAAATGTAAAGTGGAGGAAGATAGGCTCATGGGTCCAGACACGAGTTGAACAGGTGACAGTGTACTTCCTCCAGGAGTCTTCGAGGTCAGCTCCCAGACTGTGACTCACCAGCAACAGAGGCTGAGACAAGGGACATTTGTGCAGGTGGAAGAGCCAGGGAGAAACCAGGACAGGCAGAACTATGAAGGCGGGATTTACTGGTTTGACTGATGGGGGAAAGATCTATTTACTTCAGGGGCTGGAGCTAAGGAAATAGCTTTCTGGTTCTGGGTTAGCAGGCCGGTGTGCTCAGCTGTACCAACACTGTGTAAAGCAGAAGGCTCATACTTATAGCAGTGGTTTGTTTGAGTGTAGTGTGTACGCGACCTCATCACACCTCACAGGAAACTAGTTCTGCTATTGTTTAGCTGTATCTGTGGTGTGGGGTTCTGATACCCATAGCAGAGGAGACGTCAGGGTTCCGATGCCCTGTAGCGGAGGAGAACGTCAGGGTTCCGATGCCCTGTAGCGGAGGAGAACGTCAGGGTTCAGGGTTCCGATGCCCTGTAGCAGAGGAGACGTCAGGGTTCTGATACCCTGTAGCGGAGGAGACGTCAGGGTTCCGATGCCCTGTAGCAGAGGAGACGTCAGGGTTCCGATGCCCTGTAGCGGAGGAGACGTCAGGGTTCCGATGCCCTGTAGCGGAGGAGAATGTCAGGGTTCCGATGCCCTGTAGCGGAGGAGAATGTCAGGGTTCCGATGCCCTGTAGCGGAGGAGACGTCAGGGTTCCGATGCCCTGTAGCGGAGGAGAACGTCAGGGTTCAGGGTTCCGATGCCCTGTAGCAGAGGAGACGTCAGGGTTCTGATACCCTGTAGCGGAGGAGACGTCAGGGTTCCGATGCCCTGTAGCGGAGGAGACGTCAGGGTTCCGATGCCCTGTAGCGGAGGAGACGTCAGGGTTCCGATGCCCTGTAGCGGAGGAGAATGTCAGGGTTCCGATGCCCTGTAGCGGAGGAGAATGTCAGGGTTCCGATGCCCTGTAGCGGAGGAGACGTCAGGGTTCCGATGCCCTGTAGCGGAGGAGAATGTCAGGGTTCCGATACCCTGTAGCGGAGGAGACGTCAGGGTTCCGATACCCTGTAGCGGAGGAGACGTCAGGGTTCCGATGCCCTGTAGCGGAGGAGACGTCAGGGTTCCGATGCCCTGTAGCGGAGGAGACGTCAGGGTTCCGATGCCCTGTAGCGGAGGAGACGTCAGGGTTCCGATGCCCTGTAGCGGAGGAGAACGTCAGGGTTCCGATGCCCTGTAGCGGAGGAGACGTCAGGGTTCCGATGCCCTGTAGCGGAGGAGACGTCAGGGTTCCGATGCCCTGTAGCGGAGGAGACGTCAGGGTTCCGATGCCCTGTAGCGGAGGAGACGTCAGGGTTCCGGTGGAGAGAGCATGCTCTGGGATACTGTGCTTTTTTGTTTGTGGCCGGATGTTGTTCCTACCTTTGATCTGAGGGTGGGAAATGGGAAGAGGTAGGAAGCGGGGGGGGGGGGGGGGGTGTCTCTACTCACTGGGGAGGACCTCACACAAGACCACCTGAGCTGGGCCAGAGTTGACCAGGCTCCATCTGTAGAATGACCACTGCCACACAGTGAGCATGTTGACTCAAATGAGGCTCTTCTTTCTTCCTGGAATCCCAGGTTGCCCTGGACACACACACATGTGTGTGTGTGTGTGTGTGGGTGTGTGTGTGTGTGTGTGTTCTCAAATATACATAGCATAAACTTTGCCGTCTTAACCATTTTCAGCGGCACTAAGTACATTCACATTGTTGTGCTGCCTCACCGTCCATCTTCAGTCTCCCCAGACTGAAATTTCATGCCAGTTAAACAATATTTGTTCTTTTGTGTCTGAGGTATTTCACTTAACACAAGGTTTTCAAGGTTCATCCGTGTTGTAGCATATGTCAGAATGTCATTTCTTTTTTACAGCTGAATAATATTCCATTGTGTGTATATATCACATTTTGTTTATCCATTCATCGGTCAGTGGACGCTGGGTTGCTTCCACCTTTTGGCTGTTGTGAAGAATGCTGCAATGAGTATGGTGTACAAATATCTATCTGAGACCCTTATCTCAGTTTCTTTGGGTGTATGTACAGAAGTACAATGCTGGATGATACAGTAATTCTGTTTAACATTTTGGGGAACTGCCACACTGTTCTGCACAGTGGCTGCACTTGTCTTCCCATCAGCAACTCACACGGTTCTAATTTTTTCATGTTCTTGTCAACGTATGTTTTCAGCATTTTTATTATAACCAACCTAGTAGGTGTGAAGTGGTTTTTTTGTTTTTGTTTTTAAGTGAGAGGAAGGAAGATAATGAGATAGACTCCTGCATGTGCCCTGACTGGGATCCACCCGGCAACCCCTGTTTGGGGCTGATGCTCAAATCAGCTGAGCTATTTTAGCACCTGAAACTGATGCTCAGACCAACTAAGCTATCCTCAGTGCCCGGGGCATACACTCAAACCAGTTGAGCCACTGTCTACAGGAGGGGGAGAGAGAAGAGGAGAGAGGGAGGGGGAGACAAGCAGATGGTTGCTTCTCTTGTGTGCCCTGAGAATTGAAGCTGGGGCATCCATATGCTGGGCTGATGCTCTATCCACTGAGCCACCAGCCAGGGCTCATTGTGGGAGAGACAGAGAGAGTCAGAGAGAGGAACAGACAGACAGGAAGGGAGAGAGATGAGAAGAATCAATTCTTTGTTGCAGTTCCTTAGTTGTTCATTGATTGATTTCTCATATGTGCCTTGACCGGGGGGGGGGGGGGGGGGGCTACAGCAGACCGAGGGACCCCTTGCTCGAGCCAGCGACCTTGGGCTCAAGCTGGTGAGCCTAACTCATACCAGATGAGCTCGCACTCAAGCTGGCAACCTTGGGGTCTTGAACCTGGGTCCTCCACATCCCAGTCCGATGCTCTATCCACTGTGCCACCGCCTGGTCAGGCTCATTGTGGTTTTAATTTGCATTTCCCTAATAGTTAATGATGCTGAGTATCTTTTCATGTGCTTATTGGCCCATTTACATATCTTCTTTGGAGAAATGTCTATCCAAGTCTTTTATTTTTCTTTTCTGTTGTAAGAGTTCTTTATATATTCTGTACATTATTTTTTTCTATTTTTAATTTTTCTTAGCAAAGGAGAGAGAAAGAGGGACAGACAGACAGGAATGGAGAGGGATGAGGAGCATCAACCCATAGTTGCAGCACCTTAGTTGTTAAATTGATTGCTTTCTCATATATGCCTTGACCAGGCAGCTTCAGCTGAGCCAGTGACCCATTGTTTAAACCAGTGACCTTGGGCTTCAAGCCAGCAGCAACCTTTGGGCTCAAGCTGGTGAGCCTGCACCCAAGCCGATGAGCCTGCGCTCAAGCCAGTGACCTTGGGGTTTTAAACCTGGGTCCTCAGCATCCTGGGTCAGTGGTCTATCTCCTGTGCTACCACCTGGTCAGGCTATTCTGTATATTCTTTATTTGCAAGTATTTTCTCCCATTCTGTGTATTGCCTTACACTCTCTTGATAGTGTCCTTAAACGCACAAAAGCTTTTCATTTTTATAAAGTCCAATTTATGCATTTGTTTCTTGTTGCTTGTGCTTTTGGTGTCATAGTCATCGTCAAATCCAGTGTTATGCATCTGTTGCCCTTGATCTCCTAAGAGTTTTATAGCTTTTGCTCTTACATGTAGTCTTTGACCCAGTCTGAGTGTTGTGCATGGAGTAGTGAGCACTTGGTTCCTGTGGAGCTCTGCTGGGCGGTGTGACGAGGCGGTGGGAGGCAGTTCTTCCCTGCGTCCCTCTGCCCCCGGTCTTAGGAGCAGGTTGGGGCTGGCTGGGTGGTGATGGTCTCCAAAGGAAAGCTCCCCTGGCAGAGGGCCCTTTGCCTCTGAGTGGGAGCCTGGGCATCTTGGTACCCGGCCAGCGGCCTGAGCCAACAGGTCTGGCACAGCAGGTACGAGAAAGAACTTCCTGGCCTTGGCAGTCAGCGAAAAGGGTCCTTGTTGTGTCCTTTTCTCCTTTAAAAAAATAAGTTTAGCCGATCCTAACAATGCCCCAGAAACGCAGAGAGCTTGGCTGGTGACAAAGCCATGAATGGGTCACTTCTGCAGCACCCCCGTGCCCCTGGGGCGCTCGAGCCTGTGCAATGTTGGACTCACTCATCCCTCTTCCCACAGCTCCAAGGTTGCAGGCACAGTGTGGGCCCTGCGTTGAACACAGCTCCTTTTGCTGTCTGGGATTAGCAAGTGCTCCCCTGTATTGTGGGGTCCTTTCTGCGGAATACGTGGAAGCCCTGAATGCCTCAGAAAGTCCACTGTGCCCCTCAGTGGGGCCAGAGCTGAATCTTGAAAGAGGGAGGTGACAGGAGTGTCATCTCCAGCGGGGGACAGCTCTCAGCAGCGCTCAGCTCTGCCTCTGTGGAGACGCATGCGAGCCTGGTAGTAGGTCAGAAGTTAGCTCCGGGGGTGGTCCTAGCCGCTGTGGTCTCCTTCTGCGGGAGCACTGATATGCCCCGGCGGGTTAGGAGCTGAACCTGGGCTCCAGTCCTCAGCTTCTCTGGGCCTCAGCTCCCATGTCTGGAGCGTGGGGAAGGGAGGGGCCCAGCACCTTCCAGCCCTGGGGTGGAGGCAGCAGTGGTGAGTCTTCTTCTGCAGGAGCCCGAGCGGGTCCACGCTTCTCTTCTCACAGGGCCTGGCCCCCTTGCTGCCTCACCCACCTTGACTATTTCTGTACCTGGGCAATGTTCTGTTTTGTTTTTAAGTATTCACAGGGTTGTAAGTCATCACCACAGTCTCATTTTAGAACATTTTTCATTCCCCCTCTGCCAGTGAAATCCTGTGCCCCTCAGGTACCACCCTCTCACTTCCCCTCGCCCCTGGCAACCACGAATCAATCTGCTTTCTGTCACTGTTGATTGACCTGTTTTGGACAGTTCACAGTAATGGAATTATGCAGTGTGACCACACCCACTCCATGCTTTCAGTGTCCTCATCTGCTGGTTGCTACAGTGCTGGCCCCGGGTGATGGCACCCTGAGCTCCTGGGCATGAGCTTCCCTCTCTGGGCCCCGAACCTCCTTCAAGCCAGCTCCTCCGTCGCGTGCGTGCCCTCAGATAGTGGAGGACTGGTAACCGTCAGGCTTTGTACTCGTGCCACCCTGCTAGTCGCTTAACAAATGTGGGGTTTGGTGTGGTGAGGTATTCCTATTTTATAAATAGAACATTTATAAATAGAATACTTATCACATATTATATAGTATGAAATATTTATTTAGAAATAAAGCCTACACCCTGGCCAGTGGCTCAGTGGATAGAGTGTCGGCCCAGGTGCTGAGGATAGCTCCATTGGAGCACATCAACCTCAGGTGCTAAAAATAGCTCGGTGCTTGAGCGTCGGCCCAAGACGGTTGCTTGGTGGATTCCAGTTGTGGCACATGCGGGAGTCTGCCTCACTATCTCCCCTCCTCTCACCTAAAATAATAACAAATAAAAAAATTATAAAGTAGAGGTAAAGCATAAATATTTACATATTATAAATGAATCTGCAGTATGTTAGAGGGTTGGTTTGTTCAACATGTCATTCAGTGATGTGCTGAAGTTAATTTCACACCAGCATAGGTGTATAGAGAGGTGTATGGAGGAAAATTTCCTCAAGGACCTCGCAGTCTACCATGGAGAACAGATGGGCAGGCTCCTGAGTGGACTAGGGCCTAAATGTAGGGTCATCTACTTCAGAGAGGACAGATGACCGCCCAGGAGGTGAGGGATATGAAGCAGGCATTTCTGTCGGGGGACTGCTGTGAAGGAGTCTAGCCTGTTTGACAGGTAACTGTGGGTCACCTAGGCCTGTAAGCAGGGGCAGGAGTTGAGGCGGGGGTGGTTGAGGCTTCAGACACAGGGAAGAGAGCTTGGGCTTGTGGCTCTAGGAGCAGTTGAAATAGAGAGTGGCCTGGTCAGATCTATACATCTGAAAGGTCTTTCTGGGGCAGTACTGATGACTGTGGGGAGATCATTCTGACCAAGGCTGGCCTAGTTCCAGCCCCGCCCCAGCCCCCCTGTCTGAACAATGCCAAGGGTCCAAGTGTCCAAGCACTGTGGCTGGAAGAATGGAGTCCACAGACCTTATGCTGTGTGCCAGCTGCTTATGCTGCACTCCCACAGAGGAAATCCCAGGTGTGGGGCTCCCGCCTCCCTGCCTTGTTCTGGTTAGTGAGGAAAGGGACAAGGAGCATGCAGCACTTAGACCTGGGCCCTGTGTGCCAGGAGCTTGTGGGGAGAGGGGCCAGGCAGTGCAGGGAGAGTGTCTGGGGCCCCACAAAGGGCAGACACTCCCTCACACCCTCCCCTCTGCTGGAGTGTGCGGGGAGCGCAGGCTCTGGTCTTCCTGAGTGCTTTTAGCTGGGCGCCGCGAGGCATGGACGATGTGTGTGAGCTGCTTGTCCTTAGACCCCTTGGTCTGGCGCGTCATTTACAAGAGCCTACTGTGAGCCATTGCAGAGCCAGCAGCTGCCCTCCAGTGTTGGCTTGGGGACCTGGCTCTCCCTCCTCTCCCAGGTGGTCAGTGATGCCTAGAGCTCCGCCCATCCAGCCAGGTGGTCAGTGATACCTAGAGCTCCCTCCCCTCCAGCCAGGTGGTCAGTGACATCTAGAGCTCCCTCCCATCCAGCCAGGTGGTCAGTGACACCTAGAGCTCCTCCCATCCAGCCAGGTGGTCAGTGACACCTAGAGCTCCTCCCATCCAGCCAGGTGATCAGTGACATCTAGAGCTCCCTCCCATCCAGCCAGCCCTGAGCCCCAGCGCAGACAGATGTGGTCCCTTCCTCACTGAGCCCCAGTGCAGACAGATGTGGTCCCTTCCTCACTGAGCCCCAGCGCAGACAGATGTAGACCCTTCCTCACTGAGCCCCAGCGCAGACAGATGTGGTCCCTTCCTCACTGAGCCGCAGTGCAGATGTAGACCCTTCCTCACTGAGCCCCAGTGCAGATGTAGACCCTTCCTCGCTGAGCCCCAGCATAGACAGATGTGGACCCTTCCTCACTGAGCCCCAGCGCAGACAGATGTGGTCCCTTCCTCGCTGAGCCCCAGTGCAGACAGATGTGGTCCCTTCCTCGCTGAGCCCCAGTGCAGACAGATGTGGACCCTTCCTCACTGAGCCCCAGCATAGGCAGATGTGGACCCTTCCTCACTGAGCCCCAGCGCAGACAGATGTGGTCCCTTCCTCGCTGAGCCCCAGTGCAGACAGATGTGGTCCCTTCCTCACTGAGCCCCAGTGCAGACAGATGTGGTCCCTTCCTCACTGAGCCCCAGCGCAGATGTAGACCCTTCCTCACTGAGCCCCAGCGCAGACAGATGTGGTCCCTTCCTCACTGAGCCCCAGCGCAGACAGATGTAGACCCTTCCTCACTGAGCCCCAGCGCAGACAGATGTGGTCCCTTCCTCGCTGAGCCCCAGTGCAGACAGATGTGGTCCCTTCCTCACTGAGTCCCAGTGCAGACAGATGTGGACCCTTCCTCACTGAGCCCCAGCGTGGACAGATGTGGATTGGACGGTAGTGCTGCCTCTCTCCCAAGGCTGCCGTCGGGGTGAGCGAGTCAGAGCCTGTTCCTGCTTGTTTAGAGCCCTGCCCAGCCAGCTAATGACCAGTGTGATCCCTGCTGCAGGGCCTTTCACTGAAAGGTGGGTTCTTGCTCTCCCTGCCGCATGCTGTGCTCCTGCTCCTGGCCGTGTCAGACGAGCTTGCTGGCCGCCATCACCAGGTTTCCCTACTCCTTAAACGGTTGTGGCGTGTATGAGGAAAAATAATACAGTATGCATACATGCAGTAAAGATTTTTTCGTAATTTTTATTTCACACACGTGTGCGTGAATCCCAGCGTGAGATGAGCCGCTGAGAAGCGTGAACTGTTGGAGGAGCTCTGACAGTGGATGAGGTGTGCTTCCCCTTGAAGAGGCTCTTTCTGGTTGCGATGTTGTGAACACTCTTTGCCAGGAGGGACGTCTTTGTTACTGTGGGAGTCGTGCTTTCCTAGCTGAAGGGGGGTAGAGAGCGGGGGCAGGATGGATGATTCCCAGTCCTTGGGGTCTTGCAGACGGGCCGCATGTAGTTCTTGCACACAGCTGCCTGAAGCGCGGCTGCCCCCACCCTTCAGTAGCTCTGAGTGGCCCCTCTCTGCATTTCTGTTACTTTCCTCTCCTTTCCCTTTGGTTCTGAGAAGCACGCCTTCCCACACTCCCAAGACCCAGCGAGAACTGAAGGGGGCCTGCTTTCCTCAAGCACACCTCCTTGTGCCAGGGGCCGGCATGCCGGCTCCAGGTGGTGAGGCTGCTGCAGCAGGGTTCCCTAAGCAGGTCTTTGCTGCAGGTGCCCGCTGCAGGTGCCCGCTGCAGTGGGCACTGGTTCCCTCCGCTCCCGTGGGCCAGTGGCGGATGATAAGCAGGAAGGCTGGGTCCTCATGGGGGGGGTGTCAGGTCCCTGGAGAGAGACTGTCCTGTGTCCTCCTGCTTGGTCACCTCATGCTGACATCGTCTCAGCCCTTGAGCAGCTCTGCCGTCGTAGCTGGTACAGGAAGGAGGGGCCAGGAGGGATCCAGAGTTCTCCAGCTTGCTGACATTGCTGGGTGAGGACTGAACCCATGAGTGGAGTTGGGTGGCTTGCAGACAGCCATCCATTTTTGGAAAGTGAAACAAGCAAAAATAGGTAATGCTCAGCCTCCCAGGAGGCCTGGATTCCTAACCCCTGGAGGTGCAGAACTAGGGCAGGAAGATTTTTGGACAGAGCTGACCTGACCTCACTGCTGACAGCACTGGGAGTGAGGGGCTTCTTCTTGTTGGATTTGGGTTACAGCCTAGATAGTTGCCCTTGATCCTCAGCACAGGTGCCAGGGGGAGCTGGGACACAGACTGTTAAGGAACAGTCCTCAGAGTTCTGAGAGCGCAGATGGGTGTGGCCTTCCCCTGCACAGAGGCAGGGAGGGCCTGACCCAGGCCTGGGGGCTGTCTGGGGACCCTTGGTGGACTCTGCCTCAGCTCTGTGAGTGGGGGAGACACATAGCTGAGTGTGGAGTAGTGAAGAGGCAAATGGGGTGACAGCCAACCTCAGAAGTTGGCGAGGCCTGTTTTTGGTGTCGTTGGTGAGAAGATGCCAGGGGCCAGGTCCTTGTGTTCAGGAAGCACAGAGGACAGCGAAGGCATCGGGAGGTGCTGCTGGTAGGTGCAGAAGGCACTCTCCATGATCTGCCAGTGTGTACCTGGACCAGCTTTCCCTTTTTTTATTTTTATTTTTTATTCACTTTTTCAGAGAGGAGAGGGAGAGAGAGAGAGAAAGGAGAGACAGAGAGAGAAGGGGGGAGGAGCTGGAAGCATCAACTCCCATATGTGCCTTGACCAGGCAAGCCCAGGGTTTCGAACCGACGACCTCAGCATTTCCAGGTCGACACTTGATCCACTGCGCCACCACAGGTCAGGCCTGCTGCTTACTCTCTGCTCCTTTTTCTGCGTGTGAAATAGTACTAGATAAGGCCTGCCTCGTGGTAAGTAACGCTTAAGGAGGCATGAAAGAGGTCATTATGTGATCCTGACACATAGGTAGTAAATAAATGTTCGTTTTCTTCAATCCTAGCTTTTTTGATTTTGCCTTTTATTGACACTTCTGGAAGGAGGTAGAGCCCTAATTTTGCACATAAAGAAACTGAGGCCCAGGGAAGTCTTGCCGTGCAGTTGATGACAGAGTCCTGTGACTATATCCAGCTTTAGAGCCGGCCAGGAATCTTGTCTAGGTGGTAGCCATGTATCCAGTGAAAATATCTACTGTGCACAAAGGAGTGGGGAGTTTGGTGGCCTCGAGCCCTGGAACAGCAGTATTTAAACAGGTGTGCATGCCTCCAGGGGGCCTGCCAGGTGGTCAGGAAAGAAGATAATACTACAATTTCTATTGATGTCTTATTGTTCCCACAGAACTCACCTATGTGTTCGCGTGTGTTAGATGTGTTAGAGTCTGTAACCCACTGCAGCGATTTTCACCAGTGTGCTGCATGAGTTTTTAAACACACGCAGTACCTATTTAGTCAGGAGCACTGACCTCTCTTCCCTTAGAATCTCAGATTGTCAAATAATGACAGCAGCCAATACAACAGCTGTGAAGTGAATCAAAACTTATGCCTGTTTTTGTCAGACTGGTGGCATAGGTGGTGTGTGCTGGTACCGTTTGTTGTCAGACCAGAGGCCATGGGTTAGGGTGGGCATCCGGGCCAAGTGAAAAGACAAGGTGCCTTGGTAAAGCCCCTCTGCCACCCCCTTGCTCCGCTCTGTGATCCTGCTCCTGGCTCGTGCTGGAAACAAGTCCACTGGATGTGCCCACATGTCACAGCTCACGGCCTCAGTCCTCACAGTGGGGCACTGCATCAGTGTCCTCTTTCCACACACGAGGACCCACCGCAGAGAGACTTGTGTGCTTGTCATTGCCAGCAATGAGTGTGCACTTCTGCATGGGAAAGGCTGAGCTCTCAGAGGGCAGAGGTCACCACCCTTCATTTGCCCACGGAGGGCATGATGCCAGAGCAGGCCTGGGCTGAGCACCTGTGCAGAGGGAAAGGCCTGAGCCAGAGCAGGGAGGCTGGGGCGGCCGGAAGGACCTGACTCAGAGCCAGGCCTGACTGCCCTGGGCTGGGGGGTGGATGCTGGCCTCTGTGAGCAGCTCTCCTCCGGGGAGATGGATGCAGGCCCAAGGCGCACGTGGGCCTCCCCAGCCGGAAGGACCGTGCTGACTGCCCTGGGCTGGGGGGTGGATGCTGGCCTCTGTGAGCAGCTCTCCTCCGGGGAGATGGATGCAGGCCCAAGGTGCACGTGGGCCTCCCCAGCCAGAAGGCAGGTGGGTGGGTCACTGGCTACCTCCCTCACCGTCGGCTCCTGAGGAGTCCCCTATGTTTGCCTATAGGATAACCCACCAAGCTCCTTTTTCCAGCTCAAGGACCCCCCCCCCCCAGGAATGCCTGGGAAAGATGCTGCAGGACTGTATCACTCATGGGGAGCACTGTGCTTTGTATGGGTGTGGCTTAGCCTGAGAAGAGGGGCTCTTGTCCCTCCTCCTGTCCCCATCTGGGGGTCATTTCTGAGGCTGGATGTTCTCTGAACACATCCTAGGGTAACAGCTCTCTCTACACCTGCAGTCAGAGGCCTCCCTGAGGGTTCACGCTTGGCCCTCTTGCCCTGCCACCTCCACCTGAGCTCGGGCAAGGCTGACGGGCTGAGCTCAGGAGCCCCATAGGGAAAGGCTCTGGACCTGTGAGCCTGACTCCTTCCACCTCCTGTGGACCAGACAGCAGGCGCCTGTGGGAGCGAGGGCTCTGGGAACCCACCACCCCAGACACTGGAGATGAGGACGGAGGTGGCAGGGGGTCAGAAGAGTTCTGAGGTCAGCCTGGAAAGTTACCAGGAAGATCACATGAGCTCAAGCTGGGGTGTCCGAGAGCTTCTACCTTCCTTTTGGACACACGGGAAAGGTTTTCCAGTAGTGGGAGTAGTCAGTTTGGGCTCCGCAACCACCGCAGACCCAGCGTCCTGTCAGACGAGGCCCCTGCCCTGGCACAGGGAGCTCACAGCTGGGGGGGGGGCTCCTCTCAGAGCTCCGGGAGGGAGGCTCCAGGGACAGGGAGCTCACAGCTGGGGGGGGGGGCTCCTCTCAGAGCTCCGGGAGGGAGGCTCCAGGGACAGGGAGCTCACAGCTGGGGGGGGGGGGGGCTCCAGGGAAGCAGCCCGCACACGGCTGCTGTGGCCTCTCCTCCCACGGCTGCCTCTCCACATGCAGCACGAGGGTTTGCTGAGCTCCCGGGCCCCTCAGTGGAGAAGCTGGTAACTGCCCCCCCCAGCTCCAACAGTGCCCTGTCCCCTTTCCAAACACATCATCATGTTGGGGTGTTGGGGGAAAGTGGAGGCCAGAAGGTCCTCTTGGCTGACCCTTAACCTCAGTAGGAATTTCTCAAAGCCGTCTTTTCTTGTCTGGTTGTCTGTCCCTAGTGTTAGTGTCTGTCATTATTGTTCTTGCACTGCCAGGCAGCCTCACAGGACTTCTCACAGGCAGTCTTGGAAGGGGGCCCCTAGCCCTGCAGCCCACCTTCCCGGGGCGGGGGCTCTGTCTGGCCCCCTGACCTCATACTAGCCAGGCTGCTTTGAAAGCCCCCCTGGAGTGCCTCCTCTGGAAGAGGGCTCTGTGAGACCAGGCTCTGCTGCCTCGGACGTCCCAGCTGTCCTCCGGGACTGGCTCCTTCCTGTCTCTCCCCTCCCTCAGCACGAGCTGGAGTATTGTTTTCCAGCAAGGAAGGAATGTCCAGCTGGGTATCCTCTGAGAAGAGCAAGCCTGTCCCCCTCCTTCCTGGGGTGGGGGCTGGGTGAGGCAGAGCACACCCTGTGCCTCTGTTGTAATGGGGGGATCCATGTGGCTGTGAGAGGTTCAGGTGTCTGCCATGAAGCCACAGGGGGCAGAGAGGGCTTTGGGATGTGGGGACGGTCCATGCTCCCTTACTGCACCCCTTAGAACTGACCCCTGAGTGTCCCTGCCTCATCTTCTTGCAGCCCACGACCCTCCCTCAGGGCACTATCAACATGAACCAGTGCACAGACGTGGTGGACGGAGAGGGCCGGACAGGCCAGAAGTTCTCCCTGTGCATTCTGACCCCTGAGAAGGAGCATTTCATCCGGGCAGAGACCAAGGAGATCATCAGCGGGTGAGTCTGCTCCAGGCATCGTGGGAACTGCAGGTTCCTGGACCGTTCCCCTTTGGCGTACTCACGCAGAATCGCACCCCGTTCTTCCCTGAGTCTGCTCCTCTGATCCCCTCTCTCCACACCACCACCGTGTGCCCAGTCCCCACCCCGGACATCGCTCCCCCACCCTGGCCTCTGCATCGTCCCCGCGGCCACGCGCTCACCACCCCATGTCCACGCACTCACCGCCCCGTGTCCACGCGCTCACCGCCCCGTGTCCACGCGCTCACCACCCCGTGTCCACGCGCTCACCGCCCCGTGTCCACGCACTCCCCCACCCTGGCCTCTGCATCGTCCCGTGTCCACGCGCTCACTACCCCGTGTCCACGCGCTCACCGCCCTTGCCTCTGCATCGTCCCGTGTCCACGCGCTCACCGCCCCGTGTCCACGCGCTCACCACCCCGTGTCCACGCGCTCACCGCCCTTGCCTCTGCATCGTCCCGTGTCCACGCGCTCACCACCTCGTGTCCACGCGCTCACCACCCCGTGTCCACGCGCTCACCGCCCTTGCCTCTGCATCGTCCCGTGTCCACGCGCTCACCGCCCCGTGTCCACGCGCTCACCACCCCGTGTCCACGCGCTCACCGCCCTTGCCTCTGCATCGTCCCGTGTCCACGCGCTCACCACCTCGTGTCCACGCGCTCACCACCCCGTGTCCACGCGCTCACCACCCCGTGTCCACGCGCTCACCGCCCTTGCCTCTGCATCGTCCCGTGTCCACGCGCTCACCACCTCGTGTCCACGCGCTCACCACCCCGTGTCCACGCGCTCACCGCCCTTGCCTCTGCATCGTCCCGTGTCCACGCGCTCACCACCCCGTGTCCACGCGCTCACCGCCCTTGCCTCTGCATCGTCCCGTGTCCATGCGCTCACCGCCCCGTGTCCACGCGCTCACCGCCCTTGCCTCTGCATCGTCCCGTGTCCACGCGCTCACCGCCCCGTGTCCACGCGCTCACCGCCCTTGCCTCTGCATCGTCCCGTGTCCATGCGCTCACCACCCCGTGTCCACGCGCTCACCGCCCCGTGTCCACGCGCTCACCGCCCTCGCCTCTGCATCGTCCCGCATCCACGCGCTCACTGTTCCGCGTCCACGCGCTCACCGTCCCGTGTCCACGCGCTCATCACGGCTGCCCCCTTGAGTCCTGCGTGCCTGAGGCCTCCCTCTACTGGCACAGCCTGGCTGCCATGTCCTCCTTAAGCCTCTTACTGGCTCCTTCTCTGTCCTCACTGCACCCTAACCTCTGTCACTCGGCCACCAGGGCTCAGTCTCCACAGCACTGTAGCCTTGCCCGCCCCCTACCTAACACCCCAGCACCGGCGGGTCAAGTCCAATATGTCGGCTGCCTTGGAGACCGCGTCCCAGTCCCCAACCCCTCTCCCACCACCCGGGGCCTGAAGGGCCACCTCTGGGCCCGCACTCTGGCCCTTCCTCAGTCTGAAATACCTCGTTCAGGTCACTCTCCTTGAGCCTCCCTGGCGAGGTGGTGGCTCCACCTGCTGGATCTCTTAGAAGATGGGGGTTGTCTGTGTGCTCGTCCGGCTTCTTCAGCCAGGAGTCGGCCCTGGTCAGTGGAGGCCATTTGCCAGTCGGAGTGCCCAGTGCCCACACACGGGTTACTGCAGTGCTGCTGCACTGGCACCTTGTCTGAGTGGACAGAGTGGAAGGTCTGTGGCCATCACACTCCCCTGAGCACACCCTGTGCGAAGCTTAGGGGAGACCCAGGAAGTGGAAGGCAAGCCCAGCTTTTCAGGTCACGGGCAGTCCCGGAGGGCTTGCCGTGTTTGCCTTCTGGGAACCCTGGCTCACGGGGCGTCTGCGGCCAGTTTTGCACGGCCCAGCTGCACATGGTTCACACAGTGGGCGGTGTGGCCAGAGCTCAGGCCCTGGGTCCTGGAGAACTCCACTCACCCTGCAGGGCAGAGCAGGAGGCAGATGAAGCTGAGAAGGGTTCTGGAGGAGTAAATCGTGGGTTTAGGGGGACTGGGCTGATTATTGTCAAGTAGAAGGATTGGACTGTGAAGCCATTTGTTTCGACAGCTGAAAGACTTCTGTGAGCAGTGGCCCGCCTGGGCGTTAGTGTCTCAGCTGCAGCTCTGGCCAAGGCTGCTGCCTGCGGAAGCAAGAACACATCTCAGTTTTTGTCAAGTTCAAATCCACACCATGGTAGGAGTGGAGCAGTGTCCACCCTCTGCTAGGGGTGCCAGCTCACCCCAAACCCTCCTCCCCCGGGGGAGAGGCAGGTCTGCACGTCTAGCACCCAGGGGCACCCAGGAGGACGCTTGGATTCTGCTGCTCCCTGATCTTAATCCTGCAGCCATGTAGTTTAAGGGTGTAAAGGGCTTTCCCAGAGTCCTCACTGCAGTGGGGAGACTGACTGAGGGCACCTTCCAGGTGTGAGGGACAGCGTGGAGCTGTCTGCACTTGCTGTCCTGGCCTTGTCTGGCAAGCACACCTGGGCCATGGTTTCACTGCCCAACTGGTCCCTTTGGAGACCAGGCCCACCCCTCAGAAGCTGGGCTCCAGAGACAGCTCTGGGTGACCGGTGGGACAGGAAGGTGTTGTCTGAGGTCCCGGGTAGGCTGTGGACTAGGTCAGTGAGGGAGTGCCTTGCATGTGGCATTAGAGTCATGATGGTGGCCTTGCATGTGGCATTAGAGTCATGATGGTGGCCTTGCATGTGGCATTAGAGTCATGACGGTGGCCTTGCATGTGGCATTAGAGTCATGACGATGGCCTTGCATGTGGCATTAGAGTCATGATGGTGGCCTTGCATGTGGCATTAGAGTCATGATGGTGGCCTTGCATGTGGCATTAGAGTCATGATGGTGGCCTTGCATGTGGCATTAGAGTCATGATGGTGGCCTTGCATGTGGCATTAGAGTCATGACGATGGCCTTGCATGTGGCATTAGAGTCATGATGGTGGCCTTGCATGTGGCATTAGAGTCATGATGGTGGCCTTGCATGTGGCATTAGAGTCATGACGATGGCCTTGCATGTGGCATTAGAGTCATGATGGTGGCCTTGCATGTGGCATTAGAGTCATGATGGTGGCCTTGCATGTGGCATTAGAGTCATGATGATGGCCTTGCATGTGGCATTAGAGTCATGACGGTGATGTCTGCCATTTGATGGTGCCTTCGGCAGTGGCCTGAGTCCTGTTGTCAGACACTTGGCATAGATCAGGGGTCCTGGGCTGTGCCTTGAGCCACCCTCCTGTGGTCACATCTGTCTGTAGGTACGGGACTTGCCATGTCCACGCAGTGTGGGTAGACAAGGTAGATTGGGTTCCCAGACCCAATGCCTACATGTAGGGTGGGGATAGTGGTTCCACACCTACAAACAATTCTGGTAGCCCAAGAATTCAAGACTGTTCAGACAGTCTACCAGGGGTAGCACTGGGTCCTGCAGGTTAAGGGTGCGTCCCACAAGGTGGCTCCTCCCACCCCACCTGCCACACTCTAACCAGCTAGCTGTAGATGGAGGTTCCCACAGCCCCTTCTTGGGTTCAGTTAAGTTGCTAGAATGCTCACAGAATTCAGGAAAACCTAGTTACTGGCCAGTTTATGTATTTGTTACAAAGGATCTTAAAGGATACGAGTTTGTCCTTTTGGAGTCCAGTATGTTTCTGGGCCCAAGCGTCCTGGTTCCCTAGTCTGGAAGCTCTCTGAACCCCGGCCTTCTGAGTTTTATGAAGACATCATTACATAGGCCTGTTCTAGCTATTGACTTGATCCCTTCTTCCTTCCGAGAGGTCAGGGGCTAAAATGGAAAGTTCCAGCGCTCAACTCACTTTGCTGGTTCTTCTGACAACCAGCTCTATCCTTAGGTGCTTCCAAAAGTCACCTCATGAGCACAACAAAGACATCTTTATAGGCCCTGGCCATGTGGTTCAGTGGATAAAGCATCGTCAGGGCACACCGAGGTTGTGAGTTTGATCCCCAATCAGGGCACATACAAGAAGTGACCAGTGAGAACACAACTAAATAGAGCAACTAAGTGGAACAATGAGTTGATGCTTCTCTTTCTCACTCTCAAATCAATGGGAAAAAAACTTATTTAAAAAGACGTTTTTATAGCTCTCCACACTTAGGAAATTCTAAGTGTTTCAGCAGCTATGAGCCAGGAATTATGGACATAAACCAAATATGTATGAAAAATTTATTTTGGTTATCTGAATGACTGAATATATATTTCTTATAAATCACAGTATTGCACATGGTCACTAGTGGGGACGAGACACCCAGTGCATATGCTTTCGGGGTCCCAAATGCAGACTGGTCTCTCCTAAGGGCAGGAGACTGGGGAAGTGGCTCAGGGGCACACCCAGGGCCTGAATAAGTCACCTGACTTTCCCCGTCTGGTCCTGGGTCTGACTCGCTCTCCTCCCTGTCCATCAGGCGGCTGCCCGGCCCTCTTCTCTGCAGCGCTTTTGATCTCGGACAGCACCCTCCTCATTTTCCCCACCCACGGGGAGGGACACAGGCTTCCTGTGGAGAGGCGGGTGGGCAGTGTGCTTGGAGAGGGACTTCCTTCTACCCTCCTCTGTCCTCCCTCCTCTGCCCCTGTCCCCTTCCTTGGGCTCCCTCCCTGGCCTGCTGGGTGTTCCTGCATGGCACGGCTTCTTGGCTGGGTGATGTCCGCTGTGGGTTCTGGGGCCCTGTGAGTGGGAAGTGTTTGGGTCCCTGAAGGGGTGCGGGCACTTTCTCCTGGATGGCGAGGGAGCAGGACAGCCCGTCCGGCCTTCTGCCCTGGGTCTGCCCTGAAAGGAGACCCCTGAGTGGCCTGAGGCAGCCAGGTCTTTCCCAGGGCTGGATGAAGAGAGGTGGCCGTTCTTTTCCCGTTTCTTCCTGCTGGGAGGGGATGTCCAGGGTGTTTGAAGCAGTTCTCACGTCTCAGAGGTGGACTTCAGGTGGGAATTCAATGTTGGGGGTGGTGTGCTCGCTCCTCGGTGCCTCCCAGCTGGCTCGGGGCTTTCTCCCACACTCAGTTGTCCTGGCTCTGCCTTCGAAGTTGGGGACCACGTCCCTGGTGCTCACGTCCAGCACCAGTCCCATGAGCACATGCACCCTCACTTCTCTTCCCTGGGTGTATTTTAGCATTTGTAATACATCTGGGTAACAGTGGGAACATCAGACGCTCCGTGCTGGGCTCCTGTGAGGAAGCTGCGTGCAGAGGACAGACCCGTCATTTGTTTCAGGGCCAGGTGTCTGTCCGTCTGCAGCCACAGCACAGGGGACGGACCCCAGCCTCCCTCACCACGTGCTCTGCCCGAGTCTTGGGCCTTGTTCAGGCAGTATAACCTCAGCCGGCAGTATAACCACAATGCCGGCCTCCCCTCCCCTCACGGCCTGTCCTGCAAGACCTGCAGGCGTGGTGGCTCGGCAGGGGTGCCAGCTGACAGCAGCTGGGTCAGTGTGCAGGGGTTCAGGACACCACAGGGGCCTGTCCTGCAAGACCTGCAGGCGTGGTGGCTCGGCAGGGGTGCCAGCTGACAGCAGCTGGGTCAGTGTGCAGGGGTTCAGGACACCACAGGGGCCTGTCCCTCCCCGCCATGGTCCCTGCATTCTAGGTGACTTTTCTGAGCAGTCTCTTTCCTCTCTTAGGGTTAGCTTTAAGGGGGGCCTTCTGCTGACATGAGTCCATGCCCAGAAGAAAGTTCAGCCCTATGTCAGGCTAGACAGCAGGTGAGCCCAAGCACGTGAACTCCTCGGATTACAGGAGTGAGGCCCTTTGAGAGTCTGCCTGTCTGCTGGCTTCGCAGATAACAATCATGGCCTCCTTTCTTGCTTTGGGGTTCACAGAGAACTGACCTGCAGGACCTGTGCCTCAAGTCTCTGGCTCAGGCAGCTGTTGCTTCTTTCAGCAAACGGAGCATCACCTGCTCTGGGCCGGGTTGGGTTGAAAAGAGCCCCTCAGCTCCGATGCTGATTCCACACACCCAGCCCCTTTCCTGGCCACCAGCGGTCAACTGCACAGCCAGCCTCCCTCCTCAGGCTGTCCCAGAGGCCACTGACTATGACTGGCCTCCCTCCACCCCACAGTAAAGGAGTACCTCTGAAGTTCTAGAGACACAGCCCTTTTCCCTGTCCCAGGCTTGGGGTGCTGGTCGTCACAGCGGCCCCCAGCCAGGTGCTCAGGGCGCTGCTGGTGCAGACTCTGCCTCACATCGCAGCCCAGCCCCCACGGCCAGCCTCTGCCACAGGCTGGCAGCCCCCACAGCAGCCCCTGCCACAGGCTGGCAGCCCCCACAGCAGCCCCCCTGCCACAGGCTGGCAGCCCCCACAGCAGCCCCCCTGCCACAGGCTGGCAGCCCAGCCCCCACAGCAGCCCCTGCCACAGGCTGGCAGCCCCCACAGCAGCCCCTGCCACAGGCTGGCAGCCCCCACAGCAGCCCCCACAGCAGCCCCTGCCACAGGCTGGCAGCACACCTGATGTGGACTCTGAGTGTTCTGGGAAGAGGCAGACCAGTGTTTCCTGAGGTACCATCCCTTCTGGAGAGAACACTGGGGCCATTCTTCACCAGCAGCCTCCTCCTGACCTCCGCTCCTCCTTTCCCCCTTCCTCCAACCCTCCCAGATGTCACAAAGCGAGTCGTGGTCACATCCCAGCCTGATCCAGGCCCTGGTTTCAGAGGGGGTGGAGCCAGGCCAGGTTGTGATTAGGGGGTATCAGATGCAGAGCCAGGTCTAAGCCCTGCTCTTCTTATGCGTGGTCCCCTGCTGTCCTTCATGGTGCTGGTCTGGAGTGGACTTCTCAGCATGTGGGCCCTGCTGTGGGCCCCTGGGCTGCTCTGCCAGGCTTCACCAAAGCCGGAGGGCCTAGCATCCTCTATCTAGGTGGGGCCCAGAGGTGAGTGGATGGGTCTGGAAGGAGGTCAGTTACTCAGCCCCTGAAGTGACCTGCTGTAGAGAACTTGTTTCCTGCTTTGAGAGCCCTAAATGACCCCCAGTTGCATCCCATCTGTGTGCTAAATCCATTCCAGAGGGCACTTACAGAGCCAAGTCTAAGCCCTGAAGATAGGGACGTGATGGAAACGATGAGGTGCCCTGCACTCTGAGGCCAGTGGTCAGGCCTGCATCTCCACCAGGGCGCATGAAGTCCATTGCATTCCTGGGCCAGCTGCAGGACCCTCCCCACCTGCACTGTGGTCCTTGCAGGGTCAGCATCCCACCTGGTCCCGGCACAGTCTGGACTTGTCCTGGGCTGGGATGCCAGCTCTTCCTGCCCTGGCAGGGGTAGGTTCTACTCAGGGCTGCTGCTTGCTCCTGTTTGGGTGCTCAGAGGCCAGGCCACTGGGTGAAGCAGGGGGCCTGGTACTTGGACCACTCAACATGGCAGGGTCCTGATCTCTGAGAGCAGGGGTCTGACCTGCTCTCTTTTCTCCCTAGATGGCTAGAAATGCTCATGGTCTATCCCAGGACCAACAAGCAGAACCAGAAGAAGAAGCGGAAAGTGGAGCCTCCCACACCCCAGGTAGGTGATGGGCTGACTAGGTGGCTTCCCCTAGTGGAGCTGAGGAAAAGTGAGGACACTCGGGCAGGTTGTAGAGGGCTCAGTATCCAGTGAAAACGTGGGGTTGCAGGAAGCCTGGTCAGGGCTGAGGCAGCCTTTATCCCAACCTCTTTCCTTCCAGTGGTTCGTGGGCTGCAGTGGGCATGCTCCTCTCTGAGCCACAGGACAGGAGCCATCACAGAGACTGGTGGCCTGCTGGTGTGCTCGGGGGCTCCCGTGGGGGGGGGGGCGTCCATCCAGAGGGCAGGTGCTGGGCAGCAGAGGCATAGCACATGTCCCTTGTGGCTGGTCTGTCTGCTGCTGGGGAGCAGACAGCAAGCTGGAGGGGCTGCTTGCTGCACACACGCTCCTCCTGCTTCATCCGAGTGCTGCTTTCCACACAGCGATGACCCTGAAGGCAGAGGCTGAGAGGGGGCTGGGCAGGGAGGTCCTAGAGCCCTGACCTCGAGCCTTATTCTAGAAACCGCCCACTTTTGCAGTGCTGCTCAACCTGGTCCCTCCCGCCCACTAGTGGGCATTCCAGCTTTCATGGTGGGCCAATCATCGTGGCGCTGTTTGGTTGCTCGCTACCGCCCACCATGAAAGCTGGACCGCCCACTAGTGGGCAGGAGGGACCAGGTTGACCAGCACTGCAAAAGTGGGCAGTTTTTAGAAAAGTTTGCCATCACGGTCCTAGAGTGTCCCGGCCAACTGAAGGGCTCTTGGGGGACCCTACTCCGGCTCTGGGCTTTGACCATAAATGGAAAAAACAGGCACTGGCCTTGATTTTTGTGCCCCTTCCCAGTTCCATGTGACCGGAGTGGGAGGTGGCTGGGTGTTCCCACCAGTTCTAGCCCTTCCCCAGTCCACTGCCCTCCTCCCTCCGTCCCATGCTGTCCACAGGGGCTCAGGGCACCAGCGACTCCCTGCCATGCTCTCCACACTCCTGGGTCCTGGTGTAGCAAATTAACCTCTCCGAGCCTCAGTGAACTGATTTCTAGAATGGGCCTTTTGACACCTGCTCAGACGGTTACTGTGAGCATGAAAGGGTGTGCTGGGTCCGTCACGGCTGCTCAGTGAGTGCTTCTTTTCCTCTGTGCCCCAACCTGATTGTTACCAAGTGCTCTGGTCTTGCCCGAGGGAGCCCCACAGTGACCCTGAGAGTGGGCAGGATGGAGATTGGGGTCCGTATCTTGCAAGGCCCAGAGCCTGCCCATGGCAGAACCAGGCCACCCCTGAGGTCCCAGTCCTCGCTGGCTGGGCTCTGCTTCACCGAGCGACAGAGGTCGACCTGGGCAGGACCGGGTGTTGTGTGCTGGCCCCGGGCCCTCTCTCTTCCTTCCCTCCCATGCCCTGTGAGTTTCCCTGGCCTCCTGCTGACGGAGTGCATCCTGGGCCTGCCTGCCCTCCATCTGCCCTCCCCAAGGAGTGCCAGGGCAGCATCCCCTGGAAGGTAGTGTCACTGGCAGGAAATCGGCAAGATGCAGTCTGTCATTCCTGAAGACAGAGTGGAGCTTCCTGCTAGGGAATAGCAGAGACACATGCAAACCCTCTAGAGCTGCCTGGTTGAGAGAGAGTCCCAGGCAGAGGAAGCGTTGAGGGTTGCGTGGCATTTCCAGAGGAATGCTTTGGGAAGAGTGCGGGAGCAGAGCTCCTGTCTCCAGAGAAGGCAGTGATGTGCACAGAAGACACACTGAGCACAGCCCAGGGGAGTTGGTTGTGTCCCTGCTCCCTGGCTGTCCCTCTGCTGTGACATCTCCCCCCTAAGCTGCCACGGTGCAGCTTTCCAGTTGGGAGCAGGAGCCACATGATGAGAGACTGGAAGTCACCACTTCCTTGAGGATCCCTTAGAGCCTGGGGCTCCTGAGGTCCCAGCCTCCTCCACTCGGCCCCTTGTGAGCCCTGGCAGAGGTCAGCCTAGATGGGTTTCTTCTTCTGACTCTTGTTTCCCAGAGCATCATGTTTGAGGCCACTGGTTCCTGGAAGCTGAGACCTTTCATTGAGGCCCTGTGCCTGCATGGCTTCCCCATGGGGTGACATGGGGCCTCTCTGGGCAGATTTCCCCTTCACAGCCTGGTGCTGATGGTGTCCTCGTGTCCCGTATAGCACTGGGGAAGCCCCTAGAAACAAGAGCCCTGACCACTTACCTGGCCTCTCTCTCCATGGCCCAGGATAGTTCAGATCCGGCCACTGGGAGCTGGAGGCAGTGCTCTGCGGCACCTGCACTCTGGCAGCTCAGGGCAGCCCAGGGCTCCCGTTCAAGAAGAGTGCCTCAGGCAGTGGGAGCTGGGGCCGTGGAGAGGACAGGCACCGAGTGGGAGCTGGGGCCGTGGAGAGGACGGGCACCGAGTGGCACTGGGGCCGTGGAGAGGAGAGGCACCGAGTGGGAGCTGGGGCCGTGGAGAGGACAGGCACCGAGTGGGAGCTGGGGCCGTGGAGAGGACAGGCACCGAGTGGCCTGAAAACCTCAGAGAGAGAGGGGGGAGCCCAAGCCAGGCCCTGAGGAAGGATGAAGATCAGCTGCAGGGCCTGGGGTCTCAGCAGAGCCCAGGGTAGGAGGGGCAACAGGCTAGCCCTGACCTGAGCCTTTGAAGCCTGGGGCCCGAGAGGCCTGGTCTTCCAGGTACTGCTTCTTACTCAGGTCCTGTTCACTCCGAGAACAAAGCCATTTCCTACTTTTTCCTGGTGCCGAGATACCTAGAGAAAGAATGATAGTCTACTCTGGGCCTGACCGCAGCAAGAAGGATGGAGACCTCCCTGCACAGCCCGGAGCTGGGAGGGGGGCACGACACAGGTCCCCCCAGCCAGGTGCTCAGGCCGGAGAGCGTGCTTTTTCAATGAGCTCTGGGAGCCCGGCTCCTTCCATCTCCCCTCCCTCCAGGCTCCTGGTCCTTGCTCCTGTCAGACCGTAAAGCAGCAGGCCTCCACGAGGAACGTCCTTCCTGGTCCAGCACTCAGCCCGTCCTGGGCCACCGTGTTACGAGTTGGCACCTGTGCTGAGGCACCTTGTTTACTTGGGAGCCTGCTACCACACCCGTGTCCCATTCAGAGCCCTTGGGTCCCTCGCGTTGGGTCCCTGCTCGGTTTCCATGCCCAGGAAGTAGAAAGGAAGGCTTCTATGAAATCCCCACCAAAGAGGGAGTGTGCTTAGCACATGGAGGGTACGGAGACCCCTCCCCTGGAGCATGCCTTCTTACTCCTTTGTCTTTCCTCCCTGCTGTGACACCCACCCTGAGCAGCAGGTGGTTACAGTGTTGACAGTCCCAGGCGTGCAGCCTTCCCCGCCACACTAGGACGAGCACACAGCACACCTGCCTCCACACCCCTTCCTCTGTATAGGCCCCCGGGGTCCGGGGCGTCCCGGGCCCCAGCACCCCCTTTGCTCAGCAGTGACGTGGGGAGTCAGGGGTGGTGTCGTGTCCGGGTCGTCCCGGGCCCCAGCACCCCCTTTGCTCAGCAGTGACGTGGGGAGTCAGGGTTGGTGTCGTGTCCGGGTCGTCCCGGGCCCCAGCACCCCCTTTGCTCAGCAGTGACGTGGGGAGTCAGGGGTGGTGTCGTGTCCGGGGCGTCCCGAGCCCCAGCACCCCCTTTGCTCAGCAGTGACGTGGGGAGTCAGGGGTGGTGTCGTGTCCGGGGCGTCCCGAGCCCCAGCACCCCCTTTGCTCAGCAGTGATGTGGGGAGTCAGGGGTGGTGTCGTGTCCGGGGCGTCTGGAGCCCCAGCACCCCCTTTGCTCAGCAGTGACGTGGGGAGTCAGGGGTGGTGTCGTGCAGCCGTCCTGGCTTGTGCACGGTCTTGCTCTCCACACGTCTTCTGGAGAAGTCACTCACCCAGAGCCAGGCTCTTCCACATTGCCCACTCTCCTGGAAGCCAGCCTAGCCTTGTTCCTGTGGCCAGACTGTTCTGTTCTTGCTGACTCAGCATGGGAGGGGCACACAGGGCCTCCGAAGGAGAGAAACAGAGCTCCCTGTGGACCTTGTCTGCTGCTGGGGCCCTGGGAGAGTTCTCCAGAAGTGGGGAGCATGGGCAGGGAGCTGTGGTTGCCACCAGCCCTGCACAAGTTAGGAGGCCCAGGGCTGGGAGGTGGGTCTAGCTGCTTGGTGCTGAGAATGACATGTGTTTCCTAAGTTCTCTGTCATGGACCCTTGGATCTGAGGCCTGGAATTTTCTGTCTCTTGGGGATCCCTGTCACCCCCCTTTCCTCAGGGCTAGGGTCACATTAGGCATCAAAGACAGGTGTGCACGTGCCATGAGCACTTCAGAGGGTGGGGCCGAGCGCCCTGGCAGCCAGGGCCACTTCCCTCGTGGGCACAGCCACCTGTCCTTACTCTTTGGCCTTTTCTGGCAACCTCTGCCTACCCTGGTCTAGCATTCTCTCCACAGAGGGATTGGTTCACCAAGGACGGTCTGCACATCACCCCTGCCCAGCTCTGCAGGAGGGTCAGCCCCACCCTGAGCCCAGTACAGCTGGCCCAGCCTCTGGCCTTTGAGCCAAAGGCCCTGGGTTGCTCTGGGTTGGGTGGGGGCTCTGGGTTGGGTGGGGCACGGCAGGGGCGTAGGCTGGGGCAGTGGGCCTAGGGCAGTGCACTGGCTGAGGAACAGGTGGCCCTTGGGTGGGATCTCCTTAGATTAGTGGTTCTGTTGGAGGAGCCCTCAGGAAACCTAGAAACCATCACTGTTTTTTTCTGAGAAGGCCAGTTCTTCTGAGGGGTCAAAGCTCTCGGGAGTCTCCAGCCAGGGAATTGGGTGTGCCAGTGGTATTGTGAGGCAGGGGAAGGTCATGTGTGTTCTGGGTCTGTGGGAACAGCCATCCTGGCTTTGTCCTTCCTGTGTGAGGCCTGGAGTCCCTGCAAAGCTGAGGAAAGCTTTGACTCAGCAAAATGCTCGTCTTCTCCTGTCGGGACACATCGTGCCTGGGCTTCTCGGTGAGGCCTTTGGGGTGCTCATCCCAGGTACCCCCGCCCTGGGCCTCCTCCTGCCCTGTGGGCGCGAGGGCTGGGAAATTCCTGGAGCCTCACTTTCCCCCTTACTGGTTGTGCAGGCCTCTCCCTGCAGAGTGGGTTGGTGTGGGAAGGATGTGGCGGGACCACACACAGCCTGGCACACGGCTGACACCACCAACTGCTCATAACCTCCCGGTGGTCATCCAGGTCTGCACGTGCACACACACAGCCTGGCACACGGCTGACACTACCAACTGCTCATAACCTCCCGGTGGTCATCCAGGTCTGCACGTGCGCACACACAGCCTGGCACACGGCTGACACCGCCAACTGCTCCTAACCTCCCGGTGGTCATCCAGGTCTGCACGTGCGCACACACAGCCGTGCCGGTCCTCTGTGCTCCCCACATCTGAGTGCACCCTGCATGAGTGCATCTCCTGCGAGGCGGCCCTGCTTCCGACCCGGAAGAGATGGGATGAGACTCCCACTTGGGCTCTAGATTCCCACGGAACTTTTGCAGGTGGTCGGGCCGGAGGGCATGAGTGCAGATTTGAATGGTGTATTTGGTTGGCTTTCCTTTACACCGTGTTCCAGGTGTTTTATTTTAGCGTCCTAGGACCAAAAATAAGAGGGTAGGTGAGGCCAGGGGCTGGCCCCAGCATGGACGTTGTGCAGATGTGCTTGTCATTCGTCCCATTGGGCCAGGGTCAATGGCGCATCCTTTCCTCACCCCTCTCAGCTCCTCTCACTGATGGCATAAGCACCTGGAAATCTGGGGATGACAGGCTCTGAACCAGCCACTTGTGGTCTTGCCGCTAAGGCCTGGGCTGCTGCTCTGGGCTCTGTCTGGTTTTGTGGGAAGGGAGAACTTGCATGTGTTGGGTGTGGAGGCTATGAGCAGAAACCCTGAGCCTTTGATCCATGCATTCGCCCAGCCGGGCCTGAGACCCGTGGGACCACCCCGTGGGCTGCTTGCTGGAGCTGCAGAGGAGAAGAGGCACACTGCATCCAGAAGGAGCTTCTCCCCTGATCAGAACATCTCTGTGCTCTGAGCCTGTCCTTCTGGGGACCCTGGGCCCTGACACTGTGCACTGATCGTGGTCTCCCCACAGCCAGACTCTCAGGCGGCTCAGCCCTGCGCTCCTGCTCGGGCCGTGCACCCCTGTTCCTGCACAGACACCGTCTCTCTTCCAGGAGCCGGGGCCAGCCAAGGTGGCTGTCACCACCAGCAGCAGCAGCATCCCCAGTGCCGAGAAAGTCCCCACCACCAAGTCTACACTCTGGCAAGAAGAAATGAGGGCCAAGGACCAGCCAGATGGGAGCAGCCTGAGTCCAGCTCAGAGTCCCAGCCAGAGCCAGCCGCCTGGTGCCAGCACCCTGCGGGAGCCTGGGCTGGAAGGCAGAGATGGTAAGTGGTGGCCAGGTGGGCTCAAGGGCCCACCTATCCGTGTGCCCCTCCTTGCAGTGCTGGAACAGGCCCCCGTCCCTACAGAGCTGGCACCGGGGGCTCCCGCGGGGCCTGCACAGCCCAGTCGTGGGCCCCACACCTCAGGCGCTCTCACCTGTGCCCGTCCGTCTGGGCAGCACCTGGCCTGGTAGGGGACTGGGGTTCCTGGCTCCACGTTGACTTTGCCCCTCTCGTGACTGAGTCCTATCCGTGAAGGAGGGTGGCTAGTCCCAGGCAGGTGAGAGTCAGGTGCTCTGTGACGAGGTCTGTATGTGAGGAGGCCTGTTTCCTGTCCGTTGTGGCTGCTTTGTCTCTGTGGCCACGTAAACCCTGAGAGCAGCAGCAGTTTTTCTTCTCCTCGCCACCGTTCGTCCAGGCCTCTGGGTGCCGTGGGTGAGGGTGCCCGAGAGCAAGCAGGTGGCGGCGCCATGCTTTCTGCACTCAGCACTGAGAGCTGCCTGCGCAGAAGCAGGGCAGTGGTCCCTGCCTCTGCTGTCCACGCCAGCTTCTCCTGTTTATACTTGGTCCCGATCATTAAAGAGGAGTGGACAGTTGGGACTGACCTAGCTCATTTAGGCCAAAACGCATCTGTACTAGCTCTGGAGAAGCTACCCCAGTCCTCATTGGATAGCATACACCCGTTTGTATCTAAAGTTCATGTACTCCTCTGCCCTTGCCTCCACAAAGAATGGACTAAAAGACTAAATGGCTAGTTGGGTTCTCCTTGATATTTGGTAAGAAGTAGTTGTTGGTGGAACATCTTTTTGGGGGGAGGGGCCCTGCTCTTTCAGTGAAGCCCCCAGGCTGGAAGTGTAGGGCCTCTCGGACAGTCTGGGGCAGAGGCAGCCAGGTCAGAGGAGCCGGAGGAGGCACAGTGGGAAGGAGACTGATTTCCATACCTGCCTGCCCTTAGGGAACCACATTGGCCTTTAGAGATGAAGGTAGTTAGAGGGCCCTGTTTGGATCTGTGTGGACTTTTAAAAACATCCTGAGAAACCAAAGAGGGTAACATGCTGCGTGTGTCCCTTCTTTCTTGCAGAGGAGAGCAGCATGAGCAGTGACCGCATGGACTGTGGCCGGAAAGTCCGGGTGGAGAGTGGTTACTTCTCCCTGGAGAAGACCAAGCAGGACTTGAAGGCTGAGGAACAGCCGCTGGCCCAGCCGGTCTCCCCTCCCAGCCCCAGCACCCCGAACAACAGGTACAGTGGCCCCGGACCGCCCTCCCAGGAGCCTCATCCCCTTCCTTCCCCAGGTCCTCCAGCCCCCTGTCGAATGATCTACAGCAGCTACCTCGGCTCTCTGGATGTGGCCAGCCAGCCCCCCACTGACGTGGACTCCGGCAGCACTGGGGGGCGGGGAGCAGAGAGACTGGGGTGCACCTTTGCCTTTAAAGCCAGCAGGCAGTATGCCGCCCTGGCCGACGTCCCTAAGGCCATCAGGATCAGCCACCGAGAAGCCTTCCAGGTGGAGAGAAGGCGGCTGGAGCATAGGACTCGGGCCCGGAGCCCTGGCAGGGAAGAGGTGGCCCGTCTGTTTGGCAACGAGCGGAGGTAAGGAGGGGATGAGAGAGCCGAATGCATGTGCACACGTGTGCACACACAGGCTCACTCCCTGCCCGACAGTCTCTCCTGCATGCTCCCACGTGTTCTTACGTGTATACTCACAGTCTCACACTCACACGCTGTTACATGCCCTTGCACACTTACACGTTTCCTCTCCCCTCCCCTCCTCCCTTCACACACACACACACACACACACACACACACATACACACATACACACACACACACACGTGTTTCCCCTCAGCCTTCCGTTGGGAGCACGTGTGTTCTCCCTTTCTGTTCGGAGCATATGGGGAACGTTTCCCTCCTGACCCCAGACTCCGGTTTCGGAACTCAACTCCTGTGGTCAGAGTGTAGGCCCTTTGGGTACCCAGAGGGTTAGTCCAGGGCCCAGCTGCTCCCTGCGGGTGAGTCAGCCCTGGGAGCACAAGGGCCTCTGGGTGGGTCCTCAGCTGCCTGGGCCCATGTGGCTGGATCTTTTCCTTCCTGGCCCAGGAGAGGGTGGAGGTGAGACTCCAGGGACGCAGCTGGTAGGTAGCAGAGTGTCCCAGGGCAGGGGCAGGGGCAGAGCACAGGGGGAAGTGCAGAAAGGTGGCGGTCCCTGCGGGCCGTGGGCAGCCTAGTTCTTCCTGGGAGCCCTTCACCCGCAGGAGGCCCCGGGCTTTTTCCAGGCTTGGTTGAAATAGGAGACTGAGCAGGACCACAGCTTCCTGGGAGAGATGGGGGTGGACGATGGGCCTAGGACAAGGGCCAGGGCAGAGGGGTGGAACTTGCCTGTGGTCAGTGGAGGGGAGGCCCTGCACTTTCCAGAGAACTGGGGGAAGAGCTTGGTTCCATCTCTGAGGCCTCAAAGCCCATGCCTGGAGCAGAGCAGCAAGTTTGGGAGCCTCCATCCTGAGTGTCAACGGAGGCTTTGTCTCTGACAACAGAGCTCTCATCCAGATAACCAGCAGGTTGCTGGAGGCTCCTGGCACCTTCTAAACCATTTGACAGTCTATATACATTTTTTCTAGGAGAAAAGTCCATAGTTTTTATTAGGTTTCCAAAGAAGTTTACTTTTCGAAAAAGGTTCAGTCCTAAGTTCCAGAAGTGTTTATGGAGTGTCCTCATTGCCCCATCCAGGCTGGACTGCAGCTCAGAGCTGGGGTGTGCTGTGGAGACCAGCCAGGACGGTGGTGGGTGACCGTCAAGGGCCAGCTGAGGTCAGGGTGCCTTTCTCTTGTGCTCCCTTCTTTCTTTAACAGCTACCCACTCTTCCACAGGTCCCAAGTAGGAAGGACCTGTGGGCCTCTGGGTTAACCAGCAGGATAAAGAAAAGACACCCAGCTGTTCTTAAAAAGAAAAAAATATGGAATACTCCTGATTCTGACAGGGAGAAGGGAGCTGGCCTGTTGCCTGGGAAGGTGCCCACCAAGCCGTCGGCTAGTTTCCCATCTCATTAGTGAGCCCGTGAGGCGCCTGCATTAGCATCGCCACCGTGCAGGTGCAGAGACGGGGGCTCAGAAGCAGGGGCGGTCCTCGTGGGAACAGCCCGGAGCAGCAGACCCAGGACACACATCTGCTGGGCCCTTAACTGGGGAGGCTCTGCTCCCGTGACATGACTGGGACTGGGCCAGGGCTGCTCTTTAAGTGACAAAGGACACACATAAGTAAAGGGACTTGGCCAGCGACCAGAGTTGGAGAGGCTTCACGCTGGCCTGCGGGCGGGCTGCGTATTGCGGAGGCTCCTGTGTTGGCAGCGTGCCCTGGTTCAGTGCTGGACCAGAGAGTTAACATTTCAGCACCCCTGCTTGGCTTTGAGCTCGTCCTGTCCAGTGGCCTGGGGCTGGCAGCACCTCTGGGGCTTTGCTTTCGCATGCTCTTTGCCACCGTGGGTTCTCACCTGGTGTCGGCACCCTGGGGACCCAACTGGCTTGCATCCTCACACTGTCACGTCACTTTCTTACTGACCCTGATGACATCTAGCTGGCTACTGTCATTTCCCAAGCCCTGCTTGCTGGTCCCGAGAGGCTGACCTGTGCTTGACTCAATCCCTGTCTTCCTGGTTGAGTAGAGCAGGACACCACATTGGCAGGTTGTCAGCCACGGCCACCGAGAGTGGCAGCTGAGCCAGGCTTGCCCAGGGGCCAGGCTGGGGATGAGGCGTTGGCTTCCTGCAAAGCCGTGCCCTGCAGCAGCCCTGTGTGGGCCAACCCGCTCTGCTCTTCAGACTTGCTCCAGAGCCTTTAAAATGCTCTTGGATGGTGAGTTGCTGCTGAGCGAGCATGCGGAGGCTGTGCCCCTTGTTGAGCTGTGGGTGTTGGACACCAGGGCCAGCTTCTGGGCGGGGAACCTGGAGAGGTGGGCGAGCAGAGGTGCAGCACCTGCTTTCTCTGCTGTCGGCCAGCTTAGGGACGGCATGGTGGCCATGCATGCAGCACTTCAGGTGAGCCACGCTCAGGCCTCCCGCTGGGCGGCGTGAACGTGGCTGACTTCGCCACAGCCCCATCCACGTGGAGAGGCTGCAGGAAGTGCCGCCGTCCTCCCTTCTCCTCTAGCTCCTTTCTTTGTGGCCCGGGCAGTTACACAGCGTGCAGTTTGCATGTGGCGGCCCGGGCAGTTACACAGCGTGCAGTTTGCATGTGGCGGCCAGGCGCTGTTTCTCACAGCCTTCCTGGGACTCCCGAGGCCCTGACCTCAGTTGGCGGGGCTCTCACAGCAAGTGGTGGCACCAGGGCCTGGGAGTGGGCCTGGAATCTTGTCCGACCTCCCCGGAACGGTGGCGTGGAAGATGCATCACCCGCCTGACCAGGCTGAGCACTTGCAAGAGCTTCCTGTGGTTCCAGGAACCCCCGCCTTGCTTAGCTTTCTGTGCTCAGATGCATGCCCTCTCCTGCTGCCTCCTTCAGCCCCTGCACGGCTGGCCCTGCAGGCCGGTCTGGGAACGAGTCCTGTCCCCGGAGAAGAGTCCTCAGGAACTTCATGCTCTAGTGGAAGCCAGGGAGGGGCAGAGGACAGGTGCCCCTGGACGGCTGGCCCTGCAGGCTGGTCTGGGAACGAGTCCCGTCCCTGGAGAAGAGTCCGCAGGAGCTTCGTGCTCTAGTGGACGCGCATGGAGGAGCAGAGGACAGGTGCCCCTGCACGGCTGGCCCTGCAGGCCGGTCTGGGAACGAGTCCTGTCCCCGGAGAAGAGTCCGCAGGAGCTTCGTGCTCTAGTGGAAGGGCAGGGAGGGGCAGAGGACAGGTGCCCCTGCACGGCTGGCCCTGGAGGCCGGTCTGGGAACGAGTCCTGTCCCCGGAGAAGAGTCCGCAGGAGCTTCGTGCTCTAGTGGAAGGGCAGGGAGGGGCAGAGGACAGGTGCCCCTGCACGGCTGGCCCTGGAGGCCGGTCTGGGAATGAGTCCTGTCCCCGGAGAAGAGTCCGCAGGAGCTTCGTGCTCTAGTGGAAGCGCAGGGAGGGGCAGAGGACAGGTGCCCCTGGACGGCTGGCCCTGCAGGCTGGTCTGGGAACGAGCCCGTCCCCGGAGAAGAGTCCGCAGGAGCTTCGTGCTCTAGTGGAAGCGCAGGGAGGGGCAGAGGACAGGTGCCCCTGGACGGCTGGCCCTGCAGGCTGGTCTGGGAACGAGCCCGTCCCCGGAGAAGAGTCCGCAGGAGCTTCGTGCTCTAGTGGACGCGCAGGGAGGAGCAGAGGACAGGTGCCCCGGTAGTGAGCCTTCTTTGATAGAGAAACCTAAGTGGTCCGTTTTCATTGGCCGCCCTCCCTGGGGAAGACGCTGGCCCAGGGTGGGACGGGAGGTGTTGTGTTGTGAGGCGGCTTCCTCTCTTCCTTACGGAGTGGAGTTGAGTCTTCTGGGTTCAGAAACCTTCCACACTCTTCCCTTCCGCTCCCCACCACTTGTCCAGAATGCAGAGTCCTTCCTCCCCAGGAGGCAGCTGCGGGGCACCTGCCTGGGCGTTGCTGTAGGAGGCCAGGCTTCTGGCCGTGTGAGCTGTGGACGAGCAACACCCAGGCCTGTCTGCCCCGCCCAGCCTCCTGGCCCATGCCCACCGGGGACCCCTGGTGACTCGGGACAAGGGGGCCTCTCCTCCTCAGCGATCACCTCTCACTTCGGGTTTTGTTTCCTTAATTCTTTGGATAATTTCGATTTGCCATTATTTGATTTTACAACGCAGTCCTTTCCTGTTTACTTATTCTCCAGCCTTCTTTTCTTCCAGGTCTTGCCCCTCTCCACCTCTCCTGCTGTGTCGCTGTGTGACGTTACTCGCCCCTCCTCCGCCTGCTTCGCCCCCATCTCAGCTCCGTCTCCGCCAGAGATGGCCTGACGATGCCGCCGGCACTTTCACACGAAATCAACTTGCTTTGTTTTGTTTTAATTTGGTTTTTGATCCTTTTTACTGTTGGCAGAGACTGTGTTAATTCATGGGCCTTTTTCTTGCTGAATTTTGGACACCCTGGGGTGGGGGCTGCATTCTGGTCTGCTGGGAATTTGATGAGGACAGGCTGTCCCCTCCAAGGTGGTGGTTGCCTCTGATCGCGTCTGTGGCTTAGGAGAGGGGCTGCTGCGGAGCTGTGTGGCTGCTGAGTGACCCTGCACGGCAGACCCTCAGGGCCTCCAGCACGGGCCAGGCTGCTGAGTGACCCCGCACGGCAGACCCTCAGGGCCTCCAGCACGGGCCAGGCTGCTGAGTGACCCCGCACGGCAGACCCTCAGGGCCTCCAGCACGGGCCAGGCTGCTGAGTGACCCCGCACGGCAGACCCTCAGGGCCTCCAGCACGGGCCAGGCTGCTGAGTGACCCCGCACGGCAGACCCTCAGGGCCTCCAGCACGGGCCAGGCTGCTGAGTGACCCCGCACGGCAGACCCTCAGGGCCTCCAGCACGGGCCAGGCTGCTGAGTGACCCCGCACGGCAGACCCTCAGGGCCTCCAGCGTGGGCCAGGGCCAGGCTGCTGAGTGACCCCGCACGGCAGACCCTCAGGGCCTCCAGCACGGGCCAGGCTGCTGAGTGACCCCGCACGGCAGACCCTCAGGGCCTCCAGCACGGGCCAGGCTGCTGAGTGACCCTGCACGGCCGACCCTCAGGGCCTCCAGCACGGGCCAGGCTGCTGAGTGACCCTGCACGGCCGACCCTCAGGGCCTCCAGCACGGGCCAGGCTGCTGAGTGACCCTGCACGGCAGACCCTCAGGGCCTCCAGCGTGGGCCAGGGCCAGGCTGCTGAGTGACCCTGCACGGCAGACCCTCAGGGCCTCCAGCGTGGGCCAGGGCCAGGCTGCCGAGTGACCCCGCACGGCAGACCCTCAGGGCCTCCAGCACGGGCCAGGCTGCCGAGTGACCCCGCACGGCAGACCCTCAGGGCCTCCAGCACGGGCCAGGCTGCCGAGTGACCCCGCACGGCCGACCCTCAGGGCCTCCAGCACGGGCCAGGCTGCCGAGTGACCCTGCACGGCAGACCCTCAGGGCCTCCAGCTCGGGCCAGGCTGCCGAGTGACCCCGCACGGCAGACCCTCAGGGCCTCCAGCTCGGGCCAGGCTGCCGAGTGACCCCGCACGGCAGACCCTCAGGGCCTCCAGCACGGGCCAGGCTGCCGAGTGACCCTGCACGGCAGACCCTCAGGGCCTCCAGCGTGGGCCAGGCTGCTGAGTGACCCTGCACGGCAGACCCTCAGGGCCTCCAGCACGGGCCAGGCTGCTGAGTGACCCTGCACGGCCGACCCTCAGGGCCTCCAGCACGGGCCAGGCAGGGGGCAGCCTGTGCAGTGGGGAGGGGGTCTCAGGGAGGGCTGTCGGCATTGAGCTGGCCCAGTGTGCACAGCCTACACGCTCTGCGGGGGGGGGGGGGGGGGAGCTGGGATGGCCAGCTGTGGGGTGCTGACCAGAGGAGCCCCTCTGCGACGTGACCAGGCCCCCCTTGGTCTGCGGGTGACCCTGTCTCCCCCCAGCAGCCACCTGTCCTCTTTTGCAGGAGGTCCCAGGTAATTGAGAAATTTGAAGCTTTGGACATTGAGAAGGCAGAGCACATGGAGACCAACTTGTCAGCGGGGCCCCCACCCTCCAGTGACACTCGCCAGGGCCGCAGTGAGAAGAGGGCGTTCCCCAGGAAGCGGGTGAGCGCTGCGCCCCGCCTGAGCGGGGCTGCGTGGGGCTGGGTGGGGCACCGGCCCCGCCCTCCAAGGCCCAGCGCACCGGTCACTCTGCTGGGCTGCCACTCTCCTCTCACAGCCGTACGCTTGGGTCTCTCATCTTCTCCAGCAGGGAGTTTCTGAGAAGCCTGTCTTCTGTCTTCCTGTCAGAACTTTGTCCATCTCTGCTAAAGGCTGTTCTGGCGATCTTTGCATCCTGGTGGTATTAGAGCTTCTCTTCCTTTCCGAGGCGCCTGGTCACAAGGCTGACGCTGCTCTTCCTCTCTCTTTCCCGTGCCAGCCATGACCCTCACTTTTCTGCCCTACTGGTTAGACTCGCTTCCAGTCCTCCCCCCAAGCAGCCTGCCCGCCTCTTGTGGCCTTGTGTCTGATGCCACCATCCTCCCCGATCTCTCTGGACTCCGAGGTGCCTGCTGCTCTGCTTGCAGCCACAGAGCTCAGGCTCTTCCTTCTGCAACCCCAAGAAGCAAGTGACCAGGCGGGCGGGGCCCGGGAGTGGTGTGACTGGTGAGAGGCCGCTCCTGCAGCCTCCAGACCCTGCCTGGAGCAGCGTGGATGGCGCTGGGGGGCAGGCGGAAGCGCTCCTGTCCTCAGCCGCAGCAGAAACGCACTCACTGGGGAGCAAGGTCCCTACAGTCCTGCCTCCCACCGCTGTGGCTGCCGGACTCCCTGCCGAGTCGGTGCTGAATACTGACTGGCGGCTACTCTCTGCCACAGGACCTCCCCACTGACGCCCCCACAGCTCCTCTCCCGGACGCCTCAGCCTCCCCCCTGTCTCCACACCGAAGAGCCAAGTCACTGGACAGGAGGTCCATGGAGTCCTCCCTGACGGTGAGCCCAGGCGCCCGGCTCCACGGCCTGGAGGCGCCGCTCCTGCTGCTCTGTCACTTGAGGTCGCTGTCTGCTTCTGTCCGTGCATCTGTGCTGGCCGCCCCCCTGTGCGCGGCCTCGTGTCTGTGGAGACCAGAGGCTCCGTTTCTTTCCCTTCCTGAGCTTGAGGGCCCCGTGGAGGCCACCTGGCCGAGGCAGCAGAACCCTGACTCCAGGGGATCAGGGCCAACGCAGAGAACCCCTGTTCTTCTCATCTGGGATGTTTGTTTCTGTGACATTTTGGAGGCAGGAGCCCCTCTTGCTGGGAGTACTTGTCCTTTGCATGGGCTTCACCCTAGAGGGAAACAGGCTCTTGTCCCAGGTCGTTTGTGCTCAGCCGTGAGGGCATAGGCGGGGAGTGGGGAGGAGGCGTCCAGGTAACACCATCGCTGCACCAGCACCGACACGCCAGAGAGAATGGAACAGCTGCTTGTGTGGTGACCTGGGGCCTGCTCTGTGTTGTCCTTTAGCTCCGGAGGAGCCCCAGGGCTGGGGCCACCTCTCCCCCACTGGGGCGTGCAGCCACCAGCCAGATTGACGTGAATCTGGAGCAAGGACAGGAGCTTTCTTACCTGAAGGAAGTTTGGTTTTTCCTTGAGTTCTAAGTTTTGCTCACGGGCCTGGTGCAGAGACCCCCAGAACGGGTGTTGCCGTCATTGTTCAACAACACGTCTGTTCTCTCTCATCCTTCCCAGTCCTGGGGACAAGGACAGTCACAGCTCCTTCTGGTCAGGATGGCTGTAGGGAAGCTGTGAGCACGTGCGGTGAGAGGGTGGGGACCCCTGTCTCCCGGAGCCACCGGCCTTACGGGCCCCAGACGCAGAATCCAAGCAGGGCCCAGGTGGCCACAGGTGACCCTGACGTGTGTGTGACCAGCATAGGTGCAGGAGGGGCCAGCAGGGACAGCGCCTTGTTCAGGCCCTGCTTTCTTGTCTGCTGTCCTGGTTCTGCTCCTTGTAGGGAAATGGAGACTGAAATTCATCCTGAGACGCATAGGTGGCCTAAGAGTCTTGGCCAGGGTTGCTGCTGTGTCTTGCTGAAGACCAGACATGGTCTCTGGCTCCTTGGTCTCTGGCTCTCTGTCTTTCTCTCTCAGTCTTCTGTGGCTTCTGCAAGAACTTCTGAATTCTCCTTTTGGCTGCCACTGCAGACCTTTCCCTCCACGTAATGCGCTCAGCAGCTCTTCGTCTGGGCCACTCTTCTCTGCCTCCCAGAGGGAGCGAGGACCTGTCTCAGAGCACCGGCAGCCCAGCTGCTCCCGGGGCAGTGAGCCTGAGCCCTCTCCTTCACACTGGTCTGCCCGTCCCGGCCTCTCCTTCCTCAGAGACCCCCTCCTGGTGCCTGTGGAGGGCAGTAGGCAGCACCCTCTAGGGCACGGGGGGCCGTGCAGGTTTGTCTGGTAGGTGGTGGAACCCCTTTTCCTGGTGCCCACCTCATCTGGACAGATGCCTGCTTTGTCAGTCGCCCTGGGCCCATGGCTGGGATACCACAGCATTTCCCTCTGAACTGTTCTTTTTTCTTTTCTCAGCCCGACCTGCTGAATTTCAAGAAAGGCTGGCTGACCAAGCAGTATGAGGATGGCCAGGTCAGTGTGCACAGCTCTGTAGTTTCTCGGGGGCTGGAGCAGTTGCGAGGCCCACCTGGCCTTATCCCTGGCTGGTCAGTGAGCACGGGTCCATCTGCCCCCTCTGGCACAGCACCTGGTCTCATGGACAAGACCCCATCTCCTCAGAAAAGTGGACGTTCACAGCCCCACTTCTGCAGTGAGAGGCACCAGCCAGGCCTGCCTGCTGCCGGGTGGTAGCTTCTCCCCAGTGCCCGGCAGTGCTCTTGGCCTCGGCCGCGGGGACCTCCCCCAGCACCAGCTCCCCACCCGCTGACGTTTCCTGTAAAAGTTCCCCCGAGAGACCGGGCTTCCCGGGGAGAGGAGGCCTCTCTGCTTGTTGGCTTGTGTATAAAGCAGCCAAGCAGACAGCAGCTGAGTGCGGCCAGACTCCGTCGGATGCCAGCCAGGCCGGCCCTGGGGAGCTGTGGGACACGTTCTTGCCGTCAGACTCGAGCAGGAAGAGCCGTGTGCCTCTGGACCTGCCTGCCCCACCTTGACCCCGTTTGGGGCTAGAAGGCCAGACCTCCAAGGAGGCGTGAAGCGAAGCCTGCTAGGTTGTACTGAGAGGCCTCACCTTGTCCACACCTGCTTTCTGAGTGGCTGTGCCGAAGCATCCTCTTCTGCTCTCTCCTCTGTGTTAATCCTTTTGGTCTCTCCTGAAGACTCAAGTCTCCCTCCTTGCTCCTCACCATGAAGACGGGACTCTGGATGGTTCCTTTGCACCTGCTGGCTGCAGGTCACACCTCTCTGGTTCGCCAGCCTGTGGGTGGCTTTGACTCACATGTGGCTCCTTAGAATGAAGGTGCTGTTGCCACAGCCACCTTTCAGCTCTGAGGGCCCCGCCCCTGTCCGCAGCCTCTGGAGCTGAGACTGAGGACTGCAGAGCACTGCTCGCCAGCCACACCCCTGTGGTTACGGGGAGCCCATAGCCTGTGGCCCGCCCCAGCTCTCCCTCCTGCCCTGTTACTGGGGAGCCTCGGCTGAGCATAGGCCCTGCGGCCCCGCGATCACGTGGGCATGGCTGCCTGCGGCCTGAACCGTTCCCTGTGTGTCTGCCAGCGGCAGGAGGGCCGCTGCCCTCTGCTTTACAAGTGCCCAGAAGGGCGCCCCAGCCTCTGGCGCAGAGCACCGAGGGGCAGCAGATGTGCTGCGTGATAGTTGAGCCTGTGTCTTCCCTTCTGTTTTAGTGGAAGAAACACTGGTTTGTCCTTGCTGATCAAAGCCTGAGGTACTACAGGGACTCTGTGGCCGAGGAGGTGAGTATCGGCTTCTTCCCTTGGGGAGAGAGCTGAAGGGGCTCACACAGCACCGGGGGCTCAGGGCTCCCGAGCACCACTGCTTCTCCTCGCTAGAGTCCTGTCTGTCTGCTGCTGAGTGTCTGCACTGCCGCCTGGGTTTCCTGGCCCAGGGCTGGTGGAGGTCTGAATGCAGTGCCCCCGCTCCAGACCTTCCACCATCGGCTCCTGCCGGGCATGTTGGGGTCTTTCGAGGCCCTGCTTTAGGGACTTGGGTATAGTGTGGTTGAGCAACTTTTTTCTCTGTTCTTTGAAAAATACTGAAAGATGTCCTATTTTAAAACTCAGAATGAGCAGTTTTATTTTTTCTACAGAGAAATTTTTTGGTGAATTGAGTCTTTTGAAGAACTGAACTAAACTCTTGTCCCTTGTCTTTCAACAAGGGTAGAATGTGGCAGATGAACGTGTTGTTGGCTCAGTTGACAGTCCTGATTTTACAAAGAACCAACCAGAAGGAATTCTTTTCCTTCACCTACAAAATATGCGCATATATGTATATATTATACATGTGTATGTGTATTTTAGCAATTTAGCAAGTATGTTTCTAACCTTTCCCTTGTAGTTCCACTCCAGGATCCTGCAGGTGTATTCCCACCTGCAGAAAGGACTATGTCCAAGATTTGTCGTTCTGTACTTTTGTAATTGCAGGCGATTGGAGAGACCCTGAACATCTCTCATTAGGGGCTAGCTGTATGTATTTACATGCCCTGAATCTAGAAATACTGTTTGTAATGTAGCGCTGTGGAAAGCCATTGGTGATGCGAGGTTGGTGCAGACTAGCGTGGGTGGCAGGCCTCTGGTGCACAGTCAGGGAATACGGAAGCACCTGTAAGTGTACGGCCAAGCACGAGTGTGTCCGCCACACGTATAAACCGGCGCTTCTTGGCGTGTGGGCTAATGGCCCCTGGAGACGCTCTAAGGGGTTGGGGATTCGGGGCTGTTGTTTATGAAACCAAGATGCCGTTTGCCTTTTTCATTGTGTTCACATTTGCACTAATGACAAAAGCAGTGGGGGCACAACTGCTGATGCCCCGCCCGCCGCAGGCTCAGCCCCGAGGTGACCTCGTGTCTCTCCACTACCACTCTCTCAGTGTCCGAGAAAGTGACTCATTTCATTGTCTCAATCCTTTGAAGACCTGTATTTTTAATATTCTGCTTCGAAACTGGAAGTAAGCATAAGTCGTGTTTGCTTCACACCAAAGCAAGTGGCCATCCGGTGGGGCAGTGCCGTGCCTGTGTCCACACTGCCGCTGACCGGTAGCTCCTCCTTGTGTGGCACCTCTGCACTGGAAAGAGCAGCTGAGACAGACTGCTCGTTCACTGTGGGTGTTCAGCAGATGTTTTCTTGAAAAGGGGTCAGGCGAGCCTATTCCTTTTAGGAAGACAACTGACAGTATTGGTTACCGGTGCTCTAAGATGAGCGTTCATGCAAAAATAGAAACTTTAGGAAACTCGTATTCACCATTGTGAATGAATTTGTCAGCTTTCCTTTACTTACAGACTCTCCTGACCAAATAGGTGGGGAGACTGACAAACGCAGTGTTTGCTCGTTCAAAATGAGGTGTGTGACAGTAGGAAGCGTGTAACTCACTGTCTTCCGAAGGACCAAGACATAACATAACACGGTCATGCGTGAGTCGAAGTGCTATTCATAGGGCAAGGTGAAAGTGTGGGTTTTAATGCAACCTAGTACAAAATGTCCCATGATATAATTTCAGATTCCACTTTGTAGTTAACCTTCAAGAAACTACCACTTACCAAAAAATAGCCACCATCATCTGAAGACTATTAAAATGCATCTCCCCTTTTCAGATCCATTTTTGTGTAAGGCCGGACCATCTTCATGTACCTCAGCCAAAACAATATGTGTGTCAGACTGAGTGAGAAGCGGATGAGAAGCCAAAGAGATTTATAAAAATTGGAAACAATACCGTTCTTATCACTGATTTCTCTTTTCAGTTTTTAATGATTGATTTTAGTGCAAGAGGAAGGGAGGGAGAGAGAGAGGAACATTGATCTGCTCCTGTGTGTGCCCTGACTGGGGATCAAACTGGCAGCTCTGTGCTCCCAGCCGACGCTCTAACCGACTGAGCTATCTGGCCAGGACATTACTCTGGTTTTTTAAATACTATTTTTATTTTAAAATGAAATGGGCTTATTTGTATACTTAAGTGAATAGATATGTTTACATTTCTTTCAGTTTAATTTTTTTTTTTATAAATAAATTTTTATTTTAATGGGGTGACATCAATAAATCAGGGTACATACATTCAAAGAAAACATTTCCAGGTTATCTTGTCATTTAGTTCTGTTGTATACCCATCACCCGAAGAGAGATCGTCCTCCGCCACCCTCCATCCAGTTCTCTCTGTACCCCTCCCCCTCTCTCTCCTTCCCTCCCCCCACCCCCGTAACCACCACACTCCTGTCCATGCCTCTTAGTCTCGCTTTTATGTCCCACCAATGTATGGAATCCTGCAGTTTCTGTTTTTTTCTGATTCACTTATTTCACCCCGCACAATGCTACCAAGACTCCACCATTGCGCTGTAAGTGATCCGATGTCATCATTTCTCCTAGCTGAATAGTATACCATGGTGTATATGTGCCCCATCTTCTTCATCCAGTCCTCTATTTTTTTTTTTACAGTGATTAAAAGCCTTTAAGCAAACTCTTGGCCAATACAGCAAGAATCCATAAAAGAGTAGTGTCCTTAACATGTTCACCAAGTCCAAGTTGGCCCCATCACCATGCCAAATCCCTGAAAAATGCAACCCAACCACAGTTCAGTCTGTTAGGAGCTGTCACAGGGAGCAGGAGTCCAGGAAAGTTCCACACAGGAAAAGTCCGCATGGCACTGGAATTGTTGTCACCATTCTATACTTTGCAGCTCATGTCCAAGTCCCAATGACCACTGCTTCTAGCTGGTAATGATTCAGGTAGACTGGAAAAAGCCATTTGCAGCATGCGTGGATATGGAGTTTCTGTTCTCCTCTGCCTGGAGAGTTGAGACCAGGTTGCTTTTCCCTGGAGCTCTGTGACTGTGGCGTGGTAAAGAGAACCTTGGGATACACTAAGCTGGGTGGCAAAGGTAAATTCATAATACAAGTTGGCAAAAGGAGGAAGGAGAGCTCTAAATTAGGGGTAGGTCCCAGCCTGAAATATGAGTGGGACATTGAGGTAGGAGGGATAAAGGAAACACTATATATTAAGCAAAGCAGCAGAAAATAGGACTATCAACACCCACAACAGAGATCTTTGAGGGAAGAATAAAAAACCTGACTATTCAGGCAAAACATAGTTAAGTGGCCCTTGTGCAAATGAGATCAGTTTACCTGCTTCTTGGAAGAAATACCCTAGGCTCGTCCACAGTGTCGTGGATGGGGCCGATAGCCCTGGGCACCTTCAGCCTTCAGTGGCAAACCCCAGCTTTCTGGGCAAGGTTAGGTCATAGGTGGCTGGAGCAGGGCTGGAAGAGACTGAACCCTCCCTTAGAGGCAGTTTAATTTTTAATATCGTAAATATCAATAGGTCAAGTTCGTATAACTGAGGTCCTGAGTTTTTAAGAACATGAAGAAGTGATGCCAGCACATTTGAGCACATCAGGGATGTCTCTGGCAGGAGACACATGGGGAGCGATGGCGCTGCTGCTTCCGGAAGCGTGGGACAGGGAGGGCCTCGCCGAGAGGGTGCATGCTCACTAAGGAGAAGGCCAGACACAAAGTCGTGCGTGACCATCTGTTTTTCTCATCTTGTCTTTCATTTCTAATCTCTTACGGCCTTCTATTTTTCTCTGCAGGCGGCTGACTTGGATGGGGAAATTGACTTGTCTACATGTTACGATGTCACGGAGTATCCTGTCCAGAGAAATTATGGCTTTCAGATACATGTGAGTACAAGGTGGAGTTTGGAGACAGGCTTGGAGGTTGGGGACACAGGTTTGACTGACTGGATGTTTTCTCGAGAACCTGATGTCCCAGTCCAGGGGCCCTTGTGGGCAGGCCTGACAGCACGTGCTTGGTCAGCAGGCCTTTTCCATCAGGCACCTTGTCCTGTCTCTGCCTCAGTCCTGTGGCACCTGACCCCCACCCCCAACTTGTGATCTGAGCAAAACTTAGACATTAGTATCTTTCAGGACTCTTCAGAAGCTTTTTGTTACTGAAGGTTAATTTTGTTTTGTTTTTAATCCTGGAGTTTGGGACAATGGAAGGATGTGTGGGATATGGGGAATAAGAAGGAAAGGGTTACTTATTTAAAGCTCAGAGTACGGGTTTTTATTCACTTATTCTTTAGTTCATTCTTCATGAACTTGAAAATTCATGAAGTCTTTTTCCCCCACAACCTTGTTAGGGACTCAGATGAGCAAATCATTGCCCTTGCCTTCGGGAAAATAATCTGGTTAGATACCTAGGACAGTTCTCATTGGCCATTTGATCATTAAAGTTGGTGGTTCAAGGGCTACCCAGAGTTAGCCAGGCTCAAGGTTAGTACACCATCAGTCCCCTGATGGCCACATCTGCTCCCACTCTAATGCTAGCTACAAGTTTGGGGGTGCCCGAACCTTCCTCAAGTTCAAGAATTGGCCAGAAGTACTCAGAGAGCATGACACTTACAACTGTGGTCTTATTTTAGCAGAAGGGTACCTGCCAAAGGACGAGACACCTGGAGGATCAAGTGGGAGGGTCCTAAACATGACCTTTTGTGTCCTCAGGGACACACGTTACCCTCTGGTGTTGCTGTGTGATTATACACAGAGCTTCTGACCCAGGGAGCTTCCCCAGGCCTGGTGTCCTGAGTTTTTATTGAGGTTTCATAATTGTCACGACTACTGAGTCATGTCCATGTGGTGGAATGCAGGCTCCTCCTGCACACCTCAGAGGTCAGCTGATTTCACCACCCGAAGCCCCAGCCCGCTCGTGGCACGGGGTCTGGATTGCGTAGCCAGCCCCCGCCCTGAGCAGCAGGGGTGCACATGTTCCTTGTGAGGAGCCGGGGCGGGACCAGACCTCTCTCCGCAGAGCTCATTCTGTCCTCGAGAGCCCAGGAGTCCGTGGTTGGTCAAGAGCAGCCTGACGGGCAGAGTTGCCTCCCTGGGGGGCCCGCAGCTGTTCCTCGCAGGAGGCTGGGATGCCAGCGGGCCACCTCTGGTCTTGCCTTCAGATCTTCGGACGCAGAAACTCGGTTGTATCACTGGACTCAGAGTAGGTCAGGCCCACTGAGCCTGACTTGTGTTAACCAGACTCAGAGGGACTGAGGGTCCGAACTGAAGGCCAGGATGCCCCTTTATAAGGAGAAATCCTGCTGCCGGCCCAGTGGGCCACTGGCCATGGCTTTCCCTCCCTTTGGGGTGCCAAGTCATAGTTGGGGTTGCACAGCTGGCCCGGCGTGAGGGCCAGGGCATGACTCAGTGGATCTTAGGGCCTTAGCCGCCCTGCAGGGCGTGGCTCGGTGGATCTTAGGGCCTTAGCCGCCCTGCAGGGCGTGGCTCGGTGGATCTTAGGGCTTTAGCCGCCCTGCAGGGAGTGGCTCGGTGGATCTTAGGGCCTTAGCCGCCCTGCAGGGCGTGGCTCGGTGGATCTTAGGGCTTTAGCCGCCCTGCAGGGCGTGGCTCGGTGGATCTTAGGGCCTTAGCCGCCCTGCAGGGCGTGGCTCGGTGGATCTTAGGGCCTTAGCCGCCCTGCAGGGCGTGGCTCGGTGGATCTTAGGGCCTTAGCCGCCCTGCTGTAATGCTCTTCTGCCCTGGTCCTCGCAGGAGGAGTCAACGTGCTCCGTGAGCTCGGCCTCAGCCTCCTCAGCACTGGGGACAGTGGCGAGTTCTGGCTTTCTGGGCCCCACTCGGAGTCCCCTCCCTCAGCCTTACTCCCCCCGCCTTGAAGAGCAGGCTTCTCTGGGCAGGGCATTCTGCGGTGAGGGTGGTCACTTCAGTCAGCACCCATCACGGAGCAAGTTACAGCCTGGTTACTCCAGGGTCTGAACCATGTGGCTTGCTCTCCCCCAGCAGTCTCTTCACTTTACATTGAGGCGGGAGCTTATCCCAAGTTCTGGTGCTTTTCCGTGTGCCCCATGGACACAGGAGTCTAGTTCCGGAGAGGTTGCTCTCTGTGTGGGAGGGCGGGCCCTGGAGGGGCCTCAGCCTGGGTTACCAGGGAACTTGAGTGTCTTGAGAGACAAGGATGGAGGGATGAGTGTGTAGTGTCCCTAGCCTAGCCACCAGACCTCGTGGCACCCACGAGGGAGCCCTGAGTGCCAGGTCACACACCAGTCTCATCCTGAGCTTGTGGCATGCGCTGCGTGCACTGGAACATGTGGGAAGACTCGGGGGCTGTGTGTCAGTGAACGCACCCGGCAGGAGGGACGTGCGGGTGGTTGAACAGGTGAAGGTGGAGGCAGGAGTGGTGGAAGCAGAAAGGAAGGGCGTGGCTGTGAGGCACTGTGGCGTGAGGGAGGGAGGAGGCAGCTGTGAGGGCTTGTGCCCCAGAGTATGGCCAGCTTTGGGCAGAAATTGGGAGCAGAGGTAACTACGCAAAAGGAGTGGAGCCCCCGGAATTCTGGCCGTCTCTGAGAACATTAGGCAGCCACAAGTGTGGACCTGCAGCTGGGAAAAGGGCCTGCTGGAGGTGGGGGTGAGGTCATGGGAGAGAGCGAGGAGGTGCTGAGCTCAGGCTGCAGAGATGCCCACACGTGGGTGTGGGAGGAGGTGGAGGACTCCAGGCTGAGTGTGAGTGGGTCTCGGGCTCAGGGAGGGCCAGCACTCAGAGAACTTAGAGGCTGTGCTCACCCTCGGAGCCCAGCAAGGAAAACAGGAGAGAGGAGCCGTGGGCTGTCGGCTGGGGTGGGGGGGGTGCAGGGTGAGTGAGGTCAGGTCCAGGCTGTGCCTTGCAGCTCTCCAGACCACATGTGGTCTCCTGTGTCTGGTCTGCGGCCACACGAGTCTGTCTGCCCGACCAGAACTGTCTTAGCCGTTTCACCTTCCCGTCAGCTGACTTTCTAACCTGTCTCGTGGCTTCGTTTCTGAGTAGCCTGAGCAGCTTAAAGAACAGAACTGACACCCCCACTTCTGTGAGACAGGAGCCTGTAGGTGCAGAAGCAGGGAAATGCACTCCGTAGAGACGGCCGGCCGCGGTGTTTCCCACCCGCTCTCGGCGGTGTAGGACAGGCCCCTGGGGTGTAGGACAGGCCCCTGGGGTGTAGGACAGGGACCGCCCAGGGACCGCGCCCCAGAGCCATGCTCACCCCCCTCGCTGGCCCTGCTGCCTCCTCTCTGCCCTCGTCGGCTCCCGCCCTCTTGTCTCCACGTGGCCTCCCCTGCAGGCCTGTGCCTCTGTCTTGACTGATGTCCCACCAGCTTGTCCAAGTGAGGGGATGGAGGGGTTGCTCCCCTTCTCTGTCACCACTGCCACCACCCGCGTTCTAGCTTCCTGGACGACCGCCCTGACTAACCACCCAGCTGGCCTCCCTCTGCCCCAGCCCTCCCATCCTCTTCCTGGTCACCCTGTGTGCCTGTGAGCATGGCTGTGTGGCGCTGGGCCTGGGTTCTTACGGGTTCCCCTGCCTGGGACACGCGCCCCTCCCCCCTCCTGCCACCCCTCGTCACCCACAGGGCCCAGCGCAGTCTCACTGTGCTGCGGGCCTTTGTCCCCCTCTGCTCCCCCACCTGCTCACTCCTTCTCTCCAGTCTGTGAGCTGCCTCAGTGCCCAGACCTCGTCGATGCTCAGGACCTGCCTGCTGCGTCCAGCATGCGTCCAGCATGCGTCCAGCAGAGAGGGCGGGGCCTGAGTTAGCCATTACCAGGAAGGCAGGTTCCGTTCACAGCTTTGCTGTGTCCTGTGCTCTCCAGATCTCGTTTATCCCAAGTGAGCTGCTCCTAAGACGGCCACCCAGCCACCACCCTCCCTGCAGGACTTCCTTTGGGGGCGGGCAGGGGGCTGGGGGCTCCCTGACGGTGCCTTGTCTTCTGTGCAGACGAAGGAGGGGGAGTTCACCCTCTCTGCCATGACGTCCGGAATCCGGCGGAATTGGATCCAGACCATCATGAAGCACGTCCACCCGACCTCGGCCCCGGATGTGACCAGGTGAGGTGCCCGGGGAGCACCTTCCCCAGGGGCCACGGCCTCAGCTGTTTCTGGACTGGTTCTTCTGCGACCCGAGCTCTACGCCGGGCCAGCACGCCTTCTCCCTTCCCTCTGAGCTCTACATTGGGCCAGCACAGCCTTCTCCCTTCCCTCTGAGCTCTACACCAGCCAGCACAGCCTCTTCCTTCCCTCTGAGCTCTACGCCGGGCCAGCACAGCCTTCTCCCTTCCCTCTGAGCTCTACGCCGGGCCAGCACAGCCCTCTCCCTTCCCTCTGAGCTCTACACCAGCCAGCACAGCCTTCTCCCTTCCCTCTGAGCTCTACACCAGCCAGCACAGCCCTCTCCCTTCCCTCTGAGCTCTACACCAGCCAGCACAGCCTTCTCCCTTCCCTCTGAGCTCTACGCCGGGCCAGCACAGCCCTCTCCCTTCCCTCTGAGCTCTACACCATCCAGCACAGCCCTCTCCCTTCCCTCTGAGCTCTACACCATCTAGCACAGCCCTCTCCCTTCCCTCTGAGCTCTACACCATCCAGCACAGCCCTCTCCCTTCCCTCTGAGCTCTACACCAGCCAGCACAGCTCTCTCCCTTCCCTCTGAGCTCTACACCAGCCAGCACAGCCCTCTCCCTTCCCTCTGAGCTCTACACCATCTAGCACAGCCCTCTCCCTTCCCTCTGAGCTCTACACCATCCAGCACAGCCCTCTCCCTTCCCTCTGAGCTCTACACCAGCCAGCACAGCCCTCTCCCTTCCCTCTGAGCTCTACACCATCTAGCACAGCCCTCTCCCTTCCCTCTGAGCTCTACACCAGCCAGCACAGCCCTCTCCCTTCCCTCTGAGCTCTACATCGGGCCAGCACAGCCTCTTCCTTCCCTCTGAGCTCTACACCAGCCAGCACAGCCCTCTCCCTTCCCTCTGAGCTCTACACCAGCCAGCACAGCCCTCTCCCTTCCCTCTGAGCTCTACACCAGCCAGCACAGCCCTCTCCCTTCCCTCTGAGCTCTACACCAGCCAGCACAGCCCTCTCCCTTCCCTCTGAGCTCTACACCAGCCAGCACAGCCCTCTCCCTTCCCTCTGAGCTCTACATCGGGCCAGCACAGCCTCTTCCTTCCCTCTGAGCTCTACACCAGCCAGCACAGCCCTCTCCCTTCCCTCTGAGCTCTGCACCAGCCAGCACAGCCCTCTCCCTTCCCTCTGAGCTCTACACCAGCCAGCACAGCCTTCTCCCTTCCCTCTGAGCTCTACACCAGCCAGCACAGCCTCTTCCTTCTCTCTGAGCTCTACACCAGCCAGCACAGCCTCTTCCTTCCCTCTGAGCTCTACGCCGGGCCAGCACAGCTCTCTCCCTTCCCTCTGAGCTCTACACCAGCCAGCACAGCCCTCTCCCTTCCCTCTGAGCTCTACGCCGGGCCAGCACAGCCTCTTCCTTCCCCCCTGGGTCCCAGCGCTGGCTGGCCCCTGCTCTCTCGGCTTCCTGGTTCTTCTGCATCAGGTCACCTTTTCCTCCTTTAAGCCTGGTTGGTTTTGCCACACAAGGAGCACCTGCCCCTGTCGGGACTGATGTGGGTGTGGGCCCTGGTCGTCCAGGTGGCTGTGCTCCACTGGGTGAGGCAGCCCTGAGGCCGCACGGCCAGGCCAGGCCACCCCAGCGTCTTCCAGGGTTCTGTCCCCTCACCCCTACATCTGTTGGGTTTCCGTGCAGCCTGGAAAACTCTCTGAATCTGCTGGTGCCAAAGCTAAGTGGGAACACTTTTCCCAGCACTCTCCCGTCCCTACGCTCGCGACTCACTGACTCACTGCGTGCCTTCCTCCGCCGGCCCTGAGAGTTAGAGACCTGCAGCCTCACTTTAACAGAGAGGACCTGCTGCAGCCTGTGGGGCTGGTTCTGTGAGGCCCAGACTCTCAAGGCTTCGGAGCCGTCACTGTCCTGGGGCCTCTCGGGCACACTTCGCAGGCGTGCTGTTTAAAGGAAACGACTGCCCAAGTGTGTTTCCTGCACTGCAGGTCGTACCGGGTGACCGGTGTCTGCCGTGTGCCCTGCTGGCCTGGGCAGCTCTGGCCATGCCACGCCTTCCTTGCGTCCTTGCCTTCCTGGTGACACTGCACCTCTTTTAATAAGAAAGGAAAGAAAAGGAACCCAGAATAACTTTTTCTTTGGTTTTTTCCTGTGTTTATTGGCATTCTTTATTAAACGAACAGAACGGTTGATTGTTCCTGAGTTGGTGAGACCAGAAGGTGGTGACCGAGACAGGCTCTCAGTGTCTTGTTAGCGGAGCACACCTGTGTGCAGAGATGCAGGCAGCACTCCCTCCTCTGGGGCTGCGTCCCGTGGCGGCCTCCCTGGCGACCCTCAGCGCCCACCTCTGGGGCTGCGTCCCGTGGCGGCCTCCCTGGCGACCCTCAGCGCCCACCTCTGGGGCTGCGTCCCGTGGCGGCCTCCCTGGCGACCCTCAGCGCCCTCCTCTGGGGCTGCGTCCTGTGGCGACCCTCAGTGCCCTCCTCTGGGGCTGCGTCCCGTGGCGACCCTCAGCGCCCACCTCTGGGGCTGCGTCCCGTGGCGACCCTCAGCGCCCACCTCTGGGGCTGCGTCCCGTGGCGACCCTCAGCGCCCACCTCTGGGGCTGCGTCCCGTGGCGGCCTCCGTGGCGACCCTCAGCTCCCACCTCTGGGGCTGCGTCCCGTGGCGACCCTCAGCTCCCACCTCTGGGGCTGCGTCCCGTGGCGACCCTCAGCTCCCTCCTCTGGGGCTGCGTCCCGTGGCGACCCTCAGCTCCCTCCTCTGGGGCTGCGTCCCGTGGCGACCCTCAGCGCCCACCTCTGGGGCTGCGTCCCGTGGCGGCCTCCCTGGCGACCCTCAGCGCCCACCTCTGGGGCTGCGTCCCGTGGCGGCCTCCCTGGCGACCCTCAGCGCCCGCCTTCAGGAGCAGGGCCAGCGCCTGCAGGCCAGTGCGCTCCGTGAGCACGTGAGGATGCCCCACAGAGCGCAGGAAGGGCCGCTCGGGCCTCTCCGCCGAGGCTCCTGTGTGGCCGCCCGGAGGCGGCTGGGCTCAGGTCAGGGCCTGTCCTAGCTGCGGGCACTCACCTGCTCACCCGTCCCTGCCCAGCTGGGGCCTCAGGAGCTGGCGGGGTCATGTGGCTTTGACCTCAGACTAGGCGTGAAGGACACACTCGAGCACACTCTGTGTGCACACGTAGCTTAAGAGCGGCATCTTCCAGGCTGGTGCGTCCCTTCCAGGCTGGGGCGTCGGTGCCACAGGGGACTCTGGGTACCCAGGGGCCAGTCATTTGTTTCTGTAAGAAGGTTGACATGACAGTTGTCTTTCTGACTAGGATTTACTTCAGAATTAGGGGAGTCATTTGTTTCTCCAATTTGTTTTCAGCCTTTGTGCTTATTTTGGCTTTTATAGTTTGAGGAAAATAGGGATTTTTTTAGTGTGCAAGGCAAAGTCCCGAAAACAAACTGGAAACATGAACATCAGAGGCGTCCGATGAAGCCAGGAGCCCCAGCCGCTGTGTCTGGTGGGAGTTGTGGGGCTTCCTGCCTGGGGCTCCAGGGGCCCGGCGGGGCTTCCTCTGTGGAGAGACTGCTGTGTCCAGTTTGCCATGCCACCCAGTGTCCTGTACTGTCAGCTGCCCAGCTCTCAGTTCAGGGGCATCGAAAGGTCCATCCTGGAGAGTCTTTATCCTGATGCTTATGTGGTCCTAACTTGGAAGCTTACAGGTCCTGGCACTCGGAAGCACTTTGTGTCTAACTAGTTAGCTGCCGGGACAGGGGGCCCAGCAGGTGATGGCCACTCCGGTCACTTACTCTTGGACGCCTCTGTCACTGGCTGCTCTCTCCTCGCTGTCCCCATTGAAACCGTGCTCCCTGCAGCCCCACGTGGCTTCCTCACCTGCTCTTCCTTCCTCCCCCGTTCAGGTTATGGGTCCTGGGGGCTTGTCCAGAGGGCCTGGAGCTCCCTGCCTCAAGCACCGTGACGACGGCCTCTGGCCTCACTCTGCCCGGGTTGGTTCCTCTTCAGGAATCTGCTTTGGGGCAAACTGGGAAAGGCGTGTGCTCGCTGTTGGGCAGGCAGAGTGCCCGTGAGGATCCAGCTCTCCCTCTGTCCAATGAGCTGCTGCGTGGGGCGGGTGTGTTGTGCCACCTGCCCTCTGTCCAATGAGCTGCTGCGTGGGGCGGGTGTGTTGTGCCTCCTGGGCCTTCCGTCTGGTCTCCAGGCCAGCTGGGGCCTGTCACTCGGATTCGTCTTATCATACCAGACTCCAGGGTTGTTTTTCTAAAACAGATCTGACCATGTTAATTCCCTGCTTATTAACGTGGCTGGTCTCATTCATCCTGTCACAACTGCCCAGTACATGCCTGCCACAGGTGGGTCTGCCTCGTGAAGGGTTTGGGCGGTACCTGTCCCTGGAACAGCCAGACGGCCTCTTGACCTCGGCTCTACATGGAACAGGGGTGCCCTGTGCTCCATCCCAGTGACAGGGCCACTGTGACGCTTCCCTACAGCTTCTCCTCAATTCGGGGCCCTCACAGTACCTTCCCACGGGGCACCTCTCAGTGGCTCTGGCTCTCCTGTTCCCGCTCAGTTCAGGTTGGGTTCCCTCCAAGGAAACGAGGACAGAGTGTCCTTCCTCCCTGCCCTGAGGAGGCTGCACCAGAGGCAGAGAAGGAATGTGGGGAGCAGTGGTGTGGGGCCCTGTGCTGGGGTGAGGACCAGGAGCCACGCCTGACGGCTGCTGTCCCGCCCCAGCTCCTTGCCCTGTGCTGGGGTGAGGACCGTGGGGTGAGGATGCTGGGGTGAGGACCGTGGGGTGAGGACCGTGGGGTGAGGATGCTGGGGTGAGGACCGTGGGGTGAGGATGCTGGGGTGAGGACCGTGGGGTGAGGACCGTGGGGTGAGGATGCTGGGGTGAGGACCGTGGGGTGAGGATGCTGGGGTGAGGACCGTGGGGTGAGGACCGTGGGGTGAGGATGCTGGGGTGAGGACCGTGGGGTGAGGACCGTGGGGTGAGGACCGTGGGGTGAGGATGCTGGGGTGAGGACCGTGGGGTGAGGATGCTGGGGTGAGGACCGTGGGGTGAGGACCGTGGGGTGAGGACCGTGGGGTGAGGATGCTGGGGTGAGGACCGTGGGGTGAGGATGCTGGGGTGAGGACCGTGGGGTGAGGACCGTGGGGTGAGGATGCTGGGGTGAGGACCGTGGGGTGAGGACCGTGGGGTGAGGATGCTGGGGTGAGGACCGTGGGGTGAGGACCGTGGGGTGAGGATGCTGGGGTGAGGACCGTGGGGTGAGGATGCTGGGGTGAGGACCGTGGGGTGAGGATGCTGGGGTGAGGACCGTGGGGTGAGGACCGTGGGGTGAGGATGCTGGGGTGAGGACCGTGGGGTGAGGACCGTGGGGTGAGGATGCTGGGGTGAGGACCGTGGGGTGAGGACCGTGGGGTGAGGATGCTGGGGTGAGGACCGTGGGGTGAGGATGCTGGGGTGAGGACCGTGGGGTGAGGACCGTGGGGTGAGGATGCTGGGGTGAGGACCGTGGGGTGAGGACCGTGGGGTGAGGATGCTGGGGTGAGGACCGTGGGGTGAGGATGCTGGGGTGAGGACCGTGGGGTGAGGACCGTGGGGTGAGGATGCTGGGGTGAGGACCGTGGGGTGAGGACCGTGGGGTGAGGACCGGGACCTGACGGCTGCTGTCCCGCTCCCCAGCTCCTTGCCCGAGGAGAGGAACCGGAGCGGCGCCCCCTTCGAGACCTGTGCGAGGCTGAGCGAGAAGCCGGAGACAGAGCCCAGGGAGTCGGACCCCGAGCAGAAGAGGAGCCGGGCCCGGGAGCGCAGGCGGGAGGGGCGCTCCAAGACCTTCGACTGGGCCGAGTTCCGCCCCCTGCAGCAGGCCCTGGCTCAGGAGAGGGCCGGGGCCTCGGGGCCCCCCACCCTGCCCGAAGCAGAGCCGGGGGAGCTGGAGCGCGAGCGTGCACGCCGGCGGGAAGAGCGCCGCAAGCGCTTCGGGGCGCTGGAGGCTGTGGACGGGCCCGCAGACGACCCGGCCTCCCGCATGGAGGTGGATCGGAGCCCGGGCCCGCCCATGACCCCCGACCTCAAGACCCAGAATGTGCATGTGGAGATCGAGCAGCGGTGGCATCAGGTGGAGACTACCCCTCTCCGGGAAGAAAAGCAGGTGCCCATTGCCCCTCTGCACCTGTCCTCTGAGGACAGAAGTGACCGGCTCTCCACTCATGAGCTGACCTCTCTGCTGGAGAAGGAGGTAACCACCAAGGGTGGCCCCAGGTGGACAGCTGGGTGGGTTCCATGCAGCAGCCTTCCTGAGCACGCCCTGTGGCTGGCGGCGGCCTGACTGGTCCGCTGCGTGGCACTGAGAGACGGGTCCCCTCCCCTGAGGGGCTTGCAGAGCAGTCAGGAAGGCAGACACACGATGGACAAGTTCTTCGAGTCTGGTGTAGTCGCTGAGAGGGACAGGGAGTTCCAGCTCATGCAGGGTGGCAGGGAGGTGCCACCCTTTCCAGAAGGACAGAGTCGCTTGCCGTGTGGCGGGGGCACTGCCACTGAAGCCGGTGGCCAGAGGAGAGGTTAGCGGGGCTGCAGGGCCCAGGTGGCCTGTCCTGTTTCCGGCAGGAACTGGAGAGTTCAGGTGGGAGAGGACTGTGAGCAGACTTGGGTTTGAGCTGCACTGGGCAGCTGTGGGCTGAGCAGGCGAAAGCTGGGAGCAGAGAGGAGTGTGGGTGCTTCCCCAGCAGCCTGGTGACCGCGGGGGTGACCTGAATACTGGAGATACAGAACAGAGGTCTTGGTGGGCGAGCAGCTGAAGCACGCCCGGTCACTCGTCACTCAGCAGGGGCTGTGTGTGCCGCAGAGGCTTCTGTGAGCAGCCCTCTCCGCAGAGATGGGTAACCAGCCCCTGCACACACTTGTAGCATAATATGTTCCTTCATGAAAATGTACCCAGAAGTCAAATCTGGAGACTTCACCAGTGGACCTGTAAGTCTGAACAGGGAGTTCCGGGCCACGGAGGTACAACATTATGGTTTTATGTTTCAGATGTGTTCTTTTACATAAGTAGCTAATTCACATTAAAGATTTGTCACTTTAGTCTGCCTTTGCTGCTCTTCTCTTTCCTAGTTTACTAAATTCATGAGGCTGAAATGTATTACTAGCACGAACACATTGATTTTATTTCTACATTCTACGCCTATTAATAAGATAATAAAGGCAAGATGCAATAAATAACAGTTCAAACTAACGTTGCTATAAGGTACCAAAATGGGCCTGCTGGCCAGCGGGCACACTAACTGCACATTTGATTTAAACAGCTGTGTCTGGAAGTCGGCCTCCGTGCCTCTCACAGCACTCTGGCAGCACCTGCCCACCTGCCCTGCGTCTCCCTGCTGACCACGGCCTCAGGGCGGGGCAGGCAGGGCCCAGCACCCCGTAGGCACCTAGGGAATATTCAGGGAAGAGCTGAGTTGATGAGTGACAGAATTCAAAGCCGTGGAAACCAAGAAGAGTGTGAAGTAGCTTGCTTTCCACATCTCGTGGAAACCTTCAGGAACCCTCTTTGCAAACAGAATTTTATGTGGAATCCATTGCATAAAAATGGAATTGTTGCAGTACAAGCCAAGGCAGGGCCTGGGGTGAGGCGTGCCCAGGGCCGCAGCGGGCTGTCCGACCATGCTGAGGAGGCTGAAGGGTCTAGTGGGAGGATCTTCCTTCTGAGGTGGGCACAGGGCCGCATTTCCTGGTGGGATCTGCGTGTCAGAACCGTAGGCAGGTGTGGAAGCTACGTGAGCGCTTGGGCAGCAGGTCCGCCGTGTTACGTGTGTGTGTGTTTGCAGCTGGAGCTGCAGCCTTCTGTTCCAGGTGCTGCGGTGCAGGCAGGTCAGCCTCTTCCTGACCTGTGGTCAGGGGGAGCCAGGAAGCAGTCCCATGTACCCCGCCTCGCTGGAGTCTGGGCTGCCACGGGCGTGTGCTGTGTGGTGACTCCTGTCTGTTACCATCTTTTTGCCTTAAAAACGTGTGTCTTTCTGCCAACAGTTGGAGCAGAGCCAGAAGGAGGCTTCAGACCTTCTGGAGCAGAACCGGCTCCTGCAGGACCAGCTGAGGGTGGCCCTGGGCCGGGAGCAGAGCGCCCGGGAGGGCTATGTGCTGCAGGTAGGGCTGAGGGCCTGCCTGGGCGGGGCAGCCGCGGGGCCCTGTCCGGGAGACCATGGCTCAGTGCCACGGCCCTGCGTACTCCTCCTCCTGGTGCTACTTTTTGGGGAACCTGCCTGAAATTTGTTGCCTAAGGGTTTTTTATTTGTTTTTCAATAAAATAATTTTGGTGGTTTTTCTTTTGGCTCTCATAAGTAACCCAGTACATGTTTATTATAAATACCATATATTTGCATGTTATTTTTAATAGTTTTTACAAGAGCCGTTTTAGCCTGTCTTACAGAGAGAGGAAACTGGCTTGAGGTAGCTAGCCAAGTGCCCCTTGCCCCCAGTTCAGCTGCAGACCTAGCGCTGGATCCCCGTCCCTGAGTGTCATACCTACCGGCAGACCTAGCCTAGTGGCCCCAGTGCTACCTAGACTGAAGTTTCGGGGGGGAAATGTGGCCACCCAGCCCTGAGCCGCCCACCCACCAGGCAGCCTGGAAGAGGAGATGAGGAGGGTCACGGCTTGGGTCCAAACGCAGTGTCCCTCACCAGAGATCTCTGTGCCACAGTCCTGGTCAGCAGGCAGATTCACAGAGAGCGGTGGGCATGCTCAGGGCGTCTCGCCGGACAGTAGGTCAGCTGGACGAGGTAGAGCATTGTGGGCTGACTACCCTGCAGCCTTCTAGGCCTGTTTTAGTTCTGGGTTAAGACAGCTCACTCCTGCTCCATGGGGTGACATGTTGGTGGGGACACAACTGAGGAAGGGTTACTAGGGAAAGCAAAATGGGGTGATGCAACAGGGTTCTCTGCCAAGGCTGAGGACCTGGCTTTTCAAGTCACAGTCCTTGGGTCAAGTGCAGGCCCTGCCACTGACCAGCAGGAACTGGTATCCCCTCCTCCAAGCATTAGCCTTTCCTTGCCGGGTAGACAGAGACCTGGTCCCCGAGGGTCCTTCCATCTCTCAGTGACCCTGAATCTCTGCACGGTTGCTGTGTCACCATTTCCAGATTGCCTCAGGCTGAGTCATCGGGGCGGCACCTGAGCCCTCTGGGCAGTCCGCCTCCTGCCTCTGTCCAGCCCATTTTTGTTACATGTTCCCTCTGCCTTCTTTCTGTCTTCCATTTCTCTTTTCCCTCCGCTTTGACCATGGCCATGGGCACCCCATGTGCCCCTACCCTCCTCTCTCGCCCTCTGGCTGTAGTTATTGCCCTGCCCAGTTCAGACTTGTAGGCACCAGAGCTGGTGGTGGTGGGCATTTCTCTTTTCTACACAGCTCACTCTGGGCTTTCTGGGTCATTCATGCAGGACCTGCAGATTTGAGGAGCATCTTTTTAAACTTCGGGTGGGCCCCCATACTATACAAAACTCACTCCACATCAGGTGGTAAAAAGATACTTGCAGCAGATTTTGTGCATTGCTAACCAAGAACCTCTGTGTTTAACTTGAATGGTTGCATGAGCCTGCACTCAAGCCCCCACGAGTCAGCGTTCAGCACATGAGCCTGCACTCAAGCCCCCACGAGTCAGCGTTCAGCAGAGCTGGCTTCTGAACACCTTCCTGTTAGGGCCAATAGCAGGTTGCCTTTAACTTCCCCTTGCGCGTTGGGAATACTTGTAAGAGTGAACATGGCCTTTGGGATTGAGGGTCAGAAGGAGTTGGCCGGGGGACAGGCCCCGCACTCACTGCTGGGAGGAGGAGCTTGCATGGTTTGGAGTGTAACTTAATAATGCAACTGAGTGTCACATCTGTGGATCCCCGGCAGACTGAGGGGCCACAAGCAGACCAAATTCTTAGGCTGGGCTGTTCTCACTTCTGTACATGTTCTTGTTTATTTCTACATTGTTAGTGTTGTCTGGTCCGCATGCCTTTCATTTGGGGAGTTTTCGTTTGTGTTTTGTTTTGTTTTCTGCATGCTTCACTTTCTTGTTTTGAATTCCACGAAGGTTTGTTTGTTCTGTTGATGATCATATTTTACTCCATGGTTTTTGTTCCCCCTCGTTTTGTCTTCTTACAGGTAGAGACTAGTTCTTCCTGTTACTGTAGAGGACAAGCTCCACTTCCGAAAGGAAAATGCTCGGATGTCACCTCGCTGACATTCCCGAGCAGTTGCCTCCCTTCCTTCTCGCCCTGTCCCAGAAGGAAGTGACATCACACCGCCCCCTGCGTCCTGTGCTTTTCCAGGCTGTGTGTCCAGAGCTCGTGCCTCTTGTTTTGCAAACCAAACAAGTAGAGGCCCGTGCTCTGCCCCTTTCTCCTGCGGCTCTTGTCTGTCGGTCTTTGTTTTGCTTACCCGTGTGCTCATTATTCAGCTTTGTTTGGTTCACTTCTCCTAGAAGCTATTTGATTAGAGTTGTTTTGATGTTATTTTCCATGTTTTCTGTTTACCTGGAAGCAGCACTTACCAAAATAATTAAGATGATTTGTTGGATATTTTCTTTAATGAAAAAAAATTGTGCAAAGGATAAAAGGCAAACCCACCAAGGAGCTTTTCTGTGGTTGACCCTGGCCAGAGGTGTGACACTCAGAACTGGGAAGCCCGAGTGTTACTAACCAGTGTCTAATCGGTTTTTTTAAGACTGAAGTGGCCGCCTCCCCATCTGGTGCCTGGCAGAGGCTCCACAGAGTCAGCCAAGATCTGCAGAGGGAGCTGGAGGTCCAGTGCCGGCACCAGGGGCTGACCGCACAGCAGACCCAGGCCCCGAGGCGTAGCTGCGGGGAGGCCACGGACGAGGCCGAGATCCACAGCCTCCAGGCGAGGCTCTGCAGTGCGGCCGCCGAGCTCACCGCCAAGGAAGAGGCGCTGGCCAAGCTGCAGGGCGACCTGAAGCTGGAGAAGGAGAGGGTCCGCGAGCACCTGGAGGAGTGGCGGCACAGCAAGGCCGCGCTGAGCGGCCAGCTGCAGGCCAGCGAGCAGAAGCTCCGGAGCGTGGAGGCCCTGCTGCTGGAGAAGACGCAGGAGCTGCGGGAGCTGGAGGCGCAGCAGGCGCTGCAGAGGGACCGGCAGCAGGAGGTGCAGCGGCTGCAGGAGCGCATCGCGGACCTCGGCCAGCAGCTGGGCGCCAGCGAGCAGGCCCAGCGGCTGATGGAGGAGAAGCTGCAGAGGAACTACGAGCTGCTGCTGGACAGCTGCGAGAGGGAGAAGCAGGCGCTGCTGCAGAACCTGAGGGAGGTGGAGGACAGGGCCAGCGCCTACGAGGACCAGCTGCAGGGCCACGCGCAGCAGATGGAGGCCCTGCAGAGGGAGAAGCTGAGCGCCAGGTCCGAGGGCAGCAAGGTGGTGCGCCAGCTGGAGGAGCAGCTGGAGATGAAGGAGGCCAGCATCCAGAAGCTGGCCGAGCACGTGCAGAGCCTGCGGGAGGAGCGGGACCTGCTCAAGCAGCGGTTCCAGGAGCTGATGGGGCGCACCGCCCTGTGCGACGGGGACGCGGCCGCGCTCCGGGAGAAGCTGCGGGGGAGGGAGGCCGACTACCAGAGCCTGGAGCGCTCCTACCGCAGGGCGGCCGGCCAGCTGCAGGGCTTGCACGCGCTGCTGAGGGACAAGGAGCAGGAGCTGAGGCACATCAAGGAGGCGCACGAGAAGGTCCTGGAGAAGAAAGATCAGGACCTCAACGAGGCTCTGGTTAAAATGGTCGCCCTGGGGAGCAGCTTAGAGGAGACAGAGATGAAGCTCCAGACAAAGGAGGAGATCCTGAGGAAGTTCACGAAGGCCTCTTGCGAGGAGGCGGAGGAGCCGCAGAGCTCCCTGGAGGAAGCAGAGGACGGCAGCGCCCCCTCGGGCCCACCGCTCCACGCCTCGGGCGCATCTCCGGGCTGCCCCCCCGGGAGGCTTGAGGGTGAGGACCCGGGGGCCCCCCCGAGGGAGAAGCACGAGCACAGCAGCCCCCGGAGAGAGGCGGGCGTGACGCCCCCAAAGTCAGAAGGGCCTGACCAGGAGGGGCTCCCGAAGAACGCAGGGAAATCTGAGCAGGGGGCGCCGAGTGTCAAGAGGCAGAGAATCAGGTTCTCCACGATCCAGTGCCAGAAGTACACCCAGCCCGAGGGGTCTGAGAAGACCTGGACAAGTAGCACCTCTTCTGACACCAGCCAGGACCGGTCACCCTCCGAGGAAAGCCTGTCGTCCGAGGCCACCCTCAGCTCGCTCCCCGCTAACAGCGACTCGGACACCTACCTCTCCATCATACACTCCCTGGAGACCAAGCTGTACGTCACGGAGGAGAAGCTCAAAGACGTGACGGGGAAGCTGGAGAGCCAGCAGGGCCAGAGCCGGGAGGCCCTGCTCTCGCTGCACCAGCAGTGGGCCGGCACCGAGGCGCGGCTGCGTGAGCAGCTCCGCACCAGCCTGCTCCAGGTCGGCGCGCTGGCCTCCCAGCTGGAGCAGGAGAAGCAGGCCAGGGTGACGGCGGTCGAAGCTCACATCGGGGAGCTGGGCAGCTTCCAGGTCAGAAACACGCAGGCCCTGGCTTGCTTAGAAAAGTGCCGCGAGCAGCTACGGTCTCTGCAAGGGCTTGGCCAGGAGGAGGCCCAGCAGGCAGGAGCGAGCCCCCTGGCCAGCGTGGAGGGCGTGCTGGTCAGTGCCATCCAGGCCCTGCGGCACTGGCCGGCTCCCGCCGACGGTGGGGCCCAGGCTCAGCTTGAGGAAGGGAGCTTCTTGGAGAAAGCCAAGGAGACTTTGCAGCAGCCGCCTCATCAGCCCGAACTGACCGAGCAGGAGCAGCTGCAGCTCCTTGCTGACCAGGTGGCCCTGGAAGCCTCCCTGATACACCAGATAGCAGACTCGCTAAGAAACACGACGTCGGACATCTCGCACCTCCTCCACGAGGTGTCTCCGTCAGGGGAGCTGCCCCGGGAGCCCGGTGCTGCCGTCTGGCTCGGGACCGCGGCAGACGCCTGGGCTAAGAAAGTGCTGGTGGACGGTGAGTTCTGGAGTCAGGTCGAGTCCCTGAGTCAGCACCTGGGGACACTGGGAGGCGAGGCAGCTGGCACGTCGGGAGAAGGGCAGCAGAGCCTCCCGCAGGCCCTGGTCCCCGCCCTGGCAGATGCGACGTGGGTCAGGGCGGAGCTCAGCTTCGCTGTGCAGTCAGTGAGGGAGTCGTTCCACCGGCGGCTGCAGAGCATCCAGGAGACGCTCCAGGGGACCCAGGTGGCCCTGCAGCAGCACAAGCTCCTGCTGGGGAAGATCCTGGGAGCCTACCAGACCCCGGACTTTGAGAGGGTGATGCAGCAGGTCTTGGAAGCCCTCAGGCTTCCAGCAGGCATTGCAGGTGGTGCACAGGCGTCCTGGGACAGGAGCCCACTAGGAGAAGATCTCGGTTGTCGGGACCTAGCCGGCCCCCAGGAGCCCGCTCAGCTGTCTGACCAGAGCTCTGGGGCCCTCGTCGCTATTCAAGAAGAACTCGCCCAACAGCTTAAAGACAAGGCCAGCCTCTTAGGAGAGATATCTGTCTCTCTAGCTTCGCTTCCCCCTGTGGAGTCCGTGAGAGATTGTCAGAAGCTTCTTCAGGCGTCCTGGAGTCTCTCGTACAACACGTCCTTGGGAGGCCTCGGTCAGTATTCTTCATTACTAGTCAAAGATGCAATCGTTCAGGCTCAGGTGTGCTATGCGGCCTGCAGAATCCGGCTGGAGTATGAGAAGGAGCTCCAGCACTACAGGGGCTCCTGGCGGAGCAGGGCGGCCTCCTGCCAGGAGCACGAGCAGGCGGTGGGAGCCCTGCGGGCGGAGTACGAGGACCTGCTCCGGAAGCAGAAGAGCGAGTACCTGGAAGTGATCGCCCTCGTGCAGAGGGAGAACGCCGAGCTGAAGGCCCAGGCGGCCCAGCTGGCCCATCAGCAGCGGTACCTGGAGGAGGTGGAGAGCAAGCACAGCGCGAGCATGTGCGCCCTGCGAGGGAGGTACGAGGAGGAGATCAGGTGTGTGGTGGAGCAGCTGAACAGAGCGGAGAACACGCTGCAGGCCGAGCACAGCCGGGTCCTGCGCCAGCTGGACGCCTCGGTCAGGGACAGGCAGGACCTGGAGAGGCAGCACGTGCAGCAGGTGCAGACCCTGGAGGACAAGTTCCAGCTCAAGGTCAAGGAGCTGCAGACCATCCACGAGGAGGAGCTGAGGACCCTGCAGGAGCACTACTCCCAGAACCTGCAGTGCTTGCAGGAGACCCTCTGCCAGGGCCAGGGCCAGCCCCCAGAGGCCCTCCCGGCCAGCAGCCCCCGCCCGCCCCCGTCCTCCACCTGGCCAGCCGAGCAGGTCGCCTCCAGGGAGGCCGACTCCACGGCGGGGCTGAGAGAGCGCGTCCAGGAGCTGGAGGCACAGACGGACCTCCTGCGGGAGGAGCTGGAGCACAGGGGCCCGCGGGGCAGCGCGGCCGCCCTGCAGGAGAAGTACCAGCGGGACTTCGAGAACCTCAAGGTTTCGGAGCATCGTTTCATTTGCAACGCAGTTGAGGGGCAGGCCTCTTCCTGCTTGTTGGGGGGCAGGGCTGGTGCATCGGACTGGGGTGGGGCTGGGAGACAGTTCTCGGCTCTGACTTTCCGATGAGCAGAGTCTGTTCCACCTTCTGTTCCTTCCTCAACTACTCACTCCCCGTGGTGTGGCCTCAGCAGGCCCAGGATAGGGTCTAGCGTCCCGTTCAGCATCCTCCTCTGGGAAAGGGGCTGTCAGAACAGGACCAGTGGTGAGCGAGGGAGTGTGGTCTCCCTGCCGCCTTTCCACCTGCTTCTGGAAGCCTCTCTGTGTTCCCCCAGCAGGAGAAGCCCCTGCTCTGCCCCTCACAGCCCCTCACAGCCCCACCCTACTTCCTGCCCTAACAGCCTGCCTCTAGGTTGGCACAAACACACACTTAAAGGAAGAGAACCCAGGATAGACAGGCCACAGGCACCCGTGGAGGGCTGTCTCTCAACTGTCCTGAGAGCAGAGTTTGGGGTTCCCAAAAGAAGGTTATTTGCAGGACAGTATCGACAGTCACTCCTTTTTCCCAACTCTGCGGAACTGGCGTTGAGCGGGCATTCTGTGTAAGGCATAGAAGCACAGCTCTCAGCTGTGTGCCAGGGTCTCCTGGCATTCCTTCTCAGGAGCTTTGAGAAAAGACCTTTTCTTGTTACTCTCCCACACTTGGCCCTGTTGTTTACATTCTGCCTCATTGGGCAGAACACCCAGGCCCTGGCAGTCCCAGGTGACATCCCAGGTGACGTCCCAGGCCCACGGACCTTGGGCTGCAGGAAGCAGTCCGGCTGCTCGTCCCCCTCCATGACCAGAGACGCCTGTGTGCACAGACATACTGCCCAGACCCCTAAGCTTCTTGGAGCCACCCTTTGGAGCTGTGCCCAGTAACTGCCCAGGTTGCTTGCAAGCCCTCAGTCCCCAGCCAGGCCTCTGGTGCGATGCTCCCCTGCCCGCACCCTGTGCACACAGAGCTGGCTCCCAGCTGCGGACAGCCGCCTCGCTGCTGTTGCAGATGTGCTGATGCTGCGTTGAGCAAGACACTCCTGTGCTCCCTAGCACCTCAGCCCTCCAGCTGCGAGAGAAGCAGGGATGTGTGCTGGTCAGCAGCATGGTGTTCACCTCCGTGACGACACAGCCCCCGACCAGAGACAAGCCCCACAGCCAGGTGGCCAAGAGGCCGTCTTCACTGTTCTTGTCCTGAGTCAGTCAGAACCTTTTGAAAAGGATTATGAAGTGAGAAAGCTTCAAGGGCTATTTCCTGATGGTGTTCAGATGATGCCCCTGGGACAGTCAGTGCTGTGAGCGCAGCATTCCAAGGGGCTCTGACAGTCATTTGCATAGACACAGTGTCCTAGTGCCTTCCCTGCAACTTTCACAGCACCCAGCAGTCTGCGTGGGCGGGTGCCTGGCACATGCACATCTCAAGTCCCCCCGCCAGAGCCTCCTGCACAGGAGGGTCAGCTCCCATGGCAGCCAGCTGGGCAACGGCGAGGCTTTGGCCAAAGTGGTGACATCATATCACCACTTAATAAGACTTCAGAAAGGAAAAAACAGCCTTATGTTGACAAACTGGCCACAGATGGTGCTGGGACCCAGTGTCCCCCAGCAGTGACGTAGGTCCACAGTGTTCTCTTCGACACCCTGGAGACACAGATAGTAGTCTCCCACCCAGGTCAGGGAGACTGGCGTCTGGGTCTGATAGCCCGTCTGCCACTGCACCTTCTCTCATGATTCTGCATGGTAGTCCTTGAGGGACCTCTGTGGATCTCAGGGGTTATTGGCTTAAAAATTAAATCTGTTTACAGGTTACTTTTTAACACATATTCTCTCTAAGGAAGCAGCTGGTCTTAAAAGATACCTCAGGGCTTCTGTGGGAAGAATTTTGACGCTTAATTAAATATTCTAAAGCACTCAAACGAATACTTACAGTGCCTGCTAACTGTGTGTTAACCAAAAAGCCATTTGTGAAGCAAAGCACACAGGAGGGACGGTGGTGGGCGAGGGGCCAGGCCACAGCTGTCCTGTGGTGTGACGGTGGTGAAAGGAGGCCACCAGCTTCCAGGTGGAGCCTCTGGGAGAAGTAATGTCCACTTAAGGGTGAACTGCAGTTAAGACCGCACGCCCACTGAGGCAAGTCTGTTGCAGTGAAGTCCAGACTACGACCATGAGTTTGGAAAGATGAGTTGAAAACCTCAGAAAGGCCTCACCACTACTGTGGGGGCTCAGAGACTCCTAAGCATGTTGATTTGATTTCTTGGTATTTTTCTTTTTGAACCCATGTGCAAGAAAATCAAATAGTATAGGATTGGGAGGGGGAGCCCCCACTGTACTTGGCATTCATAATGTAACATAGCCGCATTGTTCCAGTTTTTTAAAAATCACTGGAAGTCCTGATCCCTATTCAGAAACAGATCTTGCAAGGGATTTAGACAGAGTGTGACTCTGCTCGAAACAGCGGCACACACCACCTCCCTGCGTCTGTGGGGCACGCTCACCTGCACTGTTGATAAGACCAGCTCTGGCTTCCCAGTGTGGCTGTGTGGGACAGTGGGACTCCTCCGTAGGGACACTGTGTCCTTCCCTGCACTCAATCCAGGTGGCAAACCAGATGGTAACAAAGCGTAGACTAGTTTAGAGAGCAGTTCTGTTATGTGTCCCAGTATAGTGAGTGGAGTCACTAATCAGTGCCCCCTCTTCGTACCCCTTCAAAAGAAAACGGAGAAGGAAGACACAGGCTGGAGGGGGAAAAGATACATACATAAATCCCACTTGGACAGCAGAGATGTTAAATGACCAAGTGAGTGTGGCTAGCTAGGTAGTAGCTGAGCCGGGCCCTCCAGCTCACAAAGAGTCATGACTATGACTTATTTGTGAAATGCCTGGTTTGTGACTGGCCCGCAGAGCTGCTTGCTGTGCAGACAAACCACACGGCTGCCTCTGCACACTGACTCTTCTCCCTCCCTCTTGTCAGCCCTGTCGGGCAGTGTTCTGTCAGGATCTAGGGTTGGCTGTCTCAGATTCCACTGCAAACTCTTCCCACCCGCAGTACCCACTCTTTCCAAGGGTTCAGAGCAGTCACAGAAATAAGAAACTTACAGATGTAAACCCACCTTTTTCTAAGCATGTTGATGTGATTTCCTGATAGCTGCTCTGATATCATGAAGTGCCCACTAGTGCCCGTGAGAGTCGGCAGGCAGCAGTCAGGTGACCCTGCTGGGTCAGTGCGCACCTGCAGAGGGCGCCCTCTCTAACCCTGGGAGCCTGGAGCAGGTCAGGCCACTGGCTCACCCACCAGGACACCCAGCCGAGAGGCACACAAGCTGATGAGGTCCCTCTTGCATCTTGCAGGCCACCTGCGAACGGGGGTTTGCAGCCATGGAAGAGACGCACCAGAAGAAGATCGAGGACCTCCAGAGGCAGCACCAGCGGGAACTGGAGAAGCTGCGGGAGGAGAAGGACCGCCTCCTGGCTGAGGAGACCGCGGCCACCATCTCCGGTGGGCGCTGGGGGCGGGGCATGTTAACCCAAAGGGCGGGACAGGTGGAAGACTGAGTGCCTGAGCTCAGAGTCAGGGCTGGTCTTTGTGCTTTTGGTTGAGTAAGCTTCATTATCCAAGAAAATTGTCTTTTTTTATTTTAATTTTCAATTATCGTTGACATTCGGTATTAGTTTATACTATGTTCCGGTGTACAGCAAACTGGTTAGTCGCATACTTTCCAGAGTGTTCCACCAGTATTTCCAATGCCCTCCTGGCACCAGACATACTTATTACAATATTATTGGCTATATTTCTTACGCTATACTTTACATCCCCATTACTATTTTATGACTACAACTAGTACTTCTTAATCCCTTCACCTTTTCCACCCATTCCCCTAAAACCTCTCCCCTCTGCAACCCTCAGTTTGTTCTCTGGATCTGTGAGTCGGTTTCAGGTTTTTAAACTTGAGTACTTTGCTGTTTACGTTCCACAGGTAAGTGAGGTCCTGGTGTTTGCCTTTCTCTGGCTTATTTGACTTGAGCATAGTGCCCTCCAGGTTCATCCACACGGTCACAGCCGTAAGGTCTCTCTCTTTTCTGTGGCCGAGTGGCAGTGCACTGTGTAACTGCAGCACGGCTCTTTTATCTGCTCCTCTCTCGGTGGGCACTCGGCTGCTTCCAAATCTGGGCTATTGTAAGTAACATGGCTGTGAGCATAGGGGATATATAATATGTTCTTGTGAATTACTGCTTTGGGTTTCTTCAGATATATACCTAAAAGTGGAATCACTGGGTTATAAGCAAGTTCTATTTTTAATTTTTTGAGGATCCTTTTCCATAGTGTATGCACTAACTGCATTCCCACCAGCTGTGCGTGGGGATCCCCTTTTCTCCACATCCTCACCAGCACTTGTCATTTGTGGATTTATTGATGAGCGCCATTCTGACAGGTGTGAGGTGAGATATCTCGTTGTGGTTTTAATTTGCATTTCTCTGATGATTAGTGATGTTAAGCATCTTTTCATATGTCTTGGCCATTTATTTGGTCCTCTTTGGAGAAGTGTCTATTCAGGTTCTCTGTCCATTTTAAAATTGTATTGTTTCTTTTAGGATATTGAGTTGTATGAGTTCCTTATATACAGTATTTTGGATACTAATCCATTGTATGATGTGTATTTGTCAGATACCTTCTTCCATCCAGTAGGCTGTCTTAGTTTGTTGATGGTTACCTTTGCTGTGCTAAAACTTTTTAGTTTGATGTAGTTCCATTTGTTTATTTTTTTCTTTTGTTTTTCTTGTCTGAGGATATAAATTAGAAAAAAATATTGCTAAGAGAAATGTCTGAGATTTTACAAAATTTATAAATTTGAGATATTAGCCCCTCATCATATGAGTCGTTGGTGAATGTCTTCATTCAGTAGGTTGTCTTTTCTTTTAAAAAATTTTTTAACTTGTAAGTTATAGTGGGCATACAATATTATGTTAGTTTTAGGCATACAACCCCATGACTACACCTTTATATAACTTGGGAAGAAATCACCCCAGTAAATGTAGTACTCATCTAACACCATATGTATTTGTTACAGTGTTACTGACTGTTCCCTGTGCTGTGCTTGATGCCCCGTGACTGTTCTGTAACCACCAGTTTGTATTTCTGAATCCCCTCACCTTTCTCATCCACCCCAGCCCTCTCCGTTCTGGCAGCTGTCACGTGTTCTCTGCATCTGTGAGTCTGTTTCTGTTCTGTTTGTTCATTTATTTTGGTATTTAGATTCCACATAAGTGAAATAATATGGCATTTGTCTTTCTCTGACTTATTTCACTCAGCATAATACTCTCTAGGTCCATCGGTGTTGCTGCAGGTGGTGAGATTTTATCCTTTTTTTATGGTTGAGTCATATTTCATTGTCTGTTGTACCACTTTCTATCCACTCATCTGCTGATGGACACTTAGGTTCCTTTCATATCTTGGCTATTGTAAATAATGCTGCAGTGAACATGTGGACACATGTCTTTCAATTGAGTGTTTTGTGTTTCTTTTCATAAATACCCAGAAGTGGAATTGCTGGCCCTTCTTTGTTTCTTGTGTAGCCTTTGTTTTAAATCTATTTTGTCTGGTATAAATATTGCTACTACAGTTTTTCGTTTGTTTGTTTTTCTTTTCATGAAATATCTTTTCCATCAGTCTGTTTGTGTCTTTTGATCTGAAGTGGGTCTGTTGTAGACAACATGTGTAAGGATCTTGTTTTGTTATCCATTCAGCCACCATATGTCTTTTGAGTGGAGCATTTTAAGTAATTATTTTTTCCAGAGGCAAGTTTTATTAACCATCATAGTGTGTGTGTGTGTGGGGGGGGGATGAGAAACATCAACTTGTAGTTGCCTAACTTTAATTGTCCATTTATTGCTTCTCATACGTGCCTTGACCAGGGGCCTTCAGCCAATCCAGTGACCTGGGGTCGTGTTGATGGTCTGGTGCTCAACCCTGCAACCCTGCACTCAAGCTGTGACCTGGGGGTCTCGAACCCGGGACCTCACTGTCCCAGGTCAATGCTTTGTCTACAGTGCCACTGCCTGGTCAGGCTTGAAGTAATTATTAATAGATAGATATTTATTGCCATTTTAGTGTTCATATTTTTTTCTTTTTCATTTTTCTGAAGCTGGAAACAGGGAGAGACAGTCAGACAGACTCCCGCATGCGCCCGACCGGGATCCACCCGGCACGCCCACCAGGGGCGATGCTCTGCCCATCCTGGGCGTCGCCATGTTGCGACCAGAGCCACTCTAGCGCCTGGGGCAGAGGCCAAGGAGCCATCCCCAGCGCCCGGGCCATCTTTGCTCCAATGGAGCCTTGGCTGCGGGAGGGGAAGAGAGAGACAGAGAGGGAAAGCGTGGCGGAGGGGTGGAGAAGCAAATGGGCGCTTCTCCTGTGTGCCCTGGCCGGGAATCGAACCCGGGTCATCCGCACGCTAGGCCGACGCTCTACCGCTGAGCCAACCGGCCAGGGCCCATATTTTTTTTATTCTTAAAGAAAGCCCTTTAATACTTCTTGTCATACTGGCTTGGTGGTGATGTACACCTTTACCTTTCTCTTGTTCGGGAAGCACTTTATATGTGTCCTTCGATTCCAAATGTTAACTTGGGTGGGTAGTCTTGATTTCCATCACTGTGAGTAATTTCATGCCAGTCCATTTTGGCCTGCGAAGTTTCTAACGAGAAGTCAACTGACAGTCTTACGGGAGCTTCCTTGTAGGTAACTCTTTCTTTTTCTGCTTTTAAGATTCTCTCTTTGTCTTTAACCTTTACATTTTAATTTTGATGTGTCTTGGTGTGGGTTTTTGGGGGTTCATCTTGTTTGGGACTTCCTGTGCTTCCTGGACTTGTGTGTCTTTTTCTTCACCAGTAGGAAGTTCTCAATCATTATTTCTTCAAACAGGTTCTCAATTTTTCACCGTCTTCTTTTGGTACTCTATGATCCTGATGATGTTATGCTTGATGTCCCAGAGATCCCTTAAACTGTCCTCTTTGGAGTTCTTTTGCAGTCTGATTGAATGTTCTATGCCCCCTTGTCTCCCAGATCACTGACTCAGTCCCGTGCTTTATTTAACTTGCTGCTGCCGCCTCCTGGTATAGTCTTCATTTCTGCCTGGCTTATTTTTATCGTTTCTTTATCCTTTCTTATGTTTATTATCTCTTTAAATTCTCACTTAGTTCATCTATTTTACCCCTAAATTCTCTGAGCAAAATATAACCGTTGTTTTGAACTCTTTATCTGGTAGATTGCTTGTCTCCATTTCATTCAGTTCTCTTCACCTTACTGGGCAGTTTATTTGTCCCCATTGGCTGCTTTTCTGTTTCTGTCTCTGTGTGTTCGGTGCACCCGCTCTGCCTTGCCGTTGGCTGGCTCCCTTCGGAGGAGGTGTCTGGTGGGGGTTTTCTGTCTCTGTGTGTTCCGTCCACCCGCTCTGCCTCGCCGTTGGCTGGCTCCCTTCGGAGGAGATGTCTGGTGGGGGTTTTCTGTCTCTGTGTGTTCCGTCCACCCGCTCTGCCTCGCCGTTGGCTGGCTCCCTTCGGAGGAGATGTCTGGTGGGGGTTTTCTGTCTCTGTGTGTTCGGTGCACCCGCTCTGCCTCGCCGTTGGCTGGCTCCCTTCGGAGGAGGTGTCTGGTGGGGGTTTTCTGTCTCTGTGTGTTCGGTGCACCCGCTCTGCCTCGCCGTTGGCTGGCTCCCTTCGGAGGAGGTGTCTGGTGGGGATTTTCTGTCTCTGTGTGTTCGGTGCACCCGCTCTGCCTCGCCGTTGGCTGGCTCCCTTCGGAGGAGATGTCTGGTGGGGGTTTTCTGTCTCTGTGTGTTCCGTCCACCCGCTCTGCCTCGCCGTTGGCTGGCTCCCTTCGGAGGAGGTGTCTGGTGGGGGTTTTCTGTCTCTGTGTGTTCGGTGCACCCGCTCTGCCTCGCCGTTGGCTGGCTCCCTTCGGAGGAGGTGTCTGGTGGGGGTTTTCTGTCTCTGTGTGTTCGGTGCACCCGCTCTGCCTCGCCGTTGGCTGGCTCCCTTCGGAGGAGATGTCTGGTGGGGGTTTTCTGTCTCTGTGTGTTCGGTGCACCCGCTCTGCCTCGCCGTTGGCTGGCTCCCTTCGGAGGAGGTGTCTGGTGGGGATTTTCTGTCTCTGTGTGTTCGGTGCACCCGCTCTGCCTCGCCGTTGGCTGGCTCCCTTCGGAGGAGGTGTCTGGTGGGGATTTTCTATCTCTGTGTGTTCGGTGCACCCGCTCTGCCTCGCCGTTGGCTGGCTCCCTTCGGAGGAGGTGTCTGGTGGGGGTTTTCTGTCTCTGTGTGTTCCGTCCACCCGCTCTGCCTCGCCGTTGGCTGGCTCCCTTCGGAGGAGGTGTCTGGTGGGGGTTTTCTGTCTCTGTGTGTTCCGTCCACCCGCTCTGCCTCGCCGTTGGCTGGCTCCCTTCGGAGGAGGTGTCTGGTGGGAGTTTTCTGTCTCTGTGTGTTCGGTGCACCTGCTCTGCCTCGCCGTTGGCTGGCTCCCTTCGGAGGAGATGTCTGGTGGGGGTTTTCTGTCTCTGTGTGTTCCGTCCACCCGCTCTGCCTCGCCGTTGGCTGGCTCCCTTCGGAGGAGGTGTCTGGTGGGGGTTTTCTGTCTCTGTGTGTTCGGTGCACCCGCTCTGCCTCGCCGTTGGCTGGCTCCCTTCGGAGGAGGTGTCTGGTGGGGGTTCAATGGTGCAGTCCCCTTGGTCACCTGAGCTGGGTGCTCTAGGAAGGTCCTTTTTATGGGTTATGTGTTCCCTCCCGTTGTAGTTGAGTCTTGATTGCTGTTAGCCCATCTGTGTTTGGGGGTGGCCCTCAGGCTGCTGACTGAGGACCTGCCTTCGCAGTTGAGGAGCTGCTGAATGGGGAACTGACTCCATAGCAGCATTCACCCAGCAGGTTCTTCTGTCTCCAAGAGCTCCCTTTGGGCGTGCTGCTTATGGAGCTAACGGTTCCTCCTCTGGTGTGGTCTGAATCCTGCCACTGGGTGTGCTGGTTCTGGGGATGCTAGAGGCTGTGACCAGCCCTGGGCTACCTGTTTGCACTGACAAATCAATCCAGTTTGTGAGGGCCTCTGCTGGGCCTGGGTGTGTGGGGGAGGGGACAAGCCACGGACTGAGGCTGGCTTCCCCAGCACGGAGCTGGGACAGGTCAACAAGACTCAAGGCACCTGAGATCGCTCTGCTTGCTAGCTGTCTGTGAGGCCCAGTCACGGAAAGAGCCTCTGGCAGCTCACATGTTGCTTGAGGTCGGTTCTGTGTGAGTGACCAGGTAGGCGAGTGGTGTTCAACAGACTGATACAGGTTTAAAGTTGGTGCCATCGCTGGATCTGAGGCCATTCAGTAAATGTCTCCACACCAAGGCCTGCTGCCGCCTGCCAGGTGCCCATGACCTTTGTGGTGGAGTCTCAGGGACCCTCAGTGAGGCCAGCAGAGCTCGGCAGGCCCAGACAGAGCAGGGTGTCCGTGTGTGAAGGGAGGGCCTGCCTAGGACTGGTCGCGCTGGTCAGGCTTGAGAGGGAAGAGTGGCCTTCACCCTAGAGCCACACAAGTTAGTGCCGCCCTGATTCTGTCCAGAACTCCTGTGGAGTCTTCTACACGGAAGGCCAGGCTGGCACAGTCGGCATTTTTTTGCAGGGCGTGAGTTCGGCAACGTGGGACTTGTGAGGGTAAGGCTAGTTAATCATGGGGGTGGAGGGTGGTCTCTGCCGCAGAGGCACTCAGCTTAATCTCTGACACCCACCTGGGTTCACTGTTGAGAGCCCTTCTGCACCATCTACACCAGTGGTAGTCAACGTGGTCCCTACCGCCCACTAGGGGGCGCTCCAGCTCTCATGGTGGGCAGTAGCGGAGCAACCAAAGTATAAATAAAAAGATAGATTTAACTATAGTAAGTTGTTTTATAAAGATTTATTCTGCCAAACTTAGCGAAAATCTGACATAAAGGACTTGGTAAGTAATTATTATTATATGCTTTAACTTGCTGTCACTCTGCTTTATAAATTTTATCAAGTAAAGTGACTTCCCTTCTTTATAAATCACCATGACTTTGGAACCGGTGGGCGGTTAGAAAATGTTACTACTAACAGATACAGAAGTGGGCGGGAGGTATAGAAAGGTTGACTGCCCCTTGTCTACACCGTTGGCCGAGGCAGCTGACTCCTGCAGGTGTGAGCTCTGCAGGGCAGGGCGATGGGGAGTTTGAGGGGGGCTGTGCGTTCCCCAGCTGATGTGGCGTGGAGGGAGACAGCCTCTGTGAGCGTGGGGGGGGGGGGGGGGACTCAGTGCGGGAATCCTGGAAACGACCTTCAGCGCTCTTCCCGGAGCCGCACAGCAGTCTGTCCTGGCCCAGCCAGCTCCCCCTCTGCCCAGGACCAGGCACAGAGGCTGGAGATCTGGGCACTGGCCCTGCAGGGAGGGCACCTGGGTGTGGAGCGACCCCTCCCTCCCAGCAGACAGAACTCCCACGGACTCTCACCGCAGCTGTTCTGTGGGCCCTGCTGGGCCTTACTTCACGGTGCACAGACCTCATCGTTGTCTCTTTTTCTTTAAGTGAGAGGAGAGGAGATAGACAAACTCCCCATGTGTCCCCAGCAACCCCCACCTGGGGCCAGTGCTCGAATCAACCAGGCTATCCTCGGCATATGCCCGAACCAGTCGACCCACTGGCTGCAGGAGGGGAAGAGAGAGAAAAGGGGGAGAGAAGCAGATAGTTGCTTTTCTTGTGTGCCCTGACTGGGAATAGAACCTGGGACGTCCACACGCTGGGCAGATGCTCTATCCACTGAACCAGCCGACCGGGGCCTCCCTCCGGGCTCTCAGCGGCCACACCTGGGTGCAGAGTCCACTTTTTCATGTCTCTGGTCTTCTCACCAGTTTCAGTGGGCCTTCTTCTGCAAAGCCTTGGTTGTAAGGCCTCTGTTCAGCTAGTCTTTATTCAGGTTGATTTTTCTCTAATTTAATTGTAATTCCAGTTTGTACTGGGGAGGATGTGAGTGTAATTTTTACGTATTCCACTGCCATCTTGGATCCCCCAAGAAAGTTCTTCTCTGACAGTTGTTTCTGAAAAGAGGCTGGTTTAGGAGCCCTGGTCAGAGCTGAAGCCTGGAGCCAGCACTGCAGCTCTCTGTGGCCACCAGCACACCCGGTGACGTGTGAGAGGCTCTCTGCCTCATCAGGGTAGACAGACACCTCTGCCTGGAGTGGCTGTCGCACCAGGACGCAGACTCTGGCTTCTGCCGGGCAGAGGAGCTTTGTCTCCAAGCCTGTGTGCTCTGTGTGCCCTCCGCTGGAGCCGCGGTGCCACTGTCTCAGCATCGTGTCGCCCTGGACGTACCAGAGCCCACAGCGGTTCACCGTGACGCCCAGGGAGACGGACACTGACCTGAAAGTGGGGTTGTTTTATAAACTCACTTGGATTTTTTTATAAATATTTTATTTATTGATTTTTTAGAGAGAGAGGAGAGAGAGAGAGAGAGAGAGAGAGAGGGGGGAGGAGCAGGAAGCATCAACTCCCATATGTGCCTTGACCAGGCAAGCCCAAGGTTTCGAACCGGCAACCTCAGTGTTCCAGGTCGATGCTTTATCCACTGCGCCACCACAGGTCAGGCCTAAACTCACTTGGATTTAACATTGACATTTACTTAATCAGTTTGGCATTCATTTAACATGAGGAAACATGCACCTGCATTCGCACCCCCACCCCAGAGACAGGGTTTGTGAGAGGCCAGCCTGACTGCCCACGATCAATCATTAACCGGTCCTGTCTGTCTGGGGCTCTTTGTGCTCACGGTCCTGTCCTGGTCCGCAGCCATTGAAGCCATGAAGAACGCCCACCGGGAGGAGATGGAGCGGGAGCTGGAGAAGAGCCAGCGGTCCCAGATCAGCAGCATCAACTCGGACATCGAGGCCCTGCGGAGGCAGTATCTGTGAGTCGGCGTCCTGCCCTCGGGAGGAGGCCGGCCCTGCGGGAGGGGAGGGGTGCCTTTCCTGTGCAGGTCCTGAGGCTGGAGGCCCGTGGTGCAGAGGGGAGCTCAGAGCCCTGTTTCCGGGGGGCTGACTGCCGAGGAGGGTCAGCAAGCCGTCGGCTCTCCTCGTGGCCCAAGTGGGCTTCCTGGAACCAAACTAAACAGAAACTCATTATTAAATCTAAAGAATAGGGTGCAGCAAAGAAAACTTGATAACTACTAGCTGTGTTTCAGGACGCTCTTAGGTCGTCACTGGGATTGATTCTCTCCATCAGCCGCTGCTGCTGCCTCAGGCGCTTGCGAGGAAGGGCTCAGGGCTGGGCCAGGTGCCTGATGCTTCCCGGCTATGAGAGGCAGCAGTGTAGCTACGAGGAGGTTGTCCCTTTGTGGCACCAACAGCACCTGGAGCCCTTGCGCTGGCGAGAGTCCTGCAGAGCTCGCCTTGCCTGGGGTCTCTGCACTGAGAGTGTCAGGGTCCCTGCGCTTCCAGGGCCCTCGTCCAGGGTGGTCAGGGCCGAGTGGTTGGCATCCTGTAGACGGCAGCAGCACTCATCTCGCTGGAGGGGTGACAGGACGCAAGGCCTGGGCCTTGCCCTGAGGCCATCCCGGGCTGCACCAGGGAGACACAGCCCTCTCAGCATGTCCAGAGCAACAGAGAGGAACGTGGAAGGCTTTGAGTGTGTCGTGGTGAACAGAGCCTGGGACCTGGTAACAGCCACAGGCTGCCTCAGGAGTTAGTGCTGGAAACAGATCGCAAATCTGACTTCTCTCAGAAATAGGACCTTTTTTTGCCACAAGTGAATAGTTTCTCTCCTAACTTCACAAGAGGAGTTTGGTCTGTCGGGACTGTTAAGCTATTTGAAAGGGGACCAGGGAAGGACACGGACTGTATTTCTGAAAACCTAAAGTGCTCTTTAAGTTTTCTCTTGTTTAGCTGGGTAAGAACTTTCTGAGATAACAGAATGCATAGGGCCTGTGCTCTCTGTTGCTCAACAATTCTTTCTGGTGTGTCATCGTCCCTCACCTTCGCAGTGGGGATACGGAACCTGGAGAGCTGGGCCCTGGGCGGGGGCCTGAGCAGTGTCCTCTCCCCAGGGAGGAGCTGCAGTCGGTGCAGCGGGAGCTGGAGGTGCTCTCGGAGCAGTACTCACAGAAGTGCCTGGAGAGCTGGGCCCTGGGCTGGGGCCTGAGCAGTGTCCTCTCCCCAGGGAGGAGCTGCAGTCGGTGCAGCGGGAGCTGGAGGTGCTCTCGGAGCAGTACTCACAGAAGTGCCTGGAGAGCTGGGCCCGGGGCGGGGGCCGGGGACTGAGCAGTGCCCTCTCCCCAGGGAGGAGCTGCAGTCAGTGCAGCGGGAGCTGGAGGTGCTCTCGGAGCAGTACTCGCAGAAGTGCCTGGAGAATGCCCACCTGGCCCAGGCGCTGGAGGCGGAGCGCCAGGCCCTGCGGCAGTGCCAGCGCGAGAACCAGGAGCTCAACGCCCATAACCAGGTGAGCCCCCGCCAGGTGAGCCAGTGCTCAGGCTGGAGCCAGGCCTCAGCTTGAGGGAGGCTCTGACCCTCTGCAGACCCCTCCCGAGTGTCTGACGTCTGGCAGTGTGCTGACAGAAGCTCACTGCAGGTGGTGGAGTCGCGGCCACCGTGCTGCACGAGCCACCTGTCTGCCCTTGGACTCTGAGCCGTCTCAGTTCCTCCTCTGGTCGTTGCGGGCCGGGCTGGGGGATCATCGCTCCCTGTTCACTCTAGAATATTCCCACAGTTTGCCTGCTCCTAAGAAAATTGGGGTGCATTTAAAATCCTAGCTAACGGACAGATTCAAGGTAAATTTAGTTTGATAAAAGCTCTGTGGTACCAGATTGGACCACTGTCCTCATCTCCCCAGGCACTGAGCAGACAGACATGTGGGCCTGGTCCAGGGTCAGGGACTCCACAGGCCCGTGGCTGCCTGTCAGGGGTGCTCCACAGGGCTGGTTCTGCTCAGTCGCTGCAGTGGCCTGAGGTGACTACCAGTGGACAAGTGTCCATTGGAAAGAAGATGCAGACAGTGAGCTGGGGGGTGGCTGGAGGGCCTGGTCCTGTAGAAACTCAAACGGAACCACCATGAAACAGATGGATATGAGGTGTTAGTGATGACACGGTGTTCAGGGTAATGGACTCCTGCAGCCACTGCCAGGAGACACTTGCAGAGCACACACAGGTGGCTTACAGGGATGTGAGCTGCAGGCTCTTCCACCTGCGTGTGCCAGGTCTGAAAAGCACAAGCTCTGCTGGTGCAGTGAGCACACGCCCAGTGTTGGGAGAACACAGCCTTCCCTGGCGGGGCCGGTGGCTGCATCCCCCACACCCCTGTCTCGTTGCCGCCCCAGGAGCTGAACAACCGCCTGGCCGCAGAGATCGCCCGGTTACGGACACTGCTGACCGGAGATGCCGGTGGGGAGGCCGCTGGCTCACCACTCGCCCAGGGCAAGGATGCCTATGAGTTAGAGGTACTTCTCAGAGCCAGGCCCCTCCTCACCCGCTCGCACTGCAGCAGCCCCATGTGGGGACCAGGGGGCAGCCTGGAGGCAGCAGGAGGGAAAGGACTGGGAAGGTCCACACCACCCAGGACACGGGACCATGGGGGAGGGGCGTCCTTGGGAGACCACGGGACCTGAACCCCGTCCTCCCTCACCTGCCCTCCTTCCCGCCTTTCTGCCACACTGGAGACTAACCCCAACACGAAACACTTGATACCATATGCACACTGTAGCTGCTTGAGATTCTAGAACACTCTATTATCAGGATCAGGTAGAATCATCTTAAGGTAAAATGACTGATTATGTAAGACATCCTTTTAGAAAAGCACATAGATTTTTTCTTGTTCAATTAAAATTTCATCATGAAAAGATCTCCTACTGAATGATGGTGGAAGAGGCAGACTGCACTCAACAAGAGTTTCACAGGAGCCCCTCCTGGGCCCCTGGGGACTCCGTCTGGGGAAGTCCTGGGCCCAGGGCGGAGGAGGAGCTGCAGCAGTCCCTTCTTTCTGTTACCATAGTAACGTTTAAGCTGTTGGCAGGATTTAAATTTTATTTGCTGGCATTTTCAGTTCATATCAGTGAGGAAAAGAAAAGCGTCTGCTGCTCAGTGTGCGGAGGAGAGTCCTCTGCTCAGCTCTCTGTCTTTGCTCTCAAGACTCTGGAAGCCCTGTTGCTCTCTGACATCAACACCTAACTGCTCTCTCCCTCTAGGTCCTGCTGCGAGTCAAAGAATCGGAGATACAGTACCTGAAACAGGAGATCAGCTCCCTCAAGGACGAGCTGCAGACAGCACTGCGGGTACGGGCACCTCGCCACGGGCACCTCGCCATGGGCCGGCTCTGCAGGGCGGGCTCAGACGGGCAGGGACCGTGTCTCCATGACTCACTGAGGTCCCTGTGCTCAAGTGTCTTCGCCTATCCTAGAGTAGATTTCATAGTATTTTCATGAGGAGTGTGGTTTCAAAATCAAATTCTCTTAATAACCAGCCTTCTTGGAGATACAGTGAAAGTGGGGAGTCCCTGTCTCACTGAGTCCTGGTTCTCATGTCTCCTCATGCTTTGGCAGATGGTGAGAGACATGTCCTGGGAAGGGAGAGTTCGGTCAGCAGCCAGGCTCCGCCAGGACATTCTTGGAACCAGAGGGAAGATGCCAGGATCCCTTAGGGTACCTAGGACAGAGAGGGGGCTTTCCAGGCTGAGGTCACAGGGAGGTCGTGGGCAGCTCGGGCTGTGCCAGCTGTAGCAGGTCTGCACTTACAGGCCCCGGGGACCCTGTCATGTGGTCAGGAGGAGACTCGCAGCTCTGCCTGCTTTAGTTTCCTGTGTCCAGTTTCTGCCTTTGGACGACCAGCCAGGGTCTACCTGCCTCCTATGCAGCCAATGACATTCCCCGGCCAGTCCCCAGGAGCACTCCAGCCCCAGGGAGACAGACCACCGAGCCACTGGTGACCGTCGCTTGCTCTGTGCTTTTATCCTCAGGACAAGAAGTATGCTAGTGACAAGTACAAAGACATCTACACGGAGCTCAGCATTGTGAGGGCCAAGGCCGACTGTGACATCAGCAGGTTGAAAGAGCAGCTGAAAACAGCCACAGAAGCACTGGGCGAAAAGTCCCCCGAGAACCCCCCTGTGTCAGGATACGGTGAGCTCCTCGGGCCCCCGAGAACCCCCCTGTGTCGGGATACGGTGAGCTCCTCGGGCCCCCGAGAACCCCCCTGTGTCAGGATACAGTGAGCTCCTCGGGCTCTGGCTGGGCCTGGGTCGCGCGTGAGGGTTTGTTCGTCGAGTTACTGGGGCTGGAGTCGACGCAGAGAACTGACGTCTGTGATTCCGATTTTGGACTTACATGTCCTCACGGAAAGGGCACTGGTCCGTGGGGTGGGCGGGTGCCCTGGGGGGGACTCCTTCCTGTAGGTGCACTGATGGTGGACGTCTGCTGTTGGCTCTAGGGGAAGTCGCACACCAGTGTGTGTTTTCATAGTAATAACAATCTGCGTTTTTCCATTTTCCTAAAGAACTCGACAATTTGGTGGAAGAGGGTCTCGCTAGTTGCTCAATTCTGGGGTTTTACCATAAAATCTGCAGCGGGCCAGGGAGGAGGGGCTAAGAGAGGAGGCTTCCCACCGAAAAGATGTCCTGGTTCACTAACATCCAAAAAATCAACGTGCTTCTCTCAGGCTAGCTAAGGGTTAACGGCTGGGCTGCTGGAGGGTAAGGGAACAGTCTTTCCAGAGGCAGTGAGGCCCTCGGTGCTGAAATTTAAAATCAAACTATAGCCAATGGGGTGGTTAGGACAGCAGTGGCTGCTGAAGGAGCCCCAGGGAACAGAGACGATGAGGGGACAGCTCAGAATCGGGGTGAATGTGGATGTCCTGGGACCTGGCGTAACTTCTGAGAAGAAACAAGGGTATAGAGAGATCAAAAGATATATACATCAGCGGTAGAGCGTCGGCCTAGCGTGCGGAGGACCCGGGTTCGATTCCCGGCCAGGGCACACAAGAGAAGCGCCCATTTGCTTCTCCACCCCTCCGCCGCGCTTTCCTCTCTGTCTCTCTCTTCCCCTCCCGCAGCCAAGGCTCCATTGGAGCAAAGATGGCCCGGGCGCCGGGGATGGCTCCTCGGCCTCTGCCCCAGGCGCTAGAGTGGCTCTGGTCGCAATATGGCGACGCCCAGGATGGGCAGAGCATCGCCCCCTGGTGGGCAGAGTGCCGCCCCATGGTGGGCGTGCCGGGTGGATCCCGGTCGGGCGCATGCGGGAGTCTGTCTGACTGTCTCTCCCTGTTTCCAGCTTCAGAAAAATGAAAAAAAAAAAAAAAAAAAAGATATATACAGACTAATGAAAATGACAATACGACATATCAGAATCTATGGGATGCAGCAAAAGCAGTGATAAGAGGGAAGTTCATATCACTTCAGGCATATATGAACAAACAAGAGAGAGCCCAAGTGAACCACTTAACTTCACACCTTAAGGAACTAGAAAAAGAAGAACAAAGACAACCCAAAACCAGCTGAAGAAAGGAGATAATAAAAATCAGAACAGAAATAAATGAAATAGAGAACAGAAAAACTATAGAAAAAATTAATAGAACAAGGAGCTGGTTCTTTGAAAAGATCAACAAAATTGACAAACACTTGGCAAGACTTACCAAGGAAAAAAGAGAAAGAATTCATATAAACAAAATCCAAAATGAAAGAGGAGAAATCACCACAGACACCGTAGATATACAAAGAATTATTGTAGAATACTATGAAAAACTTTATGCCACTAAATTCAACCTAGAAGAAATGGATAAATTCCTAGAACAATACAACCTTCCTAGACTGAGTCAAGAAGAAGCAGAAAGCCTAAACAGGCCTATTAGTAGAGAAGAAATAGAAAAAACCATTAAAAGCCTCCCCCAAAATAAAAGTCCAGGCCCTGATGGCTATACCAGCGAATTTTATCAAACATTCAAAGAAGACTTGGTTCCTATTCTACTGAAAGTCTTCCAAAAAATTGAAGAAGAAGCAATACTTCCAAACACATTTTATGAGGCCAACATAACCCTCATACCAAAACCAGGCAAGGACTGCACAAAAAAAAGAAAACTACAGACCAATATCTCTAATGAATACAGATGCTAAAATACTAAACAAAATACTAGCAAATCGAATACAACAACATAGTAAAAAGATAATACATCATGATCAAGTGGGATTCATCCCAGAATCTCAAGGATGGTTCAACATACGTAAAACAGTTAATGTAATACACCATATCAACAAAACAAAGAACAAAAACCACATGATCTTATCAATAGACGCAGAAAAGGCTTTCGATAAAATACAACACAATTTTATGTTTAAAACTCTCAACAAAATGGGTATAGAAGGAAAATATCTCAACATGATAAAGGCCATATATGATAAACCATCAGCTAACATCATATTAAATGGCACTAAACTGAAGGCTTTCCCCCTTAAATCAGGAACAAGACAGGGTTTTCCACTCTCTCCACTCTTATTCAATGTGGTACTAGAGGTTCTAGCCAGAGCAATCAGATAAGACAAAGAACTAAAAGGCATTCATATCGGAAAAGAAGAAGTAAAGGTATCACTTTTTGCAGATGATATGATCCTATGCATCGAAAATCCCAAAGAATCCACAAAAAGACTACTAGAAACAATAAGCCAATACAGTAAGGTCGCAGGATACAAAATTAACATACAGAAGTCAATAGCCTTTCTATATGCCAACAATGAAACATTTGAGAATGAACTCAAAAGAACAATCCCCTTCACGATTGCAACAAAAAAAATAAAATACTTAGGAATAAACATAACAAAGAATGTAAAGGACTTATATAATGAAAACTATAAACCATTGTTAAGGGAAATCGAAAAAGATATAATGAGATGGAAGAATATACCTTGTTCTTGGTTAGGAAGAATAAATACAATCAAGATGGCCATATCACCCAAAGCAATATACAAATTTAATGCAATTCCCATCAAAATTCCAATGACATTTTTTAAAGAAATGGAGCAAAAAATCATCAGATTTATATGGAACTATAAAAAACCCCGAATAGCCAAAGCAATCCTAAAGAAAAAGAATGAAGCTGGGGGCATTATGATACCTGACTTCAAACTATATTATAGGGCCACGACAATCAAAACAGCATGGTATTGGCAGAAAAATAGACACTCAGACCAATGGAACAGAATAGAAAGTCCAGAAATAAAACCACATATATATAGTCAAATAATTTTTGATAAAGGGGCCAACAACACACAATGGAGAAAAGAAAGCCTCTTCAACAAATGGTGCTGGGAAAACTGGAAAGCCACATGCAAAAGAATGAAACTGGACTACAATCTGTCCCCCTGTACTAAAATTAACTCAAAATGGATCAAAGATCTAAACATAAGACCTGAAACAATTAAGTGCATAGAAGAAGACATAGGCACTAAATTCATGGGCCTGGTTTTAAAGAGCATTTTATGAATTTGACTCCAATGGCAAGAGAAGTGAAGGCAAAAATTAATGAATGGAACTACATCAGACTAAGAAGTTTTTGCTCAGCAAGAGAAACTGATAACAAAATAAACAGACAGCCAACTAAATGGGAAATGATATTTTCAAACAACAGCTCAGATAAGGGCCTAATATCCAAAATATACAAAGAACTCATAAAACTCAACAACAAACAAACAATCCAAATAAAAAAATGGGAAGAGGACATGAACAGACACTTCTCCCAGGAAGAAAAACAAATGGCCAACAGATATATGAAAAGATGCTCATCTTCGTTAGTTATTAGAGAAATGCAAATCAAAACTGCAATGAGATACCACCTCACACCTGTTCGATTAGCTATTATTAACAAGACAGGTAATAACAAATGTTGGAGAGGCTGTGGAGAAAAAGGAACCCTCATCCACTGTTGGTGGGAATGTAAAGTAGTACAACCATTATGGAAGAAAGTATGGTGGTTCCTCAAAAAACTGAAAATATAATTACTTTATGACCCAGCAATCCCTCTACTGGGTATATACCCCCAAAACTCAGAAACATTGATACGTAAAGACACATGCAGCCCCATGTTCATTGCAGCATTGTTCACAGTGGCCAGGACATGGAAACAACCAAAAAACCCGTCAATAGATGACTGGATAAAGAAGATGTGGCACATATACACTATGGAATACTACTCAGCCATAAGAAATGATGACATCGGATCATTTACAGCAAAATGGTGGGATCTCGATAACATTATACGAAGTGAAATAAGTAAATCAGAAAAAGCAGGAACTGCATTATTCCATACATAGGTGGGACATAAAAGTGAAACTAAGAGACATTAATAAGAGTGTGGTGGTTACGGGGGGAGGGGGGAGAGGGAAAGGGGGAGGGGGGGACACAAAAAAAAACTAGATAGAAGGTGACAGAGGACAATCTGACTCTGGGTGATGGGTATGCAACATAAGTGAACGACAAGATAACCTGGAGTTGTTATCTTTGAATATATGTATCCTGATTTATTGATGTCGCCCCATTAAAAATAAAATTATTGGCCCTGGCTGGTTGGCTCAGCAGCAGAGCGTCGGCCTGGCGTGCGGGGGACCCAGGTTCGATTCCCGGCCAGGGCACATAGGAGAAGCGCCCATTTGCTTCTTCACTCCCTCCCCCTCCTTCCTCTCTGTCTCTCTCTTCCCCTCCCGCAGCCAAGGCTCCATTGGAGCAAAGATGGCCCGGGCGCTGGGGATGGCTCCTTGGCCTCTGCCCCAGGCGCTAGAGTGGCTCTGGTCGCCGCAGAGCGACGTCCCAGAGGGGCAGAGCATCGCCCCTGGTGGGCGTGCTGGGTGGATCCCGGTCGGGCGCATGCGGGAGTCTGTCTGACTGTCTCTCCCCGTTTCCAGCTTCAGAAAAGTACAAAAAGAAAAAATAAAAAAATAATAAAAAAATAAAATAAAATTATTGAAAATAAATAAATAAAAAGAAAAAAGAAACAAGTGCATAGAAACATGCGGACAGGAATGTTTAGCTTTACATACGGGAACAAAAAACTGATTCTGCCTAAACAGTCCTCTGATTTCACCAAACAGGATTGTTTATGACGTCAGTACACAATGAAATACTGTGCAGTTCTTGAAAGAGATCACCAGATCACCACTGGTTGTGGTCCCGGTGGAGGTGATTACGGGGAGCCTTGGTCTCACTTGTTTTACAGGCTCCCTGGGCTCGGGAGAGGTGGGATGAGTGAGCAAAGGGGACAGCCGGGCAGCCCGAGGGAGGTGCCCCGGCCCCCCCAGAGCCTGGCCAGGTGCCCCACACAGCTGTCCTCATGTTGCTCCGTACTTTCAGTTGTTTCGAAAATGATCCAGTTTATTTCGTGGTTATTGGCTTTGAATTCCCTTAAAGCTGTTGAAGGAAATGTCATAAGTTTGTGGTCTTAACAGTCAGGTTGGGAAATTTTTAAAGATTCATTCTGGTTCCAGAGGCCTTTAGAAAACAATAACGGGTCTGTTTTCCTTCAGATATAATGAAATCTAAAAGCAACCCTGACTTCTTGAAAAAAGACAGATCCTGTGTCAGTCGGCAACTCAGAAACATCAGGTCCAAGGTGAGTCTGGGGTCCAGCCCCCCGGTGTGTGGGGCTTGCAGATGTTGAGGGGAGCAGCATGGGACAGAGCCCACTACAGCAGCAGCAGAGGGTCCCCAGGGCCCCAGAACTTGCCTGGCCACACACTTACCCTGCTGGGCTGGTTCTGGTGGCTTTGAGCCTCGTGTAGCAATGGAACCAGCAGTTACAGTGCCATCTGCAGGGCCGGGTCTGTGGGAAGCAGGGCTTGGAGTGAATTCTACCGTGGATCTCCAAGGCTAGTCAGCCACCTCAGCGCCCTCCTGGCTCAGTCCCATGGTCGGTGTTGTTCCTGCACACCCTAGTGTAATGCTGATGCTGGCTGCCTCTGAGAGGGGGGCTGCCCGCCCCCTCCCCAGCCTCCTAGCAAGTCCCCGGCCTCCGCCCCCCGCCCCCTGCGCCTCTCCAGGGGAAGGTGGGTGGAGGATGGGGAGTGAGGAGCATGTTGCATTTAGGATTGAATGTCTGTGTCTTACTTTTTGCTCTTTCCTCTGACAGTCCGTAATTGAGCAGGTCTCATGGGATAACTGAAACGAGCCCGCTTCCCGGTCCCTTGTCATGTAGGTAAACCACTTCTCACCACCCACCCACCCACCTGCTGCCCTCCAGAGGGTGCTGCCTGCATGCACTGCTCACACCTCCTCAGCAAGCTCCTCCTCTCATGTGACTTGAACTCATGCTGCTCCAACAAACACATCATAACCCAAGTGAACTGGGGAGCTGACCCCTGGCCCAGCCGGGCGAGCTGGCCCCCAGAGCCAGCAGCCCTGTGCATGTGGACTGCTCTGCGCGCTCGCGTTCTCTGGGAAGACCCCTCCTGCTCTTGGTCAGGAGGCGGACTTGACCCGCAGAAACCACTGACCAGCAGTCTCCCCTCACTGCAGAGCCCCCACCCAGTTTACAGGCTGGTGCGGGGCTGAGCCGGGTGTTCGGTGACCTGATCCCTCCTGGGTGTGGCTTGGGGCAGCCGCTCAGTAGAGCAAGGTGGTCACACGTGATTGAAGTGATTGGGGCGTTTTACCAGAACTTTTTTTTTAAGAGTTTATTTATTGATTTTACAGAGAGAAGAGAGGGTAGGGCGAGTGAGAAGTATCAACTTATAGTTGCTTCACTTCAGTTGTTCATTGGTTCTCTGGTGTATGTGCCTTGACCGGGCAAACCCAAGGTTTCAGACCAGCGACCTCAGCATTCCAGGTCGAGGATCTGTGCACTGCGCCCCCACAGGCCAGGCACTGTTTTCTTTTTTTAAACAAAGCAAAAGCTTTTCACTGGCTGTCATTAAAGGCAGTGCTGTAAAAGCCCTGGCTGGTTTGCTCAGTGGATAGAGCATCAGCCTGGTGTGTGGACAGGGCATACATGAGAAGTGACCCTCTGCTCCTCTCCTTTCTCTCCCTCCTCCTCTCTCACAGGGTCTGAGTCTACCTGTGGCGTGGCCACGTTCCCAGAGTAGAAGGAAGCCCTCAGTGTGCAGGGCCCGGTTCTGCTGGGCCACGTAGAATGGTGGGGACCTGGCACGTGCCCTTACGGTGCCTCTGTGATGCCAGGCGGGCCCCGTAGAGCACTGTGGGCAGGCACTCCCAGGAGCTGTCCTGCCCGTCTCCCTGACCCTGTTTGGAACGCCCCACCCCCACGGGAGAATGGGAATGCAGTCATCTAGAAACAGTGTGTCACTGGTGCTTTCTGGTGTGGGGTCTGACACACGCGGCCCATGTGTCTCACTTGGGCTTTGTTTTGCGCCCCGTCACGCAGAAGTACAGAAAGTCTCAGCACTGTCAAGTCAAAGCAAGCTTGTTGCTTAAGAACAGCACAGCTTTTCTGGAATTGGCCACCAGAAAAAACGTTTCCCCCGAGTCCTCACGGAGGCCCCGGTCTGGTCGTGTGAGTGTGGGTTCATAGAGGTGTTCCCCAGGGAGGCTGGCGCTGCGGGGTGAGTGAGCCCCAGGGCAGCTGGCTGCTCCGAGGGCCTTTCTCGCGGTGTGCAGGGTTGGGGCTGTGTTGAACAGCTGGGTGCGGCCGTGCCGGCACTGAGCCTGCAGCCTTGGCCTGTCCTAGCCAGCCCCTCCTCACCTGCTTCCTGGCTTCCTGTCCCTGCCCCCAGCAGGGCCTGTCACTCAGGGGTGTCTGATAGTGCAGAGCTTTGCATCCAAAGGCAGGATGCTCACTGTCCCTTAGGTCTTAGGACTGGTGGTTCCCTGCTGCCTCCAGGGGAAGTCCCCAGCCAGACAGAGCAGTGTGGCACGGGACGGGGCTGCCTGTGAGCAGGCACTCAGGTCCGGGGCCTTCTGCACTGGCCACAGCTGTGCCGGCACCTGGGTGAGGCTGACGCTGTGCGGACAGCAGCCCAGACCTGAGCCCAGACCTGAGCCCTTGGGAGAGGAGACGCGAGAGCGTCCCAGGCTGTTGTGCTCAGTCAGGGAAGCTCGGGTTTACCGTGGGGTGTGGATTTGTCCCCATTCTCTGACCTGCTCAGTGGCAAGCTTCAAAGGTAACCTTGACCACTGCTTACGTGGCGGCCCGTCTGGACCAGGGAGTTTTAAAAAGGTTAGCAGCTGGCCAGTGCAGTTAAGAACAAATCAGCCTTAACTATAAGTATCTGCACTGTCTCTAAGGCCTGTGTTTCATGTGCTTTCTAATAAAGACTAGCAGAAGTCTTAGACTGTAAAAGTTATTTTTATTAAAAAAAAAAAAAAGCAGTAGAACCCTTTATTTAAAAAAAAAAAAGGAAGTTCACGTACAGTGTGAAAAGCAAGCAGAGTTGCCCTGGATGATGCTGGGGAACACCAGGGCCACCCCACTTCCCTCAAACGTAGGAGGAGACGGGGTCCCCAGGGGTCTCTCCCAGACGCCCCCTCAGGCATCAGGCTGGGCTCCCCGGCCGGCTGGCACTGGTGTGATCATCTCCTCTGCCCTGGGACCCACCTTGAGTGTTGTGGGCCTTAGTGGAGCCCGTGCCCGTCAGCTCCAGCGGTGGACGCGGGTGGACGCGGGGAAGCTGGTCGCTCTGCGTCTGGCGCTGAGACTGCCGTGCAGGTTAGATGGCGGCTGAGGACCCAGGCCCTGCGAGCCCGTGCCGAAACGCCCTTCACCTGGTGACGCTCTCAAGTGACGCTGCCTGTCTCCTTTAGAGATTAAACCTGTGGGAAAAGCCTCCAAGAGTCAGGTGTCCCTCCTGTGAGGACACAGTTAAACTTTCCTCGAGTCCCACAAGAACCGATTGGCTTTACATTTTGAAAATTTCAATAGATATGTTGACATGTTCCCAAATCTCCATAATAGTCCCAACAGGGTTTCTCATCAGGGCGGACTGAGCAGTGGTCTGAGGGAGCAGGCGCTGCGCTCGGCCAGGGCTCTCTGGCCCTCCTCGCACAGGCCGCAGGGGGACGGTCAGGGGAACCAGACGTGGACAGGCCCACCGGGAGGAGGACACAGACGGGCATCCCTCTCTGGCCCTCCTCGCACAGGCCGCAGGGGGACGGTCAGGGGGACGGTCAGGGGAACCAGGCGTGGACAGGCCCACCGGGAGGAGGACACAGACGGGCATCCCTCTCTGGCCCTTGGCAGCTCTTCTCTTCCTGGCTGTGTACAGAGCCCTAAGCTCAGCGTTCAGCTTCTCACGCTCATGGTCTTGTTTCTGTTCTGTTTCAGTTTCTCTTTCTCAGTCAGATAACACCATTTCACAGGAGACGGCTGTCCCCTTAGCATGCCCACTAATCTCTGAGGAGCCCTCCTCCCGCCCCCGACTGCAGCCTGCCCCGCCCCGCCTGGTGGCTAACTGCTCTCCCCTGCTCTCCACCCAGAGTCTGAAGGAAGGCCTGACGGTGCAGGAACGCTTGAAGCTCTTCGAATCCAGGGACCTGAAGAAAGACTAACTGGGTCCCCTTCGGTTTGAACACACACCCTTCCCGGCTTGTGGCAGCACAAACGCTACTTTTCGTCTGTACCTTTATTTTTATTATTATTGTCGTTGTTACTGTCATTATTAACTGTGGGTATGGATGCATGAGAGACAGGCTTCTGGGTTGTTCACACCACTCTGCTGTGTTGATTCCGACTTCCTGTTGTCTACCCAAGCTCTGTTCCCCGTCGTATTCTAAAGTAAGCCCAGCAGTGGGGGCTGGGGGCGTCCCGTCCCCCTGTCGTCCACCTCACAGCAAGCCCTCAGTGAGCGGTCACTGGCAGTATTGAGGCCCAGCAGCCTGACGATAAGCTCGCTGTTGTGCCGAGCGCAGTGTTGGCCGGCCGGTGGCGAGGGCTGTGCTGCACGCTGGGCCCCTGGAGAGAGGACAGCTGTTGGGGTGTGGTCTTCGTGGCCCCAACACCGAGGCCCAGCCTGCGGGAGGAGCGAGGGAGCAGGGCGAGGGCGCGGTGTCGCCACGACTCATCACCTGGGAGCTTGGGAGAGGTCAGCATTTTGTATTTGTTCCACTAACGCGGCTTAGAACCACACCTCAGATAATTGTGGTAGACTTCTCACAACCTTGGAAATGTCGAAACAGCCTTTCCTATTTTTGTTTGTTTTTTATTAAATCTTGCACAAAACCCCACCCCTCTCATTCCTTCCTCCGCTCGCTCCTCTCCCCGCCCCCAGGAACCCCGGCTTCCCATGACCACTGGGCCTGTTGACCTGTGGCCGGGAGTCAGACTGGAGTTGCAGATGGGAATTCCCTCAGGCAGTCGTTCAAGGGAACAGCTGGCTGTTTTTGTCATCTCTGAAAAGAACCTGATGTTGCTTTCAGAAGGTCAAGAGAAGACTCCTGTGTTAAGTCAAGAAGAAAGTGCAGAGGGTGTCAAAATCAGATGAAAACTGCCCGTTAGTTTGCGATCTTAACTCTGATTAACCTGAGATCTGCTGAGTTCTTTTTTAGTGTTAACGTATGCTAATAACTGCTTTTTTTAACAGGCTGGGTCAGACCTTTTTAACTGCTAGAACACACTGTACAACGTGTCCTGAGAAGATCTTGAATGGGGGTTTCTATGAGAACTGTTTTTTTTTTTTTCATTTTTCTGAAGCTGGAAACAGGGAGAGACAGTCAGACAGACTCCCGCATGCACCCGACCGGGATCCACCCGGCACGCCCACCAGGGGCGGTGCTCTGCCCCCCAGGGGGTGATGCTCTGCCCATCCTGGGCGTCGCCATATTGCGACCAGAGCCACTCTAGCGCCTGAGGCAGAGGCCACAGAGCCATGCCCAGTGCCCGGGCCATCTCTGCTCCAATGGAGCCTTGGCTGCGGGAGGGGAAGAGAGAGACAGAGAGGAAAGCGCGGCGGAGGGGTGGAGAAGCAAATGGGCGCTTCTCCCATGTGCCCTGGCCAGGAATCGAACCCGGGTCCTCCGCACGCTAGGCCGACGCTCTACCGCTGAGCCAACCGGCCAGGGCCTATGAGAACTGTTAATGCTAAGTTAAGGATAAAAGCGGGTGGGAGCCAGCTTGGCACCCCCAGGAGCATGCTGGCGGTGGCAACGCGGACGTCTGGGCACTGACCCCGCCCAGCGGCGTCTGCCCGTCCACTGGGTCATGCCAAGGGCGTGCGTCCACTCAGCTTTAGTTCTTGAGCTGGTTTGAGAGTTTCTGGGTACAGAGATGCGTTTGGGGGTAAACATGTAGAGATCATTTTGCTCACTTTCTAGACTAAATCAGTGGACAGGGTCACGTGGGAAAGCTGGACAGGCGTGTGTGGCGTCTTCTCGCTGGAATGGACCCAGAGCCCTGCTGCCGTGAGGCTTCCCTGTTCACAAGCTGAAGTCCTAACTCACGCCTGTCACTCTCTAGCTACTGTTCATGTTTTTAAAAGGAAGAGAATTTTAGCTGTTTTTTTTTTTTTCATTCTACTTATCAGATACCCCCAACAGGTCAGTTGACCTTTCTGCATCACTCAGACGGGAGTACCCAGAGGCATATCTGGGACCTGTGGTCCATGCTGTCTCCAGAGCGCGGCTTCAGCCGTGTGTCCTCCAGGGCAGAGTGATGCTGTTCAGCAGGACTTGATGGACAGGCCTCGCTGCCTACCCTCTGCAGCCCTCTGGCCACTGGGACGTGTGCCATTCCTTTGGAGCACTGGCCACATCTGGCACGGGTCCCTTTGTGACTGCCCGGCTGCCTCCAGCCCCCTAGAGGTTTCTGGGAGGTCCTGCAAGCAGCCGAGCCCTCTGCCTGAGGACTGGGAATGTGTGGCGCAGGAACAGGTTGAGGAAACATTCGTTTTATTCACTGTCCCTTGAGGTCAGAGCTCAGGAACCCTGGGAAAGGAAGGGTTGAGTACAGCACTTGGGGTCAAAGGCAGAGGCCAGGGAGGACCTCTTGGCACTGCAGCCTCTGTATAGGACTCGCTCTCCTGGGGCTGGTTCAGTCTGGGGTTGCCAGGAAACAGACTGCGAATGCTAACTGGGCAAGAAGCGGGCACTCTGGCCCGTCCAGCAGAAGGGTGGGCCCGCTGCAGCCTCCACAGAGTGTGCCGAGCCTGCCCGGCTTGCTGAGGGTCGTTTAGAGTGACCGCTGCTGTCAGGCTGCAGACCTGGTCTGAGCTTCCTGCTGCTCAGTCCTGTTGTCCAGTTAGTGAGCAGCAGGACAGAAGAGGGTCTTCCCTTAGGGTCCCCATGCACAGTGCCCTCCACGTGTTCCCTGTGTGGCTCCTGGGGAAGAAAGTAGCCACCTGACCGCTGAGAAGAGGAAGAGCAATGATGCGGTTGAGCTGGTTTCCGTGGAGGGGGCTGCGAGCCCAGGGGCTCCGTGCTTGCTCCTGGCACAAAGCAGGCGGCAGGAGAAGGGGCCAGCTCTTCCAGCTGTAATTATTTTCCTGCAGATGTTCATTCATTCATTTGTAATCTGCTAGCACCTGCAAGCAAGCTGTGGCAAGCATATTAATGGGAAGACGAAACAGGTTGACAGTTTTTGTGAACACACACACTCTTCGTGGTGTGCACAGGCACAGCGACGGGCATGTCCCAGATCTTCCTCATTCCTCGTGGTGACGCCCGCGCCTGAGCAGAGCTGACCGCTGCTCAGAGGACTGTGGCTCTCCGCAGCCCCTGGCGGAGGTGTGACCGCGGACGGGGGACTAGAAATGGAAGCTTGTGCAATAAGGTGTCGACCTGAGTCTGAATTTGTGGGAGGAGGTGATGGCTGTTGTGGGTCAGGGGGAGGCCACACAGGACTGTGCGGGCTCATCAAGAGCCAGAGGCCGGCCCCTCCCTGCGAGTCCTGCAGGGCAGGGCAGGGCCCTGAGCTCTGGCCCCACAGTGAGGCCTTGGGGCTTGCACAGGCCATGCTCTGGAAGGCAGGGAGGGAACTGCAGTGTTTAAGACAGCATTTGTGACTCTCAGAGTCTGCCCGAAAGGAACTCTGACAAGTAAGGCCAGGAAACAGAATGGATGTATCCATAATACCACTGACTTCACTACAGAGCTGGGCGGGACACTTGCGTGGGGCCTGAGCCTTTCTGTCACTGCTGCCTGGCGGTCCCTGTAGCCGGTCTGATTTTAAAATCATGCTGGGTGCAGGGGCACAGTGCCTGCCCCAGCCCTGCATGGCCTGGAGGCGGAGCGTCCGCCCTGGGACCCTGGGGGTGTGCTGGTGCCCTGCCAGCTTGACCTGGTGGAATACTGAGGGCACCCAGGTGTATTCGTGCAGCAGTACACTCAGCCGGCTGTGCGCTCCTCCTCAGAGAAGGTTTCTCCCTCCCACCCTTGCTCGTGACACCCGCTGCGCTGGGTGAGCAGCCTGGTCCCTCTGGCCTGGGGCCTGTCTCCAGGGCGAGGTGGGGGGGAGGGGGCCCCTCCCTGGTGCCTACCTGATGCTTCCCAGTGGACCACACCTCACCACTCTCACACGCAAGACGTCCTCCAGGGAGTGGAAGCTATTTTCACTCTGAAAATGCAGCATCAACATTTACATTCCCTGAAGGTAAAGCTTTGCTCATCACTGCCCTAAGGAAGCTTGGAATTGGACATTTTCCTTGAATCTTTATACATACAATTTCAAAAACCAGTATTTAGCGATCCCCTTAATCCCAGAAAATGAGGTGTGAACATAAGCATTTTTCAGAGTTTTGCAAAGGACAGAAGAATACAGTATTATACCTAAAAGAAACTAAATGCTAAAAGAAAAAAATTGGCACATTAATTCAAAACGTCACTTCTCTGGAAACATCAGTCATTTGGAATATCTCACCCTGAAAATCCTGGACAACTGAGTTACTGCAGTGTTTTATGTTAAACAGGCATTTGCTTTATAAATAAACTTCAGCTGTTGCCCTAATAGTGTCTCTGCTGGGTCAGGGTGAGTGAAGGCTCCTGGTGCAGCGGCCTCCACGGGGCCCTTAGGAAAGGCTGGGGAGGGTGTTGACCCGGCCCCAGACTTCCTGCCTTTTAGTGTAGGCTCTCTGCCTTCGGTCACTCTGGAGAAAGTTACTGGACTGTCCACACCACTTTCTCAGTCGGATGCGAAACACACAGACTGCTCCCCTCTGGCCTCTCTACACCTCCAAATCCCTAAAGGGTCTGAGCTCAGTCAGACACTAGACTTCTCATCCTAGGAAAGGTCTTATTCACCTGAGACAGGTCTAAAGGTCAAGTGTTTCACCGTTCTCAACACCAAGTAGCCGGACACACGACACTTCCTCAGCCAGCCGCAGGCAGGCAGTCCTGAGCCTGCGCTGAGGGGCCTGCGGTCCGCTGTCCCTGTGTTCAGCTCTGTGTGCTGACGGGACGGGCCGGGCCGGGCCGTGCTCTCCACAGTGGAGCGCTTAAAGAAGAGTCAGGCTGAAGTGAGGTCCTCGTAAACCCCGCGCTGGGTTCTTTCCTAGGAAGACGACAATACACCCAATACAGAAACACGTTTGCTTGAAAAGACCCAGCCCTTCTGGCCTTTTGAGAACAATCAGTTTCAGGTATTCTTCTTCCTCTATAAAAGGCAGAGGCTGGCCTTCTCTGAAGTCTTTCGACAGAAGCCTCTCAGAGCAGGAGTGACAGCTCAACCCAGACCACCCCTCTGTGTGGCACAAGGGACTAGCTGCTTCAGCACACCTCAGGTCCCTTCCTCTAGGCGTTCATGCAGGACTGTGTGACAGCGTAAGCTACAGCACACTCAGTCTGGTTTCCAGTGTCTCTGTGTTTAAAAGCAGCTGGTTTTCCCACCCTTTAATAGAACCATTTATTATTTAGAGCACGCAGTGTAAATATTATTCAGACATCACGATCAGCATTTTTGGGACAAAGTGGTTTTTTTGTTTGTTTTTGAATTGTATGCAGACATCCCTATTTAAGACAGAAAAACAGCTTTGGGTACAACCTTGAACCCCAAACCAACATTATAAGGAAATGTGTTTAATGACCTAAGAGCTTTGGTCATTCAGTCATTCAACAGGCAGTTTTCAAGACTACAGTGTCTCCAATAATAATAACCCCAGCCCAGTGCTTTCCACTGAGAAAACTCTAATACTTGTTCTCGGTAGAGCTATTTAAAATCCTGGAGGAGAATGAAGAGAACAAAGAACAGGACAGTCGCATCCTGACCAGACCCTTTTGTGGAGTCATTTAGACTTGTAAGGAGACAGCTGGTGTCGGGCCTGCACCCTGGGGGGGCTGCGTGCAGACTCCAGGGGGGGCTGGACTGTCCCAGCTCTTGGCTGGTATTGTGTACTAGCACGAAGGTGCAAAACTCAGTGCTGTCACTGTCCAGTTCACACCTCTCAGAGAGGGAAGGAAACATTTAGTCACAAAGTAATTAGAGCTGGGTGGTACAATACAGAAACAGCTGAGGTCTCAGGCTGCAGCGTTGAGGTTGACGGGAGCAGGGCTCCCCAGGATGGAGTCTGAGCACAAGAGGAAGGAATTGTCAGAGGGTCTGCCCACCTGCTGCCCTCACGTTTCCCATGCACTTTGCCCTCTCCCCCTTACAACTAGTTATAGCACCTGTTTCAGTTGTACTTTTTTAGAAAGCTAGGAATAGAATAAGAACAGCACTGAATTACTGTGTTACGTTTATATCAGAAAACTTCAATTAAAATGGATTTTAGGCTTTACCTTTAGTATTTATGACACATCTGATTTACTGTTAGGATTCAAACCAGTTAAAAGTGATAAGAATTGGCCTGACCTGTGGTGGTGCAGTGGATAAAGCGTCAATCTGGAAATGCTGAGGTTGCCGGTTCAAAACCCTGGGCTTGCCTGGTCAAGGCACATATGGGGAGTTGATGCTTCCTGCTCCTCCCCCTTCTCTCTCTCTCTCTCTCTCTCTCTCTCTCTCTAATGAACAAATAAATAAATAAAAATCTTAAAAAAAAAAAAGTGATAAGAATTAATTCCTATGCTTTTTCTAAGTGATATTTATAAAATGTAGTTTCTGAGTGACTCCACAACAGTTATAATTAGTGATTTTTCTATCAGGGTGAATGTCTCAATGCAGCTGCTAAAGAAAAAAACTGCCCAGCTGCTGGGGGAGCTGGTCCACAAGCACAGTGGACAGTGTGGGCAGTTCTGCCACTGTGAGGACTCGGGGAATAAGTCACAGCCACCACCAGGCACTTCAGCAGTCAGGTGATCGTGTTCAAAGAACAAACCGGTGTCATTTCAACTGGTATTCAGTTTCTGTACGTTGCTAAGTGATGATGTTCGCCAGACTCAAAGTCACTGCAGAAGGAAGCAGAGGCCTCTGGGCTGCGGCCGCCCCCAGAAGCAGGGGCCACCTGTGGGTCACCCGTCAGGCTGCAGGGTCCTCCTGGTCAGTGAAGCTGCTCTGTGTTGTTGACAATTCAAGAGTTTTAAGGTTTAGTTTGAGACTTAAAAACAACAAAGCTTCTGAGCAACTGTTCCCTACAACTGAAGTATAACTCAAAATATTGATTTCCTTGTGCGACATGCTAGATTCCCATGGGTATAGCTGAACATTTCTATTTTGTAAATACTACCTAACTTTACATAAACTATATCATAATAAACTATTTTTGTATCACCCTTTGCATGCTGTGAATGAGGTTTTGTTTAATGAAGACACATGAAAAATAGGCAGGTCAAAAGTCAGAAACTGGTCAGTAGTCTAGAGATTTGTAATGAGTTTTTGTTTTATTACTTTTTTTTTTTACAGTGTTTTTAAAGTTGTGGGTTGTCAGCATTTTAAGAATCAAATTTCACATAGAAATCCAGTGTCACGTGTTCACATGCAATGCACAGAAAGAAAAATTTTATATCCAATGTCTAAGGTATGTTGGCTTAGTTACAGAAACCTTCAAGGGGCCAAAATAACAGTAAATACTGATGAGAGAAAGGAACTATAACTATCCCATTCCTGCCCCTTTAGTATTAACTTTATTACAGTAAAGTTGTACTTTCTGTGTTTTTATTATTTTATTTATTCATTTTAGAGAGAGGAGAGAGAGAGACAGAAGGGGGAGGAGCAGGAAGCATCAACTCCCATATGTGCCTTGACCAGGCAAGCCCAGGGTTTCAAACCAGTGATCTCAGTATTCCAGGTTTACGCTTTATCCACTGCACCACCACAGGTCAGGCTGTACTTTTTGTTTTAAAAAAAATGTATCTTACAACCCTGGCCACTTGGCTCAGTGGTAGAGCGTCAGCCTGGCGTACAGGAGTCCCGGGTTCAATTCCCGGCCAGGGTACACAGGAGAAGCGTCCATCTGCTTCTCCACCCCTCCCCCTCTCCTTCCTCTCTCTCTCTCTCTTCCCCTCCCGCAGCCGAGGCTCCATTGGAGCAAAGTTGGCCCGGGCGCTGAGGATGGTTCCGTGGCCTCTGCCTCAGGTGCTAGAATGGCTCTGGTCGCAACAGAGTGACGCCCCGGATGGCCAGAGCATCGCCCCCTGGTGGGCATGCCGGGTGGATCCTGGTCGGGCGCATGCGGGAGTCTGTCTGACTGCCTCCCCATTTCCAACTTCAGAAAATACAAAAAAAAAGTATCTTACATCATGACCTAACACACAACTGCAACCTAAAACATCACAAAATAATGCACCCTTACTAGTACACACTCTGTAGTACAGACTCCTGTAGAATGTCCCCATTCTATTTTTTTTTTTTTTTTCATTTTTCCGAAGCTGGAAATGGGGAGGCAGTCAGACTCCCGCATGCGCCCGACCGGGATCCACCTGGCATGCCCACCAGGGGGCAATGCTCTGCCCATCCGGGGCGTCGCTCTGTTGCGACCAGAGCCATTCTAGCGCCTGAGGCAGAGGCCACAGAGCCATCCTCAGTGCCCGGGCCAACTTTGCTCCAATGGAGCCTCAGCTGCGGGAGGGGAAGAGAGAGACAGAGAGGAAGGAGAGGGGGAGGGGTGGAGAAGCAGATGGGCGCTTCTCCTGTGTGCCCTGGCCGGGAATCAAACCTGGGACTTCCGCACGCCAGGCCGACGCTCTACCACTGAGCCAACCGGCCAGGGCCTTCATTTTTATTTTATTACTTTTTTTTTTTAATGAGAGGAGGGGAGATAGACTCCCACATGCAATCCAACCGGGTGGGCATTTGGAAAATCCACCCTTTCATGATTAAAAAAAAAAAAAAAAAAAAAACGGAAGAGAATGCCTTCACTATGATAAAGGCCAGCTATGAAAAACCTACAGCTGACATCAAACTCAATGATTAAAAAATGAAAAGTTTTCCCCAAGACAAGCCTGTCCTCACCATGTCTGTATAACACTTGACTGAAGATTCCCACCAGAACAATTAGGCGAGAAAAGCACCCATATGGAAAAGGAGTAAGTAAAATTATCTCTCCTTGCAGATGACATGATCTTGTGTATGGGAAATCCTAAGGAATCACACACAAAAGAAATCAAATGAGTTCAGCAAGTGTGCAGGCTACAAGATTTATACACAAAAATCAATATTTCTATAAACTAGTAATGAACAAATTTAAAAAACAAGTCCACTTGTGTTATCAAAATTTTAAAAGTGTAAGACTTGTACACTGAAAGAAATCAAAGGTGTAAGTAAATGGAAAGACATCTGATGTTCATGGATTTTGGAAGACAAAGTTATTGTTAAAGTGGAGCTACTCCCTACCTCAGTTGAGCTACAGATTCAACACAATCCCTATCAAAATCCTACCTGCTTTTGCAGAAGTTGATCAACTGGTCCTAAGATTCATATGGAAATGTAAGGGGACCCAGAATACCAAATCAATGTTGGAAAAGAACAGAGGACTCAACACTACTGGGTTACAAACTTACTTTACGATCAATTGCTTTTCAACAAGAGTGCTAAGACCATTCAGGGAAAGAATAGCTTTTTCAACAAATAGTACTGAGACAACCAGCTATCCATATGCAAAAAATAAATAAATAAATCTTGGACCCTCTACCTCACTCACGTTATACACAAAACTAACTCAAAATTGATCTAAATATGAGAGCAAAGAGTAACTCTTAGGGAAAAGAATAGGAGCAAATCTTTGAGAGCTTGACTTGGGCAGTGGTTTCTTAAACATGACACCAAAGGACAAGGAGCAAAAATAAAATGAATGATATCATTAATAACATGCAAACAGTACCATCAAAAAACTGAAAAAGCTGCCCAAATAATGGGAAAAAATATTTGCAAATCATATTTCTGATAAGGGACTTGTATCCAGAATATACAAAGAACTCTTGTAAGTCAACAATAAAAAGGCAACCCAATGGAAAAAAGAAATGGGCAAAGGGAATGAATTGGCATTTTTCCAAAGAATATACAAACAACTAATACGTACATGAAAAGATACTCAGTATCAGTCATCAGGAAAATGCAAGTCAAAACCACAATGAACCACCTCATAGGCCAGCTATAATTCAAAAGGCGAGGTAACTATTGGTGGGCATGTGGATAAAAAGGAACCCTCACACAATGCAGATGGGAATGCAAAACGTGCTGTCGCTTTAGAAAAGTCGGGCAGTTTCTCAAGTGGTCGAATGGAGTCACGTGACCCAACAATTCCATTCCTAGGCATTTCCTCAAGAGAAACACATGTCCACACAAATGTGGATGTTCATATAACATTATTGTAAGAGCCAAAAGGTGGAAAGAGACCATATGTGTAACTGATGAATGAGTCAACAAAATGTAGTATGGCCACAACTGAATACTATTCAGCTATTAAGAAAAGTGAACTATTGAGACATGCACATGCCACAGCGTGAATGGCCCTTGGAAACATGAGAAGTGGTAGAAGGCGGTACAAAATCCCACGTAATGTTGGGTTCCATTTGTACGAAATCTCCACAGCAGGTAAATCCATAGCCTGAAGCAGGTTAGTGGTTGCTAGGGGCAGAGTTTCTTTCTGGGGTGCGGAAAATACTCTGGAATCAGACCTGAGGATGCTTGCACAACTCTGTTAACATACTAAAAGCCACTGAATCGCATTCTTTAAAAGGGTGAATTTTATGTTATATAAATCTCAATGGTGTTATTTTAAGAATAACCAGTTGTTTTGAAAACCAGTTTAAGAGAACTAAAATGGTACTTTACAATGCAGTGTAACTGTTGGTTCATTCAGAAGCTCTTGCTGTGACAGTTGGAAGACAGTTAAAGCCGTATACTTCTTCTACCCGCGACAATTTACTTTTTAATCACCAGCAGTTGCAAGAGCTTAAAATATTTTAAACTTGTGTCGATGCGTGATTCACTGTGCACAATGTCAGGTTTGTTGTTAAGCGTTATCACTGCCCCATAGTTCCAATGACAACCTTGAAACCATGAGGCGGTAGGGTTTGGGGGAGTGTGCTCGACTCTTCTTACAAGTAACTGCCCCACCTCCTGGGGGAAATGACTGCTTCCTTTCAAGTTTCGCTAGAGGTGGCCATGACAGACATTTGCAGGCAGAGAGCAGCTTCAGAGGACACACTACACGAGCCCCCTCCCAGCCTGTCTTCCATGCTCAGGCCATGCCTGAGGGTTGGCAGAGGGCATGCCGCAGTTCCAGGGGTCTTCAGTGCTGGACTAGGCCCCCAATAACTGCTGCTTGGTGCAAAGCCACTTACTCAGTCCAAAGTTGTGATTCACTTCTGAATTAACTAAAGAGTTCATTTGCTTTTATGGACCCTGACACCCGATGTGAACCCTGCAGGCTCCCCTGGAATACCACACATGCCTGAGTCAGCTCCATGGCCCTGGTCCTGCCTGACCACCCCTTGTCACACCTCTCCTGTCACAGGAGGGTGTGGCCAGTGGAAAGGTCAGGGTCTCTAGCACTTGTGTGCCAACGCCTCACCTAACTGGACAGAGCAGCCTCCAGTTTGGAGGTAGATCCTGGCACTGGCCCTCTCAGCCCCCGTGCCATCGGAGGCAGGTGTCTTGCATTGCAAGTTCTCAGAAAGGTTAACCATTATCTAAAACTTCGGAAAACAAGAGGAACTATAAATAGTTACATTAAAAATTGTAATATCGTTTCACCATTCTGAAAACAACAGTCTAGGTAGCTTGACTAGATTCCCCTTTGTGCACGGTTGTTGATGCGTTGGAGCTGTGAATGCCAGCCTGCTTCTGGAAGAAAGGGGTACGATCGTCGCTGAGACCTAGGCCCTGCACGGGGAGTGGGCTGCACATGAGCCCACCTTCCCCAAGCAGGCAGATAGGCTGCAAATCACACCAGGGTGTAAGTGTGTCTTGGAAACACTCTGGGACATCCCCAGGGAACACCGTCAGGTTTACTCTGAGAGACCCCTATGTTCGCCAGCAGTTTGTCACTGTGTGTTGCCTCCCCCCCACACACAGTTTTACTTAATATAGAGCAGCCACACTTGAACGCCAGAGTAAAAGGCAAAGAGACACACAGTACAAATATTCCAGAATAAGAACATATTTATTTAACTGGGAAGTCCAGGACAACATACTTCACTCAGGAGAAGTCTGCAACTTCTCCCTTTTTCAGATCGTGGCTCTGCTGACAGACAGACTCAAAGAAACAAAAACACAATGTAAAACCATTCCTTGTAATTTCTGATCCATGTATTCTTTATAGCTTCAATTAAATAAGAAAAATTAACTTTGCATTTGCTTGCCTAACACCATACGTCAAAAGTAACTTTCAAAGGGGAAAACCAGGAGTCGTTTCCCCAGTGGCCCCTGTGAGCGTGACAGGCCAGGAGGAACCAGGGACAGACCCAACCTCAGGGCAGGCTGCACAGCCTGCTGCCTGCAGAAACAACAAAGATGGTAAAACATTCATTCAGCTGTTATTTGTAAAGATACATGTTCTGCAAAAAAAAGATTTGGAGTATTTCATGAAGTATGTAAGATACTTCCTAATGACCTACGAATGTGAGACCGTGAGCTGAGAATAACAGCCCTGAAACTGGTCTCTCTCTTTGGGTGACTCGTGGTTGAGTACACTGACCCAAAATGCCACTCAGCAAATTCCCTGGTTATTCAAGTAAAGGCTACTTCTAAACACCCAACAAAACTACCTTGGATGTGAGTGTTGAAAATGAAACACAACATGTTAACGAGGGTCTGGCTGCTCCGTCCTTCCTGACAGACCTCACACTTGACCACACAAAGCAGAAAGGTGCCCAGAAGAACATTCTTACGTGCACTCATTTTAAAGCGTAACTGCAAGGAAACCCAGGGAAGAGAAGGGCATGCGCGCGGCACGGGCACCTCGCTCACGGGGACCTGGGGGCAGCTCCCTCTCCCACCACGCCCAGACTCCTCTCTGGTCTCCCCCACTCTGCTTCCCTCTGCTGGCTCAGACCTGCCAAGAAGCCACCAAGAAGCTGCGACAGGAGGGATGGGAAGACTGTCGCCCTGTCAATCCCAGGGTTCAGCCCTGCCGGGTGGGGGCCAGGCTAGTTCCAAGGGAGAAGAGGGTGCGTTTCAGGAGATGCCAAAAAGGGCTGAACGGATTGATGGGAGTCGTCAGAGCAGAAGATTCTCCAGAACCAGGAAATCAGCTCTGCACCCTGAAAGAGGCAGCACCCGTGTGCAGCGGAAGGACAGACGCTTCCATCCCGAACCAGGGCGTCAGGCGAGCCTCCTGAGAGCACACGTACAGGCAGCTCCCGCTGCACCGGCTTGGCGGAAGGGAACACCCAAAGCTCAGTCCAGAACAGGTGGTGTTGCAAGAATTTTTTCCCCCTTTTTTAACACTATACACTCTAGTTCACTTTAGTATTTTAATGAATGAGAATTTAGTTTGAATGATTTTTCCCCCTATTGTTGAGGTTTCTCAAGCAGAACGCAGAGTCTGACATTATAACGCAGCAGCTCTGGGCAGAACACTGACCGATCTTGGGCCCAAGATCTAGGTTTGGTCTGGTTTCAACTGCAGTTACCAACGTTCTGTGGCATTAAACGCCTCTGTCCCCTCCAACTCTGAGGATAGCGGTGAGAGCACAGCTTCAGTGACTTGACTTCTTTTGTGGGAAAAATGTATACTTTGTAGGATTAAACTCTTCCCAGATATGCTCAAACTCTTCCAGAAAAATCCTCACAAAGTCTTCATCCTCCAAAATCAAAATGTTTTCTCTGTTATTCTGAATGGCTTGTGTGGTCCAGTTGAGGGAGCCTGTGATCAGCACCTTCTTGTCCACTATTGCAAACTTGTGGTGCATGTAGCCCAGGTCCTGGTCGTGTCGAACCTGGATACCTGCAAAAGGGACACATCAGCCTTGCTCCCGTCTCTCAGCACCTCCTCACACAGGGACCATCTGCTAGCAGCTACCAACTTGACTATTTGTGTCCAAACTGGTGGGAAAGGGGCGAAGCTTGTCACCAGGGTATGTAGTAGTGGCTGAGCCAGACAGTGACCAGCCACAACCAGCTCACAGAAGGAAACACTGAGGGGCATTTGCACAAGACGGGACACAGATGGGCCCATGGGCAGTAGGACCGTGACAAACATGCAGATACTGCTCTCACATCTCTGTAGTCCATACCAACTGGCACGGCCTTCAGAGCTACTAGTAGTGACCAGAACAAATGTCATGTGTTGGGTGGGGTTTCCTTGCCTTTGATCCCTCACTTTCACTGGGAATGGACAACCCAGGCTGGGAGCTGCACCCCAGTCTGAGTAAAAGGCCTGAGCCTGAAGAGGAAGGAGATCAGGAAGAACCGGGCCGTGATGAGGCCAGCAGGCTCCATCCAGCCCAGGGCAGCCCCACTCTGCCCTGCCCTTTCTGAGTGCCAGCGCAGAAACAATTTCTTCTTCTCCACGTCGCGTTTCCTGCACAAAAGAGCCTGTAATCATCACCTTTTTTTTTTTTTTGTATTTTTCTGAAGCTAGAAATGGGGAGAGCCAGTCAGACTCCCGCATGCGCCCCACCGGGATCCACCCGGCACGCCCACCAGGGGCGATGCTCTGCCTCTCCGGGCGTCGCTCTGCCGCAACCAGAGCCACTCTAGCGCCTGGGGCAGAGACCAAGGAGCCATCCCCAGCGCCCGGGCCATCTTTGCTCCAATGGAGCCTCGGCTGCAGGAGGGGAAGAGAGAGACAGAGAGGAAGGAGAGGGGGAGGGGTGGAGAAGCAGATGGGCGCTTCTCCTGTGTGCCCTGGCTGGGAATCGAACCCGGGACTTCTGCACGCCAGGCCTACGCTCTACCGCTGGGCCAACCGGCCAGGGCTACTTCCAGATTTGGACACGGGGCATCTTGCTGTGAAGCCAGCATTTGCACTTCCTGCTCCTCCAGCCAAGATTGCTCCCTCCCTCAGACAGCCCCCCACGTGGCCGAGCTCTGCCCATATGTCACAGTCACTACTTCAGTCACGCTCCCCACTGGGTCTTGGTCTCGTTCAGCACCGCGTGCCTGGCACCAATCCAGGCAAATAGTGGTACGCGGATGTATTTGTTGAACAGATGGATGAGGAACGATGGCCGGCACACCATCAGAGAGGAGCTGGCCTTAGATGGAGTCTGGCTGCAAGGCCCTTAAAGGTTCTTGCCAATTCTCTAAAAGCTAACTAAATAAAATGGCCCGTGCCTAAACTTCCCCCATTAGACCGACCACAGACTCAGGACCCCTCACGACTGCCAGGAGCGGCAGTGAAGAATCTCATCATCTAAACTAGGTTTCCAACTCTGTCCAAGTGGATGCAGCAAGCACCAGAGAACTGAGGGGCTTAGCCACCTGGAGAGCCCCACGCGGAGACCAGGCGTGAGCCTGGCTCAAGAGGCTTCCTGCCTCCCGGGTCGGCAAGAGGCTGTGCTCGCACTGCCTAAGGCTGGGCACCACCGACCGCGGGCAGCCAGTATTCGTGCAGGAATGACTTCCATGAGCGCCTGAGGGGTGGAGAGGCACAGAGTTCAGACTCCGTGCAGCCAACATACAAGACGCAAGGAGCGGAGCCTGCCTGCATCACACCGAGGTAGAAGAGTCGAGGAACTCACAGGCAACTCCCGCATCTGCTCTTAGAACAAAAGGACTCATGCTTCCCATTCCTCTGTCCCGCACCCCACCCAGTGAGAGGCCAGCTGGCCCGAGATAGGTCTTCCCAGGTGTTCTTCAGCTACAGAAACGAATTAACTGCTCGCCAACTAAATATTTTAGCTCCACTTTTAGAATATTATTTTTACTTATTTCAGAAGCCCCAGCACAAAATTCACTATCGTGTTTAAGGTGAAATGCCCCTTTCTCCTTTAGCTCTTCAATCCTGAAGCCCCCACCTCGCCACCTTTGTGCACCTACTCCTAGGAGCACAGTCACAGACAGCCCGCTGGTGGGCGAGCGCGTGGATTGGTTCTTGGCTTTCCCCGCATTTCCCAAGTGCGGTCCGTCGGGCTCTACTATCCTCACTTCAGGCCGCAGCAACAGTCACCAAGGCAGCTGGCCGGGCCACGCCCCCAGCTCTACCCAGACACAGACTTTCCCCAGCGGGTCCCAAGGCCAACGGCGGGTCCTAGGCATGCCAGGAGTCCCAGTGGCTCCGTCCGCTCCCCGGTGTCCGTGACAGCCGCGGGCTCGGGAACCCCCCACTTCCCCCAGGCTTTCCTCCGCCAGCCGGGAGCGCACGGCCGGCCCAGACTCAGCGGTAACGGCGCCCGCCGCGCGAGGACAGCGGCCCTTGATGAACGAAGGGCCCCGGAGTCCCCCGGGGTGAAACCGTCCTGACCTCACGAAGCCATCACGGGAAACACGCGGGGTCTCCCCTGCGCTCAGACCCCCGCCGGCTTCTGACACCCCCTGTTTCTGCCTGCGGTTCCGAGGGGGCCGCGCTCCGGCCCGGGAGCCCAGCCTACCTGCCTTGCGGAGCAGGCCGATCTGCGAGCCCTTGAGCGCCATGTAGTCGCAGTCGGTGACCACGCGCACGCGCACCCCGCGCCGGTGCAGCAGCTGCACGGCCCGGCCCAGCTGCGGGCTGGAGAAGGCGAAGAGGCAGAGCTCGAGGCTGGCGCGGGCGGCCAGCAGGACGCTCAGCAGGCGGTTCAGCGCACTCTCGCCGTGCGGCAGGCTGCAGCCGCACACCAGGGGACCCGCCGCGCGGTCCGCGTCAGCCTCCTTCAGCAGCGCCTCCGTGCAGGTCACCTGCGACGGGAAGAAGAGCACCTCGTGCCGCGGCCGCCGCCGCCGCCCGGCCCGCAGCCGCCGCAGCGCCCAGGACAGCGCCTCCAAGGCCACGGCCAGGCCCAGCGCCGCCCCCGCCACGGCCGCCCAGCGCCACCGCCCCATCCCACCGCCGGCCAGCCCGGCCCACACACCCGACGCACCGGCCGCGCCGCGGCCCACCACCCCTGCGCCTGCGCGCCCCGCCCCTCCGACTGCGCCCCCTCAGCCTCCGGCTCCGCCCCCGCGCGCCCGCCCGCCCCTCCGGCTCCGCCCCCTCACCCTCCGGCTCCGCCCCCGCGCGCCCGCCCGCCCCTCCGGCTCCGCCCCTTCACCCTCCGGCTCCGCCCCCGCGCGTCCGCCCGCCCCTCCGGCTCCGCCCCTTCACCCTCCGGCTCCGCCCCCGCGCGCCCGCCCGCCCCTCCGGCTGCGCCCCCTCACTCTCCGGCTCCGCCCCCGCCCGCCCTCAGGCTCCGCCCCTTCACTCTCCGGCTCCGCCCCGCGCGCTCGCCCGCGTGCACCGCCCACCAACGGCCCCCAGAGGCCGCCCTCCGCGCCAGCGCTCCATGGCCTGCCCTAGGCCCGCACGCCCAGGCTCAGTCCTACCTTCCCTTCGCCCTGCGGGGGGGCGCCGGGCCGCGCTGGAGAAGGTTCTGGAAACAGAGTGGCAAACAGCTGTACGATGTCCAGGTGCTGGAGGCGGTGACTCCAGGCCCCGTGGGTCCCCCGACCCTCCCAGTGTGTCCTCTGCCACTTGCAGGTGCCTCTTCTGCTCTCAGCGCAGACAGAGCAGAGTGAGTCCACGGCCCCAGCGTGGCAAGCACTGCGCCCACTGGGTCGCTTGGGAGGGGCTGTCCCTTTCACAGGAAAGAGTGAAAAGAAAGGTGTAATGCCGGTGGTCGAGGCCAGGCAGGTCCACACCGGATTCCGGCAGATGGTAGAGGAACTGCGGAGCTGGAAAGCGTGAGGCCATTACCATTCAGTAGATTGTCCCAACAGTGGAGGACCAAACAGGCAGCAGAATACCAAAAAACCCGCTTCTTACCGCAACAGGGGAAGGAACAGCAAAACTGCCACTGCCACCGGCGGGCAGGCCCTCCGCCATAACTGCAATCAGCCCCGAGTCAGAACACCTGCAGCCTTCCATAGGCACACACACACACACACACACACACACACACACACGGCTCTGCCACGTGCTCACACACTAATCATGCAAAGCCTAACACAGCTGATTTCCCTACAAAAGGGTAAGACTGTTTCCTATTTCTTTCCTGAATTCCGGTCAGAATTTCCATGGCTAAAATGGAAGTCTCTCTGCAGTCTTCAAAGAAAATGGTATATCCTCTCTAGTCTCCTTGTGACCAGCTGACATTCTCGATGACTTTCATCTTTTTTAAAAAAAAAAGTGCTAGGCCCTGGCCGCTTGGCTCAGCGGTAGAGCGTCGGCCTGGCGTGCGGGGGACCCGGGTTCGATTCCCGGCCAGGGCACACAGGAGAAGCGCCCATCTGCTTCTCCACCCTCCCCCTCCTTCCTCTCTGTCTCTCTCTTCCCCTCCCGCAGCCAAGGCTCCATTGGAGCAAAGATGGCCCGGGCGCTGGGGATGGCTCCTTGGCCTCTGCCCCAGGCGCTAGAGTGGCTCTGGTCTCCGCAGAGCGACGCCCCGGAGGGGCAGAGCATCGCCCCCTGGTGGGCAGAGCGTCGCCCCTGGTGGGCATGCCGGGTGGATCCCGGTCGGGCGCATGCGGGAGTCTGTCTGTCTCTCCCTGTTTCCAGCTTCAGAATTAAAAAAAAAAAAAAAAAAAAAGGCTGAGTGGACGGAGCTGACCTAAGTACCTTTGGAAAACTTGTTTTGACTGGAAACTATAAGGCTAAACACATGTACACATAAACACTGTGCTCCCCAAGGGGAATGGGTAACACTTCTAGAACCTGCGACCACATGCATGCTTTGGGTTGACAGGACTGGGGAATGGCTGGCACACAGCCAGAGCAGGGCTCTGTGGGTGGGGGAAGTTATATATATATTTCTTGTATTTTTCTGAAATTGGAAACGGGGAGGCAGACAGACTCCCGCATGCGCCCGACCAGGATCCACCCAGCATGCCCACCAGGGGGCGATGCTCTGCCCATCTGGGGCGTTGCTCCGTTGCAACCAGAGCCATTCTAGGGCCTGAGGCAGAGGCCACAGAGCCATCCTCAGCATCTGGGCCAACTTTGCTCCAATGGAGCCTCGACTGCAGGAAGGGAAGAGAGACAGAGAGAAAGGAGGGGGAAGGGTGGAGAAACAGATGGGCACTTCTCCTGTGTGCCCTGGCCAGGAATCGAACCCGGGACTCCTGCACACCAGGCCAACGCTCTACCACTGAGCCAACTGGCCAGGGTCGTGGCAGAGTAATATTTTATTGTGTATATGTCACACATGTTTATATAGTTATTTACTGATGAACAGTTAGGTTGCTTCCATATCTTGGTTATTGTAAATAATGCTTCAGGTCAGTTTCTGTATCCTTTGGAAACGCTGCTATCCTTCTGCTCTTTTGAGCACTTACTTTCTGGAAGTACAAGATGTGTCATGTCTCCCCTGTCCAGTCCGAGAGTCGGTCATTTTTCCAAGGACTTTGGTTCCTTTTATTGGAGAGTGGTATTTAGAAACCAAGATCTGAGACCTAGGTGTGTGCACGGTTTCTGGGAGTCATTATCTATGTTAATATACCCATTAAGGTCAACACAAGTTCATACTGGTATTGCTGATATATATATATTACTCTGCCGTTTAAAAAGTAATATATATATATATATTACTCTGCCATTTAAAAAGAATGAAATCTTACCATTTGAAACAACGTGAGTAGACTTACAGGGTTTTATGCTACATGAAATAAGTCAGACAGAGAAGGACAAATACCAAATGATTCCACTTATATGTGGAATCTAAAGAATAAAACAAAACAGAAACAGACTCAGAGGTACAGATGACAAACGGATGACTGTCAGATGGGGGGGCACTGGGTGGAAAAGGTGAAGGGGTTAAGAAGTATAAATTAGCATACATGCCTTGACTAGGGAACTCCAGCACAGCCAGTGACCCCTTGCTCAAGCCAGTGACCATGGGAGTCATGCCTATGATCCCATACTAAGTTGGTGAACCCACGCTCAAGCTGGCAACCACGGGGTTTCGAACCTGGGTACTCAGTGTCCCAGGTCAACACTATTCACTGTGCCACCACCTGGTCAGGCTTTCTTTTTTTGTAATGTAAATATTTATACATAAAATTTCCCCTTAGCACTGCTTTCATTGTGTCCCAGAGTTTTGGTTTACTGTGTTTTCATTTATCTCTAAGTATTTTATAATTTCCTTATGATTTCTTCTTTGATCCATAAAAGTGTGTTGTATAATTTCCACAGTTTTGTAAATTTTCCAGTTTTATATTTATCTCATATGGTTAGAGAAGATACCTTGTATATATATCCTTTTAAAGCTATTTTTTTTTTACTTTTTTAAGAGACCAGGACAGTTATAGTAGGTACCTCCTTTTTTTCCAAATTTTTATTGATTTTTTAGAGAGAGAGAAACATCAGTTTGTTGCTCCACTTATGCATTGGTTGGTTGATTCTAACCAACTGAGCTACTGAGCCAAGGCCTCAAAGCTATTGAGATTTGATTTGTGGCCTAATATATGGTCCATCCTGGAAGATGTCCCATGTGTACTTCAGAAGAATGTGTACGCTGTTGTCGTCGGGTAGTGCGTTCTGTATGTCTGTTAGATCTGTCATTTACTGTGGTAAGCCCCCTCTGTCTGCTTGTTCTAGGTATTGTTGTGAAAGTATTGAAGTCTTCGATGATTACTGTAGAACTGTTTCTCCTTCAATTATGTCAGCTTTTGCTTCATATATTTTGATGGACTGTCATTAGATGCATGCTTGTAATTGTTCTATCTTCTTGCTATATTGGGTCCTTCCTTGTCTTCTTAACCCTTTTTGATATAAAGCATATTTTATCTGATATTAGTATAGCCACTCCTGCTCTCTTTTGATGACTAGACGTAGGGAATACCTTTTCCCACCCTTCACATTCAGCCTGTTTGTGCCCTTGGATATTAAGCAAGTCTCTTGTAGGTGGCGTTTCGTTGGGTTCTGTGTTTCTACCCAGGATGCCAGTCTCTGCCTTTTGATTGAAGAGTCTGCTGTTTACATTTAAAGTAATGACTGACAAGGAGGGACTAACTTCTGTCACTGTGCTTTTGCATTCCACATGCCACATAGCTTTGTCACTCATTTTCTATATTCCTGCCTTTTGTGTTTTCGTAGTAAAATGTTTTCTTTCTTTTCTGTATATTCTGTAGCTATTTTCTTTGTACTGACCCTAAAAATTCCATTTAACCTTCTAAGGCAGTGGTCCCCAACCCCCGGGCTGTGGACTGGTACCGGTCCGCAGAGAAAGAATAAATCACTTACATTATTTCCGTTTTATTTATATTTAAGTCTGAACGATGTTTTATTTTTTAAAAATGACCAGATTCCCTCTGTTACATCCGTCTAAGACTCACTCTTGACGCTTGTCTCGGTCATGTGATACATTTATCCGTCCCACCCTAAAGGCCGGTCCGTGAAAATATTTTCTGACATTAAACCGATCCACTGCCCAAAAAAGGTTGGGGACCACTGCCCTAAGGCAATAGTGTCGAATTTGAATTTAGAGCAGCTTAAACTTCAATAACAAAAACTTCACAGCTCCGACTCTACCGCCTTTGGTTATTGATGTCCCACAATGACATCTTTTTACAGTTTGCCCACAAATTCTCTAAATGCATTAGTCTCCTAAACTACGTAGAAAACAAGATTTGCAGTTACAAATCAAAGAGGTACAGTAATACTGGCATTTACATTAATTCCTTCGTTACATCAATTTGTTGTTCCACCCATTTATGCATTTATTATTCCTTCCTGTTATGTTTGTCAAATTGTAGAAAACAAAAGGTATAGTAACAAACTACTGTTACAATACTGGCTTATATAATCGCCTGTGCATTTACCCTTACTGAGAACTTTCTGTCTATATGGCTTTGTGACACTGTCTGGTGTCCATTCATTTCACCTCGTGGGACCTCCTTGAGCATGTCTTGCAGGGCAGGTCTAGGGGTCATGAACTACCTCAGCTTTCATCTGGAAATGACTGGACTTCTCTTCCTTTGTAAAAAAAAATTGCTTTGAGAGAGAGAGAGAAACATTGATTTATTGTTCCATTTATTTAAGCATTCATCGGTTAATTCTTGCATGTGCCCTCACCAGGGATCAAACCCTCAACCTTGGTGTATCAGGATGATACTCTAACCAACTGAGCTACCCAACCAGGGTCTTCTCCCTCACTTTTAATTTTTTTTTATTTATTCATTTTAGAGAGGAGAGGGAGAGACAGAAGGAGAGAGAGAGAGAAGGGGGGGGGAGGAGCTGGAAGCATCAACTCCCATATGTGCCTTGACCAGGCAAGCCCAGGGTTTCGAACCGGCGACCTCAGCATTTCCAGGTCGACGCTTTATCCACTGTGCCACCACAGGTCAGCTTCTCCCTCACTTTTAAGGACTGTTTTGCTGGATACACAATTACTGATTGAATTTTGTTGTTCTGATTTAGCACTTTGAATATATTAACACAGTGTTGTGACCTCCCATGTTTCTGAGAAGAAATCTGAAGATAATATTGAAGATTCCCTGTGATGATTCCCCTCTCCCTTGCTGCTTGCAAGACTTGCTCTTTCTCTTTAAAAGTCTGATTATAACATTCCTTGGTGTGGGTCTTTTAAAATCTTACTTGGGGAGTTTGTTGAGCTTCTTATATGTTTATATTCGTGCCTTTCATCAAATTTAAGAGGCTTCCAGCTATCTCTTCAAATACTCTCTTCCCCTTTCTCTCCCTTCTCTTCCTGGGGCTTCCATGACATGGATGTTGGTTCTTTTAGTCTCTGTTTGCTTCTCTTCCATCTCTCTTTCCTGTTTGTTCCTCGACCACAAAAATTCCCATTGTTTTATCTTCAAGTTCACTGATTGCTTCTTCTACCTGCTCAAACCTGTCTTAACTCCCTCCAGTAAATTTTTCATTTCAGTTTTTCATTGTAGTTTTCAGATCTGGAGTTTCTTCTTGGTTTATTTTCAGGTTTTCCATCTCTTTGATACTTTTACTTTGTTCAGACGTCATTTTCTTGGCTTCCTCCACATCTTCCTTTAGTTTTTTAAGCTTCAGATAGTTGCTTTAGAATCTTTGTCTAATATATTTTCCATCAAGTCTTTTTCAGGGGCAGATTCTATTATTTTTTTCCTTTGAGTGGGCCATATCTTCCTGTTTCTTTGTATGCTTTGTGATTTTGTTGTTGTTGTTAAACACTGGATATTTAAATCCAATAATGTGTTAACTTTGAAAATCAGATACTCCTTTTTTCCCGTTATATCAGTCTTTTATTTTTACTGTTGTTGGCTCTCTGTTGAGAATAGGCCTGAGGTGTAAACTTACGTTTTCCTCTGGTCTTTTCTAAGCCTTTCCTTGGGCATGCAGCTGCTTTCTAATTTGCCCCATATGCGCCGTTATTTCTGAATGTCACAGTCCTTCACATCTCCCTCCTGGAAGGAGAAAAGCAAAAAGTGAAGTGAGTGGGGGAGGGCGCCAGCCAGTTCTCTGGTGGCGGCCACTTCTTCCTCTGGAGGAGGGCTTGCAACAGGGGCCGGTGCCGTAACGATGTCTGCCCACCTCTGTCTGCACCTTTGTGATCAGAAGGAGCTACCATCAGTGATTGGAGCACAGATCCCTGCCTGTTAGGACAGGGTCCCCAAGTTCCTATATGCTCTGTGGCTGGAGTGGGGGATGGGTGGAGGCCACAGCACCAAGAGCTGAAACTGACCAAAATTAACCACAGTTTACCAGTCTTTCCCAATGGTAAACCTTCAACGCACTCAAGTTCCAAAATAGTAATATCATTACTGGTGTTTTTTTGTTTTTTCTTAAATTTTTATTGATTGATCTTTGGGAGAGAGAGCAAGAAAGAGAGAGAAACATTAATTTGTTGTTCCACCCATTTATTAGTTGATTCTTTTTTTTTTTTTTTTTAATTTTTATTTTATTTATTCATTTTTAGAGAGGAGAGTGAGAGAGACAGAGAGGGATAGAGAGGAGAGACAGAGAGAGAGAGAAGGGGGGAGGAGCTGGAAGCATCAACTCCCATATGTGCCTTGACCAGGCAAGCTCAGGGTTTCGAACCGGCAACCTCAGCATTTCCAGGTCGACGCTTTATCCACTGCGCCACCACAGGTCAGACCTATTAGTTGATTCTTATATGTGCCCTGACTGGGAATCAAATCTGCAACCTTGGCGTACCAGTGCTCTAACCAACTGAGCTACGAGGCCAGGGATGGTGTTATTTTAACCATATCTTTTGTAATTGATCTCAAGAAACTTCTAGTTACTAAACCAATGAAACTATGTAGTCAACATTATATAAAAATACATCTTTATTGTTTCAATATTCTTGCACAATGGATACCTGGTCATATAAACTTAGTCATCATTCACGTTAAATATATATTAAACAAACAAAAAACTAAACAAACCAGCAAAACTGCTGCAAAGTCCCTCTAAACCACGAACCCTTATTAAACATGCATGCTAAGATGAAACTATCTTGTTAAATCACCATACAGTTGAATTAACTACAGCCAAGGGTAAATGTTTAAAGAAGCAATAAAGAACAAAGTGATATGGTAGGTTTCTAAGCTGCTACACGGGAGCTAGGGAAGTCACATGGCCCCGCTAAACATTTCAGCGAAGTATCATCTTTGTGTAACAAAGATCAGGGGCTTGTCCTCAAACTACAGGTTAATTCAAAGCAATCTTCTGAGGACATGCCTTGAAGGCTAGGCTGTCACATGACCTCAGAGCATAAATTCCAGAGGAACCAATGACGAGGAGTACATCCTCTTCACCCCAAAAGCCTTTCAGTGCCCAAACTCAAAACCAGGTTAGTAAAAATGACTTAAGGATTGGCACCCATCTTAAAAAATTCACAGCAGTAGCGATCCATACATGCACGCATGTAAAACCTGGAAAACTCGTGCTGAATTTCAGAATAGTTTTGAATGTTAATGTTGAGACTGGATATGATATTGTGCTAAATTATCCAAGTCAGGACTGGCCAGACGTGTTTTCCATATACATTGTGAGCTCTAAGTCCATGAGAGGCATGAGACACACTGTTCTTTGTCTTCTCTCACAGGGGTACACAAACGCAGGGGACCTGTCCCTTGTCACAAGTTCCCCACTTCAGGCTGGAGCAATTGAAACAGCATGTGGGAAGGTCCCACGAACTACACCAGGCCCAAATCCCACACACAGGCAGGGTCAGCCCCAGCTGCTAGGAAGCAGCTCCCTGCCAGCAGTTCAGACGAGATCGGGCACGTTCAGGGTGGTATGGCCGTAGACGCTTCCTGCCAGCAGTTCAGAAAGGGAAGAACAGCCCATCTTGGAGCTCGGTGGCAGGGACAGCCATCACCACGTCCCCTCTCAGAAGCCACACACAGACACTTCCGTGGCAGGGTCAGTTACGGGGCTCTGTAGCTGTGGGGCTGCGGACTGAGGACATGAGGTGTGACTTGTAGGTTTTGCTCAGGCCGGTCATCCAGAACTTGAGCAGTTTGACGTTGTCTTCCTCAGACGCTCCGAGGACACTCAGGAGCTTCTGTGTGTCCTCCTTGGGTCGACTGTCCACCTTTGTGAACTTAAAAAGGACCTTCACTTTGCTGCAGAAAACCAAAACAAACCACTCAGCTACCACCGCACAGTCCCCAGTGGTTCTGGCCCTGGGGCACAAACAGCTTCCAGGCAACAACGGTCCTGGTCCTGCGTGCCAGCCGAGCTCGGGACAGAGGGCACAGGCGGGGCCGCGACCCACCCCTGCACACGGGGCCGCTCATCTGCCATCACCGTAACTCCGGGTAATAAGGTTGGTGAATCAAAATGGGGAAAAGGGAGGGGAAACAACGTTTCCCTAAGTGCATGAAAGGACTTGGCTGACCCTACGCTTCAATGTATAATTTGAAATCAGGGCAATGTCTGACTAATTAAATTTGACCAAGAATCACTAAGAAGGAACTACAGGCCCTGGCCGGTTGGCTCAGTGGTAGAGCGTCGGCCTGGTGTGCAGGAGTCCCAGGTTCGATTCCTGGCCAGGGCACACAGGAGAAGCACCCATCTGCTTCTCCACCCCTCCCCCTCTCCTTCCTCTCTGTCTCTCTCTTCCCCTCCCGCAGCCAAGGCTCCATTGGAGCAAAGTTGGCCTGGGCGCTGAGGATGGCTCTGTGGCCTCTGCCTCAGGTGCTAGAATGGCTCTGGTTGCAACAGACCGGTGCCCCAGATGGGCAGAGCATCGCCCCCTGGTGGGCATGCCGGGTGGATCCCGGTCGGGCGCATGCGGGAGTCTGTCTGACTGCCTCCCCGTTTCCAGCTTCAGAAAAATACAAAAAAAAAAGAAGGAACTACAATAACTTGCTTTAGTAAAACAAACACTGTATGACTTTCAGGTTTTTAAAGTTAATCAGGCAGCAGAAACAACTGCTCCCCTGGGAGGTGGGCGTCAGCCCCATCTCACAGAGGAGCAGCCTGGGGTCTGGGAACAGGGCTCCCTTGCTCAGTGTCGCACAGCAAACGTATAAGGTGGTGGAGCTGGTGTTTGAACTCACGCTCTCCTGGTGGCCACGGCCTCGCCTCTTTTTCTGGAAACGGCCTGTGGTTTTCCTCAGCAGACACACAATGGTCAGCCGTCCAGCCCTCCCCAGTCCAAACGGAGAGACTCCAAGGGTCCAGGTGGCATGTACTTACTTCATCCACTCCTCCTTGAGGCAGATGAGGCACTGGTCAACCACGTCCACAGACAGATTCTGGTTGGTCAAAGCAGCTTCCATCTTATTCAGAATGGTCGGGCCCACTGGGAACAGGTAGGGGGCAATGCAGGGGGAGGGTCAGCGCAGGGGGCCAGCCGTAGCCTCGCACCCGTCTTCCACTCGTTCAGGTGACGGCGGCCCCTCTCAGCAGCAGCAGCAGCAGCACCCACCTCGGTCTGCAGCCACGGGACTCCCACTGGTCACCACAAACTCGTACTTGCTGAGCGGCTGGTCTTCCTCACGCCCGGCTGGGTGCAGGCTGGTGTGAGTGGCCGTGTGGACCTCCACGACAACGGCAAATTCTGTAGCGACACCGAACACTGCTCCATGAGTGCTCCCCGCACCCCCGTGACAAGCCCCGCCCTCTGCTGCCCCGTTATCCCAGACCAACTGGGGAAAACTGTCCTGAGGCCCATGCTTTGGCATTTACAACTTCCTGTGGTTTATTTGTAAACAGTTGAGGTTTAACTTTTGCCTCAAACTATCAACGTATTATTTTATACTAACTACTCATTATATATTTCAATTTGCTTAATACTAAACAACCCTACGACCGCTGGAGAGAGGTCCTCCTATTACCCCCATTTTATAGAAAGGGAAACACTCAGGAGCTAAGAGACTCGCCCAGTCACCCGGCTGGAATGGTAGGCATTTCAAGCCCATGTGTTCTGAACACGACCCAGGAGGAAGGCACTTGAGACCCAGAGTGCGTGCTGAATGGGGGCGGCGGTCCAGGGCCGCTGAGACCCGAAGGCTCTACCGATGGATCTCCAGCCACCTGTGAGCACAGATCGCCCCTCACGGACATCAGAGAGGCCCTGCGTGCCTGGGGGCCCGGGACATGCAGCCAGGCTGACCCCTGGGCAAGCGCAGAGGGGGGACCAGGCTGAGCAAGCCCTGCTCTACTAGTGGGTGTGAAGAATGTATTTAAGGCTTGTAAAAGGGAGCACTGGAGATGGTGCATAGGTCATCAGTTTTAGCTCAAATAAACTCTTGTTTTAAAAAAGGCTGAAGCACCTTGGAGAGGACAGGGAAGTCTCAAGGAACAGCGAGAAGACAGGAAGACCTGAGACTCGTGGACTGTGAAGGCGTACGGCCCCAGTCCAGCACGGCCCCCGGATCTCAGCCTCCCGGCCCCGCTCGCACCGGGATGGCATGACAGTCCTCGCACGTCCACTGGTGCTGTCCCCACTCCCAGGACGGTGGCCTGCCCCCCAACTGAGAACCGTGTCCTGGCAAGCCACCCTTGTTATCAGGTTGTCTAATCCAACCTCGCCCATTTTAAAGACAGAAAGCAGAGGCCCAACGGCGTCGGGAAAGCTGCTCCTACAACGTGGGCCCGGAGCTGAGGCCTGCAGGCGACCTCCCCGCACGCCCATGCGCAGGCGCAGCTGGGAGCCAGGGGCGGACCCCAGCCAGACCGGAAGCGGAAGCGGAGCGCACGCACCTGAGGCCAGCACGTGCGCGGGGATCTGCACGTGCGGGCTGAGCCCCAGGAAGTTGCAGCGGTAGGCCTCCTCGTACTGGCTGCTGTAGGGGATGATGCGGACGCAGCCCACGGGCAGCATGGTCTAAAAGGACAGAGGGACAGCACTGACCCAGCCAGAGGCCCCTGGCCCATCGCCCCTGCCTGCCTCCAGCAGCCACAGACTCTCTGCAGCTCCCCCCAAAGCCTCCGTCCTCCCAGACGGCGTCCCTAGTCACTCAGCCCCACTGGGGTGTCTCCTGGCTGTTGGTCATACATGTCTCGTGCTGCCTTTTGCTTTATGGTGTTAATTCTTAGATGATCCTTTTAGATTTTTAGTTCTTCCCTTAGCCAACAAAGATTCTAAGCTTTTTGAGAGACTGTGCCACGTTCATTTTGTGCCGTCACAGACCAAGGCAGACAGCAGGTGCTCACACACTTGCTGATAACACGTCAGAAGCAAACACAGGAACTGGAGCCCATTGCACATCTGGGATGGAGAGCACGCCTCCCCCGCGCCCACGAGGCCCATGGAGACGGCTCTGTGCAGAGGGCAGTGTGGCAACCACTCCAGCGGCTTCCAGGAGCGATTCAAGGATTGGGGAGGGTGCAGTAGGAGAGCTCCTCATCAATCTATCAGGAGATCATAGACCTTTCTACTGGAAATAAAACCTATACATGACTGTCATTTTTAATAGTGGAGAAAAAACAGATTAACTTAGATTCAGGAATGAACTTTTGCACAGAGCTACTGATGCACCGTAACAGTCACACCTAAAGTCAGGTCATTTTTAAAGCCCACTACACAGACACTGTGTTGCTATAAAACACATAAGAAAAAAGACACTCTTACCCGAAGAACTTCAAAAGCTGATAGGACAAGGTCTGTGTCTCGACTTTTCCAGATCACCTGGTTCCCCATGAGCACATGCCAGGCCAGCATGCGGAAAGACGGGGCACCCAGGACCTGGAACACAAAGTCTGTGCTGTCTGCTCTGAGTCTGCTTCTGTCCACTGACGCTATGTGTGCGCTCACCTAGAAACTCTCCAAATAGATAAAGGAGGACAGGGCAGGAGGGAGAAGCCACTCATCTGCTTAGGAAGGCAGACATGCCCCAGGTTGGAAGGTGGCAGGCAGAAGTCCCTGAGTCTGCACTTAAAAACCTGATCCCAGCCTGACCAGGTGGTGGCACAGTGGATACAGCGTCAGACTGGGATGTGGAAGACCCAGGTTTGAAACCCTGAGGTCGCTGGCTTGAGCGCGGGCTCATCTGGTTTGAGCAAAGCTCACCAGCTTGAGCCCAAGGTTGCTGGCTTGAGCAAGGGGTCACTCTATCTGCTGTAGCCCCCAGGTCAAGGCACATATAAGAAAGCAATCAATGAACAACTAAGGTGCCGCAACAAAGAATTGATGCTTCTCATCTCTCTCCCTTACCTTCCTGTCTGTCTGTCCCTATCTGTCCCTCTGTCTCTCTCTGTCACAAAAAAAACCCCACCTGATCCCAAAACTCTTGCACATTTTATAAGATCTTTTACCCAATTTCATTTTCAAAACCTTGAAGCAGAAAACGTATTAGCTTTCTGCAGCCTTCACCTCCTCTCTGCACACACTTTCTTTTGCTTGAAGGCAGGTGGCAGGCATCAGGACACCCGCAACACAACCCAGTGCACACCACACCAGCACCGGTGTAATGCGCCCGACAGCCAAGCGCCCAGATCTCCACCAGCGTCCTCTGCTGCTAGAGTGCTTCCCACCCAGGAGTCACTGAAGGGTCATGAAAGCTTTATCTGTCCTGTCCTGATTCTGCTCCACTCTGATCCAGCTGCTCTTCCCACCCCACTTTCATCAACTTCCACGACACATTCGACGAGTGCCACTTGTCTTATGGCTTACAAACAACACACACACACACACACACACACACACACACACACACACACACGGATGCTGCCACGCTACCTTTACCAGAGCCCAGTCGCCCCGAGATGTTCCCGTCTCCAGTGCCTTTCAGGAGCCCTTCCCACTGTGACCCACGTAGGCAAATGAGGGTTTCAGCCAAATACATGGCTGATGGATGACTGGTTTTCACCCAGAAACCCTGTAGAGCTCCTGTCATTAAATCAGTTCTTACTCTATTTCCCAAAAGAGAAATAACTATCTTCTGATAAAACTCATGCTTATTGTGAAAATAAATACAGAAAAGTATTACTAAAAGGGACAGCATGTGCCTGACCTCTGGTGGCACAGTGGATACAGTGTCAGCCTGAAACCCCAGGCTGGCCGGTCAAGGCACACACCAGAAGCAACTACTACGGAGTTGAAGTTTCCGGCTCCTCCCTCCCTTTCTCTCTCTCTTCTCTCTCTAAAATCAATAAATATAAAATTTTTTTTAAAGGGACAGCATGCTGTCAATCTAGCAACCTCCATGGTCAGTGCTGCTGTGGGGGAGACTTCAGTTTTGTCTTGGTATGCACATACACAGTCATGCGTTGCCTAACGACTTTTTAGTCAGTAACAGAACACATGTACCATGGCGGTGGTCCCATAAAATTATAATGGCACTGAAGACTTATCCCCTGGTGGTACCACAGCCATGGTCACGTACTAGTACCACACATCACTGGTGTTTGTGGAGATGCTTGTGTGTATGTATGGCACACAGTTACAGTAGCAGCTGCAGCTCCCAGGTCCCTGTGAGCATAGGTGACAATGGCCAAGTCACCTAACAACACATTGTTGTTAGGTGGGAATGTGTCCCGTTGTGAGGCAGTGCATGACTGCAGATACATCATACGCACCACCCTATACAACAGACTGCATCTCTTTCTAGGGTGGAATGGTACTCCATTGTTTGAATGCGTTACTATGGTAAGACGTTCAGGTTGTTTCTAATTTTTAAGAACAACCCTCGCCTGACCTGTGATGGCGCAGTGGATAAAGCATCAACCTGGAACGCTGAGGTCGCCAGTTCAAAACCCTGGGCTTGCCTGGTCAAGGCACATATGGGAGTTGATGTTTCCTGCCCCCCCCCCCCAAAAGTGAATGAATAAATAAATAAATAAATAATTAGGGGAGGGAAAAAAGAACAGCCATCATTTTCAATTTGCAAAGCACCTAGGCTGCATGCAAAAAATAAAAAAAGTGCTCTTCAGTGCCTTTAGAAGGTTCTAGATGACAAGACTAGCAGACCATGAGAAGACAGCCACCCAGGCCTTTCTTTCAAGACAACACCTATGTTATCACTGAAAGGGGTGCACTGGCTCTGTGGCTGAGACACTCCAGATGCCCACGATTTCTTCACCCGTCCAGCAGAAGGTTCTTGGTCACTCCTAACTAACCAGTCTCCACTGGGTCCGATCGGGGCTCTACCCCCCGACTGCCTACCTGTCTCATGTGCCGAAGGGACTTAAAGACAGACAGCTTTCGAGGCTGCCAGCTCCCACAGTCCGAGAGCAAGGAAGATCCTGCTGGAGACGGGGCCGGCTCCCGCCCCTCTGCAGCTGCCGGCGGGACGGGGGCTTTTCCCTCTTCAGCCTCAGCGCTGTCCCAGCTTTCCGATTCCTCTTCCAAGTCTGCAAGACAGACAACAAGGCAGGTGGGAAACAGGGCGCCCCGGACTCCTCCATTCTCTGGACACAACAGTCTCCTTACGTGACCACCTCAGCCCCAGGCATCTCTCCGCTAAACCACCAGAGGCCGCTGGTTCCTGGTTCGGGCAAGCTGTCTATGCTCTCTGCTCCCCTAGGAGCCCGGGGTGGGCGGGGGCCCCGTCTGCGGCGTCCTCAGCCTGCGGCGTCCTCAGCGCGGCTCCCTGCGCCTGGTACAGCAGCACCAGCGAGGCCGGGAGCGGCTCCCTGTCAGCGGGGAAACGCGGACACAGCGGCGAGAATGACCACAGCTGTCCTCCGCCGGGCACTATTCTGAGGGCTTCCCCACACGATTTCACTTCATCCTGTCAGCCGTCCTAAGGTCAGCACTACTCTCCCCATTGTAAAGACAGGGAAGCACTTGTTTCAATGAGTCTTCATGACAATCCTCACAGAAGGTGAGGCCCACGAGGAAGGGGCTGCCCAGGCCCACGGGACACACAGCAGAGAGCAGCGGGAGCAGCCTGTCTGCTGCCCAGTGCACGCTCGTCCTCTTTGTGACCGAACACGGCACAGACACGGCAGCAGCCCTGTCTGTCCCTCGTACACGTGTCTCCGGGTTCCCTGGCTCTCTGTGTAAGTAAATCTCACCAACGCATACTTTACCACTGTCACTAGCCTAGAAATTTAAAATCTGTACTTTACAGTAGAATTTATACATTCTGTAAGTGCACTTAGATTCACAATATTTATAAAAGAATGATAACCTATCCTACGGTCAGCTGATCCAGGACGGAAGGTTTTATCTTTTCTGAGCACACTCTGCTCCTGCTGAGATGCGACCCCTCTTCCCTACTCAGAAAAGCAGGTCTGGACGCACGTGTGTGCGAGTCAGGAGTAACCTGGAAAAGCTTCTGCTTAGGAAGAAGGTCAATCATTTGATGTCAGCATTATTAGTGACAAACTGCACACAACACGCCCCACGGGTCAGCCTGACCCAGCCATGCAGCTGAGACTGCGGACCTGGACCACCAGAACCTGAACCGCCTCCGTGGGGAAAGCCTGGCCGGGACCGAGACCAGAGGTGCCGAGATCAGAGGTGCCGAGACCAGAGGCTCCGGACGGTGTGCTCTGCACCGGGGCCCCTGAAGAATCACTTAAGCACAGGATGCCACGCCCCAGACACCAAGGCCCAGCAGACCTGGGGGAGGGGGGGGGGCAGGCAGTGCTATCTGCCGGCAGGGGGGGGGCTGAGAGGGTCCCCAACAGCCATTTCAGGCCTTCCAGCACCAGCGCCCCCGGCTCACCCGCCAGCTTCTCCATCTGGACCAGGGTGTCCTCGGTGGGCGCGCCTTCCAGCAGCTTCTCAGTCAGCCGGCTGCCACACGCTTTCAGGAGCCTGGGGAACAGAGCTGCGATGCGTCTTTGCCAAACGGAAAACTGACCCTAAAGCCCATCAAGCTTCGTGGTGAACGACCCGTTTATAGAAAACGGTGTGGAAGGACGTGTTGAGCAATAGCACAGTACCATCAGCCAGACGTGGAACAAACAACCCATCTTCAAAGAAAAGGCAGGGGAGTGTGGGGGGGCTGGGGGTGAACTACTCTAGACAGAGACTTAGAACAATCTATGCACGGCGTTCTGATCCCATTCGAAAGTCAATTCTGAGGCACAACAGGAAAAGTGACCTTGGATTCGGCTGGATGATCCTAAGGAATTAGTCCGTTGTATTAGATATGATAATGGTTTTAAGGCTGAAGTGTTACAATGAGCATTTGCTTTAAAAAATTCTGGGAAAGAGCGAGGGATAGAAGAAGAAGCAGTGAAATGCTGGTAACTGCTAACGCTGGAGGGTGGGGTACACCGGTCATTGTGCTACTGACCCTACTTTGGGGTGTTTATAAAGTTCCCTAATTGCCCTGGCCGGTGGGTCAGTGGTTAGAGCATCGTCCCAGAGCACCAGGGTCACCAGCTCAATCCCAAGGTCACTGGTTCGAGCCCCAGTCAGGCATATACGAGACACAGTCAATGGGCGCACAACTAAGTGGAACGAGTTGATGCTCCCCTCTCTCTCTTTCTCCTCCCCCTGCCCTTCTTCTCTCTCTTTCAAAAAGAAGTTTCCTAACAAAAGTGGTTTTTACAAGTCAGGAGGAACGTATGTCGGGTGGCAGGGGACACAGGTCCCTGGGAGTTGCACTCACTGAGGAGCCACGTCCACCAGGACCTGAGAGGACAAGACCCAGACCCCACGCTGACCCTGCACAGGAACGAGACCTCAGGGAGTCTTTGGAAGGAGTAGCTATATCTTGCTATGGAGGCACAGAAAGAGTTCATGGCCAGAGGACAATCTGTGGTCATTTCAAACATGTCCACAAATTCACTGACAATCCTCCCTTCAAAAGAGAAAGACTAGGCCCTGGCCGGTTGGCTCAGCGGTGGAGCGTCGGCCTGGCGTGCGGGGGACCCGGGTTCGGTTACTGGCCAGGGCACATAGGAGAGGCGCCCATTTGCTTCTCCACCCCCACCCTCCTTCCTCTCTGTCTCTCTCTTCCCCTCCCGCAGCCGAGGCTCCATTGGAGCAGGGATGGCCTGGGTGCTGGGGATGGCTCCTTGGCCTCTGCCCCAGGCGCTGGAGTGGCTCTGGTCGCGGCAGAGCGACGCCCCGGAGGGGCAGAGCATCGCCCCCTGGTGGGCAGAGCTTCGCCCCTGGTGGGCGTGCTGGGTGGATCCCGGTCGGGCGCATGCAGGAGTCTGTCTGACTGTCTCTCGCCGTTTCCAGCTTCAGAAAAAGAAAAAAAAAAAAAAAGACAGAGAAAGACTCGCCTGACCAGTGGTAGGGCAGTGGACAGGGGGGCGAAACGGGACACTGAGGTCCCAGGTTCAGAATCCAAAGGTCACCGGCTTGAGCGCAGGCTCATAGAAATGACCCCATGGTCACTAGCTTGAGCCCACAGGTCACTGGCTTGAGCAAGGGATCACTGGTTTGGCTGGCCCCCTGGTCAAGGCACGTATGAGAAAGCAATCAATGAACAACTAAGGTGCCTCAACTAGGAGTTGATGCTTCTCATCTCTCTCCCTTCCTGTGGGTCTTTGTCTCTCCTCTTTTTCTTAAAAAAAAAAAAAAAAAGGATGAAGATGAATCTTTCCCCGACTAGGCTCAGTGACTCAGTGACACAGCACGTGTCCAGCAAACAGCACGTGCTGGCCATGGAATACCCACGTGTGCTCTGCGGGCCAGTCACGAGACTGTGCACGGGCGCCTCCCTCTCCTCCAACCTCTCCCGCTGAGGGAAGTCGGCTCACGTGTCCACACCAGGAGCTGAGGCCTCCTGCCCACAGCCAGCGCCCACATGCCAGGCCCGTGAAGCAGCCAAACCTTCAGATGATACAGCCTCAGTGTCCAAAAACTCCTCAGAATTTGAGCCAGAACTGACCAGCAGAGCCATCCGCCAATTCCTGACCCACAGAAGCCCTATGAGATAAATGCTAGCTGTTGTTTACAAAGAGTCGTTGGTCTTGACATGGGCTATCATTTCAGAGATACCACTGGGAGGTGCGTCCTACATAAACACACATCCTGCACACACTCGGCGGACATGGGCCTCCAGCTCGGCGCTCACGAGACGAGTCCACACCACAGAGGCACCGAAGCCCGCCCTCCCGAGTTCAGGAGCGATCCAAACCACACGCCGCCCCTGCTCCTACCCCAGCAGCCGCCCCGAGGCCCGAGAACCTCATTACCAAGCGAAGGAGGTGTGGAGGCACGCCCACAGGTTGTCGTCGCTGGTCAAGGAGGTCAGCGAGCGGGCGGCGTTGCCGTTCCTCTGGTGCAGGAACGGGGTGAAGGCCGTGTTCATCCGCTGGGCGCGCTGCGGGCAGCCAAACTGCTCAGCTTCGAACACCTGCGATGCAGGGGAAAGGGGCGGCCCTTGAACAAATCAAACCAGCCAGGCGGCCCCGCCTGCTCCCAGCCAGCGTCGGAGACTGCTCCTGACCACCGTCCCCTCTGCTTCCAGGACACAGAGCACAAAGTGCCACCGTCTGAAACCCCAGACCGCTCTGTGAGAGGTGACCCAAGGGCAGGAACTGTACCCTCTCCTGCAGCAGACTCGTTAGGCACCTGAGAGGAGCTCCAGTGGGATCCGCTGAGGGTGGCCACACTGTTATCCCCCAAGTCTGTCCTGGCCGCCCCCTCGCAGGCACGTGGAGGCGCTCACGACTCAGGCCTGGGAGGGACATGTGACCCGCACCCTCGACTCCCTCTACGGCAAACGAGCAACACTCACTGCAGCCCCCACGCCTCCCCGGGACCCGGACAGCGAGCAGACCTCCCTAATCCCTGCAACAGACAAGCCACGTGGACAGGAAACGTCACTGAGGTTTGAGGGCTGGTGACCGGCAGAGCGCCTGGCCTGTCCTGAGAGGGGCAAGGCCAAGGCCGGGGGTCAGAGGTCTGCATCACAACTAGTGAAGCAGCTGAAATGGACGTCAGGGGAAGCAAAGACACCAGGGACACAGCCAGGGTGTCTGACTGCAGCGAAGAAGCCAGAGCTGAACAGGACCAGGCCCGAGAGAGACCGCAAAGCAAGCGGGACAGTCTGACTGAATGACTGACCGTGAGGCTCACGGCCACGGTCTGACACGGAAGCCGGGAGGGTACAGTGTAGACAGCGGGGCGCCGCAGAACCCGTGCTCGCCCCGCCCTCACAGCCCCCCCTCACGGCCCCGCCCTCACGGCCCCGCAGACCCCGTGCTCGCCCCGCCCCAGGGCCCCCAGGGCTCCGCCCTCACGGCCCCGCCCACGCCACCCGCTCAGGGCCCCGCCCTCAGGGCCCCGCCCTCAGGGCCCCGCCCCGGGGCCCCGCCCACGCCACCCGCTCCCCCCTCATCGGGCCACCTTGAGCGCCTTGCCCTGCAGTTCGTCAATGATCCCTCGGATCTTGCCAAGCAGGAAGGGCCAGGAGTTGATGAGGTAGATGCGGTCCATCATGATGGTGATGATGCTGTACCAGCGCTGGAAGCCCCGGGCCAGGCTGTCTTTGATGAAGAAGGTGTGGCTGAACACGAACCCATGCTGCTCGTCCCCAAAGAAGATCGGGCCTTCACGACCAGGGCAGACCTGGGCAGAACAAGAGCCGCTCCAGGACACCGTCCTCCCCTTGCGCCAGTGACACAAAACTAGGCTCTTCTGTCTGCACTTCTCAACCACCATCCCTCCAGGGAGAGGGGGAAGGGGAGGGTAAGAGAGGACTTGGCTTTCACCTGCTCCGAGGACGAGACTTTCTAAAGATGACAGCTATTACCATGGAATGGAAGAGCCAGTTGAGTACATTTCTTTTCCTTCCTTCCCTTCCTTCCCTCCCTTCCCTCCTTTCCTTCCTTTCCTTCCTTCCTTTCCTTCCTTCCTTCCTTCCCTCCCTCCCTCCCTTCCTTCCTTCCTTCCTTTCTTCCCTCCCTTCTTCCCTCCCTCCCTCCCTCCCTCCCTTCCTTCCTTTCTTTCTTTCTCTCTCTCTTTCCTTCTCTCTTTCTTTATTATTTTTTTTTAAGTGAGAGGAAGGGAGACAGATTCCCACATGCACTCCAACCAGGATCCACCTGGCAATCCTGTCTGGGTCCAATGCTCGAGTGCCAAGATATTTTTAGTGCCTAAGGATGATACGCTTGGACCAACGAGCCATCCTCAACACCCAGGGCCAACGCTTGAACCAATCGAGCCACTGGTTGTGGGAGGGGAAGAGACAGAGAGAAGGGGAGAGGAGTGGGAGAGAAGCAGATGGTTGCTTCTCCTGTGTGCCCTGATCAGGAATTGAACCTGGGCCATCCACACATCAGAGGGCTCAATGCTCTATCCACTGAGCCAATTAGCCCCGGTGGTTCATTACTCCTTCTACCTTGAGCCATAATGAACTCTTACACAAATAATAAATCTTTCCCAGACTCAGATTTGCCAACGTCAGTCATCCGGAATACCCTGGAGCAGTTACAATCAGAGGACTCAAGCTCAAAACGGCGGCCACGAGTCCATACGATGCAATGTGCACGGGCTGCCTCGTGATGCAGGCACTCTCACGTGACACGAGCGCTAGCAGAGGTGACCATCTGTGTGCTGCAGGTCAGCAGCAGGGAGTCGAGAGGGGAAGCCAGCCAAAGGCAAGCACACAGCAACAGCAGGTGTGACCCACGAGGGAGGGAGCTACCTCCCTATCTCACCAAGTGGGCATGGGTGATAGCAACATCCAGTAACTGCATTATGGATCCTTTATGACAGATAATGAACAAAAACTAAGACTCAAGCTCAACAGTAGCAGCTACATAGCTTAGAAACAAACAGACTAACTCTTCAGAAGGATGAGAGAGCACATGAAATTTGGGAAAATAACAAAGGTGATGTTTGATAAAGTAAACTATATATCCTGGAAATATTTCCTTAGAAATATGTCCATGAAGAATGAACAAATAAAAGTTTGGTGCATAAAGAAAAAAGAGGCTAGCAACCATTTAGAAAACCTGAGTCCTGTAATACAATGAATGTATCTTTGTAATATATACAATGTATCTTGGAGTCCTGGAAGACAGAGGCTACCCTGTGCTCTGGCTCTCTGACCTGTCCGCCATCTTCATGACAGGACTGACTTCTGTCTTCCTCTGTGTCACCAACACTGAGCCTGCTCAGGGGGTCTGGGTCTGAGACCCCCCCAAGGGGGCAGGCACCCCGCTTCCCACATCACAGGCACTCACCTCACAGCTCAGGCTGCGCACGCAGGCCTGGCGGACAATGCTGAAGAGTTGAGGGTGGCTGGGGTGCTGGTGACTGACATATTTAATCGAAGTCTCTTTGTCGTGGCTGATGTACCCGGGATGCCCTGCAGCAAGGGACCGGCAGCCCTGCCGTGAGGAGGAAAAGCACACAGTTACTCGGGAGGCAGGCAACGCACTGTCTTTTTTTTTGTGTGTGTATTTTTCTGAAGCTGGAAACGGGGAGGCAATCAGACAGACTCCCGCATGCGCCCGACCGGGATCCACCTGGCATGCCCACTGGGGGGCGATGCTCTGCCCATCTGGGGTGTCGCTCTGTTGCGACCAGAGCCACTCTAGCGCCTGGGGCAGAGGCCAAGGAGCCATCCTCAGCGCCCGGGCCATCTTTGCTCCAATGGAGCCTTGGCTGCGGGAGGGGAAGAGAGAGACAGAGAGGAAGGAGAGGGGGAGGGGTGGAGAAGCAGATGGGCGCTTCTCCTTGTGTGCCCTGGCCAGGAATCGAACCCGGGACTTCTGCACGCCAGGCCGACGCTCTACCACTGAGCCAACCGGCCAGGGCTCACACTTTCTTACTCTTAGGCAAATCTGAAGTAGAGAACTCCATCTATTTTCACAGAACAGCCGGCTTCTAGAGTTACACTTACCTCAGGATGTCACTGTTTCCTTAACAGGAGAACCGGATGCAAAGACCACAAAGGTTTCACGGGGGGTAAATAACAGGTCTCATCTACTGAGCACTTGTGTAGTCGGTGCTACAGAAACCCTGCACACATGATCTCATTTAATCCAAAGCACAGCCTTATAAGCCAATTAGCGAGAATCCCCACCCTAAAGAAGGCAAAACTGAGCAGCAGCACAGTGAGCTGTGCCGGCAACTGTCCTTGGTCCTGACACGACCACTTGGCAGGGGTCTCGGGAGGAAGCGTGGGTGTGAACAAGAATTCAACACTACCTCTGATTTCAGGCCCCAACCCAGACCCCTCACACGAAGAAGGACCCTGAGTGAGGGAACCCCAACTTCCTTTCCCCAGAGCTCACGGAGCAGCACAGCGAGAAACCCCCGGGACCCCACGAGGAAGAAGCCCCCCAACACTAGCTAGAGGGACTCAGAGCCTGGGGTGGTGGCTGTGTGACACGAGCCTGTGGAGGGGAGGCAGAAGCACACGGGAGGGTGGTGGCACAGCTCCCGGCACAGAATGTGCTGGAAAAGCCAAAGCGAGGGTCCAGGGAAACAACCAGAGGGACATAAAAAGAGGCAAGTGTGTCCCAGGGGACTGCCTGCACACGGCCCCTGAAGACCCACACCGGCTGTGCGGTCCCACCCGCGGCACCTCCCACGCACAGCACACGCACGAGCCCCTGGAGAGAGCAACGACCCCCACACCCCGGGAGACACTCGCCTCGCACATGTCCGACTTCTTGGGTCCTGGGCTGCTGGACTCCGCGCTGGCCCCGTCCGCTGGGCTGTGAGCGCAGAGCCCACTGCTCATCTGAATGCCGCCTTCCTCCTCCTCGGCCTGCTCCCCCTGGCCAGGGCTGTCCTCGGCCCCTTTCGGAAGAGGGGCGTGCAGAACCTCAGTGCAGAAGAGAGTGCGGGGGCCATGGAGCTCACAGAAGTGACAGAGGGCCACGATGGCATTCATGGTGCCCTGGAAACAATGCCAGGCCTGTGGAAGGAGGAGGGGGCAGTGTCTTCAGCTGGCCTGCCCCTTCACCCCACAGGAGTGTCAGCAACTCCGGAGCACGGGCACAGGGCAGGTGTCATCAAAGGGCCTCCCATCCAGCAGAGGTGGGTCACCAGCCAGGCAGCACTGGCTGAGCAGTGGACTAGGTGCAGGGAAGACAAGACAGACAGAGGCCCTGCCCAGGAGCAGTTACAGGTGCAGGGACGACAGGACAGACAGACAGAGGCCCTGCCCAGGAGCAGTTACAGGTGCAGGGAAGACAGGACAGACAGACAGACAGAGTCCCTGCCCAGGAGCAGTTACAGGTGCCGGGAAGACAGGACAGACAGACAGAGTCCCTGCCCAGGAGCAGTTACAGGTGCAGGGAAGACAGGACAGACAGACAGAGGCCCTGCCCAGGAGCAGTTACAGGTGCAGGGAAGACAGGACAGACAGACAGAGGCCCTGCCCAGGAGCAGTTACAGGTGCAGGGAAGACAGGACAGACAGACAGAGGCCCTGCCCAGGAGCAGTTACAGGTGCAGGGAAGACAGGACAGACAGACAGACAGAGGCCCTGCCCAGGAGCAGTTACAGGTGCAGGGAAGACAGGACAGACAGACAGAGGCCCTGCCCAGGAGCAGTTACAGGTGCAGGGAAGACAGGACAGACAGACAGACAGAGGCCCTGCCCAGGAGCAGTTACAGGTGCAGGGACGACAGGACAGACAGACAGAGGCCCTGCCCAGGAGCAGTTACAGGTGCAGGGAAGACAGGACAGACAGACAGAGGCCCTGCCCAGGAGCAGTTACAGGTGCAGGGACGACAGGACAGACAGACAGAGGCCCTGCCCAGGAGCAGTTACAGGTGCCGGGAAGATAAGACAGACAGACAGAGGCCCTGCCCAGGAGCAGTTACAGGTGCCGGGAAGACAGGACAGACAGACAGACAGAGGCCCTGCCCAGGAGCAGTTACAGGTGCAGGGAAGACAGGACAGACAGACAGACAGAGGCCCTGCCCAGGAGCAGTTACAGGTGCAGGGAAGATAAGACAGACAGACAGAGGCCCTGCCCAGGAGCAGTTACAGGTGCAGGGAAGACAGGACAGACAGACAGAGGCCCTGCCCAGGAGCAGTTACAGGTGCCGGGAAGACAGGACAGACAGACAGAGTCCCTGCCCAGGAGCAGTTACAGGTGCAGGGAAGATAAGACAGACAGACAGAGTCCCTGCCCAGGAGCAGTTACAGGTGCCGGGAAGACAGGACAGACAGACAGAGTCCCTGCCCAGGAGCAGTTACAGGTGCAGGGAAGACAGGACAGACAGACAGACAGAGGCCCTGCCCAGGAGCAGTTACAGGTGCAGGGAAGACAGGACAGACAGACAGACAGAGGCCCTGCCCAGGAGCAGTTACAGGTGCAGGGACGACAGGACAGACAGACAGAGGCCCTGCCCAGGAGCAGTTACAGGTGCAGGGAAGACAGGACAGACAGACAGAGGCCCTGCCCAGGAGCAGTTACAGGTGCAGGGACGACAGGACAGACAGACAGAGGCCCTGCCCAGGAGCAGTTACAGGTGCCGGGAAGATAAGACAGACAGACAGAGGCCCTGCCCAGGAGCAGTTACAGGTGCCGGGAAGACAGGACAGACAGACAGACAGAGGCCCTGCCCAGGAGCAGTTACAGGTGCAGGGAAGACAGGACAGACAGACAGACAGAGGCCCTGCCCAGGAGCAGTTACAGGTGCAGGGAAGATAAGACAGACAGACAGAGGCCCTGCCCAGGAGCAGTTACAGGTGCAGGGAAGACAGGACAGACAGACAGAGGCCCTGCCCAGGAGCAGTTACAGGTGCAGGGAAGATAAGACAGACAGACAGAGTCCCTGCCCAGGAGCAGTTACAGGTGCCGGGAAGACAGGACAGACAGACAGAGTCCCTGCCCAGGAGCAGTTACAGGTGCAGGGAAGATAAGACAGACAGACAGAGGCCCTGCCCAGGAGCAGTTACAGGTGCCGGGAAGACAGGACAGACAGACAGAGTCCCTGCCCAGGAGCAGTTACAGGTGCAGGGAAGACAGGACAGACAGACAGAGGCCCTGCCCAGGAGCAGTTACAGGTGCAGGGAAGACAGACAGACAGACAGAGGCCCTGCCCAGGAGCAGTTACAGGTGCCGGGAAGACAGGACAGACAGACAGAGTCCCTGCCCAGGAGCAGTTACAGGTGCCGGGAAGACAGGACAGACAGACAGACAGAGGCCCTGCCCAGGAGCAGTTACAGGTGCAGGGAAGATAAGACAGACAGACAGAGTCCCTGCCCAGGAGCAGTTACAGGTGCCGGGAAGATAAGACAGACAGACAGAGGCCCTGCCCAGGAGCAGTTACAGGTGCAGGGAAGACAGGACAGACAGACAGAGTCCCTGCCCAGGAGCAGTTACAGGTGCAGGGAAGACAGGACAGACAGACAGACAGAGGCCCTGCCCAGGAGCAGTTACAGGTGCCGGGAAGATAAGACAGACAGACAGAGGCCCTGCCCAGGAGCAGTTACAGGTGCAGGGAAGACAGGACAGACAGACAGAGTCCCTGCCCAGGAGCAGTTACAGGTGCAGGGATGACAAGACAGACAGACAGAGTCCCTGCCCAGGAGCAGTTACAGGTGCAGGGAAGACAGGACAGACAGACAGACAGAGTCCCTGCCCAGGAGCAGTTACAGGTGCCGGGAAGACAGGACAGACAGACAGAGGCCCTGCCCAGGAGCAGTTACAGGTGCCGGGAAGACAGGACAGACAGACAGAGTCCCTGCCCAGGAGCAGTTACAGGTGCCGGGAAGACAGGACAGACAGACAGAGGCCCTGCCCAGGAGCAGTTACAGGTGCAGGGAAGACAGGACAGACAGACAGAGGCCCTGCCCAGGAGCAGTTACAGGTGCAGGGAAGACAGGACAGACAGACAGACAGAGGCCCTGCCCAGGAGCAGTTACAGGTGCAGGGAAGACAGGACAGACAGACAGACAGAGGCCCTGCCCAGGAGCAGTTACAGGTGCAGGGAAGACAGGACAGACAGACAGAGTCCCTGCCCAGGAGCAGTTACAGGTGCAGGGAAGACAGGACAGACAGACAGAGGCCCTGCCCAGGAGCAGTTACAGGTGCAGGGAAGACAGGACAGACAGACAGACAGAGTCCCTGCCCAGGAGCAGTTACAGGTGCCGGGAAGACAGGACAGACAGACAGAGTCCCTGCCCAGGAGCAGTTACAGGTGCCGGGAAGACAGGACAGACAGACAGAGGCCCTGCCCAGGAGCAGTTACAGGTGCAGGGAAGACAGGACAGACAGACAGACAGAGTCCCTGCCCAGGAGCAGTTACAGGTGCCGGGAAGACAGGACAGACAGACAGAGGCCCTGCCCAGGAGCAGTTACAGGTGCAGGGAAGACAGGACAGACAGACAGAGTCCCTGCCCAGGAGCAGTTACAGGTGCAGGGAAGACAGGACAGACAGACAGACAGAGTCCCTGCCCAGGAGCAGTTACAGGTGCCGGGAAGACAGGACAGACAGACAGAGTCCCTGCCCAGGAGCAGTTACAGGTGCAGGGAAGACAGGACAGACAGACAGAGGCCCTGCCCAGGAGCAGTTACAGGTGCCGGGAAGACAGGACAGACAGACAGAGGCCCTGCCCAGGAGCAGTTACAGGTGCAGGGAAGACAGACAGACAGACAGAGGCCCTGCCCAGGAGCAGTTACAGGTGCAGGGAAGACAGGACAGACAGACAGACAGAGTCCCTGCCCAGGAGCAGTTACAGGTGCCGGGAAGACAGGACAGACAGACAGAGGCCCTGCCCAGGAGCAGTTACAGGTGCCGGGAAGACAGACAGACAGAGGCCCTGCCCAGGAGCAGTTACAGGTGCAGGGAAGACAAGACAGACAGACAGACAGAGGCCCTGCCCAGGAGCAGTTACAGGTGCAGGGAAGATAAGACAGACAGACAGAGGCCCTGCCCAGGAGCAGTTACAGGTGCAGGGAAGATAAGACAGACAGACAGACAGAGGCCCTGCCCAGGAGCAGTTACAGGTGCAGGGAAGATAAGACAGACAGACAGAGGCCCTGCCCAGGAGCAGTTACAGGTGCAGGGAAGACAAGACAGACAGACAGACAGAGGCCCTGCCCAGGAGCAGTTACAGGTGCAGGGACGACAGGACAGACAGACAGACAGAGGCCCTGCCCAGGAGCAGTTACAGGTGCCGGGAAGACAGGACAGACAGACAGAGGCCCTGCCCAGGAGCAGTTACAATCAGAGGAAAGCGTGATTCATGATTCGGTGACCACAAGCGAGAGGATTGTGAGGTGGCAGAGATGCTGCCCTCGGGAGGGACATGTGAGGAGGGAGGGACATGTGAGGAACTGCTGGCACTGGTGGCAGCATCAGGGGAAGAGGAGTGGGCCCTGAGCAGAGCAGCACCGCAGGAGATGGGGTGCAGCGTCAGCAGAAGGGCTTCTCAAGCTGGAACTGAAGGCACAGAGGGGAGGGAGCGGGACGGGGGGTGCTGAGGGACATGACTCAGGGTCTGAGTGTAAGCAGAGTTGGGGGGACAAGGGCAGAAAACGAGGAGGAAGAGGATTTAGGGCAGGGGTCGGGAACCTTCTTGGCTGAGAGAGCCATGAATGCCACATATTTTAAAATGTAATTCCATGAGAGCCATACAACAACCCGTGTACGTTACGCATTGTCCAATAAAAATTTGGTGTTCTCCCGGAGGACAGCTGGGATTGGCTGCAGCCACCCGCAACCATGAACATGAGTGGTAGGAAATGAATGGATTGTAATACATGAAAATGTTTTATATTTTTAACATTTTTTTTTTATTAAAGATTTGTCTGCAAGCCAGATGCAGCCATCAAAAGAGCCACATCTGGCTCGCGAGCCATAGGTTCCCGACCCCTGATTTAGGGGAACTTTCTAAGCCATGGGAAGACCCTGAATTTTTCTTTTCAGAGTAGATAGCTCTTGATGGGTTCTGATGAGAAACGTGATACATTTGAATCTTATTTTAAAAAGACCATCCTGGCTGCTGTGCGGGAAACCGAATTTTGGAGCCAGGGTAGGGGCAGGGAAACCAGCCACTGTGTTCTGTGTCATAGTGGCCTGGGCGAGGGTGAGTGGAGGAAGTGGTCAGGAACAGTCAAGACTGGGACAATATTCCCAGGGCGGAGGCAGCTGGCTGCGTGGGCGGGCTTGGAGCCAGGAGAAGGGGGGCACACCTGTCTGGACCAACCAGAAAGGAACCTAGGAGACTGGGGAGCAAGGGTGGAGGCGACCAGGGGTCAATGCCTAGTCCTCCAAGTGGAGATGACAAGTAGAGGGAACAGAGCTGAGCAGGTTAGTCGGTGCTGGCTGTGGACAAGGAGCACCCCAGTGGAGCCTGCCCGCCCCCACCCCGAGCTCAGACGTGAAGGGGAGGAAGAGCTGGACAGGGTGACGGCAGGCAGGGAAGCCAACTCCAATGCTACCCCAGGCTCTGAGGGAGCCATATGGGAATCTGAGAGCAGCGGAGGCAGGGCCCAGCTCACAAGCCAGACAGCCTTTCCCAAAACAAATGAGGAATCATTTAAGGTTCTGAATGTTTGAGTAGTTGGGACACTGGGCAGGTTCTAGACCTTCTTCTCTTTTGGGGAACCCATCCCCCATGACGGGTTAACGTCTGAGAAAAAAGAATAAACAAAGCAAGAGGGAGTCAAGAACCCGGGGGGGGGGGGAGCTCTGATTCCCTGGGGGGGCAGTTCTGATTCCCTGGGGGGGCAGCTCTGACTCCCTGGGCGGGGCAGCTCTGATTCCCTGGGGGGGCAGCTCTGATTCCCTGGGGGGGCCGTTTTGATTCCCTGGGGGGGCAGCTCTGATTCCCTGGGGGGGCAGCTCTGACTCCCTGGGGGGGCCGTTCTGATTCCCTGGGGGGGCCGTTTTGATTCCCTGGAGGAGCAGCTCTGATTCCCTGGGGGGGGCAGCTCTGATTCCCCGGGGGGGCAGCTCTGATTCCCCGGGGGGGCAGTTCTGATTCCCCAGGGGGGCAGCTCTGACTCCCTGGGGGGGGCAGCTCTGATTCCCCGGGGGGGCAGCTCTGATTCCCCAGGGGGGCAGCTCTGACTCCCCAGGGGGGCAGCTCTGATTCCCCGGGGGGGCAGTTCTGATTCCCCAGGGGGGCAGCTCTGACTCCCTGGGGGGGGCAGCTCTGATTCCCCGGGGGGGGCAGCTCTGATTCCCCGGGGGGGCAGCTCTGACTCCCTGGGGGGGCAGCTCTGACTCCCTGGGGGGGGCAGCTCTGATTCCCCGGGGGGGCAGTTCTGATTCCCCAGGGGGGCAGCTCTGATTCCCCGGGGGGGCAGCTCTGACTCCCTGGGGGGGGCAGCTCTGATTCCCCGGGGGGGCAGTTCTGATTCCCCGGGGGGGGCAGCTCTGACTCCCTGGGGGGGGCAGCTCTGATTCCCTGGGGGGGCAGCTCTGACTCCCTGGGGGGGGCAGTTCTGATTCCCCAGGGGGGCAGCTCTGATTCCCCGGGGGGGCAGCTCTGACTCCCTGGGGGGGGCAGCTCTGATTCCCCGGGGGGGCAGCTCTGACTCCCTGGGGGGGCAGCTCTGATTCCCCGGGGGGGCAGCTCTGACTCCCTGGGGGGGGCAGCTCTGATTCCCTGGGGGGGCAGCTCTGACTCCCTGGAGGGGCAGCTCTGATTCCCGGGGGGGGCAGCTCTGATTCCCTGGGGGGGCAGTTCTGATTCCCTGGGGGGGCCGTTTTGATTCCCTGGGGGGGGCAGCTCTGACTCCCTGGGGGGGGCAGTTCTGATTCCCGTTCAAGGCCAAGAAGACAGCCTGATGCAGGTGGCATGAAGCCGCTGTTGCCTCAGTTGACCCGTTTAGCCGTGCAGTCACTGGCTGCTTCTCCTACGTAGGCACCCTGACCAGAGGTCAGCTTGTGTGTGGGGGGGATTATCCACTGAGGAACCCGGCCAGAGCCTGCGTCACCCTTTTATTTGACAATCTAAAGGAAAAGCAGTCGGGGCCTCTCACTGGACATTCAGGTACTGCCCAGGGGCTGAAACACCGCTGCTGTGGCGTTTACAGATGCGCCCCTCACCCCACCTCCCACATCTCGGGTCCTCGGCACCCCTTCCTGTCCGCCCACCGCCTCGGTCACTCACGACCCCATTTGGGACGCTGCGGTGCCCCGGGCCCACCTGCCCCTCGCTGACCAGGGCCCCTGGCTCAGCGGTCCGCGCGCGCAAGCGCAGTCACTCCTTCGTGGAGGGTCCGCAGCCCCAGCTCAGTCCCGTGGTTCTGTTCGCCCCGCGACAGGGCCCAGGGTGGTTCCGTCCGCTCCGCGGGGCTGGCGGAGGAAACCATTGCTGCGGGGGGGGGGGAGATGCTTGAGTTTCACGCGTCTACAGCGAGTGTGGGGGGGAATCTCGCCATCGGGGACTCCCGGTCCGCACAGAAAACAGAGGCAAACAGGACGCCGCCACATGGTGCAAACCACTGTCGTTTCTTTCACAAACCGGCTTTGGAACCGTCGGCTTTCGCGCAGTTAGCGCAGAACCGCGTCACGGACCGCGGGCGGGGCGCAGGCATCACGGGACCCGCGGAGCGGCCGCGCATGCGCGCTGAGTGGACACGCCCCTTCCGCCTCTACCACCCTCTCTCCAAGTCCGACAATTCTTCACAAATAAGAATCAATGAAGTCGCCTGACCAGTGAATAAAGCGTCGGCCTGGGATGCAGAAGACCCAAGTTCGAGACCCTGAGGTCGCCAACTTGAGCGCGGGCTCATCTGGTTTGAGCAAAAAGCCCACCAGCTTGAACCCAAGGTCGCTGGCTCCAGCAGGGGGTTACTCCGTCCGCTGAAGGCCCACCCATGGTCAAGGCACATATGGGAAAGCAATCAATGAACAACTAAGGTGTTGCAACAAGCAATGAAAAACTAATGATTGATGCTTCTCATCTCTCCGTTCCTGTCTGTCTGTCCCTGTCTATCCCTCTCTCTGACTCACTCTCTGTCTCTCTCAAAAATTAAAAAAAAAAAATCAATGAAGTCATAAAAGCCGGGGCAGCTGTTCTGTCTACTGAAGAATACATTTTAAAGCCACCAGTCCATGATGTCATGCAGGGCCTTAGAGTTAAGCGGTACAAAAGATGAGAGTCACGCTCAGAACCGCGGAAGGTGAGGCTGGGCCCGTGGGGCGGTGCTGCCACCTTGTGTCCGGAGGCCGCAAACGCCGCCGGCCCCCACGGGGGCTCCCACGCCGGCTGAGTCCTGCGGGCTCTGGCTGCGGCGCTCTGCAGGGTGCGTGTTCCCAAGTGCTAGGTAATAAAACATCAATCGCAGAAGTCAACTTTCTCTTTAAATTTCCATGTTATGCTGCAGAGAGCACGTGGGCAAACAAAGGAAGTGCAATTTAGTTTGGGTCTTTTTCTGGTGTGGTACAAGATTCAGGAATTAGGAGGCTAGACATCACCTTGATAGGTTTAATGATTCTTACCAATCCAATCCCTTTTCATTATTGGACAGCACAAACTTTACAGAGGTGAGCACAAAAGGTAGCTTAGTAATAATACAATAATTATAAGTAGAAATACAAGAATAAACTTTTGCTTCCTGTTTTACAACTATAAACCTACCATTGCCCACCTTGTAACTTTTCTGGTTAAGTCACAAGATAACTTCTAAAGCAAACAATAACAAAAAACCCCGCGAAGGGTAGACTGATTTGGAATTCTACTTTTGTTTTTTCAATCAATTCAGATACTTGAATTTTATTGTTTGCATAATGCTTAGAGAGCCTAGTAGAACGGGGCAAGAAACGTTTGCAGCCTTCCGTACAGCTGTGCCTTTCCAATTTCTAGAAGCATTTCTCATAGACATACAAAGGGTCATACCATTATACTATGAAAGATTATATGCCACCAAATTCAACAATCTAGAAGAAATGGAAAAGTTCCTAGGACTATACAATCTTCCTAAGTCTGAGTCACAAAGAAGTGGAAAACCTAAATAGACCTGTAAGCAGGGAGGAAATAGCCTGACCAGAGGACCCAGGTTCAAAACCTCAAGGTCACCAGCTGGAGCAGGGGATCATAGACATGACCCTCATGGTCACTGGCTTGAAGCCCAAGGTCATTGACTTGAACCCAAGGTCACTGGCTTGAGCCAGAGGTCACTGGCTTCGCTGGAGCTCCCATCAAGGCACATATGAGAAGTAATCAAAGAACTAAGGATTGATACTTCCCATCTCTCTCCCTTCCTATTAGTCTGTCCCTGTCTCTGTCTTGCTAAAAAAAATAAATAAAGTCGAGTGTAAACTGACAGTCACAATGAGCACCCCCTCCACTGACACAGGACAGGCGAAGACATATGGTTTGCACGCAAGAGGAGGCCCTAAATACCACACTCCTGTTGAGTCCTAAGGGATTCATTCTTAGAAAAAACTAAGTGTTCACTTCCTTAGAAGACCACAAGACAGGTACTCCTTTTTTTATTTTTTTTTATTCATTTTTAGAAAGGAGAGAGAGAGAGAGAGAGAAGGGGGAGGAGCAGGAAGCATCAACTCCCATATGTGCCTTGACCAGGCAAACCCAGGGTTTCGAACCAGCAACCTCAGCATTTCCAGGTCGACGCTTTATCCACTGCACCACCACAGGTCAGGCCCAAGACAGTTACTCTTGACGTAGTCATGACTGGCAGGATTTTCAAACACATTTTAGGTGATTTTAATTCAGATCCAGGTAATAAGTGGTTCAATGTGTTATTTACAAAAGCAAAATAGCCTGTAATCTACTACACTGACAAAAGGAAGATTTCCATGAACTGTTTTCTCTTTCCCGAGGACAGGTCTGTGTGAGCAGAGGTGGCAATGAGGCAGCCCACCAGCAAGACCAATCAGAGCAGGAGAACTTGAGTTTGGATAACGGGTCCAAGCCAGCCTTCTGCCCATTTTCACTGTTTTTATTTATTTATTTATTTATTTTTTATTCATTTTGAGAGAAAGAGGAGAGAGAGAGAGAGAATGAGAGAGAGAAGTGGGGAGGAGCAGGAAGCATCAACTCCCATATGTGCCTTGACTGGGCAAGCCTAGGGTTTCAAACTAGTGACCTCAGTGTTCCAGGTCAACGCTTTATCCACTGCGCCCACCCCAGGTCAGGAATAGCTTTTATTTATTTTTTTAAAGGCAATTGATATCAAGGTTAGATCCAAATCTTTCAAAACTTTCTAAAATCTGTTTCTGTTCAAAATGAATGCTCTAAAAAAATTTTCAGATGGAAAGAGAAGTGACACAGAAGACACATCAACGTTCAAGTAATTTAAAACAAAAAGGTAGATTTAATGCAATAACATTAATGTGAGGATAAATAAATCCACAACAGCCTTCAAAGTTTGATATTTTTTCCTTTGCAGAGAGAATGGTTTTCTGAAAGCACGCAGGACTGAAGAAGTCAAAACAAAATGTGATTTCCTAATGTCCAGGTGAAACAGTCTTGGTCCTCCCTGCTGCCTCCTCACACTTACTACCGGCACGGCGAGTTTCTCTCCTTGAAATCGTAATGGCCGTGTGTTTCAAGAATAACTGGATGGTTTGTTTCCAGAATCGTCCTCCTGTGATCCCATGCTCTGGGAGGGAAGAAAGTGAGGCAGCGCGTTCATGTTGGCCCTTGTCAAATCAAGTTTCCCACCAGCCCCAACCCAGCATGTCAGGGCCCCCAAGAGGACAGCCACACGGTGTCTTTGTCTTCCAGGACCCCCTATGCGTACTTCCAGTCTGCAGTGTGAAAACGCTCTCAGCAGTCTCTCTGTGAACTCAATGACAAAGGTTTTCAAGAAATCCTGGCAACTAAATATTTAAACTGAAATCAAGGTCACACTCCTCATGTGGGCACACACCCCTCCTTTACCATCCAGTTCACTTCTAGTTAAGAAGGGGACCTAACCCCTCACCTTCTGCACAAACTGGGGGTTCACTGTGATCTCCTGGTCCATGGCCTTCAGCCGCTCCTCCAGCTCTATGCACTTCAGCATCTGTGTGACAGACGTGGTCAGAGGTGGTTAGTTAGTTAGTGGGTTTAGGTCAACTTTGAACCTAGACTATTAATATAGGTGCTACAGGTTCACAACTCCCTGACCTGAAACTCCTGGGCTAGACAGGGTTTGGAGTCAGAATTTTTGAATTCAGAAAGTTCATCGAGAACAAGTGCTGAATGTGACCTAACACCTTGTAGGCTCCAGGGCAGCACCAGCACCCCGTCCTCAAACACATCACCATCTGCAGTGAAACGCCCTGGCCAGACAGCTGGGCTGGTCAGAGTATCGCCCGCTAGGCAGAGGGTGCGGTTTGATCGCTGGTCGGGGCGTGTACAGAAGCAGACCAATGTTTCTGTCTCTCTCTCTCAAATCAATAAAATAAAATAAAAACACTCACAGTAAGTAGGATAAATAAAGACTATAAATCATTTCAGGTTACATTTGCCATCAAATGAGTTACCAAAAACACTTCTAGCTTTCAGGGTTTTTTTCTGATTTTGAGTTGCAAAAGAGGGATTGTGGAAGTATGCACTGCTTCTGTGTTTGTGAGGTTCAATGTTTTGTTCATTTTCCTAATCAGAGGTAAGAAGCACAGTCCACCCATCATCCCAACTCGGATCACAGGTCAGAGTGGCACTCGGAGCAACACGGCCTAGGGGACGCAGGGGCAGCTGCTCTTGGCCCATGGCCGCTGCCCGGTCAGGGTGTACGGGCGGCCCCACTCCTGACATAGAAGTCTTCTGACCTCTCGACCCGGAACTCTGAAAAAGTGAGACTACACTGTAGGTGACGTTTGGGTGTGGGTAAAATTATACTTGTTGCGAGAACCTTCGGGTGTTTTAGGAGTTAAAGTGACTTTGGTGAGCTAGGGGGGGCTCTAACCCCCCATTTACTTACAACCAACAATCCTGAAGAGTTCTTTTTTTTTAATTCTGGAGCATAGGAACAGTACTTCAAACAGAACGTGTCAAACATTTAAGAAAACACACAACACTGGCACTCCTTGTGTACCTCCTGGTCAATGTTATGCAGCATGGCTGGGTTGTTGTATTTTTCAGGGTTATCATGGAAACTGACCATACCATCCTTCTGATTAATACTTGCAAAAATTTCACCGTCTTCTATCTAGCAAAAAAATACAAAAATCAGGAAAGCAGTTAAGACCTCAACACTAAATGAATTTATAGTGATTCAGTATAATGAGGAGAAAGCACAGAAACCAGGAAATCCATAATCAGTACGTGTATTTTAAGCACCTACTGTTTCTTTTCTTTTTTTTCTTTTTTAACAGAGACAGAGAGAGTCAGAGAGAGGGATAGACAGGGACAGACAGACAGGAACGGAGAGATGAGAAGCATCAATCATTAGTTTTTCGTTGCGCATTGCGACACATTAGTTGTTCATTGATTGCTTTCTCATATGTGCCTTGACCGCGGGCCTTCAACAAACCAAGTAACCCCTCGCTGGAGCCAGCGACCTTGAGTCCAAGCTAGTGAACTTTGCTCAAACCAGATGAGCCACGCTCAAGCTGGCGACCTCAGGGTCTCAAACCTGGGTCCTCCGCATCCCAGTCCGACGCTCTATCCACTGCGCCACCGCCTGGTCAGGCTAGCACCTACTGTTTATTCAACAGTACTTACTGATATCTAGCCTGTTCCAGATGCTACAGGGCACAAAATTGACACTCATAAAATCCGTGCCCTTACATTGTTTATTTGTAAAAGTCACACAATGCAAACCAACAATTTTAAAGTCAACAATTCAGTGCCACAGTACAATACACGTGCAACGTGTAACCTCCACTCCTATCTAGTTCCAGAACACGTCCCTCATCCCCGAGGGAGACCCCGCCCCTGCCAGTCCCCGCCCCCGCCTCCGACCCTCTCGGCTCCGTGCCTGGGCCTACTCCGGACATTTCTGTACATGGAGTCGCACATGTCTTTTTTGTCTGGTTTCCCTTAGCACAATGCTTCCAAGCTGCCCTTGCATCTTTAACATTAATTTCATCATATATAATTTACATTGCCCTTGAATTTTAAAAACTGAACCCCTAACACATTTTTGTTTCACTCCAGTAAAAATTATTTTCTGGTCCTTCAAGAAAGCTTTTCTGTCAATGTTGAATCCAGGTAGTTTCAAGGTCTATGTCCCTTACTTGCAACAATGACGGGTGATTGATTTGATTTATCCCAATCCATGAAGTTAAACAGTGAGAGGCCAATACTAGTCCCACACAGGTACTGACTGTTACTCCTACCAAACCGCTCCGCAGGGTGACGCAAGGTGTCTGTGTTTCTGAGCTTCTTGAACTGCCTCCTCCTTTCTAACCTTGAAGGGACAGCTGCTGTTTAATGATACAGCAACCAGCCCAACACGTAGTAGACAGAATGCACAATTCTCCACGAGCAGAGAGCGGACTCTTCACACAGTGAGCACACATACGCAAACCTAGGTTCGCCACAGCAGAACTTTCTGTAATAACTGGACCTAGAAGGAGCCCAATGCCAGCCAATCGGAGCGGAGAGGTGTCCTCATGCAGCGGAGCCCTGAAAAGGAACACGTCACAACTGCAAGCAACCTCGTGTGTAACTGCCATGAGGTTGAGCAAAAAAGCCGGATCCCCACAAGTATATAATGTATGTTTCACTTCATATTTGATATAAAGCTCAAAAACAAACAACTAAACCAGGATGTCAGACATCAGGACAAGAACGACCTTTCTGGCCGGGAGCAGGGCTGGAGGCAGCACCGGCTGCTTCCGGGGTTCCGGCAACTCTGATTCGCGCTCGAGGTGCGGGCTGGGCGTGTCTTCACTGTGTGAAAAGGCATTTAGCTACACACTGCGGAGTGCCTTCCTCTATGTGGGCTACACTGTAATAAACGTTCATGTAAAAGAACACCTAACATACAATCTGAATAGGTCTGTATCAATTAAAGAGATTGGGTCAATTAATAACCTTCCAAGAAAAGTACCAGTTTTAGAAATGTTCACTGGTGAACTCTACCAAACAAATAAGGAGGAAATTATGCCAATTTCTACAATCTCCTTCAGAGAACAGAAGCAAAGGGAATACTTCCCAACTCATTCTGTGAGGCCAGCATTGCCCTAATACCAAAGCCAGACTAAGACACCACAAGAAAACTATACAATTATCTCTCATAAACACAGATACAGAAATATAAGCAAACTCAACAATATATAAAGAGAATGATACACCAAAACCAAGTTGGATTTCTCCCAGGTGTGTAAGGATTTCTCCCAGGTTTTTAAGGATTTCTCCCAGGTGTGTAAGGATTTCTCCCAGGTGTGTAAGGATTTATCCCAGCTGTGTAAGGCCGGTTCAACATCTGAGAATCAATGAATGTAACTCATCATGTCAGCAGGCTAAAAAAGATGGTGATCAAATTACATAAGCAGAAAAAGCATTTCATAACATCCAATAGCCACTTGTGATTAAACTCAGTAATCTAGAGAGAGACGGGAACTTCCTCAATGTGGTGAAGAATAACCGCAGAAAACCTAGACCTGCTGTAGCGTGGGGAAGGACTCTAAGCTCCCCCACAAAAGTCAGGAACTGGGCATCATACCGCTCCTTCTCAACTCTGTACTGGAAATTCTAGCTGATACAGTAAGATGAGAAAATTAAAAAGTACACAGATTGTGAAAAAAAGAAACTGTGTTGCTCACAGATGCCGTGACCACCTATCTACACAGAACATCTGAAAGTATCACCAGAAACCACAGGTGTGACTCTGATGCTCCCACTCTCTCCTCCTTTTTCATATTTTCCATAATGAACACCTGCTACTCTTACAAAGACAAAACCCACTCATATGTTTTTTAAAAATGAAAACACACTCACCATGTGTAGGACATATTTTTCTGCCTCCTGTGGTCCAGATAATTGCACACGGCTTGCCATATCTTGTAACGATAGCGTTAAAAAGGTCTGAAAATCAGAAGTAGAATTAATTTTACAGGTGGAAACAAATGAGAAAAGAATTTTATTAAATGTGTTGAGTTCTAGTAAATCACTGAAAGTTTGCTTTCCATTACTGCACAATGATTTTTTGTTGTGGAGATGACTTGAAACTGATGAACGCAGCAGCTTCAGCCATCAGTTTTCTAGGGTAATGACTTCTATAAATGTGTCCTACACAAACTTTCCTCTATGCCTGAAATGACATTTGTGCAAGGTTACTCACTGCAGCACTTTCTGTGGTAGCAAAAGATTGGAACCAGCTAAATGTCCATCAGCAGAGGCTAATGTTGCCAGGAAAGAGGGTTAAGACAACACGGAACACAAAAGGAGCACAGAGTAGCATGAAGAATATGACCCCAATGGTACCTAAGCTGGAGTGTCTACATATGCACCTCGACAGGAGACGGACAAGAGGAATCTAGAACACCGTCCACCAAAATTAACCTGAAGCCGACTTGAGCTCCATGGATAACCCTTTGTCCCCAGTGCCTTCCAGGCGGCCATGCTATGGGACACAGCTCCTGTCACCGACACTGACACAGTCCACCTGCTGGAACTTTTTAAGAAGTTTTTATTTTCTGACTTTTGAACAAGAGACGTAACTGGCTGGGAAATCCTTTGATTCTTCCCTTCTATTATTCTGGCAGGACTTAATGCCAAAACTTTGTCAGCCACCATCAAAGATTTAACCTTCTGACTAGTCACGACCTTTAGTGACACTGTTCAGCACAGTCTCAGTGACATGGAGGACACCGGCCTCTTCCATGTCGCCTGGGCAGTGCTTATCAGCCCAATGGATGTCAATCCACCAGGAGTCCACACTCGTAAGACCAAGCCACTGCCCCAGCCCCTGACTGGCCACCGTAAAGCTTTTCCTTTGGTCAAATTCATGTTCTGGATTTATCTGATCCAAACCGGAATACGGTCCTTTCCTCTACAGACTTCTCAAAGTACACACTATCAACTTACTCCTCAGTGAACTGTGGCTGACTGTTTCATAAGATAGTTAACTGACGATTTTCGTAGTTAACTAGATTTCTTTTTTCTGAGAGACAGAGGAAAGAGGGGGGGGGGGAGGGAGAGAGAGAGAGAGAGAGAGAGAGAGAGGAAAGAGAGAGGTGAGAGAGAACTGCTCTTAATCTCCTATTCCTTGCACTATATGCCTTCCTAGCTCACATGAGATGTCATTTTATACTTTTCTATAACAAAAAACATCAGGTTTTTATTTTGAAAACAAAAATTATACGACTTCCCTTCTACAGTTCAACCGCAAGTAGCTCATTCAATTCTGGCCTACAGGGTAACTACTGTCAGAGCAGCACCATGCTCAGATGCGCCAGCACAGCCTGAGGAGTCCCGAGCTGGCCACAGGGCCCCACCTGCCCACCCAGCCGTCTCTCTCTCTCCGGCTGCCTTTCTCTGCTCCCAAAGTAGTTGTACCTCCCACCTGTCTTCCCCTCCACCTGCTCCTCTTCTGATACCCTGCTCTGGCCCTGGAAGACCAGCAGGCATCAACAGAAACCTCCCTGAGAGACGGGTTGAGACAGTGCTTAGTAGAGAATGCTGCTGCACTGTCCCTGAACCCGGCTCCTGAGCACTGAGCCCTGAGCCCTGAGCAGCGGGACGGAACGCAGGAGGGAGGGGCCCCGGGAACCGGGAGGAGACAGGCAGGGCCGCCTGGCCTCACCTTGGTCAGCCTCTGAATGTTCTTCTTGTAGAGAGAGGACAAGCACTGCTTCACCAGCCCCATGTTGTTGTCCCGGGTGAAGGTCTCGCTGTGCTTATTCACCAGGTTGCGGAGTTCTGAGGGGTTGTTGGTCGAATAAACTTGTGCTAACTCGTGGTACGCATTGCTAAGTGGCTGAGGGGTTAAAGGGCGGAAAATCAGATGAAAACGTTGAAGGATAAAACTCGTACAGGAAGCAAAAGAAAACAAGGCGCTGTGTTCTGAGCAAGTACACTCACTACCCTTGTGGTTCCCTAACAGATAGAGCTGTGTAACTCATCCAACAGACGGCTAGTTTGTGAGACCACAGAGAAATTCACTGTGGAGCAATTACAGCTGGAAACAAGCCGACACAGAGCCAGTCGCCCACAGCAGGTGAAAGGGCGCTGCCCTGGGTCAGGGCGTGCGCGCGTCTGTCTCGTTCTGCTAGAGGCTCGGCTTTTCTCCTGTCAGGAAGAGAGGAGAACTTCCAGCATTCTTACCTCTCTCTCTCTCTCTCTCTCTCTCTCTCTCTCTCACACACACACACACACACACCCCTCCCAGGTGCACGGGGACAGTCTGCTCGCTGCCTTTGATAAGAAGTAAGACAGGAACAGAGGACTAGCAGTGGTGGAGGGCCTGCTAGGAGCCTGAGCTGCTTTAGGCATTTTATTTTACACTCATTATCCTTTATTTTAAATACTAAGATGTTTGGAACGGTCATAAGCACGGGTACAGCCTGGATTCAATCCTGTATTCCCACTCTTTTTTTTACAGAGACAGAGAGAGTCAGAGAGAGGGATAGACAGACAGGAATGGAGAGATGAGAAGCATCAATCATTAGTTTTTCATTGCATGTTGCGACTTCTCAGTTGTTCATTGATTGCTTTCTCATATGTGCCTTGACCGTGGGCCTTCAGCACACCGAGTAACCCCTTGCTACTGGAGCCAGCGACCCTGGGTCCAAGCTGGTGAGCTTTTTTTGCTCAAGCCAGGTGAGCCCGCGCTCAAGCTGGCGACCTCGGGGTCTCGAACCTGGGTCCTTCCATATCCCAGTCCGATGCTCTATCCACTGTGCCACCACCTGGTCAGGCTGTATTCCCACTCTTAAAGTCGTGTTCTCTTCACCATTTATGATGTCACTGCAAATAAACTACTGGTGCTTGGGAATTATGCCACTTTATAAAGGCACTCCTTCTAAAACAGGGAGTTCTCCAGGACCTGAGAACGGCCACCCTCCCCCGCCCTGCCGGTCACTCCTCCAGGGCTCGCTCCTGCCCCCCCACCCCGCACCCTGCCTGTGACCAGGAAGCCTCGAGGCCTGAGAACCACGGCATGGCTCTTTGGTGAAGGACACTTGGGTATCTTCAACAAGACATCATAAAAATGTTCTCATCAGGAATATTTTCAGCTTGATACCCTATTATCTGAGTTTTGTACAGGGACAGACAGGGTAACATTGTTACTGAAATAACTGTGATCTTGTCATCTTTTGGCTTGTCCTATTTTTTTTTTAAACCATGAGCATATTTTCAAAAATAGTTTACTTTTTAATGTGGTCCCAAAACTGGGTTTTCAATGCAAGCACAGCTCAGGGGCGAACCTGTGGACTTCACACGGGAGCTCTGGTAAGATTTCCCAACACGCGGCTTGCCGAGGGCTCAATAAAGTCAGCACTGCTTTGTAAGTGTTTCCACTAAATGTAATGAAGAATTTAAAAAAACCAGCCCCTACTGGAGCTAACACATCTACAGCTGTAAACACCCAGAGCAAAAGTCTGAAACCCACTCCTGAGAAACTGTCCCCATCGGGTGATCAGGACGTGTACGAACAGGAGTGACCTTACAGATTCTCCCAGACTGCGGCCCCCAGACTCCCACAGACACGTCACAAGTGTCTGCTAATCTGAAGCTGTTGAGAGAGCTAAATCACTATAAAACAAAATTATAAAATGATGTATCAATATACTTTAAAAAGTCAGTTTTTAAAAAAAACTCACCTTAATGAATCTACCCACAATTTGAGATGTGTATTTTGGTAGCTGTTGTACTTTTCCGAGTAATATCAAAGACACTAGAATATACTTTTTATATGATTCCAACATGATGTGACTGACCGCCATGGCAGGGGTGGTTATGGCCTGAGCGAGACAAGAATGTGGAACGTGAAGGCAGCTCACACCACAGCAGGAAAGAGCAATCAACTGCATGTATCGCTTTAACTAAAACTCAATGCCTACATTAAATTCTGCTTTTTAAGTAACATCTTTATTGAAATACAATTCATACACCATAAGTTTTTCCCTTTTAAAATATACGATTTAGTGGTGTTGGTGTATCTGCCACGCTGTACGACGATCACCATTACCTGCCCCCCACAAAAGACACCCCTGCCCATTGGCAGTCACTCCTCCTCCCTCCCCACAGCACCATTGCCTGCCCCCCACAAAAGACACCCCTGCCCATTGGCAGTCACTCCTCCTCCCTCCCCACAGCACCAGGCAACCGTTGTTCTGTGTCACCTCTCTATGGATCTGCCTGTCCTGACATTTCACAGCAAAGTCATCATAAGTATGTGGCCTTTTGTAACTGGATTCTTATCTTAGTATGTTTTGAAGGTTCATCCGTGTAGTAACATTGGTACCTTATCCCAGTTCCAGTTGGATAAGTTAGCTGTCATGGTCAAGAGATGTACAGAACTTAACCCAAATCAGACAAAACCCAGATCAGACCCCACTCATCAGTGCTCTTCCCTCTAATGCTACTGCCTTTCAACTTAAGGAACAGATTACTCCTCTTTACATGATCAGAAAGAAAGTCTTTGAAGGGACCGCCCCCTGAAACTCAAGAGAACTGGAATCAATCCATTCCGGTTGTGCACTTCTTCGATCACACAAGTTTAAAACGACCTCAGGAGCATTTATGCATGCATTCATTCATTTTATTCGGTAAGAGGGGAGGCAGAGAGACAGACTCCCGCACGTGGTCTGACCGGGATCCACTGGCATGCCCACCAGGGGGCAATGCTCTGCCCATCTGGGGCGTTGCTCTGTTGGTCTGCAACCGAGCTCTTCTTAGCGCCTGAGGCAGAGGCCATGGAGCCATCCTCAGCTCCTGGGGCCAACTCGCTCCAATAGAGCCATGGTTGCAGGAGAAGGAGGAGAAGGAGGAGAAGGAGGAAAGAAAGAGGGAGGGGGAGAGAGAAAGAGAGAAGCGAAGGGGAAGAGGTGAAGAAGCAGATGGGCGCTTCTTAAAATGACCTCAGGAGCATTTAAATACGAGATTACCTGTTCATAAAAGTAGAGCGCTCTTTCAAAGTTCTTCAGCCCAGTATAGATCATCCCTCCATAATAATAGTAACATAAAAAGTGCTTTGCGTCATAAGCTCCATTCTCTTTACAAATGTCCATCATGTCCACGTCAAGATATGGAAGGGCAGGCTTAAAGCATTTTGCCAGCAAACAAAGCTGTGGAAAAAAAATTGTGCTGAATCATTTTAATTGCATTTTGGCAAGCTCTAGCAGGAGCAAATTCATAGATTCCAAAAGTTCAAGAAAATATTGTTTCACATTTTTACACTTAACTAATTAAAATGATCTACATGTCGCCTGACCAGGCAGTGGCTCAGTGGATAGAGCGACGGACTGGGATGCGGAGGACTCAGGTTCGAGACCCCCGAGGTCGCCAGCTTGAGCGCAGGCTCATCTGGTTTGAGCAAAAGCTTGGACCCAAGGTCGCTGGCTCGAGCAAGGGGTTACTTGGTCTGCTGAAGGCCCGCGGTCAAGACACAGATGAGAAAGCAATCAATGAACTAAGGTGTCGCAACAAAAAACTGATGATTGATGCTTCTCACCTCTCTCCGTTACTGTCTGTCCCTATCTATCCCTCTCTCTGTCTCTGTAAAAAGAAAAAAAAAGAAAAAAAAAAGATCTACATGTCAACATATTACTCCTTCTTCTTAAGCATTCAGAATAAAACAGCAGTTTTTCATAAAAGATGAACCAACCAGGAGATGAGCACCCCCACAGATGGACTAAGGGGAAGGGAGGAGAAGAAGAAGGTCACTTCTCCTGTGTGCCCTGACTGGGAGTCTAACCTGGACATCCGCATGTTGGGCCAACACTCTATCCACTGAGCCTGCCAGCCAGGGCCTAAATGAGAAACATTTTAAGGTGTAAAATGTTACTTGTATTTATTCTCAGATTCCCAGATTCCTTAAAAAGAAAAGAAGTTGAGATTTTTTTTTAATGCCACAAGTGTTAAAATCACTCTGTTCTACTCCCACTACAAGACCACTAGCTGAGCACCATTCCAGTTTGTATCCAGTAGCTGCTGAAAATTCCCTTGCTGCAGAACAGCTGTGTCTATCCATTTCAACTGCTAGAACACAGCCATCTCCGTCAAACCACCTGCATTTATTAATCAGGTGTCGAGCAAACTGCCAGCCAGCCCCCCACCTGACTTGGCCTGGGACACTCCTGGGCAGCTCACCTGGCAGAGATCAGCGTGTATGGAGGTCAGCTGGTTTGTATTCATCTGCATCTTATCGATAGCTTGCTTAAGGACGCCAATTCCTCTCAGGGGCTGTCAGAAACGACATCTCTTTCAGATAAGGTCTCAAAGATGACAGCACATTGGATCTTATGTTGTCACTTACAAATAAAAAATAACACTAATTGATAGGTTCCTTTAAAAAACAACCTGAGGTTTCCATGTTCTCTCAGGGCGGTCCCAAATCAGTCAGAAAATTTCCTTAAGCTGTTTCTTGTGACATTCTGAGCAATTCAGCACCACCGTTTTAAATCATAAAGCTTTTTTTTTAAATGAAGATAAAAGCAATATCACTTTCTCAACAATTCATTATGCTTACATCTGCACAAACGGAGCATTTCCCAGTCACTCACACTAGATGTGAGTCTCCGCTGCAGCCCACTGAGTTGTGCTGAAGGGTGCGGGCCCTGTCCCCCAGGGCAGTCTAGGCACATCTGTAATGCTCTCCAACAACACCATCTCTTGCCTGATAATAAATTACTACTGAAACTGATACCACAAGTTATAAATAGACTATTTCCTGCCTTGATTATAAATAACGAGACTGAGTTTCAAGTGAGGTATGGTTTCTGGACAGATGTGATTCTAAAATAGCTGAATATTCGATTCCCGGCCAGGGCACATAGGAGAAGTGCCCATCTGCTTCTCCACCCCTCCACCGCGCTTTCCCTCTCTGTCTCTCTCTTCCCCTCCCGCAGCCAAGGCTCCATTGGAGCAAAGATGGCCCAGGCGCTGGGGATGGCTCTGTGGCCTCTGCCCCAGGCGCTAGAGTGGCTCTGGTCGCAACATGGCGACGCCCAGGATGGGCAGAGCATCGCCCCCTGGTGGGCGTGCCGGGTGGATCCCGGTCGGGCGCATGCAGGAGTCTGTCTGACTGTCTCTCCCTGTTTCCAGCTTCAGAAAAATGGAAAAAAAAAAAAAAGAAAGAAAAATAAAATAAAATAAAATAGCTGAATAACATTTTTTTTTCTAGTAAAAACTTGTGGGTGCATTTTTCTTAACCATCTTTTTCAAACCACAATCAGAACTCCTACAAAATACCAACTGGTTCTGTTTTCAGTCTCCTTGAAACCACAAGTTCAATTTCAAATCAAAAAGGAACACTCAAACTGTAATCTGTGTCAGTATCACAAAAGTTAAAGAAAGACCAAAGAACTGACCCAGATTAAAAGAAACAAAAGTTGTGTGACAATGTAACACAACCCAGGAACTGAGATTTTCTTTTGTTATAAAGTAATTATCAAACCTTGCAATCTGAATAAGGTAGTACACTTGTTAAAGGATGTTCATCTCCTGACATTGATCTCTGTATTATGGATACGTAAGAGAACGTCCTGTTTTTTAGGGAACACTCACTGGACTATTTCGGATAAGGGGCATCATATCTGCAACTGACCTTCTAAAGGCAGGAAAAAAGAGAGAGAAAAGACTGAGCAAGTGAGGTGACATGTTCCTATCCGCAGAGTCTGAACAAAGGGTAAATGGGAATTGTTCATATTATCCTTGCAACTCCTTGTAAAGCTAAAATTATGTCATAATTAAAAGTTTAAAAAGTTTTAACAAACAAAAATCAAGCATATGACAAGACAAGGAAACTAGAATGGTAGTTCCAAAAACAGCCGCCTCCCTGAGGCGCCCCTTCCCCCGCGTTGGGGTCCTCCCGCGCGGGGACTGGCTTCCTCGCAGGAGACGCCTGAGTACTCTGAAGCGACTACATGTATCTCAGTTTAGGGTGCTCACTCCTAACCTGGAACCTTAACAGATCAGTTCATTGTGTAAGTTAGATAAGTATTACAACAGAACTATAAATACTTGAACAAATTGCTTACCTGTTTTCTTTCCATAAGGGCATTTGTTAGCTGATGGCAAAGCCCAGCAACTAGATACAATAACAAAATATTAAAAACCTAAATAACTAGACAGGCGAAATACATTCAATGGGAAAGAAAAACATTATTCGGCTTACAAGTGTCTGTTGCATATCGAATGTGCTCCCCGTTACAGGTGCTGATAAAGAGCTGAACCTGTGAGAACAGTGTCTCGAAGTCAGGGACACTGGGCATGGAGAACTTCACAAACCTGCAATAAAGAAAAAAGATCATTCATCTTGATACTTCACAGGGTGAACACTAGAAGCAACTGAGGCCAGGAGTCCATCCCACCTCCAACATGCTGTGAATTAAATAAGTCACAGCAGTTTTATAAATTAAGAAACAGAGTCTATGAGATTCTCCTGGCCTGGTTTTGTGCACAATCAAGACACAGCATAGACACAGAAGAAGTTAAGAAAAACATGCTTCCAGCTTTCAAGAAAGAAAATTCTGTTAAATGAGGCCAAATATCAGGTCATCCTAATACTAACTTTTAAAAGAAAAAATTTTAAATATTTTCCTTTTGAGCTCCAATGTGGTCAGGGCTATTTACTCAATTTAAAAGTCAGCTGGTGCTCCTCCCGCTCTGAACGGGATGAGAACCGGCACTGTGAACGACCAGCAGGAGGGTGTGGCAGTTGTCCAAAGCGGCCCAGGACTCAGCGGTGCTGCGGCCCGGCCCGTCGGGGAGAAAGCACTGTCTGAGGAGCAGGGTAAGAACTGGAGGTGCTGAGGGGAGGGAGGGCTCAGGTGGTCCGTCCTCAGTCACCTGGTGGGTGGAGCCTTTCATCTGTCCATGATAAACACCCTGAGAGGGGTCCACGTTACATTTTGGGGAAGAAATCATCTAGTCACCTAGGCACTGCTACAAGTAAAACTTCAAGCTCTTCTTTTTAATTAAAAAAACCAAACAAATTGTTACTAATTTCAAGAAAAATGAAGTGGGCATTTTGCCTGATCACAGTTTCTCCTACATCTTTCAACTTGCACTTCCATCCATCCAGTATTATTCAACTTAGTAGCACCATGCAGCTCTAATTGCACATTCTGATATCAAGTGTGTCTGAGATCGCATGTGGGCTTCACAGGAAGTCAGTAAGGCACCGTGACTTCCATTTCATAAATAAAAACATGAAGCTTAGGGCCCCACACCTCATCGTGAAGAACATAACACAAACCCAGGGTGCTCAGAACAAGCTGATTCTCTCCAGGTTTCCTCCTCCTTACAGACAATGGAAAACACCCGAGAGCTTCAAATGCTTCCATGTATAGTATATCTCATATATATATGGGTGGGCAAAAGTAGGTTAAAAATAATAAATACAGCCTGAGCACGCAGTGGCGCAGTGGATAGAGCGTCGGACTGGGATGCAGAGGACCCAGGTTCGAGACCCCGAGGTCACCAGCTTGAGCACAGGCTCATCTGGTTTGAGCAAAAGCTCACCAGCTTGGACCCAAGGTCGCTGGCTCGAGCAAGGAGTTACTCGGTCTGCTGTGGCCCCACAGTCAAGGCACATATGAGAAAGCAATCAATGAACAACTAAGGTGTCGCAACAAAAAGCTAATGATTAATGCTGTTCATCTCTCTCTGTTCCTGTCTGTCTGTCCCTGTCTATCCCTCTCTCTGACTCTCACTGTCTCTGTAAAAAACACACAATAAATAATACAAGAATAAACTCGTTCACTACTCACAACTGCACACCTACCTCTGCCCACTCCTGTATGTACAGGTGAACGTACATGTATAAAACACGTATGCTATCCGTTCTTGTAATCAGTAAACAGAGATAGAAATCTTTACCAGGCTGCAATGTTCAGTCAAGTTTCTGCAACGGCAAAAATGTTTTATATTGGCCCTGTCCCACATAGCAGCTACCAGAGTAACTACACACAGCTACTGAGTACTTGAAGTGTGGCTAGTGCAACTGAGGAACTGAATCTTTAACTTTTTAAAACTATGTTGCATTTAGATAGCCACATATGGCTAGTTACTACTGCATTGCAGAGTAAAGCTTCAAACCCTTTGATTCTGACAAAGTTTCTCCTCTAAACTCGATTCCTGACCTCTGTCTTTGTCTCAGGAATCCCAGTGTGAGGAAAGCCAGACACTTGCTTTTAGGTCTTCTCAGTTTATTTATATTATTACAACTTTCATGACAACCACAATATCCCAATTTTAATACTAAAACATCAAAGAAAATAATTCTACTGTCAGGTACACAGAGTTACAAGGCGCCTCAACTGGAATGAGGTCTATTTATTTTGGTCTCAAATAGCTTAAACTTGTTTGAATAAAATTCAAAGCAGTGTTGCTTTTGAGCACTGGTAATTAAACTCAATATATCCCACCATCCGTTTCATCACTCTTCCCTATCTTTTTTTTTTTTTTTAAGCAACAGAGAGAGAAAGAGGGACAGACAGGGACAGACAGACAGGAAGGGAGAGAAATGAGAAGCATCAATTCTTCGTTGAGGCACCTTAGTTGTTCATTGGTTGCTTTCTCATATGTGCCTTGATGGGAAGGGGGGAGCCTCCAGCTGAGCCAGTGACCCCTTGCTCAAGCCAGTGACCATAGGGTCATGTCTATGATCCCACGCTCAAGCCGGCGACCTCGGGTTTTCAAACCTGAGTCCTCAGTGTCACAGGCCAGTGCTCTATCCACTGCACCACCTCCTGGTCAGGCACGCTCTTCCCTATTTTATTTCCAAGTTAGAAAATGTGGACAATCCGATGGACTACATAAATAAAAGTATGCAGCTAAATACAAACTATAGTGTCCACAACTGAGATGGCCATTCGTTTTTTAAAATAAATTTCAAAATTTGTATATATACAAAGTTTAAAAAATAATAAAACTGAAAAAAAATGTAATAAGCAATGATTAGCTGGGATGAGTAAAATGTCACTTCTATAACATGACTTCAGTTGTCCAAGAACTCAGTGTTGTTTACATGGCTTACTTCTTCCTATACCAAAAAAACGAAGTCGGAAAGTGCAGCATGTTCAGTGTTAGAAAGCACAAAACTATAAAAGAAGATGTCCCTTACAAAACAGCAAGGACGCCCAAGGAGTGCTCTTGTACGTCCAAAGCCCCAAGCACAGTGTCCAGATGGGATAAGTTCTTTGCAAGCAGTTCCCCACTCTTGTTGATCAGTTCACAAAGCTGAGTCATTTGCCCTGGAAAACAGGAATAACAACACTATGTCATTCAGTTAGAGCACTAACCAAACTAAAGGAAGTATGAACAGACTTCACATCTCAGGGCAAGAAATACCTGAAGATGACTTCCTTTTTTTTTTTTTTTTACAGAGACAGAGATTCAGAGAGAGGGATAGATAGGGACAGACAGGAACGGAGAGAGATGAGAAGCATCAATCATCAGTTTTTCATTGCGACACCCTAGCTGTTCACTGATTGCTTTCTCACATGTGCCTTGACCGGGGGCCTTCAGTAGACTGAGTAACCCCCTTGCTTGAGCCAGCGACCTTGGGTCCAAGCTGGTGAGCTTTGCTCAAACCAGTTGAGCCCGCGCTCAAGCTGGCGACTTCGGGGTCTCGAACCTGCGTCCTTCCACATCCCAGTCCAACGCTCTATCCACTGCGCCACCACCTGGTCAGGCTGAAGATGACTTCTTGTATCTCCTTCATTTCAGATGAGGACCAAGAAGGACCAGGGAAGGGAAGTGACCCTACCCCTCTGGCCCCTGAACGTCTCTCTTTTCCTCCATTCCCTTTTGTGGGGTGGGGACACCAGAAATATATACATACTATCACTAGCATTCCCTGTCTGTATCCAAAATGTCACCCAAGATGATTTAATTTTACTTCCTAAGTCTCTCAGCTCCACCCCTTTCTCCCGTCTTCATTCATGTCATTTATCATTTCTTATCTAAACCACGTAGTAAGTTTTGTCAATGTCCACTCCCTCCTCCCACCCGGACTCCACACACGTACCTGTGTGATCTCTTTAAAATGCAAAATTCAATGAATTACTCCAACAGCTCTAAGAAGTCCAAATGCCTCAGCCCAGTAACTGCTCCCTGTGCCTCCCCAGCCTCGTCTCCTGTCACTTCCCTTCATGCACCAACTCTCTTTGCTCAAAGTGGAATCAACATTCCCCATTCTCTCATCTTGATGCCACGACACCTGTTGTCCTCCATGCTGAGTGTCCCCTTCACTCTCCCCCACATCGTCCATTACCTGACCCCTACTTCTCTCAACAGCCCACCTGGGTCTTCCCAGGACCCTCACCTATACCCGCTTCCCACGGCTCAGCTGGCTGAGTATTTGTCCTCTCTGTGTCCTCTGTGCATCACCTGGGATGTGATAAGGTAATTCAACTTAAACTCAGGCAGAGAGGGTCTCATTTCTCTAGCTTCATAATCAATAAACAAACAGCTTGTTGAATCTCCTATGATCCATTTGTCTTTCCCTTATACCACAATGCTCTAACAACTAAAGTATAGAATCTAATTAGGCCCAAGTTGGTACTCTGAAGTAGACCTACCAATTTGGATAGGTTACTCTAATAACAGACACCATCCCTGCCCACACTCTGTACTCTCAGATCCCACTCGCTGTCCTTCTGGTGGGGCAGAGGGGTACACGTAAGTCCTCAGGCATCAAACTCTTAAATTTTTTCCTTCAGTAATTCTCGTTTAAATTTTTTCCCTTCTTTTCCAAGTGAGAGGAGGGGAGATAGACAGATTCCCGCATGCACCCTGACCGGGATCCACCTGGCAACCCTGTCTGGCACCAAGCTCTGCCCATCTGGGGTTACGCTCACAACTGAGCTATTTTTAGCGCCTGAGGCAGAGGCTCCATGGAGCTATCCTCAGCTTTGAATCGAGCCATGGCTGCAGGAGGGGAAGAGAGACAGAGAGAGACAGAGAGAAGGGGGAAAGGGAGGGGATGAAAAACAGATCATAGCTTCTCCTGTGTGCCCTGACCAGGAATTCAACCCGGGAGATCCACACACCAGGCCAGCACACTACCACTGAGCCAACTGGCTAGGACCTCTCTTTTACATTTTGAACTTCAAGCTACCCATACCAACTACAATATTTCTGTTTGGTAGCTGAGTGATTTTTCCTTATTAAAAAACACTGAAGCCTGACCAGTGATGGTGCAGTGGATAAAGCCTTGACCTGGAACACTGAGGTTGCTGGTTCAAAGCCCCAAGTTCGCAGGCTCTGAGAGCGATCTTCTCAATACGTGGTCGCCAACTGGAGCCCGAAGGTCGCTGGCCTGAGCAAGGGGACACTGGCTCGGCCCTAGTCAAGGCAAGTATGAGAAGCAATCAACGTTTTCACAAAAGTGAAAGCAACTGCAAGTTGATGCTTCTCACTCTCTCCTCCCTCTCTTGGAAGCAATTACGATACAACTGAAAGCAGCTACATGTTGATATTTCTCACTCTCTCCCTTCCTGTTTCTCACTCTTTCTCTCAAAAAATTAATATAATGCTTAAAGTCCAAGTGATTGTAGCTAGGAACTTTGATAATTTAACTTCTGGGACTTCTATACCATAATACTTTTAAATTTGGTAACTTCCACCAAAAATAAAAAGGAAACACTCCATTATTATCACATATATGACAAAATAAGAATAAAAAATCTATGATCTTATTAGGCACCATTTTTCAAGACAGTAATACAAGTTGAACTGGGAAACACCAACTCACTATCATTTTATCTCACTGGCAAGTATGAAATATGTATCTCTCAGCTAAATAACCTGCCCCCGCCTGACGTGGGGTGGCACAATGGATAAAGTGTAACCTAGAACGCTGAGGTCGCCGGTTCAAAACCCTGGGCTTGCCTGGTCAAGGCACATACAGGAGTTGATGCTTCCTGTTCCTCCCCCTTTCTTTCTCTCTTTCTCTCCTCTCTAAAATGAATAAATAAAATCTAAATAAATAAATAGCCTGTCCCCCTTTAGTAGTTGCTTCTCTTATGTGCCTTGAACAGGCAAGCCCCAGATTTTGAACTTGCAACCTCAGCATTCCAGGTCAACACTTTATCCACTGCGCCACCACAGGTCAGGCAACCTGCCCCCCCTTTAAACCCACTACTCTAAATACATTTATAATGACTTGAAACACCCAGAAATAAGCATTTCAGTCCATTCCCCCCCCCCTGCAATTAAGTAATGAATGCTGAGTTGAGACTTAAAAGGAGGGTCACTATGAAATCATGAAAGTTGACTACTGCTGGACCAAGGGGAGAGCCAAAGCAAGTTTAGTGTTACAGGGCACATTTCAAAGGAGCCCAACCAGAGGTCTGGCCAGTGAAACTGCCTCTAATCAGGGAAAGCTGGAAATGATGATATCCCCTTCCCGTAAGGGCCATGTTAGGAAATTCTGAGTAAGAGCCAAGAAACTAGACACTCGTAAACATTTACTATGCTATGAACGTGAGGCACAGCATCACAGACTCCGCCTGGGAGTCTGCTTCTAAAGCCGTGCCTTGCACTAGAGCAAGTACACAAACGTTTCCAGTAAGTGATCCCCCTCTCAACAGCCCCAGTGCCATCTGGTAAATGAGAAAACTGACTCTGGGAAATTAAGCGGCTTACACATAAAATGACTGAGACAGGATTCCAACCCAAATCTTCTAAGCACAGTATGTCCCAGAAAATAGGACCTAAGTGTTCGGACCATGAATGAATAAATGCATGGTCTCTTCATTCATATGGACAGAAAGCCCATGCCCTACCTATGAACTTACCCGCTATCAAAAAGAAGGGAGCCTGACCAGGTGGTGGTGCAGTGAATAGAGCGTCGGACTGGGATGCGGAAGGACTCAGGTTCGAGACTCCGAGGTTGCCAGCTTGAGCACAGGCTCATCTGGCTTGAGCCAAAAAAAAGCTCACCAGCTTGGACCCAAGGTCGCTGGCTCGAGCAAGGGGTTACTCGGTCTGCTGAAGGCCTGCAGTCAAGGCACGTATGAGAAAGCAATCAATGAACAATTAAGGTGTCCCAACGAAAAACTGATGATTGATGCTTCTCATCTCTCTCCACTCCTGTCTGTCTGTCCCTATCTATCCCTCTCTCTGTCCCTATAAAAATAAATAAATAAAATTTTTTTTAAAAAAGAAGGGAAACGGGAGAAGTATTTCATTACGCGAGTCTCCATACTAGACCAGTTCAGAAGCCTTACAACAGTGGGGTAGAGAATAAAAAAGCTATAAAGAGACTCGAGAATAAAGGTGACCCGTCCAAGGTCACGCAGCCCCTCCAGGTCAAGGCGGTGAACAATTCAGTGGCCGTACTTACTGCACCCTACATGACAGCCAACGTGTCAAGTGCTTTTATACGGTCGCTCTCCTTCAGTCCTAACAACTCCATGAAACATCGACTTGTTTTTATTTTACAGACGAAGAAACGGACGGTTCAAGGTGAGTGGGTAGGTGAGTGGGTAGGTGGGGGGGGCTTCACAGCCAGAAGCTCATTACTTTCATTCTCAGTCCAGAGTTCCAATCAAGTGATGAGATGAATAAACCAAACAGCATGAAAATGACGAGCAAAAAGGAAGTAATCTGGGTCACAATTCTGCCCCCCAGAAATGCAAGTCCTACGAGCGGGAGCCCTGTCGACTTCCCCGAGAGTGCCCCAGGCAGCAGCTGGGACCAGCTGGGGTGAGCGTCGGAGCCAAGGAGCCCAGAACAAAATCGTACCGGCGCCCGCCGCCGGGCCAGGAGGCGAGCGGGGGACGGGCCGGCCAGCGCACCAATCGCCGCGGGCAAGGGCGGCCGAAGAGGCCAATCAGCGCTCGCGAAGGTGTCCAACGGAAGTCCCGCCCCAAAATGTCAAACGAGTAGAAGGGGCCGACGGGGGGCAGGGCGGGGAGGAGGGTCCCGGAGGCCCGGGGCGGGAAAGCGGCTGGGAGGGCGCCTCGGAGCCCGGCCGTACGAGGGGGCTGCTGAGACTCCGCCGCGCCCGGTCCCGTCCGGCCTAAGCGCCGCCGCGAACGCGGCCCCGGAGGGCAGGCTCGGGCGAACCAGGCGGTCCCGGCCGCTCCCGCCAGCGGCAGAGGGAGGCAGGTTGTCCCCGGGGCCTGGAGGGCCGGCCAGGGCCTCACCTTGAGCCGAGAGCTGTCGGACACTGTTTACGAACTGCTCCAGGGCAGAGGCCATGTTTCCCCTGGGTGACCCGAGGACGAGAGCCAGCTCGCGCGGGAAAAGGCGTCCACTCCGGGCGTTGGGACGCCCGCGATCCACCGGGGTCTCCGGAGCCGCAACGTCACTTCCGCCCTTCAAGCATCGCGAGATCTCACCGCCGAACTGGGAACCGGCTTGTGTTTCTTTGGAAACAGTTCTGCTGCTCCCCCTAGCCAGCCGTTATTAGCTTTTCTTTCTTTTTCTTTTTCTTTCTCTCTCTCTCTCTCTCTCTCTCTCTCTCTCTCTCTCTCTCTCTCTCTCTCTCTCTCTCTCTCTCGGTTTTGTGCACGTGTGAATCCCCGTCCCTCTATTTCATGGGGACAGTGGGCAAAGGGAGAGAAATAGACTCATAATTAGGTACACATTGGCCGGATTTTAACCTGAAATGGCCATCCCAAGTCGCGAAACCATGAAACTCGTGGAAGCAAACATTGGCTCCCTCATCTTCCTGGTGTTGAGTTTTATTATCAGTTCTTTATACATTTTGGGTCATAAACCCCTTATCAGATAGATCGGCCGGCGAATACGTTCTCTCATTGAGTGGGTTGTCTTGTGCTAATTGTGTCTTTGTTGTGCAAAAAGCATTTTAGTTTGATACAGTCCCGTCGGTTTATTCTGTCCTGGATCTCACTTGCCCGCGGAGATGTATCTGCTTTTTTGCCTGTCTTTCCTTCTAAAGCGCTACATGCCATGATGATGTCAGGAACACGATCGTGTTCACACAGAAAAGCCCCCAGTCCTGGTTTCTGTGCCACAGGCTCGACCTGTGTCCTCGGTCCTCCATCCTCGCCGCGGCGGCGGAGAGAGGGTGCCCAGGACCAGGGTTCTCGGTTGAACACCTGAGTGGAGAGCCGGCGTGTGGATGCCCCCAGAGAGGCGTCCAGCACGCTGGGCTGTCTCCATGGCCACGCCCTCCTGGCGGGTCCCCGCGTGGGCGCGCGTCCCGCGGGCCTCGCTCTGCGCCCGAGCCTGCGCGCTCGCTCCCCGCCCCACCGCGCTGTCCGGCCCGCGGGGCTCTCCTCCAGGCCACCACCATGTCTCTCGGCCGGGCCCCAGCTCCGCTGTCCCCGGTGAGCGGAAGCGAGAGGCCATGATCCGGCTGGGCGGCTGGTGTGCGCGGTGGCCCCGCGGCGCGGTCGTCCCGGCGGCGCGGCGCTGGAGGTGGGCGGCTGGGCCGGTTGGCCCGGCGGGCAGACGCGCCCTGCGGGTGCTGGTGGACATGGACGGCGTCCTGGCCGACTTCGAAGGCGGCTTCCTCAGGAAGTTCCGCGCTCGCTTCCCCGACCAGCCCTTCATCGCGCTGGAGGACCGGCGCGGCTTCTGGTTGTCCGAGCAGTACGGCCGCCTGCAACCCGGGCTGAGCGTGAGCACCCCCCGCCCCGGCCGCCGGTCTGGCCCCGGGGCCCGCGGCCCCCGGGGGCGGGGAGACCGAGGCCTGCCTTCCCAGCCCGGGCCAGGCAGCCTGCGTGACCTTGGGTGGGTCATCGCCCCAAGCGCCTCGGGGTGGGCTTCTTGGAGATCAGGGTCCTGGGAAGGACCAAAGGGCTCAGCGATTGGGCAGCCCTGTGCACAGATAACTCTTGGCTGTCATCGAGGGCTTCTCAGAATTTAGGAGAATAGAAAGCAAAATATACCTAACTCAATATCTTAAACTGACTTTAAATATTTTGGTATATTTGGCTTCAAACCTTTTTTTTTTTTTTTCCTTAGATTTTTTTTTATTTTATTGATTGATTTTTAGAGAGAGGAGAAGGGGTGGGGAAAGGGAGAAGCGGGAAATATGAACTCCTAGCAGTTACTTCCAATATGTTACTTGACGCTCAGAGTTTTGTTTTTTGTTTTTTGTTTTTTGACGCTCAGAGTTTTGAACCAGGGACCTAAGCATTCCAGGTCGAGGCTTAATCAATCCACTGCAGCACCTCAGGTCAAGCCTCAAGTCTTACCCCTTGTGGGATGTGAGGTTCAAAGAGTGAACACCTATTAGCAATAAGCACTCATTTGCTTAGCTCCCTGTGATTCACAAGAAGAGTATTGCCAGTGTGATCTCAGCGTCCCCTACCCGGTTATGTGATGGGTGCTGGTACTTGTTCTGGAGCTTAGTAGAGCTTCTGACCTAGCAGAGGCACTTGCTGGGGGGTAGGTTCCTGCTTCCTAGAGGCTGGGGTTTGTCTGTCCTCTTCTCACTTTCCTCTTGTCCAGCCCTGGAAAACTGTGGCATTCTGCAAACTTGATTTTGGCTCAGCAACATGAGGTTGAAAACTCCTGGCCCGGGGTTTGAGAGACAAGAGTTCTCCCGGCTTGCTCAGCCACCGTTTTGCCGTTTAACGTGAAGTAAATCACGAATGCTTCTGAGCCTCAGTTTTCTCCTGTGTGGATGAAAGGCGGCTGGATGTGGGGCTTTCCAGCTTCAAAGGCTGCGGAATTCTTTCTTTTCTTTTAAGCAACGTGTTTATTGGCAGCCCAGCACGTAGCACAGATAAAAGCTGTTCTGGCTGATGTGGGGGGGGGGGGGCCTTGACCACCTACAACACCCACCTGATGGGGGGGGGGGCTTGACCACCTACAACACCCACCTGATGTGGGGGGGGCTTGACCACCTACAACACCCACCTGATGTGGGGGGGGCCTTGACCACCTACAACACCCACCTGATGTGGGGGGGGGCTTGACCACCTGCAACACCCACCTCCTCGCCCCCCCCCCCACGTCATGGCAATGCTCTTCCGGATCTTCGAGTCTGTCCAGCTCTTGAATTTACGGACTCTGTTAACCGATGGCCAATTGGCATCAATTCAAACACCAACAGGAATCCCCAATTGGATTGTGGGGTGAAGAAGAAAATTTGATTTGGTGCAAAACAGCTCGATTGTGATATGTAGCGTGGCAGTGAAAACAGCAGGGCTGTTAACAGCTCAGTCTTGAAGCAGGAGGGCTGTGAAACTAAGGCCACCCCTCTCTAGCTGGACAGCTCGGCCCCCTGCCAGTCTGCTTGTTCTTCTCTGCCCCGCCCTTCTCTGCTCTGGTCCAGCCAGATGGCATCGGTGTTCCTGGTGTTTCAGCTCCGTCTGGGAAACAGTCTTCAGTCTTTGGTGGAAAGCGAAAGTGCCCTCTCTGAGCCAGAGGGGAGCGGATAGGGACAGACAGACAGGAAGGGAGGGAGATGAGAAATATCAGTTCTTCGTTGCGGTTCCTTAGTTGTTCATCGATTGCTTTCTCATATGTGCCTTGACCATGGGCCTTCAGCCCACCGAGTAACCCCTTGCTCAAGCCAGCAACCTTGGGTCCAAGCTCGTGCGCTTTTTTGCTCAAGACAGATGAGCCCGCACTCAAGCTGGCGACCTCGGGGTCTCTAACCTGGGTCTTCTGCATCCCAATCCGATGCTTTATCCACTGCGCCACCACCCAGTCAGGCTCCAGGAACTTCTTTATAAAGGCTGGTTCAGAAGGCAGGAACACAGTGCAAGTAGGCAGGTCAGTCTGGGAGGCAGGTGGCCAAGTGCAGGATTCTCCCTGAAGTGTGGTTTAAGTGAGAGGCTTCTAGATACAGCTGCTAGGCTCTGTTTTGTTTTGTTTTTTAACCCAGTTAAGCCACGGAGAGTCCCTCTTAGACAGTATCTTCTTTCTCAGGGTCCACCAGGGAAATGGCAAGACCTGGTCCATCCTTAGAGCCTCCAGCATGCCTCTGGCCATTAGACTCAAGCAAACATATGGTTCATTATGTTTGGTCCCAGACAGTTCCATCTGTGCCTCCAGCAAAGCAGGCTTTGGAATCCATAATCTGTGGCACCTTAGGGGTCTCTGCTGGATCCTTGCAGAAGTCAGGTCCCTCTCTGGGAGGGCTAGAACATAGACAAACTTCATATGATCCCCCTTCCCCGAAGTATGTCCTTGGGTATGTGGGAGGGGAGTGAGGGGACTGTGGAAGCTGGAAGCCCCTCCCTTTTATAGACAGCAGCCCTTTCCAGCTGTGACATCCTCCCTGCCATGAGGCAGGGTGCTCGGGACCCTGGAAGTCACCCGCTTCTCTCCTCAGGAAAAGGCCAACAGCATATTGGAGTCAGAGAATTTCTTTTTTGACCTTGAGCCTCTACCGGGGGCCGTGGAAGCTGTGAAGCAGATGGCCAACCTGGAAAAGTAAGTGTGTCCTCCGCTCCAGCGTCTGTCCTCCACTCCAGGGTCTGCACCTTCCTGCAACCCCGTTGTTGCCTCTGCGCACTCCCTCCCTCCCCTCCCTCCCCTCCCTCTCCCTTGTTCCAATGAGCCAGGCTCCCTCCATTGTCACTGGACTTGATACAAACCTAGCTGAATAAAACAGACTCTGCTTGTAGGCTGTTATGATGTTTCAATTTAGTAACTTGAGAAAAGATACGGTCTGACTTGACATGGTTCACTAGGTGTTGAAAGTTCATTTACTCAGCAGATATCTGAGAACTGACTGTTTGATACTGTTTGATACAGTCAGTGAGACAGAAAGGAACAGAACCTGGTCCTTGCCCTTGTGGAGCTGACAGTCCAGCCAGAGGGCAGACATTACACGGAGAGTCATGCAAGTGAAGACGCTCACAGGTTGTAATAAGAAAAGGAGTCAGGTGTGTGAAGAGTTATGACAGGAGACCTACTGAGAAAGGCTGCTGAGGAAGCAGGAGGGGTTTTGTGTGAGACAGTCTGGGGTTTGTTTTTGTTGTTGTGTTGTTTTTTTTTTCAGTCTGTTTTGTTCTGGTGAAATGATTGGTTTTAGGGACTGAAGCCCCAACCACAGCTGTTGCATACCATGAACTGCATTCAAAGTGGCAGATGAAGTGCTTCCCTGAGAACCATTTTTAAAATAGCCTTAATGAGATATAATTCACATACTATACATCCAATTAGAGCAGGGATCGGGAACCTATGGCTCGCGAGCCAGATGTGGCTCTTTTGATGGCTGCATCTGGATTGCAGACAAATCCTTAATAAAAAAATAATAACGTTAAAAATATAAAACATTCTCATGTATTACAATCCATTCATTTCCTACCGCTCATGTTCATGGTTGCGGGTGGCTGGAGCCAATCACAGCTGTCCTCCGGAACAACACCAAATTTTTATTGGATAATGTGTAACATACACGGGTCGTTGTATGGCTCTCATGGAATTACATTTTAAAATACGTGGCATTCATGGTTCTCTCAGCCAAAAAGGTTCCCGACCGCTGATTCAGAGTGTACAAGTTGATGGATTTTAGTATATTCACAGAGTTGTGCAACTGTCACCATAATCAATTTTTTTTAAGTTTTTTTGTTTTTTTTTACAGAGACAGAGAGAGAGTCAGAGAAAGGGATAGACAGGGACAGACAGACAGGAACAGAGAGATGAGAAGCATCAATCATTAGTTTTTTGTTGCACATTGCGACACCTTAGTTGTTCATTGATTACTTTCTCATATGTGCCTTGACCGTGGACCTTCAGCACACGGAGTGACCCCTTGCTCGAGCCAGCGGCCTTGGGTCCAAGCTGGTGAGCTTTTGCTCAAACCAGTTGAGCCTGCGGTCAAGCTGGCAACCTCAGGGTCTCGAAGCCGGGTCCTCCGCATTCCAGTCTGATGCTCTATCCACTGCGCCACCGCCTGGTCAGGCACCATAGTCAACTTTAGAACATTTTCATTACCCCCCCCTCCAAAAAATGGGCCACTAGCAGTCACTCCCACTCCTGCCCACCCTCGGCAGCCCTAGGCAACTGCTGTCGACTTTATGTCTCTGTAGATTTGCCTATTCTGGACATTTCTTATGTATTTAAGATGACATGTGGTCATTTGTGACTGGCTTCTTTCACTGAGCATAGTGTTTCCAGGGTTCATACATGTTATAGCACAAATCACTACTTTATTTGTTTGTGTGTGTGTGTGTGTGTATGTGTGTGTGAGTATGTGTGTGTGTTTTAAAATGGAATCTGTACTTAATGAGACATCTAGATTGAGAACCATGATATTTTCAAACAGAATTTTCTCCTTTGCTGAAACATAATTTTCTGATTTGCATACCCTATGTAACTTTTTAAAAGTTGAAGTCTAGCCTGACCAGGTGGTGGCGCAGTGGATAGAGCGTTGGACTGGGATGCGGAAGGACCCAGGTTCGAGACCCCTAGGTCGCCAGCTTGAGCGTGGGCTCATCTGGCTTGAGCAAAGAGCTCACCAGTTTGGACCTAAGGTCGCTGGCTCCAGCAGGGGTTACTCGGTCTGCTGAAGGCACACGGTCAAGGCACATGTGAGAAAGCAATCAATGAACAACTAAGAAGTCGCAACGCGCAACGAGAAACTGATGATTGATGCTTCTCATCTCTCTCCGTTCCTGTCTGTCTGTCCCTGTCTATCTCTGCCTCTGTAAAAAAAAAAAAAAAAAAAAAAAAAAAAAAAGTTGAAGTCTAATTGACTTATAAGATTGTATTCATTTCAGATGTATAACATAATTTGTTATTTGTATATATTGTGATCATTCTTTTTTCATCGCCGAGTAATATTCCATCGTATGGACATGCCACACTTTGTTCATCCATTTATCAATTGATAGACATTTGAGTTGTTTCTACTTTTTTAATACTTTTACATTTTAATTGATCTTTAGAGAGAGGGGAAGGGAGAGAGAGAGAAAGAGAGAAAGAGCGATTTGTTGTTCCACTTTGACCTTGAGCCTCTACCGGGGGCCGTGGAAGCTGTGAAGCAGATGGCCAACCTGGAAAAGCTGTCATTGGTTGATTCTTGTATCTTCCCTAATGGGGAATAGAACCCACAACGTCAGCATATGGGGATGACACTCCAGCCTACTGAGCTACCCGGCCAGGGCCTGTTTCTGCTTTTTAGATATTAAGAAGAATGCTGCTTTAAACATTTGTATACAAGTTCTTTGTAGTTGTATATTTTCATTTCTCTTAGGTGTGTACCCAATGGTGGAATTGCTGGGTTGTATGGAAAATCCATGTTTAACATTTTGAGAACTGCCAAACTGTTTTCCAAAGCGACTACAGTATCTTACGTTACCACTAGCAACATATGCAGATGTTTCCACATCCTCATCAATACTTTTTATTGTCTTTTATATTCTGGCACTGAAGCATTTCAAAACCGTATTCTTGTCTGGGTCAGCATTTCCTAAACCACGTTCCCCTGACTGCATTCTGAGGAGCTGGGCAGAATAGTAATGAAAGTTAAGTCTTAACTGGAATGAGACTACCCAGGCTCAAATCCAAGCTTCTCTACAATCTGTCAGACGCTGGGCAAGTTTTTAAACTCTCTGGGTCCCAGTTTCCTTATCTGTAAAATGAGAATACTGAGAAAGTCCTTGGTATAGTGCCTGGCACGTAGTACGTGCTCAGTAAAATGTTCAATGATGTTGTTATTCTGCAAGATTTAATGGGTATGCAAAAAGAAAATGCGTTCTTTAACCAAAACCACCGGGGAAACAGTGAATCAAGGTGCCTTTACTGTAGAACTTCCCAGAGCTTTCCATTGGCTCCTGTGCACTGTGACTCTTCCATGGGGTAGCATAGGGTACTGCTCTCCAGCCTGGAACTTTCTTTTCTACCTTCCCCTTAGCACTTGAGCAGACTCCAGCCTGGGGAACACCAGTCTAAGTGTACCAGTGGTGCTTTACCTCCATTTTGGCTCTTCACGTCTTCACTGGGGAGAAGGTTTCCACCATCAGTCAGTGCCCTGAGTTTGGACAAAGAGATAAGTGGGTAGCTGGGTGTCTAGTGCTAGAGCAGACAGATACCAAGGTTTACAACGTGACAACGAGGATCTGTCAAGGACCTGCTACAAGTTAGTTCTTGTACCAGGTGTGCAGATATACTGTAGAACTAGGTAAGAGTTTTTGCCTTCAAAGAGTTCATTAGTGCCTGACCTGTGGTGGCACAGTGGATAAAGTGTCGACCTGGAAATGCTGAGGTCGCCGGTTCGAAACCCTGGGCTTGCCTGGTCAAGGCACATATGGGAGTTGATGCTTCCTGCTCTTCCCCCCCTTCTCTCTCTCTCCTCTCTCTCCCCCCCTTCTCTCTCCTTTCTAAAATGAATTTAAAAAAAAAGAGTTCATTAGTGAACAAGTGACTAGGATGCAGTTCTAAAACTTCTGCAATACAAGTGGGAGTGGGAGGGGTCAGGGAATGCAGAGAGGCAGTGGCTCGTACTCCCCCCTCCCCCCGGGGAGGCAGTAATGCTTGGGCTGTCATCTTAAGGAATAAAAAAGAATCTGCTACATGGGGAAAGCAAGAGGGTTTCCTGTAGGAGGTGACTAGTGTGAGCAAAGACCTCATCTGCCCACCTGAAGGACTGTCCTCAAACAGCCTCTTTGGCCTGACCGGTGGTGGCGCAGTGGGTAAAGCACTGACCCAGAATGCTCAGGTTGCCAGCTTGAAACACCAAGGTTGCTGGCTCGGACTGTGGGACTCAGGCTTGTCCGTATGGAGTCACTGGCTTGAGTGGGAGGGAGTTCATCAGCGTGGGGTCACTGGCATGAGCGGGGGATTGTCCACACGATCTCGAAGCTCACCTGCTGGACCCCAGAGGTCACTGGAATGAAAAGCCCAAGGTCGCTGGCTTGAGCAAGGGGACAGTGGCTCGGCCCCAGTCAAGGCATATATGAGAAGAAATCAATTAACAGCTAAAGTGACACAACTACAAGCTGGTGCTTCTCACCCTCTCTCTCCCTTTCTGTCTCTAAAGCCTCTTTGGCATGTGGCATTCTTACTGAGTAGGAGACTGTGTCTCGCGAGGCATTGCCCACGGCCTGAAATGCTTGTTTGGAATATCCTTACAGGTGATGAATTTTAAAAAACTATTAAGTCATTTATGAGTATAGACTTATATAATGTGAAATACATGGGAAAGAAAACATAGTTGCCCATAGTTAACAATTTGAGGTGATTGCTTTCAGACCTTTTAAAATGTACTTACATTATGTTTTTGTATATAGATTTATAAATTTGTATGTTCCATCCAGCAGCCAGAGTATTTTTAAACCAAATGCTGGCAATGTTGGTCCCCTCTTTAAAACTCTCTCTTGGTTTCCTGTGGCACCACAATAAAACCCGAGCTCAGCCAGGCCCCCGAAGCGGTCTCACAGCCCCGCCCCGCCCCCGTCGGGCCCCACACCCGCCCTGTGGGCACCAGCTTAGAGTCTGGCCCGTGGTGCCTGGAACTTGTTTCTGGGCTCACGGCCTTTGTTCTGATTGTATCCTCTCGGAATGTTTCTCCCCTAGTTCCCTGCGAGGCCACACCGTTTCTATCCGTCAACTCTCCACACCTTGAATGTCACCTCCTCAAAGAGGCCGTCCCTGACCGCTGCAGCCGACGTGTCCGCTGCCCCTCCTAGTCATTCTGCCCATCGCCCTGGGTATGTTCTCCAAGCCTAAACTATGTCTCTGCAGTTACCCCTTTGCCTTCTGAGTGTCAGCTCCCCAGAATCAGAAGTCATCTTGGTTGTGTCCCCGGAGCACGTGCCCGGCTCACGGCACACGCCCAGTCACCCTGGTTGTGGCTGTTCCCCCTCAGTCCCTGGTCCTCAGTCCCCGGAGTGTGTGCCCGGCTCACGGCACAGGCCCAGTCACCTTGATCGTGGCTGTTCCCCCTCAGTCCCTGGTCCTCAGTCCCCAGAGTGTGTGCCCGGCTCACGGCACACGCCCAGTCACCCTGGTCGTGGCTGTTCCCCCTCAGTCCCTGGTCCTCAGTCCCCAGAGTCTGTGCCCGGCTCACGGCACACGCCCAGTCACCTTGGTCGTGGCTGTTCCTCCTCAGTCCCTGATCCTCAGTCCCCGGAGTGTGTGCCCGGCTCACGGCACACGCCCAGTCACCCTGGTCGTGGCTGTTCCCCCTCAGTCCCTGGTCCTCAGTCCCTGGTCCTCAGTCCCCGGAGTGTGTGCCCGGCTCACGCCCAGACTTCTGCTGAGGGAATATTCACATAATAGTTGTTTGTTTGTTTTAAACAAAACAACAACAACAACCAGGAATGCAGTCCTCCATATTGTTCTGTAGCTTCCTCTGTTTGTACTGAACAGTATGTGTTAGGTATCTTTCTATATCTCTGTAGAGCTATCTTGTTCTTTTAAACTACCGCACGGTATTTTAGCATACGCACATACCATAATTTGTTTAATGATTTTCACGTCGACATTTAAGTCATCTCTTATGTTTTCTTGTGCATCAGGGCCGCAGTGAGAGTCTTGTTGGGCACCTGCAAGTATTTCTGCACAGTTGTGGACTAGCTAGATCACAGCCATGTGCATATAAAATAGTGATAGAGACCCAGTGATAACATTTTTATTCTTTTAGCAGATGTCCCCACCACCACCAATAACAACTAGTACAGTGTAGTCCACATAAAATGCCCTCAGTCAATATGAGTTGTCCTTGAAAAGGGCATTTCATGGGTAAAATAGCCAACCCTTATCTGGAGTCATGGCCAGCAAATAAATTAGTCCTATCTGAATCTCCCTCATGGAATGTGATGGAATCCATGTGTGCTGAATAAAAGAAACTCATGATGTCTAGAGCAATGAGTACTTTCTGATGGGATTGTAACTGGCTCCCCAGGTCAGTCCCTGCGAGAAGGTTGAAAAGTGTTTGCTTTAAGATGTATATATAGCCCTGGCTGGTTGGCTCAGCGGTAGAGCGTCGGCCTAGCGTGCGGAGGACCCGGGTTCGATTCCGGCCAGGGCACACAGGAGAAGCGCCCATTTGCTTCTCCACCCCTCCGCCGCGCTTTCCTCTCTGTCTCTCTCTTCCCCTCCCGCAGCCAAGGCTCCATTGGAGCAAAGATGGCCCGGGCGCTGGGGATGGCTCTGTGGCCTCTGCCCCAGGCGCTAGAGTGGCTCTGGTCGCAACATGGCGACGCCCAGGATGGGCAGAGCATCGCCCCCTGGTGGGCAGAGCGTCGCCCCATGGTGGGCGTGCCGGGTGGATCCCGGTCGGGCACATGCGGGAGTCTGTCTGACTGTCTCTCCCTGTTTCCAGCTTCAGAAAAAATGAAAAAAAAAAAAAAAGATGTATATATAATATATATATATATTATAACTTGCCTGACAGGCGGTGGCACAATGGATAAAGCATCGGCCTGGGATGCTGAGGTCCCAGGTTCAAAGCCCTGAGGTTGCTGGCTTGAGCGTGGAATCATCTGGCTTGAGCGTGGGAGCATAGACATGACCCCATGGTCGCTGGCTTGAAGCCCAAGGTCACTGGCTTGAGCAAGGGGTCACTGGCTTGGCTGGAGCCCCCCAGTGAAGGCACATATGAGAAGCAATCAATGAACAATTAAGGTGCCACAACCATGAGTTGATGCTTCTCATCTCTCTCCCTTCCTGTCTGCCCCTCTCTCCCACCCCTGCAAGAAGAAGACACCTAAGGTCTTAGGCCTTAAGGAGAAGGCCTCACAATGGGGAGGAACCTTTAGATTGTACAGCTAGTGCTCGACTTACGACCACGAATGGTTCCGACAGACCGATTGTAACACGATTTGGTCATAAGTTGAGTAGGCTATATGTATAGTACTGTGAAATGATGTTATAAAAATCTTTAAGTCATATTTTATTATAATTTTCTTTCATTATTGTTATACATCATAATTTTCTTTGTTTATTTTATGCCATTTATATCATCTACACCATTTTGTTTCTTATTTTTACATTCGTCAGGTTTAAGTAAAACACTGCATTACCTGGCTCAGCGGTAGAGCGTCGGCCTGGCGTGCGGGGGACCCGGGTTCGATTCCCGGCCAGAGCACACAAGAGAAGCGCCCATTTGCTTCTCCACCCCTCCCCTCCTTCCTCTCTGTCTCTCTCTTCCCCTCCCACAGCCGAGGCTCCATTGGAGCAAAGATGGCCTGGGTGCTGGGGATGGCTCCTTGGCCTCTGCCCCAGGCGCTAGAGTGGCTCTGGACGCAACAGAGCGACACCCCGGAGGGGCAGAGCATCGTCCCCTGGTGGGCAGAGTGTCGCCCCTGGTGGGCGTGCCAGGTGGATCCCGGTCGGGCTCATGCAGGATTCTGTCTGACTGTCTCTCCCCGTTTCCAGCTTCAGAAAAAAAAAACAAAAAAAAAACCAAAACACTGCATTACCAGTACAACTGGTTTAATATTTGCAAAGAAAATTTTCTCTTGATAGACATCTTGGGAGGGGTTTGATGAAAAATATCCAAGACACAAAACACAAATTGCTGTACTGAGTCTGGGATAACAGTTGAAATGGTGCACGCGGAGATGGTAGTGCTGCCAGAAGCTGGTCCGCACTGTCGTACGCCCAGCTGGGCAACGCTTACGCTGCCAGACGCAGAGCAGTCGTGGCTAGCGATTGTGGTCGTAAAGTCGAATGGTCATGAGTTGCATAGGTCATAAGTTGATCAATATTTGTACTAAGCTTTGTGAATAAAAGAAACAAGATGATGTGTTAGGGAGTAAATGGGGAAGGGGCTATTTCAGATGGAGAAAGGTATCTCTGAAGAAGTAACATTTGACCTCAGATCTGAAGAGTAAGAAGGAACTCACTGGCCCTGGCCGGTTGGCTCAGTGGGTAGAGCATCAGCCGGCGTGCAGACAGCCAGGGTTCGACCCTCTGTCAGGGCACACTAGAGAAATGACCATCTGCTTCTCTTCCCTTTCCTCTCCTCCTTCTCTTCCTCTTCCCCTCCCACAGCCAGTGGCTCAACTGGTTCAAGCGTCGGCTGTTGTAGACCGCAAGTGGCAAAAAGCCTTTGTAAATTCAAGGCTTAACACCTTCATATTGGCTGTGACGCTGAGTATTTGCACCTACTTCACTTGCTTGCTTAAGTTGCCGGAAATTGAAGAGACCTCCCAATCCCATCCTTTTTTCTTAATGAGTCTGTTTTCTTAATTCCACACCATTCTCACTCAAGTCCCAGAATTAGGAGCCGCGCTGGCCCACGGCAGTCGGCCCTGGGTGCTGAGGACGGCTCGGATGATCTAAGCATCAGCTCCAGACGGGGGTTGCCGGGTGGATTCTGGTTGGGGCGCGTGCGGTCTCTCTATCTCCCCTCCTCTCGACTTGAAAAAGAAAAAAGAATGACCTAACCAGTGAGGTGCCAGCGTCGGGGTTGTGGTCACTCAGGCTGAGGGCTGAGCAAGCATGGAGGCCCTGAGCCGGTCAAGGGCTTTGCTTGTTTGAGTAACGTGAGGGAGACCAGTGTGGCTCGAGCTGAGTGAGTGTGGCAGGCAGTGGGGACAGTGGAGGACGGAGCTGGGGACAGAATGATGTGCTCTAACTTGGTTTTGAAACATGGGCTCGGGATGATGAATTTGGACACATATTTCTCCAAAAAGGTAAATGGCCAATGAGTGCATGGAAATTTGCCTGGGCACCATTAATCATTAGAGAAATGCAATCAGAACCACAATAAGAAACTACTTCTCACCCACTGGAATCACTATAATAATAGTAATTAAAACAGGCAATTGTGAGTGTCAGAGAAGAGGTGGAGAATTTCTGAACCCTGATCGTTGCTGATGGGAGTGTAAAGTGGTGCAGCTGCCATTTTACAATCCCACCTGAAAATGTTACATGTGGAGTTATCACAGGACCCAGCAGCTGCACTCCTGGGAGTGGACTCAATTGAGCACCTATGTCCACACAGAAACTTGTGCTTGAGGGTTCCTAGCAGCGCTATTCACAGGTGGAACCATTCCCAAATGTGTATCAATGATAAATGCATAAGCAAAATGTGGTGCATGGATACAATGGGATACCAACGAGCGAGCGCTAAAGAGTCTTGAAGGATTGACACATTCTACAACGTGGGTGGCCCTTGAAAATATTACACTAAAGGAAAGGACCCAGTCACAAAGGACCGTATATTATAGAATTCCTTTCGGGGGGAGATGGAAGTGTTCTCAGATTGGTGATTGTTGTAAAACTCTGTAAATATACTAAAATTCATTAAATCATACGCTTGAAATAGGTTTCTCTCATGACATGGGAATTATATCTTAATGACATGGTTTTACAAGGCTAGTCTACTCAATTAAAAAAAAGGGACATTCTGTTCATACATTTAAGAACATGAATGAATCTCCCAAATAATGTTACTAGATAAAAGAACCTAGTCCAAAAAAAAAGGTCATACTCTATGGCAGAAGTCCCCAAACTACGGCCCGCGGGCCGCATGCGGCCCCCCGAGGCCATTTATCAGGCCCCCGCTGCACTTCCGGAAGGTGCACCTCTTTCATTGGTGGTCAGTGAGAGGAGCATAGTTCCCATTGAAATACTGGTCAGTTTGTTGATTTAAATTTACTTGTTCTTTATTTTAAATATTGTATTTGTTCCCGTTTTGTTTTTTTTTTTACTTTAAAATAAGATATGTGCAGTGTACGTAGGGATTTGTTCATAGTTTTTTTTATAGTCCGGCCCTCCAACAGTCTGAGGGACAGTGATCTGGCCCCCTGTGTAAAAAGTTTGGGGACCCCTGCTCTATGGTTTCATTTATATGAAATTCTAGAAAATACAGATCTATGATCTATGGAGACAGAAGAGAGATCAGCGGTTGTCCAGGCCCAGGAGATTGTCTGGGCCAGAGTGGGGGCCCCCTGTGGCCGCCCAGGGCAACGGGAGAGGGCAGACATCTCTGGTGTGGACAACAACACAGGTTGTAGGCTTACCTGCTCCAGGCAACGGGCTCAGACTCTGCGAGGGCCCAGTGCCACCGCGTGGGAGGGTGGGTGACGACAGGGACGTGGCTCACCGCTCGCTCTTCTTGCTCTGCCCGCAGCACTGACGTCTTCATCTGCACGAGCCCCATCAGGATGTACAAGTACTGTCCCTACGAGAAGGTGAGATGTGCGGCGTGCGCGGAGAGGGCTGCCGCTTTGCCTCTCCCCACCTTGACCCCAGGCCTCGCGGAGGAGGGGTGCTGGCCCTCGGCACGCCCGGGGAAGGGTGCTGAGCCTCGGAGCGCGGCTGCTGCCCGCGGGGGCGGTGGCACGGGCCGCCTCGTTTCTGCCCCTCCCCCACCCACCAGTCCCTCCGGTTTCGGTGCCAGGGTCTCCTCTCCCGGAGACCTTCTCTAGCACCAGTCTGAGATTCTGTCGCCTCGTCCGGATGGAGCCTCGTGGCCGTGACGGCTTCTCTGGAGCAGGTGACCCTCCACGTGTCAGTGAAGTGTCGTTTGTGAAGGAGGGACCAGGTCTGTGGAGGCAAACCCGCACTGGAATAGTAGGGCCGTGAACTTGGCTGGCACCGAAGGTCTTACAAAGGTGAAATAGTTGAGCTTTGCTCGCTTTACATACTCACTTTATCATCTTTATTGACAATACTAGAATTACATGAAGCAGATTTATCTGAAAAGTGAGAGGCTGCGGTCAACCCTACCGGAGGAAAGGTCTGTTGCCCAGGAGGTGGGAGTTCCCCTCCCAGGTGGGTCCAGGGCCCGGCCGTTCCCCTGAGCAGTCCGAGCCGCCCTCCCCAAGCCCAGGATCTCCGTGCTCTCCTGCGTGTCTTCACGTTACGTCTCCGCTCTCCAGGGCCGTGTGAGAACAACACGCCCACAGGGAGCCAGCACGGAAGCCTTCTGTGAGCTCCAAGCGGGACGGGAGCTCACGCCCACTGAGAAGTTGTCCTGGGATCATGCAAGGCTCTGCGTCCACCATTCCGTTGCATGCTCATAGCTCCCCATTCCGTGGTGATCCTCACAGCCTTATAAAATGTAAGAACACTAGTTTAGTTCAACTCAGGGGAGTTAATATTTGTACATTACTCGAGTCAGTGAGTGTGGACTTAGGACAGAAGGCCAAATCCACTATTTTTTTTTTTTTTTTTTTTTTTTTTTTTGTATTTTTCTGAAGCTGGAAACGGGGAGAGACAGTCAGATAGACTCCCACATGCGCCTGACTGGGATCCACCTGGCACGCCCACCAGGGGGCGATGCTCTGCCCCTCCGGGGCGTCGCTCTGCTGCAACCAGAGCCACTCTAGCGCCTGGGGCAGAGGCCAAGGAGCCATCCCCAGCGCCCGGGCTATCTTTGCTCCAATGGAGCCTTGGCTGCGGGAGGGGAAGAGAGAGACAGAGAGGAAGGAGGGGAGGGGGGTGGAGAAGCAGATGGGCGCCTCTCCTGTGTGCCCTGGCCGGGAATCGAACCCGGGACTTCCGCACGCCAGGCCGACGCTCTACCACTGAGCCAACTGGCCAGGGCCACTATTTTTTTTTAACAAATTGTTTTTTAATTTATTTTATTATTATTATTTTTTTTTGAGACAGAGGGACAGACAGACAGGAATGGAGAGAGATGAGAAGCATCAATCATCAGTTTTTCATTGCGACACCTTAGTTGCTCATTGATTGCTTTCTCATATGTGCCTTGACTGTGGGCTTCAGCAGACTGAGTAACCCCTTGCTCAAGCCAGCGACCTTGGGTCCAAGCTTTGCTCAAACCAGATAAGCCCACACTCAAGCTGGCGACCTCGGGGTCTCGAACCTGGGTCCTCTGCACCCACTGAGCCACCGCCTGGTCAGGCCAAGTCCACTATTTCTACTAGAGCAGTGACCCAATGTCAGGTCCCCAACCAACAGGGTCCTCATCCCCGGGACACTTGAATAGAAGCGGGTGTTTTCTGGCCTCTCTCTAGACTTTCTGAATTAGACTCTCTGGGAGTAGCCAAGTGTATTTAAACAAGCCTACAAGGCAGGGGGGAGGGGTGCCCTTAATTTTGAGAACTGCTGGGCTAAAGTACTGTTTTAGCTGAGGCTGTAGTGGGTGGTCCGGGTGCTTGTCTGGTGCTTACTGGGGTAAGATGGATACGGTGGCTGTCGTTCATCCGTTCCCACGGGCTTAATTTTCATCTTTACGTCTGCCATCTGTCTGGGGAGCCTCAGCCCAGGGCTCCCCTCTGAACTCCGGACAACTCAAACCTGATACCTCTGTCCCCGGGCACATCCGTCCCTCCTGTCTCAGGCGAGACACAGGAGTCCGTCCCGCTGACATCCTTCTTCCTGCCCCTCCCGTCCAGCACACCAGCGAGTCACAGTTCCGTCTGATCTGTTTCTAAAGTCCACGGCGCCTGTCTCTCTCTCTTCTTGTCATTGCTGTCACCTCAGCCTTTCTTCCCAGCACTTGTTGTGCCTGACCAGCCTGATCGATAGTTAAAATCCCAGTGAGTTATTCTGTGGATATCAACAAACTAATTTCAAAGTTTATGTGGAAAGGCCAGAACCTCGGAAGAGCCAAGGCAATATTGAATGAGAAGAACAGAGTTGGAGGACTAATGCTACCTGACTTCAAGACCTGCGGTAAAGCAGCCGTGATCAAGACAGTGTGATACTGATGAAAAAACAGATAGACCAGTGGGACAATACAGAGCATCGAGATAGAGTCCCAAATAAATACGGTCAACTGATCTCTGACAAGGATCACAGATGATACAATGAAGCAAAGATAGTCTTTTCAGCCCTGGATGGATAGCTCAATTGGTGAGACCATCTTCTTGAAGCAAGGAGGTTGCCAGTTCAGTCCCCGGACAGGGCACATGCAGGAACAGAGTGATGTTCCTGTCTCCTTCTCTCTCTCACTTCCTCTCTCCAAAATCAATAAATTTAAAAAAATAGTCTTTTCAGCAAATGGTGCTAGAACAACTGTACATCCACATGCAAAAAAAAAAAAAAAATCTATACACAGACCTTACACATATTACACCTTTCACAAAAATCAACTCAAAATAGATTATAGACCTACATGCAGAAAACAAAACTATAAAACTCCTAGAACATAACACAGGAGGAACCTCCATGACCTTGGGTATGGCGATGACTCTTTAGATAAAATACCAACAGGCACAATTTATGAAAGAAATGATTCATCACGGGGATGTAAAGTACAGCACAGGGAATACAGTCAGTAATACTGTAATAACTCCGTACAGTGCCAGGTGGGTACTGGAAGTATTGGGGGGGGGCGTCACTTTGTAAATTATGTCTAACCTCTAGACTGTACACCTGAAGCGAATATAAAATAACATGGAATGTCAACTGTAATTGAAAAATAAAAAAAAAATTAATTCCTAAGATGGACTTCTTTCACATTAAAAAGTTTTGTTCTACAAAAGACACGGTCCAGAGAACAAGCAGACAAGCTCCAGCGTGGGAGAAAATACTCGCACGAGACCGGACTGGTCGAGTGCTGTCAGATTAGACGCACAAAGGAGGCTTGAAATGCAGCAGTAAGAAAATGGACGGCCTGATTGAAAAATGGGCGAAAGACATGAACAGCCACCTCGCCAGAGAAGGTATACAGCTGGTAAGTAAGCCTATGACAGGATGCTCAACGTCACATGTCATCAAAGTAAAACAACACTGAGGTCCCACTCGCACTCACGAGAACGGCCCACACCCGGGGCACTGATGACACCAGCTTGCCAGTGGGGACGTGAAGCAGCAGGAACTCGCCTTCACATCAGCGGCCTGCAGAGTGTCGGTTCCTGGCCCTTGGTCCTGGAGAAAGCCTGGCTGGGCCCCAGCTCTCCTGAACCCAGGACTGATGGCTCTTTCCTCCCCTTCTGCCTGTTCATGTTGCAGTATGCCTGGGTAGAGAAACACTTTGGCCCTGACTTCCTGGAGCAGGTTGTGCTGACCAGAGACAAGACCGTGGTCTCTGCCGACCTTCTCATAGATGACCGGCTGGACATCACAGGCAAGTGGCCTGCGGCAGGTAAGGAGTGAGGACAGAAGGCTGAGAGCGGCCCGGACAACCAGTGTGTGGGGCCCCTGCCCTGGACGGCCCTACTCCGTCACCAGATTTGTATCAGGCGTCCACCCTGGGGCGTGGCGCTGAGCCTCTCTGTTGTTGGGAAGACGAGGGGTTTCTCAGCATCTGGCCCGGGAGCCAGGAGAAATGGGTCTGAGCTCTGGGCAGCACTCAGTGGGTGGCCTTGGGCGAGTCCCTCACACCTGGAAGTTGGCCCTCTTCATGCCCAGTATGGCTCCCAAATGTCTGTTTTCAGCTGAAGAACCTCCCTTTTTTTCCTAAAAGCAATTTGAACCGAACCTAATATATAAACCAGAAAAGTGGAGCATACTTTCTGGGTGGTTTGGCAGCTATATTTGTCCCTTTTGCTTGTGGACTCCTCCTCCCCTGAGAAAAGCAACCACCAACGAACCTTGAACCGGCTTTCGAAGGAGAGGGGACACTGGTGCACCTGACTAGAGAGGGAGGGCGGGAGGCCTCAGGCACGGCTGGATCCAGGCGTCTCCACAACATCAGTCAACATTCAATCCCCTTATCCCCTGGTCCTGCTCTGGTTTGCTCTGCACTGGGACAGGCTCTTTCTCCCTGGCGACCATCCGTAGTTCCCTGGTGAATTCTTACTCTCTTGGACCCTTCTGTGGGGACATGTGGAATATTTCTTCCCTCGTGGCTTTCTGAGCTGGTTTGGGAGGCAAGCCCATCTCGATGCCAGTCACTGTTTCCAGCAGCTGGAATCCCAGCATGCCCACTGCTGACCTCCCAAACCACTCGGTGTCTCAGGGAGGGTCAGGGCACCGTGGGCCAGTGGGCCACGATCGAGAGGGTCCCAGAGACCTGCTCAACCCCCACCTCCAACCAGGGGAGCCGGGGAGAGGCCTGGGCAGGTGGGGCTGGGGGACCAGGCCGTAACCCAAGGGGCATGTGGACATGAAGGATTGAGGTTTGGGGACCTGTCGTCCAGAGCTGTGGAGCTGGTGCCGCCCAGGGTCGGGCTGACTGGGCAGGGGCGGGGGGAAGAGCAGAGCGTCAGCAGATCTCAGCCTCCAGCCTTGACCACGGTGATAGCAACCACTGCACCCGCTTCTTGCTGAACACCCCCGAGCCTTGTGCCGGTGCGTGGCGGGGCCATCTCATTTCATCCTTGTGACCCCCCCGCCCCGCCCCCCGCCACCGTGGGACGGGTGCTAGTGCAGTGACCACATCACTGACCACTGGCGGGAACACCGCGTCCAGAGGTGCGCTGCTGGGCAGGGGGCGCTCCGGGGCCGGCCCCAGGGGCCTCTCCACGTTCCGGGGGCCTGAGTGCCGCTCTCCCCTCCCCCTCAGGGGCGGAGCCCAAGCCCAGCTGGGAGCACGTCCTCTTCACCGCCTGCCACAACCGGCACGTGCAGCTCGCGCCGCCCCACCGCCGGCTGCTCTCCTGGATGGACGACTGGAAGGCCGTTCTGGACAGCAAGCGGCCCCGCTGAGCTGGACTGTGCTCGGGGCTCCTCCGCGGGCCCCCGCCCTCAGGGCTCCCGGCTCAGGGCTCCCGGCTCAGGGCCTGGGGCGAGCGTGTACTCTGGCTCCAGGGACGCCCCCTCCCATGCCCAAGTCCTCCGCGTGTCTTCTCCCTTCCCCCAGCCCGGTCAGGCCTTACACTGGTCTCAGGGCGGGACTGGCCCCTAAGCCCCGGACAGGACTTGTGCAGCCAGGCGGTGCAGGCTGACCTCAGCAGGGGCCGCGGCCAGGGACTCCGGACAGGAGGGGGAGCGAGGGCATTGTTCAGAGGCCCGGCGGTCCTCCCCCCTCTCAGGGGAGTCCTCTCTTCCCCAGATGGGCAGCATCAGCGAGCAGGCCAGCAGCAGGATGGCCGAGGTGCTCCTGGTCGGAGAGGTCAAGAGCAGCCGCCTCAGCCAGGGCCCTTCCCCCTTGCCTGCCTGGTCCGGTCCGGTCCGGAGTCCACAGTGCCCACCGTGCCCTCAGCAGGCACTCACTGAGCTCCCGGCATCCTAGGCTCTTGCTGGGCCACCACACACAGCTCTGCCTCTGACCAGCTCGGAGGGTCCCCGCACCTCATCCCCGGGGTCCCGCCCAGAGCCCAGCAGTGGGTCATTGGCTTGAATGTTCATTGAAGGCATAAAAAATAAATACTTTTCACAATGTCTTCTGGGGCTGTGGCCTCCTCTAGCCCAAACCCCAAGATCCTTTGGCATCTGGTCCCAGACACCAACTGTCCGTCTTCTGAGTACCTGGGCCATCCCCTGCGCTGATAAGACACTGAAGGGGGCATAGCTGTCCCTGCCCCAAGCATCGGTCACTCGTGGTGGCCAGGGAGGGCTGAGGCCACCCCAACTCCATACCCCACACTGATGGTCAAGTTCAGCAAGTGCCAGACTCCCAAGTGCCTCCTTCCTAAAGCCGGGGCCCCTCACCCTCTGCTCTGCTCCCACGGCCGAGTACCTGCTGGGCCCCAAAGCCGGGGTCCCTCTGCTCTGCTCCCATGGCTGAGTCCTGCTGGGCCCCAAAGCTGGGGTCCCTCTGCTCTGCTCCCATGGCTGAGTACCTGCTGGGCCCCAAAGCCAGGGTCCCTCTGCTCTGCCCCCATGGCTGAGTACCTGCTGGGCCCCAAAGCCAGGGTCCCTCTGCTCTGCCCCCATGGCTGAGTACCTGCTGGGCCCCAAAGCCAGGGTCCCTCTGCTCTGCCCCCATGGCTGAGAACCTGCTGGACCCCAAAGCCGGGGTCCCTCACCCTCTGCTCTGCCCCCATGGCTGAGTCCTGCTGGGCCCCAAAGCCGGGGCCCCTCGCCCTCTGCTCTGCTCCCATGGCTGAGTACCTGCTGGGCCCCAAAACCGGGGCCCCTCGCCCTCTGCTCTGCTCCCATGGCTGAGTACCTGCTGGGCCCCAAAACCGGGGCCCCTCGCCCTCTGCTCTGCTCCCATGGCTGAGTACCTGTTGGACCCCAAAGCCGTGTGTGTGTGGGGAACAGGCTGGTGTCCGAGTCTCCGCTTTTGTTCCTTAGGATGTGCGGGCAAGTGGCCAGAAGAGCCCCCTCCTCACACGTCTCAAGAGGTCCTGGGGGCCTTCACTCTTCCACCTCCCACTCCCCTGCTGCCTGCCCTCTCCACCCGCTTCCTTGCAGGGAACCCCTAGTCTGCCCCGTCTCTGGGGTCCTGGCAGGCCCTTCCGCCCTCTGTGACAGGTACTCTCGAGCTATACAGGGCAGATCAGGGAGGAAGGGCCTGAGGCTCAGGGCTGGCATAGCGTCCGACCTTTCTGGCTTTCAGGGCCCCTCAGGAGACTGGGCCTGGTCACCCCAAGTTAGGAAGGAAGGACTGTTGGCCTAACCAAAAGCAGTCCCCGCTCTGGGCATGCTTTACCCCTTGGGGGACAGAGTGGGGGGTTTGCCGGTCAGTCCTGATGAGGAGGCCGCCTGGCTCCAGCAGGGCAGTGGCCAGAGTCCTGGCCATCCTGGCCTGAGGCCCTGGGTGGAAGTGAGACCTGGCTGTGCTGGCCTCTTGGCTGGTCCCTGAGGCCCTCAGCTCCGTTCACAGGAGGACACAGCCGCTGCCTACAGGCCAGGAGACGGGCTCCGATGAGCAAGGCAGCACTGCCCTGTCCTCCCAGCTGGTCGGGGCTGCTCACTTCCTCCCTGTCCACAGCGGTGCCGCCCACCTCATCCTCCACACCCGCCTTTCAGAGAGCGGTCAGGTCTAGCCTTCCTGGGGTCCTCCGCGGCCCTCAGCTCTGGACTGTCCAGCGCACTGCAGACTCCGGCCCAATGGGGGCAGCACCTTCCCCTGGACTTGCCCTTTCCAGGGTGACAAGAGGCCCTGCCACCTGTGTGTGGGGGGGTGCCCGCCCCAGGACACAGCAGCGAGGCAGGTGCGCCCAGCCATGCCCTCAACACGCCCAGCCACGCCCTCAACACGCCCAGCCACGCCCTCAACACGCTGCCAACATCGCAGACCTCAGTGCAAGGGCAGCAGGAGAGCAGCTGTGGTCGTTTCTGTCCCAGGGCCACAGCCGCTGATGAGACTCCACCGGCCTGGCCACGCCTTCCTCTCTTCCTCCTCCTCCTGCCCTGGAAGTGTCTTAAGTTGGGGGGGTGAGGGCGACTTCCTTCATGCAGAGATGTCAGGGGTGGGAGCATCTCATCTCCCATGGTCCTCACCCTCACACTGGCGTCACCAGACGAGTGGGTCTTTTGAGGTCAGTTTTGAGACCCCCACATCCGGAGGATGGCCCCCTTCAGTCATGAAGGACAGCTGCTCTTAAGGGGACAGAGAGACCCTCTGCCTACCGGTCTCCTGCCGCCATTTCTGCCCCACCCACCTGGCCCTGGCCCCTGCTGGGACATAGGGTCCTCGGGCCTTGGGAATGATGAGGTGGGTGGGAGGCCAGGGCACAGAGCCCCCCCCTCAGGAACAGCCCCGCCTCGCACCTGCTGGCTCGGGGCACCTGCTGACCCTGAGCCTGCTCCTCACAAGCTCTAGTCACTTCCTCGAGAGGCTGAGCCCTCTAAAGCCTTTTTTTAAAAAAAGGGTTTTATTATTATTATTAATTATGTGGAACATGGGTACCATTATTTAAAGGTAATAAATTTTTATTTAAGGAATTTCCCGTGGTTATTATTTTTTTTTTTGTATTTTTTTGAAGCTGGAAACGGGGAGGCAGTCAGACAGACTCCCGCCTGCGCCTGACCAGGATCCACCCGGCACGCCCACCAGGGGGCGTCGCTCTGCCGCAACCAGAGCCATCCTAGCGCCCGAGGCAGAGGGCATGGAGCCATCCTCAGCGCCCAGGCCAACTTTGTTTCAATGGAACCTTGGCTGCGGGAGGGGAAGAGAGAGACAGAGAGGAAGGAGAGGGGGAGGGGTGGAGAAGCAGATGGGCGCTTCTCCTGTGTGCCCTGGCCGGGAATCGAACCCGGGACTTCTGCACACCAGGCCGACGCTCTACCACTGAGCCAACCGGCCAGGGCCAGGAATTTCCCGTGTTTTAAGTCCTTCCTCTGTCTTGGTTCCTCCCAAGTTTGAGTCCTAATTAGCCCCCCTTTTTTTTTTTTCTCAATCCAGTTGTCACGTCAGAGTCAGTCCTGTGGAACAGGAACAGACGTGACCATGTGGTCCCAAGCTACCTGCCTCTCTAGCCAGCTGGAAGGATTAGCTAGCTGCCGGACCAAGGACACCTGCAAGACTCCAGAGCTCTAAGCCAGCTATTAGAACCTCCCCGGTGACCGATGGCTCTTACAACATCACACATCGCTTGTGTTGTGTTTGTACTGGACAGCACTGACCTAGGCAGGCGATGAGAAGAAGGGTCAATGGAACGTCCCCGTAGGCCGAAGGCTGGCGACCTCGCGGGGAAAGGTCTGGGGTCCTGTCCGCAGCCAACGAGACGCTGCGTTCCAGAAGCCTTGGTAATTAAAACCTTTCCCTCTAAGCGGGTTGGCGCCGCGAGATCTGAAAGCCAGCCTAGAAACTCTGACACGATGAACTGCCTGCCACCCTTCTGCTCAGATAGAACCCCTCACGCTGAGCAGCAGCCCCTGCAGCTGCCCCTCGTTCAAGGACATGATTTCAAGGGCAAAAAGGTGTTTTAGAATATGGTCCCAGCCAGACCAGCAGTCATAAACAATTTGCTATAATTAGGATGAAGGCCACGGTCCAGGTGCTGTGGGAGCAGGTGGGATAGGACCCTGGCTGCCTGAGGTCCAGGAGGGCCCTCCCGGCAGGGGACACTGACCGAGGCCCTGGTAGAGGAGGAATGGGCACCGGGCTGAGGGCTGAGGGAAGGCCATGCAGAGGCCCGGGGGCAGCAAGGGGTTCTGAGGAGCTAGGAGGGCACAGGACTGGAACCCAGAACCCAGAGAAAAGATAAGCAGGTTGGAGTTGGGGCTGCCCGTGGCACTCTGCTGTGGGCCTTGTGCCGGAACTGGAGAGCCAATGAAATGGCCGATGACCTAGGCCTGGGCCACAGAACATTACGATTGTCTTGTCACACAGGATACACCCAGCTGAAATGAAAGTGACTTTCTTCAAAGTATATGTTTTGCTTCAGAACCATTTACTGCAAGAAAAGGCCGTCCACCCCCGCCCCGCCCCCCCATGAGGGAACTAGGCTTGTCCTGCCCCAAGATGTGGTCACACACCAGCTTGGTCCACACCTTCCTCACTGGCTGGCCCCAAAATCCCTCGACTCCTGTCAAAAACGGAGACTTATCCCTGTGAAAATATTGGAAATAGTCAGGGTGCGGGACCGGAACCCCCGGAAGGAGTGATGGCCTCCAGGTTAGCCAGCAGTTTTAGGCAGAAAAGGTTAATATAATTTCTTTCCAATTCTGGGTGACAGTTTCCCATCTGAGACCTATTCCAACATTACAACAACAATAACACCGTTTTCATAGCATTTACTGTGTTCTGGACGCTGATAAGCCCTTTACATGACCTCATAGCCGGTCTCTTGTGGTCACTTCCACTTGACCTATGGGGTTGTGGGCTTGGCAGGGTCAGGGCTCCTGACTGAGGGCATGCCAGGTCAGCGGTTCCAGGATTTTAGCCAGGCAACCGCACACCGTGGTTTACGCTTGTAACCTTCACGCAATCCTGACCTCTAATCCAGAATTCCTCCCTGAGGGGTCAAGTGTCCATGAGTAAAGCAGAGTCTCACTTGGGCTGGGCCTCTATCTGAAGGTGGGTATTTGGGACCCAACCTGCAGCTATAACTGGGAGACAGGTGGAAAAGGGTCAGGCCAGGGCAGGGCGATGCCCAGAGATCAGAGGTCTGGCTGACAGGCCCTCGGTGACAAGCCCAAGGAAGGGGGGGAGGAAGGAGGGAAGCTCCCTGAGTCCCCACCCCACCCTGTGCCAAAGCGCATGGAGAGGGCGTGAGAAGGGCGGAGGCGGGTTAAGGTCGGGTGAGCCCCGGGCACAGAAGAAAATATCGGGCCCTGTAATAAAAGAGAGAGAGAGAGAGGAAAAATAAAAATACATGTTAACCATATGTTTAAATAAATAAAAAATATTATGTACTATTCATGTTAAAACTGCACATAGGCGAGCCTGGCCTGGGGTGGCGCGGGGGATAAAGCGTCGACCTGGAAACACTGAGGTCGCTGGTTGGAAACCCTGGGCTTGCCTGGTCAAGGCACAAATGAGAGTTGATGCTTCCTGCTCCTCCCCACTTCTCTCTCTCTCTCTCTCTTTCTCATTTCTAAAAATAGAATAAATAAAGTCTTAAAAAAAAACTGCACATAAGAAACCAAACTAGCCTGACCAGGCGGTGGTGCAGTGGATAGAGCGTCGGACTGGGATGCAGAGGACCCAGGTTCGAGACCCCAAGGTCGCCAGCTTGAATGTGGGCTCATCTGGTTTGAGCAAAAAGCTCACCAGCTTGAACTCAAGGTCGCTGGCTCGAGCATGGGGTTACTTGGTCTGCTGAAGGCCTGCAGTCAAGATACATATGAGAAAGCAATCAATGAACAACTAAGGTGTTGCAACGCACAATGAAAAACTAATGATCGATGCTTCTCATCTCTCTCCATTCCTGTCTGTCTGTCCCTGTCTATCCCTCTCTCTGACTCTCTCTCTGTCTCTGTAAAAAAAGAAAAAAAAGAAACCAAACTTGGTGTCATTAGAAAAAGTGTCAAGTTGGGGTTTTACGGGGCCCTTCAGAATTCAGGGCCCGGTGCGCCCGCGGTTAAATCTGCCTCTGGAGATGGGGTGGGAATTCCAGCAGAAACCCCGGTTGGATGGCTCGGTTGGTTGGGGCGTCTTCCCAGAGCTTTGATTCCTCAGTCCGGGTGCATACAGAACAACCCGATGTCCCTGCCTCTCTCAAAAAAAAAAAAAAAAAATTAAAAAAAATTTTTAAAAAAAGGGGAAAAGAAAGAAAAGATAGAAACAGAAGCCAAATCACCCGTCCAGCAAACACCTCGGTCTGTTGGCCATTTGGATGAATTTTTGAAATCCTTGATTCAATTCAGCAAAACTGGCTTGGTTGGATCCCCAGGCTGAAGCCTAAAGGAGGCCAGAAATGATCAAGGCATTTACAGTGTAGAAGCCGGGAGAGAAGCGGGGCGGTGGAGACAGACGCAGCCTGTGATGCAAACTGTTCTCGCCACCATTCCAGGGCTCCCTCCCTGGCCGCGTTCTTCCCCGCGGAAACGGGAACCGGTGATGCGGGCTGCACTGCGGCAGCTGCAGTTCACAGCGTGGCCACGGGGTGGCGCCGGAGGACCAGGCCTGGCTGGTGGCCGCCTGGCTGGCTGCTGGACCGCGCCTGCCTCGTGTTAGGGTCCCATGCTGATGTTCGCAGCCACTGGCATCTCTTTCTGACTCTCTGTACGTTCTGGAAACTTCGGTGGGCAGGGCCTGGGCTAGGTGCTGAGGGGCCCACAGCGAATGAGGGTTGAGTTCATGGATGAATCACGTTAGCCTTAACTCCCACCTAAAAGAGCACGTTAGGCTGGGGGCGGGGAGGGGACCCAGAGACAGACCGCCGTCCTACATGGGCCTGGCTAGGGCGCAATGCAGACCCTGCCAGACCTTCTGGTGGGTCCCTGTTCTCACGGAGTTTCCATTGCTGTGGGGTCCCATGCACGCTCCCTGTCCCCCTCCTTCACAAGGCACTCCATAGAAAGAAAGAGTAAGAAATGTCAATTTGCCTGACCTGTGGTGGCGCAGTGGATAAAACGTTGACCTGGAACACTGAGGTCACCGGTTCAAAACCTTGGGCTTGCCTGACCTGTGGTGGCGCAGTGGATAAAGCATCAACCTGGAAATGCCGAGGTCGCCGGTTTGAAGCCCTGGGCTTGCCTGGTCAGGGAGCATATGGGAGTTGATGCTTCCAGCTTCTCTCCTCTCTCTCCCCCCCCCCCTCTGTCTCTCCCTCTCCTCTCTAAAATGAATAAATAAAAAATAAAATAAGTTTAAAACATACACACACACACACACACACACACACACAAAAAAAAACAACCCTGGGCTTGCCTGGTCAAGGCACATATGGGAGTTGATGTTTCCTGCTCCTCCCCCCTTTCTTTCTTTCTCTCTCTCTCTCCCCTCTCTAAAATGAATAAATAAATTAAAAAATATATATCTAAAAAAAAAAGAAATGTCAATCTGTGATGTTCACACTTTAGAGAGAATGACAAGTGCCATTTTAACAACCGGTTTGCCAAACTCAACAAAAAATTAGGTATTGGTTCTGCTGAACCAGTGCACACTGGCTAAATCCCACCATGTGGAGAGACCCCATTCTGGGCCTCATTTTCTACATCTGCAGAATATAGAGTTCGGGTCCTGGCCGGTTGGCTCAGTGGTAGAGTGTCAGCCTGGCGTGTAGATGTCCTGGGTTCGATTTCCGGTCAGGGCACACCAGAGAGGCGATCGTCTGCTTCTCCACCCCTCCCCCTCTCCTCTCTCTCTCTCTCTCTCTCTCTCTCTCTCTCTCTCTTCCCTTTCTACAGCCATGGCTCGTTTGGAGCAAGTTGGCCCTGGGCGCTGAGGTTGGCTCCATGGCCTTGCCTCAGGTGCTAAAATAGCTCAGTTGACGAGCAACAGCCCCAGGTGGGCAGAGCATCGCCCCCTAGTGTGCATGCCAGGTGGATCCTGGTCTGGGCATATGTGGGATTCTATCTCTCTGCCTCCCTGCTTCTCACCTCAGAACAAAGAAGAGAATATGGAGTTTGGGGAAGAAGAGATGTGAGGGCGGGGGCATGGGAGGCAAGGGAGCCGGTGGAAGGCCGGCTTCTCCTCAGTCAGCTGTTCCGCTTCCAGCTTGAAGCTGCTGCTGCTTGGAGCCCGGGGTGGAGGGAGACGAGCCACCCTTGGAGTATGTAAAGCCAGTAATCAGGGCCAGGGCCACTATCACAGCAGCCCGGCCCATGCAGGTTCGCATTGGATTCGGACAGTCGGTAAAGAAACCATGGAGCCAAAAACTGGTGGGCCATAGCCTTTAATCTAGCTTGCACCCGGCGGGCAAGTAAAAATACACACTGGGCTCCAAAACCCAGTCACACTCAGTGCTCACAAAGCCACTGACTTATCCGAGTTTCCTAGAATCAAAGGTTTCTAGCTCACCAGCCTTATTTCCCTCAGTTCCCCATCTTCTTCCTTATCCCAGATACAAACTCTGTACAAACTGGCATCTCACTCAGCACTCCGCCATCTTGGCTGCTTCTCCTGGCCTCCTCCACGTGGCCTCCTTTAGCTGCTGGCTCTACTCTCTCCGCTCTCTCATGCTAACCTCAGGAACCAAGCGGCAAGTTCCCGTTCTACCCCTATTTTATAGTGTAGCTTCACAACCTTTAATCCAATATACAAAATAGGGTAGTCTCTAATACAAAGTCACTTCTCTGAGGCATGATTGGATTGTACCGCCCTACAGTAAAAGGGTGGGAAAGGCTTAATCCCAAAACCAAGCCCCAGGTTACAACGATCTCCAACACACATTAATATCACCTGGGCGATGGCCTCTTTAACAAAGTGAGCATAATACATTTTATCTGCCCAACAGAGTAGAATGACTGGTCTTCCTTCTTTTACACAATCACATTTAAAAATAAAAAAAAATAAAAAAGGAAAGAAAACTAGAGGAAAAGCGTAACAGGTCACCAGATTGCAGAACTTTGTGCAATCACCATCCCCTTGTCGAAGGAGCTGTCCCCAAGGACAGTCCCCTGCAGACCATAGAGGAAGGCTTGGTGTTGAGACAGACCTGGTTCAAATCCTGGCTCTGCCACTTGTGCATTGTGTAAAGGTTTTAACCTCTCTGAGACTCCTTCCTTCTGTCAGCGAGGAGCAAGAACGGTCACCATAAGCTTCTTGGGGAACACACATTCCCCAAGAGAAGGGCTGTAAAATGCTTCAAAGTAACAAACGTCCAAACCTATAAGAATTACTATGAGTTCCTTTTTTTTTTTTTTAATGAGTCAATTTGAGCCAACTTGACGACAATTGCAGGGAAGCAAAATCTCAAGGGACTTTTTTTCAAATGCTTTTTAAAATGGCAGTTTTGACGCTGGCTGGTTGGCTCAGTGGAGACCGGAGAAATCTCTGGGATTGGATAAAAAGTAAAAGAAATAGACACATACTTATAAAGGCTGGTCAAGGATAGTTAACAGTTAACAAGTAACATGATAATAATAACAATGAGGGGATTTGTGGTCTCTGCTCTGGTGAAGTGGTTGTAAGGGGGATGGGAGGGGGAAGGAAATTATTTTCATCTTCCAAAGGTGTGTTATCTTCCCCGCACAAAAGACAACAGGCTTCATTAAGGTTAAGATTGACCTTTGTTAGGGAAAAATACTGCCCTAGGACCCGCTTGCCATGAACTGATTTCAGGTAGAAAGCTTTCATTTCAGACCATCCTGTGTGGTTACTCAGGTCTCTGAGCTTCTAAGGCTGCCATGGAGCCCCCGACCCCCTGAATTTGTCAGGTTTAGTATGTCACCCTTTTTCGTCCACAGTGCCCAGCCCAGGACCTGGCCCTGTGGGCAATGGGTAACATAAGCCCCCCCACAACCCCAATCTGGTTAAGCCTGTTTGTCTTTCAAGGTCCAGTGCCTTCTCGGTGAAGGCTTTCTGAAAATCTAGATAAGAGTGAAAATTGCAAACACAATTAGCATACCAGAAACAGTGTGCCTCTGTCATAAAACAGCACATTTATCATCATGTCCATTTCATAAGCACAGAGAGATTCAGCCACTTGTCCAAAGTCACACAGCAAGTAAGCGGTAAAGCCAGGATTTGGACTCTACTCGGTGTGGCTGATATCTGTGGATTTGCCTATTCTGGATATTTCCATATAAAATAAAGATTAAAGCATGCAACATGTAATGTTTTTGTATCTGACTTCTTTCACTCGGCATAATGTCTTCACACTTAGTGCACGCTGCCGTGTGCGCGTGTATGTACGTACTCACTCCTTGTGGTCACACAACACTCCGTTGTACGGACGTGCCACGCTTTGTTTCTCTGGCCATCTGTTGGTGGACATTTGGGCTGTTTCCACTTTGGGCTGTTGTGATGAGTACTGCTACGAAGACCTGTGTACAAGCTTTTGTTTGAACACCTGCTTTAAATTCTTTTTTTGGTGTAAGAGCCAGGAGGGAGTTTCTGGGTCATGTGGTAATTCTGTGTTTTAACTTCTTGAGGAAAAGGCAAGACTGGGGGCTGTTTCTGCCCACTTCTTGGGCTTGTAGCCGAAGACAGAGATGATGAAGCGAATGGTTTTGCAACGCTGTGGACGTCTTGCCAACGGGAACACAGCAAAACACCACGACTCAACTTTCACAATCATCTCCCTGCCCTCCCTGCCCTCCCGGGCGAGTCGTCTCGCTGGAGCCAGCCAGGCTCTTTCCCAAGCTTCCCTCCCCTCCCACCCGACCTCCTCCTGGCACGGCAGTCCTGTGGGGCCTGACACTGCAAGGGTCCCCTCCAGGGATGGAGTGAGAGTGTCAACACCCCTTCTGACTTGAGACCAACACAGCCAGGCCAGGATGTTTGGACTCTGGGGTCCCACAGCAAGGGTGTCAGAGGTCCCCCGACCGTTCCACACGCTGCCCGGAATGCAGCTGAAGGCTCACAGGCTGCAGGTGGCAGAGACAGAAGGCAAAAGACTGGGAGGGGGGGGGTGCCTCGTGCCGGGAGCCTGCAGGCTCAGTCGTGGACTCGGCAGTCACACGGCACTTACTGCACCTGAGGGGCTGCCCCCGCATTGAGGACGCCGTGCTGGGCGAGAGGGTTAGCTCCTGCATCACTGGCAAGGCCCCTGGCTCAAAAATTATGAAGAATTCCCTGCCGAGCCCTGGTCTCTGCTCTCAGGCAGCAGGCAAGCTACAGTGCCATTGCTACCCAGTGCAAGGGCAGCAGGGGCCGCTAATAAAGGAATTCCTTTTTCTTTTTTAAAAATTTATTTATTTTTTATTACAGAGACAGAGAGAGTCAGAGAGAGGGATAGACAGACAGGAACGGAGAGATGAGAAGCATCAATCATCAGTTTTTCATTGCGACACCTTAGTTGTTCATTGATTGCTTTCTCATATGTGCCTTGACCGCGGGCCTTCAGCAGACTGAGTAACCCCTTGCTCGAGCCAGCGACCTTGGATCCAAGCTGGTGAGCTTTTTACTCAAACCAGATGAGCCTGCGCTCAAGCCGGCGACCTTGGGGTCTCGAACCTGGGTCCTCGGCATCGTAGTCCAACGCTCTATCCACTGCGCCACAGTCCGGTCAGGCAGGAATTCCCTTTTCAATCACTTCTTACAGTTGACATCCATCTCTATGTGAGGTGCTCAGCTAAGCCTGGCCCTGCAGGGTCCTGCGGGGCCCGGCTTTTATTACAACTGTAGTCGACATGGTGACTGCTAGTGTTCACATGCCTTCATTCTCCCCACATAGCTGCAGTTTTCTCTACACTGTGAGCCTCTGGGGAGCTCTCCTGCCCTCCCACCCCCAGCCCAGTCTGAACTGGCAACATAGCAGATGCTCAATAAATGTTTGTTGATTTGATGTTAAATTTAACTGGGGAGAGTAGGGTGGTTACTCTAAGGACTAGAAGTAGAATCGCCGTATGATCCGGCAATTCAACTTCTTGGGCATACACCTGTGAGATTGTGATTCATAATAAGGAATGTACATTTAAGCCCTGGCTGGTTGGCTCAGTGGTAGAGCATCGACCCAGCATGTGGAAATCCCGGGTTGGATTTCTGGTCAGGGCACACAGGAGAAGCGGCCATCTGCTTCTCCACTCCTTCCTTCTCTCTCTCTCTCTCTGTTCCTCTACTGCAGCCATGGTGTGAACGGTTCAACCAAGTTGGCCCCAGATGCTAAGGATGGCTCCATGGCCTCGCTTCAGGCACTAGAATAGCATGGTTGCCAAGCAATGGAGCAGTGGCCTCTGATGGGCAGAGCATCGCCCAGTAAGGGGCTTACCGGGTGGATCCTGGTCAGGGCACAGGTGGGAATCTGCCTCTGCCTCCCCACCTCTCACTTAATAAAAAAAAAGAAAAGAAAAAAGGCCCTGGCCGGTTGGCTCAGTGGTAGAGCGTCGGCCTGGCGTGCAGGAGTCCCGGGTTCGATTCCCGGCCAGGGCACACAGGAGGGGCTCCCATCTGCTTCTCCACCCCTCCCCCTCTCCTTCCTCTCCGTCTCTCTCTTCCCCTCCCGCAGCCAAGGCTCCATTGGAGCAAAGATGGCCCGGGCGCTGGGGATGGCTCCATGGCCTCTGCCCCAGGCGCTAGAGTGGCTCTGGTCGCAGCAGAGTGATGCCCCAGATGGGCAGAGCATCGCCCCCTGGTGGGCGTGCCGGGTGGATCCCGGGCGCATGCGGGAGTCTGTCTGACTGCTTCCCCATTTCTGGCTTCGGAAAAATACAAAAAAAAGAAAGAAAGAAGAAAGAAAAAAGAAAGAAGGAAATATGCATTTGGTTTTCAACCATTTCTAGCACAGGTCTTTAAACTCCTTGGAATTTCCTATATGGTAAGAGAGACAAAGGTGTCATTTGTTACGGTAATGAGGTGACTTTTGGACACACACCCCACCACCTAAGAATGGAGCCTGGTTGCCAGTAAAACTAACTCATCCCACTCTCTTTAAAAATTTTATTTTTGCCCCTGGCTGGTTGGCTCAGTGGTAGAGTGTCAGCCTGGTGTGCAGGAGTCCCAGGTTCGATTCCCGGCCAGGGCACACAGGAGAAGCGCCCATCCGCTTCTCCACCCCCCCCCTCTCCTTCCTCTCTGTCTCTCTCTTCCCCTCCCGCAGCCAAGGCTCCATTGGAGCAAAGTTGGCCCGGGCGCTGAGGATGGCTCCGTGGCCTCTGCCTCAGGCGCTAGGATGACTCTGGTTGCAACAGATCGACGCCCCAGATGAGCAGAGCATCGCCCCCTGGTGGGCATGCTGGGTGGATCCTGGTCAGGCGCATGCAGGAGTCTGACTGCCTCCCCGTTTCCAACTTCAGAAAAATACAAAACAAAACAAAAAATTTTATTTTTATTTAAAAATATTTTTCCAGCCCTGGCCAGTTAGCTCCGTTGCTTAGAGTGTTGTCCCATAAGCCAAGGTTGAGGGCTCAATACCCGGTCAGGGTACATATAAGAATCAACCAGTGAACGCATGGATGAGTGAAACAGCAAACTGATGTCTCTCTCTCTCTCTCTCTCTCTCTCTCTCCCTTCCAGTTTCTCTAAAGTCAATAAAAAAATACATATTAAAATATTTCTTTAAATAATTTTTCAATTGCAATTGACATTCAGTATTATATTATTAGGGTTAGGGGTACAGCATAGTAGTTATACATTTATAAAATTTACGAAGTGATTCCACCAATGCATCTAGTACCCGTCTGACACCATCAATAGTTGTTACAATATGACGGATTTATAATACCTATTCTGTACTTGCTTTCCCTGTGACTGTTTTGTAACTAGTTTGGTCTTGTCCGTAGCGTCTTGATCCACCTGCTGGCAGGATGCCCTAACTGCAAGCCAAGTACTAGGATTTCTTCTAGGCCTCTAGGTGGCCAGAATGAGAATTTAGTGAGCCTGGTTTAGGGCTGTGCTAGGAATGCACAAGCCTCTCTCTGTCGCTCTCTCTCTCTCTCACAGCCACTTGACTCATGGCTGCCGGCTTCTCGGCTGACGTCACAGGGTCCTGTGAGGTGAAGAGATGCTTTGCTTTGGTTCAGTTTAGTCCCCGCAGGGAAAGCGACTAGACGGACCGGAAAAATCTGCTCCCCGTGCCCACAGCTGGCGCATTATCTTCTCTTTGACTTCTGTCTGCAGGAACAAAATAAACAGAGGTTCAGGGGAAACAAACACAAGAAGGGGGAGGGTGAAGCGTGATCAGCTGCTCAGCAGGAGGCCCGTTTGGGGCTGAAGTCCTCCCCCCCTCCCCCAACCCCTTCCCTCACTCCAGCCCCGAAATCACAAACAACCCCTTGGCTCGGGTCCCTAGGGAGCCTCTGACCAGCACCGCCCCCCTTTTTGACACAGAAAACGCAATTAGACATGCACAAGTGGCTTGTGAAGTAAACACCAGGCTGGCCACTGGGCACGCCAGCTCTCGGAGAGTTCCACAAGCGGCTTTCTCGGGAAAACATCATCGCGAGGGCTCATTAGGGGTGATCATGGCTAATAACAGAGAGAACATTGTGTTTTGGTTACAAGCCCTCAGCTAGTGCCAGACCACCAGGGAAGCAAGAGAGGAGAGCGCACATGTGTGCGTGTGCGTGTGTGTGCATGCGTACGTGTGCGCGTGTGCGTGTGTGTGTGCGCGTGCACGCACTTCAGGGGGGAGAAGCCAGAGAAGACAAATTGCTGTGAACATTGAGGTCCCACCCACCTCCAGCATCCTGTGACTTTAGGAAAGTTACCAACTCGCAGAGCCCGGTCGTGTTGCCTATAAAATGAGGGTAACCATCGGAACCTCCCTCTTCCGGGCGTGCTGATTACAGGAGATGTCGCGAGTACCACACGTGGCCCAGGCCCACGGCACCACCGTCAGGACTCGGTCGACACTGGCTGTTATTATAAGAACAAGCTGCGTGCGTCTGGTCCATTAAGAGCCGCTTTCAGAGGCTTGTTTGTAAATGCCTGTGCAGGAGCAGCCGGCTGCTAAAAAAAGAAAGTAGTCTTGACCCTCACAGAGCTCCGTCGCTGCAGGGACTCGGAGGAAAGACTCATTTTGGGCAGGGTCAGCTTGATGCTGGAACGTTTGGGACCAGCCAGGAGGAAGCGGTGGCTGTTTTCAGATCTGTTGCTTCCTAATCGCTGTCTGCCTCCTCCTGCTTGGTGGGCTGCAGACAGCAGGGTACAGTCGCCGGTCCAGTTATGGGTCTAATAGAGGTGAAACCCGCCCTGCGCTGGCTCCTTACTGCCTCAACCCCATTGTTTTCCGTGGTGGCGACAGAATTCCACATGGAACCGAAGCAACCAGAGAACAAGCAAAACTTGGCCCTGGCCAATTGGCTCAGGGGTAGGGCATTGGTTTGGCATATGGGTGTCTCGAGTGTGACTCCTGGTCAGGGCACACAGGAGAAGCGCCCATCTGCTTCTCCCACCTCTCCCCCTTCCCCTTCTCTTTCTCTCTCTTCTCCTCCTGCAGCCATGGCTCCACTGGTTCAAGCACATCGGCCCCAGGCCCTGAGGATGGCTCCTTGGAGCCTCTGCCTCAGGAGCTAAAAATAGCTGAGGGTTGCCCAGTGGATCCCAGTCAGGGGACATTTGGGAGTCTGTCTATCTCCCCACCTCTCGTTTGGAAAAGAAGAAAAGAAAAAGAAAACAAGTAAAACTCCACAAAAAGGAGACTTTCTATTGTCTCATGTAACTGGAGAGAATAAAAACGGGTCTGCCAGGCTGGTGTTCCCTTCTCTCTCTCCCTCTCCCTCTCCCTCTCTCTCTCTCCCTCTCTCTCTCTCCCTCTCTCTCTCTCTCCCTCTCTCTCTCTCTCTCCCTCTCTCTTTCCCTCCCTCTCCCTCCCTCTCTCTCTCTCTCCCTCTCTCTCTCTCCTTCTCTCTCTCTCTCTTTCTCTCTCTCTCTCCTGTCCTTCCTCACTCTCCGGCAGCTTCAAGCAGACACCGTACATTCTCAGCTCGTGGTTTCAGATTCAGAGACAGCCTCACTCTCTCCCAGAACCCACACGCTGAACGTCACGGAAGGATCCTGACGGCCTTGCTCCATCCCTCGCCCCCTCCTTGGATATTTCCGGGCAGGGTAATGAGGCGCCAACCTTGGCCAGACCTGGGTCCCATGCCCACCCCTGCAGCCAGAGGAGGGTGTGACCAGCAACCCCGCAGGACCCCCGTGGGATGAGGACATGTGGCAGACAACACCGCCGGCACCGGTGAGTCTCTCCGGGCAGAGAGTGCGCAAGACTCCCAGCACTGAGCGAGCAGGTGCAGCCTTCATCCTGGGCCCTTCACCCAGTCAGGCTTCAAATGGCTGGTCCGGCACACTGTGAAGGGCCAGCCTGCTTCCTTGCATTTGAGAGCTCAGACGTATCTAACTCGTCTTGACTCAAATCGCGAAGACTGCGTGCTCCTGAGCGGGGCTAACCGATATGGCACTGTGGTAGCAGCTCCAAACCTTGTCTTCCGACTGATGTCTATGTTCTGGAGTGGTCCCCTCCCCACCGGGGAGGACTCACCCAGAAACCGATAGGAGATTGCAGAAATGACTTCAAGGCTAGATCACAAAAGACGTTGTGGCTTCTGCTTTGCTTTCCTTGGACCATTCTGTAGAAGCCAGTGCTATGAAGGCCTCCCACCAACAGCCAGCACTCACGAGCCCGGCACATGGGTGAGCCACCCGGGAAGGGGCTCCCCAGCCCCAGTCCCGTCCTCAGACACAGCATCTTCATGAGAAAGCCCAAGCCAGAACCACCCAGCTAAGCCTCTCCTGATTTCCTGACCCACAGAGACTGTATGAGATGATAAATATTCATTGTTGTTTCAAGCCACTCAGTTCCGGGGTAGTTTGTTACACAGCAGTAGGTAACTAATACAGGGATACAGTTACGGTCTCCTCCTGACTTCAGAGGGACAGAGTCACTTGCGAAGTTTCCTCAGACGGTGTTGAAAGCACCTCCCAATAACCCTGTTAGTGAGTGTTACACAATGTAACCCTCACAGCTCACAAGTACAATCATGCTGACGCTCCGGGGCCGCTCCTACTGCCTCAAAACTGAATTTTCAGATTTTAAAAAATCCTGTCTACACTTGCACTTTCCCTCCCACACTAGATAGAGAAGGAGTCAAGATCTGGACAGAAAGGTGTCTTCAAGGGTGTATCAGTTGCTTTCTGTGCTAAAAAGCAAGTTGGCACATGCCTTGATTATCACAGAGCATGACCGTACAAAATCCCGAACCCCGACAAAATCCTCCGGGTGGGCTTCTGGCTGAAGCAATGCCTCCCCTGGCATGTGAGCAGAATCCTAGGAGGTCCCATTATGGGCTGTTTGAATCAAGGAAGTTGCATCAAGAGGTAGATGCTGAGCAGGCTCTTCAAATGCCCACTGCACTGTGATACCCAACACACCCCTGGGCACCTCCGCCCCATCCCTCTGCTAGGCTCTCCACATTTTCCGGTCATCTGAGCCCAACGCTACTTTTTCAGACGAGCCTCCCTCACTCTCCTACAAAAACCCTCAATTACTCAGCGGCCAACAAGGTGCCCCCCCCGCCCCCCCAGAGAGCCTCCTGGGCACGTTTCTGGTCCTCGTGCAGCCACTCCTGCGTCCTTGGCCACACCCCCTGATGGTCTAGATATTACCATTCACGAGCTTTTCCGGGAAACTTTCCAAAGTACTCTGTCTTCCAGTGATTAAAAGACGTGCCCTGCATTTTAGCACTTGCCTGGTGTACCAGCCAGCACTCTGCAAGTTACGGAAAACCCAACACACACCGGCTCACGTGGCCTGGTGGCTCTGGGCTCAGGCGTGTCCTCAGGACTCCGCTCATCTTCCCTGCTCTTAGGCTCTGGTCTCCCGGGAGTGTCCTGCGATGGCAGGGCAAGGGGACCAACCGTCCCCCAGGGCCGTGTGGACTGCTAGGAAGGCTCATCTGAAAAACAGCCAACAGTCTACTTTTTTTTTTTACTGTCAGGTGCTACCCTGTCTCTGGGGTGGGGTGGGGGGAGGGGTGTCTTTGACTCTTCAAGGTCAGGGTTCAGTTTTTATGCTCTGATAGCAGAGAGTAAGTAGACATGGTCCCCTCATCCTGCCTTCCACTTGCATACCTTCTTCTTTGACAGGGAGAGCTCATCACAGCCAGAAGTGATAATCCCTTCTGTGGAGCTGGTCTTCTCTCTTTGACTGTCACCCATCGGCCAGCTCTGCCTGAGATCAAAGGACACCAATCACCAGTTGCCATGTTTCCCCTCCCAGCCTCCTTTCCCTCTGGCCCACAGTCACCAGTGGGAGGCCTGGAGGCGCAGGGCTGTCGTCCAGGGAAGAGGCAGGCTCCTGTCGTGTCTGGCTTGGTGCAGGACCAAAGTCACTCTCAATCAGAATGTTGGGCAGATAAAATATATTATGCTCACTTTGTTAAAGATGGCGCTGCCCACGTGGAGGCCATCACCCAGGTGATATTAATGTGTGTTGGGGGTGGGCTGTGGGCAGGCAGAATCCTTGTAGCCTGGGGCTTGGTTTTGGGATTAAGCCTTTCCCACCCTTTTGATGTGGGGTGGTACAATCCCATCATGCCCCAGTTAAGTGAATCTGTATTAGAGACTTCCCTATTTTGTATAGTGGATTAAAGGTTATGAATCTACACTATAAAATGGGGGCAGAACGGGAGCTTGCGCTCTTGGTTCCTGAGATTAACATTAGAGGAGAGAGCAGAGAGGAGAGCAGAGAAAGGCCACGTGGAGGAGGCCAGGAGAAGCAGCCAAGATGGCGGAGTGTTGAGTGAGAAGCCAGTTTGTGCAGAGTTTGTGCAGAGAGAAGGAAGGAGATGGGGAACTGAGGAGAATAAGTCTGATGAGCTAGAAACCTTTGATTCTAGGAAACTCGGATAAGTCAGTAGCTTTGTAAGCACTGAATGAGTGGGTTTTGGAGCCCAGTGTGTGTTTTTACTTGCCCGCCGGGTGCAAGCTAGGATTAAAGATGATGGCCCACCAGTTTTTGGCTCCGTTGTTTCTTTACCGACTGTCCGAATCCAATGCGAACCTGCATGGGCCAGGCGGCTGTGATGGTGGCCGTGCCTACTGGCTTTACACAGACCCAGCTACCTTTGGGTAAAAACCTGCCATCTACCTCGTTTTCCCTCACCTAAAATAGCCACTTCCTTACTGGAAGATGCAGGGTGGTCAGAAGCCAAGAAGAGGATGTGGTCAGCCATCCAGAGACGGTCCAGTTTGGAAACATTCCTGGAAAGGTCAATGCTGACATCAGTCAAGCATCAGACAAGGTACTTCCGGCTGGCCGTTCACCCAGCGCAAACGGCATGGTGAGGAACATCAAAACAGGGGCCAGTGAACCTCACATAAATCAGTCGCGGAGACTCGGTGGAGTGTGACTTCCCTCTGGAAGAATCTGTTTTGCAGATAATGTGGATGCCCGCCGTTCCATCGCACGTCAGAAACGGGTGACAGAGAGCCGGACCCTGTCGGGTCGTATTTAATGGGCTCTTTTTAAGACAATATGTTGTTTCCTTCACAGTCTCATGAGCAACCTCAAAACGCAAAGACACGGGCAGAGCACGGTTTTTGTTTTTTGTTTTTTAATTTATTTTTTCTTTCATTTTTCTGAAGCTGGAAACAGGGAGAGACAGTCAGACAGACTCCCGCATGCGCCCGACCGGGATCCACCCGGCACGCCCACCAGGGGCAACGCTCTGCCCACCAGGGGGCGTTGCTCTGCCCATCCTGGGCGTCGCCATGTTGTGACCAGAGCCACTCTAGCGCCTGGGGCAGAGGCCACAGAGCCATCCCCAGCGCCCGGGCCATCTTTGCTCCAATGGAGCCTTGGCTGCGGGAGGGGAAGAGAGAAACAGAGAGAAAAGCGCGGCGGAGGGGTGGAGAAGCAAATGGGCGCTTCTCCTGTGTGCCCTGGCCGGGAATTGAACCCAGGTCCTCCGCCAGAGCACGGTTTTGAGGTGCCTGCCCTCGCACGCAGTCCTGTCGCTCGGTCCCCAGGCCAGTACGGTTCCCATCTGAGGAGGCCTGTTCCAGGTGGGACGTCCTTGAGGAGGCAGACAACGCCCTTTCCTAAACCAGGGAGGAGGGCTGGCTGCAGCCAGAGGTGCGTTCAGATCAGCCTCGCCTCGACACCTCCTGGCCCCCGGGCAAGACGGGTACAGCTCAGGGGCCACCCCCCACCTCCAGTCTCTCGTCAGGCTTCTTGGGAGCTGCCACCAAGGACGATTCACACTTGCTGCACTGCTGAGGGCTCTCAGCCTATGATGCTGAGGAAACTGAACAGTTTTCTGGGATCCAACCGTCTCCTCCCAGGTCCCGGATGATCTCCCTGTCCCTGTGCTGGCTGCACCTCCAGGCAGGAGGGGGTGTGCTCTGTGCCCTCACCTGCCCTGCCCCGCCCCGTGTGGGCGAGGAGGCAGCTGGCAAGGCTGGGGTGGGGTGGGGGGGTTGGGTACGGAAGGGGGATGGTCAAGGCTCATCGGAGTATGGGAGCGTGAACCTAATTCAAGAGAGGGGTTTGGCCCTGGCTGGTTGGCTCAGCAGTAGAGCATCTGCCCTGCATGTGGAAGTCCTGAGTTTGATTCCCAGCCAGGACACACAGGAGAGGCGCCCATCTGCTTCTCTACCCCTCCCCCTCTCCTCTCTCTCTGTCTCTCTCTTCCCTTCCCACAGCCAACGCTCCATTGGAGCAAAGTTGGCCCGGGCGCTGAGGATGGCTCTGTGGCCTCTGCCTCAGGTGCTAGAATGGCTCTGATTGCGGCAGAGCGACGCCCCGGAAGGGCAGAGCATCGCCCCCTGGTGGGCATGCCAGGTGGATCCCAGTTGGGCGCATGTGGGAGTCTGTCTCTCTGCCTCCCTGCTTCTCATTTCGGAAAAATAAATAAATAAATAAAGAAAGAAAGAAAGAAAGAAAGAAAGAAAGAAAGAAAGAAAGAAGAGAGAGGAGGGGTTTGGAGGGCAGGATTACAGGAGGAAGGGGGCAGGAAGAGTGCATATTTTTTTCCTGGAAGGTCATTGGACCCATTGGAATCCTTAACCACAGCAGGAGAGCCCTTCAGCCTCCAGGACTCCCAAGGCCTCTCTGGGAGGGGACACTGGGGGGTTCAGCAGCTGATCTCAGTCCGGGCCTTATTCCTGAGCAAGGGGGAAGGGCTGCCACCCCACGTTCTCAAGACATGACTCCAGGCTCCCGGCATCAGTGTCCCCTGGAGAGAATGGGTCTCCTGGGTCAACATCGGTAGGGGTGGAAGGGACCCTAGGGACCCGACCCGGGTGTTTCTCCCTCTGGACTCAAAGTGTGGGCTTGGGCTACCAATGTGGGTGTAATAAAGTACTGCACCCCAGATTCTGAAAGGCACCGTACCTCATTTCATTGAGTTCATGTAGAGACAGTCCAGATGAATTTTGAAGAGTTTTATTAGAGGAGAAGATTTATTAATATGCCGGCCACATATGGCTGACACGGGTCATCTGCAAGCCCAAACCGTGCAGTCTCAAAAATAGTTCAGGGGCTGCTTATATACCCTTGATCACACACGGGCGGGGGAGAGCATGACATCATGGTATAGGCTGGCAACATTTGTTTAGGGGATACACAGAAACATTAAGACTGTCAAGGTAACACAATTAAAGATATTTACAAATCTTTCAGGGTTCCTCTTTCCTCACTAGCCTAGAGGTATTTTACCCTCAAGATTCCAAGAAAGGAGGAGTAACTACAGTCAATAGGTGGTATGCCTGCTATTCAAAGAGAAGAAGTTTCCAGGTTAACCTTTATTTTAGATTTAAAACTGAATAACCCATTGTTCTTGCAAGCCAGAAACTTCTACATTCTTCTCCCTCCCCTCCCCAAAGGAAGGACAGAACAGACAGACGGGAACAGAGAGAGATCAGAAGCATCAATCATCAGTTTTTTGTTGCGACACCTTAGTTCAGGGGTTGGGAACCTATGGCTCGCGAGCCAGATGTGGCTCTTTTGATGGCTGCATCTGGCTTGCAGACAAATCTTTAATAATAAAAAAAATAACGTTAAAAATATAAACCGTAGAGCGTCGGCCTAGCGTGCGGAGGACCCGGGTTCGATTCCCGGCCAGGGCACATAGGAGAAGCGCCCATTTGCTTCTCCACCCCTCCGCCGCGCTTTCCTCTCTGTCTCTCTCTTCCCCTCCCGCAGCCAAGGCTCCATTGGAGCAAAGATGGCCCGGGTGCTGGGCATGGCTCTGTGGCCTCTGCCTCAGGCGCTAGAGTGGCTCTGGTCGCAATATGGCGACGCCCAGGATGGGCAGAGCATCGCCCCCTGGGGGGCAGAGCACCGCCCCTGGTGGGTGTGCCGGGTGGATCCCGGTCGGGCGCATGCGGGAGTCTGTCTGACTGTCTCTCCCTGTTTCCAGCTTCAGAAAAATAAAAAAGAAAAAAAAAAAAAAAATATATATATATATAAACCATTCTCATGTATTACAATCCATTCATTTCCTACTGCTCATGTTCATGGTTGCAGGTGGCTGGAGCCAATCACAGCTGTCCTCCAGGACAACACCAAATTTTTATTGGATAATGCTTAACGTAAACGGGTCGTTGTATGGCTCTCACAGTATTACATTTTAAAATATGTGGCGTTCATGGCTCTCTCAGCCAAAAACATTTTCGACCCCTGCCTTAGTTGTTCATTGATTGCTTTCTCATTCGTGCCTTGACCACGGACCTTCAGCAGACCGAGTAACCCCTTGCTCGAGCCAGCAACCTTGGGTCCAAGCTGGTGAAGAACTCTTTGCTCAAACCAGATGAGCCCGCGCTCAAGCTGGCAACCTTGGGGTCCCGAAACTGGGTCCTTCCGCATCCCAGTCCGACACTCTATCCAGAATATTAATATCAATTTTTAGCTTTTGGTTACAACACTACAACATGGGCATCACCTGAGAACTTTCTAGAAATGCAAACTGTCAGGCCTCACTCAACCTACTCACTTGGAATCTGCATATTAAATATCCCCTGACTTCCCCGCCCCCCCGCTACCCCCCTCCCCTCCTTGGCACTTCTACTCAGGAGAGGTCGAGCTCAGGAGGTAGAGAATCCTGGTCCTGGCTCCAGGAAGCCGTCTCCAAGGGGAGCCGACCATGAGCCTGGCAGTGAACAAGGACTACTATGTTTAGGTATTAGATCAGGAGTCTCGACAGACAGATCCAGGCTTTAATTCAGCCTCTCGGCTGCTATGTTGTCCCTCGTTTATCGTCAAACATTTGACAAGCATGTGTCATGTTCTAACGGCCCACCTGCAAAGCAAGTTCCAGTAGGAATGTTTAAGTAAGTGTTCACTTGGCCTGAGAAGACAGAAAAATACGGTTCCTCCAGCACAAAACAGTGATATCTGAAACAATAACAAACGTCACCAGATGTCTGGCTTCTGCTGTTTCTTTCTTTAAAGATAACGTCCCTGATGCGCGATTACGGGACATGTTGCCAGATCTTGGTTCTTCAACCCAGCACCGGTTGTTTTCAAAATGTAGTTATCAGTTGCGAAGGTGGTTACTACCCCTTCCTGAAGTGGGAGGAGACAACTCCAGGGTCAGAAGGAGAATTTAGGAGTTTGTTTTGTAGGCTGGAAAGAATGTCTTTAAGGTAGCTTCCACCAGCTGCTGGTTTCCCAGGAATCTGATACAAAAAAAGCATGATCTAAGACTGAAGAAAGAATTGTCCCCTCTCCATTCTCTGAAGCCCCCCCATCTGTGTAAACACTCCTTACTCTTTTTTTTTTTTTTTTGGTATTTTTCTGAAGTTAGAAGCAGGGAGGCAGAGAAACAGAGATCCCCACATGCGCCTGACCGGGATCCACCCGGCATGCCCACCAGGGGGTGATGCTCTGCCTATCTGGGGTGTTGCTCTGTTGCAACCAGAGCCATTCTAGCATCTGAGGCAGAGGCCATGGAGCCATCCTCAGCGCCCGGGCCAACTTTGCTCCAATGGAGCCTTGGCTGCAGGAAGGGAAGAGAGAGATGTTAGATTCAGGGCGTACTGACATGCTGGGGCTGCCAAGAGTGTACAAGGTCCCTGTGACACTGAGAACAAAGAGTTCAGCAACATCCTGCATTGAGTCAGAGACCCTTATCAGAAGTTTATGTTTGAAATTCTCCACTGAGTAATACCCCCCCTGTAACTGCGCACGACCTCCCTAGCCAATGACTAACAGCCACATCAGCTTCTGTGTGATGCTTGCTCATCCTAGACAGCCACCCTATAAAAAGAAGCCATTTTAGAGGCGTGGGTTGCCTGCAGTCCCTGCGCAGTTTGTTAGCTGCAGTCCCTGCGCAGGTTTGGGGGGCTGCAGTCCCTGTGCAGTTTGTTGGCTGCGCAGGTTTGGTTGGCTGCAGTGCTCCAGTCTCTTCAGAGGCGTGGGTTGCCTGCAGTCCCTGCGCAGGTTTGGGGGGCTGCAGTGTTCCCCTGTGTGGGTTACCTGCATCCCTGTGCAGGTTTGGGGGGCTGCAGTGCTCCCTTGCATGGGTTGCCTGTAGTCCCTGTGCAGGTCTGCAATAAAACGTATAAAATTTACTTTGAGTTTGCTGCGGCCTATCTCTCCAGGATGTAACAAGAGACAGAGAGGAAGGAGAGGGGGAGGGGTGGAGAAGCAGATGGGCGGTTCTCCTGTGTGCCCTGGCCGGGAATCGAACCCGGGACTTCCACACGCCGGGACGACGCTCTACCGCTGAGCCAGCCGGCCAGGGCTAACACTCCTTACTCTTGCCGTGAGGGGGAAGATGGATTGGAGGCACCCTTAGCTCCCCCGTCTTCTCGGTTTGCACCTTCTCAATAAACCAGTCCGTGCTCCAAACTCCGACGTTTTGAGTATTGGCCTCTGAAGCCGTCAGGCACGCGAACTTTGGTAACACCCAGAGGTTGCTCTGCTGCCCACTCGGAACCCAGACCTACGTCAAAGCATGCTTTTGTATTCAGAAGCCTGAACCAGACGAGGTTCGATGTAGAAACGACCCTTGAACCAAGGTGGTGTAGTGGGCAGAACTGGGGCCCCCGAGACATGTCACGACCCAGAACCTGTGGATCAGGGGTCCCCAAACTACGGCCCGCGGGCCACATGCGGCCCCCTGAGGCCATTTATCTGCCCCCGCCACACTTCCGGAAGGGGCACCTCTTTCATTGGTGGTCAGTGAGAGGAGCACATTGACCATCTCATTAGCCAAAAGCAGGTCCGTAGTTCCCATTGAAATACTGGTCAGTTTGTTGATTTAAATTTACTTGTTCTTTATTTTAAATATTGTATTCCTGGTTTTTGTTTTTTTTTTACTTTAAAATAAGATATGTGCAGTGTGCATAGGGATTTGTTCATAGTTTTTTTATAGTCCGGCCCTCCAACAGTCTGAGGGACAGTGAACTGGCCCCCTGTGTAAAAAGTTTGGGGACCCCTGCTGTGGATGGAGGTGACCTTATTTATTTGGAAACGAGGGTCTTTGCAGACGTAACGAAGGATCTGGAGAGGAGATCATCACGGATTATCTGGGTGGGTCCTAAATCCAATGGGGGCTGTCCCCTTGTAAAGGACAGCGGAGGAGACACAGACGCAGGAAAGAGGGACAAGTTGACGAGGCATCTTTGGGAAGGACGCAGCCACAAACCGAGGGACGCCCCGGAGTCACCGGGAGCTGGAGGAGGTGAGGAAGGGTCCTTTTCCCAGAGCTCTCAGAGGGAGTGCAGCCCTGTCCACACCTCGATTTCAGACTCCTGGCCCCCAGAACTAGGAGAGGACAAATGTGCGGTCATTGTAAGCCCCGCAGTTTGTGGCAATTTATTAGGAAACAGCCCTAGAAAACCAACGAAAGAAAACAAGAACAGCCAAAGGAACTCGAAAAAGAAGCGACCCCCGGGTCCGCCCCACGTCACGGTGAGCTTAGCTTTGTTCCCAGAATTAGCTGCCTTTCTTCCTCGTTTCTTTATTTCTTCTTAATGCTCCACGAACCCCAAGTGCAGCCGAGACCTGGGGTACGTACGTAGTCTTGCATGGCTGGCTAATCACTAGATCATCAAGACCTCCGGAATAGCTCCTTCAGGCTTGCAAACATAACTATTTTATTTGTACCTAGCTCCACTTGTTTGGAAGTTACTATTTAAAGCAGTTATGATACAGTGAAGCTGAGTCATAGTTTAACTGCTTAAGCACGGCTTCAAAGCCGGCTTTACGTAGCCAACGACCCCGCCAGGGCTGAGTTTGCTAAGCTTAGATGACAAGCTTTCGAGACTAACCTGAAGGAAGCTACGTTCGTGCTGGATATGAGGGCACAGAAACTCGGAAGGCTCTGGGACACTCGGGTGATTTCATTGCTTTCCTTTAAAAGGTTTTCAGGATTCAAAGATAAAAGACTCAGGGAGTACTTATCAACTCTGACTCACCTTGGAATCATTTGGTGGTGGTGATGGTGGGGTCTTTAAAAATAACTCCAGCGGTATTTCAGCCTCTACCCCAGGGGTCGGGAACCTATGGCTCGCAAGCCAGATGTGGCTTTTTTATTTTTTTATTTTTTTTAACAGGGACAGAGAGAGAGTCAGAGGGAGGGATAGATAGGGACAGACAGACAGGAACAGAGAGAGATGAGAAGCATCAATCATCAGTTTTTTGTTGCGAGACCTTAGTTGTTCATTGATTGCTTTCTCATATGTGCCTTGACCGTGGGCCTTCAGCAGAGGGAGCAACCCCTTGCTCGAGCCAGCGACCTTGGGTCCAAGCTGGTGAGCTTTTGCTCAAACCAGATGAGCCCGTACTCAAGCTGGCGACCTTGGGGGTCTCAAACCTGGGTCCTCTGCATCCCAGTCTGACACTCTATCCACTGCACCACCTCCTGGTCAGGCTCTGGCTCTTTTGATGGCTGCATCTGGCTTGCAGACAAATCTTTAATAAAAAAAAAATAATAATAACGTTAAAAATATAAAACAGGACGGAAAAAAATATATAAAACATTCTCATGGGCCCTGGCTGGTTGGCTCAGCGGTAGAGCGTCGGCCTGGCATGCGGGGGACCCAGGTTCGATTCCTGGCCAGGGCACATAGGAGAAGCGCCCATCTGCTTTTCCACCCCACCCCCCTCCTTCCTCTCTGTCTCTCTCTTCCCCTCCCGCAGCCAAGGCTCCATTGGAGCAAAGATGGCCCAGGCGCTGGGGATGGCTCCTTGGCCTCTGCCCCAGGCGCTAGAGTGGCTCTGGTCGCGGTAGAGCGACGCCCAGGAGGGGCAGAGCATCGCCCCCCAGTGGGCAGAGCGTCGCCCCTGGTGGGCATGCCGGGTGGGTCCCGGTCGGGCGCATATGGGAGTCTGTCTGACTGTCTCTCCCCCGTTTCCAGCTTCGGAAAAATACAAAAAGAAAAAAACAAACAAACATTCTTATGTATTACAATCCATTCATTTCCTACCGCTCATGTTTATGGTTGCGGGTGGCTGGAGCCAATCACAGCTGTTCTCTGGGACAGACAACACCAAATTTTTATTGGCTAATGCATGACGTACATGGGTCGTTGTATGGCTCTCTCAGCCAGAAAGCTTCCCTACCCCTGCTCTACCCAGTGGAACCACAGTGCCCGGAGCCTCTAGAGAAATGCCCACTTTGGTTGGTAGGATCTCCTTTCTGTGCAGACCCTACTCCCAGCCTCCCATGCCAGGACACAGGGGGTGTATGTCCGGGGCTGGCCAAGCAGACACACTCACCCTGGCCTCTGTGTCAGGCGCTGTGATGCCAAGGAGCGGGTCACCCGGGATCCAGTCTGCAATGAGGGGACTCATGTCTGGGGCAGCATCCAGTGTTGACAGTGACGGTGGGACAAGCTGAGAGCAGAGGCTCAGAGGGGTCCGGTGACGTGTCTCGGGCCCCAGAACTAAAGACTAGATTTAAACCAGACTTTCCAGCTCAGGAGCAGCGAGGGTGCCCTCCCTGGACCAGCTCCGGGCCAGAATTCCAAGCATTGCTCTGTCTGGACTATATGATTCTCGGGTCCACCTCTCTGATCCTCTCCAAAACTTTTGTGAGGGACTAAAAGTGCCCCCTGCCTGACTCTTTTTAGATCAAAATTAACCTTTTATCCAAGCATCATATATTTAAAGAAAATCTTACTGACCCTAAGCGCGCAGCTCAGTGAATTTTGACATAGTGACCACGCGGAGTAACCAACACCCAGATCAAGAAACGGAATGCAAAAAAAAAAAAAGAAAGAAAGAAACAGAATGCGAGGGAGGCTGGAGCCTTCCCTGGGCCCTCCCTCCCACGTGCACCCCACGTGCACCTCCCACCTGCACCTCCCACGTGCACCTCCCACCTGCACCTCCCACGTGCGCCTCCCACGTGCGCCTCCCACCTGCACCTCCCACCTGCACCTCCCACGTGCACCTCCCAGACAATCTCCAGATCTGCCTCACTTGTTTCTGAGCTGGTGGCAAGTCTTGCCTTCAGTTTGTAAAAAATATATATAACAAAACACAACATCTGTGAAGTGCACTAAAGTGACTGAAACCGGGCCTGCCTGTGTTCTGACAATTGGAAACAGAGGACCACATTCCACTGTACTATTGTCCAGATGCTTCCGGGTAATGTAATATACAGTAAGGAATGGCTTCCATGTCACGTGCCCAGCCCATGGTGGAACTTCCCTTGCCATTGGGAGTTTCTTGGTCTAAGGGACTGTTGGATGGAACTGTCGTGCTGATAGACAGATCGAGCATTCAATAGTCTCTCAAATAAGAGTGCAGACGAAAGCACCGCGGCCCTGGAAAGTAGAGCATAGAGAATGTAGTCTATAACATGGTAACAATCATGTATATGGTGCCGGGTGGGTACTGGAAGTGTCGGGTAGGGGGATCACTCTATAAAGCACATGATGGTCTAACCACTATGTTACACACCTGAAACGAATACAAAATAATATTGAAAGTAGAGTGTCATTTAAAAAAATGTTTCATAAATAATTTTTTTTTAAAGCACTGTGGTCAGAGAAGGGAACCATATCCAGAGACTCATCTCTCCCTCCAGATGGAAAAGATCTGATATCAGATACGGTGGCTGGGAGAGGTCTCTTCAAAGAACGGCTCTGGTCCCTGGCCGGTTGGCTCAGTGGTAGAGCGTCGGCCTGGCGTGCAGGAGTCCCGGGTTCGATTCCCGGTCAGGGCACACAGGAGAAGCGCCCATCTGCTTCTCCACCCCTCTCCCCTCTCCTTCCTCTCTGTCTCTCTCTTCCCCTCCTGCAGCCAAGGCTCCATTGGAGCAAAGTTGGCCCAGGCGCTGAGGATGGCTCTGCGGCCTCTGCCTCAGGCGCTAGAATGGCTCTGATTGCAACAGAGCGATGCCCCAGATGGGCAGAGCATCGCCCCCTGGTGGGCATGCCGGGTGGATCCTGGTCGGGCGCATGCGGGAGTCTGTCTGACTGCCTCCCCGTTTCCAGCTTCCGAAAAATACAAAAAAAAAAAAAAAAAGAACGGCTCTGAAGCACGGGCCCGCGGTCGCGGTTGGCACCTGCTGCTGGTGGGTGGGGCAGTCATCAGTGGCTGGAGCTGAGTCAGTTTCAGTGACAGCGAGCCCATGGTGTTGGGACCAGGGATAGTACCCACATCAGCACCACGGTCGTTCCATTCATGGCTGACAGTGTCACCCTGGGGCGGTGGTGAGACCTGGGCGCTGACACCCCCAGGCCAAGTCCTCCTGCCCCCTCTGCTGGCTCACTGTCCCCTGCTCAGCCGATGCTCTCCACTGGGCACTCTGTGAGGCACCAAGACCCGTGCCCTCTGATCCAGCTCCGTGCCTCTCTCCGGGATTTCCTTGTCGCTCGTCTTCCAATATTACTCCCTCAAGTAGGTTTTCCAGATAATCTCAAATTTTGAATTTTAGAATAACAACAAATAGTTTTTATTATGTGTCCCATGCTATATTTGAGAACCGCTATACTGAAAATTTATGTTTGTTTATCTGAACATTGTCACTGGGTATCCTATCATCTTACTTACCCTGAAGGCCCCCTGTTCGAACAAACAAGTCGTTCTCCACTGCTCAGAAATCTATGTATAACCTTATCTCAGAGTACTTCCTCCACATTAAGGTGATAACAAGGCTTACACTCAAAACTCCACCCACGAGAAGGACTTCCCCTTCCCACTGTCCTGCAAGGTCACTACTGACCAGGGCCCAGTTGAGCAGCAGCCCATTGTCAACCGGCACCAACATAGCTACAGACCAACCTGAGAACTAAGCCCAGGTTTGTTTGTTTTTCTTCTGTCAGTTTAAGGAGCTCCCTCTTCCCACCCACGAGACCATAGGTATGTGTTGAGGGACAGGTGTTGGTGCAACAGTTAGATGACAGGACTCCGTCACCTGTTCACGTAATTTTCTGGAGCCCTTGCACCTGCCCAGTCCCCAAACCTGAATGTGCTGTTTTAAAAATATTTGATTGACTGTTCTGCATCCACTTCAGGCTGATACCCAGCTCATGAAGGTCATCTGGCCACAGGGTCATTTAATGTCCCAGGGTTAGATGCTTCATCTCTACTAGGACCCAGCAAAGCACCAGGAGCAGTCATCTGCTAGAGAATGCACGTCCTTGTTTCTGGGAACTCGGCTTTGCAGCTCTCCTGCTTGTGCTCACCGGAGACTCCAGGCAACATCTTCATCTACCACTTGTCTTCAGAACTGTTGGGTCAGGGTCAGAGCAGCTTTCCCCCGTAGCCTCATTCTGCTGTAGCGTCAGTTCTGGCTTTCGGGCTCTACTTGAAACTAGCCATTTTCCAAACCAACCCCAAAATGGATTGCAGCAGTATTTTTCATGTTCAGTATGTCTTGCTTCCAAAAGCTGGACTTCCACCAAAACTCTTTCTTCATGGTTGGGGTGGGGAACGGAGAGGCACAGTACAGCAACCTCTAGCCCAGGGGTCCCCAAACTACGGCCCGCGGGCTGCATGCGGCCCCCTGAGGCCATTTATCTGGCCCCCGCCGCACTTCCGGAAGGGGCACCTCTCTCATTGGTGGTCAGTGAGAGGAGCACATTGACCATCTCATTAGCCAAAAGCAGGCCCATAGTTCCCATTGAAATACTGGTCAGTTTGTTGATTTAAATTTACTTGTTCTTTTTTATTTATTTATTTATTTTCTGAAGCTGGAAAGGGGAGAGACAGTCAGACAGATTCCCGCATGCGCCCTACCGGGATCCACCCAGCACGCCCACCAGTGGGCGATGCTCTGCCCCTCCGGGGCGTCGCTCTGTTGCGACCAGAGCCACTCCAGCGTTCTTTATTTTAAATATTGTATTTGTTCCCGTTTTGTTTTTTTACTTTAAAATAAGATATGTGCAGTGTGCATAGGGATTTGTTCATAGTTTTTTTTATAGTCTGGCTCTCCAATGGTCTGAGGGACAGTGAACTGGCCCCCTGTGTAAAAAGTTTGGGGACCCCTGCTCTAGCTCTTAATTTAGAGAGAATTTCCTGAAATGCCCCATTGGGCCTCTTCAAATTTCATCCACACGATAGGACCTTGATTCTTCATAGGGTGTATCTCCCCCCCTCCAGCAGGTACATGTCCTATGGGGGAATCCAGGGAACCTGCCATCTTCCCAGCCCCGAGTGAATTATATGGGAAGGACTTCCCATATAATATCAGTATGTGGATCAACATGATGTCCAGTGGAATTTTAATGGGATCGACATCCCAGGAGACTGTAATACAACAGAGAAAAGGACTCACAGAGGCAAGGCAGTGAATGAATACAAACCACTGCTGTTCCCATGTGAAAGCGAAGTCTAGACCAATAATGAACTGCGAAGAATGCATGTACCAGATCATCAGTATATATGCCACGTGCTAGAGGTTATGTTGATCTATTTCAAGATACCACCTCGGGCAGGGTGGTTGAAATGGATTTACTTCCTGCTTGGTTAATTTTATTTATTTGTTTTAATTAATTAATTTCAGAGAGAAACATTGATTTGTTGTTCCACCCATTTATGCATTCATCGGCTGAGCCTTGTTATGTGCCCTACTGGGAATCAAACCCGCAGTCTTGGTGGACCAGGACCACGCTCTAACCAAGACACCTGGGCAGGGCTTGGTTAATTTTATTGATGTTGCAATCATCCACCATGATCCCAGGATCCGTCTGGATTTCCAGGAGCAGACAGGTGGATCAGATGATTGCCAAGCATGCATCTTTGATAGCTGTACTCATCTCGTGAAGTCCTCCTGGGATGCAAGACTGCTTCTGATTACTGTCTTGGCAAGGCACGCTCCACCTGACCCCTCCTATCACAGTGGCTCTTAACACATGGAGCAGAGAAACAATTTGTGATTTTTACCAGTATCTAAGTATAGTCAGTGGTGGGATTCAAATAATTTAACAACCAGTTCGCTGCCCTAATCACTGTTTTAAGTATAAAAAAAAGGATATACGAAAAGGTAGTTTATTATTTCATGCATTTAATACTGAAATAAGAACAACAAAAGAGGTACACAAAACTAGATTGTTATAAGAAAGTTTTAAAATATTAATGAAAAATGCCTGACCTGTGGTGGCGCGGTGGTTAAAGCGTCGACCTGGAAATGCTGATGTCGCCGGTTCGAAACCCTAGGCTTGCCTGGCCAACGCACATATGGGAGTTAATGCTTCCAGCTCCTCCCCCCTTCTCTCTCTCTGTCTCTCCTCTCTCTCTCTCTCTCTCTCTCTCTCTCTCTGTCTCTTCCTCTCCTCTCTAAAATGAATAAATAAATTTAAAAAAATATTAATGAAAAAATATTAATACCTGACAAATAAAAATACAAGTTGTCACTCCCTGGTTGTTTGACACTTTTTCTCTTTACGTTATGTTTGTTTTACTGACAGAACAAACAGAAGGGAATTAAGACGTAGTATTTCATCAAAGGTATAATGAGGTTTTTTTTTTTTTTTTTTCGTATTTTTCTGAAGCTGGAAACGGGGAGAGACAGTCAGACAGACTCCCGCATGCGCCTGACCGGGATCCACCCGGCACGCCCACCAGGGGCGACGCTCTGCCCACCAGGGGGCGATGCTCTGCCCCTCCGGGGCGTCGCTCTGCTGTGACCAGAGCCACTCTAGCGCCTGGGGCAGAGGCCAAGGAGCCATCCCCAGCGCCCGGGCCATCTTTGCTCCAATGGAGCCTCGGCTGCCGGAGGGGAAGAGAGAGACAGAGAGGAAGGAGGGGGAGGGGGTGGAAAAGCAGATGGGCGCTTCTCCTATGTGCCCTGGCTGGGAATCGAACCCGGGTCCCCCGCACACCAGGCCGACGCTCTACCGCTGAGCCAACCGGCCAGGGTCAAAGGTATAATGAGTTTTATGAAATGAATAAACATTGCAAGCATAGTTCCATCAAATTTTTTTTTGCCTATGGACGGAATGAACATGACTATGGGCGCTTAGACTACACTGTTGGGCAGATGAACGTCAAACAGAGGAAGGAACGTCAATGTGTGATTTCCACATTGGGCAGCTGCCCAGGCGCCCACCTTAGCACCCTGATAACAAATGCTATTTTAACAACCCGTTCACCCAACTCAACAAAACATTAGGTATCAGTTCTGCCAAACCAGCGGGAACCGGCTGAATCCCACCCCTGAATTGAGCCATCTTCACAGCCCAACCCAGGGCATCCTATACCGGCATCCGCCTGTTGCCTAGGAACAGCTGCCCCGCTCAGTGCCTTTGCCCCGCCTCACCTCCTAGTGCGCATGCTCAGGGCCTCCTCCAGGTCCCGCCTTTTCTGGCGGGTCGGAAGTGACGTAGCGGGTCCTCCACAGCTTCCCGGGAGCCATGGCCTCCGCGGGGTTAGCCCCCGGGCGGCAGGTGGAGGATGCGTTACCGCCGCCGGCGGAGCCGCCGCTGCCCGAGACGAAGCCTCAGCCGCCGCCGCCCGCCGCTGCGCCGCAGCAGCCGTCGCCAGCGCCCAGGCCTCCGTCCCCGGCGGGTGTGAAGGAGGAGAACTACTCCTTCCTGCCCTTGGTTCACAACATCATCAAATGGTAAGGGCCGCGCGGGGCCGGTCCGGGCGGCGGGGCCTCGGCGCGTTCCGTACGCCCGGGGCTGCGGGTGCCGCCCGGTCGGGACGCCTGCGGGAGCCGACCACGGGGGGGCGGGAATAAATGGACTCACGCATCCCTGTCTCTCTCTCTCATTCATAAGTCACAACAAGCACACTGACCCCAGAGCGGGCGAGGTCGGCCGGGGAGCTGGGCGGCCCCGGGACGGGGCGGCGGCGTGGTTAGCGCGTCCGGCGCCCAGCGAGGCCGGCCTCCCTGCGCCCAGGTGTCTCCCCTGCACCCCCGTGCCTCCCCAGTTCCCGGTTGTCTCTCCAGCTCCCAGGTGTCTCCCTGCAACCCCGTGCCTCCCCAGCTCCCGGTTGTCTCCCCAGCTCCCAGGTGTCTCCCTGCACCCCCGTGCCTCCCCAGTTCCCAGGTGTCTCCCCTGCGCCCCGGTGCCTCCCCAGTTCCCAGGTGTCTCCCCTGCACCCCCGTGCCTCCCCAGTTCCCAGGTGTCTCCCTGCACCCCCGTGCCTCCCCAGCTCCTGGGTGTTTCCCTAGCTCCCAGGTGTCTCCCCTGCACCCCCGTGCCTCCCCAGTTCCCAGGTGTCTCCCCTGCACCCCCGTGCCTCCCCAGTTCCCAGGTGTCTCCCCTGCACCCCCGTGCCTCCCCAGCTCCCGGGTGTCTCCCCTGCGCCCGACCCCCTCGTGCTGTGTTTATTCCAACAGGCCCAGTCGCCTCCCTGTGCTCACCGGCCACGTGCGGGACATGCCCTCACCTCGCTCACCCACAGGGCAGGACAGGACAGGACAGGCAGGAACAGCTGGCCTGCACTTGAGAAAGTGGTGAGGTGGTGACGGGACATTAGGGAAGCTCACGCAGAAGTGCCCGGATCTGGGCCCGCACCATTTTGTCCCCACGTGGCGTCAGCAGGCGACGTCCTCCTCCCACCGGGCTCTAGGCCAGCCCTGGACGGTCCTCCTTGGGCCCTCGCTTGCCCATGGCCCCCCCGGGGCACCGCCGGCCATCGCATCCCCAGCCCCAGTGAGTGAGAGCACAGTGACCACTGCTGCCGTGTCCGAGTGACTGTACGCGTCCTCCACGCGCACCCACTGCACAGAGGCCTGGCTGCCACAGCCGGGTTCCTAAGAGGGTGGACACACTGGGCTCCCTGGTGGGGGCCTGCGACCCACATTGCAGCATGACTCCCTGTGGCCTTCCTCCGTGTGACCACACAAACAGGGCGGGGCGCACTCTACTGCTCTCTCCAGCCTGTGGTCAGGCAGCAGCTGGAACCCAGACACAAGTGCGGACCCTGCTGCTGGTCTGCAGTACAAGCATGCTGGTGTTAGGGGAAGGTGGGACAATGCAAACGTGAGCTGTGCACGTGCTCAGAGAAGGTGCTTGGCCCCAGTGAGGGCTGCACAGGGCTGTCCTTGCCTGGGTCAGTGGGCACTGGAGGCTGCCCTTGCCTGGGTCAGTGGGCACTGGAGACTGTCCTTGCCTGGGTCGGTGGGCACTGGAGACTGCCCTTGCCTGGGTCGGTGGGCACTGGAGACTGTCCTTGCCTGGGTCGGTGGGCACTGGAGACTGTCCTTGCCTGGGTCGGTGGGCACTAGAGACTGTCCTTGCCTGGGTCAGTGGGCACTAGAGAGCCCTGCTTCCAAGCCCATGGTCTTAGATCCACACCTGCTAGTGCTCGCTTGCCTTGGACTCTCGGGGAATATAAAAACTTTCTTAGGCTTTAATTTTTGTATCCCTGCCTGACCAGGCGGTGGCGCAGTGGATAGAGCGTTGGACTGGGATGCGAAAGACCCAGGTTCGAGACCCCGAGGTCACCAGCTTGAGCTCATCTGGGCTGAGCAAAAAAAACCCCAAAAAACTCACCAGCTCGCACCTAAGGTCGCTGAGCAAGGGGTCACTCGGTCTGCTGAAGGCCAAGGCCCACGGTCAAGGCACATATGAGAAAGCAATCAATGAACAACTAAGTTGTCACAATGAGAAACTGATGATTGATGCTTCTCGTCTCTCTCCGTTCCTGTCTGTCTGTCCCTATCTATCCCTCTCTCTGACTCTCTCTCTGTCCCTGTAAAAAAAAAAAAAAAAAAAAAGAATTTTTGTATCCCTAATATGTGAACAGTAATAATGGACCTTAACCAGTGAACTTAAAGTAGAGCTTTATAATGAAGGTACTGCTGGATGACTGGTTGAACAGCGCAGCTTCTCCGAGCCTCCCTTTCTCTTGTAAAATAGGTGAGATGGGACTAATAATATTTGTATCATAAGATCGTTGTAAGCTGTACTCAGGAGCAGTCTCCAGTGTAAGATGGCAGGTTGATTACATGTGTTTGTTTCCTCTAAAAGGATAGTGAAAAGTGTTTTGTTTTTGTTTTTTAAGCACGAAACCAGAAAGAACAGGAGAGGAAAGAATTGCTTCAGAGCAGATGGCCAGGGGCTTACTCACCTACTGGCCTCAAGAAGCAGCCAGAAGCAGCTGCTCTTGAGCATGGCCTGCCCCTAAATCTCAGGAATTGGCCGTGCCAGGGACCTCGAAATAGAGGTGAAAGGGCACTGAGGACAGGAGGGTTACTACTTAAAAGTCTGTTTAAGAAGGAGATCCCCATCGTTCTCTCCCCCAAATCTAAGCAGACGGGTAACTACCTGTCTTCCATCTGGGAAGAGAAAGGGTTGTTCTTTCCCAAGAGTTATTCTTAGGAAGGAGGAAGCCAGAGAGTATCTGGACTGGACGGATACCAGGTGCATTGGAGGAGTTTGAGGGAGAGAGTCATACTGAAAACAGGGTTTAGGAGGGAGTTCATACACTGAAGAATACTAAGAGCCCACCCTCACGTCCGCCCCTTGGCTTCTGGACTGGCAGCCGGAGACGGAGACACCTCTTGAGTGTGACCAGCCCAGGAGGATGTCCTTAGGGCTCCCAGGGAGGAAGTAGGTCCTCAAGCAGTGGAAGTGCCTGAGCAGACAGTACCTGTACTTGAAATGCTGATAGCTCTTGCCAAATTTAGAGTACTTAACCTTTTTAGCTGTTCAATTAACCTAAAATGGCCCATCCATTTGTGACCCAGAAAGCCTTCAAAAAAGAAATGAAAGCTGTAGATGTATTCATAGATGCCCACAGGCGTGGAAAGGGCGTGAGCCTCTTCATGCCTCCTGGCTCCCTCCCTCGCCCCCAGTCTGCATAATGTTTCGTTTGTGGATGTGCTGTTTACTTAAGCAGTCCCCTGCTCGAAGACACAGCCCTTGTTCCTGGAGTTTTGCTGTGGCAGTCAGCGCTGCAGTGATCTCTGTAGGTGCCGTCTTATAAACTTTTTTTTAAATTAATTTTTTTTAAGTGAGAGGAAGGGAGGTAGACTCCCGCATGCACCCCGACCAGGATCGAACTGTCAACCCCCATTTGGGGCCAATGCTGGAATCAACAGAGCTGTCCTCAGCTCCCGGGGCTGGCGCTGGAACCAGTCGAGCCACTGGGGGTGGGAGAGGGAAGAGGAGCAGGTAGTCGCTTCTCTCTGACTGGGGCTCAAACCCAGGACTTCCCCACGCCAGGCCAACGGTCTATCCACTGAGCCAGCTGGCCAGGGCCATATGTGTATTAAAATGAAAAGGCATTCAAGATGCATTGTTCAGGGAAAAAAAGCAAGAATCAACAATGTGTAGGGTCAAAGCAAATAAAAAGTTATGTGTGTATTTGTATGTTGCTGTATATTTTGAAGCAATCTGAAACCAGATACCACATGTTAACAGCAGTCATCTCTGGCCCATGGCACCAGAGGGACTTTGCTAAGCTTTGGTGTCTGCCACTTTAATTCTTCCCTCTAGCACCTATTACTGTTATAATAAAAACAAAACACTAGTTTAGAAAGAAGCCATTACTGAAGGTAGTTAGCATGGAAGGAGGAGGAGAGGGTGAGAAAGACTGGCCCCAGGAGGGGGCGTTAGGACAAGGGCCATCAGACTGAAGAGGATGGAAGTTTTGAGGAGAAGGAAGTAGGAGACTGAGTCAGATGGTGCTGAGAGGTCGCAGGAAGTGGCGCTCAGGCTTGGGAGGAGGTTGGCTTCAGTGATCCGGTCGGTTCCTTGTAAGCTCCCAGTGGACACACTTCTGCTCAGTTGACGCCAGTGTGCATTTTCAAGTCCCAAGGCACCTAGACGGAACAGCTAGAGCTGGGCCATCCTTACCCACACCTATGCTGAACAGTGTTCTTAGACTCACCCACCGGAACCTGTGATGTTTGCCCCTGAGTCTGGTGACACAAACGCAGTCGGTGCCACTGCTGCTGTGATGCGAGTATCGCCCGGCTGTGCACAGGACTGCCGGGAAGGAGCCTGTCCATCAAGCGTAGCAGTGTTATTTTTGTCCACCTTTTAAACACGGCAGTGGGTGGGCCCAGAGCCCCTCCTCCTGTCGTTTGTTTCGTGCTTCTGGACCGGCCACCTCTCCTTCTTTCTTTCTAAAGTTAGATGATGACTAACGCTGGACACAAAGGCAGACCCATTTGGAGCCTTCTGCTTTTATTCACTCAGTGTGTGGGCTTCTCTTCTGACTGGAGTGTTTCACAGTCACCTTGGCCCAGCAGGTTCCCACTTGGTTTGAGCCGGTTTCTGAGTGGAGTGTTTCTCTTGTCCCAGGAGCTCCGTGCTCTCTACCTCCGCAGCCCGGGCAGGCCGAGCAGCTTGCAGGGGCGCTTGCTGCTGTCCATGTGTCCCCTTTCCAGAGGGCTCAGCGGCCCTCCGGGAGGGCAGGCAGCTGTCACATGCCTGCTTTCGATCTGTCTGAGAAAACCAGTTCCTGTCATCTGGGGGCACACAGCCTAGTAAGGGGACAGACAGAAAACAAGATGTTCTGAAAGACGGCGTAGGAAGACAGTATGTTCTGTGGGTGCCGAAGAGGGAAACCAGGGCTTGTCTGTATCTGAGCTGGGAATGCTAATGATACCCTTTGACCCCCGCAGCATGGACAAGGACAGCCCAGACATCCACCAGGACCTGAATGCCCTCAAAACCAAGTTCCAGGAGATGCGCAAGGTGATCAGCACCATGCCTGGCATCCACCTGAGCCCCGAGCAGCAGCAGCAACAGCTGCACAGCCTCCGAGAGCAAGTCAGGACCAAGAATGAACTTCTGCAGAAGTACAAGAGCCTCTGCATGTTTGAGATCCCCAAGGAGTAGACGCGGCCAGCCTTCAGGAAGGCCTGAGAAAGAACAGCAGCGCAAATGGCCTTACTGCCCGGTCCTCACTGCCAGCGCGGTTCTTGTGAAGTGGGCTTCTTGGGGACCTCAGCTCTGAACTTTGTAGCTGACTGGGGTGGGGGCTATTGTACTGCTTCCTTAGCTGAACTTGGCATCGATTATGGGAGGAGCCAGCCCAGGAGCTTGGCTTTGTTAGGGCTTCCTTGTATATATCCGTATGTCTAGATGCATAATAGCTGGAGTGCCACTGGATGGGAAGAAGAATGTTCCTGGAGCCTGCAGAGGGGGTGGAGGACACACCCTGCCTCTGGGGAGGGGGCATCTGCTGTGTGGTCGGGCTCCGCTGGCATAGCTGAAGAGCAAGGTAGGAAAGGAGGCATCTGGTCTTTGCTGCCGGCCTTGCCTCTCTTCCCGCCTCCTGAGCGTGATCTTGTGTACCAGATACATAGTGTCCTATCAACAACAGCACCCAAGACATTTGCAGGAACTCACTGGACTTACTAGGCCTGTGCTGGTGGCATGGGTTTAACATGGTAAAGGAAGGCTGTGAGAGAGCCTTGTTTTGAAAGATGATAGTTTGTCTCCTTTTCTGTGTGAGCCAGTGAATGTAACTGTCAGCCAGAGCCCTGCCAGGTGGCCCCTTGTCCAGGTTCTCTGCCACCTGTATGTTCTTGTTACTTTTAGCTTTTTTTTTTTTTTCCACAGAGAGAGAGAGTCAGAGAGAGGGATAGACAGGGACAGACAGACAGGAACAGAGAGATGAGAAGCATCAATCATTAATTTTTCGTTGTGCTTTGCGACACCTTAGTTGTTCATTGGTTGCTTTCTCATATGTGCCTTGACCGCGGGCTTTCAGCAGACCAAGTGACCCCTTGCTCGAGCCAGCGACCTTGGGTCCAAGCTGGTGAGCTTTTGCTCAAACCAGATGAGCCCGCACTCAAGCTGGTGACCTCGGGGTCTCGAACCTGGGTCCTCGGCATCCCAGTCCAACGCTCTATCCACTGTGCCACCGCCTGGTCAGGCTTTTTTATAAAAAAATTATTTTTATTTATTCATTTTAGAGAAGGGGGGAGGAGCAGGAAGCATCAACTCCCATATGTTCCTTGACCAGGGTAGCCCAGGGTTTTGAACCAGCAACCTCAGCGTTCCAGGTCAACGCTTGATCCACTGCGCCACCACAGGTCAGGCAACTTTTAGCTTTTGCTCCCTTTGTCTCCTGTCATCTTCAAGCATCTCGTTTAGCCATTTAGCGCCCAAGTGTGGTCAAACCAGAACCACTTCAAACAAACCTCGCATGGGTCTGGAGGTCACTGTTCTTTCTACATCCGTTTACGGGCTTCCAGGTAAACAGACTTTGCCTCTTCCAGCATTTCAGATTCCTGTTGTCTTGGCTTAAAAAATTATTTCTCCCTCTGGCAGCCTTACTGAAGAGTTGACCACGATCATTACTGCTCTGCATACAGAGGTTCATGATGTGCTTTTTGTTTGGAGAAGGGCAGCTGTAGGTGGCAGTTCTGAGCGCCCCTTGGCCAGGTATGACCGCAGAGTTCTGATGCAGTTGTAACAGGCAGGGAAAACTTACCTGGAAGTTAGGGTTTATAAAATGTTTACAGACATCCCTAATTTCCTGCAAGTGGAACATTTTATTTGCACGCTCTTCCCTTGTCTCAAGGATAAGGTGACAGTAGCAACCAGATATTGTCTAAATCTAGAAACGAGCGCATAGCCTGTGCTGACCAATTCAGGGCTTAACAGAGGCCTGCTGACTGGCCTTGCTGACGGGTATCGATTGGTTGAAGACGTTTTTAGCAGGGGTTCCATTTGTGGGACCTGCACCCTCCTGTCAGAAGATGAAAGGCATGTTGGGAACTCAGGGATGTGTGAAGGGGGGTGTCAGGTTTCAGTGGCTTTGGACAGCGGGCTCTGAATTTAAGTGGTTAGTCACCTATTAGACTTCTACCTTGGGACTGTTACTTAACCGAATCAGTTATTTTCTTGAAATTTCGAGAGTAGTATGGGGGGGGGGGTTGTTTCAGGCCCTGGCCAAACACCGTGATGAAACAGGAAGCATCTCATCTCGCAATTCAGGCCCCCCAGGGTCTTTCTGCAAGGCTGACATTTCAGTGTGAAGACTGGGATGTTTTTCAAGAGTCTAATTAAAAGAACTGTGCTCTGCTCTCAAGACATCTTGGTTTCTGTACTAAGATATTCACAGTAGGGTGTCTTGGATATTGGGTGTGCTCACTTGCTGCAGAGAAGACAGAACAAATTGTGACAGACTCCACTCCGCACCCTCCCAGACCCCCTGCCCCCACAATGCATGACTAAACCAATGTGAAAGCAGTAACTGGAGCCAGCATCTGTCCCCAAGGGCCATCCCTCACTGCAGAAGTGGGTCTAGTCTTGGGAGGGAGCCGCCTGCCCCAGAGCAAGGTTGAAATCCCTCCCCTGGGACAATCTTGAATGCTCCTTACAGGGTTGAGTACCCTCTTGAATCCAATTATTTGCATTATTGGGTAGCAGGCACTTGTACTTTCTAAACATCACATAGTCCTCACAGCAACCCTGTGCAAGGGGTTTCTGTTTCCCTGGTGAAGAACTTGAGGCTTGGCCCGGGTCACTTGCCCTAAGCTGGCACTATTAAGAGTGGTCCTGAGCTGGGAGGGAACAGGTGCCCTCAACTGCTGAGGAAAGGAGACAGCAGGCAGAGAAGAGTGCTGGACCCCAAGCCGGGGCGGAAGGTGCCTCCCAGAGCTGGAGGGGCACTGGCGGCTGGCGGTTTTAACACCCCAGGCAGCCACCTGGGAGATCCTGGAGACAGCCAGGCACCCAGTCCTGCACCAGCCCAATTCCAGAGCAGTCTCCAGTCTCTGTTTCCTTACTTGTGAAAGCAGGGCCGCGTGACCCCTCAAACCCTCTGAGAATTTCAGGTTTGATCGCTTTCTGTCACCCTGGGTCGGTACTGAGTGTAGGACGAAGTGGTTGGGGCACAGCCCCAGGGGCCCTTTGTGGCTAGGCCGAGGGGGACTCAAGCAGGTAAGTGGCTAGAAAGATGCAGCTGTAGGGAGGACTCTGGGGACCCTGAAATCCTTTATATTTGTCCTAGTTTTCTAAGGACCCATTCTCCAAATAGAAGGGCTGCAGCCCAGTTCTCAGGAGCTTTTCCCGAGCTTGTCTCCCGGGAGAGCTGAAGCTGTTTTCAGAAGAAGGCCAGGGTTCTTCTCCAGTTCTGGGGAGGTAAGCCTAATTCCACCGAAGTAGAAACCCAACCTCTCCCTTTTCCCCCTTCCCCCTCCAGCCATTTCTAAAAAAGACGGAAGCGTGGTTTTTCATTTTAAATTATATATTTTAAAAACAGTAACAATGTAAATGAAGACAGTCTTGCACACAGTATAAACACCTGGATAAGATTTTGTTCGTGTTCATGACCACACCAGAACTATTAAAGTGCAAGTTTTGTTTTTCCTTTGTGCAATTTCACACACACATGTAAACAAGTCACTTGGTGGATGTGACCCACACTCCCTTAGTATCAGGAGGGCCAAGGCTTTTCCCGCTGTCTCGGAAACCTGGAATCGCACACACAATAATGCCGATTGTCTCAACCCTCCAGCAGTGAAGAGAGGTTTTCCTGGACAGAGGTGTTAACTTCCACACACACTCCCCTCCCAATTCTTGGTTCTTTGTGAGAAACCACACAAATTCACCCTATACCTGAGCTATGATCCCAACCCACCCAAGTCGTGGCAGCAGTGGGTGCCAATGGGCAAAGTCACAGGTGGGGGGAGTCCCAGTATTAACCAGTTCTCTTGATCCTTCCAAAGCAGATGACCGGACCTTCTCAGTTGTTTTCGCCTCCCCAGTTGGTGGGGCCCCAGGTCTGGGGAGGGCAGACGCCAGCCAGTCCATTCGAGCACGTGGCCCGGGACACACGGGGCTGGCCCAGACACGAGTTGACTTTTAAACAAAAAGACCACACTTAGGTTCTGTCGTTCCTTAGGGGCGGAGGGGAAGGCCCTAGCTGATGACGCAGCGCTCCTTGTCCTTGGTCTTGTCGCCGCAGCTGGCCTTCTCGCGAACATACAGCAGGTCGCTGTGCACACTCGGCCGGCGCGCGAAGGGCGCCACGATGCCGAAGGCGTCTCCCTGGCCGCCGCTGCCGGCTCGCAGCAGCTTCTTGTTCCGCAGCGCCTTCTTGTGCAGCACGTCGCAGTACTGCACAGACACCTTGCGGTGCAAGTCCGGGCTCATCTCGCTGGGCAGCTTGGCCATGGCGAAGAGCGCCCGGAACATCTGGTCCAGGCTGCTGTTCCTTTTGGCGGAGATCTCGAAGTAGGGGCAGCGCTGGGGGGCGTTGTCCACCAGCTGCTCGATCTCGGACTGTTCCACCTCCCGGTAGAAGTCTCGGTCGCCCTTGTTGCCGCAGATGACCAGGGGCACGTCCATGTTCTCCTTGGTTTTGTTCTGGAGGCAAGACTTGGTGTCGAGGATCTGCTGCTTGAGCCTCTGCACCTCCTCGAAGGAGTCGCGGTTGTCCAGACTGAACACGAGGATGAACACGTCTCCTAAGGGGCAGAGCAGAAGAGGTGGTGAGGGCAGCTGCCAGGGGAAGAGTTTAAGTGGGTCTTGACTTGGGGGTCACCCGGCCGCCGGGGCTCCAGCAGCCGCGCGCTGCAGGGCACTCAGACCTCCCTCCCCACGCGCCAACTTGGCGCTCCGCGGCGGAACCGGCAGAGCGCGCCCCCAGGCTGCGCCCTTACCAGCGCCCTTGGACTGGGGGTCTCTAACCCTCCTGGCAGCGCGACTCCTCCCCCACCCACTACCGGCCGGGTCCCCCGCTCACCAGTGAGGATGGAGAGGCGCCGCATGGCTGGGAACGGGTGGTTGCCTGACGTGTCGAGGATGTCGAGCTGGTAGACCTCGCCGCGGATGGAGTAGAACTTGCGGTGGAAGTCCTCGATGGTGGGCGTATAGGCGTCCTCGAAGCGGCCCGTGAGGAATCGCGACACGATGGCCGTCTTGCCCACCTTAGACGAGCCGAGAATGACCATGCGGTAGCAATTCTTGGCCGGGATAGTCAGCTCCGAGTTGCTCGGGCACATCTTCTTGATCATCGCGGCGAGTTTCATTGGGCTGAAGGGGTCGCGGGGCCAAGGGGCTGAGAGTAGCGCAGAAGGAGTCCGGGGTACTCGGCTTGGGCTGCGGCTGGGTTCGGGCTTGGCTCCCGCAGATTCTCAGGCTCTAAGGACAAAGTCGCTCGCTCTAGCTTCTCCGCGCCCAGCGGCCGCATTTATATGCAGGCTGGTGGCCGCTCCGCCCAGCCTCGGTGCGTCATGCGCCGCCCCCCCCCCCCCTCCCTTCCCTCCCGCGACCTCTGCGAGCAGCGGTCTGCTCCTCCCTGTGGGGGTGGGTAGGAAACTGAGCCCAGAGTCCGGCCAGCACTAGGGACACGCCGACCCTGCGCTTTTCCACTGCGTTGGGGTTAGCGGCCGCCAAGGCCCCATCCACAAACACGCACACACTTTTCTTTGGGTCTCAGTTTTCCCAGAGAATAACAGTATTCATACCGTGATCGCAGCAGCGGAATAGCAGGTACATACCAGGCGCGTAGGCACCGTGACAGGCTTTTGCGTCCTTTCTCTCTCAGTCCTAAAGACAGGCGACAGTGCCCGCTTTCTTCGCGTCCCACTGCCGGGCTGGAGCCTGAACCGGGGCCGCGCGCTCCAGCCACCAGAGGGCAGGAAAGGGCGCCACTCTCAGCGCTAGAGTGCGGCCGGAGCTGCAAGACTGGGGAGGTGTGGGTCAGGCCTTGGGGTGCCAGAAAGCCCTCAGCAGGAGCCAACCCCCCACCCCGCGCTCCGCCGCAGACCTTAGCTTCTCCTCCTTCCAACCAGAGACATGCTGTAGGGCCTGGCAGGGGTTTTCAGCGAGGGGTTCTCCCCATCCTCTTCTGGTCTGCAACCCCAAAGGAACTAAAAAGTTGCCCTTCCTTGTTCAAGCCTAGGCCAGTGTCTTCTTCCCCATCCTCTTTAGCATTTTGGGCCTTTAGAGTCCCTTGGGCGAACATCTCCATCTTACAGTTGGGGAGCTTGGTGTCTAAGCCACAGAATGAGCCAAGGAGGGTCCTAGGCTCACAGCACAGTCTCATGCCACCTCTGGGCCTCAGGTTTCTCTTCTGGAAGACCGTGGTTCTGGTTCTGTGATTGTGGATAAGAAAGTGCAAACAGTTGAGAGGCAGGACCTGGTCGTTACAACAGTAAATGACCCATGAGGCGGCAGGCCTGGGCTGGTGTGTGTGTGTGTGTGTGTGGGGGGGGTGTCAGGAACAAACAGCGTGGGCAGCAGGTTGATCAGTAACCAGAGAGTCCGCTGATGCCACTGAGAGGCCTAGAAATAGGCTGTCTGGGAGCAGGTTTGCTCCAGCTTGGAGCTCATGAAAAAGCCATCGCTCCTTAAGGGACAGACGAGGCCATGCTCTGTTTTGCTTTGCCCATGTCTGATGGGGAGGAAGCCATTCGCTGGTGCCAGGCCCACATCCACATGGGTCAGGGTGCCCTGGGCAGTCCTGGGGTTGCCAGCCCACACCCCTCTGCTGTTTGCCTACGGCCTGTGGAATCTCAGCTGCCTGGGAAGGGGCTCTCAAGGTCATCTCTCCCAGTCCTTCTGTGACAACGATTCCGGCAAAAACTCACACCCTCCACCGGGGTGCCAGGAGAGGATTTATTCCATGCCAGGTGCTGGAGATCCGGTGGCCTGGGACCCAGCTGGGGTTCTCAACCATGACGACTCCAGGTCCCTTCTGGGCATGTCACCCTGCCCCACCGTTGCCAGGCTGTAAGACTGGCTCTCCTAAGTCAGCCCAGTCCATTAAGGCCTAATGAATGCCCAGAAGCCTGGGTGCCGGCCCGCCCGTGGGTCCAGCCAGGGCCTCATTCTTGCAGGAAGCAAGCGGAGGTTGGCACTTGTTACCTTCGGCTGCCTTGTTTCTACCTTTTTTTAAAAAAAGGCATATCTCTATTTAAAAAGTACATTCCTGATTTTAAAACATCCAAATAGTTTCAGAAAAGAATGGAGTGAAAGGAATTGCAAACCTTTCCCTGCCCTGCTCCACAGGGGTGAAGCTGACCCTGGACAGGCGCCCACCCCTGCGCACAGATGGCCCCCTTGAAGCCACCCACCACACAGCTCCCTGTTAACTGAAGCACCCTTTTCTGTTCTTACAGGGTGTCCCTCCGGCCTACACCAGGCCCCACCCCAGGCTGAGTGAGTCCGAGTGCTAAGTATCTTCAACAGGTGATCCCCACGGTCAGCCAGGCAGAGACAAATTGCCATCCCACATAATTATCAGCCTGTCCACCTGCCCGGCTCCGGCCTGGACCCTGCACCCTGGCTCCCAACACTCCTACCTCCCATGTCCTGCTAGCCATCGCATTATTTTTATGTTGTCCAGGTTTATGTTGGTTACAAATAATTTTATTTTCTGTTTGACAGCAAACAGCCTGTAACTATTATGTATGTGCAGTGTAGCAATTTTCCTGCTAAGAGTGGAATGGGAACTTTTAAAAATATTTGACCAAATGTTGGGACAGCAGGAATGTGTGCCACAGCCTAGTGGCCCAGAGGCTTTAGAAGGTTCTTGAAAGCTGTGTTTGAGGACCATGTCAGGCAGGCCCCCTTCTGAGGTCAAGGCATGTGGAAACTTCTGGCAAGCCCTCACATGTTCATGCACTGTCATCCTAGTCCAAACCCGTTCCTAGCAGCTCCCTACACAGAGGACCCTAAACTCCCTCCTGTCCTGTTACCTGGTCCACAGCCACTGCCTAAAGAAGAAAGGGACCAAACTGTCAACCCCAAGAAGACATATACCTGCCAAGAGGACCCCAACTCATAACCAGAGTCTAGCATCCATTGTTTGCAGAGGCTTGTCTGCGTATCAGGGAAAGGCCAGTCCGACAGGCCACGCCTCCTGCACGCCTCTCACCCTTACCGATGGAAGTGAGACCTTCCCTGTCCAATCCGAGGTGTGCAGCGATAGCCTCATTTGCATCTTTACTGACCAATCAGACTAGCTCCATGGCAACCAATCATATCAGTGCAATTTGGACCAATCAAACTGTGTGAATTTGGAGCCCTCGTTTGCATGAAGGATAAGGATGGAAACTTTTCTTCACACAAGCCAGCCTCCCCTTTGTCTCAGTGGGGCGCACTTTTAGCTTCTACTGAAGATGCTTTCCCTGGTTTGCTGTTTCACTGAAATGTTTCTCCCCTTCTCTGCACCCCAAATTCGGGACTCCTATCGGCACTGGGTTGGTGTTGGTGACCTGTTGACAAAACAGATCTGGCTCCCTTCAGCAGCCGTTCTGAGTCTCCTCCTCAACGTGACCTCTGTTCCTCGCAGACCCGTCCAGCCAATGGCCCTGGCTGCATGCCAGGCCCTTTCCACAGCGGTATGAACTGGACCCATGGGTCAGGATACCTGCAGCTCCTCAGTCCTGTCCTGACAAAGGGACCGCTCAGTCCATCGGGGCCAGCATGTCCTCAAAGGCTGTGTGTATAAAGGTGCTTGTGGAGGAATGAGCTCCCTGTTCCTAGGGGTGTGCAAACAGAGAGGCATTGGGTAAGATCAGACTAGATGTTGAGTGTGACCTCTCAAGCCCTGAGGCAGAAACCAAAGAGAAAGCCTGGAGGAGTTCCAAGGGTGACAGAGGGGCCCAGCCAGCACTGCTTCTATACACTAGGGCGGTCATTTCACAGACGAGGACCCTAAGGCCCAGAGAGCTGTGTGCACGGGTGGAGTCTGGGCTCACTGAGTCTCCCAACTCGGATGAGGAAAGACTGAACCTGTGTCCTTGGATTGGTGGACCCAGTCCACAGGGCTTTGTGGTCAGACTTCATCAACAGGCACCACATGGTCACACAGCCTACTTCCTGTGGCAACACAAGGTCCCTGGGGACTAGGAGAAATGTTGGCAGTAACTGGAGGTGCCAAGTTCAGCTGGAGGAGTGGGGGTGGGGTGGGGTGAACTGCTGAGCCCTGTTCTCTGGCTCCACCTGGGAGCCCTCCCTAACAACACAGGGAGCCCCATTCCTCACCTCCAACCCCTCTCACCCCAGAGGGAGGGGAAGGAGGCCTCGGGGCGGGACAGATCTGGGTTCTGGTTCGTGTGCTATCACTCACTCGTGTGTCCCCTGGGATGAGTCACCCAGGCTGAACCCTCCACACACATCCTCTGCTACCAAACAGGGGTGACCCCCACCTGTGTGGCTCTCACAAGACAGAGGCAGTGCAGGGCGGGCCACAGAGCAGGTGCACAAGTGTCCGTGGTCCAGTCCCACCCATCCCTCTGCTTCTCACCACAGCCTCCAGCATTGCTAGCAAATTTGGAGAAGTTCCCAGGGCCTGCTCCATGCCAGCCTCCAGGGGCATGCACATTTCCATCCAGAAACAGGTCCCTGGTAGGCTAAAGAGGGCTGCCACATCGTCCAGTGGGGCCAGGCTGTGGGATGGGGGTTGGGGGACACAGATGGACTCTCCTGATAACCTTCACATCGCCCACAAAGGCGATCTGTCTGCAAGGCCAGCTGACCCAGGCTGGACCTGGTGCCCTGGGGTCCAGAGGAAATAGGCATCACGGTCCAGCTTTCTGCAGACGCAGTAGCCCTCCAGGGACCCACCTCTGGCCCAGCCCCTTGGCCTGACCCGAGGGGCTGGGTGTCTCGTGGCCGATGCCCCTCACCAGTTCAGCCCTTTGGAAAGCCTGATGCTTTGGGCACCTGAGCTTATCCTCACACATCGAGACCTTCATACTCGCCAGTCAGTCCCACTACCAGAGCGTTCTTCCAGCGTTCTAGCTCTGGTCCCTGGGCCTCAGCTCAGAGAGGCCTGGCCCAGGACCACCACAGCTAACAGGGGCTCCCACTTCCACCAGGCATTTTCATGACACTTTTCAAACTTTCAGCATAGTTTTTACTCTGAAATCATTTCCCTTGGATGGTGGCTCATGGGGTTGGAAGCCCGTGGCATGGAGGGGGTGCTGGACCACTAGACAGTGCGATGACCTCTGTCCCAGGGCCAGGCTGGCTCCCTGGAGGGAAGGAGCAGAAGGGAGGCAGGGCAGGGGGTGAAGCAGGCGGCACAGGGAGCCCAATGCACGGGCAAGCCCCTCGCCTGCCGAGTCTGGGCAGCAGTGCCACCGCAGGGCCGTGAGGTTTCCGTGAGGGGGAGGGCCGTGCCAGCTGGCCTGGAGCCCTCGGTGGTGTGGCCCGTCCAGGGGCCTCCTTCCCCGCCTGGACAGACAGAGACCCAGAGGGGAGGCTAGAGTCAGGGGGCCTTTATTGGTGAGTTAAAACGTGGTGAGGGCAGCAGGGCGGGGGCTCTGGCCACCTGGCAGCATGTCCAAGGTCCCCCAGGCAGCGGTTTCCAAGGCACTGAAGCGGCCTGCGCCAGGCAGGCCCCGAGCAGCAGCTGGGCACCATCCGCCCTTGGTGTGGCGTTCGGGCAGGCAGGCCAGCAGGTGCAGACCCTCCGTGAGGCCTGGTCAGCTTCCCTTGTGGGACTGGGAGGCTTTCTGCCGGTAGATCTCAGCGGTGAAGGGCCTGCAGCAGCCGGAGAGGCTCGGGTCAGCCGGTCTCAGGGGCAGTTCCCACACCCCAGGCTCTCTTCCCCTGGGACGTGGACAGAGTCTGCGTGGGACCAGGAGGGCCAGAGGCTGCCCTGCCACCCCGTCAGGGCCCTTGGCCTCTCCCGTGCCTGCACGGAGCTTCCCCTTTGCCGCCCTGCCAGTGCCCGGGCACGGCTTAGCTGACCCGGCCTGTGCTGGCCACGGGAACGGCCCTGAAGGGGAGGCAAGGCCAGCTCCTTGGTCACAGTGATGTCAGACGGCCACCCTGGCCCGGGCCCGTGTCAGTGTTTACTCACTCTTCATACAGGGTGGCCACCGTGTAGGCGAGGGCCACCACCACGGTCAGCAGCAGGCCGGCGGGGCTGGCGTGCCTGTGGGGAGACGCGTGGTCGGTCAGTGGGCACCTGGCTCAGGGCCCTCCTCCCCGCCAGGCTGGGTCCTGTGGCTGAACAAGCGGAGCCAGGTGCCCGCTTTCTGAGTCTGGCTTTCGGGAGCAGGACCCCGACTGTCCGGGTCCTGACCTGATGCCCAGTGTGCTGCCTGTCCGGGTTGCCCAGGGTCCAGAGGGCAGGGTCCACTCTCCCTCGTCTCATGGCTCCGGCCCCCAGCCAGGGACTCAGGACACAGCAGGGGTGGGTCAGGGAAGGAGGGAAGGACTGGCCTCTCAGAGTCACCCAAGTGGCCAAGCGTGTCCTTCCCTGAACAGGAGGGGCGTTCCCGAGGACAGAACATGTGACCCCTCCCCACCGTAACAACATCCTACGTTCTAGAAGGGAGTCCAGGGCTCCCAAAGCCGGGCGGAGTGTCCGGTGGGCCCCTCCATGGGCTCTCTGCTGGGGACTGCCACCGTGAGGAGCCTGGGTGTGGCTGCTCTTGAACTGTCCCCCTCTTTCCTATAGCCACCTTGGGCCCCGGGGACTCAGCAGGGGCCAGGCCACCGCATCCTGTCCCCCTCTTTCCTATAGCCACCTCGGACCCCGGGACTCAGCAGGGGCCAGGCCACCGCATCCTGTCCCCCTCTTTCCTATAGCCACCTCGGACCCCGGGACTCAGCAGGGGCCAGGCCACTGCATCTAAAGAGCTGAGGGCAGCCAGGGAACATGGTTCCCGGGAGGGCACAACCTCCTTCACCAGAGCCCAGGCTGAGGACACCAGGCTGGGGGCTGGAAGGTGTGACCCTGGGGGAACCTCGGCCCGGCCCCCATGCCCTCACGCTGTCTTTCTGTCTGGGAGTTCCAGGAAGGCCAAGTGCTGATGGTTTCCCCTCCCTGCTCTGTGGGGCTGAGGTGGAGTCTGCCTCCTGCAGCTTTGCTCACAGCCCTCGTGGATTTCTAGTGAGCAGCGCCTCCCAGGGAGGAGGAAGGCCCCAGGCTGCACCCCCAACCTGGTCACCTTGCAGCCAGCTGGCTCAGGTGGAGCCCAGGTGCTGGGCTCTGTGGCCACAGTGTCCCTAAGACCGATGACTGGGGAAGCCAAGTGCACTAGGAGTCACGAAGTCCAGGAACGGACATGGCTCTGCAGCTGACCGTAGCTGGCCCCTGGGTCAGGCCCTGGCCTGGGCCCCGGAATGTGAGCCAAGCAAACGCCTTTTCCATTCTGACTACAAGAAATGTTCCACTTCCCAAATGCTACCACACAGCTGCTCTCGACCTCCTAACAGTCCTGTGTGTGAGGACCATCCTGGCTGCATGTAAGGAAACCGAGGTCCGGAACGACCCACATGCTGGAGCCCAGACCCGGCCCTGAGCCTGGGTGGTGGCAGGGGTGGTTCCGAGGGACTACGCTGGGAACCGCGGGCTGGAGCTGTATGGGTGGAGGCCCTGGCGCCTTGCCCCGGCCTCGTGCCCCCGGGAGTCCTGCACCCCGGGCCTGGGGGGTGGCAGGGGTGGTTCCGAGGGACTACGCTGGGAACCGCGGGCTGGAGCTGTATGGGTGGAGGCCCTGGCGCCTTGCCCCGGCCTTGTGCCCCCGGGAGTCCTGCACCCCGGGCCTGCCAGGGCCTGGGAGGCCCCCTCTGCAGGGCCCCAGGAGGGAGACAGGGGGCTGCAGAAGTTCTGGGACTGTGCTGGGTCAGTGTCCTGAAGTCCCTCTGATGGTTTCTCTCTGACGACATCTCAGATGGAGGACAGACTCTGTGCCCCGGCACGGCCGAGGCCCTCTCCACGTGGCCGTGTGGCCAAGGCCCTCCTGAGGGGGCCTGCAGGTACCCAAGCCTCCCCTAAGGACCCTCACAGATTCCTGACAGCCTTGGGCAAGCTGGTAGGGGAAGACCTCTCACTCCAGAGTACCAGGCACAGGCAGGGACATAGAGGTGACCGACCCACATGTGAGCTCTGTCCTTGGAGGGCCCCATCTGAGCACAGATGAAGCACCCATGGGAAGCAGTCCAGGAGGGCTTCCTGGAGGAGAGGACACCTCAGATTATGTTTGGAAGGAAATACTCAGTGTAGAAGTGGAAAGGAATTGCCTGTGTCCCAATAGGGAGGAGGGAAGGGGCTCATCCTGTCAGTCTCCGTGGGAGACTGGGAGATGCTCTGTGGAGTAGGTGAGTCTGAGGGTGTAGGGCCAACCCGGAGTAGCCCACTGCCCAAGTCTGGACAAAGGGTCCATGGGATGTCTGGTCTAGAAGTGGCACTGGAGTGTGAATGGGGGGGTCCAATGCAGACCCACAAGCCTCCTGTAGCTCCTCATCACCCTAAGCCCACTGCTCTGGGTCCCAGGGAGGTGGGGGGAGGTGCAGTAAGGAACATCTTAATACTGACATTGTACTATTTGCGATTCATTCTTTGTGTCTTATAACCTTTCCGGTCTCTGGGATCACCTGTAACATTCTAAACAAGTGATCTGCAAGTGTTACATAACAGCAGACCACTTACAGCAAAACAACTTTCTATGGAGAAAGCCCTAATGCAGAAAACGGACAAACACGAACTACTCTGGAAGCGTGTGGTCTGAGGCCCGGAGCCCACGCCCACCCCTTCCCCACCCTGGTTGCGCTGGCCTGGGCACGGCCAGACCCCGGGCAGCTGAGACAGACCGCAGTAAGTCCTGCGGCCACTCCCTCCCTCAGGCTCTGGGACCCCCTCCTTCTGTGGGAGACCCGTTCTGCAGCCTGGGCACGGCCAGACCCCGGGCTCACTGCCAGCGCCCGGGCAGCTGAGACAGACCTCAGTAAGTCCTGCGGCCACTCCCTCCCTCAGGCTCTGGGACCCCCTCCTTCTGTGGGAGACCCGTGGGAGACCCGTTCTGCAGCCTGGGCACATGGACAGACCAGCGGGCCTGGCAGTGTCACAGGCCACCAAGGGTCTGCTCCGGGTCCTGGGGACCTCCTGTCGCCCCTCCTGTGCGCGGGGCCGGCCCCAACGTTCCAGCACAGGGGTCGGCAGCCTAAGGACCACAGCCAAGATTGGTGTATATACCTTTAAGTGGCTAAAAAAAAAAAAAAAAAGGGAATGAAAAGAATACTATTTCGTGACATCTGAAAATTGTATGAAATTCAAATTTCAGGGTCCACAGTGCCGGGAGTTACACCTGTTCGGTCCCTGTCTCAGGGATGCTTTCCCTGAGGGGGGCGGGCCCCTCCTCCATTCTCACGCTGGGCCCCACGGGCCTCTCTCTGACCCTGGGAGGGGTGTCCGCAAACGCTGCTCTGCGTGTGTTTGTGTCCACAGATGAGCAATCCCCAGGACAAAGCTCTCCGTGGATGACGCGGGTGACGCGAAGGCTGACATCGTCCTGGTGGAGGCGGCCCGAGGGGGCAGCGGGAGGGCGGGGAGCCCGTACTCACATGACCGCCCAGCCCAGGTAGTTGGCCGTGCTGCCCCAGTACATGGGGTTGTCCAGGACGCTGAACGGGAAAGTGGTCACTCGCGCCTCCTTGAGGATCCCGAAGTAATCGCCTGTGGACGGGGCGAGGCAGGACAGGGTCGCCTCCTGGTCACCCCGTTACTAGGGGGTGGGGGCCAGTGCAGCAAGTCCCCCTCTAGGAGGCGCCAGGCTCTGGGGGCAGAGGTGTCGCAGCACACAGAGCCAGGGGCACCGTGGGGCAGGCCCGCGCAGGCCACAGTCATGCGGACACCTGGGAGGGCCTGGGGTTCCCCCGGGGTTGAGCGACCGAGGCTGGCACCGCCCTGGCGCTGGGGGGGCTGCTCTCCCCAGAAATCCCTCGGACCTTCATCCGAGGCAGAAGTAGGACAGCCACAAGCAGGAGCAACCAGCAGGAGCTGCGTCACCCATTGTCTGGGGACAAAGGGTGCAGGGCCCGGGGGCTGTGGGAGGCTTTCTTTCCAGGAGGCAGGAAGTGGGGTGGTGGGCCCGGAGGCAGTGGCACAGAAACCTGTTTTGGGGCTGACTCACAGGGGCCGTGCCCTACATCCAGAGCCCGGCGGGCCCCGGGCAATTCTAGGCCACTTCTTCTGGGGGTTGCTGCCGCAGCTGGTGCCCTCAGACTCCTTCCGGCTCCCCTCCCACCCTGACTCACCCTCCAGGTGCGTCTCACCAGGCGGGCCTGAGCCTGCGCTGCCCCCACGCTGCCCTGGGGGGGCTACGCCGGCCCCTTCCTGGCTCTGCACCCGCTCTGCCGTGGCACCCAGGCCCCAGCGGGCTGCTCACACCTGCTCTCCCCCCTGGGGCGGCCCTTCTGCCCGGAGCCCTCTGGGGGTGCCCAGGTCACAGACAGCGGGGCAGTCGGCCAGCCCTGCCCCTCCCTCCCCTGGACCCTAACTGGGTCAGCTCAAGTCTCCCCCCACCAGGCCCTCGGGGTCTCACCTAGGAAGGTCCCGGTGAAGCCCAGGGCAAAGAAGCTGGAGAGCACCAGCACGCTGCCCCCCACCAGGAGCCCCAGGCCGGCCCCGTAGGCCGGGAGGTTGTCAAGACTGTCCATCCTGGGCTGGCTGAGCATGGCCTGTGTGAAGCTGCAGGCAGGGGCAGGGGAGGTAAGAAGGAGGTCATTGCTGTGAAGATGAGGCCGCCACCCCATCCCACCTCTGTCCCCCAAGGGGCCCCCAGAGTAGCCGGTCCATGGGTCTCACGCTCAGTGCCTGCTGGGGCCCCGGCAGGTGATGAGGTGCCCGGGAGAGCACCCTGCACACGGGCCACCCTGCAGCCCCCACTCCCTGCGGCGGTAGGGACAGGAGGGGGCCCAGGCCCGCCAGACTTTTCAGTTTCTCGAGAGCAGTCAGAAGCCCTGACTTGCATAAGGAAGTATCCTCATTTAAACAAACAGCAAAACAAAACCCCAGGTAATTAATGAAGACTCTCTTGGACTCTGCACGTCCGCAGGCCAGGTTCAGCCCAAGACACCGAGTTTGCACACTCCAGTCCTGTCCAGCTAGCAGCTAACGGGTCCTGCGGAAGGACGTGAACCTCAGGAAGGTCACGGGCAAGCCCGGCCCCGGCTGTGCGGCAGGACCTGGGCGCCCACAGACCCCTGCACCTGGCGTGCAGCACACGAGGCCACGGTGTCCCCGCTCCCCTCGTGGGCTCAGTGCCCTGAAGCCTTGGGCGTGCTCGGACCCTCCTCCAGCCACGGGGGCCCCTGCACAGAACCGGCCACGTCAGAGGGGGCGCTTTAGAGAGACCCCCTGTGCTTTTTTCTACACCTGAAATGCCCCCAGCAGTTCCCTCTGAGGCCACGCCAGGGAAGGCCTTTTGTTCAAAGGCAAGTGGGTTGACTCTTGGGGACCAAAAGCCACAGGGTCTTTGCAGTTTAGATTTTGGGGGACAGAGCTGTGGGGACTGGCAGTAAGCTGACAGTCTGCCCAACCCCCACCTCACTTGTTCTGTGAAGTTGCCAGAGGCTATTTTTTCCCACACCTTCCTGTGAGCTGTGGTGCTGGATTGTTTATACTTCTCCTATCCCCCAAGTCCCTCGGAGAGACTGGAGGCTGATTTCTTTTTATCCTTTGTTTTGTGAAGCTAAGATGTTCTGTATGGTGGGGGTTTTCTGCACTTGGTAGAATTCTTGGGTTGCCTTGGAAATGTGATCAGAGATATCATTGATTTGCTAATGACTCTCTCTGCCCTATAAATACAGGGTGCTCCGTTCTTGCCAGCAGCTGGCAGAGGCCTCCCAGGGCAGCTGATATAAAGGGGGTGACTATCCTATTGGGTTTTTAGATTCCGACTCTACGACTGGCTCCTGAAGACTGGCCAGCCGGCTGCAGCTGAGATAAAGGGACTGGGCTCAGGGTAACACACGGGAGTGAGGTTCAGGGCCTGCGTCCTCAGGGAGGGGCAGGCACTGGTGGGAGGGACCCTCTCCGAAGAAAAGATGTGTCTGGGAGCTAGTGCATGCACATGCCAGGGACATACGGTTCCCAGCCCCCAGGTTGTAAGCGAGGGGCAGCTACTGGCACTCACTTTGTACCCTGTACTCCGAGCGGGGGCAGCTCACTGTCCATCCGCCCACCCACTCATCCATTCATCTGTGTACCCTCTATAACCACCCACTGGCCTATCCTCTATCCATCCATCCATCTGTGCTGTGTCCACCCCATCCATCCATCCATCCAACCATCCTGTATCCATCCACCCACCCATCCATCCTCTCTCCATCCATCCACCACCCATCCATCCATCCATCCATCCACCATCCATCCATCCACCATCCATCCATGCATCCATCCACCCATCCATCCTCTCTCCATCCATCCACCATCCATCCATCCATCCACCCATCCATCCTCTCTCCATCCATCCATCCTGTATCCATCCATCCATCCATCCTGTATCCATCCACCCACCCATCCATCCATCCACCCACCCATCCATCCATCCACCCACCCATCCATCCTGTATCCATCCATCCACCATCCACCCATCCTGTATCCATCCATCCATCCATCCTGTATCTATCCATCCATCCATCCATCCACCCATCCTGTATCCATCCATCCATCCATCCACCCACCCATCCATCCTGTATCCATCCATCCACCATCCACCCATCCTGTATCCATCCATCCATCCATCCATCCTGTATCCATCCACCCACCCATCCATCCTTGTCCATCCATCCTCTCTCCATCCATCCTCTCTCCATCCATCCATCCTGTATCCATCCACCCACCCATCCATCCACCATCCATCCATCTACCATCCATCCATCCACCCATCCATCCTCTCTCCATCCATCCATCCACCCACCCACCCATCCATCCTTGTCCATCCGTGCATCTATCATATAATACCTCTGTTTGCCAGGCTCTTACAAGCAGAACAAACTTGTTACCTTCATTCCTTCCACTTGTAAATCCACATTGTCATAAAACTATCCTCACCCTCAGCTAAAACCTGCCTTCCTGGAACTCTCCTCCAACTACTTTCAGCTCAGAGAACAGAGCTGCTTCTCCTTCCCCAGCCATCTCTCCCCGGCACCGGGCGCCCTCCAGGCAGAGCGGGTCACACCACATACTCCTCAGCAGGAGGAAAAAGCAGCACCCCTGAGTGGAGAGAGGTCCCACTCCGTCCCAGAGTGGAAAAAGCTCGGTGAGCAAACGGTCAGCAGGACACCACGCACAGCAGCCTGCACGGTGCCCTGTCAGGCAGAGGCACACGTGTGTCAGGGCACACCTGGCCACTGGTCATGCTGCCCACGCCCCCAGGTCTCCACCCACCACTGCCCTCCCTCAGCTGCCCTGCTGCCAGGGCCCAGGGTCACCCTGAAGCTACAGGTTGAGACTCCGGGATTGGCTCAGGGTCACACACACCCGCTGCTGTACCAGGTCGCCACGCCATGCCCGCCCCTCTGCGCCCTCTCCTGACTTTCTGATCAACCTGCAGCCAAGCACACCTCCTGTCCAGTCCAGCCACTGAGGCCGGAGCAGGCGGCTTGGGCACTGGCCTCGGCACAACCTCCGCTGTCTGCACGTGGGGGGGGGCATGGAGAGGCTGTGGACCCTGGCACGGCTCACTGCCCGCTCAGGGCTGGCTCACCTGCAGGCCCCTGTGCCCTCGGCTGGTCCTGCATTGAGGACCAGCCAAAGGGGCAGAGGAGGGGGGCACACTCGCCTCCATCATCTCCAGAGCAGGGGTGACCCCCACTGCCCAGCTCCCACGGGCAACTACCCACCCTGCCCGAGCTGACCCCCAGCCCCTGGCCCGCAGCCCAGCACAGCCACCTGCCCTGCACACTCTGGGGGTGCCCACGGCTGCCAGACGGAGCTGAGGGCTCCTGGCAGGAGAGCAGGGCAGGGCTTCAGCAGACTCAGGTACCCTGAGCCTCGGCGTCTGCCTCTGCATGATGGCCACAGTGACCCCTCCACGTCCCCGTGCAAAGCTGCTGCCGGGCAGTGGTGCCCACGCTGGTGAGCCTGGGACACTTGCGCGGTGGAAGGACCGTAAGCCAGGGGTGACACTGGGGGACCGATGAGGCCCCGGGAGCCGCAGCACGGGCACACTAGCCGGGGGTCCAGAGGCCACAGCGGGGCCGAAGCTGAGACGTGACAGAAGAAATTCAACAGGGGCAGGAGGCAGGCAGGGGGCGCATCCTCGGAAGAACTGTCTGGGCCCCGAGGATGCCCGCAGAGGGGCTTCCGGCCCGTGGCAAGGAGCTGGGACCGCCCCGCGTGGCGGAACAGAGTGTGGAGACCAGGCAAGCCCACACTGGACGGGGTCCAGGCCCGGGGCGGGGCCCAGTTTCCCATTCACGCCGGGCCCGCCCCCGCTCCTCGACCAGAACTCATCTGCACCCCCCACAGCACGCGTCCTGGCCCGGTGTGAGCAGCAGGGCCGGCTGAAGGGCGTCCTCCTCTGACCGCCGTGCGGTGCCTGAAGCCACCGACCTGGGGACGGCCCCGCGGGGAGAGCTGGGGCTGGACGCAGGGGGAGACTTCCTCGGGCCGGGGATGCGGGAGCAGGCGGTCCTGAGGCGGCTGACCCAGGGCGTGGGCCCACCTGCAGCTCCCTCTCCGTCCCTCCGCAGTGGAAGGCAGCGCCCCCCGGGGGGGGGGCACCTCTCCAAACTCCCTCAGCACCTCGGTGCTGGGCTCCCCGCAGAGCACGGGGTGCTGACTCCGGTTTCCCAGCAGAGAGGTGAGGCTGGGCCCCTCTAAGTTCTGTTCCAGGGCCCACTGCCGGGGGGGGGGGGCAGCTTTGCGGCAGGTTTACGGGAAAGGTGTGGCCGGCCCCAGAAGGTGACCTCTGATGTTCCAGCTCCTCCATTAAGTCAGAAACGCACAATCCATTCCACACGGAAAGATCACCGCGGGAACAAGCGTCTCTGAGGGCCACGCACTAAATAGCAGCTTCCTTTAGAAACAGTGTCTACACCGGGAGCGGGAGAGGAGAGATGCATTCATTTGTCTGCCGTTCTATTTTTAAAACTTAAATTGAGCTTTCAACCACCGGGGTGACTTCAGGCTTGTCTGCACTCCGTTCCCTGGAATCCCGGAACCTGGGTGGAGGCAGGTAGACGGGGTCTGTGCCGCTGTGTCCTGGCCACAGACCAGACGCCTGGCTCAGCCTCTGCCCCCGCCCCCCCAGCTGCTCCTGGAGCCCCCCTCCACTCCAGCTGCCAACACACCCCTCCAGATCCACCTCTAACCAAGGCCGTCCTGCAGGGCCACCCCCCCCCTCCCCAATGGCCCAGCGGCCTCCAGAGCTAAGACTGGGCCCACCCCTGCCTCCTGCCCCCTGGGGCCAGAACCCCCTCCCACTGTGGGGCCGGCAGCCCTGCTAAGCTCCCCTGGCTCGGGCGGCAGACCACGTCCTGTGGCACGCTGGGTCCTGGACCGCTGCCTGTGCCCACTCAGTGCGGCAGTGGTAGAGAAGCTGGCAGATGAGGAACCTTCTCCTGACCCCTCGGGGCGTGGGCCAGAGGCCAAGGCTCAGACGCCTGCTCAAGGTCGGCCCCCTTCAGGAGCAGAGCTGAGTCTGACCGGCGCACCTACCCTGCAGGGCGACAAGACAGCAGCGTGAACTGGAGTCCCCGTGTCCTGCATTTCTGTAACTGGGAGCTCGTACCCTCTGACCACCTCATCCACCATGCTGTCCTGCATTTCTGTAACTGGGAGCTTGTACCCTCTGACCGCCTCATCCACCATGCTGTCCTGCATTTCTGTCACTGGGAGCTCGTACCCTCTGACCGCCTCATCCACTGTGCTCTACGCTGCCACCACCGCTGGGAACCCCCAATCGACTCTCTCTCTCTCCCTCTTTTCTTTTTTAGAGAGAGGCAGAGAGACAGGAACATGGAGCTGTTGCTACATGTGCCCTGACTGGAATGGAACTGGCAACCTCTGTTGCTTGTGGATGATGCTCCCACCAACCGAGGTATCTGTCCAGGGCTCTTGCTCTGTTTCTATGAATACAGGATCACGCAGTATTCGTCCTTCTGTGACTGGCTGAGCTCAGGGAGCACAATGTGCTCGGGGCTCACCCACGTCCTAAGCGGCAGGACTTACAGAGGAAGGGGACCCTGACACGTGCTCCAGAGGGACGAGCCTGGAGGTGTGCGCCCAGTAAGATAAGCCAGACACAAAAAAGACAAACACTGAGTGATCCCAGTTATGTGCAGGGTCTAAAAAGAAATGTTGCCATAGAAACAGAGAGGCCAGGACGGCTGCCAGGGGCTGGCGGGGTGGGGGTGGGGGTAGAGAATGAGGAGTTACTGTCTCATGGAGACGGGGTTTCCGTTCTGGTGGTGTGATGATGGCACAGCTGTGTGAATGGACTTGCACCGGTGAACTGTACCCTGAAAAGTGGCTGAGAGGATAACGCTTTATGTCACGTGGATTCTACCACAACAGAAAGTTGAAGGTAACCACGGGCGACGTGGGCTCTGCAGAGGGACGGAGGTTCTGAGCGTCCTCTAGGGCAGGGGTCTCAACCCCCGGGCCGCGGACCGGCACCGGTCCGCAGAGAAAGAATAACTAACTTACATTACTTCCGTTTTATTTATATTTAAGTCTGAACGATGTTTTATTTTTAAAAAATGACCAGATTCCCTCTGTTACATCCGTCTAACTAAGACTCACTCTTGACGCTTGTCTCGGTCATGTGACACATTTATCCGTCCTACCCTAAAGGCCAGTCCGTGAAAATATTTTCTGACATTAAACCGGTCCGTGGCCCAAAAAAAGTTGGGGATCACTGCTCTAGGGCACCGTAGTTTTCACCTGCCGGCCGGCCTGTGGACCGGTGCCGGAGAACCTTCCCACAGCAGCGGGTGGTCAGCCCCCACACGGACCAGCACGACGCTCCTGGCAGACCAGTGGCTGAAACACAGTGCTCACCCTGTCACAGGGACTCTATGTCCCGCAGGACCTGTACCCGGGAAGCAGAGGTGGACGCCTGCAGCCGGAGGCGGCCCACTGCACTCCCTCCCCGTCTGGCTCCCGCCGCTGCTCACTCAGAGCCTGGAGGTCCTCAGCACCTGCAGCCTGGGCACCTGGCGCCCGGCATCCCCTGGGCAGGCCCTGTCGGGACAGGGTTCTCCTACTGGTCAACCGAGGACGCGGAGGCTGGGCGGCTGTGGGGGGCGGGGGGCGGGAGGGATGCAGGCCTGTCTGGGCAGCCGCTTCCTCGAGGGAGAGTGAGGTGGAAAGGAGAGAGAGAGAAAGAGAGCCAGATGCAGCTGGGACCCTGGCCCTGTGCCCGGGGGAGGGAGGGCGGGCTGGGCAAGGACAGGCGACTTGTTTACATGTCCAGAGCTCTCGCCAGTTCAGACCACACTGGAGCCTCCCAGCCGTCCCATAACCTCTCTGCAGGCTCAGTCCACTCTGCATTTATCCAGAGAACTCACTGACCACCGTAACCTCTCTGCAGGCTCAGTCCACTCTGCGTTTATCCGGAGAACTCACTGACCACCCGAGCCTCCCAGCCGTCCCATAACCTCTCTGCAGGCTCAGTCCACTCTGCATTTATCCAGAGAACTCACTGACCACCGTAACCTCTCTGCAGGCTCAGTCCACTCTGCGTTTATCCAGAGAACTCACTGACCACCTGAGCCTCCCAGCCGTCCCATAACCTCTCTGCAGGCTCAGTCCACTCTGCGTTTATCCAGAGAACTCACTGACCAACCGAGGCTCCCAGCCGTCCCATAACCTCTCTGCAGGCTCAGTCCACTCTGCGTTTATCCGGAGAACTCCCTGACCACCCGAGCCTCCCAGCCGTCCCATAACCTCTCTGCAGGCTCAGTCCACTCTGCGTTTATCCGGAGAACTCCCTGACCACCCGAGGCAGGGTCAGCGTTCGACTCTCGGGACAACGTGGCTCACAAGACACACAGTCTTGACCCTCGTGAGGCTCACGGTCCGTCGGTACCAAGGACTGAGCCAGGGTGCTGGGGGCTTCTGCACAGAGATGGGGTCAGGAGGGCTCCTGGGGGCACCTTGGGCACTTTGAGCTAATGCAGCGGGAGGGGCCAGGCCCCAGGGAGGCGGGAGGGGGCGGCCGGGCAGAGGCCCTGCCCTGGGGACGCGGGGTTTTGACCAGAGCAGGGAGGTGACCAGAGCTGGCAGAATTAGCCAGGTCCGGGGAGGGACCTGGCTGTTGTTACTCTTACTGCAACGGGAAGTGGGAAGCCCGGGTCGAGGTTAGGCAGGGAAGACTTGGTTTGGTCCTCGCTCTAACATGGAGCCGTGCAGAGAAGGACACTGCTGAACGGTCTGGAGGCAGGAGCGTGAACGGGGTGGACCCCAGGTTGTGCGACTGGACTGAGCAGGGATGTCAGGACATAATCGAAAACATCTCCCAGGAGGCCCTGGCCAGTTAGCTCAGTGGTAGAGTGTCAGCCTGGCGTGCAGGAGTCCCGGGTTCAATTCCCGGCCAGGGCACACAGGAGAAGCGCCCATCTGCTTCTCCACCCCTCCCCCTCTCCTTCCTCTTTGTCTCTCTCTTCCCCTCCTGCAGCCAAGGCTCCATTGGAGCAGGGTTTGCCCGGGCGCTGAGGATGGCTCCGTGGCCTCTGCCTCAGGCGCTAGAATGGCTCTGGATGCAACAGAGCGACGCCCCAGATGGGCAGAGCATCGCCCCCTGGTGGGCATGCCGGGTGGATCCCGGTCGGGCGCATGCGGGAGTCTGTCTGACTGCCTCCCCGTTTCCAGCTTCAGGAAAAAAAAAAAAAGAAAGAAAGAAAAACATCTCCCAGGTTTCTGGCTCGTTCACGTGGGGCGAGGGGGCTGCACTGCTGAGCGAGGGGAGGGCAGGAGGACTGAGGCTCAGCGCTGAGACCGGGAAGGGCTGACACCGTGGGTCGGGACAGCTGGTTCTGTTTCCTGGCTCAGCCCCTCGCCAGCCTTGGCCCCCATATGATGCATGGGCTCAAATACCCGCCCCTGAACAGCCACAGGTGGGAGGCAGCACAGCACCCCACAACTGTGTGGGTGCGGTCAGTGGCTCAGGGCACAGACGGTTCCTCCAGACAGTCCCCTGGCCCAGACGAGTTCTGGCTGAGAGCTGTGGGCAGGAGCCCTCTCCCGGCTCTGCCTAGGCCTGGGCAGTGGTCCCAGCACAGTCTGGGAGGGGGCTCTCTCCAGCCCTCTGCCCTCCCCTAGACTCACCACCCCTGTGGGAGGGGCTGGCCCTGCACAGAAGCAGGCTCCCTACCGTCCTGCTCCTGCGGGAGGGGCCCTGGGCTCGGGGCCTTCAGGTCACCCCGGGGGGCCCCCTCTGCATGGCAGGGGGAGGCTGAGGACCACTCCCCTCTCCCTGGAGATTTCCTACCCCTGTGAGCCATAAAACCTCAAACACTCCTCCCTTCTTGCCACCCTCATCTTTTCATCTGCACAGTGGGGGTGTCCTCTGCCTGGAGGCTACAACTGTGAAAAAAAACAGCCGCTCACTCCCTGGGGCAGGCAGCCTGGAGCTCCGGCCTCTCTGTGCAGTGAGTGCGACCTCTCTGGAGTTATGTCTTCCTGTCATTCATCCCAGATAGGTACCCTGGGCCCTGACAAGACCCTTGAGATAGACCCCATCCTGACCTGCAGCAAAGAAGCAAAGACGACAGGCAGCCTAGAAGGCCAAGCAGCACGGGCTGTGTGTGTGTGTGTGTGTGTGTGTGTATGTGTGTGTGTGTGGTGTGTGTGTGTGGTGTGTGTGTGTGTGTGTGTGTGTGGTGTGTGTGTGTGTGTGTGTATGTGTGTGTGTGTGTGTGGTGTGTGTGTGTATGTGTGTGTGTGTGGTGTGTGTGTGTGTATGTGTGTGTGTGTGTATGTGTGTGTGTGTGTGGTGTGTGTGTGTGTGTGTATGTGTGTGTGTGTGTGTGGGGGGGGGTCAAGGTCCAGAGGGGAAGGCTGGCCCGGCCAGGCCCTCCTGACCCCGCTCCCGGTCAGCGGGCAGACATGGCGGCACAGGCGGCCTGGACACGCCTCTCTCGGTGCGTGCCTGTGTGAGGACCCAGCCACCACCCAGGACCCTGCCCTCGCCCCACTGCACAGTGCTTCCCCTCAGCTCCGTGTCTGCAGGGAGGGGGCAGGGCCACGGCAACAAGCAGCCGGACTCGTCCCCACGTGGGGAACCTGGATTCGCACAAGCAGCTCTGGTTCTTTAAAGCACCATGCGGACGGACCACGTTCACCCACCAGCCCGTGTGCAGCTGTGCGGTTCTCACGGGAACCCAGGAGGTGAGAGCAGGCTCAGGGCCAGGCCCTGCTGGACACGGTCACATCTGACCACCTGCTCCTCCTCTTTGTCTCCACAGCTTTGTCCCCCCCCCCCCCCCCAGGGAGCCCCGCCTTGCACCGGGGCTGCGGCATTTGCTCCGGTGTTCGGAGGGCGGGGCTCCCTCATGGAGAACAAGTTCACCACCCCGGCCTCCTTCTTCGATGGCGGGCAGGTCGCACATCCCGAGTGCAGGGGTGTGCCGGTCTGGGTGAGGCCCTGCTCCCCAAGGGGCCCCAGCCTCCTGCCTGGAGGGGATTCCAGCAACAGCTCTGTCTGCACTCTGGAGGCCAGGGGTGCAAGCTTGGGGGCCACACAGGCCTTGTCCTCTGTGCCTGAGTCGCAGGCAGGTGGGGCTGTCCCTTCCCAAGGTGACAAGGCCAGAAAGGGAAGGCGTGGCCCAAGGCCCGGAGACCAGGGTCCCTGTGCGTTCAGAGGGACACAACACCCACGTCTTGATGCTCCCCGATGCCCCCAGCAGTGGCCACCCTGGCACCCCGGGGGTCCTGGATTCTCACAGTGAGCCGACTGGATGGGCGCCCAGCCGGGCGGGCTTACCAGTGTGACCGCAGTGCGTTGAGGAGCAGGACCGCTCCGCCCAGCGCGTAGCAGCCCAGGTAGGGAGAGCCGAAGGCCCGGCTCAGCTTCCGAGTTTTCTGCTCCCATCTCGCAACCTGATCGGGGAGAGAGGAGAGGCCGTGTGGAGAGGGGCGCTGGGAGGGGCCCGCGGCGGAGGTGGGAGCGGGCTCTGGACTCCTCTCCGGCTCCAGCGCCCCAGAGGCCCAGCCCCGAGGCAGGAGAGTGACCGGGAGCCTCCACCACTGGGAGCATCAGTTCAGCCTCGCAGGGATTTCCACATGTCCCCAGTCCTGTCTGGGTGGACCACGCGGTCCTGCTGGAAGCAACCTCTTCCCCCAGGCGCACCTTGAACACCGCAAGGAGCAGAAAGGGCCACCCCGAGCCGGCCTAGATGTGCCTCCAGGCCCAGACCCGCCACACACAACGCCAGAGGCCCGCGGCAGACACGGGAAGACGAGGAGAAGGGGCTGCGTGAGGACAGACGGGGGGACCTGCCGCAGGAAGTCCGAGGACAGCACGCAGGGGCACAGGCGCAGCACCCACAGCCCCGCCCGAGGGGCGCGCTCGCCAGGACGGGCCGCCACCCCTCACCCCTGCCTCCCCAGCACCCCGGAGGCACGCACTCCCAAGCTTTCCGGGTGCACCGATCACATCTCCAGCCCACCTGCAGCAGCTCGCAGCGAGGGGACGTGGACAGAAGGCTCCGACAAACGCCCTTCCTGCCGCGCTCGCCCCTAATGCCCATGCTCGCCCCGCACCCAGGTCGCCGCCCGCGGGGCACAGGGAGAGCCGGGTGGGTGCAGACCGGCCAGCAGGAGGAGGGGCTGGAGAGCGGCCCCGCCCACGCCGGTGACCGGGCAGCGGCACTCCGGACTCTGTGAGCGAGCCGCCCCCTGGGGCCGGACGGTGACCGCTCAAACACGTGACTCTGTGAGCGAGCCGCCCCCTGGGCCCGGACGGTGACCGTTCAAACACGTGACTCTGTGAGCGAGCCGCCCCCTGGGGCCGGACGGTGACCGTTCAAACACGTGGCGGTTGTTCCGGAAGACTCCATCCAGTGCTTTTATTCTGGGGCTACAGGAGGACTGGATCCCGGAACCTTAGATGAATTAATCTAAGAACGTTTCAGGATTTCGTGTTGTTTTGAAATCTAGCTGATAGTCAATCATTTTTAAAATTTTTTTATCATTTCATTAACTTGACAAAACTCAAATGTTTCCGGTTACCAGCAGATTTTGGAAAACGATAAGCATCTAGAACCATATAACACAATTATGACTGAGAAATGTCAGCAACAGCAATGGAGGAGGGGTCCACAGAAAAGAGGGGGTGGCACCGTGTGGAAAGCGCTGTCTGGGGGCCTGACTCAGGCTAACAGCTCATGCCACGGGCATGCTAATTAGCTGAAGGCATCCTGCTTGAGGCTGGAGTGGCCCTCTGCCAGGGAAGAGGCAGGGACTGGATTCAGAGCCGCCGAGGTCGACCAGGAGCAAAGGGACTTAGAAACGTGAAGCTCTTCCTAGGATCCTTTCCCAGCCTGCTGAAGGCCGTGCCGCCTCGCCTTGTCCCCTCCACCCTTTTTCTGAAAATAAAGGACTCCTGGTTCCCAGACAGATTTTTTTTTTAAAGAGACAGTCAGAGAGAGGGATAGACAGGGACAGACAGACAGGAAGGGAGACAGATGAGAAGCATCAATCATTAGTTTTTTGTGGCGACACTTTAGTTGTTCATTGATTGCTTTCTCACATGTGCCTTGACCGCGGGCCTTCAGCAGACCGAGTGACTCCTTGCTCAAGCCAGCGACCTTGGGTCCAAGCTGGTGAGCTTTGCTCAAACCAGATGAGCCCGTGCTCAAGCTGGCAACCTCGGGGTCTCGAACCTGGGTCCTCCACATCCCAGTCCGATGCTCTATCCACTGCGCCACTGCCTGGTCAGGCTGAAGACGGATTTGAGAGTTAGTTCTCCCATCATCTCGCCTGGTGCCTTTCGATCAATAAAACCAGTCCTTCCCCCAGACTCTGAGGTACTGAATTTTGGCCTTTCTTCGGAAGCCATCGGGCACGTGAACCTTGTCCCTGTCACACTGTCTGCCTTCTGGTTGGCCTGTATTATTATACAGCGGGCTGTCATTTCGAGGCAGTCAGCCTGTGTGGCCTCACTGGACCCGAGGTTAATTTCCTTCCCGCCTGGTGGCCGCCCCCAAGCACCCAGCTGACCCAGCTGCACACTTCACCCCAGTCAGGGCCGGGAGTGGGCCGAGGAGCACAGCCACCAGGTGGGGACGGTGGGGTGTTGGCTGCGGGGGCCAGGCTCTGGGCTATGACACAGGTCACCACTCCACAGGCTGCGCAGCGTGGCCAGAGGCAGAATGGCCGCGCTGCCCCTGGCTCTGCCGGTCTCCAGATTTCCAGGATCCTCAAGGGGAGACGAACTGGCCCAACATCCCCCCACCCCACACCCACATTCTTGTTGGGGTGGCCAGAGAAATACAGGCGTTCTCCACATAAAACTGCATTTTGGGTTAACAACAAATAAAATTCTAACATAACTCATCCCAAACGTCGCATTTGTTGTTTAGCTGAGAGCCACGTTGAACCAGGCTCTGTCCTGTGTTGAGTGAGCCAGGGGTACGTGGCCTCTCCTGCAGGCTCTGTGCTGGGGCAGAAGGGACAGGACACACTGGAGCGGGCGGGGCCCCAGGGATGCCACCTAGCTGCTCCCTGACTGCCACCAACCAGCTGCATGTCTATAGGCAAATCGCTTAATTCCACGCTGCCTCAACCGAGTCAGCAATGCGCACACGCGCGCACACACGCACACACACACACACACACAGACACACAAACTCCCTCCCTCACCTGCTGGTGTGGTGGGGAGAGCAGAGAAGGTGAGGGACAGAGCGGGGTGGGCGGGAGCACCTCACTGGGCAGAGGAAACCGTCCCTCTCCTCTGGTCCTGGGCGCCCGGAGCCAGGACAGTTTTCTCAGGACGCACTGGACCCGTGAGGGAGGCCTCCGGCCGTGCCGCTGGCGCTGGGTCTCCCCACGCAGGAGGCAGCCTCTCAGTCTGTCCCCCCCGCAGGTGAGCACCCACAGCCCTTGCCCGGGCACCTGCTTCTTCCCGGAGCTTTCCAGGGCTCTGTTCTCGGCGTCCTTCGTCAGTTCAGGTAAGAGGTCGTAACTAGTAGCCTGACGTGTGTGTTGGCTGAACTCACAGCATTTAAAAAATATATATTTGATCTAACAATTCAAGATTCCGAGTGTTCACATGGGAAACCCAGACGTCGTCTGCGGTGAGCAGTCTGGAGAGCGAGACCACAGGAGGCCTGCCACCCTGCCAGGCACTCGGCAGAGACAGCGCAGCCACCCCCGGGGACGGTGGGTGCCGGCGTCCCTGCCATTGCCGGCTGGGCGCACCTGTGCGCGCTGGGGCTCCCAGAGGCCTGTGTGTGTGTGTGAGACTCCCGTGGGCGGGGCTGCGGGTGCCCTCCAGAGGCTGGGCACACGTTACCCGCACGCAGCTCCGCCAGCATGCCCCGGCCTGCAGGCACTGCACATTCCAGGCCTCCAGCACCTACGCCCTGTGTGCCACGTGCCCTCCAACAGGAGCAGCCCCGTCGGCTGCAAAAACAATGCTCATCAGTGTCCACAGAGAAGCAGAAACCTGACTTCCGAAAGTCCCCCCAGACGACGGGATGTCTGAGCCAGTGAGGCCTCACAGCGTCACAGGGTGACAGCTCTGCCTCTGAGACCCGGGGCCCACTGGGATTTGAGGGTCTGAGCACAGAGGGTGTGACTAGTCACATCGGCGACTTCTGCGTGTAAACCAGCAGATGCCCAGGCTTGGCTTCTGGCCCCAGTCATGACAGACTAATTTGAAAAGACAACTGCACCCCTATGTTCACTGCGGCATTATTTAAACAGCAGGATGTGGAAGCAGCCCACGGGCCCATCAGTAGACAACTGGATAAAGAAGATGTAGCATATATATATATATATATATATTTGGGGGAGTATTTTTCTGAAGTGAGAAGCGAGGAAGCAGAGAGACAGACTCCCGCATGCGCCCAACTGGGATCCACCCAGCATGCCCACCAGGGGGTGATGCTCTGCCCATCTGGGGTGTTGCTCCATTGTAGCTGGAGCCATTCTAGCACCTGAGGCAGAGGCCACAGAGCCATCCCCAGTGCCCAGGCCAACTTTGCTCCAATGGAGCCTTGGCTGCGGGAGGGGAAGAGAGAGACAGAGAGGAAGGAGAGGGGGAGGGGTGGAGAAGCAGATGGGTGCTTCTCCTGTGTGTCCTGGCCAGGAATCGAACCCAGGACTTCCACATGCCAGGTCGACGCTCTACCCCGAGCCAACCGGCCAGGGCTATTTTAAAATTTTACTTAATACTCCCTGGCCGGATAGCTCAGTTGGTTACAGTGTTTCCTGAAACATGAAGGTGTGGGTTTGATGCCTGGTCAGGATACATACAGAAACAGATCAATGTTTCTGTCTTTCCCTCTCTCTCCCTTTCTCTAAAATCCATAAATAAATTATATATTTTTTTCTTTTTTTTTTTCTACTTAATACACTAATGGGGACTGCTTCATCGAAAGATTTGCTCTGAGATTCATCTAAATACCGTATATGGGCTTTCCTGCTGCACCTACAATGTTTGGTTTACACATCACTTTTCAGGATCCTTTTTTATAAATGAAACAAGGCCCACCTGTACAAAGCCACTGGAAAGATAGACCACGGGTGGCTCTTCAACTATTAACCAAATATAGTGCAAAACCTGGTCTGCCTTATTTGGTCAATATTTACACACGTACTTCGTCCTGCCTCTGAAAGGGACGCTGCAAGTGTCTGGTGCCCGGCCAGAGTGGTTGTCTGGATACACGGGCTCAGTACCCAGCGGGCCCCGAGGCGAGGCCAGGTGCCAAGAGGCCGCTCCAACCCCATTGTAGCATTAGAACCGATGCCAGCCAGCGCCTTTTCTGTTTTCTGGGGGAAAAGAAGGAAGGGAGGGAGGGAGGGAGGGAGGAAGGAAGGAGGGAAGGAAGGAGGGAAGGAAGGAGGGAAAGGAAGGAAAGGTTTACTTTAGAAGGGGAGACCGGGGACATAACAATTTTTTTTTTTAATCAGATTTATAGAGGTAAAAATAAGATTCACATAAAATAGAAATGGACCCTTTTTAACAGAGTTCCATGAGCTGACAAACACGTGTGGTCTCACAGCATCCACTGGATCGAGACAGGACATTTCCATCTCTCTGAAGAGCACCCATGCCCGCTGCAGCCAGGCCCCGCCCCCACCCTCCAGGAGCCCCCCGCCCCCACCCTCCAGGCGAGCTTTCTGCAGCAAGTCAGCAGGTGGAATCACGCAGTCCACAGCCCCTGCCCCAGCAGAGACCTCCCCACCGCCCGGGATGCTGCGTGCACCAGCAGGTTTGTTTGTTCCTTCCCGAGTCCTGAGGTGTGGGTGAGGGGGACCCCCCTCCTTGGCTCATCCTCTCCCCAGCTGAAGGCCACTGGGTTGTCACGAGACTGCTCTTGTAAATAAAGCCACTGAGGTCAGCTGCTTACAGGGTGACGGGCATTTGCTTTCATTTCTCCTGAGGACTTCGGGCTGGAGGGCGAGTGGCCCTCCACTGCCTTAGACGGCCGGCCAAGGTCTCTCTGCCAGAGCCCCTCGCCACACGCCCACCCATTGCTGTGTGAGCACCCTGGAACGGTGGGCAGGACAGACTGACCGGGCAGGCGGGGAGCCCACTAGGCCAGCACCTCCCACCACCCGGGAGTGCACTCTGACATGCCACAGCCCTCGGCCCAGGAGTGGTGGGGACATGCACCTCAATGTTGGGTCACGGGGCAGAGAGCTGATACCCCCCTTCATGGAAAAGAGAATCTGAGCTGAGATTTAACAGCAACACAGAGGAGTCCAGTGCAGGAGCCTGCAGACAGTGGGGGGCACAGAGGGTGTCGGGGGGCTGCAGGCTGTGGGGGGGACAGAGGGTGTCAGGGGGCTGCAGACAGTGGAGGCACAGAGGGTGTCGGGGGGCCCTGCAGACAGTGGGGGGCACAGAGGGTGACGGGGGGCTGCAGACAGTGGGGGGCACAGAGGGTGTCAGGGGGCCCTGCAGGCAGTGGGGGCACAGAGGGTGTCGGGGCCCTGCAGACAGTGGGGGGCACAGAGGGTGTTGGGGGGCTGCAGGCTGTGGGGGGGACAGAGGGTGTCAGGGGGCTGCAGACAGTGGAGGCACAGAGGGTATCAGGGGGCCCTGCAGGAAGTGGAGGCACAGAGGGTGTCGGGGGGCCCTGCAGGCAGTGGAGGCACAGAGGGTGTCAGGGTGGCTGCAGGCAGTGGGGGACACAGAGGGTGTTGGGGGGCCCTGCAGGCAGTGGGGGCACAGAGGGTGTCGGGGGGCTGCAGGAGGGCAGGGAGGGGGCCCGGGGAGGCTCACAAGGGTGGGAAAGAGAACAGTGGTGGGTCTGAGCCCCTTAGCCGCAGACCTCTTTCTGTCCCCAGTTCCGCACCCCGCCTTGGCCCAGGCTGCCCCCATCCTGGGCAGCAGAGAGCACGGAGCCCCTGCAGCTCTCCAGGGGTGTGGCTGCCCGTTACCCTCTTAGCTGGGCAAATAAAAACGAATCGTCTGCCTCCTTGCAGGGTGCCCTGGAATGGCCAGGCTGTAGCAGCTGCAGGGTGTGGCTGGAGTGGAATCACTCCCTGGGGGCCTGGTCCTTAGGTCCAGTAAGCTGGACAGTGGTGGCACCTACCAGGAGGCCAGTCGGCAGGCTTGAAAAGTCGGCCCCAGACTTGGGGCTGTGTGTGGGGGGAACAGAAGCTAGTCCCTGTTTCTCAAGGGTCCCGGAAGTCAGTATTTCCACGCCCAGTTCCCAGGCAAGGATACTGAGCTTCAGGGAGGAAAGTTAACCTGCCCCGGAGCCGGCAGACGCAGAGACAGGGCTGGGCCGTGCCCAGGGCTTCCAGCCCCGCCTTCAGCTGCAGACCAGTCTCTTGATGGACCCCCTGCCAGAGCGGGCTGTCAGCCCCGGCTCCAAGGCCAACCGGGAGGGCGATGGCCACCTGGCACCAGCTCTCCGTGCCCTCCAGTGCTGCCCCTCTGAGAAGGTGTCTCAGGGCCAGGAACCCATTAGTGCCTGAACCCGACAGGCAGAGCTAATCCTGTTCTTCAAGGCAGACACTGTGCTGAGCAGACGGAGCCCCCCCCCCCACAGCTTCTCCGGGAGAGGGGACAGGTCTCTGTGGGCAGGTGTGACACAGCCAGCAGGATCCTGGCCAGGGACAGAGTCCCTGCTCAGGGGACCCCCATGAGCAAGCTTGCCTCGCCACAGCCCCGGATGATCCCTCAGCACCCCACCCCCCGCCTCCTCCAACAACCCACGCTGGGCGCCTGTGGGCCCCCAGGCAGCCCCTGGCCTGCAGAGCGAGGACAGAGGCAGAGGGCGATCTCTGAGTTCCGCTGGGACTGCTTTGCGGGAGAAAGAGCCTGGTTTGACCCTTTTAGCCATGACAGCACCCCCATCTGTATCCCCTCCAGGGTTTCTGAGGCTAGTCACACCACCATCCATCCGATCCCCTGTCCAGACCTGTGGGGAAGCAGTGATGGTAGGCGCCAAGCCTGTGGGCGTTCCTCGCTGCTGTGTGCAGCCGACGGGTGCAGGGCCCACGGCCACAAAGGTCACTCTATAGCGTGACAGGGGCCACGCGGCCACTCCCCAGGGACGCTGCCCTTTCTGGCACGTCCTGATGCCAGAGGGGCTTGGGGCACACTTCTGCTCTTCTCCCTGCTGCGTGGTCCCCAGACAGCAGCCTGGGCATCACTTGGAGCCTGTTAGAAATGTGGGCTCTCAGGTCACACCCAGCCCTGATGGGTCCCCGGGGGTCCTCAAGGAGGGCTGTGCGGTGCCATGACACTTAGTGGGCACCGGCTCACCCACCACCCGCCACCAGGGGCCCTCCCACGGCGGCACCACAGGCTCTCCTCTCACGGGTCCCGTCCTCAATCCAGCGCAAGGCTCTCACCTCACGGGTCCCGTCCTCAATCCAGCACAAGGCTCTCACCTCACGGGTCCCGTCCTCAATCCAGCACAAGGCTCTCATCTCACGGGTCCCGTCCTCAATCCAGCACAAGGCTCTCACCTCACGGGTCCCGTCCTCAATCCAGCACAAGGCTCTCACTCACCTCACGGGTCCGTCCTCAATCCAGCACAAGGCTCTCACTCATCTCACGGGTCCCGTCCTCAATCCAGCACAAGGCTCTCACTCATCTCACGGGTCCCGTCCTCAATCCAGCACAAGGCTCTCACCTCACGGGTCCTGTCCTCAATCCAGCACAAGGCTCTCACCTCACGGGTCCCGTCCTCAATCCAGCACAAGGCTCTCACCTCACGGGTCCCGTCCTCAATCCAGCACAAGGCTCTCACTCACCTCATGGGTCCCGTCCTCAATCCAGCGCAAGGCTCTCACCTCACGGGTCCCGTCCTCAATCCAGCACAAGGCTCTCACCTCACGGGTCCCGTCCTCAATCCAGCACAAGGCTCTCACCTCACGGGTCCCGTCCTCAATCCAGCACAAGGCTCTCACCTCACGGGTCCCGTCCTCAATCCAGCACAAGGCTCTCACCTCACGGGTCCCGTCCTCAATCCAGCACAAGGCTCTCACTCATCTCACGGGTCCCGTCCTCAATCCAGCACAAGGCTCTCACCTCACCGGTCCCGTCCTCAATCCAGCACAAGGCTCTCACCTCACCGGTCCCGTCCTCAATCCAGCTCTCACTCTCCCTCCTTGGACCCCCCCCCCCCCACTTGCCGAGGTGCAACATTGTTTCCAGTGTACAAATGAGTCCCACAGCCAGGCAGGATGGGTCAGGACAGCACAGTCTCGTGGTCCTCCACCAGGCCCCGGCGCTATGAGGGGACCACCCCCAGACACTCTGCCTCTGGGGGTGGCCGCCCCTTGGGGCCATCCCTGAGGGCAGCATGCACCCTCTCGATCAAGCCCGGGGGCCCCTCTTGGAGCACAGTGGCAGCGCCCCCTTGAGAAATGCCTCAGGACTAGTGCAGGAGGCAGACGGCAAAATCCAGCCATGCCTTTTCCAAAGAAGGCTTGACCCCACACGATCCGCTAGAAGCGACCCTAGTGACTGTCGGTTACTTGTAACAACATGAAGCTTTGCCACCGTGCAGAAGAGAGCTCAGAGCTCAAGCTTCCGTCTCTGCAGAATCGCAGTAACACAGGCTTGCTAAGAGAAGTCTCAAGGCCCCTTGTGGGAAGGCCCTTGTGGCCAGCGTGGCTGGGGGTGGGGCAGAGGCACTGGTGGGGGTCAGGAAGGCTGAGGAAAGCACTTCCTTTCAAACATGAGGGCACAGAGAGGTTAAGTGCTTGCCCGAAGCCACACAGCTGAGAAGCAGGAAGCCCAGCCTGTGTATCTTAACCGCTAAGCTCCGAGTCCCCCTCCTTCTGGCTGATTCGCTGGACAGACTGCACGGGCGATGGCAGACCAACGCCCTGCAATTCCAAGAAGAGCTGCAAGTAAACAGGCTTCTTCCTCCACGTCCCGGCCAGTGGACCTGGGTCCCGAGAACATTCTCCCACCAGACGAGGAACTTGAACTGCATGTGACATTGGGCAGAAACACGCAGTTGGAGACACGACGCTGCAGCCCCCTGTGTTCCCGTCACAGGATCTAGACATGTGCTTGTGGAGGAAGGAGGAAGGCCGAGCCCAGGGATGGGAGGCGGCCACTTGTGGGGTTTTCCTGAGTGGGCCTGTCTTGGTCCAGGCCCTCATCAACTCCACAGGGCACTGCCCATTCCAAGGACCGCTGGGCCCCTTCAGCTTCCCGTGGGGCGGCCACAGTGGGGCTCTCTGGCCCACGAGACCAGCCGGACCTGACCGGGACACGCCCCTTCAGAGCCCGGCCTCTCCCTGGTGTGTCAGGCGGGCTGGCGGGCAGCTCGGAAGTGCCCACCCCGCGAGGTCACAGCTCAGCGCACAGGAACATGCTGCTTGTTCTGCCGTGTTCTGAGGGACCTCACTCGCCCGCATGAGTCACCCTAGAAAGGCCAAACACAAACAGGCCACCGCCAGGAGGCCTCGCCTAGTACGGGGGTCCCGGCTGACCTCACACCCAGGCTGGCCCGGGCGCGCCCTCAGGGGCCCTGCACCTCCTGTCCTCAGCACCTCAGCCCTGGACTTCGTCACACCAGGCCTGCCTCCTGCAGAAGCTGTGACCTTTCTGCCTCTGGCCTGTCGACAGGACCCCCGTGCTGACAGGACCCCCGTGCTGGCAGGACCCCCGTGCTGGCAGGACCCCCGTGCTGGCAGGACCCCCGTGCTAACAGGACCCCCGTGCTGGCAGGACCCCCGTGCTGACAGGACCCCCGTGCTGACAGGACCCCCGTGCTGGCAGGACCCCCGTGCTGGCAGGACCCCCGGGCTGACAGGACCCCCGTGCTGGCAGGACCCCCGGGCTGACAGGACCCCCGTGCTGACAGGACCCCCGTGCTGGCAGGACCCCCGTGCTGGCAGGCCACGCTGAGGACCCTGCCCCATGAGCTCCCGTGAGCGCACCCCCAGTGGGTCCGGCCCAGAGCCACTTCCGTGGGCCGGAGCGGTAGCCCCGTCCGTCCTGTGTCCTAGGTCCGGGCCTCGCCTCTTGAACCACACTCTCGACCAGAGGACACTGACCATCCACGTCCCCTCCCCGCCCTCCGCATGTCTGCACACATCTGGTGACTCACTCCTTCTTTCCGTTCCAGAACAAACCCTGCTCCTGCCGCTTCCAAACTTTCGCTCAGAATGTTCTCTCTGGTAATAACGGAGTTGCACCGAGGTAGGAAATGTCCCTCGTTACAGAAATGCCACAGTGAAAGGCTGAAGAGGCACAGAGGTCGTGGCATCTGTGACTTCAGCAGGTAGGGCAAGATGTTCTGGAATCTCTGTGCCGTGTGGGAGGTTTGTTCTCCGCCTTTCTGTCTGCTTGAAAAATGTCAATTGGAAAAAACAGGAAAGAGTTCGTCTCGGCCTGGAAACCCCACTCCTCCCCCGCTGGTCTCTTCCTCTACAGCCTGTCTCCTGGGGGGGGCTGTGTCTGGAGCCTGCTCTGTGCGGCCCCCATACTAGGTAAGCCTTGGGCCACCTAGTAAGCCCTGGGCCACCTCGCCTGTGCCTGGCTCGCAGGGGGGCACCTTCTGAGCCCACCTTCCCTCCGCCAGCAGCCGGTGAGCCCCCCAGGGGAGGCTCTGACGTGCCCTGTCCTCTGCCCCTCCCAGGGGTGCTGTCCTCAGCACACTGGGTAAGTGAGCGTGCCCAGCGTCACTGCTGCACTGGCGATGGCCCAGGCAAAGCCGTGGGGAGGAAAGGAAGTGACAGAATCAGGGAGCACAGCCATATGCCAAGGTGCAGGCTGCACACCACTGCCACCCCGCGTGGCCAACCCACACTCTCCCGGAGCTCCTGGGGCCAGCCCGGCGGTCCCGAGCCCACCTGGTGCACATTCTGGGTCCCCTTGAGGGAGCAGCTAGGACACCTGCGGCAGGCCTCAAGCCAGGGCTGGCCTCGCGTGGCCAGGCCAGGGGGTGGTGGGCATGATAGGATTTAAACAACCGGGAGCATTTCTGACATCTGCTAAGTCTGCTAAGGGCACAGAAAGGCAACAAGGCGAGAAGACGGTGTCTACAGGGCTGTGAGCAGCAGGGAGAGAGGTCTTGTTGCACACACACACACCCACACACGCACCCTCCTCCATGCAGCCCTCCGGGACTTACAGAGGCAACACAAAGATGCCCCTAAGCCAATGTAAGAGCAGTGGCTTCCACTCCAGGGGGAGGGTTGAGGGATGACCTGGCCTGTGGGCAAGGGAACACAGTGGGCTCTTTGTGGCCCACAGGGCTTACAATCTGGAGGCAGTCCACGAAGTCCCCATTAGCTCCTGGTAATTACCAAGTTCACATGCCAGCGAAGGCCGCCTCATTATCCCCTCAGCTGCATCGAAGCTAAATTAGGATTATTTCATTTGCCGCACGCCGACCCAGGCCTCTGTCCAGTGGGCTTAGCTCTCCTTCCTCTCCTTTTAGAGGTAAGAAAAGAGGAGGCCAGGCTGAGTGCCAAGCAGAGCCGGGCGACCCGCCGAAGAGGCTCAGGGCACCGGCACCTTCCTCCAGGGCCACGCTCAACGCCACGCTCCTCCTGCTCCCAGGGCAGCCGCCTGGGGGGCACCCGTGTTCCCTATCAGCAGCTCTGCTGTTAATGCAGGCGGCATCTGCGGAGACGTGGAGATAATTAACTCAACAGGAAACAATCCAGCAGGGAGGAGCCCCTCCACGCTACATCACACCTGCCGCAGCCCACGGAGGCACTCACCAACAGCCCAAACTCAGCTGCAAACAAAGGCCAGATGCTTGGCTCCCGGGGCTGCAGGTCTGCCTCTGGGCAGCTAAGGGGCATCGGCCAGGTGCCAGGCACTGGACTGAACAGGAAGACATGGCCTCTGCCTCCAGGAGGCCTCCAGGGAGGAACAGACACGCCTGGATGCAATCGCCAAAGAAGCCGGGCCTGGAGAAGGACTGACTTGGACGGGGAGTGTCAGGGTCGCTTCTGCGAGGCCCGAGGGATGAGGAGACACCACACCGAGCACAGAAAGAAGGGTCCTCCGAGCAGAAGGTCAGGGTCCGCAAGGCCCCAGGCTCCTGCCCAGACCAGCCTGCCGGCCGTGTGGCCCCCGGGACCTGCTGGTGTGCATGTGCTGGGCGAGGCTCTCCCTGAAGGCCCCGTACCCACTTCTGGTCGAGGTCCTGGGCAGCACGAATGCCGGGGCCCCCAGCACCTCCAGAGCCAGGGATCCAGAAAGAGAGGGGAGCTGAGCAGGCCCGAGGGTGCTGCTTCCATCTCAGGCTTGGTATGCAGCAAGGTCAGGTGTTTCCACGGAAAACCTAAACCCCACCGAGCTCTGGGGGAAGCAACTCCAAACACCGTGACTAGGGAAGTCGGGTCTCGGGGATGGAGGCAGAGCAAAGGAGAGAGAGGAGATCGGAAACTCCGGGGCTGTCAGGTCAGAAGCCCCAGCCCCCGGGCCTCCCCAGAGAAACCCAGTGGGAAATGGGCCCAGCGAGTCGGCTGGTGCTCACTGGCACTGACCTCCCCAAGCGGGGCAATGACTCCCCCATCCTCACAAGAACCCTTAGCCGTAGATCAGGGCCTGCAGGCCACAGAGCGCAGGCTCAGGAGTCCATGGGCTGCACGCACCAGGCTGATGGGAAAGTCAGGAGGGGAGCCCCACAGGAGGGGGATGAGGAGGAGGGGAGCCCCACAGGAGGGGGTGATGAGGAGGAGGGGAGCCCCACAGGTGGGTGATGAGGAGGAGGGGAGCCCCACAGGCGGGTGATGAGGAGGAGGGGAGCCCCACAGGAGGGGGATGAGGAGGAGGGGAGCCCCACAGGAGGGGGATGAGGAGGAGGGGAGCCCCACAGGAGGGATGAGGAGGAGGGGAGCCCCACAGGCGGGTGATGAGGAGGAGGGGAGCCCCACGGGAGGGGGTGATGAGGAGGAGGGGAGCCCCACAGGAGGGGATGAGGAGGAGGGGAGCCCCACGGGAGGGGGTGATGGGGAGGAGGGGAGCCCCACAGGCGGGTGATGAGGAGGAGGGGAGCCCCACGGGAGGGGGTGATGAGGAGGAGGGGAGCCCCACAGGAGGGGGTGAGGAGGAGGGGAGCCCCACAGGAGGGGATGAGGAGGAGGGGAGCCCCACAGGCGGGGTGATGAGGAGGAGGGGAGCCCCACAGGCGGGTGATGAGGAGGAGGGGAGCCCCACGGGAGGGGGTGATGGGGAGGAGGGGAGCCCCACAGGCGGGTGATGAGGAGGAGGGGAGCCCCACGGGAGGGGGTGATGGGGAGGAGGGGAGCCCCACGGGAGGGGGTGATGAGGAGGAGGGGAGCCCCACGGGAGGGGGTGATGGGGAGGAGGGGAGCCCCACAGGCGGGTGATGAGGAGGAGGGGAGCCCCACAGGCGGGTGATGAGGAGGAGGGGAGCCCCACGGGAGGGGGTGATGGGGAGGAGGGGAGCCCCACGGGAGGGGGTGATGGGGAGGAGGGGAGCCCCACGGGAGGGGGTGATGAGGAGGGGAGCCCCACAGGAGGGGGTGATGAGGAGGGGAGCCCCACAGGAGGGGTGATGAGGAGGAGGGGAGCCCCACAGGCGGGTGATGAGGAGGAGGGGAGCCCCACAGGCGGGTGATGAGGAGGAGGGGAGCCCCACGGGAGGGGGTGATGAGGAGGAGGGGAGCCCCACAGGAGGGGGATGAGGAGGAGGGGAGCCCCACAGGAGGGATGAGGAGGAGGGGAGCCCCACAGGCGGGTGATGAGGAGGAGGGGAGCCCCACGGGAGGGGGTGATGAGGAGGAGGGGAGCCCCACGGGAGGGGGTGATGGGGAGGAGGGGAGCCCCACAGGCGGGTGATGAGGAGGAGGGGAGCCCCACAGGAGGGGGTGAGGAGGAGGGGAGCCCCACAGGAGGGGGTGAGGAGGAGGGGAGCCCCACAGGCGGGGTGATGAGGAGGAGGGGAGCCCCACAGGCGGGTGATGAGGAGGAGGGGAGCCCCACGGGAGGGGGTGATGAGGAGGAGGGGAGCCCCACGGGAGGGGGTGATGGGGAGGAGGGGAGCCCCACGGGAGGGGGTGATGAGGAGGAGGGGAGCCCCACGGGAGGGGGTGATGAGGAGGAGGGGAGCCCCACGGGAGGGGGTGATGAGGAGGAGGGGAGCCCCATGGGAGGGGATGAGGAGGAGGGGAGCCCCACGGGAGGGGGTGATGAGGAGGAGGGGAGCCCCACGGGAGGGGGTGATGAGGAGGAGGGGAGCCCCACGAGCGGGGGTGAGGAGGAGGGGAGCCCCACAGGAGGGGGTGATGAGGAGGAGGGGAGCCCCACGGGAGGGGGATGAGGAGGGGAGCCCCACAGGAGGGGGTGATGAGGAGGAGGGGAGCCCCACAGGAGGGATGATGAGGAGGAGGGGAGCCCCACAGGAGGGATGAGGAGGAGGGGAGCCCCACGGGAGGGGGATGAGGAGGGGAGCCCCACGGGAGGGGGTGATGAGGAGGGGAGCCCCACGGGAGGGGGTGATGAGGAGGAGGGGAGCCCCACAGGAGGGGGATGAGGAGGAGGGGAGCCCCACAGGAGGGGGTGATGAGGAGGGGAGCCCCACAGGAGGGGGTGATGAGGAGGAGGGGAGCCCCACAGGAGGGGTGATGGGGAGGAGGGGAGCCCCACGGCGGGGATGAGGAGGAGGGGAGCCCCACAGGAGGGGGATGAGGAGGGGAGCCCCACAGGAGGGGTGATGAGGAGGAGGGGAGCCCCACAGGAGGGGGGATGAGGAGGAGGGGAGCCCCACAGGAGGGGGTGATGAGGAGGAGGGGAGCCCCACAGGAGGGGGGATGAGGAGGAGGGGAGCCCCACAGGAGGGGGTGATGAGGAGGAGGGGAGCCCCACAGGAGGGGAAGAGGAGGAGGGGAGCCCCACAGGAGGGGGGTGATGAGGAGGGGAGCCCCACAGGAGGGGGTGATGAGGAGGGGAGCCCCACAGGAGGGGGTGATGAGGAGGAGGGGAGCCCCACGGGCGGGGGTGAGGAGGAGGGGAGCCCCACAGGAAGGGGATGAGGAGGAGGGGAGCCCCACAGGAGGGGGATGAGGAGGAGGGGAGCCCCACAGGAAGGGGATGAGGAGGAGGGGAGCCCCACAGGAGGGGATGAGGAGGAGGGGAGCCCCACAGGAGGGGGTGATGAGGAGGAGGGGAGCCCCACAGGAGGGGATGAGGAGGAGGGGAGCCCCACAGGAGGGGATGAGGAGGAGGGGAGCCCCACAGGAGGGGATGAGGAGGAGGGAAGCCCCACAGGAGGGGGATGAGGAGGGGAGCCCCACAGGAGGGATGAGGAGGAGGGGAGCCCCACAGGAGGGGGTGAGGAGGAGGGGAGCCCCACAGGAGGGGGTGAGGAGGAGGGGAGCCCCACAGGAGGGGGTGAGGAGGAGAGGAGCCCCACAGGAGGGGGTGAGGAGGAGGGGAGCCCCACAGGAGGGGGTGAGGAGGAGGGGAGCCCCACAGGAGGGGGTGAGGAGGAGGGGAGCCCCACAGGAGGGGGTGAGGAGGAGGGGAGCCCCACAGGAGGGGGTGAGGAGGAGGGGAGCCCCACAGGAGGGGATGAGGAGGAGGGGAGCCCCACAGGAGGGGGATGAGGAGGGGAGCCCCACAGGAGGGATGAGGAGGAGGGGAGCCCCACAGGAGGGGGTGAGGAGGAGGGGAGCCCCACAGGAGGGGGTGAGGAGGAGGGGAGCCCCACAGGAGGGGGTGAGGAGGAGGGGAGCCCCACAGGAGGGGGTGAGGAGGAGGGGAGCCCCACAGGAGGGGGATGAGGAGGAGGGGAGCCCCACAGGAGGGGGTGAGGAGGAGGGGAGCCCCACAGGAGGGATGAGGAGGAGGGGAGCCCCACAGGAGGGGGTGAGGAGGAGGGGAGCCCCACAGGAGGGGGATGAGGAGGGGAGCCCCACGGCGGGGATGAGGAGGGGAGCCCCACGGCGGGGATGAGGAGGAGGGGAGCCCCACGGCGGGGATGAGGAGGAGGGGAGCCCCACGGCGTGGATGAGGAGGAGGGGAGCCCCACAGGAGGGGGATGAGGAGGAGGGGAGCCCCACAGGAGGGATGAGGAGGAGGAAAGCCCCACGGGCGGGGATGAGGAGGAGGGGAGCCCCACGGCGGGGGTGATGAGGAGGAAGGAGAGTGGTTTGACAGGCACTGAGCAGAATAGGACATCATCTTGTCCAAGCTCTCAAGGGACTCAGAGGATCCACGATCTGTGGTCAAATCTGTCCAAGTCCGTGGGGGCTCTGTGGTGGCCACAGGCCTAGAAGACGAGAGGGGCCTGCCGGGTGCTGCAGGCTCAACTCAGGCCTAAACTCAGCGGCATGTCCGGAAAGACTCCCTGACCAGACACTGGGACAGACTGTCTGCAGTGTCAGGCAACCCTGGCCGTTTAAAGAATAAACGTTTCTTTTGGAACAAACGTTTAGATTTCCAGCAAAAACAGCACAGGGAGTCCTCATGTGCCTTGGGTGACCTCCACCAAGGTCGATGCCTCCTAGACCCACTCTCCGCTTGTTACAACCACAGCTGAGACCACTCGTCCATCCCTGGGGCAAAAGCAGTGTTTTTTCCCACTGGGTCTGAGGACTCCAGCCAGCAGAGGGGAGGGGGCATGTCCTCCTGCAGCCACTCGGGTCCCTGACACCCACCGGGTCCCCTGGCACCGGCACCGTGCCCACTCCCTCCCAGAGGCTGTGGAGAGCGACTCCCACCGAGTCCCCTGGCACCGGCACCATGCCCGCGCCCTCCCAGAGGCTGTGGAGAGCGACTCCCACCAGGTCCCCTGGCACCATGCCCGCGCCCTCCCAGAGGCTGTGGAGAGCGACTCCCACCAGGTCCCCTGGCACCGTGCCCACTCCCTCCCAGAGGCTGTGGAGAGCGACTCCCACCAGGTCCCCTGGCACCATGCCCGCGCCCTCCCAGAGGCTGTGGAGAGCAACACCCACCAGGCCCCCTGGCACCAGCACCATGCCCGCGCCCTCCCAGAGGCTGTGGAGAGCGACTCCCACCAGGTCCCCTGGCACCATGCCCGCGCCCTCCCAGAGGCTGTGGAGAGCGACTCCCACCAGGTCCCCTGGCACCGGCACCATGCCCGCGCCCTCCCAGAGGCTGTGGAGAGCGACTCCCACCAGGTCCCCTGGCACCATGCCCGCGCCCTCCCAGAGGCTGTGGAGAGCGACTCCCACCAGGTCCCCTGGCACCGTGCCCACTCCCTCCCAGAGGCTGTGGAGAGCGACTCCCACCAGGTCCCCTGGCACCATGCCCGCGCCCTCCCAGAGGCTGTGGAGAGCAACACCCACCAGGCCCCCTGGCACCAGCACCATGCCCGCGCCCTCCCAGAGGCTGTGGAGAGCGACTCCCACCAGGTCCCCTGGCACCATGCCCGCGCCCTCCCAGAGGCTGTGGAGAGCGACTCCCACCAGGTCCCCTGGCACCGGCACCATGCCCGCGCCCTCCCAGAGGCTGTGGAGAGCGACTCCCACCAGGTCCCCTGGCACCATGCCCGCGCCCTCCCAGAGGCTGTGGAGAGCGACTCCCACCAGGTCCCCTGGCACCATGCCCGCGCCCTCCCAGAGGCTGTGGAGAGCGACTCCCACCAGGTCCCCTGGCACCGGCACCATGCCCACGCCCTCCCAGAGGCTGTGGAGAGCGTAGCAGGCAGAGCTCAGGGAGGGACGCTGACCCACCAGCAGCGGGAGGAACATGAGAGGGCAGCGTCCTGACCGAAACTCGATCCCCTTCACAGAACGGTGCGACTGTCCCTGCGGCAGGCCCGGACGGCCGAGGAGACGGCGCTGGGCACGAGGGCGCTCCTCAGCGGGTACAGGTTGGGCTCGAAAGATCATGTTCTGTGCTAATCCCCACCCGCTGGAACACTCCCATGACCTCCGAGGACAGGGACACTTATGGTTCTGTCACCCGAGGAAAGGACACAGGGAACAGCACGGTCTGCCTGCTCCAGGACGGTGTCCGGCTGAGCTCGGACAGCTCTCCTGTCACTGACCAGGCTCAGGGCAGCACACGGGAGCCACTGCTGGCTCTGTAGGTGCAAGGTGGGGACAGGGTCTCGGGTCCCCTGTGGCACTCAGGGATCAACAGCCACACGCACGAGCCACGCTGGCGTGGTCCAATTTAGGACACGGCGTCTTGGGCCTTCGCACACGCTCAGCTGCCCGCCCACTTCCATCAGAGCCCCGCCCACGCTCCAGCTGCCCGCCCACTTCCATCACAGCCCCGCCCACGCTCAGCTGCCCGCCCACTTCCATCACAACCCCGCCCACGCTCTGCTGCCCGCCCACTTCCATCACAGCCCCGCCCACGCTCCAGCTGCCCGCCCACTTCCATCACAGCCCCGCCCACGCTCAGCTGCCCGCCCACTTCCATCACAGCCCCGCCCATGCTCAGCTGCCCGCCCACTTCCATCACAGCCCCGCCCACGCTCAGCTGCCCGCCCACTTCCATCACAGCCCCGCCCACGCTCAGCTGCCCGCCCACTTCCATCACAGCCCCGCCCACGCTCAGCTGCCCGCCCACTTCCATCACAGCCCCGCCCACCCTGGTTCTCAGACGCCGGTCCCAGGCCCCCAAGCAGACCCCCGCACGCATCTGCCCACGTGTGCACACGAGCGGTATAAGGGCGTTTACTTTGTTCTGCCCACGGGAGTAGAAGTCTGAAATAAACTAGACGTCCACCCGTGGGAGAACGGGGAGTAAGCGACCGGGCGGCCGTGCAACAGAGTACCACGCAGTGACCGGGCAGAACGAAGGGGCCAGACGGACGGGTGCGAGAGCCAACACTCTCCAAAACCCACTGAGAATGACTGACAGGGTTATTTAGATAGAGCAGCGTCCAGCACCGAGGAAAACGCTACCAGATGTCAGCTTCCACTCTCGTCCTAAGATCAGCATCCTCTGCTTTTATGAAGATGTGGGACAGACAGAGGCTGCCGTGCCTGCTCACAGGAGGAGGCTCTGCAGAGACCAACTCACTCCGTACTGTCGGACTTCCTATCATGCTCGGAAAAAGAAAAGAAGAAGAAGAAGAAAAGAAACTCCAGGGCTTCCCCCAGAAGGTGCTGGACAAACACCTGCCCAGGGACTCTAGCCTGTGCCCAGTCTCCGTCTCTCGAGGCGGAGGTCACACCCGTGAGTGAAGGGAGCTCTTCACCTTCGGGAAAACTGAGCACCCCACTGCGGCCGCGGGCCCCCCGGCCGGCAGAAGCACGCCACAGTGACCCTGCCCGGGTGTCCCGTGTGCCCCCTCCGGTGGAAATGCACCTCCCTCACAACTGACGAGGGCTCGAGGCTGGGCTGTCACTGTTCTTGTCTCTCTTCCCAATTATCCTGCTGCTGTTGTGACGTGAAGACCCCAGGTCTAAGATGAGGCTAAGGTGGGGACTGGAAATGTGGGGGAGAACCATTCTGTACGGTACACTGCTCACAAAAGCTAGGGGGCCGGGGACCGTGCAGACACCCCCGTCCTCTCAGCCTTCTGTCTGGTGCGTTTCCACCATGGAAATAAAAGTGGGTTTTGCATCTCATTTGCATAATCAACAACTTTCTTTGACTTGTCATTTGCTTTTCTGTTCTTAATAAAAAAGAATCAAATGCTTCTTTTTTTATCGCTTCATATTCATTTTGAAATATCTCATTTTCATGAGCAGTATATAGTATATATGCCTGTCTAACCACTACACTGTACGCCTAAAATTAATACAAAATAACATTGAATGTAAAAGTGTAATTGAAAAAAAATTTTTAAAGGAAAATCTGCAATCCATCCCTGGTATCAAAATCTACAAAAACATAAATAAAAAACAAATAAATAAATAAGTACATATTTTTAAAAATTAGGCCACTGGATCTCACACCTGACTTTCCAAGCTCCGAGGGAGGGGCGTTTCAGCCCAGACTGCGGAAGGTGTCAAATCCACGTCCAGGGGACAGTGTCTTCTGAACATACTGCTCCTCCCCTCGGGCGGGAGGGAGGGCCGCGCGTCCCTCTGAGGCCTCTGGGACCGCTCACGGTCTCCCGCCCGGAAGGCTGTGGAGGCCCAGCCTCTGCCTCACCACTTCCAGAACCACAGTCTGGACCCGTTCTTCACAGAAACCGGCGTGTGGCTGTCCATGCAGGCGTGAGGACGCCCGGGGGGGTTGAGGGTTAGAGAGGCTGTGAGGTCCCCACACTGGGTTCTGGGGCTCAAGCTCTCAGGCCTCAGGAGCCACTCTCTATGCCAGCCACAGGTCAGACCTCGGGCCAGAAACAAGGGGTCAGGGCACCAACAGCCCCCCAGAGAGGGATACCTCGAATTCCCTTCTGCTCACCACCTGGAAGTTGGGGGGCAGAGCTGTCCAGGGATCGGCTGCGGGAATGCTCTGACCCGCTTCCTCACCTGTAGTTGTCCCGGTTTCCCAGGGGGGCTTTTGGGGGGCCCGAGAGAGTGAGCCTAGGCTGATGTGCGCTCCACACTGGGAGCATCCTCTCCAAATGCCACCTCGGTTTGGTCTCAGAGAAACAAATCATGCTCCTGCCTCCCTCACTCTCCGGAGCACCCCCTCATTCTGCATCCTGTAAAAGACCACAGGTGCTCCAGACCCGGAAAGGCCCTGCCCTGCCCTCTCATCTTAGCAACAACTCAACCCAGTAAGGCTCGTAACCCCTTCCAGCTCTGCACCTCGTAACCCCTTCCAGCTCTGCACCTCGTAACCCCTTCCAGCTCTGCACCTCGTAACCCCTTCCAGCTCTGCACCTCGCTTGGGAAGTCCAGCAAACCCAGAGACCTCTCCTACGGTTGCCTTTGCTTCCTCTGCCTGCCTGGAGAGACCCCACCGCATCCCTGCCAGAGGTCGGGGCCGCTCCAGACTGGACAGAGACTTCTGTGGGACGGGACACGGGGCTGACGGCCCGAGAGGCGGGCTGAGACCCGGCCAGGAGGCCTCATGGCAGGGTCCTGCCAGCCGGGAGCAGCCCAGACGCTTCCGACTCCTCCCCGCGTCGGCTTCCCTGGCAGACGCAGCTTGTGCAGAGGCGTCCGGCTTTCAACGGGGGGGGGGGGGGGGGGGCAGCCTCAGGGGGCCTGGACCCCTCGCCTCTGCCCCCAACCGCGGTGTGAGGTCGGGGCCTCTGTCCTCCAGTAAACGGGGACATGTTTGACAGTCAAGGAAGAAGCTGAAAGATGGAAACCTCCCCGTCCGTGTGAGAACAGCTTCAGGGCCACAGGCTTCAGAAGTAGAAACAGGGTGACCGAGTGTGGCTCGCGGCGCAGGACCGAGTGTGGCTCGCGGCGCAGGACCGAGTGTGGTTCGCAGCACAGGACCGAGTGTGGCTCACGGTGCAGGACCGAGTGTGGCTCGCAGTGCAGGACCGAGTGTGGTTCACAGCACAGGACCGAGTGTGGCTCACGGTGCAGGACCGAGTGTGGCTCGCGGTGCAGGACCGAGTGTGGTTCATGGCACAGGACCGAGTGTGGCTCGCGGCGCAGGACCGAGTGTGGCTCACAGCGCAGGACCGTGTTCTGTTGGGCAGGGGCTCTGCCAGCGGGGGGGGGGGGGGGGAGAGGGGGGGCGCTGACCCCAATTGGACCCAAGCAGATGGAGCCCTTTCCAGACAGTGTTTTATTTTTATTTTTTATCAGCATCAATCAGTATGATTTCAGCAGATTAAAAAAAGTCACAAACTAGAAGGGAAAAAAGGGGGCGTACTATCTATTCCTCCATTCATTCAGCATTTACAGAGTATGCACAGCCCCTGTGCCAGCTGGTTAGCACATCTTGGCCTGAGCACCAGTGGGCACTCTTCCAGACACACCCCATACAGGGCCAAGTCCCTGAATCTCACAGGGACCGGTGGCCCGGCACTGGCTCCCGGACACCTCCAGCAGCAGGTACAAGGTCCTCAGAAGACCCACAGACATTCTTCCAGGTTCACCTCCCACCACTGCCCCGACCTTTCTGGAACTGCCCTGTAACTAACTAGCCAATTCCCCCGGGCTATGAATCTGGGTCCAGCCCGGCACACGTCAGGGCCCAGTGGCCAGTGTGCAAGTGTGTCCAGTGAAGGCCAGAACACGCCTGTGCCCTCTCCTGCCTCTCCCTCCTTTCTCTACGACCTTCTCCACCCCTTCCCCCAGACCACAAGGTCAGTCACATGATCGGCAAGACCGGTGGGCAGCTTGATCACCGGACATCTCCTGAGCGCTGACCAGGCAGAGCCCGAAAGACAACGGCTACTCTCATCTCGCTCTGACCCTGTGCCGGGCACTGCTCTGAGTGCCGCCTGTGGGCTATTATTGCATGAACCTCACCACATCCCGGGACAGACCCCACAGTGAACCCATCTCACAGATGAGGACATTGAGGCACGGAGCTAAGCTGAGCATCCTGTCTGAGGTCATGTGGTCAGTCGCTGCCCCCGTTCGGACCCTGGCAGTTGGGTCCCGAGCTGGGGGATAAGGCCCTGCGTCCCTGCCTGAGCCTACCACGAGGACTAAAGCCACCCACAGGGACTGCCCGGGGGGAAGCTGGCAGAGAGTGCCCTGAGGCGAGAGGAGGGAGGAGGCAGAACCCTGCTGAGCTGTTCTGTCCTGGCAGCTCCAGGGAGGCCCTGACGGCTGGGTTTACATCGCAGGGGAGAAAACGGAGGCTCAGAAAAGGCACCGACCTCACCTCGGGCCCCCGGCTAGGAGGCATCATGGACTGGACAGGCTCCCAGGCTCGAAGGCCCGTGCCCCCTGCTCCTGGCCCAGCCACGTGGACAGGGAGGGGCGGGGAGGGGCGGGGAGGGGCAGGGCAGCCTGCCTGCACAACACTCCTGGGCCAAACGGGCCGAGGACAGAGCTGAGGACACCTGCGTCCTCTCTGCCCCCAGGAGAGGCTGGGGCTCGTGGCCGCCCCACGTGAGGCCCTGCCCGGAGAAAGTCAAGTGCAGTCATAATATTGACACAGGCAGGGCCAGCGCTGGCCAGGAAGCCGGGCGATGAGAAGTCAGTACAGGGTTCACACGTGCGCCCCAGGACCCAGGGGGAGGGGAAGGCAAAACCAGATCCCCAGCAGGTGCTGCGAGAGTCCCTCTGCCAGTCGGCCCCCGCACTCTGCCCTGCCTGTGCCAGGCGGTGCTGCCACTTAGGGCTGTGTCTGCACCGGGCAAACCCTCCAGCGGGCAGCAGGGGCGGGGGATGCACAGGAGTGGGTGGGAGGGAGCCCCAGCTGCCAAGCCCACCTAGGCACTCTTAGCTGTGTGACCTGGGTAGGTCAAGCAACCTCTCTGGTCCTCAGCCGCTGCTTCAGAGAAACCTGGGGTTGACCCCGGCAGGGCCCTTGCCAGATTGGCTCCCTCTAGGCTCACCCTCCAGACAGTCAGCACCAAGTACACCTCCGTAGAGGTCACTGCTCCTGCCCAGGGCTCTCCCGCCCCTCTCTACAGGTGGAAAGCCCTCTGGTCTCTGCCCTCGAGGGCTGGTGTGGGGTGGGGAGAGAGCCTAAGAACAGAGCAGTACCACCACACCCACCCACCCTGCCTGGGACCATGTTCAAGATTCCCACCTACCTGACAGGGGACAGGGGCGCAGAACAGAACACAGGAGCCGCCCTGGGCCACTCTGACGGCCAGCCCTCCTCTCGGGCACTTCCTGCTCCCGTGTTCTCCCAGGCCAAGGGAAGGGAGCCCGGAGAGGTGCTCGGGCCTCTGACACTTTTGTACAAGGCCAGCCGGCCTGTCTCAGAGCAGCAGGGCAGAGGCCGACGGTGGGCACCCTGCAGGGAAAACGGCTGTGTCAGGCCTGCCCCTCACGCTGTGCACGACTCCTGTGTGAGCGCGTGGCAGGGCCGTGTGTGTAGCCGATGGACGGCTAGGGGAGCTTGCCCTTGGCGGGGAGTATGGGTCGTGGGTCGCTTGCCCGCTGCTGCGAGGGGCTGTTTAGCTGTTCATTCGCCTGCTGCTGTGAGAAGCGGGTCCCCCTGCCTGTGTGCCCGTCCGCCATTGCGAGAATCTATGTATCAAACAGGAATAACCCACAGCTTTCCCGCTCCACAGTTCCTCTACCGTCTGCCCGAATCCGACGTGGACCTGCCTGGCCTCGGCCACCGGCATTACCCTGGGAATTGGGGACAGAGGTGGCGAGAAGGGGGCTGCCTCTTGAACCCCTGGAAACTGGTGCTCCCCAGCCTGGCAGCCGCACCCACGGCTCCGGCGGGCCCAGTGGCACCTGGCCCTGGGAGGCCCCACAGCGCCAACAGTGTGCGCGCCCACCCACCTCCTCCGGAGTCTCAGTCTTTCCCCCACTAATTCCCGGTGCCGGGCTCTGAAGAAGGGGTGCCAGCGGCAGACACTCTCCCCAAGACACCCCGCGAGGCTGCAGACTGTTCTGCGTGTGTGAGACTCGGAGACGCGAGAGCACTCGGCCCAAAGCTGGGGACGCGGCCAGGAGGCTCCCACTGGTCAGCAACTCTCCGCACGACGGCCTCGCCTTCAAGCCAGATGTGTCACTGGCACGTCCCTTCCAAACCCCTCTGCCCTGGTTTCTCCCCGGCTGTCCCCGGCCACGGCGTGAGGAAAGCAGAGCAGAGGCGACTCCTCCAGACCGGACGCAAGACCTCCGTGGTCAAGGAGCACGTAGGCGGCACAGCGAGAAACAGCCAACCAGGCCTTGGGAGTTTCCACAGAATCTCACCCGGGCTCCACCGCAGCCGGCCTGGGCAGGGCCCAGCCAGAGGCACAGCCCCCGGGGGCATCTGTTCACGCCTGCGGTGCACGCCTGGCCCCCCAGGTGGAGAAGGGAAGGCACGACCCACTGCTCCCCAGGGCTCACCCTGGATGCAGGAGGGACACCGTTCCGTCCATCCCTTCCAGCGCTGGGCCAGTCCCTGTCCTGCCCTTCGGGTCCAGGAGCCCTCAGTCCACGGGAGGAGGTGAAACATAAATCCCCGTGAAGGGCTCTCAGGGCCGCAGCTTAGCATGCAGCAAGCACTCGGCGGCGTCCAGCCGGGCCTGCTCAGGGGAGGCCGGCCGGAGGGCCAGCAAAGCCCCACGCAGGGAGCAGAGGCAGCCAGGCAGAGAGGGAGGTCCTTCCAGGAAGAGGAGGCAGACCACGCAAGGGGAAGCCAGCGTCCGCAGAACAGAGGTGCGCAGGAGGTCACCACTGTGCCCTGTGGAGGTGGGTGTGTGGGTCCAGCTCACGCACGGCCTCCCAAGCCCCTCACCTAACCCGAAGGTCACGGGCTCCACGGACACGTCTCAGGACGAGGGCCTGGTCTGCTGGGAATGCCCAGGAAAAGGTGGGGTAATCCGAATCTGCGGCACAGCCCTCAGCTCAGGAAGGGTCCCCCGAGACCACCGACAGTACACCGGGCACCCAGGAGCCCGTCCCATGGTGCTCCGGTCACCTGGGCCTGCACACAGTCACCGTGTCTGGGGTCCTAACCAGGCTGTTGACACTAGAACCAAAAAAACCCAAAAAACAAAACGCATCGCGGCTGGAAGATGTGCGCAGACTCCACCCCGCACGGCAGGGGCTTCCCAGAGCGCCTGAGTCCCACCTCGGGGGTATTGAAAACCGAGGGGGGGGGGGTGAGTGGATGGGAGAAACCCAGGTCCGTCGGGGTCGCCTGGGCCCCAGCTTGGATGAGGAGAGAGCCTTCGCTTCCGCCCCCTTTGTCCGTAACTGTGTCACCCAGGCGATGCTGACGGAGGCCGTGAGCTGACCCACTTCGAGTCTCCACGGACACCTGATCACCACATCGCTCAGGCACTGAGATTCCAAAGTGAGCCCTGGCCAGTGGCCGAGGCTCCCCCTGTCTGGCCAGGGCCAGCAGCCTGCAAAACACTGCCACTGTCCGGCATGGCTGTCCACTCAGAGGCGGACAGGGCTGCCGGGCAGGCAAGGATGCTTCCGGCTAAAACGCTCACCTACACCCTGGCTCAGGAAAAAAGAAACAGACACACAGATGCCAAAGAACACCTTGCACTCGAGCCAACATCAAGGCCAGGGGAGTGAGCGTGGGACCCTGGTGACAAGGAGCAGACTGTTCCCAGCCATGGAGCCGAGGCCAGGTACACCATTAGCTCTGCAGGAACCCAGCCAGCTTTGAGCACTGCTGGGGCAGGGGCAGGGGAGATCCAGGGTACTACAGTGTCCTGGGTGACATCAGCCAGAGGAGGTCAAGCAGCTGACGGGCTAGAAGGAAGGGTCCTGTGCTCTCAGAGCCAAGGTCTCTGTCAACCAACTCTACTCAGAGAAAAAAAACGCTTCCAGGTTAGAACAGGGAGCCCAGCTCAACCTTCCCGCAAACACAAGTCTCACCCTGGCAGAGGCAGATGCTTTCTGACCCGGAAACGCGGGCTCCGAGCCCAGCGGGCGGGTGGCCAGGCCCCAGGAGCCGGACTTCTGAGCCAGAGGGAGCAAGGGTCTCAGACAGCCTGGTTCACACCCGCGTCCCAGCTCCTGTGTTGTCTGAGACACACACACACACACACACACACACTTACACACTCACACACTCACACACACTCACACACTTACACACACACACACTCACACACTTACACACTCACACACACTCACACACTTACACACTCACACACACGAGCACACTCACTCACACTCACTCACACTTACACACTCACACACACGAGCACACTCACACACTCACACACTCACACACTTACACACACGAGCACACTCACACTCACACTCACTCACACTTACACACTCACACACATGAGCACACTTATACTCACTCACTCACACTCACACACACGAGCACACTTACACAGTCACACTCACACTCACTCACACTTACACACTCACACACACGAGCACACTCACACTCACACACTCACACACACCAGCACACTTACACTCACTTACACACTCACACACACACTCACACACACCAGCACACTCACACACAGTCACACTCACACACACACTCACTCACACTTACACACTCACACACACACACTCACACACACCAGCACACTCACACACAGTCACACTCACACACACACTCACTCACACTTACACACTCACACACACGAGCACACTCACTCACACACACTCACACACGAGCACACACACACACCAGCACACTCACACACACACTCACACTCACACACTCACACTCACACCGTCAGACTCCAGCAGACCATCAGGGTTGCAGGCCAGTGTTTGGGACTCTCCCTCGGGGGGACCCGGGCCTGCTGTCCACCTTCTCTCCAAACATCCCCCTTCTTGGGTCTCGGATGCCGCCCCCCTCCCACCCCCCTGGAAGGCCCAGCCGTCGCCTCAGCAGACCCTGTGCCACCCTCAAGCCAAGGAGCCTCACGCCCCTCCCTCCTGCCTGTGTCCTGGGTGTTTTCTAATCGAGAGCTTTATTATTCATCAAATCCCAACGTTCAGATTGCACTTCTGATATCTGATCTCACCTTGCTGACCCGAGTGCCAGTCCGAGTGCTGGTGACGTGTTCTTCCCCTGAGCCCAGCACAGGGCCACCCGAGTGGGACTTTGTGAAGTGAGCGGGTCCCAGCGTTTCAGAGCTTGATGGGACCTCAGCGGACACCCTCACGCACGGATGGAGAAGCCCAGGCTCAGAGGACAACGTGAACACGGGACGGACCTGGACTTCCCTCTGGGTACCGGCCGGTTCCTCGCTTCAGCTGGAAGCGTCCGCGGCCTCAGTTTCCCAGCACCCATGGGGATCCCCTGGGGACACCCTAAAAGGAGCCAATGGATGGCTGACCGGGAATTAGAAAGCAGAAACTGGCCCTGGCTGGTTGGTTCACTAGATAAAGCCCTGGCCCGGGTGTGGATGTCCCAGGTTCGATTCTGGGTGAGGGCACACAGGAGAAGCGGCCATCTGCTTCTCTCTCCCTCCCTCTCCCCTTCTTTCTCTCCTCCGTCTCGGCCGGTGGCTCGACTGGTTGGGGCGTCGCTGGCCCCAGACACTGAGGATAGTTCAGTTGATTCCAGCATCAGCCCCAGAGAGGGGCATGCCAGCTGGATCTCGGTCGGGGTGCATGTGGGAGTCTGTCTCTAGCTTCCCTCCTCTCACTTAAAAAAAAAGAGAGAGAAAAGCAGAAACTGAGGCAGCCGGGCCGGGGCACCCTCACTGCACCAGGCGGGGCGGGGCGGGGCAGGACAGGAGGAGGAGCACCATCCGCCCCTCCCGCCGGTCATCTCCTCTGGCCTGGACGTGCAGCGGGGAGCACCTCGCCTTGCCCACAGCGCCACCTGCTGTCCGGCCGCCCTGGCTTCCTCCAAAGCCGGCAGCCACCTGGTGAGCCCAGACCACCAGCCTAGGGGCCATGGTCCAGCGGGACAGAAGAGGCGCACAGGTCAGGAGGTCAGGAGGTCAGGAGGAGGGAGGAGGGAGAGGGTGCAGACCTTCCATGCTTTCTCTCCTCTTTCTCCACACACTCCCCACCCCGGAAGCTCTCCAAAGCCAGTCCTTCTGGGGTCTGACTGCACTCAACACGTAGACCACGCGTGTCTTTCTCACCAATCAGTCGCCCGGGGCCCCCACCATGGAGCCAGCTGGCTGAGCCTCCTCTCGCACGTGCCCACGAAACCACGCCGAGCGCGGTGACTCTTCCTCAGAGCGCGCCCAGACTCTACCTGCCGCTCCCGCCTCTGCTGGGTCGCTCTGGTCCGTAGCTGGGGCCCCGATCGCTGTCGACAGCCCCCCAGCCCCAGCCCTGACCACTCATCGGCTCTCACAGAAGCCCACGGTCAACCTCGAAAACCGAGTCAGGTCAGGTTACTCCTCCCCGGCTGCCAGTGCTGAGTCCAAGGTCCCCGCCGGGTCCCCAACGCCCTCCGACCTGCCCTCCGTGAGTTACCGTTCTGTTGGATTCTGACCAGCGCCCTTCCCTTGAAATCACCCCGAACTTCTGTCCGGGACTTCGCACTGCTGTTTCCTCGTCCCCGATGCCCAGGGGCTCCCGCCCTCAGAGGGGCGAGTCCTGCTGGAAGGCCCACCCCGTGCAGCCCTCCCTGCCCCCCCCAGCAGCCCTCCCTGTCCCCCCCCCGCAGCCCTCCCTGCCCCCCCCGGCAGCCCTCCCTGTCCCCCCCATGCAGCCCTCCCTGCCCCCCCCCGGCAGCCCTCCCTGTCCCCCGCCCCCCGTGCAGCCCTCCCTGTCCCCCCCCCGTGCAGCCCTCCCTGTCCCCCCCGTGCAGCCCTCCCTGCCCCCCTCCGTGCAGCCCTCCCTGTCCCCCCCCGTGCAGCCCTCCCTGTCCCCCCCCGGCAGCCCTCCCTGTCCCCCCCCCCGTGCAGCCCTCCCTGTCCCCCCGGCAGCCCTCCCTGTCCCCCCCCCGTGCAGCCCTCCCTGTCCCCCACCCTGTGCAGCCCTCCCTGTCCCCCCCCGTGCAGCCCTCCCTGTCCCCCACCCTGTGCAGCCCTCCCTGTCCCCCCCCCCGTGCAGCCCTCCCTGTCCCCCCGGCAGCCCTCCCTGTCCCCCCCCCGTGCAGCCCTCCCTGTCCCCCACCCCCGTGCAGCCCTCCCTGTCCCCCCCGTGCAGCCCTCCCTGTCCCCTGCCCCCCGGGCAGCCCTCCCTGTCCCCCCCCCGTGCAGCCCTCCCTGTCCCCCACCCCCGTGCAGCCCTCCCTGTCCCCCCCCCCCGTGCAGCCCTCCCTGTCCCCCCCCCGGGGCAGCCCTCCCTGCCCCCCCCCAGCTTGTGCTCACTCATGTACTGTCCCCCCCAGGGTTTCAGTGCCTCATGTTCAGGACAATGCCTGAGTGACAGCAGTGACGTCCTGCCAGCCCCAGGTTACAAACTGGGGGGAGTAGCAGCCCTTGCTGAGACCTGAGACCCACTCAGCACGAGCCCAGCGAGTCCAGCCAGGCTCCAGATCGGCCGTGGCGAGGCCTGACCCAACGTGGACCAACGGTCTCACAGGTGCGACCTCTCACAGCTCGGCTCGGTGCGGCAAGATCCTCGTGCCCACAGCACCACAGAGCTGGGGCCTGGCCTGACCCGGACAGCGTGTCCTGCCTGCAGTGCCCGTCCACTGCTGTCCTGGGCAGCGGCTCACCACACCGCAACCTGTTTCCATAACTCCCCTCTTTACAAGGCGGCTTTGAAGAGCTCCCTCCCTCCCTCTCTCCCTCTCTCCCTCTCTTCCAGTAATGAACCACAAACTACACCGGTGGTTAATTTTTTCCAGAAACTTAGAAGAGCCTGACCAGGCGGTGGCACAGTGGATAGAGTGTCAGACTGGGACATGGAGACCCAGGTTCGAGACCCTGAGGTCGTCAGCTTGACCGTGGGCTCATTTGGTTTGAGCAAAAGCCCATCAGCTTGAGCCCAAGGTTGCTGGCTTGAGCAAGGAGTCACTCAGTGTTGCTGGAGTCCCCAGTCAAGGCACAGATGAGAAAGCAATCAATGAATGATGCTTCTCATCTCTCTCTCTTCCTGTCTGTCTGTCCCCATCTGTCCCTCTCTCTGTCTCTGTCACAAAAACAAAAAAAAAACAAAAAAAAAAAACACCCTTGGAAGAAAACAGCCTTTTGACAAATGCGCAGGCATGAGCTACCTGACTTACAAATCTTACGCACCTTAACCACACAGCTGTTGTGAGTGTTGCTGTCGGTCACGGTGTGGCCTTTAAAGAACTCACAAAAAAACCCTCTGCGGGAGGGCCAGCAGGAACAATGGGAGGAGCTTGTGATGAAGTGTCTCCAGGACCCACTGGGCACCTGCGGAGCGAGCCCCCAGCGCCCGGAGAACCAGCATGAGGCTGGTGAAGGTGGGCTTGCGGGGAAAGACCACCACACACTCCCCGCGGACCACGCCGTCTGCCAGCAGGGCCAACGGCCTTTCACTGCCCGCAGTAGTGTCCTCTGGCTGCTTCAACAGATGACTGCAAGCTGTGTGGTTTAGAACAGGCTACATCCCCCTCACCGTCCTAGAGGCCAGAAGGTCGAAATCAGTATCACGGAGCCAAAGCCACGGTGTGGAGGGCCTCCCTCCTCTCACAGGCCTGGGGGAGCCCGTTCCCACCTCTCCCAGCCTCTGACGGCTGCACCTTCCTCGGGCCCTGGTGGCCTCACTGGTCTCCAAGGCAGTGTCCCCGCGTCCCCTCCCCCCTCTCGTGAGGACATGACTGTCTGTCGTCACACCCACGCTGAGAGCCCAGGGCAGCCTCCCCACCTCGCCCCTGCAGTCTCCCCATCGCGTCCCCCCCCCCCCCGGCAGCCTCCCCACCCTGAGAGTCCCTGCAGCCTCCCCACCTCGCCCCCGCAGCCTCCACACCTCGCCCCTGCAGTCTCCCCACCTCACCCCTGCAGCCTCCCTGCAGTCTCCCCACCTCACCCCTGCAGCCTCCCCACCTCGCCCCTGCAGTCTCCCCACCTCACCCCTGCAGCCTCCCCACCTCACCCCTGCAGCCTCCCTGCAGTCTCCCCACCTCGCCCCTGCAGCCTCCCTGCAGTCTCCCCACCTCGCCCCTGCAGCCTCCCCACCTCACCCCTGCAGTCTCCCCACCTCGCCCCTGCAGCCTCCTGGCCTCACCCCTGCAGCCTCCCCACCTCGCCCCTGCAGTCTCCCAACCTCACCCCCGCAGCCGCCCCTGCAGTCTCCCCACCTCGCCCTCGCAGCCTCCCCACCTCGCCCCTGCAGCCTCCCCACCTCGCCCCTGCAGCCTCCCTGCAGCCTCCCCACCTCGCCCCTGCAGCCGCCCTGCAGCCTCCCCACCTCGCCCCTGCAGTCTCCCAACCTCACCCCCGCAGCCGCCCCTGCAGTCTCCCAACCTCACCCCCGCAGCCTCCCCACCTCGCCCCTGCAGCCTCCCCACCTCGCCCTCGCAGCCTCCCCACCTCGCCCCTGCAGCCTCCCCACCTCGCCCCTGCAGCCTCCCCACCTCGCCCCTGCAGCCTCCCCACCTCACCCCTGCAGCCTCCCCACCTCACCCCTGCAGCCTCCCCACCTCGCCCCTGCAGCCTCCCCACCTCACCCCTGCAGCCTCCCCACCTCGCCCCTGCAGCCTCCCCACCTCACCCCTGCAGCCTCCCCCTCACCCCTGCAGCTGCCCTGCAGCCTCCCCACCTCGCCCCTGCAGCCTCCCTGCAGTCTCCCCACCTCGCCCCTGCAGCCTCCCCACCTCACCCCTGCAGCCTCCCTGCAGTCTCCCCACCTCACCCCCGCAGCCTCCCTGCAGCCTCGCCACCTCACCCCCGCAGCCTCCCTGCAGCCTCCCCACCTCGCCCCTGCAGCCTCCCTGCAGTCTCCCCACCTCGCCCCTGCAGCCTCCCCACCTCACCCCTGCAGCCTCCCTGCAGCCTCCCCACCTCACCCCCGCAGCCTCCCTGCAGCCTCGCCACCTCACCCCCGCAGCCTCCCTGCAGTCTCCCCACCTCACCCCTGCAGCCTCCCTGCAGCCTCCCCACCTCACCCCTGCAGCCGCCCTGCAGCCTCCCCACCTCGCCCCTGCAGCCTCCCCGCCTCGCCCCTGCAGTCTCCCCACCTCGCCCCCGCAGCCTCCCTGCAGCCTCCCCACCTCACCCCTGCAGCCTCCCTGCAGCCTCCCCACCTCACCCCCGCAGCCTCCCTGCAGTCTCCCCACCTCACCCCTGCAGCCGCCCTGCAGCCTCCCCACCTCACCCCCGCAGCCTCCCTGCAGTCTCCCCACCTCACCCCTGCAGCCTCCCTGCAGTCTCCCCACCTCGCCCCTGCAGCCTCCCCACCTCGCCCCTGCAGCCTCCCTGCAGCCTCCCCACCTCGCCCCTGCAGCCTCCCCACCTCACCCCCGCAGCCTCCCCACCTCACCCCCGCAGCCTCCCCACCTCGCCCCTGCAGCCTCCCCACCTCACCCCCGCAGCCTCCCTGCAGTCTCCCCACCTCACCCCTGCAGCCTCCCTGCAGTCTCCCCACCTCACCCCTGCAGCCTCCCCACCTCGCCCCTGCAGCCTCCCTGCAGCCTCCCCACCTCACCCCTGCAGCCTCCCTGCAGCCTCCCCACCTCGCCCCTGCAGCCTCCCCACCTCGCCCCTGCAGCCTCCCTGCAGCCTCCCCACCTCGCCCCTGCAGCCTCCCCACCTCACCCCTGCAGCCTCCCTGCAGTCTCCCCACCTCGCCCCTGCAGCCTCCCCACCTCACCCCTGCAGCCTCCCTGCAGCCTCCCCACCTCGCCCCTGCAGCCTCCCCACCTCGCCCCTGCAGTCTCCCCACCTCACCCCTGCAGCCTCCCTGCAGCCTCCCCACCTCACCCCTGCAGCCTCCCTGCAGCCTCCCCACCTCGCCCCTGCAGCCTCCCCGCATCTTCCATACACAGTAACCTTCACAGGGCCCAAGCGTTAGGACGGAGACATCTTTTGGGGGCCACGCCCACGGCCTCCTACCCTTCCTTGTCTGGTGCTGCGGAGGCTGACAATGTCAAGTGGGAGGGGCAGGTGCCAGGGCAGAGAGAGCTGGGGAGGGCAGAGTCCAGCCAGAGGGGCGGGGGCACTGCAGGCGTGTGGGGTGGGCCTCCCGGGAGGGCAGCGGGGTCCCAGGAGGCCTGGCGGAGCCAGCTCTGGACCTCTAGCTCCCCGGCCCCCTCAATTCCCCTCCCGCTGGAAGCTGGCCCAACCACCTCAGGGCCGGTCCAGCGTGTTCCGGATAGGAGAGTCGGACGATGGCGCATTTAGAATGCAACCTCTCTGAGATGAGCAGCCTTGTCCCCCCACCCCCGACCTCCCCAGGTGGATAAAAGACCTAATTCGTAAACCAGATGGAAAACACGTCCTGTCACCTGAAATGAAAACAGTCTGGAACAGGGTGTTGCTCTTGCTGAGCCTGGCTTTATTCTTCCCGCCACACTCGAGGGTGATCACAGGGTGTTCAGGGCTCTGCATCAGCAAGCCCAAGCAGGCGGCCCCGGGGACCGCCAGCAGCTGCTGTCCCCTGCGCCCCTCCAGAGAGGACAGCAGGGGAGAGCCGGACCAGAACCTCCAAATGCTGCCCCCGCACCGTGATGGGGGCGAGGGCGTCTCGGGGCAAGCGCCATGGCCACTCCCCACCAGCCCCATCTCCCCCGTGTCCTCCACCCCAGCAGAGGAGCAGGGGGCGCGTTTTCACATCTCACAGACCTGCTCTTGCTACCCAGCAAGAACACACCTCAGGCCAGTGTGTGCGAACCGTCTGCAGAACGCCTCGCTTAGGAAAAGTAATCGGTTTATGGAACACGTGTGGGAGGCAGCTTCACTCTGTGTCACGGCAGAGGGAAGAGAAAACCCACACCGGGCACGGGTGGGCAGCCCCATCTGGTCAGCCCCGCTCCTGGGGCCTCTGCCCATGCCAAGACATGGTGGGATGCCCAAGGCGAGGGGCTCCCCTGCTCAGCATCCCCTGACGGGGTGCCAACCTCAGTGGAGAAGCAGAAAGAATGATTCAACGCCATCCAGGGAAAAAGAGCGGCCATCTCCCTGTCTGGGCAGCCTGCCCTCGGACAGGGTCAGGGCGAGAGCACTTACCACATTCCAGAAGAGCGGGTTGAAGATGATGGTGAGGACGGCAGCCACAAAGCTGGGGTCAGAGGGGTCCACGTAGCCCAGCAGCCGGGTCATCACGCAGAGGTCCGCCTGCAGGGATGGAGCCGGCGTCAGCAGGAGACCCACTGGGCCCCTCCCGGCCCCGCCTAGCCCACAGTGACAAGCCTCCAGAGCTCATAGTTACCCTCTGGAACACCCTGGGAGGCTCAGACACATCCAAGTCCAGCAAAGGCTACTACAGTGCAATCGCATAAAAAACTGGAGGTGAGGAGCCAAAACCCAGCCAACTGTGTCGTGCCCTGTCGGGGCCAGCGAGCCGCCAGAGAGCAGCCTGCCTGGGTGCTAGACAGGAAATCAGCCGCCCGGAGGGTGGGTGCGCAACGCCCTCAGAGGAAGTGAGCCACGGGGACCAGGGACCGATAGCTGCATCACCCGAGTGCTGCGACTGGGACCCCGCAGAGGTGTTCGCAGAACCCCAGGGCCAACCTCAGGGCCTGACATCATGGGAAGAGGTCAAAGCCTCGCCAGCAGTCAGGTAAATGGAACATGAGTGTGCCTCTTCTCAGCACCCGCAATGGCAGACCGTCCTGAGTGTTAACAAGGCCGTGAGCTAAAGAAACGGGCTCCCACGTGGCCCCCGTTCCACCCAGGCACTTGCCCTAGAGAAAGTCACACGCATGTGCCCAGTGTGTGTGTGCAAAGGTCTTCCTGTCTGTGCACACTTGCAGTGAAAAAGCGTCCGTCTATGGAAGAATGGATAAATAAAATCTGGCCTCATTCCTAAAGTAGCCAAGCCACGCAATTTAAAATAAACTATTCGATAGATACATTGTATCGACATGTGATAGTCTATAAGCAGGTCAACTGAACAGAACTCCTAGGGGCATATTGATACATTTTTAGAAAATAACATCCAATCACATAGCCTAAGTAAGTATTCTTTCTCTATGTGTTTAAATAAAGCCTGGCGTGCAACCCAGTCAAGTGGCAATATGTGTTGTATTGTGTAGCATAGTGTTTCATCCTCCATACTGCGCACACTCGGGGACTGGGCCAGTCCGGCAGAGCCGTCTCCGGCACCGTGGAGTGTTCGGCAGCACCCCAGGCCTCCACCTACTCGATGCCAATAACTCTTGCCAGTTGTGACAATCAGAAATGTCTCCAGACATGCCCAAATGTCTTCTGGGGACAGAACTGCCCATGGTTGAGATCTCTTCTCTCTGGGATAAGAGGAGAGAGCCTCTGAACTTTCAACATCAATTTCTTTGGGGGAAAAAAAAAAAGATGAAACACCTCTAACATTTTGAGTGGTATTTGCCCTTTTTAAAAAGGGCATTAGAGGCCCTGGCCGGTTGGCTCAATGGTAGAGCGTTGGCCTGGCGTGCGGAAGTCCCGGGTTCGATTCCTGGCCAGGGCACACAGGAGAAGCGCCCATCTGCTTCTCCACCCCTCCCCCTCTCCTTCCTCTCCACCCCCCCCCCTCTTCCCCTCCTGCAGCCAAGGCTCCATTGGAGCAAAAAGATGGCTCAGGCGCTGGGGATGGCTCCTTGGCCTCTGCCCCAGGCGCTAGAGTGGCTCTGGTCGCAACAGAGCGACGCCCCGGAGGGACAGAGCATCGCCCCCTGGTGGGCAGAGCCTAGCCCCTGGTGGGCGTGCCGGGTGGATCCCGGTAGGGCACATGTGGGAGTCTGTCTGACTGTCTCCCAGTTTCCAGCTTCAGAAAAATCAAAAAAAAAAAAAAAAAAAAAAAGGGCATTAGAGGCTTTAGGGGACTCGCCACATGCAGTTCAAAATAAAAGTCGCTCAGAGCTCTAATCTTTCCCATAATATCTATTTTTGTGGTGCTTTTTGTTTTGTTTTTCTGCTTGAGGATACAGTTCATTCTCTCAAGAAATATTTGTCTCCCCCCTTCTGAGGGGCTGGAGAGGAGATGCCCCCACACTGCCCGAGTCCTGGAAGGGCAGGCAGCAGCCTCCACGCCATTCTTGCCTCACCAATACCCTCTCCTGGTGTAACTCAGCCACTGAGGGTGACAGTGGGAAGATTCCGGAAAGCCGCTGAGTGCAGAGGATGCAGCCCGGCATGTCCTCTCACGCCTGAGCCGCCTCCCCCGTCAGCCTGTATTCTTCCAGACAGAGCTTTCACTCTCCGTGGCCAAGGGTAGCGCTATGCGGATAGCAGGCAGTCCAGTCCGCACTGGTCCCCTGAGACCGACGGACCAGCAAAGGAACGCAAGGTGCATTATCACGTGCACACGGGGGTGAGATGACCGGGGAAAGGGGCCCCAGGAGCACACAGGGGCATCGATACATGAATGACGAAAGAAGAGCCGCTCAGGCAACAGTGAGAAGAGTGACACGGGCTGCATGGCCGTGCCCCAGGCTCTGGGCACCCTGTGGGCACCTGGCATGCCAACACCCACCCGTCAGGTACACAAACGAAGCCCAGCCTCCCATCTCCCTTCTCTCTGGTCCCAGGCTGTACCCCGGCCTCTGCCAGAGCCGCTGAGGCTCGGCCGCCCTCAGGGCAGGTACCCCATGAAGCCGTGGACGGCGACGGGCGACCTCGGCTCGGTCCGGTGTCCCTGCCTTGTCTACCCGGCCCCCATCTCAACCCCCAACCAAGCCTGCCTGCCTGGCCCCTGGCCACTGCCCCCACCCCATTCACAGGTTCCATCTGCTTGGTGATCCCATCCTTCTCCTGTTCAAAGCCCTCCAACACATCCACCCGCCTGCCCTCAGGGCGGGGCTGTGGACCCCAGGGGCTCCGAGCCGCCCCCGCCCCCACCATGCCCGCACACGCCAGGCTCCTGGCCCACAAAGGGCTTCCCGCACCTCGGCGCTCAGACAGGTGACAAATGCACCTTCCTGCCCCATCGCCCACACCACACAGGGCACTCTAGCCCTTTCACTGCGGCTGACGTGGTGTCTGAAGTCCCTTCTCTCCCCTGTGCCCCCCCCAGACCTGCGGGGCATCTCCTCCACCCGCCCCCCACCTTCTTCATCCTCCTCAGTGCACAGCCCCATGGTTCTCCTAGGCTGGGGGCCATTTTTCCCTCCATCTTTGGTATCTTCTGCCTGACAACAAAGAGTCAGCGTTTGCTGAGAGGACAGTGACCTTGTGTAGTCATCAGTAAGAAGCAGGAGCCCCAGGCACCGCTCGGAGGCCCGGCCACAGCTTGGTCCCCTGTGCTCCTGGACTCGATCCCCTCCCTGCCGCAGGACCAGGGGCAGTACGAGGGTTTTGCACGTGAACAGCCGAGAACGACTGGACGATCCGTCCAGACACAGAGGGCCCGGCTGTAGATGTACCAGCCCACCAGAGGCTGGGCTTCACAGATACTCATTTTCATGGCGTCTTTGAAGCTGAGATACCCAGCAGTGTTCCCAGGCACAGGCAGGAGGCGGGGCGGCCAGACCAAGGCAGGGTGGGGCCTCCTCGGGTCCTTGGAAACCTCAGGGGTGGGCCCCACGGAACGCAGCTCAGTCCCCTGTGGTGAGACCTGGTGCGGCCTGCCTGTCCCCCCGGTGTGCACCTGGTGCCAGGTGTTGAGGGGGGACCCCTGGCCCTCCCTGAGCTCCATCACCCACACTGTGACCTCCACTCTCCACTCCACAAGCCAGCCGGCTCCTCCCCCCAGCCGGCTGCCTGGACACCGACAGCTCCCACCAAAGGACCTGAAAGCATCAGACAGAGGAGCTCAGGGCCAGCACGCCCGGAGCAGGACATGTTCTTTCTGCCACTTGCTAAAATTTCACACGGAAACTTCCATGGGAGTTCACTTGGCAGTCTTACCGACAAGGGTTTTCTGGGCCCAGCTCGCTACTGACTAGGGTTTTATTGTTAGCCAGCGTCCCCTTAAGGAGCGCTCTGTCAGAACCGCCATTCTCCTGAGCCCAATTCTCTCCTCCCTGTCCTCCTGTCCATCAGCGGACGGGCAGCGCCTGGTCGCGACACTGAGCGTGTCCCACAGTCAGGGTGGATGGCTGGCCCTGGTCCAATCCTCACTCAGCAGAGAGAAGTAGAACAGTCGCTCCTGCAATCACCCTCGACCCTGCCAGCCACAGCTCGGGTCCTCCGCACCCTCCCGGCTTGTGGCAGTGCCCGGAGGCGGCCACTCGGACGGCCCTGGTGGTCACACAGCCCGCACTCTCCCAGGGTTCTCTGTGAGCTGGGGGACGGCCCTGGTGGTCACACAGCCCGCACTCTCCCAGGGTTCTCTGTGAGCTGGGGGGGAGCTGGGGGACGGCCCTGGTGGTCACACAGCCTGCACTCTCCCAGGGTTCTCTGGGCTTTGTCACTGATCGCCGTGAGCTGGGGGGGAGCTGGGGGACGGCCCTGGTGGTCACACAGCCTGCACTCTCCCAGGGTTCTCTGGGCTTTGTCACTGATCGCCGTGAGCTGGGGGGGAGCTGGGGGACGGCCCTGGTGGTCACACAGCCTGCACTCTCCCAGGGTTCTCTGGGCTTTGTCACTGATCGCCGTGAGCTGGGGGGGAGCTGGGGGCTGGCTGAGGAGACGCGCACATCCTCGGGGGCGGGAAACACCAGCCCTCCGCAGACCCCGCCTGACCTCAGCCAGAGCAGAGAGGGTCCAGTGTGAGGTACAGAACAGAGTCCCGGAGCCCTGCCCAGCTGGGGAGAGGGTGCAGATGGTGGCCGGAGGCTCACAGCCAGCTGGGTACCCAGTCCTGGGGACGAGGAGGAAGGGGAGAGCCGGGCAGATGGTTCAGGGAGGTTGTTCTCAGAGGGCACAGCTGCCTGACCAGCAAGGCTGGTGCTGATCAGGAGGGGCACAGGGAGTTTTCTGGGGTGATGGGGCCTGGGTCAGACTTCTCCCACAGGGCACTAAGGACTGTGCTTTCTTTCCCTGGGTACGAATCACACCTCTTGGGAAAAGAACACGGCACGCTGGGGACTGGGAATGGGGCCCTTATTTCACCACTGGACGCCCATGGGGTCAACACTGCCCCCTCAAATGTGTAAGATAGTTTTAAGAATTCAACTCACGGCCCTGGCCGGTTGGCTCAGTGGTAGAGCGTCGGCCTGGCGTGCGAATCCTGGGTTCGATTCCAGGCCAGGGCACACAGGAGAAGCACCCATCTGCTTCTCCACCCCTCCCCCTCTCCTTCCTCTCTGTCTCTCTCTTCCCCTCCTGCAGCCAAGGCTCCATCGGAGCAAGGTTGGCCCGGAAGCTGAGGATGGCTCTGTGGCCTCTGCCTCAGGCGCTGGAGTGGCTCTGGTTGCAACAGAACAACACCCCAGAGGGGCAGAGCATCGCCTCCTGGTGGGCATGCCAGGTGGATCCCAGTCGGGCGCATGCGGGAGTCTGTCTGACTGCCTCCCGGTTTCCAGCTTCAGAAAAATACAAAAATAAAAAAAATAAAAAGACTTCGACTCACTGTTCTTCAACAGATACTGAGCATGCACTAAGGAGGGCCTGCTCTGGGGGAGGGGGTCTGGGACAAATAAATCCCTGAGACTGAGGGCAGAGGCCCCTCCCAGTGCTAGCTCACACATCAGTGAGTCTTCAGCTCAAGGTCAAAGTTCTCACTCCTCATCTCAGGGAGTCCTCCGTTCAAGCACCCAGAGAGAAAAGCACTGCTCTCCACCTCCTCTGCAGATATGAAGGCCAGGGGGCTGGGGAAAGCCCCCCCAGCCCAGGCAGAGAGCAGAGCCCACCTAAGCCCAGACCAGCACTCCAGATTCCTGATAGAGACGGGGGGGGGGGGGGGGCTTTCTGTCAGGACTGGGAGCCGCTGCTCCCAGAGGCACAAGGACGAGAAAGTCCCAGGGAAACCAGGCAGATGAGAAAGAAGAAAAACGCTTCTTACACTGTGCGAGCAGAGGCGGAGGGAAACTGAGGCACCGAAAGGTAAACCAGCTAACGCTGGCTGAAGCTGGCAGCAACGAACATCTGGGCAGGTCTCCCTCCCAATTAGGGGCGGAATAGCTCAAAACAGGGAACCCTGACCTCCCCTGGAGTCCCAGTGCCCTGGGCCAAGCTGTCTCCGCGGCATATCAGGTACCTCTGGTCACCTTGAGAGTGACGGGGGACTTGTGCTGCCTGGCAAAGGGCCTGCTCAGCGGAAAAGAATGAGTAATGGCTCACAGCGCATTCCAGGGGGCAGGGGGAGCCCCAGCAGGCTCCCCACTCCAGGCCAAACCCACCCTCTAACTGGACTGGCAGCAAAGAACCAAAAAAAAAAATACAGGGTCAGATGTGAGCAGAGCCGGAGATCCCTCAGCTACCCCTGCTGACCACCTCACTAAGGGAAGTGTCTCCCTGCCCTTACCCTCTCCACCCCCGCTTATTAGAGTAGCAGAAGTCCTCTACCAGGTAATTCTAAGGGAACCCCCCTCCGAGGCCACAGACCGCAGGGCTCTCTGTGCCTGAAGAGGAGACATACCACCTACCACCACCAGGAATCACCCCTCGGTCCAGCACGTGGGCTCAGCTATTGCAACCCCATGGTAAGGGTCAGTGAGGAAGTGGCTCATAGCAAGGGATTTCAGGACACTTCAAAAGAATGACTGACCACTGGTCAACAGCACCCAGGGTCACATAGTGACATCGGAACAAACAGCAGGGCCCAGGGAGTCAAAGTCGTATCGATCACAAGCAAGATCCACACACCAGAGACACCAAAGGGCAGGAGAGACGGGTGGGGGCGGGAACGGGGGCCAGAGGGGGCCGGGGGCCTCCAGCAGGACCCACCATCACTGCAGAATGTATCTTCGGCAGCACAGCCCCTGTCCCCGGAACGCCCCACATGTCCCTGGCATTCTCAGCTGATTCAGGCAAAATGAACTGGCCAACTTTGGGTTAGAAGCCCCGTGTCTGAAAACGACTAAATTAACAAGCCCAAGTGTTTTTCCTGGAAGATGTTTCCTATTGAATACTAAGGCAACCACTCCCTGACCTCATCTTCACTGCTCTGCACTGGGGGGTGAGGGGGGAGCACTTGTCTAGAAAGAAGGTCAGTCATCAGCTCACAGTACAGGCTGGAATCAATCAGGAAACTTCCAGCCTCCGAGAGAGACACAAGCAGGCCTCCCGTGACCTACCTCAGCGCGGGGTTCCCCTTGGGTAGAAGGGGGTGAAGAGACTGTCCCCCCACCCACCCCCTGAGAGGTCACACCCTGGACGGCAGGAGAACAGGTGTGAAACACCAGGTTCCGAGGTGCTTCAGGGCCCAGTCGTGCTGTCCCCTCCCTACTCTGCTTAAGGCTAACAAACACAGACGGACACCTCCCCTCTTTCTGGGAGGGCCCACTGGGACACATGCCAGCTAAGGAACCACCAGAAGAAGACACTGCCCACGCGGAAACGGAAGGTTAAGCAAGCCCTGAACACCATCGTGTTTTGATTCTTTATTTTAAGATTTTATTTATTGAAGAGAGAAAGAGAGAGGGAGAGGTGGTGGGAGGAGCGGGAAGCATGAACTCGTAGTAGCTGCTTCTCGTGTGTGCCCTGACCTGGGCAAGCCCGGGGTTTTGAATCAGCCACTTCAGCGTTCCGGGTCAACGCTTGACCCACCGCGCCACCCCAGGTCAGGTGCAGACCATCTTAGGGCAGGAAGCTTGTTGAAATGTCACCATGTGACAGTGATCAGCTACAGACACTTTCTGGAAAAACATGACTTTGACGTGTTTCCAAATCCCACAATAAAATGAAATGGCCAGCAGCTGCTCTAATCCCCTAAACCCGTAAATCCCTTCAGGACAGGGAAAGATGTTTATTCATTCTTCCTCGTTCAACAACTGCGTCCAGGGCTGCGGTCAAAAATGGCTCAGATGGTTCCCATGCTCCCAAGGGGGTGAGGCCGCAAAGTGAGCCACCGTCCGGGAGTGGGACCTGAGGCTGGGCCTCGCCTTCCTCCCCGGGGTCCCCCCTCTCTTCTCCTCCACGTGACTGTGAACTGCAGACCCCTTCCCCTCAAAGTCACCCTCAAGGCCCCCACAGACCCCCTTCGGTTGACACTACTGAGTATTATATTTATTCAAAGACATGCTTATGTGTTAAAGGCAACGATAACAACAAGCCCGCTGACCTTCCCTGGGAAGTGACCAGGCGCCAAGCCCTGCCAAAAGGCTTTCACGAGGCAGGGCAGAGAACGGTCCCGAAACAAAGCTTGCCCCAGACTTGGCCAAGACTGGACACTCTCTGTAAGCCTGGGCATGTCACGTGCCGTCCGTAAACTTTGAACAACAGTGGCGCCTCCTTCGTGGGACCACTGGGAGGATTAAATCGCAAGGAAAGCACTCAGTAGCGTCTGGCAGGCAGAGGAACTTGATAGGTGCTAGTTAGCTATTGCAACTGTTATTCAGCCCCTGCAACAACCCTGTGTTGTGTGCCCATTTTTCAGATTTAAAAACTGAGGCTAGGCCCTGGCCAGTTGGCTCAGCGGTAGAGCGTCAGCCTGGCGTGCGGGGGGACCCAGGTTCGATTCCCGGCCAGGGCACATAGGAGAAGCGCCCATTTGCTTCTCCACCCCCCTCCCTCCTTCCTCTCTGTCTCTCTCTTCCCCTCCCGCAGCGAAGCTCCATTGGAGCAAAGATGGCCCGGGTGCTGGGGATGGCTCCTTGGCCTCTGCCCCAGGCGCTAGAGTGGCTCTGGTCGCCCTGGAGGGGCAGAGCATCGCCCCCTGGTGGGCAGAGCCTCGCCCCTGGTGGGCGGGCCGGGTGGATCCCAGTTGGGCGCATGCGGGAGTCTGTCTGACTGTCTCTCTTCCAGCTTCAGAAAAATACAAAATAAATAAATAAATAAATAAATAAAAACTGAGGCTAACCCATGACAAAAACGGACAGAACTAAGAAGTGAGACAGTCAAATTCACAATTACAGTCGGAGACCTGGATACTCCTCTCTCAGTGACTGATTGAGGAGAAAGGCGAAAATAAAAAATAAAAAAATGGTGTTGACCTGAGTACCACCGCCACCCACTTGCACTAACTTATGTTCACAGAACACCCCACAATAACAGAAGGAGAAGGCACATTCTTCTTGGACACACATGGAACAGGTACCAAGCTAGAGCACATTCTGGGCCATAAAACAAACGTTAAGTGGAAAAGAAGACAGCGACAAAAGCATGCTATAAAACACCGCAACAGAATTACACTGGAAATCAACAACGGAAAGATACCTTGTTAAAGTGTAACGATCCACACAGGTCAAGAGGAAGTCTGAAAGGGAAGTTTTAAAGTATTGTGAACTGACTCAACATCTCAGAGATGGTGGGAGAGAAGGCTAAGAATTAGGAAGTGCACAGCCTGCATGAATGAAGAAGAAAAGCCTCAAATCAGTAACAGAAGCTTCGACCTAAAGAAGTTAAGTGATAGTGGGGGTAAATTAAACTCAAAGCACAAAGTAGGAAAAAATAAAAGACCCCCCACATCAATCAAATTGAAAACAGGAAAATAGAGAGCCCACGCTCAAGCCCAGTGAGCCTGCGCTCAAGCCGGTGACCTTGGGGTTTCGAACCCAGGACCTCAGCATCGCAGGTCGCGCCCCCCCCCCACTGCACCACCACCAGTCAGGCAACACCAGAAGATTTTTAAAAACAGTTCTGTAGCCTGACCAGGCGGTGGCGCAGTGGATGGAGCATCGGACTGGGACCTGGAGGACCCAGGTTCAAAACCCCAAGGTCACCAGCTTGAGTGCAAGGTCACTGGCTTGAGCAAAGGTCACCTGGTCTGCTGTAGCCCCCCCAGTCAAGGCACATATGAGAAAGCAATCAATGAACAACTAAGGAGCTGCAATGAAGAACTGATGCTTCTCATCTCTCTCCCTGCCTGTCTGTCTGTCCCTATCTGTCCCTCTCTCTGTCACAAAAACAAAACAAAACAATTTTGTATAGCAGCAAACATCATGCCCTGAAAAGCAATGAAGAAACGCCCTGTCTGCCACAGACATTTTGCCACCATCAGCCTCCCAGGTCACAGGTGGCCTCGAAGCCCCTGAACACAGAGGCTCTGCTTCTGAAGACCGCCCACCGGTGGGGCACACTTGACCGTGTATAAAGCTCCCCTGCAGACTTACCTCACCTGGGTCCTCGCCAGAGCCATTTATCCCCATTTCACAGATCAAGAAACTGAAGGGCACCTCTTGACACCTACCCTGAGTGACAGCACCCATCTGCTCAGGAGAGCAGGGGAGTCCACACCGAAAAGGGACCTAGACATGGGCATAAAAGGCTCCCACCTTCACTGCCCCGCCGGCCTGGGTCCTCCAAGAAACCAGCACCCCAAGCCCCCCTGGAGCAGTCGTCTGAGTCCTGGAGGTGCTCCTGCCCACGGACAAGTTGGCAGTCCCTGCCCCCGGCCACCCACAGTCAGCTTGCTTCCTGCTGCTGTCACATTGAAGAGGAGGAAGGCTCTGGAGCCCCACAGCGAGGACGGGGAGAAAGCCTAGGTCAGTGAGGCTGCAGCAGCTACACTCCACACCCCAGCAGGTGACTTCTTTTTTTTTTTTTTTTTAAGTTAAAAGCAAAACCAAGACTCTGTACCAAATGGAATGAGCCCAGAGACAGCTGTTAAGGGCACTGTCCCCAACAGCTGCACGGTTCAGTACAACACAGCAGCCTCCTGCCACCTGAGGTGGTGATCAAGTGTCACACGATGAAATACCATCTTTGATATACTGGGTTAAATAAAATTTGTTTTAAAAAAAAGTAGTGGCCCTGGCTGGTTGGCTCAGCGGTAGAACGTCGGCCTGGCATGTGGAAGTCCTGGGATTGATTCCCAGTCAAGGCACACAGGAGAGGTGCCCATCTGCTTCTCCACCCTTCCCCCTCTCCTTTCTCTCTCTCTCTCTCTCTCTCTCTCTCTCTCTCTCTCATCTGCTTCTCCACCCTTCCCCCTCTCCTTTCTCTCTCTCTCTCTCTCTCTCTCTCTCTCTCTCTTCCCCTCCCGCAGCCAAGGCTCCACTGGAGCAAAACTTGACCCGGGCGCTGAGGATGGCTCTATGGCCTCTGCCTCAGGTGCTAGAATGGCTCCTGTTTCAACAGAGCAATGCCCCAGATGAGCAGAGCATCACCCCCTGGTGGGCATGCCGGGTGGATCCCGGTTGGCAGAGAGCATGCATTTGTCTGTCTCTCTGCCTCCCCGCTTTTCACTTAAAAACAAACAAACAAACAAAAAAAAACCCAGTAGTAATCTCACCAATTTCTTTTTAGTTTTTAAAATGTGGCTACTAGCCGAGTTTAAGTGATAATAAATGTGACACATTATCTTCCTGCTGGACAGCGCTGGGCCAGCACACTGAGACCCTGAGCTCAGGGGCCACGGGCTGAGGAACCACCTTGAAGCTGGCTCAGGCCAGACACTGACACCTCGTAGAACCAGAGCTTTTGGTCGAGGAGGGAGAAGAGCTACCACATAAAATAAATACATCATGTTGTATGTTGTTGTTTTATTTTTTTTTTTGAAGGTGCATCCCTTGGCAACAGGAAGCTTAACTGTACCAGCAAGGGCAGCTGTGGAGAGAAGTCCACTAGGGTCACTGTGCCCAGTCCCTCTTCTCTCCAACGGCACAGGCCAATCAGATCCAAAAAAGGGAGAAAGCACACAGTGAGTTCATCTCCCCCCTGTGCCTTGCTGGTCCTCAACTCCTGCTTCTAAGTCTACTAACACAGGCCTTGCTCAGGTACCCGAGACAGGAGGACCCTAACCCCCCAGCTGGGCCTGCACTCGGCCCCCTGGCCCCCTTGCATTCTGCCCTGTGGCTCGAAGGCTTCCCCCGCTTCACGTGACAATGAGCCACTTGTCCATGAAGAATCCACCCGAAGCCGGGCAATGCTGAGGATTCCTTCTTGGCATTGCATATGCCCCTTTCATCTGAGATTAGCTGTGCTAGAAAACATGAATCACAGTCCCACCACTGACCATGTGCACCCAGAGTCTCTAACGGTCATTGAGAATTTAAGATTCTTTTTTTTTTTTTTTAGGTGAGAGGAGATAATGAGCCAGACTCCTGCATGTGCCCTGACAGGGATCAATCTAGCAACCCCATCTGGGGCCGATGCTCGAGTACCAAGCTAATTTTAGCACCTGAGGCTGACATGCTCAAACCAACCAAGCTCTCCTCAGGTCCTGGGGCCACTGGCTGTGGGAGGGGTAGAGAGAGAGAAGGGGAAGAGGGAGGGGGAGAGAAGTAGATGGTTGCTTCCCCTGTGTGCCCTGACCAAGAATTGAACCCAGGACATCCATACACCAGGCCAACGCTCTATCCACTGAGCCACTGGCCAGGACATTAATATTTTAAGAACTTCATCAATACAAACATCCTCCAAAGGGCAGCTCCCTAGAGGGTGCTGATGATCCACCATGATCATTACCTGGAAATATCCACTTTGTAAAAATGCCTGAGCTATACTCTACAACAGGGGTCCCCAAACTACGGCCCGCGGGCTGCATGCGGCCCCCTGAGGCCATTTATCCGGCCCCCGCTGCACTTCCGGAAGGGGCACCTCTTTCATTGGTGGTCAGTGAGAGGAGCATAGTTCCCACTGAAATACTGGTCAGTTTGTTGATTTAAATTTACTTGTTCTTTATTTTAAATATTGTATTTGTTCCTGTTTTGTTTTTTTTTTTACTTTAAAATAAGATATGTGCAGTGTGCATAGGGATTTGTTCATAGTTTTTTTTTATAGTCTGGCCCTCCATGGTCTGAGGGACAGTGAACTGGCCCCCTGTGTAAAAAGTTTGGGGACCCCTGCTCTACGATCTGTCACTCATCTAATAACATGTTATTCTTAAGGAAGAGTTTACTAATACTAATACTAATCTACTAATAATAGACATCTTTCTATCTTCTGCTTCCCACCCATCCACGTCCACTAGTCCTGACTCCTTCCAGGCCACATGCTAGCCTTCGACAGGCAAGGGCTTCCTCTTGTGTCCTCTGCCCTGCTATGCCTCCCCAAGAGCATCTGGTCCCACTGGCTTAGCGCTCAGGCCTTAGGTCACCTTCTCACAGGCAGGACACCAGCGATCGGGAAATTCTAAGCCTACCTTCCCACCAGCTACTCCCTGAAACACTGGCCAGTCTGATCCCCTTCAGAACGTCCGCTGTTCCCAGGCTGTCTGTCTGTCTTCCTGCTAAAAGGAAAGCTTGGGGGAAGCAGGCTGGCTCCACGTCCAAGTTCTCAATCAAGATCACCGGATCAGCCCTGGCCGGTTGGCTCAGCGGTAGAGCATCGGCCTAGCGTGCGGAGGACCTGGGTTCGATTCCCGGCCAGGGCACATAGGAGAGGCGCCCATTTGCTTCTCCACCCCTCCGCCGCGCTTTCCTCTCTGTCTCTCTCTTCCCCTCCCGCAGCCAAGGCTCCATTGGAGCAAAGATGGCCCGGGCGCTGGGGATGGCTCTGTGGCCTCTGCCCCAGGCGCTAGAGTGGCTCTGGTCGCAATATGGTGACACCCCGGAGGGGCAGAGCATCGCCCCCTGGTGGGCGTGCCGGGTGGATCCCGGTCGGGCGCATGCGGGAGTCTGTCTGACTGTCTCTCCCCGTTTCCAGCTTCAGAAAAATGAAAAAAAAAAAAAAAAAAAGATCACCGGATCAGTGAATGATGAAAGGGAAAGAATGAACTAGACTAAAGGCTGCTTTAGGCAAAGATGCATCTGATGGCTCCACGGAGAGTGGCCGATTGATGAAAAAAGTACATGAAAAATCTAAGAGGAAACTTTGGTGGAAGGGAGAATGTAGGAGAGGAAAACTCCTTGGAATTAGGGTCCTGGGGAGAGATGTCCTGAAAAGGCAAACTGTCTGGCTCATGACCTCACTAAGGGGCTGCCACCTCAGGCCAGCCGGACTCCAGACAGCAGGGCCTGTCCCATCCCATCCCAGCACAATGCTTTACAGGCTGTAAAGGTTCACAACACGGACCAAGAGGCCACATTCTGCAGCTGGCTAAGGACCCTACCACCCAGTCCCACACATTAACAGGCGCCACCATCCACACTCCCAAACACACATGCCTCCTTCACACTCACACATGTTCCGTCACATCTGTGTGTTGCTCATACACACTCACACACAGGATCCAGAACACACTCTAGGAGCAACTCTGACCACACAATCTCAGAGACTCACACACAATCTCAGACTCACAATCTCAGAGACTCACACAGAGACTCACACTCACAACCTCAGACTCAACCTCGGACTCACGCTCACAACCTGAGACTGAACCTCGCACTCACATCACAGTCCCAGACTACGAAATCTCAAACGCAGACACAACCTCAGGAGCCCCTCCTCCCTGGCACGCACAATCCCGAGTGCACCCACGCACGCACAATCCCGAGTGCACCCACGCACGCACAATCCCGAGTGCACCCACGCACGCACTCACACTCGCCCTCGCACCAGCTCCCTCGCCCCTCGCCACAGCCCCGCCCCCGTTACCTGGCAACGGAGGACCCACCCACCAGGCGTTGGAGGCGGTGCCCGGCCGCCGGGATCCCTCTCCCCGCACCCGCCGCGGCCTAACCGGGTCAGTACCTTCCTAAAGTCGATATTGCCGAGGCCTCCGCAGCAGTCGGGCCCAGCCACCGAGCTGCTCATAGGTTTGCGTTCCCGGGGCCCCCAGGTCGTCTCAACCAGGGGACCGCCTCTGCAGGGACCACGCGGGCGCCTCGCGGCAGCCACCTGCCCCCAGGGCCGGCCCCAAGGCGCCCGGGAAGCGCCGCCCGCCGGGGCGCTTTCCCGGTGACCCCCTCAACGTCTCCCGGCCTTCTGGGAAATGTAGTTCCTCACCCCTCCACGGCGCGCCACGTCCCGGAGCTCGCCAGCGGGCCTCTGCAAGGAACCGAGAACTACAAGTCCCAGGATCCTAAGCGGCAGCGACTGCCAGTTCCGACGCGGACAGTCAAGTGTCCGCTCGCATTCGGCCCCCTGCCTTGTCCCTTCGGTCCCCCGCGGCCCGGCTCCCGCACTCGGCCCCGCTAACTGACCTGGCGTCCCTGGACTTGACTGGCGGCGGCGGGGCTAGAGGCCAGCGGCGGCGGGTCGTAGGTATATAAGTAGCTTCCTGCGCAACCCCCCGCGGACTTGGCCTTTGGCCGGGCTCGGACCTCCCCCTGCCCCCGCCCCCTTCTGAGAGCCACGCTGGCCCAAAGGCGGTGCGGGCCGAGCCCTGGCTCTGTTCTGCAGCGGGGGTGCCTTCTCCTCGGGTCCCCGGGCCCCTCGCTGCCTCCACGGCCTTTGTCCCGGCCAGAGACACCTGCTTGCATGCCTTCGTCCTTCACTCATTCATTTATTCTCGCGTTCCCTCACCAGGTTATTTCTGAACTGTCTCGTGTGCTGCGTGCGACACAGGAGCCGGCGACACGAAGTCGCGGCCCTCCCTGTCTCCTAACGGAAAGAGGAGACAAAACGTGAACAAAGAAGGATGATCACTTGGATAAGGACAATGATGGGGAAAAAACACAAAACACGGGGGCTGGGTGAGATGGTATCAAGGGATAAGTGCCAGACATGCAGAGTGGGGAGGGCGGGGCAGGACAGACGAGGACAAGGGACTGCTGCTGCTGCTGCTGGTGCAAAGGCTGGGGGAGACAGGACGGAATTAGGGGGCACTTCGGGAATCCAAACAGCTGGTGAGCTGTGGAGGAGGAACAGGGAGAGGGAAGGAGCAGAGAAGAGCAGGTGGAACTTCCGATGGTTGGGTCCCAGGAAAAGGCCCTTTTGTGGCTGGGAAATAGATTCAAGAGATGCCTGTATTTTGCCCAGTCACCCAGCCAGCTGGGAATGCTGAGGTGTGCAATGGCCACCTGCTGCTCACTGCCCTCCCCCTTGGCCCCAGGTACCGACCCAGTCTTGAGTATTTGCTGAGCAAATCACTGGATGCGCCCCCCCCCCCCTTCCCTGCACACTGACTACAGATAGGCCCAACCTTCACACCATCCTTAGGTTGGCGCACGCACAAGCTCCGTGGCTCTCAGCCTTTTCGGAAATAAAAGGGCAGTATATATCGGTAAGACTCACCACACAGCCCTGTAAGAACTGCTTAAATAGGTGCTCAAGGGCTGGTTTGCCTACTGACCGGTGTCGCAAGGGTCAGGAGATCCTCCTCAGGGTGTCCAGGCAGGGCCTGCAGGAACAGGAGCCAGTTCTGAGGAGCTGAGCAGCCGAAGGGGTGGGGGGCTCTTATGGAGCATGCCTCCAGTCCCCCACCCCCACCTCCGCTTCACGGAAGCCCCCGTTTTCTCCTGACCTACCTGGCTGCCCCTATTGTTTTATTAAGCCAGGAAACAGAGTTTCTGTGTGTTTGGTTTATATGCCAGCGGGGAAGGTAAACATCAGAGGTCACAAGCAGAGCTGATGCAACTAGAGGAATCCCTTCCTCCACCCCAGCCTGCCCCCTACCACTCTCCCTCGGTGAAAAGGAAGTACCCAGCCAGACGACAGCTTCAAATGTGGCCGGGGGGGGGGGGGGTCTGTTCAGATCAGAAGCCTCTTGCTGAAGGTATTTTGGGGCAGAAGTCTTTGCCTGACCTTTTGAAAACCTGGTCCAGAGAGCTTGCAGGGACAACATGCAGGCCAACCTCTCTGGCCAGAAGTTTGACCCTTGCTGTGAGGAGATCAAAGCTAAAAGTCGTCTCTGCATTTCTTCATTGCCTTCCTACTCCCCCCACCCCCACCCCCACCCTGCCAGTGGTACTGGATCTGGCTACGTGGCTCCCAGCAATCACTTAAATGGGCTTCTATTAACTAAAATTAACATTTGCTTATTGGGTGACTTTGGGTAAAACTCAAATCTATTTCTTGTTCATAAAATAGGTATAATAATATCTCTCAAGCACAGCTGTGGTAAGGATTAGAGTTACTAAATATGCGCAGAAGTGCTCAGTACACAGTTCTCCATAAATGTTTGTCCCCTGCTTTCTATATAATTGAGACTGTTAAGATCACATGCATGATCCTCAGGGAACACTGGTGTTTAGGACAAGCTCAGCACTGGGGCCCAGGACAGCTGGGTGGTACTTCAGAGGCCCTGCCAAGTTCTCAGAAGGAGATGAGTAGCCAGAGCTGCTCTCCAGACAGCCCCCCCTGAGTCACCAGAAACCACCTCATCAGAAGTTCTTTAAAACCAGGAGGATGCCCACGGTGCCCAACGCCCCACTCCTAGACTTAGGAGTCCGAGTGCCCCACCCTGCCTGTGGAGGGCCCAGGAACCAGAGTGGCAGGTGCAGGAGCCTTGGTGGGCGCTGGGGCAGGGCAGCACTGCTGTGATGAGCCAACCCTCCCTTCCACCGGCCTTAGGAAGGAGCCCCAGTGACCTCAGTTGCTGGGAAAAGGGCTCAGGAGGGGGCTTACCTGGATCCAGTTGTCCAAGGCCCCGGGGACACCAGCAAGGACATTGGTGCTGGCAGGCCCTCTCTGTCCCCTCTGCTTCCACAGTGCGACGACCCCTGCCTTCCTGCTGGCCGTTTGCTGTTTCTGAAACACTCCATGCACACAGTCGCCACAGGGCCTTTGCGAAAATTGTGCCCCTTGCCTGACCCGTGGTGGCACAGTGGACAGAGCGTTACCTGGGATGCTGAGGTCCCAGATTTGAAACCCTGAGGTCTCTACCTTGACTGCAGAGTTGCCGGCTTGAGCGTGGGATCATTGAAATGATCCCCTGGCCACTGGCTTGAGCCCAGAGGTTGCTGGCTTGGAGCCCAGTGTTGCTGGCGACGTCTCCCTGAGTGAAATGGTGACTACAGAGCCTGCCTTCTTTTCAAGGTCACATCCGATATGCCCAAATCGGACACTGAGGCATGAAGCAAACACCAGTGGATTGTGAGGGATTGAAGTCCCACAGTTTGTTCTGCTAGACATAGTGGTGGTAAGCTAGCACACGTTACCTGACTACGTTTCCTTTCAAACCCCGGAGACTAGGTCCAGTTGGTTTCACCTGTACCAGATATCCATCCGTGGGCCAAGAGGGGTGACTGAGGATGTGGGTGCTAGACCAGGCTGGATTGGTTCAGGTGACCAATCTTAGTCAAGCAATGGGGGGGGGGCATGACCAGACTCTAGGAGAAGGTGGCATTCACCATTTAATGGTTCAAGGAGTGGAGTAGTGGGGGTGAAGGGTGGAGCGTTGAGTGCTGCTGAGTGCTTCACGGACTAGCAGCCTTTCCTGTGTGAAGTTCTGGCATCTGCTAATCCAGCGTTCTCAAGCAGGGGTGATTTTTGCCACATACATGCCTACCACATACATACATTGCCATTGGGCAATGTCCGTTGGCATAATTGGTTGTCACAGCTGGAAGGTACATGGACATCTAGTGATTAGAAGCAGGGATGCTACAATGTGCAGGACAGCTGCACAATCTAGAATTATCCAGCCCACAATATAATGGTGCTGAGGTTGAGAAAGCCTGCCCTGACCCTAGATGGAAATACAGTGTGTGTGTGTGTGTGTGTGTGTGTGTGTGTGTGTGTGTGTGTGTGTGTGTTGGGGGTAAGGGGGCACTGCCTGAGTTAGGTGGGCTTCCTGTTCATGGCCAAAGCTCAGTTCTTTAAGTTGGGAAGATCCAGGCCACTGGCTGGCTGGTGTGTGAGGAGGAGCAGCTATAGATAGGGCCTTGGAGAGATGAGGAGGGGAACCTGCTGTCCACCACCTCTAAGGGCCAATGGGTGTCTACAAATGGAAACTCTTATCTTTTTTCTGGGCACACACAGGACTCCATCTCCAGCCCTCCTTGAAGTTAGGTGTGGCCATGTAACTGAGTTCTGGCCAATGGGATGTGGGAGGAAGTGATGTCACCACATTCGATTCTGGCCCACAAGACCCTCCCATCTCTACCCTGATCTCCCAGGGAATAAGAGGACCCTGAAGACAGAGGGAGGCAGAGCCACAAGATCGAAGGGGCCTGCATCCTTGAATGACTGTGCAAAGCAGACCTGAGCCGCTGGCCGCCACCAGCCCACATCAGACTGTGATGTGAACAAGAAGTAAATCTTCATTGTGTTGCACCCTGAGATTTTGGGGCTTACTTGTTTTAGAAGCTAACATCATTTAACCGGAACCAGACTGGCCCAGGAGGACTATCAACGGTGGTGGACAAAGGTCTCTTCAAGTTTCCAGGGCTGACCAAGCCCTGTGGTCCCAGTGGACCCCGAATAATTCCACCCTTCCCCATTATGCTGGTGTAGGTTGTGCCAACCTTGGCACATGGGTCCTTGATTAGGGTTTAATCCAATTTTTAAGAGTAAAGGGACTATTTTTTCACCCTGAGAGTTGAGCAACAGTTCTCACCAGTGACACAATCTGTGTCATCTCTTTCAGTGGACTGTGAACCTGAGTAGGGGAGGCTCTGGGTCTGCTTGCTGGATGTCACCAACATCCAGCAACAGCCTCAGCACACAGCAGTCCTGAGGGGCTGTTTGTGAGTATCTCTGAGCATGCAGTGTCCCCTCCCTGGCTGGCCTAGCCCCCTCCTCTGCCTTCCTGTCGATATCAGGAACACATTCACCTGCAAAAAGAAACAAATCCAACCAACAGAGACGAACACAGGTAGGAGGGTCTTTTTTCACGTAACACAACTAGAGACAGGCAGTTGCTAGCATCAGGGACCCTGACTCCACTGTCCCTCATAGACTTGACCTTTTCTCCTCGTGCCTTGGCCTCATGGTCACAAGGTGGGGGCCACAGCTCTAGCCATCACACTAGGGTTCAAGAAAGATGAGAGGTAAGGGAGAGGTCGAGGGCCGCACTGGCTTCATGTGTCCCCTCTTTTCATGCGGAGAGCAGAAGCTTCCCCAGAAATGCCCCCCGGCAGACTTCCACTTTGAGGACGGACTGGCCAGAACTGGGTTATATGACCAGCGTGAGAGGCTGAGAAATTTGGTAACAAAATGGTCCTGACTGCCTTAGAACATTGATTCAAAACCCAATCGAGGTTTTGTTAGCACAGAGCAAACAGGTGTTAGGAAATAGGTCTGTGGTGTCTGTCTCAATTTTCAGCCCTCATTTCTGGAGTTGTCGCCAGGAAGTCCCTTCTCCTGGAACCACGAGGGCCACCAGGTCTGGTCATCCCCGGTCACTCTGGCAGCGCTGGACTCTGTCCCTCGGAGGTGGAAGGAGAGTCACTGGGTCTGTGGTTTCTTTTTTTTTACAGAGACAGAGAGAGAGTCAGAGAGAGGGATAGACAGGGACAGACAGACAGGAACAGAGAGATGAGAAGCATCAATTTTCAGTTTTTTGTTGCAACACCTTAGTTGTTCATTGATTGCTTTCTCATATGTGCCTTGACTGCGGGCCTTCAGCAGACCGAGTAACCCTTGCTTGAGCCAGCGACCTTGGGCTCAAGCTGGCGACCCTGGGGTCTCGGACCTGGGTCTTCCGCATCCCAGTCCGACGCTCTATCCACTGCGCCACCGCCTGGTCAGGCGGGTCAGTGGTTTCTGAAGAAACAAACACCACATTTATACTCACTCCCACCTGAGATGCTGTCACAGCCCCCCCAGAGCCCCGGTCTTCTCTGGGGAGCTGCACATCACCGCCGAGGCTCACACAGAGCATCCAGAATCCCAAGGGTGTGGACCTGAAATTAGCCAGAGGAAGGAGGATGTGCTCCCAGACAGAAAATTTGTTTATCCAAATGTGGGAAACAAAGGGAGAGTTGGAGGGTGCCTGGAACAGGGCAGGAGCAGCTGACGTGTGCCAAGCACCGATACTAAGTGGAGCACACCACGGGCATCAGTGTCTTACTGGATCCTCAAGTCAGCCTAAGGGAGTGCTGTAATCATCCCCGTTTACAGGTAGTGAGACGGAGGCTTGCAAAGCTAGTTCCTGGAGTAGTGTCCAGGACGTGAGTTCTGAGGCTAGACCAGGGTTTCCCCCAGCACGGCCACTCCCTAGCCGTGCTCACACTCTGTGCTTCAGTTTCCGCAGCTATGAAGTGGGAACGGTGGTAGTGCTCACTCACCTCAGAGACTCGTCGGGAAGACTCAACCTAGTGATACGCGTAAAACACTCAGAACAGGACTGGCACAGGTTCTCTGGTGCCCCTTTTATAGATAAGGGGATAGAAATGGACAGTCATGCATCTATCTGCCTACGGTCATGCAACCAGTAAGAGGTGGAGCCAGGCTCACAACCAGTCCCTCCAACCTTAGCACCCGCTGTTGCAACCACTGACCAGTCAGCCTGAAGCCAACGAGCACAAGCCATCAGCATAATAGACAGGGGGACATGTTACAAACGCAGTGGGCAGTCCACTGGGTCCACTGAGAAGACCACAGGCAAAGCCGATGGCGGGCGGTAAGACCATAACAGCTCGTTGGTAACACACGCCCCAGGTTGTGGCTCTCTGTGTCCCCCAGCAGAGCAGCCCGGAAGAGGGTGGCCGAGGGCTTTCAGGTTACTCCCGCCGAGGGCCCTGGATCACAACCCGCCTCTTCCTGACTCCTAGGGCCCTGGTCTGTCTTTGCTCAGGCATGTCCCCAACTAAAAGACGGCATTTCTCTGCCTCCGTAGTCGGGGTGGCAAAGGATCCGGAAGTTAAAAGTGTTTGAGGGGGACGAACGAAGGCCCTCTTTAAAGAGGCACCTGTACTAGGGGTCAACTCTTTTTGCTGCCTCTCCTTTCTTCTCTTTCTTTTAAAGATTTCTTTTCTTTTTTTTTTTTTTTCATTTTAGAGAGGAGAGAGAGAGGGAGAGAAGGAGGGAGGAACAGGAAGTATCAACTCCCACGTGTGCCTTGACCAGGCAAGCCCAGGGTTTCGAACCGGCGGCCTCTCAAAGGAAACCTAAACCCATTCAATAATCACCCTCCCTCCCTGCTCCTCCCCAGCTCCTGGTGACCACCTGTTTTCTGTCCCTGTGGACTTGCCTACTACTCCGGCATTTCATATAAGTGGAATCTATATACACTAGGTGGCCGGGGGGGTTTTTTGTTTTTGTTTTTTGTATTTTTCTGAAGCTAGAAACGGGGAGAGACAGTCAGACAGACTCCCGCATGCGCCCGACCGGGATCCACCTGGCATGCCCACCAGGGGGCGACGCTCTGCCCACCAGGGGGCGACGCTCTGCCCACCAGGGGGCGATGCTCTGCCCCTCGGGGGCGTCGCTCTGCCGCAACCAGAGCCACTCTAGCGCCTGGGGCAGAGGCCAAGGAGCCATCCCCAGCGTCCGGGCCATCTTTGCTCCAATGGAGCCTTGGCTGCGGGAGGAGAAGAGAGAGACAGAGAGGAAGGAGAGGGGGAGGGGTGGAGAAGCAGATGGGCGCTTCTCCTGTGTGCCCTGGCCGGGAATCGAACCCGGGACCCCTGCACACCAGGCCGACGCCACTAGGTGGCCTTTTGTATCTGACTTCTTTTGATTTAGTTTCCTAACAGCCCCTCTGGCTGCGGCAGGGAGGAGTGTCCCCGGGGCAGCACGGTTGAGGTGGAGCCACTGCCAGGTAAGGGATGCTGGTGGCCCGACAGGCAGGAGGTGGGTGGTGACAAAGAAGGCGACCCAGACATATCTTTTTTTTTTTTTTTTTTTTTGTGACAGGGATAGAGAGGGACAGAGGGAGGGACAGATAGGGACAGACAGGAAGGGAGAGAGATGAGAAGCATCAATTCTTTGTTGCAGCTCCTTAGTTGTTCATTGATTGCTTTCTCATATGTGCCTTGACTGGGGGGCTACAGCAGACCGAGTGACCCCTCGCTGGAGCCAGCGACCTTGGGCTCAAGCTGGTGAGCCTAACTCAAACCAGATGAGCTCACACTCAAGCTGGCAACCTTGCTTGGGGTCTCGAACCTGGGTCCTCCGCATCCCAGTTCGATGCTCTATCCACTGCACCACTGCCTGGTCAGGCTGCCCAGGCGTATCTTGAAGGCAGTGCCACCAGGCTGTGCCTGGGCTGTGGCAGGTGGGGAAGAACAAGGAGTCAGGGGGGGCTCCAGAATTGGGGCCTGAGCACCTGAGACCATGGTGACAGCAGACTGGGTGGGAAGAGGCCGGAGAAAGATGTCACAGCAGCAGATAAACCCAACGTCCACTCGAGAACTTTTTAAGATTCTTTTTTTTTATTATTATTAAGATTTTATTTATTGATTTTACAGGGAGAGGAGAGAGAGGGGCGGGAAAGCGAGAAGTATCAATTCATAGCTGAGATTGTCATTGTTCATTGGTTGTTTGTCGTATGTGCTTTGCCCGGGCAAACCCAAGGCCTTGAACTGGTGACCTCAGCGTCCAGGTCACCGCTGTATCCACTGCGCCACCACAGGTGAGGCTGCTGCAGAAACTCTTAACACAAGCCCCGCCTGGGCCCCCGCTGAGATGTGAGCATCACTGTGGGGGGGTTGGGAGGGGGCCTTCCTCCTCCGGGTCCTTTTTTTTTTTTTTTGTGGAAACAAACGGTCAATTTCTCCTGCTCAGTGGGGTAAGTATCGACAAGAAGGCAAGCACACCTGCTCGCTCAAAGCCTCAGGGAACCCATTCATCTGGGCACCCCGTGGGAATGTGTCTGGGACTCAGGGCCACCGTACACAGCTGCGCAGCTTGGGCACCGTGACCCCAGCAGGGGTGCGTCACACAGACTCGGACAGGACGGGTGCCCTCCCTGGAGTGAGATAGCACAGAACCTGCACAGATGCCTGGCGGTCACGGCCGTTGCCGAACTGCTGTTTGTAAGCAAAGGGCTCCCTGGAGAAGAGATGGGAATGTTTGCGAGGAACGTGACCGTTTTCTCTGCCTCTGAAGGTCAAATAAACTCGCTGGCATTTAAGCATAGCTGCTGGAGTCACCCTGCATCTGTGTTGCTTTTTTTTTTCAAAGAAGAAAAGCTGGGCCAGGGAAATGTCACCTCCAATGTGCATCCAGCTGGTACACGCACACCAGTCGCTGGTGAGCCGCGCGGTATGGCCACGCTCTCGGGGCAGCGGGGGCTCCCACCAGGCAAGCAGCACCTGGTTCCTCTCGGGTCAGGCAGCCCCGCCCCGCCCCCGCTCGGCCTTGAGGCCACAGCGCACAGGACCTCCCAGGGCGCCGTGTCGGCTGTGCCGCGCACGCGCGCCAGGGATCTGAGGTGGGCAGTGCCCTCTGGAACTGATCCCACACAACCTGCCCTCGAGTACCTTCACGGTGCAGGTCAGGAGAGCCCCGGGCTTGGGTGTGAACCCAGCTCTGCCACGGACTCACTGGGGGACCTTGGGCAAATCCCTTCACTTCTTTGAGCCTGTTTCTTGCTCTGCGAAGTGGGATCTAAGGGGCGGCCCTGTTGGTGTGGCTGGACGGGGACAGAGGGTCCCCAGATGGGGCAGGAGCCAAGGTCCTCTGAGAAACACAGAGGAGCCCAGAGCGGCTGCAGTGGGGCCATGAGACAGGCAGAGTGTGGCCAGAGAGGAGGTCGGGAGGCCAGAGCGGCGGCAGTGGGGCCATGGGACAGGCAGAGTGTGGCCAGAGAGGAGGTCGGGAGGCCAGAGCGGCGGCAGTGGGGCCATGGGACAGGCGGAGAGTGGCCAGAGAGGAGGTCGGGAGGCCAGCAAGGCCAAGCCCTGCTCCCCTGGCAGGGCCGAGCCCCAGATGGAGGCCAGAGTCCGGCGGCAGGGACAGGGCAAGGCTGGCCAAATGAAGCGTCCACTCCCAGTGAATGCTGACCGGCCTGCCCACACCTGGGCCCAGCCCAGAACTCAGGGATGTCTGCTTTCTGGAGTGAGCAGGCTCTGGGGTTCCCAGGAGGATCCTGGCTGGGGCACATGCGGGAGTCGGTCTCTCGGTCTCCCCTCCTCTCACTTAAAAAAATAAATAAATAAAAGTAATTATCCTTTGGAAATGCTGGAAAAGCAAATTAAATTTTCAAAAGGAGGCCCTGGCTGGTTGGCTCAGCGGTAGAGCGTCGGCCTGGCGTGCGGGGGACCCGGGTTCGATTCCCGGCCAGGGCACATAGGAGAAGCGCCCATTTGCTTCTCCACCCCCACCCCCTCCTTCCTCTCTGTCTCTCTCTTCCCCTCCCGCAGCCGAGGCTCCATTGGAGCAAAGATGGCCCGGGCGCTGGGGATGGCTCCTTGGCCTCTGCCCCAGGCGCTAGAGTGGCTCTGGTCGGGGCAGAGCATTGCCCCCTGGTGGGCAGAGCTTTGCCCCTGGTGGGCATGCCGGGTGGATCCCGGTCAGGCGCATGCAGGAGTCTGTCTGACTGTCTCTCCCCGTTTCCAGCTTCAGAAAAAAAAAAAGAAAAAAAAAAAAAAATTTCAAAAGGAAAAGGACCAGGACCTCTTCTTCCCTCTCTCTCTTGTCCGCATAAGACTTAGAACCTTTCAACCCACAAGGGGGTTAAAGGAACCTAAGGAGTTAGAAGTATCTGTTTTATTTTTTATAAAATATATATTCAGTATGTAAATTTTTAAAAGCCACTAGAAACAGAAATGTGCTTTAACATCAATGGAAATCTAAATTTTTTTTTTATTCTGTGATGACGATAGAATAAAACAATAAGACTGTCATATAAGAGTATTATTTAAAATACCTTATTTATACCACTGACAGAGAATTAGGGGATATTTTATCGCTTCATATTCATTTTGAAATATCCCCTAATTTTTGTGAGCAGTGTATTTGAAACATATTAAAACTGGTGCAACAGAAAATTTACTTTTAAGTATATAATTTGGTAAATATTTACAATGGCAAGTTTTCTGTGTGATTTCATATATTGGTAAAAAAAACTACTTTTCAGAATTTTTTTTTGTCTCCAGTTTGGGGTAAGTGGCGTTGATGAGGTTAGATTGAATAGAAAAAGGGTTACTGACCCAAACATTAAATTGATTCCCCCCCCCCCCGCATTCCGAGGCCCTAATATTTTGTAAATAAATGGCAGTTTTTATTTCATTTTATTAACTTTTCTATTAAGGGGAAAGCATCCCTTAATTTGATGGCACATTCATTTACACAGTTTTTATCCCAAATGGACATTAAGGAAAATAAGCCAGACAGCCGAGACGAGATCTGAGACAGTTCGTGGCGGCAGCTCTGTTGTAAAACGTGACTGGGTGAGTAATTATTCTTACAAACAAATAAGTTGAGTTACTGTAGTCTTAGTCGTTTCACTTGGATCTCAGCGGAAGATCTTGGTGTGTTGAAAGGCATGTAGCTCTGTTAAAGAGCAACGGTTTTCGGTCCCATCCTTACTTTCAAAGCAGAGACTTAAACGTAAGTCGAACGTGTGTAGTGTACAGAAGCTTTAATTTACCAGTTGAGTTACCGAAGAGAATATTTTCTAAGACGCTCCCGGTTCCTGATGTGCGGAGGTTGGGAACAGACTCTGAGGTGACGTGTCCCGTGTTCCGTGTCCAGCAGGTGTCAGGGCTGAGGTTGGCCTGCAGGTCTGTTCTGACCCATCTCACCAGGCCATACGATGTCCACTCACATCTAAGCTTGTGGCTGGTGTTCTGCAAGGAATTTCCAGACTCGGGCCACGCTTAATTTGGCCATTTTTGCTGTTGCCAGTGCTTTTTAACAACGTGTAGGTAGAGTATGTCATAGCTGCCCCAACACCAGGACACCAGGTGAACAGTGCCACCTGGTGTAAGACAGAGGCAACACAGGCAACATAGGAAATCGTCCAGGTGCCATGAGCGTCCAGGCCAAAGGCGGAGTTGTCCTCTCTCTCTCTCTCTCTCTCTCTCTCTCTCTCTCTGTTTGTTTGAGAGAGAGAGAGGAGGGGAGAAAGATGCGAAGTATCAACTCGTACTTGCGACACTTTCGTTGTTCATTGATTGCTCCAGCAAAGCCAGGGACCCCCTTGCTCAAGCCGGAGACCTTGGGCTTCAAGCCAGCGACCATGGGGTCATGTTGATGACCCCACGCTCAAACCGGATGAGCCCACACTCAAGCTGACGACCCTGGGGTTTTAAACCTGCGCCCCAGGTCGATGCTCTATCCACTGCACCACCACTGATCAGGCGTATGGCATTCCTTAGTCCGGGGACAATTCCTCCGAGATCTCCCCTCTGACTCTACATGGCCTTCTTCCCTGTGTCTCTGTGTCCTCTCCTCTCCTGATACGGGTACCAGACCTTAGACTTAGGACTCACCCTAAATCCAGAAGGATTTCACCTTGACATCCTTCACTAGTTGCATCTTCAAAGACCCTATTTCCAAATAAGGTTACATTTAAATTTACTTTTATTTATTGGTATATATATGGAGAGAGAGAGAGAGAGAGAGAGAGAGAGAGAGAGAGAGAGAGACATCATTTGTTGCCCCACTTACCTATGCATTCATTCATTGATCCTTGTCTGTGCCCTGACTGGGGACCAGACCCACAACTTTGGTGTATCAAGGATGATGCTCTCACTAACGCGGCTACCCAGGCCGGGCAAGGTTACATTCTGAGGAGCCAGGTGGACACGAATTTTGGGAAACACTGTTCAATCTTGACTAGAGCGGGATCAAACTCTAATGCGTTTCCCCTCTTTCTCTCACCCCATCCCCAGCTCGTCTTCCTCTCCGGGGCCAGCATGTGCGCCGACCTCGCCCCCGCGTCCGCCGACCACGCCCCCGCGTCCGCCGACCTCGCCCCCGCGTCCGCTGACCTCGCCCCTGCGTCCATCCGTGGCCTTCGCCCCTCTGCCACTCCGAGCCTCCTCTTCTTTTCCTGCCGGTCCCTCCCAGCCTTCCTCTCTGCCTATCTTTGTTCGGCAGTCGGGGCCCTCCCTCTCCAACCCCCGCTGTATTGACCAGGGTCGAATGCCCTCGGTGCCCACTCCTCCCTCCCTCCCCTCGGCCTCCCTGTAGGGTGAGGCTGGAAAGCTGAGACTATATATTCCCGGATCCCTTGCAGCCAGGTTCCGAATGCGAAATGGGCTCTGGCTATTTGGTGCGTGGACTGGCGAGGCTAGGGAGGAGGAAGTGAGGGGGAGGGGTGCCCCTTACTGGGCAGACACTTGCTGCGGCCTCTACCCAAGCTCCAGACGCCACACCTTTGTTAGTGTTGAGAGATGGCTAGGGTGGCAATGATATCTTGATCTAGCTACCAGGGGAATTCCGGATTCTCACTGTCCTGATGGCAGCAGAGCCAACAGCTCTTCAGACAGTCAGTCTGCAGTCTGATTCTGCAGGGCAAGCCACATTTCTGTTGTTAATTACAGCGTTAATTAGGATAGGCAGGGTTATGCTATGGTAACAAACGGCCCCCAAAACCTCAGTGGCTTTTAAGCCTTAAAAGAACAAAGGTCTGATTGATCAGTTTTTAGGTACAGCCCCCAAAGCACCATCCATCACAAAAAGAATAGATAAGTGGGACTTCATTAAAATTTAAAACTTCTACTCGACAAAAGATGTCAAGAGAACAAGAAGACAAGCCACAGATTAGGAGGAAATATTTGCTACAGAAATATCTAATAAAGGACTATAATTTAAAAGTACAAAGAACTCTTAAGACTCAACAAGAAGAAAATGAATCAATTAAAAAATAGACAAGAGATCTGAACAGACACCTTCCCAAAGACACACAGATGGAAAATAAGCAGATGGGACCCTGGCTGGTTGGCTCAGCGGATGAAGCATTGGCCTGGCGTGTGGACAGCCTGGGTTCGATTCCCGGCCAGGGCACACAGGAGAAGCGCCCATCTGCTTCTCCACCCCTCCCCCTCTCCTTCCTCTCTGTCTCTCTCTTCCCCTCCTGCAGCCAGGGCTCCATTGGAGCAAAGATGGCCCGGGCGCTGGGGATGGCTCCTTGGCCTCTGCCCCAGGCGCTAGAGTGGCTCTGGTCGCAACAGAGTGACGCCCCGGAGGGGCAGAGCATCGCCCCCTGGTGGGCAGAGCGTTGCCCCTGGTGGGCGTGCCGGGTGGATCCCGGTCGGGCACATGTGGGAGTCTGTCTGACTGTCTCTCCCCGTTTCCAGCTTCAGAAAAATACAAAAAATAAAATAAATAAAAAAAAATAAAAATAAAAATAAAAAACTAAGTTAAAAAAAAAAAAGAAATGTCAAACTGTTTCCAAAAATGACTGTTCCATTTTTCACGCTCACCGAAATGCTCGAGGGCTCCGGTGCTCCGCCCCTCGCCATATTGGGTGTAACCCCCTTTCTGCGTCTTAGTGGGGGGGCCGCGGTGTCTCCCGGGGTTTCGCCCGCATCACACTGATGACCGAGGACACCGGGCACCTCTTCCTGTGCTTACTGACTCCTCTGTGCATCTTCTTTGGGAGGAAGTGTCCACTCAGCTCTTTTGCTCATTTTGATTGTGTTTTGTCTGCGTATCATCCAGCTGTGTGTGAGAGTTCTAGTTTTCTTTTACCAACCGTGTGCAGGAGTACCAGAGCAGAATTGCTCAGGACAGGAGGGGAGGGGCGTTAGCTGCCTCCAACACCCTTGGTCACCCACCTCTTGGGCCCCCTGGGCGCCTTCCACACCAGTCCCTGGGCTTATCTGGGACTTTCTAACGGGAAAAACCGTCCAGGCTTTCCCGGCCGAAGATCACCCCTTCCTCCTTCTTAGCATCTGAGTCCCCTCGCCTGCCTGGCACCTGTGGGCAGCTCCAGTCTCTCCTCTCTTGTTCCCCTTCTCCCTCCCTTCACCAGCTGTTACCTGACGGTTTCCTCATGGTGCAGCCCACACTGCTTCAACACACCTGCTGTCCCACGGACGCTGGACCTCTGGCCCGGCCTCGGGGCCTTTGACCTGGCTGTTCCCTCTGCTCGCAATGCTGTTCCCGTGACTCTGTCCCTACTTCCTTCGGGCCTCCGCTCAGAGGTCACTTCCCTGACTGCCTCTCACCGCACAGACCTGGCGTCGCTGTGAGTTTATCTGCGTCCCTGTGTGTTGTCCGTCTCCGCCGGGAAGAACACGGCTGAGGAGGGAGGGTGGACCCCGCTGTCTCCCCAGGGCCCTCACGCAGGAGACAGCGGGTGGGATTGCCCCTTGCAGTCTGCTGTGCTTACGGAAGAGGAGACCAAGGCTCAGAAAGGTGCAGTCTGAGCCACGGACACGTGAGCTCACACCCTTCTCTCCACGCCTGCCTCAGGGCCAGCATCAGCACAGAGACACTTTGCACACACCCCTGACCCACACGCAGACCACGCACAACTCAGATGTCGCCTACCTGCAGTCACCCACAACACCGACACCCTCGGACTCACATATGCAAGAATTCTGTTTGCATACCCACAGGCAGGCCCTCAGCCTTGCCCGCTCAGGAGCTTCACATGCACACAGGCACATGGGCATGCACAGTCGGGAATTTTATGCACTAACCACGGACACCCTGCACCAACACCTACAGGCTGGTGCAGCCACAGCAACAGGCGCAGGTGACTGATGGGCCCAGGACGCCAGTGGTCCTCTGTCACCATGACAACAGACAGCTCCTGCATCTCAGGCTGTGCACCGCAGCCCGGGGAAGGATTCAAGCCGGGTGTGTATCGTAGCTTACAGAAGATGCTTCTCAGAGCAGAAGCAGCTGGGCCTCCCCCCAGAACCCAAGTGCCGTCCCCTCACGGGCACAGAGCAGACCTTCTCAGACTTGTGGACCAGGCACGGCTGTCACCCACATAAGAAATGCAACTCCCACTCTTGGGTGTCCCCTGCTTGCGAGGCACAGGCGTGCACCCACCGCTTCACACATGTTTTCTCCCCTGATCCTTATAATGTCCTCACCCCAATAAACGCTGCCGCAAAACCCATTTTGCAGTTGGTAAAACCGAGGCTCAGAGAGGGTAAGGCTATTGCTCAGGGTTGCACAGCAGGGCTGAAATGTGATTCTAGTTCTGCCGGACCATGCAGGGTCTTCTTCCCACTGCCCCTGTGCTGCCTCTGAACCAGGAGAGACTCTTTGGAAGCAGCCTGGACACTCCCTCATCTTGTCTTTCTGAGCACACCCTTTCCAGAGGAAGGCGATCAGTGATCATCTCTCACAAGTGCCAGTGTTGGTTTGTCCCTTGTGGAGTTCCCTTATGACAGTGGTTCTCAAAGTGTGCGCCAGGGCACACTGGGGCGCCCTGGAAGATTTCCAGGTGCACCCTATGGTATTCCAGAGAAATATGTACCTGTTGGGGACCAAAAAACCAACAGGGTTTTTGGAGTTTAGATATTTGGGGAACAGAGGTGTGGGGAATTGGCTGTAAGCTGACAGTCTGCCCAACCCCCCACCTCACTTGCCTGATTAGGTTGCAAAAGGCTGTTAAGCTGTGGTGCTGGATTGTTTACACTACCCCCCATGTTCCCCGGAAAGACTGGAGGCAAGTTTCTTCTATCCTGTGTTTGGTGTAAAGTTAAGATGATATGTTTGGTGGGGGCTTTCTGCACTCATCATAATTAAGAGCAAAAAGAGAGGAATTCTTCAAGGAAATGAGATTTTGCCTTTCAAATATATGCCCAAACATTGAAGAAATTGCTAGGACACATCAGGCTCATGTTTCTCATAAACACAAGAATGAAAAAACTGAACACATTTTGCTGGGACCTGCCGAATTCACTAAATCTTCCTAAGAATGTATCTATATATATATAAAGATAACTTTTTTGTGATTTAAAAAAATTTTTAACCCCTCTTTTTTTTTCTTTTTTTTTTTTTAGAGAGTCAGAGAGAGAGAGAGAGAGAGAGAGTCAGTGAGAGGGATAGACAGGGACAGACAGACAGGAACAGAGAGAGATGAGAAGCATCAATCATCAGTTTTTCATTGCGTGTTGCAACACCTTAGTTGTTCATTGATTGCTTTCTCACATGTGCCTTGACTGCGGGCCTTCAGCAGACCGAGCAACCCCTTGCTTGACCTTGGGTCAAGCCAGCGACCTTGGGTCCAAGCTGGTGAGCCTCGCTCAAACCAGATGAGCCCGCACTCAAGCTGGTGACCTCGGGGTCTCGAACCTGGGTCCTTCCGCATCCCAGTCTGACACTCTATCCATTGTGCCACCACCAGGTCAGGCAATACTTCATTTCTTGATATTTCATACACCTTAGTTGTTCATTGATTGCTTTCTTATATGTGCCTTGACCGCGGGCCTTCAGCAGACCGAGTAACCCCTTGCTCAAGCCAGTGACCTTGGGTCCAAGCTGGTGAGCTTTTGCTCAAACCAGATGAGCCCGTGCTCAAGCTGGCAACCTTAGGGTCTCGAACCTGGGTCCTCCGCATCCCAGTCCGACGCTCTATCCGCTACACCACTGCCTAGTCAGGCTAACCCCTCTTTTTTACGAATTCTAAAAAGCATGACTCAAAAACAATGTAACATAAAAATGTTTTTTAATGTCAGAATAAACTTAATTTTGTCATATTTATTTTGTTTAATTACCATAAAAGCATGCTTGGACTTTATATATTTTTTTCTTTAATATTTGATTTAATTATTATAACACATTTCTCAGAAATTTTTATATAGTGCGCCTACAGTTATTTATAGGATTTAAAATGCGCCCTGACTTCAAAAAGGATGAGAACCACTGCCTTTATGAGGTAGTAAGATCCCCGTCGTGAGTGGCATTCGAGCAGAGACCTCCAGTTGTTATGGCGAAGGGTCCTCCGGGGACCAAGAGGCAAAGGGTTGGATGAAACGGTTCCACGTTCGTCTTTGAGCTGCAGGCGACAAAAATAAAACTACCGGTGGACGTAACTGGGAAAAATAGCTAGCTTCAGGAACGGCCGGAGTCAGCTCTCAGATTTCCTCGAGAAGCTCACTCGGGCTTCCCTTTGCTCTGCGTTCTTGTTGTTCTCGGATCAGCTTTACCTGGTCCGCGGTGGCCCCACAGGACACAGGAGTGACCGACAGAGATCATGCTGTAGCCCTACGAGGCTGTTACAGCCTCCAACCCATGAGTGGAGAAACTGAGTCACAAAGAAGTGAAGTGTCAAGACTGATGCTGGGCTGGAGTCACACAGACCCTTGGCCAGCCGAGCTCAGGAGGCTCCACCTCTGAACAAGGGCAGGCAGGACCTTTCTCCCAAAGCTACTGACCCCTAAGGCGGCAGAGGGTGACGCAGGTGGTCGCTCAGCATCCGCCATTGGCCACACCCACTCTGCCCGGCAGCCCTGGGGGTGTGACGATGGAGATTGAGCCAGACACAGCCACTGTCTTGTGACGCTCGAAGGTGCCAGCTGCCACGAGTGGCCTTCCGCACGTCCTCCTCTGTGTCTGGTCCTAGATTCCCATCTGTAGAACGGGCAGGTTCTCCATCCAAGAGTGTCCTACTCGTGCCAGTGGTAGAACTTTCCTGACGTCCCACGCACGGCTGTTGAAAACTTGACGTGTGGCTCGTGAGACTGAAGAGCTGTATTAAAACTTATCTCATTTTAATTTGAAACTCAAAGAGCCACACGTGGCCAGTGACACCTAGATTGAGCAGCTGCAAACTCTAGTTCTAGAGAAATGCCAGGTGCTAGCTTGGGTTTTGTTCCATCTGTGTCTCACCCATCCCCACCCTGCACGGTCCAGTTCCCGACAGGCTGACCCCTGGCTTGTCCTCGTGAAGGGAGTTCTTTCGGTTCTTCCCTGAGCTGGGCAGAGGCGGTCACCTGCCCTGCCTCCCAGCCTGGCCAGACTCAAAGTGGCCCCAGGAACTTTGCATCACTTTGGAGGGAAAAGGTAACCCCAGTAATAACTGACATCCAACTCCCCCCCCCCCCCCCGCCCCAGCCTGCAGGACGGGGCTTAGAATAGAGCTTAAGTTGATAGAAAGAAAGTAAGGAAGCAGCTGTTTCCGGCACGGGGGGTTTGCAGCTGGATCGGCGCCAGGTGCACACAGACGGTTTCTACCAGCGTGGGAGTGCTGCACACCCGAGACCTCCTCGCCACCATCTGAGCCTGTGCCCCACTCGCCCCCAGCACACACGGAGGTGCGTGTAGACACACAGGCAGCTGCCTCCTGCGCTGCCAGCTTTCTCCTCCAAGCTCCCAGCACGCGTCAGCTGGTGACAGCTTCCTTCTCTGTGCCCTCTGGTGTCTGAGGTCTGGAGGGACTCCGTGGCCGTCTCCGGGGAAGATCTCCGCTCCTCTCTGACCCACGGAGGAGCCTGGGGATGACCAGAGGGAGCTGGGCCTGGGCAGTCCAGCTTGGCCGCTGTTCCTGGCTCCCGCGGGGGAGCCCTGGCCGGTGCAGAAACTCCAGCAGCTCACAGAACACATCCCACCGTCTGGACCCTGGCCACCTCCCTCCTCTCTGCCTGCCTTGTCACCCACCGTCCCCCGGGCCCCTGCTGAGCTGGAGGGGTGAAGGACCACCCCCAAACCTACACACATCCCATCCCCGGGTGAGCGGCATGCCGGGGAAGTAGCTAAAGGACCCTCAAATGTAAGTGTATTTGTTTCCTGTGGTCGCTGTAAGAAATTTGCTGACTTGAAACAGCAGACGTTAATTCTCTCGCAGTTCCCGCGGCCAGAAGTCCAAAATCAGAACCCTTGGGTGGAAGTTAAGGTGCCAGCAGAGCGGCACTCCTGCTGGAGGCTCTGGGGGAAGAGTCTGCCCCCCGCCTCTTCCAGCGGCTGGTGGCTGTGGCCTCCCTCGACTGGGGGCTGTATCACTCCAGTCTCTGCCTCTGCGGTCACACGGCCCCTTTTTGCCAGAGAAGGGACATCCACAAGTTCCAGAGATTAGGACGTGTATCTCCCCTGGGGCCGTTTTCAGACTGCCACAGGGAGTCACAGGGGGTCTGAGCCGGAGACCCCACTCTCTGCTGCCAGCTCCCAAGGCCAGCTCTGGCTCTGAGCAGCAGGCTGACGGGCTGGGGCCAGGCAGAACGACGGGTCTTGAAGACCCTGGCTTGGCGCCGACGCTGTGGGCCTTGTGGGCAGGCCTGTGGTCGTGGAACTGCTGAGTGCTCCCCGGAAGGGGACGCCCTCAGAGAAACAGAGTGGGGAGCGTGAGGACATAAGACTGGGCTCCACGGGGGGGGGACAAAGAAAGGAACAGGGGGACGGCATCTGTGACCCAGGCGCTGAGTGGGGGGGCCTGGCCAGACATGGGGGGGTCTCCCTCCATGTCCCACAGGAACAGCAGCCATCAGCTCCATGTGACAGAGACAGGAAGTGCCGGCTCAGAGAGGTGAAGTGACTCGCCCTAGGTCACACAGCCACAGGTGGCAGACCTCACCTGGCTGTCTCATCAGACTCCCTGAAGCCGGGGCTTGCACTGACTGGCCTCAGAGGACGGATTTTGGGGACATGTGAAAGCTGAGAGCTAAACGCACCCAGGACTCCTTCTGACTTTCAGAGGAGGGGTCCTGGGGGGTGGAGCTGGGGTCTCTGCTGGGGCCTCTGCTGCTGGGCAGGCTCCTCCTCTCAGAGGCTCCAGGGTGAACCCCAACCACAGGGGGTCCCCAGGGAGGTGTTGATCAGTGTGTCCTGTGAGCTTGTCACAGTCTCCCTTTTCCTGTTTCCTTTCTCCTTTGCCTGCGTCCCACGCACAGGCCCTGGCAAGCCACGGGGAGATGGGCAGGGGTCTGCTTGTCTGAGAGCGTCCTGTGCCTGGCACCTGAGACAGCAAGAGGGCCTGAGGGACAGTGCTGGAGGCTGGGCACTCCGTGGGACTGGCTGGGGCTCCAGCCCACAGCCCCGAGACCTGGCCCTCCACGCTGAGGGCACACGCAGACGGACAAGCACAGGCCACGCCCGTGGGTGCAGACGCCCACACCTGCCCTCCCACAGACGGACAAGCACAGGCCACGCCCGTGGGTGCAGACGCCCACACCTGCCCTCCCACAGACGGACAAGCACAGGCCACGCCCGTGGGTGCAGACGCCCACACCTGCCCTCCCACAGACGGACAAGCACAGGCCACGCCCGTGGGTGCAGACGCCCACACCTGCCCTCCCACAGACGGACAAGCACAGGCCACGCCCGTGGGTGCAGACGCCCACACCTGCCCTCCCACAGACGGACAAGCACAGGCCACGCCCGTGGGTGTGGAGGTCCACACCTGCCCTCCCACGCCGGGGGCCCCGACGCCCGGACCCTTCCCACACTTCCCCACAACACATCCTTTCCACAGCTTGCACGCTTACTTATCTGTTTGGCCTGTTTCTCTCCACTCTCAAATGTTGACTCAGTGAGGGATGTGGATTGATCGGTGCCCGCTGCGGTCGCTGCTGTGCCCCTGCCCAGCTCAGCACCTGGCGTATTGCGGGCTCCGACACCCGTGCAGTGGAGGAAGCACGTGGACACAGACACAGGCGGACACTCGTGGAGACCGGCAGAGACAGGTGACCTGTGCACGCAGGACCGAGAAGCCCGGCAGCCCGCATGCACAGCAGCGGCACATGGGCACACAAACATGCGTGCAGATGGCCCCTGAGCTGCAGCTGCTTTTGGTCCAGGGACAGTGGGCCTGGCCCTGCCAGCATCGGGGGTATCTGTCCCCACTCGAGACTGCCAAGCCCTTCCCCAACCCAAGGCTGCCAATGCCAAAGCGGGCTCCTGGCTAATCTCACCAATACCCTGGAAGAAGAAAGGACAAGCTTCCTGCGCTGCACCTCCAGCTGCAGAGAACACGGTCACAATCTCCAGCCCTCCAGCTGGATCCCAGCCCCTGACCCCTTCCACCTCCCCATCCCTGACTCATCCCAGCTCCAGAAGCAGAGAGGCAGCCAGGTGCACACTGCCACCTCCTCAGCCCTGACTCATCCCAGCTCCAGAAGCAGAGAGGCAGCCAGGTGCACACTGCCACCTCCCCAGCCCTGACTCATCCCAGCTCCAGAAGCAGAGAGGTAGCCCAGGTGCACACTGCCACCTCCCCATGCCTGACTCATCCCAGCTCCAGAAGCAGAGAGGCAGCCCAGGTGCACACTGCCACCTCCCATGCCTGACTCATCCCAGCTCCAGAAGCAGAGAGGCAGCCCAGGTGCACACTGCCACCTCCCATGCCTGACTCATCCCAGCTCCAGAAGCAGAGAGGCAGCCCAGGTGCACACTGCCACCTCCCCATGCCTGACTCATCCCAGCTCCAGAAGCAGAGAGGCAGCCCAGGTGCACACTGCCACCTCCCATGCCTGACTCATCCCAGCTCCAGAAGCAGAGAGGCAGCCCAGGTGCACACTGCCACCTCCCATGCCTGACTCATCCCAGCTCCAGAAGCAGAGAGGCAGCCCTGGTGCACACTGCCACCTCCCATGCCTGACTCATCCCAGCTCCAGAAGCAGAGAGGCAGCCCCTGACCCCTTCCACCTCCCCATGCCTGACTCATCCCAGCTCCAGAAGCAGAGAGGCAGCTCAGGTGCACACTGCCCGGCTGAGCAGAAGGGGAGACTGAGGCCACAGCAGGTGGACGTGGCTCCCTGCCCAGCACCCTGGCTGTGTGGTCACCTCCCCACCTGACCCCGTCCTGGCGAGCACCCTAGGTCCCAGGCGCTGCCCTGCAGACTTCCGCCAGCCAGACCCTCCAGCCCTGTTTTGGCTGAAGGAGCTTATCACCAATGACTTTCCCGACAGAGATCGATAGAAAACATTTTATCTCGTTCCCCTGGGGCAGCTCAGCCTCCGAGCAGAGAAGGCTCCTGTTACTATGGCGATTCTCCTAGACCTTCCAGCCTCCCTCTCCCTCCCTCCCCCTCCCTCTCCGTCTCCTGTCTCACCACGCCCACCTCCCCTTCCCTCTGCTCCCTCCAAGGGTGTGGACGTGGGGAGGAGGTCGAGGGACAGGTGCCCCGGCCCTCTGCGGGGGGCTTCCTGGCCACTGCTTCCTGTGTGACGGGCTGTGGAACAGAGATGCCTCATCAAGGTCAGGTAACCTGTGTCCTCCTCCTCCTCCTCCCACAGAGCGGGGTGAACTGTCCTCACACACGGCCTCTGTCTCCCTGCCCACATGCTGGGCCACCTTCTTCCTTCTGCCTGGGATGCTCTGCCCCAAGGTGGTCAGCCCCGCAGCAGCCTTCCTGAGCAGGGGGCACCATGGCCCTGACATTGGGAGCCAGACCCCCTGACTCCTAGGAGACTCCTGGGTTGGAGTCTCCGCACTGCCACTCAGGGGGCACTTCTGTGTTAGCTGAAGAGTGGCCCCCAAAGATGCCCATTTCCAGTCCCCAGAACCCGGGAACGTGACCTTTGTTGGCAAAGGGGACTGTGATGATGAGATTAAGGTAAAGCTCTTGAGCTGGGGAGGTTCTCCCGGCTCATCTGGTGGGCCCTACACGTCACCACCCGTGTCCTTACAGGAGAGAGGCAGAGGGAGGGTGGACACAGCAGAGAAGGGGAGGCCACGGCGGGAGCAAGAGGTGGCAGTGACGTGAGGACGGGCTCCATGCCAGGGACGCAGGCGGCCCCCACAGTCCAAAGAGGCGAGGACACCGACGTTCACCTGGAGCCTCCAGAGGGGACCAGCCGGTCGGCACCTTGACCTTAGCCTAGCCCAGCGAGACTGGTTCTGGAGTCCTGACCTCCAGAACCATAAAAGAACAAATCTGCATTGCGTTAAGCCTCTGGACAGTGGCTTGGCGGTCTCGGGTGGGGACAGATACTCTCGATGCTGGCGGGGCCAGGCCCACTGTCCTTGGACCAAAAGCAGCTGCAGCTCAGGGGCCATCTGCACGCATGCATGTGTGCCCATGTGCTGGCAGCCACAGGAAACGTATACAAGGTGCCCAGGGCCCTGCCTCCTCATCCGTAAAAGGGGCCGACTGAGTACTTCCTTTCCTGGGCTCTTGTGAGGCTTAAAGGAGCTGGCCGGTGCAAAGACCTTGGAAAAGTAAACGGTGCCGTTTTAAAAAAATGGTTGTGCCAAAACTTATCTGTCAAACCCTGAAGAAGGCAGCACTCCTGCCCTCAAAAACAAACAAACAAACAAACAAACAAACAAACAAAACCAAAAAACCCGTCACCTGAAGCAAGACAAACTCATCAAGAATAGTGACTGCCAAGATGTCACAGGACAGCAGTGTCAGGGCGCACAGCTGAGAAAGCCAGAGGCCGATTTGACCAGAGGACATCTGGATGGCATCCCGGAGGGGCCCCCTCTTGAGCTGAGCCTAGAAGAGTAGAGGGACCAGTCAGACAGAGCGAAGAGGGAAAGTTGTCTCAAGCAGAGGGAACAGCACGTGGGGATGCTCAGAGGAGTAAGGGCCGGGATAAGTGAGTGGACTGCAAGTCATTCTGCAGGGATGGAGCAGAGGGTGTGTACCGGTCAGACCAGCCTTGGGTGTGCGGCAAGCCGGGGAGCAGCGCACTGAAAAGTGCTTGGGTCACTGCGAGGAGGTTGAATGGGGCAGGGGTGGGAGGGAGGAGGATGCGGTTGAAACCGAAGACAAGGAGACCAGTCACCCAGGCTGTGACTATTGGGGGAGGGCCAAAGGGTGACACTGATAGGATTTCACGGACAACGTGGGTGACCGAGGGAAGAGAGATGGGATGGTGGGACAGTCCCCTGACGTGAAATGAACAATCGCTACTAGGGCAATAGCTGAGCACTGACTGTGTGTCAGGGAAGGTGCCAAGTGCTCGTCCACCTCAGCTCTGCCTCTGTCTTCCCAGCTCTGAAACTCAGATTCTCTGCACCGTGCAGGGGGCGGGGCAAGACCAAGCCCAGACACCTGGAACAAGAAAGGCGAAGGGGCTTGGGCAGTGAGGAGGCAATGGGATTGCTTTTATATCAACAAAATGAAAAATTGGCCCTGGCCGATTGGCTCAGTGGTAGAGTGTCGGCCTGGCGTGCAGGAATCCCGGGTTCGATTCCTGGCCAGGGCACACAGGAGAAGCGCCCATCTGCTTCTCCACCCTTCCCCCTCTCCTTCCTTTCTGTCTCTCTCTTCCCCTCCCGCAGCCAAAGCTCCATTGGAGCAAAGTTGGCCCGGGCGCTGGGGATGGCTCTGTGGCCTCTGCCTCAGGTACTAGAATGGCCCTGGTAACAACAGAGCTACGCCCCAGATGGGCAGAGCATCACCCCCTGGTGGGCGTGCCGGGTGGATCCCGGTAGGGCGCATGCGAGAGTCTGTCTCTCTGCCTCCCTGCTTCTCACTGTAGAAAAAAAAAAGGAAAAAGTAACACTGTTTGGGGACTCCTTTTGTAATGCTTTTCTATTATTAAAAAGTAAGAAAGTGCCTGACCGGGCGGTGGCACAGTGGACAGAGCATCAGACTGGGATGCAGAGGATCCAGGTTTGAGACCCCGAGGTCGCCAGCTTGAGCACAGGCTCATCTGGTTTGGGCAAAGCTCACCAGCTTGAACCCAAGGTCACTGGCTTGAGCGGGGGGTTACTCGGTCTGCTGAAGGCCCACAGTCAAGGCACAGATGAGAAAGCAATCAATGAACAACTAAGGTGTCGCCACAAAAAACTAATGATTGATGCTTCTCATCTGTCTCCCTTCTGGTCTGTCTGTCCCTATCTATCCCTCTCTCTCACTCTCTGTCTCTGTCAATAAATAAATAAATAAATGTGTTTAAACATTTTTTTTTAAAAAAAGTAAGAAAGCACATGTTTTATTAGCAGCTGAGCACTTTTATTTTTACTGCTGGCCATAAAAAAAAAAGAAATCTGTATGATCTAAAAGTATGGCAATTCTAACCCCTCAGTTTAAGAAAGACCTGTGAACTGCATATCCCTTAGGACGGTGCGTATGTGGTAAAAGCTTAAAGACCAGTAGCCTGACCTGTGGTGGCGCAGTGGATAAAGCGTCGACCTGGAAATGCTGAGGTTGCTGGTTCGAAACCCTGGGCTTGCCTGGTCAAGGCACATATGGGAGTTGATGCTTCCAGCTCCTCCCCCCTGTCTCTCTCTCCCCCTCTCTCTCCTCTCTAAAAATGAATAAATAAAATTAAATTAAAAGCTTAAAGACCAGCAAGGGGGACAGGGTGGAAGGCTCTGGATCAGGTACTCAACGGTATCGGTGAGGTTTCATTTCTTGAGCCGACAATGGTGGATTCAGGGGCAATCACTGAATTTTTTTGTGTGTATCTTCTTGACTATCTTTAATAGTTCACAGTTAAGAATTGGGAGTGACTGATACTTCCCAGCTCTCCTCTAACGCTGGGCTGGGACACCAAGTCACACTCATGCAGTGACAGGTGGCTGTCCCAGCCAGCCTGCATCCTCTTCATCACATCCTGTTTCTGTTTGCATGCTCCCAGAAACGGGGTGTTGCCTCTCTCTCCACGTGGGCCATGGCTCCCCTTGAATGGTTCTGACTGTGGGAAAATTCTTCCTCATAAAGCATTAAAAAAAAAGAGAGAGAGAGAGAGAGTCAAAATCCTGCCACCCATGGGAACCACACGATCTGTATGTTGGTGCCCAAGGCTGGGCAGCCCTTGGATTTTTGAAGACAGGGGGTCACACTCCTGCTCTCTGCCCCCCTTAATTTTGCTTCTTCAGGTAAACCAATATCAGTTCCCTTTGAGACAAGTGACAGAAAACCACCTCCAACTGGTTTGTGCAGATATCAATAGATGAATGTACTAACTCGTGTAACGGGAAGTCCAGAGGCTCCTTAACTTCAGATGTAGCTGCATCCAGGCGCCCAGGGGACGTCTCTACGTGTGTCCACACGGCTGTCCTCCACATCGGCCTGCTTCTCGGGCACACACCTAATGAGCTTGACCAGCCCTGGAGTCTTCAGCAAAGTTCAAGGCTTCCAGCACAACTCCCAGGCAGGCCTGACCTGTGGTGGCGCAGTGGATAAAGCATCGACCTGGAAATGCTGAGGTCGCCGGTTCGAAACCCTGGGCTTGCCTGGTCAAGGCACATATGGGAGTTGATGCTTCCTGCTCCTCCTCTCTCTCTCTCTCTCTCTCTCTCTCTCTCTCTCCCCTCTAAAATGAATAAATTAAAAAAAAATTAAAAAAAAAACTTAAAAAACAAACAAACTCCCAGGCAGCTTAGGTCCTGCGGTTACTCCTGAGCCCATCACTGTGGCCAGGCAAAGGGGGTACTTTGAATCGGCTAAACCTGGGTCCGTACGACCATCTCTGCATGTCAGAGGCAGGGTCAGCCCAGGCTGAGCCATCTGGTCTGAACGTGAAAAGGAATGTTCCGCACATTTCTCCGAGGAGTTACGAGCAGCGAAAGACCGAGTGTGGTCGGTAGGACGAAGGTTCTGGAGTAGAGATCCACGATGGCTGACACGAGAGGGCGTTTCATCTCCCTCTGACGTACTCGGAAGCAGCCCAGCCCGGGCTGACCCGGTTAGTCTAGACGTGGGGGGCACCTGGCAGCTGAGCTGGAAGTCAAAGTTGTTAAAACCACGAACACAGCTGCTTACTCTTCGGGTTGCTTACAAACAGACCCAAACTCACGCCTCCTCCTCTCCTGCACCTCTCCCGCCAGGTGGTTCGGTACTGCAGGCCGGTGGCAAAGGGAATCTTCACATCTTGCCAAAGGTGGTGGAATGTCATGAAGTTGATGAGCTTGATGTTGGAGGAAAATCCTGAGGTGAACAACCAATTGAAACGCTATCCAGCTGGCTGGCTGGCTCAGCCCCGTCTAAATAATAATAATAATAATAATAAAAACACCCCAATGTGAAAAATGATGACATAGCCTGACCAGGCGGTGGTGCAGTGGATAGACTGTCGCCCTAGAATGCTTAGGTCGCTGGTTCGAAACACCGAGGTCACCGGCTTGAGCACGGGCTCGTCAGCGGGGTCGCTGGCTTGAGCATGGGATCATCAACATGAGCCCAAGCTCGCTGGCTTGAAGCCCAAGGGGACTGCCTGGAGCAAGGGGTCACTGGCTCAGCTGGAGACCCCCCTGGTCAAGGCACATATGAGAAAGCAATCAGTGAACAACTAAAGTGAAGCAGCAACAACATTAATGCTTCTCTCTCTCTCTCTCTCTCTCTCTCTCTCTCTCAACACCCCCCAAATAAATTAAAAAATAAAAAATGAATAAAAGAAACATGATGGATGACATAGCTCTTCAGAAGAAAGTGATCTGAATGTCACAGAACGCGGTGGTCTGAAGAACACGGGGGGATGTGGTCAAACTCCTGAGCAGTTACTGCCAGGAAGGGCCTTGTAAAGAAAATCAAGCAATTTTGTGGGAAAAGCCGCACCTCTTCCAACTGACTTTTTTCTTTTCTTTTTTTTTCTTTTTTCTTTTCCTTTGGCATTCTAAGTATTAGCACATGAATCTAAGATTAGCATATTAACCTAACTTTCGGTGAATGGAAGATAAAATATAAGTATTCTCATAGTAATTTTTTAAAAACGCAATTCCAATTAAACGACTTTCTTTCTCTGAATACTAAAAAATGTTGGTTCCCGGTTGCAAGAGGGTTTGTCACCAACGCGGCCTGGTTCTTGGGATAACGGGGCCTCCAGAATGGGTCCCGGGTCCGTCTGGCTCACCCGACCCACGGGTGCTGTGTGGACGACCCACGGGTGCTGTGTGGACGACCCGCGGGTGCTGTGTGGACGACCCGCGGGTGCTGTGTGGACGACCGCGGGTGCTGTGTGGACGACCCGCGGGTGCTGTGTGGACGACCCGCGGGTGCTGTGTGGACGCAGCCGCATCATCTGCCCCTGAGGAATCTGGAACAGAGCGTGGCTCAGTCAGCATGTATCGAATGAATGGATATGTGAAGGGAAGAGCCTAGTAAGGCCTCTCCGGCCCTGGTCCTCCGGCTGGTCTGGGAGCCCCCAGCACTGCAAAGAAGCTCTCTGACCCAACAGGGCTCAGAGGCACCTGGAGCCGAGCAGGGCGGTCACCTTCCCTCTGCTGGAAACCAGAGAGGCTTTGTGAGAAGCCCGGGGTCTCTCGCTGCTCGGCCCCACCCCACCCCCGCCGATCCACTCTGAAATGGCTGCCCTGCCTCTTTCCCTGGCCTGCTCACTGCAGCTGGGCTCTAAGCACTGGCGAAACCTTTGCAAGAAATGGCTCATTCAGCCCTGGCCGCTTGGTTCAGTGGTAGAGCACTGGCCTGGTGCATGAAAGTCCTGGGTTTGATTCCCGGCCAGGGCGCACAGGAGAAGCGCCCATCTGCTTCTCCACCCTTCTCCCTCTCTCCTCTCTCTCTGTCTCTCTCTCTTCCTCTCCTGCAGCCAAGGCTCCATTGGAGCAAAGTTGGCCCAGGCGCTGAGGATGGCTCCATGGCCTCCGCCTCAGGCGCTAGAGTGGCTCCGGTCCCAGTGGAGCAACAGCCCAGATGGGCAGAGCATCGTCCCCTGGTGGGCATGCCAGGTGGATCCTGGTCAGGTGCATGAGGGAGTCTGTCTCTCTGCTTCCCTGCTTCTAACTTCAGAAAAAAAGAAAGAAAGAGAAAGAAAGAAAGAAAAAGAAAGAGAGAGAAAAAGAAAGAAAAAGAAAGAGAGAGAAAAAAAGAAAGAGAGAAGGAAAGAAAGAAAAAGAAAGAGAGAGAGAAAAAGAAAGAGAGAAGGAAAGAAAGAAAAAGAAAGAGAGAGAAAAAGAAAGAGAGAGAAAAAAAGAAAGAGAGAGAAAAAAAGAGAGAAGGAAAGAAAGAAAAAGAAAGAGAGAGAAAAAGAAAGAGAGAGAAAAAAAGAAAGAGAGAGAAAAAAAGAGAGAAGGAAAGAAAGAAAAAGAAAGAGAGAGAAAAAGAAAGAAAAAGAAAGAGAGAGAAAAAAAGAAAGAGAGAAGGAAAGAAAGAAAAAGAAAGAGAAAAAGAAAGAGAGAAGGAAAGAAAGGGTTCATTCATGTTTGCCTTTGGATAGAGGTGGTGGAGCTGTATGGGCCCAGTTCACAGAAGCCTGGGGAGTGACCAGAGACCGTACAGGGTAGAGGTGGGCAGCACGGAAGGGTTTTCACAAGGAGCCTGTGAGGTAGGTCCCCCCCGCCCCCCGTGGAAATGAGAAGCCTGGAGCTGCCCCAGGTCACGCTGTCTGCCTCAGTCCCTCTCCTTCTCATCTCGCCCCGCTGGACCCTAACTAAATGTAGCCTCCTGTCTCCGGCCTCCTACATCCTCCTCTGCAAAATGGAAATGAAAGACCAAAGGCACAGGCCTAGCACCTAGAAAATGCTCGATAAGTGCTGGCTACGTGCTCACAGACGAGAGGGCCCCAGGGCACCCTACACTCCGCCTGGGCTCGGAAGACGCACTGTGTGAGGATGCCTGGCACCTCGGCGCGGACGTCTCACCCTCAGGGAGGCAGGAGGGCACCTGGCTGGGCTCAGGCTGGGCCCCGAGACACAGCTGAACCCCGCCCTGCCCTCCCCCCGCCCTGGGTACCTCACCTCCCGTGCCTCGGTTTCCTGGCAATGAATGAGGGGGTTCTGGATGTGAGGATGCCCGTCTCTAATGAGGCGGGCGGGTTGGTGAAATGCTCACTTGCATTGTATCGTGTGAAAGGAACCACAGACACGTCTACTCCCTCAGGGCACAGGACCCTATCTCGAGATACATCCCGGCCTCTTCCCTGTCTCTCGGCCCACAGGGGTCTCTCTCTCCCCCGAGGCAGGAGTCATCGCCTCCTTTTGGCCTAAGAGAAAACCGAGGGGGCGCTCAAGGCCAAAGACATTCAGATGCAGAACTGGGCCTTAAGAACCCTGGGAAGGGGGAGACTATCTCAAACTCAAAGGCCTTTGATGGTCAGCTGGGTGCTCTCAAGGTGGTAGAGGGCAACAGGTCACAGCGGCAGGGCCCAAAGAATTCAGATCCCTAAGGCATTTCAACCACACGTTTCAACACTTGGCCCTTTCGAACTCATCAGCCTGGATCCCAACTTCAGACTGCAAGTCTGAGACGGTTGTACCAACACTGTCTTTCCTTGGCTACTATGTCGCACAATGAGCCTGCTCCCTTCTCACCCTCTTACCTGCCTCTGGCTAAGGATGAAAAGCAATTCTCAGCAGAATCTCCCGGATGACCCGTGATTGGTTCCTGGTTCTCCCCTGGGAAGCCTCCTGCTATCCTAGCAAGCACCACTCAGATGGTTAACTCCACAGATAAGTGGCTCTTGTTGACAAGCCTGCCTGTTTTAGTTATTGAAAAATCAGTCTTCAAATCTCAGCTCACAGGCCACCTCCTCCTGGAAGCCTTCTTTGAATTCCTCGACAGGACCAGGTCATTACACTTCGTGCCTGTACTTCACAGCTTGCATCTCAGAGGTAACTTTTCCATAGCAACCTCAGAGCCTACTAACCTGATGTCTGACCCACAGTGGGCACTGAATAATATGTATGGGATAGTTGAATAAACCCACCTGCTGTGTGACCTTGGATGACTGACTTCACCTCTCTGAGCCTGAATTCTCTTGTCTGTAAAATGAGTTGTGATGAAAGAGTATTCAGAAAAATGCATGGAGAGTGAGGGTTAACAACAACTCACAAAGATATCCAGGTCCTAATCCCTGGAACCTATGAGTAATTCCTTATATGGCAAAGGGGAAAGGTATCCAAGCAAATGTGATGAAATTAAGGGCCTTAAAATGGGAGATTATCCTGGATGACCCACATGGCCCTAATGTAATCCCAAGGGGCCTCATGAGGGGAAGAAAGATGGTCAAAGGAAAGAGGAGATGTGACCACAGAAGAAATTATTCCTTTGACCTTTCTGGCTTCTGGAGGCCAACAAGGGGTCACGAGTCACAACATGCTGGTGGCTTCCAGGAGCCAGAAAAGGCAAGGAGAGACTCTCCCTGAGAGTCTCCAGAAGGACCCAGTCCTATCAACACCTTGACCGTAGCCCCGTGAAACTGACCTCAGACTCTGACCTCCAGACTGTAAAGAATCAACTGGTGCTGTTTTACGCCAGTGGATTCGGGGTCAGTTGTTACCGTGGCCCGAAGGAACCCGTACAGATGGAAGGCACCTGGTGCTTCACGTGTACTCAGAAGTGGCAGGGTTAGTATTTGGACCCCGCATGCTCTCCTTCCCCCTGGGGGGTTCCTTTTTTTTTTGCCTCCCACTGGCACCTGGCCTTTCCCTATGTTCTCCCCAGGAGCAGGTGAAGGCAAGGAGGACAAGAGACTGGACCATGTGCGGGGGTGGTGGTGAGGAAACCTCTGGACCAATGAAAGGGACCATCCCCACCCGTCTGAGCATTTGACCTAAAATGCTGACAGCATTTACTGCATGCCTGGCTCCGGGCTACAGGCTTCACACGCCCTACCTCCTCTAGTCTCCTCAACAACCACAGGAAGAAGAAATTATTATGTTCCCTTTTTACAGAAGGGGAAACTGAGACTCAGCAAGCAAGTCACAGGGTTTGCCCAAAGCCACCCGGTGGAGCACAGAGGAGCCAGATTTAGAAACCCAGCCTGTCTCTCCTGGAGCTTACGCTTCCAACTAGATTGAAGCAACCCGGTTCACGTCTAGACCCAGCTGCTGTCTTGCTTCTACCAGGCACCTGAGAGGCAGGTGGCTGGGCTTGGCGAGCAGGGCTCCGAGTGCAAGTCTCGCCCCTGACACTTTAGCCTGAGAACCAGAACCCGTGACTTTAGCACTGTGCATTTCGGTTTCCTCATGAGCAAGATGTGATCAAGCTGCCCGCAGAGGGCTGCAGGGTCAAACGAGAGGTGCAGGAAGGGGTACAGTCCTCTGGCACCTGCCAAGGTATAAGGGCCCAATACCTAGCAACCCCCGTGCCTTATTTGAGAGATGAGGAAACTGAGGTTTGACACAGGAACTGACTAGTTCCCAAGTCACCTGGGATCTGGGATGCCTAGACCAGCTCCGTGAGATCAGCAGACCCCGGAGGCTGAGTGGCGGGCGGGAGGCTTCCTGAGCAGGGTCCAGCCTGAGCTATGGTGAGTGGGAGCCATGAAGTGGCAGTTGTCAGGGAATTTGTAAGTTAATAGGTTTGCCTGGCCCGTGGTGGTGCAAGGGATAAAGCGTCGACCTGGAATGCTGAGGTCATTGGTTCAGGACCCTGGGCTTGCCTGGTCAAGGCACATATAGAAGCAACTACTATGCTTTGATGCTTCCCACTCCTTCTCCCCTTCTCTCTCTCTCTCGATTCTCTATAAAATCTGTTTTTAAAAAGTTAATAGGCTCATTCACTCACTCACTCATTCGACATTCCTTTGCCTAAAACCTGCCAATGGCTTTCTTTCCCACAGCACTAGAATTGCATCTAAATTTCTCCCCAGGCCCTCTGTAGCCCTTAAGATCCTGGTCCTCCATTATGCCTCTGCCTTTAGAATGCTCACTGCTTGTCCCCTTGCCCATTACCCACCAAGCTCTCTCTGCCTCAGGGCCTTTGCATGTACTCTTCCCTTTGCCAGAGATTGTCTTCCTGCAGCTCTGCTCTGACAGGTTCCTTCCTGCTTCTCCGTTCTCTGCTCGGATAGGCCTCCTCCTCACACTCCCCGCTAAGTAGCCCCTATACGTTGCTTCACCTGCTAATTTTCTTCCTGGCATTTATCCCTCCCTGCAATTATCTTCTCTCCATCTGTAAGCATTCGTTTGCTGTCTCTTGTCACCAGGACACCAGCTCCATGACAGCAGGGACCACTGACTTCTGTTGATTCCTCAAGTGCCCAGCAAGGTGCTAGGTGCCACCAGCAGGCGAAGACATTTCGCCTGTTCAGCCCATTACGTTGAGAAGTCAAAAACGTTTCAAGAGAAGGTCACGGGGGGAGAGAGAGGGCTCATGGGGTGACCGGTGGGAGCCTGGCCTAGAGAAAGACCGAGCTAGAGTCGGGAAGCACTCGAGGGCCAGGATATCGGTCCAAAACCTGTGGCCGAGGTCCCCGCCATGACCCCAGCCTCGTCGTGCCGCGGCGTCCCCAAGCCCGAGGCGGAGCATGGACGGGGGGACCCCACCAGCGAGCCTCCCTCCCCCCAAGGCGCGCGGGCGGACGCGCAGTAGGGCGTGCGGACCGTTAGGGGGTGCTGTCGGGGCGCGCACGGCCCATCTGGCGCCCGGGGCCGCGAGCGAGCGAGCGAGCGCAGCCAGGCCGCCCGGGAACTTTTCTCCTCCCGCTCTCGCCCTCCTTCTCCCCTCGCGCGCCGACCGCCGGCTCGCTCTTCCCGGGCGGAGAGGGGAGCGCGCTGCCCCGCGGCCCCCCAGGCAGGCCGGTCCGGTGCGCGCGGCCAGGGCCGGGTCCCCGCGCCCGGCTCCCTGCGCCCCGGGTGCCGCCCCCGCCCGCGGCTGAGCTGGGAGAAGGCGGATCCGAGAGCGAGGCGAGCGGAGCAGGCCGCCCTGACCGCGGCTCGGGCGCCGGGGGCGGCTGGGCTGTCGCGCCCTGATCATCCCCCCGATGGCCTCCGGGGCCTCCGGGCCGCCAAGTCGCAGCGCCGGACGCAGGGCCCCCGAGTGAGCAGGGGGCGCCGAGGTGAGCACGGAGCGCGCGGTCGCGGGGGGCACGAGGCGTCGGGACCCGAGGGACGCGGGCGGGTCGGGCCCGCGCGGAGTGGTCCGCGGGGTCATCGCTTTGTGTGGCGTGGGGGTGGGGTGCGCGAGGGTCACCGAATGGCCGTCTAGGGAGCCGCAGGGTGGGGGCGCCCTGCGCCGCGGAGGATGGATGGTCTCTGGGACTGTTTGTGTCGCGGGCCGGGGTCGGTCCGGGGCGTTGGGGGCGCTCGACCGGAGGCTCTGCGCGCTCGCGGGGGGCAGCCGAGTGTCTGCCCAGAGTGGGTTGGGGACGCAGGGGGCATTCGCCCGGCGCCGGCAGCGGAACTTTGTGAGTGCGTCCAGTGGGTGGGGGGCGGGAAGCCGACGTCTCAGGGTGTGTGACCGGGGGGCCGGGCGGGGGCTACCGCCTGGGAGCCGGGGACGCGAGGGGCGGAGAGATGGAGCTCCAGGGGCCCGACGCGGTGTGCCCAAGTCGGGCAGCGGCGGCCCCGGGGCCTGTGTGCAGGCCGCGCCACCCGGCAGGAAGCTGCCCCAGAGGCCCGGGCAGCTCCGACGCGGCCAGGCCCCGGGCGCGCGGGCCCTCCGGAGGATAGCCCAGTACAGTCCGGGGCGCCGGGCACGCGAGCCCCGCGTCCCCAGACCGCGGCGCGCCGGCCCAGGTCCATGGCCCCCCGCGCATCGGAAGCAGGGGACCAAGGAGACCGATGTGGGGGCCGGGCTCCATCTAGGAGGCGCTGCGGGGCGCGGCGTAGGGGTGAGGGAGTGGCAGGACCTGGGGGTGACATTTGGAGCTTGGGTCGCGTTGGGGGGCCGTCGCCAGAGAGGGGCAAGAGGGGAAGCGAAACAGCAGCCAGGCCCCAGGCCGCTGCGGCCCCAGCTTCCTGGGGCGCCCGGTTTCCCAGAGAGCGGTTTCCTTCTTGCAGCTCTTGGTCGTCCTTAAAGCCCCAGCCTTGCCCTCCCCTTGGGCGCCCTGGGCTGGGGGAGCTCTGGGGTTCCGGTACCGAATGGAGAGACCGAGTGTAACAATGCGCTGTCGGGGGCTTGGGGGAAGGGAGGCAGCGTGCCTGAATGGCGGACCCGGGCCCTGAGCTTGCTTCCCCCGCTCGCAGCGCTCTCCCCTCCGTAGCTCCTTTCTCGTGCTTTCAGGCTCTGATTCAAGGACCCACGCGGGACCGCGCGCTTCCCTCCCACCCAGAGCGCACCCCCGCCTTATTTCTCTCCCAACGCAGCGGTGCGTGGAGGATTCAAGGGCGTTACATATGGTTGCAATCCAGTCTCATGCCTCTCCTGGGCTGTTAAGACCTCGCGCTGACGTCAGAGCAGGGGAATTACTTCTTATTTTATCTTTTTAGTTGTCTGCTGCCCTGGCAGGGGAGGAAGGTGGGCAGCCAGCTCTGATGTGGAGGCGCCACTGCCGTGGGAGCCCCAGGCTGGGGGCTGTGCTTCCATCCTCCCCACCAGCTCTAGCCTGCAGAGGCCCTGGCTCTGCTCAGGGTCAGGCTCACCCTGGGTGGGGGCCGCCTTCCCTGCAGACTGAGTGGACGCCTCTCCCTGGACTGACCACACAGCTGCATTTGCGTTTCCACAGGCTTTTCTGGGACGTGGCCCTCCTCATCTGGAAGCTGCAAAGGAATCTTCTAGTTTCCCACCCTTCCCCCTTGACAATGCGGGGTGTGTGGGGGGGGAGGGGGTAGCAGGAGCATCCAGGAGGAAGTCCTTAGGCACAAGGAGAGGTGGCCTTTGGGTGACACAGAGGAGTGGGCATAGACATTATGGTCTGGGAGAGGCTCGACCACAAAATTCTGGCAAAGGCTCCCAAAAGCCAAAGGCCGGGAGGGAAGGAGAGTTGTACGGAGGGATAATCCCAGCCCCAGAAGCCAGCTGTGGGGTGGGCTGCACAGAACCCTTCCCACAGCCACGCGCCCCCTGACTTCCTAAAGCAGGAAACTCGCCCTCTCCAAAACCATCCTTCTCTCCCCCTGGACCCAGAGGCCCTTGCAGTCCGGGCCCTGGTCTTGTTCCTCTTTAGACCAACCAGTCTGGACCAATGGCTTCCACATTCTTGTTAGGGATCTGTGCTAAGAAACACATTGTAACAGGTTACAATTTTGTTCACCCCCACCCCCTCCCCACTGTGTATAACTAAAATGAAGGTTTAGTGAAATAACTCTTTCTTTTACTTCTGTTAATCTGGTACTTTCTATCCTAGTCTATCTGATTTTTTTTTTTTTAATTGCTGGTTACAACTCAGTAACTTGACTTGACAGCCCACTACTGGGTCATATCCAGAGTTTGAAAAAAACAGGCTAGAAAGTGAACCTGACTTCTATTCATTCAGCAAACATTAAAAGGCCCTAACAAATTCTTAAAAAAAAAAAATTATTCATCTTACTGGGGTGACATTGGTTAATCAGATTAGTAGGTTTCAAGGGCACATGTCTACGATACGTGATCAGTATGTTGCATCGTGTGCTCACCACCCAAAGTCAAATCACCTGCCACCATATACTTGCCCCCCCCCGTACCTTTTACTACCCCGCCCCCAATTTGCTTTTATAATTACTCAAGTAACACATGGATTTTTCTTCTCATTGTGAAAAATGCAAAAGGAACCCCCAAACCTCAAAAGTAATAGAGTAAAGGTGCTCTCCGCACCCACGCCCTCCTCACAGGTAACCCCCGTTCACAGTTAGAGCATGTCTTTCTGGACATCTTGCTGCTCACGTACGCATCTGTCCTGCGTACAAATACCTCGTTTTCTGTTACAGGCATTCCCTGGGTGATGAGAGAGATAGGTTCTGAGGTTTAGAAATGCTCAAGTATTTATTTGCACAGAAAGGTAAAAATAACTACTATGTGAAGACAGACATCTGCCTAAGTTGCCTCGAATGGGTAAGTAAGTGTACCTGTTCCCACGTCCCTACAAATTCAAATTAAGAGCAACCCTACAGAACCTCTCTCCTTCGTGGCTCTGCCTGTAGGCCATCGGAGAACTCACCTCAGCCTCTCAACTTCCTTTTCCCTTCCCACTGGTCCCTGCGAGGGTCGGAGGGTGAGGTGCTTCAGGACAAGGCTTTGGGTTGACTCCTGGCTCCGCCGTGCACCGAGTGAACTAGTTACCTCTCTGTGCCTCCGTGTCCCGATCTGTACAATGGGAATGATAACTGTCCTGGCTTCACAGGACTGTAGTGAAGATTTAATGAGTTAATTCATGTAAGCATACATGGAGCAATACTTGTCCCTGTTAAGTGCCAGTTGCCACCACCATCATTATTACTATTGTTCTATTTCATGGCGGCCTGTGTATGCACCTTGTTGCTTTTAATAGCTGCTCGGGGCCGTGGCATGGATGATTCGCCCCCAACACAGGGGCGGAGTGGAGGCCGTGTGCTCCAAGTAGTGAGCACTGAGTAGCTTTCTGTAGGAGAGGCCCCTGGGCTCACTGGCCCCAAGGGGGCAAATATTTTCCAAGGACCCACTGTTTTTTGTTGTTGTTTTTTAAGTCCTTTGCTTATGCAGCTGCCTCCAAGAGGTCTCAGCCCAGTAGGTGAGTGAGAGCCAGTTAATACCCGAGGGCACCAGCAATGTCTTGGGAGCTCCTGCCAGGGCTTCTTGTGCAGGAAGCAGGTTGTCCCCCCCATGAGAACACCGGGCAGATGTTAATGGGGATGGTGAGGGAAAGAGCATAGGCCGCATCTTTGCTAAGACTTGCCCAAGCGCAGAGAAGAGCAGAGGGAGACGGTGTATGATTCCGTTCCAAAGTGAGTGGGGCAGACAGGCGGAGCTTCAGGAGCCAGGAGCCAGGGTGCCCAGTCGTGGCCGGAGTTGGGACTTTGTTGGAGGCGGGGGCTTCATGGAAGTGTATGTGTATGTGTGTGTGTGTGTGGGGGGGCTTGGAGCAGGGACTTCGAGCACAGGTAGATAAGAGTGAGAGGGGTGTTCCTGGCAGAGGGGACACACTGCATGTCTTTGGAGGTTGAAACGGAACTGTGACTTAGAAGGAATGGTGGCGGAAGAGGCTGGGCTGTTGCTGGGACCTCTTCACTGGCCTCCCTGTCTGAGTCTAAACCATCTCCTCCCAGCGAGGGCCGCACTCCCAGCCTGGTCTTTCTTGGCCACAGCAGATACTTCCAGGGACTCAGGCTGCCTTCTGGATAGTCCATAGTCCTTCCCAAGCTGCAAGGGCCCTTTCAGGCGTCCTGCACCTGCTCTGCCACTAGCCACACCCCTCCCCCCTGCGGCCATCGCACAGCCGCCTTCCCCGGGTCAGCCGTGTGCATACATCCCTGCCTCCCTCGACCAAGGCTCACGCTGTCTCTCCTTTCTCTGACGGTTGAGCCAGAGGGAGAGGGAGATGAGGTAGAAAGGAAAAGGAAGAGAGAGAGGGAGAAAAAGAGAGAGAGAGGAGAGAGAGAGAGAGGAGAGAAGGAGTGAGGGAGATGTTCTTGTTGCTGAATTGTATACGTAGAACCAGGAGAGAAGTACCTAGGAGTACCGTGGGTTCCCATGACAGTGGGCATTTCTTCCTTTGTTCACTTGTCCATCTGTGTCTCCACTCAGCAGACATTCCCTCCGTGTTTTCTCCCCACGGTCCTGCGTGCCCACTGGCCCCAGAGTCGAGGCTGGTGGTCTGGCCTTCCGGGCCCTCCCAGCCTGTGGGCCAGGCGGACAGCGACCATCTGGTTTCCGTGCTCAGGAGAGAAGGTCCCTAGGATTCTGGGCGAGTCCCGTGAGGGGGGAACGGAGGTGGCAGGGCCCATCTCCCTGGTAAGGGACAGTCACCGGTTAGGAGTTGTGGAGTGGCAAGTCTGGGCTGGCTGGCATCTCCCCTGTCCCCTCTGGCCTGAGCCTTACCTGTGAATTGGGGGAATGGAAGGGGGCAGGTCAACTGGCTGGGCTGAGAAAGCCGGGGACCCAGTGGAGAGGGCTGACAGAACAGGGGCAGAGGGCTCGCTTGGAGTGTGGACGGGCCCCAGGCTACCGGTGTGGGGGGGTATCAAGGGCGGGTGTGGAGCCCCCTCCCTGGAGACCGTGCCTGTCCCCAGTGCAGTGTGCGAGGGGAGCCCTCGATTTGGAGTCCAGGAAGAGGGTTACTTCCAGCCGTTGCTTCAGGCAGGTCCCTTCCCTCTCTGAGCTCCGGTTTCCTCTGGAGGACCTGGGCTCGGGGTCATCCACACAGAGGTCGGGGTGAGGCAGGCCTCAGCTCAAATCCGGGCACTTCCCGCTGTTCTCTCTGAAGCTCCATCACCTTCCTTGAAAACGGGCATGACTGCAGGCCCCGCCCAGTCGCCCTCAGCACGTCTGGGGACGGCCGTTACTCTTGTTGCTGAAGGACTTGGCTCTGGTGACCGAAGAGATGGCTCTTCTTCCGTTTCTCCTTCACGCCAGGTTGCATCTCAATCTTCTGTGACGAAAGAAAGAAAGAAAGAAGGAAGGAAAGAAACCTGTGAGATAACACTGGCCAAAACAGTTTCTTTTCCATCCAGGCGGAGGCTGATAGATCGAGTGAGTCTTTGTTACCCAGCAGGGCAGATAAGAATGATAGTTTTCTGGCCAGAGTTTGTTTCCAAAGGGTTGTTGTTGTTTTTTGTTTTTGCCCCAGTGGTGTGTGTGGTCCCTGAGAAAGCATCTGGCAAACTCGTGACTTTTCCAGACCTTGAATGTGGTGGTAGAACTGCCAACTCATTCATTTGTTCACTCCTCAGACCATTCGTCAGTCACATTGTAGCGGGGAGCTCAGCTGTGGACGTGAAACATTTCCGGTGCAGCATAGAGGATAAGCACGTGTCTTTCGGAGTTCAGCTCCCTGGGTTGAAATCCAGACTTGGCCACTTACTAAGTTTGGGCAAGTTATTTCCTTGACTCGTCTGTAAAAAGGGGTGGGGGGGGGGGGAACGGTCGTACCTACCTCATTGGGTTGTTGGGGGAAATGGATGAAATTAATGCAGGTAACATATATTTAAAACAGGGCCTGACCTGGAAAGGGCTGGAGAATGATTTCTCCTCTGCCTCATCGGGGTTTTTAAAAAAAAATCTTACTCTGGAGAATCTCAGGGGCCAGCTTGGGACGGAGGGAGGTCAGTCCCAGCCAGGACTTCCCTGAGAGGGATGACACTTGGGCAGGGAGTGGCCACCGCCCTAAGCCAAGCGCCTGCCCAGGCAAGCCGACTTCTTGAATCAGCACTCCTGGCCACCTCCAGGCCTTGTCAGACCTTTCCATGGGCACCTGGAGCCTGTTTTTTTTTTTTTAACTTTTAGTGGGAGCTCAGTGGGTGAGGGTGACGCCCCACAGCAGGGAGGCCCCGCGAGGGCCTTAGTCACTGGGAAAGTTCTCGTTCTGCCTGCCACCAGGTGCGCTTCAGATGCTTAAGAAAGAATTTTAGTATCAAAAACGTCTTCTGGTTGACATCCTCAATGGCCAGAGGCCACCAGACCATGTCTGGGTGTCCTTAGGCGGCCGGGATCTCCAGCTCCCCGATCCTCTCCTTCCTCATTAATCAGGCAGTAAAACTAATAGTTACCTGCTCCATGGTGTTGTTTTTAAGAGGATTAAATGAGATAGTGCCTCTAATGCACTTAGCTGTACTTGACACATAACAAAGTGCTTCATAAATATTGCTTATTAGTAATAATTCTCAGAAAACATTGGTGTAGGTGAAAAAACCACCTGAAAGATTTCTTCTTGGGAGCCTCAGCTTCTTAGAGATGGGAAGTTGTAAACCTTTGCTAACTCAGTAGGATCAAGAATGATTACAATGGGTAGAAATACACTGAGGCCCAGAGAGGTTTAGCTACTGGAGCAAAACCACACAGCGCTCCAGTGTAGGGTAGGGTAGGGAAGAGGGAATCACACAGGATTTTAACTGTGCTGTCTGATAGTGATTCCTTCAGCAAATGGTTATGCACAATCAAATCAGCACTGATACACAGCTGTGATCCTATGGGCCTGTCTTCTGGAAGTTTCTTGTCTGATGAGAAAATGCAATTTATACATGATTATAGTAAGAGGTGAAATAAAAATCTTACCTGTTCTGCCCTGGCCGGTTGGCTCAGTGGTAGAGCGTCAGCCTGGCGTGCAGAAGTCCCGGGTTTGATTCCCGGCCAGGGCATACAGGAGAGGCACCCATCTGCTTCTCCGCCCCTCCCCCTCTCCTTCCTCTCTGTCTCTCTCTTCCCCTCCCGCAGCCAAGGCTCCATTGGAGCGAAGATGGCCCCGGCGCTGGGGATGGCTCCTTGGCCTCTGCCCCAGGTGCTAGAGTGGCTCTGGTCGCAACAGAGCGACACCCTGGATGGGCAGAGCATCGCCCCCTGGTGGGCGTGCCGGGTGGATCCCGGTCGGGCGCATGCGGGAGTCTGTCTGACTGCCTCCTTGTTTCCAGCTTCAGAAAAAAAAAAAAAAAATCTTACCTGTTCTATTGAGAGGCAGAAGGGGTATAGAGGCATACGTTCATTCGTTGCGGGAAGCGGAGCATTACGCCAGGCCTTAGAGCAGTGGTCCGAAAGTAGTGCTGCTCCTGGTCCAGATGTCCTTTGACAGACAACGTCCTCAGGGGACACACGGACCCTGTCTGGAGACAGTTTGGCTGTCTCAGTGGGGGAGGTGCTAGCACCTGGTGGATAAAGGTTAGGGACACTGCCCAACATCCTGTGACATACAGGACGGCCTCCACAACCCCTTTGTGACCCACAGTGTCCACGGCGCCCACGGGGCTGAGAAAACCTTGCCGTGGAGAAACAGTAGTGACGGAGTGGACGTCCCCCCTGCCCTTTTGAAGCGTATATAGTCTGGTAGGTGAGCAGACATTAAAGAAATAATTGCACTCGTGTGGATTTCACGATACTGGCGTTGCCAGCTAAGACGGTGTGCGGTGCAGGGTCAGAGGAGAAGCTCTCTGCTCCGCGGAGGGGACACCTTTCAGGAGGTCTTTCTGAGCAAGCCGAGACTCAGACGCAGAAAGTCAAAGGTGCGCCGTAGGAAAGAGGCAGACACCCGGTGTGTGTCTGAGGAGACGTCAAAACTATGACAAGATCGGAGCCTGACTAGGCGGTGGTGCAGTGGATAGAGCGTCGGACTGGGATGCGGGAGGACCCAGGTTCGAGACCTCGAGGCCACCAGCTTGAGCGCAGGCTCATCTGGTTTGAGCAAAAGCTCACCAGCTTGGACCCAAGGTCACTGGCTTGAGCAAGGGGTTACTCGGTTTGCTGAAGGCCCGCAGTCAAGGCACATATGAGAGGGCAGTCAATGAACAACTAAGGTGTCGCAATGAAAAACTGATGATTGATGCTTCTCATCTCTCTCCGTTCCTGTCTGTCTGTCCCTATCTATCCCTCTCTCTGACTGTAAAAATAAATAAATAAATAAAAAGTCGTAGCTTTAAAACTATGACAAGATCGGAGCCAGAGGGCCTCTCACCCTTGCCTGGTTTGAGGGGACTACAACTCCCAGCAGCCTGTGTTCTGGGGGACCGAGCCGTGGGGACCTCCAGAGGCCTGGTGGGAAAGTGCTGCGTTCCTGTGAGGGCCTCCTCTCGGCCCCTCCTCTTATTTGCATCCTTCTGATAGGTGGGAAAGAGAAACTGGAAAGAGAGAGAGCGAGAGAGAAGGAGGGAGGGAGAGAGAGAGAGGAGGAAGAACAATATTTTCATTTCAAACAGATAGGGGTAGGGGAGGCAGGAAGGAATAAGGTTTTAGGATACCTTTGAGACAAGCACAGAAAATCCCCACCGTGGCCCAAAATAGCACTGAAAGCAGACGTTTTGCCAAATCAGACTTAATTGAGTGGCTCTTTCTTCTGGAGTCCAGCAGGATGTGGATGGAGTTGGCTTTGTTCCCTCGGGGTGACATTGTCCCCTGGGGCCCCGCCCTGGCTAATTAAACATAGAGGCTCTGGTCTCCCGGGCAGGACAGGAGCCTGGGGAGCTCAGCTTGGCAGCCCTTGGCCTCAGCCTGAGCATTCCAGAGGGCCAGAGCTGGTGCCTGGGGGGTGGGGAGTGGGGGTGGGGGACGCCTGGCCGCAGGGCCAGCGGAATGAAAGCCCACAGAGGTGGAAGAGGCCTGGTTACTAATGAATGCCTGTGTCTTTGGATGCTGAAAGGGATCATGGAGAAAAGCCATCATTTAATGAGTGCCTGTTGTTGTCCTGGGCATTTGGGTGGTTCTCTCAGCCTTATGAACCTGCCCTATAGAGATTGTCGAGGAAACTAAAGCTCAGAGAGATTCAGGGACCTGCCTGAGGTCACATAGCAACCAAGTGGCAGAGCTCAGATTGGAGACCCACATCTGTTGGGCTCCAGAGCCAAGCCCTGCTGGCTGGTCACGCATCCATTTGGCAGAAAACCACTGTCTGTCAGTTTCTAGGGCTTGGGAGTCAGGAAAAAAAAAAAAAAAAAGTGAGCTTGAATTCTGATGGAGGCAGTTTGAGTTCTGTGGCTTCCTGTCTTGGAGTGTCCCGTCCTGTGTCAAGTGGGCATAGTCACTTCTTTATCCTCAAGTTACTGTAAGGGTTAAACTCTCTGTGGAAGAAGGAGGCCCAGGGAGGCCGCCCTGCCCCTGGCCACCCAGGTGGCAGGGAGTAAAAAGCACCCTGGGTAGAGCCAGTGAGATTGTGGAATCTTTACACAGTATCAGTGTTAGGTTTCTTTATTTGAAAGGAGAGAAAGGTAGCGAAGGTGGTGTGGAATGCGAGTGTTTATTTTTCTCTGCCTGTGAAAGCCCTGTTTCACCTCTGGCTGTAGGTCTTCCCAAAACACTGCAGAGAGATCTGTCCAGGGCGGGCACCAACAGGGTACCCAGCAAGGGACCTAATGCAGCCTGCATGCCCCTGGGATACACAGGAACCCCCAGGAAGAGTGAGGAGTCAGTGAGGGCCGTGAAACCAGGGCGTCCCTCCTCGTCCTCCAGTTTCAGCCCTCCTAGTCTCATTTATTTTCTTATCTCCTGGCAGCCAGTGGGTTGCTGGGAAATCACAGGCAACCATCCTGATGGACAAACAACAAGCCTCGCTCACAGAAGGAGAGGGGAGGTTGGCTGGACCTCTCTGGCTCCCCTTCCTATGTCCGAGTCCCTGGCTGAGGCACCCCTCCTGCTCCACCCAGCTGGCACCCCACATCCTGTGAGGCAGTGAGGGGGGGCTGCAAAGCTATGGCAGTCAGGCCACCCTGGCTGGGTGTCCCTTCGCACCAAGGATTTGAGGATGGATGGCACTGTGGGGTGGGTATGAGTCAGGGTTTGCGGGAATGGCTGCTTCCTCCTTCCCTTCAGCTGGCTGGGAAAGCAGCTTGGAGAGGAAGCCAGGCCTGCAGGTAGCAGAGAAAGACATCAGTTCCAGGGGGAGCCGCAGAGAAAGCAAACAAACAGGGCTTTGTGTGGCTGCAGATTGGCGGCTCCTAAGGGAAGCCAGGCCTGTGGTAGTGGGGAGGGGTGGGGGAAGGTGGCCAGGCCATTGCTCCGGGCTGCTCGAGCAGCCCAGGCTGGGGCGGCCAGGGAGTAAGGGAGTGCCACTTTGTGTGGACAGGCATCTGGAGTCACAGCCTGGCTGTGTCCCAACTCTGCCACTTCCCTCCCTAACAGATCTGGACTTGTTTTGCCCACCAAACCTGGGCAGAGTCACCATATGGAGAACTCGGGAAGGCAATCATCAGGCCCAGCAGTGTGTGAGCCCCTATCCAACCCTTGTCCCTCTCATCAGGGTGCACGCGGGGAGCTGGCTGCCAGGTCTCCGGGGAGGGCAGGGACTGGACGGCTGCTCGGAGCTGTGGGCACTTGGGGGGGTGCTCTGGCGGCAGCCATGCTGCAGGGGAGAGGCTCGTGCTGTCCAGTGATGGACACCTGGCGTGGGTGCCTCAGGGGCTGGCACCTCAGGGTCGCAAGCTGGGGGAAACCAAACATGCCCCCCTCGAGGAGGGTGGAGGCGCGCAGGTTGGGGATAAGACGGACGGAGCCAGGAAGGACAGGGCCTCCATATGGAGAAGGAGAGGAGCCATCTTGAGGGAGGGGCTGTCAAATTCTGGGCCCCGCCCCTCCCGGGCTGGGCAGGGTCCCCGATCTCGGGAGAAAGGCTGCGGGGTGTGGGAGCTGTCAGGCCAGACCCGAGCGGGCAGCTCGATCGTCGCCTCCAGGGCCATTTCCTCTCCTCTCCCCGACCTCGGGAGGGCAGACGTCCGGAGCTTCCTGCCCTCCCCGCCGGCCCCTTCCCGCGGCGCGCCCACCATGTTGGCCGAAGCCGGGCCGCCTCCGCGGGTCAGACCGGACCTGCCCGGGTCGCCCGCCCGCCCGCGGCGTGGGGAGGGGAGGGGGCGGGGCGCTCCCGTCGCTACGGCAACGCTGGGTCCCGGCGTGCTCCGCGAGACGCCGAGGCCCCGCCCCTTCGCCGAGGCCCCCGCCCCTTCGCCGAAGCCGGGATTTCCCGGAACCCGGGGGCTGCGCGCCGCCGCTGGCCGTCCGGTGCTGCTGCCGGCGGCTCCGGGAGCCTTGGTTCCGTGGGGGCCGGGCCCTGCTGGCCGAGCCCCGCCACCCCGCGTCGGGGGACCCCGGCGAGACGCTTCCTGGGGCCCCTGGGAAGAAGGAGCCGGTCTGCAGCTCCAGGCCACGCTCCCCGCAGCCTCCAGCTCCGCGCTTCCCCGGGCTGCCCGTGGGCCAGAGAGAGAGAGGAGGTCCCGGGCATGCACCGCACACACCCGGGCCGGGCCCTGCGGCCAGCCGGCCGCGCTCCAGCACGGGAGCCGGAGCACAGGCCTTCTCTAGTTGGCAGCCGTCCGTTGCACTGTCTGGCCAGGAGGCACATTCCTCCCTCTTGCGCTCGGGCACCCCGCCTGCCCTGGGGAGGCAGCCTCTGCTGGAACTTCCCCGCAGCCCAGCCCAGCCCGGCCCTGCCTGCAGCCCAGCCCAGCCCGGCCCTGCCTGCAGCCCAGCCCGGCCCTGCCTGCACCCCAGCCCTGCCTGCACCCCAGCCCGGCCCTGCCTGCACCCCAGCCCGGCCCTGCCTGCACCCCACCCCCTTTCTGATTGTCTTCAGCCCCTAACGGTTCCCCTCCAGGGCCTCCTTTCCCAAGTCTGTCCAGTGGCACCTACCTGCTCCGCTAGCTGACCTCTGCCCACTCCTACCTGAACTAGGTGGGCAGCTCAATGTCATGCCAGCTTCTGGGTCTTGGAAAGGAAGCTTGTGTGCCTGTTGAATAGCTAGCTGTCCTTGGGCCTTTTTTCCTCAAGAGCTTCATTCACCCAGGGAACACACACACACACACACACACACACACACACACACACACACAGGAGAGTGAGAAGGAGCTTCAGTTGCAGCAGGAGGGACTCAGGCTTGAAATCAAAAAGGACTTCCCAGTCCTACGCATTTAATTTTTAATGAATTGATCAGCTTATTCAAGTGTTGATTTTATTTTTTTTATTTTTTATTTTTTTACTTTTATTAATTTTTGGAGAGGATAGAGTGAGAGAGAGAGAGAGAAGGGGGAGGGAGGAGCAGGAAGCATCAACTCCCATATGTGCCTTGACCAGGCAAGCCCAGGGTTTCGAACCAGCGACCTCAGCATTCCAGGTCGACGCTTTATCCACTGCGCCACCACAGGTCAGGCCTCAAGTGTTGATTTTAGAAGAACCCCCAAATACAGGGAAAACAAGTAAAAAATTCCCTGATTCCACCCCTAGAACATAGCTATGGTTAGCTTTTCTTTGGTAGACGTACAATAAATATGATAAAGATGAAATATCGGGTCATGCTACATGTATGGTTTTATAAGGGCACTTGGAGGTTTTAATCGCTTTTCCTCCCTCACTGTACATGGAAGGTGGGCTTATTATAGACCTGGGAAGTATGACAGGTTAAAGACAATTCGCTCGCACTCCCGGTCCTCAGTGAGCCACATTTGACTTTTCTTTGCTGCCCTACTTACTCATGGCAGTTTTGTTTGTTTGTTTGTTTTGTTTTGTTTTGTTTTTCAGAGAGAGAGAGAGGGATAGACAGGGACAGACAGACAGGAACGGAGAGAGATGAGAAGCATCAATCATTAGTTTTTCATTGCGCGTTGCAACACCTTAGTTGTTCATTGATTGCTTTCTCATATGTGCCTTGACCGCAGGCCTTCAGCAGACCGAGTAAACCCTTGCTGGAGCCAGCAACCAGCAACCTTGGGTTCAAGCTGGTGGGCTTTTTGCTCAAACCAGATGAGCCTGCGCTCAATCTGGCCACCTCGGGGTCTCGAACCTGGGTCCTCTGCATCCCAGTCCAACGCTCTATCCACTGTGCCACCTCCTGGTCAGGCACTCATGGCAGTTTTTTTTTTTTTTTTTTTCCCCTTTCATTTTTCTGAAGCTGGAAACAGAGACAGTCAGACAGACTCCCACATGCGCCCGACCGGGATCCACCTGGCACGCCCACCATGGGGCAACGCTCTGCCCACCAGGGGGCGATGCTCTGCCCATCCTGGGCGTCGCCATGTTGCGACCAGAGCCACTCTAGCGCCTGAGGCAGAGGCCACAGAGCCATCCCCAGCGCCCGGGCCATCTTTGCTCCAATGGAGCCTTGGCTGCGGGAGGGGAAGAGAGAGACAGAGAGGAAAGTGTGGCGGAGGGGTGGAGAAGCAAATGGGCGCTTCTCCTGTGTGCCCTGGCCGGGAATCGAACCCAGGTCCTCCGTACGCTAGGCCGACGCTCTACCGCTGAGTCATGGCAGTTTTGATTTGGTGTTTTATTTCTTTCACTGTGCCTGGTCTTGTAAATACCATGTGATACCCCGCTTTTCTCGCTTAACGTTGTATATCATGCTCCTTGTTTCCCGAGTCTGTGGGAGCCTCGAGAGAATGAGAACCACATTTTGGAGAGGGCTTCAGAAAAGAGCCAGACTGGACGGTCACTTTGACTTGGTTCATCTTCTTCCCATCAGTGGACCCCAGGCCCCCATTCCTGTCGCCACGAACTTGGATAAGCAGCTTGGGCCAGGGAAGCCTGATTGTCAGGGCCTAGGAGGCCACCCCAGCCGAGATGGGGACATTCAAGACTTACGGGGCCCAGCTGTGATTCAGACTCCCATAGCAAGGGGCTCTAACTGACCCCAGGTGGGCAAGGCTGCATGCAGCAAGGTCTTGGACCTTAGCCTTATCTGGGGCCTTTGCCCAGTTGTCTTCAGACTCAAAAGACCCCTCGTTGGTCCTGTGACCCATCTTCTGCGCCTTCTCTCTGTTCTAGAAACCAGCTCCTGCTGCCCAGGGCTCCTCGGCCGGTCCCTGGGGGCGTGTGGGCCTGGCACCGGCATAGTCTCTCCTTAGCTGTTAGGCCTTATCTTCTCCCTCATTCCTGATCAGTTCGACGGTAACACATCTAAGCCCTGTGTGAAGCAGGCCTTGGAGAATCACAGTTGCCAGGGACGGTCTGGCATATAAAAGGCTTCCAAGGCTAGGGGTGGAGGTGGGGTGAGGAAATAGCCAAAGAGACGAGAGAATGCAGGTCCCTCTTCCCGAGCAGCAGCTGGATTTAGTGAGTGGAAAACCGCAGAATGCCCCTGTCCTTGGGAGTAATATCCTTGGCAGAGGGGTGCCTGCAGGGACACCGGACACCAGGCCTCATCGGCCATCACCTGCGACCACCACTGTGCACCCTCTGAAGTGAAAAGATGTGGAGGGATGTTGTGAGCCTGCAGCCAACGGCCCTGTAAATTATATTCTCTGAACAGGTTTATTCATTTATAAAATATTTAAGACCCATTTCGCTTTACCTGTAGCAAGGAGGCAGTCAGGTTGGGGCTGAGATTGATGTTCCGGATGTGATTTATTTATCTGGATTTGCTCTTCTGGGCTGGGTGCTGCCTGCCCTGGGGAATATAACCAGGTGGCAAGATGCGTATGTGCGTGTTTTCTGGGCTTCTGGCCTGAGTGTGCAGCACGTGTCTGTGGCTGTTTTGGGGACAGGGTCTGTATCTGGAAGGGGTGATGGTTCTTGCATGGTGACTGCCTCCAGGCACATGGATGAGTCAGCGTTGGACTGCTGAATATGTGCCTGTGTGTGTGATCTCTGTGTGTAGAGGGAACGTCTGTGTTTGCAGCTGGCACCAAGGTAGTATGAGTGCGTACGCGTCTGGGTTGGGAAGGTGAGCTGAGGGGGTGGGTTTGTCTGAGCATCTCCTGGGTGCTCACGTGTGGGGCGGCATCCCCAAGGAGGGGGCTGTGCTCCTCTCTGTGTGTGACTGTGTGTGTCACCGTTTGTGGGCGGGGGACCGTGGTGTCTGCCTGTGGGGTGTTCATACGTCCTGTGGTGTGAGGTCTGTCCCTCTGGGCGTGTGGAGGGTGATGTAGGACTCTTCCCACCCACGCTGTTGGGAGTAGAGGCCGTGGCCACTGGCTGAGCTGTGTCTGCCCCCCCTCCATGCCCTACCCCGGCCTGAGGCACTAAGAGGAGATCAGTGTCTGGCAAACCTGGGTTCTGTGACTCTGGGCCTCAGGCTCCAGGAGGGGCTGACTTTGGGGGTTGACAGCTCACTGCCAGTCTCTGACCTTCTTCCAGCACAACTGGACCTTCCCTGCCCTGTGGCTCAAAGACCAGAGGGAGCTCAGGGGGCAGGTTCAGGCCCACATTGCACAGATGGGGAAAGTGAGGTCCAGAGGGCACACCTTCTGTTAGTGGCCAAGCCAGAACCCCTCTGCAGAGCATGGCTCTCGGCTCTAGTCCTCTGCTCGGGGGCAGTGCCTCCCTGGGCCTCAGTTTCCTTTTCTGTTACATGGTGGCGGGTTTCCAGGTCCCTGTGCTCTTTGGGTACAGAGCCTCAGCACTGGAATGGTGAAGGCGAGAGGAGGCAGGGGCTTGCCAAGGGTCACTGAGCCGAGTCCAGCCAGGGGGCAGGCAACCGGAGTGAGGAATGATGGGAAGACTCCCTGCCTCTGGGCCCTGAGTCCCAGGAGTCGAGTCTCCGCTCCGGGGCGACTCTGTGCTTGGGGACACGGTCTCTGCCCCCTTCCCCAGCTGTAGCCTTTGGCCCAGATGGGACCCAGTGGCCCAGAAAGTGGCCGGCATTTGGTTTTCCTCAGCCTTGTGACAAGCCCCCCCTCACCCCCCCGTAGCAGCTAATGCATCTGTCACTACTTTCCTAATGAGGCTGCTGAGGGCCCCTCTGGGACAGATACCTTTGCAGGCCAGCTAGCAACTAAGGGGGTGGGCCGTCTCCGGGCCAGGGTGGGAAGAGGGGGCCGAGGCCCTGTCCTGCCTGTGAGCACCCAGCCAGCTCCGCCCTTGGGGGTCCCCAGGCTCCGGGGAGCCAGCTGTGTGAGGGCAGGGGGCGTGCCAGAGGGGTGCGGGAGGCAGGAATGCTCACATCAGCCTTCATTTTTCTTGGGCACTGTGACTGTTTGTAGTAATAATGCTTCATCTGGTCGACACATATGTGTGCAGGCCTGCCGTGCGGGGACTGAGATCAGCTCCGATCTGGGTGTTCATAATCCCTGCCCTTGGGGAGGTGTGGCCAAGGGGGAAAGACGGTAACCAAATAATCAAGTTATTTGTGTCATTACACATTCCTGTGTGGAAACGCACGTTTATCACAAGCCAGGACAGGCATGCGGAACACATGCAGAGCTTCCCTCCCGGAGAGAGCAAGCCCTGGGCCTCGGCGGCGGCTGCGGCTGCGGCTGGGGGGGCCCCGGGGCGCCTGAAAGGCTCGGGTGAGCACTCACTCCAATAAGTCAGAAGACCTAGATTGTTGCTGCCGCGGCCGCAGGCCACTGCCCACCTCCTCGGGGCTCCTCGGAGGCCAGAAGTCTCTCCCTTGCTCCGTCCTCTCCGATTAGAACTCGGGCAGAGCCCATGTCTGCTCTCCCAGGCGCCTTGCCCGCCCTGCCAGGGCCCTGCAGACATCTGTCGGCAACAACCTAGACTCCGGAGTGCCCGAGGCACTGCCCCAGGGGACCCTGGGAGCCACGGAACAGCACAGCTCCTGCCTCGGGCTCCCCTGCCAGGTTGTCTTAGCCCTTTGCGCTCACCGAGCCACGGTCGGGTCGGGCACAAGGAAGCCGGAAAGAGCTGAAGGCGGAAGAGCCGCCCCGCCCACCCGGCCACAGGGTCAGAGAGGGAGGGACGCCCGTCTGCTCACTTGCTGGACGGGCGTTTATTGAACAGCTATTAATTGCCAGGCACTGTGTGCCACGTGTGAGATCGGGGTGGCAACTGTGGGAGCATCTTCCTGCCACATCCCACCCACAGACTCAGTTTGAGCCCCACCCTGTGTTTGGAGGGTGGGGAGGAATCGGATCAGTTGGCAGTGAACAGTCCTTGGGCCATGTCACCCCCGTGTCCAGCTCACCTTCCCTCGAGGCTGTGCCCGGAGGTGCTGATGACAGTTTCATCCAGTTAGGATGGCCCGGCTCCACCTGGCCAAAGTCCCGCCCCTCCCTGGGCACCCCCCAAGCCCCCGCCCTCCCACCGCCTTCCCCAGCCGTGTCTTGTAGTGGTGTGGCTATGAGCCCAGCTTCGGGAGACAGGCTGCCCGGGGTCAAACCCTCCCCTCGGCTTTTTACCAGCCATGAGACCTTGCGGTAAATCAGGGCCCCTTCCAAGCCTCAGTGTTCTCTTCTGTACATGGGGAGCACAGCCTGACCGGTGGTGGCGCAGTGCTAGATAAAGCATCAAACCGGAACACTGAGGTCACTGGTTCGAAACCCCTGCACATATGGGAGTTGATGCTTCCTGCTCTTCCCCCTTCTCTCTCTCTCCCTCTCTCTCTCTAAAAATGAATAAATAAAATCTAAAAATAAGATAAAATAAATTAAGTACCCACTGGCTCTTGGAGTTGCTGCAGGGATCCCTAAGTGAGTTTTTAAGTGCTTACAACTGACTTGAGTTGGCTGCTACTACTGTATGAAAGAACCGCCTGCAGACTGGGACCTGGGTTCTAACTCCCTCGTGGGGGGACCCTGTGTGTCCCCCAAGGCCCTTCCAGGTCTCAGCTGTCACAGTGGTATCTCTGGGAGAGACACCTGCCCCTCTCTTTTGGACTGCCTCCCTCACCCTCCAAAGACCTGGGCTGAGATGCCCAGGGGCCGGGTCTGAGCCCACACCTCCGTGCCAGGCTGGCCAGCCCAAGCAGACAGCGAGCTAGAGGCCAGCCCCACCCCTTCCTGCCGTCGCTGTCTTTCTTATGCTAATGAACGCATTAATACTTCCTGGCGAAGGGCTGGTTGAATCGCACCCAAGTCCCCTGGAGGGGCTGGGTCTTGGAAGGCCGGGCTCCCTCTGGCCATAGCCCCAGCCCCTCTCTTCTGAGCACAGAGCTAGGTGGGGAGTGGCTGGTGGGCAGGGGCTGTTTGTTTAATTTATCGCCCTACCTCGTGGAGCTCTACAGCACCCAGCCGCTGCCCTCTGGCCTCTCGGCACTGGGCGTTCCCTGGCTTGGCCTTCAAGGCCCTTTGGGACCAGCTGTTGCCCACTGACCCGGTGCCACCCTGTTCTGCAACCAACCGTAGTCAAGTGGTCACGCCGTGTGTGCCAGGTGTCTTGGTAGGGCATCCCACGTGACCTCCGAGAGGTTCCCGGAAACCTCTCTTTCTGCCTTCACCTCCCTTACTTGTCAGAAGCTGTTCCCACTGCCCGGAAGGGAACGAGGGTCCCTCTCCCTCTCTCACCATTGAGAACCCACCCCTGCTTCTTCAGAGGGAGCCTCTGTCCTGAGCTCTGCTTGGTTCCTGGGTCGGTCTCAGCCACACAGGGTGAGGGGTGTGCCCTGTGCCCGAGACCTACCGTTCCTCGAGGACTGTCTGGTCTGACTGCCCCCCTCTCTGCGTCCCTGGGGAAGGCACGTGGGGTTTGCTCTGGGCGCTCTGCACAGACTGGGGGTCGGGGGAGCTGGGGGGCGTGAGGGGAACCCCGGGAAAGCCTGGAGACTTAGCGGGTGTTCTCCGTGGGCCCCGCCTGTGCTCCCACAGCCACCACCCCGAGGGCCCAAGGGGCTTGGGTGCCCTCTTTCTCTCCCTCAGTGTCTCCCTGCTGTCCTCTTTCTGCAGAGGGAAGGAGAAAGGGAAGAGGAAGTAAGTGCACCTCCCTGGAGTTCCTCTAGAGGGCCCTCTTCTCCTTTCCCTGCATCGTCCCCTCTGTGCCATCGCCGAGACAGGACCGTAAGACGAAACACGATGTCTGTCCCAAGACCACTGGCCCTGCCCTGGGTTAGGCAGTGCCAGGGCACAGGAGTCAGACTGGGGCTCTGCCCTTGGTCCGAGGGCTCCCGTCTGGACAAGGGAGCCTCAGAAAGGAACGCTTGTACTCTCATCCGGTGGTTTCCAGCCACCGGTCTGCAGACCAGGGCTCTTCTGTCTGCCAGAAATTTCTGTGCTGGTCCGCGAAAGGGTTAACCACCCTGATGTCATAGGAAGGATACGGAGTCTATAATCATTGGGTCTGTCATCTTCCTACACCATCAGGGTGGTTAACTCTTTCGCAGCCCGGTGCACATTTCTGGCTGACGGTGGTCGAGAGCCGGAATGTGAAAAAGGACAGGTTTAAAGGAAGCGGAGAAACTGTCTTTGAGCCCAGACTGGGACGGTTGGCAGAGGCCGCTAAGCTCAGCCTGGAAGAAGGGTAGACGTGAACTAATCAGAGGAACTGGGCACAGCGTTCCAGGTAGGGGGGCAGTCGGAGCCAAGGCCTGGGGCACAGCATGGCCTGAGGTCGTAGGGGTGGAAGCGAGGGGCAGCCACAGACAAGCTGAGCTCACCAGAGGCCGGTGTGGCCTGGAGAGGTGGGCAGAGACCCCACCGCCACCCACCACCCTCCAGTGGCCCCCTGCTGCCCTCGATGACAGACGTGCGCCTCCCATGGCAACTCAGCACGCAGCCGAGCCTCAGCCTGGTTCCTCTCCAGCAGTCCAGCGTCAGATGTTCATTGTGGGCTGACTCTGTGTGTGTGTGTGTGTGTGTGTGTGTGTGTAGGGGGAAGTTCGCGATGACCCGTGTGGGCGCAGTGTCACTGGGGCTCGCTGGGTGGGGCCTCTTCTGGTTTTCTGGGGTCCCACATGTCTGGCCTTCAAACCAGAACTAGACAAGCTCCATCCCCATCTGGAGACGCCCTTGCAAACAAGATCGAGGTAGAGGGCAGGCAGGCTGTCGAGGACGTCAGGTGGCGTCCCAGCCGAGTGGACAGTTCTTCCTGATGAACGAGGTGGTGGGACCTGGAGGGGGGGGTCTCTACCAGCATGCCTTGGGGCTCTGCCCTTGCCCAGTGCAGGCAAGGGATGAGGGTGAGCGGCTGCCGCGTGCCAAGCTCTGCGTGAGGCTCCTGGTGCTGGGTAACTGCTCACCCCTCATGGGGTGAATTCAGCACTGTCTCATTCTGCAGATGGAGACACTGAGGCTCGTGGGAGGCCTGCAGTGCACCCTGAGTCACTCGGCTGGGAAGTGGCAGAGCTGGGCCTCGAAGGCAGGTTTCTGAGACGTCAAAGCCAGTGTTCGTCACTGCAGGGCTGTGCTGCATCCGTAGTGCCTGTTACGTTTCTCTTAGACTCCAGGCTTGGGGGGGGAGGGTGGCCATGCCCATTTCAGTGCCGTGTGTGTGTGTGTGTGTGTGTGTGTGTGTGTCCCTCTCTCTTGTGGTGGTTGGCACGGTGCTTTGCCTGTAGTAGATGTTCAATAAATGCTTGCAGCCCAGATGATTGGGATGGTGACCTATGCAGAGGGCTCCTCACTTTGCTTTTCTGCCTCCACCTGCAGAGCTGTGGGGAAGGGGCACAGACTAAGGGTTAGGAGACTGGAGATTCCAGGCTCTGGATAAAGAGTGGGCTCCGAGCAGGCTATTCAGGATGATGACCCTGGGAGACTGGACTGATAGGGCTGGCCAAACTGAGTCAGGGCTACTGCTTGGGGAATGGATTCTTTTCTTTTCTTTTCTTTTCGCCAGAGGGGCAGGGGACAGGCAGGGACAGACAGACAGGAAGGGAGAGAGATGAAAAGCACCAACTTGTTGTTGCATCACTTCAGTTGTTCATTGATTGCTTTCTCATACGTGCCTTGACTGGGGTGGGGGTCGGCTTCAGCTGAGCCCAGAGATCCCTTGCTCAAACCAGAGACCTTGGGCTCAAGCCACTGACTTTGGGCTTCAAGTCACCAAACATCGGGTCATGTCTATGATCCCATGCTCAAACTGGTGACCTCGGGGTTTTGAACCTGGGCCCTCAGCATCCTGGGTCGATGCTCTATCCACTGTGCCACCACCTGGTCAGGCAGGGGATGGATTCTGACGGAACAGGGGTTTGGATGCAGCGAGAGCTGTTTCTGACCAAGCTCCTAGGCTTGGGACTTCTGGGAGGACCCTCGTGAGAGAAGTGCGTTCTTTGGTGGCCAGGGTCCTTTCTGGTGTGGGTGTCCCCTGTAGTGCCAGAGGTTGATGGGAGGAGAGGGGTGGTGGGCAAAAAACCCCCAAACCAGTAACGAGCCAAAGCTGCAGTGCTTGCTGAGCAGCTTCTGTGTGTCAGGTACTAGGTACGCCATCTGTGCCCTTAACCCCATTTTACAGATGAGGAAACTGAGGCTTCGAGCCGTTAAGGTCGAGCTTGGATCTGACTCCACGTGTGTCTGTTTCGGCTCCGCTGACCTCTTTTTTTTTTGTATTTTTCTGAAGCTGGAAACGGGGAGAGACAGTCAGACAGACTCCCGCATGCACCTGACCAGGATCCACCCGGCACGCCCACCAGGGGGCGATGCTCTGCCCCTCCGGGGCGTCGCTCTGCCGCGACCAGACCAGAGCCACTCTAGCGCCTGGGGCAGAGGCCAAGGAGCCATCCCCAGCGCCCGGGCCATCTTTGCTCCAATGGAGCCTTGGCTGCGGGAGGGGAAGAGAGAGACAGAGAGGAAGGAGAGGGGGAGGGGTGGAGAAGCAGATGGGCACTTCTCCTATGTGCCCTGGCCGGGAATCGAACCTGGGTCCCCCGCATGCTGGGCCGACGCTCTACCGCTGAGCCAACCGGCCAGGGCCATCCGCTGACTTCTTTTGTGTCATGCCAATCTCCACTGACCCCCACGTGGCTTCTCTGAAGGCCCAGGGTCTTGTTTTCAGACCTCCTAGATATGGAACCGTAGAGGAGAGACATACTTCCCTCTGGGGCAGTTCCTAAGAGCCTGGAGGTGGCAGGTGCTGGCTGCGCTACCCAGCTCTTTTCAGAGGGCAGCCCAGGCAGTGGGGACCACAGGTTTGCTGAGCCAGGAACTGGGGACACTTCTTCCATGGACCTGCCTGCCAGGAAGGTGGAGCACACACGACCGGCATCACTGCCGAGGGGCCGAGGGGCCGTGCTGAGGCCGAGCGTGTCCCCAGGCCACCCAGTGCCGGGGAGGCCCTGGGGGACATGCAGGCTGTGACGGACTGACACTTGTGACCTCCCTTCAGTCCTGCCCGGCCCACTGGGTGACCTCGCCCAGGCTGCTGCTCCCTCTGAGTCTCCGTTTCTCTCTTTGTAACGTCTGGACTGGTCTCGTCACCTCCAGGGGCTCTAGCACCGGCGATGGCTGGTACTGTGCGGAGGCTCTTTGGGCTTCCGCTGTCTCATCTGGAGAACGGGCGTCTTGGTAGTGCTGGCCTCAGGATAACGCCGGGAATATTAAGTGAAACTCCACTCCGAGTCTAGAGCCCAGGAGGTCCTCTGTAAGTGGCCTCTGTCACTTATGTTTTTTTGTTTGTTTGTTTTTGTTTTTACATTTTTTTTTTCTCACTTTTCTGAAGCTGGAAACGGGGAGAGACAGTCAGATAGACTCCCGCATGCGCCCGACCGGGATCCACCCGGCATGCCCACCAGGGGGCGATGCTCTGCCCATCTGGGACAGTCGCTCTGTTGCAACCAGAGCCATTCTAGCGCCTGAAGCAGAGGCCACAGAGCCATCCTCAGCGCCCAGGCAAACTTTGCTCCAATGGAGCCTTGGCCGCAGGAGGAGAAGAGAGAGACAGAGAGGAAGGAGAGGGGGAGGGGTGGAGAAGCAGATGGGCGCTTCTCCTGTGTGCCCTGGCCGGGAATCAAACCCGGGACTCCTGCACGCCAGGCCGACGCTCTACCACTGAGCCAACTGGCCAGGGCCTTGTGTTGTTTTTGGTGTTATTAGAGGTGCCCTTAGAACTTTGGGCTGAAATTCCCAGTGCCTCATCTTCCCAAGCCCGTGCCTGGCAGGACTGTGCTTCCTGCATCCTGTGGCAGGTGGGGCCGTGTGCCCACTTCCGGCCAGTGAGATTTGTGTCTCTCCCAGGTGGGGCATTTCTCTGCCAGGAGATGCCAGGCTCTTTCCTCCCAGAGCAGCCCTTCCAGGTGTGAGTGCTCGGTGGGCGGGGCCGCCCTGCCCCCTGGCGCTGGCTGTGGGGCCTGAGCCTGAAACAAACCGTTGTTGTGCGAGGCCCTTGAGATTTGAGGGTTTGTTCCAACAACAAAGCCCATGCAGACCGATGCGTCCTGACTGTCAGAGACCATCATTCTTCTCCAAGTGTGACCCCCCCCCTCAGGGGTCCGTCCAGGAGAACAATGAGCTAGCTATAGAGGAGACCTGGGGAAAAAAAACCAGAACTGGATTGTTGACCGATTTCTAGACTTGTTCCACTCGGAGGCTCACTCATTCCTTGACCTTCTCACAAATTTGTTTACATCATGCATTCACTCGGCAAACGTCTCTTAAAGCGGCTGTGTTACAGGCCCCCCAGGGAGCTTACAGGACACGGGGGGGAGCTGGGCCTGGCTCTGCAGAGGGGCAGGACACGGCCCAGGGGAGGTAGGGGTCTGGATGCCCTTGCGTGGGCTCAGAGCTGGGGGATGCGGAGAGGGCGGGGTGGGCATTGGCCTTGCAGAGCCCGGCAGAGAGGAGGAATGGCGTTCAGGGCAGGGGTCCTGCTTGAGCAACAGCTGAGAAGCAGCAGAGACCTGGGCAGTTGGGTCTGGGCCGCAGAGAGGGGGCTGGGGTGGAGGGAAACTGGCCTCTCGCCCAGTGCGTGGGGCAGAAAGATGAGGATGAATGGTAGGTAGGTAGGAGGGAGGGAGGGAGGGAGGGAGCCCAGACTGCAGGCTGGGCCGAGGACCCAAGCGGGCAGAGACCTAACAGGGTCTAAAGCAGAAGCAGGGGCACAGGAAGAGCTCAGGGCTGGGTGGCCGGTGGGTGTGGGCAGCATCGCAGCCTAGGGCGGCAGCGGGCGGCGTGAGGACTCCCTGCACAGTGACGGGGACACTTCGGGGAATCCATGCAGAGTGGGTGCCCGAGTGACGTTTAGGGGAGGCGTCCGGCGTGCGGGCTGGTTCGTGGACTGAGTGTTCATGGAATGAACATGGAAGGAAAATCAGATCTACCCTTCCTTCCGAGAGCAAATCACGGATGTGGGGGCCAGAGCCTACGCCGGGGGTGGGGTGGGGGGTGGCCCCTGTCTCTCCCTTGTGCCTTCTCAGGAAAAACAATAATAATAATTGAGACTCCGGCAGGGGGAACCTTTTTTTGAAAATGATTTCACCATTCAAAGGGAGGCTTTCCCGTCTTGAATAACAGCATGTTTTACTCGTTCCCCACGTTTACCGAGCCCCTACTATGTGCCAGGGCTGTTCTAAGCGCACATCAGTGAACAAAGCAGAGGTCTCTGCCCTGCTGGAGCTTCTGCTCTGGTGGGAGCCCGTACGACAGAGGGGAGCAGAAGGTGGCAAATGCAACGAGGAAGGAAAATACAGCAGGAAGAAGCTCAGGAGCAGGGCAGGTGTTTGCAATGTTAAACTGGGGAGTCAGGACAGCCTCACTTAGCGGGTAACCTGTGAGCCGGAGACCTGAGGGAGGGAGGGGGGCCGTGTGGATGCCCGGGGGAAGGGCACCGCAGGCAGAGGGAATGGCTGTGCAAAGGCCCCGAGGCAGAAACATGTTTCACGTGTTGCATATATATAGCAAAGGGGCCAGTGTGACCAGAGCAGAGTCAGAGAGAGCGTTCATGAGAGGCCTTCAGGCTGTGGACAGGACTTCAGCTTTCATTCTGAGGGAGGTAGAGGCCATTCGAGCCATGCCCGGAGCTAATTTAGGAGCTCACAGGCTCCTTGGGGATTTGGGGGGGGGGGTCCAACAGAACATGGAGATACCCCAGGAGAAGGTTCCTGGGGTCCTCAGTCTCTGCAGCCTGACCTGGACCTCAGAGGCCACAGCCATATGGGCCAAGCTCACCCCACCCCCCGAAGTGGAGGAGTGGGTACCCTGACCTCTCAGGCCTTCACGGGGCCATCCTGTCACCCTGCCTCTTCTGCTCCTGCCCTTCCTTATACCCACCCTCCTCTCTGTTTCCTTCTGCTGCCCACCGGCCTCCCTCGGAGGCCCCCTCAGCCTGTGGGTGCTCTCTGCCTGTCGCTGGCCCGGAGGTGGCCGCGGGGGTGGAGCTGGCCCCTTGCCCTTGATGGACTCTGGGGAGCTCAAGCCTCCGGTTTCGCTGACAGCACACGTCCCCGGCAGCATAGGCTGAATGAACGAGGAACTGGCCCTCCCCTCCTGCTCTTCCCCTGGGACTGCTCTCGAAGGTGAAACTGCAGGGGGGGGGGGCGGGGAGGACCAGGCGAGCCCCACCCCCACACAGAAGGGTGGAACCTCAGTGTCTCTGAGGCAGGATCTGGATTTGGTGGGTGAATGAGTCACTGTCCCTCACACCTCCTTGCACAGCTGCTGTGACGTCCCCCTCGTCACAGTGGAGACTCAGCGTGTCCCTCGTCACAGTGGAGACTCAGGGACTCTCTGTGTCTGTCCCCCCTGCCCCACCCCACCCTGTCCCTGTCCCTCCCCGGCAGCGAGTCCCTCGTCACAGTGGAGACTCAGGGACTCTCTGTGTCTGTCCCCCCACCCCACCCCACCCTGTCCCTGTCCCTCCCTCGCAGCGTGTCCCTCGTCAGAGTGGAGACTCAGCGTGTCCCTCGTCACAGTGGAGACTCAGGGACTCTCTGTGTCTGTCCCCCCACCCTACCCCACCCTGTACCTGTCCCTCCCCGGCAGCCCTCTCTTGCCCACACTCCCCTCTGAGTAGCGAGGGGCTCCAGACCAGGTGAGGGGCACAGTCTGGAGACCAGGCCCCTGTCCTGTCCTGGGCTGGGTGCCAGTGAATGGATGAGCCGTTCTGTCTCTGTACTCAGCAGCGTTAAGTCCACGTGGGAACAGCCGGGACATTCTAGCTTTGTAACCAGATGGGAGGTGGCGTTGGACCCGGCACTGGGGTGGGGGTGGGGCCCTGCTGCTTTGACTCTGGGGGCAAAGGGAACGCTTTATCTTCCAGTTCTCTGTGGGCCTTCCCTGCCATCGGGTGTGGAGTGGGCCAGAGCCCTCCATTTTCCAGGGGATAAGACCGAGTCCCAGTGAGCAAAAGGGGCTTACATCAAAAGAGGAGCCTAGCCTGACCAGGCGGTGGCGCAGTGGATAGAGCGTCAGACTAGGATACGAAAGACCCAGGTTTGAGATCCCGAGGTCGCCAGCTTGAGCATGGGCTCATCTGGTTTGAGCAAAAGCTCAACAGCTTGAGCCCAAGGTTGCTGGCTTGAGCACGGGGTCACTCGGTCTGCTGAAGGCCCTGTCTGGCTGTCCCTGTCTATCCCTCTCTCTGACTCTCTCTCTGTCTCTATTTAAAAAAAAAAAAGAGGAGGCTACAGTGGACAGCGGGGTGTCTCCCCCACCAGCCACTCAGGGGAGCAGCCTGGAACCAGCGCCCCAGAACCGCAGTGGCCACTGGAGGGAGGGCCTGCTGTGTGCCAGCCCCTGGCTGTCCCGGGAGGAGGAGAGTCCGTCGGTCTCAGGGGAGGAGGCGGCGCTGGGCCCTGTGGGGCGGTTCGGGGTGTGACCCTCTCCGTCTCCCTCCGTTTTGGTCTCCCCCACACTCAGAAACCCTCCTCCTGGCCCCTGGGTGCCCGTTGCCCTGACGTCCTTCTCATCACCCACCCCTCCGGGGGCCCTGCCCACCTTCTGGCCTTCAGCTCTAGTGACCACTGTGCCCCAGTGCCTGTCGGCGGACTCTCCCTGCAGCTGCCCCAACACGCAGGTCGCTGTGGGGCGCTCCAGTCCCGGCCGGGAGCGGCTGGCAGGCTCCCCTTGGCTGCCTTCCCAAGGGCTCCTTCCTGCACAGCCCCGGGTCTGCCCTCTCCACCCCCACGCCCTTCCAGGCCCCTGGCCTCGCTGTGGCCCTGAGCGGCCTCCTCTGGCTTCGTGATGGCCTCCAGGCCTGATCTGGAGCCCGTTGGGCCTTGGGAAGGTAGGGCCCCTCCCTGGGTGAACCCTAATAGCAGGTCCTAATAAAGGGATAGGTGTGAGGGCATCTGTGTGGGCAGAGGGCCTGGGCTTTGCTCGGAGTCTTAGGGGGCCCACAGGGCCCGGAGCGTGCTTCGAATCTTGAGTCCCCTCCCCACGGCCCTCCCACGGGGCAGTGCAGCTCCCGGGCTGGGAAAGCTGTCTGTCATGGGGCCAGGGAGAAGGGGACCGGGGCGGGCAGTTCCCAGAGCTAGGATTTCAGGAGGAAGTCCTCTCGTACGGACATTCATTCCTAGATGCCAGCCCGCGACGGCAGCTCAGTCACGCACACACACGCACGTACACGCTCAGACACGCCCACGTGCCCCTGCCGCTCGCGGTCACATTCATGGACACTCGCACCCCGTTCTCACGCCCTTCCACTGCCAGCTGGGCCTTGGCCACACAAGAACATACACACTCGTCTCAAGGCCCCGAGGACGCGGGGCACGCAGAGACACACGTGCACAGGTGCCTACGTGGGCTGTGGCGCACACCCACCAGTCCAGAGGTGGCGGTCCCAGCCACGGTGACTCAGAAGCCAGCTCTTCAAGGAGGAAGAGCCGCTGACTCCTGGGAAACCTGTCCCGGGAACATACGCATGGATGCACACAGCACACACGCATGCACACAGCACACACGCGTTCACACACGCATGCACACAGCACACACGCGTGCACACAGCACACACGCATGCACACAGCACACACGCGTGCACACAGCACACACACATGCACACACACATGCACACAGCACACACGCGTGCACACGGCACACCCACAGCCGGAGGCTCGCCCCCACTGCTGGGGAAGAGATCTCGGCTCCTCTTCTCGGTGGGGTCTCATCCCCCAGAACTCCGCGCAGAGGCTGTCTCACAGCCTGGACCCTGGCTCTTGAGGGCTCCTTGCCCCCTGGGAAATGCTGGCACAGGCCGCCCTCAGGACAGGCCCCCGTGGCCGTGTGGGGGCTGGTGGCAGGCGGCTGGCCGTGCCCCTGTGATCGGCATAAGGTGTTCTCCCTGTACTCGGGCCCCTTGCCCAGCTCAGATGTACCCCGTCTCCAGTGCCACCACGGCCATGCTCCCTCCAGTGTCACAGAGAGACTGAGACAAGGAGGTGGGCAGAGGCCGCTCCAAGGACATCCGGGCACATCTTCCCCCCCATTCCCTGCCTCGTTTGAGACTGGCAGTCCCCTCAGAAATTCGTCTGTTTTTGTTTTCTTTTTACGTGAGAGAAAGAGACAGGAAGGGAGAGCGATGAGAAGCATCAACTCGTAGTGGCAGCACTGTAGTTGTTTGTTGATTGCTTCTCATACGTGCCTTGACCAAGGGGTCCCAGCCGAGCCAGTGACCCCTTGCTCAAGCCGGCGACCTTGGGGTTTCGAGCCTGGGTCCTCCGCGTCCCAGGTTGATGCTCGACCCCCTGTGCCACCGCCTGGTCAGGCAGAAACTCATGCCTCTTGCAGGTGAAGGCCTTCAGAGTTATTTTCTCTGGAGGGCCAGACAGGTCAAGGGTCTTGTTCAAGGTCATGCAGCAGGTCCATGGCACAGATCGGCCGGACACCCCAGAGCTCTGCTGGTGGGGCTCCCTGCGTGTACGTGGGAGGGGCCCTGAGGGGTAGCAGGCGGGAGGGAGGAGGCAGGGCCAGGTTAGCTCTCAGCCTCCCCTTTCCCCTCTCCGCTCCCTCTTCGCCTCCCCTGGGTTTGTTTGGAGAATGACTCACAGGAATGCAGCAAAATCCTGATGGATCGGAAGGCAGGGCCGGAGAAGTACCAGAGACCATCCAGAATGGGGGGGGAGCAGAACAGGGCTGGGGGGGGCAGCGGGCAGATTTGGGAGCCCTGTGTGTAGATGGGGAGACCGAGGCCCTAGGAGAATGCTGCCCACCCTGGGCCCTCCTTCACCAGCGTGAATGTGCGTGCACACAGACACACACACACACACACAGACACACACAGACAGACACACACACACAGACACACACAGACAGACACACACACACACAGACACACAGACACACACACACACAGACACACACACACAGAGACACACACACACACAGACACAGACAGACACACACACACAGACACACACACACAGACACACACACAGACAGACACACACACACAGACACACACAGACACACACACACAGAGACACACACACACACACAGACACAGACAGACACAGACAGACACACACACACAGACACACAGACACACACACACACAGACACACACAGACACACACACAGACACACACAGACACACACACACAGACACACACACAGACACACACACACAGACACACACACACAGAGACACACACACAGACACACACACACAGACACACACACACAGAGACACACACACACACACAGACACAGACAGACAGACACAGACACACACACACAGACACACACACAGACACACACACAGACAGACACACACACAGACACACACACACACACACACACACACAGACACAGACAGACAGACACAGACAGACACAGACACACACACAGACACACACACAGACAGACACACACACACACAGACACACACACACAGACACACACACAGATACAGACACACACACACAGACATACAGACACAGACACACACACACAGACACAGACACACACACAGAGACACACACACAGACATACAGACACACACACACACAGACACACAGACATACAGACACAGGCACACACACAGACACACACAGACATACAGACACACACACAGACAGACACACAGAGACACACAGACACACACACAGACACAGACACACACACACAGACATACAGACACACACACAGACAGACACACACAGACACACACACAGACATACAGACACACACACAGACACACACACAGACACACACACAGACACAGACACACACACACAGACATACAGACACACACACAGACACACAGACACACACACACAGACAGACACACACACACAGACATACAGACACACACACAGACACACACAGACACACACACAGACACAGACACACACACACAGACATACAGACACACACACAGACACACAGACACACACGCCCGGCTGCAGCAGCATGCCAGGACTCCAGCCCTTCTGCCTTCTCTCTGGACCTGTATCCTCAGCTTTCTAAACCCCTGTGCCCCTGTGCACTGGGGACCGGCTGGTGGTTCACAGTGTGTGTGACACTGAGGTGACTCACAGGGACCCTTCCAGGTTGTATGTGTTATCCCTGAATTCCTCGTGGCCCTCAGGGTAGGTGCTATTCACTCAGTCCTTGAACAAGGCTTCCCCAGGGCCTCCTGTGGCCAGGGTGGAAAGGGGTGGGGAGTGGGGGCCGTCACAGCCCTGCCCCCCCCCCAGCTCTCCGGACAGGCCCTGGAAGGGCAGTGAGGCAGAGTCTCTCAGAAGACACAAGGATGGAGCTTAGACCAGGCCAGGCCAGGTGGGCTCAGCCAGGGAGCCTTGCAGGGGAGGACTCGTCTGTCCTGGGGGGGACGCCGTCCTGGGTGCCACCTCTGAGGAACAGCCAGACGTTCGCCGGCTTGGGTCTCACAGCCTCCTGCCTGTGGAGAGCCCGCCTGGCAGAGGCAGCCCCGGGCCCCAGAGCCAGGACCCCCGTGCCCCCAAGGCCCAGCCTCTCCGAGCTGCTGAGGGCTGCCCTGCGGGTGGGTGCTCAGCCCTGGACGATCAGACCTGTGTTTTCCAGAGACGGAGGAATTTGGGTTTCCCTGTGCCCTCTCCCAGCTCAGCGAACAAAAGGCACAGTGTGGCTGAAACGGCACATGTCCGCCGGCACAGGGCCGCCCGTTCATAATGCGTGTTCTGTGCGCGCTGGGGTTCCGTGTCTGCCCTTGTACGTTGTTTACACTCTCGGGGACAGCGCGGATATTCACTGAGCTGGAACCTGGGGCTGGGTGTGAGCAAGACATCAAGTGACCGGCTGCCTTTTTAGTGGGGGTGGGGCGGGGACCAGGGAGTGGACAGGGAGTTATGTCAGGTGATAAGTGTTAGGGAGAAGAAGAAGGCGGGGCTACAGGACAGAGGGCTGGGGACGCTAAGCCCACACGACTGGACACGCAGAAGTGTGCCCGGGAGGAAGGAGCGGCCAGCGCAGCCGGGCCCTGCTGCGCGCCGTGTGCGAAAAGCCGTGAGGGTCCAGCATGGCCATCGTGGTCACTGCCGCAAAGGAGCCACGGGGAGGGGGGTGGGGGGACGTGAGGTCAAAGGCAGCAGGGGTCAGGTGGCACGGGGAATGGCCGGTCCTGGGGTAGGTTTGGTTTGACTCTTGTGTGAGGGGGGAGCCCCGGAGGGTTCTGAGGGAGGGAGGGAGGGAGGGATGAGGTCCTCGGGGGTTTAGGGGGCTCCCTCGGGCTGCAGGAGGGCCGAAGGGGGTGGGGGGTGGGCGCAGGGAGGCCAGGGGTGACAGCACTGGTCCACCACCAAGACAGGCAGATGGCTGAGTCCCAGGCAGCGTGGGAGGCTGGGGCGGGCCTGCTCGATGGGTCTGGGTTTCCTTTTGGGGGTGGGGGTGGGGGTGGGGGGGTGAAGATGTTCCGAAAGTCGATGGTGGTGATCGTAGCACAACGCTGACGATACACGAAACCCACGTGAAGCGGGCGCTGCCTCTCAGTTTTAAAGATCTGCAACATTGATACCCACAAGGAAGATGGAAGGAAACAGTAACTTTCTGGGGCGGGGGGGCGGGGGGGAACCTGGACTCCTTTTTCCCTTTGCCCTTCTGTCTACTTTCCAACTTGAAAGGTCAAATGTAGGTGTTTCCCTCTAAAATAAACAAAGACTTGGTGATCTGGGTTGGGGGGTGAGGAGGGTGGACAGAGAATTGATTGGGAAGGGCTGGCTGCCCACGTCCTTGGGCCCGTCCATCTCTGTCTGTCTGTCTGTCTGTCCGCCGGGCGTCCACATATCTCAGGTTAGGGGCAGGAGCAAGTGCTCGCTCGGCCCCCAGGGCTGACCTTCTGGAATTCCATCCCTGCTCACAGGGCCTTGGTCAAGTGATAGAACCAGAGGTCCCATGGGTCCTCCGCTGTGTGGCGTCCGTCTGGGCTGTCTGCATGACGCCCCCCACCCGGAGACCCCCTTTTCCTGTTTGCACCCCTTCAGCCAGAGGTCACTCACCAACGCCCCAGGCAACTGGCTCATTCCATTTCTGGGCAGCTGTGCCTGTTAGCAAGCTGGCTCTTCCTTATATGGAGGTGAACTCCGTCTTCCCTTTGCTTCTACTCCTTGTCAGCTCCCTCTCTGAGCCCCGGTTTCCGGGTCTGTGGCGTGGGGTGCCCGGGCCCCTCCCTGCCCCAACCTCCCTTTGGGACGTTGTAAAGGGGCTCGGGGACCAGAAGTGGAGAACACGGGTTGCTGCTAGCCTGGCACTGGAGACAAAGTGTGTGTGGGGGCTGCCCCAGCCGCACAACTGCTGGAATCTCCAAATTAAACATTCAGACCCTCCCCGTGAAGTTGGAATTTGATAGTTATCCCAGAGATTGAAAACTGGGATCTCGGCCTGACCTGTGGTGGCGTAGTGGATAAAGCGTCGACCTGGAAATGCTGAGGTCGCCGGTTCGAAACCCTGGGCTTGCCTGGTCAAGGCACATATGGGAGTTGATGCTTCCAGCTCCTCCCCCCTTCTCTCTCTCTCTGTCTCTCTCTGTCTCTCTCTCTCTCTCTCTCCCCCCTCTCTCTCCTCTCTAAAATGAATAAATAAAATAAAAATTAAAAAAAAAAAGATAGTTAAAAAAAAAGAAAACTGGGATCTCTCCACAGGCCGGGAGGGACTAATAATCGTCAGAGCAAACATTGATCAGGAGCCCACCGCGTGATAAGCCCAGTGACTTCCATGGACTAATTTTCCTCCGTCCTCAACATGGCCCGGGCCCTGCTGTCCTCCCATTTTAGATTTTTTTAAAAATTTATTCGTTTTTGGAGAGAGGAGAGAGAGAGAGAGAGAGAGAGAAGGGGGGAGGAGCAGGAAGCATCAACTCCCATATGTGCCTTAACCAGGCAAGCCCAGGGTTTTGTTTTTTTTGTTGTTGTTGTTTTTTGTATTTTTCTGAAGCTTGAAATGAGGAGAGACAGTCAGACAGACTCCCGCATGCGCCCGACCGGGATCCACCCGGCACACCTACCAGGGGGCGACGCTCTGCCCACCATGGGGCGATTCTCTGCCCCTCCGGGGCGTCGCTCTATTGCGACCAGAGCCACTCTAGCGCCTGGGGCAGAGGCCAAGGAGCCATCCCCAGCGCCCGGGCCATCTTTGCTCCAATGGAGCCTTGGCTGCGGGAGGGGAAGAGAGAGACAGAGAGGAAGGAGGGGGAGGGGTGGAGAAGCAGATGGGCGCTTCTCCTGTGTGCCCTGGCTGGGAATCGAACCCGGGACCTCTGCACGCCAGGCCGACGCTCTACCACTGAGCCAACCGGCCAGGGCCAAGCCCAGGGTTTTGAACCGGCGACCTCAGCATTTCCAGGTCGACGCTTTATCCACTGCGCCACCACAGGTCAGGCTGTGTTCGCATTTTAAAAGTGAAAAAAACCGAGACCTGGAATTGTCACGGGAGGCAGCCAGGTGTGATTCTCGTGTCCCTGGTTTGGGAGTGGTGTGGGTGCTATAAGAGAGCTCACTGACGAGCCCGGGCTGAACGGCTCGGCTGGTTTGAGTGTTGTCCCGAAGTTCAGAGGTTGCCTGTTCGATCCCTGGTTAGGACACTTACAGAAACAGGTTTCTCTTTCTAAAATCAATTAAAAAAAAAATTTTTTTTTTTTTTAAGAAAGCTGACCAGTAAGCCTCCTCTCTACCACAGAATATACAGTGTGTCCGTAAAGTCATGGTGCACTTTTGATCGGTCACAGGAAAGCAGCAAAAGACGACAGAAATGTGAAATCTGTGCCAAATAAAAGGAAAACCCTCCCAGTTTCTGTAGGATGATGTAGCAGCATGTGCACATGCGCAGATGATGATGTAACACTGTGTATACAGCGGAGCAGCCCACGGCCATGCCAGTCGAGATGTGGACGGTACAGAGCAGGGGTCCCCAAACTTTTTACACAGGGGGCCAGTTCACTGTCCCTCAGACCGTTAGAGGGCTGGACTATAAAAAAAACTGTGAACAAATCCCTACGCACACTGCACATCTTATTTTAAAGTAAAAAAAAAATGGGAACAAATACAATATTTAAAATAAAGAACAAGTAAATTTAAATCAACAAACTGACCAGTATTTCAATGGGAACTATGGGCCTGCTTTTGGCTAATGAGAAGGTCAATGTCTGGTTCCATATTTGTCACTGCTAGCCGTAACAGGTGATATGACGCGCTTCCGGAGCCGTGATGCATGCATCCCACGTCACCGGAAGTAGTACTGTACGTGAGCCATGCTGCGCTTTGTGGCGCCGCCACATACAGTACTCCCGGAGCACAGGATGAGCATGGATCCTGGGCTCCTCTCACTGACCACCAATGAAAGAGGTTGCCCCTATCGGAGGTGCAGCGGGGGCCGGATAAATGGCCTCAGGGGGCCGCATGTGGCCCGCGGGCCGTAGTTTGGGGACCCCTGGTACAGAGGAAAGTTCAGTGTGTTCTGTTGCTCGCTAAATTTGAATCCGTGACCAAAGTGTAACATGAACATCGGCGCATTTACAATGAAGAGCAGTTGAAGGAAACTGGCAGTTTGGTGGAGAAACCCCGTTCTGGTAGGCCATCAGTCAGTGACGAGTCTGTAGAGGCTATACGGGAGAGCTACCTAAGGAGCCCTAAAAAATCTGTGCGTGAGCCCACATCGAACTGCACTGAATAGGTATGAAACTGGGAGAGTTTTCCTTTTATTTGGTGCAGATTCCACATTTCTATCGTCTTTTGTTGCTTTCCTGTCAAAGTGCACCATGACTTGACGGACACACGGTGTATGGAAGCGGTCCTGGAAGGACACACTGGTCGTGGTTGATTGGACTTGGCTTTGGCCCTGGCAGTCTGTCGAGCGAGGGATCCTCACATCTGCTCTTGTAGCTGCCTCGTCTGGGCTTCTGGGCTTGGGAGGATTCTTCTGGTCTCTGGCTGTGAGCGTTTTGCTAAGTTTAGGGAAAGAGATTTGACGTGGCTTAGAAGTCTGCTTTCCAGGTCCTCTCCCCTCCCCGCCCCCTGCTCCATCCTGTGAGGTGGGCTGCAGCAGGAGCAGAAACATTATCCCTCTTCTCAGCTGTGTGGACGGGGCCCAGAGAGGGTGTGCAGCCGCCCAGGGACACACAGCTGGGATGCCGCAGAGCTGGACTTGCCCTGGGGGCCGGCAGGGGCAGCTCTGCCACGTTAGGCTGTGTGGGAAGGACGGAACCTGTGACGTCCTGCTCCAGTGACTCGGGCGGAGGCCTGGTGGGCGTCTGAAGCCGGTGGGCCTCTCCCTTCCTCCACACGTAGGCAAGGCCGGCTGCCCTGAGCGGGGGCTGGGAGGGACAGGGGAATAGGAGCAGCTCCGCCCAGGACTCCTGAGCCCGGGCAGGGCTTCCCTCGGGTCTCTCCTCAGCTCTCCGAGCCTCAGCTTGCACATCTCTGAAGTGGACAGAGGAGTAGTTGGCAATTAGTACCGTCTGCACGCCACCCCCGTGACCCGTGGCCCCGTCACCTGGGTCCTGCCGGGGAATCTGGGGATGAAGCCGGCCAGGAGGGAAAGTACAGAACAAGAGCCTCCTCTTCTCCTCCCTTCTTCCCCCTCTCCTGCCCTGCACACCTCCCCCAGCCCCCCTCTTCTTTCCCCACCCCCCTCTTACCCGCAGCACGATGGATGTCCCGCCCACCCCACCCCTCCCTTTTGATCAGCGGTCTCTTCTCCATCCTTCCGGAGGTGGTCCCCGCAGATTCAGGCAACCCTGAACTGAAGAAGCTTCGGGTCAGAATGTTCCTGGAGACTCAGACACTCCCCTGCCCCCAGGAGAGGCTGAGCTTGGGGTTCTCTCTGATCCCTGAGCAAGGCGGGAGCTGGTCAGCTCTGCCCAGGGCCAGGCGGGCATCCTCACCGGTCTCGAGCTGAGGGCAGGCGGCCAAGAGAAGCCGGGGACTAGCCGGCATCCATGGTACCACCGGGCCGAGGGAGGGCCGAGGTGCAGAGCTCTGCGCTGACCAGGGCAGGGGCTGGAGCGGTCACTTGAGGCCCGTTTGAGCCACCTTGAGATCCCCAGGAGCTCTGAGGCCCTTGTGCGGGAGCCCGGGGTCACAGCGAGGTGTGGGGTCAGGTGACTGCCCTCCAGGTGTATGTACACGTGTGCGTGTGCGTGTGTGCACACTCCTAACACAGAGGAGCCTGTGCGTGTCCTCTGTGGGCATCTGTGTCTCACTTACCTGTGCACACACCCGTGTTTACAGCTCTTGTGCCTCTTTGTTCACGTACGTGTCTCATCTGGTGCGTGTGCGACCACACAGATGGTGTGCCACGTAGTTCACCCGGGGGGAGTATGTGTGTTGATGCCTGTCCTCGTGATTGTCCTCTGCTGTGTGACGAGGGGCCTCTCTGTCAAGCTGGGGGCTCTGGGGCCGCACTGAGTTTGGGGAGGGGGTGATGCTTGCCTTCTCCCCCTTCTTCCGAGTCCCCTTCCAGGCAGGCAAAGGGAGCCTCTTGGGCCCAGGGAGGGGCCTGGGGGGCCCCCTCCTCCCAGAGCAGGAGGAGGGGAGGGGACGGGAGTGTCACCGGGGGCTGTGTGGCCCCGTGGGAAGGGGTAGGGATTGGGGACAGTCTGTGCTGGTGCCTGTGCGTCCCAGGCCAAGTGTGTCTCTGCACGTGTGTTTGTCTGGGAGGGCTCAGGCTGGTCCTGTTGGTCCGACTGTAGGTGTAGGTCTGTCTGGCTCAGGTGTGTTTGTGTGTGTGTGTGTCCGGCTTGGTTGTACTGGCCCAGGCCCTGGACTCTGCTCTGGGAAGGTACCAGTGGCCTTGGGCCCTCCTTAGTCACCACATGGCCCTGAGGTCTCAGTGTGGACCATGTGCAGGGTTGATGGTGCTTTCTTATCTTAAGGGTGGGATGGCTCTGAACTTCTCACATGGTCCCTGGTGGCCTGGTGGAATGTGTCCACGGGATGGTGACCACAGTGCACTTCTGCCAGCGTCAGGGTTCAGGCTCAGACCGGGGCTGGGGTTAGAGGTCATTCTATAACAGGGACCAGATGTTGGTGTGTGGCTAGGGACTAGGGCTGGGGTCAGAAGGCCGTTCATGGCAGAGGGCAGGGGCCAGCCAGTGTCTGCGGTCCGGCGTCTGTCTGTATCGGCACAGAGGCCTGGCGAGGCCTCAGCCACACCCTTGCCCTCAGCCTCTTGATGGCTTCCTGGTCAAGAGCGTGGACTGGAGCCCTGGGCTGTACCTCAGAAGGAAGGGGCCAGGCTGACAGGACATCTGCGGGCCCTGCTGGACGCTGTGCAGGCACGTGGCTCTGGGAATTGCTTCTACGGTGGTGACAGGATCCCGGCCAGGCTGGATGTGCCAGGCACAGGCGACCTTGGTCGTAGCTCAGAACCAAGGGGGTGTCCTTTGGACCCAGGACTGAGCCAGAGAAGGCAGAGCCGGGGCAGCACCTCCCTGAGCACCTGTGTGCTCCCCTCCCCTCCCCTCCCCTCCCCCTCCTCACCTGTTTCTTCTCCCTTCTCCTCTCGCCTCTCATCCTCCTCCCTTCTCTCCCCTCTCTGTCCTTCCTCCCCACTTCTCTCTCTTCCTTTCCAGCTGCCTAACCCTTCTCTTTCTCCCGTTCATTCCAGCCCCCCACCCCCTGCCCCAGCCCTGCCCGCAGGGCTCTGAAGCCAGGGCCTCGCCTCCCCAAGCGCAGGGACACACGGTCAGCATCTTCTCGTGCACGGAGATGCGGAGGGAGACGGGCGAGGCCTGTGGGGGAGAGGGCGGGGCCTGTGGGGAGAGGGCGGGGCCTGTGGGGAGAGGGTGGGGCCTGTGGGGGAGAGGGCGGGGCCTATGGGGGAGAGGGCGGGGCCTGTGGGGAGAGGGCGGGGCCTCCGCTGCCCTGGCATGGACGAGGGAGCCCGCAGGGGCTGGGGGGCGAGAGGTTACCAGAGGTAGACCTTCCTCCTCCAGAGCCCGGCCCAGAGAAGGGCAGGGCTCCCTAGCAGGTGGGTCTGCCCTTGTGGAGTCTGAAGTTGTGTGACCTCATCTGGTGGTCTCCCACAGTCTAGTAAAGAAGGATGGATAGACAGACAGATGGCAGAGAAAGCCACAGACAGCCGAGATCAAAGGCAGGCAGAAAAAGAACCGGTCTCACTCACAGGCATTGCTGTGTAGAACCCAGCCCAGCCTTCACAGGGCCAAGGGCCAGGCCAGGACAGAGACTGCGATGTGGCCCCACCACCACCCAGGGCGGAGAGGTGGATGCCAAGCAGCCTTACTGCTGCCCGAGGACCCTGGCCAGAAACAAAATAAGGAGATGCCAGATTTTCCTCTGACCTCTGCCGCCACCCCTAGGGATCGGGGAGCAGGGAGGAGACATCGGGGAGCAGGGAGGAAACACGCCAACTGTTCAAAAATGTTGTAAAAATCAAAGGAACTTGAGGCCCTGGCCGGTTGGCTAAGTGGTAGAGCATCGGCCCAGCGTGTGGAAGTCCCAGGTTCGATTCCCGGCCAGGGCACACAGGGGAAGCGCCCATCTGCTTCTCCACCCCTCCCCCTCTCCTTCCTCTCTGTCTCTCTCTTCCCCTCCCGCAGCCAAGGCTCCATTGGAGCAAAGATGGCCCGGGCGCTGGGGATGGCTCCATGGTCTCTGCCTCAGGCGCTAGAGTGGCTCTGGTCACAACAGAGCAACATCCCGGATGGGCAGAGCATCGCCCCCTGGTGGGCATGCTGGGTGGTTCCCCGTCTGGCGCATGCGGGAGTCTGTCTGTCTGCCTTCCCGCTTCTCATTTCAGAAAAATACAAAAAAAAAATACCCCCAAACCTCAAGGGATCTTGGGTAGTCATAATCCTGATGCCCCCCCCCCCCCCAGCATTCCCAGCAAAACATCAAGTTCTTTGCTTTCAAAGGAAAACATTTTCTCCGACGACCTGCAGCTCTCAGAAAGTGCTGGGCATCGTGGAGGGTTTTGGTGGGGAAGGAACAGAAGAGCCACGGGCCTGAAACCGCTTGGTGACCACGCCAGCCCGCAAGGGTGAGGGGGTCGTCTGTTTTGTTCACTGCTGTCTCCCCAGCGCCCCCAGTGGCTGACACTTGGGGGGTGCTCCCTCAGCATACCCCGCACGGCCGCACGGAGAGATGCGTGGCATGGAGATTTGTGGAGCAGATACACTCAGTTGGTCCAGGAGAACCTCAGGAACCGGGAGGGAGAAGGGGCACACAGGGGCCCTCGGCCTCTGACCTGGCCCGGCGTGTTCACACGAAGGGGACACTGGGGTTTGGGGTGGGAAGGTGACTTGGCAGGTCACCCAGTGCTGATCCAGGCAGGGCACAGACGGCTCCCTGTACATCCTTGGGAGAAACGGGGCCTCTTCAGCGGCGACCTAACAGATAGGTCCACAGGTCATTAACCTGTCAAAGGGTGCGGGGTGGTTCCTTCCTGACGCCTTGCCCTCCCACCCCAGCCCTGGGAACCAGCCCCAGACCACTCACCATCGAATGACTGGCTGACCCCTGCAGGTCTGTCCTTTTAGCTGCTCAGAACAAATGAATCAGTGAACCGTTAGCCTTGCCGCCGAAATACATCCAGAATCTGATGCCTCCTCAGCTCTCCACGGCCCCCACCCTGACCAGGCCCTGTCATTACCTGCTTGGATTTGTGCAGGGGCCACCCCAGTGGTCACTCTGCTCCTGCCCTTGCCCCACACCTGTTCTCTTTGCAGCAGCCAGGAGGATACTGTGAGGACCTCAGAGAGATTATGTCCCTCTTGTGCTCAGAACACTGCAGAGACTCCCATCGCACTCCCTTGTAAAAGCCGCAGTTCTTACGAAGATGTCGCCCCTGTCACCTCTTTGTCCGCATCTCTTCCCACTCACTTATTGTTGTTCCTTCTGCTGCAGCCACACCAGCCTCTGCTGTATTTGAAAATTCCCACCCTGGTCCTGCCTCTGGGCCTTTGCACGTGCTGTTTCCGCTGTCTGCACAGCTTTCTCCCCAGGTAGCTACATGCCTCATTACTTGAGTGTTTCAGTTCTGTTCTCAAATGGTTGCAAGTGTGAGTTCCTGAGCCCCCAGTGTGGAAATAAAGCCCTCCCCCCTTTGCTCCCAGCCCCCTTCCCTGGCTTTACTTTTTACAGTAACATGCTACATAATTTATGCATTCATTCTCTCTGGTCTGTACCATGGCTAGAAACACTGGAAACTTTGTCTCACTCCTAGCTCTGAATTAGCAATGCTTAGAACGGTGCTTGGGACATATAGGTAGTAGTTGCTCAATAAATATTTGCCAGGCAAATGGATGACTATTTCTGCTATACTCAAGTTGTGTGACCTTGGGCAGGTCAATTGTCTGGGCCCCAGTGACCCAGTCTTTGAAATAGGGAGGGTGATTGATCTGAAGGAAAGTCAGAAATTACTGGCTCAGTACTCCAGAAATGTGTAGAGAGAGTAGATCTTAAACCTGCCTGGCCCACCCCTGACCCCCCAGGCCTTCCTAGTTGCAAGTCAGGTGCTTCCTGCTCTGTCTTCTCCTTGGTGAGCCACAGAACCCCTAGGTGCGCAGGGCCTGGGGGCCACCAGACTGGAGATGAACTCGAATGCAACTTCCGTATCTCAGTGGCACTTGCCTGGTCTGGGAGGTGGAGTCTGGGCCCCTCTTCTCTACCTCGTGCCCTTCTCTCCCAGCATGGCCCCTGGCTAGCTCCTGTTCCTGGTGGCCTATCATCTGGCCGGCCTGCTGACCTCTTTGCCTGGACTCACCAAGTCCATCCCTGGGGTCCCCTCCCTGTTTATTATTTAACCCTGGAATAACATGTGGACACACATTCTGTAGGAACACAGCTATTCAGACAGTCTTAGACAAACAAAAGGACGACACATCCAGGCCCCTGGCTCTCCCGAACACAGGGAAGACTGGGCGCTTTGAGACCCTTGAGAAATCTCCACGCTGGCCCCTAAAACTCCCCTACCGGTCAGCCAAGGGGATGGATCCCCTTTTCCCACTTGGCCTGGGGTGGGGACTCATTCGGTCAGTGGTGGAACTAGACCCCTGGCCAGAGCAGGGAGGGATCTCGCCAGCCTCCCCTGCCGGCCATTCCCTCAGCATTTATAGAGCACCTGCTGTGTGCCCGGTGGAATACACGATCCCATGGAATCCTGCCGAGAGTCTGATAGAACAAGCAAGGGTCTGGGGGCCAGGCAGCTCTAAGTTTGAATCTTGACACTGGCCGCTTGATTCATTGGCGAAATGCATGTTGAGCACCCGCTGTGTGCCAGGCCGAGGTGACAAGATCTCTCTGGAAACGGATAGTCAGGTAGGGATGGGATCGTCCTGCTATGTGTTCTTGACAAGTCCTGTGGTGGCTCTGAGCCTGGTTTTCTCCTCTCAGAGGTTGGCAGGTCCCTCGCATGATGATAACACTTACAGAAGGACCCTGGTCGACAGGGGGTTTCCATCCCCTGTTGGCAGGTGTGAATCAGACCCTAGGAACAGTACAGAGGTCCCTGGAACAGCTGAAGGGCTCTGCTCTCCTTTGGGATAAACCACCCTCCCACCTCGTTCCCTCAACCCCCTAGGACCTGCGCCTGGAACCCAGATTCTGTGAATGGCACTCACTGAGTGACGGCCGAGTCCCGTGACCTACCCTTGCCCTGGTGTTCTCCAGCCCCACCCCACCCGTATTGTTCTTGAAAGGGCTGGTGGGTCAAAAAAGAGAAAGCCCTAGACTGGGTCATGTTCACAGGAGAAGGTCTAGGGTCAACCTCATTCACTCATTCCCTCACTCATTGACTCAGTCCACCAATACTCACTGAGTGTGTGCCAGGCACCATTCCAGGCACGGAGGATACACCAGTGAGCCAACAGGCAAAAATAAATACAAAACATGCAGATAGGTAAATTATGTGCTACGTTAGAAGCTAGGGAATAGCATTCCAGGCAGAGGGACCAGCAAGTGAAATGCGAGCATGTCTGTAGATTCAAGGGACAGTGAGGCCCTGGCCCATTGGCTCAGTGGTAGAGCGTCGGCCTGGCCTGTGGATGTCCTGGGTTCAATTTGCGCCCAGGGCACACAGGAGAACCGCCCATCTGCTTCCCCACCCCTCCCTCTCTCCTTTCTCTCTCTCTCTCTCTATCCTCCTCTCCTTTAGCCATGGCTCGATTGGAGCGAGTTGGCCCCAGGTGGTGAGGATGGCTCCATGGCCTCCACCTCAGGCACTTTGAAGAGCTTGGTTGCTGAGCAACAGAGCAATGCCCCAGATGGGCAGAGCATCACCCCCTAGTGGACTTGCCGGATGGATCCTGGTCCTGCCCATGCAGGAGTGTGCCTCTGCCTCCCTTCCTTTCACTGAATTAAAAAAAAAAAAATTCAAGGGACAGTGGTAAGGGGGGCAGGGAATGAGGTCAGAGAGGTGGTGGGGCCTGACCATGTGGGATCTCATCAAGAACTGTAGGGACATTTTTCTTCTGACCACTCTGAAAACAGGGAGGGGTGGGAGCCTGTCCTTCTACTCCCCCAGGGGAAGGGGGCAAACACTGCCATCCTCATAGTTCACCTGCCAGTCTTGACCTTGGTGGTGGCTGCATGGAGGAAGTGGCTGAGTGAGGATGTGACAGGGACAATGTGAGGCTGAGGGTCAGGTGAGTGTGCAGTGATAGGTGATGGATCAGTTTATGGCTGGATTGGTGGCTCCCAGCAGGGATCTGGACTTTTCTGTCTCATGGGGCACACAGTGGGCCTCTCCTGGGCTCACCCAGCAGCCTTAGGACAGAAGGACTCTGGCTCCCAGGCCAGATCACTGAAGGCAGAGACCAAGCAGTGTGCCTTTTAAAGATGGGGAACCAGAGCCCAGAGGGTCGCTGGGCTGCCCCGGGCCTGCTGGCTGGGAGTGGGTGCCTGCTGTCCTTTTGTTTACGCTGTGTCCTTAACAGGTGAGCCAGGGGGTTGGTTAGCTCAGAGGGCCGTTTTGGGTCCATCCTGGGAGTGAGGCTGCTCTTTGGCCCTGGACAGCCACACTCAGGAGTCTGGATGCTCCAGGCCTGGCAGGAACGTATTGATTCCTTGGCAGAGGGAACAGCATGTGCAAGGAGACAGCAAGGCTCTGGGCACTTGGATTGATTAGGTCTGGGCTGGAGCCCAGGAATGTGTTTTGAATTTCCCAGTTGACACTGTTTAGGATGGACTATTCAGGCCAGTGGGGTACCGGTGGCCTCTGTGCCACCAGCCCTGCACAGCCTTCAGCCAAGGACCTAGAGGCACAGCAGCCCTTTCACGAAACCCTTTCCCCGCTTGCTTCCTTCATCCCCAGCCAGGAGGGGGGCGGGACTGAGGGAGGCACTGAAGCAGTGGAGTGGAGACGGACAGCCTGCCACTGCCCTTTTGAAAGAGCCCCCAGGCTTCAGTGAGGCCAGGGAGGGGGTGGGGAGAAGCGGCCCCCTCCCCCAGTATGAAGACGTGAGTGGTGGCGGGGTGAGGGGGCCACACCTGCCTTTCCTCTTCCCAGAACAGAGAGGGGTCTGAACGGGGAAGCGTGGGTGAGGGTTGAGCAGAGAGGAAAACAAACTAGTGGAGCGAGCCAGGTCTGACAAGTCTGTGTGGTCCGTGGCTCAATAATCGATAATGGTGATCGATAATGGAGTAGACCGACCATAGGTTGGACACGTGTCTGGAGGAGGAAGGGTGGGTGGGTGAGCGGTTGGAGAGACGGATGGATGGATGAATGAATGAATGGCTGCGTGTGCGGTGAGCAGCCTGGCGAGGCGCTGGCCAGCCCAGCGCTCAATCACAGCCCCTTGGCACCGTGCCTTCCAGAACGCTCACAACCCCCCTGCTGCGGCCGCCTGAGGCGCATAATTCCTTGCCCCCGGGTTCTGGAGGGTTGGGGTAAAGGAGGGGTCACGCCGCTGATGCGAGGGCTCCCCACCGGACTTTTAGCTATCTGGGCCACCCCTTAGCCGCTGGGGCGGGGGGCGGGGAGAGGGGAACCTGGAGGTGCGGTCTGCCTTGAAGTCTCCGGCGCTGTTCTTCTTTGTCTAGGCCTAGTCCTCTGCTGTCTCTCGACCATGACCTGCCTTTTCAGGCAGCCCCCGCGGCGCGCTTCTGGGCTGCTCCTGGGTCCCCCCAGCCCTTAGTCAGCTTCCCCGGCCCAGCAGCATTCTCCAAACCCAGCGTCTCTAGGACCGTAGGGCTCCCAAATGCCAGGATCTCCAAGCTGCGTGGAGAGAGAGGACGCAGGACGAAATCCTCTTCTCCGCCTTCTCTCTCCCGCCCCTCCTCCGCCACTACTCTTCGCTTTGCACCCCGAACCCATCGCAGCCTGTTCGCACCTAAAGCAGCTCTTCTGAAGTGGTGGGATCCCCCACACCCCTAGGACCACCCCACCACCCCCTGGTCCGCCAGGTCTCACACCCGCAAGCCGAACACAACCCCATACCAGATCGCCCACAAACACACACCACAGTCTCGCGCAGACCCACAGCGCTGCACAGGCGCACTGCCCCCTCCATATGCAGACCCACAGCCCCAACAACCGCAATCCCACTCGCAAACAAGCCCCCACATACACACAACAACCCTCAGATACACTCGGGCCCACGCAGACACAATCCCACACACACGCAACCTCACACAGACACAGCCCCGCACAGGCGCAGTCCTGCCCACGCAGTCACACTGCCCCCATAAACAATCGCATACAAACATGACCCACGCAGGCATCGCATCACTCAGTCCCTCCGAGACCCAGAGACACATTCACAGCTTGCAGCCATTCACAGCTCGCAGCCAGACCCCTGCACCCCGAGACATTCACACGTAGGACAGACCAGAAATATACAGCCTCATTGATACACACAGGGACCTAAACGCGCAGCCAAGAGCTCACCCACCGGCTCGTAAGTCACTGGAAAAATATTAAAGCGTTCCCTCCCTCCCCTTTTATCTCTGACAAGCGTGCAGCGCGCGCGCGCGCGAGTACACACACACGCGCGCGCGCGCGCGCGCGCGCACACACACACACACACACATACGGAGACATTCACTCCCCGCCACCCCAATCCCTAAGTGCCAAGAGCCTCCTAGCTGATGACCCGGAGCCCCCGCAGTGAGCCGCGGGAGCGTCTCCCCGGCGCCCCCTGCCTCCTTCTTCCCCGCCCCCTCCTTCGCCTCCCCTCCCCCTCGTTTGGGGCGCGGGCTGCGCTCAGCCAAGCCCCCCTTGTCGCGCGCCCCTCCTCGCGCGCGCGCGCGAGTGCGCGCGCTCCCTCCCGCCCCCCGCACCGGCTTCGCGCTTTCCGAGTGGATGCAGCCACGGGGCGGTCTCTAATTACCTCCTGTCCCCCGGCGACCCGTGAATAATGGCTACTGAGGGCGCTCGCAGGGGCTGCTGAGAAGGAAACGCGGGGCGCTAGAGGCGCGGCGCGCGCGGGAGCGCGAGGGAGAAAGGAGCGAGCCCCGGGCTGCCGCGAGCGGCGGGCGGAGAGAAAGGAATCGTGCGAGCGCTCACATTTTTTTCTCCCAAGGATCTCATCTGGCCGCCGCGTCCTGGAAGAAGCAAGGGGAGAGCGGTGCACGAGGAGGAGAGAGACTGCCGCCCTGGGGGAAAGGGTGACGGCGAGACGCAGCAGCGGCGCCCGGGAGACCCAGGAGGAGCCCGCAGGTATTGTTGGCGGCAGAGCTTTGTGTCTTTGGGGAGCCGTTCTGGGGTGCGAGGGCTCCTGGATCCCCTGGCCGCCACGGCGCTCAGACCAGCTCCAAACCCGGGGCTGTCCCCGCCGGCACCCCTCCCGCGAGCCGCAATCTTGGCTGGAGTTGCAGATGTGCCTGTTTGGGGGTTTTCCATGCCGGTTGAGGGAATTGGTATCAGGAGAAGGAATTTCTTTTCTTTCTTTCTTTTTTTTTTTTTGGACACGCAGTTTGGTTGTGCTGGGATTCCGACCTCCCCTTTTCTCCAAGGTCTTGGCAACAGTGGTACTTGCAAGGGGACGAGATGGAGGGGCTCGTGGCCAGTGGATGGGGAGGTGAGGGATGCCGGAGAAGGAAGTAGTTTTGCTCAAGTTCGTCATCTGTGCCCTGGAGCTGGTCAGGCCAGCGAGGGCCGTCTGCGCGACCTGTCCTGCTCCCGGCAACCGGTGGGAAACTTCCCGAGAGCACAGTCTCCCGGGGAACTTGGCGCCCCCGTCACCTCCGGTGCTTCCTCCAGCCGGCTGCCAGCCACAGCCCCTCCTTGCCGTCCGCCAGCGCTTAAGGTCGAGCTCTCCCACCCCCGCCTTCCTCCCACCCCCAGCGGCTTCCGATTAGTACAGAGCTGGAGGAGCAGCAGCTTCAAACACTTCCCCTGGTGTCCCCTCCCCACTCCTCGCGCCAGCGCCTGCGGAATCTTGCGCCCGAGTGGCCAGACTGACAATGAAATCTTGCGCTTCTGCTGTCGGTGTGTGTGTGTGTGGGGGGGGGGGGTTAGTGGTAGCTCGGTCTCTCCGGGGGTTACTGACCCCTTGCGGGAGAGGAGGAGGGTTAGGGGACTGATTAGGGACCGGGACTTGTTTGGGTTAGAGACGTTGACGTAGGATGGCGCCTTGAGGGGAGGGGGCGGGGGTAAGGTGAGATGCTGGGGAAGGCCAGGGGCCCGGGTTCTCTGCCCTGGGTGGTGGATTCTAGCCCTTTGGGGGCTTGGTGATTGGCTGGTGACTTACGGACCATTGGAGGCCCCCCCCCCTTCAGCCTCCTCCCTCTACGTACAATGCGGGTTTCAGAGGTGATCCTGAGGGTGATGTGTGTGTGTGACACGAAGTGTTTGTATCTTGCAATTCGCAGTAGACGCTGCTGTGGTGACCCGGTGATTGGGCCACCCCTTCCCCTTAGAGACTAGGGGAGGGGAAGGAGAGGGGGAGGAGAGTGGTGGGAACTTCTTTTCCCAGTGGGGCCATGGGAAGGGAGTGTGCTAGCCCAGAGAATTTCTAGGGATCGCAATCCTGAGGGGGGGGCTCAACTCAAAGTGGGAGCCCGAGGTCAGAGGCTTCCAGCACTGTAGCTCCCAGATCCTTTCGCTCCTTTAGGGGGGGGGGCGTGTGTGGAATGCAGGAGTGGGAGTGGATAGTCAATGGAAATCTGCCTTCATTAGATTGCCAGGCATGCGGCCCCAGAAGGGCTAGCCAGGGACCCCAAGCTGGACACCCAGGCAGGTGAAAGAAATTCTCCCTACTTCAAAGAAGAGTCCTGGGGGGCGAGCGGAAGCCCCTGAGGTGGGGGTGGCAGACCGTTCTCAGGCCCTTCTGTGGCTTGGTCCCGGAACAGAAAGAGTTAACCCTCCCCAGATATCTGTCAGCCGCCACGGAGCAGGAACACAGAGTCTGACCCTTTGACTCGCTAACAGGCGAGGGGAGCCAGCAGATTCCCCCGCGGGTGCTCCCTCTGCAGCAGTCCTAGCGCAACAAGACCCGCCGGGGTGGTGCCTGGTTCAGGGACCTGGGGGGGGGGGTGCTGACACGAGAACCCAGAGAGGGTGACGCAGTCAGTCGGGTCGCAGCTTCAGGCCGAGGCTTTGAAAAAAGGGGTTCCTTCCCCCTTCCCGCGGGAACTGGCAGTGGAGTTGCTTTGGGGACAGGGAGTCCCTTCTGCACTTGTGCCCCGTCCCTTCCCCGCCCCCGTCCTCGTTACCCCACAGCTGGAGGCTTGGAGGTGAAGGGTGAGCTTCTGACCCTTAGGCTGGCTAGACTGTGAGGCGGAGGTGCCGAGGGCAGCCCTGGGTGAGGCCGGAGGGGGCAGGGCCACAGGCAGGATTGATTTCTCTTCCCTGGGAGGAGGAGGGGCTCCATGACTGCATGAGCTCCTTGCTGGGTGGCTATTTGAGGGGGGCCGCGTTCCGCTTCCCTGCCCACCCCGCATTTCCGTTTCCTGCAGGTGAGAACCAGTCCCCCGTGGATCTGAGAGCCCGAGGCCTGGCACCAGAAGGGCCCTCAGCTCTGGCTGGACAGACACGGGGAGTGAATGAATCAGTGAGGAATGAATGAATAAAATGAATGGAAAGGGGAAGGTTTCTCACGTTGGAGGCATTTAAGTCCTTTTTTTTTTTTTCTTTTTAAAGAAAAAGATCTTTTCAATATCTATCATCTGAAATATGGTTCATTAATAAAAAATCTGAGAAATAAAAAGAAAACAAAAGAAGGTCACAGAGGAGCTAAGACGGTGCTCACAGTTTGATGTCATCCTTTGTGGACTTGGTGGTTGGCTTGTTATTTTGTGGGTTGATTTTTTTTTTTTTTTAAATAAGGCTTTGTCGTCATTCTCTGTATTCAGATGTATATCCTGCGCTCTCCTCTGGCATGCGGACAGGCGCCTTTCCTGTTTTGTAACCAGCTCTCCATAAACACCGCGTCTTCAGACTCTCCCAGGCTGGTGGATGTACCATCATTTGCTTAAATATTCCCCTTTTGTTCAGCATTCTGGATGCTCCTGATGAATGAGGTAGTGGATGTATTTGGTGTAGAAAGCTCTCTCTCTCTCTCTCTTTCTCTCTCTTTTTTTTTTTTTGATGTTTAAGATGATTTCCTGAAAATGATTCTGCAGATGCCAGAGGCTCCGCCGACATGCCTGCAGTAGAAGGAACGGGCTTCTCGTTAGTTTCTTCCCCCCTCGGAGAAAAGGGCACATTGTTCTCTTCCCTCCCAGCAAGATCTAGAACCTTCTACCAGAACCAAAAAAAAAGGGGGGGGGCCCTGGCAAGGAATCACTTGCCTGACCCCCTCCTTTTGACAGAGGAGGAAACGGAGCCCAGAGAAGGGAAGTGAGCCTCAAGGTCACACAGCAGTTGCTGGACCTTGCAGCAGCCGAGAATGGGCTGCTGACCTGCCATGTTGGTTTCTGCCTCTTGTAAGAGTCCCGCAGGCTGACCTTGCCCATTTCACAGATGGAAGTACTGAGACCCCAAGAGAGGAGACGCATCCAGCGTGCCCACCTGCTGGAGAACCTGAGCCCTCTGTGTTGTACTTAACTGGCAGTGTCCGCAGATCTGGGTCACCCGGCACCAGCCTGCTGTTGGCCAGCATCTGATCCCTGGTGCCGTCCTCTCCCCACACCTCGCTTTTCCTCTCTGCAGTCCTGTTTCTTGCAAAGGATTAAGTCAAGAATCCAAAGCTGGTGCAGTGAAAGGGATGGACTTGCAGATGTCAGAGGACCCCAGGGGCTATGCCCCTACCCCGTGCCTCAGTTTACCTGCCCAAAGAGCAGATTCTGGTTCTGTTCAGGAGCTAGGGGCAGTTTGGGCACAGAACCCACGCTGAGGGAGTGAGGGAAGGACCAGCTACATCTTACACTCTCCCTTTTGATCATAGATTGACCCCAGGAGGTCTCCTGGAGAGGGAGGGTAAGAGAGGAAGAGACAAAGGAGAAAGAGCAAAGAATGGAGGAGGAGACAATAGGAGAAAAAGGGAAGGATTAGAAAAGAGGGAGGAGAGGTCAGGGAGGAAGAAAATGAGGGAAGGAAAGGACCTATTTAAAATGAAGAAAGAAGAGAGAACATCCCTCCCTCCAGTCTCACTGGGCGCCCCAAGGAGGAGCAGTTGGGGGCTGTCACTCCCAGGGTGGGCACTAGGGACGGCCGGGCAGGGTGGACACTAGGGACGGCCGGGCAGGGTGGGCACTAGGGACGGCCGGGCAGGTGGCCATTAGGGATGGCCGGGCAGGGTGGCCATTAGGGACGGCCGGGCAGGTGGCCATTAGGGACGGCCGGGCAGGGTGGACACTAGGGACGGCCGGGCAGGGTGGGCACTAGGGACGGCCGGGCAGGGTGGGCACTAGGGACGGCCGGGCAGGTGGCCACTAGGGACGGCCGGGCAGGGTGGGCACTAGGGACGGCCGGGCAGGGTGGGCACTAGGGACGGCCGGGCAGGGTGGGCATTAGGGACGGCCGGGCAGGGTGGGCACTAGGGACGGCCGGGCAGGGTGGACACTAGGGACGGCCGGGCAGGGTGGGCACTAGGGACGGCCGGGCAGGGTGGGCACTAGGGACGGCCGGGCAGGTGGCCATTAGGGACGGCCGGGCAGGTGGCCATTAGGGACGGCCGGGCAGGGTGGCCATTAGGGACGGCCGGGCAGGGTGGACACTAGGGACGGCCGGGCAGGGTGGACACTAGGGACGGCTGGGCAGGGTGGGCACTAGGGATGGCCGGGCAGGGTGGACACTAGGGACGGCCGGGCAGGGTGAGCACTAGGGATAGCCGGGCAGGGTGGGCACCCAGGGGCACCGCCAGGGCTGAATGGAGCAGCTGTCTGGGGGTAGGGCTCTGACATTCAGAAGCTCCAGACCAGGTGCCACCCAGGTGACAGGGAGGCAAGACCTTGGTGGCTTCTCTGTTCATGGGTTCCCCGCTAGGACAGGTGGCAGGGCACCTCAACGTCGGGGGCTGGGGCCAGGGTATTTGTGGGGTGAAGTACTTGTGGCTCTGACCTCCCATCGCAGGGAAGGACCTGTTGTTTACCTCCCTGCCCTCATGCCCACCGGCCATGCAGGTTAAGAGCAGCCCTCCCGTGAGTGCGGGTATGGGGGCGTTTCTGTTGTGCGTCTCTGTGCTCGGACATGTCCCCGCAGGCGCGTGCAAATGTGTGTGTGCCCGTGTGTGTGTCTTTGATCCCGTTTGTGTATTCTTGGGGGCTGGTGTGCCTGCCAGCACGGGCATGTGTGTGCCTTGGATTCTGTCTGCACATTTCTGAAGGGGTCAGTGTGCCTCCCAGCTCTGGCCCATGTGCGTGCGTGCACGCCTGTGGGTGCAAACCCGTGTGTGTCCCCATGCACGCCTGTCCGTGCGTCTCTGATCCCGTTTGTGCATTCGTGGAGAGCGTGCCCCCAAGGTTGGGCACACTCACGTGCGACGGTGCGTGAGCACACACTTCCCTCCTAATGACCCCGGGAGGGATTCAGGCAGCAGGCTCTCCAGCCGCCTTCAAGGTTGCGGCTGGGTGGGTGAGAGGGTGGGGGGCAGCCTTCCACTTGGAGGGAGGCAGAAAAGAAAATCTTAAAAGACCGTCTTCCCTCTGGTCTCCAAGGAGATCAGCCTGTGAAATGATCTGCACGTTAATTAAAAACGATTATATCCTGATTGAGCCATTCCTGCTCACATCCCCCAGTGAGGGAGAGAGGATGAGGCTGAGACCAGAGGCTGGAACACTGGGCGGGATCCCACTCCTGGGCACTGCCAGCCGTGAGCCCCAGCCCACCGAGGGCCAGGTGCCTTGGGGAGGGGGCGGGGCTGAGTGGGGAGGCCTTGCGGGTGTACCTGGAGGTCTGTTTGAGTTACTCCGTTGAAGTTAAAGCTACCCCCCTCCTGTAGGGGGTGCTCTCTGAGGTCCCAGGAGGCGGGTGGAAGCCACCAGGTCCCACGGGTCCTAACTCAAATGCAGGGCACTGAGCCCAAGTGTTTACACAGATCCTGCAAGTCAGCATTTGTGGTTCTGGTGTTACAGGGAAGTGACATGCTTGAGGTCACGACGTCAGAAGTTGGGGGCCCCAGGCTGGACCCAGTCCTCTGACCCCCAAAGCCCAGGCCCCCTTCTTAGCTTCCAGCTGTCTCCAGACTTACAGTGAGGGGTTCTCCTTTTTCATCACCCCCGGGGAGCTGAGGCTTCAAGGACAGCCCTCCCATCCTCCGCAGCAGCCTGAGATTGTCCCTCTCTGAGGTCCCAGCGGCCCAGCGTGGACGGCTGTGATATCCATTCATGTGGGAAGCCTGAGGACTTGCCGGATGGGGCAAGTCTGGTCTGACTCATGTCACCTCTGCCGGCCAGGGCCGGGCCTTCTCCCACTCCCTCCCACCGTCCCCCAAGGTGGCTGGTGATTCTGCAGCAGACCAGCCACACGGGCCCCTTGAGGACTCCAGACACCACAGACTCACACTCCTGGGTGTGTGCCACCAAGACCTTTCTGGGAGAAGTCTGGGCCTAGGCGTGCTCTGCCTGGCCCGGTCATCCCGTCCCCGGTCAGCCCCGGAGGGCCCACAGAGGTAGAAAAACAGTCGACGTAATACTAATGATAAGCTAGCATGTGCTCTTCTTCCAACACGTCCAGGGCCCTGCCCCCTTTCCTGAGGCGCGTCCTTTGCTGCTTCTATCCTAAGCTCCAAGGGTCCTGACAAGACTTGTGCCCCAGGGGAGCTCATCCTGAACTGACCCCCTGATCCTGTCTCCAGGGGCCCTTCCTTCGCCTCACCTGGACTCGTGTCTTAAAATTTTTCCGCATAAGTCAAGAACCTGGGAGTCGCTAGACACGCAGAAGGCCCTGGACCGTGCAGAGGCACGGCCAGCCAGCCCCCAGCACGGAAGCAGTTTGGGAACGGGTTCACCCCAACAGACAGGAAGGCCCAGGCTCTGGGAGGCACTGCGGTTCCTGCGGCTTTCAGTAAACTCCGGGTGGCCCTCGCCTTGGATCTTCTTAGGTGACTGAGGATCTTTGTGGGGTTCCCTGAGGAAAACTTCCCTCTAGGGTAGAACGTGGAGGGACCCACGGGTCATCGCTGTGGTTGGCTCCTCCCGTTTGTGCCCAGGAACGGTCGGTCGCTTTCTCTGGAAGTTTGTTCAGACCGCATGGATTTCACACTTTAATGCGGGCGGTTGTGCCTTCCGGTCTGGCAAGCCACAGGAGGTGGTGTCAGCGTCACACTGATAACTAAGGTGGCCCAGGTGAGGCCCCTTTGATACTGTTAATGTTTTGCATGCGCCGTGAGAAAAAGCTGGTTATAAAATTAGGCAAAATCAATGGGGCAAAAAATAAAAACTAAACCAGGTGGCCCTGGGTCTGGAATGAAGTGTGGTGGTTCATGGGAGTGTAGGTCCGTGGGTGAGGGGTTCACCTTGACATCTAAGAAGACCCGGCTTTAGGTCAGCCACATCCAGAAGCACTGGAGAGCTCCTGGCCATAAGCAAGGGTTTTTCCCACTTCTTTGAGCCTCAGTTTCCCCTTTGTACAATGAGGATCATAGCTCTTTCTTGATAGGACTGTCAGGAAAGTAAGGAAAACTAGGTCAAGTTTGTTCGAGTGCCAGACAGCATCCGGGCACAGAGAGAGGGGCTCATTAAGTGTCCATCTGTGCATCCGTCCACTCAGGGCGCCCCTGTGTGTCTACGACAGGGGCTTTGAGTTTGCAGGCTTCTGCGGAGGGAGTTACTCCCTCTGTGCTTTCTAGGGGAGGCTCTGGGGTTGAGGTGACGTGTCATCGCAGCAGGAGCCCCAGGGGACTAAGAAGTTTATTATTAATGCACCACCACCACCAAAGCTGCATTATGAAAGGTGGAATGGGAAGAGAGAGGGGATGTTTCTGGACTAGGTCCCAAATTCTTAGGGGAACCTTGACCAAGGATAGGGTTCTGCATCCAGAAGTAGTGTTATAAAGAGTTGGAGGGGGCAGATGGGGCCAGAAAGGGGAGCATCCACTCCTTCCAAGGGCAGAATTGGGAAAGAGACCGACAGATGTTGGCTCATCCCACTAAAAAGCCCTTTGCACTGAAGCAGACAGACTCTGCCTGCCCCAGGTCATCACTACAAAGTGCCACCTTTCAGGGGTACCTTGAGCTATAAGGTACCTGCTTTCTGCAGAATATCTCCTTCACGCCTTTCCTAAGGTCCATAATGCCTCCTTACCTCACTGCCAGTGGTCAGAGCGTCAGAGGTACTGCTTGAATGCAGACGTCCGCCTGGGAGGAGCGATCAGAAGATAAACTTACCTGTGTGTAATGCAGGGACTGCCAACCTCTAGGCTTTGCAGGGCCAGCAGACAATGCCAGGGCCAGAGGCACCTGGCTCTCCTGGGGTGTCTCAGCTCAGCTCTGCCAGGGTGGCATATGGGATGTCCGTCATCTACCTCCTCAGGAACCAGGATTCATATGTTTTGTGACATCTGGTTTGTGTATATTGTAATCTAATCCAGCACCCTCCCCACCCCCCGTGGCCAGATTTGGACCCTGGCCACCAGTTTGCGGACTCCCGGGGTCACCAGAACTGCCCCCTATGTCTGGCTTTGGACCTCAGGTCTGCAGGCCCTGAGCACTGTGCACGGTGTCAGCCTCTTGTCCATCTCACACCAATCTGGGCCCTTGTTCGCTGTCTCAGAGGTGAGGGTGTGGGAGCAGAGGGCTCATATAGGGGAGCCCCGGACCCTACCAGAACTAGTTAGCCTGATCCTGTCTGCATGGTTCACCCTGGCCTAAACCTTCCATGCAGAAGAACCGAGTTGCTACAGCTGTTCCCACTGATGGGGTCCGCGGGAGGGGAGTCAGAGGGCATCTGATGGGCGCCGGGTTTATACGTCGAATTTCATTTCCTTCAGCCTTTTGTTCAGCATTGAGCTGCAGCCTCGTGGGTCTGCCCCAGGGGGGCACATCCAGGGCCTGCCCAGGAGAGTCAGTGTGGGCCTCCCCGAGGTAGGAACCTGGGCTCCAAGTCTGGACGGGAAATGCCTGACGTTAGGAGGCAGCATTACACAGCATTCTGGGAGGCCTGGAGGTATGCAAGGGCCCGAGAGTTCTAGAAGGTCAGGCGGTAGATGGTAACAGGGGAGTCACAGGCAGGAGTGGAGGCTGAAAGTAATCCGAGGCACGGACTGCTGTGCGGCTTGTGCGGGGATTGATCTTAATGGCAGTGGAGGAAAAGGGCTCCCCTTGCGGGGATCCTGGCCGGAGCCAAGGCTTGGGGGTACGACTGCACGGGGAAGGGAAGCAGGGAGGGTCAGAAAAGGACCCTCAGAATTCCTTATTTCCCTGCAAAATCCAGGATTCCTGACTTGAGAAGCCCTGAATCATGGATTCTGACTCCAGAGGGAAGTGGGGGCCTGGCCAGTCCTGCAGCCTGTCTCCTGGGAGGGGTTATTAAGTCTGTGCTGTGGGAGGGGGTGGTGGCCCTTGGGGGACCAGTAATTAAAGCCCAGCAGATTGTAATTCCCTAAAAGAAGGCTTAGCACAGAGAGGGAGAAATGTACGGGAGCCCAGAGGAATGCCGAAGAGGAGCAATGCGGGGAGGGCAGGAGGAGGGGGAGGAAGTGCAGTGAGGGGTGGGGTGAAGGTGCAGTGTGTGTGGGGTGCAGTGGGGGGAGCAGAGTGGGCAGGAGGAGGAGGAGGAGGTGCAGTGAGGGGTGGGGTGAAGGTGCAGTGTGGGGGATGCAGTGGGGGAGCAGTGTGGGCAGGAGGAGGAGGAGGAGGTGCAGTGAGGGGTGGGGTGAAGGTGTAGTGGGGGGAGGTGCAGTGGGGGGAGCAGAGTGGGCAGGAGGAGGGGGAGGAAGTGCAGTGAGGGGGTGGGGTGAAGGTGCAGTGTGGGGGGTGCAGTGGGGGAGCAGTGTGGGCAGGAGGAGGAGGAGGAAGTGCAGTGAGGAGGGGAGGAGGTGCAGTGCTGGGGGGAAGTGGTGCAGGCAGGAGGAGGAGGAGGTGCAGTGAGGAGGGGAGGAGGTACAGTGCTGGGGGAAGCAGTGTGGGAAGGAGGAGGAGGAGGTGCAGTGAGGAGGGGAGGAGGTGCAGTGCTGGGGGAAGCAGTGTGGGCAGGAGGAGGAGAAGGAGGTGCAGTGAGGAGGGGAGGAGGTGCAGTGCTGGGGGAAGCAGTGTGGGCAGGAGGAGGAGGAGGTGCAGTGAGGAGGGGAGGAGGTACAGTGCTGGGGGAAGCAGTGTGGGCAGGAGGAGGAGAAGGAGGTGCAGTGAGGAGGGGAGGAGGTGCAGTGCTGGGGGAAGCAGTGTGGGAAGGAGGAGGAGGAGGCGCAGTGAGGAGGGGAGGAGGTGCAGTGTGGGAGGGGGAGGTACAGTGTGGGGGGTGGCACAGTGCCAGGGGGGTGCAGTGTGGGGAGGTAGAGGTGCAGTGAGGGTAGGAGCAGGAGGAGGAGGAGGTACAGTGGAGGGGTGAGAGAAGGAGGTGCAGTGTGGGAGGAGGAGGAGGAGATGCAGTGTGTGTGGGGGCGCAGTGTGGGGAGGTAGGGAGGTGGAGGTGCAGTGAGGGCAGGAGGAAGAGGAGATGCAGTGCGAGGGGGGGAGGAGAATTCATGGTGCCGACCATTTCCTATCCTATTAGAACGCTCCCTGGCTGCCCTTCCTCCCTGCCTCCACTTGAGAGCTGCCCTTTTTTTTTTTTTCTTTTTTTTTCTGAAGCTGGAAATGGGGAGAGACAGTCAGACAGACTCCTGCATGCGCCCGACCGGGATCCACCCGGCACGCCCACCAGGGAGCGATGCTCTGCCCACCAAGGGGCGATGCTCTGCCCCGACCAGAGCCACTCCAGCGCCTGGGGCAGAGGCCAAGGAGCCATCCCCAGCGCCCGGGCCATCTTTGCTCCCATGGAGCCTTGGCTGTGGGAGGGGAAGAGAGAGACAGAGAGGAAGGAGGGGGGGGGTGGAGAAGCAAATGGGTGCTTCTCCTATGTGCCCTGGCCGGGAATCGAACCCGGGTCCCCCGCATGCCAGGCCGACGCTCTACCACTGAGCCAACCGGCCAGGGCCAAAGAGCTGCCCTTTTGTGAGCAGACCTCCGTCCTCAGAGGAAAGCCTGAGACATAGGGACCTGAGACCTCATGCTAAAGCTTGGCCATTGACAACACTCCCAGATTGGCACTGACTGGCCAAACCAGGCTTTTTAAAAGACAACGTCAAATTTTACATTAAAACTCTACTTTTTTGCTTTTTCTACAGAAACCTGTAGGTTCTCTGGGTGGCCTGCATGCCCACCGTAGGCAGAGCTAATGGTGGGCTGTCACCTTCCTCTGTGCGCGTGGAGTCCCCTGAGCGGCCGCGTGTGTCCCCTGCTTAGACACGGGTGTTCTTCCTGGTGGCCCAGCTCTTGCTCGTCTTGGGCCGCTGTCTCTCTGAAACTCATCTATAAAATTTGAGAATGGAGGAACAGATTCCAGAAGGGCTGGAGGGTGTTTTTAAGAAATGCTGTAGACCAAAAGAAAGAAGGAAAAGAAAAAGGAAAGAAAGGGCACCCCCGGTGGGCGGGCCGAGGGCCTGGGGAGAGACGAGGGGGAGGGAAAGGCTCGGAGTGCCCCCCGGGGGGGGGGGGTGTGCCACCCAGCTGTCCTGGTCCATTACCAGGGTACCGCGTGCCGGACAAAGCCAAGGCTGAACAGGAACACCGGTTGGACTCCGCTCCTTCCGTCCTGTGATCCAATCATTCCTATGCCCCTCACACCATCCCTGATCGGACACCATCTGAGGGGCTTTTATTTCACTTTTCGTGAAGGAGAAAAGCCAGAAAGCCGAGAGGTGGATGGCGCGCTTCCAGGCCGGCCAGGGACCGCAGGCAGCTGACTGGGAGCACCGGTCCTGCCTCCCACCCAGTCCAGTGCTGGTCTGATCTGAGCTGCTGTAAAAACAAACAAACAAACAAACAAAACGGCTCGGAGGTGAGCTGCTTTTTTCCTGTGCGTTTAAAAAGAGAAAAACAAGAACGCTGTTTTAGTTAATATGCGGGAGGGATGTCGATGTTCTCCTACGTAACCTTTTGCTGGAGTGACAATGTGTGATAAAAGGGTCCCAGGAGAGCCGGTGTAATTTGGGTTGTGAGGGACAGAGAATACCAATGCGGAAGCCTCTTTCGAAAGCCCAGCCAGCGGGGAGGGGCTCCCAGCACTGCGCACCCCGCTCCTTCCCAGCCTGGACCCCCGGCCCCCGACCTGTCCACTCGGAGTCCTGGCGGACCATGTGGCTTTCCTCTCACATTTTATTTTGAAGCGAGGATCTCAGTGCCTAGAGGAAGGGGCAGGTGTCTGTAGGGGAAAACGGGGTGTCCAGGAGTTGGGGGTGAGTGAGGGAGAGGTGGGGAAGCCCCATTTCCAAGCGAGCGTTGGCCAGTCGTGGGGTGGCAGGCAGACAAAGGAGTCCGCACTGGGGGCGCGCGGAAGGACGCGTCCGAGGTCTGTGTACGTCGGCCCCCGGCCCCAAAGGGCCGGAAAGCAGGCCTTAGGAGGCTCCCGTTAATTGAGGCTGATTCCAACTCGGGAGGATTAATACATGGTAATTGTCCTCCGGGGGGAGCAGGCCCAGCACTGACTGATGCCTCTGGGAACCCAAGTCGTGGATTCAGAGCCCCCCTCTCTCCCACACCTATCGGGAGGCTCGGAGCATTCCCACCCACTGAGGTCCATCCGGGACAGACCTGGTGTAGACCAGGGCCACCTCCTTCCTCCCTGTAGGGTTCAGGGCCCGGAGGTGTGTTCCCTGCCTGCCTGTGTGGCCGCATCTGAGGTCCTCAGACACATACAGGGCACATCTGTGTGTGTGCGTGTCTGCGTGTGCGTGAGCGTGAGCACACGTGTGCTGGTACCACTCACCCTCTTTCATTCAGCTACCTCCCGGACTCCTTCCCACGCAGCAGCTGTTCCCCTTCCCTCTCACCTGTCAGAGGACAAGGAGAAGAGGATCTCAGTAGGACCTGGGCTCGGTGACTTCTTTGGAGAACAGGTACCTGGCTGTTTGGACACAGGTGACATTGCAAGGCTGGGGTTCTGCCCAGAGAGGAACTCTCTGTCCTTTAGGAGTGGGGCCAGAAGCAGCCTGCCCTGCTCAGGAGGGAGGAAGCGCCCCGTCTCAGCAGGTGTGCAAGCCGATGCCAACTGTGCACATTCCTTTTTGGCCCCTTCTGAGCCCAGAGACCTGGAGCCCTGAAGTTCCCCAGCTGACGCCTCAGCCGGGACCGAGGTTGCCTGCTCTGTCTTGCTAACCCAGACCGGTTGGAGAGACTGACCGAGGGCTTCTGCCCCTTGGTGTTCCCAGGACTTGACCCGGAGAGGCCTGGGCAATGTGGGTGAGGGTGATAGTGTATCACAGTGCGTGGGATGTTGGACCTGTGTGTGCGTCTGTGCTGTGTGTGCATTTGTGGGTCTTCTGTGCACCTGCCTGGATAGGGCTGTGTGGGTTTCCACGTCACGAGTGTGTGTGAGTGCTCGGCAGGCTGGGAGGTGGAGTGGGGGGGAGGGTTTCTGTGTACTGTGTAGGTATTGGTCAGACTGAAGTGTGTGCACTTGGGCTGGTGGACGTGTTTGTGGTGAGGGTGTGTCTGGGGTGCGGTGGGGGGTCCTGTGCTGAGGCCCCACCGAGACCTTTCTGGCCCCTTCCTTCCCACTCCAGCTCCCTGTCACCACCCCTGTGTCCAGGTCAGGCAGGCTCCCAGTTGCTCCAAACCCTGACCATCTGTGCTGCCCACTTCCAGGGACCGCAACACCTTGCCAACACAACTCGACCCTTGATCCTGCTACAAGAGGGGGCCCAACAGGTGGCCGAGAGGTCACAGAGGCAAGGGGTGGGGGAGAGAAGAGACCGCATTTCTTCTCAGCCTCTCCCGAGCAGATCCCGAGGGACGTGGGTTTCTGAGTCTCTGTAGCTTTCTGGCCACATGGGGAGACCTTTCTGGAGGTCCCATGAGCATCTCCAGACAGGAGCTGGAACGTGTCCAGAAATGGAGTGCCTTTAGAAATAAGACATGGTGTTTCTGGAGACTGAATAAGCCTGTTTCTAGAGACCAGACAGAAAGCATTTCTAGGGGGATGGGTGGGTATCTAGGGTGAAATAGGACATTTTTAAAGATGAAATAAGAACATTTCTGGAGATAGGAGAGGGCATTTTCTGGAGTCACGATGAGGCCTTTCTGGATTCCACACATGATGAAGAGATGAAACATTTCTGGAAATGGACCATTTCTAGAGATCAGTTGTACAGTCTGGAAGTGGAATGGACTTTTTGTTTTTGAAGATGACACTGAAGTTTATTTCTGGAAATAAAATAGGGCCCTTCTGGATTCGAGGTATTTTTGGAGCTGAAACGGAACATCTCTGGAGACGGGATGTGATATTTCTGGAAGTGGGGCATTCTTGGAGCGAAGGTGGAACCTTGACAGAGAGCACTGGCATTTCTGGAGATGGGTTCCAGTTGGAGATGAAAAGGGAGTTGTTTCCGGAGACAAGACGGAACATTTCTGGAGAGGCGACATTCTGGAGCTGAGCGTTTCTGGATTAGAATGAACCTTTTCTAGAGGAGAGAAAGGATCGTTCTCAGGGAAGGGACAATTTTTGGATGAAAGGTTGGGACATTCTAGAGATGGACTTTCTCGGAGAGGAAGGGGGCATAGCTAAGGCTGGCTGTTTGCAGACCTCGGGAGTAGATGGGGGAGGGTCGGTCTCACAGGGGGCCCAGGAATGCCCCCCCACCCCCACCCCGCAATCTGTGACCCTTGTTTTGTAGCAGATGGGCCCGAGTCCCAGAGGCTCCTGCCCAGCCCATACCTCCTGGGAGTGGCAGAAAGCAGGCCCTCTGGGGACCTTCCCGTAGCCCCCTCCCCAGGCCTGTGCTGAAATTCGTTCTGAGGGAGGCCAGAGCGCCCTCTCAGTCCTGCTCTCAGAGTCTGTCCCCCCCCATGCTTGTGCGCCCCCCCCCCCCCGCAGCCTTCAGGCTTACTGCGGAAACAGGGACTGAACAGTTAAATTTGATTTAATTCAATTTCCTTGAGCCATCTGAAGCTCACTCCCCAGACTCCTCTGCCAGGAGCCGCCACCCTTTCTCAAGTCCCCAGCGCCCCCTGTACCTTGGGCAGGACTGAGGTTGGCCTTGTTTCAGGAGAAGGATGGGGGGGGGTTAACAGGGCTGAATGTGGGCAAAGGTCCTGGCCCCCCTGCCCGGTCAGTGCTGACCGCAGGGGGTGCCTGACCACCTCCCCCCACTCCGGGGAGGCAGATAGTGAGGTCTGTCATCACTTGAGCCAGCCTGGAGCCCTGGAGTAATTATTTCTCTTCCTTAATTGAAATTTCAGCCTCAGTGATCCTGCCTGGGAAGTATGAGATAGGGACAGAGACCCTGTGCCTGGCCAGTCGAGGGGAAGGTGGGGAGCCCCTCTCCTGTTCGCAGAAGGAGCAAGGCAGTGACATCCTCTATGCCCCAGGGAGAGGGCACTTCCTGTGGCCCAGACACTGGGCCTTGGTACGGAATGCAGGGCTGCAGCTCAGGGAGACAGGGGCACGGGTGGGCTTGGCTTCAGCAGGTTATGGGAGACGGCTGCGGGAAGGCGGACACTCCCACCCGAGAACTTGGGGGGAGGTTGAGAGGAGAGAGGGGGTTGGCCCCAGGTAGGAGGTGGGCGTGGCATTGGGGGTGGGGCAGCCGGTGTTGGGAGTCTCATGGCCTGTACCAGGAGAGCAGCGGCCTCCTCTTCCATCTGGTGGGGACCGGAGGGGGTGGGCTGGGGAACTGCGAGTCAGGCCCAGCGAGGGAGCGAGGGAGGGGCCATGGCAGCGGGCCCAGTTCCTGGTTCAGGGCTGGGTGAGACGGCTGGCCTGGTCGGGGTGGGGAGTGGGGTGGGCAGCTGAGGAGCCTGTTTTCCCAGCTGCGGTCGGGCTGGGCGGAGCATCCGGACTGGGCTGGGCGCTGGGGCACACCTCTGTCTGCTTGTCTGTCTGTCCCTCCCCCTCTCTCCCCCTCTCTCCCCCTCTCACTCTCTCTCTCTCTCTCCTCCTGGGTGGTCCCTGCCACCCGTCCAGGCCATGGGCCTGTCTGCCGGTGGGGGCTGGTAGGAAACAGGGAGAAACCGTGGGCTCCAGGTGGGCCCAGGGCTGACCCCTCCTTGAGGTTCCGAGGGGGCGACTCAGGGGTGCCGGGGCCCAGTGTCGGGGCTGCCACCTCCTCCCCACATCTGTCCGGCGTGGCCGTCCCTGGCACCTGCTGCTTACAGGAGGCCAGAGAGCCCGTGTGGGGCCTCGGGGGTGTCAGTCTTCCCCATCTGGGAAGTGGGATCTCTGGTCAGCGTCGTGGGCATTCTCGGGGCTGAAATACCCTGCGAAGTGCTGAGCTCTGCCCGCGTGGGCCATCCTTCTCACTGTTGCCGTGGTTAAACGTGCCAAGGCCTGAGCGGACCCCGCCCGGCACCCCGCACGGTTTTAGGAGCTTAAGGCATGACAGCAGCTGTCTTCAGAGTTGTTCCTGAGTCCCAGACATGCTTGTGGGGTAAGCTCCCTGTGCAGGGCCTCCTCCACCACCACCCCCCAGGGGAGGCAGGGTTTGTCACAGGGAAACTGAGGCCATTTGGAGTGAGGAAAGGGTGGGGTGGGGGACAGGGGGAGGTTGCTGCCTCCTCCAGGCAGACTCGCGCCCACTGGGCATCACAGACCCATTAAGCACTCTCTGGAAAACCCATTAGGATGGGACCCATGCTCCGCCGCTTGCCTGGGCCCTGGCTCCCAGGAACTCACAGCTGGTCTTTGGGGGGGGGGTGTGTGGGGGGGGAAACAGGCTGCTCTGCCCTCCCAGGGGGAGGGGGGTCAGAGATCGCTGGATGAGAAGGGACAAGTCAGCCCCTGGAACTGGGGAAGCAGAGGAGGAAAGTGCGGATTAAAATGCACCTTCTCATTTGCCGTTGACTTGTTTCAGGGGTGAGGCGGAGGGCAGACCCAGGGGGAGACAGACAGGAGGGAGGAGCCGCAGAGAGGAAATCTGGGGGCAGGGGGTGGGGGGTGGCCCTGGAGCCTGAGCTTGACCCAGCTGGGGAATGTCTGCTGCTGCCCCAGCGGGGCCCCTCCTGCCTGCGGAGCGGGGGCAGCTCTGTCTGTCTCAGCCTCAGACACAGGCCGACACCTGCTCCCGCCCCTGGCTGACTGCTTTGGTATTTTGAGGAGGTAAGGCACCCCTGCCCTGAGCTGGGCTTTGTCCTCCCTAAAGTGTGGGGGGGGGGCCGGTGCTCTAGAGCTCCCCCCCCAGAACTCCTGGGGTGGGTTTCCAGAGCCAGCCAGCCCAGCGCCCTGTGGAGCTGACCTTATCACCTTGGGCCCAGACAGAGGAGAGCCCCTCCCCCCCAAGGACCCAGAGCTGGTGGAACTGACATGACTCACCTCACTGGTGCAAACAACTCCCTCTCCCCACTGGGGGGGGGGGGGCAGCCAGTCCTCACCTCACACCAGGAATCACAGACCAGGCGGCTGAATCCCTTCCAGAAGGGACCCAGACAGCAGGGACCCAGACCTCAGGACTCAGACAGCAGGGACCCAGACCTCAGGACACAGACAGCAGGGACCCAGACCTCAGTGCCCAGAGGCCACGGGGAGGGCTCACCGACCGGTGCCAGGCCCCATGCTGCAGGCTCGGGCTCGGTGGTGTCCACCTTGAGCCCTGGGAGACCTTTCAGGACTTTCCCTTTGGGCGGAAAGGAGCCGGAGCTTCTGCCTGCCCCAAGCTGTTCCCACGGCCTCCTTTAGGGGAGGACCCTGGCCGGGGGTCCCCAGCTCCTCCTCCATCCAGAGAAACCCTAGGTCCTAGGACAGGGGTCCCCAAACTTTTTACACAGGGGGCCAGTTCACTGTCCCTCAGACCGTTGGAGGGCCAGACTATAAAAAAACTATGAACAAATCCCTATGCACACTGCACATATCTTATTTTAAAGTAAAAAAACAAAACGGGAACAAATACAATATTTAAAATAAAGAACAAGTAAATTTAAATCAACAAACTGACCAGTATTTCAATGGGAACTATGCTCCTCTCACTGACCACCAATGAAAGAGGTGCCTCTTCTGGAAGTGTGGTGGGGGCCGGATAAATGGCCTCAGGGGGCCGCATGTGGCCTGCGGGGCCGTAGTTTGGGGACCCCTGTCCTAGGGTCTAATGATGTATCTGGTTCCTCTGAAACGCCTCCCAGAGGCTCTGACTGAGCCCTGTGGAGAATTGGGGTGACTGACGCTGGTATTTCTTCCCACCCCCCTGATGGAGAGCCATGTCCCCTCTCAGCCCTGGAGATGGCCAGGTGGGAGAGAGACCTGACCCTGTGCACACTTCCTGCGGGCTCTGGAGTTGTCCTGTGAGGCAGGCAAGCCAGGCTCCGAGAGGGCAAGCAATTGCCCCAGGCCCATGTGGCCAGCAGTCCCTCTGGGACTTGAACTGGCCTCCTCAGACCAGCGGTTGGGCCACGCTGCCCTCGCTCAGGGCCCTCAGGCATCTCGGGCCTGGGGAGCCACGCTGCTTCTGTATTTATTCCTGAGGCATGCACAGCCCAGCGGCTCCAGGACAGACCCCCAAGGTCTTGTTTTTTCCCACAGCAAAGCTGCTTCCCTGCTAATCATGCCAAAGCCCCGGCTTCAGCGAGAGCAGGTGAAAGGGAGCTCCATCTTGCCTTTTGTTACTCAAGAGGATGTGGAGGGAATGGATTTGCCCTTGAACGGGGAGACACCGCGGGAGTGGGGGGTGGGCACTTCCGCAGGGAGGGCCTGGGCACCCGTCCCTGCGATGAGAGGCCCCACCCCCATTGGAGCACCAAGGGCACGGTCACCATTGCCGTATTCAGCACACACGTGCACTCGCACACACATATGTCCCTGCCCTCTCCCCCGCCACCGCGCTGAGGTCCCCTCTAAACCAGGAAGGTAGCATCTGACCAGCAGAGGGAAAAAGGGACTCTTCGTGGGAAAGAAAACCTGATTCTGGAGTTACCGTCCGTCCCGCCCACCTCCCTTGCGGGAGGACCCTCCTTGGCGAGGCCCCTCCATCGCCCTGTGAATAAGACGCGGCCCTTGTGATCCAGAGTCCTGCCGCAGAAGGGGGGAAGAATCAAGGGCTTTTCAATAAGAAAGAACTCCCCGGGTGGCTTTAAATAGTTGCTTTTTTGTGTGTCAGTGAGGGACCATCGTCTTGTCCTCGGCGCTCTCGGCTCCCGCAGCCTCCGCGCCCGAGCTCCGCGCGCGGATTGTTTCTCCGGAGGGCCGGTCCTTTATTGTTCCTGTCTTTCCCTCCTGACACCCGCAGCTCAGCAGAGGCCACAGGCAGCCTTTGCGTCTCGGGGAAAGCAGAGAATCCCCGAGGTAATTCTAACAAGGCTTGAGCCTGGGGCGTGGGGCTCAGGGCGGAGGTGTCTGTCCTGTGCAGGGACGCAGAGGCACGGTCGCTGCGTCCAGGGCGCTGTGCCCTCGGCCGGCTGCTGCGTGGGTGCCCTGGAGGAGAGGTGAAGGGAGGAAAGGCTGGTGGTGGTGGTGGGGGAATGAGGCTGGAAGAGCAGGGAGACAAGCAGATCTGTTTAATCAGACGTTCCCTATCTTAGAAAAGCACATTTCAGCTCTTTTTGGCAAGCCGGTCCTATCCTTTAATTTTCTAATAAAAAGGAATTATGTTTTCTGAAAAGTCAGGAGCAGCCACCAGCTTGTAGAGATCATAATTTCTGTCTTAGTTGCCTGCCAGCTCGGAGCTAGCTGGGGGATGGGGGCGGCTGGGGGGTGGGGGTGGTCATCTCCTGTGACCACAGGTGACACTCACTGTACAGGGGCCAGAGAGCAGGAACATTGGGGCACTCGTCAGACAGCAGGCTGCAGGCGGTGCCACGTGGCTCTGCTCTGCCCACCTGCCCTGGGCTGTCCACTCCCCCAGCCCAGTCTCAAGCCATGGTTCCAAGCTTACCACCCACCCAGGCCCCAAGACTCGGAGCAGGCACTTAATAAATATTTGTGGCATGAATGAATGAATGAATGAATGAATGAATGAATTCTTACTGCTGAGGCCTTGGCTAGCCAGAGACTGCTTAGAGGTAGGATCTTTGTTGACTATGCATGCTCTCCAGAGTCTGAAGTCACCTATCTGGAAGGACTTACCGATCTGGCGCACGCACACACGCAGCCACACACACAGCATTCAGTGCCAGGTCCCTGAACTGACTGGAAATTTTGCCAAAAATCATAGCCGAAAAAAAGAAAGAAAGAAAGAAAAATAACACGTGTTCATTGTTTGTAAAAAGAGAGAGCAATAGCCTGACCGGGCGGTGGCGCAGTGGTTAGAGCGTCGACCTGGTACACTGAGGTCCCAGGTTCAAAACCCCAGGGTCACCGGCTTGAGCGCGGGCTCATCTGGTTTGAGCATAGGCTTACCAGCTTGAGAGCAGGATTGCCAGTTTGAGCGTGGGATCAGAGATAGACGTGACCCATGGTCACTGGCTTGGAAGCCGAGGTTGCTGGCTTGAGCAAGTGGTCACTGGCTCGGCTGGAGCATCCCCCTCATCAAGGCATGTGTGAGAAGCAGACAATGAGCAACTGAAGGGTTGCAACACTCCACGTTGCTGCTCCTCGTCTCTCTCCCTTCCCGTTTCTCTCTCTCTCTCTCTCTCCCTCCCTCTCTCCAGGCAGCTCTGTGCCTTAGTCTCTCGGAGTCACAAGAGGGTTCCCCTCTTTTAGCTTTTTCCCTCCTGTCACCAGGAATTCTCTGTGTTTCTTGTGAGGCTTGAAGTTTTCCTCTGTGGGACTGTTCTGCCACTCCACGGGCCTCCTCAGCCAGCCCCCTGCCCACTCTCCAACCTGGGGCACAGGAAGCGTGCCGTAAGTGTCCACGTAAGTGCCCTGTCTCTGCAGGGTGGACACGTGGACAGCCTATGGTTGTTACAGGCACCTTCACCCCAGTCCCAGTTTTACAGAAGCGCATGTAGGCTGAACACTGGCCGCAGGTAGGCCCCTAAGGAACGGCCGTCTCTGTGATCGGGAAGGAAGCTGTCCTCAGTCACGTGCCCCAGACATTTCTTGTACCCCTTTCTGTGCGCCATGTTCCCCGGGTGCAGGGACTCTGTGGCGAGAGTCCAGAGCGGTGAGACGGTGCGTTCAGGCGCCCATCTCTGCTGGCACCCCGGCACCATCAGACTTGTTTATGCCACTGCAAGTGCCAGGGCATGTGGGTGACAGGTCTCAGACGCACCGTGTTCCCTCTGGCGCTGCCTCCGACCCCAGTGTGACAGCAGCACCTGCCCCTGCCTCACCTCCAGCCACCAGGCACCAGGCCGCTGCGGCCAGCCAGCAGACTAGGGTCTGGTTAGACGCTTGGGAGGACACAGGCAGATGAATCAGTCCCGGGAGATGGCCCAGGAATCAGGGTTGTAACAAGCCCCTTGGGTGCCCCTGACGCCTGCCAGAACCCAGAACCAGCAGGAGGCGGAGCGGGGTCAGGGACATCTTTTAGGCTGTCTAGGGACCAGTCCTCTGTAACCTTGGGTGGGCAAGGAGAGAGCCGTGTGCTGGGCGTGGAGAGGGCAGATGGAAGTGTGGCTGTTTCCTGAGATTCTGGTTCGGGCCGTGGGTCACGCCCTGGCTTCCCCGCACAGTTCTTGGGACATATAGTAAATGCTTAAGAGACGTCATTTAAGCCCCGGCGTGACAGCGTGGTTAGTTAGGGCATCATCCCGGAAACGCAACGGTTGCAGGTTCGATCCCCGTGTTAGGGCGCATACAGGAACAGACTGATGTTTTTGTCTGTGTGTCTCTCTCCCTTCCTCTCTCTAAAATCAATGCATAAAATTTTTTTGAGAGAGAGAGAGAGACTTCACTGAAGTGACCGTGTGAACGGTGACATTTGTGTATGTGCTGACTTCGGGGGACCTGTGGGATAGCCAGGATCAGCCCTCTTCTGAGACCCAACAGCCAGCTGTGGTCACTGGGAGTTTGGGTTCCAGCGCCGGCCCACCTGCTCCGTGCCGAGTCTCCGTCGGCTGTGCTGTGAAGTGGGCCGAACCGTCCCAGCACGGCCCGGGTGTCCGTGAGGGTTAGCAGCCGGGGAGGCAAGATGCTGGCCCAGAACAGGCGGTTTCCCCTGAGCGGGCTGGGGCGGTTTTTATTCAAAATCTTTTCCTTTTTTTTTAATTACAAAAGGAAAGAAATGATGGTTGTAAATAATAGGTCAAAGTCCTTCCCAGGCTTTTCTGGAGGTCCTTGCTTTGACTCGTGGAAGGTGGATGGGGCTTTGGGCTCTTTCTCTGGTGCGTTCTGGGCCCTGCCTTTAGAGGGAGCTCTCAGACCTGCTGGGGAGGTTGATAGCCACTGCTAAGCTACCCTTGGCTGGGAAGCTGGCCGTGAGGTGAGGAGGTAAGAGGGGTGCCCTCAGGAAGGGGGTGACTGTGGGAGGCAGGGTTGGATGGGAAGTCAGGAGAGGCTGGGCAGGACCGTGCTGTTTGAGCCGGGCCTGTACAGACAGACGCTCAGAAGATTTTTAGAGACAAGGAGAGGGAGGAGCAGGAAGGCGTTCAGGGAAAGGGAGGTATATAGTTTGGGACACGAGGGCTTGGGACTGCCAGGTCTGCTTATCCGTGGGAAGCCACCGTGGGGGGTGTGCGTGTGCGTGTGCGTGTCTGCGTCGGAGGGCAGGCTGGGGGAGCCCCAGAGATTCCACTTGATTCTGTAAGTGATGGGAGCCTTTGATGGCTTGGAAGTGGACAGTGACCTGGTCCCGTGTGTGTTGGAAAACTCTGCCCAGCAGAGCTTGCAGGAGGGTGAGGCAGTCAGGGAGCCCTCACCCTGGGAGAGCTCAGGCTGGTGGCGGTCAGGTTGTGGGGGCAGCACTGGTGGCCCAGATGTGGTGGGAGGGGAGGGGAGGAGGGGTGGAGAGGAGAGGGTGGGGTGAGGGTGGGAGCACTGCGCCCACAGTGATTGGACAGGGGCTTGAGGGGCGGGGTCGCTGGGGGTGGGTGGGAGCACTGCGCCCACAGTGATTGGACAGGGGCTTGAGGGGCGGGGTCGCTGGGGGTGGGTGGGTGCACTGCACCCACAGTGATTGGGCCTAGGCGGGAGGGGCGGGGTCGGGCAACCACAAAAGGACAGTGTGTGACTCCCGATGTGGATGGGCTAGTCGCAGGGGTCCCTGCCTGCGGGGCTTTCTCCTGGCCCCTCGGGGAGCCCCTCCCATCATTCCCCCTTCAGGACAGAACGCCTCTTCCGTGTATCCGTGAGCCCAGCTCTGCAAACAGCAGTGTGTGTGTGTGTGGGTGGGGGGGGGGGGGCTCTGTGCTTCCCAAGTCCTCCTCCAGGGACGAGGGTGATGAAGGAGTTGGCAGCTGCCCCGCTGGTGCCACGGCCACTGCCCCGCTGCCACCCTCTGACTCTCAGCTGCTCCCCAGAAAGAAGGACCTTGTCACAAAAGGGAGGGAGGGAGAGGAGGCGCTTCTATCGCGCGGCCCATCTGGGAGCCAACATTATTTTCCTGATTCAAGGAAACATCTGTTCGTGCCTCTCCTAGAGGGAGGCAGGCAGCAGTCCCAGGACCAGGGGAGCCGCTGGGCGGCCGCTGCCAGATTTCCACCCTTCGCTGCGTCCCAGCCGCCCACCTCCCTCTGTTCCTCTGTGGACTCCTGGTCAGGTGCTCTCGTCACCTCCTTAGGATTCTGGCGGCTGTCACTGCCAACCCCCCCCCCCAAGTACAGGGCTCCAGGGGCAAAAACTGTAGCCTCTCCCAGCGTGCCATAGGTGTTTATTGAGAGACGTGCATTGAGATTTCTCCTTCTCTCTCTCTCTCTCTCTCTCTCTCTCTCTCTCACACACACACACACACACACACACGCACACGCACGCGCGTGCTCCATGTTTTTGAAAGATACGGCTGCCAAACAAACTGCATTTATTACATAATGATTAATTCATTGCCCCATTTCTTATTAATCAAAGACATCCATAACTGCTTATCTGAGCTTTGGGGGTGAAGGGAGACCGCCAGAGGGACCCCCGAGCTGACAGCCATCCGGCCCAGAGCAGGGGCACTGCTGGATTTGTGTCAGCGTGTAGCCATGTTGGGGGTCAATGCCCCTGAGATTACGGAAAGAGAGACAGCTGATGGACCCCCCACCCATCGCCTTCCCAAATCCCGGGGACCACCTGGGATGTTTTATCACTCCCTCTGCAGCCAGCCCTGAGCTCAGGCTGGCCACTTGGCACCTGGCCACTGGCTGACCAGTGGCTTGGCAGAGGATGAAGGAGATGAAGTGGGGCTGGTTCCCATCCCTGGAAGCTGCTGTCAGTGGCAAGCCGGCACAGAGCCTGGGCGCCTGGGCTGAGGTCAGGACTGCTCTGGGCAGAGCTGAGGGGCAGCTGACAGCAGCATCCTGGCAAGCTGGTCCTGAGTTCAGAGGCTGGACACTGGGGCTCTGGGGCATTGAGACACTCATCCTCTGGCCTCCCGGGGGCATGGCAGGCTTGTGTTTTTAGCCCCTGGGACACTTGAGGAGGCTGAGGTTGGGCCCACAGCATCCACCCCTTTTTTGCTCATCCGACACTGACCTGGTTGCCTGGCACCCACCAGGAATACCCCTGCCCTTAAGGTGTACACAGTCTAGTGGGGACAGGGGCAGATGCTCAAATAAGTCATCGCTGTTCCATGTGTCATGCCAGGACTTGCCCAGGGAACTAGAGAGATCAACAAGAAGGCAACTAACCCAAACTGGGGGTGGGAGGAGGAGTGTGGTCAGGGAAGGCTTCCTGGAGGAGGTGTTGTTGCAAGAAGATCGGCTGATGGGGGCGGTTTACTTTTTGAAATAAGGACTTCGTGCCACATGCTATTAGGTGCTTTTCACATACGTTGTCATGTTTAATTTGCACGAACAACCTTGTGAGGCAGGAAATAGCTCCCACATGTTCTCGGTGAATAAGCTAAGGATCAGAAGGGAGGTGGCCCAGCCAGCTTGCTCAGCCAGAACTAGAAAACTCCAAGTGACCCTTCAAAGATGACCGAGCAGATGTAAAGGGATATGGGAGGTGGAATTTGGGGGAGCTGAGTCACAAAGGACTGTCGCGCTGGCGTACGCAAGGTCCGAGAGCCTTGACCGCTGGCAGCGGAGACTGAGGGGGCCGTGGCAGGGATGAGCTGAGGGCGTGAGGTGGTCCCACTCCGAGCCACGGGGGGCTCCAGCTCCAGGGGAGACTTCCCCAGCCAAGCACCCCGTGCCTGCCCTTTGAGGTGCAGGCATACCTCTCAGGTCTGGTGCACGTTTTCAGGCTGCTGACCTCAGGAGACAGCATGCAGGCTGGCATTGAGCATTAGAAGAAATGCCCAACCTATCATTCCCTGGGTACCCCCCCCAGGCCTGCCCCCCAATCCTGCCGTGCCCATATCAGCGGTCCCTGTCTGGGAAGAGGACGGGTGTGAATGGCAGCCGGCATCTGCTCATCAGCAGAGAGTTCTAGTTGTTAGCGCCAGCGCGCCACGCTGCCTCCAGAGACCATCCCGCCTGCCTCCCCCGAGAGCCTGTGCTTCTGCTGCCTAATAGCTGGAGACGTCGCTGATATTCAGCCTGTGTAGCCGGAGCTTTCATATGTGGAGCATCCCCCTCCCTGCGCCTGCCTCCTGAGCCCCAGACAGAGATGGCCCTGCCTTTCTGCACACCCTGGGTACTAGCAGGAATGCACCAGGCATCCGGGAGCTCTTCTCGTAGGCTTCTCTCCCGAGATCCAGGGATGCCCTGGGGGGAGAGTGTGATCAACATCGTCTTCGTTTTAGAAAGATGAGAACACCGCGGCTTGGAAAGGGGGCCGTGGTGAAGACAGACCGTGTGGCCTCATCTTTCCCTCTCGGTTCCAGGAAGTGGGACAGTGTTCCCTCCCCGGAAGGGCCTTCCCGGCTCTGGCTCCGATGATCTCCCTGCCCAGAGCTCTCGCTCCTCCCTTTGTTCTCTCCTTTCGATCCCACATGAAGGAGGCGTGCTGGCCCCAGGACCCCCTGCTTTCGGGGTTCACTTAGGGTGGCTTTTCTCCGTACACTAAATTCCATGAAGGTAGAACTCGCCCCTGCTGCCTCGCTAGCACCCCAGCAAGACGCAGATGGAATCCCCCTAGGCCCTCAGATATTTACTGATTGAGTCAATGAGCAAAAAATGGTGAAGTGTATTTCTGTGCGATCGAGGGTCAGGCTAGTTGCAGGAGCAGGCAAACCCTCACGGTTTTTAGAAGCTCATCCTTCACGTAGGATGGGAGCAAGAGGTTTCCGGTTGGTGGACGGCTTCTTCCGTGTGGGGGAACCTTGTAACCTCAGCAGTCAAACCCTCCTCCCTTCCACTCACACTCCACTGGCTACAACCCTGTCATATGATGGTGATCCATTGCAAGGGAGGCTGGGAAATGTAGTCCAGTGGTGGATCCGAGGAGAAGACACAGGCTTGGTTGACTCCAAAGCCTCCGTCCAGGTGACAGTACTGGTCCCTAACCACCAGAGCCAACCTTTACCGAGTCCTCGCCATGGTGCTGAACACTTTTCTCTCCTGGGCTCATTTGCTTTGCCACCACAGTCCTTCAGGGTGGGTGTTACGATCTCAGCGCGTTTATTTTAAATGAGGTGGAGAGGCTCAGATGACCTATTCAGGGGCGGGGCCGACCCAACAAGATCCGTGTTGTCGGGTCCTGGCTTGCCGTCCTTCCACAGAGTCCACCTGTCCAGAGGACCTCCTGGACACACACCACCGGTGTCCCGGTGAGCTCTCTCCCCCGAGTCTGCACAGCACACCTGGTAGGTGTTGTAACAGATAGGCCAGTGCCCGGAAGACATGAACGGGTCCTGGTTTTGAGGAGGGTTTGCTGTTGCCCTGGGCAGGGGGTCTCCCTCTGAGGGGCTCGGCAGGCTCTGCCGTCTTAGCCCTCCGTTTTTAGAGCGTGCTGCTCCTTTCCAGCTCACCTGCTCCGGGCCTGTGCCGGGCATCTGTCGGCAGTCGGGTGGACAGGACTCTCCCTCCCACACAGGAGTGGGGTGCACGTGGGCCATGTGCTCCAGGGTAGGTCTTCCTGGCCCCGTGTGATTGACAAGTGCTCTCCTCCTGGCCTTTCTGCCCCTTAGCAGCTGCCTCCCTCGTCCAGCACATGCCTAGGAGGACAGATGCCTCCCCCCGTGGGAAGGCTGCCAGGTTATTGGTCAGTGCCATGTGGTGGGGTCTGTATGGGGGGGGGGGTCGCTCCTCACCAGGGAGTGATGTCTCACTAAGCCAGGTAACCCCCAGGTTTCCTGGAGCAGGTGACATCGGATCGGCCTGAGATGGCCAAGGCAGGAGGAGCTCGTCAGATGAAGAGAAGGGAAGGACACGTTAGGCAGAGGGAACAGCGTGTGCAAAGGCTCAGAGAGCCTGCCTTAGCCCCTCGAGAGAGCCAGGTTTGCTGCCCAGGCCCGTGACCCAGGTCCCTCTGACCTGTGCTGAGGACGGAATGTCTCCCAGCCTGTGGAGGAGAGGAGGGCTGGGGAGAGAAAAGGAGGAAGGGAGAGGGGAGAGGAGCAGGTGACTGACTGGGCTGAGTACCAGCGGAGGCCCCCGAGGGGCCTGGATCTTCTTGCTCTCCCTTCTCAGGCATCTGTCCTCTGCTCCCCGTGTCCACTCAGCGGTGAACCCTGTGGCCTCCCAGCTGCTCTGCTCCCCGTGTCCACTCAGCGGTGGGCCCGGTGGCCTCCCAGCTGCTCTGCTCCCCGTGTCCACTCAGCGGTGGGCCCTGTGGCCTCCCAGCTGCTCTGCTCCCCGTGTCCACTCAGCGGTGGGCCCTGTGGCCTCCCAGCTGCTCTGCTCCCCGTGTCCACTCAGCGGTGGGCCCTGTGGCCTCCCAGCGGCTCTGCTCCCCGTGTCCACTCAGCGGTGGACCCGGTGGCCTCCCAGCTGCTCTGCTCCCCGTGTCCACTCAGCGGTGGGCCCGGTGGCCTCCCAGCTGCTCCCAGCTGCTCTGCTCCCCGTGTCCACTCAGCGGTGGACCCTGTGGCCTCCCAGCTGCTCTGCTCCCCGTGTCCACTCAGCGGTGGGCCCTGTGGCCTCCCAGCGGCTCTGCTCCCCGTGTCCACTCAGCGGTGGACCCGGTGGCCTCCCAGCTGCTCTGCTCCCCGTGTCCACTCAGCGGTGGGCCCGGTGGCCTCCCAGCTGCTCCCAGCGGCTCTGCTCCCCGTGTCCACTCAGCGGTGGGCCCTGTGGCCTCCCAGCGGCTCTGCTCCCCGTGTCCACTCAGCGGTGGACCCTGTGGCCTCCCAGCGGCTCTGCTCCCCGTGTCCACTCAGCGGTGGACCCGGTGGCCTCCCAGCGGCTCTTCGTGCACACTGAGGCCTCGGGCCCTTCGCAGTGGCTGCCCCTCCCACTGAATGCTCTCCCTGCGGGCAGCCTCCCGAGCCCCTGATTCCGTCCCCGTCAGCCCTCCCTGAGACGTCACCTCTCCTCGAGGCCTACCAGGTCACCCGGTTTCAAACTGCCAGCCATCTCCCTCCGGTGCCCTGCTCTCCTAAATCCAATCTGTGCTCTCTCCAAAGCACTTAGGCCCCTGGAATGTCCTGCACAATTGACTTATGTTTTTGCTTTATTGGGGGGCTGCTTCCCTTCTGAACCTCCTGTCGCCCCGCCTCCCCCCCATAAAAGCCACGCCCCCCCGCAGGATTTTTTGTTGTCAGTCTGCCCTTTGTTCAGTGATGGATCTCCAGCCCCTGAACATAGTTGGCGCTCAGTAAATGTTGCAATTCACGAGGGAATTCAAGCCTCGGCAAAATGGGAACCCATTTCACAGACGAAGGAGTGGAGGCCCTGGATCTCACAGCCACGTGGGGCCCGGGGGCGGGGGGCAGAGGGCATCGCGGAGGGATATCTGTCCCCCAGTCTCCCAGCTTTCGGCTCCAGCAGCCGGAGGGCCATTCCCCGGTCTGGTGGTGGGGCTGTGCGAGGGTGCAGGTAGCCATGGTTACAAAGTGGGCGACTCCTCGTATTTCCTGCCTTTTGTGTTCGCACAGCCTCCAGGCCGGTTGGATCGGCCTGCCTCCCCCAGCGTGGACCCCTCCCGACCCGGGAGATGGGCAGCCCCGCGCCGTGTGGGCGGGGCACCAGGCGCGAGGTGTGTGGGTCGGTGCGGCTGGAAAGCGGTGGGGCTTCAGGGGCAGCTGCCACCTCAGCACGTGAGAGGGGGATGAGTGCACGTGGATGGCGGTTCCCGAACAAAGGAGGATGCATCATGTCCCGAGCTCAGTCTCTTGTCGCTTTTCTGTCCCCTGGGGCCGGAGAGTGAGAGGACTGACTGGCCAGTTCCTTCTAATCCTAATGTCAGCACTTAGTGCCCTGCCGGCCTCTGTCCCCCAGGGCCCACCACCGTGCTCGGGACACCGGCCTCTCCCACCCTTTCCTGCCACAGGGTTTTTGCACGTCATGCTCTCTCTGTTCCTGGGCGTGCTGGTTCCCTTTCCTTGGCTGACCTTCACCCCTTCTCAGGCGCTTTCCACAGAGGACCACCTGTCCTGCTCTGCTCCGCACGGTCTCCCTGGCAACTGCACCTTTATTTGTTCATCCTCTTCCCACACCAGGCTCAGCGCCATCAGGGTGGGCCCTGCCTGTGGCCTGGCACACAGTAGGTGCGCGCAGTTTATATTGTTGAATGAATCCATTCATCCAGCTGCCCCGTGGGCCTCCTTGGCAGTTCCAGTGCTGGACACAGGGACTTGGGAGAAAGGGAGACAGATGGCCCTTCACTCCCAGACACAGAAGAACTTGTGTCCAAGGCCAGGCCATGGGGTGAGTGTCTGGCCCGGACCCCTGGCCAGAGGAACCTTGTTTGGTGTGTGTGCCCTTGGTGAATGGTCCACTGTGTTATCCAGATGGGGCCCTCAGGGGCTGGCTGGCCCCGCCCCAAGAGGCAAGGCATGATACATAACGGGGCAGGGCGGGGGAGGGCTGCTCAGCACACCCTGGGGCCAGAGAGGCCCCAGCCATCTGATTCCTCATTTGTGGGTGCCTTTCCCTGGCCTGATTGCAGGGGTGAGCCCCCCCCCCACAGCACCTACCCCCGTGGTACCCGTGCGACAGAAAGGGAGCTGGTCATGGAACCAGTTACACAGCTCTACGTGGATACCCTTTTGGGGGTATTGATGGGATTTGGGGTATATGTATATATTGTGTGTCGTCGTCGTCGTCGTCCCCCCCCCCGTTGCAAGACCGAAATAAAAAAAATCCTAAGCAAAGCCAGTGGCAATGGGTTAAACGAGAGGGTTGGGAGCATGGGCACATTTTGCAAACCGCATGGGGTTTGTACCAGGGGAAGTTTCTGGGCTCTGGCCACCCCCAAATCACAGATTTTCAAGGGTGGGGCCCAGAAGTCTGCTCTTTTTCAAGCCTGTGTGGTTTTGATGCTCAGAATCTTAAGTCCAATTTTTGAGAAATAGAGTGACAAATGTTTGTGTCCCCAAACACATCTGAACCCCTTCCCGGGCTCTGGTAAGAGCCTGTCTACTGTTCCCCATCTCAGACTCTGGACTCAGGTTCAAGTCTACGCTGCTGAGCTCTGGGCCCTTTGGGAATTGGGGGGAAAAAAAGAACTGCGTCCTCCTTAGATACATGTGTTTGTACACGCACATACCTACACACAGACTTCGCATTTGATCTCAGGAAGTTCTCACCCGGGTTGAGCCGTGTGAAAGTTGGGAAGACCCACCTGGGGAAAGGCCTGCACGTGGACACTCACCTAGACCCGGGGCCACAGTGGACAGCTGGGTAGGCATGCACTGCACCAGGGTTCCCGGCAGAGGCCCCGCCTGCATGCTACCAGCCGGGTTGCACAGCCTGGCAATTGGGGTGTCTTATCCTTTTTGTACAAACACATTATATGGCACGGCCCCAACCCCTGTCTTCCTCGTCCTGACTACTTCCCATGACAATGCAGGTTAGCAGTACTAATGAAGTTACAGCAATTATGCACATTATCACTGACTGGTTGACCTTCCACAAACTCCATTATTAAAGCCATTACGAATGACCAGGCAGCTCTTACCCGCTAATGCTTGGTTCCTGGTACTCCCAGAGTCCTGGGCTTTTATTGGGCAGTGGTTTCGGTGGGGGGCGGGGGGTGTACCCACAGGCCTCACTTAGGATAGGAAGGTGGTCAAGGCAGCTTGGCCTGTCTCCCAACACAGAGTGGGAAGAGTGAGGAAGGGAGCATCCACCGTGTAAATATTTATCCAATCGACAGGAGTGATTCCTTGGGTCCATTTTATAGGTCAGGAAAACGGAGGCATGTCTGGAGTGTGGGTGGGTGTTCTCAGGGCTGTTGCTGGGTGTGTGTGTGGGTGTCCCAGCTCTCCTTGGGACCAGAGGTCCAGGGTGGCCATCGGAGGGTACTCGGAGCCTGGGAGCACAGAACCTGGCACCGAGGGGACCCGGGGCGGTGGGGGGTGCCTGAGCACAGCACAAGGGGATGAGTGAGTGTCGAAGGGCGGGTGGAAAGGGGGAGAGCCCGTGGTTGTACGCAGACACCCCCATCCCCACCGCTGGCCCCACGCCTGCAGGGGACCTGGTCCCGGGAGAGCTGGATGCATACCCACAGGGCATGATTTCCTCACTCATTTCTTTATTCACTCTGCCTTCCACAAAGCATCCATTGAGCACCTGCTGTGTGCCGGGCTGTCCCAGGTGCTCAGGGCACAGCACTGGCTAAGACAGACAGAAATCCTCGTTTGTGAAGCTGCTGCCTGAGCTGAGGGGCACTGAGCAGCCAGACCAGCCGGGAGAGGGCAGCTGGGGAGGTGGTCAGGGCAGGCCTCTCTCTGAGAAGCCAGCTGTTGCCCCCCGCCGACCTCAGCCTTCTCACCTGTTAAATGGGGGTGGTAGGCTGACCCGCAGAGAACCATGTTCTGGTCTTAACTGTCGTCGTCATTACCGCGTGCCTACAACCCTTTCGCGTTTGTGGGCTCTCCCAGGCAGTGCCAGAGGGGCTGGGGGGTCCTTGGTGCTCACTGTCTTCAGGCCCCCGGACTGTCTAATGGCTCTACACCAGGCCAGTGCTGAATGCTGGGGACCGAGGCCCTGTGGACACTTCTCCTATCCCGGAAGGGGGGAAGCAGAGGCAGGAGCTGGGGGTGAGGGTTCTCCCGCCTGCTTCAGACCAGGTCACCCGGGGCTCCTGGGTGTGTTCAGAGCCTGAGGGAGGACACAGGAAGACCCTGAGCCCAGACACGCTCCCGTTTGTAAGATGTGGCTTCTGTGGACAGAGCTGTTGAGGTGAAGGAAGATGAAGGTTTTGGTCTGGGTATTGAGGTGCCCAGTCCTGGGCCTCGTTTCTCTGCCCCCCAGAGGCTGGGTGGGGTCTGGGGGATCCAGAGAGGAGAGAGCCCGTCTGGCGGCAGAATCAGATGGCCTAGCCTACACTGAGAGGCGAGGAGGGTTGGGTAGGCAGGAGGGAATCTAGGCTGAAAAGACCGGCCTGGGTGAAGGCTTGGTAGGTGGGGGCGGGGGGATCCGAGGGAAGGCCCCACCCTCCTTAACACCAGACCCTAACACCAGATGATTGGATCCCCTCAGCGGGGTGGGGGGCACGTGGCCGGTCCAGCCATGTGGACGGAAGGGGGAGCATGGCTGTGCGGGGCCAGGCCCCGGGGAAGGCGCCCACCCCTGGACCCCCCACAGCCCGGGGAGACAAGGGGCAGCCCTGGCACCCTTGTCTCCGCTCTTCCTTCCTGCAGCGGAGCCCGGCTTCCTGCCCAGCTGTGGGCCTGCCCTCCGCCGAGGACTCTTGCCGCTAAGCTGAAGGGAAGTTAGGACTTGGTTTTGCCTCGGCAGAGCCTGTAATCAGCCCCACACCGCCCCTGCCAGAGGCTCCTGTCAGCGCCACTTCCGGAGACTACTTGAGAGACACCTGCTCGAGCTCAAAGGGGAAGCAGTAATCCATCAAAACAACCCTGGGCTTCTCTCTCCTCCTGGGGCCCGGGCGGGGCCCCGCGTCCGAAGTCCTCGAGGTCCCGGCCTTCTGCGGCCAGGCGGCGGCCCCATCGCGTGTCCCCCCGGGCCTCGGTTTCCCCGCCGGTCAGGGGTGGCGGTGGGTGCTGAGTTCCCAGTTCATGCCTCTGAGCCTTCTCCCTCGCCCCCACCTTCATCTCTCCCTTTGCAGAGACATTATAAATCAAACGGCGCAGAACGTAAGGCATCAAAAATTCTGAAGCCTTCATCTATTATTAACGCTGACAGTAAATTCCCCCTCTGAGCGTTTTACATAGCAACTGTTACCAAGACTCGCCGGTGGAGCTGCCACTCCAGCCCACCGCAGCCCACGGAGCCGGGCGGGATGGCGGCCATGACCACGCCCGCACTGGCTGGCGGCCACTTGGGCACCCACCAGGCTCTCCCTGAGGGTGGATGGGAGAGAGCCGTGCTGGGGGAACCGGCTGGCTTCCTGCTGAAAGCTGCTCCTGAAGCAGCCGGCAAGCCTCGGCTTCTTCCCGGGCGGAGAGAAGCTCCCCCCCACCCCCACCCCCGCCCCTCGGGGCTCCTGCGGTCAGGGGTGGGATCTGGGAGCCTCCTCTCCTCGCTGCCCCCCGGTGAGAGGTGCCTCGTGAGATGGAGGGTGGAAAAAGGCTTCATAAACTGTAAAGGGCTGTGCAGATGTTGTTTACTGACTTTCCCACCTGTCAGCCAGGCGTTCCTGAGTGCCTGTTTGTTTGCTGGCAGTATCTGGGCACCAGGGATTTAAAACAAAGACAAAAGGCCCTGTCCCTGTCGCATCCGGTTTGGTAGGAGACAGACACATCAACTCCTAATTGCATTGAGTGCGATAATCAATGCGTGTGTGCGAGGAGCAGGCTCAGGAAAGGAGATTGGCGGCTAAAGGGGGTCTGGGGGAGGGGAAGGGATCCGGGAGGGTTCTTCACCGAGGCAGGCGCCCGGGCAGGGCTTGGAGGGGAAGGGATCCGGGAGGGTTCTTCACTGAGGCAGGCGCCCGGGCAGGGCTTGGAAGGATGAATATGAACGGGTCTGCCTGTTCTGAACAGAGGGACTAGCACGTGCAAAGGCCCAGGGGCATGAGGCAGACCTTTTGGCAGGTGGGTTGTTAGACTGACCTGTTTTGGTGTGGGTGGGGACCTGGAGGAGGCAGCAGGTGTCAGAGGATGTAAGACCATGACTCGATGTACAGCTTGGGGGGGTGTGGTTTATTTGGGGACATTGGGAAGCCATGGAAGGTTTTAAACTGGACGGAATAAAGCCAGATTCGGGTTTGTAGAAGAGCCGTAGACGTCATCTGTCTGGTTCCGAAGTTTAGGGATCATGCAGTGACAGGGGAGGGGGTGTAGCCAACATCTACAAGTACTGATATTAGCATCTGATTGGCCTAGAGAGCTGGGAACACTTGCCCAGGTGAGAGGCCCGGCAAGAGGTCCTCTCTGCAAGCTGATGTTATTCTGCATTTGCAGTCTGCTCAGCCTCATGTGGGGCCTGTGGTCCCTGCCCCGGGGGACAATGCCATCGCAGTGGGGGACCAGACCAGTAGAGACCCCACGAGGGGACAGCGGCACGGGCAGGGTGTGAAGCCTCCACTCCTAGGACGGGGGATGACCTGGGGATGACCTGGGGATGACCTGGCGAAGGTCAGGTCAGGCGGCCCCTGGGAGGGATCATCTCGCTTGGTCCCTGCCACTCCAGAAAGGACACAGACTTCAGCCCAGCTCTTTGGAGGCCTTGGTTGGCAGACTTTCCCACCTCGTGACAAATAATATCTGTTCATTGTTGGGAAATTAGCAAATAGACACAAGTCCCAAGAAAATTAGGCTCCCCTGGGGTCTCCCCCCCCTCCCCAACAACGGCCGGGTCACGTTTTGGACCCAGTTGCTAGGGAACCGGGCATGGTTATACATTAAAAAACAAAAACAAAAAAACAGAAATAGCATCATAGTCTTTCTTTTTTCTTTTCTTTTTCTTAATATCTTATGTATTGAGTTTACAGAGTGCGGAAGGGTGAGAAGTAGGTGCTTCACTCCAGCTGTTCCTCGGCTGCTGCTGGGGACAAGCTGCCCAGGACATGTGGGTGTATATTTATCACTCTGATGGTAGAGAGGTAGGCAGCGAGGACCCAGTGACCCAGAGGAAAGCCTTAGGAGCCAGAGACCCAGAGTGGACTTGGCATCAAGGCTAAAGTCACCTGGACTTGGCCCAAAAGTTCGCCTCAGTCCAGGGTTCCTTGCCCTGACGCTGAGAGCTTCCGGATGCTGGGAGTTGATGGCAACACGGTGGGTGCCCTGGCACACTTCCTCTGCTGTGGAGAGTGACCCCTGCAGCCCAGTGCCTCCTCCCAGAGTCCCACACCAAGGTGGGCCCGCACCCCGTGCCCGGAAGCTGCCTCGCTTCTTAGAGCCAGAGTTAGAACCCAGCTGTGTTAGCTGGGGCAAACCCCTTAACCTCTCTGAGCCTTGGTTTCCTCCGCTGTGAGATGTTGGTGCAGCCTGCTGTGCCCTCCCTGTGTGGCCCAGTCTCCCAGGGCCATGGTGAGAAAGTGTCCAGGGAGAAGCCTCCACCTCCCAGCCAAATGATTCTTAGGGGGAGGGATTCACTTATGGGAGGAGCAGTTTGGCAACAAGGCGGGGCTGCAGAGGGACAGTCACCGGGTGGGGGGGAGCTTGGGAGGGATGCTTGACAGAGAGCCCCCCTTGCTGGAGCCTTGGAGCCTTCAAACGCAGCATGCTCAGGTGACGGCAGCTTGTCACAGTGGAAGGGCGTGTGTTTTGGGAGTCAAACACTCGGCTTCAAGTTTCACTTCTTGGCTGTGTGATCTGGGGTGAGTTCCTTGTCTTCTCTGTGCTCAGCCTTCTTGCCTCTACATTGAGGGTGATGATGACGGTGTTGACCCGTTGACTGAGGGCTGGACAAGGTGACTCCGACGTGAATGCCCCCCCCCACCCGCACAGTGACTGGTGCCTGGGAAGCAAACGGAAGTCTGCCGTTGTCATTTTTTTGAGCATCCAGGAGACTGGGTGGCAGCTTCCTCGCGGCTCTCAGGTCTTCTCTGGCACAAGCTCGGGAGTCACCTGGCACCAGCTCCTCCACCAGCCCACGTCACTCACGTTGTCACACCTGCTACGCGTGCCGGACGCTGGGGACACTGTGATGGAACGACAAGCTGCAGGGTGACTGGGACGACCCAGAGAGCTGCCGTGTGGGACAGACCGAGTGACCGATGCTGGTGGCCGGTGGCGGTGGGGCAGGGAGGGGGGAGGCGGGCAGGCCCCTGCCCTGCTGGAAAGTCGCAGCGAGCGCGGAGAGGTGGGTGGTCCTGAGCCGCAGTTAGAACGCCTGTGGACATGTTCCCAGGGGAAGAAGAAGGGAGAGGCGCACCCCAGGGTCGTGCCTGGCGCATGTGTGGTGTTGGGGGGCACACAGGAGCGGGCGGGTGCAGGGGGCTCCGTGCGGTCTCGTGTTGCTGTGGGGACTTGAGCACAGGGAGCTGAGGGAGCAAGCAGAGGCTGGGCCTGGATGTCCAGCTGGAGTGGCAGAGACATTGTCTCACGGGCGATGGGGTCAGAGTGGGGGGCAGGGCTGGCAGGAGGAACACGGTGGACCCAGAGGCCAAAGGGAGGGTGCAGGAGCTGGGCCAGCAAGTGTGGGTCAGGTAGTGAGGACCGCCTGGCATCTGGGCCCCTGCAGGCTGAACCGGGAACCTGGGGACAGCCACAGGCCTTGCTCCTGGCCCGAGCTCTGTGCCGGGCTCGGGACTGGGAATGCCAGCACCCCCAGTCCATTCAGCAAGCGTGTGTGCCTGCCGTGTGTCCTGGTGAAACGGACAGAGCTTACCATCCACGGGGCAGACAGGCGAGAAGCCAGTCAACAAATACGTGAAGGGGGTGATTTCAGAGAGTGGCAAGAGCTTGGAGGTGGGGGCACCCCTAGGCAGGCAGGCAGGCAGGAGGGCTTCCAGGAGGAGGTGGCTTTTGGGGGCGACAGGAGATCCAGGGGATGGTGGCCGAGGGAGAGAGGATGGAGGTCAGGGCCCGGCATGTACCTCAGTGTGGCTGAGAACGTGCAGGAGAGGGGTAGGAGGGGAAGCTGGAGATGATGCCCCTCACAGAGGACGGGCAGCGGGGCTGAGGGGACACTGTCCCCCCCTGGCTGGCACTGAGGGGCCCCCTCCAAGGCAGGAGAACCAGCCCTCATGCAGAGGAAGAGAGGTGCGTGCTCAGTCCTCTCTGGCGGGCCTGTGCCTCTCACGGCCCGTTTTCTCCTCGGTGCACCCGGGGCGCTCCCTGCCCACCCCATCCCCACTCAGCTCCCTCCTCTTCTCAGGGCGAGAAGCAGGTCATGGCCGAGGCTCCCGCTGGGCTGCCTGGTGATGGGCCACTCTGCAACCCTGCTGCTCTGAGAAATTCCCTGGCAGCGTTCGGAGCTGGGAGTCCAAGCCCAGTGCTAAGCTGGGGTCATTTATCACACAACCTCAAACCAAGGCCTTTCTGAAAAACGTTCTTTCTCTAGGGTCCCAATCAGTGTTGTTTAAAATAGGTTAATCAGGAACGCCATTTCCCCAGAGCGCCCCCAAATCCTTCCTTGTACCCCCTCAACCTGTCCCAGCCAGTAGGAGACCCTGTGGTGGTGGGGGCACCCTTAGGAGCGTGAGGAGGGAGAAGAGGTCTGAGCCGTGGTCTCTGAGCATGCCCACCTGTGAGCTGTAGGAGGCAGTGCGGGAGTCAGCTGCAGACACGGCCGGAGGGGTCCTAGAGGTGGGCCTGGGTGTCCACAGCCTCCCAGACGGCGGCTGGCTTCGTGCTCACGGGAGGAGAAGCCGGAGGTCAAGCTTGTGTGTCACGACTCCTCTCGCGGCTATTCCTGTGGGACAGGACTGCCCACTGACACACCTGCCCTCAAAGGGCCACTGACGGCAGCAAGGGAGGGTGTGCCTACCGGCTGGGGCGGAGGAAGCACGCATTCCGCCCGAGTGGTCAGGGAGCAAGGGGCAGTCTGCTCAGATCCCTGGGGCTCCCAGCCAGAGTGCTTCTATTTTGCAAAGCTAGAGAGATTGTCAGGGACCAGGCCACAAAGAGCCTGGGATGCCTAGTGTCCTAGTCAGGATAGGCTAGTTGTGCTGTGTAACAAACATTCCCTAAAAAAAAAAAAAAAAAAAAATCAGCACCTTCAAACAGGGTTTATCCCTCACTGGTTCTGAGACCAGACAGCAGAGGACTGCTCGCCGTTGTCACTCAGGGACTCGGCAGATGGAGCAGCAGCCTTCTGGAGAGCTTGCATGTCCCCGAGGGGGAGAGAGAGACATATGGGAGGGTGGAGCTTCTTCCCTGAAGCAGCACTTGTCACCTTCACTCGAATTTCATGGACAAAACCGGGCCATACAGCCCCCCTGACCATCTTTGGGGTGGAGATGTGTGTGCTACCCTTGGCCATGGAGGGCAGGTAATATCTGGTGGTGGGTTGACGTTAGCCGCACAGGCCCCAGAAGGTTCTTGACTTACTTCATCGTGAGCAAAGTGAGGAGCCTCAGCAGGCATGGAGGAGGGGAGGCTGAGACCTCGGGATAAAAAAATTGTAACTTTTTATCGACATACATACATACATACATACATACATACAGAGAAGGGCATGAATTTTAAGTAAACAAGTCAGTAGAAATTGCTACAAGCACTCACACCAAGAGAAAGAGCACCCTATCCCCCCCCCCCCAGGTACCCTGTGCCCCCACGAGGCATCACCCCCCACCGGGGGTCAGTTCTCATCAGCTTTTGAATTTTATCCACGTGCGTCTTGTACTCGGCAAGCTGTTTCTGAGAGTCCCCCGTGCGCTGTGTGGTGGACGCTGGCTGCTTTCCATGGCTGTGTAGTTCCATCGTCTGTCCACTGCGGTCTGTCTGTCCCTTCTCTGTACCTTGGACAGAGAACCAGGTTAGTTTACAGTGTGAAGGCCTTATGCATCCACCTGCCACTATCATTCTGGAACACGTGGTTTGGTGCCAGCAGTGCCTTGCATTGTCGTCGGCTCTGTTCCTAGAGGGGACATGACCATGGTCCCGTGGTGTTTCACAGGCTCCCCTGGATGGGAAGAAAAGGCCAGGAGCAGGGAGAGGGAGACAGGGTGGGCCTGGCCTTCCCCCACCCCACCCTTCAGCTTCAGAACCTAGAAACATCCCCAGTGCAGTCTTGTCTTCCTTGGGATTTGGAAGATGAAAATGACGTGTCGTCGGTCCCACCGAAGTCTCATGACGCGGAGGCCCAGACAGGAATGTGTAGGCCTTCCTGTTGGAGTCGTGCAGTGACGCAGCACATTCTAGGACACGGGCAGGAAAAGCTGTGTCATCTCCACCGTAAGGCACAGACCTCACATCTGGCAGGTGCGTGTGTGAGGAGCCGCCCCGCCCACGGCAGCCCGTCCTGACTCACAGGCAGACGGACCCCGGGCAGTGAGTCAGCAGAAGGGACTCCAGGGTGGCCGGGCCTCATGGAGCCCCACTGTACCTCCTGCTCTTGGGCACACAGGAGAAGGGGTCCGGGGTCCTTCCCTCTCGGTATAGTGACACTTGTCCCATTATGTCTCTGGTGGCATTCCTTTTTTTTTTTGGTATTTTTCTGAAGCTGGAAACGGGGAGAGACAGACAGACTCCCGCATGCGCCCGACCGGGATCCACCCGGCACGCCCACCAGGGAGTGACGCTCTGCCCACCAGGGGGCGATGCTCTGCCCATCCGGGGCTTCGCTCCGTTGTGACCAGAGCCACCCCAGCACCCGGGGCAGAGGCCAAGGAGCCATCCCCAGTGCCCGGGCCATCTTTGCTCCAATGGAGCCTCGGCTGCGGGAGGGGAAGAGAGAGACAGAGAGGAAGGAGAGGGGGAGGGGTGGAGAAGCAGATGGGCGCTTCTCCTGTGTGCCCTGGCCGGGAATCGAACCCGGGACTTCTGCACGCCAGGCCGACGCTCTACCACTGAGCCAACCGGCCAGGGCCTCCGGTGGCATTTCTTAATCGAGGGGCCAGGAGAGGTTAGTTCTTTGCCTAAAACGAAGCCAGTAGAGCGGTGGGGTTTTTAGGCTTCTGCCCCTGGAAGACAGGCCTGTTAGGAGCTTCACCCGGAGTTTGTCCACGTCTCCGAATGGCCGCCGCCCCTGCCTGGCGAGAACCAAGCAGTCAAGCCGTGTGCCCTGCGGCCAGGGCCTGCGGACTGGAGCCTCGTTGCCAGGAAGACCTGGCCTCCAGACCCAGTGTGCCACACTGGACGGGTGACCTGCTCAGTGTGCTGTCTCACAGGTGAACTCGTAGGGGGCTTTGTGCAGCCCGCCCCAGTCCAGTGACGAGTCCGGAACAAGGTTCTGCTGAGATCCTTAGGCCTCTGTGGTCCATAACCTGGCCCAACCACCCAAACCATGAAAAGTGGGCCGGTTGGGTTCTTGTTCTGATAAAGACATGGGATGGTCGTTCTTTCGGCTGGGCTCCCCTGGCCCCACGTCTGGGTGACCCAGGCAACAAGATGGTCCCTGAGACACACCCGCCCCGCTCCTGGCCAAGCGTTCCACCTAGGGACACGCTGGCCAGCCATGAGAAGTGCATCTTTGTCACAGACGGAGGTGGGGCTTTGTACGTAAATTGTTTGAGTGTCTAACAGGAAGAGGGAAAAGGAGGCTTCGGTGTGAGCCGCCACCTCTCCGGCAGGTGCAGCGTCACTCGGGCACGTCTGTGGCCTGCTTTTATTAAGGACCTGACAGTTGTTCTTGGGCCAGAGACCCAGGGGGCTCTGGGGACAGGAGGCGGCTCAGAGCTGTCTGCCGAAGGCCCAGCATCAGCATGAGGCATGCTGGGAGTCTCAACCCAGCCCCACCTCCAAGGGCAGAGGGCGCTGGTGATGGATGCCCAGTAGAACCAGGGATGACCCCAGCCTCCTAGTCTCTGAGGAGCCCTCTGCACCCTCCACAGTGAGGGAAGGGCAGTCCAGGCCAGTATGAGCCCAAAGCTACTTCGCAGAAGTCCTCTGGTTCATGGCGGGGGGAGGGGGGCATAGAAATCCCTGTGTGGTATCTGTGGCAACGCTATGAACCAGAACTCGGTTCCACAAACTCCCGGTCCTCATCCATTCGGAAACACTCAGAGCTGTTGGTCTTCTTCTTCTTCTTCTTCTTGTTTTTTAAAGTCTTGTCTCACTGGAGAAAATACAGAACGTGCCAAAGAAGATAGAGAGGGAACAGAAGTCACCTCTCCTAGCCCCTCCAATGAGAAGACACCAGTGCTTGCTGTCCTGGGCGTTTCTGTCTAGTTTTGTTTAACAAAACCGGGATCGTGTTGAACATCTGCGTTCCGTCCACCTGTTTCATGGTACATCCCGTCGTGAGCACTTGCCTGAGGGGCAGAAAGGGGCCTTTAGAAGCAGGGCTGCTGGAGGCTGGGATTTGGGGGTCCCGCTGTGTTGTGTGATCCTGTAGGAGCTGTCACTCCGGGAGCCTCAGTTCCGGTTCCTCTGCAGGGGAGATGCCGTGGGTGGTGCCTCAGACTCCGTTCAGAGCCAGCAAGGGGGTCTCAGGGTCTTCCCTGCAGCAGTGGCCCTAGTGATGTTTTGCGGTGGGGTGGGCACAGGGCTGGCACCGTCCCCTGGTGTGTGATTGTTGAGAGCCAGCCCCTGAAGTCAGGGTGGCCTGGGCTCGCTCTTGTAAATTCTAGAGCTTTCCCACTGCACGATCTTGGGCAAATTACATTACCTCCCTGCACCCCCATCTCATAAGCCACAGAAATGGGTCTCTGTGATAGTTTGTTGACTTAATGTGTACAATGCATTTAGCACATAGTAAGTGCTCAGTAAATACGAAGAGGTACTCATTTTTTTTTCTTTTACTTAGAGGTGGGGAGGCAGAGAGACAGACTCCCGCATGCGCCCCAACTGGGATCCACTCGGGACGCCCACCTCCTCGGCGATGCTCTGCCCATCTGGGGCCGCTGCTCCGTTGTTCAGCAACCAAGCTATTTCAGCGCCTGAGGCAGAGGCCATGGAGCCATCCTTAGTGCCCCGGGCAAATTGCTGCAATCGAGCTGTGGCTGCGGGAGGGGGAGAGAGAGAGAGAGAGAGAGAGAGAGAGAGAGGGAGACAAACAGACAGACAGACAGAAGGGGGGAGTGGGAGAGAAGTAGATGGTCACTTCTCCTGTGTACCCTGACCAGGAATCGAACCTGGGACTTCCACACGCCTGGCTGATGTTCTACCGCTGAGCCAACCGACCAGGGCCAGAAGTTACTCTTAGGATTACTGTTATCTGTGACTTTGCAGGTGTGACTTGTGGCTTAAGTCATGATGTCTCTGCAGGAGTCAGCAGAATGCCAGGGACCTAAGGAACACTGGTCTGGTGCCCTCTGAGCCGGGCACCTGTGCTCAGCAACACCTTGAACTTGGTCAAATGCTTTATCACTGTCTTAAGGGTAATACTCCCCCCCCCACATTGATTTGAGACAGAGGAGGAGAAGGGAGGGAGGGAGAGAGAGAGAGAGAGAAGCATCAACCTGTTCCCCTTAGTTGTCCGGAGGAGACTGTTTGAGCAGGGGTCCTGCGTTTTCATTTTGCACCAGGCCCCACAAATGAGGAAGCTTCCTTGCCTCCTCACGACAGGATTCCTGGAACGAGGCCACAGGCACGCGTGTCCGTGCGCAGGAGCCGCTTTTGGCGTGAGGGCGGGGCCTGGCAGCCCCCGCTCCGGAGAGCGGTGCCTGTGAGGTCAGGTGTCGCGTCTGAGGCCGGTGCCAAGCCGTGCTCCTTCTGTCCCTCCAGGAACCGCCGGTGTAGTGGTGGAGACTGCCAAGGGCAGGAAGTCGTCTGGGTGGAGTGCCAGCCCGGGTGGGCAGGGCGGGAGGAGCGGCTGGCCCGTGGAGCCGTGGCCAGACGGGCTGGGGAGGCTCAGGACAGCTCAGGTTGGCATCAGTTAAAACTGAGCCGCATGCTCGGGCCCTGAGCGCGCAGGAAGTGGGAGGACAGCAGCACGGACACCACATCTGCTTCCTGCCCTCTGTCCTCAGAACCCGTCCTTGGGGGATCGTGGGGAAGGAGCCTGGGCCGGGCCACGTGGTGTCCAGAAGGCCTGTGACCGTGCCAGGGGCAAAGGGCAGCAACGGGCCAGAGCAGAATCCACAGGACAGACACCTGCAGGTGCAGGGAAGCATGTCCAGGACGTGGGCGACGGGTCAGCAGGGCCAGAGGCCTTTGGCTGACAAGAGCAGCTCAGCAGAGAAGAGGACATTCATGAAATAAGAGGAAAGACTCCTGTGACTTCACAAGGCGCACGGGGTCCTCCGGAGGGAGCCGGGTTATCTGCCAGAGGGGGAGACTGTGCCACACCCCGGGGGAGGGAGGACAGTTGCTGGGCCCCAGAATGGGAGTGGCGGAGGTGGAGGGCGTCCCTGGAAAGAAGAGGGAGTTCAAGTCGAGGCTGTTCCTTTACACGTTCCAGGCCGGCCTTTGTGAGTGATTCTGAGGCAGGAAGCTAGGGGTCTAGTCGGGGGAGCCCATGGGCTTGACCAGTTCTCATCCAGCAGGTCCCCACCAGGGTCCTGAGGGACCCAGCAAGGACCTCAGGCCCCTGCCTGACCCCTCCCCTGGTGGGGACCAGCTGGACGAGGTCTGTGATGGGAGGGGCCGAGGGGGGCCTGGTGCCCAGACGTCCCCACCTGCAGGGCTCTCTACCCAGAGGCCTCCTGCTGGGGTCCTTGTCCACCTGCAAGGGGAAGACAGCCCATCTCCCAAAGGGCAGTGGGGCTGCCAGGCCTCAAGGACAAAGGCAGGCGGGGGCAGGGGACGGAGCTTGTGTGGCTGGGAGCTTAATGGTCCCAGGGAAAAAAAAAAAAAAAACAACCAACAACAACAAAAAAAGAAAACATAAAATTGGAGAATTATGGGGAGACATAAACAGAGCTGTCAGGCATTAGCTGCAGGAGACTGCTCAGCCTGGGGTAGAGGAGCCGTCCGCCGAGCTGGGGTTCTTGTGTGTGCATAAAAAAGACAGAAGTTATCAAAGGAGGCAGATTAAAAAGATACTGCCTCCTTGCTCGGGCTCCCTGGCGGTCCTTTTCTCACGCCCTGGGTGAGGCCCGAGCCGCACACTGCCCCCGGGGGGCTGGGACAGGGGCAGGGGCAAGCTGGCTGTGCAGGGACCAGTGGGGCGAGAGGGGAGGGACTCGGGGCCCAGGCTGGGGGAGGAGCCGGGAAGCCAGGCCCCAGAAGAAGAATTGACCGGCGCTCACACAGACCGCCATCCTCGCTCTCGCTGCCGCTGCTGATGTCATTAGTCAAGCACTAATGGGCTTAAATTTCACCTCACACCGTAGCCACTGTCCTCAGCAGATGACAAACGTCTTTGCTGTCTCTGCTCTGCTCTGCTCTGCAAAGCCGCTGGGCTGGCTCGGGCAGGCCAGGACCCCTCCCTTCTCCAATGTCCTTCTGCCCCCTCCCCCCCACGGGAGAGGCTCCCAGCTACCCCAGGCTTTGGAAACACTTACAGGTCAGGGAAATTCCTGAGGGGGTGTTCTCTGGAAGCTCAGGGTGCTTTGGAGAACCTAGAATGGCACGGCGTGGGGCGGTGGACGGCCAGGGTCCAGTGCCCCTGCCCTGTGTGGTGTCAGCAGGGCTCTGCCCCTCTGAGCTTCCCAGGACAGGCATCAGGAAAGACAACTGCAGAGGTGACCGTGAGAGCCACCTGCAGTGTTCTTGCAAGCTTGGGGAAATCATATTTTGCTCTGGCCAATAAAAATAGCAAAGGCTTTGCTTGGGGATCGAATTCCATTCCATCCACCCACCCATCATGTGACAGACATGTGGCCCATGGACTCCTGGTTTGCTCCTGTCCATCAGAGGCTCAGGTAGCTGTTAGAACCCCACAGGGAGACACAACAAGTGGGCGATCTCTAAAGGCTGTTTGTTTGGAAGACAGAACCCTTCCAGCGGTGGCCCCGGTGCCCGTGGGGTGGGAAAGGAAGGGACAGGGTTGCTTCAGAGACCACAGTGGGGGTGGGGGGGAGGTTGTGAGCCTGCTGGTCCCTCTGGTCCGTGAGGGTTTCCTTTGCCTGAAAAAGGGAGGGGACAGGAATAAAGATGGAGCTGCCGGTAGAGACACAAGGTCAGGCGGCTTGGGGTCTTCCCTGCTGTTTGGACATGTCCGTGGCCACGGCCGGCAGCCTTTGTTCCCCACGGAGGGGCAGGAGGCTTGGGATCTTGCTGGGGCTTATCGGCCATCAAAGCCGGCCTGTGTGGGGGGGGGCTGATGCTCAGAGCTCCCCTTTCCCATGGGAATCTCACTCCCCTCCAAGTCTCCAGCGGCCGCCCGCCCGCCGGGCCTTTCATCACTGTGCTTGAACTCGGTCCCACCCACACCCAGGGCTGTGCCAGGGAGGCCGGGGCGGAGGGGAGCCTCCCACGTCACACTGTCCCTGCACCCAGGGCTGTGCCAGGGAGGCCAGGGCGGAGGGAAGCCTCCCACGTCACACTGTCCCCACACCCAGGGAGGCTGGGGCGGAGGGAAGCCTCCCACGTCACACTGTCCCCGCACCCAGGGCTGTGCCAGGGAGGCCGGGGCGGAGGGGAGCCTCCCACGTCACACTGTCCCCGCACCCAGGGCTGTGCCAGGGAGGCCGGGGCGGAGGGGAGCCTCCCACGTCACACTGTCCTCGCGGTGAGGCTGCTGCAGGTCTGTGGGTGGGGGAGCGGAGGCTGGGGCTGTGGACTGACCGGGACAAGCAGCCTCTTAAGCCCCTGCAGTGCCATGACCTCCTTGTCCTTGCTGGGCCTCTGACCTGCGAGCTGCCACCTAAAGGCGTTGACCCCATGCAGCTCGGTCACGCCGGAGGCAGTGAGCGGACTCGGGCTGGCTGCCTGTGCTGGAGGCTCAGGTGGGGCAGACCTGCAGGGACGGGAGAGGCAGCCCCTCCGGGCCCTGGTTGGGAGCTTGGGTTCTGGAGGAACCCTGAGGGTCCTCACCCATCTCCCCACCAGTGTTTAGAACTGACAGCATGGGGAGGTGGGTGAGGACCCTCAGGGTTTCTAGAGCAGGTGGACCTGGGACATTTCTAGAGCATCACCCTTCCTTGCCAGCCCTCGGCCAGCCCCTGGTCTGGCTCCCTCCGCAGTTCTCTGGGAAACGGCCCCAGTCTCCCCTTACTGGTCTCCTGGCCTCACCAGATGGACTTCACCACCCCTTCCTCCTCTCTGCAGCACTGGGAACTCGACACACGTCCGATAGTTCCACTTACTCCTGAGCCTACCGTCTGTGGCTCCCCACTGCCCTCAGCACGTCTGCGATCTTCTCTGTGGCCCCGTGTGGCCTCCTGCCATCCGGACCCTGCCCAGTGCGGTCTCTTGTCCCTCCTCACAGTCCACCTGCAGGCCTCTGTGTCCACCACTGTCCCTTTCCCTCTCTCCCGCCTTCCAGGGGTGTTTCCTTTTCCCTCACTGACTCCTCCACATCACTCAGGTCTCCGGTGAAGACCCCTGGGAAGCCCTTTCTGGGCAGCCCTCTAGGACCTGGTTCCCACACAGGTGTGGTTTAGGGTCCTTCCCCACTTTCTAGGAGGCTCCGAGCCCACAGGTGCCTCTGGCTGTTCAATCCCTAGCACTTGGTGTGGCACACTGGAGGGATGTAGTAACTGCTGCTCGGATGGATGGATGGATGGAGGATGGATGGATGGAGGATGGATGGATGGTTGGACGGATGGATGATCGATGAATGGATGATGGATGGATGGGTGGATGGATGGATGATGGATGCATGGATGGATGGATGGATGATGGATGGATGGATGGATGGATGATCGATGGATAGATGATTGATGGATGGATGGAGGATGGATGGGTGATCAATGGATGGATGGATGGATGGATGGATGGATGGGTGATCGATGGATGGATGGATAGATAGATGGATGGATGGATGATGGATGGATGGATGATGGATGGATGGATGATGGATGGATGGATGGGTGATGGATGGATGGATGGATAATGGATGGATGATGGATGGATGGATGGATGGATGGATGGATGGATGGATGATGGATGGATGGATGATGGATGGATGAATGGATGATGGATGGATGGATGGATGGATGATCGATGGATAGATGATTGATGGATGGATGGAGGATGGATGGATGGATGATGGATGGATGAATGGATGATGGATGGATGGATGGATGGATGATCGATGGATAGATGATTGATGGATGGATGGAGGATGGATGGATGGATGATGGATGAGTGGATGATGGATGGATGATGGATGGGTAGATGGATGAATGGATGATGAATGGATGGATGATGAATGGATTGTTGGTTGGTTATGTGGGAGGGTAGATGAAGAGGCCGAGCGGACCATAAGGAGACCCCATAGGCAGCAGCAGAAAGTAGGGTTGTGAGCCGGGGCACGTCCCTGCCTCTCAGCGAGCCTGCGTTTCCCTGTCTATAAAACGGTCCTCCCAGCTCCCGTGGCCAGTAAGGAGGCTCAGAGTGAGCCGGAGCGAAGGCAGAGGCCTGGAGCAGCAGATTAGGTGCTCCGAGGACAGTGCCCGATTCAGAACTGGAGTTCTGCTGTCCCCAAGGGGACAGTCCCATGTCTCTGGGGGGAACCCTGGTGCCCACCATTCTTGCTTGTGCCGGGATCCTTTCTCTGAGGAGCAGACTTGGAGCCAAACAGGCCGAGTTCAAACCCGAAGGTTACCGCTCGCCAAGAAATTCCCTTTGCTTCTAGACCTTAATCGTGCTGTCTGTAAAACAGGGGTGCTCGTGTGTTCCTTGTACAGTTATTCTGGGGATTGAAATGATGAGCCAGGGACGAAGGCACTTCTCTAGATGCCCAGCCCATGGAGGGCACCCAAGAAATAGGGCCTAAGAGAGGGACTTGTGCCCCAAAACCCGCCGTGAGGATCTCCCTCAACCGCAACACGGTGCTCCCTCCTGGGCTGTCCTGCGTTGGCCAGGGCTGCCTCCGGAGCGGCGTTTGAGGCTTCTAAATCCTAGGCCTGCCCCCACAGCCGTAACTATAGTAATAATAAGACGGCGTCTTTCATCATTCACCTGCTACAAGGCGTCTGCCCCGATACGCTGTGTGATGCCCTTGCCTCCTCGGCAGGAGCTATAATAAGCAGACTGCTTCTTGGAAGGGGGCCCCCCTCACAGAAGCACCGTGGCTGTGAGGGTGATGGTGACAAGGGACGTTTATGTCCAGTTTCTCATTGGTTCTCTGGCCAACACGGGGAGGTAAGACACAGATCACGACCCCCATTTAATGGGGGAGGAAACGGAGGCCCGCCCCTCCCCGGAGATGCTCGCCCGAGGTCACGCAGCAAGTCCGTGGCAAGGCCTTGGGCACTGGACGTTCTTGCCAAAGACCCGTGAGGCTCTGGTCTGGAGAAGGCCAGCTCTGAGACGGGGTGGGACCCAGGTAGCTCTGAGCCTCTCTCCACGGGCTCGGGGCTGCAGGCGCCTCCGCCCGGATGGCCAAGTCTGTCCCGCCCGACGTGCCAACGAGGAAACGCAGACGTCCGGGCCCTGCTCTGGGCACTGCCCGCCGGACCTCTGTGCCAGGACAGCGTGCCCACCCAGCCGGGCAGGGACCCACTGCTCCCGGGTCAGGTGGCCAGAGCCAGGTTCCTGTCACTCTTTAGAAGTCCCACCCTCCTGGCCCCACCTCGACAGCCCGCTGGGACCAGGGTAGGGATTTTCCTGAACTTGCCCTCTGTTTTATATATATATATATATAAATAAATTACATGTTGACCTTTTAAAAATAGCAGAGCGCGTGTTGGGCCCTCCTCTGCCAGGCATTGCTCAGACGACTCCGTCCATGATCTCTTTTAATCCTTCTACCACCCTCGGAGGGACATACTCTCTCTCACTCCGGTTTCCCAGATAAGGAAGCTGAGGCATAGGTGTTGGGAGGAAACTGAGGCATGGGTGCTGGGAGGCACCTGCCCAGGCATTACAGGTGATTGGGGGTACCCCAGACAGGGTTGGGGGTACCCCAGGTATTCCGAGACTCTCTTATCAGCCATGGCCTCACAGTTCAGAGTCCCTGTGGGAGCCCAGCATGGCCCCTGCTTTTAAACTTGATCATGTGTCGTCTTTGTTCTGATGATTAAAGGAAAGCATGTTGCCTATAGAAATGGAGCGGAGGGAACGGTGACACGTCACACCCAGAGGGGGCCCTGTGAGCCCTGGGCCTGTCATTCATCAACGGCCCGGGCCCAAGCCAGTCCTGGCTTTTGTGCGCCCCTGCCAAGATTGTGCGTTGGAAGTGAGGACACAGCCTGTATGGGGATTATGGTTTGGTCCCTCCCTAATTTGGGGGCCTCAGTTTCCTCACCTTTATTTTTTTTTATTTTTATTTTTATTTATTATTATTTTTTTTTTTTGCATTTTTCTGAAGCTGGAAACAGGGAGAGACAGTCAGACAGACTCCCGCATGCGCCCGACCGGGATCCACCCGGCACGCCCACCAGGGGCAACGCTCTGCCCACCAGGGGGCAATGCTCTGCCCATCCTGGGCGTCGCCATGTTGCGACCAGAGCCACTCTAGCGCCTGGGGCAGAGGCCAAGGAGCCATCCCCAGCGCCCGGGCCATCTTTGCTCCAGTGGAGCCCTGGCTGCGGGAGGGGAAGAGAGAGACAGAGAGGAAGGCGCGGCGGAGGGGTGGAGAAGCAAATGGGCGCTTCTCCTGTGTGCCTTGGCCGGGAATCGAACCTGGGTCCTCCGCACGCTAGGCCGACGCTCTACCGCTGAGCCAACCGGCCAGGGCTGTCACCTTTAAATTGGGGGGATGTGGGGGGATGTGCTTCCTGTCCCACCCATTGCCCCATGCAGGGCACAGGTGGGTCGGCTCCTCTTGGCAGCCGCCGGGACGCGTCCCATCTTAACAACGAGGAAACTGAGGCCACCCCTGGCCTCGCCTCAGACAGCTGGAACCCGGCTGTGCCGGATTGGAGCCTGGAACCAGGCCTTCTTCAGCCGTTTAGCCATAGAAGTTTTAAAATCTTTACTAGGTATGTCAAGTGCTCATGATAAAAAAAAGGAAAAAAATCCAATGTATCCTCTTTCTTCTGTGCAAACGGGGAGGGGGGGGTCTCTGTACACTGCTCCACTGTGCTTTTCTCACCCAGCTTGAAGACTGCGCCCCATTGATACATTGTAGGACGGCCCAGAAAGCTACCTCCCTCCCTCCCTCCCTCCAACACTCCGCCATGAGGAATTCCCCAAACGTGTTTCCCTCGCCCCTCTCCGATGGACATTGAGGAGAGACCCAGTGTTTGGCGGCTGCCATGGACAGCACCGTTAATCACCCTGTGCAGACCACTGCGTCTGGCGGGGAGCAGGGGGGCTGGGGGAGAGGACGCATGTGGTTTTTATTTGGGTCCATATTGACAGGAATCTCTCCAAAGAGATTTACCAGCTTCTGCCCCCACATTCCCAGCGGGACCAGGCACCTCTCGCCTCACACCATTGCCAGCCAGGTAGAATGCAGTATGACTTAGCCACACCTGCTCCGTGTCAGGAACATCAAATGGGCCATTTCCCCAGAGGACATCCTCAAAGGCTGGGCAAGGCCAGAAACAACCAGAGTCCAGCCCCTGTGGGCCCTGCACCCTGACCAGTGATGTGACTTTGGCAGTAGGCTGCAGGTCTCTGGGCTCAGTTTTCTTGTTCATAAATCAAGGGTGGCCATGGTACCTAGCCCCACGGGACTGCCATGGGGGGGGAGGTTTGTAGATACATAGTGCTTCGGAGGCCAGGACCTGGGACTTGAGGCAGCGAGTGAGGACTGGCTGCTGTTTGTTGAGTCCGGGCAAGCCTTGTACCCCAAGGACTGCCGCCTCTAGGGTTGATGCTCGTGTCTCAGGTTCGTTGCAGCTTTGAAAGGGGTCAGAGCAGGGAAGAGCGGATGGGAAAAACCAGCAAGGGGAAGAGTGGGATCGTCATATCCCAATGTCCTGCTGTCCTGATGGGGACCCTGAGGCCGGGAAGGCCCGCTTCGCAGAGCGGAGGTGCCAGGGAGCGGTGCCGAATGCAGAGTCCACCCCGGGCGCCCAGGCCGCTGCAGCAGCCGGCTCTGAGACAGAGGGTTCAGGAGCGCCGCGCCCAGCCTCCCGGACCGAGCAGGCGGAGAGCCTGCAGCCTGTTGTTGTCCTGCGATGAGACCGGCGGTGTCAGCCTGACCTGGAGAGCCTTTTACATTGTGGAATGCCAGGCCTGACCACCACAGCGCGATCTGCATCCTTTTTTTTTTTTTTTTTTTGTATTTTTCTGAAGCTGGAAACGGGGAGAGACAGTCAGACTCCCGCATGTGCCTGACCGGGATCCACCTGGCACGCCCACCAGGGGCGACGCTCTGCCCACCAGGGGGCAATGCTCTGCCCCTCCGGGGCGTCGCTCTGTTGCGACCAGAGCCACTCTAGCGCCTGGGGCAGAGGCCACGGAGCCATCCCCAGCGCCTGGGCCATCTTTGCTCCAATGGAGCCTTGGCTGCGGGAGGGGAAGAGAGAGACAGAGAGGAAGGGGGGGGGGGTGGAGAAGCAGATGGGCGCTTCTCCTATGTGCCCTGGCCGGGAATCGAACCCGGGTCCCCCTCACGCCAGGCCGACGCTCTACCGCTGAGCCAACCGGCCAGGGCCATGATCTGCATCTTAGTAGATGGGTACACTAGTGTGTGAGAAACACTGAGTGAGACTCCTCCATGGAGATGGGCTGCCTGTCCAAAAACAGCCCTCAACCTTCCGTCTCAGCAGCCACCTCAGCTCTGGGGGTGTCACTGGCCCTCGTAAAGGCCTTCCTGAAGACCTGTTCTGTCCCAGATGCACAAAGCTCCCTGGGAGACAGAGACAGAGACTTGGTCCTCACCGCCCCCCCCCCCCACCAGCACCACAGAGGACTAGATGTTACTTCCCTTCACTGAGCCTCTACCAGGTGCCAAGCACAAGCATCTCAGGGTAACCCGTCAGTGTGTGTGGTGTGAATAAGAGCGGGTTTGGGCTGAGGAACATGAGGCTCAGAGAGGTTCAGTGAATTGTTCAAGGCCACACAGCAGCTAGCGTGCAGAGTTGGGATTGGAACCCAGAGCCGTGTGGCATCTGGGCCTTAAGCACTTAGTCAGGGTGTAGAGAGGGCAAATGATGCCACCTGTCCCCCTAAAGCCAGAGGACAACCAGCCGCCTGGGAGCCCTCACAGCTGGCTAGCCTGGCTGTCGTGAATCGTGAATCGGACCTCTCTTTTAGAATGCCCTCCCCGCCCCCAAGAGGCCTGCCACTGGGCGCCAGCAGCACAGAAGCAGCCAGGAGGAAGTGTCCTGCAACTTTCCAAAGCAAGTCAGCTCTGGGGCTGGGCCGACCTATCTGTGTACAGCTGGAGGCGGCTCCCCCCCACCCAGATGCTGAGTGACAGGAAGTCGGGAAGGGGGGGGGGACTTCTGGGAGCTCCGGTGCAGTTGGAGGGAATGGTCTTTAGCTGGGGGTGCAAAAAGCCACTCACTGCACACAGTAAGTAGTCCTAGCAGAAAGCGTCCTATTCACTCTGGGGGAGAAGCAGTGCTGTTCAAAACAGCTGGACACTGGGCTCAGACAGCATCTCCTTGCCTCATTTTTACTCCTAAGCACCTCCACATTTTCCTGCTCCGAGGAAAATCAGCCAGGATGAGGCGGCGGCAGAAAACCAAAGGCAAATATTTTCCGACTTGAGGAAAAGCTCCCCAGACTGCCTCTGGATCAGTGAGTGGCTAGTGGTTGGCTTTCCCCAAAGGTTAGTAGTGCTTCTGGTCACCAGGCTACGTGTCTGGGGGGAGGGGGAGCTGGCCAGAACCCACCCCCACCCAGGAGAGTGAGCTGGGGGCAGCAGGCCATCCATCCGAGCCATGCCCAAGAGTGGAAGCCCCCTTGCCCACACAGGGGGTGTGGGGAAGCCAGGACAACACAGTGGTCCCAGCTGTGTTCACGGACAGGGGTCCTCCCTCCGTGAACCCCTTCCTGAGACAGAGACTCCCTTATCAAAATAGCACTCTATCGGTCTTTGTTGAGGGGGCGGGGAGGAGGATATATTACCCACCCAAAGCCACTAGCCCTAAAATGGATTTGTAATTTATTCATCAAAATAGCGACGCACATTTGAACAGTGGCAGTACATGGCTGTCTGAGATTTACATTCCGGCTACAGATGAAACAAGAAGGCCTCACAACCAGAACTCTGCAGCCCCGGAAGCCAGCCCCTCACTTGAGAACCCTCAATGGTGGGGGCAGTGGCGTGGGCTGATGCCTTAGGCAGCTGGGTCCACAGGAAAAGTCAGGCACTGGGGGGGTGTGCAAGGGGGCTGGCAGAACGACTCCCCTCTCCAGCCCCCCACCATACCAACCCCCCTTGAAAACCAGTTTTCTTAAACTCCCAAAAGGGCACACCAGACCTCCATGGTCGTCTCTGTGTCTTTCACCCTCAAGCCCCTGGGCACCTGCCTCCCTGATGCCCAGTTGCTGGAAAGCAGAGCAGACAAGCTTGAGGCCCCACCCGCAGGGCCCAGAAGGGCCCCTTCCCCACGCTGGAGCTCAGCTTCCAAGTCTGTGAAATAAAGAGGTGGCACTGCCTCCCAGAATGGCAGTTTGAGGACCAGAAGTGAGATCTACCGAGGCCTTGGCTGCAGCAGAGGAGCGGACAGCCCACTGTCCCTGCTGAACAGGTGCGTCGACCCACTCCTGAGGGTTACCTAGAACCTTCTAGACCTGAGGGAAGCCCCAGGCCCCCTGTCTAGGCTGGCTGGGCATTGAAGTCCCTTGAGAACCATGCCAGGCCCTGCATATGTGCTCAGGGCCCCCCCCTTTCAGAACCTACTTTGCAGGGCAGGCTGGGCCCAGCCACTGGCCCCAGGGTGTCATCAGGCAAGCCCCGGGCAGCTGCTGTCCTCACATCTGTATTCCACATGCATCTCTCCTGCCCCCAGCACATCAGGCTGCTTACCTCTGGTAATCCAGGCCAGAGGCCTGGGGTGTGGGGGCGGAGGTAGGGGCCCAGCCCTCCCCCCCACCACCCTCTAGCTAAACTGGGGAGAGAAGTCTGGCTCAGGCCCCCTCCAGGCAGGCTGTGTTCTTTCCTGCCCCTAAGCCAGGCAGCTCCCTGCCGCTGGAATGCCTTTTTCCTTCCTCCTCAGCCCACACTTCCTCCAGTCTTCCTCGCTGTTGTGCCGTGGGTGTCTCTTACCGCCCCCTCCTCATTCAGGAGGGAGGTGCGGGGGTGGGGGGGGGCAGGCTGTGGGTCTCCAGGATTGGGCACAGAACAGAGTCTGGAAAATGTCAAGCGACTGATTCAGTCCCAAGCCTGCAGGGGGTTTTCTGCTGCCCCCTCCTTTGGGGAGGACAGGCTGGGGTTTGGGTGGGTGGCCTTTTGGTGAGCTCGGGTATGGGAATGGACTTGAACCTCCTGCTGTCATTCCCCTGAGGAAGGGGGCGGGACCCGAGCTGCTGGACCTGGAGGGGGAAGGGGCTGGGAGGGAGGGGCGAAGGTGGGTCTAGTGGGGGGGGGCGGGGAGAGCCCCCACCCCACCCCCGCTGCGCCCTGGCTCGGGCACAGGCGGAGTTTGCCTTGAAGTTGTTGGTGTGCTAACCCGCTGCTGTTTAAACGCTGTGTTTGTTTGGAGCAGCTTAGGGAGGAGGCTGAAGGTGGGGGAGGCAGAGGCAGAGGCAGCGCCCCACTTGGCGGCGCCGCCTGAGGGTCCTTGTGGTAGCAGCTCCAGCTCGGTCGGTGACTGAATGAAAAAGGGTGGGCGTTGAAGAGAGAAGGCCGAAAACCAGAGGGGTGCTCCGCGCTGAAGGCTGGCAGCTCCCGGATACGGGAAGCGAGAGGCGAGGGGGACCACAGCGATGGTCTCCCCGCCCCCACCCCACCCGGTTCCAATATTTCGCAGAAAGGCACGCGGCTCCTAATCGGTCCTTTCCGGGCTGAGATTTAGCCGCGCGATGCCCGTGCAGGGGTGGGGGCCGCGGGCCGGGGGAGGTGCTCAGAGTCCGGAGCCACCGAGCGAGCGAGGTGAGGAGCCCGAGGCCTCGGCCGCTGGAGCGGGCGGGCGCGCAGACTGGAAAGGCAGATATGGAAGGTGGCGGCGCGGGGGGGGGGGGGGGGGCAGATTAAAAATAATCCTCTCGGGCTGGGAAGCTCGCGCGCGCTCTCTCGCTTCGTTCGGTGCCAGAGGACTCCAGGGGAGGTGGCGTTGGGGAGGGCAGAGCGGGATTCCCCTCCTCCGTGGGGCCGGGTGCCCGCCTGCGTGCCGCGGCGGCACGTGCGCTGGGCTGTGCGCCCAAGCCCCCTGCCCCCGGCGGAGGACACCCTCTCCCCAGGACCGGGCGTAGCTGGCAGCGCCTCCCCCCCCCCCTCCTGCAGCCTCGCGCGGTTGGAGGGCAACGCGCCATTATTTATTATTTACGAGCGTTAATAGGTTTGAAGCACGGGGGGTAGGGGGGCGGGGGCCAGGGCGCCGCGGGGACCGAGGCGTTCGGGGATGGGAGTGCAGAGAAAAGGGTTGCGCCTCGGCCCAGCGTTTGGGGCGCACCAGAACCTGGCTCCTCACCGCCGGGTGCTAGGGCGTCCCGGGAGGGAAGTGCTGCTGCGGGCATTCAGATTTTGGTTCTCGGCCTCTGTCCTGTAAGCGTCCTCGCCCTTCCCAGGGCGCGGGGAGGGAGCTGCGGGCTGTGCGCCCAGCCCCGCGCGCCCTGCGCGGCCACCGCCGCCGCGTCCCCGACGCAGCCCAGGCCTCATTTATCATCATCTTTGGTCAAGTGGAGTGTGCAAGGAACAGCTGCTTCACTCGGCTGACTTCCGAGGGCGACTACAGCGGGAATCAGGGAGATGAATGACAGGGGCCGGGGGGGGGGGGGGGCGGTGCGCGCGCGCGGGGGGCCGGGGGCGGGCGGTGCAGCCACCCAGGGTCAGAGCGCAGGCCGGTGGGATGGCGCGGAGTGCGTCCGGCGGCGCCTCTGCCCGTGGGCGAGTGCAGCGCCCCCTTTCCTCTCTTCTCCCGGCGCCTCCAATTACCTTGGATCGAGGACGGACGAGGGGCGCCCCAGGAGGCAGCGGGGCGCGCTGCTGGCGGAGCCGGAGGTCGCCGTGACCTTGCTGGGGTCAGCGGGTTGGGCTGCGGAGGAGGCGGCGCAGCGTCTTTGGTGGCGCTTTCCGGATTGGAGCAGAAGGCTGGGAAACGAGGAGGGGGTGTGACGGGGGGGGGGGGGGGGACACAAATAGAAGGTGAAATTTTACCTGCCCCCGAGGGAGTCCTGCGGATATTCTCCCGGCAGCGGCGGGCGCTCTGCCTTTGTCTTACACGGCTGAAACATCTGTTGCAGAAAGGGCGGCGAGGCCGCAAACAACCCCCACGCGCCCGGCGCGGCTTCCCCATCCCCAGCTTGGCCCTCACCGGGCTTCAGGGCTCGCGGCGCCGCGTTAACTCTGTTCGCGCCGGGCGCGCGTCTGGAAGCCCCGAGGCAGCCCTCTCCTCGGCGTGGGGGGCGGGGGCTCCCTACCCCCGGCCCCAGAACAGGCCTTTCGCAGGGGGGCGCCCAGGGGCCCGCCCCACTTCCAGAGAGCTCCCTGCTATCCACGTGGGGGCTGGTGGGGGTGGGGGTGGGGGCAGCGGGAGGGCAGCCGCGGAAAGGGTTAATGGCCTAGTAGACGCAGACCCTAAATTGTCAGACCTGGGCCCGCTTCGTTTCAATTACCCTAAGTAGAGATTGAATGCGCAATTAACGAAGTCAGCCAGCCAACTCTCCCGGTTCCACATTGAGCAGAATACTCCACCAGCTGACGGGGACTAAGCAATTTCCTCCTCCTCCTCCTCCTCCTCCTCCTCCTCCTCCTCCTCCTCCTCCTTCTTCTCTCTCTCTCTCTCTTTCTCTCTCTCTCCTCTCTTTCTTCCAACCTCCTTCCTTTTTTTTTTTTTTCCCTCTCTCCTTAATAATAAAATTATACCAAGCATTTTGCGGTGTGGCAGGCGGCCAGAAAAGCGTTTCTTTAAATGCTGCCGTCTCACAATTAGGCAGCGAGAGGATTTGACACGCCGTGGCGGCCTGACAGGCGGCTTCCTCCCCTGGGGACCCGGGGGGAGGAAGTCGAAGCCAATCCCCCCCCCCCGGCTCCCCGCCCTGCCCCCCCCCATTGGAACCGAGTGGGAAGGTCTGGCGTGCTCTGCCTCCCAGGCTGTCAGGATGCTGTAGAGGAGAGACGTCAAAGGCAGGGGAGCGAGGGGAGGTTCCCACCCAGGCTGGGGAGCGGAGGGGGCTTTCCCTGACTCCTCTGGGAACTGGGAAGCCGGGGTAACCAGGGGGAGCACTGCCTCACCTCCCCTTTTGACCCACAGCTCTGATTTGTTATCCCCACCCCCACCCCGAGGTGACAAGCGGACACTCTGGGGCAGAGGTGCAGAGGGATCTCAGCCCTGCTGGACCTCCTGGACAAGCCCCCGTCTCTCTGGGCTCTCTCATTAATTCCTCTGCAGAATGAGGGAGGGGTCTGACTTAGAATACACCCTGTGGACAGTGGCTTCTGGTGGGCGCCCCCTCTCCCTTCTTGGGAGAGTTAAGTTCCCCTTCTCCAGCTTTCTGAGACCCCCACCCCCCGTGGCATCCTGGGTGTTGCACCCTGGCCGTTGTCTGTCTGTCCGCCTCAGGAGGGCAAAGCCATCATGTTCTTTCCTCTGTATTCTCAGCACCTAGCTTGCCCCCCACCCCACCCCACTCCCAGCAGACTTTTAAGTGAGCAGAGATGAACTTGATCCGTGAGTGGTGGCCGCCCGGAAGGGGGCGGGACGGTGGAGGGCAGAGTGTACACGCCGCCCGGAAGGGGGCGGGACGGTGGAGGGCAGAGTGTACACTTGGTCTTTCCTTCCAGATCGTCACAGTCAGGGCCTCATCCTTGACCCTTTTTCTCTGAGTGGCACCCTTCTGAGCTATGGTGAGGCTTACGTCGTGTGTCCAGCCAGGAGCTGCCCCTCACTGCTCCCCCCCCCCGTCCATCCATCCAGGCAATAGACAGTATTTAATAGGCACTTCCTTGGGCCGGTTTCTGGGCTTAGAGCTTAGGACCTAACAGGTGATGCCCCTGCCCTCACGGGGCTACAGTCGGGTAAAGGAGACTCCTGTAGAACCGTTCGTTATACCGTTAGTTATTTCATTAACGGCTGTGATGAGTGCCACCAAGGAGCCCCCTGCAGGGGACCCAGCTAGGGGGTGGGCAGCAGGGCCTCATCCCAGTGCCTCTGTGGACCTCAGGGCCTCCCAGCCTTGGCAGCCCCCCTCCGTGCCCCCTTTTCCAGGTTCCTCCCTTCCCTGAGCTTTCAGCGTTCACTCTCCTATCCCACTCTGCGGGATATCCCACCCGGTTTGTGCTGTCTCAGCGCTTCTCTCCCAGGGGTCAGGGAAGGTTCCGGATGCCTCTCACACTCTCATGTCTTCTCACCGAGTGCCCACACACGAGCTGTCCAAATTCCCTACCCCACAGAGGGGCCCTGCCTTTGCCCGTGAAAAATTCCATCTGTGTCAGTTTCACCCGCGGGTGATGCTGGAGAGCTCGCGGTCAAATACAGCCCACGGACGGCCTCTCGACCTCTGGAGTGCTGAACTCTTATACTCGGTTGACTGCGTTTTTTTTTTACATGAAAGATTTCCCTTCTTATAAAATCCTGATTTCTGGCTTTTTTTTTTTTTTTTTTTTTTTTTTTTGGTATTTTTCTGAAGCTGGAAACGGGGAGAGACAGTCAGACTCCCGCATGCGCCCGACCGGGATCCACCCGGCACGCCCACCAGGGGGCGACGCTCTGTCACGACCAGAGCCACTCTAGAGCCTGGGGCAGAGGCCAAGGAGCCATCCCCAGCGCCCGGGCCATCTTTGTTTCAATGGAGCCTCGGCTGCGGGAGGGGAAGAGAGAGACAGAGAGGAAGGAGGGGGTGGGGGTGGAGAAGCAAATGGGCGCTTCTCCTATGTGCCCTGGCCGGGAATCGAACCCGGGTCCCCCGCACGCCAGGCCGACGCTCTACCACTGAGCCAACCGGCCAGGGCCTGATTTCTGGCTTTTTTAAAGGAAAAGACCCTCAGGTTCTGGCACCCTGGGTGCTCATCATATACGGGCAGCAATGTTGCTGTGAGTGGAGGGCCCCACATCATTTTATTTGTGACCAGGGTCTCCCAGTTTGCCCCTGTTCTCACCTCCACCTGGTGCCGGGCTAAGGGAGGCTGTCCCGTGCGGAGGAACGAGGAGGCGTGTCCTCCTTGTTCAGGGTCCCGTCCCCACCCGAAGGCACTCTGCACTGCTACCCAACAGCTCATTCTGGATAAATATGGCTCTTTTTTTTTTTTTTTTTTTTTTTTTGTGCACATTATTCAATAACTATTATTAAGGGAACTGGGCCTATACCAGGGATAATAAGGGAACAGGCAGAAACCCTTGCTCTGATGGAACTCTTGTTATGGTGAGCAGAGACCAGCAGCAAAGCCAGCCGGCTAGCCCTGTGGCTTACCTTACCGCAAAGAGACGGACAGACACTTCGGAGAACTGAAGGCAGGGAGGGCGGGGCGTGGTGTTTCACACGCCGGTCCGGGAAGGCTACCTGAGGAGGTGACGTTGGCAAAGGCTGTGGAAGGAGGGAACGGTGGCTGCAAAGGCCCCGGGGCTCAGGGAGATGAAAGTGCCTGTCCAAGGCCACAAGGTCGGAGGCCAGACCAGCCACGGGCTTGACGCCTGGGTGCTTCCACTGCTCAAGGGAAGTCAAGTCACGGCCCCTCCGAGCACACGGGGTGATGGGGACAAAGCCAAGGGTGTGAGAGGCTGTGCGATCCTTGCGTTCTTGGCCTCCTCTCAAAGCCACGAGACCCAGATCCTATCTCATCCGTACTGGGCGGCAGCCTGCAGCGTCAGGCACTGCTGGGAGTGTGGCGGAGGGAAGAGAAGAGGGCAGACTGGGACCCCACCCACTGGGGGTCCCCTCAGACCCCCCTCCCCAGCCAGCTCTGATCTTGCTGGCCTAGGGCTCTGAATGTGTGGGCCCCCTGACCCCAGTCCTCGTAGCTGCCTGCAAACCAGCAGTGGGCCCCAGCACCCCTCTTACTCTTTCCCTATCCTTGACGGAGGGAGAGGTGGTGAGTAACCTAAAAATTATTATTGTTCATAAGAGCCTGTTGTGTCTGGGCTGATAGTAAGCGAGTTCTCCCCTGACGCCCCCCCTCTCCAGGGAGAGTTCTTGAATGTCAACTGCACACCTGCAGGGCGGGGTCAGGTTGTCCATCGGCCCCTCCCCCTCCTCCCAGGGCGGGTGCCTCTGACTTCAGTGGCTCAGGTCTCTGGGCTTCCGGACCCCTGCATCCCAGGGCGGGCGCCGCCGTGGGGAAGGGTGGAGCGACACAGCCGTGGAAGTCGGGGAGCTCAAGTTGCCATCTCCATGCCGCCGCCCAGTCCCGGCGCTGTGGGGACTCCGCCAGGGACTGTCTCCTCCCGGAATCGGGGTCTTTGCTTTCTAAAGCATTTTATTTATTTATTCATTTTAGAAAGGAGAGAGAGTGAAAAAGAGAGAGAGAAGGGGGGAGGAGCAGGAAGCATCAACTCCCATCTGTGCCTTGACCGGGCCAGCCCAGGGTTTTTAAACCAGCAACCTCGGCGTTCCAGGTCGGTGCTTTATCCACTGCGCCCCCACAGGTCAGGTGGCCTTGGCTCTCTAACTGGACAGGACGCTTTGGGAGCTAGCACAGCCTCACGCCGCAGCACGCAGGGCGCCCGGTCCAGCAGAGAGGGACAGAGATGGCATCCTCTTGGCGGGTAGACCCCGAGGGGTGGACCTCAGTTCAGAGGGGCTGCGCAGGTCCTTGGTGGAGACGTCCCTGGTGGGCTTCCGGGGAAGGCTTTCCAGCCTGGAGAGTCCAGGAGCCTGTGCTCCCCATTCTCAGAACCCTCCAAGACGCCCGGAGATGTCCGCCGCAGCTGGGGTCCCTCGCCTGGACGTCTGGAGAGGGTGCAGAGGGGATCCCCCCCAAGCAGGGCCCCCCCAGCAGGCTCTGGTCCCTGCCTCTTCGCTAGCCCCTGGCCCAGAGACCCTACCTGTGCCCAAGGCCTGCGGGTCTGCAGCTGTGTGTCTTCTGGATTCCTTGGAAGATCCTCCTTTCCTCCCATCCAAGCCAGGCCTTTAGAATTCAAAGTAGACCTCACACAAGAGCAGCAAACTGGCTAATGATTTATCATTTTAGTGGAGGTCTCATATTGAGTATCATCACCTGCAACAGATGAGGAGGCCCTCCTCAGACACCCCCGCTCCATGTCCCCAGCCTCCTGACTCGAGTGGCTTTCCCCTTCCTGTTCCCAGGCCTTGAATGGGTTGGGTTTAAAAATATTTTTCGCTGCAGCTACAAATCAGGAAGCTGGGAGCAGAAAGCTTCCTCTGCTCTCTCCACGCCTCCCTCCCTTTTTCCCTGAAAGCTTCTCTGCTTCTCTCTCTCTCCCCCTTTTTCTCTCTTCCTTCTCCCCCTCTCTGTTCTTTTCTCTCCCTCTTTCCTCTCTCTGTTTCGCTTTCTGTCTCCGGTATTCCCTGTGTCTCAGAAAACACTTCTTGCCACAGCCTCCTGGCCGGGCCCCCTCTGCGTCCTCTGTCCTCTGTGGGACCTGCAGCAGCTAGAGCTCAGACTGCCCATATTCCCCTGCCTGGCCTGGAGAGGCCGTGAGCCCAGGGGCCTCTCTCTCAGGCTGCCAGGGTGACTGCAGGTGACCAGTCATCACCATGGCCCATACGTGGCCCTGTGGCCCTCCCTGAGGTGGGTCTGGCTGTCAGGGCCTTCTAGGTGACCGAGCGGACCTGAAGCATGCAGACTGCTAGGCCCCCCTCCCCATCGCCTCTCCTTGAGCCATACTCCATGGTACCTCTTCTGAAGTGGGAATTCTTGCTGTGGGGTCCAGGTGAGGGGTGGCCACCCCCCGTCTGGTCACTGCTCCTGCTGTGGCCATCCCAGTGAAAGGATCTTCCCCACGTATGGGGGCTCATATGCAGGACTCCCTCCTCTCCGCCGCTCACGTTTTCCGAGGAAGGCAGAACTCTCAGCCTCCACTGAGGGGACCCAGGCAGAGTCGCCCCGACAGCCGAGGATGCCAGCCCCCTTCTCTCCTCAGCACCTTTGCAGGGAGGGGAGAAAGGGTTGCAGGGGCCCAGGGTCACCAGCCGCCCTAGGCCCTTGAGGGCTGCTCACCTGGCCCTGTGGTCACCTCATCACTGGTCACGTTCCCACCTTCTACTCCGCCCCCGATTCATGGCTGTGTAGGTGGCCAGGGGCAGCTGTGTGACCCATCGCTGTGCTGCTGCTGGGGCCTTGGATGCAAGGGGTGGGGCCCTGAGCCAGAGGCAGGTGCATGGCCTTCCCTGAGCCTGGCCTGCTACCCTGGCCAGGGCTGGGCCTGGGAGACCAGTCTTTAGGAATGGCCATAAGGAGGGCTCAGGCATCAAGTGCTTAGAGGATGCTCAAGACTTCCTTCCTTCCTTCCTTCCTTCCTTCCTTCCTTCCTTCCTTCTTCCTTCCTTCCTTCCTTCCTTCCTTCCTTCCCTCCTTCCCCTTCCTTCCTTCCTTCCTCCCTTCCTCCCTCCCTTCCCTTCCCCTTCTCCTCCCTCTCTTCCCCTTCTCCCTCCTTCCTTCCCCCTTCTTCCCTCCTTCCCCTTCTTTCCTTCCTTCCCCCTTCTTCCCTCCTGGCCTCAACCAAGTGTCACAGAGAAGAGGCAAGTGGGGAAGCAGGGGTTGACCACAAGGAGCCCTGTGAGGATGTGTTAGGGGTGCCCTCCCCTGACCGCCCCAGCCCTCCTTTCTCCAGCTGACCCCACAGAGGTCAAACCCCCAGTCTGCCTCACTCAACCGTCCTCCCCTCCCCCAGCTGCAAAGGGCACCGTTTTTCCTGCCAAGGGGGCCTCTTTCTGCCGCCCCCCCCCCCGTGAGATGCCACCTACCCCAGCCCTTCTGCCTGCCTCTCTCCTTGTCCTTTCCTCGTGTTCTCGAAAAGTAATCATCATCGTAATAATTAATAACAGCAGAGCCCGTGACAGCCCTTAAAGACGCAGAGCCCCGCTTTCTCCTGTCGACTCCGAGAGGTGCCTTTGATGCTCCCCTTTGTTCCTGGGTTCCTCCCGCCTCCCTCCAGCGGGGGTTGGAGGTTGGTATTGGGGTGAGCATTTTTGGTTGCATTCTCCATCAGGCGCTGGGCTTTCTGTATTTTAATTGAACTGTCTTTTCTTAGAGATAGATGCTTTCACCACATCCAGCTGCTCGCGTGTATTGGGAAACTCGCCTGCAGTACCGGGCTTGGCTAAATTAAACGACACAGCAGCTGGACTGATTAAAGCTGGGGGAGGGGCCGTTCACCGGGTCGGGTCCTCGTCCACGGCCCTCGCTCTCCTTCGGTGGAGTTTCTGGGTAATGCGTTTTGGAGAATGTGAAAAAAATAAATAAATAAATAAAAATAAAAGCTGTAGAAATGTTAATGACATCCACAGGACACTCAGCAGGAAATGAGAGCGATCTGGGACTAATAAAAGCCGAAATATAATTTGTGCGGATCTACGAGGCGCAGCCTGCAGGGCGGGCCTGGGTTTGCGCATTCTGGGCTCGTAAACACCGTGTGGGGTGATGGGAGGGGGAGGGGGAGCTCGCCGTGTGCTGCCTGGCACCTCCAGCAGAAGTGGTTTTCACCTGCTGGCCCCAGGTGTGGGCGGTGTGGGGAGGCAGCAGGCGGGGTCACCTGGCTGGGCCGCCCCTGTGGCCAGCAGGAGGGGTCACCTGGCTGGGCCGCCCCTGTGGCCAGCAGGCGGGGGTCACCTGGCTGGGCGGCCCCTGTGGCCAGCAGGCGGGGGTCACCTGGCTGGGCCGCCCCTGTGGCCAGCAGGCGGGGGTCACCTGGCTGGGCGGCCCCTGTGGCCAGCAGGCGGGGTCACCTGGCTGGGCGGCCCCTGTGGCCAGCAGGCGGGGGTCACCTGGCTGGGCGGCCCCTGTGGCCAGCAGGAGGGGTCACCTGGCTGGGCGGCCCCTGTGGCCAGCAGGCGGGGGTCACCTGGCTGGGCGGCCCCTGTGGCCAGCAGGAGGGGTCACCTGGCTGGGCGGCCCCTGTGGCCAGCAGGCGGGGGTCACCTGGCTGGGCGGCCCCTGTGGCCAGCAGGAGGGGTCACCTGGCTGGGCGGCCCCTGTGGCCAGCAGGCGGGGGTCACCTGGCTGGGCGGCCCCTGTGGCCAGCAGGAGGGGTCACCTGGCTGGGCGGCCCCTGTGGCCAGCAGGCGGGGGTCACCTGGCTGGGCGGCCCCTGTGGCCAGCAGGAGGGGTCACCTGGCTGGGCGGCCCCTGTGGCCAGCAGGCGGGTGTCCTCCTCTGCGCCTTCTCCACTGTGCTGGTCGGGTCGGGTCAGGAGGTGCAGGGCGGCCCACCTGGCAGGGAGACCCCTCCCCCAGGCCAGAACCAAATGCTGCAGCCTCCAGCTCCTCTGGGCTGACTGGTCGCAGCGGGCAAAGCCTGTCGTGTTTGGTCCAGGCTGCCAGAGATGGAACTGAAGTGGGTCAGAAGGGCAGGCAGGTTGCTCATGGTTGGGGACGCCTGAGATAAATCCAGGGAACAGCCGGTGGGGAGCCGGCTGGGACGTGCCGGTGGGCAGGAGCTCGTCCCTTCTCTGCAGGCCACCGTCCCTTCTCTGCAAGCCACCGGGGTCCCCTCTCTGCAGGCCACCAGGGTCCCCTCTCTGCAGGCCACCGGGGTCCCCTCTCTGCAGGCCACCAGGGTCCCCTCTCTGCAGGCCACCGTCCCTTCTCTGCAGGCCACCGGGGTCCCCTCTCTGCAGGCCACCGTCCCTTCTCTGCAAGCCACCGGGGTCCCCTCTCTGCAGGCCACCGGGGTCCCCTCTCTGCAGGCCACCAGGTCCCTTCTCTGCAGGCCACCGGGGTCCCCTCTCTGCAGGCCACCAGGTCCCCTCTCTGCAGGCCACCGGGGTCCCCTCTCTGCAGGCCACCGGGTCCCCTCTCTGCAGGCCACCGGGGTCCCCTCTCTGCAGGCCACCAGGGTCCCCTCTCTGCAGGCCACCGTCCCTTCTCTGCAAGCCACCGGGGTCCCCTCTCTGCAGGCCACCAGGGTCCCCTCTCTGCAGGCCACCGTCCCTTCTCTGCAAGCCACCGGGGTCCCCTCTCTGCAGGCCACCGGGTCCCCTCTCTGCAGGCCACCGTGCCTCCACGCTTGACGTCGGGGTCAGCTGCCTGCTGAGGGCCAGGGAGGTGGGCCCTGGGGGCTCTTTGACTGCCCTGGGCTCGCCCTGCACAGCTGGCCGGAGTCCCTCCTCGGTCCCCCTCCCTGGTGAAGAAGAGGGGGCGCTGGGCCTCGGGTGGGCAGCCCCCCCCCACGCCACACGCTTTCCGTCTGTCCCCTTCTCACGTCTGTGTGTCTGTCTGCCCGGTGCCTCTTCATTTCATTCCGGTCTCCTGGAGCCCTGGAACCTTACAGCCCGCGGCAGGCCACCCTCGGTCAGTGTTGGGAACGGAAGCCGGAAAGTCCCCTGTGCTCTCCTGGGGGCCAGGCTTGTGCAGGCCCAGCTGAGTCACCACCTTCCTGCCCCCTTCCCCACACCACCCAGCTCACACCCCGGTTGTGGGTAAATCCTGAGCCACCTGGGGCTCTCCAGCCTGGAACGGCCTCCTCCATCCCTCTGTCCGTCTGCAGAGGGTCTTCTGGGGTAACCACGCCCCGGTCAGCTGCGGGACCCTCTAGCCTAGACACTGAAGGCTGGCCCTTTTTTCCTTTTTTTTTTCTTTTTGATCCAGTTGCTCTGCCCTGAGGGGCCCTCGCCCTCAGGGTCACTTCCTGACCCAGAACCCTGCTTTGGGGTAGGTTAGACCCCCGCCAGGGCCCCAGCCCTAAAATCATAACCAGATGGGCCCTGGGCCTGGAGTGACCTATCCCTGACCCTGTGGAGGCCAGAGGGGGCTGCCAGGGAGGCCTCTGGTGTGTCACACGTGAAGGAACCGGGCACTGTCCTCCAGCAGCACGCCTGCCCTGGCTCCGGGCCCTGTCCTCTGTTTACGCACCTACGATATCAAACACGGGAGGCAGGTGCCGCCGCCCCGCATTCCTGGGAGTCAGAGCAGGGGATGTTTTATGCTGACAGGGGTGCCGAGGTCTCTAATCGAGGTCTGTGCAGAGGAGCAGACATGTTCCAGATGGCGTGGCGGTGACGCAGGGGGTCTGGGGGTGCCCGTGCTCGCGCGGCAGGCCCTGGGGGCAGGGGCGCACCTTCCTTGTCCCCGGCTTGGCTGGACTGCACGCTTCAACACTGCCAAGCCGGCCGGGACGCGATTACAGGATCCGGTGGCCCCAGGGGACAGGGGAGCGGGAATCGCCTCGCTAAATGATTTTTTGAGCTGTCAGGAAAGGTCTGGGAGTGGCAGGATGGGGGAGGGTGGGGTGGCATCTCCCAGGCGGGGCCTGGAGCGGGGGTGGGGGTGGGTGGGGGGGGTGCTGGGCAGCTGGGTCTGCACCTCCCCCTCCGCTGCTCCCTTGGAGAGCAGCCATCCTTGGCAAGGCTCAGCTGCAGGTGATGTGGGTGGGAATTATAGAGCGTTCCTCCCTGCCACAGAAGTTGTCAATATGTGCACAGCTGGTGGGGAGGCTCGCGGAAAACGGGGGACTGTTAGGAGCTGCGGGGAGAGGGCAGGGCCGGGCGAGGGGTGAGGGCAGGCTCTCTGGGGTGGGAGGAAATGGCCGGTCTGAACGGCTCTCTCTCTGCCCCTCCCGTGCCCACCCTCCCTTCCCCCTCCCCTCCCCTGCTCCCCTTCCCCCTTCTTCTTTTCACAGATAACCAGCCCAAGTCATGCAGTCTTTTCGAGAAAGGTGTGGTTTCCATGGCAAACAACAGAGCTACCAGCAGACCTCACAGGAGACATCTCGCTTGGAGAATTACAGGCAGCCGAGCCAGGCCGGGCTGAGCTGTGACCGGCAGAGGCTGCTGGCCAAGGACTATTATAACCCACAGCCGCCATACCCCGGCTACGAGGGCAGCGCCAGCACCCCTGCCAGCACTGCCCGCGGCACAGGCGGCGGCGGCGGCAAAGGCCTGCCCTCGCAGCAGGTCCTGCCGGGGAGGCCGGCGTTTCCTGGCTACGTAGGTGTCCAGGACGGCAGCCCCTACCCTGGCCGCTACGCGGGCGAGGAAAGCCTGCAGGCCTGGGGGGCCCCTCAGCCGCCGCCCCCACAGCCGCAGCCCCTGCCAGGGGGGGTGGGCAAGTATGACGAGAATCTGCTGAAGAAGACCGCCGTGCCCCCGGGCAGGCAGTACCCGGAGCAGGGTGCCCAGCTGCCCTTCCGGACTCACTCCCTGCACGCCCAGCCCCCGCAGCCCCTGGCCTACCCCAAGCTCCAGCGGCAGAAGCTGCAGAGTGACCTCGCCTCGCCCCTGCCCTTTCCCCAGGGCGGCCACTTCTCCCAGCAGTCACCACCGTCCTTCCCGGCCTCCTCCACCTACTCTTCCCCCGGCCAGGGCGGGACGCAGGGGGCCCACTCCTACAAGAGCTGCACAGCGCCCTCGGCCCAGGCCCACGACAGGCCACTGGCCGCCAGCACCAGCCTGGCCCCAGGGCCGGGAGTCCAGAACCTTCACGTCTATGCGTCCAGCCGCCTCAGCTACAACCAGCAGAAGCAGCAGCAGCAGCAGCAACAGGCGCTCCAGAGCCGACACCACTCCCAGGAAGCCCTCCACTACCAAAACCTTGCCAAATACCAACACTACGGGCAGCAGGGCCCCGGCTACTGCCAGCCGGACGCGGCCATCAGGACCCCGGAGCAGTACTACCAGGCCTTCAGCCCCGGCTCCGGCCACTCCCCTGCCCGCTCCATGGGCCGCTCCCCTTCCTACAGCTCCACCCCGTCCCCGCTGATGCCGAACCTGGACAGCTTCCCCTACAGCCAGCCGCCCCCGCTCAGCGCCGGCTCCTTCCCCGCCAGCATCTCCGACCACAGCCACTTCATGCCCCTGCTCAACCCCTCCCCGACGGACGCCGCCGGCGGCTCCGGGGACGCGCAGGCCGGCAACGGCAAGCCGCTGCAGAAGGAGAAGCTGCCCGAGAACTTGCTGTCGGACCTCAGCCTGCAGAGCCTGAGCGCCCTGACCTCGCAGGTGGAGAACATCTCCAACACCGTCCAGCAGCTGCTGCTGTCCAAGGCCCTGCCGCAGAAGAAGGGCGGCAAGAACCCGGTCTCCAGGACGCCGGAGCAGCACAAGAGCCGGCACTGCAGCCCCGAGGGCGGCGGCTACGGGGCCGACCAGGCGGGCACGCCCCTGTCCGAGCCGCTGAGCAGCACCCCGCAGTCCAGCCACGCCGAGCCGCCCGAGACGGACTACCTGAGCGGCTCCGAGGACCCGCTGGAGCGCGGCTTCCTCTACTGCAGCCAGGCCCGCGGCAGCCCCGCCAGGGTCAACAGCACCTCGAAGGCCAAGCCCGAGTCCGTGTCCACCTGCTCCGTCACCTCGCCTGACGACCTGTCCACCAAGTCCGACGACTCCTTCCAGAGCCTGCACGGCAGCCTGCCGCTCGACAACTTCTCCAAGTTCGTGGCGGGCGAGCAGGACTGCCCGCGGCTGCTGCTCAGCGCTCTGGCGCAGGACGACCTGGCCTCTGAGATCCTGGGGCTGCAGGAGGCCATCGGTGAGAAGGCGGACAAGGCTTGGGCCGAGGCGCCCAGCCTCGCCAAGGAGGCCGGCAAGCCGCCCTTCTCGCTGGAGAACCACAGCGCCTGCCTGGACTCCATGGCCAAGAGCGCGTGGCCACGGCCGGGGGAGCCCGAGGCTTTGCCCGAGTCCTTGCAGCTGGACAAGGGCGGCAACACCAAGGACTTCAGCCCGGGGCTGTTTGAAGACCCTTCTGTGGGTTTTGTCACCCCAGACCCCAAGAAGACGGCCGGCCCCCTCTCCTTTGGCCCCAGGTCCACCCTTGGGGCTGGCCCCCTCGACCCCACCACCGCAGCCTTTGACTGCTTCCAGGACACGGCCGCGGCCGGCGCGGCGGACAGCGCCAGCCCCTTCGCCTGGCCCGAGGAGAACCTGGGGGAGGCCTGTCCCCGGTGGGGGCTGCACCCCGGAGAGCTCACCAAGGGCCTGGAGCATGGGGGGAAGGCCTCGGACGGCCTCAGCAAGGAGAGTATCCAGGAGGCCTCGGCTTGCCTGGGCTTCCAGGAGGAGGAGCCCCCGGGGGAGAAGGCCCCGGTGCCCCGGGACTCCAAGCAGGAGGAGGTCGGCGGGGTGAAGGAGGAGGCAGGTGGGCTGCTGCAGTGCCCCGAGGTGGGCAAAGCCGACACGTGGCTGGAGGACAGCCGGCACTGCTGCTCAGCGGCAGACTTCGGGGACCTCCCGCTGCTGCCGCCCACTGGCCGGAAGGAGGACCTGGAGGCCGAGGAGTACTCGTCCCTGTGTGAGCTCCTGGGCAGCCCCGAGCAGAGGCCCAGCACACAGGACCCGCTGTCACCGAAGGGCCCGCTCTTGTGCACCAAGGAGGAGGTGGAGGAGGTGCTGGACCCCAAGGCCGGCTGGGGCTCCCCGTGCCACCTGTCTGGGGAGTCTGTCATCTTGCTGGGCCCCACCGTGGGTGCCGAGTCCAAGGTCCAGAGCTGGTTTGAGTCCTCCTTGTCTCACATGAAACCCGGGGAAGAAGGGCCCAATGGGGCGCTGGCTCTGGGGGACCCTACCAGCCTGGCCCCCGAGGCCTCCTTGGCCCAGAAGCCAAACAAGCCCGCTGTTCCCGAGGCGCCCATTGCTAAGAAAGAGCCCGTGCCACGTGGCAAGAGTTTACGGAGCCGGCGTGTGCACCGGGGGCTTCCTGAGGCCGAGGACTCCCCGTGCAGGGCGCCGGTCCTGCCCAAAGACCTCCTGCTCCCTGAGTCCTGCACGGGGCCCCCCCAGGGGCAGATGGAAGGGGCAGGGGCCCCAGGCCGGGGGGCCTCGGAAGGGCTCCCCAGGATGTGTACTCGCTCCTTCACAGCCCTGAGCGAGCCCCGCACACCCGGGCCCCCAGGGCTCACCACCACCCCTGCCCCGCCGGACAAACTGGGGGGCAAGCAGCGAGCGGCCTTCAAGTCCGGCAAGCGGGTGGGGAAGCCCTCCCCCAAGGCAGCGTCCAGCCCCAGCAACCCGGCTGCCCTGCCCGTGGCCTCCGACAGCAGCCCCGTGGGATCCAAGACCAAGGAGACAGACTCGCCCGGCACCCCCGGCAGGGATCAGCGCTCCATGATCCTGCGGTCCCGCACCAGAACCCAGGAGGTCTTCCACTGCAAGCGGCGGAGGCCTTCGGAGAGCCGGGTCCCCAACTGCCGCACCACCAAGAAGCTCCTCGCCAACAACCATCTGCCGGCCTCGTTCAAGGTCTCTGGCAACTCCCCGAAGGAGGGCAGGGCCAGCCAGCGGGCCAGGGTCCCCAAGCCAGGCGCAGGCGGCAAGCTCCCTGACCGGCCCCTCCACGCCCTCAAAAGGAAGTCGGCCTTCATGGCGCCAATCCCCAGCAAGAAGAGGAGCCTGGTCTTACGCAGCAGCAGCAGCAGCAGCAGCGGCGCCGGTGCCGGTGCCGGTGGTGGTGGTGGTGGTGGTGGTGGTGGTGGTGGCAGCCGGGGGGACACAAAGGAGGAGCAGGCCGAGGGCTCCCCCACTCTTTTCAAGAGGGTGTCTTCTCCCAAGAAAGCCAAGCCCGCCAAGGGCAGCAGCGAGCACACCTCCAAGCCCCTGTCCCCGGAGACCCCCGACACCTGTCTCAAGCTAGCCCCCCGGGCGGCCTTCCCGGGGGCCATGAAGACCAAGGTGCTGCCGCCCCGCAAGGGCCGGGGCCTGAAGCTGGAGGCCATCGTGCAGAAGATCACCTCGCCCAGCCTGAAAAAGTTTGCCTGCAAAGCTCCAGGGGCCGCTCCTGGAAACTCTCTGAGCCTGCCCGTCTCTGAAAAGGACCGTGGGCTCAAGAGTGCCCGGGGCAGCCCGGTGGGGGCCGAGGGTCTCTTCAACGTGGGCGCCGGGCAGAAGCTCCCGGCCGCGTCGGGGGCCGACCCGTTCTGCAGAAATACAGCCAACAGACCCTTGAAAGGCAAACTGGTGAACAGTAAGAAACTGTCCTCGGCTGACTGTTTAAAAACGGAGGACTTCATGTCCCCAGAGGCCCTGCTACCTGGGAGGACTGTCCTGGCGCTGAAGAAGAGAAGCCGGAAAGGCAGGGCCGGAGCTCTGGGACTCCCCAAAGGGCCCCCGGAGAAGAAGCCCCATCTAGGCCCCGCCCTGCTCCTGACTCCCCGCGACAGGGCCAACGGCACGCAGGGCGGCGGTGAGGACAGCTCTGGTGGGGGGAGCAAGAAGCCAAAGATGGAGGAGCTGGGCCTGGCCCCCCAGCCTCCCGAGGGCCAGCCCTGCCAACCCCAGATGAGGGTGCAGAAACAGCCGGGCCACGCCAACTACAGCAGCTATTCCAAGCGGAAGCGACTCACCCGGGGCCGGGCCAAGAACCCCGCCTCCTCGCCCTGTAAGGGGCGTGCCAAGAGGCGGCAGCAGCAGCAGCAGGTGCTGCCGCTGGATCCCGCCGAGCCTGAAATCCGCCTCAAGTACATCTCCTCCTGCAAGCGGCTGCGGGCAGACAGCCGCACCCCGGCCTTCTCGCCCTTCGTGCGGGTGGAGAAGCGTGATGCGTTCACCACCGTGTGCACTGTTGTCAACTGCCCCGGGGAGGAGCCCAAGCCCCACCGGAAACCCTCCTCCTCCGCCTCCTCTTCCTCGTCCTCCTCCTCCCTCGAGGCCGCCGGGGCCTCCTCCCTGGCCATGCTTCCCGGAGGCTCCGTCCTGCAGCCTCGGCCCTCCCTGCCCCTCTCCTCCACCATGCACCTGGGGCCCATCGTCTCCAAGGCCCTGAGCACCTCTTGCCTTGTTTGCTGCCTCTGCCAGAACCCAGCCAACTTCAAGGACCTTGGGGACCTCTGTGGGCCCTACTACCCCGAACACTGCCTCCCCAAGAAGAAGCCAAAACTCAAGGAGAAGGTGCGGCTCCCAGAGGGCACCTGCGAGGAGGCCTCGCTGCCCCTCGAGAGAACACTCAAGGGCCTCGAGTGTGCAGCCGCCACCGCCACCGGGAAGCCCTCCAGGCCTGACAGCTCAGCTGACCCAGCCAAGCAGGGCTCGCTGCGCACCAGCGCCCGGGGCCTGTCCCGACGGCTGCAGAGCTGCTACTGCTGTGACAGTCGTGGGGATGGCGGCGAGGAGGCGGCCCCGGCTGCCGACAAGACCCGCAAGCACGAGTGTGACAAGGAGGCGCCCGCAGAGCCTGGCGGGGACACGCAGGAACACTGGGTGCACGAGGCCTGTGCCGTGTGGACGGGCGGGGTCTACCTAGTGGCCGGGAAGCTCTTTGGGCTGCAGGAGGCCATGAAGGTGGCCGTGGACATGGTAAGAGGCCAGAGCAGCTGGGGTGGGAGCTCGGGGTCCTCGGCACGGGCAGGCGGGCAGAGGGCAGGCAGACGGGTGGGCAGGCGGGCAGACGGGCAGGCGGGCAGGCGGGCAGGGAGCTCCTTGCCTCTCCAGCACCACGACGTAGGCCAGGCGTGCCCACGTGACCGGTGAACGCACTCGAGCCCACAGGGACCGATTAACGTAGGAGGCGTGTGGCCAGCTGAGGAGGCAGAGCACACTCCCCGGCTCTGGCCCAGACTCCCCCTTCCGTCCCTGACGCCTGCCCAAGCCCACACTGTCCACTCCCCTGGCGCCTTCCAGCTCCAGGGCCCGCCGGGCCCCACTTGCTCATATAGAATCAGCCAGGATGCTGAAGCCCCAGAGGACAAGGGGGCCCCCCACAGTTGGATGTCAGGGCAACCTGCCAAAGCCAGCTACCCCCGCTTGAGTTCCTTCTGAGGTGAAGCTGGGGGCTTGGGAGACAAGCCCCTCAAATGACATGAGGTTGCAACATGTCCACTCTGCTGGACGCCCCCCCCCACAGCCCCCCCACAGCCCCCCCCACAGCCCCCCCCACAGGACCACACAGAATCTCATCAGACAGGTTGGTCCAGGGACCTCTCATGTGGATGGACGTGGTCCTTAAAATGCCCCTGGGCAGGGCTGCAGTTCCTGAGGTCTGTGAACAAGAATCTGGGCTGGCTTCCTGGTTCGGAGGCCAGCGCTGGCCCCTCATGCACCGTGGGGCTCTGAGCCTCGGACCTAACCTGCCTGGGCCTCTCTCTCCCCCTCTCTCGGGCGGGGGTATCAGTTCCCAGCACAGGGAGGCTGTGAGGACGGAGTGAGTGAGTGTCTGGGCAGGTGGTTCCAGTCACACCTGGTCCATCTCGAGTGCTGTTGACATTCCTGGGCTAGAACGAGTGACAGAGCAGGGGCCGCGCCACCACCCGTGGTGTTCCTGTCGCTCAGGCTCCCGTGGGGCGCTCGCTCCTCACACGCCCCTCTGAGGGCTGCAGAGGGCAGGAGAGTGGGCAAGCAGCCAGATGGCCATTCAGACCAGGACCTGGCCATAGTCAGCAGAAGGTACCTACGACGGGGCAGTGGGAGTGGGGGTCAGCATTCTCTCCCTGAGGCCTGTGCTCCTGCCTCCCCCACCCCACCCCCCAAAAAATCAAAACAAAACAGACATCTGGCCATGCCCCGGTAAGGCGAGCTCTCTGACGCATGCCTGCCCCAGCTGCAGCTCCGGGGGTCCTCACCCTCAGCTACTCAGCCGGCCTCCGCTGCCCCTCCCCCTGCCTGCCCGCCGACTCTAACCGGCCCCTCTGCCGCCCGGCTCCCGGCTGTGGGGCCACCGTGGGCGGATGGCTGCGGCCATCGCTGCAGCCCACGCTTGCCGGTGTTGCCTGCACCTAACCTTCCGCTGCACGGGGACACTTAGAGACGTCTCTGTGCCCAGAAGTCCTGCCGGCTGGCCTCCGTCCTGAAGGAGGAAACCTGACCCCAGCAGGACGCCGGCCGACCGCGGCTCACAGGCCTGGCCCTCTCCCTTCCCTTCTCCATTTGTATTTCCCTCCTTCCAGCGGTCTGCTTTTCTCTCTCTCTGGTTCCCTTCCCAGCCTTCCTGAAATAGGTTCAATCAAGCCCCTCCCGTCACTGAAAAATAATGCTGACCTTCCCTCCGCCCCTGCTGGGTGCGGCCTGGTCCCTGAGGGGACATGGCTCTGGTGTTGACCCGCTTACCTGGCTCTCGGGGAGCCCCCCTGCCCCTGACACGCAGATCCTGCCCACATGTCTCCCTGCTGCGCCAGACACGGCTCGGGTGGGGTCTGAGGGCCGCCCTGCCAGAAAGAAGGGCCTGGGCCGTGCCCGGGGGCGGGGGGGGGGGCTGGCAGCCAGGGTGGGAGCTACGGAGGGGCTGGTTAAAGCAGCACCTGACCAGAAGAGCTGGCCCTGCCCACAGAACACCCGGGGGAGATGGGCAGGGCCTGGGGCTGCCCACGGTCACCATTCAGCCCCTCCCCTCCAACGGCTGAGGCCCCCTCATGGCTGCTGTCCCCACTGAGGCCCCCGGCTTCCTGCCTTAGCAGCTCAGGGGGCAGCACGCTCCCTTGAACGCAGCCCCGTTCGAATCCCAGCTTTGCTGACAGTGGGCTCTGTGACCCCAGGCAAGTCACTGCCTCTGTGAGCCTCAGAATGCCAGACCCCCTTGGCGGAGTTGGGGGTGTCCGCAGATGGTCCACCCCACCCCCCGCCTCGATGTCTTGGCCTCGCTGCTGCTCTTTGGAGAAACAGAACTGTGGGCCCTAGGGACACTCATGAGTCCCCTCCGGGGAACCCCACACACAGCCTACTGTCCCCGAGCCCTGCCACGCCCACCTCCTGGGTGCTCCCGTCCGCCCAGCCCTCGTCTGGACCCGAGTGGACCCAGCCTCCTCTCCGGTGATGCTGGGCCCTGGGTTCCGGTTCGGGGGGTGGGCGGAGCTAGATTAGGAGGCCGGGCATCTGCCAAGGCCCCAGTGTGGCCCCCTCCGCCAGACCGGGGACCTCCAGCGGGTCCACAAGCCACGCTCCGTCTTAGCACAGCGGGCAGAGCACAGGGACTGGGACCTTCTGTCTGTCTTGGCCTCCATTTCTTCACATCAAAAACGTCTCCCTCAAGGGCTGCGGGGAGGCCCCGGGGGCAGGGGCGGGGGCAGCAGTGAGAAGCCGTCAGCCAGAGGGGTCCCTGGCTGCGCCCCTCGAACCGAACACCCGAGGCTGCTTGCAGGCTGGGCGGGGGCTTCGTCTGGGACCTCCGCTCCTGCTTCCCCACCCCTGCTGGGGATAGAAATTGGAGAGGGGGGTGTTGGGCCCAGAGCCCCAGAGGGTCTCGGCCCTGCCCAGAGGACACAGCCCGGTCGGAGGCGCTGTGTGAACACCCAACATGCCAGCACGTGCCCTGCCTCCCAGCCTGCAGAGGGGGCACCGCCGGGTGTCTCAGGCGGGCCTGTGACGGGGAGACTTTCTCCCTGCCCTCTCTTCCAGCTGCTGGCGTGGGGTCCCCCTCAGTCCTGGGGCCTCATACGGAGCCTGCTCCCCACGCCGTAGGCCGTGTGGGGTGGTATTTACCAGCCTGAGCTCCAGCCCGAACCCCCTGTCACGAGCCGTGTGCCTCGTCGGCCAGTGACTCAGCCTCTCATTGGTGACCTGGGTGAGGTGACGCTGACATCAACGGCAGCAGAAGGTGGCTGTTAGGAGGTGGCCTCCAGGCACACCTGGCACACCAGAAGCTACAGTTACTTGTTTCAGAGGCTTAGCACCCGGGCACGGGCCTGCCACCCTCTCGACTTCCCTCCCGAGTGTCAGGCCCTGACCCCTGCAGCTGTGGTCTGGAGTCTGCATGGTTGGGGCCCCACCTGCCCCTGCCCGTCCCCGTTAAGCTTTTGCTTTAACTCTTCCAAGGGACCTTCCTGGTCTTGTCATCCTGTCCTGGCCACGTGTCCCTGCAGGCAGCGCAGGCAGCCACCGTGCTGAAACTCAGCATCCCAGCCTAGGCTCCGTCTGTCGTGGCCTCCCTGGTCCTGGGAGGGTGGCCAGCTTGTCCTAAGGTGCCCGTCTGAGTCCAAGTCCGGTGCTTGTTCTGCTGCCAGAAAGGGTGGGCAGCTGCGGCCTCCGCGCCCACCTGAAGTGGGCGTCAGCTTTGCTGTCACGTGGGGGTCAGGCAAGTGGCCCACCTTGGTGCTGTGTGGTAGGGGCAGTGGCTGAGGACACGTTCTGCACGCGGAAGGCCACCAGACTGGTGCCGGCTGGTAGCCGTGACCGTGGTGGTGACTGGCACCGTGAGTTCTTGTAATCCTCTGGGCACACGAAACTTCTCGTTCTGTATTCATGACCATCCCACGAGGGAGGCGGAGCCGGGGTTCACACCCAGGCCTGTGTGATGCCAAGGCCCACGTGTTTATCCACAGGTAGTTGTTCCCCCACACACACCGAGGTAGCAGTGCAGAGCCTGGCACAGAACCAACCCTGTGGGCATCTGTGCCCCACTCTGAGTCTCCTTCCAACGGGTTTTCAGGGGCGTTTTGTGGGCGGGAGGCAGGGAGCCTGCAGGGCCTCCCCGTGAAGCCCCCGTGCCAGGCCACCTCCGAGGCAGGCTCACCCATCTTTCCTTTTTCCTCACCAGACTTGTTCCAGCTGCCAAGAAGCCGGGGCCACCATCGGGTGCTGCCACAAAGGGTGCACCCACACCTACCATTACCCGTGTGCCAGTGATGCAGGTGAGAGCGGGGCGGGGACAGGAAGGCCCTCCTGCGGGACCCTGGACGCAGCCCCTGGAACCCTAGGTTTCCCTCTCCCGCCCCAGCAACCCTTTCTATCTCTTCATCTCCCAACCAGAACCTATGTGGGCAGTGCTAGGGACGCAGACATGGGTCAGTCCCCAGCCCCCGCTTAAGGAATACCTAGAGGCATAAGTTACAAGATGGAGGGCTATTTGAAAAGTTATCGTTGCCAAGGGGTAGGGAGGATTTCAGATGTCAGAGAGAGGAAGTGGTACAGGGTGGTGGGGCTTTGAAGGCTGAATAGGAGTTCGCTGGGGAGAGGAAAATGGAAAGGATATATTTCAACAACAAAAAACATGAGATGGGAAATGGGGTTCAAAACTGTTTAGCCTGACTGGTGGTGGTACAGTGGATAAAGTGTTAAGTGTTGACCCGGAATGCTGAGATCGCTGGTTTGAAACCCCGTGGTTGCTGGCTCTGAGCGTAGGCTCCTCAGCACAGGGTTGCTGGCTTGAGCAGGGGATTGTCCACACGATCCCAGAGTTCACCAGCGTGAGCCCAAAGGTCACTGGCTTGAGCAGGGGGACGCTGGCATGACCCTGGTCAAAGCATGTACGAAAGCTCAGTGTACAATTAAACTGTAAGCAACTAGGAGTTGATGCTTCTCACCCTCTCTCCTCTCTCTCTCTCTAAACAACAACAACAAAAACAGATTGTTTACAGAATAGTTGTAGAACATTTTAACCAAGACTCAGAGACATACCTTATTCCATTTAAGGAAAGATGTTGTTTATGGCGGAGTATTAGTCATTGGCGAGGGCAGTATTTTAAAGGGGGTTGGAGGCAGCTTCGGCCTGGATTCAGACCTTGGTGACATTCTCAGCGTGGATTCGGCAAGCCCACTGAGGTCTCTCTGCTCAGTGTCCCCATCTAGACACTGGAGTTTATGATCATCTCTTCTCTCCTGAGCTCTTTGGAGCAGTGAGTGAAATACTGAGCACTGCCCAGCAGAGGCAGCCTTAGTCCTGCTTTGGGGCCAGCCCCCCATGACCTCTGTCCCCATCCCCTGTTCCCCTTAACCTCCGTTCTCTAGCCTGGAAGAAGTGGGGGGAGGGGAAGGGTCAGGACCCTGCCTCACGGAGGACCCTCCCACCACCTGGCCCTCCTCCTACTACCTGAATGCCTCCTGGCTTGGCTCTGGGCAGAGGCCACCTCTGGCGCACACGCAGGGTGGTGACAGCTCTTTGGCGATGGCTGAGGTGCCAGCACCCCGTGGGGAGGGAGCTCTCTGGAGCGGAGACATGGTCCTCGCTGTCTGCAGCCTTCCGGTCTGAGCCGTGTGAGTCAGATGTTAACACGCGCTCACAGCAGGGGCTGCCCCAGGTTGTGTCCCTGCTACTGTGCTCCCTGTAGCACCCACTCTGTGCCAGGCCCGTACCAGGCCCCTGTGCTGTCTCCAGTGGTTGTATCTTTACAGACACGCTGCCTTACCCCTGGCCACAAAACAGGGCACGGACTGAACCCGGGCCGGCCTGGCAGCCTGTCTTGTGCTGTCTCTTCCACCCCGGTACTCCCCAGCCCCCTGAGGGGCTCACACCTGAGGGGGACAGACCAGAAAACCGTCATCCTTGCCCAAAGTTACAGGGACTAGACAGGAGGAGAGAACGTGTGCTGTGGAAAAGACTCGTTCCATCTGAGTTGGGAGGGAATCCAGGAGGGCTTTCCAGAGGAGGCAGCGTTTGAGCCGTACTTGGAAAGGTCAGGGGAGGTGGGCAGCAGCTAGTCAATGGTGGGATGTAGCTACCAGGCTTGGAGCAGCAGAATTTTCGTTTCAAATGAAGTCTTCATAGGAGCTCAATATAGAGGGGACTCTGTAGAACCCAGGGGCTGCAACAGGAAGGGTCCTCAGAGGAGACACTGAGGTGGTCAGAGCTGCATTTGAGAAAGAGCTGATGGACACAGCGGTCATCCGGGCAAGAGAGGAGGGTTGCCGGGGACGGGTAGGACCCGCATCCCAGGCTTGGTTGACACAGGACTCACAGGGCTTGGTGGGAGGGATGGGGAGAGGCGGGGTTGAGCCCGATGTCCCTCCTCCCCATGGGAGGGAGCCTGCAGCAGGGTCCAATACAGGCAGCCCCGGGCTACCAAGAGTGGGTTCTGTAGTTGAATTTGCAGGTGAGATGGAACAGGGACATTTATCTAGTCAGTGCAACTGAGACGGATGTTTGTGTTAACATAGCGTTAACTGTTACCTTTCTGTGCCCGTGAGTACTTCCCAGCCTACAGAACCTATCTCGGTCACAGCCCGGGACGGCCCGCAGTGTACTAGCTCCCGGCCCTTCCCTGCCCGACCTCGCTGCTGAGACACCAACCCCTCCTCGTTTCTCAGGAGGACACGAGTCAGCCGGCAGGCCCTCCGCTGAGCTGTCTCGGGTGGCCAGGGTCAGCTGTGAGGCCAGCTGAGGCAGGATGATCCCCAGCCCTGGCTGGGCCAGCCCCTCTCTGCTGCCCCCTGGGACGTCTCACCCTCCAGCAGGCCTCGGCTTGGGGCCGCACCGTCCCTTTCACCGTGTTCTGCTGGCCAAAGCCAGTGCCCACATCCAGCTCAGGCTCATGGGGTGGGGGGGTGCACACCACTTCTCCTGGATGAGGGGGTGCTGCAGAGCCACACTGCTGGGGACAAGGGGACAGTGTGGGGAATTGGGTGCCACCATTTAATAGTTGACAGAGGAGGAGGGGGTTGAGCCCTGCACCCAAGGACCAGCAGCCAGAGAAGGTGGGAGAACACGTGAGCCTGGCAGCCCCCCGAGAGCTGAGAGGAGACAGCTTCGGGCAGCAGGGAGGGCTGGCCGTGGCAGCTCCGGTCAGGCGGAGGGGCTCGGAGTGAGAGGGAGCGGAAGAAATGAACTGGGCAGGCGTGAGCCCCCGGCCTGTGTCAGCACCTTACACCTGCCCCACCCCCAGGTCTCCAGGCATCTGGGTCAGCCTCTCAGGCCACAGGGCACCAGGACTGCCTGTCCCTGCCCTTCCCAGCTGCCCAGGTCACTAACCCCGGCCCCCATTCGACCTCATTCAGGAGCAAGCACCACGTAGGAGCTCAGCGATGATTCCGAAAGGCTGGCAGGGACAGGCACACCACGGCTTCCTTTCCACACTCAGGCCCCAGGGCCACCTTGTCAGCTAGGTCCCAGGTTCCCCGGGTGCAGAAACCGAGAAAGGGGCCAGGAACTGATGACTTGGCTCTTCCCAGCGGCTCCCCTCCCCACCCCCAGTGTGGATTCTGGAGGATTGCTGAGCGGGCTTGTTTTGGAGGGGGTGGTAACCTCCCCTTTGCTTCTGGGGACTCAAGCTCTTGACTGCAGAGCCTATAGCAGGGGTGTGGGGGGGGGGCTGGAGGGGGCGTTGTCCTCTGTATGGAGCGAGCTAGTCTGGGGTTTTAGCTCCATGCTCTTTGGAAAGTGTGAATTTAATCCCAGAACCATGTCTGGCTTGCCTGAGCTCAGGGAAGGGGAAAACACACGGTCCACTTCCAGTTGCTGGCCCTGAAGGGCAGAAACTCCTCATGGGCAGTGTTCAGGACTAAGAACTCCCGCCCCCAGCTTCTGGCAGGGGTGGGCGGGAAAAAGAGGACACGACCTCAGAGAGGCCTGCAGCTTCCCAGCCCTGCGCTCAGCACTCCAGATTGCAGATCTGCCCCCCAACCCCCGCCTAGTAGCCACCACACTGTCATGTGCCACAGCACAGAGCCAGGGCCCAAGCCACTGCTGCTGGCCACAGTGTGGGCAGGAGGACAGCACAGAGCCAGGGCCCGAGCCACTGCTGCTGGCCACAGTGTGGGCAGGAGGACAGCACAGAGCCAGGGCCCGAGCCACTGCTGCTGGCCACAGTGTGGGCAGGAGGACAGCGCAGTCACTGGCCGGAGCCACTGCTGCTGGCCACAGTGTGGGCAGGAGGACAGCGCAGTCACTGCCCGGAGCCACTGCTGCTGGCCACAGTGTGGGCAGGAGGACAGCGCAGTCACTGACTGGAGCCACTGCTGCTGACCACAGTGTGGGCAGGAGGACAGCGCAGTCACTGGCCGGAGCCACTGCTGCTGGCCACAGTGTGGGCAGGAGGACAGCGCAGAGTCCCTGGCCGGAGCCACTGCTGCTGGCCACAGTGTGGGCAGGAGGACAGCGCAGTCACTGACTGGAGCCACTGCTGCTGACCACAGTGTGGGCAGGAGGACAGCGCAGTCACTGGCCGGAGCCACTGCTGCTGGCCACAGTGTGGGCAGGAGGACAGCACAGAGCCAGGGCCCGGAGCCACTGCTGCTGGCCACAGTGTGGGCAGGAGGACAGCACAGAGCCAGGGCCCAAGCCACTGCTGCTGGCCACAGTGTGGGCAGGAGGACAGCGCGGAGTCACTGCCCGGAGCCACTGCTGCTGGCCCCAGTGTGGGCAGGAGGACTCTCTGGCCAGCCTGAGCCTCTGGCCATTGAGAGGTTAGGGTTTGTTGTGAACAAGATTGGATGAGGTCGGGAGGGAGGAGAATGCGCCAGGACTGGGCTCAGCAGGCTGATGGGTTGGGCGGGGACTCCAGGGGGAAAGGCAGGGTCTCCCTAGGTGGCAGCGGGCAGGAAAGTGGGGCCTTGCTGAGACATCAGTGCACCCCTGGCCTGAGGTGGACCCCAAGGACTGGCCACGCTTAGCCAGCCCCTCCGTTCCCTCAGGTGGGGCAGTGCCCTGTGCACTCGGACAGCTGCTGGTATTTGCTCAGACCTGACACCTCGGTCCACTTCCCCAGCCCACCCCGCACCCCCTCACTCAGGGCCTCCCAGGAACAAGTTGTGTCCACACATGGGCGGCACTTCACAGACACCCTCCTCGTCAGCCCCCACGGTGGGCACACAGGAGGTGGCAGAGTGCCCGTGTTACAGACGTGGAGAGACCCAAGGCTCAGAGAAGCAGCTGATGCTGGAAACCAAGCCTGTCGCTGCACCACCCGCTTTGTAAACATTCCTGCAGTGAGCATCCTGCTGGTGGCAAAGCTTCTTCCAGGGGCTGGCTGCTTCCCGGGAAAGAGGCACACTGGAGCTCAGAGCTTGCCTTCAGTGTGACAGAGACCCTGAGCAAGACGTCTGTAAGATAGATCACTAGGAGACAGTGACACCTGTGGCCAGGCGGTGTAGCCAGGGGCGGGGAGGAAGGCTGGCCAGGGAGTCTGGGAAGACCTCCCCAATAACCAGGAGCTCCAGGTGAGGAGGCGAAGTAAGAGTACGGAACGGACGAGCCGGGTAGGCTGGAGTGCAGATGGAGGCAGGAGTTCAAACAGGGTCTGACTTAACTCTGCAAAGATCCCCCCAGAGCGTAGGGCCTCATGGGGCTGCAGGGTTCCCTCCCCTTCTGGCCACCTGACAAGACACCAGCCGCTGCCCTAACCACACCAACTTTTCATCACAGGTTGCGTATTCACCGAGGATAACTTTTCTTTGAAATGCCCCAAGCATAAGGTAGGTGACCACAGGCTTTTTCCCTGGAAGGGGTCTAGGTTGGAGGGGGTCCGGGAGGAGGGAGTTCTCTTTGCCCGCCGCCAGGGGCGCCGGCCCCCATCTGCCCACGGGCGCAGGTGGGCACTGCTTTATCAACCTGGCGGGGGGGGGGGGGCAAGGGAGGACAGGCAGGGCACGGGACGTGGGCACAGCAGGGTAGGGGGCGCTAGAAGAAGGGAAAAGCCTGGCTGGGGCCAGCTGCCTCCTGCACTGAGACCCCAGCCCAGCCCAGCCTCTTTTGTGGGCGGGGCCTGCAACGGGAGCGGGATCTCCGTGGGCGGGGCCTGAGGCGGGCGGGGCCCCTATGTGGGCGGGGCCTGCGGGGAATTACGGGAACTCTCTGCACCTGTCCAGGACCGTCTGTAACCGCTGGTCGGGCGTGTCCTCTTCTCCTGCAGAGACTTCCATTGTAACGCACCCCAACCGCTGGGGAAGCCGCCGGAGCCGCCCGCCCTCCCGCCGCTGAAGGAGAGGGGCCGTCTGTACAGCCCCCTGGCCTTTGAGATGCTCTCGGAGCCGACCCATGATCCGGACCTCGGATCTTGGATCTGGCTGCCTAGGGCTGAAACCAGCGGCCACTGGTTGGGAAGAAACACTTTCCGGAGCCGCCTGCTCCCGGAACCTGACGACTCGGCGTTCCTGCCCACATCACCCCACCCCACCCCCCCTGCCCCGGGCCAGGCCTGGAAAGGGGGAGCCCGCGGAGCGGCCAGACTCCTTGGGGGTACCCAGGTTCCAGCAGGGGTGGGAGACGCCTTTAGCCTGGGGACACGCTTCTGCACTGGTAGTCCCGGATCAATGTGGCACATACTACACGTGGGTGCTGCCACCACCCTAGTTGGTCATGACAGGCAGCTGGGCACCCTGGAAGTGGGGGTTCAAAGGGCCCTGGAAGTGGCACAGGGTGGCTCCTAGAAGGGGGGAGGGGGGACGAGGAGGGTGTTGAGGAAGAGGTCTGGGCGGGCAAGGGAGTGGGCCAGAGGCTTTGGAAGAAACCAGAGTGCGGCCAAGCGCCCTTCCTACCCAGCAGTAGCCAAAACTTTCATTCAGTTTGGGAGAGCCAGGGGAGTCTGGGGCCATGCTCAGGGGATGCAGGCTCCCCGGGTATAGGCTGGACTGAGGGACACCCCTTTTGCCTCTGTTTTACCTTTTCCAAACCTCCACCCCACCCACCCACCCCTGGAGCCAGCCTGGGAGAGTAAATGGAGTCTCGACCACAGAACAGCTCCAGCGGATGAGTGATCGTCCGTCCCTCTGACCGACCACCTGTCTCCAGGGACAGCAGCGCCTACTGGGCTCAGGAGCAGAGACAGCACTCGATCTGTGTACAAACCTGTGTACCCCTCTATATATATGTTACATAGAATGTATATATGTTGGGAACATGCTCGCTTCTCCCATGTGTTGCCGCTGTGCGTCGTGCACTCCTCAGCACAGGGCCCTTGCCGGGAAGGGGGACACCCTTTCCCACGCAGCCACCACAGGCCCAGGCCAGGCCCGCCCCTCCGCCAGCCCATCTTCACCCTCAGCTCTGTCCATGCTTCGATAAGCCTGAGGCAGCCCCCAGACCGGGGCACCCTAGCAACTTCCTGTACATATGACTGTAAAATGGTAAACGTGTGTATTATATCTGGCCTCGTTATATAGTGTATATATATGTATACATATACATATATATAATATATATGAAGACTGTAAATGTTAAGACTAGTGTTCTTATTAGTATATTGCTTCACACTGAAGATTGTGTGTATCGAGCTGTTTCTAAAAGATGTTTATTTTCCTTAAGAGTAAAAAACAGTCATTGCATTCAGAAAAAAAAAAAAGTCAATAAAGATACGATTGTTTTGGAAGTCTGCAGCCCGTAGATTCTGACCAGATTCCGCTGGGAAAAGGGGCCGGGCTTTAGGTATGGGATGGAAACGGAGGGGAAAGCTCAGAGGGCACTAATGGAGTGAGGGGTTTGGACTGTTCCCGCGGGAACAGGAAAACAGCCCCTGCAGCAAAGCCGACGCCCCGCTCCTTGCAGCCTCGGGTCAGAATGGGAGCAGAAAGCTTCCTCAGGTGTGAGATACAGGTGACTGGGGGCAGAGGGCTGGGAAAAGGTGAGGCCGACACCCCAGGCATACGAGGATGCCAGGCTGTAGCTCAACAACAGATCCTTAAGATGCGGAGTGTCCTCCATGTCACCCTGAGAGTTAGTGGGGGTAGAAGCTAGGAGGAGAACAGCTGAGATTATAATGGCCCTAAGGATTAAGGGTTCAAACCTGTGGCCCAGAGATCAGTAGGATCCAGCTCAGCTGGAAGTCATAACCCCGTCCCCCCACCCCCACCCCTCCCATAACATCAAGGAGGAGGAAATCTAGTCCCTTACGCAGCTGGGTGGGTGGAAGGCTCCAAAAGAACCTTTATGGTTGGCAAGTACATCAACTGAAGCACACACCCTCCCCAAGGAAACAAAACCCAGATTATAAATAATGTCTTTTATTCTCTGTACAAAACTCAACCTATGAAAATAAAGTTTGCAAAAGGCAAAGTAACACTTGGAGACTCTGAAGCCAGGAGGCAGATGCGCCCTGATCTACACTATGTACAGATCTCTCCAGAAGGGAAAGAGGCGTTTTGGAGCAGAGCCCCCTTGCTGGCCGGGAAAGCCAAACTGCCCGCCCCACCCCAAGTTGAGCGACCTCTACTCCCTATCTTCCCTCGAGATAGTCTAGGGTGCCCGCAGAGCACAGGCGATAGACCCGACTGGCCGCTGCAACTCCCCGACCGGCCACCAGAGGACAGCACCATCCTGGCCGTTGGTCATCGGGCCGCAGAACCGGCGCTGGAGCTGGAGTTATCGACGGGGTGGCGCCTCTTTGGGCCTCCCGGGTCAGACGGCAAAAGCCCCCCGAGGGTCTCCCATTCCCACCTACCCCCGCCGCTGCAGCGCAGTCCCCCGGTGAACTGTGCGGATACTGGGGTCTCTGGCGCTGCCTTTGGCATTCGAGGCTCTGGCCCGGGACCCAGCCCATGGGGGTGTCAGGGCGGCTTAAAACAGGGGCCCAGGGGCCGGACCAGACCGCCGGCGGGGCTCTAGCTGTTGGTGACGGTGGTCCCGCCGCCCAGGCGCAGGAGCATCTGCTGGCAGTCGTGCAGCAGCCGGCGGTCCCCGAGCTTCTCGAGCATGCGCTCCGCCTCGGCCAGCATGCCCACGCGCTGCCCGGGCAGCGACAGGAAGCAGGGCGGCAGGTAGCAGGAGGCCAGCAGCAGGGCCTCGGCGTGCTCCCGCCGCGTGGGGCGTGACTCCAGCTCGGCCAGGGCGCCTGCACGCAAACACACACACGCAAACACACACACACACACGCAAACACACACACACACACGCGCGCGCACACACCACCACACGCACGCGCACACACACACACACACACACACACAGCCGTTAGGAGGCGGGGCTTAGGGCCAGCACAGTCCACGTGACACCCAGCCCCGCCCCCCAGGTCTAGGAGAGACTCAGAGGCAAGAGGGCACAGTCGTGCATCCCACCAGTGACAGTGGCCTCATTGGATTGCTCAGATAACTGCCCCAGGGCCCCCCATCTCGCTGTGACACAGTCACACCCTATCTGGGCAGTTCCCACACCCGCGTGGGGAAGACGAGGCTGCCCCCTACACACCCCGACAAGGGCCACCACCCCCTCTCACCTCCTTTGCCATAGTGCCCAGCCCTCTTCCTTAGACTGCGGTCCAAGAGTTGCTGCGTCCGCGTGGGGCTGGCCCCGGCCATCAACCGGGCGGTGGCCTCATGGAGGAACACCTGCACGGAAGGGGGCCAGGCCGGTCAGGGTTCACAGGTGCCCCTCCACACACACCCCCACAAGCTGCCTCATGGCCCCCACTACGGGGCAAGGGCGCCATGGGCACTCACCCTCCGCATGGCAGGCTGGAAGCTCTGGGCCAGACGCCTCAGGCCACTCAGGTCCCGCTGGAAGCCCCGCAGCTCGAGGGCAGAGGCCTGGGCTCCACTGCCGGAGTTCTGCGCGGCTTGGGCTGGTGCCGATGGCTGCTGCCGTAGCCACAGGCTCGTGCGTGCCACGAGGAGCAGGTCACAGAGGAGCAACTGCACGGCCTGGGGAGGTGGGCAGGGCAGGTCACTGCCGGCTCCAGCTCCAGGAGGGGAAGGGTGGGGGCCTGCGGCGCCAGGGGCCGGCTCCGGGCTGCACTGCCGAGGCACTGCACCCACCTCACACACATGCAATGCAACAGCAATGCACCTCGGGGCCGCCCGCCTCTGCGGCCCCCACGCCCACCGCCTGCCAGGACAGCAGCCCCCAAGGAGAGCCCTACCACTGGCCCTGCCCTACCTGATGGGAGGCAGGGCTGATAATACACGGGGCTAAGCCCGCTCCCTGGACCCAAGCCTGACCCAGAAAGCAAAGCCAGCTGGGCACCCAGCCCTGTGCTGTTAGGCCAACCCCACCATCTTCTGTAGCTGCTGGGGGCGGGGGGGGGGGGGACGACGACCAGGGAGTGGGCAGTTCGGGACCCGTGGATCTGCCAGGTCCCTGGTCCGGCCCTCACCTTGTCGATGGAGCTGCCAGCTGGGGTGGTCAGGCTGTCCTGCAGGTACCCACTGGCCTTCTCGCAGACAGCCAGGCTGGCTGGGCCGGACTCGGCCTTCCCACGGCCCAGCAGGGCCCGGGCAGCCCTGAAGGCATGGAGAGCTGCCCTGGGCAAGGGTCTCCTGTTGAGGCCAGGGCAGAGGAGAGATGGTCAGTCCCGGCCACAGGCCCTCACAGAGCTCCCCACTGCCCCGGTTCCAGCTTCATGACAAAGGAAGAGGGCCAGGCCGGGGCACAACGCTGGCAGAAGCAGCTGGCCAGCACTCACTCGGACTCCTGCAGGGCGCGGGGGAGGTGCTCCACCAGCGGGTAGAGCCGTTCAGCGGCCTCCTCGTCCCTCCGCAGCCAGTGGGTCACCACGGCCATCAGCGAGGCCCACCACTTGGCTACGGGGTCTGTGCCTGCAGGGGGCGGAGGTGCAGACAGGTCTGTGCCTGCAGGGGGCGGAGGTGCACACGGGGTCTGTGCCTGCAGGGGGCGGAGGTGCACACAGGGGTGCTCCGTGACCCTGAGCCACCCTGCGCCTGGGGGGGCTGAGCGGGCAGTCACGGGCCGGGGGTCTGTGCCTGCAGGGGGCGGAGGTGCACACAGGGGTGCTCCGTGACCCTGAGCCACCCTGCGCCTGGGGGGGCTGAGCGGGCAGTCACGGGCCGGGGGCCGGGGGCTCAGGGGGCGGAGGTGCACACAGGGGTGCTCCGTGACCCTGAGCCACCCTGCGCCTGGGGGGGCTGAGCGGGCAGTCACGGGCCGGGGGTCTGTGCCTGCAGGGGGCGGAGGTGCACACAGGGGTGCTCCGTGACCCTGAGCCACCCTGCGCCTGGGGGGTCTGTGCCTGCAGGGGGCGGAGGTGCACACAGGGGTGCCCCGTGACCCTGAGCCACCCTGCGCCTGGGGGGTCTGTGCCTGCAGGGGGCGGAGGTGCACACAGGGGTGCTCCGTGACCCTGAGCCACCCTGCGCCTGGGGGGGCTGAGCGGGCAGTCACGGGCCGGGGGTCTGTGCCTGCAGGGGGCGGAGGTGCACACAGGGGTGCCCCGTGACCCTGAGCCACCCTGCGCCTGGGGGGGGCTGAGCGGGCAGTCACGGGCCGGGGGTCTGTGCCTGCAGGGGGCGGAGGTGCACACAGGGGTGCTCCGTGACCCTGAGCCACCCTGCGCCTGGGGGGGCTGAGCGGGCAGTCACGGGCCGGGGGTCTGTGCCTGCAGGGGGCGGAGGTGCACACAGGGGTGCTCCGTGACCCTGAGCCACCCTGCGCCTGGGGGGGCTGAGCGGGCAGTCACGGGCCGGGGGTCTGTGCCTGCAGGGGGCGGAGGTGCACACAGGGGTGCTCCGTGACCCTGAGCCACCCTGCGCCTGGGGGGTCTGTGCCTGCAGGGGGCGGAGGTGCACACAGGGGTGCCCCGTGACCCTGAGCCACCCTGCGCCTGGGGGGTCTGTGCCTGCAGGGGACGGAGGTGCACACAGGGGTGCTCCGTGACCCTGAGCCACCCTGCGCCTGGGGGGGCTGAGCGGGCAGTCACGGGCCGGGGGTCTGTGCCTGCAGGGGGCGGAGGTGCACACAGGGGTGCCCCGTGACCCTGAGCCACCCTGCGCCTGGGGGGGCTGAGCGGGCAGTCACGGGCCGGGGGTCTGTGCCTGCAGGGGGCGGAGGTGCACACAGGGGTGCTCCGTGACCCTGAGCCACCCTGCGCCTGGGGGAGGTGCAGACGGGGGTGCCCCGTGACCCTGAGCCACCCTGCGCCTGGGGGGGGCTGAGCGGGCAGTCACGGGCCGGGGGTCGGGGGCTCAGGGGGCGGAGGTGCACACAGGGGTGCTCCGTGACCCTGAGCCACCCTGCGCCTGGGGGAGGTGCAGACAGGGGTGCTCCGTGACCCTGAGCCACCCTGCGCCTGGGGGGGCTGAGCGGGCAGTCACGGGCCGGGGGTCTGTGCCTGCAGGGGGCGGAGGTGCACACAGGGGTGCTCCGTGACCCTGAGCCACCCTGCGCCTGGGGGGGCTGAGCGGGCAGTCACGGGCCGGGGGTCTGTGCCTGCAGGGGGCGGAGGTGCACACAGGGGTGCTCCGTGACCCTGAGCCACCCTGCGCCTGGGGGGGCTGAGCGGGCAGTCACGGGCCGGGGGTCTGTGCCTGCAGGGGGCGGAGGTGCAGACAGGGGTGCTCCGTGACCCTGAGCCACCCTGCGCCTGGGGGAGGTGCAGACGGGGGTGCTCCGTGACCCTGAGCCACCCTGCGCCTGGGGGGGCTGAGCGGGCAGTCACGGGCCGGGGGCCGGGGGCCGGGGGCTCACCAGTGGTGGTGGCTGTGCTGGAGCTGACGGAGAAGCTGCAGGCCGGAGCCCCCGCAGCCTCAGAACAGCTGTTCAGCAGCTGCAGGTACCCGAGGGCATCCGAGAACTCCCTGTGGCAGGAAAGACTGGCTGTGAGGACAGGTGGCGAGGGTCCTGGGAGGGCACCGGCCCTCCGCGCCTTCCCGCCAGAGCACAGCCTGGCGTCCTGGCTCTACAGCGTGGCACTGTCTCCTCCTACCAGGCTGGTGGGGAAAACAGACCCCGGGAGGAGCTGAGAGCCACCTGAGGCCATGCAGTGAGTCAACAGTCGAGTGGCTTTGGCCACCTCCACAAACCCCTGGACACAGCCCTTGCCCCGCGGGGCGCATGGGGGCACTCACCTGTCCCCGTCAGCCGAGGCAGGGCTGGGGCTGGGCTTGGCCACACAATTCAGTGCTTGCTCCAAGAGATGTTCTCGGAATATCTGAGTCACCTGGGCCAAGGGGTCCACTGTGGGGAGGAGTGGGTGAGTGGGGGGGCTTTCTACTCTCCATATTCCCCTCTCCACAACAAGGGTTCTTTCCTGGGCACACAGGTGGGCGTGGCTCTGGGACAGATAAAAGTCGGTGAATAAACATCCTAGCCCCTGCTCCCAGATAGGATCACCTACACTCAGACAGGGTCATCTCCTCCCTAACACGCCCTTATCAGCTCTGTCCCTCTCCTGTCCGACCTCCTCACTGCACAGTGGTGTTGCCTGGGATCACCTCCCCAGTCAACCACCTGCCCCCAGATCCCTGTCTTCATTTGCTGCGGAAGAGCCCTGATGGAGAGACACCCAGCCCCCCGTGCAGAAGCAGATGGCCGGGCAACAGATGGGGCGGGCAGGGACACCCAGAGAGGCAGGGGGCGGGGACAGGGCAGGAGTGAGGACGAGAAACAGAAATGGGGAACAAAGGAGGAGGACAGGGGATGGATGAAACGGGAGAGAGCGCACCTGGGTTCCCGGCCGAGCTGTACAGGCTGACCCTCGGGGGGCTGCCCACAGTCCAGTCCCCGTCCACAAAGAAACGGTGGCCCACAGGGTGGCAGAGCCACTGCATGGTGAGCGGCGCCGACCCACTCTGTGCCAGGCAGGCCTGGCGGGCACTGCTCAGGAAGCAGCGCTGTGGTGACAGGGAGGTGGGCGGTCACCCTGGACCAGGGCGGTCACACTGGACCCAGGGCAGTCACCCTGGACCAGGGCGGTCACACTGGACCCAGGGCGGTCACACTGGACCCAGGGCAGTCACCCTGGACCCAGGCAGGGGCTTAAACCTAGACCCTGGGCCGACACCCCAGCGAGGCCTGGAGTCTGCCTACCCTGTGACCAAGTCCTCCCCCTGCCCAGCCCCCTCCTCAGCCCTGTCCTCACCATCAGAAACCGGAAGGCCCGTGGCAGACTGGTCTTGACCATCAGAGCAGCGGCCGCGTAGATCTCGGCCATCGTGGCCACCGACACGGCGTCCCCTGCACACTCCGCCAGGTTCAGCGCACTCAGCGCCAGGTGGGCAGCCGTGAGGTGCCCGCCCGCGTACTTCCCTGGGGAACGGACAGGGCGTGAGGCCCGGGCATGGCGAAGGGGCAGGGGTCCCTTCAACCCAGCTCCTCGCCCACCGTACCGGTGGCGTGAAGCTGGTGCAGCTTGTGGTAGACGAGGGCTGCGTCCCGGGCACTGGTGTGGGCATCGGCCCGCAGAGCGCAGTCCCTCTGCAGGCCCCCTGCCCGGCTGGCCAGCCAGCGGCCCACCCAGAGGCGCTGCAGCAGGAGGCGGATCAGGTTCCAGAGCAGGCTGCAGGCCAGGTCCAGGTGGCAGGTGGGCAGGGGCCGGCCCAGGGCGCGCAGGGCCAGCCACAGCTGCTGGGCGGCCTGGGCGAAGTCCCCCTGCGGACCAGGGTTTTCTGGGTGAAGCAGGGCCCCAGCATCCCGGGCACATGACATCCCTCTAGCTCTGCAGATCCCACCACCTTGGGCCCCCTGCTCTGACCCCAGTGTCCTGCAGCTATGTGGAGCTGGGCCCCCAACGGTCACCGGGAGGCTGAGCAGTAGACAAGAGTGAAGGGGACAGAGCAGATTCACGGCTCACTCGGAGGGCAGGGAAGAGGGGGTGGCACCCAGCAACTCTCCAGGTGCCGAGGCCTCTCCCCGTCCACCCGCAGGGCCCAGCCCCTTACCCTGGCCAGGTCCAGGTCAGCCTGCTTGCGGTGCCTCCAGAAGTGCACGGCCGGGCCCGAGTGCGGCCGTGTGACCGGCTCTCCATAGACAAAGAGAAGTGCCAAGGAGACCAGCACCAGCAGCCCATTAGTCAGCCAGACCAGCGGGGGCAGCAGCCTCGGCGCCCACCCAGGGCCATCTAGGGACAGACAGCAAGGCTGGGACGCGGCTCCCAGGAATGGAGAGCCCAAGCCCGCAGGCAGGGGTCTGCACCCCCAGGAGTCCCTGCTCCTACCTCTCTGCCAAAGATATCCATGGTGGCCTGTCCTACCTCTGTCCTCAGCGCCCAGCATGCTGCGCCCAGAGCCCTGGTGGACGCTGGTCGCATCTGAGGGGCCGGGGAGACCCCAGCCGCCAAGCAGGGAGGCCAGAGGGTTGCAGGAGAGACAGAGGAAGACGAGGGCACACAGGGCCAGGCGGGAGCGGTCCAGCATGCCCCGGCTCTGGGGGGATGGCAGCTGCTCTGGCTTCACCTGGTGGGGTGGGCAGGCTGGTGAGGGTCCCGTGGGACTGGCCCCGAGAGCATGGCTTGGGGAAGAGGTCAGCACTCCACCCACCCTTACCCAGGGACCCCACATGGCTCCAGGCCTCAGATTTCCTGTCCATAAAATGGGAGGTGGGCATGTCGGGGGCTTGTTTCTGAGCCAGTCCTAGGGCTCAGAGGATAGCACTAGGAGACAAAAGGGGACCACGTGGCAGGGCCCAACCTGGCTGTCCTCGAAGACTGGGCTGTCGGGCTCCGAGTCACTGCCACTGCCACCACTCCTGCTGCCAAGGGACAAGGGGCTGCTCTGGGAGGGCGAGCCTGCATCCGAAGGTGGTGGGCTCAATGTGTCCACCACCTCAGGCTTTATGCCCTCCATGGGCACGTCCGAGTGTCCTCTACTGCCACAAGCTGACACCAGGTCCTTCGGAGATTCTACAGGTGGGGAAAGGAGCAGGGCTGGAGTTCGGGCGAAACCGATTGAAGACCCTGGGGGAGGGGCCTGGGGTCGGCTTAGCTGCCGAAGGCCAGCGCAGGGGAAAGGAGAGACCAAGGGCCCTTGGAGGGTCCGAGCTGCAGGTGAGACCAGGGCAGGGGCAGGGCTAGAGGTGGGGCCAGACCCCGGGCCATGGGAGGTCAGGACTCACTGCTCTTGTGGGCAGCACTGCGCAGACTCGAGTTCTCCTGCTTGAGTTTCTGGTTACTCTGTTGCAGAAAGTGGATGTAGTCGATGGCCTTGCGCAGGACAGCAGATTTATTCAGCTGCAGGGGTGGGAGGGAGACAGCACGGGCAGCCAGTCAGGCCTGGCAAGTGGGCAGGCACCTCAGCAAGGGGACCCTGGGGATGCTTTGGGGCACATCTGCCTCAGGGCCTTTGCACTCACTGTTCCTTCTACATGGAATGTTCCTCCCTTAGTACAACCTTCCTCACAGGATGGGCATGAGGATTAATAGGCAGAACGCACACAACAGTGTTGAACTACTATTATCATTATTACCACCTTCTTATTTCACTCCCTCACCCCCTTGGTACTTGCTGCACGTACATCAGGTCACTTTGGGGGGCCTTCCCTGACTGCCTTCCCTCTTGCGGGTTTATTTCCTCCCAGAGCACTGAAAACCACCTGGCTCACCCCCCCCACTACTCGTCTCCTTTACTGTCACCCCCCGACTAGCACGTCAGTCCCCCAGCAGGAGGATTATCGTCAGTCTGTTCACTTCTTCACCTCCGGGGGCTCAGAGCAGCTGCTGGTGCACGTAGGCCTCCGTAACGTTTAGCTGAATAAACAAAGCTGGCCAGGCCCAAGCAGACTGAAGCCAAGACCCGTCTGGCCAAGCCCAGTCCAGACCCTTCCCTTCCTTCCAGCTGCCGCCTTCCCCGGACTCTGCCCACGCCATGCCCGTGCCGGCCGGCGCCCACACCTTCGCCTCCGTGCCCACCACCAGGTCCTTGAGCTCGATGATCTTGTCGTTGATGGAGGAGCGATAGCGCTTCTCAATGGCATTGTGGGCTGTGCGCTTCTCGCCACGGCTCTGGGACGAGCCCGGGGCCTTTCCACTGGCCACCAGGCGATTGATGGGCAGCTTGTCGGTGTCCACTACCAACGGCACGGTCGCCAGGATGGTTCCGCCGCTCACCAGGGTCTGCAGAGCCAGGTAGGGGTTACCAGGTGCGTACGCAGGTGGGCAGACCGCACACCCTTCTGCCCGGCCGATGCCACCCACCTGCAAGGGCCCAGTCTGCACAGCTGTGCCAGGGGCCAGGGAGCCGACCCCCGCCGCCTTCACCGGGGCCCCCAAGTCTGTCTTCACGGTTGTCAGGAGCAGCGAGTCGGCTTTGATGAAGTGAGGCTGCAGCAGGACCTGAGGAATGGGGCGGGGGGGGGGGGGTCTCAGCCACTCACTGTGTGCCCGGGCCAGTGGCCGCCACCCCCCAAACACCTGGGCCAGTCCGTCTCAGCCACTCACTGTGTGCCCGGGCCAGTGGCCGCCGCCCCCCCAAACACCTGGGCCAGTCCGTCTCAGCCACTCACTGTGTGCCCGGGCCAGTGGCCGCCGCCCCCCAAACACCTGGGCCAGTCCGTCTCAGCCACTCACTGTGTGCCCGGGCCAGTGGCCGCCGCCCCCCAAACACCTGGGCCAGTCCGTCTCAGCCACTCACTGTGTGCCCGGGCCAGTGGCCACCGCCCCCCAAACACCTGGGCCAGTCCGTCTCAGCCACTCACTGTGTGCCCGGGCCAGTGGCCGCCGCCCCCCAAACACCTGGACCAGTCCGTCTCAGCCACTCACTGTGTGCCCGGGCCAGTGGCCGCCGCCCCCCAAACACCTGGGCCAGTCCGTCTCAGCCACTCACTGTGTGCCCGGGCCAGTGGCCGCCGCCCCCCAAACACCTGGACCAGTCCCCTTACCGGGACCTGCTGGATCTGCGAGGTCACAGTGGTCGTTCCAGGGGCCACTGTGGTGGTGGCGGTGGCTGTCAGCAGTTGATGGGAGGCTGCACTCTGAACCTGGGTCTGCAAGGAGAGGGGCGGGACCCCTGCCGGGCCAGGCAGCGGCTGTGGGGTGCTCCCTGGAGGGGACCCTGCAGAGATGAAGTCTGGGGCTGTGGGTACAATCTGCTCCAAGCAACCGACTTCCAGCCCATCCTCAGATCCATATCCCCGTGTGGCCCTGGACGAGTCTCGACCCCTTGGGGCCTCAGTTTCCTATCTCCACATCCCCGCCTGGGGCTCTGACGGGGACGTGCCAGCTCTGCAGCCAGGCGTGCGTCTGTGGAAGAGCAGCACTGATGTGGGCACCCCAGGAGAGAGGGGGAGGCCGGGCTTAACCCAACCACAGGGCACAGGCGCTGCTGGCAGTGGCGTCTCACGCAGCAGAGAGGAGGCCGGTTTTTAATCCTGCCAGTTCCTCTCCCAGGACCACAGCGGACCCTCCTCCCTGCGCCCAGCTGGGCCCCCCTCCACGCCCCCCCTTACCTGTGGAAAGGCTTCCAGAAGGGCTGGGATAGGCCAACACGGGGGCAGAGCTAAACTGCGGGGCGGCTGGCGCAGGGAAGCCCGGGGGCAGGAGGGCCCCCGGCAGGGGCTGCGGGCTGGGGGACCGCAAGGCGGTCAGTGGCACGGGCTCTTCCTTGATACCAGGTCCAGGGGAGAAGGCAGGCCCAGATGGGTACATCTTCAATGTGGGCGCAGGCTGGGGAGGGGACAACAGTGGGGGTACTGCCTTGGGTGCCCCCAGAAGGCCTTCCAGCGGGGAGCTCAGAGTGGCACGAGGTAAAGACAGGCTGCTGCCCGGGGAGCCGGCTTCCGGACTGGTGGGGTCAGTGCCCCCTGCTCCACCCCCAGCATAAGGTGGGTCGAACAGCCCCGGGAAGTCACTGTCTTGGTTGTTGATGAGCTGAAGCATGTCTGGGGAAAGAGAGGAGGCTGTGTGAGCAACAGTGGAGCAGGGGCTGGCCCTGCAAGGCGTCTCACACATTTGCACGTCCCCTGTCCACAGGGCTCCACAAGTGCAAGCAGTGCCAGGTGCTTCACATGTTATCAGAAAGCCCTACACCAACTCGATGAGGTCAGTGACACGCAGGGCCAAGGCCCCACAGGGGTCATTAACTTGCCCTACAGACCTAGGCGGAGGCAGAACTGGGGCTTGGGCCCAAGAGTCCTGACTCCAGGACTGCCATCACTAACCCATTGCTCTGTGAAACGGACCGAGGCTTTGGGGCCGAGTCAGATGCTAGCCACAGGAGTGCCAACCAGGGTGTCTGTGTGTTCTGGGCACAAGCCCAGACGCTGTCTGTGGCCAAACACACGCAGGACCCGGCTGTTCAGGGCTTTGGTTTCCCCTCTATAAAAGCGAATGTTGTCTGCTCTGACCCCTTCCTCCTTGTTCAGACTGGAGCACCGCCAGCCTGGCCACACGCCCTCTCCCCCACGCTGGCGACCGCAGCCTAGCTGCGTCAGCCTGGGGCCCTCTAACCCACTGTGGGCAGCTACCCACTGGGTCAAAGGACCCTGCAGGACCCACGAGCACAACCCTGGGAGTCCCCAAATCCCCCCAAGTCCCAGGCCTGAGCTCCCGTCTCAGTTTCCTCATCCCTCACCCACACAACAATAAAAGATTAAACCTTTTGGCAGGGCCACTAAAAGGCTTTGCAGGCAGGCAGCTGGCACAGAATGGGGACTCAATCTTGCCGGACTCCTTCCTGACAGGTGCCCAGGCAGGAAAGGGACTGCGGTGTGGGGGCCTCTTTATGGATGGGGATGTCAAGCTCAGCCTTCTGGGTTCTCAAGTAGAAACATTTTGTGGGGGCCCCCTGCCCAGGTTTATGCGGGTCAGTAACTATTTTCACTTGCAGGATCTCTGGCCCTTCACCCCAGTCCTCACTGGGCCTCTCTGACAGGAGGGGAAACGACCTGAACGCAGGGCTGGGGTCCCCGATTTGGACAATCCCGACAGAAAGACCACCGGCCCTCCTCCCAGCTGCCCCCTTGGCCCCGGGGGAGGGTAACAAGGCAGAGGGGTGGTCCACTGCCCGTCCTGAGAGCTGGGGAGCGGTAGGCCTTCCCTCTCGGGAACCTGTGTTTTCCTACTGGAGTCCGACAGCCGCCCCTCACTCACAGGCGCCCCCCTTCTAGGGAACCGGGGCGCGCGACCCCGCATCGGAGATGGAGGCTCAGTAATCGAGGGGGGGGAAGTCCTCCAAAAAAAATACCTTCGAACGTGCAATCCATGGCTCCGCGGCCTGCCGCCCCTCTGGGGCGTCCAGCCAGCTGGGCCAGCGGGTGTCCGCGCCGACTGCACCTGCCGGGACTCGGCGGCGCTTTAAAGCCCGGCGGGGAGCCCGCCCCGCCCACCCGCAGGCCACGCCCCAGCCGGCCACGCCCCAGCCGCGGCCCGGGCATGGGGTGAGCGCGCGCCGCCAATCAGCGGCCGCGCCCCGCCCCCTCCGGGCCCCGCCCCGCCCCGACGACTCCGGTTCGGGTATCACCCCGCGACTCCCGAGGGGCTGGGGTTACCCGCGGGCGCCCGTCCTTAACCCGCTCCGCGCCGACAGCCGCCGGGGTTACTGGCGGTCACCCGGCTCCCACCCGCTCCGTCTCCGCCTATGATGGGCGCCGCGGAGCGGGCACCGGCCCGGGAAGACCCGGGCAGCGACGCCGCAACACCCCAGAGCTCTGTGTTCGAAAGCGCTGGCTCGCGGACACCCTGAGCGGGTCTCCACCGCTCTGAGCCTCAGTTTAACCTTCCAGAAAATGGAACGATCACACCTCCTTGACTTCGAATGGAATATAAAGGAGATAGCGGGGTGGTTCGCTCAGTACCCAAGAAACCCTTAAATAAGGCCCAGGCTGCGGGGACCTACCTTCCTGGGGCAACTGAGGCATGGAGCCACCAGCCCGGCCCCATGAACACCAGCTTGTTAACAGGCCACTGCCGAGAAACTGAAGCCCAGAGTGAGGAAGGGAAAACCCCACCTCAAATACCCATCCAGATCATACTTGAGTATCCTGACTCCAGGACCTAGGTCCCTTTGCAGAGAGAGGGACCTGGGTCTGGGATGGTGTGGAGGTGGGGGGGTCAGTGAAGTCTTTCCTGCCCCCCCAAACTCAGGGCCCCCAGCCCATGCAGGCTGTTCATTCACTTGTAGGGTCCTGGGAGGTCAAGAGGGGCCCCCAGGACAGATGAGGAAGGCAGGGTGTCAGGCCTGAGGTGAAAGGTTGTGCAGAGCTTCTGAGGGGGTACCTAGGCCTATCCCCCTTCTATGTGAGGTCAGAGTTCAACACATACAGCGACCAACAGCGCCCGTGTTACCAACTCAGGCTTCTGTGATCAGACCACCAGCAAGGCCTGAACCAGCCTCCTCCTGCCCTCCCCCCCCCCCCCGGCTCCTGCCAACTTGGAGGGGGGCCAAATCCTGGGCAGGTGGGCACGGGGACTGGACAGATGGTGTGGGGGGCCGGAGCCCTCCTGCCCCAGCTGCCCTCCCTTCTCCAGGGGCCTAAATGAAGAAACTCGACCTCCTCTTCACACACGCACCCGTTCCCCCAACAGGCCCTTCCTCAGTCTCATAGGGGTGCTGGGGACAACAGCCTTCTCCTCTGCCGCCTCCGCCTCCCTCTCTCCTCTGCCTAGGGGGCGCTCACACCCTCACTCGCCCCCAAAACCCCCGCTGGGGTAAAGGCTGTGACCTCGCTGAGTAACTGCGGACAAGGGTGCCCAGGCCTGGCTAGAGCTTGGCAGGCCGACCTCAGCGCTCCGGTCTTCCCTTCCGCCCCATCCTTCTCCTCCCTTCACAGTTTCCTGCCTCTCTGTTTTCCTCTTCTCACATCTCTGTGCTCTGCCCCCATCCCATTCAGACCGAGGTGGCAGGAGTCCGGAGGCTGGCCTGGGGGCAGAGGGCACAGTCTAAGCTAGGATGCAGCGAGGAAGGACTGGGTGCCATGTCACCAGGCACCCGGTGGCATGGGGCGAGGCCAGCCATCCCCTGAACTCATGGCCTGACCAGTCTCCACATCACTCTTTCCTGGGGCTGGATCTGTGGCCAATCTCTGCAGAAGCTGGCGTGCCAGGGCTAAGTCTGGAGGCGGGTGTGTGTGTGTGTGTGTGTGTGTGTGGAAACTTGAAAACCAGCCCCATAGCCCCCCGCCCGCCCCCCCAGATCCAGCCACGCGCCCACTCTTTCCCCACTTGCTTCGTGAACCGGGCAGGTCACCACGACCACCCCCACTCCCAAGCTTCTACGCCTGGTCTCACGGGGGATTCTAGGAGAGCCAGTGTGTGAAGCATCCATCACCCAGCAAGGTCCCTAGCAGGTGAATCCCTCTGCTGCAACTGGGATGCTCCAGAACCACACAGAAAGTCGGGGTGGGGGTGAGTTGCCCCACGTTTGGAACGCTCAGGCTGGAACGCCACATGCACTTGAAGGAGGTTGTTTTCTGGAGAGATGAGGGTGAAGTGGAGAGCACCCAGGGTACACAGTTTAAGGAAGCAACTCTCCTGCCTTGTCCAGTCCCAGCCCCGGGAGCCAGGACAGTGGGCCCAGAAGACTGGCCTCAGCTCCCAAACTGTGGACCATCCTCGAGCCAGCTGAGACGGGGCCTCCCACACAAAGGAGACTCAGAAGGGACATGTGGCTCCTGCGGGCACTCTCTGAACACAGGGGAAGAGAGGGAGGCACCGTGGACCTACCTACCCCCCCACCCCCATTTCTCACCTTCCCTCCTCCCACCCCACCCAGCCTGGATTCCTTTTCCCTCTCCTTCTTCCTCTCCGGCCCTGATTCTATCAGAACCCAACAGGAAACCTGAAACGGCCCCCTTCCCTCCCTCCCTGGCTCTCCCTTCAAACCTCCCTCTGAAGGCCAATGTGGGTCAGCCTTTTATTCTCTGGCCTGTTTATTCTGTGAGGCCATGACGGACATCCCGGAAGGGCCCACCACACCATGGACTTGCAGGAGCCCAGCAACGACCATCACAGGAGCCCGTCGAACACCTGCACGAGGCCTTGAACCCCACCCTCTGCTTGCATGCCTTCCAGCACAGGGAGCTCACCACTTACACGACATGGCCTGGTTCATGAAGCCAGACCTACTTCCCTGATAATAACAACTGCCCTTCCCTAAGTGTCTGCTGTGTGTGAGGCCCGTGCCAGGTACTGAAAATACAGGGACACAGAACAAAGACCTTCCCTTGGGGAGCTTATGTTCCGTGAGGGAGACAAGGGTTTGCAAACACATGGAGGAATGTGGGTGCAGGTGGCGATGAGCACATGGAAAAACAGAGGCAGGGGAGAGAGGGTGAGGGCCCGCTGCAATGAGGTAGTCAGGGCGGGCCTCTCTGGGGAGGTGGCATCTGACTAAAAGCCTGAATGAAATAAGAGGAAGAGAACAGTCTTGGGAGGAAGAAACAGCAAGTGTGCAAGTGCCCTAAGGTAGCTGCAAGCTTGATGTGATGTTGACACAACCAGAGGCCAGTGTGGCTGTGGCGAGGGCGGGGTGGGGGCAGAGGTCAGGGGGGCAGCCTCGGCGCCTCGGAGCTGGGATTCCAATCCAAGCTGGTCTGGCACCTGCGCCAGGGACACCAATTTTCCAAAAGGGTACGGGCAGGAAAGAAAGGGATTTACAAACCGTCCTGTGAGTGCAGGTCACAGAGGGTGCACAAAGATGAAGAACACCACACAAAATAAAAGCAGCCCCACCCCACGTGGCTTGTGGGGCCCCCAAGGGCATCCTACTTCTGCAGGGCGGGGATGGGGTGCTCCCCCACATGCCAGGGAGCTGGGGCTGCACTGTCTGCCGCCGTCCCTGCGGCCCCCACCAGAGCCCCCCTGGTCACCCCAGGGTGGGGGTTCTCGTGTTCTCAGCTGGTCGTGTATGCCCCGGGGGGGGGGTGGCACAGGCCACCCTTTGTGCATTAAGGACTGCCCCAGAGGGCAAGTGTGTGCCGGCTTTTCCTGGAATAGGATGGGCCCTATAGCCTGACAAGGAAACAGACTGAGAGGACAGCCACGGGCCCAAGGCCGACTGGAGAGGCTGGGACTCAGACCCTGGTCCACCAAACTCCCAAGCCCACACTTGTCAGTCCCAGCCCGCCAGAAGCCCCAACTCCAGCCTGGTTCTGCCCGACTTGCCGTCGCCACTTGTCTCAGGTTGGGACAGCAACACAAAGCTCTTCAAGGCTCAGCTCGGGCACTGCCTCCTCCTGGAAGCCTTCCTAACCACCAGCCGAGGCCAGGCTACAGCTGGCCCCTCCAGGCAGAGCTGAGGCCTGAACCACCTCTGTGACCCCGGCAGCACCCAGCCCCGGGCCAGCAGAGACAAGGGCTGTGCCGACTGCTGCCGCCACCCTCCTGCTGGACTCTGCCGGCCAGCAGGCCCTCCTGCCTCAGCTCTGGCTGAGCCTTGTTCCCTCGTCTGCTTTCTAAGCGCCTCGTGCTATGCAACGCTACCGTGCGTTTCCCCAGACTGTTCCCTCTCCCAGGAAAGCCCTTCCCGCTGTCCTCTGTCCACCGGGAAACCTACTATTCCCCCTTCAAAGCTTGCTCTGACGTCCCTCCTCAGATCTGCCCCTCCATACACCAGCTCCCAAACACACCGGTCAAGGAAGCAGGGACAGGACCCTGGAAGATGGCCATTTACAAGAGGCAGACCGGGGCCAGTTCAGACATCTTGTCCGGGGTGTGGGCTCAGGGCCCATGCCGACTCTGGAAGCTGAAAAGAAACACCCCATGGGCCCGATGCAGTGGCGGTTTTGGGGGTTGTCCTCTACCACTGAGCAAGCTCCCAGTCTCAGCAGCAGCAGAGCCGCAGGTCTCGAGATGAGTGATATCTATTTCTCCCTTTGGGGCCGTTTCCCCTGCAGCCCGTACTATGCAGGGCCTGCGGTTCAAAGGCAGCCTGCTGTTTTCTCTGCAGAAGATAAGCCCCTTTTTTACAACCTCCTCTGCAACGTGCTCCACTTCACAGCATCACCAACACTGGGTTTTATTGTTTTTATTTGCTTTTGGTGGCTTTGTTTAGTCCCAGGAGCTGGGTGACTTGGAACCTCCTCCGAGATGCTTTAATGTGCATTTCCCAGACGGCCGTGGGTGTTCTGTGCGGGGGACAATCGCCTGTGCCCCAGACCCAGCAACCCTGTGCCCCTTGCAGGGCCTCCCCTCCGGGAAGCTCTCCCTTCCTGCGCGCCTGGCCTCCCCTGTTGTTTCTCCCAGGTCTCTCGCTCCTTCACACACACACACACACACACACACACACTCACATACGCTTACACACACACACACTCGCACACACTCACACACATACACACACTCACACGCACATACACACACTCATACACACACTCACACGCACATACACTCACGCACATATACTCACGCACACACTCACACGCACACACTCACACACATACACTTACACAGTCACACACACGCACTCACATACACTCACACACATACACACATGCACATGCACATACACACTCATACACACACTCACACGCACACACACACTCATACACACACACACTCACTCACACATACACACTCACACACATGCACATACACTCATATACACACACATACATACACTCACGCACGCACATACACACACTCATATACACACACTCACACACACATACACTCACACACACACACTCACATACTCACACACACCCGCTCTGCTGCCCCGGGCCTGGCCCAGCCAGGTTGGGTGGCCGGGGGATGGTGGTGAGCTGTGTCTGGAGGCCTTTGTCCCTCCTCTGTGCACTGAGTGAAGAAGCAACAATACTGCCATTTCTGAGGTGCCTTCTGGCTCTAGTCTCATCTTCAACAACATGGCTTGTTCCTGAGGGGTCAGGTGGGGGTAGGGACAGGAAGCCTCCCCACCCCCCCACTGGCCTTGACCTGTCCCAGGTAGTGTCTCACCTAGAAACCCGGCATCCCCAAATGGTGGATGCTCAAAACAGCCTAGAAACTAGCAACACAGGCTCCTTGGACAACCACTGCTGACATCTGTCTAGCTAAATATACCAGGTGTCAGGCCCGTTACATCCTCTAAGTGATCACACTAACTGGCATTGGTTGAGGGCCTACTGTGTGTCGTATACTGCTTAAGTACTTGACCTGAGAGAGTTCATCTGATGGGCCACAACTCTAAAAAACTGGTTCCATGATGATTCCCAGTACACTGATGAGAACATGAAGGTCAGAGAGGTCAAGCCGCTCTGTCCACAGCCACACAATAGAGGCTGAACTTGGAGACCTCTGGACCCCAAGCCTTTCCGCTGCAGGGAGAATGGGGACCCCAGAGACCTGCCATGGGAACGGCGGGCTCGAGGTGTGACCAGGAGGGGCAGGCCCACTGGAGATAGCTGGGTGTCAGGTGGGGGGCTTGAGTGGGGTTCCAGGTCAGATGGGTGGACTTCCCCAGCCCTCCCCCACTCCCACCAAACCCCAAATCCAGCAGGGGACTCACAAACCTGGAACCAGACTAACAGACACCCCCACACACACTTCCCAGGACACTAGGCCAGGAGCCCCCCTTCTGGGGCCACGTGGGACGTGAGTGTCAAACGTGTGCAGTCCCGGTCAGTTCCAGGATCAAAGGGCACATCCTTAGGGGTCAGGTGGGGGTAGGGGTAGGAAGCCCCCCCACTGGCCTTGACCAGTCCCACGCTGTCTCCCACCCAGAAGATAAGGCCAGAGACACTTCCTGTGGCCAGCACGGCCGTTCCCACCTGGGCTGCACCTGCCGGCAGGGAAAAGTCCAGATCCCAGGTCTCTGCCCGGAGGTGAACCCTGCCTGGGCTGACTCAGGATGTTTATGTCCGGCCCGGTGACCACTGAGCAGGAGGGAACTGCCTGCCACCTGCCTGTCTGTCTGTTGAACCCACTCCCAGCATGCTTCTCTCCGTCCTCCCCACCCTGTCCTCTCAGAGGCACTGGGGCTGGAACCCACAGGGCTCAGGAGCAGAAAACCTCACAGCCTCTCCCGCCCGCTGTCCAGGGTTGGTCCCTGCAGCTCAGAGAAGGCAGGGCGCTCTCCCTAGGAAAACAGCAAGGCAGCGCCACACGGGACCGACGTTCTGAGGCCCCAGGTTGGGAAGGCCAGATGACAAGGCTGCAAAGGGGGTGGGAAGGGGAACTCCAGATAGGAGCGGTCTCTCTCAGGCTGCACGTACCCCCGAGGGGCTCTGGACACAGGGCCCAGGAGGAGGGCACCTCACCAGAACGGGCACGGGGAATGTCTGTGCAGTAGGCTCTGGATGAATAGGAAGAGCAGGTCTGGCAGCCTTACAGGTCTTGAATGCCACACCGAAACAGGCAGCTCTGTCTTGGGCGCACTGGGGAGCCATGAGTGGTCTGGGAAAGGGGGGGCGTGCGTCCAGATGCTGGGAGCTGGGCAGTCAGCAGTCTCAGGCTGTGTTTTCTAAGGAGGGTCTGTGGTTAGTGGGGCCAGGGAGAGAACTGGGCACAAGATACGGTGGGGAGAGGTGCCAGGTGGCAGTGTGTTTTGTGTCCTCGGCACCAGGGCTGGCCTGGGTCTCAAAAACAACCACACATAGGCCCTGGCCGGTTGGCTCAGTGATAGAGTGTCGGCCTGGCATGCGGAAGTCCTGGGTTCAATTCCCGGCCAGGGCACACAGGAGAGGCGCCCATCTGCTTCTCCACCCCTCCCCCTCTCCTTCCTCTCTGTCTCTCTCTTCCCCTCCTGCAGCCGAAGCTCCATTGGAGCAAAGATGGCCCGGGCGCTGGGGATGGCTCCTTGGCCACTGCCCCAGGCGCTAGAGTGGCTCTGGTCGCAACAGAGCGACGCCCGGAGGGGCAGAGCGTCGCCCCTGGTGGGCGTGCCGGGTGGATCCCGGTCGGGCGCATGCAGGAGTCTGTCTGACTGCCTCCCTGTTTCCAGCTTCAGAAATGTACAAAAAAACACACACAAAAAAACCCAGCCACACACAAGGGCTGGAACCTGAGTCAGGCCCCCCTGTGATTGGCTCAGGCACCTTGGGAGGGACCCCAAGGCCAAGAGACCTTGAGAAATCACTGCCAGGAAGGCTGCCCTGGATTGTCAGACCCCAGGGCAGGACAGACAGAGTGCACCTGGGGTGTCCAGGCGGTGGAGGTCAGCTATGCCACCAAAGGCTTTAGGCCAACGAGAGTCCCCGGGCGACCTCTCGGCCAGGACCACCCCCCGTTCTGGATGTGGAGTCCCTGACCAGAACTCCATTCCCATCTGCCTCTTCTGCATTTAGAAGCATGTGCAAAATCTGATAAATTAGTGGGAAGGTGAAGACTGCCACCAGTTTAACAATAATCCCAAACACAGGCACAGGGGGGCTGCTCTCAGGGTCCCTCTGCCCACAGCCGCCACTGGAGCCCCAAGCACAGGGCAGGAAAGGGGGCCCGTGAAGGAAGTCACCGGAGGCCATCGTGCACTGCCGCCAGGGCAGAGGTCTCGCCCACGGAACAGAGGACTCTGCAGCTCCACCCAAGACCGTCCACATGACAGAGGACTGGGCTGGCAGGGTGCGGCTCAAGGCTGCCTGGTGCCCGTCCTTGGTCTCATGACTCCAAGTTCAGGGAGAGGGAGGTGGCCTGTGGCCTCTGACCTGTCTACGACCCACTCCCAGGCTCCAGCACCGCCTCCCAGGAAGCAGCCTCTTGGGTTCTCTGCTCTATTGCCCACCCCCCAACCCCTAACCCCACTCTTAGGAGCCCCGAGATGAACAGCTGAGAGCAGGGGCTCTGAAGCCCACCGCCTGAGTCTGAACCCTGGTTGGCCATGCTCTGGCTGTGCGAGCTAAGGCAAGACTCTTAACCTCTCGGTGCCTCATGTGTTCACCCCGTAGGTGAAGATCCTAGGTCTGCCCACCAGGACTGTCGGGAGGACTCAATGGCTGGCCCAGTCTCTGGCACACAACAAGTGCCCGTCAGTTCCCTGTGTTGTGATCCTCCAACCCAGCCGCCGCTGCAGGGAACTCACGACAAGGAATCCAAGCGTGGCAGTGCCCGGCTCCAGCCGCCTTCCCAAGACTCCCCACTGCTTCCTCGATCTGGCCCAGCTCCACACCCGGGCACCTCAGCCCACCTCTCAACCCTCGCTCCTCTCTGAGGACCTGGAGACCCTGGGGCAGGGGTCGGGAACCTTTCCGGCTGAGAGAGCCACGAACACCACATATTTTAAAATGTAATTCCATGAGAGCCATACAACGACCCGTGTATGTTACGCATTATCCAATAAAAATCTGGTGTTGTCCCGGAGGACAGCTCTGATTGGCTCCAGCCACCTGCAACCATGAACCTGAGCGGTAGGAAATGAATGGACTGTAATACATGAGAATGTTTTATATTTTTAACGTTACAATTTTTTTTATTAAAGATTTGTCTGCGAGCCAGATGCAGCCATCAGAAGAGCCACGTCTGGCTGGCAGCCATAGGTTCCCGACCCCTGCCCTGGGGGGGGTCAGGGGGAAGCCCAGACGGCAGCCCAACCTCAGACCAGCAGTCTCCGCCCCCGAGCCCCAGCCTCTCTGTAGAAACCAAAGGAGGTCCCACCGGGCAAACACTGGCGTTGGGTGCTGCCCACTGCCGCGCATTTCATGAGGACAAAACAAGCTGGGTGTCCACCAAAGGGCGACAGGTGTGCAAGCCAGAGACCCTGACTGTGGTCTGGCTGTTTACAAGGGACCCTATTCCATTTATAAAGTGGTCACCTGGGGCCAGGGTGGACCGGGAGCAGCTGCAAAAAAGCAGGAGAGATCTCATAGGGGCGAAGAAAACATTCTTCAACCAACTGGTGAGGCATCTACCACCCCCACCAACTTGGTAAATTCACTAAAATTCACTGAGTTGTACACTTAAAATGGATAAATCTTTGACAGGTAAATTATACCTCACTAACGTTGTTTTTCAAAAAGGGATCAAGAAGTGTGGAGGCATTCCGAAAAAATATATATACAGGCACACGAGAATAGTTACCATGTGATCAACAGCTTATCTGTGGGGGGCAGGTCTAAGGTTTTCTTTTCTTTTTAGTCGCTTGCGCTTTCTAATTTTTCTACAACACAGAGATTAGTTGTGTAATTAGGGAAAAGAGCAGAAAAGTCTGAATAAAAAAAACAAGAAATCCTCTGTCGCGGTGGGCAAACCCTCACGTCTGTCCAACCCAGTGAGAGTCCTGCCCACACTGTGGCCAGCAGCAGTGGCTCCGGCCAGTGACTGCGCTGTCCTCCTGCCCACACTGTGGCCAGCAGCAGTGGCTTGGGCCCTGGCTCTGTGCTGTCCTCCTGCCCACACTGTGGCCAGCAGCAGTGGCTCGGGCCCTGGCTCTGTGCTGTCCTCCTGCCCACACTGGGGCCAGCAGCAGTGGCTCCGGCCAGTGACTGCGCTGTCCTCCTGCCCACACTGTGGCCAGCAGCAGTGGCTCCGGCCAGTGACTGCGCTGTCCTCCTGCCCACACTGTGGCCAGCAGCAGTGGCTCCGGCCAGTGACTGCGCTGTCCTCCTGCCCACACTGTGGCCAGCAGCAGTGGCTCCGGCCAGTGACTGCGCTGTCCTCCTGCCCACACTGTGGCCAGCAGCAGTGGCTCCGGCCAGTGACTCTGTGCTGTCCTCCTGCCCACACTGTGGCCAGCAGCAGTGGCTCCGGGCAGTGACTGCGCTGTCCTCCTGCCCACACTGTGGCCAGCAGCAGTGGCTCGGGCCCTGGCTCTGTGCTGTCCTCCTGCCCACACTGTGGCCAGCAGCAGTGGCTCGGGCCCTGGCTCTGTGCTGTCATCCTGCCCACACTGTGGCCAGCAGCAGTGGCTTGGGCCCTGGCTCTGTGCTGTCCTCCTGCTCACACTGTGGCCAGCAGCAGTGGCTCGGGCCCTGGCTCTGTGCTGTCCTCCTGCCCACACTGTGGCCAGCAGCAGTGGCTCGGGCCCTGGCTCTGCGCTGTCCTCCTGCCCACACTGTGGCCAGCAGCAGTGGCTCGGGCCCTGGCTCTGCGCTGTCCTCCTGCCCACACTGTGGCCAGCAGCAGTGGCTCGGGCCCTGGCTCTGTGCTGTGGCACATGACAGCGTGGTGGCGACTAGGCGGGGGTTGGGGGGCATAGATCTGCAGTCTCAAGCACCGAGCACCGGGCTGGGAAGCTGCAGGCCTCTCTGAGGCCATGTCCTCTTTTTCCCGCCCACCCCTGCCAGAAGCTGGGGGCGGGGGCTTTCAGTCCTGAACCCTGCCCATGAGTTTCTGCCCTTCAGGGCCAGTAACTGGAAGTGGACCATGCGTTTTTCCCTTCCCTGAGCTCAGGCAAGAAGTCAGACACGGTTCTGAGATTAAACTCACCCAGCAAGAGGCCCAGCTGTTCTCTTTCTCTCAGATTAGAGTTGAGATGAGCTAGTCTGACCTCCACTCGTCCCCACCCCCAGTGACGACTGCCCATTACTGACTTTGGGTCCCAGGGGTTAAGGTTAGGCTTAGGGTTAGGAGAATGTTTCTATAAACGAGTCCACAAGACCTGGACCTGGACACCCCTATTCCTGTACCAGGACACCCCTATTCCTGTACCAGGACACCCCTGTTCCTGTACCAGGACACCCCTATTCCTGTACCAGGACACCCCTGTTCCTGTACCAGGACACCCCTATTCCTGTACCAGGACACCCCTGTTCCTGTACCAGGACACCCCTATTCCTGTACCAGGACACCCCTGTTCCTGTACCAGGACACCCCTATTCCTGTACCAGGACACCCCCGTTCCAACATGAAGGGAAGCATTCGAATCTGGGGGAGGGGGTGAAAGGGTTTGTGCAGATGGCAGAGGAAGTAAGTCGTGTCCTGACCCCAAAGCTCAGGTCTGCACCGCTTGGTCATGGAACCTTCCGGGTCCCACTCACTGAATCTAGTATTTGTGGAACCGTCAGCTGGGTCCCACTGGGATCTCCCCAGGGCCTGGGGGTTGGGACTCGAAACCCAGCGACCAGGGTCTCCTTCCCTCCGGCCTGTCCTCGCCTGGTCTCTGGTCTCAGGGGAAGCAGGCTGCTAAGCACCCCTGCTGGCAACCTGTAAGGCTGAAGCAGACGCCTCTGGTTCTGTCCATGCCGGGCAGACCAGGCTCCACCAAAACCGCCGTGTCCATCCAGGTTGTGGGAAGCCTGAGCACTTGGCCTCAGCCTCCCAGTCAGTCAATGCACCTTGGCCGGTGTGGCTGGCCTGCACAGCCACCACAGGGGGCAGTTTGCTAGAGCTTTGCTTGGCCCCGGCCCCATCTACCAAGAGAGGGGCAACCACCGTCTAATGGGGACCTGCTTACACCACGGTCCCCCAACCCCTTCTCTGTAAACTCGTGTGTGGAGACCACCATACTTTCTTCCATAATAGCTGCACTACTTTACATTCCCACCAACAGTAACTGAGGGTTCCTTTTTCTCCACAGCCTCTCCAGCACTTGCTATTACCTGTCTTGTTGATAATAGCTAATCTAACAGGTGTGAGGTGGAATCTCATTGTAGTTTTGATTTGCATTTCTCTAATAACTAATGAAGATGAGCATCTTTTCATATATCTGTTGGCCATTTGTATTTCTTCCTGGGAGAAGTGTCTGTTCATGTCCTCTTCCCATTTTTTTTTATTGGATTGTTTGTTTGTTGTTGAGTTTTATGAGTTCTTTGTAAATTTTGGATATTAGGCCCTTATCTGAGCTGTTGTTTGAAAATATCATTTCCCATTTAGCTGTCTGTCTATTTTGTTGTCAGTTTCTCTTGCTGTGCAAAAACTTTTTAGTCTGATGTAGTCCCATTCATTTATCTTTGCCTTCACTTCTCTTGCCTTTGGAATCAAATTCATAAAATACTCTTTAAAACCCAGGTCCATGAGTTTAGTACCTATGTCTTCTTCTATGCACTTAATTGTTTCAGGTCTTATGTTTAGATCTTTGATCCATTTTGAGTTAATTTTAGTACAGGGGGACAAACTGTAGTCCAGTTTCATTCTTTTGCATGTGGCTTTCCAGTTTTCCCAGCACCATTTGTTGAAGAGGCTTTCTTTTCTCCCTTGTGTGTTGTTGGCCCCTTTATCAAAAATTATTTGACCATATATATGTGGTTTTATTTCTGGACTTTCTATTCTGTTCCATTGGTCTGAGTGTCTATTTTTCTGCCAATACCATGTTGTTTTGATTGTTGTGACCCTATAATATAGTTTAAAGTCAGGTATTGTAATGCTCCCAGCTTCACTCTTTTTCCTTAGGATTGCTTTGGCTATTCAGGGTTTTTTATAGTTCCATATAAATCTGATGATTTTTTGTTCCATTTCTTTAAAGAATGTCATAGGAATTTTGATGGGAATTGCATTAAATTTATAAATTGCTTTGGGTAATATGGTCATTTTGATTATATTTATTCTTCCTATCCACGAACAAGGAATATTTTTCCATCTCATTGTATCTTTTTCGATTTCCCTTAACAATGCTTTGTAGTTTTTGTTATATAGGTCCTTTACATTCTTTGTTATGTTTATTCCTAGGTATTTTTTTGTTGTTGTTGCAATCGTGAAGGGGATTACTTTTTTTAGTTCGTTTTCTAATATTTCATTGTTGGCATATAGAAAGGCTATGGACTTTTGTATGTTAATTTTGTATCCTGCGACCTTACTAAAAATAGAACTACCTTATGACCCAGCAATCCCTCTACTGGGTATATACCCCCAAAACTCTGAAACATTGATACGTAAAGACACATGTAGCCCCATGTTCATTGCAGCATTGTTCACAGTGGCCAAGAAATGGAAACAACCAAAAAGCCCTTCAATAGAAGACTGGATAAAGAAGATGTGGCACATATACACTATGGAATACTACTCAGCCATAAGAAATGATGACATCGGATCATTTACAACAAAATGGTGGGATCTTGATAACATTATACGAGTGAAATAAGTAAATCAGAAAAAAACAAGAACTACATGATTCCATACATTGGTGGGACATAAAAACGAGACTAAGAGCCTGACCAGGCGGTGGTGCAGTGGATGGAGCGTCGGACTGGGATGCGGAAGGACCCAGGTTCATGACCCTGAGGTCGCACCAGCTTGAGCGCAGGCTCATCTGGCTTGAGTAAAGCTCGCTAGCTTGGACCCAAGGTCGCTGGCTCCAGCAAAGGGTTACTCAGTCCGCTGAAGGCCCGTGGTCAAGGCACATATGAGAAAGCAATCAATGAACAACTAAGGTGTCGCAAGGAAAAACTGATGATTGATGCTTCTCATCTCTCTCCGTTCCTGTCTGTTCCTATCTGTCCCTCTCTCTGTCCCTGTAAATAAGTAAATAAAAAACAACAACAACAAAAAAAAAACGAGACTAAGAGACATGGACAAGAGTGTGGTGGTTACTAGGGGTGGGGGGAGGGGAAGGGGTAGGGGCACAAAGAAAACTAGATAGAAGGTGACGAAGGACAATCTGACTTTGGGTGATGGGTATGCAACATAATTAAATGACAAGATAACCTGGACATGTTTTCTTTGAATATATGTAGCCTGATTTATTGATGTCACCCTATTAACATTAATAAAAATTTATTTATATATAAAAAAATGTCCTAATCCGCCGCTGCACCACCTGCCCTCACCCTGGCAGACCGGGCCCGGTGACCCTTTGGCCTACCTTATCCACTCCACCTGCCGGGCATTTCCTCCAGCTGCTCAGACGCGGGCCAGCCCGGGGGTAACACCCCTCTCCGCTGGCCCCCGGGGCTGACGCTCAAGTCTCAAGGCCCAAGTAGGCTCGAAGAGGTCCTGCCCCATCTCTGGACCCCATCAAGAAGGTCCTGCCCCATCTCTGGACCCAAGTAGACAAGGACGCTAGCTCCACACCGCCCCCTCTTCCATCCCCGAGTGCAACGACACACCCTTATCCGTTTTGCCAGTTTCTTTGGGGGGATTTCTGAGCTCTCAAGATAGGGAGGAGACCCAGGTCTCTGCACCCCCCGTGTCTAGGTTGGGGCGTCACTGGTAGTCAATCAACAGGCCATGATACGCCGACCGGGCGGGGAGCGGCGGGAGGACGAGCCCCGCGCGCGCACGCGCACACGCGCACGGGCTCCGGCGGCGCCGAGCTGAACTCCGGGGCCCGAGGGAATGACCGCGAGTAACCCCGCGCTGACGTCACGGACGGGAGGGGCGGGGCCTCGGCAACACCCGGGTGTCCCGCTCGCGCCGCCGCCGCGGGGCTGAGCTCACCCGCCGGCCGCACCGCGCGGGGCCCGCACCGGGGCCGCCCCGAGGCGCACGTGTGCCGGACGCGCACCGCCCGGGGGCCCGTGGCGGCGCCGCCCGTAGACACGCCAGCGGGCAGCGGGGAGGCCCCGCGCGGACTGCCCGGCGCGGCGCGCGCTCCGAGTTGCGAGGACGCGGGGTGCCCCGCGCGCATTGGCAGCGGCAGCAGCGCCCACGCCCGCGCCCGCCCGGGAGGACAAAGGCCGGCGTCCCCTGCGCGCCCCACTCGCGCGGAGCCCGGCCCGGACGCACCTTCGATGTCCGTCAGCAGCGCCACGTCCAGCTCGCACGGCTCGGCCAGCGCCTGCTCCAAGGCCGCCTCGGGAAAGGGCGGCTCATCCATGGCGCCGTTGCCACCTCGGTTCGGTCCCCCGCGGGCGCGGACTTCCGCCGCGAGCCTTGCGTCCGCCGGGTCCGCGCGTTCGCGTCCCGCCCCGGCCTCGCTGGCGGCCCGGCACCGGCGAAAAGTTCCTCGGAAACTGGGTTCCTCGGCGGCGGCTCCGCCGGGGCGGGCAGGGCGGGGCGGGATCTGGCGCGGCGGCCCCGCCCCCCGGGACAGACGGCCCCGCCCCACCTGGCGGGAGCGGCGACCCCTCCACCAGAGTGCCCTCCGGGCTTTCAGCCGCCTCGGGCTGACTGCTGCCGAGGTCGGGCAGGCCAAGGCCACTGAATGGAAGCCCCAGGACTGGGCCCTTCAGAGGTCTCTGGACTTTGGGGGGGGGAGGGGGCACGGGGGTGTCGCAACAAACTTCACTTCCTCTATTTGTCTCTTTAGGACAAGGCAGATCCATCCAACTTACAGCTGTCATAACTGCTGTGTGGCCTCAGGCCAGTGACTTGACCACTCTGTGCCTTAGTTTCCTCAGCTGTAGCAGGAACCCGATGATGCCTCTCCACGGGTTGGCTGGCATGTTTGTGGAGACTGGAGGAACGGGGCCTGTGAGATCAGCCTGCTCCTCTTCCGATCGGATCGGCCTCCTGAGGAGGGGTGGCCCCTAGGAGAGGCTGACGTTTTCCATCCTGACTTAACCTACTTTCTTCCCAGATCCAGCTGTGGGGCGGCAGATGGGCTTGGGGGCCACCTGGGTCAGTCCAGTCCCTGAAGGTGGGCTGACCTTTCTCAGGAAGACCCAGAGAGTTCTAAGGCTCCAACCTGCCCAAGACTTCCCAGCTGCTCAAGGACAGCCAACAGGGTTAGGCTCCAGGGTTCTTTGACTCCAGATTTGGTGTTTGTCCCTGGCTGCAGCCAGGATGGGGGAAGTCATGAGAAAGAGGCAGACTGTGCTTTAGACCTGAGCCAGGTTGCTGTGGGTCATGACAGGCCGGGGCCGGGTCAGAGGAGGCCCTCGGCCTGGCTGGGGAGAAGGCTGGAGACTGAACCCTGGGGCCTGTGGATTAGGGACAGCTAAGTAGCCAGGGGAGGGATTCCCACGAGTTGGGTTGAAATAAACCAGAACTAACATTCAGGTATCTGAAAATGGAAAGAGTGAGCTCCCTGTCCTTGGAGGTATGCAAGCAGAAAAGGCATCCTTGGTAGAGGGCAGCCAAGGAGACTTTTCATAGAGATCTAGACCCCCAGTTCCCCTTCACCCCTGGCCTCAGTGACTCATGTCATCCCGAATACTACCTTGCTCAGACTCCAGATTTAGCCTGTCTGGCCACGCCCTCTGAGGGAGTAAAATTAGTGGTGTACTTTAGAAAGGGGTGCCCAGGGCCAAGAGAGGCCTTGAAGGCCCAGATCCCGAGGTTCGGCCTGGACACCCAGCTCTCTTTGTTTGCCTGCCGGAAATGGCTGCTGTGGAAAATTACCCAGAACAGGGGTGGCCAGGAGCCATGGGGGACTCCAGACAACACTTCCCCTCCTGCAGTGGCCTTGCTTAGGAACCCACTCAGGGCCTGGATCCTTCAGGAGGCGTTGGCCATCTGGTGACCTGCCTGATTGCCCGGGAGGGGAGGGGGCTGCTGAGTGAACCTAAAGACCACCTTCTTCAGACTCAGGAAGCGGGTCTGGTTTTCCACCTACTTGCTGTGTGACCTGAAGCCACTTCACTTCACCTTTCTGAGTCAGCTAAAATGAGAATAACCCTTCCTACAGTCCCTCTGCAGAGGCCGGTAGAGTGTGTTGGAGTCACTGTCACAACAGACTTGCCTCACTGTTCCTTAAATGAGTTTACCACATATGTAAAGAGCATGGCTCAATAAATATGCAGGAGCTAGGGGAAAGAGAATAAGGTGAGGTCAAGAGGAGACCTGAAGCCCAGACTAGAAACACCAGTTGAAACCAAAGGCTGGAAGAAGCCTCTTTACATATGGGGGGGGGGGGGAACATAGTCAGGGGGTGGGCAGAGGAGTGTTCATCTTTCCCACCAAAGATACAAAACTCTGCTCCACAGCCTGAGATTACCAGGCAATCCTCAAGGCGAGGGTAGGGAAAGCCAGGCTGGGAGCTGCTGTTTTTCAGGGGAACCTGCCTCCTCCCCTTCAAAGATCCTGAGAAACTCCCTGACCCCTAGACAAGCTCCTCAGGGTCCTCTGGGCTGGGAGGGCTGAACCCACACAAGTAACCGGTGGCAGGGTGCCGATGGGCCCAGCCTCAGTGGTGGACCCCTCTGTCCTGGTGGTGTGCCCCTAGAAAGGACAGGGGGTCCCAGCCTGTCCAACAGGGCTGCAGCTGGCTGCGTCTGCACTGGCTACCATCACTGAGTGCTTACCTCGATTAGCTCACTTAGTCCTCCCAACAGTCATCAGAGGACTGGGCTGTTATCACTCCCATTTTACAGATGTGGAAACCGAGGCAGGGGAGGTGAAGTGACTTGCCCAGGACTTTGCAGCCCTGTTGCCCCTAATCATGTCAGGGGCTGGGCTGCCCGAGTCCCATGAGCTGGCATGTCACCCAGCAGGCTGGGGCAGGCCAGCCATTGGAGACCCAGGGAGAGTTGGGGCACAGAGCCAGAGAAGCCTCGCCCCAAAGGCCCTGGTGCAACCAATGGGCTCCCTGCCCAGAGTGGGGTGACGTGGCGTCAGCAAGAAACTGCTGGGAGCCAGGCCCCAGGTCACATGCCTTGTGCCTGTTCAACCTGGGGTGGGGGGTGGGGAGGGGCCGTGGGGCCAGCTGGCAGGGTCTGGGGCCAGTTGGGCCTGCTTTCTCGGCAGGGCTGCAGGCCTGACACCTGGCTGGGCCTGCCACCAGGTGTGTCCTGAACATCTGAGCCGGTGGCCCCATCCTCTGCCCCAAGGGTCCCAGCCCTCAAGATTGGACAGAAAGCCTGGCCCCTCCCTCCCAGACCTCGGTTTTGTCAGTTGTGAGATAGGGGGTCACAGGTTCCCCTTCTTTCCCTGAGCATCTTAGAGACGAGAGAGGCATCTTCTGTGGGTTCCAAGCCACGTGGTGAGTCTGCCAAGGCCACTCACATGGAACTGTGCCCACTATGGGTAGAGGGGCAGGCACTGCACAAGAAGGCTAGGCTTGGCCACCCTGGGCAGTCCCTACAGGGTACTGAGACCCCCTCTCCACTCCTGGAGGCCCCCTGTGTACTTCCCTTCCGTAGTAGCTAAGACAGACCCGCCCAGGTGATGGTCGAGGGGGCCAAGTGGCACGGACACAGCCCAAAGCCCTGCATTCCCCTCCTCTGCCTTACCCATCTGGACATAATGGAGCCAGGTGACCACTGACATGGATGATTCTGGTCCTGGATGACCGACCGTGTCTTCTCTGTGTGCACTGGGCAAGTTACTTCTACCCTCTTGAAGCCTCTCTGGGTCATCATGAGTCACTCAATAGACCGTCCACAAAGAGCTGGTTGGACCCCAAAATCTTCTGCACAGGGAGGAGTGGGGTTCACGGACATGATGGAGGGAGACATCTATCCCTTGGAGGCTAACTGGCTTTTGGGGTGAGAGGCCAGGTTGTAGACTGGAAGAGTGTCACAGAATGGGGTGGGTCAAGCTGGTGGCCGGGAGAGTAAATGGGGACCCCCGGCATCATCTGACCCTACAGGCCTAATCTAACTATCCATGGATCCCGAGTTTGAATGAATTGTCCAGTGGAGCTTTCACCAGAAGGCTGGATTGTGGCTTTTCTTAACATACTAGACTGCTGGGCAGCATGGCTCCGGGACCAGTGCCTGTTCAGCCAGCCAGGCTGTGAGCTTTCCCCTGGTCCCTGTCGGTCTCTGTGTGTCCACCCAGCCTGCTGCACTTGTAAGTGACTGTAGTAAAAAGGCCCCTGTAGGCAATGGGTTTACTGCCCAGGATTCCCTCTGACAGATCAGGAGAGTCAAGACCAGAGAGGGGCGGTGACCTGCTCAGGGACCCCCAGCGAAAGCCTGCAACCCTGGGTAGGGTGCTCCACGGTGGGCATGGGGTTGGAGAGGAGATGGCCCCAGATGGAGGAGTTCACTTAGCTTCCGGAAACATCCCCTCATGCTCAGAGCAGAGAGTTTGCTCCCTGGGATGCTGAGGGCCTGGGCTTGGAGATCCTGGCCGGACCCCTCCAAGGGCCACCCAGCAAAAGCTGGCAGGGACTCCCCTGAAAATCAACGACAGGGTGACTTATGGAAGGCCTCTCCAGTTCTGCGTGTCCCCATGCCCTAAAGACTCAAAGGCGGTGGCGCAGTGGATACAGCATCGGACTGGGAAACAGAGGACCCAGGTTCGAGACCCCGAGGTCGCCAACTTAAGCGTGGGCTCATCTGGTTTGAGCAAAAGCCCACCAGCTTGAACCCAAGGTCACTGGCTCAAGCAAGAGGTTGCTCGGTCTGCTGAAGGCCCGCAGTCAAGGCACATTTGAGAAAGCAATCAACGAACAACTAAGGTGTTGCAACGCGCAATGAAAAACTAATGATTGATGCTTCTCATCTCTCTCCATTCCTGTCTGTCTGTCCCTGTCTATTCCTCTCTCTGACTCTCTGTCTCTGTAAAAAAGAAATAAAATAAAATAAAAAGCAATACAAGACTCAAAGGAGATTCTTTTCTTAGAGAAGAGGTGGGCTGGAAAAAGACTGCTCCTCAGATGCTTCTGTGGGGGACTAGCCGGCAGAGGGACGGCGAACCATGACCGGACCCCCCCCCGGTGCCCCCTCCCGGAGCACTGCGGGGGTCCCTGCCGGTGGACGGCAAACCAGAGCTGCACGCAGCCTTCGGCCAAGCGAAGGCGCGAGCCTGCCCGAGTCCCCCAGCACCTGCTTCCAGCTGTGCCTGCAGCTGAGCTGCCTGAACGTCTCGGTTACACGTGCCTATCGATCCCTCCTGATTCAGCCAAGCCTCTGCCACAGCACGCCGACCTGAGTGAGACTGGGCTCCCGAGCACTCTGGTCTCAGACAGAGAAGAACTGTCACTGCCCAAGTCCATTCCAGGGTTCCCCAAACTTCTTCCTCAGCGGAACCTCTTCTTCTAAGGTTAACTGCCCACCGGGGCTCTTGAGGTCGCTCCTGGGAGACTGGTCAGCTGCCTTCGCTCCCTCTCGCCCCTGCCCTGGCCCTGCGGCTGGCCTGTGATGGGCAGGACCGGCTTGGCTGCTCCCCCAGGCCCTGGAAGGGGGCTCCAGTGCTTCCGCACTGCAGAGCGCCCTGGAAGGACCCTCAGCATGAACTATACAGCGAGCTCCCCAAGGGCAGGACCCAAGCAGCCCCTGGTCGCTGCACTCCCCAGCGCATGGCAGGCTCTCAGGAGCCTGGGCGGAGAGTGTATGTGGACCCGACATCCTGGTGAGTCCATGGTGGTTCCTCAGGGCCAGCCTACCCTCCACAGGACAGGGACACAGGTCAGTCCTCTTCTGGTGCCCACAGTCCCTCCCCCAGAGCTGGAGGCACAGAATGGGCCCAGAGTCCATCCACCCCTATCCACAGGGACTGGGGGGTGCAGGTCTCTGCGTCCAAGAGGCCCCCCTGCACACCGGGGGGGGGGGGCGTCATCACACTCTGGCTGGCTGGAAACAGGCAGGGTCTCTGCTGTTCCCTTGGAGCCCGGGGAGGCAACTGGCTGAAGGAAGCTGGGTGGGTGCTGCCACTCCTGGTGTGGGCTGGTGGCTGTCCCAAGTGACCCCACGTCATGGGCCCCTCTGCCTCGTACGGGTGAGCAGGGCAGCCCTTCTAGAAGGGCTGCTGTTCCGGGAGGGTGGGGCAGCCTCACCTGCTGGTCATGGAGATGCTGTCTCTCCTGTCCGCTCCCTCCCTGGCCTGCCTGGGGGGCCTGGGGCCCGGGTTCAAATGCTGTCCCACCGCTGGCTCCTGTGTGACCGTGGGCAAGCGTACAGCTCTCCGTGGACCTCCTTTCCTTACCTGCGTACCTGGCTGGGCAGGTGTCTCTGCATCTATCTGATGAATCGCCCTACTCGAGGTCCATGGTCGAACCCAGGGGGTGAAGGCATTCAAGGGCTCCCGACCTCCCGAGCCACTCGGAGGTGGCACAGGCACACATGGTGTCCACCACCCGCCCGCAAGGGCCTGCTGAGTGACACGCTTCCCGGAGGACCACCACCTGGCAGCACGTGACCAGGGTGCCCACCTCCCAGCGCAAGAGGAGAGAAGCCATTTTAAAACAGAGAGAGGTGCTCGGAGGGGGAGGGGGCGGGAGAGGGGGAGCAGGAGCTCCTTGGGCGGGGATGGAAACACTGATTGGCTGTCGCGATGGGGGCACAGCTCTGACGACACTAAAAAGTACGTAATTGCGTACTTAAATGTGTGAATTGTGTGCTGTGGGAATTATATCTCGATAAAGCTGCTACTAAGGGGGGGGTGTTGCCTGGAGCAGCAGCTCGAACTGAACACCTCGCATGAGCTCCATGGAAGAGTCGAAGGTCCAGCCAGCTCAGGAAGCCCAGCTGAGCAGCAGCTGGCGTGGTGCCCCAGGCCTGCCCACCCAGGCGCCGGACGCTGCAGGGGGACTAAAGGGGCTCCCCCAAACATGCTAGGAGCAGGAGAAGACCAGGACCACAGCCTGGGTTCCAGTGCTCCCAGACTGGGCTGTGCCCCAAACACGGGGGTCTCCCTCCGGCCCAGACTCCCGCAGCAGCGGGCACCAGGGGAAGCCTGGGCTGGGTTTCCCTGGCTGTCCCACCATCAGAGCCCTGTGGCGGCCCCTGCTTAGAGAGGACAGGTGGTCAGACCTGGCCAGCCCCTCGACAATCGCAGTCAACTCAACAGAAACCACGTAGGAACCGTTGGTTTGTTTATTGTGGAGTATTTTACATGCAAGAACCCAAATTTGAGAGACGACATCTGGGAGAGCCAGTGGGTGGATGGACGCTGAGCCTTGTGTGCCCTGCCCTCCAGAACCGGCTCTGCCCACAGAAACACACAACAGTGAAGGAACACCACTCTGGGACGACTGGACAACAAACTCAACACGTTCCTCTTCTCAACAGTGCCCGACAATCCTGAGAACCCTCACAAAGGAACTGCAGACGTTACAAAATAAATACCCACCTCCCTTTCTCCAGGAGAGCCAGGTTTCCTAGAGAGAAGCAGTGTGACTCTGGGGCTGACCGATGTCATGGGTGTGGGCAGGGCTGGCTTGGGACCCCAGTGGACAGGAAAGGCTGGAGAGGGGCCCTGGCAGAGGCAGGTATGATAGGGGCATCTTCTGGGCACACATGCCTTTAGCCGCGTCCACTTGGGTGGACAGGGGACAGGAGCCCAGAGTCCTAACAGGAGATGGCTGGAGGCCAGGCTGAGCACACACTCCTCCAGAGCGCTTTCCCCTCGCTGGCCCGCAGCCCCTGGAAACATCCAGAAGGCTGGGCTGTATGTGTGCAGGTGGTCTTGGGGTGTGGCAGCAGGAGAGGAGAGGCCTGGGAGTGTGGGAGGCCGGAGCAGCCACCCCCAGATGCTGGAGGAGTCCGGCCATCCAGACCCCCGGGCGGCACCCTGCTAGCCGGGGACCTGACGGGTGGGGCGGGCCCCCTGCCGCCTCAGGCCCTCTTGCTCTGGACCCCTGGGTGAGGGAGGGAAGGGCCGGGAACCAAGGCGTGGTCCAGGACAGGCAGCGGTCACTCACACTGAGGGGTGGACAGACAGGAGGACAGACAGGACAGACAGGAGGTGCCCAGGGCCCCCTCCCCCCGCCCCGGCCAGCAGCACGCCCCTTAGCTCTGAAACCCCTTGCCCCTGCATGCGGATGAGACTTGGCATCTGTGCTCAGTGCCCGGGGGACCTGCAGGGGCTGCTCTGGGGCAGTCTGGCCAAAGGCCACCCAGGTGCCCTGGGTCAAACTGCACCAGAGCCGGCATTGCTGCCCAGCGCCAGGGCTGGCAGGAGGAGACAGTCCGTTTCCACGTCCACACACAATACACACAGAAAGGGTTCAAGACATCCCCAAGAAAATATTTTGACAAAATAAATATTTTAACCTATAATCAGGTATAATTAGTGTGATTAAAGTACATTCTGAATCTGTGATTTCTAACACTGGAGGCGGGCTCGCGGGGGTCTCTCTCCTGGGGGCAGGCTCTGACCAGCGTCCTGCCAGGGCTCTCCCTGCCCTACGCAGAAGGGGTCCAGCGGCCCTGTGGCCAGGGCGCCTACGGCCTCAGGGCAGGAAGCAGGCCGGGCAGCACCCTCACCCTAAGGCACCTGGGCCTGTACCTACTTCCTGTGCAGGCCTCAAGCAGGGGTCATCTCGGCCTCAAGGGGGAGGCAGGCTGCCTCTGGACCTGTGTGAGCAGGAGGTGTGGCTCCAGCCGGGAGAACAGGTGACACTTCTCTGCACGGGCCAGGGCCCTCCTGCCAGCCCACCGGAGTCCACCACCACGACTGCCCAGCGGAGCGGGGGGAGGGGGCAGCTCTGGCCCACAGGCATTGAGAGGGGCTTTGCTGAGGTCTCCCTGGGTGGGTGCACGTTTCGGCCTCACTCTGCCAGGAGTTTCTCCCCTGAGGCCCTCACTCCCTCTCCCACAGGACAGGGAGACTGGCTCTTCCCTCAGAGGCCGGTGCACGGTGGCTGTGGGGCTGTGGCTCCACAGGACTGACAGCCTGAGGCCCGCTGCCCACTACCACAGCTGGCAAGCGTGAACGCGAGCCCCCGGCTCTCACAGGGACAACTTCAGGCTGGGTCAAAGGGCTGGGGACACTCGCGGAGGTCACTGGGCATGTCCACCATCCCAGACACCTCTCTGCAGCTCTTGTCAAGCCAGCTGGCTTCAGACACCCAGCCATCAGGCCTACAAGCCCCGCCCTCGGGAAGTGCGTGCACAGGTGGGGACTAGCAAAGGGCCAGGGCGGGCCGGGGGCTGTGGCACTTGCCGTCAGGGACAGCAGGGCTGGGACCAGTCTGACTGAGCTCCTCTTTGGAGGAGTGTTCTCTAAGGACCTGGAGTGTGACATTTCCAGCTGGTCCTGCCAGATGAACCCCGCCCCCCCAGCCAGACCCAACAGCCTCCCTGCTGGAGGAAACTGCCACAGGGCTAGGCTGGGTCCGGTGTTCTGGGGTGCAGAGCACCTGGCTCTCCACCAGAGCCATTCCTGTCCAACACGACCCCCAGCTGGCCCTGAATTCTCTCCTAGAGTCAGGCGGGTAAGGCTGACCACACGGTGGGCTGGGACCACACGGTGGCCTGGCCAGGCTTTACCCTGATGCCTGGGCCCCAGCCCGGCTGCCAGCCTCCCAGGTGGGCCCGGAGAACACAGACCCGGGGCCCGGGCAGAGCTGGGCTGGGGGTCAGGTGTCAGGACGGTCTGTGGAGAAGGCCTCGGCAGGGGCTGTGTTGCTGTGGCCCTCAGTCCTTCAGCGCTCTGAGCATGGCACAGAGCTGTCAGCGCGGGGGCTGAGGTCAAGGCCCCGAGGCCGCCCTGGGCCAGGCCGGAGCCCCCACACAGATGCTCACACCCACCACGCCCGAGCAAGCAGCCAGACCCTCCCCCTCCACAGACGGGGCAGCTGGTGGGGGGCGTAGTGCGCAGGGCCAGTCGGTTTGTGGTGGTCGTTATCCCCACAGGAGCTGACCAGCATGCCAGTGGCCACTGTCCAGAGACTGAGTGCTGCCCTCCCAGCCCCCCTCCAGCGCGGTCCACGAGAAGCCACCTGGTCCCAGGCACGGCTGCCGAGACCCCACGCAGAAGCGCTCAGAGCCTTCTAAGTGCTGAGCACGCCACGTGCCACAGGCCGCGCCCGTCAGGGAGCAGCCCTTCCCAGGGAGACCGAGCCTGAGGTGCGGGCAAGCCCGTTCTGAGACAGAGCAGCAGGGACGGACAGGCCAGCCTGACCTGTGGGGCCAGGAAGGGACAGGGCATGTGGAGGAAGGGGCCAGTGTCCGAGTCCCCTCTCTGTGGGCCGGTGACCGCAGGAGGGACAGTCCCAGTGTCTGCTCAGGACATAGCCCCAAGGAGACTGCCTCGCCCAAGGCCGGGCCCTGCTGCTGACCCACTCGGGGAGGACGTGGGCAGAGGGGTCCTGTGGGCGGCAGGGCTGGGGGCCGAGGGCCCTGGCTGCAGTGACACAGTCCCACTGCCCAGAGAGGTGGCCGACGCTGTCCTGACTGGCGGGAGGCCTGGTAGCAAACACCGTGGCGTTTCCATGGAGACACAGCAATGCAGGACCGCAGGACTGAGGGGTGCAGGAGTGGCCAGTGCCTGGTATGGAGGGGGGAGGGGACGAGAGGTGACCTGCCCTTGGGGAGCCAGACCCCAGAGTAGCTCACAGGGCGAAGAGGGCATCCTCTGACCGCTCTGGCTTCTTCCTGCTGGAGGAGTCTGAGGCTGGAGCCGGGGCTTCCGCTGGAGGGGAGGGGAGGCTGGGAACCATTTCAGCAGCTTTGGCTCTTTCTTCAAGGAACTTGTCAAACTCTGCAATACACAACGAGGCCGGTGCCAGGATTGGTGGGGCGAGGCCGCACCGAGGCTCAGACAGCCAGTCCCCCTGCTCCCCCAGAGCCCACTCCCTCGTGCCCACAGGTCACCCCAGCCTGAGTCCCCACCCTGGCTGCACTGGCTCGGGCCACCTGCCGGTGGGAGGAGGGAGGGACGGGACCAGCCAGCCAGGGCTAGGGCTGCTTGTGGGCGCTCTGCCACCCCCAGGGCGAGCAGGGGACCCGCTGGGGGCTGGGGCCGAGGGTGGCCGAGGCTCCTGACCCTCCAACCCGCAGCCCTTCAACCCTCTGACCAGTCCTCCTTCCGCCTGGCAGGGAATGTCTGCTCCCCCACCCTCCCGCCAGCACGCTGTGCTTGAGGAGGGAGCTGACCAGATGGTCCAGCTGTGCGAGGATGAGGACGCAGTGCGAAGTCCAGGTGGGAGGGAGAGGGGGTGAGGGGGGGAGAGAGCGCGAGGGGACTGGGACAGAAACTTCTAGAAGCACATGACCCGGACAGCTGGCCCCCAGGAGTGAGGTCACGGGAGAGGCTCCCTGTGTGCCCTGTAGACTGCACGGCATCTGTCTTACTGGGCTGAGCCTGGGGGGCACACTGGTGAGGAGCACAGGTTTGGGGGGCCATGCTGACCCGGACGGCAGCATCACCTCCTGTTCACTAGCTCTGTGACCTAACAGCCACATGCTCTTTTTTTTTTTTTTTTTGTATTTTTCTGAAGTTGGAAACAGGGAAGCAGTCAGACAGACTCCCGCATGTGTCCGACCAGGATCCACCCGGCACGCCCACCAGGGGGTGATGCTCTGCCCATCTGGGGCGTCGCTCTGCTGCGACCAGAGCCATTCTAGCACCTGAGGCAGAGGCCACAGAGCCATCCCCAGCACCCCGGCCAACCTCGCTCCAATGGAGCCTTGGCTGCGGGAGGGGAAGAGAGAGACAGAGAGGAAGGAGAGAGGGAGGGGTGGAGAAGCAGATGGGTGCTTCTCCCGTGTGCCCTGGCTGGGAATCGAACCCGGGACTCCTGCACGCCAGGCCAACGCTCCACCACTGAGCCAACCGGCCAGGGCCCACATGCTCTTTCTGACACCCCCCTCACTCGCTTGGGACCTGAATAGGGCAGAGTTAACAAGTTCTGGGCCCGAGAGGCCTAGCCTTGGTCAGGTACCAGAAGGGGTTCCCGCAGCGGAGGCTCCGAGGTGGTGGGAGGCCAGCCCCGGGCACCCTGAGCCCAGGGGGCGTGGCCCTCGGGCAGCAGTGCTGTAAGGCTGCAGGCCGTCCGTACCTTCGCTGGTGACGCCCTCCTCCGGGTCATCGCCTTTCTGTGGAGGGCAGAGAGCAGCGTTAGGGCCGCACGGCAGGGCCGACGCCCCACCAGGGCCACCCTGCAGCAGAATGCCCATGGCAGTCCAAGCAAAACTTCCTGCTTCCCGGTCCCAGAGCTCCGTAACAGTCAAGCACTATTTATCTTATTGGCGAGACAGATGTTGACTTGAAAAAGCAAAAATCAAAACCCTCTGAGTTGGTTCCAGGTTTTGACCCTTCAGAAGGGCCCAAAAGAAAAATTCCAAAAAAAAGGTGCAAGCTGGCTCTCTGGGCTGAGCAGCCGGCAGGACCATGGACGGCCTCTGGACACCCCCTTTCCCTGAGGGGCACAAAGAGCGGAGCCAGGGCGCACCCAGCCCTCGGGAGCCCTCTCCTCAGCGCCCCTTTGCAGGCAGCCGCAGGGCTCCGGGAGCCACGATGCCCACGGCACAGGGCCTGGCACCGGGTGCTGCTTGGCACTGGCAGTGGAGGCCTGACCGGTTGGAGGCTGTGTCCCGTGGCCGCCCAGGCGCTGCGCCAGCCGGCTTCTGTGGCCCGGATTCCGTCACCGGCTGCCGGTCCTGAGGAGCCACGGAGGCTCTGTGACTCCTTCCTAATGAGAGGGGGTCAGCTGTGGTTTTGTCTGGAGAATGTGGTGGTCCCTGGGCACTCTCTGCAGGGATGAGGAGAGCTGGGTGGGAAGGGCGTGAGGCCCAGGGCCGTGCCAGGAGGCCTGGCTTCCTTCCTGGCTGTGCCACCGGCCCACTCGGCAGTCTTACAGACAAGCACTCCCCTGTGTGGACCTTGGGGGTCCCCTTGGTGAGGTGAAGGCCTTGGCCCTTCCTGCTTACCAGGCGTCCCTTCAGGAAGGGTATAGTGGGACCTGTTCTTCCTCCCACGGAGGGCACCTGGGTGGCCGTAAGTGTCTTTGGAAAGCCTGGCCTTCCAGGGGGGTGGCCCAGAGCAGCAGGAAGCCCTGTCTCAGGTCCGCTGTTCTCGTGTGGGAAGGGCTGTCTGTATCAGTAGCCCAGAGCCTGCTAAGCTGACCCTGTGACTAAAGAACTTCCATACTCTGGGGACAGGGACCACTGGAGAGGAGGCAGCTAGCAGCAAGAGATGAGGTGTCTCCCGATCTGAGAAAGAATCCAACCAGCTGCAGCCCGTGACCTTGGGCAAGCCACTTCCCCTCCCAGGATGCATTTCTTCATGGGTCACCAGCCAATGGCCTCCACCCTGCCTCCAGCACAGGCTGCTGAGAGCAAGTGCCCTGTGAGGGGCAGAGGGTGGGGCCGGCCTCTGGTGCCCTCCTTGCTCGGGGCCTGCTGAGGTCCTTGCTGTCCTGCCCTAGCTCTGGGGACGACGACAACGGCCTCTGGGGCAGGAGTCCTCACAGAGCCGACACCAGAGGACACCGGACAAGGGAAGTGACAGTGGATGTAAAATAAAAACTAACCACCCAGCTCATCTCTGTGTGCATGTCACAATGAGGAAAGGAAAACCAAAACACAAAAAAACTCCTTAAAAACAGAAAACCTCACCAAAAAAAAAAAAAAAAAAAAAAAAGGGAAAACAAAAACCAAGAGAACCCAGTACACACACCCACACCTGAAACTGGGAGGAACTGGGGGGAAAGTGTGTGCGCGAGGTCAGCAAGGGCTCGCCGGACCCCACCCTGCCTCGGGCACAGTGTTCATCCCAGCCAGGCCTCCGCAGGCCACGCGCGTGGACCTGGTGGCTGTGGGGGCCACACCTGCCCGTCTCGTTCCTCCAAGGCCACGTGCGTGGACCTGGTGGCTGTGGGGGCCACACCTGCCCGTCTCGTTCCTCCAAGGCCACGTGCGTGGACCTGGTGGCCGTGGGGGCCACACCTGCCTGTCTCGTTCCTCCGCAGGCCACGTGCGTGGACCTGGTGGCCGTGGGGGCCACACCTGCCCGTCTGGTTCCTCCGCAGGCCACGCGCATGGACCTGGTGGCTGTGGGAGCCACACCTGCCTGGCTCGGTCCTCCAAGGCCACGCGTGTGGACCTGGTGGCCGTGGGGGCCACACCTGCCCGTCTCGGTTCTCCAAGGCCCCCCGGGGTTGCCCCTGAGGCCTGTCCTCGCCACACCCCACACTGGAAAGAGAGAAGCCAGGAGTCTCACCAGGTCCGTCCTGAGCCACACCTCAATGTCGTCCATGACAGAGGGCTGCGCGACAGGGATCTACAGGGCGCAAGCGGTGGGCCAGGCAGCCGCACAGCCAGGCGAGGGAGACAGAACACCAAACAAAGTAAATCGTCAAAAGCAACCCCCAAATAAAACCAAAACGCACACAAAGAAAAAAACAACAGAGCACAGCAGGCGCGAGCGACATGGGCAGCCACGTGGAATGACAGGCGAGGGAAGCGAGGAGGCCAGTGCTGAGCAGCAGGGCTGACGGGGCGGGGGGGGGGGGGGCAGTACGCATTCTTGAAATGGAGAACTTTTTGACTAGGGTGCCAGCCCCACATCACGGGTCTCGCCCGGCTGCAAAGTGCCTTCTCATCTCAGGAATGCGCTGCTCCTGCAGGCTGGCTCTCAGCCCTTCCCTGACCACACCTGGAGGAGTCCTGTCTACCTGCTGTTGAGCCCAGTCCCAGGGGGTGGGGTGGGCTGGGTGACTCAAGGAGACACCAGTGGGCCCCTGATGCCACTTGGGGAGGCCCCGTGGCCATCTGTCCAGAGCAGGGGTCCAGGCGGCCGGGCAGCATTGCAGCCAGCCCTGGGAGCCCATTTGGGCTCTGCCTGCTCACTGATCATATTGCAAAATGCATCCTGGTGCATCCCTGAGTGGGAGAGAGGCATGGGGGGGGGGGGCTGGCCTACAGAAGGCGGGCACATTTCACCACCAACAGAAACAAAACAAAGGCTTCATAACAAGAGAGACTTAGGGGCTTGAGTCTTCGTGTATCTGCAGGAGACTAGCTGGGTCTGCATCAATGGCTCCCTTGGTCCTGTCCTGCTTCCTAGCTTTAGTGGCTGGCTGTGTTTCCGCAGTCAATGAGTCCAGCTGAGATGGGGAGTGGTGGCCAGCGGGTGACTGGGCCCCCCAGCACACGGAGACACGCCTCATCGCGGGTGCCTGAGCACACCCGCTCTGGAGCACAAGCCAAGGGCCTTGGGGGCGTGTTCTGAAGAACACACCTGGCTGGAAACAGATATTTAAGTTGCTACCCGAGATAACATGGTAAGAGGAAAAGGTAACCTTTAAACCCTCTCGAAGTCACACTAATGAAATGTTGGCTCCCAGCCTACACGCAGGAGCTCACTGGCCTTCACCGAGGTTGTCTGCCTGCCCAACTAGCCTGGAGCTGAGCAGTGTCTCCCAGGGGCTCACAAACCCACTATTCCTAGGGAAATCGCCAGCACTGAGTCTGTCGCTGGCTTCACCCCAGGGTCACAACCCAGGGCAAAGAATAGAGTTAAAATCAGCAGTAAAAGGACTGCCTCTCCATGTGCCCAATTGAAGACATGACATGACCTCCACACGGGAGGACGAGGGTTCCTTACCACCAGCCCTGCCCTGATGCGAGCCATTCCCCGAGGGGGGGCCCTGCCAGGGACGGGGTTTGGGGGGTAGGGGGCAAGGATGTTGGTGCCCCCAGCACGCCGAGCAGGTGCCTCTGACCACCTGCTGTGCTGCACACACTCACTCTGGTGAACGGGAGTAGCTGGGTGTGCGTGGGCCGAACTGCTGGCCCAGCGTGGGCAGTCACACACTCTCCCAAGGGCTCAGGCCAGCCTTGGTCAGACTAGTAAGAGTCTCTGTTCTCACTTTATGTCTTTGAATTACTAAGGACTTCAGGTTTGAACGAAACAATACCAAGGAGTTCCATCGCCCTGAAACGACTCCTAGGGATGAAGGTCGGGGTTCTCACTCCGGAGAGCTACCGCCCAGTGGGCTCACTGACAGCCCGGGGCACCCCTCCCCCACCGACGAAAAGCAGTCAGGATGCCGGCTGCACTCTGCTAACGCTATGCTTGCTGGTGGGACTTCTGCCTTGACATGCTCCCATGACAGGACACGCCAGTTTTTATTATCTCGACACTCAGAAGTCAGAATGCCAGGCCTCTGTGAGGGTGCCACCAGGCCAGGTTCCCAAAGCTAACGCTTGAAAAGCCAGCTGCATCTTCAGAAAGAAAACACCCAACAGCAGCTGTTGGGAGGCTCCCTGGGCTTTTTATCTGCCCAGCTTTAGTCCACCTAGGAAAATGGAAATGCCGTGGACAGAGCTCTTCAGTGTGGTGCAAAATTCTGAAAAAGCCACTAAGAGGTCATGGGCCTTAAACCTTCAGATTTTGCTCATTAATTTTTTTGTGTGTTACTGTTCGAAAATAAGTCCCTCGAGGCCAGGGGTCATGCTCCAGGCTTTCTTCCTCGAGGACTAATCTTGAGAACCAACACGTCCTGAAAACAAACACTGACATTGGAGAGACTCCACACCCCCTGAAAGAAATTCCCCTGAAGCTGGATCATGGGAACTTTTCCTCCTAGGCTTCTCCAAATAAGCAGTGTGCTCGTGCAGAGCCCCCCAGGCGAGGCCCAGGCCCTGTGCGTGAGTCGCTGACCGCTGGGCTGGCTGGGTCCCAGCTCACTGACGCAGGACCTGGTGCTCCGCTTCTCCCCGGGCCCTCGTCTCCACCCAGGAGCTCAGGAGGAGGGACAGGGGCTTGGGCAAGTCTTGGTCTCAGTTTCCTCCTCTGTGAAGCAGGGTGATAGCTCAGTGACATCTAGCTCTTACAGCCCATGGGTCTGAATCCCTGAGCTTCCCAGTTGGGGCGTCTGTTCCCAAACTCAGAACCCAGGCCCGGCTCTTTGGGGAAGACACAGGCAGTCACAGCTGCAGCTGAGCTGCATCCGGCTGCTCTTGCTCCCAACCCACGGCTGTCCGCTCTCCTGAGGGACACGAAGGACCCCGTGGAACCAGAGGAGGCGAGTCACCTATCAGAATAACTAACAGCCACCACGTCAAGACCTTGGGGGTGTGCGCTGGCTTGGCCAGAGGCACAAAGGAAGAGGGTCTCAAAGTGAGAGGACCCCAGATTCGAGAGACCCTGCAAGGAGAGCTGTCTGTGGGCTGGGGCCCAGGACCCGGGACCAGTGTCAGAGGAGGACCCACCCACAAGCGACTCACTGACTTGCACAGCCCTCACGAGCTTGTGAAGCAGATTACTTCCAGGACTGAGCCAGGGAGTCGAGGTTGAAGCCATCAGTGCAGATGCTTACATCAATCTTTTTAACAAACGGAGCATCAGCTGTTAAAAGAGGAAAAACCCAGGGACGTCAGAAACTGGAATGGACTCCCACAGGATGAGAGGCACTCGGCCTCCGGGCGGGAGTCTCTGTGGGGCCGGGGTGCGGGTTGGCAGTAAAGCCCCCACGGAAGGCGGGGTTGACTGGCTTCTGGTTGGGCACCACACCTTAGCCATACAACCCTCCTACCCTCCAAAGCCAGTGCTGTGAGCACCGCACCAGGGTCAAGTCCCTTCTAACGATGTCGGTGCTATCAGACCAGACCTCACATCCACACTGTTCTAGAGACGGGCTGGTGAGACGCAGAGGAAGAGGAAGCTCCCTGCCCAGGCTGACGGAAGGGAAGGAGCAGTCCTGATTAGAGAAGAGGGCACTGGACTCTGCTGCTGCCCTGTGGCCTCGGGCAGGTCCGCAGGCCTTTACAAGGCCCCAGGGCCCTTGTCCATCAAACGAGGGCCAGCCCAGCTCATCCCTAAGAGACTAGGCTCTGTCCTGCCATGGTTCTAGCATCTTCTTGGGTAATTATTCAAGCCCAAGGCTGGTCCAAGGGATCTGAAAGACAGTGGGCTGGAGGAGGGATACAGAAAAGAAGAAAAGAATGTGGAGAGAGAAAGAAAAGCAGCTACTCGGGACGCCCCTTCCCACAGAGACCGGGGCCCAGAACTAGCTGTCCGAGGACGGGCCGGGCCGGGCGGGGCTGGCCCAGCAGAAGCTACGGGATGATGAACCCTTCCACCTCCAGAGTCCAAGGAGAACTTTGGACTGTCAGAGGCCAGCCCTGGATTCTGACCACAGCGGTGGCTGCAGGGAGGACAGCTCCGCTGAGGGAGGAGCCGGGTCCCCTGTCTTAAGGGAAGAGGTGCCGCCGCTGGCTCAGTCACAGCCAGTGCTCTGACTCCGGGCGTGCTGTGTCCTCCAGGTCCCAGTCGAGAGCCCGCACCCCCACCACACCCACCCCAGCCCTGAGCTTGGGCAACAGCAGACTCCTTTCACTAACCTTCTGTTCTGGTAGTGACTTATCTGCATTCACAGGCAGATAGTTTCCTGGCTGTGCCCAGCGTGTGGAGGACACTCCTCTCTAATCACAGCCAGGAGAGGCCCACAGGCTGGGGACAGTGGGAAGGGAGAGCCAGCCAGGCACAAGCCACCTCTGGGCAGGCTGGTTCGGGAAGGGTCTGTGTCTCTTCGACTGGTACTGAGCCTGCTGTTAACTCTGGTGCTGGAAGTCGCAGAGAGCAGGGGTCCGTCCCCCACTGCCCCGCCCACCAGGAAGCCTGCCTGACTGCTGTGTGACCCCCAGCCCTGCCAGGCCCTCTCTGGAGCTGGCTGTGCTGTTTCCAGAGAGGCTGTGAGCGTCCCCTTGCACAGCTCCTGCAGCCACCGCGCGTGAGGACGGGGCCACCAGCCCTTCGGTCTCACATGATAGTACAAAAAGTTTCCAAGTGAAGAATCTGTACCCAGGAGGTTTGGGGAGACTCAGGGTTCTATGCTACAGGAAGTAAGGCAAAGCAATTAATGCACGTTGTTTAAAAGTAAAAACACTGCAGTCAGACGGGTGAGGTACCAGGTTAGCAGTTAGTTGGGCTTGTTTCTGGGAAGTCGGAGACTGGAGCTCTAGGAGGAGACAGGACAGTTGGGGGGTGGCCTCTGTGGGCAGAGGCCAGCACCACCACCAGCTGCCAAGGCCACACTTGGTAATTTTTTTGTGGGCAGGGTCCTTTTTTTATTTTGCAGGATTAATAGGCACAAGGACTCATAGCAGATCCTTCTAACTTGGACAATGGAGTGAACATGGTTCCTAGGAGTCCTGCTCTACAGCCACCCACACATGTGCGCCAGAGTCACAGCCTGTCCCTGACGGGAGAGGGGAGGGGCTCAGGCAGCCGTTTCTCTAAGCACGGCTGTGGGGGCTGGTGCAGACAGAGTGCCCGCTGCTCGGCAGGGCTGTGGGGGCTGGTGCAGACAGAGTGCCCGCTGCTCGGCAGGGCTGTGGGGGCTGGTGCAGACAGAGTGCCCGCTGCTCGGCAGGGCTGTGGGGGCTGGTGCAGACAGAGTGCCCGCTGCTCGGCCAGTGGAGGGAGATGGGCCCCACCCGATGGCAGGTGGTCACCCCTCTGCCCCAGGGTTCTGATGGCCCTGCCTGGCCACCGCCGGGCACGGTCCCCGGGGCTCAGCTATGCTTCTTTCCTGGTATGTGCCTGCCTCCCAGGCCAGCTCAGGGCAGGGGCCTGGGCCTCCACGCTCTCCCCACCCCCCTGCTCCGCATCCTCTCCCACCCCAGCGTGCCACAGGCGCATGGGGCTCTGATCTGTTAGAGGCGCTCACTGTGGGCCAGGACCTCCCTGGGGTGAGCTCTCCCTCCCCCCTGCACCGGGCTCAGGGCCCCTGGTCAGAAGGGCAGGAGACCCTCCCAGGTCTGTGCCCAAAAAGCTCTGCTTCTCGAGAACCAGCTGCATTCACGATATTAAACTTGGCCGGGCTGTCTGCTTTTATTCTGTTCCTCTTGTGTCTGTGTTTCTGTACGAGGTCTCGGGTCCTTCTGGGGGACATAATGGGCACAAATAAGGACGAGACTGTAGCACAGTAGAACCCATCAGCCCAGAACTGTCAAATTCACAGGCTGCAGGGGCTTCAGCAGCTGGTCAGATGCTCTGTGTCTATTCCTTAGAAGCAAAAGCCACACTAACCTGTGCTCACCCTGGAACACGGGGACTGCTGAGCTCCAGGCAGTAGAAGGAAGGAAGGGGCCCTCCTGACCCCTGACCCTCACGGCCCAGGGCCATGGACCTCAGCAGAAAACCAGAGGAGGCGTTCTATGGGGCTGGAAGTCCACAGCTTACGGAGATGTACAGACAGGAGGAGAAAATTTGGCACCCAGTCCAAAGGGGAGAATGGCCTTGTACTGTCTGACTCACAAGGGCTCAGCAGGTGACACAGGGAAGCGCTGGGGTGGACAAGGAGCTCTGCTCAGCTAGTGACCTCTCACCATTCCTTGGGTTATGAGCCAGCTGTCTATGGGCTCCAGGTCAGAGTGCCCACCTTTAACTCTCTTCTGGACGGAGGACAGAAACGTCTCAGAAAGAAAAGTCACAGCAAGACCCATGAAAAGGAAGCAACAGTATAGACAGTATCATGGAGACAGAGAAGCTCCGTTCTGAGGTGACCGTTTGTCGCATAAGGGGATGTGACCCAATGCCCCCCCCCCATGTCCCCTTTACCTACCTGGAAGACAGAAGTTTTGTAACCAAGAATCTCAACAGGCCCACTGTTCCCGCCCCCTTGGGAAATCTCTGTGAGTCAGAGACCACCCAGGGCTGTTTCTCCCCATCAGGACTCCCAGGGTCGGCAAAGGGTCAGTTTATCGAAGAGCCTGCTTTTACAATGTTTCTATTTTTTTCTAACTTATTACTTTTTCTTCCCTTTTTCCTCCTCAGTAACCTGCGTTTTCTTTTTCCACACTCTTAGCTTAAACTCTGAATTTGGGTATGTTACCTTTTTTTAAATGATAGCAGTATTTAAAGTTAAGACAACTGACTCAGTTTCACTTGGGGTGCGGCCATACAGCCCCCCACCCCTTGCTGTGTTCTTACTTTCTCCCGTGACCCAGTTTTCATCTCCAGGCCTGTGTGGCTTAGTACCTGGAGCCACGTCACCTGAAGTGCTGGCCTGATGATGCATGCGAATCAGTGTGTGAGCGCAGATACGGACACAGACACACAGACAGACACACAGAGATACAGACACACAGACACAGACACACAGACACAGAGATACAGACACAGACACACAGACACAGACATACAGACACACACACACACAGAGACATAGACAGACACAGACAGACACAGACAGACACACAGACACAGAGATACAGACAGACACACAGACACATAGACAGACACAGACACACACACACAGAGATACAGAGACACAGACACAGACAGACACACAGACAGAGACACAGATACAGAGACACAGACAGACACACAGAGACAGACACACAGAGACACAGACAGACACACAGACACAGAGATACAGACACAGACAGACACACAGAGACACAGAGATACAGACACAGACACACAGATACAGAGACACACACAGACACACAGATACAGAGACACACAGACAGACACACAGAGATACAGAGACACAGACACACAGACAGACACACAGACATACAGAGACACAGACACAGAGATACAGACACAGATACACAGATAGACGCACAGAGACACAGACACACAGAGATAGAGACACAGACACAAAGAGACACACAGAGATACAGACACAGACAGACACATAGAAACACACAGAGATACAGACACAGACAGACACACAGAGATACAGACACAGACACACAGAGACAGAGACACACAGAGATACAGGCACAGACAGACACACAGGGACAGACACACAGACCCACCTAGAGAGACACAGACCCAGGGACAAAGATATACAAAGACACACACAGACATGGACTCATCCACACACACAGACACACACGCATACACACACACAGATACACATGCACAAACAGACGTGCACACAGTTGCACACAGACGCACAGCTAACACGAGCCCTGTTCCCTGCACGGCCTCATTAAGCAGGACATGAGAGGCAGTCTGTCTGTCATCGTGTGGAAAACATGCTGGAGTCATCAAGACCTTTGAAACCGGAGACTGGCCAGGCCACGTACCCACAGGGTGAAGGGTGGGAGGCTGGCCACATCTCCTTACCTTGGACCCAGGCGTGGCCACTGATAATGGCAAAGGAGCAGTGACCACGCGTTGGCATGGACAGAGCAGGCCCTGGAGACAGACTGGGAAGCAAACCGGTCAGCCTGGTTGAGGGACAGGGCTGCAGGCCAGGGCAGGGGCCCACGAGGAAGGGACAGCCTCACTCAGCAGCGTGCTGGCGAGCCTCAGCCCCGCTCCCAAACACCCCCCTGAATCAGGTGGGGTGCACTCTGAGAAGGGGGGGAACAGAACCGTGACGACTGCGTAGACTCTGGAGTCCCAGTCTCGGGTACAAGTGGCACTGCCCACCCACCCTTCTGTGGAAAGGCAGGGCACTGAGAGCCCAAGGCGGCGGGGCGGCTCTTCTGTGCCCCCTGGTGGCCAGTGCGGGGGAGGCACAGCCCTGCGATCCCGGCTGTGTCAGGAGGAGGAGGAGTCCCTTCCGCCCAGCACAGCCAGCAGCAGCATGCTGCCTGCCAGCGCCCCTCTGGACAGCGGCTGCAGGAGGCCCCCATCTGGCACCAGGGGAGAGACTGCCCCATCCAGTGGGCAGAGGGGCACTGCCCCTTTAGGCCCCGCCCCGCCCTGCCCTGCCCCTGCACACAGCCACAGACACACTTAGGCAAAGGGAGAACAGTCACTGACCCTCGCCTGCGATAAGCTGACTCCCACAGAAACCAGGGTGCGTCCGGGGCCCTGACAGGCGCCGTTTTCCACGGCAGAGTGCCTTCAGCTCTGGTGCTTCCAGACCAGGCGCCGAGGAGCACAGCCGCCTGGCCACCACCCCACTGCTCCTCCCCTGCCTTCTGCCCCGGCTTCCCAAACACCCCGACGTCGGCCGCCTCCTAACGAGGCTGGTGCCGGTCCTCTGGGCCAGCAGCAAGTGACCGGCAGAAGATGGGGTTCCGGCCAGCATCGCCCTCCGTGCAAGGGCCACCACTTCGTCAGAGCCCGGCCTGCCCAGCGCACCGACACTGGCGACAGGGAGCCTGTGCCCGGGAGCTCGGAGACACCAGGCAGGAAGAGGGTCCTGGAGCCAGACCCCACAGGGGGGACCCCTGCTCGCTGTCTGCTTGCCGGGTGCTCCAACGTGGCGCCCTCCCTGGGCTGGCTTCCTCTTGGACATCATGGGAAGGCTGACCGGGCTGTCACTCACAAGCCGTGGGAAGGACTCGGTGAGATAACAGTGTCCGCATCCCAGCCTTTCCAGTGCGTCCTGCCCGCCATGCAAGCCAGCTGGACCACACTGCTCGACTTTCCCTCCACAGGACTCCAGGCAGGAAAAGGGGTTAAGACCTACCACTTCGGAGCTCTGTTTCCGACTGTCTGGGGCAGAAGCGTGTCCTACAGCCTGGGGATCCTCACCAGTTACCCTGGAGACAGAGCAGCACCAGCAAAGTTAGTCGTCCCCTCCCCCCCGCGGTCACACGGTAGGGTGTGGGGGGGACCTGTGACCGTTCCACCCACGGCCCCTCCCTCGCACGCAGCCCTGGCGTGTTGTCCGACGGCCGCTGAGCTGGGGGCCCCGCCTGGGGTCCAGTACTGGCTCAGGACTGCATTTCCTCTGGGGCCTCAGCCGGACTCTCAGGAGCTGTATTAGGGCATCTCTACAGCTCAGTGACGGGATCAGAAGTGCTCTGGGACTGCCCAGTGGGAGGTGAGCTAAAGGCAAAGTACTTCTTACTTTAAAAGTGGCTGCCTCAAGCCTTGGCCAGTTGGCTCAGCAGTAGAGTGTCGGCCCGGTGTTTGGAAATCCCAGGTTCGGTTCCTGGTCAGGGCACACAGGAGAAGCACCCATCTGCTTCTCCACCTTCCCCCTCTCCTTTATCTCTCTCTCTCTCTCTTCTCCTCCCGCAGCCAAGGCTCGAATGGTTCGAGCAAGTTGGCCCCAGGATCTGAGGATGACTCCATGGCCTCACCTCAGGTCCTGAAATAGCTCAGTTGCCCAGCAATGGAGCAGTGGCCCCAGATGGGCACAGCATTGCCCTGAAGGGGGCTTGCTGGGTGGGTCCAGGTCAGGGGGCATGCAGGATTCTGTCTCTCTGCCTCCCTACCTCTCACTTAATTAAAAAAAATAAAAAAGGCAGCCGCCTCAGTGGCATTTGACAAAGGAGGTCTGAGAGGGGGCCTGCGGATTCTGAGGCTGTCTTCCTCTGCCCCCTGGCCTCTTCCACTGTATGCATGGTCAAGGGGGCTTCTGCTGGTCAAGGGTGCATGGGGCCCTGGGTTTCTGGTCAACCTGACGATTCTGCAGCATGGGACTCAGAGCGCTAAATGCAGCAAGACGCTGAGCCCCCAAGGCCCTGGGAAAGGTTGGGAAAAGTGTTCTTCACCTGCCTACGGGCTGAACAGAAAGCCCACAGCCTGTTTCAGTGCCTCCCTGAGGTGCGTGGAATTGTCTATTTTGTAATAAACTCTCCCAATTCCATATGGTTCACCCTGCCCAAAGCTGCTCTCGAGAGCCCGGGAGGAGTGCTCCTGGGCAGGGGCGCCTTGCTGCTAGGGACCAGGTCGACCCCTGCCTGCCCGCACCCCCAGCCCCAGGTCGACCCTGCCTGCCCGCACCCCCAGCCCCAGGTCGACCCTGCCTGCCCACACCCCCAGCCCCAGGTCAACCCCTGCCTGCCCGCACCCCCCAGCCCCAGGTCGACCCTGCCTGCCTGCACCCCCAGCCCCGGGTCGACCCTGCCTGCCCGCACCCCCAGCCCCAGGTCAACCCCTGCCTGCCCGCACCCCCCAGCCCCAGGTCAACCCCTGCCTGCCCGCACCCCCCAGCCCCGGGTCGACCCTGCCTGCCCGCACCCCCAGCCCCAGGTCGACCCTGCCTGCCTGCACCCCCAGCCCCGGGTCGACCCTGCCTGCCCGCACCCCCCAGCCCCAGGTGAACCCCTGCCTGCCCGCACCCCCCAGCCCCAGGTCGACCCTGCCTGCCCGCACGCCCCAGCCCCCAGCCCCTCCTGCAGACGAGGCTTCCGTAGCAGCAGCACAGGAAGCAAAGGGCAGGGCACTCTCTCGTGACTGACGGGAGAAATCCAACTACAGCCGACCCCAAGGCAGGCGGCGGTTGGCGTGCATTCAACATCTGAGTCTCCTGCCAAGTCCTCACAGCCATCTTTCAAAGTTCTTGGCAGCCCCAGACTTGGTAAATAAAAGGCCTCTTTGTGTTGGCCCGGGACCAGGCCTGGACCCACCCTCCCCCAACATCTTCCAAGAGCCACCGGGACGGTCCCCACATACGTCTTGTGCTGCTCGGCCAGGGCGCTCCCTCTCGTCTGGGTGAGCGTGTCGAAGCCGTCACGAGGGTGGCACTGCTGCAGGGAGCTGAGGGTGCCGCTGACGCTCTCGGCCCCCAGGTCTGCGGCGACAGAAGGAACAAGGGGGAGGCGAGAACAAAGTGTGGATCGCTCGTGGACTTAACGGCGGCCCCAACGTCGGGACACTCTCCTCAGCACGCCCAGGCCACCAGTGCAAGAGGAGCCTTGGGCAGGGTCTGGACGGAGTGAGAACAGCCGCTGACCCCCAAGCTGCTCACAGCAAGGAAAGTCACCATGAAGGAACGGCAGTGAGGAGGGGTCCGGGACCAGCGCCCCACAGATGTCCCATCATGCCCTGGGGACAGAGGGCTCCTCATCAGCTCAACTGCAACATCTCAGGACCTGGGCCATCTGGTTCTTTGACAACTATCGTGCAGCTGCCCACCATGTTCAGAACCAGACCCTGACTGGACCAGATGGAGTCTGGTGTGTCCTTGGTCTCAGGAGCACTCAGAGTAGACGGGAGAGAGATGGACAACAGTGGCACTTAGCTTGAGACTGCAGAAGAGACTCAAAACTGACATAGGAATTGGTCTTTAAGGACAAGTGGGACTCTGCCTGGGGGAGGAGGGGAGAAGAGACAGGTCCAAAGGCACAGGGCCCGGAAGCACAGGGTGTGTGCCGTGAGCAAGGCTCCGGAGAGGGATTAGTGCAAGGCGGCTGGGGGAAAGCTGCAGCTGCCAGGAAAAGGAGCCGGTGAAGAAACATCAGACCTTCCCAAAGAAAGGAGGCAGCATAACCCAATTTGAATGCTGGCTATTAAACCCAGTGACCGCAGGCCAGATGGGCTGAGGCAGAGAAACCTGTTTTGGACGAGAAACAGAGGCTACAAGTATAAGATACTCAAGAGCCAGAAATAAGCACAACTCAAGTGAAATGAAATGAAGATAGAAAGACACATGTTAAGAAATAAGAAAGCAGGAGAATAGCCTTCAGTATTACGCCCTGTTATAAGCGGGCACCGTGCCGCATGTCTGGCCGCCTGGAGCCACACACCCTTCACCCTGAGAGAGCTGGGGGAGAGCGGTGTTTCCTCGCTCCGGTGTCAGACAATAGATGTTAGTTCAAGGACAGCAGTACGTCCTCGCCATCTCTCACTGTTGTCAACCCAGGGGCAAGAGTCCCCGTCAATCCCAGACCCGTCTTCCAGCCCGGACCTGCCTCCAGCACCCTTCTCAGACCTGTGTCCCGAGCCCGGACCTGCCACCAGCACCCTTCTCAGGCCTGTGTCCCAAGCCCGGACCTGCCTCCAGCACCCTTCTCAGGCCTGTGTCCCAAGCCCGGACCTGCCTCCAGCACCCTTCTCAGACCCGTCTTCAAGCCCGGACCTGCCTCCAGCACCCTTCTCAGACCTGTGTCCCGAGCCCAGACCTGCCTCCAGCACCCTTCTCAGACCCGTGTCCCGAGCCTGGACCTGCCTCCAGCACCCTTCTCAGACCCGTCTTCCAGCCCGGACCTGCCTCCAGCACCCTTCTCAGACCCGTGTTCCGAGCCCGGACCTGCTTCCAGCACCCTTCTCAGACCCGTGTTCCGAGCCCGGACCTGCCTCCAGCACCCTTCTCAGTCCTGTCTTCCAGCTCGGACCTGCCTCCAGCACCCTTCTCAGACCCGTGTCCCGAGCCTGGACCTGCCTCCAGCACCCTTCTCAGACCCGTCTTCCAGCCCGGAACTGCCTCCAGCACCCTTCTCAGACCCGTGTCCCGAGACCGGACCTGCCTCCAGCTCTCTTCTCAGATCCGTGTCCCGAGCCCGGACCAGCCTCCAGCACCCTTCTCAGACCTGTGTCCCGAGCCCTGACCTGCCTCCAGCACCCTTCTCAGACCCGTGTCCCGAGCCCGGACCTGCCACCAGCACCCTTCTCAGGCCTGTGTCCCAAGCCCGGACCTGCCTCCAGCACCCTTCTCAGACCTGTGTCCCGAGCCCGGACCTGCCTCCAGCACCCTTCTCAGACCTGTGTCCCGAGCCCGGACCTGCCTCCAGCACCCTTCTCAGACCTGTGTCCCGAGCCCGGACCTGCCTCCAGCACCCTTCTCAGACCCGTCTTCCAGCCTGGACCTGCCTCCAGCACCCTTCTCAGACCTGTGTCCCGAGCCCAGACCTGCCTCCAGCACCCTTCTCAGACCCGTGTCCCGAGCCCTGACCTGCCTCCAGCACCCTTCTCAGACCCGTCTTCCAGCCCGGACCTGCCTCCAGCACCCTTCTCAGACCTGTGTCCCGAGCCCGGACCTGCCTCCAGCACCCTTCTCAGACCCGTGTCCCGAGCCCTGACCTGCCTCCAGCACCCTTCTCAGACCCGTCTTTCAGCCCGGACCTGCCTCCAGCACCCTTCTCAGACCCGTCTTCCAGCCCGGACCTGCCTCCAGCACCCTTCTCAGACCTGTGTCCCAAGACCGGACCTGCCTCCAGCTCTCTTCTCAGACCTGTGTCCCAAGCCCGGACCTGCCTCCAGCACCCTTCTCAGACCCGTCTTCCAGCCCGGACCAGCCTCCAGCACCCTTCTCAGACCTGTGTCCCGAGCCCTGACCTGCCTCCAGCACCCTTCTCAGACCCGTGTCCCGAGCCCGGACCTGCCACCAGCACCCTTCTCAGGCCTGTGTCCCAAGCCCGGACCTGCCTCCAGCACCCTTCTCAGACCTGTGTCCCGAGCCCGGACCTGCCTCCAGCACCCTTCTCAGACCTGTGTCCCGAGCCCGGACCTGCCTCCAGCACCCTTCTCAGACCTGTGTCCCGAGCCCGGACCTGCCTCCAGCACCCTTCTCAGACCCGTCTTCCAGCCTGGACCTGCCTCCAGCACCCTTCTCAGACCTGTGTCCCGAGCCCAGACCTGCCTCCAGCACCCTTCTCAGACCCGTGTCCCGAGCCCTGACCTGCCTCCAGCACCCTTCTCAGACCCGTCTTCCAGCCCGGACCTGCCTCCAGCACCCTTCTCAGACCTGTGTCCCGAGCCCGGACCTGCCTCCAGCACCCTTCTCAGACCCGTGTCCCGAGCCCGGACCTGCCTCCAGCACCCTTCTCAGACCCGTCTTTCAGCCCGGACCTGCCTCCAGCACCCTTCTCAGACCCGTCTTCCAGCCCGGACCTGCCTCCAGCACCCTTCTCAGACCTGTGTCCCAAGACCGGACCTGCCTCCAGCTCTCTTCTCAGACCTGTGTCCCAAGCCCGGACCTGCCTCCAGCACCCTTCTCAGACCCGTGTCCCGAGCCCGGACCTGCCTCCAGCACCCTTCTCAGACCCGTGTTCCGAGCCCGGACCTGCCTCCAGCACCCTTCTCAGACCCGTGTCCCGAGCCCGGACCTGCCTCCAGCACCCTTCTCAGGCCTGTGTTCCGAGCAGCCAATGAGCTGGAACCCACTTGCCGCCCTCGGCCTCGCTGATATTGAGAAGGAAATCACTTCAACCACAAGCGACAGTCCAGAGAAAACACGGCAGCCGCCTTGCTTCAAAAGGCAAACAGCTTCCACTTCCTGGACCTCCCCCAGCCCCTGCTCCCCACCCAGGCGTAAGTTTTGAGTTCAGGGAAACAAGCGGTGAGCTGAGTGAAGGTGCACAGTTAGCCAGGACTCGGGAATGCACTTCCGCACGGACTCCCCACACAGTGCTCCTCAGGCCTTCCCACACAGGGCACAGGGGGCCTCAGCCCAGACCCCCCACCGAGAGGTGGCCCACGAAGGAGGTCCTTTCCGCCCCATGGGACACTCACCCAAGCCAGCGAGCTGGGATGAGAGGGAGGATGGGGGTGCCATGTTCCCCACCATCGGGCTCACCACAGCCGGAGAGCCAGGCCCCAGGTCTATCAAGTTGTCTTCGGTCACTTCGCTCAGAACCTGTCAGAGCACGAGGTGGCAGTGAGTGACAGAGCCCTGAGCCGGTCTCCAAGGTCAAAGCCAGCAGGCCCCGTGCAGGGTGGCGCTGCTGCACCAACACAGGCAGTGCAGGGCCCCTCACCCTGAGAGCAGGTGCGCCGTGGGCCCTCTGGCTCCTCCCCCACCCCAGTCCCAGGACAGGCCAGGGGCTGCTTGCCGCCCTCCCTCCCGCGGGGACAGGCAGCTAGCTCCTCCTCAGCAGCCCACCAGCCAGAGCCTGCTGTTCAGTGAGCCACATATTTAAATCCCAGCTCTGAGACAGAGGGGAGAGCACGCCGAGCAGCTCCTGGCTTCCGGAGACGAGAGAACGCTGAAGGGATACTTACTCCATTACTGGCATTTTGAACCAATCGGCCCGACCTGTACCGTTCGAACCTAAGAGGAGGAGACGACACAGAGTAAGGAGAGAGGCAAACAGGCACCACGGTGCTCACTGGTCCTGTGAAGTTTCTGGGGATGGGTTCAGGAAAGGAGGCCAGCCAGGCCCCCTTTGGGCTAAAGGGCAGGGACCCACAATGCACTGCACCACACTTTCCCTGAGAAGGACCAGCCTCCGGGCCTCCCCCACGGGCACCCTTAGGTGAGGGAGCAGGGTGCTGGCTGGCACATCCAGGAGGCCACTGGAAGCACCCACAGTCATCCCCGCATACTCTGGGCCCAGGCGCCCCTCTTGTCCCCGGAGGAGAGGCTGGACCAGCCATTTTACCTGGGGCAAAGCCCTGTTTCACAGGGCAGGCACCTGGAAGGGGAAGCCAGGCATGGGCCTCTGGCCCTGCGGAAGGGTCCCAAGAGAGGCTGCCGGCCAGTCTCTGCGCCCAGCCTGTTGGCTGCAGGCTGGCCGAGGATGGGATGTGGCTCAGGGCAGCTGCAGACACCCTCATCTCTCTTCACCCGTCATGTTCACACCAGGTGGGAAGTGGAGGGGCAATTGTGAGGGGTATATGTGGGCCACGGCTGCATTTACAAGCTCCCAAACGCCACGGCAAACAGGTGGCTAAGAGCCCTGCTCCAGCTGGACCGAGAGCCAGACTCCCTGGGACTCACTGCTCCACACTGGTCCCCCGCGCAGGGAACTCCCCAAGGGACAATCTGGCTAGGACGTGTGTCGACGATGATGGTTTTAAGGACTTGTGTGGTGTTTCCCAGCCACGGTCTACAGGAGGGGTATTACCGCATCTGAACAATTCTAATCCTGAAGCACCTTTGCCACAGCACCTAGCCAGCATGGCACTGCAGGGTGATGGCCTCAGTCCTTGGTTCTGAACTTGTGGTCACTCTGGGACCGGCAGGCTCAGGTGAAAATGCCCACACTAGGTCCTGTCATCCTGCTCTAGAGAGGGCTGGAACGGGTCTAAGAGGTTAAAAGTCAAGCCCATGTAAGACTGGAACCACATGGCCAGACCAAGAGGTCTCGGGCTGGGACGAAGGCATCTCCCATGTCCCCTCGTTCTCTAAGTGCACATCCCTGGTGGCCCCAGCTCTCCCTGCAGAGGTTTCTTCCTCTGCCAGGTGGACACAGGACCACCCTTCTCTACTGCCACAGCTGAAACCGAGATAAGTCACCCTCTAAGATCCCAAATGCAAGTATCTGTCACACTGACCTTCGCTAGCGCCATGAGTCAGGAGGGGCCAGGACCCCAAACCTGCAGGGGACTAGGGGCTTAATTAAAGCTTAGGAGCAGGCTGGCCCGGCTGAGGTCAGTGGTGCTGCCACTGGGTGACCCAGGAGCTCTGGGAAAGGTGGTTCAGGACAGCCTGAGGTGCACCCGCCCGAGTGATGGGATGGGAACTGTCCATCCTGCTATCTCTAATGAGAACTGCATCTGCATGGGGGGGGGACTCTGGGGGGAGGCTTTGGAAAGGGAGAAGAATTTGTAAATTTGTTACCTCAAGCCCACAAATGATTCGGCTGCAGAAAGAACTGAAAGGAGTATGTGTGTGAGTGCAAGTGAGTGTGTGTGTGTTGTGTGTGTGAGCGTGAGTGACTGTGTGTGTGTGAATGTGAGTGTGTGTGTGTTTGTGAGTTGTGTGTGAGGGTGAGTGTGTATGAGTGACTGTGTGTGAGTTGTGTGTGTGAGGGTGAGTGTGTGAGTGTGAGTACAAGTGAGTGTGTGTGTGTGTTGTGTGTGTGAGCGTGAGTGACTGTGTGTGTGAATGTGAGTGTGTGTGTGTTTGTGAGTTGTGTGTGAGGGTGAGTGTGTGTATGAGTGACTGTGTGTGAGTTGTGTGTGTGAGGGTGAGTGTGTGAGTGTATGTGAGTGTGTGTTAGTTGTGTGTGTGAGGGAGAGTGAGTGTATGTGAGTGTGTGTGTGTGTGTGAACGTGTGTGTGTGTGTGTGTGTGTGAATGTGTCCCCTGTGCAGCAGGTACCCTGCCCACTGTTGCAAATAGGGACAATCTTTTTTTAAAGATGGAAAAGACAAAATCTTTCTTCCTTAGTAGAGTCCCTCCCCACTTTGATCCTCTTCTAATTTAAAGGGTCTTCAAAGGAGCAGGTGCAGGAGCCCCAGGTGCACCCCATCCTCATCCCCTGGGGCTGGGGGGCGTGAGGAAGGCAGAGCAGCCTGAGGCTTACAAAGGGCAGAGCCTAATGCTGCCGTCCCGTCTTCCCAGGAGGATGGGAAGCATTGTTCCTGTCATCTGGGAGCAAAGTAGCACCTCTGATGACTATTTTCCAGATCTAGCGTCTCTTTTCTCCCCCCGTATTTAGGAAAGAAAGCCCTCTCCCGGGGGAACAGGAAGGCGCGTGCCCCACCTCTCGTATCGGAGGAAGACGTTGTTGAGGTCGTCGTTGACGCGCAGCAGCTCCTCGGTGACCTCCTCGTTGGACACGCGGGAGATGAGCTCCACGATGCGCTGCTGCATGGCGCGGCACGTCCTGTTCAGCTCCTGCGGACACACACACTGCGGCAGCCTGCCGGCTGGGCTTTCTGTCCTGCCCCACGGCCTCTGGGAAACCGTGTACTGTTGTGGAAAAGTCACGAAAGGGCTGCGTCCTTGTCCGTCAAGCCAGATGTGCACAGAATGCAGAGCAGAAGGCCCCCCGCTCACCGCAGAGGAGGCCAGCTCTTTCCCAGTAGACAGGCAGGTGCCCAGATGTGTACACACACTGCTCTGCATGCGTAAGCCACGTCTGTACAAACTACTTGTAAAGCCCAAGAGATGACTCTTCACAGCTGCTTTCTCTTCGATAGGGTACTCCACGTACCTCTGCCCCTCACTTCACACAGACTGGCTCATCCCTTTGTGTGTGTTCTATTGTCTCGCACCAGTCTTCTATACATATTTTGGGGCGTCAGGTTGTGGTCTCTGTTCCTGGCCAACCAGCTTAACGCAGCTATGGGCAGTTGTACACATACATGCTTAGACATTCAAGCCAGCACCTCCAGAGGACATGCTGAGAACTGGAATTTCTGAGTGGAAGTGCATGGCCATTTAGAAAACTGACTGGTAAGAGTGAAAGAACCTTCCAACGAATGAGGCCAGTTTACTCACACTCCCAGCAACAGCATGAGGGGACCTAGGACACCGTTAGGGAGTCACTGCTAAAGGGGGAGGAGTGTCCTAGGCTTGATCCTCCAGGTAGGAGCAAGGTTGGGACCTCAACAGACCAGCCATCGCTGAGTAAGTAGATCATGGCCAGCCAGACCCAGGCCTGGACACGACCTCTGCTGCCACTCCTCCACGGCTGCTCAGCCTGGGGGGCTCCTTCCCCGAGAGTGGGGGCAGCAGAGAAGAGCAGCCTGGTTCGTGTGGGTCAGCCCAGAATCACCCAGTAGAGCTGTATTTTTCAAGACAGAAGGTACCCAGACCCAGATTTAGGCAGCTGGGTACAAAAGGGTCTGGTTCGCCCTAACGACGAAAGCTTCACTTGGAGACTCTCTGGCTTGCTGGGCCCTTGGGCTCTGTCTGTCTGGTACGGGAACAGTGCCCTTGGTCTTGGCTTCACCCTGCAGCCAGCCCTCCGCCCAGCCAGAATGGTGCTGTCGGTCTGTCTTGGTCCACAGGCACAGCAAGTCCAGTGTCTGGACCTTTTGGGTTTTTCTAGGAACAGATTCCCCCTCTTGGTTTTCCTAAGACTACCATTCTACCTTCAGAGAAGGGGGGTTGGGGCACTCCACCCTAGAGTAGCCAGGGCGGCTCTGTTTTTATCTATTTTAAATATTTCAATTCTCTGTAGGATTTGACTTGTGGAGGTAAGAATTCCAACATTTGCCTGACCGAGCGGTGGCGCAGTGGATAGAGTGTCAGACTGGGACGCAGAGGACTCAGGTTCGAGGCCCCGAGCTCGCCAGCTTGAGCGCGGGCTCATCTGGTTTGAGCAAGGCTCACCAGCTTGAGCCCAAGATCACTGGCTTGAGCAAGGGGTCACTTGGTCTGCTGTAGCCCCCCCTGATCAAGGCACATATGAGAAAGCAATCAATGAACAACTAAGGAACCGCAAGGAAGAATTGATGTTTCTCGTCTCTCTCCCTTCCTGCCTGTCTGTTCCTCTCTGTCTCTGCAAAAAAAAAAAAAAAAAAATCCAACATTTTACAGTGTTCGGAAAAAGGGAGGTGATTTCTGAGACCTCTGCTAGCTCTGACACTGGAGGAGGACTGAGACCCAAGGACACAGGGTGCAGTGATCTCATGGACTGTAAGCACCAGAAACACAGGCCTCAGCCTCGCAGTAGCTGCCCAGCTCCCTACTGCCTTCCGCTGGGGTGACGGACGGCTGGAAGAGCCCCTGCCCCACAGGCAGGGAGCCCCCTGAGCTCGGATCCCAGAGGAGCACCCGGAGGGTCTGGCCTGGGCCTTCTGAGTCAGCCATCTTCGGAGAGGTCTCTGCGGAGAAAGTTTTACCAACTCTGTGCTTTAACCTTTTAAGTTACTGTCTTAAAATAAAATTAAATAGTAAGGAAAAAGACAAAGAGATCAAAGGCAAAAAGAGGACCGGAATGTGAAGATTTCTGCTACCACAAACACCAGCTAGCCACCTGCATGGCCTCCGTGGGGTTATCCTCAGCTGGACCATGGCAGGTGCAGCTGGGGGACCTCCTCTGCCTCCCTGCACCTCCAAACCCCTCAGACAGAGCGACTCTCCTCGGTCCTAAGGCGCTGAGAGCCCACGGCTTCCTCAGTGCCCTTTCCCACAGGCAACCGCTGGAACAGGCGTTTCTCCAACGCTGAAGATTTCAGATTTGGACCTTTGTCTGGTTCTCTCAACAGAGAGCGAGAACAACTGGTTACTGTGCTCTGTGCAGAAGCCCTTTGTCTATCAGAACATCTTTTAAATATCTTCTCTTTTCTGTCTAATTATTCCCAACGCCTTTATCTTCTCTTCAAAGGACACTCACACCCCCACCTCTCAATACAGCCTTACTCATTGTTACGGGCGTCCTCTGAACTTTCTCCAAGCTCTAAGGAGCATGGAGTAAGGTCTTGAAGATCTGTGTCCGAGAGCTGAAAAGGACAGGGTGGGAGAAGAGATTCTAAGTTGAAGAGAAAGGGGTAATAATGAAGCTGAAGTTGTCGAACCAACCAGGTGTCCCCAGAGAAGACGGTCCTGCCGTCCTGCGGTCCTGGCCTCGCTGGAAGGAGATGTGAGAAGGAAGCAGCAGGAGGGACAGACCCACCTCCTGCTGCTGGAAGAAGAGCATGGAGGAAGGTTCCTGTCATCACTGTGGGTGGCCAGGTAGACTACCCATTTTTAGCATCACCGAATTAATAAAAAGTTCTTCATTGAAGACAAAACTAAAGAAGTTAATGTGAAAGAGACAGAAGGTACCAAATGATAGCATCAGGATCATTTGAGTCCAAAAAATTGGCCTCATAGACTGCAGCCAAGGCACGGACTTCAGCAGACATAGATGCAGAACCTCAAAGCTCAGGCCACGCGCCCTGCACAGGATGGGAGGACGTGGCTTAACAGCCCCACGAGGAAGCCCTCAGTTTTATGATGTTTGTCTCCTGCTGAGAACTGCCTGGTCATCAGCAAGGTGGGCTGCCAACAGCCACATCTGCACCACGCAGAGACTAGGCCACAGGTGGTCTTCAGATAGTTTAGGATTTACCGTGTGAAAGAGGAACTGTTGCCCACTGTTGTTACAGACAGACCAAGGCAGCAGTCACGAGGAGACTGACTCCGGCTGGGTGTGCTGTACTAACCACAGAAGCTCTGACTTGTGGCTGCCTGGCTGGTGCCACTCTGTGCTAGCACTGTAAATAGACGATTTCCAAACCTTCCCTGGTGGCAGTGAGTACTCCAAGCTTCTAGGGACAGGGGACTTGCCAAGCGTCACCCAGCTCATCAGTGGCTGGACTCAGACATGACCCCAGCGACCCCTCAGCCCTTGCTCGTCCTGTCCTGCTGTGCTGCTTCCCAAAGTCTAACCAGCATGCCCACCTGGAAACGGAAATGCTTCCATGGGCTGCTCTGAACAGCCCGTTGCTCAGGGTGTTCAGAAAAACAAGGCAGGCAAACTGCTCTTGAGGGACCCTGAGCAGGCGCACAGGTGGAGTTGGACCAGGCGCCTGGAAGGCTCTCCCAGCACGCAGAGCACGGCGGCATGCCCCATCCCGAGAGGAGCTCCTGCCCCTGCTCCTGCCCCTGCTCCTGCCGCTGCCCCTGCTCCTGCCCCTGCCCCTGCTCCTGCCGCTGCCCCTGCCCCTGCTCCTGCCCCTGCCCCTGCTCCTGCCCCTGCCCCTGCCGCTGCTCCTGCTCCTGCCCCTGCCCCTGCCGCTGCTCCTGCCGCTGCCCCTGACCCTGCTCCTGCCCCTGCCCCTGCCGCTGCTCCTGCTCCTGCCCCTGCCCCTGCCCCTGCCGCTGCCCCTGCCCCTGCCGCTGCCCCTGCCGCTGCCCCTGCCCCTGCTCCTGCCCCTGCCGCTGCCCCTGCCGCTGCCCCTGCTCCTGCCGCTGCCCCTGCCCCTGCCGCTGCCCCTGCTCCTGCTCCTGCCCCTGCAGCTGCCCCTGCCCCTGCCCCTGCTCCTGCTCCTGCCCTTGCCCCTGCCGGGTGTTCTGCCTTACCTAGCCCCCCACCCCCGAGTCCAGCTACGCTGACAGCACAGTGGAGGGAGCGGCCCAGCCTCCCTCAGCCACCAGCTGCACCCCCCCCCCCCAGAGTCCTCAGACAAACAGCTCTCCCCAGAAGCTTCCATGCTGCTCTGCAGGCTGCACCTGAGAGAGCTCTGTGAGGCGCAGGAAGCAGTCGGGACACGGCCGCCCATAATTACGGTCTGTCACGCCAGTACATCCATTTCCTCTCTGCCCGTTTCCTCCACCTCCCTCCTGCCCAGCAATCTACATGGAGACGGAGCAGCTTTTGTTGGCGTGAGCCTCTGGGTTGGTGACAAAAGTGTTTATTTCCATGGTGCTGGCCAGCACTGTGAGCTCCAGACAGCCTCTCCTCTGAGCAGTCTGGCTGCCCTCCAACTCGACGGAGGGGTCCTTGGGTCACATTCTGATCGTGTCACTTTCCGAGCAGACTGTGCCATTTTCCCATGTGGAAGGCTCACTGTCTGGTCTGGCCCTGACCCTTGGGAGACCCTGCCCGGCCAGCTTCTGATTGATGGGGAAGAAAGAAGAGGCGAGATGTCAGGAGTGACTGAAGAGTGTGCCGGCATCCGGCATCCGGGGGAGCCTGTCTGTTCACACAGAGCCTCCCGACTCCTGAATCTTCTGTGCTGAAACGACAGCCTCCCACTGGTACTCAGAGCTGTTCTTTCTCTGTTTGATTTATAAGATAACAGGGAGGGCTGGTAGGCTCAGAGTTGGAACAAAACAGAGGGAAGGAAAACGTCATGGGAAGCAACCTATTTTTGAAAACTGTGAGCTGACGCCAGGAGATTAGGTTCTGTTTGTCTTGGCTGATGGGCCTGTTTTAAAACACACACACACACACACACACACACACACACACACACACACACGTACACACAGGCACACACACACACGTACACACATGCACGCACAGAGTATTCTTGCTGTCTGGGTCTGCTCTGGCTGTCGGGAAGCATGTTGGCTTTGTTCAGCCTTCCCCCCGCTGCCAGGAGCTCGGCTCTGTCCACTGCAAACCCCTTGTCAGCAGGAATTCTGATGCTGACACAGCACAGAGCTGCCTCAAGAAGCCCTTGTTTCTGTACTGTTTCTGGAGAAATCTGTGATTCCGGTGCCTCGGGTAATGCCTGGAAGGACCTCCCCTGCCGTCCCCACCCCCCGACCGGGAGTGGAGGTCAGTGACACATTGATGGGACGCTGGGTCCCATGGAGTGTGGCCTGGGGACCTGGACCTGCTCGCCGGAGGAAGCCTGGTCTGCTGCAGGCCCCCCAGTGAGGTCTGGGGACCAGGGCGGGCACTCAGGCCTCCTAGCCTAGGCTGCTGCAGGCCCCCCAGTGAGGTCTGGGGACCAGGGCGGGCACTCAGGCCTCCTAGCCTGGTCTGCTGCAGGCCCCCCAGTGAGGTCTGGGGACCAGGGCGGGCGCTCAGGTCTCCTAGCCTGGGCTGCTGCAGGCCCCCCAGTGAGGTCTGGGGACCAGGGCGGGCGCTCAGGCCTCCTAGCCTGGGCTGGCAGAGGGCCCCCCAGTGAGGTCTGGGGACCAGGGCGGGCGCTCAGGCCTCCTAGCCTGGTCTGCCGCAGGCCCCCCAGTGAGGTCTGGGGACCAGGGCGGGCGCTCAGGCCTCTTAGCCTGGTCTGCTGCAGGCCCCCCAGTGAGGTCTGGGGACCAGGGCGGGCGCTCAGGCCTCCTAGCCTGGTCTGCTGCAGGCCCCCCAGTGAGGTCTGGGGACCAGGGCGGGCGCTCAGGCCTCCTAGCCTGGTCTGCTGCAGGCCCCCCAGTGAGGTCTGGGGACCAGGGCGGGCGCTCAGGCCTCCTAGCCTGGTCTGCTGCAGGCCCCCCAGTGAGGTCTGGGGACCAGGGCGGGCGCTCAGGTCTCCTAGCCTGGGCTGCTGCAGGCCCCCCAGTGAGGTCTGGGGACCAGGGCGGGCACTCAGGTCTCCTATCCTGGTCTGCTGCAGGCCCCCCAGTGAGGTCTGGGGACCAGGGCGGGCGCTCAGGTCTCCTAGCCTGGGCTGCTGCAGGCCCCCCAGTGAGGTCTGGGAACCAGGGCGGGCGCTCAGGCCTCCTAGCCTGGGCTGCTGCAGGCCCCCCAGTGAGGTCTGGGGACCAGGGCGGGCGCTCAGGCCTCCTAGCCTGGGCTGGCAGAGGGCCCCACGCTTGCTTCCAGAGCAGCGTGCTGTCTCGGCGGGTTCCATGCAGAGGAGCTGCCGCCTGTCTGTCCCTGCACTGAGCCGTGAGTTCCTCCGGAGCACGGATCTCGGCCCTGCTGCCCTGCGCCTCTAGGGCTCTGCTCGGTGTTAGGCCCAAAACAGACATCTGCCCTCCCTCAGCCCCAGGAGCAGATGGCTTTGGAGAATGAGGGGCGCGTGACAAGAACAGCACAGGACCAGGACAGCACTCCGGCTGCACGCATTCCCGAGGGACAGGCCATTGGAGCCGAGCTTTCTGAGGCTGCGGGGATGTCAGGCTGGAGGTGCGGCACTCGGGGCCCAGACTGACCACTCTGGGCACTGACAGACAGAAGTAGCAAGAGCAGGCCCGCCACGAGGCACTCACACCAGCTCACCAGGCCAGCACAGGACCGCACGCGGGAGTGTGCAGCACCCGCTGTCCACCCTTCAGGAGGCCGCTGCCTCTCAGGGCAGGGCCACTGTCACCTTCCACAGAGAGCGGAGCTGTCTGAGATGGCGTGGCGCAGACCTGTCGCTAGTTCTGGGCCGGCTGGCCTGGGGCACGGGTCTGAGGCAGGCTCTCCGGCTCTGAGGGCATCCCTGCAGGCAAGCCTGCTCCTGGACCCCTCCCAGCCCTGCTCCCAGGTCTGCAAGGAGTCCAGAGGAGGAGGCCAGGTGGCAGGAAGGCCTCGGAGATCACAAAGGGAGTGCCGTCGGCCTGGGAATCCTTGGCTGGAAAGGGCAGGATCAGCTTCCTCTCGGCCTGGGGAAGGTGCAGGGGTCCCCAAACTTTTTACACTGGGGGCCAGTTCACTGTCCCTCAGACCATTGGAGGGCTGCCACATACAGTGCTCCTCACTGACCACCAATGAAAGAGGTGCCCCTTCTGGAAGTGTGGCGGGGGGCCGGATAAATGGCCTCAGGGGGCCGCATGCGGCCCGTGGGCCGTAGTTTGGGGATGCCTGGTCTAGGAGGAGGCGTGACGAGAAGGCTCTGTGTACAGAACAGGCTGAAGTCCCATTGCAAACGTTTACAACATCTGAGGATGTTGAGGGAGCAAAGCAACCCACAAAATCATACACATGATATCATCTCATCTCAACTACATTTGAAATAAACACAGAAAAAAGTCTGCAAGAAAATATTTCAAAGCATTGACAGTGGTTATTTGTGGATGCTGGCTTAAAAAAAAATTATTTGAACTCCCTTTTTCTTTAGATGGGCATGTATTCTGCGATTGGCATTTTATCATTAGGAAAAGAAATGTTATTAAGGAAAATACTAAAGAGAGAGCCTAGCACTGGCCTCTGACCGTTTCCAGGAAGCGTGAAGCTGAGTCTGGACCTGCATGGATGCAGGCCACCTCCTCTTACTGCTGTGTCCCCTCCCCGGGCCCAGAGCTCCCACAAGATGGGGTCCCCCTCACCTGCAGCAACTCCAGGTCGGATGAATCCTCCTGCCCAGGGACCATTTCCGTTAACATCTCAGACATGACCTTCGTGTTTCCTCGGACAATGTCCAGCTCGCTCCGCAGCCTGGTGACCTGCGGGGCCAGGAGGAGAAGAACAGGGAGGAGAGCTCAGTCACTTGTACCTGGCTGGTGACAGTCCCATTCCTGGTGACACCTGCTCCCCCTCTGAGTGAGTGCAGCTGAAGGAGCCTGTTGCCTCCGTCTGGTCTGCATGGAAGGTGGATGGCGGCTCTGAGAGTGCTGGACGGGGCGTGAGAGTGCTGGACGGGGTGCGAGAGTGCTGGGCGGGGCCACCGCAGAGGCCACCAGTTACCAGGAGTCTGTCTCTGGGGACTGCCCAGGACACCGGGGCAGCGCTGTGCAGGGGAGGCGTGCGGGGCCCAGAGAGAACGGTGCGCAATCTTGGCCTCCCAGCACGGGCCTCGAGCAGGGAGTTCTCCCTCAGGCCCCGGTCTCTGCTCTTTCAGGTGAAAGGTGGAGCACGTGGTCCCCAAGACCCGTCAGCACTGGGATCCAGAACCTTCTAGTTATAGACTCGGGCTCCGAGCAGTTTATAATCTAAATGCTATGGTTCTAACCGGCTGGCCAGTGTTAACCCCATTTTTCTGGTATGGCCAGAGTGAGGGAGATGGACTGAGAGAAGACTACAGAGGAGACCCCTCCCCACCTCGCTCCCTACCAAGGGACAACACGACCCCCTGAAAGCCCACCCGGCAGAGCACCCCAAAGTCTGGGCCCGGGCCATCTCTCCCACAGCGGGAGCACCACGGACAGACCCTAAGCTTTCTGGGCCTCAGTTTGCTCCCCGTGAGGAGATAAGAGTGCCCCCAGTAAACACGGCTGCTGTCACATGTGAGGATGCCCACAGTGTCGGTGTACACCCCCCAACACGGCTCGTGTCCAGAGCTGGACTTCGCCATCACTCTGGACTGCATCTGACCCACGTTCACGTGAAGCCTCCCCACAGTCGCCCCTGCAGGCCCCTCCTGGTCCTGTGCCCAGGTCCTGGGGGCACGGCCTCTGCTGGGCTGAGGTCCGTACCCTCGGCCCAGGGACAGGAGGCCTCAGTAAATGTTTACTAATGGAGAGATGGGATGAAGGGTCAACTGGGGTGACAGGCGAGGTCACAAGGCCCCTCTCTGCCTCTGGCTCTGCCTGATGGATGGGGGCCTGCGTCCTGGCTGGGATTCTGGCCAGGGAGGCCCAGGACTGCAACAGCTAGAAACCACAGGGGCTCTGAAGTCCTCGGCCTGTAGCTAGGCTGGCTTCCTGCCTGCCTCTGCTTTCATTTCCCCCAGGGGCAACTCTCAGGCTGCTCATCCATTCTAAAGCCTCCTCCGGTCTGTTCTGGCTGCTGGGAGGGCTGCTCCCAGGCTCCCGCACTGACCACAAGTCAGCGGAGGGTCTCAGCACATCCAGCTCCAAACACGCTCCCTTCCCTCTGAGCAGAGCCCGGGGCCAGAGGCCTTCCTTCCCCGCTGCCCGCCAGGCAGGTGCTGAGAACGGGCTGAGTTCAGCGAAGCCAGGCCCACGGACCCTGGAAACTCCGCGCTTCAGCTGTGCGTTTCACGGTCTCTCCTCCTTGGCTGCGCACAGCACCCGGGTTTGCACATCCTTCAAGTACCCCCAGGCCAGGACCGCCCGCCGGGTGAGAGGGAGGCCCCGTTTGGACAGCAGACGGAGGCTAAACAACCTCGAGTCTCCCCTGAGCAGCAGAGCGGAGGCAGCCCAGCCCGGCTAACCCATAGCTCACTCTCCCTCCTTGCACCACGCCACCTGCTCAGAGCAGCCAGGCGCGAGATGTGCGGGCCCTGGCTCCACACTCTGTAAACCAGAGGCTGGCCTGACCTTCTGCCTAAACAAAGTTCCACAATAATGACATTGTCACAGGTATTAAATACAGATTTTAAATATATAAACATTGTGTCAATTTTTTAAAAGTCTGACCATTCTCAAATTTCAACTAATGGGAACTGTGGAGACCCCACATCTCATCTGAAAAGTCCAGCCTGGGGTTAACGGTCACTGGCCTCTCAGGAGGTCACTCGGGGGAGGCAGGCAGCGTTTGGGATAAGGCAGGAGGAATGCTTCCGAAGGCCTCCCTGTCCAGCCTCGGCCTCCACAGACAGGCACCCTGCTGCCAGGGTCGTGCGCTCTGGCGGCTGACCCGTCCCGCAGGATGACTCTAATCCCCTCTGCGTGGCACGCAGGCTGTTCACAACGCAACTCCGCTCCTCTGCTTTTGGCCTCGCCTTCTGCCACCACTTCCTCCCCACCCAGGGCTGCACCCTCCCCGCCCTCCAGACCACCCACCTGCTCTTCCCTAGTGCACCACACTCTTCTCCCTCCGACCACCCACCTGCTCTTCCCTAGTGCACCACACTCTTCTCCCTCCGACCACCCACCTGCTCTTCCCTAGTGCACCACACTCTTCTCCCTCTGACCACCCACCTGCTCTTCCCTAGTGCACCACACTCTTCTGCCTCTGACCACCCACCTGCTCTTCCCTAGTGCACCACACTCTTCTGCCTCTGACCACCCACCTGCTCTTCCCTAGTGCACCACACTCTTCTCCCTCTGACCACCCACCTGCTCTTCCCTAGTGCACCACACTCTTCTGCCTCTGACCACCCACCTGCTCTTCCCTAGTGCACCACACTCTTCTGCCTCTGGACACACCCGGCCGGCTGGACAGGCCTGCTCCAGCTGCAGGACCTCCCACAGAACCAGCTCCCTCGCGGCCACCCAGCCACTGCTCTCCCTGGGCTCAGGGCACTGGGGACTGCCCCCCGCAGTGGGACCACACCGTCCTGACTGTCCTCCCCCCCACCTGTAGGTCCTCAGGGGAGGGGCTGGACCCTCTGGAAGTGTAGGTGAGGACAGCTGGCGGCCTGCCTTTGGGGTCGTGGTACCTGTTCGGAGTTGGCGGTGATGGGGCCAGCCACACTGAGAGCCGGGGCCTGCGGAGTGGAGTAGGGCGCAGGGGGAGGCGCGGAGACGGAGACGGAGCCGGCGCTCGTCCTCTGCTGCACCTGGGACCTGGGCACGCTGGCGGCTGGATCCACTTCGGGGACACTCTGGCATGGCAACAGCAAAGCCCTCTGTTCACGGGAGCTGTCCGTGCAGCCGGCCTGGCACCTACGCACCCCGGGCAGCACTCCCGCCACAGCTGCCGCCGAGACGTGGGGGCCCCGCTCGCCAGCTGGCCGGTGATGCGCGAGGATGCCCTCTGCTCCCAGTCTCTCCGCCAGGAAGGGGGCTGCCACGGACTCCTCCCCCAGGACTCCTCCCCCAGGACTCCTCCCCCACGGCTCCTCCCTCACGGCCCCTCCCTCACGGGCTCCTCCCCCACGGACTCCTCCCCCACGGCCCCTCCCTCACGGGCTCCTCCCTCACGGCCCTTCCCTCACGGGCTCCTCCCTCACGGCCCCTCCCTCACGGCTCCTCCCTCACGGGCTCCTCCCTCACAGCCCCTCCCTCACGGGCTCCTCCCCCACGGGCTCCTCCCTCACGGCTCCTCCCTCACGGGCTCCTCCCCCACGGGCTCCTCCCTCACGGACCCCACCGCCCAGCAGGAGAGCGCTCTGGAAGAGCTTCGGTCCTGCTTCCCCGACCAGGGTCTCCTCCGGACCCCAGGGCAGAGGGGCCACTGTTAAGTTCTGCTACTCACGAATCCTTATTTGGTGCCATAAAATTACATTCTGGCTTTCAAAAGCGGACTGATATAAATAATAATTACGCAGTTTACTGAATGTTCTTTGTAATTACAGGAACAATAACATAGTTCTGTCATGATTAGAAGAATGGAAGAGGTTATATTTACTACACAAAGCACCGTGAGTGGCTCGCAGGGATCACAATGAAAACGCTGCTTTGGAAAGGATGACCCTGGTGCCTTCCTCTCCGGCATCTCCGAAAACCTCTTGCGCACTAACTGTTCGCATGACAGACCTGCACAGGCGTGCTGTCCGCTCGCCCCATTTCAGAGACGGCAGAGAGGGGCCCGCGAGGCAGTGTTGTGAGGGAGGTGCCTCCACCAGACCCTGAGCTCCCTGGCTCTCTCCCGGCCAGCCGGGGCAGACTCTCAGCCAGGGGGTGCGTTCCAGCTTCCCTGGGAAGGGGTGCACAGCACACCTGCGTGCTCTCCATTCTGAAGCACAGAGCGTTCCCACGCTGCAGAAGCGTCAGCGGGAGGCTTCCAAGTGCTGCTCCCATGTGCTCCGAATCACAGGGGCGTCTGGGCTGATGCTGGAGGCTCACAGCTCAAAATAAATTTTAGATCCATTTGATAATGGACCCATTTAGATCCAATGATTAACTTGTACAGCTGAAAACCCAGAAGCTGCTCTTTGCCCCATGCTCAGGGGCGCATCCAGCGGCCCCGCCTTCCCAAGCTCAGGGACTCTGCTGCTCTCAGAGGGAGAGGCTGGCATCCCCACCCCAGATTCCTGGGGCCTCTGAAAAGCAGGTGCTAATGACCCTCAGAGAATGGCTTCCCCAAGCAGCCATTTCCATGAACACGTCTGAAATGATCCCTCTATTATATTCTCCCACAGTCAGCCTGGAAATTGGGGGGAGACAGCGCAGTCACTTAATCACCAGTCAACCAGCTGTCTCGCTCCTGCATTCCCCTTGTTATTAAAAAGAAATGCCCTGGAGCTCTAAGAAAGCGTGATGACAAGCTGAATAATTCAAACGGCGCAGCAGAAGGGTGGTGGCACTGGCTTGCGTGTTCTGCGACAGGCCTTTCTAGAAAAGGCCAGCTGGAAGCTCACCCGCTGTGGAGTGTGTATGGGGGACAGTGCGTCCAGATCTGCCGCAGGGAACTCGACCCCCTTCCTCTTCAGCTCCTCGTAGATGTGCACGACGCCCGTGAGGTCAGGGCTGCTGCGGAAGGCGTCGGCCCAGGCCTGGGAGGAGGAAAGAGGCCTGTCAGAGAGCGGTTCTCACCAGGGCGGGGCCCAGCAGCCCAGCTGCTCTGAGGCCAGTGTCCCCCAACCTCGACAGCACACTGCCCTGGCCTAGCCTGCTCAGTGCCTCTCCTCTGCCCACTCTGCCACAGCACAGATGGCACATCCTGGTTTTCCAACGGTGCTGCTGAGCATGAACAAAACACAAGAGTTAATTGAGCATATGTAGTATTTCCTTGGAGAAGAGACGGAGAAATAACACCCAAGCTCTGAGGCATATCCTGAAATGCTGGCATGCCCCTCATGGCAAGGAAATCCATTTCTGGTGCTGTTTAGTTGAGAGGCGTGGCGAGGACCGTCCACCGCCCGGGCCGGGGCGCCCCAGGTCTGCAGCCCCATCTCCGCTCTGCACTGCCCTCTGCAGAGCCCTGACCAGCGGAGAAGGGTGACGAGGACTGTCCACCGCCCGGGCCGGGGCGCCCCAGGTCTGCAGCCCCGTGTCCTCTGCACTGCACTCGGCAGAGCCCTGACCAGCGGAGAAGGGTGACGAGGACCGTCCACCGCCCGGGCCAGGGCACCCCGGGTCTGCAGCCCCATCTCCGCTCTGCACTGCCCTCTGCAGAGCCCTGACCAGCGGAGAAGGGTGACGAGGACTGTCCACCGCCCGGGCCGGGGCGCCCCAGGTCTGCAGCCCCGTGTCCTCTGCACTGCACTCGGCAGAGCCCTGACCAGCGGAGAAGGGTGACGAGGACCGTCCACCGCCCGGGCCGGGGCGCCCCGGGTCTGCAGCCCCATCTCTGCACTGCACTCTGCAGAGCCCTGACCAGCAGAGAGGGCGTGGCGAGGACCGTCCACCGCCCGGGCCGGGGCGCCCCGGGTCTGCAGCCCCGTCTCCGCTCTGCACTGCACTCAGCAGAGCCCTGACCAGTGGAGAAGGGGTGACGAGGACCGTCCACCGCCCGGGCCAGGGCGCCCGGGTCTGAAGCCCCGTGTCCTCTCTGCACTGCACTCAGCAGAGCCCTGACCAGTGGAGAAGGGGTGACGAGGACCGTCCACCGCCCGGGCCGGGGCGCCCCGGGTCTGCAGCCCCATCTCCGCTCTGCACTGCCCTCTGCAGAGCCCTGACCAGCGGAGAAGGGGTGACGAGGACCGTCCACCGCCCGGGCCGGGGCGCCCCGGGTCTGCAGCCCCATCTCCGCTCTGCACTGCCCTCTGCAGAGCCCTGACCAGCGGAGAAGGGTGACGAGGACTGTCCACCGCCCGGGCCGGGGCGCCCCAGGTCTGCAGCCCCGTGTCCTCTGCACTGCACTCGGCAGAGCCCTGACCAGCGGAGAAGGGTGACGAGGACCGTCCACCGCCCGGGCCAGGGCACCCCGGGTCTGCAGCCCCATCTCCGCTCTGCACTGCACTCAGCAGAGCCCTGACCAGTGGAGAAGGGGCTGTGAGGTGGAACAAACAGGAGCTCCATTCTGCCCCTTCTCACTCCCCTTTTCACTAGGCCTGTGCAGCTCACAGTGACCACAGTCTAACCCAGGAGGAGCAGACGTGGTTGAGAGACTTAGCGGCTGGACACACCGTGCCGGTGTTCCTGGAACCGGCCGATCACAGACCGACCCACCCAGACTCCGAGGGACAGACCACGCTCTGCCAGCTCCCGGGCAGTGCCCACGTCAGCAGGAGCTGTCCCACCCTCTGCGCTCCCCAGACTCCCTCTTCATAGGGCTGATGCCTTTCTGGGCCTCGGCCCACCTGCGCCCGGATGAGCTCATCAACTTCACCGTTCTGCCCCCTGGGCCTCGTGCAATTCCTCTTGGTGAACCTAATGGGAACCTCGGTCAAACTGAGCAGAAAGGACAGGAGCAGCTGGTGTGTGACTGGGGAGGAGGCGAACCTGGGGTTCCCTGTGGATGAGAGAGCGTGGGGGCGGAGGCGGCCTGCCCAGCCTGTCCCGACGGGCGAGATGACACAGGCGTGGGGCGGGAAAGCCCGTGCTGCCCACAGGTCCACTCACACGCCCACAGTGAGAACCTACAGGACAGCATGGCCACTGGACTCCCTTACATGGAAACACAGCACAGGAGGGAAGAACAAGCCTCTAAACATGGCTACTTATCACGGACATGGCTACTTATCACGGATTGATAAAACTCTTAGAAATCTGTTCTTTGGAAGTTACAGAATACACTTAGAAAAGAGGAGTATACCCAGAAGGCTGCCCGCACAGGGTCCAGCTCTTCCAAGCCGGCCCCCACCGCCCATACCCACAGCAGAAGGCAGAGCCTCGGGCCGGGGTTCTGTTGCGAATTCTGCTGTTGTCTCCACATTTAACTGCCTTGCCTGGCCCCAGCCACGTGTCCCAACCAATCCCAAAGCAACCACAGAAATTCTACCTCTAACAAGGAGACCCTCTTCAAGTTAAAAGGTCAGCTTCCAAAAAGTCTTGTTAATGACAACGGACGCACCTCACTTTGTACAAACCCACGGGGCTCCCGCTTCTGTGATACGCTTATTTCCATTTGCACACTCAGGGGTCTGAACCCAGCGTCAGCACAGCCGCTCCTGGGTCGGCCCATGCACCCTTCTGAGTTCTGAGTCGGGACACAGGTGCCTGCTGAGGCCTGTCTGAAATAGCAGCCGGCTGCAGCAAGGATGCAGGCAGCCCCCGGGAGCGCCCCAGCCTCATCCTGCACCATCTGCTGTGGCCTCAGCCACCGGATTCCAGCTCCAGCCTGGTCTCAGAACTCCAGCTTCAAAAGCGCTAGCATTTCAGTTTATGCCCAAACTTGAGCATCTTAGTCTAGTTTCACAGCCTACTGTGGAAGGCTGAGAGAAAACAGGATGACAGTTCTTCCTGGTGCTGCTCTGGGCCTCTATTTCTATGGGAGGACAAATAACTCAGGGGGCCCTTTTAATTTATCTCACTCTCTGTCCCAGCTAAAGGAGAGAAGAAGAATGAAGATCAAAGAACCATCGCTCTTCCCTCCAGCCAGCGGTAATTCCGGGGGCACTCGCCTAAAGAGAGGATCGACAGGCCTCTGTTCCGTGGGACTGGGAAGCAGGGGTGGGGGAGACACAGCCCTCACTGGACCCGTCAGCTTCTCTTCCCCCCAGGAGTCTAGCCTTGGACCTCAGGACTGCTGGGCTGCTGTCTGGGAGGGTGAAGCTGTCCTCTACAGAAGTGGGCCCTGGGAGGCGGCCATGTGCCAGCCCCAGCCCGCATGCTCGGAAGGTGCAGCTGCTGTGCTGGGAGGTGCAGACACACAGGGGCATAGCTGGAGGCTTCTCTGGTCCCTTCTGCCCAGGCCCCGTCGTACCCCAGGGCTCCAGGCAGCCCTGTCTTCCCATGACGAGCCTTCCTCTTTGCCTGGGCAAGCTGAAGGAGGCACCTGTGTCTTGTGACCAAGCAGCCTTGGCTGATCCACACCCTCCCCAACCCTGCACGGGGCCCCTGTGCAGCTCAGGTGGGGTGGCTGCTGGGAGAACATGTGGTCGTGAACACGGTCCCTACCGACAGACTCTGACGCCAGCCCGGGACGGGCAGTGCGGGCACCTCTGTAGTGGTCGTGAACACGGTCCCTACCGACAGACTCGGACGCCAGCCCGGGACGGGCAGTGCGGGCACCTCTGTAGTGTTTGTGAACACGTTCCCCTCTGTAGTGGTCGTGAACACGGTCCCTACCGACAGACTCTGAGGCCAGCCCGGGGCGGGCAGTGCGGGCACCTCTGTAGTGGTCGTGAACACGGTCCCTACCGACAGACTCTGAGGCCAGCCCGGGGCGGGCAGTGCGGGCACCTCTGTAGTGTTTGTGAACACGGTCCCCTCTGTAGTGTTTGTGAACACGTTCCCCTCTGAAGTGTTCGTGAACACGGTCCCTACCCACAGACTCTGAGGCCAGCCCGGGGCGGGCAGTGCGGGCACCTCTGTAGGAACGGTCACATGCAGACACAGATGTGGGAGAGACCCAGAGACGCTGTGTGCTTCCAGCCCAGACACCTGGGCTGCTGTCTTCTTCCCGACTAGCTCACACCTCGGAAGGCATGTGGCCTCGCACTCACACAGAGAAGGAGCAGTGAGTGTTTGTTGAGTTAGCCTGAATTCCACCCTCGTGGCTACTAAGCATCTTGACTGCTCTACTTCAGAGAGCAGAGGAAGCCGGCCACGCAGGCTGTCAGCAGACTGAGGTGACAGTGGTGAAGCAGCAGCCCCTCCAGACAGACAGTGACCCAGAGAATGGGGCAGCTCTTCCAGGGGAGGGGCGGAAAACCTCAGGGACCTGGTGTGCCCTAGGTCCCCAACCTGACGCTGGCGCCCCAGAGAGGTGGTGCTGGCAGGGTGCCCTCAGAAAGCAAAGTGCCACGGCGGTGCTGGTGCCCTCTGAGGGTGCCCGTCTCCGGCACTGGCTGGTTGATGGCCGAGTGGCCACCTTGCTGCTCTTCAGACAAGTTCAAAGGCTGGGAGGGAGCACGCTGGCACGCTGCTCACAGGGCCGCTCTGCTCTCCAGATGTTTCCTCTTCTGCCACCAGGGACACCGGCTCCCTCCCCAAAGGGCAAACACCACAGCGGGTAGGTCCCCTGCGCACTCACACTTGAGTAGGGTAAATGCTTTCAGGGCCCTGCTTCCTGAGGTCAGGGTTGGGACTGACTCAGTGCCACCTCCCGACCAGTGGGCTCTGAAGAGCACCAAGACTGTCCTGGTGACGGGGTGACAGGGAGGATCTGTCACAGCTCTGGCACCCGCAGTCAGCGGCACCTCTCTTCAGCCTGGCTGTGTTTTATGACGGTCTAGAGCTCTCCCAGGGGGAGCTGTCAGGCTCTCTGGGGGCTTTATTTCCATTCAGCAGGTAAATAAAATCACCTTCTTTCTCAAAGAAGTTAAAAAAAGGTTGACAGGATGCGATACATCTGCGTACTCCTCAGAGGGGCTGTGACGAGGCAGATAGGGCACACTGGTGGGGTGTGAGCCAGCTAAACCCTCACGCTGGGAGAAGAAAACGCAGACTGCAGGTGCAACTATTGAAGCGGACGGGGCGTTCCCCACCAGCCAGCGATTTCACTCCTGGCTGTTAGGATGAACCACATAAAATTGCTAATGTTCAACCATTGACCAACAACGAGGGTAGCTTCACCTATTCAACTCTATACCCAATAAAATGAATACATATGCTCACCAAAGACACGTGCTAGATGCTTATAGCTGCATTTTTTCTTATTTTTAAAAAACATTTATTTATTGATTTTAGCAAGAGAGGAAGGAGGAAAGAGAGAGAGAGACAGGAACATCTATCTATTTTTTCCTGTATGTGCCCTGACTGGGATCAAACCAGCAGCCTCTGCGCTTCAGGACGATGTTCTAACCCCCCGTGCTACGGGCTACCTGGCCGGGGTGCAGCATCTTTCATCACAGCCCGTGGAAACACTGCGCGCCCCCGAAGGCAGGGAGACAGGGAACCGCGCACGCCCTCCGCGCCCCCGGAGGCGGGGAGACGAGGAACCGCGCACGCCCACCCAGCAGACAGCACCAGGGCGTGAGCAGCGGGAGCAGAAGCCGGCCATCGTGCTCAGTGACAAGGTCTCCCTCGGTGAGGGTGACGAGGCGAGGCCCGCAAACACAGCACGCCACAGAGACGCGGCAGAGCACCGGCGCAGACGCAGAGGAAGGCCAGTGGGAAGAACCCCCTGCGCAGCGAGAAGCGGGCGGTCCTCCCGGGCGCAGGGCTCTCGGAGTGTGCCTCACTCTGCTTCCCACACACGGCCGGTGACATGGATGTGTCCCGTTTGTACAGACTTATCGAGTTGTATGTGCTTGGTTAATATGTGATTTGCTATATATATAATTCAGTAAAAAGTAAAAGAAAAGCCTGACCTTGTTTATTCGTTGTCCACCCCATTCCAGAAGCCACGCGTGCTGCCCACTGACGGCTGCCCGCTCTCTGCACTGGTCAGCCGTGACAAGTTCCTCAGGAAGCGCCACCACCTGGGCAGGCCCACCCGGAAGCACTGTTACCTAGAGCCCTCGGTGTTCCCAGGTGGACCAGGGAGACTGTCAAGCGCGTCCTGGCCTGGCCTGACTGGAGCCTGGCCTCATGCCTCCTGGGTCCCTGGAGGCCGGTGCACATGCTGCTGCCGGGCCAGCAGGGGGCATCCTCGGAACGCAGGTGTGGGCCCCGGAGCTACCCTGCACTGACCTAACTGACCCGGGGCTGGGGGGGAGGCAGGAACGCAGACCATAAACAGGTTACACTACCCACAAGGTCAGACCACAGGAGGAGCAAGGCTGGGAGGCGGTGGTGACCGATGGGGAAAGCTCTGGAGGTCAGGGCAGGGTGTGCTGGGCTGGCATCCAAGGGTGAGCCGGGGGCCACAGACAGTGCAGCCTTTGCCCTCGGCAGGAGTCCCCACAGTCAGCAGAAGAAGTGTGGATCGTGACCCTTGCCGTGCTGTGCTTGCAAGGGAGCAGCTGACAGCCCGCTGGGACCGGCCACAGGAAGTGTTCCGTCTGGGCCTGGCCCCAGAGAGACCTCGCCTGGCTTCCCTGGGGGCTGGGACGCCCCATCTTCGGTGAGAAAAAGCCAGTGTTCATTTCCCTGACATCAAATACTGGGGGCACTGGGGCCCACTGGCTGACAGGCAGTGTGCTGGGACATCCCAGAGCGAGGGGGTTGTTGGGGGCATAGGTGGGAGTGGGGAGGGAGGGGCTGAGATGATGTGTGTGTGTGTGTGTGTGCGTGTGCCTGTGTGCGTGCACATGCGTGAGTGCACATGCGTGCGTGTGACAGAGAGGGGGGGAGGGAGAGAGAGAGAGAGAGGGAGAGAGGGGGAGAGAGGGAGCTGTCTGGTGGCCAGGTGAAGGCACAGGGACAACGTGAGGCAGCGGGTGAGGGCTCTGCTGTCACCCACACTCCTTCCTTTCTTAAGAGTTTCAGCAAATGCCACTCACTCACTCATTAAGAAAACAACCTCTTACTGAACACCGACAACACAGGCACCTGCTCTGGACCCTGGATACCGGGTCCCTGGGCTCTCGGGGAGCTCAGAGTGCGAGCGGACAGTCAGCACCTGCAGAGGTCCTGAGGAGCACACAAGAGGGGGACAGGGCAGAGCGCGTGTGACGTGTGCTGCACACCAGGGGGCGGGAGGTCTCGGGACCGACTGAATGATGGAGAAGAGTCAACGCTCCCAGGTGCTGGCGGGGACTCCTAGGCACAGGGTGCGGGTAAAAGGGTGAGCCAGCGGGCTCCCCGGCTCAGGCCACTCTCTGCTCTCCAGCCTCACGCCACCGCCCCTCCTAAGCCCACCCCCATCCCCCTGCAGCCAGCCCTCACAGCCTCACCCCCACCCCCTGGGGGGTCCTCCCCTCTCCTCTTGGCTCCTGCAGGCTCTCTCTTTCCTGTGCCACAGCACCAACCACCCCGCACTGGATGTGCCTGTCACCCGTCACCAGAGTGCTCTGTCTAAAATCCCGATCTGCCCTGGGCAGGTGGTTCAGGGGGTAGAGCGTCGCCCCACTGTGCCAAGGTCATGGGTCTGACCCCTGGTCAGGGCACATACAGGAAGCAGCCAGTGAGTGCACTAAATGGAACTAAGTGGAACGAGTTGATGGTTTTCTCTCTTTTCTCTCTCTTTCCCTCTTCCCTCCCCTTTCCCCATCCTCTCTCTCTCTCAAATCATTGGAAAAATAAAAAATGAAATGAAAACCAGATCGGACTGTACGCCCAGATCGGCAACATGCAGTGGCTACCCACCTCCTAGAGGCTGAAGCACAGACCCCTCAGCACACGGGGCGCCCGCTCTGAGCCCTGGCTCCCACCTCCTAGAGGCTGGAGCACAGACCCCTCAGCACACGGGGCGCCCGCTCTGAGCCCTGGCTGACCACGCCTCTGGCCGCGCCTGCCAGCCCCAGAGGTTCTTGACCATGTCCCACTCCCCGCGCGACGTGAGGTCTCAGAGCGCCCTCCTCGAGAGGAACGGCCACCTCCCCTGCTCTGGAGAGCAGCCCCTCAGGACCGCAGCTTCCTCCTCTCTCTCTGGATCACCTGCTCTACGGAAAACCAGCTGCCATGTCATAAGGACACTCAAGTCCACATGGCAGGAAACTCAGGCCTCCTACCAACTGTCAGCAAGGAATGGAGGACTCCTGACAACAGCCATGTAGGTCAGCTACGTGGAAGTGGCTCCTCCAGCTCCAGCTGAGCCTTCAATGAGGCGATCGGGTCAACATGTTAACTGCAGTCTTCTGAGAGCTCCTGGGCCTGCGTCACCCAGCTGAGCTCCTCCTGACTCCTGACCCACAGAAACGCTGAGATAATAAGCAGTTTCTTGTTTAAGCTGCTACATTCTGGGACAATTTGCTACAGAGCAATTAATAGCAAATACATCCCTATGCGTCAGCCGCACTCCCTGGTGCATCTGGGCCTTTGCACATGCCACTCTCTCCACCTGTGATGCGTCTGACCTTCCCACCAGGCTCCCCACCGTCCCCCAAGGCCCAACAGAAACGTCATCTCAGCCCCGGCCAGGTACCAGGTTGGTTAGAGCATCGTCCTGATATACCAAGGCTGTGGTTTGGATCCCCAGTCAGGGCACATACAAGACTCAAGCAAAAAATGTATAAATAGGTGGAACTTTATCTAAACCCCCCACAAAAAAAATAGGTGGAACAATAAATCAATGTTTCTCTCTCTCTCTCTCTCCTTCCTCTGTCTCTAAAATCAATCAATCAATAAAAGAAATATCGCTCCTTAACAACACCCGCCCCCTACTCCCCAGCCTGCCCCAGAGCTGGCCCCCGCCAGCCCTGCATATGGCTCTAAGACGACCTTTCCTATTCCACATTGTTCCTGATGCCTCAGAGTCCTGTCAAGCTCCCGCCACCTGCCCCTGTGGGCAGCAGAGGGCTGGGCACCCAGAAAACTTGAGTAAAACCTCTGTCAACTGGTTGGAGAGCCACCACGTAGGGTTCATTCCAGTGGGATAAGTATAAAAAGAAGTATTTCACAACAAGTATCTAAACCCAGATGCCTCCATTCTTTCTTCCAGATGGGGGGCAAGATGAGGACTCACAGATAAGAGGCCCCATCTGACTCTGTCCCAACAAACTGGACGAGAGGAGCTGACCTACCTGGATCAGAGCAAGCACCTTGTCCTGTACAATGGTAGGAGGGTTGTTCTTGGGAGAGATGATCTTGACCAGGACACTGTCGATGAAGTCTCGGTTGGCCACGAGAACGTGGAAGCGGTGGCCACAGTTCTTCACACATGTCTCCAGCACCTGACGTGGGAGGGAAGGAGCGAGGTGACCACCACAGGCGCCAGAGGAGCTGCTGGGAACGGAGGCGCGCAGCTGAGCGGCCCGCGCCCTCTCTCCTTCTTCTTGACCGCCTCTCCGACCACCGCCGTTAGAACCAGCCTGACCACCCGTTAGAACCAGCCTAACCCCCCCTGTTAGAACCAGCCTGACCCCCCCTGTTAGACCCAGCCTGACCACCCGTTAGACCCAGCCTGACCACCCGTTAGAACCAGCCTGACCCCCCCTGTTAGAACCAGCCTGACCACCCCTGTTAGAACCAGCCTGACCACCCGTTAGAACCAGCCTGACCACCCCTGTTAGAACCAGCCTGACCACCCCTGTTAGACCCAGCCTGACCCCCCCTGTTAGAACCAACCTGACCCCCCCTGTTAGACCCAGCCTGACCCCCCCTGTTAGAACCAGCCTGACCCCCCCTGTTAGACCCAGCCTGACCCCCCCCTGTTAGACCCAGCCTGACCCCCCCTGTTAGACCCAGCCTGACCCCCCCTGTTAGAACCAGCCTGACCACCCCTGTTAGACCCAGCCTGACCACCCCTGTTAGAACCAGCCTGACCCCCCCTGTTAGAACCAGCCTGACCCCCCCTGTTAGAACCAGCCTGACCACCCCTGTTAGAACCAGCCTGACCCCCCCTGTTAGACCCAGCCTGACCCCCCCTGTTAGACCCAGCCTGACCACCCCTGTTAGAACCAGCCTGACCCCCCCTGTTAGAACCAGCCTGACCACCCCTGTTAGAACCAGCCTGACCACCCCTGTTAGAACCAGCCTGACCACCCGTTAGACCCAGCCTGACCCCCCCTGTTAGAACCAGCCTGACCCCCCCTGTTAGAACCAGCCTGACCACCCCTGTTAGAACCAGCCTGACCCCCCCTGTTAGAACCAGCCTGACCCCCCCTGTTAGAACCAGCCTGACCCCCCCTGGTAGAACCAGCCTGACCACCCGTTAGAACCAGCCTGACCCCCCCTGTTAGAACCAGCCTGACCACCCGTTAGAACCAGCCTGACCCCCCCTGTTAGAACCAGCCTGACCCCCCCTGTTAGAACCAGCCTGACCACCCGTTAGAACCAGCCTGACCACCCCGTTAGACCCAGCCTGACCCCCCCTGTTAGAACCAGCCTGACCCCCCGTTAGAACCAGCCTGACCCCCCCTGTTAGAACCAGCCTGACCCCCCCTGTTAGAACCAGCCTGACCCCCCCTGGTAGAACCAGCCTGACCACCTGTTAGAACCAGCCTGACCCCCCCTGTTAGAACCAGCCTGACCACCCGTTAGAACCAGCCTGACCCCCCCTGTTAGAACCAGCCTGACCCCCCCTGTTAGAACCAGCCTGACCACCCGTTAGAACCAGCCTGACCCCCCCTGTTAGACCCAGCCTGACCCCCCCTGTTAGACCCAGCCTGACCCCCCCTGGTAGAACCAGCCTGACCCCCCCTGTTAGACCCAGCCTGACCCCCCGTTAGACCCAGCCTGACCCCCCCTGGTAGACCCAGCCTGACCCCCCCTGGTAGAACCAGCCTGACCACCCGTTAGAACCAGCCTGACCACCCCGTTAGACCCAGCCTGACCCCCCCTGGTAGACCCAGCCTGACCCCCCCTGGTAGAACCAGCCTGACCACCCGTTAGAACCAGCCTGACCACCCCGTTAGAACCAGCCTGACCCCCCCTGTTAGAACCAGCCTGACCCCCCCTGTTAGAACCAGCCTGACCACCCGTTAGAACCAGCCTGACCACCCCGTTAGACCCAGCCTGACCCCCCCTGTTAGAACCAGCCTGACCACCCCTGTTAGAACCAGCCTGACCCCCCCTGGTAGAACCAGCCTGACCACCCGTTAGACCCAGCCTGACCACCCCCGATAGACCCAGCCTGACCACCCCTGTTAGACCCAGCCTGACCCCCCCTGTTAGAACCAGCCTGACCCCCCCTGTTAGAACCAGCCTGACCCCCCCTGGTAGACCCAGCCTGACCACCCGTTAGACCCAGCCTGACCCCCCCTGGTAGACCCAGCCTGCACGGCACAGCACCCTCACGCTCCTACCCGGTCCTCCCTCCGGGACCAGGCCAGCCCCTTGCTGGCTGTACCTGCACAATAATCAGGCAATTAGTTGTTAATTTAGGCATCAGTTTTGCATGAGAAGGATGCTGATGTTTCAACGGGATCAAAATGACTGAGCAGGCTCTGAAAATTAGCATTTTAACTCCTCTCTCTGGGTTTCTGGATGTGCGGCATTAGCCAACAGGACACATGCTCTGTTACAAGAGAAGACTGCGTGACAAGAGAAGCCCGAATTATCCAGTGAGTTATTGGCCCTTGTATGTGAGGAAGCACGCGTGCGCACGCGCGCGCACACACACACACACACACACTCACACAACCATGTTTCTGCAACTAAAATGGAAAATGACAAAGGAATCTGCACCCTTAATACATGGTTTGTGGGCCTCAGCTGCCAGTAAGCTTTAAGGTCTAGGTACACCCATGTCCTGGCCAGGTGGCTCAGTTGGTTAGAGCGTCGTCCTGAAGCACAGAGGTTGCAGTTCGATCCCCGGTCAGGATACATACAGAAGCAAAGCAATATCTCTCTCTCAAAAAAAAAATCAATAAAATAAACTTTAAAAAAATTCTTTATGGTCTATGTTATACTTCAAACCCTACCCGCTGCTGTCTTTCTGGAAAAATGAGTTGCATAGGCCTCAGCCATTCCGACCAGCACAGGCATGTGTGGGTTCTGGCCAGACGGCCAGCGTGGGGCATGTGTGGGTTCTGGCCAGACGGCTAGCGTGGGGCATGTGTGGGTTCTGGCCAGACAGCCAGCGTGGGGCATGTGTGGGTTCTGGCCAGACGGCCAGCGTGGGGCATGTGTGGGTTCTGGCCAGACGGCCAGCGTGGGGCATGTGTGGGTTCTGGCCAGACGGCCAGCGTGGGGCATGTGTGGGTTCTGGCCAGACGGCCAGCGTGGGGCATGTGTGGGTTCTGGCCAGACGGCCAGCGTGGGGCATGTGTGGGTTCTGGCCAGACGGCTAGCGTGGGGCATGTGTGGGTTCTGGCCAGACGACCAGCACGGGGCATGTGTGGGTTCTGGCCAGACGGCCAGCGTGGGGCATGTGTGGGTTCTGGCCAGACGGCCAGCGTGGGGCATGTGTGGGTTCTGGCCAGACGGCCAGCGTGGGGCATGTGTGGGTTCTGGCCAGACGGCCAGCGTGGGGCATGTGTGGGTTCTGGCCAGACGGCCAGTATGGCTTGAGTCTCAGCTCCAGTGCGTTCTCCTGAACGGCCCAGGACAAGTCTGTGTGAGCCTCAGCCTCCTCGCCTGCAGAGTGGGCACAGAGCTGCCCGTTGCAGGACTAGCGTGAGAACGAGGCCGAGTGCGCCTGAATCACCTAGCACAGTGCCCTGCACAGAGGAGGGCTGTGCTTGAGAGCTGGGGCAACATGGTCACCAGTCAGAAAGCGGCGGTCCACACTCAAGTAAAGGAACAGCTTCTCAGTCCCCACGGGACCAGGGAGAAGCCCCCTGGAACTCAGGGGTATCAACCACAGGGTCTCTCCTGGCTGGACCTCAGCTTTCTGAACCTCTTAGCTCTCAGCAGATCAACCCATTCCGTCACCTGACTGCCCCACGTCAGCATCTCGCACTGCCACAGCTGACCAGTGCGGGATGCCTTCTTGGAAGGACAACACCAGCAACAGGGGTCATTCTGACTGCCTTCGCTGCCCAAACCAACCTGACTATGGGTCACCTTATGCAGCCACTCCACAGAACTGGGTCCACGCAATGACAAAGCATGGCTGTAAAGGAAGGTCCACAACCTTAACACTAGCTGAACACAGACTGCATGGCAGGTGCTGTGGGGGTGGTTTCACAGGACAGATCGTTTCATTCAACTCTGGCAACTCATCCGCTTTCTAAGTGGACATGACTGCCCTGTTTCCTGTGAGGAGGCTGGGCAAGGTGGAGAGCTGGCCTCAGTAAAAAATGGACCACTGGTCTAGGCAGAAGTCACTGGTCAGAGCCAGACACAGGACGGACTCCAGCCAGCCTTCCTGGGGCCCTCATCTCCTCACCCGAGAGAGGACAGGCAGTCTGTGCTGATTTCGGGCTCCCGCACGTGGCCCTTGAAGCAGGCCTGCTAGGTAAGTATTGTCCCATCACAGCGATGAGGAAACTGAGGCTGGGAGATGCCAGTAAGCTCTCGAGGAGGCTGGAGCCGGAGCCTGTCCCGAGCCCAGCAGCTCCAACCAGCTGTAAGCGCCCCTTCTCCACTACTGCCCACCCCGGGACACTCCAGGATCCGCCCGGACGCTGAGGAGGGCTCCAAAGCAAAGCATCCTTTCATGCTGAGCTTTCCCTCAGTCAGGACGGGTGGGGGGCTGTCTCTTTTTTAGCCTCTGCCCATGCTGGACTCCAGGGGACAGCGAGGTGGCAAGAGGAACCACAGGTGGTCTTCCTGCCCTCCAGGGACTCTAAGATCTCCTCCCCGCTGTACCTACCCAGGCAGTGGGCTGCGGCAGGAAGCACGCTTTCCTGCACGAGGACCAGGAGGCTGGGAAGAGCACGTGTGGTGGGAAAGTACTTGGGAAAAGAGGGGCAGGCCACGGAGGCGCTCAGGGCAGCAGTGGCCCAGGACACACTGCACCTTCCGGAGCACACGCTTACGTCTTCGGGACAGGAGGCCTTAAGGTCAGACACTCTGGGGCTCGGACACACAAGCCTGGCAAGGCCCCGGACAGAGAAGGCATGTGCTCCAGAGCAGCCCCACGCTGACGGAGCAGGAGCTGCAGGAGGTCTTCCCCGGCTGCAGGGACCTCTCAGCTCAAGGAGGCCCAGTGACACACCTCAGGCCACTCTGCCAAAAAGACCCTTGGAAAAACCTGTCCCTGTGGGTTGTAGGGCACGAGAGGCAGAGCAGCAATTTTCCAGAATGCAGCCAAAGCCCACAGAGTAAGCAGGTGCCCGGAGCAACGAGAGACAGCCGCTCCCAGTCCACGCACTAGGGCCCAGGCAGGGAGCCCCTCAGGCCTCTGAGTACCTTCCATTTGGGGGAAAGATGAGCAATCTCGGTGTGTGCAGATGTGAAGTATGGGAAGGCCCACAAGGAGCAGGAGACCTGACAGCGACTAGCAGGGTAAGTGGAGACAGGAGGCTATAAAAGCAGACAAGGGACCATGCAATGTGCACAAGGCCAGGGCCCCTGGTGTAGGGACAGGGGAGCTGCACATTTCATCGTCTGCCAAAGGCACCACCGGATTTGCAGCAAAGATCTGCCCACTAGAATCAAAATATAAAAAATACTTAGGGCCTGACTGGTGATGACACAGTGACCTGGAATGCTGAGGTCCCAGGTTCAAAACCCCAAAGTTGCCGGCTTGAGCGCAGGCTCACCAGCTTGAGCAGAGTCGCTGGCTTGAGCGTGGGATCATAGACATGACCGCATGGTCACTAGCTTGAGCCCAAAGGTCGCTGGCTTGAAGCCCTAGGTTGCTGACTTGGGCAAGGGGTCACTGACTTAGCTGGAGCCCCCCACCCCAGTCAAGGCACATATGAGGAAGCAATCAATGAACAACTAAAGTACTGCAACAACAAGTTGATGCTTCTCATCTCCCTCCCTTCCTGTCTGTCTGTCCCTGCCTGTCCCTCTCTCTCTCAATCCCGCAAAAAAAAAAAAAAAAAGAAGGCCCTGGCCGGTTGGCTCAGTGGTGAAGCGTCGGCCTGGCATGCGGAAGTCCTGGGTTCGATTCCCGGCCAGGGCACACAGGAGAAGCGCCCATCTGCTTCTCCACCCCTCCCCCTCTCCTTCCTCTCTGTCTCTCTCTTACCCTCTCGCAGCCAAGGCTCCACTGGAGCAAAAGATGGCCCGGGCGCTGGAGATGGCTCCTTGGCCTCTGCCCCAGGCGCTAGAGTGGCTCTGGTCATGACAGAGCGACACCCCGGATGGGCAGAGCATCGCCCCCTGGTGGGCGTGCCGGGTGGATCCCGGTCAGGCGCATGCAGGAGTCTGTCTGACTGCCTCCCCATTTCCAGCTTCAGAAAAATACAAAAAAAAAAAAAGAAAAAGAAAAGAAAAGAGCTTCCCTGACAAGGAAAAGCTAAAGGATTTCATCCCCACCAAACCAGTATTACATGAAATATTAAAGGGTCTTTTTTCAAAAAGAAGGAAAAAAAAATAAAAAATATGAATTATAAAATGGCAATAAATACATATCTATCAACAATTACTGTACTTTAAATGCTCCAATCAAAAGACATAGTACCCTGGCCAGATAGCACGGTTGGTTAGAACTTCATCCCAGAGCACGGAGGTTGCTGGTTCGATCCCCAGTCAGGACACATACAGGAACAGATCTATGTTCCTCCCTTTCTCTCTCCCTTCCCCTTTCCACTCTCTCTAAAATCAATAAATAAAAAACAAATAAAGAGACATATGGTCGCTGAATGGGTAACCAAGCAATGCCATCATTATATACATCGTCTACAAGAGACTCGGTTCAGATTGAAAGACACACACAGACTGAAAAAGTAAAGGGCTGGAAAGAAATATTTCATGAAAATGGAAACAAAAAAAGCCTGGCATACTTACTTAAGTAGTCTTACCAAACGTGATCTATTTACCAAAGGAGACTATAAAACAGAGGCTACAACAGACAGAAAGGGGCCCAGCAATTCCACTGGTGGGTATTTATCTGAAGAAACCCAAAATACTAAACCAAAAAGGCACATACGTCCACATGTTCGCTGCAGCTTTGTTTACAACAGCCGAGAAGTGGAGGCCACCTAAGTGTCCATCAGTAGACGAGCGGATAAAGAAGTGGTGTGTGTAGACAATGGAAACGACTCAGCCACAACAAACAATGACACCCTGCCATCTGCACCACCATGGGTGGACCTAGGTGACTGCGCTAAGTGAAACACACCAGACAGAGTAAGACAAATGTCAGATGACTTCACTTACATGTGAAATCTAAAAAACAAGATAAATGAACAAGTAGAACAAAAACAGACTCATAGAGGCCCAGGCTGCATAGCTCAGTTGTTTACAGCACTGTCCCGGATGCACCAAGGTTGCAGGTTCGATCCCCGGTCAGGGCACATACAAGAATCAACGAATGGATAAATAAGTGAAACAACAAATCAATGTTTCTCTCTCACTCTAAAATCAGTAATCATCATCATCATCATAAAAAAGCCCAGACTCAGATACAGAGACATTTTGAGAGTTGCCAGATGGGAGGGAGGAGTGGGGGGTGGGTGGGAGGTGAAGGGACTCAGAAGAGCAAACTGGGGGTTACAGAGTCACAGGGTGGAAAGTGTGGCCGGGGAAGACAGGCAGCACTATCCTGGTCACCACGCCCAGTGTCAGAACGATAACTTCACCAAGTACGTAAATATCTGACCATGGAGTTGCACACCAGAAACTAAGTAACACTGTGTGTCAACTGTAATTTAAAAAATAAAAAATACATATTTTTAAAGAAATACTGTGGCTCAGATTTTGCCACATCTGAAAACTGTTAGCCTTTAAAGACAGAAGTAACACCTCAAGTTGTCCCTTTCATCTTCTGACATTTCGAGGAAGGGCAAACACCTGGTCTGCTCCTTCCCGACAGGAGTCACGGGGCTGCCTTTCTCCACGACTTCCCAGACGCTCAGTTCTCCCCCCAGAACCCACCGCTGGGTCCCTCGCCAGCTGGGAAGTCTGGGCAAACCCGAGACCTCTCTGAGCCTCAAGTCGGCACCCCGTGGGGGCCGACGAGACCTATTTGGAAGGTGACTGCAAACACCTGCACTGACCTTGAGAAGCCCGACGGCAGGCAGGTAGAGGTGAAGTGAGCCTTTTACAGAGACTGGCCCAGGGACGCGGCGAGCCCGGAGGCTGCGCAGCACATGGAGCCCTCGCCCTGGGCTTCTGTGCCAGTCAGCACTGCCCTTCTGCAGGCTATACTCCCAAGTTCATGCCCCGCTTCAGAGGAGGTGGAGGGACCCGGGGGCTGCGGGAGGGCTCCACTGGACTCCAGGAGGTGGGGGGACCCGGGGGCTGCGGGAGGGCTCCACTGGACTCCAGGAGGTGGGGGGACCCAGGGGCTGCGGGAGGGCTCCACTGGACTCCAGGGGGCTGCGGGAGGGCTCCACTGGACTCCAGGAGGTGGGGGGACCCGGGGGCTGCGGGAGGGCTCCACTGGACTCCAGGAGGTGGGGGGACCCGGGGGCTGCGGGAGGGCTCCACTGGACTCCAGGGGGCTGCGGGAGGGCTCCACTGGACTCCAGGAGGTGGAGGGACCCAGGGGCTGCGGGAGGGCTCCACTGGACTCCAGGGGGCTGCGGGAGGGCTCCACTGGACTCCAGGAGGTGGAGGGACCCAGGGGCTGCGGGAGGGCTCCACTGGACTCCAGGAGGTGGAGGGACCCGGGGGCTGCGGGAGGGCTCCACTGGACTCCAGGAGGTGGAGGGACCCAGGGGCTGCGGGAGGGCTCCACTGGACTCCAGGGGGCTGCGGGAGGGCTCCACTGGACTCCAGGAGGTGGGGGGACCCAGGGGCTGCGGGAGGGCTCCACTGGACTCCAGGGGGCTGCGGGAGGGCTCCACTGGACTCCAGGAGGTGGGGGGACCCAGGGGCTGCGGGAGGGCTCCACTGGACTCCAGGAGGTGGAGGGACCCAGGGGCTGCGGGAGGGCTCCACTGGACTCCAGGAGGTGGGGGGACCCAAGGGCTGCGGGAGGGCTCCACTGGACTCCAGGAGGTGGAGGGACCCAGGGGCTGCGGGAGGGCTCCACTGGACTCCAGGAGGTGGGGGGACCCAAGGGCTGCGGGAGGGCTCCACTGGACTCCAGGAGGTGGAGGGACCCAGGGGCTGCGGGAGGGCTCCACTGGACTCCAGGAGGTGGGGGGACCCAGGGGCTGCGGGAGGGCTCCACTGGACTCCAGGAGGTGGGGGGACCCGGGGGCTGCGGGAGGGCTCCACTGGACTCCAGGGGGCTGCGGGAGGGCTCCACTGGACTCCAGGAGGTGGGGGGACCCAGGGGCTGCGGGAGGGCTCCACTGGACTCCAGGAGGTGGAGGGACCCGGGGGCTGCGGGAGGGCTCCACTGGACTCCAGGAGGTGGGGGGACCCGGGGGCTGCGGGAGGGCTCCACTGGACTCCAGGAGGTGGGGGGACCCGGGGGCTGCGGGAGGGCTCCACTGGACTCCAGGGGGCTGCGGGAGGGCTCCACTGGACTCCAGGAGGTGAAGGGACCCAGGGGCTGCGGGAGGGCTCCACTGGACTCCACTGGACTCCAGGAGGTGGAGGGACCCGGGGGCTGCGGGAGGGCTCCACTGGACTCCAGGAGGTGGAGGGACCCAGGGGCTGCGGGAGGGCTCCACTGGACTCCAGGGGGCTGCGGGAGGGCTCCACTGGACTCCAGGAGGTGGGGGGACCCGGGGGCTGCGGGAGGGCTCCACTGGACTCCAGGGGGCTGCGGGAGGGCTCCACTGGACTCCAGGAGGTGGGGGGACCCGGGGCCTGCGGGAGGGCTCCACTGGACTCCAGTGGTGCACGCACCAGCCATCCCAAGACAGCAGACAGAGGGGAGCCCCGAGAGTGGAGCAAGTCAGGAGCATGGTGTCTCCAGATGCTCCCCTACTCGGCGACACTCACTGTCAATGCCAGCATCACTTCTCTGTAGTTCCGGTTCCCGTTTAGCCTCTTCTTCAGGGCGCGAATGGCATCCTTCGGCCTGGAGAAAAGAACACATTAGGACCCTTGCACACTATACTTTGGGGCACTACCTTACAGACACACTCCCATTTGTGTGCACTAGCATAGGTACAAAGTTACTTGCTGTAGCATGTTTGTAAATGTAAACGATTGGAAACAAACTAAATGTCCATCAATATGAAACAGGTTACATTAAATCCTGTTTATCCACATAATAGAGTACTAAGCAGCCACAAAGAGAATTGCTCCTGACACACCAATGTGGAGCGAACTGTGCGAACAGAGCAGTCTGCAGAGCAGGGCATGCGGTACGCTACTATCTAGTTACACAGGGACAGCAAACACACACTGCACAGGCCAGCAGTGAAGACACTCTCTGGAGAGAGCCACGAGAAGCTGGTCACTCTCACTGCCCCTTAGTTGGGAACTGGGTGACACAGTGGACTGGGAGGTTTTCCACTGGATTGTCTATTTGTAGGCCTTTTGAATTTTGTATCACATGCTAGCATTATTTATCCAAAACAACAACCAGCCCACTGGCCCATGGGCACACTGAAGAAACCAGGGGAAGGCAGAGAGAATGGCCAGTCCTTGCTTAGAACTGGGTGTTTGGCTCCTCCCCAGTTCCGTGGGGCTCCTTCTCCTCTGAGAAAACTTGTCTCCTCAAAACCCAAGGAATTGTGTGCTTAGGTGATGGATTTGACGTGGGTTCCCAGAGAGAATCTCAGAGTAGTACAGGCAGTGTCCAGTTCACCAACAGGTCATGTTCAAAAGCTCATTTAGAACTTGGACCACATTCTTCCTTAAATCACTGCAAGAGCTGCGAGTTAGGGTCCCCAGCCAGCCCTCTAAAAGCACCTATTAGGTACAGTCCTTGTGTCTACTATGTTGTTTAATTTATTCTAAGTCAGGATTAAACAACAGTGTGGAAGCTAACAGCCACCTCCAGCACCAAGCCCCTGCTGTTGATGACCAGCACCCCCGCTCTGGGGAGCGCCCCACCCATCTGCAGGCCTGTCTTTTGTTCTCACAGGTGGGCTCCAGCCTGCTACAGACTGACGTGGCTCTGTGTCTGGGTCTTTCCACAGCCGAAGGTGGGCAAGTCAGCCTCCTATTCCTACGGCTCTGAAACATTTATGATCTACTTAGCAAATGGAAAAGTCCTGCCACACCTGCAGGGAGGCTGAGGGAGGAGGGGGTGGAAGCTCTGTTAACCAGACAGACTCAGACAGAAACACAGAGGAGAAACCTAAGAACACCTGCGCCCCACTTCCCGTTCCCAGTGTGGACAGTGGCCGCCTGCGGGGTTCCCGGCTCTCGGGGACAAGGCTCTCTGGGGGCTGGGTCCCTGCTCAGTGTGTTTGCAGCACGGCTGCAGTTCCCACACAGGAATGCTGACTTCTGCAACTACGGGACTTGACAGACGCTCCACTTTGAGGACTGTTTGTGGACTTGAGCGGGCACAGGTCAGCAGCTGCTGCCCAGGAGCACGGCCTGGCTTCCTCCCTCAAGGGCTCTGCCCAGCACGGGCAGCCCTGACCCGTGGCCGCCGTCCTCTCAGGCTGGTCTCGTTCCTCTCCTCCTGAACCTCCAGGGAGCAGGAAAACGGGAGCAGCTTCCAGGGCTGCGACCACTTGGAGCTCACAGCAGACACACACACTCAGAGCTCTCCTGGTGTGGGCTAATGGTGGTGGAGGGAGCTCTCAGGAGCAGACTCCAGACTGGAGTTAAAAAGAAAACTCATCCTTGGCAAGTACTGCCTGGGAGTGACTGGGTGAGCACAAAAGCAAGTATTTATCTCTCTCCCTGGGGAAGAAGCTTCCTCGAGGAGGATCAAAGGCATGTCAGAGGAGTTGCAAAGTTTCAAGCACCAGCAGCAGATTAGACAGCAAGGAGTTGGAAACAGGGAGAAAGGAAAGAAGAGAGAATCAAGAGCCAAGATAGAGCAGAAAGAACGAGGAGGCAAGGACAGGTGAGAGGTGCCCCAGACCACGGCGGTTCCGGCAGGAAAGGCTGCCCCTCAGGGCTGCCTCCAGGGCCTCAGCTCTGCCTCTGAGCCATCTTCAGTGGTCCAGTCACCGCGGACCTCAGACTCAGGACAGCCCGCCTTCCAGCCGCACTAACTGATCTTGTCCTTTGGCTCCAGAACTGCCACTGCTGAAATGTTTCCTCCTTTATCTATTTTTATTTTTTATTCTTTTGCAAGAGACAGACAGACAGACAGACAGGAAGGGAGATAGATGAGAAGCATCGACTCATAGTTCTAGCACTTTAGTTGTTCATTGATTGCTTTCTCCTATGTGCCTTGACTGGGGGCTCCAGCTGAGCCAGCGACCCCTTGTTCAAGCCAGTGACCTTGGGCTCAAGCCAGCGACCTTTGAACCCGGGTCCTCAGTGTCCCAGGCTGACGCTCTCCCCACTGTGCAACCACCTGGGTCCTCAGTGTCCCAGGCTGACGCTCTCCCCACTGCGCCACCACCTGGTCAGGCTGAACGCTCCTTATTCCCTGGCAGAGGACATGGTGGGCCCGCCCCACCCACATTCAGCTGAGGTTACTCATCTGAGCCCCTTCCTGCTCACACCGGGGAACAGACAAAGCTTCAGTAAGCTGGAAGATCCAAAAATGGTCACGGAGATGAGCCAGGTCAGCGGGTCCCCACCAGAGCCGCCCATCCGAACTGCATCAGCACTTCCCAGATCCGTGTGCCTATGCCCTGCTTGGGTAGGACTGGGTGAGGCCGGGTAAACGGGGTCTCAAACATTCCTGGGCAGGCTACCCAGCCAGGCACTCCTGGCTAATGGCCATGGGCCCTACCCAAGGGGCTGCTGGCTGCACACAGGCCTCAGGCTGGAGGGGACCTCAGCCCTGAACTTAGGAAAAGCCCAGGGAGGGGCTGGGGGCCACCCATCAGGGTCCCAGCCTCCCAGAGGCACGGCTCTAAATAGACTTTTTTAAAGGCAGGCCCAGTGTCAGCGGCTGGTCCCTCCGTGGGGAGGTTCTCCGGCAGAATCCTCACACCCCACCCCTCGTTCCTCTCCAGTCTTTGCTCAGTGGTCTTTGTGAGGCTCCCCGGGATTATTCCTCCTAACAGCTGACTCCCCGACTGCCCCACCACCCCGTCCATGGTGCGTGCTCTAGTTACCTTGTTGATGGTCCCCTCCCCACTCTGCCTGTCTGCTACCCAAGGGGAGGGAGTCTGTCTGTCCTGTTCACTGCTGTGTCCTCAGGACACACACTAGGGCCCAGCACAAGGTCAGCACTTAGCACATATCTGTTGAATAAAAGCAGGACCAACCTCAAGAGGCTGGTCCTCAGTTTATGCGTGACAGTGTCACAGTGCAGCTCAGGGTGCCCACGTCCAGGCATTCTCCCCCCACTCTGGAGATGGGGACACCATGGTGATGGCAAATCCCATTGTTTTGGTGTAGACAGAGGGCCAAACACAGACTACCTCAGGAGAAGTGCAACTGGAATGCTGCCACAATGCAGAAGGGGAAGACAGACCGTGCATACCAGGACAAGCTCAGCAGCACAGGGACCTGAGAGGGGCGGCCTGGGGGCTAAGTGCGCCCACTCCCGAAGCGCCAGGCTGCCCGGTGCCTCCCTCTGTGGGCCCTGTGGGCTCCCTCCAACTCCGGGGAGGTCAGGAGTAAGGAGGGGGCAGAGGTGACCATCTGGCTGTGGAGATGAACGACTACAGGGACCAAATAACCAGGAAACTTCACTTTTGCTTGTGATTAACTGGGATGTTAAAAGCGGCTGTCAGTGCTCTAACTCAGCACTGGCCTTGGGAACTGGGGGGTGGAGTGGACAGGAAGAGGGAGAATTGTCAACATATCAAACATCAAGGCAAAGAGGCTAAAAACACAACCAAAGCCCCCAACACCCTTACGCCCCAACAGGCGCCGAGTGACCCCGGGAGCTGAGGAGTCTGGTGGGGGGGGGGGGCGGGGAGGACACACGCACCCTTCCTCGGTCTCATTGATGATGTCGCAGATCTCCATGTTCAACGTCCAGTCCTCGCTCTGGAGGGAGCCATCCGTGGCCTTCTCTGTAAAGTCAGAGAGAAAGCGGGTTTGCACTTCTCCTGCACGAGGGGCCGGGCAGGGCGCAGGAAGGGACCAGAGCCCCTCACTCCCCCACACAGACGGTCTGAGCCAGCAGAGCCGTTCTGGGGGTGCTGCTTTCACAAGAGGACGCCCCGCAGGAGCTCAGGGCCTGGGGCCGGCGTCCTGGCACTGCCCTTCTCTCTCCAAACTCCAGTCTGAAAAGCTCACGACAGACTTGAACTAGTCAACATCACCCAAAGCTCTCTGCTCCTCCGGGCTCAAGGGACAGCCATGTCTTCCTCCACAAAGCCGGGTAAAAGCAGCCACCGCCCGGGACATGATGGTGAAGGTCAGAACAAGCAGACGGGCTGTACTGGGTGCCTGGTCACCAGGGCCCTTTTTTTTTTTTTTTTAATTTTCCACTGATTGTGGGGGAGGGGGGGGAGACAGAGAGAGAGAGAGAAAGAGAGAGCAGCATCAACTCATTGTTCCACTCAGTTGTGCACTCACTGATTGCTTCTCGTATGTGCCTTTACTGGGGATCAAACCTGCGACCACTGAACCACCCAGCCAGAGTCCAGGCAAATTTTTTTTTTTAATGAGAGGAGGGGAGAGACAGACTGCCGCAGGTGCCCGGAGATCCACCCAGAAACCCCCATCTGGGGCTGATGCTTGAATCAACCAAGCTATCCTTAGCACCTGAAGCTGATGCTTGGACCAACCGAGCTATCCTCGGTGCCCAGGACCAACGCTCAAACCACTGGCTGTGAGAGGAGAAGAGAGAGAAAAGGGAGAGGGAGGGGAAGAGAAGCAGATGGCCACTTCTCATGTGTGCCCTGACCGGTTATGGAACCCAGGACGTCCAACACCAGGCCAACCAGCCAAGGCCCAGGGCTACTTTTAACTCTGGCAAAGTAGATATTGTCATCTTCACTGACCTCAACTACACGGTCTGCATGTTCCAGTATGGCTTCTCCCCACGGCAAGCCCAAAGGCTCAGTCACAGCTGAGAAAGGGAAGCTTGTCGTCAGCAGAAAGTCCACCTCCACCGTCCAGGAGCGAGACTCCGCTAACACCAAACGGGGCGAAGTGGGTACAGAACACACTGTGGCGTCCACAGGTGTCCTCTCTGCCTTGGAGAAGGCCGGGGCTCCCTTGAAAGGTGGAGCCAAGAGGGTCACTATCTCCGCCGCTTCTGGGATGCCCATGTTTGCGATGGATATAAACCATGAATAGTGTGACGACTCCTTCAAGACTGTCACAATGCTTCCTGTGCCACCAACTGCTTGGCTCCCCGGCCAAGGTCAACCATGACAACTCTGGCATCAAGGAGGGACTCATGACGATAGCCAATGCCATTGCTACCACCCAGAGACCATGGATAGCCCCTCCAGAAAACTGTGGCGTACTGACTGAGGGGCCACCAAGGACGTCACCCCTGGTTCTACTGCTGCTGCTGAGGCTGGTGGCAAGGTCATCCCTGGCCTGAACGAGCAGCTCACCAGGATGGCCTTCCGGGTCCCCACTCCCAACGTGCTGGCTGTGGACCTGACCTGCACCTGGAGAAAGCTGCCGAGCACGCTGACATCAAGAAGGTGATGGGACAGGTGTCAGAGGCCCCCTCAAGGGCACCCTGGGCTATTCTGAGGACCAGGTCGCCTCCTACAGCCTTAACAGTGGCCCTCACTGCTCCACCTTCCATGCTGGGGCTGGGGTTGCTCAGTGACCACTTTGTCAGGCTCATTTCCTGGTATGACAATGAATTTGGCTACAGCAACAAGGTGATGGACCTTATGGTCCACATGGCCTCCAAGCAGCCCCTGGACCACCAGCCCCAGCTAGAGGAAGAGAGACCCTCAGTTACTGGGGAGTCCTTGCCCCAAATTAATCCTCCAAAACACTGAGAATCTAAGGCCCTGGCCGGTTGGCTCAGTGGTAGAGCGTCGGCCTGGCGTGCAAGAGGTCCCGGGTTCGATTCCCGGCCAGGGCACACAGGAGAAGCGCCCATCTGCTTCTCCATCCCTCCCCCTCTCCTTCCTCTCTGTCTCTCTCTTCCCCTCCCGCAGCCGAGGCTCCATTGGAGCAAAGATGGCCCGGGTGCTGGGGATGGCTCCTTGGCCACTGCCCCAGGCGCTAGAGTGGCTCTGGTCGCAACAGAGCGACGCCCCGGAGGGGCAGAGCATCGCCCCCTGGTGGGCGTGCCGGGTGGATCCCGGTCGGGCACATGCGGGAGTCTGTCTGACTGTCTCTCCCCGTTTCCAGCTTAAGTAAATAAATTAAAGCAAAAAAAAACAAAAAACACTGAGAATCTCCTGACCTCCACAGCTTCCTAGGCCCCTGAAGGGGAGGGGCTTATGGAGCCCCACCTGGTCATATACTATTAACAAAGGTCACTATACCCAGCCAAAAACGAAAACAAACAAAACACAGGGCGGTGTTAAGTTTGTTAACCCACAGATTCTGGAGCCAAACTCCCTGGGTTTGAATCCAGACCCTACCACTTACTCGCTATGTGAGCTGGGCAAATTACTTCACTTCTGTGTGTCCAATTTCCTCATCTGTAAACTAGTGAAAACAACAGTCCCTACCCCATAGAGTTATTATGACAATTTAATGGTTAATGTATGTAAAACCCTTAGGATAGAGTCTAACACAGAGTCAGTACTATTAGGTAGTTGCTATAACTTTTAAAAATCAACTTCAGTAGTTAAAAACTATATCGCAAGTAAGGGGGGAGACAGAGGGACCGTCGTTTCTTTTTAAGACACAGCGAGGCATGGTGGAAGGAGCTTCATGCACACTATTTTATTTCATCCACCAAATGACTTCCTGACCAGTCGGTGGGAAAAGACAGTCTTTTCAACAAGTGGTGGTGGGGAAGTTGTATACCCACATATGAAAGAATGAAATTAGACCCTTACCCTACACCATAGGCAAAAGTGGACTAAAATTCACAAAAGATGTAAACCTACACACTAAAACTCTTATAAGAAAACATTTTTAAAAAGCTTTATAACACGGGATTTTCATGTCAAAAGCACAGGTAACATTGGGTTACATAAAATAAAAACCTTTGTATTAAAAGACATACTCAATAGAGTAAAAAGGCAACCTATGGAATGTGGGAAAATATCTACAAATCACATATCTGATAAGTAGTTAATATCCAGAATATTTTAAAAGCTCTTACAACTCAATAAGAAAAAAAATTAAAAATGAGAAAAGGATTAGAACAGATATTTCTACAAAGAAGGTATTTAAATGCCAACAAGTTCATGAAAAAAATGCTCAACATCACCAAGAATTAGGAACATGCAAATCAAAACCACAATGAGACACCACTTCATACTCATTAGGAGAGCTGCTAATCCACACACACACACACACACACACACACACACACAATATAACAAGTGCTGGCAGGGATGTGGAAAAATCAGAACCCTTGGGCACTCTCTGTGGGAATATGAAATGAAGTAGCTGCTTTGAAAAGTAGTAAGGCAGTTTCTCAAAATTTTTTTTAAAAATTACCACATGATCCAGCAACTCCACTTCCAGGGACATATACCCATAAGAATTGAAGATAAGAGTCTCAAAGAGATATTTATACCCAAGACTCATAGCAGCATTACTCAAAATAGCCAAAAGGTGGAAGCAACCCAAGTGTCTATCAATGAACAAAGCGATAAACAAAACGTGATCTATATGTATATACAATGGAATATTACTCAGTCTTAAAAAGGAAGGACATTCTGACACATGCTACAACACAGATGAGTCCCGAGGACATTCTGATACACGCTACAACACGGATGAATCCCGAAAGACATTCTGACACATGCTACAACACGGATGAATCCCGAGGACATTCTGACACATGCTACAACACGGATGGATCCCGAAGGACATTCTGACACATGCTACAACTCGGATGAATCCCGAAGGACATTCTGACACATGCTACAACATGGATGGATCCCGAAGGACATTCTGACACATGCTACAACACGGATGAATCCCGAGGACATTCTGACACATGCTACAACACGAATGAATCCCGAGGACATGGTGCTAAGTGAAATGAACTGAACAGAAAAAGACAAATACTGTGTGATTCCACTTCTAGGAGGTCCCTAGAACAGTCTGGTCCCTAAGAGACAGAGTAGGATGGGGGTGCAGGCACGGGGGGGGGGAGGGGACGAGGCTGCTGTCAAGTAGGTACAGAGTTTCAGTTCTGCAAGATGAAAAAGTTCTAGATATTGGCACACTTTAAAAAAAGGTTAAAAAGGCAGGTTTTATGTGTAATTTAACACAATTTAAAATTTTTAATTAAGGCCCTGGCCGGTTGGCTCAGTGGTAGAGCGTCAGCCTGGAGTGCGGGGGACCCGGGTTCGATTCCCAGCCAGGGCACATAGGAGAAGCGCCCATTTGCTTCTCCACCCCCCCTCCTTCCTCTCTGTCTCTCTCTTCCCCTCCCGCAGCCAAGGCTCCATTGGAGTAAAGATGACCCGGGCGCTGGGGATGGCTCCACGGCCTCTGCCTCAGGCACTAGAATGGCTCTGATGGCAGCAGAGCGACGCCACAGATGGGCAGAGCATCGCCCCCTGGTGGGCATGCCAGGTGGATCCCGGTCGGGCGCATGTGGGAGTCTGTCTGACTGTCTCTCCCCGTTTCCAGCTTCAGAAAAATACAAAAAAAAAAAAATTTTTTTTTAATTAAAAAAAGATCTCCTAAGCTAGGCATGATTCCCTCCCACATTTGAAAAGAAGGAAACGAGGTTCGGAAAGGTTGGGGACTCGGCCAGTATCACAGAATTGAATTGAGAGCTCAGAGTCCCAGTAACTGAACAGAATGCACTGAGCCTGAGGGTAAGTCACAGTACCGACAGTCCATCTCAGGATGGGTCTCTGAAGCCCAGGCACTTGCCTGGTACTGCCCACCTGGTAGCAAAGGCAGGGTTCAGATCCAAAGTTGATGTCTTAGATGAATTATAAACCTGCCTCATCCTACCTGTACCACTTATGAGAGGGATACCATCACCACCATGTTTACCAAGCTTCATACAACCCACCCCAACACTCAGTAAACCAGAGGACCTCCGTGCGTGCTGGCAGTGTCCTTGTTGTACGAGATGCAGCTATGGAGACGTGACTCTTGTTTTTACATAACATACTAGAGCTCACACATCCAAACAAAGGCTGTATTTATAAGCGGTGACAACACACTCCAAAAATATTGCTATTGCTCAAAGTATTTGTGTAACAGTCTTCATTCTGCATTAAAAAGCCACATTGTTTTAATTTTTACCAACAAAGAGATATCCCCAACTTTCACCCTCTTTATTCGTCACCCTTGGCACCCAAAGACTCGCCACCTCCTGAAGAGGTAAACCCACCCACAAACAGAGACGCTGCCTCGGACAAACACCGCTCAGGCAGTGAATGAGAAGGGTGCGGGGAAGGTTCTGAGATGTGCAGAAGCCTCACCCAAAGTCTGGCAGGGACAGAGGCCGTATCTGACATCCACCACAAGAAGAAGAAAGTGTGTGTGCGGAGAGGAAGAGGAGGATGAGAACCCACATTGGAGACTGTTCAGAGCCAGACAGGCCCCAGAGAGGGCGCTCACATCCCCCACCTACTGCACGCATGTGGAAGAGGGGCCACCTCACAAAGCCAGTAAGTGGCACCACTGGACCTAAAGGGGAAATTAGAGTCAGGGGGGTAGATAGATACCCAGGAAGAACAGCTCAAAGCACCCGTCTAGTCTAGAGAAGAAAATGACGGAGGGCAGAGGGGACAGCAGGAGGCAACCATGTGCTGCTGACCGGGGTGCTCAGCCCGGAGGCAGGAGAGGCCCTGACTGTCCGGAGGGCGACAGCAAGCTTCCTGAGCAGGTGGGTGTGCGGATGAAACGACCCGTGCCTCCAGCCCCCAGCTCTTCTCGCCCCGCTGTCTCTCAACAGTCCTCTCCTTCCCCGTGTCCCCTCCCAGGAGATGTGACTCATCCCCACAGCCACACGCAGCAGGGGCGTGTCTGCAGTCACCAGTCCGCAGCCTCCTCCCACGGCCAGTCCTAGTAACTAACGAGGCTCTGCCTGCGGACCCGACTTGCCACCATTCTCAGCCAGCAAGAGAGGCCAGCTGGCCAAAGGGCCACCCTGCACTTGTCATCTGTCCCTGTCGTAACCAGGGCTACAGCACAGACTCACGGGAACGAAAGTCTGGGAGTTGCACTTTGGTAGGACCACAGGGGACTCTGTCTTGGGAGGTTAACAGAGGAAATATTAAATCAATGAAATCTCATTTCCAAGTTCAGTTCAGCAGCAGAACCCATTAACCTTATATTCACCCTCTCCCTTCCTCTAAGAATGTTGGGAAGAGGTTCAATGGCATCAACTTATCCTCAGGGTCAGTGCCTTCTATTCCATTACTGGGATTCTGACTTTTCCAGCTAAAAGATATATATATACTTGTTTTGATTATGAAGAACCAACCCTAAAAGAAGGCGTCTTTCTTTCCACTGTGTTGAAGTGCCACATAGACACAGCCATGGATATCTGGCTCTTCTAACAGAGCTGAGGGCAGTCAGGCTGACAGAGGGGTGCACACCAGTTAGTTCCCTCACAGAAACGTTCCCGGCGATGGGAAGAGTTGTATCTGATGCCTGGGGCTGCAGCCGCTCAGTGTGAGCTCCCTCGCTCCGTCCTGCTCCAGGCCAGGGTAAGCAAAGTCCACTCTCATTTCTTTGGCCATGTGAGTCGTCAAGACCTGAAACAAATGCTGCTGCAACACTAGCAGCCAAGGCTCCAGGAAGCAATGAGGCCGTCGTTCCTCCCAGCCAGCCCGGCGGTCGGATCGAGATCAAAACACCAGTGATCCCGGTTGCAAAGGGCTGACCTCTCAGAGGTCTTGGTGATAATGCCGATGGCCAGGGACAGGACAAGGCTGAACACGGATGAATAGGGCCGAGCAGGGAAGATCAGGGAGACACAGCTCCCATTAAACATTCAGTGCAAAAGAGTGTGTCATCCTGATGCTGTTGCCATGACATTTTCTCTGCTCAGAAAACGCTGCCTCCTGCCTGGTGTAGGCTGAGGGCAGGGTGCCCTGAGCCCAGGCCCGGACAGCGATGGTACTGCTCTCTGGGGCTTGGTTTTTTCTGCCTCTCACCCCCATCCCTCACGTGCAGTCTGCAGTCTGAAATCCACGTCCTGGTGGGGGGAGTCCCACAGCCCAGTGGCTTGCTTTCTTGGCTGCTGCTTTCTATACTTTGATGTTAAATATAGTGACTTCAGAAGCAGCCAGCACCAGAAGGCAAAAGGGGGCTGGTTTTTAGCATTTTGCATTTAGCAACATTCTTTTGGTGAGAATGGAGAAAAATCAGCCAAATTATCTACCTCTCCAGCCAGCGAGGGTGTGAGCAGGAGACCAGGGTGCCAGCAGAGAGGATGACACTCAGGGTCATTCTGTGCCAGGTCTGGAGAAAAGAGATAAAGGGGTTTGGACGGGCAGGAAGCTCGTCTGATATCACGCACCAATAACACGAGACGAAACTCTGGATCCCTCTATGCTAGCGAGGCAGGGAGGCATCTACCAGTCATGCAGAAAGAAAAGTCAACCCTGACATTCTACTAAAACCATTACTGCCTATTGCTTCGGATTCCTAACATGCTTCATGAATGTTAATTGTAGCTGCTCCTCTTCCACTGGGGAGACAAGAGGGTGAACTCCAAATACACATACCTACTTTACAGCGTGTCCTTTTCTATGACAGCTGTCCCTACTCCTCCCTCACCCTTCTTAGAAGGAAGAAAATAGGGCCAGAAGAAGGTACACTAATTAACATCTAAATAAGCCTACAGACTACTATGAGGTCATTTTCTCTGTAACTATAAAATAAAACTCCACGGTCCCCATGCCATTTACTCAAGATTGGCAGGACCTGAGATGTGCCACATAATGTCCTTAGAGCTGAGGAGAGAAAGACAGTTAAGACCCTGCCTTAAGAGGTCAGTACGATGGGAGCAGCAGAGAGGCAGTCAGTCGTGACACAGTCCAGCCGGAACAGAGGACGGCCACAGCAGTCTGAGCAGCTGTGACGCCTGTGCTGGGACTGAGGAGCCGGGAGGAGATGAATGACAACTCCACCACATACACTGAGACACACGTAAGGACAGGAGAAGCAGAATAAACCAGCCAGAGGCTGCGTGCCACTCGAGCGGCGTCTGCTCAGCCTGCCTCTCTCAGTCCCAGCTAGAGCGGACAGCAGGGGAAGGTAGGGCACAGAACAGTGGTCCCCAAACTTGAGGTTAGGATCACCAGGAGGCCTTTAAAAAGTATTCTTGCCTGCGACCACCGCGTGCCTGCCAACCACACCCTCTGAGTTCTGAGGCCCAGATGGTGACATGCTTCAAAAACTGCCCGGGTCGTCCACGTGCAGCTGGGGCTGAGAACGCAGCCATCACCTGACACAAACGGACCACACGGCGACCAAGGGCTGAACGCTGGCTGCAGACCCAGCGAAGGCAAACAGATGTGGTGCCCGCCCGCCCTCCCCGGCTCACAGCCAAGGGAGGGGCCGGGGTCGAGTGGCCCTGGTCCCTGCTCTGGCTTTGCCACGAACGATTCTGAGCCCTCGATGACCTCTTCTCTGGCCCTTAGGTTTCCTATCAGATGAGGCCACAGCCCGAAGGCTGGCCAGTCCCCACATGTCCCCCTGGCCCTTAGGTTTCCTGTCAGATGAGGCCACAGCCCGAAGGCTGGCCAGTCCCCACATGTCCCCCTGGCCCTTAGGTTTCCTGTCAGATGAGGCCACAGCCCGAAGGCTGGCCAGTCCCCACATGTCCCCCAGCTCCCTCACGGCACTCTGACGGGACTTAGGCCTAAGCACGCACGTTCTCCGCTTTTTGGTGATTTTGTGATAAAATAAACACAACAAAAACATTGACCCCGTTTAAGGTAAGGGTCCAGCTTCATTCTCTTGTATGTGACCATCCAGCTTTTCTGAACCATCTGTTAAAAAGACCGTCCTTCCCCCTCGAACAGTTTGACACCTCTGTGGAAAATCAATAGGTTATATAACGGAGGGTTTATTTCCAGGTTCTTCCTCCACTGGCGTCTATGTCTGTCCTTATGCAAGTGCCACATTGCCTTCAAATCCGGAAGTATGAGTTTCCCAACTGGGTCCTCTTTCAGGGCTGCTTTGACTGTTTTCACTCTCTTGAGTTTCCAAATGAATTTTAGGATAGATTTTTTTTTTTTTTTCTGCAAAAGATGTTGGGATTTTAATTGGAATTACACTAAGTTTATAGATAGTGTCATCTTTGAGTAGTAGTGTCATCTTAAAAATAGTAAGTCTTCTAATCCATGAACATGGGATGTCCTTTCCATTTATTTATGTCTTCTTTCATTTCTTTCAGTGACATGTTGTAGTTTTCCCATGTACAAGCCTTTGCCTCCTTGATTAATTCCTAGGGATTTTATTCTTTTAGATGCTATTGCAAATGAAATGGTGTTCTTAATTTCCTTTTTTGGATTGTTCATTGTTAGTGTATAAAACAGCTGATTTTTAGAGCTGATTTTTGTCTTCTTGCAACTTTGCTGGATTTATTAGTTTTAACAGGGTTTTTGGGGGGGGTTGGTGAAATGTTTAGGGTTTTCTCCATATAAGGTCACATCATCTACAAACAGATAATTTTATTCTTTCTTTCCCATTTAGATGTCTTTTATTTCTTTCTCCTTCCTAATAGCTCTGGCTAGAACTTCCAGTACTGTGTCACACAGAAGTGATTAAAGTGAGCATCCTTGGGCATACATGCACTTTCAGAAACCCCGATCACACACTGTGAAAGCAAACAGAGCAGAAGAGAAGGCCCATCTGCACTCTCACCCCACAGTGAAGCAGGTTATCTGCTGGAGGGTGGAAGGGAACTGCATTAGTATTTGGAAGATTCTGTAAGCCATGGGGCCTCGTGGCTCTACTTCCAGCCCTGAGGAAGTCACCTCAGACTTCTCTGGTTGAAAAGCCTTCACTTTGATCCCATCTCTTCTGCAGAGCCCCCTTCGACACCGCCCTGCGGGATGCCTCTGATAGGCTCCGGCACCTGGACGTAGAGTCCACGCAAGGACTGAGCTTTCAAGACCATGCTAACGCTGGTCAGGGAGGTCCTTCCAACCTTGCTGGTCAGGGACGTCCTTCCAACCCTGCTGGTCAGGGAGGTCCTTCCAACCCTGCTGGTCAGGGAGGTCCTTCCAACCTTGCTGGTCAGGGAGGTCCTTCCAACCTTGCTGGTCAGGGACGTCCTTCCAACCCTGCTGGTCAGGGAGGTCCTTCCAACCCTGCTGGTCAGGGAGGTCCTTCCAACCCTGCTGGTCAGGGAGGTCCTTCCAACCTTGCTGGTCAGGGAGGTCCTTCCAAACCTGCTGGTCAGGGAGGTCCTTCCAACCCTGCTGGTCAGGGAGGTCCTTCCAACCTTGCTGGTCAGGGAGGTCCTTCCAACCCTGCTGGTCAGGGAGGTCCTTCCAACCTTGCTGGTCAGGGAGGTCCTTCCAACCCTGCTGGTCAGGGAGGTCCTTCCAACCTTGCTGGTCAGGGAGGTCCTTCCAACCCTGCTGGTCAGGGAGGTCCTTCCAACCTTGCTGGCCTGAGAAGCCATGAGTGTGCAACACACCTAACCCTGGAGCTGCATGGAGGCCGGACATCTTCACTTCCTCATGAGGGTCCAACCTTACAGTGACAAAGGTCCTTTATAAGTGAGACAATGCGGGTAAGTCCTTCCGAGGCCCTGTGATGAAAGGCTGTGGGCGGTGTGGTGTGGGCGGTGTGGTGTGGAGTGGGCGGTGTGGTGTGGGCGGTGTGGTGTGGGCGGTGTGGAGTGGGCGGTGTGGTGTGGGCGGTGTGGTGTGGGCGGTGTGGAGTGGGCGGTGTGGTGTGGGCGGTGTGGTGTGGGCGGTGTGGTGTGGTGTGGGCGGTGTGGTGTGGGCGGTGTGGAGTGGGCGGTGTGGTGTGGGCGGTGTGGTGTGGGCGGTGTGGAGTGGGCGGTGTGGTGTGGTGTGGGCGGTGTGGAGTGGGCGGTGTGGTGTGGGCGGTGTGGTGTGGGCGGTGTGGTGTGGGCGGTGTGGTGTGGAGTGGGCGGTGTGGTGTGGGCGGTGTGGAGTGGGCGGTGTGGTGTGGGCGGTGTGGTGTGGGCAGAACTGGGTCCCTCGCTACCTCTGCATTCTCTCCTTGAACTCAGAAACAGGAGAAACGGGCATCATAACAGAGTATCAGCAGGGTTTGAACTCAGACTTTGGTGAGTCCTACTCCTGCCAATTACTGTGTGACCAGGGTAGGAACTTGACCGCTCTAAGCCTTTCTGTCCTCTGTAAGCACTTTTCTTACATAGTTGTTGTGACAGTCAACTAAATAACACACATAAAGCATCTGACAAAGCCTCTAATACAGAGTAACATTTCTCCACGGCCAGCCGTGGTCATCACCATTATTTTTGTTATTATTACAGCTCTGCTCAAAGGGATTCTGCCAGCACACAGCTCCCGTGCCTTCCGCATTATGTGTCACCAGTGCCACCTACAGGTGGACAGCCGTCCACAAGCTGTGCCCAGCAGAGTCAACGCCCTTGGATCTTGCAAATATCTCCAGCCTTTCAGATTCCCGGGTTTCTAAGCCAGGAGAGCTCCATGCCCAGAAAAAGCTCAAGGGCTCCCCTTCTAGAAGGAAGCCCCAAATCGACAAGGGGAAGAAACAGCCTCAGCAGCCTGACTGGTGGTGACGCAGTGGGTAGAGCATCAGCCCGGGACACTGAGGTCCCAGGTTCAAACCCCAAGGTTGCCAGCTTAGGCGTGTGATCATCAGTGTGGCCCCAATGTCGCTGACTTGAGCCCAAAGTCACTGGCTCGAGCAAGGGGTCACTCGGTCTGCTATAGCCCCCGCGGTCAAGGCACATACGAGAAACAATCAATGAACAACTAAGGTGCCACAACTACAAGCTGATGCTTCTCATCTCTCTCCCTTCCTGTCTGTTTCGATCCCTTTCTCACTAAAACAAAAAGAAAAAAGGAACAACCACAGCACAATTTCCTGAAATCCAAATGTTAAAACTCCAAGAGGTCTCAGGGACCATCTAGTAAAGAAGATTCCCCAGGAGTTACTCAAAACAGGTATCACATTTCCTGGATCTCTGGAAACGGGTGTGTGGGTGGGGTGGGGGCACAGTGTTGCTGCTGGCTCCCCACACCGAGCTGCCACTGAACCACAGATCTCGTTTCTTCCACACAAGAAATGGAGACGCAGAGGGAGAGGGAAAAGCAGTGTTTGCCAAGCACAACACTCACCCGGGCTGAGTTCTGCACACACCTTATCTAACCCTCCCCTCCAGGCGGGTGTCGCCCTCCCCACAGGAGAAGAAACAAGTCCAGATTGCTGGCTAACCCTGAGCCACTGGCAGCGGAGCAGCGCTGCCAACCACACGGCCCAGGTCTCCCGGTCGACCTGGCCTTGCAGCCCAAACAAAGGGCACAGAGAAGACCTTCGCTGGAGAGCGGACAGGTCCAGGCTCCCTAGACACAGCCTCTCCTGCCCATTCTGCAGGTGAAGGGCAAGAACCTGGGCTAAGGAGTGGAGAAGAAAGTGCTGATGAATGAAGGGTCAAGTTAAACTAGCTGACGGATCAGCCCTTTACCTTGTTCTTCATCGATAGACTTTCAGTACTGGAATACTTTTAGATGTACTGGAGAGTTGCAAAGATCATATAGAGGGTCCCCAAATGCCCTTCTTCCAGTTTCTGTTCATGTCAGTATCTTACATAGCCATCACTCATGTCTCAAAATTAAAAACTGAATTAGCATAGGACTATTAAACTCCAAACTTTATTTGGAATTTTCCAGTTTTTCTACTAATGCCCTTTTTTTGTCTAGAAGCCACTCCAGAATGCCACACTGCATTTAGTTCCCCCCCCCCTTTTTTTTTTTTTTTGTATTTTTCTGAAGCTGGAAACGGGGAGAGACAGTCAGACAGACTCCCGCATGCACCCGACCAGGATCCACCCGGCACACCCACCAGGGGCAACGCTCTGCCCACCAGGGGGCGATGCTCTGCCCCTCCGGGGCGCTGCTCCACGGTGAACCAGAGCCACTCCAGCACCTGGGGCAGAGGCCAAGGAGCCATCCCCAGCGCCCGGGCCATCTTTGCTCCAATGGAGCCTTGGCTGCGGGAGGAGAAGAGAGAGACAGAGAGGAAGGAGGGGGGCAGGGGGGGAGAAGCAGATGGGCGCTTCTCCTATGTGCCCTGGCCAGGAATCGAACCCGGGTCCCCCTCACGCCAGGCCGATGCTCCACCGCTGAGCCAACCGGCCAGGGCCAGTTTCCCCCTTTTTAATTTTCTATTTTCTTTCAAGACCCAGAAACTCGCAGCATCGCTTCGGACTGGTTCCTGTGTGGAGCGCACAGCTCCTCAGGGCAGCTCTGCGTGAGCCCCAGCTCCACACCAGGCCTAATTAGGGCACCACATCCGCCCACTCCCCGGACAAAGGGGCCCTTCAGGCTGGCCAAACAGGGAAAACAGAAGCTTGCTGGCCACAAAGGCCTGAGGCTGCTGATCCAAGTTCTTTTTTCACTGGAATTCCCTTGAGAAGAATCCAGACTTAAAATGCAGCTGGGGTGTGTCCTCCTACAAGCACAGCCCCTGGTTTGATATGTTCCCATCTCGTACTTAGTGGCACATTTTACCTATGGAATAAAGCAGAGCGTAGGAGAGGCCTGGGGGAGACACGGATTTAGGGCTGGGATGGCAGTGGGCACCTGGGGGAGGGGCCCTGAGGGAGCCAGGCCCAGGCCCGGGCCCAGGCCAGAGGAGCGAGCCAGGGTCGCCCAGCCCAGCCCAGCCCAGCCCAGCGGGTGCTCTCTAACAGCCCGGCAGGTGGGCCAGTTGACCTGGAGGATAAAAGGTCCCCGGGGAGCTGGCTCTCAGGCTAGCGCTGCATCAAAGCACAGCAGATATGCTGCCCATGTCCTCCCTCCCCAGTGCCTCTGGGGGCTGCTCACGCTCTCCTGCACTGAGAGAAGAGATGAGGTGCCCGCAAACCCCCCTGGGCACGGCCCTAGCACCAGCCCTGGTTCCAGCTGCCCCGATCACAGGGGTGCACAGTCAGAGGTCGTGCAGGCCAGGCCTAGAGGAGCAGGACGGGCAAGGCCATCCACCGGCTTCCTGGATCAATTTTAGAACTGAACCGAGAGGCCTGTTCTGCCGGGCACTGTGCTAGGGGTACACAGAAAAATAAGCAGACAGATCATCTACCCATAAGGAGCTCACGGGGCAGGAGACCAAACAAGCAGCCAGTACACAATGTGGTGAGTGTTATAATAGGAGCGTATGGAAAAGAGAAAGACGCATGGACCAGACGACAGAGGAACAACCAGGCTGAAAAGGGCAGAGGGAGGGTCCGTGAGAGCTGAGGAAAGGACCTGGTGAAACACAAGAGCAGGAATTGGGGGGGAGGGCGAAAGGGAGTCCTCCAGGCAGTCGGAACTGGCTGAGCAGAGGCCAGGCCCGGACGCTGGGCTGTGGAGAAGGGAAGCCCGAGAGGCCAGCTGGGGGGAGTCCTCTCATTCTCTGTAAGGAGTCCGGTCCGCAGGAGCCAGGGGGAGGGGCTTTCCAACGGAAAGGCCAGGTCGCTCTGGTAACAGCACGGGGCTGTACTGGAGGGTAGAGACCCAGGCAGGAAGCAGGGGCAGGGTTATCACCACTGGTCCCTGAAAAGGGGAGACAGGACAGCCCTCGGTCAAAGGCATGGCTTTGAATTTGCTACATTAGGGGTCAGTCCCGGGTCATTTGACCCTGGGCAAATTTCTTGACCTCTGAACTTAAGTTTAGTCACCTATGAAACAGGCAAAATAGTCAGTCATACCAATGAACTAGCGATATAAAACAGGGAACCTGGCACTCGGTGGGTGTACAATAAATATGGACCACAATTATCAACACGAGCATCAGGTGGACTGTACCTCGGGAAAGACTGAATTCGCGTGGGCGAGGCGAAGGGAAGGCAGTTGCCTCCGAGGCAGACAGGGTAGAGGCCACCCCAAATCCCTCCCAGAGTGGGGGCACACTGGACCCTGACAGGGCTGTATTCTGCTGACCAGGCACCAGACCAGCCAGGGACAGCAGGCATCAGAATGAGCCAGTCCAAAAAGGAAGATCTCCTTTCCGCCTCAAAACGCGATTCGAGATCTCCAAGGCTGGAGAAAACCTCCCAAAAAGTTGCCAAGGGCTCACACTTGTACTCAGCCAAGTCACAGTGCTTTAACTCTGGCAAAGAGCTCTCCTTCAGGACTAGGTAAAGAGCAACACTCTCCACCCTGGCCCGGCAGCTCAACTGGTTAGAGCAGGCATCCCCAAACTACAGCCAGCGGCTGGCTGCATGCGGCCCCGAGGCCATTTATCCAGCCCCCACCGCACTTCGGGAAGGGGCACCTCTTTCATTGGTGGTCAGTGAGAGGAGCACTGTATGTGGCGGCCCTCCAACAGTCTGAGGGACAGTGAACTGGCTCCCTGTGTAAAAAGTTTGGGGACCCCTGGGTTAGAGCATTATCCCAATGCACCAAGGTTGTGGGTTCAATCCCTGGTCAGGGCACATACAAGAATCAAATAAATGGAGCCTGACCAGGCGGTGGCACAGTGGATACAGCGTCAGACTGGGATGCGGAGGACCCAGGTTCGAGACCCCAAGGTTGCCAGCTTGAGCGCAGGCTCATCTGGTTTGAGCAAAAAGCTCACCAGCTTGGACCCAAGGTTGCTGGCTTGAGCAAGGGGTTACTCAATCTGCTGAAGGTCCGCGGTCAAGGCACATATGAGAAAGCAATCAATGAACAACTAAGGTCTCACAACGAAAAACTGGTGATTGATGCTTCTCATCTCTCTTTGTTCCTGTCTGTCTGTCCCTGTCTATCCCTCTCTCTGTCCTTGTAAAAAAAAAAAAAAAAAAAAAAAAAGAATCAAATAAATGCATAAATAAGTGGAATGATGAACTGATGCCTCTCTCTCTCTCTCTCTCTCTCTCTCAAATCAATTGAAAATTTAATTTGGAAAGAAAAGAAACACTCTCCTTGCTACCATCACAGCCTTTGCAGTATTCAAAGGCATTTGTGGGGAACAGTCAAAAGCAACCCATCAGGGCAAGGCTAAAAATTAGCTGGTTTTCCCACCTATGGGCCTACTCTTGGAGGAATAGCAACTAATAATAAAAAACATCCACATTAAAACAACTAAGTTAAATTCTTACTTTTAAATTAACACTTTAACCTAGATATGTTTTCTTTGAATATATGTACCCTGATTTATTAATGTCATCCCATTAACATTAATAAAAATTTATTTAAAAAAAATAAATTAATTAACACTTTAAAAGAATAATACCCCCTGCTGGGAAGGTTCCGGTAAAACTGTTAGATGGGACAAGAGTCTCAAGGTCTCTGCAGTTCTTACTAAATGCTATTCATGCTAAATGCTAAAATGTAGAACAGTACTTTGCAGATGCAGCTGTTACTTGATGAACTTGACCAGAACCCAACCTGAGCAAAGGAGAAATCAACAGGCAATTGACCAAACAGTATATATAAGCAATAAATAGGTCTCCCTTCCCAGGGACAAAGCTTTGGATGGGACTGTCCTGTCTCCTTTACCTGTTTGAGTGTGGGTTTGTTGGCTTGAGTGTGGGATCACCAACATGATTGCTGTCTTAAGTCTAAGGTCGCTGGCTTGAGCAAGGGGTCACTGGCTCAGCTGGAGCCCCCCAGTCAAGACACATATGAGAAGCAATCAATGAACAACTAAAGGGCCACAACTATGAGTTGATGCTTCTCATCTCTCTCCTTTCCTGTCTCTGTCTAATAATAATAACTTAATAGCTTTGTAACTAAGAGATGGATAGTCTTCTTCCAGTGATATCCAACATTGTGATGACTGTACTTAATATTTGGACACCGGAGCGACATCAGAAGATAAGTCTGTCAGCTTTACTTTTTCACAATGAGTTGAAATCTTCCATGAATGGGTTATTGATCCAGAGGGTACCTTAATGGGGATCCTAATTTTCAGGGCAATAATGGTCAAAGTTTTGAACTAATACGCTTAAATGTTGACTTACTATATTAAATATAAATTACTGGTTGACATCTTCAGCAATCAAAAAATCTTGGAAAAGTGGAAACATTTCTACATCTTCTTCCTGTATTGACTTTCCCAAAGAACAAGTTTCTTTTTGAATGCATCCGTCTTATTTCTTAATGCAGAAATGTTTGTTAAACCTCTGAAGAGAAAGATTTAGTTCATTGAAGAGGCTAAATATATCCTCCATATATGCAGCTTCACCATCTATTCTTCATCCAACAAAAGCTCTACTAATGCAGAGCTTTGCTCTTGCAGAAACTGTTTCACTTCTTCTCTCAGCTCAGAAAGGCGTGAAGGAACCCATCCTCTTGGGAGCCACCTCACCTCCATGTAGAGAAGGAGATGCTGGTGTTGTGAATCCTTGCTTTCAGTAGTTTGTGAACAGTCTGGCGTTCAAATCTCAACGACGAATGTCATGAACAATCTTCACGGTGTCATTCGGCACTGTGTTCAATGCAGGGGAAAGTTTGTTTACAACCAAATGTTGCCAGTGAGTCATACAGTGAGTGGACAGCTTTTCTGGATGTGCAGGGCCCTTTATCGTCACAACTACCTCTGAGTGATGTCCAGTCACGCTCTCACTGTATCTGTATACACTCCGACGCACCTTCCCCAGCCTAAACCCTCCACCTGAAAGGACTCACTAACAGCATTAAATAATCTCTGAACTAGTGGGCTGACCAGGTAGATCAAGACAATGGAGCAGTTCTTTTCCAAAGTCTTAATAGTCAATATACCTCAGGAAGCAAAGTAGAATAGCACGGTTACTCACATCAGTTGATTCATCAAGTTGAACAGCAAAACATTTCAATTTCTTTATCCCTTCTACAATTTGCTCTTCAATATTGTTGGCTATATCAACAATTCTTCTCTGAATGGTATAGTTCAAAAGTGATATACCCTCAAGTTTTTGTGTGGCTTGAGGATCTAAAATTTCCCAAGTGGCATTTAAGATGCAAGGTCTATTCTTCACCAGTAGAGAATGGTTTTTTTCATTTTCAATATTCAAAGAGAAGCTATATAAGACACTTGAAACAGCAATGTGTCACTGGTCATCATTTTCTTCATTTGAATTTTGACTTTTCATTTGGTTGAGTAAATCTTTGATAAAAAACCCAGTGGCTTCTCAAAAAGATCCCTATCTTTCAAATGCAAATGATGAGTAAGTTTGGAAGGTTTCATTGCAACATTTGACAATTTCAGAACATACACAAGGGCCTTGGAAATAATTCACTACCAGGTGCTACAGTGAAACTAAGTTTTAAATATTTCTTATCACACTAATAAAGTTTCCTTATCTTTTCTTGATTTCTGTTGCATTAGGTGCAAGCCAGCACTTGCTTCCCAATGCCACATGTACGATGCATTGAATACTACTTTGAATGAACTATATACACTTACAATGGCTAACACGGTAAATTTGGCCATGTATATTATCACAATGTTATGCATTTCTTGTGGGAGAAGAAGACCACAGGTTGTATGATTCCATCTATAGGAAATGTCCAGAATAGGCAAATCTATAAAGACAAAGTAGATTAGTGATGGCCCAGGGTTGGGGGAAACGGGAAGTGACTGCCAATGGTGAAAATGTTCTAAACTTGATGGTGGTCACGGTTGCACAACTCTGTGAGTATACTAAAACCCACTGGGCTGGACACTGTGATTGGGCAAGTTGCATGGTATGTAAATTATATCTCAATAAAGCCGATAAAAAAGAGAGAAAGCTACACACATGTTCAATACAGTATCACTTAAAATTCTTAAAACTTCCCAGATATAAAATAGAAAAATGATGGCTAAGTAAATTATCAACGGAACTGAATAGCCACTGTAAGTAATTATAAATAATTATACTTACAGCCATTAATTATAAGTAATTATACTTTCAGCCATTATAAGTAATCATTATTAAAACATAGAGAAACATTTTATACCAGTGTAAAGGAAACAAGACACAAAATTCTTTTTTAAAAAAGGATGCATATGAATAATGCCTAGAAGAGAAATAAAAAATGTAAAAATCAATGCATTTAAGTGTCTCGCATAGAGGCAAATCTTAAAGTGTTCTGTTATTACTGTTTTATAAAGATAGATATTGAATAAATAAGACTAAAATGGCAAACTCATAACCAAAACTAAAATCCAGTTATTTAATTCTTCTATCGAAAACAGGCACAGGAATAAGGCTGTCCTAAACATAAGTAAATTTTTTTACTATAAACTCTAGAACATATTCACTGATACATCTGAAAAAGGGTTAATAACCAAAATTTATAAAGAACTTATAAAACTCAACACTAGGAAGACAAACAATCCAATTAAAAAATGGGCAAAAGGCCTGACCAGGCAGTGGTGCAGTGGATAGAGCATCAGACTGGGATGCAGAGGACCCAGGTTCGAGATCCCGAGGTCACCAGCTTGAGCGCAGGCTCATCTGATTTAAGCAAAAGCTCACCAGCTTGGACCCAAGGTCGCTGGCTCGAGCAAGGGGTTACTCGGTCTGCTGAAAGCCCACGGTCAAGGCACATACGAGAAAACAATCAATAAACAACTAAGGTCTCACAACAAAAAACTGATGATTGATCCCTCTCCGTTCCTGTCTGTCTGTCCCTGTCTATCCCTCTGACACTCTCTCTGTCCCTGTAAAAAAAAAAAAAAAAAAAAAAAAAAAAAAAAAATGGGCAAAGGACCTGAATACACACTTCTCCAAAGAGGACATACAGATGGCCAGTAGACATGAAAAGACGCTCAACATCATTAACCATCAGAGAGATGCAAATTAAAACCACAGTGAGGTCTTACCTCACACCTACAAGAAACAGTTATTATCCACAAATCAACAAACAAGTGCTAGCCAGGATGTAGAGAAAGGAAACCTTCCTGCACTGCTGGTGGGAATGCAGACTAGTGCAGCCACTGTGAAAAATAGTATGGAGTTTCCTCAAAAAATTAAAAACGGATCTGCCTTTTGACCCAGCTATCCCATTTCCAGGAATATATACTAAGAATCCCGAAACACTAATTTAAAAGAAGATATGCACCCCCATGGTCATTGCAGCATTGTTTACAATAGCTAAGATCTGGAAGCAGTCCAAGTGCCCCTCAGTCAATGAGTGGATAAAAAAGCTGTGGTACTTATACACAATGGAATACTATGCGGCCATAAAAAAGGAAGTAAGTCTTATTTTTTGGGATGGCATGGAGGGACCTGGAGATTATTATGTTAAGTGAAATAAGCCAGGCAGAGAAAGACAAACACCATATGATCTCACTTATATGTGGAATCTAATGAACACAGTAATCGAGAAACAAAATAGAAACAGAGGCATGGACACATGGAATAAACGAACAGCTGTCAGAGAGTTGGGGGGTGAAGTGACCAGAGGAAAGAAGGTGAAGGAATTAGCAGAAAAACACATACACCCAACACACAGACACAGACCCCAGGGTGGCACCCGCAGAGGGAGAGAGGAGTATCGAGGCAGGGACAGGAGGCAACCATGAGGTGTACAGATGGTGTTGTATGGAGTTGTACACTTGAAACTTGTATGGTTTGGTGAACCATGTCATCCTAATATTAAAAACAATTTTTTTAAAACATTTAAAAGTAAAGACTATTTCCCTGAAGGATAAAAGCCCTCAAACCCCAATATCTTTAAAAAGGCATTTTCATCCTAACCAGGCCTCCTTATTAACTTCCCCTTTCCCTAGAATGGGTTACCCATGATTCATTTTTTGCCACCTGGTTGGGTACCCAACTAGTCAAGGAGGTCCAAATTGACAGCCAGTCTGAGCTGGCACAGGAGGAGATGCAGACAATGTATGCATATGATTTTATTTCTATTCCAAAGCCAAATACAACAGGGTTCTGAATCATCTGGGAAATTGTTCCTATCCCTAACATAGAAAAATCAAAAATATCAATAGCAAAAACAAACAGGGAGATTACATTTAAATTCAACCATATTTAAACAGGAAAAAGAGACCCAACACAAGCATGTATTCTTATTTATACAATATTCAGAACTCAGACATATCACACACAGGATGTGTAACTTATTAATGACAAAGTGACTTTAAACAGTTGTAGCTGGGTCACCTTGAACAAAATACCAAACAAAGCTTGCCAAGGGAAACAGGCAAGTAAGATGATTAAAATCCAGCGGGAATAGTTATTTTCCTAGCATCCTGGAAATTTTAATGGTAGAAAAAGAAACATAGTATCTACCTAGCTTCTTCAGCACTGAAGAAACAGTATCCTATTTCATTCTTCAATGGTATGGAGACCAAAGAGAATGAATGGCCTGATGTTGTTTCCCGTATAGCATACCTAGTGATGCTGGTGTGTGGATCTAATGTGACACAGCCACGCTTACGAGAGGAAATCTGAGTAATAGATGGACAGTACTCACTGCCCCATGCAGCACATATCACACAGGACAAGTAGCAGAGGCCCTGAGGGAGGCCTCCGTCCATTCTTCCCTCTCTGAGACCAGGACCTGTAGGCAGAGCATCCTTCTCAGTAAAAGACTTCCCAACCTTTGGGTGATGTGTCCAGTGAACCCTTCCCTAGAGAACCCATTGGAACAAAAAACCAGGCTTCTGAGATTGGCCACAGAAAACATTGAGAGATCTTAAACTTTCAGTTATATGGCTAGATATTTTATTATATTAAGATTTATAGTTGATTTTTTTTTAGATGTGATAATAAAACAGATTATATATTTTTTAAATTCCTTATCCTTGTAAACCCTGAGAAAGGACACTTCCTCAAAAGGGCTGCTGGTTGCTAACCGGGCTCAATTTTTTTAAAAAAACAGAGCTAGCAGCCATTTCTACACAGGGGCTTCTCATACAAACTACACTTTGGAGAGAGTCCCGTATTGAACTGTCTGCTTACTTGCACTTGTTTCTGCCATCTGAGCCAGCCCTTTTAAATGAGTTCCTAGAAATCTATTTCAACCAATAGGATTGAGGTTTTTCCAACGTGCTGTGCAGCTCCAACCAATCACAGCAGCCCTATTCTAACAAATCAAGACAGTGCCTTTTAGACCAATCAAACTGCAAAGATTTGGAGTCCTCATGTACATGAGGGCAGAACAATCCGGGATCAGAGGCAGGGACTTCTGTCCATATAAACCAGCTCCCCTCTGGTTTTCTCTTCCCATCAAAGGCTGAAGATTGCTTTTCACTGTGTAGAACTGACACACTGAAGTCTCACCAGAGAGAGCAGAGCAGCACAGAGTGGACCAGCAAGGACAGAGCAGACCACTGAGGAGCCAAGCGGAGCAGAGGAGCTGTAGATGGAGGGGCCTGGCCCCAGGCTTGCCGGATGGCCTCCCTGCTGCATCACAGTTCAGCTGTTTTGCACTGAGTCAAGTTTCCTTCTTCACCACACCTCAGATTGAATCGGCGACGACGACCATCAGTTGACATCATTTAGAAATACACACACAGGTATTTATAGATGAAATTACATGATGTCTGGGATAGAAGAAGCGTGGGGGGCTATAGAAGACTAAAACTGCCATGAGTTGATAATTATTGAAACCCACTGATAATACATAGGAATTCATCATAATATTCTTTCTCCTCTTTTATATGTTCAAAATTTTCCATAATAAACAAATTTAGTAGGTAAGGCATAAAACCATTCATAACTTTGGCCCAGCAATATAACCCTAAGGAAATCAGTTAGGGGGAGGGAAAAAGCTGATTCTGCAAAGATGCCTAATTGAAAAAAACTCTGTTGCTCCCAACAACACGGAGATGGCTCAGCAACAAGGGGGCATCGATGAGGCAGAAAATGCTGCATGGCTTTTAGAAACAGTAAGTGCTTTGGCCAAGTTGCTAAGTGGAAATCAGTATAGGAATCTTAAGTGGGAAAGCAGCAGCATAAAACAATGTGTGCATACCAATCACAAGGTAAAAATGCGTACTCACATAATGAAAGGGTCAGAAGAGAACAGGAGGCTACTCCTTTAACTCTCAGCCCCACTGCCTCTTCTCCAGGAGGCCCTGACCACCCCAGCAAGCGCAAGCATACACCAGCTGAATTAATTGTGCTCTCTGGGATCCACAGCCCTTGCGTGCTGATTCTCCTACAGTCCCTACGCCCCTGCAATGGCTCCTCGTGGCCCTGCCTTCCCTGACAGACAAGAATTCTACCAGCACACAGTAGGTGTTCAACAAATGCTTGTCAAACAGAATAGACTATAAATAGCTGCTGTCAACAGCGTAAGTTTTATTTTGTTTCTGCAGAGCTATTCACACTCATAGTAGTCATTCAGGAAAGACATTCCTTAGTAATCACCAGAGAGCATGCTTCCGGCTCTGACTCACCACGTGCTTTTGCAACCATGGTCTTGGGAAGAAAATGTGGATGAAAAAGCTCAGGGAAGTCCAGCATGGTGGAGACTTAAAGTAACCACATTGGATGGTCTGAAATTAAAACTTTCTTTCTTTCTTTTCTTTTTCTTTCTTTCATTTTTAAGATTTTTTATTTATTGATTTCACAGAGGAAGGGGGATGCAGAGAGAAGTATCAACTCATAGCTGCTTTACTTTAGTTATTCGTTGCTTGGCCTATGTGCCTTGACCAGGCAAACACAGGGCTTCCAAGTGGTGACCTCGGTGTTCCAGGTCAATGGTCCAGCCACTGCACCACCACAGGCTAAAACTTTCTAACTAAAAGCAGTTCATGGCAGGCAGGCAGGTCTTCAAGTGGTATTTTCCCTAACAAAGGTCAATGTTCACCTTAACTGAGCCTATGCGCTTTTTTTTTTTTTTTTTTTTTTTACCTATAATAACATACCTGATATACTAGACCTTGAAATGTAAAAGCAATATGTTTTTGAAATCTAAGAGGAACATTTTCCAGACCCCTAGGACCCAACCACCACACTAAAAAATGACCCACACATGCCCTCACTGTTAATATGCTAACTGTTAACTGTGAAGGATTTTATACCTGCCTATGTAGAAGAAGTCTGTGTCTCTCCTCTTACTTTGTATCCAGTCTCAGATTCCCTGTGCCTTCTCCCGCCTCCCTAACCTACCACCAGTGGGTTTCCCGTGAGCCCTTCTGCTGCCCCTCCGATTCTGATGGATAAAATAAGTGGCAAAACTGCCATTTTCCGGAGCATTTTCTCAGTCTGTTGAGATTTTGCTTTCTAGCAATTGTCGTCAGTTTGGCTCAAATAAACTCATAAAAATTCTTACAGGTTTGGACGTCTCTTAACATTGACAAAAGAGAGCAAGGCAAAACAAAATCAACTGACCTCCAGTCCAGACCACAGAGAAAAATCTCATTTTGTTTTACCAGCTTGTCCTAAGTCTCTCTGCTGCGGTTCCCAGTACCCAGTCTGAAGGTGGTCCCCAAGCCCAGCCTGGACAACAGGCCTCTGCCACTCTGCCACTGTCCCCAAGGGGGACGCCGCAGGGCAGCTCCCAGTGGCTGGCAGGCGGTGAAGGCCACGAGCAAGAGCGCGGCTGGGAACCACAAAGGCCTCGGCCAGTCGCTCCAGACGGGGAGGACAGGAGCGGCCCGTCCAGACTGGAGACCGCCCTGGGGTGTGAAGGGCTTCTGCAGGCGGCTGCACGGCCAGCACCACTGACCTCCGGCCGGCCTCCCGCCTGTGCGTCTGCACACCTGCTCAGAGCTGCTGCGAGTGCCATTCGGAGCAAGTGGTCTGGTATCCAAGAGTGTCCAGAAGAAAACCATAGAGGGTCATTTTTTCAGAGGGTGGCTTTTTTTTTTTTTTTGAGAGAGAGAGACAGGGAGAAAGATGAGAAGAATGAACTTGTAGTTGCAGCACTTTAGTTGTTCAGTGATTGCTTCTCACATGTGCCTTGACCAGAGGGCTCCAGCTGAGCCAGTGACCCCTTGCTAAGCTGGTGAGCCCCGTGCTCATGCCAGATGAGCCCACCCTCAAGCTGGTGACCTTCGGGTTTCGAACCTGGGTCTTTAGTGTCCCAGGTCGACATTCTATCCACTGCACCACCACCTGGTCAGGTATTGCCCCAGTTTTAAAGATTAAGGACACTGAGTTTCAGACTGAGTCGTGTGTACCCAAAACACGCGCGGTGAGTATCGGGGCTGAGAGTGGGACCCGGGTGTGTCTGCCACTGAGGCCGTGTTCTTGGTGCCATCACTGTGCTTGGTGCACAGCAGGCTCTGAGGCAGTGTTCTTGGTGCCATCACTGTGCTTGGTGCACAGCAGGCTCTGAGGCAGTGTTCTTGGTGCCATCACTGTGCTTGGTGCACAGCAGGCTCTGAGGCCGTGTTCTTGGTGCCATCACTGTGCTTGGTGCACAGCAGGCTCTGAGGCAGTGTTCTTGGTGCCATCACTGTGCTTGGTGCACAGCAGGCTCTGAGGCAGTGTTCTTGGTGCCATCACTGTGCTTGGTGCACAGCAGGCTCTGAGGCAGTGTTCTTGGTGCCATCGCTGTGCTTGGTGCACAGCAGGCTCTGAGGCAGTGTTCTTGGTGCCATCGCTGTGCTTGGTGCACAGCAGGCTCTGAGGCCGTGTTCTTGGTGCCATCGCTGTGCTTGGTGCACAGCAGGCTCTGAGGCAGTGTTCTTGGTGCCATCACTGTGCTTGGTGCACAGCAGGCTCTGAGGCAGTGTTCTTGGTGCCATCACTGTGCTTGGTGCACAGCAGGCTCTGAGGCAGTGTTCTTGGTGCCATCACTGTGCTTGGTGCACAGCAGGCTGTAAGAAAGGCAGCCGTTAGGGTTCTGGCAAAGGCCTTCATGAGCCTGACTCACAGCAGCTGTGGGCTCAGCTAGTCTAGATTCCTAGAGTTCAATAAAAAGCCCCTACCTTTTAGAGACATATACATCAGTATATTTATGGATAAAATTATATGATGCTTGGCATCTGCTTCAAAATAATGCAGGGCGATGAGAGGGGACGGATAATGATGTGAAACAAAATTGGGTTGGCCGGATGCTGAGAACGGTTGAAGCTAGGTCATGGGTACATAGGAGTTCACTATACTGTTTTCCTTATTCTCATTTATGTTTGAAACTTTTTATAACAAAAAGCAAAAACAAAAAATGTCACCTCATCTCCTGGAGAATGTATAAGGCAGAAAAAAGTAGGTCTTAACCTGGTGTGTTCTGTCCCCAAATTCTGACTCCCTTCCAACCCACTGTAATAACTGCTTTAAAGCATTCCTCCCTCCCTCCCTCCCTCTCTCCCTCCCTCCCTCTCTCCCTCCTTCTCTCCCTCCCTCCCTCCCTCTCTCCTCTCCTCCCTCCCTCCCTTCCTTCCTTCCCTCCCTCCCTCCCTCACCGTATGGTCCAGCCCGACTAGGGAATTGGCATCATTATAGAGCCCAAAGTTCTGCTAATAAAAATTAGGGACAGCAAGGTAGTGTCCTCTGAGCATCACGCAGGCCACACTGCTGTTGGAGGCGGGGGAAGGGAGCCCTGCTGGCTGGGGACTCAGGGAAAGGCCTAGAAATGAAGCGGCCTTGGGAGTGAAGAGGGTCTGAGTGAGCTGAAGGAGAGCAAGAGGAGAAGGAGGAGAGGGAGGAGGAGGGGGAGGGGGAGGAGGAGGAGGAAGAGGAGGAGGAGGGGGAGGGGGAGGAGGAGGAAGAGGAGGAGGAGGAGGAGGGGGGGAGGGGGAGGGGGAGGGGGAGGAGGAGGAGGAGGGCAGGAGCAGTGAGTGTAGCAGCACGGAAGGGGCGGCACAGCTGAGCTGGTGTGGTGTCCACCGGATAATCTTCCCCAAACAGAAATCCGATCGCCTCTTCCCCTGTGCACTGAATACCTCCCCGAGCTCCCCAATTATCTCCAGACAATGCCTACATTCCTCAACCTGATGCTCAGGGTGACTGTCACTAACCAGCCCTCACTGCCATCACCCCCCTTGCCAGGTCCCCACACAGATACCCAAAGCCTGCAGTCTAGCTGCCTCACACACCTGGGTGTCTTCTCTCTAATGTTCTCTCTCCCTAGCATGCCCCCCACCTCAATAAACTCCTGTAGGACCAGTCCAGAGGTCACCCCCTCACTCTGCCCCCGCACAGCACACACACCCCCACACTACACTTGTTTGTGCGTCAGCCCCTGATGAGAATGTGGGCTCTGGGGCAGGAGAGACCAACCCTTATTTTTCCCCGTTTACACAACAGGTGGTTAATACAAGGTGTCTATTATCACTAGTGATGACTTTAAAAATGTAGCCCCGACCCTGGCCAGTTGGCTCAGTGGTAGAGCGTCAGCCTGGCGTGCAGGAGTCCCGGGTTCGATTCCTGGCCAGGGCACACGGGAGAAGCGCCCATCTGCTTCTCCACCCCTCCCCCTCTCCTTCCTCTCTGTCTCTCTCTTCCCCTCCCACAGCGAGGCTCCATTGGAGCAAAGTTGGCCCGGGCGCTGGGGATGGCTCCATGGCCTCCACCTGAGGCACTAGAATGGCTCCGATTGCAGCGGAGCAACGGCCCAGATGGGCAGAGCATCACCCCCTGGTGGGCATGCCAGTGGATCCCAGTCGGGCGCACGTGGGAGTCTGTCTCTCTGCCTCCCTGCTTCTCACTTCAGAAAAATACAAAAAATTAAAATGAAAAAATTTTTAAAAAACATGCAGTGCCTGAGCAGACAGGTAAGGTGCCTGGCACAAAGCAGCTACTGGGAGAGGCTTCCCCGCGAGTGGCCGGGCGTGTACAGCAGGACGCTGGGCAGAGGCTGCCTTACTGGGGGCCTCCAGGTGTCTGAAAAGCGCACGGCGGCAGGAGGCCTATTTAGTGCCTTAAAATGCTGTAACAGTTTCCTTCCAAGGTTCCAGACACGTGGAAAACCGTAACGACAGCTAGATGCTATCCTTACCTCCGTGGAAACTTAAGGAATATTTATGACCCACGGGATCAGAGATTCGAGGGCTTAGTAGCAAAGGAAGGTCACAAGGTGCACTGATCCAGACCATCTGCTCTTGGGTGGGGGAGAGGGCCCCACTCAGCTCTTCTCAGTGGGGGAGACAAATGCCACACCCAGCTCTTCTACCCAGTGCACCAAGCACCTGCCTCTCGCAGAAATCTGGAGCCAGCACAACAGTGTCTATTTCACTTAGATAAAACCACTTCCTACGAGGAAGTGTAGGTAGAAAGCTGAACACGAGCATGCCTAATCGCAGGGAACTGAGGCACCCGTGGCAGGGTCATGAGACGCTCCACGGGGCCCACGGCCCCTCAGGAAAGGGGAGCTTGTGCTGTCCACATTAAATTCTTAGCAACAGCGTTAACGGAGGAAAACAAATGCCCCCCCCCCCCCCACTATGCGTCACTGCGGAGAAGAATGCGGCGGGGCTGGCGCTGCGGGAGTGCCCCACCTCCTCTTCCCAGGGGCCACTGCTCCCTCAACTCCTGTGGCAGATGCTGCCCTCCTCCGGGCCACCGCCACGGGAATCCTTCCTCACGAGAGCCAATGGAAATGCGGGACTGCCCATTCATCACGGCCTTGGACACCAAAACAGCTCATCTGACCTTTGCAAAATACCAAACAATGGGTTGAAAGCAGAAACTGGCAAAGGGTCATTCAGAAGTCTAAGCTCTCCTTTCAAAGACAATGTTGTCATTAGCCAGGAAACAGACTGCCTAGACTCTCATTGGCCCTAGAGCAGTGGTCCCCAACCCCAGACTGCAGACCAGTCGGTACTGGTCCGTGGGCCATTTGGTACCGGTCCGCAGAGAAATAATAAATAACTTACATTATTTATGTTCTATTTATATTTAAGTCTTATCGATGTTTTATTTTTTAAAAATGACCAGATTCCCTCTGTTACATCCGTCTAAGACTCACTCTTGACGCTTGTCTCGGTCACGGGATACATTTATTTATCCGTCCCACCCTAAAGGCCGGTCTGTGAAAATATTTTCTGACATTAAACCAGTCCGTGGCCCCAAAAAGGTTGGGGACCACTGCCCTAGAGGATCAATGCCGTTAAAAAGTGGGTAGAGGCCCTGGCCGGTTGGCTCAGTGGTAGAGCATCGGCCTGGCGTGCAGGGGACTCGGGTTCGATTCCCGGCCAGGGCACATAGGAGAAGCGCCCATTTGCTTCTCCACCCCCTCCCCCTCCTTCCCCTCTGTCTCTCTCTTCCCCTCCCGCAGCCAAGGCTCCATTGGAGCAAAGATGGCCCGGGCGCTGGGGATGGCTCCTTGGCCGCTGCCCCAGGCGCTAGAGTGGCTCAGGTCGCGGCAGAGCATCGCCCCCTGGTGGGCAGAGCGTCGCCCCTGGTGAGTGTGCCAGGTGGATCCCGGTCGGGCGCATGCAGGAGTCTGTCTGACTGTCTCTCCCCGTTTCCAGCTTCAGAAAAATACACAAAAAAAAAAAAAAAAAAAAAAAAAAGTGGGTAGAGCCTGACCAGGCAGCGGCACAGTGGATAGAGCATCAGACTGGGATGCAGAGGATACCGAGGTCGCCGGCTTGAGCGCAGGCTCATCTGGTTTGAGCAAAGCTCACCAGCTTGGACCCAAGGTTGCTGGCTTGAGCAAGGGGTTACTTGGTCTGCTGTAGCCTCACCATCAAGGCACATATGAGAAAGCAATCAATGAACAACTAAGGTGTTGCAACAAAAAACTAGCGATTGATGCTTCTCATCTCTCTCCATTCCTGTCTGTCTGTCCCTATCTGTCCCTCTCTCTGACTCTCTGTCTCTGTAAAAAAAAAAAAAAAAAAAAAGAGCCTGACCAGGCGGTGGCGCAGTGGATAGAGCATTGGACTGGGATGCAGAGGACCCAGGTTCAAGACCCCAAGGTCACTAGCTTCAGCGCAGGCTCATCTGGTTTGAGCAAAATCCCACCAGCTTGAACCCAAGGTCGCTGGCTCAAGCAAGGGGTTACTCAGTCTGCTGAAGGCCCGCGGTCAAGGCACATATGAGAAAGCAATCAATGAACAACTAAGGTGTTGCAATGTGCAGTGAAAAACTAATGATTGATGCTTCTCCTCTCTCTCTGTTCCTGTCTGTCTGTCCCTGTCTATCCCTTTCTCTGACTCTCTCACTGTCTCTGTCAAAAAAAAAAAAGTGGGTAGAAACACTCAAACTGGAAGTGAGGTAGCCACCAGTGTTTCAACACACACACGTTCCTTGATGAGTTATTTAACATATATTAAAATACATATGGCCCAGACATTTCTGGGCATTGGATGGAAAACAATGTCAAACCAGGAACTAGAAGTTTCCAGAGAGAACACACCCACTTACATAAACATGGGTTTCAGTGCCTGACACCAGCTGGACTCCATCAGACAAGAAAGAGAATCCTGCCACAAACCACAGACCTGCTCCTGATGAGAAGACAGACCCTCTCTTAGAGGACCAACATCACGGCAGATCAAACTCATTATTAAGCTTCATCACATACCCATTTCCTCTCTATTTATAGGCCTGTAAATCTTAATCAATGGTTGACATTTTAGGAGCAGAAATGACCCCTTAGTATTTCACAAAGATTTTCTTTGCATGAAATCATAAAGATAGAGATTAGCTGCACTGCCAGCCTTCAGGATAACCACAGAAAGCACCAGACACAATCTGACGCAGGAACCGTAAAGAACTCAAGCACACCACGTTTGTCTGCCCTGTGGACACACGGCGGATGGAGCATCGACCCGGAACGCTGAAGTTGCTGGTTCAAAACCCTGGGCTTGCTGGGTCAAGGCACGTACAAGAAGCAATCAATGAGCAACTAAAGTGAAGCAGCTACAATCACTCTCTCGCTCTCAAATCAATATATAAAATCTTTTTAAAAGAACAAAAAAAAGCACCAAGTTAAATGAGAGCTGCCATCCATTGAGCTGTTTTGCAAATGTTATGAGCTAAATTATGTGTCTCCAAGCTCCCCACACCTGCCCAATTCTTACATTGAATGTGACTGTATTTGAGGATAGGTTCTTTAAAAGGGTGATTATGTTAAAATGAGCCCCTTAGAGTGGGCCCTAATCCAATCTGACTGGTGTTCTTACAAGAAGAGGAAATTTGGACACAACAAAGAGACTCCAGGGACTCGTATGAACAGAGTTAGACCACATTAGGACATACTGTACATAGCAAGAAGGTAGCCGTCTGCAAGCCACAAAGAGGCCTCAAGAGAAACCAAACCTGCTGACACCTTGATCTTTGACTTCAGCCTCCAGAATCTGAGAAAATAAACTGCCGCTTAAGCACCCGAGTCAGTGGTATTGTTACGGCAGCCCCAGCAAACTGTTCACAGTGGGTCATGGGCAAAGCTGGGCAGCGACAGTGCCAAGCAGGGCTTGACAAACCAGAGGGGGGCCTGGCTGGTTAGCTCAGTCAGTTCGGAGCCTCTTCCCCAAACAACAAGGTTGAGGGTTCAATCCCCGGTCAGGGCACCATAGGAAGCAACCAAAAAATGCACGACTGAGTGGAACAATAAATGCTTTCCTTCCCCCTCCCCTCTCTCTTCCTTCCTCTGTCTCTCTAAAACTCAGTGAAAGTTAAGCCCTGGCCAGAATAGCTCAGTTGGTTGAGTGTCGTCCTGCAGGGTAGAAGCTGCGGGTTCGATTCCCTGATCAGGGCACATACAGGAGCAGCTCAATGTTCCTGTCTCTCTCTATCTGCCTCTCTCAAAAAAGAAGAGAAAGAAAAAGGAAAATCAGAGGGGGCCACTAGAGGGGTAGATGGTGCCAAAGACCAAGTGAATGGGGAGCTCGAGCCAGAAAGCCAGGTGGAACCACGGGACGTCAGGGCCCTGGGGGCATCTGCAGGAGACCTGGCTTTAACAGCGCTGGGGACTCTCCATGGCATGCATTTCTCACACAGGCACCTTCCACACCAGACAGCTACTCTTGCCACCTGCCACTCAAGAGTCCCCACACCACCTCGTCACAGCACTAGGCGCTGCTCTAAACTGGGGAGTGGTAGTTGCCAAATGCCTGCCAGGAGGACCAGTTCCCCAGCAACATTTCCAAGCATCTACCAGAGAAGAACAGAGGGCCCGGTGCAGGAATAGCACGGCTGAGCCTCCCTCCACAGAAGTCTGCCCCAGCCCGCAGGGGCACCCGACTGAGATGGAAGAACAGACTGTGCAAGGGCCTCTCCCCACACCTCAGCCTCGGAGGATAAACACACACACCTGCTCTGATCCGTGCCAGGATGGACACATGGAAAATACCCGGGACACCTGGGGTGAGGGTGACGGTGGCCTGTGATCAGAGGACATGTCTCAGTATGTGTGGTGTTTGAGCCTGCCCTGGCAGGAGGAGCAAGTCTCACTCCACAAGCAAGAGAAGCAGAGGAGAGAGCCATCACCGTGAAGGCAAGGGCAGAGCAAAGGCCCTGAGGTAGACAGTGTGCCCGGAAAGCGGCACAGTCCAGGGTGCCCACAGGCTACAAGAGCCCTCCACAAAGAGTGGGCCACGGACCACCAGTGGGTGGCTTTAGGTGGCCAGAGGGCTGGTGTTCAGTAACAGCAGCTCAGTGCTCTTGAGGCTTTCCGGCTTATCCCCCAGTTAGGTTATTCCCACATTATGAATGTTCCCTGTGCTAACAAGGAAATAGGCCTTGGCTAGGGCCCTCGGGAAGGCTAAAGGATTTCAGCTAGATAACCCAGTTTTGATTTCACCACATTTACTATTTTTGTTACTTTGGGTAATGCCACGTGAAACTGGTTTTCAATTTACAATAGTAATAAAGGTCCTTTAAAAGTAAATTTGAGGCCCTGGCCGGTTGGCTCAGAGGTAGAGCGTGGGCCTGGCGTGTGGAAGTCCCGGGTTCGATTTCCAGCCAGAGCACATGGGAGAAGCGCCCATCTGCTTCTCCACCCCTCCCTCTCTCTTTCCTCTCTGTCTCTCTCTTCCCCTCCCGCAGCTGAGGCTCCATTGGAGCAGAGATGGCCCGGGCACTGGGGATGGCTCCGTGGCCTCTGCCTCAGGCGCTAGAATGATTCTGGTCGCAACAGAGCGACGCCCCAGATGGGCAGAGCATCGCCCCCTGGTGGGCGTGCCGGGTGGATCCCGGTCGGGCACATGCGGGAGTCTGTCTGACTGCCTCCCCATTTCCAACTTTAGAAAAATACACAAAAAAAAAAGTAAATTTGCCCAGGCCCTGGCCAGGTAGCTAAGCTGTTTGGAGCATCATCCCGACACACCAAGGTTGCAGGTTTGATCCCCGGTCAGGGCACATACAGGAATCACGCAATGAATGTATAAATAATGGAACAACAAATCAATGTTTCTTTCTCTCTCCCCCTTCCACTCTCTCTAAAATCAATAAACAAAATTTATTTAATTTTTTAAAAAAATAAAATTGCCCAAGTAAAATAGTGAGTCAATATAAAGAAAATATTTTATAAATGACAGGATAGGTGGCTCAGACATACTGCAAAACCACAAAGGTGGTGTCCTCATCCCGTACCGGTGCAGCCCAGGCCAGCGCGCCCTCACCATGCCGGTCAGGGGGGCGGCAAGGGCATCCACTACCTGCTCTCCAGCTCCAACCTCACCTTTCGGGACGGCAGTCCTTGCCGTTGAACTATGGCTCTGATTCAACTCTCAGACCAAGAGCATCTTCAAGCAAGAAAATAATCACCCCTGCTTCCACACAGGATTTATGTCCCGACTGGAGCCGCCCCTCCCCACGCTGGTGGGTGTCCTGGTCTGCTGCAGGCTGTGCAAGGTCCCAGTGCATGCTGGGATTCTCTGTCTGCTTCACTGTGCTGTCTGCCCTTGAAACAGCTGCAGCCACCTGGGAATATTCCCACAAAGATGAGGCGATTGGGGAATTCCTGGAACCTTACAAGAACCCCTACCTCAAGCTAAAATCCAAGGACGAGCCCCAGCAGGAAACGCTAAGAGCTATTCGCTAAATATTGAATTGTTGTGGTGCAGCTGGCGGAGTGAAACAATTCATCTCAGACATCTGCTCCCCCGAGGATACACATAGTCTCAAGCATCTCAGTGCAGCCCGGCCGCAGGCCATCAGAGGGGTCTTCCATCACCGGCGCGGTGGGCATCAGGACGGCCGTGGAGAAGATATGTGGCCTGATCTTCAGAACGAGCGTGTGCTGTGCTCTCCACAGGAACGGAGAGGTGGGCGAGAGTCGGCTTCTATCCTGAGCAGGAAGGGTCATCCCCAGAGATCGCTGGTTATCTTCCTGGAGTTTTAGTTTTATTTTTTTGTTATTGTTTTTTCTTTTTTGCCACTAACTCTGGTATTTATTCTGCATATCTAAACAAAAAAAAAGTTTTCTGTGTTTGTCCTTTTAATGTTTTATTCAATATTGACAGTTGAGAAGCTGGGGAATTTGATTTATAATCTTTGGTCATTTTTGCTTATGATGTTAAGCAGAAACCCTGCAATGAAAGGTACTATGTTTGCAAGACTCTAGACAACAGATACTGTACATAAAGAGAGGTTTTTGTCTTCAAATAGATTTTTTTAAGGGCTATGAAATTTAATCAAATCGTAACTTATGTTGAAGACAATCTGATACACAACTAGGAGAGTCATGAAGGTGGTCCCAGAGCGAATGGAAGTGGCGCTATCTGGGCAGCACGACCAGAGCCTGGGTGTTCAGGGAAGGGAGGAGGAGAAGCTGCAGTTTCTTCTCCCAGGGGGCCCCGGGGGCCAGGAGCCCAGCCGGGAGGGGCGCTCACTCATCTCCACTTCTAGGGGGAGGATGTCTGGGACGGTATCTCGAGGATCTGTTTGGAGCCAATCTATGAGCAAGGACAGTGGCATTCATGTAGGAAAACTTGGGTTCAAGTCCGGGAGGTGCCACTTGCCCCCTGGGGGTCTCTTGCGTGGGACTCAGCCTCACTATAAATCAGAGAAAATAAAGCCATTACCTGGGGCTGCAGCGAGGGGAGTGAACAGAAACCCTAACCCATAAATAGCAGCCCCTCCTCACCTACGCCCTTCTCAGCGCTCTGGCAGAGAACTGAATCCAAAACCCAGTCTCTGAGGACGTTCATCAGATTTGTGGGAACAGAATTTTACTCCTCTGTTCTGACCCTCATTCAAGGATGTACAAAACTTCGGATTTCAGTTTATGTCACTGGGTTAGAGCCAAGGAGGTAGACCCAGAGGATTCTCAAGGCTGACAAGTCACCCAGTAACGTGCAGAGTGTGTGACTCTGAGCATCCAAGTTTCCCACCCGGAGCAGCAGGAGGCAGACATGGTCCCCTCACCGCCGGCAGGCAGGCAGGCAGGGAAAAGAGAGGGGCACTGATACACTTCCTATGAAACTCAGCTGGGAAGCGGTGGCCAAAAGGGTTCTTAGGAAAAAAGCCTTCAACCAGAAAAGGAAAGCTGCCGCTGGCCTGACACAGGGCAGGGGAGGGCAGATGCAGGAGGGACTGCGCATGTCCCCAGCTCCACCAGCAGCACTGTCCACTCTGCACTTCCAGGATGGGGGCTCAGGAAAGACGCTAGCCAAGGGCAGTGAGCTTTAATCCACTGCTCTCAGAGTAGGGTAGGGAAAACAGGACCTCTTGGAATCTGTGAGGGACAGTCAACTGTAGGACCGGACCCCTTTATGGAAGGCCATTTGGTAGTCTCTATAATAAAGTTTTAAATGTTCCTATAGTCTGACTCAGGTTTTTAGTTCTAGGATTCTAAACCATAGAAATGCATAAATTTACAAACTTATGTTGCCACAGCATTGTTTATAAGGATAAAAACAACAACAACAACAACCAAACAAACCAAAAAGCACTGTCTCCAGGAAGAGAAGGGCTATATAACTGTGCATCTCCCCTGTGGAAGGCTGTGCCCACTGAGGTAGATCATGCTGCCAGGAAAGATCTCTAAAACAGACGGTGGCGTGACAAAAGCAAGTTGTAAAACAAAACCTACAATAGGACCCATTATACAAAAGAAACTTCATGGAACAAGGACCACACACGAAGCAGCTGCTGGGGATACCTCTGAGGAGCCCACGGTGGGGAGTGGGGAGTGGGGACTGACACTTCAAACAGAATATACTTCTGTATTGTCTTTTTTTTTTTTTTTTTTTTGGAGAGAAAGGAAGGGAGAAAGACATACAGAGAGAGAAAAATCAATTTGTTGTTGCATTTACTAATGCCATCATTGGTTGATTCTTTTAAAAAACAGTTTTGTTTTTTGGCACAGGGGGACAAGAGAGACAGACAGGAAGGGAGAGAGATGAGAAGCATCAGCTCATAATTGCGGCACCTTAGTTGTTCATTGATTGCCTCTCATACATGCCTTTATGGGGGGGGGGGGGGGTGACACTCCAGCCAAGCCAGTGACCCCTTGCTCAACCCAGCAACCTTAGGCTTCAAGCCAGTGACCTTTGGACTCAAGCCAGCAACATGGGATCATGTCAATGACCCCACACTCAAGTGGCTGAGCCTGCACTCAAGCTGGTGAGCCTGTGCTCAAGCCAGCGACCTCAGAGTTTCGAACCTGGGATCACAGCATCCCAGGTCAACACTCTAGCCACTGCACCACCAACTGGTCAGGCCATTGGTTCATTCTTGTATATGCCCTGACTGGGGACAGAACCAGCAACCTTGGCATGCTGGGATGACATCCTAACCAGCTGAGTGACCCAGGCTGAGCCTGTATTGTCTAATTATTTAAAACAAAGTATACATTTGTTACTTTCACTTTATCTACTTCTTGTCTAACTTTAAAATAAGAATGGGTATATGCATTCCCACACACTGAAAGGTAAACAAAGAAACTGTTGGACTAAAAGACCAAGAGAAGGCAGCCCCTGGGGTCGAGAAACCCCAGAGTATGAGGGTTTGAATGCCGACCCTCTACGGGAAGGCCCCTCAGCCCCTCAGCCCCCCCCCCCCAGGTGCTGCTTCCCCCTCTGCTCACCTATAAAAAGGCCAGGGGTGTGTGTGCACCTTTCTCAAGGGGCCTTCAGGCCACACAGGAGCCCACCCAATGGGGCCTCTGGGAGGCCACACTCCACAGGCTGTTTGTCTCCCCTTTCCCGCCTCCATCACGTCCCTCTCTGCTCCACGGAGCTCTGAAGCACCTGTCAGGCCATCCCTGCTCTCTAAGTCCATCACATTTTGAAGGTGAAGACCCCTTGGGACTCCCTCTCAAACAGGAGTAGACACATTCAATGAAGTCCATTGACCAGCTGGAAGGCTTGTTCCCTCTAACCCCTTCTCTCTTTCTGCCCAGCTCCTACTCAACCTTCAAAACCAGGTCCAGGAACCTTCCTTCTGCTTTCCCTGAGCCCCCCACAGTGCCGGACAGGACCCTCTGGGGAGGATGTCCCCACCCTCACATAGCCCCAGTACCAAGTAGGGCAGGCACTCTAAAGGCTGTCCTGCCTCCACCCCATCACACTGCAACCTGCCTGACCCTACCCAGGGTGGTGAGCTGCCCCCAAGACAGAAGCGTCCCCTCCTGAAGGACATCTACACACCAAGGGCCAGGAGAACTACTAGCTCTACTGGGAGCTGTGATTTCCACTCCGTCACTCAGCCATAAGTGACCCCTCAAGTCCATCTGTTCTATAACGGCCTCTACATCCATAAGGCTAGGTAGCCACCCTCCCTCCCAGCAAAGAAATTTTATATAACGGCAAGAGATTAACTTTCAAACAATAAAAAAGTATTTACCCTCCTGAGTCTGAGCCGAGAACTTCCCCTCCAATCACAGGCAGACTTGCCACCACTTAGCTTAGTTAGCCACGCCCACATACAAACATCCAATCACTGGCAAGGGCCCGAAGGTAAGAAGAAAAAATGTGGGAGTCATAAACTGAGTCCTTTCCCCAGTTTTACCGCTGACTCACTGTGGGACCTTGGCAAGTGACCTACTGTGATATAACAAGAAATAAATATTTGATCTTTGTTCCGGATTCCTGGCGGGCAGGTCCTGGAGTCTCCCCAGGAGAACCTCTGCATGATAATGAGACAACTGGGAATGGGGGAGGGGGGGCTGGACAGCTTCTGAATGGGGGCTGGGAGCCAGAAAGACCCTTAGGGGGTTGGGACGCACAGCAGCAGCACCACCACCTCCCCAACCTCTGGGAGGAGACTGGACAGCGGCTGAGTCACCAACGGCCAATGACTTAGACGCTCACGTCTAGCTGTTGGGGTTCTGGTGATGCCCTGCCAATGACACACTGAGGAGCTGGGAGAACAGCCCCCAGGGAGGCAGGGAAGCTCTGTGCCCTGCCCCTCACAACTTGCCCCCTGCGTCTCTCCCACGTAGCTGTTCCTGACTTGTATCCTTTATAAGAAACCAGTTAATGTAAGTAAAGTGCTTTCCTGTGTTTCGTGAGCCATTGCAGCAAATTGTTGAACCTGCAGAGGAGGTCATGGGAACCCCAATCTATAGCCAGGTAGTCCGAAAGACAGGCCTGAAGTGGGGGGCAGTCTGGTGGGACTGAGCCCTTAACTGTGGGGGTCTGTGATGACTCCAGGTCGTTAGGTAAGAACTGAAGTTGGTGTCACCCAGTTGGTGTCAGACAAAAACCCACACAGCTGGTGTCAGAAGTACTGTCAGGGTAAAAGCAGCACAGAGCTATATTCTGTCTGGGCTTCAAAAACTGAGCGGACCGCACTAAATGCCGCCAAGGCCATTTCGGCTAGAATTCCAATTCCGTGACTCTTGCAACTACTGGTTTAACAATTTCCAGAGTGAATAAGGGGGATTCTCGCTCTGGAAGCCGCTAACAAACAAATGAGCTTTCAAACGCAGAGCAGGACCATTTCTCAGGCCTCTTCTCCTATTTTGACTAATGATATGCCGGCACTCTGTGTGATTTCTCCTTTGAGGGGCGGCAAGAACTCAACAGTGTCCAATTATGGGGCCCTGTCCTTGTCCTCAGCTCTCAGACTTGCAACCCAATTCTTCTAGATGAAAGAATCAGTCTCTCTCCATTACACTCAATTTTAAACCGAGACCCAAAACAGAATTTTTGACGTGCCTCTCAGACTACAAGGCTTGGGCTTCATTAATGATTAAAACAGCAGCTGGTAAGTAATCTTTTAAAAGCAAGTTCGGCAGTTAGACTCAACTTAGCATCTGTTTACATCCCCTCTTTTTCTCCTTTCGGCCCTAGTTCCAAAGCAAAATCCAAAGAAGAATGAAAAGACAGAGGTCTTTGATTACCAAGAAGAGCTTCAAGGAGCTGTAAGAAATCAAAGCCTTTAACCAACTCTCAGAAAACTTGCTGAGACGATGAGGACTCTTGTACACTGAATTACATACACTAGGAGGGCTGAAACTGGGTGAATAATTTATAATACTAAAGCAGACCCGAATTTGAAACAACTACGGCCAGATTTTCAGCCAGAGTTCATTCAGGTATTCATCTACTCAGTTCTACAGATAATTACGGAGCTATCCAGTTCAGTGGTTAAGATGACCGGCTCTGGTGCTCAAGTCTCTGCTCTGCTTTTTATCCACAGAGCATGGAGAAGGACTTAACTTCTGAGCCTCCGTTTCCTTCTCTATAAATCGAATGACAGTACCTGCCTCACAGGGCTGTTGAGGGACTTAAAGGAAATGGTGCCTGGTGAGGAGTGACGCTGACTAGAGTACTATCAGCAGCATCATTCTTGTCTTTAGGCATGGGTTAGACTTTACTGGAAAATAAGGGCATGACATTAAAGGCACAGGAAACGAGAAAAGACAAACTGGACTTCATCAAACTACAAACTGTTGTACACCAAAGGACCCAGTCAACAGAGAGAAAAGGCAACTCAGAATGGGAGAAGATATTCACAAATCACATATCTAATAAGGCAGTAATATCCAAAACAGAGAGAGAACTCCTAAAACTCAACAACAACAAAAACAATCTGATTTTAAAAATGGCCAGGACCGGGCGCTGGGGATGGCTCCTTGGCCTCTGCCCCAGGCGCTAGAGTGGCTCTGGTTGCAGCAGAGCAACGCCCCGGAGGGGCAGAGCATCGCCCCCTGGTGGGCGTGCCGGGTGGATCCCGGTCAGGCGCATGCGGGAGTCTGTCTGACTGCTTCCCTGTTTCCAGCTTCAGAAAAATACAAAAAAAAATACAAAAAAAAAAAGGCCAGGAAATGGTCCTGGCTGGTTGGCTCAGTGGACAGAGCATCAGCACAGCATGTAGACGTCCAGGGTTTGATATCCAATCAGGGCACACATGAGAAGTGACCATCTGCTTCTCTTCTCCTCCCTCTCCCCCTTCTCTCCCTCTTCCCCTCCTGTAGCCAGTGGTTCAATTGGTTCGACCATCAGCCCCAGGCCCTGAGGATGGTTTGGCTGATTCAAGCATCAGCCCTAGACATGGGTTGCTGGATGAATCCCAGTCGGGGTGCATGCGGGAGTCTGTCTCACTACCTCCCCTCCTCTCACTTGAAAGAGAGAGAGAGAGAGAGAGAGAGTAAAGAAGCAGACTTCTCACCTAAGGCAGTAGTTCTCAAAGTGTGGTGCCTGGACCGGCAGCATCAGCAACCCTGCGGAACTCGTTAGAACGCAGAATGCTGGGCCCAGCCCGCACCTACTGAGACAGAAGCTCTGAGAGTGGAGCCCAGCAATCTGTCTTAACAAGCCCTCCAGGTCATTCAGATGACCGAGTCATGGGATCTGCAGAGCCAGAGACAACACGGAAGCACAGAGTGAGCACTAGATCAGGAGTGGATTCTGGGTCTAACTCTGTCACTGATGCACGAATCTCCATCTCTCAACTTCCTTATACATATAATAATACAGGGAACACCACCATTCAAAGGGTTAAATGAGATCCCATGTGCAGAGTGTGCACACAGTAGGTGCCTAATAATTACAAGTTCCTCTCAGTTTTCTTCCTGTGTCTCTCACAGGGTTGTGAAGACTAAAAAAAAAATTACTGAGCGAAAGGGTTTGCACACTGCCAACGGCCACACCAACCTGAGCAAGGACTGGCCATCCCTGGTCCACACAGCCATGCTAGCATCAAACACCCAGCAGTCACAGGACCCTGGAAGCCGTCTGTAGCAATACTGCCCCGTGCACAAACACAAGGCCACAACAGAACAGCGCCTTACATGCTCCTTAAAGCAGAACTATGCAGACGATGATGGTCCTCCTCCCACCTTCAAATATTCTGGTCAGAAGCAACTAACCACTGAACTTTTAATGTAAATGAATCCAAACTTTACTCTTGGAAAAGGATTATCTAAAAAGGTCTTCCAGCCTGACCAGTGGTGGTGCAGTGGATAAAGCATCAACTTGGAACGCTAAGGTCCCAGGTTCAAAACCCCAAGGTCGCCAGCTTGAGTGCGGGGTCACTGGCTTGAGTGTGGGATGATTGACATGATCCCAAGATTGCTGGCTTGAGCCCAAAGGTCACTGACTTAAGCCCGAGGTCGCTGGCTTGAGCTGAAGGTCACACTGGCTTGGCTTGAGTATCCCCCCACCCCCACCCCCGTCAAAGAACATATGAGAAGCAATCAATGAATAACTAAAGTGAAGCAACTATGAGTTGATGCTTCTCACTCTCTCTCCTCTCTCTCTCTCCCCCTTCCCCCCCCTCTCAGAATCAATTTTTAAAAAGTTTAAAAAGGTTTTCCAGCCACCAAAAGAAATACAAAACATTTGTCAGCAACTCTCAATGTATGACATCCGACTCCAGCAGAAATCCAACTCCCAGTGGTCAGTCGTGGAGGGTTGAGATTAAGACAGTCACATTTTGAAACTTGTTTCAGAAGAAAAAATCCAGAAATAACACTAAGTACTCTTTCCTTCTCCATACTTAGGCTCTTTCTCTGAAGTCCAGGATGGAGCAAGCAAGGCGCTGCTGCTGGAGACCGGCAGACTGCTCAACCAGACAGCGCCGGGTTAGAGCATCCGGGTGAAGCCAGCCAGGCGGCCACAATTACTCTACCAGCCCTCCCACTATGAGCCTAACACTTTGCAGCTCCAGAAGCCCTTTGGTGGGCGCATTACCTCTACTGAAGGGTCCCTAAGAGCAGCTTTTGAATATTTCTATCCCAGAGCCTGGCACTCCAAATGCGTACTGAAATAGACTGATGAATTATGAATTTAGGGACCAGCCCCATGCAGCCACTGAGAGGTATTCTTTCATGAGTGAGGAAAATGAGGTCCGGAGAGACTAAAAGTTGACGTTAGCTAAAGAACGTAGTCTTTGATGTCACCTACCAAAACAGGGCTTCACACTGGGCCCAAACCCTACTGGCACTGTTCCCCACACCTACCTCCGTTCCACTCAGACTGGTCCTCACAGATGTGCCCACACCCCTCCTCTCCACCTAATTTACCTGTCTCCAGCCACGGCTACCCTCTCCTCTGCCTCCGGAATTCCCACCATCCTCATGAACAGCCCTCGGGTTCAAAGAAACCGGTCACATCATGCCAGCTCTTCTGAACTCTTTTGGACTCCTAACAGCACCGACAAGCCCCACTGCTCGGCTAAGCACTTACCTGAACAGGGGTCTTCTTTCAGCCATTGGACCATGCACCTCTGTCCTCCCTCCTGATGCCACAGATCCCTTGAGGACCAACAGCTGTGAACTCCCAGCTCTCCCCCCGACCAGCTGAGCTGTCCCCTCGCTCCTCGGAGCCTCAGTGTCCTCCTCTCTAACGTAGGAAGACAACACACTATCTTCATGGAGCAGGCGTAAGGAGAAACAATGGCTGTGGAATTGGCTCTGTGTAAACTAGAGCTGCTGCTTTTAGTCATTAGCTCTGTTGCTGCTGTTTTATTTCTGTACTCTTCTCCCTCCCTTCCACCCCCTGGCACATACTTTTAAAATAATACCAACAATACTAAACGTCATGAAAATCATTTTTACACTTGGTCACGACAGTACAGAACATTCATCAGAACTGAACTGTGGAATGACACAGGCAGTGCCAGCTGACCAGCTACCAGTGAGGAGGCTTCCTTCTCTTCGTGGTCAAGGGTCTTTTCCATGAGGGAGACTGGACTTGGGGTCGACACACAATGTAATATACAGAAGATGCACTGTAGGATTTTGTGCCTGAATCTTGTATAATTTAATTAACCAATTTCACCCCAATAAATCCAATAAAAAATCAAAAGGAGAAAGAAAGTGTCTTTTCTAAGTGATGGTAAACACTGGGGCCTGCAAGAGTGTATCTTCTTGCCTTCATAGGTCACAGATGGGCCCACTGTCCACCTATCTGCTCCAGACAGAAAAACTCAATCCTAACTTAATTCTGCTATTAACAGCGACAGCTACGATTTATTGAGCCTCTACTATGTTCCAGGCATATGCTAAGTGTTTTTGTATCCATCAGCTCACTTAAACCTCACTACTTTGTGAGTCCAAACCTCTCTCTCTCAGCAAACTAAAGCTCTGATGGGTCACTCAGTTTTCTGGGGTCCCTCCACCAACAAATGGACAAGGCAATATTCAAAAGCCAGATGTTTCTGACAGAAGCATCAAGCTCTTTCCACCCACTATACTGTATAACCCCACATCCCTTATATTTGCATATTTTTAAGCCCCCTGTACCTTCTTTTTTTAATTTTTTTTTTTACAGAGACAGAGAGAGAGTCAGAGGGATAGACAGGGTGTCAGACAGGAACGGAGAGAGACGAGAAGCATCAATCGTCAGTTTTTCGTTGTGCGTTGCAACACCTTAGTTGTTCATTGATTGCTTTCTCATATGTGCCTTGACTGTGGGCCTTCAGCCCAAGCTGGCGACCTTGGGGTCTCGAACCTGGGTCCTCAGCATCCCAGTCCGACGCTCTATCCACTGCGCCACCGCCTGGTCAGGCCCCCTTTACCTTCTAAGCCTCAGCTACTCTGGCATTTCAAAGGTGTAGAGCTTCCTATTGTAAAGGCAATAAAAAAGAAAAGAAAAGAAATCTCCCCTCTAAGCTTACTGGCTCCCTCCAGAAACTGGTTGTAATTCCACGCCCGGCTGAGAAATAAGTTTCTGGAATACCGCTGCAGCAAAAGAGCACGTATGGGAAAAAGCGAGGAATGAGGAGGGGTGAGCATCCAGAGACCGGAGTGTGGGAAGGTGAGAAAAGACCCTCCCCACACCCACTGTCCGGCATCACTTATCAAAGACCTCACAACACAAAGAGAAGGAAAGGTCCCCAAATGCCGGTGAGCCAACGGGAGAGGCCCCAACAATGTCACAGGCCCCACTAAAGGCTGAAAAGTAAGCTGCAAGTTCTTACGCAGGGCAGAAAAGACACAAGTCACTAAGGGCCCGGTGCAGAAGGACTCCATAGATTCCCCCGCCCATGGAACCATGGAAGACGTTTTACCAGTCCTTCCACTAACCAGCAGGAACCTAGTTTTAAAAGAAACTCATTCACATTCTTGACCAATCCCTTAGCCATAATGAGCTCCTGCATGGGGTGAAAAGGCAAGTTGCTTTTTACAGCGGCGGCAATCTCCTAGGGGTGACCACTCGGGGGTTCCTGCACCCGGCCTGGGGCTCTCCTTCTTACCCAGGATACCGGTCACCTCGGATGCCCTCTTTCAGGTGCCCAGACCCTTTCTAGAGGATGCACTGGTACTGCCGAGTAAGTACCCACCCTTCTCTTTCCACTGCTACCAAAAAAAAAAAAAAAAGTGTTCAGCTCTGGCAAATGAAATAGTGCAGAGTCGACGATGAGGCAGAGCAAACAAAACTTGAGAGTCTGAAGGAACCCGCTACGTCTCACCCTCACTGAACAAGGCACAGGGGGAACGTCAGAGCAGAAAGAGCAGCGACTGGCACAAGGTCATCGGGACAGTCACACTGGGCAAAAAAAAAAAAAGCCTCAACCGGAGCCCCCAGGCTCCAGATTCCCCAAGTCCAGGAGTCTCAGCTGCAAGAACACGGCAGCCCTTCTTCCTGGAGGCAGCGCAGGTAGGGCCGCCGTCCCCCCCTGGGGACCCCCCCCTGGAGACCCCTCCCCTCCCCCCCATCCTCCATCCCCTCCCCCTGCGCTCCTCTCCGCTCTCCCTCCCCGCCCCGCCCCCACCCCTGGCCCAGCCCCTCCCCCTGCCCGCCCCCTCCCCCACCCCAGGCAGTTCCAGCCCCTCCCCCTGCCCGCCCCCTCCCCCACCCCAGGCAGTTCCAGCCCCTCCCCCTGCCCGCCCCCTCCCCCACCCCAGGCAGTTCCAGCCCCGGCGGAACTGCAGCTCTAACGAGCCAGTCCCGGAGCAGGGAGCGCTCCCTGGGAGGGTGCCCAGTCTGAGGGCAGCTGGGACTGGGAAGGAGGGGGCACGGATGACGGGAGAACGAGGTCCTGGGAGCGGTGGCAGCGAGCGGGACAGGGGCGCCCTCGGGGGGGAGGGCATCTCCCGCGGGCACCACCTCTACGGTGCCAGGGGAGGGCTGGGCCCTGAGGATGGGTCAGGGACGCGCGAAGGCTCTAGCCCGAGTCCACGCGGGAGCCGCCGGGAGCCGCCGGGCAGAGAGGCCCGGACTGCAAGGAGGTCCCGGCCCGCCCGAGAGGCGGCCCCGAGAATGACCCCGCAGAGGCCCGCGCTGCCCACCAGTCGCGTCGGCCGCCGCCGCCGCCGCCGTGCACCCCGACGCCCATCCCTCGCGCGGCCTTACCGAGGCACTGCCCCACCGGTGTGCTGAACGGGTTCCCCAGGAGGAACTCCATCTTGCGCCGACAACACGGCAGTGGCCCGGGCACCCTGTCAAGCCACCCGGGGTCTCCGCAGTCGGCGGTAGCCCTCTCCGACCTGACTGACACTTGCCACGGCCCCACCCTCAGGAACGCTAGGCTCCTGATCCCGCTCCTGTCGCACTCCTATTGGGCGACGCCTGCCCGGTATCCCTCCGATTGGCTCCTACATCGCCCTTCAGCGAAGCTCCTCCTACTCCGCGGCGTCCGATTGGACGGAGGAGCAAGCTAAGTCACAGGAATCTCCGTCCGGCGTAGCGGCTCCTCCTCCGTCCCGCCCCCGAAAGAATCTCTGTATTTTGATTTATCTCTATCTTGGTCAATCCAGGATCCCTACGATCATTGGAGAATAGACAAGTCAATCGCTAGACATAGCCCCGCCTATAGGAAATGCTGATTGGAGAAACTTTTGTTTTCTCTACGGCTGATTGGCGGTAGGAGTAATTCCCCCCCACCCAGAAATATTGTCACGTGACTCATCAACTTTCACCCAGGATGTCTATCCCCGAACTTCCCCTTAGCAACAGAGAGGCGGCTTTCTGGTTCCCCTGGCAACTGAGCGACGCGTCTGCTGCGCGAACCTGCCGGGTAGCCTGCGCTTAAGAAGGTGAGACTAGGGACTAGGAGGAGCCGCTCTGGGAGGACTATGACGGGCAAACGGCGCCCGACTTAACTCTTTTCTCTGACATTTTTTTTCTGCAAGGAGTCCAGCCCAGCCCTGCTCGTCACTAAAATGAGCACACAGGTCCCTTGGCGGCCACTTCGTAGCCGCGCTGAGACAAAGAAATGCGGAAGACGCATTGCTTGGCCTCCAAGGGCAGGGCCCGCTGATGATAACTTCTTCGCGAATAAATGAACCCTTCTATCCGACTTCTTCGCTGTCATTACATTCTGTCTCTTATTTTTATTCTTCATCTTGGTGCCACTTAAAGGGCTCTGGCTGGGAATAGGGATCCCCGAGTTCCGTGGCTGTTTCTTGTCAGCAGCTCCTGGGGTAAGACTTGGGACAGCTCCCCTGCTGAGTCTTAAAAATTTCTCTCTGTGGGAGATCTGGCCTTTAGGAATCTCTTCTCTAGTGGCCTCCGGAGCTGACACGTAATTGAATATCACCTGTGCCCTCCATACACAGTAAGCACTCAGTCAACTGTGGGTTAGGAGTTCGTGGCCAATAGGGTCTCTATTTTTCAGCTCCAGTTGATCCCGGTGGTTGCTTCCCAGGACAACTGTGGAGCTGTTTCTCTGTGAGGAGGCTACTCCGTGGACAGGGGTACGTTCCCCATCTCCTACCTGTGGTCTTTGCCAATAAAACAATCAGCAGGCAAGTCAACAGGAACCCTGGTTGGCTAGTAAATTGCTGATGAAAACTCCCCTCGGGGAGGAGTGTCCAGACCCTGGCCCTGACCAGGAACAGCTAGCTGTGACATACATCGTGGGCTGTGACAATGATGATGGTCTACAGTGAGCTTCTTAAAATTAAGATCTTATCCCGTTAATTCCCCCCATAAGCCCCAAGAGCTTTCCAGGGATCCTAGGATAATAGTAAAACTGTTGTCCCCTTCCGCCATGCATCACTTCAGCCAAAATGGAAAATGTCTTGTTCTGTCCCACATCTGGGCCCTTGCCATGCAGTTCCCTCTTCCTTCTTTCCCACTCACCCTTCAGACCTCAGCCCTGTCTCCCGTGGTCAGGCCAGGTGCCCCTAATGTGTGCTGTCCTCGTTCCTGACACCGACACATTTGTCCTGGTGTGTAACTAAATATTTGTGTGATTATCTGATTCATCCTGAAACGGAAGTGAGGAGACCTCTCTGTCGTAGTCATTACGTGTAGTTGTATTCATTTCACGCAGGTGGACTGAATAAATGTAGGAGGGAGGAGTTATTCATCTTTTATTTTTGTTTTTTTATTTTTTATTCATTTTAGAAAGGAGAGAGAGAAGGGGGGAGGAGCAGGAAGCATCAACTCCCATATGTGCCTTGATCAGGCAAGCCCAGGGTTTTGAACCGGTGACCTCAGCATTTCCAGGTCGACGCTTTATCCACTGCGCCACCACAGGTCAGGCCTATTCATCTTTTATACATGGGAAGTTCAAGGCTTAGAGACAGGGTGAGATGAGTTACCAAAAAGGATGCACAGTCAGGATCCAAGTCCTACCCTCATGTGCACAACGGCTGTTCCACATGGCGACTGTCGTGCTTGACTGAAAGCAAGCTTGATCTGTCCTAGGTGCCAGGCCTTGACAATGTGGGAGGGATAAGTCAGTTAAAGTTTTGAAATCAAAATCAAGAATCATTTCCCAAAGTACAGCACCTTTCTTTGAAAAGGGACTGACATTCTGCAGGTAACGTCTGCCAAATACATCACATTAAAATTTCTCCAAAACGCCTGGCCAGGCGGTGGCGCAGTGGATAGAGCATCAGACTGGGATGCAGAGGACCCAGGTTCGAGATCACGAGGTCGCCAGCTTGAGCGCGGGCTCATCTGGTTTGAGCAAGGTTCACCAGCTTGGACCCAAGGTTACTGGCTCAAGCAAGGGGTTACTCGGTCTGCTGTAGCCCCCAGTCAAGGCACATATGAGAAAGCAATCAATGAACAACTAAGGAGCCGCAATGAGGAGTTGATGTTTCTCATCTCTCTACCTTCCTGTCTGTCTGTCCCTCTCTCTGACTCTCTTTGTCTCTGCCACAGGGGAAAAAAAATTTTTTTTCTCCAAAAGTGCCCTGGCCCATTGGCTCAGCGGTAGAGTGGTAGAGCGTCAGCCTAGTATGTGGAAGTCTCGGGTTTGATTCCCAGCCAGGGCACACAGGAGAAGCACCCATCTACTTCTCCACCGCTCCCCCTATCGCTTCTCTCTCTCTCTCTCGCTCTCTCTCTCTTTCTCTTTCTCTCTCTCTTCCTCTCCTGCAGCCATGGCTCGATTAGAATGATTTGACCCTGGGTGCTGAGAATGGCTCCATGGTCTCCACCTCCTGCACTCAAGAAGAGCTCAGTAGCTCAGTAGCTGAGCAAGGGAGCAACACCCCAGATGGGCAGAGCATCGCCCCCTGGTGGGCGTGCCAGGTGGATCCCGGTCGGGTGCATGCGGGAGTCTGTCTCTGCCTCCCTGCTTCTAACTTCGGAAAGATACAAAAAAAAAAACAACAATAAAAAGTTCTCCAAAAGCAACATGGTGTCAAGTTATGGGAGATTTTAGAAAAGTGTGTTTCAGAAGAGTGGGGAGATAGAGCCGGAGGACTGGAAACATCTCTTGGGGCAGGAGTGAGTCGGTCACCCTAAGGAAGGGGAGCCGGTGTTGACACACCGAAGAGAATGGGAAGATGAAAGGTGCAGGTGGAGACCGGGCAGGGGGAAGGGGTGCAATGATGGGGTAGGGTTTAGGGAGGCTGTACCTCCTCTCATGGAGAAGGAAGGATGCATGAGAGTTAAAAGCACCAGGACCTGTGATCATGCCCAGTCCAGAAATAGAAGGTGCGTATTTACCTAAGAGCTGAATTCAAGTGGACGGTGGGGAAGGGGGGAGGAAGGGCCACTGGGCAGCAGCGGTCTCTGAGACCAGGTGGCGGGATGGCCAGGCCCATCCGGGTCTGGGATGGACATCCGCCCAACCACCAGCAGTCTCACCAAACAGCACTCAGTGGATAAAGGGCAGAGCACAGGGGCTACCCCCAGTGTCTGGGACTAACAGGACAAGGAGGACAGGAGATTCAGAGAGGCTCAGACGAAGGTATAAGGTGAAGTCAGCAGAGAGGTGAGAGGCAGGGTTGGGCAGCAGAAGGGAGGGAGACCTGAGTGTCCCCAGTGCTCAGGAAGCAGAATCCGGGAGCCTCCAGGAGACTGACAGAAGAGCGTGCCTCCCTGCAGGTCCAGTGCTTCCGGAGGCGCTGGCTCAGAGGCCGGTGGTGACCACTAGGTCGAGGTCGGGCGCCCTGGCTTCCCAGGGTGGTAGCTCCGCCCAGCCAGGGACAGCAGCCCAGGGCCGCAGCTCCCCACCCCTTTGCCTTCCGTGTCCCAGCCAAATTCCTCTGGACTCTTAGCGACAGAAGCCTGCTGGCGTTAAAGAAAACGTGGAGTTAACACTAGAAGTCACACAACTCAGAGAGAGGGACCCCTGAGACCCTCCCAGGGTCTGAAACTGGGGACATGAGTAGATACAAGCAGGCAGTATCTGTCTGTGTCAGACTGTCGCTTTTTCTCCTGGATCACCTAGATTCCCATCTCTGCCTCTGTCCATCTGCCCCCCAGCCTCTCCCCGGCTCAAGCAGCCCGCTCTGATGGGCACTCTTATCCTGAAGCCCCAAGCTCACGTTTCTCAGGGGGAGAACATGAATGACCAGCCTGGGTTTGTACCCACCCACACACTGGGCACACTGAGGTGAGTGTGTGGTGTATGTGTGTGAGGGGGATATAGACATGATGTCTAAAGGGGTAAGGCTCCCAGAGAAGGCAGCTGTGGGCTGCTCTGCCTGGCCGGGCTGCTAAGGATCGTGTTCAGTGGTTGGCACCAAGCGACCTGAGTGAGGGTGGGCACAGAGAGCCAGAGGTCCGCGATGACCGTGGCTGTGAGGGCAGCTGAGCTGCAGTGGCTCAGGAGACCAGGATGGACAGCAGTCCACTTGTCGGGTAGGTCACAGCTGTGGTTGTGGGGCCAAGGGCTGCCCCCCTGAGTGGGGGCACCAGGTAGGACGGGCACAGTCGGTTGCAGGGGAAGCCCGGGAGCAGCTGATGCAGATGTCCCTCGCCTCTGTGTGCGGGGGCCGAGCAGTGGGAGCAGGGCAGCGTTCGGGGCGTCCTTGCCCGCCACCCTGCTCCCGGTGCCTGAGAAGGGTGCCCGTCAACCCGTCCTCCGACCAGGGGAGGGTTAGGGTGTGGAACAGGAACGTGATGTTTTTTTGTGTGTTAGTTTGTTTTTCTGAAGCTGGAAACGGGGAAAGACAGTCAGACAGACTCCCGCATGTGCCCGACCGGGATCCATCCGGCACGCCCACCAGGGGCGAAGCTCTGCCCACCAGGGGGCGATGCTCTGCCCCTCCGGGGCATCACTCTGCCGCGACCAGAGCCACTCTAGCGCCTGGGGCAGAGGCCAAGGAGCCATCCCCAGCGCCCGGGCCATCCCCGCTCCAATGGAGCCTCGGCTGCGGGAGGGGAAGAGAGAGACAGAGAGGAAGGAGGGGGGTGGGGTGGAGAAGCAGATGGGTGCTTCTCCTATGTGCCCTGGCCGGGAATCGAACCCGGGTCCCCCGCACGCCAGGCCGACGCTCTACCGCTGAGCCAACCGGCCAGGGCCTGATGTTTTTTTTAGGGAAGATGAACCGGATATGCAACTCGGTGGAGCCCCGAGTGATGGACGACAACATGCTCAAGCAGGCCGTCGGGGAGCAGGGCCTGCAGGAGGAGGCGGGGCAGCTGGCCAAGCAGGAGGGCATCCTCTTCAAGGACGTCCTCTCCCTACAGCTGGACTTCCAGAGTGCGTATCCCGGGGGTTGGGGCGGGGGCCGCCAGGCAGCCCTGCCCGACCTTCTCTGCCCCACATCCCAGCCCCAGCAGTCCATGCAGAATCTGTATCAAAAGAGAACATTCTCCCCACTCCAAATCTCACGTGAACCACAAAGACCTTCGTGTCCTCGGAATGGGGCCCCTGGCAGGAGGAACCTCGGAGGGTGGTCCCAAACCGTCCAGCAGGAGCGGGGGGAGGAGGAGAATGTGCCCCACCAGGGCAGCTTCAGAGGAGCAGCGGGCAGCAGGCTGGCCCAGGGCCGTGAGGCAGGGAAGCAGCTCCAGGTGGCAGGGCAGCCCAGTGGGAAGAAGTGGCTGGGGCCCAGGCAGACCCTCCGTGCCTCAGAGTCCCTTTCTGTGAACGGCCCGTGACCCCCCATAGACTGGGCTGGCAGCCCCAGTAGAGTGACCTGGTCACACTCACATTCCTGCTCTGTCCTGGGTTCCTATGCTGGCCTGCCCAGTCATCCACTCAACCACAGGAATTCTGTTCTTTCTTTTTTTAATTTTTGGACCGGTTTTGGTGGTAGTGGCGGTGGGGGGGTCTTCTCTCTTTTTAAAAAAATTATGCTTATTGGGGGACATTGGTTAATAACATGATACATTTCAGGTGTACAACTTTACACACATTTGTACACTCCGGTGTGTGCTCCCCACCCGAGTCCCTCCTCCTTCCACCTCCGTAAGGTTTGATCCCCTTCACCCTCTCGTGCCCCCGGGCCTGCTCCAGCCAGTCTGTGCCGACCCTGGGGATACGGGTGACGCCATGGCCGCAGGCCTCACGGAGCACACAGCACGGCCTCCGGGGCTGACCACAGCCCTGCAGCAGGAGCCGGCTGGCCGTCCAAAGCTGTGAGGGCCCCTGGGCCTCAGTGGTGACAGGGTCAGAGGGCTGGCAGCATGGCTGTCACCCGAGGGGCTTCCGCACCCACCACCCTCCCTTCGCTTCTGGTCCCCAACCTCAGGTTCATTCCGCGGGTGTCTGCCAGGTGCCTGCCACATGCCAGGTGCTACTCCAGGCACTAGGGATTCACTCAAGCAGGAACAAAAAATAAAAATCCTGTCCTCATAGAGCTGACATTCACGTGAAGGACACAGATAAAATGAAGGAAAAGAATAATGTACACTAAAAGTAACATGGAGAAAAAAACAGTCGGGAGAGGAGAACAGGGGCACTGCAGGGTGGGGTACAGGGTGTTCCCGGCGGTCCCAACACCTCCCCAAGAAGGTGGCAGCTGAGCAAAGAGCAGAAGGAGGTAAGGGAAGGAGCCATGTGGAGGTGCAGGGCAAAGTGTTGAAGGCAGAGGGAACAGCCAGTGCCAGAGCCCCGAGGAGGAGACAGGTCAAAGAGGCCGTGGGGTCAGCTCGCAGCAGCCTGGGGCCAGTGCCAGAGCCCCGAGGAGGAGACAGGTCAGAGAGGCCGTGGGGTCAGCTCGCAGCAGCCTGGGGCCAGTGCCAGAGCCCCGAGGAGACAGGTCAGAGAGGCCGTGGGGTCAGCTCGCGGCAGCCTGGGGCCAGTGCCAGAGCCCCGAGGAGACAGGTCAGAGAGGCCGTGGGGTCAGCTCGCGGCAGCCTGGGGTGGGGGGGTGGGCGAGGCTGCCTGGTTTGTACAGTGAGTCCGGTGGTGTTCCCGAGCAGAGGAGGGGCAGGAGGGGAAGCAGGTGCTCACAGGGTCCCCCTGGCTGGTGACAAGAGACTAGGGGGCCCAGGGCCGGGCAGGGACAGCTGCTGCTGTGGTCCAGCAGAGCCACCGTGAGGGGCTGGACCCAAGCTGGTGGAGGGTTCCGTGTCTGTGCTGGAGATTCAACTGGCTTCTTGGGGGCAGTCCTGTCATGCCGGTACTCAGTTAGAGGTCACTGCGAAGTCCGTCCTGGTTTTGTTGTGTTCTTTTGGCATTTCCACACAAGCTGCTAAACTGCTGATGTGTATGTAGGGAAGCCAGCAGGCTGGTGCGCCAGGCAGAGCACCAAGGGGCATGGGGGGCCGCCCAGAGTGGTCTCTGCAGGGGGTCAGCCACCCTCACGGCCTGTCAGTTTAAGGCCAAGGCCAGGGTCAGAGAAGGCACCTGGAAAATCCAGACCAGGAGAGGAGGTGGCTGAGATTCTAGGGTGGAGCTGGGCCTACCTCAGAAGCACAAGGAGGGGTGGGAGCTGGAAGGATTCGGGGAAATCTGGCCACAGTGGCCAGCCCCGAGCTAGTGGACAGCCCTGAGACCCCAGGAGAGGGACCTTGGACCAGAGACGCTGTCTGCCCACCCCCACGGAGACCCAGCTTGAAGAAGACCACCACGGGGATGCTCTCTGCCTGCCCCCAGTCCTCACATCCTCCGGGCAAACCCTGTCCCTCTGAGCCCGTGGGTCCTGAGGGTACCTCTCCCCTCTCCTTTCACTTCCATATTATTCCAGGCGTTCATGAGCCTGTTCCAAGTTTTAGAAATGATCACAAAAGCAAACATAGAAAAACAGGGGCATATCCGCAACAGAGCTGTTTGTAGCTTCTAGAGCACATTGGGAACGAGCTGAAGCCTCCAGGGTTTCACGGACACAGAATTCACTTGTTTACATGTTAGTGCTTTCAGAACTCTTTCCGGCTGCCGGGGACAGAAGCCGGGGTGAGGAACAAAGGGACTGGGGCTGTGTGAGGGTGAAGGTGGTCCCCAGGGGCCACAGGGTCAGGCGCTCCAGTGACACGAGGCACATGCCTCTTTACTGTGTGGGCAGCTTACCCCACTCCCCATGTGTGGACATGTGGGGTTCCCCTGCCTGTCCGCGCCTCACCTGCCCAGAGGGATTTCTTTGGCACATACACTGTGAGTCTTTGCAGGCAGATTCCGAGGAGAGATACTGCAGGCTCGAAGAGCACAGGCATTAAATATTTAAGTAAATGTGGCCAAATTGCCCTCCAAAACGTCTGAACTAGTTGATTAACCCTCCCAGCAACTGTGCACAGGGAAACATTCACCCTGCAGTGTGTGTGTATGTGTGTGTGTGAGAGAGAGAGAGCAGACAGACAGACAGGGGCAGAGAGAGATGAGAAGCATCAGTTCTTCATTGTGGCACCTTAGTTGTTCATTGATTGCTTTCTCATATGTGCCTTGACCAGGGGGCTACAGCAGAGTGAGTGACCCCTTGCTCAAGCCAGCGACCTTGGGTTCAAGCCAGCGACCATGGGATCATGTCTATGATACCACACTCAAGCTAGCGACCCTGAACTCAAGCTGGTGAACCCACACTCAAGCCGGCGACCTCAGGGTTTTAAACCTGGGTCCTCTGCATCCCAGTCCAATGCTCTATCCACTGCGCCACCGCCTGGTCAGGCCATCCTTCAGTCTTGATTCTTCTTGTCACACTGCAGAATGAAGGAGTTACCCGGCCTGTGTCTTATGCCCCAAGTTGTTCTGACTTCCTGGGCAGCCCCCACACCCCCCGCGCCCCAGCCTGGCCCTAGAGGCAGTGTGAGTGAGTCCCATTCCCCGAGCTGGTCCAGCCCACCTTCACGCTGACACCCCCCCCACGCCCACCCACCCCCACGGCCTGGTAGATCATGCTCATGCTATGGCCCTGGGCACTGATCAGCACCCACTGCACACTGACAGGACTCAGGCCTCAGTGCCCAGGGCACCGTCCTACCCCAGGGCACGGCAGCAGGATTGCGCAGCCTCATGTCTACTCAGCATGGGTCCTCTCAGTCCTCCCAGCCCTCCGGCGCACGGGTGCTGAGCGCTGACGCGGGGACTGAGCGCTGACGCGGGGACTGAGCGCTGACGCGGGCACTGAGCGCTGACGCGGGGACTGAGCGCTGACGCGGGGACTGAGCGCTGACGCGGGCACTGAGCGCTGACGCGGGGACTGAGCGCTGACGCGGGGACTGAGGCCGGACCGCCGAGCGGGTCTCCCGCCCTTGTTCCAGACATCCTGCGCATCGACAGCCTCTGGCAGTTTGAGAACCTGAGGAAGCTGCAGCTGGACAACAACGTCATCGAGCGGATCGAGGGGCTGGACAGCCTCACACACCTGGTCTGGCTAGGTGAGGCCCCGCTGTGCCGTCCCCCCGATGACAGGTGTGCTCCGGCCAGAGCCCCCAGGCCTGCCCCCTCAAAGAGGCAGAAACTGGGGACCCCGCCATCGCCGAGAAGAAAGCACTGGGGCGCGGGAGGCGGGGGCTCGGGGGACAGTGCTCTGAGGGTCCAGCACAGCCCCCACGTGCACACGCCGGCCCAGCCAGGGGCCCCCCACTGTCGGCTGCCCCCCAGGATGGAGGTGTGCTGACTCTGGAGAGCTGACTGCACACTTCTCGTCCCCCTTTTGCATTCGGGGGTGTCTTTTTTTGTTTTGTTTTGTTTTGTTTTTGTATTTTTCTGAAGCTGGAAACGGGGAGAGACAGACAGACTCCCACATGCGCCCGACCGGGATCCACCCGGCACGCCCACCAGGGGGCGATGCTCTGCCTCTCCAGGGCATCGCCCTGCCGCGACCAGAGCCACTCTAGTGCCTGGGGCAGAGGCCAAGGAGCCATCCCCAGCGCCCGGGCATCTTTGCTCCAATGGAGCCTTGGCTGCGGGAGGGGAAGAGAGAGACAGAGAGGAAGGAGGGGGGGAGGGGTGGAGAAGCAGATGGGTGCTTCTCCTGTGTGCCCTGGCCGGGAATCGAACCCAGGTCCCCCGCATGCCAGGCCGACGCTCTACCGCTGAGCCAACCGGCCAGGGCCCGGGGGTGTCTTGTTGGCAGCTTGACATTGTCCGTGGGGGGAGTATCATCCCACAGATGGCAGCAGATGTGACAACCAGAGCTCCCCTCACCGCTCCCTATGTTATTAAACATTTACCTGCAGTGCCGGTTCCAGGGGGAGTGGCCAGGCCCCCAGAGAACAGAGCCTGGGCTGCGTGGAGGCGGAGGAGGTGGGCAGCTTGGCACTGAGCAGACGCCCGTGTTTGTCCAGCCCTGCAGCGTGTTGACCGACTTCACACAAGTCGTTCCAGCCCTCCAACCCCAGTGTCTATGTGCTGTGTGACCTTGGGCATGTGACCACCCGGCTCCTTTCAATCCCGGTCTTATATTGTCCATAAGACAGAGGCGGCGATGCCTGGGCTGCCAGGGTTAAGGGAGGGGATGCACTTAAGGGCCTGGCGTAGAGAAAAGGACAAGGAAGGATCATTCATCTCGCTGTCACAAGGTGAGCTTCCTCTGATACACCAAGGAGGCTACATGAAGATGTGGACAGCAGGCTGACTTTCCAAATCATAGGTTTAACGTGATAGCTTGCAGCGACCATGATCATACTTCCAAAGCTCACGAAAAATGCCCAGTTTGGGCCTCTGGGCCATCAGTGCACTAGGACAGGGTGGCAGTTCCAACCCCAACCCAAATCTGTGGTGGAGAAAATCCAGTCTGTTCCCAGAGATGTGAAACCCGGGCCGGAGAGCATCCTGACATCTCAGTTGGCCTTGGGTGTGGCCTTGGGTTTGGGCTTGGGGGACAGCTTGAGTCAGCGGTGATGTCCTGGAAGAAGCTGGCCTGCCATTGGTCCAGGCAGGAGCCCTGGGATGAGCACGGCCATCATTAGCTGTGTGGCTTTGGGAAAAATCACTGAGCCTCTCTGTGCTTTAGCTTCCCAACTGAGTAAATGGGGAGAGAAATTCCAAACTGCCACTTAGAGCTGTTGCCGGGCGATGTCCGCAGGAGCAGTCGATAGACTGGTCCACGCTAAGCAGACGGGAGGTATCTATAGTGTTACTAAAATGCCCGGAGGAATGAGGGAAGGGGACCTGCCCCTGAGCAATCCCTCCCAGGGCCATGGCAGAGCACAGCCAGGAAGATGCATGGCAGACCTGGAGAAGGCCATGAAGGTGTGCGGCCACAGGAAGCACCCCCCCACGCACGGCTTCTAGAAAGCCCCAAGGTGTCAGATGGCGAGTCGGTGCCGAACCGACAGCTTGGCGCCGGCTCAGAGGCACAGGTAGCCCCGACAGGGTCTGTTTCAGGGTCATCCGGCCCCAAACCCATCACTCAACCCCCGGGGCCCTCTGCCTTCCAGACCTGTCCTTCAACCACATCGAGACCATCGAGGGGCTGGACACGCTGGTCAACCTGGAGGACTTGAGCTTGTTCAACAACCGGATCTCCAAGATCGACTCTCTGGATGCCCTGGTCAAGCTGCAGGTGCTGTCACTGGGCAACAACCTTATCGGCAACATGATGAACGTGAGCTCCGGTGGGGCAGCTGGGGGCAGAGGGCGGGCCAGGGCGGGGTGGGGGAGTTGCTGGGGAATAGGGGCCTGGGAGCCATGGCAAAGGGGAAGTGCAGGCTCTGTCTTTCAGATCTTCCCCTTCTCCTAGGGGAGCCAGAAATCAAGTTAACTTCACAAAGGATTCCCCCCCCTTGCGACACCTTAGTTGTTCATTGATTGCTTTCTCATATGTGCCTTGACCATGGGGCTACAGCAGACTGAGATTCCCCCCCCTTGCGACACCTTAGTTGTTCATTGATTGCTTTCTCATATGTGCCTTGACCATGGGGCTACAGCAGACTGAGTGACCCCTTGCTCAGCCAGCGACCTTGGGTCCAAGCTGGTGAGCTTTGCTCAAAGCAGATGAGCCCGTGCTCAAGCTGGTGAGCTCGGGGTCTCGAACCTGGGTCCTCGGCATCCCAGTCCGACGCTCTATCCACTGCGCCACCGCCTGGTCAGGTACTTCACAAAAGATTTGATAACCTTTAAACAACATGCTCGACCCATGAGAGCCCATCCGTGGGTGCCATTTTGTTTCCTGCTTTGGTGGGGGGGGGGTATCTCTTTCTTTCCCTGAGTTCCACTCTCACTTAACAACCCTTTGCCGAGGCGAGGACCTGTTTGGTGTGGGTCACGTGGCCTGTGCTCAGTGGATGCAGAGACCCAGAAGGCACAGTGCCCCTGGGGGTCTCAAGCACACATCCACATAATCACAACACCCACGGTAACAAGAAGCTGGTGTCCACACCCCAGGGTGCGGGCTGCGTATGTGTGAGGGGGGCAGAGGTCACTGGACGTTTGGGGGAAGGTGGGCTGGCGCCCCTGCCCGTCCCCACAACAGGCTCTCGGCCACCAGCTGAGACCAAGATCCCAGCGGCATTCATAAGGGTCCTGAGTCAGAGCCGACAGGACTGGACTGCTCCGGAGACAGGCGGGGCCGGGGATTGCCTCTCCAGCCTGCCCCGTGGACCCTGGGAGCTGTCCAGCGTCCTCCCCAGACTCCTTCCGGCCGAGGCCACTCAGATGGCCTGGGTCCAGACGCCAGCCGCGCGCGCGAAGACGGGAGCCTTCTACAACTCCGCTTCCCCGTCTCCAGCACGGAGATGACGGCCGTCACCCACCCGCCAGGAATGGAGTGAGGGTGACGAGCACGGGCGCCTCACTCAGCGTCAGGCCGGAGCACGCTGCTCACTCAGGGGCCCCGTCACAGCCGGCGAGGTGGCTTTGCAGTGAGACTCACTGAAGAGGACGGCCCTCTTGCCACTGAGCGGAAGGAGGAGGTTTCCCGGGTGCCCCCCTGGGAATGGGCAGCCCCCCGCGGGGAGCCCGAGGTGGGCGGGAGAGGTCGAGGGGTGCGGTGCCCAGTGGAGACTTCTCTGCACGACAGGGTGTCCGGAACAAGTCCGTGTCCTGGGAGGGAAACCTGCCACCTTGGGGGTGGGTTGAGGGGCACCATGGGAGTGGGCACGGCAAAGATGGCCGCCCCGGGGAGACGCTGGGCTTGTCGGGCAGGCGGGCGTCCCCACGGCAAGGGGCAGGGGCCTGGGTGCCTCGGGCGGCAACCTCGGGAAGTTGCCGAGAGCCAGGAAGCGGGAAGCACAGACGAGCTGGTGCATTGGGGGCACTGCTGCTGCCGGCGACGGGCGCCCCGTCCTGCGGGCCCTCCAGACGCGAACACCTGCCGGACCAGAGCCGGAGGCATTTACCCCCCAGTCCTGTTAGCAGCTGAGGGACGTCCCCAGGACTCCCTCCCTCTTGCCTTCGTTTCTGGGGGGCCTCAGAGAGCTGAGACAGGGGGGCACTGGGAGCAGGAGTCCATCCCAGCGGCAGCGGATGCCACAGGTAGGCCGAGTGCCCCCCCAGACAACGGGACACTGAGCACCGCGATGACTGGCACTTCGGGGAAGGGCAGGCTTGTCACCAGGGCTGCGAGGACACAGGCTCCCTCTGCCTCCAGGCTCTGCTGCCCTGGGCCTCTCCCTGGGCTGCTGCTCTTCATGGCCATGGTCAGCAGCCAAGGCCACAGGCTTCCACATCTACAGGTAGCAGGACAGAGAGCACAAGAAATCTCTCCCCAACAGTGACCCTTAAGTCAGACCAGGGCCCACCTGCTTCTCCACCCCCCCCCTCCTTCCTCTCTGTCTCTCTCTTCCCCTCCCGCAGCCAAGGCTCCATTGGAGCAAAGATGGCCCGGGCGCTGGGGATGGCTCCTTGGCCTCTGCCCCAGGCGCTAGAGTGGCTCTGGTCGCGACAGAGCGACGCCCCGGAGGGGCAGAGCATTGCCCCTGGTGGGCGTGCCGGGTGGATCCCGGTCGGGCGCATGCGGGAGTCTATCTGACTGCCTCCCCGTTTCTAGCTTCAGAAAAATACAAAAAAAAAAAAAAAAAAAAAAAAAGATTAATTCCTAGAGGTGGACTTGTGGGGTCGGCGGGCACATGCATTTTTTTATGCTGATGGGTCTTGCCCAATGGTTATCTGTAAAAATGAAACTATTTACAAACCCACAGTGATGAGGAGGAGAAGGCCTGTTTCCAACTCACCTCCCACAACGTGCTTTGTTATCAAGCCATTCTCTCTTTAACAATCTAAAAGATGAAAAACAGAATTTCACTGGGAGAGCTCTTAAAAATCAAATCACATTCTATCTCCCCACCCCACACACACACTTAAAACTCCAAGGGCTTCCATTGTCCTTAGAACAAAATCCACACTCCTGGCTGCAGCCTTGACCCATATCTTACATGAATCAACCCTGACATTGTTTCCAATCTCGCCTCAAGTCCTGTCCCTTCCGCTTCTGAGAATGCAGTCTCCTCTGCCCTTGTGTAACTGGCTTCCTCGGTCTCAGAGACCTGCAAAGGTCCTCCCTCTTATTTTCTCTATGATTTCTCCCATCTTTATGGTTTTATAGTACTTAACCAAAAAATGTAATTATTGTATTTACTTAAAAATATTCTTGGCCCTGGCCGGCTGGCTCAGTGGCAGAGCTTCGGCCCAGCATGTGGATGTCCTGGGTTTGATTCCTGCTCAGGGCGTACAGAAGAAGTGCCCATCTGCTTCTCCACCCCTCCGCCTACTCTCTGTCTCCCTCTTCCTTTCCTGCAGCCATGGCTGGTTTGGAGCCAGTTGGCCTCTGGGCGCTGGGGATGGCTCCATGGCCTCCGCCTCAGGTGCTAAAATAGCTTGGTTGCCAAGCAACAGAGCAACGCCTCAGATGGGCAGAGCATCGCCCCCTAGTGGGCTTGCCGGGTGGATTCTGGTCCCAGCACATGTGGGAGTCTGTCTCTGCCTCCCCTCCTCTCACTGAATTAAAAAAAAAAAAAAGGCCCTGGCCAGTTGGCTCAGTGGTAGAGCATCGGCCTGGTGTGCAGGAGTCCCAGGTGCGATTCCCGGCCAGGGCACATAGGAGAAGCGCCCATCTGCTTCTCCACCCCTCCCCCTCTCCTTCCTCTCTGTTTCTCTCTTCCCCTCCCGCAGCCAGGGCTCCATTGGAGCAAAGTTGGCCCGGGCGCTGAGGATGGCTCCATGGCCTCTGCCCCAGGCACTAGAGTGGCTCTGGTCACAACAGAGCAACGCCCCAGATGGGTGGAGCATCGCCCCCTGGTGGGCGTGCTGGGTGGATCCTGGTCAGGCTCATGCGGGAGTCTGTCTGACTGCCTCCCCGTTTCCAACTTCAGAAAAATACAAAAAAAAAAAATCCTCGCCTAACAGGTGGGGGTACAGTGGATACAGTGTTGACCAGGAACACTGAGGTCCTGGGTTCAAAACCCCAAGGTCAACAACTTCAGCGTGGGCTAGCCAGCTTGCGCAAGGGGTTGCTGGCTTGAGCGCAGGATCATCAACATGACCCCAAAGTCGCTGGCTTGAGCACGGGGTCACTGGCGCAGCGGGAGCCCCCAGGTCAAGGCTTATATGAGAAACAATCAATGAACAACTAAGGTGCCGCAAATATGAGCTGATGCTTTTCATCTCCCTCTCTCCCTGCCTCTCCCTCTCTTAAAAAAAAATAATAATCATCACTGGCCACAGACCACCATAACAAATATGATAATAATAATACAATTTGAAATACTCTGAATGTGACCCAGAGACACGATGAGCACATGGTTGGGATATTGGTGCCGACGGACGTGCTCGACGCTGGGGGGGGGGGGGGGGGGGCTACGAATCGTCAATTTGTGAGAAAACGCAGCCTCTGTGAAGCACAACGCCTCCTGTGTCACCCTGGTGGTGACTCCCCACTCCTCCAATTTTAGTAAAGATAGAGCATAGGAAAAATAAACGGCAGTGAGTGGAATGTTATCCAGTTAATTCAAGGTTAACTGTACATTGAGTTCCGTCTACTTCGAGGCTTGGGCCTTTCCCACAGGGCTCGGCCGTTGTAAAAGGCTCGCCTGCTCTGAGTGACCACCAGTGAGGATGGCAAGGCCAGTCCCACCTACCGAATCCGTGTCAGGCGCCCCCTACGTGCATCTCACAGCTGATCTCATGTGCTGCTTACAACACACACAACAGCACGTAACATCCTCACCTCCATGTTATAGATGAGAAAACCGAGGCTCGGAGACATTAGGGAACTTGTCCCACGGCTAGTGTTTGAACCCGAGTCTGCCGATCCTTCGCAAAGCCCCAGCTTGACCAAAGGCCTTGTGGGTACAACCACCCAGCCTGGGGCACCCCCCCCCCACCGGGGCGCCCTTGACCTTCCCCGCTCTGCCCCCAGATCATCTACCTGCGGCGGTTCAAGGGCCTGCGGGCACTCAGCCTGTCCGGGAACCCCATGGCCCGAGCAGAGGATTACAAGACGTTTGTCTGCGCCTACCTTCCCGACCTCGTGTACCTGGACTTCCGGCGTATTGACGACCACGTGGCAAGTGTCCCCCTCTGGGTCTCCCTGCTCCGTGAGAGTGTCTGCAGGTCTCTGGGCTCCTGGAAAGGGCCGCTGAGGCAGGGAGGAAGGGCAGCTCCTTAGTAGCTCCCGGAGGCCCCTTTTAAGTTGAGGTCCTGGGCTGTTCCTGAAGGCCGCTCTCCCCTCAGGCGAGCACAGAGGATGGACAGGGGCTGTGAGCTCGGGGGTGGGGAGAGACTGGCAGGAGGGGCAGGCTGCTGTCAGCAGGACCTTGGTGGGGCCTGGACCTTGTCCTGTTGCAGAGGGCAGCCCGGGAGAGCCCTGAGCAGTCTTCAGCAGAATTCACGATGTGTTCAGAAGGTCAGGGGTCTGGTGACTGCTGCGGGGAAGAGAGGAGCAGACGGAGAGGAGGGGGGTGGGGAGGCAGGGACCACAGTCCAGAGAGAGGAGGACAGGGAGGAGGTGGTGGCCTCAGTCACAACGGAGCAGTGGGAACGGAGATCAGTGGAGAGGCTGGATACTAGAGATTTTTCTTTTTTTAATTTTTCCGAAATGAGAAGCGGGGAGGCAGTCAGACAGACTCCCACATGCGCCCAACCAGGATCCACCCTGCATGCCCACCAGGGGGTGATGCTCTGCCCATCTGGGGCGTCGCTCTGTTGTGACCAGAGCCATTCTAGCACCTGAGGCGGAGGCCATGGAGCCGTCCTCAGCGCCCGGGCCAACTTTGCTCCAATGGAGCCTTGGCTGTGGGAGGGAAAGAGAGAGACAGAGAGGAAGGAGAGGGGGAGGGGTGGAGAAGCAGCTGGGTGCTTCTCCTGTGTGCCCTGGCCGGGAATTGAACCTGGGACTTCCACACACCGGGCCAACGCTCTACCACTGAGCCAACCGGCCAGGGCTCGGATACTAGAGATTTTTACCAACTTAAACTTATCTATCAAAGTACGAATAGGTAAAGGAACAATGTAAGCGTACATCTCAACAAGAGCAAGAGCTCTTGAGAGGGATTTCTACTCCTGCTGTGAAAGCTCCTTGCAGCCAAGGCCCCATGCTAAGGCATAAAAGCTACCCAGACGTGCGTCCTGACGTCACGTTTGGTTGGACAGTGGGGCTGACCTCAGACAGCTCAGGCTGTGGAAGGCAGCGCAGGCTCCACACTGGACAGAAGTCAGGGAAGCCCCTGCCTCCCTTCAGGGAGCCAGCACACTGGGAAGGGAGACAGATGATTAGGAAACACCAGGAGAGAGGAACACGGCGGAGGTACATGTGCAGGATTGGCGTGGCTGGTGATGGGGTGGCTTCCCCAAGGGAAGCGGTTCTGAGATGGGATCTACAGGGCGGGCAGAAGCCGACTGGGGTAAGGTGGCAGGCAGAGCACATGCAAAGGCCCTGGGTCAGGAGGCAGCACTGTGAGCAGCAGTGACTGGAGCTCGGAGCGTTGGAGAGGAGCAGGTCGGGGGGCAGGTAGGCAGACAGAACCTTGCGGGCCACAGCCGGAGCTTGTCATCCCCCGGCGCCCGAGACGGGGCCACACAGGGCAAGCGAGGGACTGGTCAGGTCAGGTCTGCATTTAGCAGTTGCTCTAGTTGCTTGGTAGGGAGAAGTGGACAGAGTAGAAGGGACAGGTGCCCAGGGGAGGCCGGCTAGGAAGTTGAGGTGGGGGTACCGGCGAGAGGTGGTGTGACGGATCAGAGAGCCATGAGGAGGCAGCACGGACTGTCCTGGGCACAGCCCGGGTCTGAGCAGGCGGGGGAGTCCAGGATGCCCCAGGGTCCCTGCTTTGGGTGCTGGCCGGCTGGGCCGGGGAGGGGGCTGCTCACCTCGGCAGGACTCGGGGAGGACCACGGTCCCTCTGGGACAGGGTGGGCTGTCAGTGCCCTCGGGGCAGCCAGGAAGCACAGGGCCATTGGACGCTCGGGTCTGGTGCTTCCAGGTGGCGGTCAGTTAACTGCCCAGCTCGTCCAGCCTGTGGCTCAGCCACTTCCTCAGTGTCTTCCTTGCTCCGGCCAGTTTCTCTCTCCTCTGTCTCGGGGCTGTAAGGCAGCGGGCAGTTCTCATCCACACACCCACCCACCTCGGGGCACCGCCAGCCGGCAGAGGCTAGCGTGGCTCTCCGGGACCCAGTGTCTCCTGGTAACAATAAGAATGCCCTTCCCGTTCCCCCGTCAGAAAGGGCTGGCGGAAGCCAAACACCAGTACAGCATCGACGAGCTGAAGCACCGGGAGACGCTGATCCAGGCCCGGCTGGAGGAGGAGCAGGCCCAGAGGGAGGAGCTGGAGCACCACAAGGTCCGCCCCCCCCCAGGAGCTCCACTCCCCACCTCTCTTGCCCTGTCCTGCTGGGCTCCAGATTGCTGGCCCCAGGTCATCGGTCAGTTCAACAAAGGGCAGCAGGGCCCAGGCCCCTGAAAGCCTGCCTTTCGATTAAAAATAGACACCGTGGGCCCTGGCCGGTTGGCTCAGCGGTAGAGCATCAGCCTGGCATGCGGGGGACCCGGGTTCGATTCCCGGCCAGGGCACACAGGAGAAGCGCCCATCTGCTTCTCCACCCCTCCCCCTCTCCTTCCTCTCTGTCTCTCTCTTCCCCTCTCGCAGCCAAGGCTCCATTGGAGCAAAGATGACCCGGGCGCTGGGGATGGCTCCTTGGCCTCTGCCTCAGGCGCTAGAGTGACTCTGGTTGCGGCAGAGCGACGACCCGGAGGGGCAGAGCATCGCCCCCTGGTGGGCAGAGCGTCGCCCCTGGTGGGCGTGCCGGGTGGATCCCGGTCGGGCGCATGCGGGAGTCTGTCTGACTGTCTCTCCCCGTTTCCAGCTTCAGGAAAAAAAAAAAAGAAAAAAAAAAATAGACCCCATGCACCCGTGGCCTGGCTCTGATGAGGCATGCAGACTGTGCCCGTGCTCCCTCCACAGGGCACAGGCCGAGTGCCCGCCTGGCTCTGCCCACCACCTGCCCCGGGGCCAGCACTCCCTCAACCCGGACGCCCCCTGCCTTGCCTCCTTCACAGGGCTGGGCTGGGGGCGCTGCTGGAACAGCCTGTCAGGGCTGGGCTGGGGGGGGCCGCTGGAACAGCCTGTCAGGGCACCCCGTTCTTAAACCCCAGGGCGGGTCTCAGGGCTGCGGGGCAGGTTCGAGCCCCTGTTCTGCATGGTCCTGGGTCCCCTACGCCGGAGCCCCCACACCTTCCTCCCGCCAGACCGAGCCAGTGAGCCCTCAGCACTATGCCCTGGACCTGCCGGGGCACCAGGCCCTCGGCCCGGCATGCCCTCCCGGCCTCGCCTTCCTCACCAGCCCCCGGGGCCCGAGTGCAGGCCCTGCGGTCACCCGAGCGCCGCTGTGCTTGTGACCACAGGCCGCCTTCGTGGAGCACCTGAACGGCTCCTTCCTGTTTGACAGCATGTACGCCGAGGATGCGGAGGGCAGCAAGCTGGCCTCCCTGGACGGCGTGGGCGAGCTGCTCGAGGCATATCCTTCCAAGTTCCCGGCTGCCCCCTCAGGCCAAGCCTGGGCCCCGTGACGCCGCCCGCCTGCCCGCTGGGGCCGGTCTCCCCAGCTCTCGCTGAGACCCTGGGGGGTGACACCTCCCCTTCAGAGCAAGGTAGCCGAGTCAGCACAGACCCAGGTCAGCTGTGCCGCATGGGGGACACTCTGAGGGGTCGGTCAGCACGGCCTGGGGCCTCAGGCCTGACAAGCGGGCTGTCACAGACAGGATCTGACCCTCAGCCGTATCTCCCGTTTCCTGCGTGTGCTTGTCCGGTGTTTGTCATGTTCCCACCCCCTTCCCGCTAGGCGGGGGCTGCTCTGCAGTCACATTGGTACTTGGGGAAGCTCCCCTTGGAGGTTGACTTGTCCAAGGTCACACACTTAAGAACTGGGATTCAGTCCCTAGTCTGTGGGGCTAATAGCCTGGAATCTCACCCCGATTGGCCACGGCCCGCCGGAGGTGGCCGGCATCTTGTCATCAAGGCCCTTGACCGGGGTGGTCGGCCAGGGTGACTTACACTGTAAGCAGAGGGACTCTGGATAGAACTGAGGGGCCCCTGGTCTGACAGTGCGAAGACAGCAGCAGGGCCCAGAGCAGGTCTGTGGCACCCTCTCCACATAGGAAAAAAGAAGAAAAAGAAAAGGCTCACTTTCTAAAAACCCAGCATTCTGAAAAGAGTGGGGAAGGGACAGCCGGGTGTGGGGCTGAGCAGAAGGTGAGAGCCGGGTTCTGGGTCAGACCCCGGTCCAGTGGGGCCAGGACTCCGCCCCGCTCTGCCACCGGCCTGCTAGGTGGCCTGCCCGCAGGGGCAGGCGAGGGACCCGAGCCCCAGGGAGAAGCAGCAGCAGAAGCCAGACTTGAACCTGGATCTCTCTGCTTCGAGCCCCTGGTCCTCCGATCTCTGCGATCCCCCGTCCGCAGCACCTGAGGACAGACCCTCAACAAAGGTGCCCTCTAGACGACACAACGGAGACAAAAACACACGCTGCTGCTTTGGGCCGCTCCCTGGGGGCCCCCAGCCCCTCCCTGGCCCCTGCAGGTCCACCAGGAGTCTCTCCTGTAGAAGAGTCTGTTCTGTCGTCCCCTCCCATGGCTCCCGTCCTCTTCCCTGAGTCAGGTTGTGTCCCTGCCTCCCTCAGGCTGGGGGGGGCACCCCCACCATCACCACCTTATCCTTCAGATCTCGACCACCCACGCTGTGAGGCAGCCTCTCCCACCAACTGGTACCCCGAAACCACCTCCAGCTTCCTTAACGGCCACTCACCTACAAGGACAGATTTGTCATCATCTGTCTGAACATCTTCGAGTATGGGCTGAAAGAGCATGCCAAGTGGAAAGCGGAGCTGGACACCTTCAATGAGTGTGTCCAAGAGGCCGTCCAGGAGAACCAGGCGCAGGGCAGGCAAAGGGTCGCCACGTTTGAGGAGCAGCACTGGCTGGTAGGCCCCGCCCCGCCCGGCCCCGCCCCCCGCCCTGCCCGGCCCCGCCCACCCCGGCCCCGCCCCGCCCCGCCCCGCCCCTCCCTGGCCTCCTGCTCCGGGTGCTGGCCCGGCTATGGGCCTGGCCCCACCAGAGGGGCAGCTGCCCCTGTGTCCCCATTTGCCAAAGCCCACACAGCTCAGTGGCTGAGCCAGGGCACAGCCTTCCGCTCGTACCACAAACCACAGCTCCTCCCCCGCCCACCCACCCACCAGGGCTGAGCCACACATGGAGCCCGTGGTCTGCTTCCCCTGAAACATCCTTGGGGTTCAAGGTAACATCGTCGTTACTATTCAAGAGGTCTTATTGTTACCACTGCTGTTACAACGGCGATGGCTGCTACCCCTCCTCTGTTCCCTCATCCCTTTCTTTAGCAGACACGCTCTGAGCCCTGCTCTGTGCCCGGCTCTGGGAAGCAGGAGGGAACCACACTGCCTGTGGTCCTCAGACAGCGCCCCTCTGCTGAGGGGTGCAGACCCAGGCCCCTCCCCGCCGGGAAAGTCAGCTCTCACCTGCAGGGGGCCCAGGAAGCCTGGGGGGCTTTCCAGAGGCAGATCAACTCCAGCTACCGGGGGTGATGGAGGAAGGATGAGATGGCCCACCCAGGGAGGCCTGCGGGACCAGCCTGACTCAGGCCACTCTGCACACCGATGGGGCTTGTGTCCTCAGTTAGCATTCCTTTGAAAGACCAGTTCCTAAGCTGTTCTAAGGCAGAGACCTTCCGAGACTCTTAAGGAAAGCTACGGACCTTCTTTCTCCTTAAAAAAACTGTCTCGCCTGACCAGGTGGTGGCGCAGTGGATAGAGCATCCGACTGGGATGCAGAAGACCCAGGTTCGAGACCCCAAGGTTGCCAGCTTGAGTGAGGGCTCATCTGGTTTGAGCAAAAGCTCACCAGCTTGGACCCAAGGTCGCTGGCTTGAGCAAGGGGTTACTCGGTCTGCTGAAGGCCCACGGTCAAGGCACATATGAGAAAGCAATCAATGAACATCTAAGGTGTTGCAACGCGCAATGAAAAACTAATGATTGATGCTTCTCATCTCCGTTCCTGTCTCTCCCTGTCTGTCTGACTCTGTCTCTGTAAAAATAAAATAAAATAAAACACTAATGATTGATGCTTTTCATCTCTCCGTTCCTGTCTGTCTGTCCCTATCTATCCCTCTCTCTGACTCTTTGTCTCTGTTAAAAACAAACAAACAAAAACCTGTCACGCACACACTGAGTAGGTGGACACCTGCTGGTAGTATCAGGGGCTCCAAGGAGCCCGTAAAGACACCCCTGGTTGAGAACTCCTTGGTTTCAAGTAGAGCAAAGTCCCTCAATGAGGCCAGTTCAGGTGTAGCGGGGCTGGTGATAGACTCTAGTAGGCTTCCCAGGCCTCCCCCCGCCTCCCCACCCCCCCTGGTCTCCTTAGCCTGCCTCCCAGATGGACCTGCATTGCCGGGAGGGGTGTTGTGTCAACCCTGCCGACCAGCTGAGGAATACATTCGGCTCACACACATGTGTATTTTGTTTGGTTTGCAGAGGGCTTTAAAACATTTTGAACATCCTACTGACATTAAACATGGAAAGATTTCAGAGAAAAACTATGGTTGCCCACTTCTCTGGAGGAAGTTGTCATCAGGGCCAGAGTGGCCATTGTCCCCTCTGGACAGGACAGGCCACATCTGCAGTCCCACCCGCCCCCACCCCCTGTCTGTCTGGCACATCCTTGCTGACATTTCTTTCTTTTCCCCCATTGATTGGAGGGTGGAGGGGAGGAGGAGAGAAGCATCAACTCCTTGTTCCGCTTAGCTGTTCCGTTTCATGTGTGCTCATTGGTTGCTTCTGGTACGTGCACTGACCAGGGATCGAACCCACAACTGTGGCATGCCAGGATGATGCTCTGTCCACTGAGCCGGCCCAGCCAGGGCCTGGAGAGCCTTCTAAAACTTGAGTTGTTCATGTTCTTTTTTTTTTTTTTTTTTTTTTAAAGAGACAGTCAGAGAGAGGGATAGACAGGGACAGACAGAGAGGAACGGAGAGATGAGAAGCATCAATCATTAGTTTTTTCATTGCGCGTTGCAACACCTTAGTTGTTCATTGATTGCTCTTTCGTATGTGCCTTGACCGCGGGCCTTCAGCAGACCAAGTAACCCCTTGCTTGAGCCAGCAACCTTGGGCTCAAGCTGGTGAGCTTTTTTTTTTTCTCAAACCAGATGAGCCCGTGCTCAAGCTGGCGACCTCAGGGTCTCGAACCTGGGTCCTCCGCATCCCAGTCCGGCGCTCTATCCACTGTGCCACCATCTGGTCAGGCGCTTCATGTTCTTAATAGTTGTAAACTATCTCATTGCATGGGCGAGCCATACTTTTTTAAGCCAGTTCCTATTGATAGACCATCAGGTTTTTTCCAATCTCTTGCTCTTTCAAGAGTTGCGGTGAGAACTTTGGTGCAAGTGTGGCCTTCAGGATGAAGTCCTGGGGGGGCGCTATGCCCGGCTGCTTCCCCAGCCGCTGCCCGCTGCCCTCCGCAGAGGCGGACCCTGCTGTAGTCCGCCTGTCAGCAAGCTTTCTCCTCTTGGCTGACTTGTTACACTTAAAGTGAATACTAGTTTTCTCTTTAAAAAAATTTTTTTTTTTAGTTATTCATTTTAGGTGGGGGGGAGACAGAGAGAGAGAGAGAGAGAGAGAAGGGGGAGGAGCAGGGAGCATCAACTCCTATGTGTGTCTTCACCGGACAAGCCCAGGGTTTTGAACCGGCGACCTCAGCGTTCCAGGTTGATGCTCTATCCACTGCGCCACCACAGATCAGGCCTATATTTATTTTCTCTTAAGTGTAGGTGAGCGTCATGTGTTTGACAAACATTTATATTTGTATTTGTGAACTAGTCTCATAATAATCTGCCCTTACTCGGTTTTTTCTTGTTGTTGTTTTGTTTTTTGGTTTTTTGTGACAGAGACAGAGAGAGGGACAGATAGGGACAAACAGGAAGGGAGAGAGATGAGAAGGATCGATTCTTTGTTGCAGCACCTTATTTGTTCATTGATTGCTTTCTCATATGTGCCTTGACCAGGGGGCTACAGCAGATTGAGTGACCCTTGCTCAAGCCAGCGACCTTGGGCTTCAAGCCAATGACCCCACGCTAAAGCTGGTGAGCCCGCGCTCAAGCCAGTGACCTTGGGGTTTCGAACCTGGGTCCTCCGTGTCCTGGTCCAACACCCTATCCACTGCGCCACCGTCTGGTCAGGCATACCATTTTTCTATTTGGTGTTTCTATCTATATCTCTACCTCTCTTTTTCTTTTCTTTCTTTTTTTTAAGTATTACTTTGTAAGAGCACTTTATAGGTTAAGAAATCAGCCCTGTGTCAGTGAAATAAGTTGCAAATATTTTTCCCAGTTTGTCGTTTCTCTTCTCATTTTGTTTACTACGGGCTTTTACATTCACCGTATTACTTTTTTTTTTTAACAGAGACAGAGAGAGAGTCAGACAGAGGGACAGATAGGGACAAACAGACAGGAACAGAGAGAGATGAGAAGCATCAATCATCAGTCTTTCGTTGCGACACCTCAGTTGTTCATTGATTGCTTTCTCATATGTTCCATGACCGTGGGCCTTCAGCAGACCGAGTAACCCCCTGCTTGAGCCAGCGACCTTGAGTCCAAGCTAGTGAGCTTTTTTTCTCAAGCCAGATGAGCCCATGCTCAAGCTGGCTATCCTGGGGTCTCGAACCTGGGTCCTTCCGCATCCCAGTCCGACGCTCCATCCACTGTGCCACCGCCTGGTCAGGCTATGTGCTAGAATTTATCAATCTTTTCTGCTGGTCATACTTAGAGAGGAGTTCTCCACTCTGAGATTGTTTATTTAAAAATCTCCCAATTTTTTTTTCCAGTACTGTTATGACTTTTTTTACATTTAAATCTTTGTTCTGTCAGGAATTTACTTTCTATGTAGGGTGTGAGGTAGGAATTGGACCTGAATCTGTGTCCAGATGGGACAGCCATTATTATAAATGTCATTCACCTCCTCTCCCCGGGTCCTCCTGTCCGGTTACTCTTCCTTCACGACTAATACCAAACATTGGCACAATCAAGCTGACATGGTATCCGGTGGCCAAGTACCCAGGCCCTTGGCTAGTGAACGGCTGGTATTTCGTGCTGCGCTCAGAGAGACCCGGGGTGCCTCCAGTCTGGGAGCACCCCCCACTCCGGCAGTCCAGCCGTGTTTCCTTCTAGCATCCCCTGGCTCCCTGGAGTTGTGTGTGGGTCTAACTGGTCTCCTCAGACTGGACTGTCTCATGTCCCGTGTCTCTCCTTGCCCGTGTCTGCTACGGGCCCTCTATCAGAGCCTTGACTAGTCAGCCCCCACCGCGAGCCAAGACCTCACTCACATGCACTGCCGAGTCCCCAGGACACGGGGAAGCACCGCCTCTCTCCCCCTCTGCGTGAGGGAAGGGAAGCTCAGAGAATGGGAAGGACCCGGTCAGGGTCATACGTCTAAGAAGTGACTCAGAGAGGATTCGAGTTCAGCTCCCCCTGATTGTGCAACCAGGGCTCCTACTGCCCAGACGACCTCCTCTAGTAAAAACCCAAGCCGTCGAGTGACAGGGTTCCTCACTCGCCAGCGAGTGTCAGCATCTGCTCTCGCCGCCTGGAGGCATGGAGCGGGCCGGTCGTTAGCTCCCACAGACTCACAGAGCAAGCCGGGGGCACAGCTGAGTGCTGAGCCTGGGCGGCGCGAACCCCGAGTCCAAGTTCTCACCCACAAAACCGAACTGTCTCCTGTCACGAACGAGTCACACGTAGCTGTGGGTCCCTAAAGCACAGGCATCTCTGTCCCCAGTGTCTGAGTGCCATCCGCGAGGAGTCTGAACTGACCAAGGTCGAGATGAAGATAGTGGAACACAGCGAGGCCATCACTGAGCTGTCCAGCGAGCTCACCACCCTGGAGATGCAGCTGGTGGAGCAGCTGGAGGTGGGTGAGGCGGGGTCCCCTGGGCACAGGGCGGAAGGGAGGGCCCTGCCAGGTCACCGGGAGAGAACCTGGGGACACAGCGACGAAGCCACAGTCACACCTGCTGGAGACACCGGGCACAGCCCGTGCCAGGTTTAAATGAAAAACATTCAAACTTAGAGGCTAAATAGCATGTTACTAAATAACAAATGGGTTAACGACAAGATCAAGGAAGAAATAAAAAATTCCCTTGAGACAAAGGAAAATGAGCATACAACAACACAAAATCTATGGGACACAGCTAAAGCAGTCCTGAGAGGGAAGTTCAGAGCATTACAGGAATACCCTAAAAAAGCAAGAAAAATTGCAAATAAACAACCTAACTCTGCACCTAAAAGAACTAGAGAAAGAGCCGCAAACAAAGCCCAGAGGAAGTAGAAGGAAGGAAACAATAAAGATCAGAGTAGAAACAAATGACATAGAAGTTAAAAAAAATACAAAAGATCAATGACACCAAGAGCTGTTTTTTTGTTTGTTTGTTTTTTGTATTTTTCTGAAGCCGGAAACGGGGAGGCAGTCAGACAGACTCCCGCATGCGCCCGACCGGGATCCACCCGGCATGCCCACCAGGGGGTGATGCTCTGCCCATCTGGGGAGTCGCTCTGTTGCAACCAGAGCTATTCTAGCGCCTGAGGCAGAGGCCATGGAGCCATCCTCAGCGCCCGGGCCATCTTGCTCCAATGAGCCTCGGCTGCGGGAGGGGAAGAGAGAGACAGAGAGGAAGGAGAGGGGGAGGGATGGAGAAGCAGATGGGCGCTTCTCCTGTGTGCCCTGGCTGGGAATCAAACCCAGGACTTCCACATGCCAGGCCAACGCTCTACCACTGAGCCAACCAGCCAGGGCAGGAGAGGACTTTTTATCAGACAAGGAGCTGTCCAGGTGCTAAAACAAAAACAAGGTGTCCCCTCCCACAAGCCCCCATTGGGGATGAAACAAATCTCTGCGTCTCAGCTTGCAGTTGCTGGTGATGCGAGGAGCCTGCCCTTCCACACTCAGCGTGGAAATGAGAAGGCTGCTATCGGAAATCCCTCAGCGACCAGAGTGACAGGCGTGTTCACAGGTCAGCCGAGTCCAGCGTCTGAGGCGCTAGGACCAGTCGAGCCTCCCTGGATGCCGCCACGGCCGGCCGGGCCAAGAGATAGCCCCTGACCCAGTCCTCCCATGTCGGGTGACACCGCAGACGCCAGACAGGTTTCCCGGCCACACGGGTGGGTGCTCAGCGCTGTGGAAAGCGTGCGCACTGCAGACGGCAGCACGGGGCCTGCCTCCCGGGAGCGTGGGCCGCGGCTCCGACCTTTTCAGCCAGAGCCACCCCCTCTTCAGCACACGCCAATCCCCAGAGCCCGTGCACAGTGACACTCATGTCATCGGCACACCTGCGCACAGCGCCCAAAGGCTGCAGGTGCAGCCACGCTTCTCAGTGACCCTAATTTATTCATTACAACCGCGTTCACAGGCATCTGGAATAAGGACAACTGGCTCAGCCTGCAGACCACTCCCACCCCCAGGGAGCTTACGTAGGCTCCCTGCGTCCTGGGGTCCGTGGTGCCCTGTGGACGTGGCCGTCCTGGGGCTCACGGCGTCACCACGCATCACCCTCACCCTCCGCTGTCCCCTCAGTCAACGTTAAGTCCCATCAGGCCCCCGTGTCTGTCTTGCTAAGCACTGGGAAGGGCAATGCGGGGGTTCCTCCAGGGCTCCGATGGTCTGGGATCCTGCACAGGATTACTGAGGGTTTGCTCTCTGCCAGGCCCCCTGCAAAGCGCTTTGTGTGCAGTAACCTGTTTAAGCTTCGCAGCAACTCCATGAGATAAGGTGCTGCAGCCTCATTCACAGAGGAGGGGAGGGAGCTGAGGCCCAGGACAGCTCAGTGACATTCCCAGAGTTACACACTGACTGGGAAGAGCCACGCGCGCGTGTGTGTGTGTGTGTGTGTGTGTGTGTGTGTGTGTGTGTACACAGGCTGGGGGCAGTTAAAACCAGGACAGGTGCACCTGGCAGAGGGAACAGGCAAGGGCCTGAGAAAGCATCCCATTAAACATCCCAGGGGTGCTGAGCGACAGAAATGGCCAGGGAGGAACAGCGCTGTGGGGCAGAGGGGAGGAGAGAGGAGTAGGATCCATTCATAAACACCTACCAGGAAGGCCACGGTGGCTGGTCCCCATCTTGAACGTCTGTGATTCCCGGTTCTGGCTAAGTCCTAAGGAGTGCCTTTTGCTCTGAGGCCAGGCCCGGTCACGCTCACTGTTCTTGATCATTTCTAGGAGACAATCAACCTGTTTGAAAGGAACATCATCGACTTGGTGGGGCTCTTTACTGAAAATGTCCAAAGCCTATATCCTTTCCTGTGTGACTGACCTTCCTTTTCTGGGAGGGTGGGGGGTGGCGGCCGGGCCTGTGGGGTTGCGCTGACCCACACCGCTGCTCCCCCTGCCTCCAGGGGGTGGTTAGGGGGGATGGTGGCCGCTTTTAAACAAACAGCCGGGGAGGGTAACGCTTCATCACAAAGTGAACAGGGTACAAGTAAGTGGGATTCCCTTCCAGGTGACCACCGTGCGGCCCAATGCCTGCCCCTTCCACTACTGCCTTAACATGTCGGCAGAGATAGTAACAAAGAGACACCTGTCTATACCCCTAAGATGACACTAAATTCATCACAGGATCCTGCTGCCTGCGATTCTCTACTTTTGAAATTAGAGGAATGTAAAATCTCCCGGGTTTTTTTGTTGTTGTTTTCCACTAAGAAGAAAGCTTCCCTTCAAAGGATGGAAACTGGGCAACCACTTTGAGTGCTCAGAGAATGCTCCCTGGCTCTGAGGGAGTCTCTCTGAGACAGCTGTGTTCCGGTTAACCGGTTAACCCCTGCAGGGCTGCTCTTCCGGGGCAGTTGGGGAGGTCTGGGGGGAAAGGAGGTATTGTTTCCAATAGAAGTCCTGAAAGGTCTATTCTCGAATGAGTGACACTCTAGGGGAGACCACACCCCAGAACCCGCACCCGCCCACTGTGTTGCAGGTGTACCCGCCCAGGGGCTGGCACAACCTCCACGTTGAAGACACTGACAAATTATTCACAGTGAGCAGGGCAGGTTAAATTTCTGGGCGGGGAGCCTACATCTGGGGTATGACCAGCCTCTTCTGCCACCCCAGAGCCCTGTCATGTGTGGGGAAAACTGCTGTGCTCCACCCCAGGAGTAATCCCTGGCCCTGCCCTCCTGAGCCAGTAGTCCCAAGGGGATACAGAGGTCAGAGAGGCAATGAGTCGCAGCTGACCCAGAGGCAGGGCCGGCAGCCTCCCTGAGGGAGCGCCCACAAGGTGAAGACCTGAGGGTGGGCAGAGAGCCAGGTGGAATTGTGGGGAGAACAGAGCAGACAGAGGAGGCAGCCTATGTAAATGTCCTGAGGAGAGTCAGAGATTTATGGGTCCAGAAAGAGGCCCTTAGGATGCAATCGATACCGTCAGCACCAGAGGGATGGGGTCCTGCTTCCGGGGTGTCCACTCTGGCTGCTGTGGGGAGAAAGCACTAGAGCAGGGGGCCTGGTCTTAGCCTTCAGTCCATTCAGGAGAGAAGTGGACAATGGGGAGCCCAGGGCCAAGGGTCCGTGATAAGCAGGTGTGTGTATGGGGTGGGGGGAGTCAGATGGCCCTGGGGTCAGGAGCTCACGGGTTGATGGCCATGCAGGCAGCCAGGCACTGGCAGCTCCGCGTGTGCCTTTTGGCCCTTGAGAGTCTGTTCTCATCCAGCGGAAAGGACCAGCCTGTAGGACAGGGAGGCCGCTCCACCCCCCGCCTTTTGCTTAACTCTCAGCGGCACGATGGCTCAGTGCCGGGACCTGGAGAACCACCACCACGAGAAGCTCTTGGAGATCTCCATCAACACCCTGGAGAAGATAGTGAAGGGCGAGCTGGATGAGGACCTGCCCGACGACGTTCGAGTGGTGAGTGAGGTGGGAGGAGGGGCGGGGCTGGGGCGGGGCCATGGTGAGAGTGAGGTGAGAGGGGCGGGGCGGGGCCATAGTGAGTGAGGTGAGGGGGCGGGGCTGGGGCCATGGTGAGTGAGGTGAGAGGGGAGGGGCTGGGGGCGGGGCCATGGTGAGTGAGTGAGGTGAGAGGGGCGGGATGGGGCGGGGCCATGGTGAGAGTGAGGTGAAGGGGCGTGGCTGGGGCAGGGCCATGGCGAGTATGTGGGGGGCGTGGCTGGGGCGGGGCCATGGTGAGTGAGTGAGGTGAGAGGGGCGGGATGGGGCGGGGCCATGGTGAGTGAGGTGGGAGGGGAGGGGCTGGGGGCAGGGCCATGGCGAGTATGTGGGGGGCGTGGCTGGGGCGGGGCCATGGTGAGTGAGTGAGGTGAGAGGGGCTGGGGCGGGGCCATGGTGAGTGAGTGAGGTGAGAGGGGCTGGGGCGGGGCCATGGTGAGAGTGAGGTGAGAGGGGCTGGGGCGGGGCCATGGTGAGAGTGAGGTGAGAGAGGAGGGGCTGGGGCGGGGCCATGGTGAGAATGAGGTGAGAGGGGCTGGGGCGGGGCCATGGTGAGAGTAAAGTGAAGGGGCGGGGCTGGTGCGGGGCCATGGTGAGTGAGGTGAGAGGGGAGGGGCTGGGGGCAGGGCCATAGTGAGTGAGGTGAGAGGGGAGGGGCTGGGGGCGGGGCCATGGTGAGTGAGTGAGGTGAGAGGGGCGGGATGGGGCGGGGCCATGGTGAGAGTGAGGTGAAGGGGCGTGGCTGGGACAGGGCCATGGTGAGTGAGTGAGGTGAGAGGGGCGGGATGGGCGGGGCCATGGTGAGTGAGGTGGGAGGGGAGGGGCTGGGGGCAGGGCCATGGCGAGTATGTGGGGGGCGTGGCTGGGGCGGGGCTATGGTGAGTGAGTGAGAGGGGCGGGGCTGGGGCGGGGCCATGGCGAGTGTGTGAGGTGGGAGGGGCGTGGCCGGGGCGGGGCCATGGTGAGAGAGTGAGGTGAGAGGGGCGGGGCTGGGGCGGGGCCATTGTGAACAGACGGCCAGGTCCAGCTCCACCGCTCCAGGGAGCCTAAAAACCTGCAGGGGCCTCAGTGTCCTCATCTGTAAAAGGGGACAATAACCACCATTGCAGTGTGGTAGGCAGATGAAATCGCCTAACAAAACAAACACCTGCTGTGGGGGTGGCACTCTGTGAGGCTCAACTAAAGAGGAGCTCATGATAATTAGATTCATCTCAACTACCTGAAAACAGGCTGGTTTCCAAAAGCTCATTTCTGGGGGGTTTGCCGGTACTTTCTAGAAGAGGCCGTTACAAATAGAAGCTAAGGTCAGACATTTCCCCTAAGGTCTTTCTTGTTCTCCCTGCGTCTGTATGACGAGAAGCACTGCTGGGGTGTGGGGAACCACCCAGCACCTTTCTGAGCCAGCCAGATGCCGTCTCACTTTCCACTGGAGGTACTGGTGCTGATGGTCACGGACCCACAGGGTCGGCCTCACCCCCAGGTCCCCGGGTCCCCGATCTCCCGCACTGGGCCCTAGCAGCAGCAGCACGTGTTACATCTCAGGGAAGGGCCACAGACCCCAGTGTGGGAGCCCAGACCCGATGCTTTCGTGTCAGGAGCCCTTCACCCCCTCTCGGCTCATTCCTGTTACAGTCCCTCCTCTTCTCTCCCCCTCCACGTTGTCACCACATCAAGCCACCATGGGCCTGTGCATGGACCCCGGGACCCCTTACTGCTCTCCACACGGAAGCCAGAAAGAGCCCCTGAAAACCCAACCGCAGCAGTTGGTGCTTTTGCATGACACCCTCTACTGGCTTCCCGTGACCCTAGAGTAAGCTTGTGACCTGGCTCCTGCACACCCTCCGGCTTGGCCTGCTGCCCCAGCGGCCTCCCCTCGGCCCTTGCCGCTGAGCCACTCCCAAATGCCCAGGCCCGCTCCATCCGGATGGTGTCATGCCCGGCAGATGTGCCCTTTCCTGGGTATCTGTCTGTTTGGCTTCTCCTGTCATCAGCTCTCACCTCAAACGGCAGCTCCTTGCAGCCTCCCCTTCCCACCTCCTGAAAATCCACCGTGTGTCGCAAACCTTGGTTGTCACCGTCACACCCCTTGACATAGTTTCAAGCTATGTTGCTTCTGTTGCTTTATTTATGTGACTATTTACACCACATACATGAAAGGTGGCAATGGCCCCTTCACCACTAGGTAGCTCCCCAGTGCTGGTGGCAACGGTGCACGGCGCAGCTAAGGGGCCAGCAGTTCCACGACCAGGTGTGGACCACATCCTGCAGGCACCGAGACCAGCGGTCCCCAACTCCCATGGTCTGCTCAGCCGAGACAGACACCCAGCATAGCAGTGGAGGCAGGGCCACTGTGTCACCGACCTGCCGTCCCTAAACAGCCACTAAAAGTTGTTGTCCAGTCACGGAGAGATGCCATCTCCCCCCAGCCCTGAAGTAAGGCCACCGACAAGGGCCCTCTGGCACACCCCAAAGGGACCGTCGGGAGGTGGGTGGAGTTCCTCCATGGCACAGCTCCCTGGTCTGTGACACCCGCAGGCACAGACCCAATGACTGGGACACACAAAAAGATGGTGTGAGGGCCAGCAGTTGACAAGCAGACGAGGCTGGGGCTTCCAGTGGCCAGCCCTCTCTCTGGTCAGGCTGGCTCTGCCTGGCACCGTCTTACACCTGTTTCTGGGTTCCCAGGAACACTCAACACCTGCTGACTGGGAGGGGGCCGACCCCCGCGGGCTGGCAATGTGAGCTCTGCCCACTGAGGGCTCACAGGGTCCAGGATGTGAAGCCGTATGCTCACACACAATCTCAGTCCACCCAAGGCCCCCACACAGGCAGGACTGTTACCACCCCAGATGACAGATGGGAAAACTGGGTACGCCTGGGCCTCAACAAAGTTTGGTAAACTGCCCAAGATGGCACCGCTCATGAGGACCAGAGTCTGGACTCGGACTAGTCTGAGAGATACTGTGGCCTGCAGAGCTGGCCCTGTGCCCCCGCCGCAGACTACAAGCTGGTGATCTGGGCGTGCCCGTGACCCCGGGCGCTGTGGTCCCAGGGCTCTACCTCTGAGCTAAGGGGCTCCTTGAGCTCGCTCGCAGGGTGGTGTCAAGTGCTGTCCTGCTGAGGCCCACTAGTGGGCAGCCAGCAGGCCCGCTGGACGCCTTTCCCTCTGCGGCCGGTGTGAGCCTCCGTCCTGTCGGGAATGTCTGCAGTTGCAGTGGGAGACATTGCAGGGACCTTCACCGCTGTCCACGTCTCCTTAGAGTTAAGCCACAGCGTGGCGTGCTGTCCCCAGGGGGAAGAGAGCATGCCGTGACTGGAACATAGTGCTGACCCAGACAGCGGACAGTTCCTGCGGGCCTCCCGAGGGCCAGCCGTCTGGGAGGCACTGGACCCACATCGGCTCTTTTAATCTGCACATCAACACAGTAACGTCCTACCCTCATGACTCCCTTTGACAGATAAGGAAACTGAGGCAGAGAGGTGAGACTGGCCCCCCTAAGACACAAAGCATCTAAGTGGTCAAGTTGGGATTCGAACACAGACAGAACGTCTGCTGAGCCTGTGGCCAGGTGGGAGGCTCGGGGAGGGAACAGGCCTGGGTGAAAACCCCAGCTTCCGGGACGTAATTATCGAGCATATCGTGATAAGAAGTCACACCGAGGCGGCTCTCTGTGTGAAACTTGCTGCAGCTGAGTGACTGTGGCCAGACCATGCCACACTTGGGGCTGGGGCTGTATTTTCAAGCCTGTCACCACTTTGGAGGGAGAGCCAAACATTCAGGTGCGAGGAGAGAGCCCGGGGCGGGCATTGAGGGGCGGCCCTGAGCGGCGCTGGCCTGCACCGCTGCCCGTGGCAAGGTCGGCGGGGTGGTGAGCACATTGCTACTCCACTCCAGCAGAGCTGAGGGCAGAGCCAGCATGGAGCTGCGACGAGCCACTGCCCCGTTTAGGAGGCGCAGGAGGCCAGACAGGCTCCCCGGGTCCTCTGAACGTCCACGCGGACGTCCAGCTGCAAGGGCAGACCAGAGCCTGGGCCCAGGCCACTGGACTGTGAGCCCTCAGAGTCTGCTAGTCGACAGTGGGTGTGACACGAATCAGCAACGTCTGGACAGGGAGGCTGGGACCTACCGGCACCGCCGTGGAAGGGGGGCTGGCGGCACAGGTCACTACCCCTTTGGCCAAGCCAGGACCGGTGGGGCAGGACCTCTGCTCACTGCTCTGCAGCGGAGGGGCTGCAGTGTTAGCAGGTGCCCGGGGTGGGTGTGGCAGAATGATGTCATCCCACACGGGCGTGGGGCAACAAATCCTTAAGCCCCCAGAATCTCAGTGGCCCTGGGGGGGAGGTCACCAGCTGTGCCCAAAGCCCTGCCCCCACCACAAGAAGGGGCTTTAAAACGAATGTGTCTTTGTGCCCATACGGCCCACAGAACAGGATGGGGTGGCTCTGAGCCTGGCGTGGCTGCCACTCCTCAAGGGCTCTGCATACCCCTGCCCCTGCCCCAGGGCTCCGACCTGCAGAAATGGAAGGGGCGTCTAGGACACTCTGCCCTTTGAAGGCACACTGACAGGGCCACCATTCTGGGTCACCAGAAACACCTTGAAACTTGCTTTTTATTTTTTTAAAATATTTTATTTATTGATTTTACAGAGAGAGGAAGGGTTGGGGGCCGAAAAGTAGTTGCTTCACTCGAGCTGTTCATGGGTTGGTTGTTGTACACGCCTTGACCAGGCAGGCCCAGGTTTCGAACAGGTGACCTCTACCACTGTGCTGCTGCAGGCCAGGCTTGAAACTTGCATTTTAAAATCATTTTTAAATTTAAACCAAATTTCTTTTGTTTGCATTTTACAAATGTCACAGTTTTTCATAACCAATTCTTACCTCATCCATTCCAAGCAGACTCCACTTCCCAGTTTCCGAAGCTGTCTTCTTATTCAAACTTTGGGGGATGATTTCTCTGCTTGGCTTAGGAGGTCAGCTGTAACCCACTTTTAAAAATGAGGAATGAGGCCCTGGCCGGTTGGCTCAGTGGTAGAGCGTCGGCCTGGCGTGCAGAAGTCCCGGGTTTGATTCCCGGCCAGGGCACACAGGAGAAGCACCCATTTGCTTCTCCACCCCTCCCCCTCTCCTTCCTCTCTGTCTCTCTCTTCCCCTCCCGCAGCTGAGGCTCCACTGGAGCAAAGATGGCCCGGGCGCTGGGGATGGCTCCTTGGCTTCTGCCCCAGGCGCTAGAGTGACTCTGGTCATGGCAGAGTGACACCCCGGAGGGGCAGAGCATCGTCCCCTGGTGGGCAGAGCGTCACCCCCTGGTGGGCGTGCCGGGTGGATCCCGGTCGGGCACATGCAGGAGTCTGTCTGACTGTCTCTCCCGGTTTCTAGCTTCAGAAAAATACAAAAAAAAAAGAAAAATAAAAATGAGGAATGAGCCTGACCAGGCAGTGGCACAGTGAATAGAGTGTCAACCTGGGACACCGAGAACCCAGGTTCAAAACCCCAAGGTCGCCAGCTTGAGCATGGGCTTACCAGCTTGAGCACAGGGTCGCTGGCTTGAGCGTGGGATCATGGACATGACCCCCAAGGTCGCTGGTTTGAGCCCAAGGTCGCTGGCTTGAGCAAGGGGTCACTGTCTCTGCTGTAGCCCCCCCCCCCACCGTCAAGGCACACATGAGAAGCAATCAATGAACTAAGGTGCTGCAACTACGAGTTGATGGTTCTCATCTTTTTCCCTTCCCATCTGTCCCTCTCTTTCTCTCTCTTGCTAAAAATAAATAAATAAAATAAAATAAAAATGAGGAATGAGGACCTTTTTTGTGATGGGTCAGTGTTGTGGTTATTTTGAAATAGCTGTCACAACCACTCGGGGCAAGCCGAGGCTCACAGGCAGGCAGGCTGTGCATGTCTCTGAACCCTTCCGAGAGCCTGGCCTGGGACCATCTATGCCGAGGAAGAACTTAATGACTTCTTGTCATTTCTCCTATGTGACAGTGCGACTTGGTCCCCCAGACGGCCCATGCCCCACGTCAGCCAGCTTGATTTCCCACAGGGGATTCTGTGGAAACCCAGCATCCCATAGGGTAGTAGCAGGTATTACTCTGGAAGGAAGCCTGTGGGCAAATAAGGTGAAAAACAGAGAAAAAGGTTGAGTTTTTTCCCACCCACAGGGTTTCCCAGAGTTATCTCTAGAAAAATGCTTTGTGCATTGTGAAACCCAGGAGGGACAGGGACTTAGGGTGTACAGACTCCCTCCCTCCCTCTTTCCCTCTTTCCCTCTCTCCCTCCCTCCTTCCCTCTTCTTTCTTTCTTTCTTTCTTTTTCTTTCTTTCTTTCTTTCTTTCTTTCTTTCTTTCTTTCTTTCTTTCTTTCTTTCTTTTCTTTCTTTCTTTCTCTCTCTCTCTCTCTCTTTCTTTTCCTTCCTTCCTTCCTTCCTTCCTTCCTTCCTTCCTTCCTTCCTTCCTTCACTTCCCTTCCTTTCCCTTTCTTTCTTTTTTCAGAGATATAAACATCTGAAGATTCCACAGGACTTACTTTGAGACTATTAAGCTAAAGCAGGGGTCCCCAAACTTTTTACACAGGGGGCCAGTTCACTGTCCCTCAGACCGTTGGAGGGCCGGACTATAAAAAAAACTATGAACAAATCCCTATGCACACTGCACATATCTTATTTTAAAGTAAAAAAAACAAAACGGGAACAAATACAATATTTAAAATAAAAAACAAGTAAATTTAAATCAAGAAACTGACCAGTATTTCAATGGGAACTATGGGCCTGCTTTTGGCTAATGAGATGGTCAATGTGCTCCTCTCACTGACCACCAATGAAAGAGGTGCCCCTTCTCGAAGTGCAGCGGGGCGGATAAATGGCCTCAGGGGGCCGCATGTGGCCCGAGGGCCGTAGTTTGGGGACCCCTGAGCTAAAGGCTACTACACAAAAGAGCAAAGCCGGGGTGGGTCCATTGCAGCTCCCTCTGCGGTGTAGAGCCCTCAGGCGTCGGGCTCCCTGGCGAGGTCGGGAGCCGCCCTGTGCAGCAGAAGCCGCTGCCTGCTCAGTGCCTCCGCAGCCCTCACCGCTCTGGGAAACGATCCCACTTGATCGTCAGCTGTGCCAGACACACCACAGCCACATTGCAAACACCCAGAACCAGCCGGGCCTGGTAGGGAATGGTTGTTCCCAACAGCTTCTTACAAGGCAGAAAACACGGTCAGGAACGCAGGCAGCAGGAGGGCCGAGGGCAACACAAGGTTTGCTTTGGTTTCCTGGCGGCAGTGGAGAAGCAGGCCTGGCCTGAGCGCCCATCTGTGGGCAGTGGAGAAGCAGGCCTGGCCTGAGCGCCCATCTGTGGGCAGTGGAGAAGCAGGCCTGGCCTGAGCACCCATCTGTGGGCAGTTTGCTTCGGTTCCCCGGCGGCAGTGGAGAAGCAGGCCTGGCCTGAGCGCCCATCTGTGGGCAGTGGAGAAGCAGGCCTGGCCTGAGCGCCCATCTGTGGGCAGTGGAGAAGCAGGCCTGGCCTGAGCGCCCATCTGTGGGCAGTGGAGAAGCAGGCCTGGCCTCAGCGCCCATCTGTGGGCAGTGGAGAAGCAGGCCTGGCCTGAGCGCCCATCTGTGGGCAGTTTGCTTTGGTTCCCCGGCGGCAGTGGAGAAGCAGGCCTGGCCTGAGCGCCTATCTGTGGGCAGTTTGCTTTGGTTCCCTGGCGGCAGTGGAGAAGCAGGCCTGGCCTCAGCGCCCATCTGTGGGCAGGGCCTCCTGTCCCCAGAGCTGTCTCAAGAGCCCGGGCCAGCCTCACACCTCCCACCTGGCCTGCGAGGGTCCAGGCAATGCAGGCTTGAGGGCAACTGAGAGAGAAGCGTAGTGACAGCCGGTGTCCTGAGTGAGGTCACCCTTGGGCCAGCCACTGGCCTTCTCCTGGGAGAGAACAAGCTGCCACGAGGATTGTGGTCAACACCCCGGCTGACCTTTCTCGTAATGCTCGTGCTGCTCAGGGCTGGGAGGGCTGTCACTAGGTGAGCCGTGGGAAAGTGCGCTCACACTCAGCGGGCGGTCGGCTGGGCGCCGGTCAGCTGCCCACGCAGCACGGCCTCCACCAGCCGGGGGACTCTCGGGGAGGTGGTCCCTCCTCTCGAGCTCAGTGGCTGTGCTCAGGGAAGAACGGGACACCCTTGCTCCTCTGACCTGCCCCCTCTGATCTCCGTTCCCAGCTCTTTGTGGACAAAGACACAATCGTGAATGCCGTGGGCGCGTCGCATGACATCCACCTCCTGAAGATCGACAACCGAGAAGATGAGCTGGTGACCAGGGTCAGCTCCTGGTGCACCCAGCTGGTGGACAAGGTGAGGGGCTGTAACTGTCCAGCAGGCTGCACGACCCTCTAGCTGCCAGCCAGGGAGAGACTGGGGCTCTTCCCTGGGGGCACAGACTTGTGTTAAGAAATAAGAAAGTGGCCTGACCAGGCGGTGGCGCAGTGGATAGAGCGTTGGACTGGGATGTGGAAGGACCCAGGTTCGAGACCCCGAGGTCGCCAGCTTGAGTGCGGGCTCATCTGGCTTGAGCAAAAGCTCATCAGCTTGGACCCAGGGTCGCTGGCTCCAGCAAGGGGTTACTCAATCTGCTGAAGGCCCACGGTCAAGGCACATATGAGAAAGCAATCAATGAACAACTAAGAAGTCGCAACGTGCAACGAAAAACTAATGATTGATGCTTCTCATCTCTCTCTGTTCCTGTCTGTCTGTCCCTGTCTATCCCTCTCTCTGACTCTCTCTCTGTCTCTGTAAAAAAAAAAAAAAAAAAAAAAAAAGAGAAAGTGGCTGACCAGGCAGTGGCGCAATGGGTAGTGTGCTGAACTGGAACACTGAGGTCGCCGGTCGCCGGTTCCAGACCCTGGGCTTGCCTGGTCAAGGCACATACCAGAAGCAGCTATAAGTTGGTGCTTCCCGCCCATTCTCCCACACCACACTCTCTCCCTTTCTCTCTCTCTCTCTCTCTCTCTGTCTCTCTCCCTCTCTCTCTCTCCTCTCCAAAATCAATAAAATCTAAATAAAAAAAAAGGAAATAAGCGTTGTAGAATTCTACCCTGAGGACTCCATGCTGCCCGACCAGACAGGAAAGCCCATGGCTTCATGTTTCTAGCTCTTCCCTCAAACACAGAGAAGACGGAACACAGGAGACTCGGACATAAAGGGGAAACGTAACTCTGGGCAGAACTCAAAGGACTCCCCTTACTCTCCCTTTCCCCCCGAACCAGACTCAGTGAAGGGTGGCGAGCGATGATCTGACCCCAGGACCCTGGGCTCTGGTCTCCCCTCAGATTCACCGGGATGAGGTCACGCGGAACCGCAAGCGTGTGAAGGAGATCAATCAATACATCGACCACGTGCAGAGTGACCTGGACAACCTTGAGAGCAGCGATTTCATAGATTAGGGCTGCGCTGGCTCCGGGCGGCTCCTTCTGAAGACACGGCGCTCGGCTCTGACCAGGAGAGCCCCGACTCACTGGCTGCCTCGGAGGAGTCCCTGGGGGTTTCTCCACCCGTCACCCCCAAATGTCCTCCTCCCACCGCCCCTGGAAAGACCCCCGAATGTAGAGAAAAATAAAGGAACTTGTGTGTCACCGTCTCCCCATTCTCAGAGAAGGAACCAGAATCTGACACACACGTTGAGTGGGAGAGAGGCCGAGACGAGCAGTCAGCGGTGTACTGAGAGCAGCTCTCGGGCGCGGCCCGTGGGCCAGACCCGGCCGTGGCCTGGACAGCTGGGCAGTCTCCTCCCGTGCGCCCGGCAGGCTGCTGACCACAGGCCACGGCGCTGGCGCTGGCGTGGGCTGAGCCTCCTCTCCGGGGCTGCAGCAGAGCAGGGCCGAGGCCCAGGCTGCAGGTCTGCGTCTGTGAGCGTGGCCACAAGCACCCGAAGACCCCCCGGAGGTTGGGAGCCCAGGCGGGGCACCCCACGTCACTGCTGCGCAGTGGGGAGGGGACAGCGCCTTCTCTGAGCACAGCCCGAGGGTGCAGGGAACTTGCGTGGAAAGTACAGAGAAGCACCTGGCCCAGGCCAGCGCCCACGAACGGAGGTGACGCCATTTTGCTGCCAGAACCCAGGCTCTCCAGCCCCCTCCTCGGTGGGCCCCGCACCACACACCGCACCTGCTGTCCAGCACTGGGCAAGAGCCGGGTCGGGGGTGCTCGGGGCTCCCCAAGCGGGACACAGGCGTGTGTCAGGTTGCCTTACCCCGGCCTGCCAGGCTTTTAACCCAGAAATACGTATTGTCTCTTTTCAAGAGTAAATTATTATGATTTTTTTCCCCTAAAATAGTAGGAACAAGTAGAAACAGCCAACTTCAACCAAAAAGGACTCACTTTCCAAAGATCGTTTGGTTAAAAACTGGGAAAAAAAGCTGTTAGGCTGAGGGTTGAGAGCCACACAGACACACACACGGTTGTCCTGCACGATGACCGGGCTGGCGTGAGGTTCCAGCCACAGGCGGCAGACGGCGCCGGGCCTCAGTGGGACCCAGACGCAAGACGAGGAATGAGGACACGTGGACACGTGAAGTGCACATCAGAACAGGCTCCACACCTTCCCACGGTGCAGAAATATTTAATAGGGTTGAGAGGAAGTCACCTGGACAACCTGTCCCCTCCCTCCTGCTGGCTGGGGCAGGGGCAGGGCACCCAGACTGGACTCAAGCTGACCCCCAGGAAACCGCACTGTCTCGGGCATCTCGGGGCGCCGCCTGGAAGCCGAGCGTGGTGCTCGCGGGCTGGGCAGCCTCTGTCCTGTCAGGGGTGCGGGGCGTGTGCTAGGGGTGCGGGACGGCAGCCGGGGGTGCGGGGCGTGTGCCAGGGGTGCGGGGCGTGTGCCAGGGGTGCGGGGCGTGTGCCAGGGGTGCTGGGCGTGTGCCAGGGGTGCGGGGCGTGTGCCAGGGGTGCGGGGCGTGTGCCAGGGGTGCGGAGCGTGTGCCAGGGGTGCTGGGCGTGTGCCAGGGGTGCCGCCTGGCCCTCAGTCCCGCAGGAGCTTGTGCTTGACTGTGCTGCTCTCGGAGCAGAGGTGGACGAACAGGGCGCCTGCGGCCGTGCGCGCCCGGAGCTCCTGGAGCTCGTAGTCGTGGGCCCACTCCACGCTGCCCCACTTCTGGATCTGCAGAGGACAAGGAAGGTGCTATGTGAGTAGCTCCGGGCCCTGCTGCCCGCCAGCCGGACCCTCACACCAGCCCTGTGACCGGACCAAGGGCCGCAGGCTCCAATCTCGCCAAGACATGCAAGATGTGCGTGGTGGGATCAGAACACACGGCGGCCAGAGCCTCACACCATCCCTGTGACTGGACCAAGGGCCACAGGTTCCAATCTCGCCAAGACACGCAAGATGTGCGTGGTGGGATCAGAACACACAGCGGCCAGAGCCTCACACCATCCCTGTGACTGGACCAAGGGCCGCAGGCTCCAATCTCGCCAAGACACGCAAGATGTGCGTGGTGGGATCAGAACACACGGCGGCCAGAGCAGGCCCTGCGTTCCACAGGGTGTGGGTGGTGCAGGAGGGCGCAGTCAGGCCCCGGCCAGTGGGCGCCCACTTCCCAGGCAGGCTGGGCCTGGAAACCGCGTGTCCCCCACGGCCCGACCTGAACGCCACCCTCTCCCTCACACTTCCTCCCATGAAGAGGCTGGCGCAGGCGGCCCGCAGAAGGTCATCCTCCGGTGAGCTGTCTCAGCAGGCTGGGCTGCAAGTGGCCCCCACAGGTGGAAGAGAAAGGTCAACCAAGGCCACACGGTCACTTCATGTCCGACTCCCGGGACAGCTGCCGCGCTGCAGGGGCCCCTCTGCTCTGCACCCTGTGCGGGGTCCAGACTCTCTGTCCAGGCCTTCAGGACTCGAGGGGCAGATGCTGGACACTCAGTGTGGCTGTCCCAGTGTCAGCATGAGGCTGCCCACTGAGCCTGCTGGCTCCTCCCTGGCCAGGGGCCCAGGAGGCCGGTCCAGGAAATCAGCACCCACCAGGCCACAGAGGCCCGTCCCCAACTGGACAGCAGTGATCTCCCCTGAAGAGCACATTTTACTTTCAGAGAGCTCACGGACACAATCCACGTTCCGCCCCGTTCGGTGGCAGGTCAAGCCTGAAGTTCAGGAAACAACGGCCTGGCTTGGGTTCCACAGTCAAAACAGCAGTGCCCAGACCAGAAGGCAGGCTTCCTGGCCGCCCACCTCGTGGCGCCCTCACAGACCCCACCTCTCCGTCCCCCTCCCACCTGACCGTCTCTAACACCCAAAGACCAGCTGTGGCCTCTTCTGAGATACAGGGAAGTTCTTCTCCAGGCACTTTTCTGAGCAGACAACTAGGTGGACCAGTGCAACACTGCTATCACCAAAGGGCTTCATCACGCTGGGCACCGAGTCGCCACAGCGGTTAACCTTACGAGGCTGGAGAAGTGGCAACAGCCAAGATGGCAGAGAGCGCCGTCGTTCTGAGTTACAAGTGCAAACAACAAACACCACAGCAAAACCTCGTTAACTCCGAGCTTCGGGACCCGTGGACGAGCAGCAGCTCTCCGTGCTCCCGGCCAGCCCGACGCCTGCACGGGGCGGTCAGGGCACAGCGGCTCGGTCTCCAGCGGAACACGCGGGGGTCCCGGGCATCGTGACAGGCCCATCTGCAGGTGCGCCAGCCCAAGGGCTCTTGATGTGCCCATGAACCTCCCCCAGCAGGGTAGGAGGGGTGAAGGCCTTGACCTGGAGCCACCTGGCTCCAGCCTTTTCCAGGGGTGTGACCTGTGCCTCGGTTTCCTCCTGGGTGAAGCGGGGTTGTTCAGAAGAGGAGGTGAGGCCACGAGGGCGAGACAAACACAATGCCGGGACCAGGCGGTAATACTTACTGTTACTTTTATTACTGTTTCTTGTGGTTTGCTACATACACAAAAGTCATAAAAACAGATGGGTCTGCCCCCCCACCACCCTCCCCACCGTTAGTCTGCACCTGGCGGGGGGAGGCGGGACCCCCGCTACCTCACCTGGTACTCCTCCTCCAGCCGCGACAGCAGCACGGCCTGCTCCACCGTCAGCCGCCGGTCCATCAGGCCCAAGGTCAGCATCATGGACTTGAGCTGGGCCACTACGAACTCTATCCCTGCGGGGACACAAGCCCAGTCAGAACCCGGGGCAGCTCCACTGAAGTGGGGCAGCGGCCAGACCCGGTCTTTCCGGGTCCACACAGGGCAGCGGCCGGACCCGGTCTTCCCGGGCCCACACGGGGCAGCGGCCGGACCCGGTCTTCCCGGGCCCACACGGGGCAGCGGCCGGACCCGGTCTTTCCGGGCCCACACGGGGCAGCGGCCGGACCCGGTCTTCCCGGGCCCACACGGGGCAGCGGCCGGACCCGGTCTTCCCGGGCCCACACGGGGCAGCGGCCGGACCCGGTCTTCCCGGGCCCACACGGGGCAGCGGCCGGACCCGGTCTTCCCGGGCCCACACGGGGCAGCGGCCGGACCCGGTCTTCCCGGGCCCACACGGGGCAGCGGCCGGACCCGGTCTTCCCGGGCCCACACGGGGCAGCGGCCGGACCCGGTCTTTCCGGGTCCACACGGGGCAGCGGCCGGACCTGGTCTTTCCGGGTCCACACGGCCCTCAGGGGGGCACGGGCGCAAGGTGGGGGATGGGTAACAGGACACACTGCTCTTTGGCCAGCTCTGCGTCCATCCCGCATTCTCCTCCGAGAGCCCTCTGCTTGTTCTTGGGCGGAGGCCCCTTCTCTGCTACTGCCTGGGTAGACACAGGCCCTGAACCTGGCCCAGCACAGCACTCCACCCCCTGCCCAGTGACCGCCAACTGGCCAGGTCAGTGACACTTGAAGTGAAGAGGAGCCAACTTCCTCCTGGAAGGGGTAAGCCTGCTGTCCCCTCAGACTGAACAAAAAGTTAGCATCAGAGCCACCCTAGAACGCCCCTGTGACTCTCTGGGCTGGGACGCCCGTGCCTACCCCACCACACACCTACCTTGCAGGGCCCACGTGTTGTAAGACGCCAGGTGGCTGACGAGCACCTCTCGCGTCCTGGCCGGGATGCTGGGCCCCATGATGCTGGTGGACGAGCCGATCTCCAGGCCGTATCTGGAAGGAGAAGGCTCTGGTGGGCGGCGTCCCTCGGCGTTTGCTTGGAAGCAAAGCCCTGAGCTGCTGAGCAGGTGCGTGCCCCTGCCGGGCATGGGACTGAGAGGTCAGTCTTGAGGACTCTGGGGGCAGCTGCCACTACAATCCGTGACCTCCTGACCTAATCACTTCTGTCACGAGCAAAGCCAGAGGATCAAGAAATGACCCTGAACGGAGGCACGGGTCAGCGAGTCCTGCAAGCCGGGGCTTTCCTGACGTGAGGCTGCCTGAAACTGTCTGCCTGGCATCCCCTTCAGAAGTGTGGGCAGCGTTTTTGGTCTGGGACATGAGCCGGCTTTCAGAACGATATACTGCAAATGGAAAAGAAGAAGAAAAAAAGAAAGATAGAATGATATACCGTATCCTTTTTTAAAGGGATTTTTAAAAAATCTATTTTATTTATTGATTTTAGAGAGAGAGGAAGAGAGAAAGGGGGGAGGGGCAGGAAGCATCAACTCATAGTAGTTTCTCGTATGTGCCTTGACCAGGCAAGCCCGGGTTTTTTTGTTTTGTTTTGTTTTTTAATTTTAATTTTTTTTTTTATTCTTTTTAGAGAGGAGAGAGAAAGGGAGAGAGAGAGACAAAGAGGGAGAGAGAGAGAAGGTGGGGAAGAGCTAGAAGCATCAACTCCCATATGTGCCTTGCCCAGGCAAGCCCAGGGTTTCAAACCAGCGACCTCAGCATTTCCAGGTCGATGCTTTATCCACTGTGCCACCACAGGTCAGGCTAAGCCCGGGTTTTTAAACTAGCAACCTCAGTGTTCCAGGTTGATGCTTTATCCACTGTGCCACCACAGGTCAGGCAAGAATGATATCTTTTCAAGAACAATCATAACTAATAGAATATAGGAAAAACATAACAGAATAAAAGCAATTTTTAAAAAATTTCCATTGATTTGAGAGAAAGGGGGGGAGAGAGAGAGAGAGAGAGAGAGAGAGAGAGAAGAATCAACTCGTTGTTCTACTCAGTTGCTTCACTTAGCTGTTCACTCATGGACTGCCTCTCATATGTGCCCCGACTGGGGATTGAACTCGCGATCTCATTGTGCTGGAACGACACTCTATCCACTGAGCAACCCAGCCAGGGAAAAGCAATTTTAAAAACTTTCTTTTGTTTTGCTTAATTTTTTACTTTCCAATTACAGTTGATATACAATATTATATTAGTTACAGGTGTACAACCCAGTTGTATACATTTATATAACTTCTGAAGTGATCACTCCAATAAACCCAGTGCCCACCTGGCTCCATACAGTTATTACAAAATTACTGACTCTATTCCCTATGCTGTGCTTACATCCTCGTGACAATTTTTTTTTTTTTTTTGTATTTTTCTGAAGCTGGAAATGGGGAGGCAGTCAGACTCCCGCATGCGCCCAACCGGGATCCACCCGGCACGCCCACCAGGGGGCGTCGCTCTGCCGCAACCAGAGCCATTCTAGCGCCTGGGGCAGAGGCCAAGGAGCCATCCCCAGCGCCCAGGCCATCTTTGCTCCAATGGAGCCTCGGCTGCGGGAGGGGAAGAGAGAGACAAAGAGGAAGGAGAGGGGGAGGGGTGGAGAAGCAGATGGGCGCTTCTCCTGTGTGCCCTGGCCGGGAATCGAACCCGGGACTCCTGCACGCCAGGCCGACGCTCTACTACTAAGCCAACTGGCCAGGGCCTCCTCATGACAATTTTGTAACTGCCAATCTGTGCTTCTTTCTTAGTCCCTTCACCTTTTTTCACTCAGCCTTCCAATACCCCTCCCCTCTGGCAACCGTCAAAATTTTCCCCGGCCCTGGCCCAATAGCTCGGCTGGTTACAGCATCTTCTCGAAGCACAGAGGCTGCCAGCTCAATCCCCAGTCAGGGCGCACACAGGGGCAGACTGATGTTCCTGTCTTTCCCTCTCTCCGTTCCTCTATCGCTAAAATCAATAAATCTAAAGAAAATGCTTCCTGTGTACCTGAGTCTGTTCTGCTTTTGTGTTTTGTTCTTCAGATCCCACGTGCAAGTGAGGTCAGATGGAATTTGTCTCTCTCTGATTTATTTCATTCAGCACAATATCCTCGAGGTCCATCCGTGCTGTCACAGATGGGAAGATTCCCTTCCTTCACGGAATCCTTCCCTGTGTACGGGCCACGCCTCCTGTATCCGTCCCTCCGTCTACTGATGGGCCCTGAGGCCGCTCCCACACCTTGGCTATGGTAAACAACGCTACAGTAAACATACAGGTGCAGATGTCTCTGGGTTTCTTCAGATAAACCCATATGTAGAATTGCTGGGTCCTTCTTTGTCTCATTATAAGCTTTTTTTTTTTCCCTTTTGAGAGAGAGAGACAGACAGGAAGGAAGATGAGAAGCATCAACTCATAGTTGCAGCGCCTTCGTTGTTCACTGATTGCTTCTCATACGTGCCTTGACTGGGGGCCCCAGCAGAGCCAGTGACCCCTTGCTCAAGCCGGATGAGCCCACGCTCAAGTTTGCAACCTCAGGGTTTCGAACCTGGGATCTCAGCATTTCAGGTCAACGCTCTATCCACTGCGCCATCACCTGTCAGGCAGGCTCCCTCATGATCTTTAGTGGCCACCTGTGGGTGGGGCCTGCCCATTCTGCATCTTGACCAGTCTCAACGTGGCTTCTTCTGTATACTCTTAGTTATGGGACTCTGTTCATGACGGTTGTTCTGTAGTTTAGCTGTGATTCTGATGTGGTCGTGGGAGGACATGAGTACCATGTCCGCCATCTTAAATGGAAGCCATAATTTCCTTTCAGATACCATTGATTTTCCCCATTGGTTTAGAAATAGTCTTGCTGAAATTTCTAATAGTATAAATGGAACATAGGAAACGGCCCAGTTTTGCTGTAAATTATTAACAAGAAATCTCAACTGCCACAAAAAAACCCCGGATGATTTTGTATCATAGCAAAGCTCTCCAAGCACCTAAGTATTGTTATACAATATTTCATTAGACCCCAAAATGACACTGTATCCTTGTAGTCCTTACACAGTACTATCGTGTTACATTTTGGTTGACCCTTTAATATACTGGCTATACGTTTTACTATATAGACTCCAAGGGTGCCTGGCACATTGTGGGCACTCAGGAAATGTCTACAAATGAGACAGACTGACCAGCAGACATCACTTTTGTGAAAAATGCCCTGCCGAAAACTGCTCCCAGCAAGCTGACAAAACACCATGAGGTCAAGGTGGGAGGGGCCGAGGGAGGAGCCCTTCCCAAGTCCCCTCGGAAGGAAACGAAACTGAATTTGGCCACCACATCAACAGACCATTCAGTTGGCACAAGAGTCCTCCTGCTAAGGGGGGACACTGGGTACCATCACTTCCTGGACCCTTTACATCCACAGGCTAGACGTGACCTATAGTCGTGTAGGATGCTGTCCAGACTTTCCTCCTCGTGTGCACGTATTACACACACCGTGTTACGCACCCTTGCTGTGCACCAAGCAGGATGCTACCTACGCCTGCCTTCGCTTTCTCCTCACAGGACCCTAAGGCGTAGGGTGATCGGCTCCCCACTCAGACAAAGAGATCAAGTCACCAGCTCAATGGCCCTGGCCGGTTGGCTCAGTGGCTAGAGCACTGGCGTGGCCTATGAACGTCCTGGGTTCAATCCCCGGTCAGTGTACACACGAAAAACAACCAACTGCTGCTCTTCCTCTCCCTCTCCCCTTCTGTCCCTCTTCCCCTCTCTGACAGTGGCTCGGTTGGTCTGAGTGTTGGCCTCAGGTGCTGAGGATAGCTCAGCTGATTCGAGCATCAGCCCCAAATAGGGCTTGCCGGGTGGATCCTGGTTGAGGCGCATGTGAGAATCTGTCTATCTCCCCTCCTCTCACTTAAAAAAAAAAAAGAGTTAGCTCAAGCCAATCGTGGCTGAGCTGGTGCTCCCCACCTACACTCAGCACATGCCTTCTAAGAGCAGCTGCTCGGTGCATGCTGGCTGAAACATTTTTTCCAAAGTGGTCCCGTTCCTGCACACCAGGATGGTGCCACATCGCAAGGGTGCTCTGGACTCAGGAAGTCTGTCAGCTAAGAACTCTGCTTGTCCAGCTCGGGCCCCCTGACCCTGAGAGCCTGCCCAACACCTGGGGTTGCCCATCTTACCTCTTCTTGGCCCATTCTATGATTGGATCCCACTCGTTCTTTTGAAGTTCCACTAATGTCTCTGGCTCTTCCACCCTGTAGCTAATTCATTGCAAAAATCATCTTCATTAATAAAAAAAAAAGTACAATTCAGTGAGAGACAACAGAAAAACACAAAAGCAGACCTCAGAGCAAACTCCCCCCCCCCAGCCCCACAGATCTTTCCCCTAAAGCAGTGAGGCCTGAGGACCACCCACAGAGCACGGGGGGGGGGGGGAAGACCACCCACAGAGCACCCGGGAAGACCACCCACAGAGCACCCGCGGGAAACAGGGTTAAGTGCAACTTCTCAGGCTCCACCAGCACCTTTGGGAAGCAGAGCCTCTGGGGCTGGAGACCAGAGCCCTCCGGGGGTTCCAACCTAAGCTGCAGTGTGAGAACCACCGTCCTAAACTCCCACTTTACGTCAGAGGTCAAGGCGTGTGGCACCGTGAGTGCCCCTCTAAGCCCCCTTCCCTCTGGGATGCCGCACGTGAATGCTGTATGGATAGGACGCTCAGTCACTGCGTCCCTAGCTTCCCGCGCCCCTTTCAAGAGAGCGTGCTCCTGGCCACGAACTGACCTCGGGAGCCCACCCGCCCCCTGGCTACAGAAGCAGGTGCTGCCGGGGGGCCTGACACCGGCTGAGGCCGGGCTGCACCACTTGCGGGTCAGCTGAGGACGCTGAGCTGCGAGGCCTCATGGCACAGACACCCAAGCAGGCACCGTGGAGAGTCAGTCCGGTGTGAGCAGAGGAGGAGATCCTGCATGCCCAAGGAAACCTGGGCTGCTGAGGAGCAGACCAGGGGCAGCCGCTCCTAGGCCCCGTCTGCAGGGTGGAGCGAGCAGCTGACATCGAGTCTTCTGGCTCCCATGCCTGGTGGCCAACTGTCCTTCATTTCCTGTCCGGGTCCCTGCAGTTCTCACGAAAACCCTGTCACCTGAGCCAGGTTGCATGGGTTTCTGCTCCCTGCCATCCAACGGTCCCTCACGCACATGGACTGAACTTTCGGACCAGCAACTCAGAACTGCCCCCCCCCCCCCGCCTCTGCAGGAGCCCCCTCCCTCCTCGGCCCTCACTGCTGACTTCGTGGGCCATCCGGGAGGTCACCCAGGGTCCTAGAGCCCCGGCCAGCAGACACAGTGCACCTCAGCCGCTGCCCTCGCCTCCTCTGTCCTTCCACACGCCGTCCGGTAACTGCAGGACAGAGGAGGGCGCTGTGGGCCGAATGCCTTAAGCCGGGCAGCAGCTTGCGCTGCCCCGGGCTCCACAGAAACACGAGCTCACGGCAGTTCTCAAGCCCGTGGGCGCTCGGCCTGGAGCCGCACAGGCTCTCCTGGGTCTGCCGGGGCCCCACGGCAGGAGGCGTTCATAACGAACTTCCTCGCGTCTGTGTGTGTGTGTGTGTGTGTGTGAATATACGTAGTGTAGGCCAGGGGTCCCCAAACTACGGCCCCCCGAGGCCATTTATCCGGCCCCCACCGCACTTCCGGAAGGGGCATCTCTTTCATTGGTGGTCAGTGAGAGGAGTGTAGTTCCCATTGAAATACTGATCAGTTTGTTGATTTAAATTTACTTGTTCTCTATTTTAAATATTATATTCGTTCCCGTTTTGTTTTTTTACTTTAAAATAAGATATGTGCAGTGTGCATAGGAATTTGTTCATAGTTTTTTTATAGTCCGGCCCTCCAACGGTCTGAGGGACAGTGAACTGGCCCCCTGTGTAAAAAGTTTAGGGACCCCTGGTCTAGGCCTTCAGACCCGAACTGAGTCACGTGAGCGGCTTTAACTGTCCAGGTTGCAGATGGTGGACGGTGAGGCTGCCTGGACTAACCCTGCGTGAGCCGATTCCTCTCATAAGCACAGAGCGGGGCAAAAGTAGGCATACAGTTGTTTATATGGAAATAATACATTCATTAATAAATAGTAACACAAGAGGCTATTTCACGCAATCACAACTGTAAACCTACTTCTGCCCCACTCCGTGTGTGTATGCAAAAATAAAAATAAAGAACACATAGACATGGTGGGAAATTCAGAAGCAGAGGAAGCCAGCTCCTGAACACCAACATCTGACCATTCCTGCGTCCAGGCTGACGGTCAGTGACAAGGAGGCTGAGGCGAGGACATGCCGGCAGGCAGACGTCCAGGGTCCGAGGCCCTGCTGGGGGTCAGCTAGTGGCCTCCCTTGGTCCTGGAGCCTGCCAGAGTGGCACAGGCCACCACCCCACCATCCCAGGCCGAGGGACAGCGGCTGGGCTGCAGGAGGGGTGTGCCCAGGGCTCCGACACAGTCGCGGCCCGAGCGGTTCTCCTTTCTAGGGACCTTGCAGAGCAGTGGAACGCTGATGTCAGCGTCCCCTGCCCTGTGAGACAGAGGAAAAGCACAGCCTCTTCTACTGACAGCCGGGAAATGAGGCAAAACCACGGAGGGACTCCCTGGGTCCGAGGGAACGTTCAGCTAACCGTCAATTACCAGAGGGTGTCCGTGTCCAGGAACTTCACAGCCGCCCGGATCAGCTGGTCCTTGTTGCGCTGCGTTGGATTGTCTAACGACGTGTTGCACAACGTGGTCTGGATCAAAAGGCAGAGAGCCCCATCAGCACCCACTGGGCCGGGCAGAAGCACCACGTTCCTGAGGACGCCACGTCCGACCCACGGCAACGCCGAGCGAGGGGCAGTCCCACGCTGAAGCCTTTGGCCCGTGGCACCTCCCCAACCTCAGCTGCGGCACGGCTCCGGAGAGCAGCCCCGGCCACAGGTCTGAGCCGGCAGAGCGCTGGCTGGGCCAGCCCACGGGGCTCCCAGAGCACTCAGAGGCCCTGGGGTTCCTGTATTTCCCAAGGCCTCATACGCTCCACTGCCAGGCTCTGCTCTAGTTACTATAATCCTCACAACCACCCTGTGGATAGGTACTATTACACCCACTGCAGAGATGTGGAAACTGATCCCACAGAGGTCACACTCAGTAAATAAGATACATAAGCATGACTGGAGTTCAAATCTGACTGGAAACCAGAAGCAGGATTATTTTCCAGATTTGCCTGGTCAGGAGCAGATTGCTTAGAAACCCTAATGACTAGTCTGCAGCCCTGTCACCCTGCTGTCATCAGACGGTTGAGGGAGCAAGCCAGCAGCACCGCAGGCCGTGCAGATGCTGAGGATACCCGCCCCTGCCCGGGTGCGCACGTCACCGCCGAGCACAGCGCAGACCTGACAGCACTGCCTCCCGTGTGGACTGGACGCTCTCTCGCATGGACCAGGGACCACACTTGGACCTCTCTACATGTCACTCATCCGGTCCTGGCCACCACTCTGAGTGGGCACTGTTATCACCTACCTCTCACAGATGGGCACATGGAGCTGAGAAAGGGCAGTGACTTGCCCAAGGTCACGGTTTGGAGGCTGCAAAGCCTGGACCCAGAGGGTCTAACCAACGCCTTCCTCAGGCTGTGGCAGTGCCTCAGCAAGTCGCCCTGTGTGGATGGGGGCTCCCTCTGTGAGGGGGGAGGCCCTCACCTCACCCACTGGCCCCCGGGGCTCTTGCACTCAACCAATACTGAGGGCTAACTGCACTTCACACGAGGAGCCCACTCTGCGCTGGAAAGACCGAGAGGGTCCTGCCCTTCTGTGCGCTCAAGGCCGGCAGGCACAGAACAGACAGTTACAACGGTGCAGCTGATGAGACTGAGAGAAAGCCTGCACGACAGTCAGTGAGGCAGCTGGGCAGGTGGAGAGCGTAAATCTGCCCTGCAGCCAGAGGAGGCACCAGCCGCCCAGCACAGAGTTCTGAGCCGGGGAACTGCTGGTGGCCAGGACACAGCGGGGGACGTTCGGTGCATTCGAGGGGTCAAGCGTGGGTGGAGTCCATCCCTGGGGGGCTTTACTGCAATTGGATAGGACTCTCAGTTTTTGCCGGGTGCCCTAGAAAACCAACAGCAGGCATCAGGGTATAGGTTTGCGAACTTGTTACCAGGTGCATGGTGTAGAACTTGATGGTGTCCTGCTGGGAGTCCCACTCAGTGGCCACTGCGATAGCCAGGGCCTCGCTGGGGACGGCAAAGAGCTTGGCTTGGGGAGTTTTCAGCTTCCTGTGGTCCAGGTTTATCTCAAAGCCACCTTGAAAGATCAAATGAAAACCCTCTCAGGGACTGTGAACTGGAACCGGTGACCATTCCTATATTTAGCCACTTGAAGGGGTGCAGACAAAGACAGCCCCGAGTCCCCCCAAGGGGGGCTGACAGAGACCTCGGAGAACAGTGTGCAGGGCAGTCTCGCCACTGCACTGGTGGGGGATGAAAAGTGTTTCTACTCATTCACAGAGAGGAAGAGAGAGAGAGGGAGAGAGAGAGAGAGGGAGAGAGAGAGGGAGGGAGAGGCAGTCAAAATTTCAGACACTCACCTTCACCCTGTGTGATGCTGACATTCTGATAAAACCTCTTCCTTTCTGTGGGAAAGATTTTTTTCAAAAAGGCAGTTTAGAATTATGTCCAGACAGCGCGGGAAGCAACAAGACCCGCTGTACCATCACTGCTCGTGCTGACTGAGGGGCTTGATTTTCTTTCATATCGCTACTCAAGGTCTGCCCTGCTCTCTGCGGCACAATCAACGGCTCCTGGTCAAAGCTGGAGGGAGGGAGGGCATTCGCTCTCCGGGGATGAGGGAGGGACAGGGCAAGGGGTCAGGCCCCCGTGGGCCCAGGGGCACGCTGATCACTGCAGCATCACGAATCTGCAGCCTGCTGCCTGACCTGACGGCCTTTCCCAGATCCTCCTGTGTTAGCTTCTAAGCACGTTCCTCTCCACACACACACCCCCCGGAGCTGCCCCCATGGGCCTGAATCTAAAGATGGTGTCCGAATGGGATCAAGCCAGAGACCCAAGCCAGAGACCCATCTCCGGCAGGAGTAGAGATAGAAGCCGGTGTGAACGTCTGTGCACGCCCACACGCGTGTGCGGTGTACAGGCCGTAAGCAGAGGTCCCAGAGCCTTTCCCACCCCCTATACTCATTAATTAACCTAATTAACCAGCCTGCCTGTGTCTTCAACAGAACTCCGAACACTTCCTTCAGGAAGGAAAATATCTGTGTCCTGTCCTTCCTTCTGAAGTCGGCTTGAAGAACATCTTACGTGGAAAATACAAACACATTTCCCCTCTTCCAGCTGTGGGGATTAACACCAAGCGCACAGCATAAAAAAAATGCTGTTTCCTTCCATTAATAAAGAATAAATAAACAGGTCACATTTTGGAAGCTATGAACCATAACCGTCTTTGCCATTTGTGACAAACACTCACTCACTCACTCACTCATTCGTTTCTTCATTTGTTCCTTCACATATTCATCAGGTACCTAAAGCAGGAGTCCCCAAACTTTTTACACAGGGGGCCAGTTCACTGTCCCTCAGACCGTTGGGAGGGCTGGACTATAAAAAAAACTATGAACAAATCCCAATGCACACTGCACATATCTTATTTTAAAGTAAAAAAACAAAACGGGAACAAATACAATATTTAAAATAAAGAACAAGTAAATTTAAATCAACAAACTGACCAGTATTTCAGTGGGAACTATGGGCCTGCTTTTGGCTAATGGGATGGTCAATGTGCTCCTCTCACTGACCACCAATGAAAGAGGCGCCCCTTCCGGAAGTGCGGTGGGGGCCGGATAAATGGCCTCAGGGGGCCGCATGCGGCCCATGGGCCGTAGTTTGGGGACCCCTGACCTAAAGCCTTCAGAGTCCGACCAAAGTCACTTATTTTTTAATGCTTTTGCCTTCTTTTCATGTTTTTTCTTTTAAGTGAAAGGAGAGGAGAGAGTGAGACAGACTCCCGCATGTGCCCTGACAGGGAGCCACCTGGCAACCCGCTTCTTGGGCTGATGCTCAAATCAACCGAGCTATAATATTTCTAGTGCCAGAGGCTGACATGCTCCGACCAGCCGAGCCGTCCTCAGCCCACCAGGACAGCGCTTGAACCAATCGAGTCACTGGCTGCGGGAGGGGAGGAGGGAGAGAGAGAAGGGGGAGAGGGAGGGAAAGAGAAGCAGATGGTCACTTCTCCTGTGTTCACTGACCGGGGATCAAGCCCAGGATGTCCACATGCTGGGCTGATGCTCTGTCCACTGAGCCAGTTGTCCAGGGCCTAATGTCTTTTGGATTTTTTTTTAACTAAGCTTTAGTTAAAGTTCTGTTAATTCAAAGAGACTATGAAAATGAGAACTTGGTTTATGTGCTTGGGGAAGGAAGTAATGGAGAGTACCTGGTTTTACTCCAAACATCGAATGTTTACGTTTTCTACATCATACTGTTTTTTTCATAAATTTCAGTTGCTATCATTAATGCTTACACAACAGAAATTGCATTCCCATGGTTGCCCTTATTAAACAAAGATCCACATTATTTTCCCATAAAAATTATTTGTGCCAAGTAGGTGCCAGGTACTGTTCTAGGTACCTGGAATAAACAGTGAATAAAAGAGACAAAAATCCCTGCCTTCATAGAGTTTAAATTTTTTCAGCCCTGGCCAGGTATCTCAGTGGTTAGAGCCATCGTGCCAATATGCCAACGTCGCAGGTGCAGTCACCGTCCGGGCACGTAAGGGCATCAACCATTTTTACAAAGTGGTAAAACCGGACACGATTTATGACCTTCGTCTGAAATCATAAAACCGATTCTCTCACACGTCTGACACCAGAATAGAAGATGTGCACCACCCGGCTGCTTTTAAATGTCCCTCCTTCACAGGCCATCGGAGTCACAGTCAGACGGCAGATGAGACGTGGGCGCGGAGGCCTCCTCGTATAAGTCTGGAGACGTCCATCAAGGCACCCAGCCTGCATCCAGGATGCTCTCTAATGCCCGGGCTGGTCAGCTCGCTTCAGGCCAGGCCAGGCCAGGCCAGGCAGGAAGCGGGGAGTCCGAAAGCTCCGGCTCACCCCAGGGTAGAGGGTGGGGGGCCCTCCTCAGCAGGAGTGTCAGTGGGGAGCCTTCTAGCACACGTCCCAACAGCCTGGGAAATGGGTCCCAGAGACTGGGGCCACGGACTGGTCCCCCAGCACCGGCTGACCCAGACAGAGATGCCAGACCAGCACGGGGTCCCACAAGGGGAGTCCTTTTCTTTCTTTTTCCTGCCTTGTTGGTCAGGACTTGGCTCCTTCGTCCTGGCCAGACCGTTCTTTATCTGTCAGGAGGAAGGAAAAACTGGGAGTGGGATGGGTGGAGGGGCAGAGAGGGGGCGACCAGAATCGCTCCACATGGGAGAAAACCCCACAGGAAGAGAGGACAGCCGGGCAGAGGGAGCACGGGGGCTGCTGGGCCTCCACCGGGGGCCCACGTGCGGGCGGGTCTTAGGAGTTCTCCCGAGGACGGAGCGGTGACGGGGACAGGGCCACCTTCAGTCGCGAAGTTTCGAAAGAAGCTCGGGTGAGCGCTAGTCTCTTCCCAGGAAGCGTGACAAGTGCTTTGACCACAGGACTCAAACCCAGAGGCACCGACGACCCAGTGGGGAGATGGACAGTGAACCTGCCGCACGGCAGGGCGACCGCGACAGCCAGAGCACCAGGAACACGGAAGCACACGTCAGAGGCTCCGCCTCCTCGCGGGCCACAGGGAGAGCTCCCAGCGGTCAGATTCTGTCTGAGACCTGAAAGGAAGCAGCTCGTCGACCTGCACCGACGGGTCCATTGTGGGAGGGCATGTGTGGAAGTGTGTGAGTTCCCACTCAGGTCTGGGGCCTCGAGACAGACAGGGTTTTGAAGAACTGGAAGGACAGTCAGAAAGAGAAGACTGCAGCTGGCTGACAGAGAATGGGTCAAGATGCCCAGAGAGGGTCAGGGTACACTTGATGGGAGCCATGTTCCCCAACGATGACCAAAGACAAAGGTTCTTCTCCCAGGCCTTCTACCTCGGGTCACCTAAGACAACCATGAGGCCACGAGAAGCCTGTGGAAACTCCAGTCTCCATGAATCCAGAGCTAGCCAACAGGAAGGAACACCATCCTTAAAGATGAAAGAAATAGCCGAATTTTGTAGGATCACACAGAACGTGGGTCTATTTTGAGTATAAATCACTCTCTTTAGAGAATATCTGTTTCTGTGGCAAAAACATACTCACTGCCTTTTAAGAGACAATTCTGTGGTAGCTCAGCTGGTTAGAGAGTCAACCTGCTATGCCAAGGTTGTGGGTTCAATCCCCGGTCAGGGCACACACAAGAATCGATCAATGAGCCTGGCCGGTGGTGGCGCAGTGGATACAGCATTGACTTGGAACACTGAGGTCGCTGGTTCAAAATCCTGGGCTTGCCTTGGTCAAGGCACATAGGACAAGCAACCAATGAACAACTAAAGTGAAGCAACTACAAGTTGATATTTCTTGCTCCCACCTGCCCCTCTGTAAAATCAGTAAATAAAATCTTTAAAACCACAACAACAACGAATGAATGCATAAATAAGTGGAACAAATTGATATTTCTATCTCTCTCTCCCTTCCTCTCTCTAAAATCAATCAATCAAAAAAAGAAAAAAAAACCCAACAATTTTGTGGACCAGGTGTCCCCAAACTACGGCCACGGCATGCGGCCCCCTGAGGCCATTTATCCGTCCCCCCCCCGCCACACTTCCAGAAGGGGCACCTCTCTCACTGGTGGTCAGTGAGAGGAGCACTGTATGTGGCGGCCCTCCAATGCTCTGAGGGACAGTGAACTGGCCCCCTGTGTAAAAAGTCTGGGGACCCCTGTGGACTATGGAGATACAAAGAAATGGATATTAGAGAAAGTGTGGAACTGAACAAGCTGACCACAAGAAAACAGGCTCCATGTGCAGGGACAAGTGTTTAAAAAAACCTGCTCATGGAGAGATTGTGTTGAATTGGAAATGAATGCCCACTACGTCCCTTTTCCTGTGAGTTGCCTCAATCTGTATAAAACAGTGGTTCTCAACCTGTGGGTCGCGACCCCGGCAGGGTCGCCTAAAGCCATCGGAAAATACATAATACCTATCAGGTATTTACATTCCGAATCATAACTGTAGCAAAATTACAGATATGAAGTAGCCACCAAAATTATTTTTTGGTATGGGGTCACCGCAACATGAGGAACTGTATTGCGGGGTCACAGCATTAGAAAGGTTGAGAACCACTGGTGTAAAAGAACACGAGGCCGTCTCCTGTGTCACCTCCTCCCGACGCTGTTCCTCGCGTCCCAGGCTTCTTGGGCCAGTGCCTGAGCTTTCTATCGGCCTCAATTACTGAGCTGGCCTTTGCTTCATCAAGACTCAAAACCTCAGAACGGCAACTCCCACTGTGACCCAAGAACAGAAGCGCCTACTCATAGCCGCCAACACCGCGATCTTTCTAAACAGCGCCATCTGGTGGGCCTTCCTCCTCATGCTAACATTCTCTCTCCGGTACCTTCCATCCACCACGGGAGGAGACAGGCTCCAACCACCTCTTTCTGACACCAACATTCCCGCCCTGGCTGGATGGCGCGGCGGGCTAGAGTGTCATCCTGAAACGCGAAGGCTGCCAGTTTGGTCCCCGGTCGGGGCATGTACTGGAACAGATCTCGGTCTCTGCCTCTCCCTCCTCTCTAAAATCAGTAAATAAAAATTTTAAAAAAATTATTCAGGCCAACTGGATAAGGAATCCTTACAACTAAATAACAAAAAGACAACCCAGTTTAAATTAGCCAAAGGATCTGCATAGACATTTCTCCAAAGAAAATGTACAAATGTCCAATAAGCACATAAAGGCTGGTCCGAGGGTAGTGGGTTATCAGAACTTATTAACTTAGTGTCAATAAGCACATAAAAACTCTATCGGCATTATTCACCATCAGGGAAATGCCAATCAAAAACAAGAGATACCACTTCCTTCACAGCCGCTAGGACGGCTATGATAAAGAAGACAGATAATAACCAGTGTCCATGAGAGACACTGGACTTCCATGCACCGCTGGGGAAAGGTGAACTGGTGCAGCCACCCTGGAAAGCAGTGTGGCAGTTCCAAAGGGGTAAACAGGTGTAACCATCTGACCCAGAAATCCTACTCTCTTAGATACGTGAAAACAAAAACAGACGCCCATGTAAAATGTTGTGCATGAATGTTTATCACAGCATTATGCAGAAGAGTCAAAACCTGGGGACCCAAATGCTCATCAGCAGATGAATGGGTAAGACGGACTGTTATTCAGCAATGACAAAGAACAGAGTGCTGATACATGCTACAGCTTAGATCAGGGGTCCCCAAACTACGGCCCCCGGCCACATGCGGCCCCCTGAGGCCATTTATCCGGCCCCCGCCACACTTCCGGAAGAGGCACCTCTTTCATTGGTGGTCAGTGAGAGGAGCATAGTTCCCATTGAAATACTGGTCAGTTTGTTGATTTAAATTTACTTGTTCTTTATTTTAAATATTGTATTTGTTCCCGTTTTGTTTTTTTACTTTAAAATAAGATATGTGCAGTGTGCATAGGGATTTGTTCATAATTTTTTTTTATAGTCCGGCCCTCCAACAGTCTGAGGGACAGTAAACTGGCCCCCTGTGTAAAAAGTTTGGGGACCCCTGGCTTAGATAAACCTTGAAAATATTTTAAATGGGGGGGGGAAGCCAGTCAAAAAAAGACCACATTCCATTTATATAAAATGTTCAAAAGAGGGAAATCTGGAGAGACAGAAAGGAGTGGTTTCCTAGGGCTAGAGGGAACATTGCAAAAGGCACACGGTTTCTTTGTGGGATAATAAAAATGTTCTAGAATTGATTGTAGCAATGCTTGCACAACTGTGACTGTACTAAAAACCATTTCATTGTACACCTGAAGTAAGTGAAGAATAAGTGATTCCTACCCCAATAAACCTGTTATAGAATTCTTCGGGCCGAATAGATCTACCACAGCAATTAATGGAAATGGGCTAAATGGCTCAACATCCTTTTTCCAAACTGCTGTAGCATCTAGAGCAGAGGTTGACAATTTTTATTTTCTTTCCTGTAAACAGCCAAACAGTAAGTATTTTAGGCTTTGCAGGCCATTCAGTCTCTGATGCAACCAGCCCACTTGGCCACTGTGGTGAAGGCAGCCAGGGACAATATGTAAATGAGTATCTGGCTGTGTGACCAATAAAACTTTACTTTACAAAAACAGGTGGCAGGCTGAACACCTTATCTATGACTCTCCCTCAATCCCTCACAGCCATGAGGAGGACAAGGGTGGGGGCGTCCCTGAGGTGGAAGCCTCTGACAAGCTACCCGGCTTGTCCCGGTGACAGACAACCTGTCAGTGGAGTCGGCAGACAGCACTTCTAACCTTGACTTCCCTGGGCATGTACCACTCAGCCAGACAAGCTGCCTCCCCACAACACCTTTACCTCCAAGCAGCTGGGCAGACCTGGACGGCCACACGGCCTCACACAGCCTCCTTGCTGCGACACCTCCTCTCACGCCCAAGCAACCCCATCCTAACCCCCTTCTCTCCTCTGACAAACATCAATGACACGGCCCTTCCCCAATGGGCCAAAGTTCAACCTGCCTGCCAGTCAGTCTTCATCGGGTCCGCCTGGGTTTGCTCTTCCACCTCCAAGGAACCTCTGAACCCCAGAACCTCACAAGTGGTAAAGTCACCGTAGGTCACGCTTAGGCCTGATTCAGGCGTCTCCCACCCACTGTGCTCTATTCTTGCATTCATTCGTATTTTCTTTCATGGTTGACTTCCTACCATGTATCAAGGACTTCCAGGAGCCTGAACTAGTAAGTTTGTAGAAGGGAAAGGAAATGGCAGATGACATGTCACTAAAATGGAAAGTGGGGCATCCACTAACCCAAATGAACCCTCTGGGCCTGGCTGGGTGTCTCCATGGATAGAGAGCTCCAAGGTCACGAGTTCGATCCCCCGTTAGGGCATATACGAGAAGCAACCAATGAGTGTATAACTATTGAATACATAGAACAACTAAATGGAACAAAGAGTTGATTCTTCTCCCTCTCTCTCAAATCAATGTAAAATTATAAATAAATAAATAAATAAATAAATAAATCCTCTGTTTTTGCCAACTTAAGTGAATTCCCTGGGATGTTGTAACGGAAGAAAAAAAACCCCCGTGTTCCTTTACACACTCACACAGACACTCCAAATGTGTGAGTTTTCCCACCAATCAACTCGGCAAACACCAGCTGGGAGTCCTACTGTTCAATTTTCTGACACTGTCCACCCTGGAGCTAGCATCAGATCCCACAGGTTAGGGCAGGGGTCCCCAAACTTTTTACACAGGGGGCCGGTTCACTGTCCCTCAGACCGTTGGAGGGCCGGACTATAAAAAAAACTATGAACAAATCCCTATGCACACTGCACATATCTTATTTTAAAGTAAAAAAACAAAAACGGGAACAAATACAATATTTAAAATAAAGAACAAGTAAATTTAAATCAACAAACTGACCAGTATTTCAATGGGAACTATGCTCCTCTCACTGACCACCAATGAAAGAGGTACCCCTTCCGGAAGTGTGGCAGGGGCCGGATAAATGGCCTCAGGGGGCCGCATGCGGCCTGTGGGCCGTAGTTTGGGGACCCCTGGGTTAGGGGCTCGGTGCCACAAGACTGTCCCCACAACACCTCCCCTTCAGACTCCAATCGAAACGCTAGGTTGTCACGTATACTTCTGACCAACCAACCCAACCAGTGGAATCGGAGGGGATTCCAAGATGTCCTCTCGGGTTTGATTAGTTTGCTAGAGCAGCGCACAAAACTCAGAAACACATTTCACTAACTAGATCACTGATCTCCTGTCAGAGAATCTACAACTCGGAAGGCCAGATGGAGAGATGCCTGAGGGGAGGGATGCGAGGAGGGGCAAGAAGCTTCCTTACCCTTCCTGGACCTGCCCCTCCACCAGCATCTCTACCGGGTCACCAGCCTGGAAGCTCTCTGGACCCCTCAGAACCTACAGTGCGAGGATTTCAGGGACCACTCACGGTGTAGGCAAACAGGCCATTAATGATCAGGTCGATCTCAGGCCTGGAGGTCGGAGGGGAAGGCTGCAAGGTCAACCCTCTCAAGGCACGGTTGGTTCCCAGGGCAACCAGTCCCCGTCCTAAAAGCCACCTCATGGGCAGAAACTCGGGTTCTTTTATCTTTCTTTTATCTTTCTCACTCCGGAGCTACTTGAGGACAAGAGACCAAATATCTTAACAAAAGATTCTCCCACAGTCCCTATGGCTTTCAGGAGCTGTACGCCAGGAAGCTGACAAAGTCCAAATATAGATACATATTTCTTGTTATAAATCAACAGTTTTCACAGACACCCTTCCTGGCCCACTTTCAGATCCTTCACCTGGGTCCTGGTAGGTGAACCCATAGCTCCCAGCTCCCTCCAACACCTGTATAAGATTATGGAACTTAACAGACGGTCCCTCAGAGGCAACCTGGTCCTTCAGTTCACATAAGGAAATGAGGCCCAAGATCACACAGTCCCCCAGGAATCCGGCCAGCACCAGACCCCAGACCGGTACCCCTGCCGTAACGCCAAACCGCCGGTAGAATTCCAGATTTTCTAAAGAACGCAGTATTGCAGCAAGATCCCTCCCACCCCACTGCCCCCTCTAGATGTGTTCTAGCTGCCCAACCCTCTCCCTCCTCCTCCTGCTCCTCCTTTACACTAAACTCCTACTCATCTGTCAGCTCGCAGCTTAAACTGTCCTTTCAAAATCCCAAGATCCTTTCTGGACACCCCCAAGACGGGAGGAGGGGCGTTCTCACGGCTTCTTTGTACTTCCCTTATCACAGGGCATTACAAACTGCTGTTTAACCCGGATAGAATCAACTTCTGCCCTTGACAATGAACATCCTCCAGGAGGGGACCGCTGTTCTAATGGTGTTGAAGGTCACCAAGCCTCCTGCCCTCAGCACAGGAAAGCTAATGTAAAAAGAATGTTACTACTCTTCACTTTTTTTTTTTTTTTTAGCTTGAGAGACAGAGAGAGGGACAGATAGACAGGAACGGAGAGAGATGAGAAGCATCAATTCTTTCTTGTAGCACCTTAGCTGTTCATTGACTGCTTTCTCCTATATGCCTTGACTGGGGGGGGCTATAGCAGAGTGAGTGAGTGACCCCTTGCTCAAGCCAGTGACTTCTGAGCTCATGCAAGCGACCGTGGGGTCGTGTCTATCCATGACCCCACGCTCAAGCCTGCGACCTCGGGGTCTCCAACCTGGGTCCTTCCACATCCCAGTCCGACGCTCTATCGGATAGATGATCCCCTGCGCCACCGCCTGGTCAGGTGCTCCTCACGCTTCTAAATGACTCACTCCCACCTGTACCCTAAAACCGCTCCCCAGAAGCCATGAAAGAGCCGCAGGACCTTCTTCTGGATCTCATCAGTCAGGACTGGCAGGAGGCAGGAGGTGTCAGCCACCCGGTGGCTGCGGTAGGGCAGGAGGGAGGGAGGGCCAGGCCACCTGCAGGGAAAGCGTCCGGGAGGGGACGACCTGAGTTTCCTAAGACACAGAGCGCAGTCCAGACGAGCTGACCTTTCTCCTCCCTTGACCTCCGAGTCTGCTCTGTGACCTTGGAGTCGCCCTGACCTAGAACCCGCATCTCCCCTGCTCCGAAAACGCGGAGGACGTCCGCCTTCCTTCTGCAGGAGGAGAGAGCCGTAACACCTGGGGAGACGCCGCACGTGCCAAATGTCAGGGACCGTCTCCTGCCCGGCGGAGCTGCGTGCGCCACCAGCTGTGCCCTCCGGGGGTCCCTGCCCGAGCATGGGAGTCCCTTTCCCAAACTGTACAGAACACGACCCGGCGGGCCCGGGGAACCCGCCGAGCCGCTGCCTCGCCACCCCGCCCGGAACCGCCCGGAGGAACCGCTCGGCCCACCTGGGCCCCGGCTCGGTCCCTGGCCGCCCTCACCTGTCGGAGGAGCGTAGGCCCGGGACGGGGACGGGGACGCGGACGGGATGTTCGCCCTGGCCCCGGCGGAGACCGTGGGACCCCCCGAGGGTCGGTTCAGGAGACGGCGCCACCCTCCGCGCAGGCAGAGGCGGCTCCTCCACATCGTGCCCGCCGGCCGGGGGAGGACGACCAGTCCTGACACCTGAGAGCTGGAAGCACGGAGCGAAAGGGCTCCCCCCCGCAAGCTGCACGCTCCGGCTGTACGGAAAACCTCGGACAGAGCCCGCCCAGCGCCGACCCTCACACTCCCTTGGACGCCGCCATCTTCCGCATGGCGCCCACGGCGCACCGTCACCGCGGCGCGCCTCCTGCGCACTCCCTCAGTCAATCAGCATCACAAACGCACCTTGCCCCGCCCCCTTCCAGTCGCGCTCCTGGAAGAAGACTACAAATCCCAGAGGGCGCCTCGCACCCCCCCCCCTTTACCACGTGTTTTCTCTGCCCGCCAATGAGTGGCAGCGCCGTCTGAGTCGGCTCCCGCCCCCAGAGGCTCCTGGGCCAATCGGAAGGGGCGGTGTTTTGTGTGTGTTTGTGAGTGTGTGTGTGTGTGTGTATGTGTGTATGTGTCCCGGTAGCTGTCTGTGTGTCCGTGTGCGCACGGGCGCGGCGCGCGCGCGCGCGCGAGAACAAGTGGGGAGGGGGAGTCGGCTCCGGACCAGGGGGGCTCGGCTAGCCGGTCCCCAGGTCCCGGGGCGGCCGGAGCGGTTGGCCCGCAGGCCGCCGGCGGGTGCTGCCCCCCCACTCGCGTCCCGACCCAGCGCGTGCGCGCCCCGGCCCCTCCCTCGCTGCCACCCTCCTCGGCTCCCGCGCGGCGGCGGCGGCGGTTCCTCTCCCCCTCGCCCGCCCCCCCCCAGCCCTGGCTCCGGGGGACCCCGCCATGCCGGTCCGCACCGAGTGTCCCCCGCCGGCCGGTGCCTCGGTCGCCTGCGCGGCCTCGCTCATCCCGCCGCCGCCCATCAACACCCAGCAGCCCGGCGTGGCCACCAGCCTGCTCTACAGCGGCTCCAAGTTCCGCGGCCACCAGAAGAGCAAGGGGAACTCGTACGACGTAGAGGTGGTGCTGCAGGTGAGCGCCGGGCCGGGCCGGGCCGGGGCCCCAGGGCCTCCTCGCGGCGCTCACGGGCCGTGCCTGCCTGCCTGCCCGCCCGGCTCCTCGAGCCCCGCCGCCGCCGACCAGGCCCTCGCCGCCGGGCCTCCTGCAGCCCCGGGACCTGCCCGGCTGGTGTCTCACACTCTGCGCGCCCCCGGCCCCGAGCCGCCCCCGGAGCCGGTCGCCAGCCGCGCCGGGCGGACCCCGAACACTCGCCCAGACTGGAAGCCCGTGCGACCAGCCGGCCCGCTCCCGGGATCCGGAAGCCCCGGGACTGGCCAGTCCTCACTCACACTCGGGTCCTTCCTCTCCGTGACCTGTCGCCCCAACACCCGCCCTCCCTCCAGTCCTTCCCAGGACCCCGAAGAACTCTCCCTGGGCTTCTCCTGACTCTTCCCCGCGGCCGGGCCCATGTCAGATTTCCCCAGACCTGACACGGGCCCCCTCTCCGCCTTTCCCCGTCCCAGGAATCCTGTCCTAGGGCCCACCTCCACCCCCGGAGGGTTTCCTTCCTGGGGGAGCCTCCTCAGACCTGGGGGCACCCTCCCTCCAGTAGACCCTCAGCTGGAGAGCCCCCAAGCACAACTGACCCCTGGCCCTTGACCCCCACTCCTCTGACCAGGCGCACATCCTGGGTGCTGCCCCACGGGCCACCTCACAGCCTGTCCTGGTGCCCCCCCCGCCCCGCCCCCACTGCCTTAGTGTCTTTCTGGTCTCCACACCTTCCTGATTCCTCACACCCAGGCCTCTTGCCCCAGGCTTCTCATACTCCTACCCCTGTTCTCTGGCCCTTTGCCCTGGCCGCTCTACCTTCCTCTGCCTCCTCTGTGGCTCCAGGGAACCCTCTTTGTGGTTCTTAACTTTTATCGCCACCGCCGTGGCTTCCTCCCAGTGTCAGATAGATAGCCATGTGCCGGGAAGCCTAACTCGCCTAGTTTTATTTCTTGGGGGGGGGGGGGGGTGTTTCTTTTCCTGTGCTCTTCCACCTCCCCTGCCCCCACCTCCACCCCCATTTGACCTGGATTTTTGAGTACCTGGTGTCAGCCCCTCCTGATAGCTTTGGAACTGCACACTGTCACCTGCCCTGGCTCTTCCCTACACCTCACCCCTCTCACGTAGATGGTAGTACACTGGACATTTTTTTCCCCAGCCAAAGGAGATTTGCAGCCGTTGATACTCTTTCTCTTTCTCTTCCCTACCAAAAACATTCCTCTCTAGCTACCCTTGCTCGCCTCAGGACCCACTGTATTCCTTCACTCTGCCACCCCGTCCTCAGCCTGACACCCCAACTCCTAGGCTATTGCCAGAAGCCCTCCCAAACATCTGTCCCCTTGAAAGGCTTGACAGAAGCTTTGCAGTCCTCCTGAGCTGCCTCACGGCCGCCGTGTGTGAGGACAGGATGTGGAACATCTTTTCCAAATACTCGCCCTTCTCCCTTTTCAATGTTACCCCTTAAACAGCCTCTCTTCTGAGCAAGTAGCCTCCCACCCAAAAGAGAATGGCCTCTCGCTGCCTACTGTAGACCACTTGTCAGCCTCTTTTTTCTTTCTGTTTTGTGGAAATTAATAATGTCCCCCCTTTTTTTTTGGATTGGGAAAGCTGCACCCTCGTGTTGATTGTCTCTTTGGGCCCTCGACTTAAATTTCTATTACGAGCGATGGTATTTACTGTAATTGAAGAGCGTTGTGACCGAGGTATTTCAGTCTTCATAATTATGTCCCTCGTGGTGATCCCCTTCTTTTGCTTGAAATGAAAGAATTGAGCATGAAGGTGCAAGCGTTTCTGCAAACAAATCATAAAATTCTGAAAGTGGGATCCCTGGCATGGGTCCTCTCTGGAGTGATCGTGAACTGGTGTTCGTTGTTTGATTGGACGGTCTCTGATGTGATAGGGAACAACTGGCCGTGCGGCCAAGGGTCAAAGAGAAGTCTGCTTTGGTTACTGTAGCACCTACTCTTCTGTTCTCGGTGTGTTGTTTCTGAGTTTCTGTCAGATGTCAGTTTCCAGACGTCCACTGGACGGTGGACACAGTGATGGAGTTGGTACACGACTGATAGGTCTCAGAGAGGCCCAGAGCAAACACCTGGCCAATGGCTAGAAGCCACTGAGTAGAAAATGCAGTGTGTGTGGGGGGGTCATTCCCCAGGAATGCTGCCCTGTGTCTGGATTGGTCAGCTGCTGGTCCATTACTGAGAGTTTCTTGCTCCATCCTCTATTTTTTCAGCCAGGACTGGTTTCTTAGAATACTGCTGTCTTTCATAATGCATCCTCTTTCTTGCTTTCTTTTTTTTTCTTCCACAACAGTTTTATTTAGATAGACTTCCCATAACCATACAAGTAACCCCTTAAAGGTAGATGATTCAATAGTTACAAGTATATTCACAGAAATTGTGTAACCAGCACTGCAGTCTAACTTTCATCACCCTGAAGAGAAACCCCAGACCCCTAAGCTGTAACCCCCTTCTAACCCTAGGCAACCACGAATTTTTTTCTAAGATGTGCTTATTCTGTGCATTTCATATAAGTGAAATTATACAACACAGTGACCTGTTGTGTTGGGCTTCTTCTACTGAGCACATTTTCAGGATTCATACCATAGCATGTGGCTTTGTTTCTTTTTATTGTTACATAATAGTCCATTGTATGGGATACAACATTTTGCTTATCCATTGATCAGTTAATGGACATTTGTGTTGTTTCCACTTTCTGGCTGTTATAAAAAATGCAACTGTGTTTTTTGTGTGGACATATGTCTTCATTTCTCTTGGATTAGATACCTAGGAGTGGAATTGCTAGGTCACATAGTAACTCTGTGTTTAATGTTTTGAGAAACCACCAGCCCCGATTTCCAAAGTGTCTGCAACATTTTACATTTCCACCAGCAGTGTGTGAGTGTTCCAGTTTCTCCACAGCCTCGGCAACACCTGCTATTGTTCATGGTTTTGATTGTAGTCAACCTAGTGGGTGTGAAGTGGTATGGCATTGTGGTTTTGATTTGAATTTCCCTAATGACTAAGGATGTGGGGCATCTCGTGTGCACTTTGGAGTGCTTTCTTTTCTTTTCTTTTTCTCTTTTTTTTAGATTCCAGTTTTTTTTTTTTTTTTTTTTTTTTGTTTTTTTTTCATTTTTTATTTTTCTGAAGCTGGAAACAGGGAGAGATAGTCAGACAGACTCCCGCATGCGCCCGACCGGGATCCACCCGGCACGCCCACCATGGGGCGAAGCTCTGCCCACCAGGGGGCGATGCTCTGCCCATCCTGGGCGTCGCCATGTTGCGACCATCCTGGGCGTCGCCATATTGCGACCAGAGCCACTCTAGCGCCTGGGGCAGAGGCCACAGAGCCATCCCCAGCGCCCGGGCCATCTTTGCTCCAATGGAGCCTGGCTGCGGGAGGGGAAGAGAGAGACAGAGAGGAAGGCGCGGCGGAGGGGTGGAGAAGCAAATGAGCGCTTCTCCTATGTGCCCTGGCCGGGAATCGAACCCGGGTTAGATTCCAGTTTAAAGAGTTCCTCACCTCAGCTCCAGTGAGCTGACTGGTTTTGTTGTTGTTGTTGTTGTTTCTCCCTGTGACTATTCTGTTTCTCCTCTGCCATCCAAGAGCAAAATGAGGGCCGGGGTCAGTGTGAAAGGAATATTAAAAAGAGCAGCTGTTGGACACAGCTGTGCTGTGAGGCTTTCTTGCTAAACATTTGCCTTGTTATTCTCACTGAGCCGCTGCTAGCCTGTGGTTTGGTTAAAGCGCTCTGGACGGTGGTGTTTCGGAGCTCAGCGACCATCATCGAGATGTTTGGGCAAAATGAGAGAAACACATGGTTGAGTGGAAGCCAAATGGAAATTCTGATTCTTGAGATAATCCACGCAAAATGTTAGCCAATTTACAGTTCGAGTTTTAATCTTATTAGCGGGCATCCTTGCCACCTGATACACCCTTTCCAGCGGCTGTGAAATCCCAAACAATGTTGAATTCAGTGAGAGTGGCATACATGAAATTGAAGGCCTCAGGTTGAGGCTTTATGCATCCTTTAATAAAAGTTCTTTGCTGAGCCGTGTTAGTACGGATCAGCTGCTGTAGATAATGTCCAATGCCAGGGTCAGCAGATGAGGGTATTTAAAATGCTTGGGCAGTTTTCACAGGGAATACTTTTGTCACCAGCAACAACCTGGGAGAATTTTATCTTCATTGAAGCCCATTTGCTTTGGTGCTGACCTCATCTGGCTGAGTGAGCTCATGACAGTTTTTGAGGATTGCCTCAGTGTTTGATATAATGGTGTAATTGGGAAGTCGTTGAGTCCCCAAACCTGATAAAATTCCACAAAACTTTTCTAGTGTCTTAAAATGAGACCTCGTTTAACATGAAAATACCAGTGTCTTACCGTACCATTGTACATTGATTTGCTTTAATTCCGGGGGTTAACTTTGTCAATAAATCCAGTTGTCGTGAAACCAGAAAATCTGCCTATCTATTCTGGTGAGTCTGCATAGATTGGGGTAAATAAAATGCACTAGTTAGTATGCGTTGAGCAGCAAGTAACCATACCATTGCAAAATAGCTTACAGAATATGGGAACTCATTGTCCCATATTACAAGAAGTTTGGAGGTGGCTTGGTTCCAGATTGGCTCATTCAGGGACCCATTTCTTTCCATTTTCCTGTGCTGTCCCCCTGGCATTTCCAAGCCTGTTTCTCTTCATGATCTCTAGATGCTGCCATGGGACTGGGTACTGTGTGTGGATACTGTGCGGATAGTGCCACCCACTGCAGGGGACAAAAAAGAGCCTCCCCAAAGCCAGACTCTCTCTCAGAAGCACCCAGGAGACTTATACACAGATCTGACTGGCCAGAACTGGGTCACTCACCCCTAAACTGATAACTCACAGGGGATGGGGGGCAAGTTTGCCTCAGACCCGTCAGGGTGAACCTGGTCTTACAGGGCCAGGGTTGGTGCCAGAACAAGATCTGGGCCCAGCCAGATCTTGTGGAAAAGTAGAAAATTGGGTGGCTGCTAAAGCTCAAAATCTACACCTGTTACCCCTGTTTATTTTAGGCTCCGCCCTTCATCACGAAGTACAGGCTCCCTCCGAACATGAACTGGGCAGAGCGGGAGGCATTCACAATGAATTCTGATTTGGGGTTGGCATTTTGGTGTCTTACAGATTTATACCACATGAACCTTTGAAAGACGCCTCCCCCAAGTATTCTGCCCATTTCATAGATAATGCAGGGTGGTGCTTAGTGTAAATACAGGGAAGGAGTGGTCTTGTTAGACCTGCAACTGAGCAGCGTGGAGACACATGGGCCAGAAAGACGTTAGAAAGCAGGTGAAGCCAAGGTTAGGCAGGACCCCGTGTGTACCAGGTAGACGGAAGAGTCTAATAGCCAGGGACGCACGACGTCTGTAGGACCCATGGAGACTGGTGTCGAAGACAGTAGGAAAAATGAGGCTGCCCTGAGCCGGCTAGTCCCAAAAGCAACTTGGGTCTTGAGATGTTCGGTTGAATGAAGTTGAGGGGGTCCTGGCGTTAGTGTGCTTCATCTGAACAGGCACGTGGGTGGAGCGGACTCCACACAGTCTCCAAGGGTGAGGGGCCCCAGGCTGCGCTGGGGGTGCACTGACCTCCAGGCCCTTCTTACTTACTTCACCTGATCTCAAGGATGACCACTGGAAAGGGCCTCCAGTCTGTCCCCTGGGGGTTCTTGCAATTGTAATGAGGCTGTGTATCCTTTTCTTTCCAGCATGTGGACACGGGGAACTCTTACCTCTGTGGGTACCTGAAGATTAAAGGCCTTACTGAGGTAAGCACCCCTTTCAGTGAACTGGGACTAGGGAGTGGACAGCACTCTCAGCAGTCTCCGAGTGGGGAGGGCGGCAGTTCCGACTCCTGGGGTGGGAAGTCCCAGCTTCTAGGTGCTGTTCTTGTGCGGTGAACTCAAAGCGTGCCGTTTGGATGGCTCCTGTTGGAAGACACATGTCCACAAATCTTTCACATTTGTAAATAAGTCACAGTGTGACTGATACTGCTGATTTTCTTTTTCATCCTTTTTGAGAGGAAAAAAAAATAGAAAGAATATAGCTGACCCCCCTCCTAAGTTGAAGAGTTTCTGAAATAAGCATCAGTCCCTCAGTTCCCTGGAACAATAAGAAGTGCTCAGCCACCCTCTGAACAGAAATGGCTGCTGTGTACATGTGGACTGTTTTCTTTGAACCAACTCTTTAAACCTCAGAACTCCTGGAAATACAGGAAGCAAGAGGGAGCATCCTTCTTTTCCCACTAGTGAGTAAACAGGAAGAGGAAGGAGGTAGCTAAACTGGCCATCGGACTCCACGGTGAGGGCCTGGGCTTGGCTGGGCCGCAGGGTCTTGTTGGCCTGATCAGCTCGCACCGTCTTGGTGGCCCAGCCATGTTGATGGTGCGCGGAGCTGTGCAAGGGCGCTGGGTGGCCTTCTCGCTCTGTCCTGTACTGTTCCATGACTTGGCACTTCCCTTCAGTTTCCTCATGTATGAAATGAGAATTAAAAGTACTTGCTCTGGGCCCTGGCCGGTTGGCTCAGTGGTAGAGCCTCAGCCCTGCATGTGGAAGTCCCGGGTTCGATTGCCAGACTTCCGGCACACAGAAGAAGCGCCCATCTGCTTCTCCACCCCTCCCCCTCTCCTTCCTCTCTGTCTCTCTCTTCCCCTCCCGCAGCCAAGGCTCCATTGGAGCAAAGTTGGCCCGGGCATTGAGGATGGCTCTGTGGCCTCCGCCTCAGGCGCTAGAATGGCTCTGGTCACAACAGAGCAACGCCCCAGATGGGCAGAGCATCGCCCCCTGGTGGGCATGCCGGGTGGATCCCGGTCAGGCGCATGTGGGAGTCTGTCTGACTGCCTCCTCACTTCTCACTTCAGAAAAATACAAAAAAAAAAAAAAAAAACCCAAAAAGCAAACTTGCTCTGTAGGCCCTGGCTGGGTTGCAAAGTGGATAGCATCACCCCAGCATGCCAAGGTTGGGGATTCGATCCTCAGCTGGGGCACATATGAGAAGCGACCAATGAGTGTACAACTAAGTGGAACAACAAATTGGTGCTTTCTCCCTCCCTCCCTCTGTCCCTCTCTCCCTCTCTTCCTCTCCCCCTTTCCTTCTCATATCAATAGAAAAATTTTTAGAAATACTTGCTCTGTCTCTCCAAGGGGCAGTGCTAGTCCTAGTGGGGAGGAAACAATGTAATATAAGTGGTAGGTTATAATGTGATACAATATAGAATGCTAATAAGGTACCCATTATCCCTCAGTATTGAAACAGTTTCTCTCTCCTTGATTCCCTCTGGTTCTTCTACTTCTCTGTGAAACATTAGTTGACAATTTCCTGCGAAGTTTGTGGAGATGAAAAGGCAATCCCGCCTGACCTGTGGTGGCACAGTGGATAAAGCGTCGACCTGGAATTCTGAGGTCGCCGGTTCAAAACCCTGGTTTCCCTGGTCAAGGCACATGTGGGAGTTGATGCTTCCTGCTCCTCCCCCCCCCCTCTCTCCTCTCTAAAATGAATAAATAAAATCTAAAAAAAAAAGAAAAAGAAAAGGCAATCCCTTCATCACCTCTGGAGCCTGACCCAGTCAAGCAGGGACCGGGAATGATTGCAGAGTGAAGGATGCTAACCTTTGCATCTGTGGCAGCAGAAAACAGAGCAAACGGAGGATGTTCCGCTCTTAGGCAGCCAAATTAACTGAGGGCAGAACGTAAACATTTACCTTCATAAGGAAACCAGAAACATTTGTAATGTAGGGTATATTTAATGCCGGTTCTAAAAATCAGTCATTCTGGTCATGGGAAGCTGCACAGAAATGCTAGGGAGCATTAAAAATCCCCAGTGCATGGAAATGCTGTGACATTTGCATCAGAAGCAAGGAATCCCACCTCCGGGTCGTAAACAGCCAGGCTCTGTTGAGGAGGGGGTGATGGCATGGTCCTTCTGTGGAGGCCGGCCCAGGGCGACTTTGGTTCATGGCCACAGCTCAGAGACTGCCCTCCTGGCCTCTCCTTCCCACCTGCACCGGGAGTGGCCTCCCCAGAGTGGTCTGCGCCAGGTGCTGCTGAAGTCGTATTTAGTTAGAAAAAGGCTCATGTGTTTCCTGATGCTTCTAAGTTGTGCTCAACTTCTGGGTTCTTTGAATTCATCTTTTTTAAACAGCATTTGTTTTAGTAATTTTACTGACATATCCTTCACATACCATACAATTTACCCATTGAAAAGAAACTTCATTGGCTTTCAGGATAGGTGCGGTGTTAGACAACTTCTTAATAACTTTTTAAATTATAAATCCTATACGTGGTTGCCCTGGCCAGATAGCTCAGTTTGGTGAGAGCATCGTCCCAAAGTGAAGAGGTTACCGGTGCTACCCTCAGTCAGGGCTCATACAGGGTCACGATGTTTGTGTCCTCTGTCTTCTCCCTTCCTCTCTCTAAAATCACTAAGTTTAAAAAAATGTTTTAAAGCCTGACCAGGCGGTGGCACAGTGGATAGAGCGTCGGACTGGGATGTGGAGGACCCATGTTTGAGACCCCAAGGTCGCCAGTTTGAGCGGGCTCTGCTGGTTTGAGCAAGGCTCACAAGGTTGAGCCCAAGGTCACTGGCTTAAGCAAGGGGTCACTTGCTTTGCTGCAGCCCCCCGGTCAAGGCACATATGAGAAATCAATCAATGAACAACTAAGGAGCCTCAACGAAGAATTGATGTTTCTCATCTCTCTCCCTTCTTGTCTGTCCCTATCTGTCCCTCTCTCTGTCGCTCTCTGTCACAAACACACACACACACACACACAAATACACGGTCACTGTAGATAATTAGTAAAATTCAGAAAAGGGTGACATTTCTTAGAATGATTTTATACCTGTGTTGTAAAATGCAGTCATCCATTTTGTGTACTTTTCCATTTGTAGCTATTACATTTAGTTTAATAAAACTATATAATTTGGTTTAATAAAAACTATTTAAACGGCTTGGGTTTTAGTTATAGTCTACTTGTGCTTATAATATGGAATCGACTCTTAAATGGGAGATAATTTGCCTCTTTGCTGCCTTACATTCACAGAAACACACAGCTTTAAAGTGTGTGTGCCTTCTGGAAACGAAATCCCAGAATTGTAAAGAATGGGTGTCAAGTAACATTCTCTTTGCAGTTCTGAGCCAGCGGGAGAGAGAGGACCCGTCCCCTGGGGAGGCCCCTGGCAGGCAGCTGGCCCGGGGCCTGGGGGAGTCAGGGCAGACTCTTCCCTTGTTCCCTCCTTCGCTGGACCCTTGGAAGGGTTTGGAAGCCCCCCTGACGTTGTGCAAAACGAGCTTGGAGCAGGGAGGGAGACAGGTCACACTAACTAAACTCACAGGAGCCCGCTGTGTAAACAGAGTGCTGGTTTACACACTTAGGAGTTACATGAATGCTCCGGAAGTTCTCTTTGACTTACTGGCTAATTGAGTGTTGATCCCCCAGAAGGCAGGTCTACGTGCGACCCAGACCTATCACCAGGCAGTTTTTGGTGAGGGGAGTAGACTGAGCAGCGTCACTGCCTGGCGACAGCCAGTCCCCCGTGGGAAGCGCACACCTCCGCTGAGGGAGGCCAGCGTGCTGCTCTGCTCCTCTCGGGTAGCTCATCTTTCTGATGCCCCCACACCTCCCCCTGCTGACGGTTTTTCTTTGGCTCTATGGATTACCCACAGCGTGGCTGCAGCCAGGTGCTCGAATTTTGTGTTCCTGCACTGAGAGAGGTGGTATTTTTGTCTTTTTGGTAACTTCTGTCCATATTAGCTCTTGTTTATTAAGTATTTAATTCTCTGAGTTTGGGGGTACCCTGATATAATGCCTAAAATGTTTGTAGGGAGAAGTCAGTGCAGAATCATTCGTTAGGAAAATGTGACTTGAAGCATACGTACTTTCTTTGTATTATAATAGGACGCCTTTATCATTTTCTTCTCTCTATCGAAGTTTTGAAAAACTATCAAAGTTTGAAACTCAGAAAAATGACGCTTGTGTGTACACGATACAGTTCATTCTTGTATTGTTATTTATTACTGTATTACTTTCCATATGAACAGCGGTAAGCCTATCTGTATGTAGCTTTTCATTTAAAATCTCAAGTCAGGTGCTAACTTATATAGAATTTGTTTTCCTTAGTAGTCTTTCCTAAAACAGATTAGTATAATTTAGTCTATACCTTTAAGATCGGGTTTCCATTTAGAAAATTTTCTCCTCCTTCATTTCTTCACTCTGTATACGTAAATATCTCCATGAAGAACCCAGCAGCAGTGTCGGGGTAAGGAGGCTGTGGTGGGGAATGTTATATTTATAATATTTGAAAGGTCACTGCTGAGGGCATAGAACACCTGGTGGTGTGTCGTGGAGCAAGCCCCTTGGTCGCGGTCGCCGTGGCAGCACCAGTGACGGTGGTGATGCTGTTTCCGCCCGCCCCTGAGCCTGTGCGGCAGCATCTCCCAGGAGGGTCCGGAGCATGGGCAGGCTGGGCTGGGAGATGAGGCACAGCCATTGGGAGAGGTTCACTTGACACACGTGTAGATGTTTGATGCAGAACAAGAGGGTCTTACGTTGGGGTCTGAAGAGGGAAGTGGGCCTCTGTGGTTCCAAGGACATGGGGACGGTAATCGTGGGTTGCCGGGCACTGCCGCCCTCACCACGCTCCCGAGGAGCCCCAGGGACTCGGCAGTCTGGGGTGAAGGGCGGCTGGTTGGTTGGGTGGCTGGTTGGTTGGTTTTTTACAAATGCAGAGAAATGGTAGGCTTTTTATTGTGTTAATTTTTCTTTCATTAATCTGGTGCGTCCTTCTTAGCAAATGAACAAAATAGCAAATCAAGTGAACAGAAGTATTCTAAGAGCTCGGGTAGGAATACAGATTACTTATCTTTCCCAACAGATTTCTTTTTATGGTTGTGATTTTCCCTTGCAGACCTGGTTTACGTGTAGTTTTCTAGTATACATCATTTTTGTTTATATGATGATAGAATTAAATGTACCTAGTATACCAAGGTGTACTATCAAAACCGCCCCTTGATACTTGCTTGAAGAGTTGACATAAAGGACGAAACACTGAGCCAGTGTGAGAACCAGTGGGCTGGATCGCAGATGGAGGGAGACGTAGTTGGGAGGGCTGTAATTTTGGAAACTCTTTGGGTGTTTTCCTTGGAAAGTGCAATCTATGAGGTTACCGTCTTTGTGTGCTGGAATATTCAGAATTTACTTGTGGGAATCGTCCCGGTTATTTTTTGAGTGATCAGCACATAACATGTGAAGTCAAGCAGAGTCCCTGAGTTCTGAGAGAGACACCATTCTCTGGACACCTTCAATTCAGGGTCTCCACAGCCATCGGCAAATTGGTGATTTTTTTTTAAGTATTGGGAAGAAGTTACAGTGAGGTTGATTTTTTCCTTTTGTAAAAGGTTAAAACTTGTGTTCAACATATATATATATATATATTTTTTTTTTTTTTTCTATTTGGGTGTTTTACCATATAGGAGTATCCAACCCTCACGACCTTCTTTGAAGGAGAAATAATTAGCAAAAAACATCCTTTCTTAACCCGGAAGTGGGATGCGGATGAAGATGTTGATCGGAAACACTGGGTGAGTAGATCTGGGGTTGCCCCCGGGCGAGTTGAAGAACCAGGCTCTCAGGGTCTTGTGCTCTCTCCCTTTTTCTGTTTGTCCAGCTCTGTCCACGTTTCCTTTTTTTTTTTCCTGAAGTGAGAAGCAGGAGGCAGACAGACTCCCGCATGCGCCTGACCGGGATCCACCCGGCACGCCTACCAGGGGGCGATGCTCCATTGCAGCTGGAGCTGTTCTAGCGCCTGGGGCAGAGGCCAAGGAGCCATCCCCAGCGCCCGGGCCAACTTTGCTCCAATGGAGCCTTGGCTGCGGGAGGGGAAGAGAGAGACAGAGAGGAAGGAGAAGGGGAGGGGTGGAGAAGCAGATGGGCGCTTCTCCTGTGTGCCCTGGCCGGGAATCGAACCTGGGACTTCCACATGCCGGACCAATGCTCTACTGCTGAGCCAACTGGCCAGGGCCACGTTCCTTTCTAAGCTCTCATACCTGGGGAAACCTTGTCAAACATGCAGTGATGGTCTCCAGCTTTAGCTTTTGAGACCGTGACGCGGGTCCTGGGAAACTGCCCCTCCGCCCCGCCCACCAGCAGAATCACAGGAGACGTCTCGTCCTGGCTCCTGACGGACAGGGCAGGGTGCTAAGTACTGGGCAGGATGCTGCCGAGAGCGCCAGCCCTCTGCCCCTCGAACCGGCAGGGGTGGGGCCTGTTCTTGTTCATCAGCAGTGAACACCTCAAGGCAACCCCAGTTGTCGCACAGTTTTGTGTCTTCAAATGTCCACCTCCCAACCATCATCAGAGCCATTGGCCTGCTTGACAGTGGCCATGATGAATTTTGGCTCAACACGGAAAGTCCAGTGTATTTACCCTCTGAACCAACCAGACATGATTGTTTGTGTTAGTCCTGAAGATTCTAGAAGTCCTCGTTCTTCCCGCGGCTGCTCACACCTGGCTGTTCACACTGTCCCTGAACCTGACCTCGCCGAAGTCCTGGGGGCTCACACCTGGCTGTTCACTCTCTCTCCTGAACCTGACCTGGGGGCTCACACCTGGCTGTTCACACTGTCCCTGAACCTGACCTGGGGGCTCACACCTGGCTGTTCACTCTCTGTCCTGAACCTGACTGGGCAGTCCTGGGGGCTCACACCTGGCTGTTCACTCTCTCTCCTGAACCAGTCCTGGGGGCTCACACCTGGCTGTTCACTCTCTCTCCTGAACCAGTCCTGGGGGCTCACACCTGGCTGTTCACACTGTCCCTGAACCAGTCCTGGGGGCTCACACCTGGCTGTTCACTCTCTCTCCTGAACCAGTCCTGGGGGCTCACACCTGGCTGTTCACTCTCTCTCCTGAACCAGTCCTGGGGGCTCACACCTGGCTATTCACTCTCTCTCCTGAACCTGACCTGGGGGCTCACACCTGGCTATTCACTCTCTCTCCTGAACCTGACCTGGGGGCTCACACCTGGCTGTTCACTCTCTGTCCTGAACCTGACTGGGCAGTCCTGGGGGCTCACACCTGGCTGTTCACTCTCTCTCCTGAACCAGTCCTGGGGGCTCACACCTGGCTGTTCACACTGTCCCTGAACCAGTCCTGGGGGCTCACACCTGGCTGTTCACTCTCTCTCCTGAACCAGTCCTGGGGGCTCACACCTGGCTGTTCACTCTCTCTCCTGAACCAGTCCTGGGGGCTCACACCTGGCTGTTCACTCTCTCTCCTGAACCAGTCCTGGGGGCTCACACCTGGCTATTCACTCTCTCTCCTGAACCTGACCTGGGGGCTCACACCTGGCTATTCACTCTCTCTCCTGAACCTGACCTGGGGGCTCACACCCGGCTGTTCACTCTCTCTCCTGAACCAGTCCTGGGGGCTCACACCTGGCTGTTCACTCTCTCTCCTGAACCAGTCCTGGGGGCTCACACCTGGCTGTTCACTCTCTCTCCTGAACCTGACCGGGCAGTCCTGGGGGCTCACACCTGGCTGTTCACTCTCTCTCCTGAACCAGTCCTGGGGGCTCACACCTGGCTGTTCATTCTCTCTCTTGAACCTGACCTGGGGGCTCACACCTGGCTGTTCACTCTCTCTCCTGAACCAGTCCTGGGGGCTCACACCTGGCTGTTCACACTGTCCCTGAACCAGTCCTGGGGGCTCACACCTGGCTGTTCACTCTCTCTCCTGAACCAGTCCTGGGGGCTCACACCTGGCTGTTCACTCTCTCTCCTGAACCAGTCCTGGGGGCTCACACCTGGCTGTTCACTCTCTCTCCTGACCTGACCTGGGGGCTCACACCTGGCTGTTCACTCTCTCTCCTGAACCAGTCCTGGGGGCTCACACCTGGCTGTTCACTCTCTCTCCTGAACCTGACCTGGGGGCTCACACCTGGCTGTTCACTCTCTCTCCTGAACCTGACCGGGCAGTCCTGGGGGCTCACACCTGGCTGTTCACACTGTCCCTGAACCTGACCAGGCAGTCCTGGGGGCTCACACCTGGCTGTTCACTCTCTCTCCTGAACCTGACCAGGCAGTCCTGGGGGCTCACACCTGCTGTTCACTCTCTCTCCTGAACCTGACCGGGCAGTCCTGGGGGCTCACACCTGGCTGTTCACACTGTCCCTGAACCTGACCGGGCAGTCCTGGGGGCTCACACCTGGCTGTTCACTCTCTCTCCTGAACCAGTCCTGGGGGCTCACACCTGGCTGTTCACTCTCTCTCCTGAACCTGACCAGGCAGTCCTGGGGGCTCACACCTGGCTGTTCACTCTCTCTCCTGAACCTGACCGGGCAGTCCTGGGGGCTCACACCTGGCTGTTCACACTGTCCCTGAACCTGACCGGGCAGTCCTGGGGGCTCACACCTGGCTGTTCACACTGTCCCTGAACCAGTCCTGGCAGTCCTGGGAGAGACTCCTGCTGCAGAGCCCCATCTGAGCTGGCTTCTCTGTGGCTTAGCTGCTTTGCTTGTTAACGTTTTTCTCGAGTTAGGAAAGAGGCATCTATCAAATCCTGTTTTGATTAAATTTAGATTTAGACTTGAGCTTTTTAGAACATTTTTTTTGAAAGTTACATGTTTGGACTATTGTAGCAAAGAGACACTAGGGGTTGGGCAGTTGTTTGTGTCTTTATAATGTGAGAGAACGAACAGGATTTGAGTATCCAGAGGGTGGGGATACTAGAGCCCTAGTGGTGGCCAGTGGTGCCGTGTCAGGAAGCAACCTGACCAGGTGGGGGCGCAGTGGACAGAGCGTCGACCTGGGACCCGGAGGATCCAGGTTCAAAATCCTGAGGTCACCAGCTTGAGTGCAGGCTCATTCAGCTTGAGTGCAGGGCCGCTGGCTTGAGCGTGGAATCATAGACATGACCCCATGGTCGCTGGCTTAGCTGGCTTGAAGCCCAAGGTCACTGTCTTGAGCAAATGATCACTGGCTGGGCTGCAATCCCCTGATCAAGGCACTTATGAGAAGCAACCAATGAACAACTGAAGTGCCACAACTACAAGTTGATTCTTCTCATCTCTCTCCTCTCTTCCTGTCTGTCTGTCTGTCTGTCTCTCTTTCACAAAAAGAAAGCCAGCGGTGTAGGAGGCCCCTTGGCACCATCTGGCCCCGCCCTGCCAGTGCTGGCTCTTTCCCTATGGCTTTCCACCTCACAGGAAGGCTGCCTCCTCTCCGGACAGCCCCAGGGATAAAGTTCCCCCTGTAATAATGAACCACAGGGGAGACAGTTCTTCCTGTAATAGTGAACCACAGGGGAGACAGTTCTTCCTGTAATAGTGAACCGCAGGGGAGACAGTTCTTCCTGTAATAGTGAACCACGGGGGAGACAGTTCTTCCTGTAATAGTGAACCACGGGGGAGAAAGTTCCCCCTGTAATAGTGAACCACGGGGGAGACAGTTCCCCCTGTAATAGTGAACCGCAGGGGAGACAGTTCTTCCTGTAATAATGAACCGCAGGGGAGACAGTTCTTCCTGTAATAATGAACCACGGGGGATAAAGTTCCCCCTGTAATAATGAACCACAGGGGAGACAGTTCTTCCTGTAATAATGAACCGCAGCTGCTCTTCCACTCACCTTCGTGTTCCGTCTCAAGTCGGTCCTGCAGAACGCGAGGTCTCTGAGGCCCAGTGAAGTCTCAGCTGTAGACGAGGTCAGCGGCACACTAGACTAGCTGCCTGGAGAGCAGCTCTTACTTTCCCACTGTCTTCCCATCAGGAACTCTGGGACCCCAGCCCTGGTAGGCTGGACTGAGGTAGTCTGAGTGAAAGAGGCGCTGGTATGCCAGGCGTGGTAAGACAGGAAGCTGGCCCCACAAACTGTAATGCCCGGGTTTCCCTTAACTCTCCCAGCCCATGAAGGATGCCCAAGGCCCCACTGAGGACTCTTAGAGGTCCATATTATGCCATTGTTTGTCAGGGTTTTACCGCGTCTAATAAACATCACCTGTGGTCTCATATTTCCAATGTAAACTGGAATTGGAGACCCTGTGTTTCACCCTCACGTTTTCCTGAGTGGTGTTTTAAGTTGCTCTTAGAGTGGCACTAAAAAGTGAGGAGTTCATATACTTGATCTTCTGAGAATAAAAACACCTGTGTAACAAATCCTGTGATTAATATCTGTGTGTCCTCATTTTTAATTAAGATGCTTTCTTACAAAATTAATACATGCCTGTTTAAAAATACTTGAATAAAAGAACAACAGAAAAGCAAAAGGGGCCTGACCAGGCGGTGGTGCAGTGGATAGAGCGTTGGACTGGGATGCAGAAGGACCCAGGTTCGAGACCCCGAGGTCACCAGCTTGAGTGTGGGCTCATCTGGTTTGAGCAAAAACTCACCAGCTTGGACCCAAGGTTGCTGGCTTGAGCAAGGGGTCACTCAATCTGCTGTAGCCCACGGTCAAGGCACATATGAGAAAGCAATCAATGAACAACTAAGGAACCGCAACAAAGAATTGATGCTTCTCATCTCTCTCCCTTCCTGTCTGTCTGTCCCTATCTGTCCCTCTCTCTGACTCTCTTTGTCTCTACCACAAAAAAAAAAAAGTAAAACAAATGGGAAATAGAATCACCTGTAGGTGACAACACCTAAAATTAAAACAGGTATTAACCTTTTCCTGAAACCTGTTTGAGCATCTACACTTTTTTTATTTTCTTGAAACAAATATGGGATCATAAGATTCAGTTTTGTAACCTATTTCTATTCCCACCCTTTTTTTTTTTTTTTAACTTAACCATACACCGCCAGCGTCTTGTTTCTGCTTACCTGGCTGGCACCGAGCCACTCCGTTGTGTCAGACACAGGACCCCGTGCCTAGCCCCCCCTCGGCTTAGCAGGTTGCTAAGCTGCTGTTTGCCTCTCTTTGCTACTGTTTACAGGGGTCTTCTCAGTCATCTGCTCACAGGGGTATTTCAGTCATCTGCTCACAGGGGTCTGCTCAGTCATCTGCTCACAGGGGTCTTCTCAGTCATCTGCTCACAGGGGTCTTCTCAGTCATCTGCTCACAGGGGTCTTCTCAGTCATCTGCTCACAGGGGTCTTCTCAGTCATCTGCTCACAGGGGTCTTCTCAGTCATCTGCTCACGGGGGTCTTCTCAGTCATCTGCTCACAGGGGTCTTCTCAGTCATCTGCTCACAGGGGTCTTCTCAGTCATCTGCTCACAGGGGTCTTCTCAGTCATCTGCTCACAGGGGTCTTCTCAGTCATCTGCTCACGGGGGTCTTCTCAGTCATCTGCTCACAGGGGTCTTCTCAGTCATCTGCTCACAGGGGTCTTCTCAGTCATCTGCTCACGGGAGTCTTCTCAGTCATCTGCTCACAGGGGTCTTCTCAGTCATCTGCTCACAGGGGTCTGCTCAGTCATCTGCTCACAGGGGTCTTCTCAGTCATCTGCTCACGGGAGTCTTCTCAGTCATCTGCTCACAGGGGTCTTCTCAGTCATCTGCTCACAGGGGTCTGCTCAGTCATCTGCTCACAGGGGTCTTCTCAGTCATCTGCTCACAGGGGTCTTCTCAGTCATCTGCTCACAGGGGTCTTCTCAGTCATCTGCTCACAGGGGTCTTCTCAGTCATCTGCTCACAGGGGTCTTCTCAGTCATCTGCTCACAGGGGTCTGCTCAGTCATCTGCTCACAGGGGTCTTCTCAGTCATCTGCTCACAGGGGTCTGCTCAGTCATCTGCTCACAGGGGTCTTCTCAGTCATCTGCTCACAGGGGTCTTCTCAGTCATCTGCTCACAGGGGTCTGCTCAGTCATCTGCTCACAGGGGTCTTCTCAGTCATCTGCTCACAGGGGTCTGCTCAGTCATCTGCTCACAGGGGTCTGCTCAGTCATCTGCTCACAGGGGTCTTCTCAGTCATCTGCTCACAGGGGTCTTCTCAGTCATCTGCTCACAGGGGTCTGCTCAGTCATCTGCTCACAGGGGTCTGCTCAGTCATCTGCTCACAGGGGTATTTCAGTCATCTGCTCACAGGGGTATTTCAGTCATCTGCTCACAGGGGTCTGCTCAGTCATCTGCTCACAGGGGTATTTCAGTCATCTGCTCACAGGGGTCTGCTCAGTCATCTGCTCACAGGGGTCTGCTCAGTCATCTGCTCACAGGGGTCTTCTCAGTCATCTGCTCACAGGGGTCTTCTCAGTCATCTGCTCACAGGGGTCTTCTCAGTCATCTGCTCACAGGGGTCTGCTCAGTCATCTGCTTACAGGGGTCTGCTCAGTCATCTGCTCACAGGGGTCTTCTCAGTCATCTGCTCACAGGGGTCTGCTCAGTCATCTGCTCACAGGGGTATTTCAGTCATCTGCTCACAGGGGTCTGCTCAGTCATCTGCTCACAGGGGTCTGCTCAGTCATCTGCTCACAGGGGTCTTCTCAGTCATCTGCTCACAGGGGTCTGCTCAGTCATCTGCTCACAGGGGTCTTCTCAGTCATCTGCTCACAGGGGTCTGCTCAGTCATCTGCTCACAGGGGTCTGCTCAGTCATCTGCTCACAGGGGTCTTCTCAGTCATCTGCTCACAGGGGTCTTCTCAGTCATCTGCTTACAGGGGTCTGCTCAGTCATCTGCTCACAGGGGTCTTCTCAGTCATCTGCTCACAGGGGTCTGCTCAGTCATCTGCTCACAGGGGTATTTCAGTCATCTGCTCACAGGGGTCTGCTCAGTCATCTGCTCACAGGGGTCTGCTCAGTCATCTGCTCACAGGGGTCTTCTCAGTCATCTGCTCACAGGGGTCTTCTCAGTCATCTGCTCACAGGGGTCTTCTCAGTCATCTGCTCACAGGGGTCTTCTCAGTCATCTGCTCACAGGGGTCTTCTCAGTCATCTGCTCACGGGGGTCTTCTCAGTCATCTGCTCACAGGGGTCTTCTCAGTCATCTGCTCACAGGGGTCTTCTCAGTCATCTGCTCACAGGGGTCTTCTCAGTCATCTGCTCACAGGGGTCTTCTCAGTCATCTGCTCACGGGGGTCTTCTCAGTCATCTGCTCACAGGGGTCTTCTCAGTCATCTGCTCACAGGGGTCTTCTCAGTCATCTGCTCACGGGAGTCTTCTCAGTCATCTGCTCACAGGGGTCTTCTCAGTCATCTGCTCACAGGGGTCTGCTCAGTCATCTGCTCACAGGGGTCTTCTCAGTCATCTGCTCACGGGAGTCTTCTCAGTCATCTGCTCACAGGGGTCTGCTCAGTCATCTGCTCACAGGGGTCTTCTCAGTCATCTGCTCACAGGAGTCTGCTCAGTCATCTGCTCACAGGGGTCTTCTCAGTCATCTGCTCACAGGGGTCTTCTCAGTCATCTGCTCACAGGGGTCTTCTCAGTCATCTGCTCACAGGGGTCTTCTCAGTCATCTGCTCACAGGGGTCTGCTCAGTCATCTGCTCACAGGGGTCTTCTCAGTCATCTGCTCACAGGGGTCTGCTCAGTCATCTGCTCACAGGGGTCTTCTCAGTCATCTGCTCACAGGGGTCTTCTCAGTCATCTGCTCACAGGGGTCTGCTCAGTCATCTGCTCACAGGGGTCTTCTCAGTCATCTGCTCACAGGGGTCTGCTCAGTCATCTGCTCACAGGGGTCTGCTCAGTCATCTGCTCACAGGGGTATTTCAGTCATCTGCTCACAGGGGTCTGCTCAGTCATCTGCTCACAGGGGTCTTCTCAGTCATCTGCTCACAGGGGTCTGCTCAGTCATCTGCTCACAGGGGTCTGCTCAGTCATCTGCTCACAGGGGTCTTCTCAGTCATCTGCTCACAGGGGTCTGCTCAGTCATCTGCTCACAGGGGTCTTCTCAGTCATCTGCTCACAGGGGTCTGCTCAGTCATCTGCTTACAGGGGTCTGCTCAGTCATCTGCTCACAGGGGTCTTCTCAGTCATCTGCTCACAGGGGTCTGCTCAGTCATCTGCTCACAGGGGTATTTCAGTCATCTGCTCACAGGGGTCTGCTCAGTCATCTGCTCACAGGGGTCTGCTCAGTCATCTGCTCACAGGGGTCTTCTCAGTCATCTGCTCACAGGGGTCTGCTCAGTCATCTGCTCACAGGGGTCTGCTCAGTCATCTGCTCACAGGGGTCTTCTCAGTCATCTGCTCACAGGGGTCTGCTCAGTCATCTGCTCACAGGGGTATTTCAGTCATCTGCTCACAGGGGTCTTCTCAGTCATCTGCTCACAGGGGTCTTCTCAGTCATCTGCTCACAGGGGTCTTCTCAGTCATCTGCTCACAGGGGTCTGCTCAGTCATCTGCTTACAGGGGTCTGCTCAGTCATCTGCTCACAGGGGTCTTCTCAGTCATCTGCTCACAGGGGTCTGCTCAGTCATCTGCTCACAGGGGTATTTCAGTCATCTGCTCACAGGGGTCTGCTCAGTCATCTGCTCACAGGGGTCTTCTCAGTCATCTGCTCACAGGGGTCTGCTCAGTCATCTGCTCACAGGGGTCTGCTCAGTCATCTGCTCACAGGGGTCTTCTCAGTCATCTGCTCACAGGGGTCTTCTCAGTCATCTGCTTACAGGGGTCTGCTCAGTCATCTGCTCACAGGGGTCTTCTCAGTCATCTGCTCACAGGGGTCTGCTCAGTCATCTGCTCACAGGGGTATTTCAGTCATCTGCTCACAGGGGTCTGCTCAGTCATCTGCTCACAGGGGTATTTCAGTCATCTGCTCACAGGGGTATTTCAGTCATCTGCTCACAGGGGTCTGCTCAGTCATCTGCTCACAGGGGTCTTCTCAGTCATCTGCTCACAGGGGTCTGCTCAGTCATCTGCTCACAGGGGTATTTCAGTCATCTGCTCACAGGGGTCTGCTCAGTCATCTGCTCACAGGGGTCTGCTCAGTCATCTGCTCACAGGGGTCTGCTCAGTCATCTGCTCACAGGGGTCTTCTCAGTCATCTGCTCACAGGGGTCTGCTCAGTCATCTGCTCACAGGGGTCTGCTCAGTCATCTGCTCACAGGGGTCTTCTCAGTCATCTGCTCACAGGGGTCTTCTCAGTCATCTGCTTACAGGGGTCTGCTCAGTCATCTGCTCACAGGGGTCTTCTCAGTCATCTGCTCACAGGGGTCTGCTCAGTCATCTGCTCACAGGGGTATTTCAGTCATCTGCTCACAGGGGTCTGCTCAGTCATCTGCTCACAGGGGTCTTCTCAGTCATCTGCTCACAGGGGTCTGCTCAGTCATCTGCTCACAGGGGTCTGCTCAGTCATCTGCTCACAGGGGTCTTCTCAGTCATCTGCTCACAGGGGTCTGCTCAGTCATCTGCTCACAGGGGTCTTCTCAGTCACTCGGGCCGGTCTGTCTGTGGTCAAGTGTTCTGAGAAAAGGGCCCTTGGAATCGCCTCTGTTTCCATCCAGCTGACTCCCCTGGGGTTGCGCTAACTGGGCTGAGTCCAGCCATCTGTCCGGAGGGAGTGCGTCTGAGCTCAGGGGGGGTGACCACAGGCTCGCCCCCACCCTCAGCCTTCGCTGCTCTTGCCGGTCCCCTGCCAGCCCCGGTCCCGCCCTTGAGAAGGTGCCTCCACCGAGTGCGGAGGGCGGCCCTGACTCCAGCCTCTCTCTCCTGTTGACCTCTTCTCCCCTGACTCTGTTTTTCTGCTTTCAGGGCAAGTTTCTGGCTTTTTATCAGTATGCAAAATCATTTAATTCGGATGACTTTGATTATGAAGAGCTAACGAATGGAGATTATGTCTTCATGAGGTGGAAGGTAAGCCCCTGACCCCCCAGGCGGCTCTCCAGCTGTGCCCTCCCCTTCCAGTGCCTGTTACAGTCCTCTCTCCTTGCAACTGTGCAGCTCCAGCTGTGCCCCCTGCCCTGTCCAGTGCCCGTCACAGTCCTCTGTTCTTGGCAGCTGTCCAGCTCCAGCTGTGCCCTCCCTGTCCAGTGCCCGTTACAGTCCTCTCTCCTTGCAGCTATGCAGCTCCAGCTGTGCCCCCTCCCCTGTCCAGTGCCCGTTACAGTCCTCTCTCCTTGCAGCTGTGCAGCTCCAGCTGTGCCCCTCCCTGTCCAGTGCCTGTTACAGTCCTCTCTCCTTGCAGCTGTGCAGCTCCAGCTGTGCCCCCTCCCCTGTTCAGTGCCTGTTACAGTCCTCTCTTCTTGCAGCTGTGCAGCTCCAGCTCCAGCTGTGCCCTCCCTGTCCAGTGCCTGTTACAGTCCTCTCTCCTTGCAACTGTGCAGCTCCAGCTGTGCCCCCTCCCCTGTCCAGTGCCCGTTACAGTCCTCTCTCCTTGCAGCTGTGCAGCTCCAGCTGTGCCCCCTGCCCTGTCCAGTGCCTGTTACAGTCCTCTCTCCTTGCAACTGTGCAGCTCCAGCTGTGCCCCCTGCCCTGTCCAGTGCCTGTTACAGTCCTCTCTCCTTGCAGCTGTGCAGCTCCAGCTGTGCCCCCTCCCCTGTCCAGTGCCCGTTACAGTCCTCTCTTCTTGCAGCTGTGCAGCTCCAGCTGTGCCCCTCCCTGTCCAGTGCCTGTTACAGTCCTCTCTCCTTGCAGCTGTGCAGCTCCAGCTGTGCCCTCCCCTTCCAGTGCCTGTTACAGTCCTCTCTCCTTGCAGCTGTGCAGCTCCAGCTGTGCCCCCTCCCCTGTCCAGTGCCCGTTACAGTCCTCTCTTCTTGCAGCTGTGCAGCTCCAGCTGTGCCCCCTGCCCTGTCCAGTGCCTGTTACAGTCCTCTCTTCTTGCAGCTGTGCAGCTCCAGCTGTGCCCTCCCCTTCCAGTGCCTGTTACAGTCCTCTCTCCTTGCAGCTGTGCAGCTCCAGCTGTGCCCCCTGCCCTGTCCAGTGCCCGTTACAGTCCTCTCTTCTTGCAGCTGTGCAGCTCCAGCTGTGCCCCCTCCCCTGTCCAGTGCCTGTTACAGTCCTCTCTTCTTGCAGCTGTGCAGCTCCAGCTGTGCCCTCCCCTTCCAGTGCCCGTTACAGTCCTCTCTCCTTGCAGCTGTGCAGCTCCAGCTGTGCCCCTCCCCTGTCCAGTGCCTGTTACAGTCCTCTCTTCTTGCAGCTGTGCAGCTCCAGCTGTGCCCTCCTCTTCCAGTGCCTGTTACAGTCCTCTCTTGCAGCTGTGCAGCTCCAGCTGTGCCCCCTCCCCTGTTCAGTGCCTGTTACAGTCCTCTCTCCTTGCAGCTGTACAGCTCCAGCTGTGCCCCCTGCCCTGTCCAGTGCCCGTTACAGTCCTCTCTTCTTGCAGCTGTGCAGCTCCAGCTGTGCCCCTCCCTGTCCAGTGCCCGTTACAGTCCTCTCTCCTTGCAGCTGTGCAGCTCCAGCTGTGCCCCTCCCTGTCCAGTGCCTGTTACAGTCCTCTCTCCTTGCAGCTGTGCAGCTCCAGCTGTGCCCCCTCCCCTGTTCAGTGCCTGTTACAGTCCTCTCTTCTTGCAGCTGTGCAGCTCCAGCTGTGCCCCTCCCTGTCCAGTGCCCGTTACAGTCCTCTCTCCTTGCAGCTGTGCAGCTCCAGCTGTGCCCCTCCCTGTCCAGTGCCTGTTACAGTCCTCTCTCCTTGCAGCTGTGCAGCTCCAGCTGTGCCCCTCCCTGCCCAGTGCCTGTTACAGTCCTCTCTTCTTGCAGCTGTGCAGCTCCAGCTGTGCCCCTCCCTGCCCAGTGCCTGTTACAGTCCTCTCTTCTTGCAGCTGTGCAGCTCCAGCTGTGCCCCTCCCTGCCCAGTGCCTGTTACAGTCCTCTCTCCTTGCAGCTGTGCAGCTCCAGCTGTGCCCCCTGCCCTGTCCAGTGCCTGTCACAGTCCTCTCTCCTTGGCAGGGTCTGTGCACCGTAAGCGGCAGGCACAGCTCCAAGGCACACGGGCTCACTGCTACCGTCCCAGACGTTGCCGTCTGGTTGGACTGTTGAGTGTTCGCAGATGAGTTCATGCCTGGGGTTTGTGTCCTCTCCCATCCCTCTCTCTCACCCGAGAACCCTTCTGGCCCTCGAGGTGGAGTCAGGGGAGAGCCTGACGCCCTTGGAGCTCAGCCGACCTCGATCTCCTGTTCTCAGCTGTGGCTTCAGGGCCACTTGAGAGACGGTCCCGCATCATGTCCCTGCCCAGGGCCCGCTCAGGGCAGGCTCCACTCCCCTGGCCCCTGCCAGCTCAGGAAGTGAGGAACCAGGAATGGAATTCAGTCTCTCGCTCACCAGCCCTCAGACAGCTCCGTGTGGCCGGGCCCCGTGCATTCACTCTGGGCCGAGACGTCATCTGTGCTCCCTGCTGTGGCAGCATGATAGTTCCTGTGTGACAGTCACAGGGTAGCCAGTCATGAAGCAAGCGTGTTAAATCCCTTTGTGAACATACCTACCTCCAAGCCCTAGATCCCAACCTGTAGGAAAAAGCTGTTTTATCTTGAAATCTTGCTGGCTGTTATATGGTCAAATCATTCAGAGTAGTCATTCCCAACGTTCACCTTGTGTGGGCAATCATTTCGGGGGTTGGGGCGTGGTCTTTCAGGAGAGTTGCCAGGTACTGTGCCCTGCCCACGTGAGCTTGCCATCTAAAAGAACCTATTAAAGGAAGTGTCTTGTAAGGTTCTGATTTTAAAATTAGTTTTAAAAACTACAGTTTCAGAGATTGAGGGAATGAAAGAAGAGTGTCTTAAGATGAACAAAAAAGCAATAGAGCTGTTATTTCTGCAAAGACTTCCTCAGATGACTCACCTGTGGGCTTTCAGTAGACCCCTTTGTGTCCTGGGGCCTCTGCCCGTGTCTCCCCAAGAGAGGAGGCAACAGGAGGCGGCCTTTCAGTCCTTGTTTCCAACCAGAGTAGCAAGCTCGCCTCTCCTGAGGGGCCGGATCAAGAGCAGTGATGTTCTGGTTGCTTTGGATGAGCTGTAGAAGCTTTATAAGGGGACATCACCGGGGCTCCTGGTGATGGAGCTGCCCTCAGAATGATCCATAGGCCAACAGAAGTGACCGCTGTTCCAGACGTGATCAGGAACCTCATGACAGTTCCTGGAGTTGCACAGAGACTTCCTCCTCCCAGGTCGTCTGTCTGTAGGTTCTGAAAGGCAGGTAGGTAGGCAGGTAGGTAGGTAGGCAGGTAGGTAGGTAGGCAGGTAGGTAGGCAGGTAGGCAGGCAGGTAGGTAGGCAGGTAGGTAGGCAGGCAGGTAGGCAGGCAGGCAGGTAGGTTGGCAGGCAGGTAGGTAGGCGGGTAGGTAGGTAGGCAGGCAGGCAGGTAGGTAGGTAGGCAGGCAGGTAGGCAGGCAGGTAGGCAGGCAGGTAGGTAGGTAGGCAGGCAGGTAGGTAGGCAGGCAGTTAGGTAGGCAGGCAGGTAGGTAAGCAGGCAGGTAGGTAGGCAGGTAGGTAGGTAGGTAGGCAGGCAGGCAGGCAGGCAGGTAGGCAGGCAGGTAGGTAGGTAGGCAGGCAGGTAGGTAGGCAGGTAGGTAGGCAGGCAGGCAGGTAGGTAGGCAGGCAGGCAGGTAGGCAGGCAGGTAGGCAGGTAGGTAGGTAGGCAGGCAGGTAGGCAGGTAGGTAGGTAGGCAGGTAGGTAGGCAGGCAGGTAGGTAGGCAGGCAGGTAGGTAGGCAGGCAGGTAGGCAGGCAGGTAGGTAGGCAGGCAGGTAGGTAAGCAGGCAGGTAGGTAGGCAGGTAGGTAGGTAGGTACGTAGGTAAGCAGGCAGGTAGGTAGGCAGGTAGGTAGGTAGGTACGTAGGTAGGCAGACAGGCAGGCAGGCATTGATTCATTTATGAGGTGTGTGGACCATGGCACCGTCTCCTAGTCACTGACCCTATTGAGCTCGGGACAGTTTCCCGCGTTAGTGTGGCGAGTAGGGTGGGTTGCAGTGCAGTCTTTCCATCAACTAGCAGGCTGGGCTAGACCATGTGATGGTGGAACTTAGAACCTCCTGATGCTTAACAAGGGGCCCAGAGCTGGCTGGAGTCCGCTGTCACTGACCTTCCCCTTCTGTGTGCAGGAACAGTTCCTGGTGCCCGACCACACAATCAAAGACATCAGCGGTGCTTCCTTTGCCGGGTTCTACTACATCTGCTTCCAGAAGTCGGCGGCCTCCATAGAGGGCTACTATTACCACAGGAGTTCAGAATGGTAAGGAGCCCCCGAGGCTGGGGCGCGGCTGCTCCTTCCCTGCTCCTGTCTGCGTGGCTCTCCTGCCTCTGCGGTGCTGGGGGCCTCCTTCAGGAATCTCTGTTGCTCACTAGGAGCTCAGCCCCATCCACGAGCTTAGTGAATGGGCTGAAAACGAAGTATTAGGTAAAGGGCTCCCGCTAAATGCTTTCAAAGTAGGACTGTATTTTCAGCTCTGTTCTTCTCAGTCTTGCTGGTTTCATATCTATTCCTCCCAGATTTAATCAGTAACAAAAATGTCAGATCCAGCTGCAGAAAGTGTGAATTTTGCTGTCCGCCACCTTTTTTTTTTTTTAAGTGAGAGGAGGGAAGATAGACTCCCACATGCGCCCCGACCAGGATCCACCCAGCAACCCCAATCTGGGGCTGATGCTTGGACCACTTGAGCCATCCTCAGCACCCGGGGCCAATGCTCAAAGCAGTTGAGCCACTGGCTGTGGAGGGGGGGAGATGGGGGAGAGGGCAGGGAAGAGGAAGCAGATGGTCACTTCTCGTGTGTGCCCAGACTGGAGATTGAACTCGGGATGTCCGCATGCTGGGCTAACCGGCCAGAGCCTGTCAGCAAGCTTTTTAATTTTGTGGTCACATTCCTGGTCCCAGGAGTTTGCAGGTCCCACATGCACTTGGTTTTCGCCTGGTGATCTAGGGGCCCGTGGGAGTTGACAGTCCTGCCCTGTGTTTGGTTCGAGGTGAGGCACCAAATGCCACGGCAAGTGCGAATTTTGCCCCCTTTTTGGGGACTCTTCTGCCTCCTTGCTGCTATTTTAAGCACCTTGTTATACCTGAAGGGCAGACCGTATCATAAATACCTGATTTCTTCTCTCAATGTAGAAACACCTGGTTCCTTTTAAAATGTCCACACACTTTGGTGACTTGTGAGTGATTCTGCCCTGAGCTGAATCAAATTCTTGTTCAGGCCCTTGGGCTCTGGGCAGCCCCAGCTCCTCTCAGAGCCACAATTACTACGGTTTCAATAAATTGTTTTAAAGGAGTCTTTAAAACGTTTTATAACTCCTTTTTTTTTTTTGTATTTTTCTGAAGCTGGAAATGGGAGGTAGTCAGACACACTCCCGCATGCGCACGACCAGGATCCACCCGGCATGCCCACCAGGGGGCGATGCTCTGCCCATCTGGGGCGTTGCTCTGCCGCAACCAGAGCCATTCTAGTGCCTGAGGCAGAGGCCATGGAGCCATCCATCCTCAGCGCCCGGGCCAACTTTGCTACAATGGAGCCTCGGCTGCGGGAGGGGAAGAGAGAGACAGAGAGGAAGGAGAGGGGAGGGGTGGAGAAGCAGATGGGCGCTTCTCCTGTGTGCCCTGGCCGGGAATCGAACCCGGGACTCCTGCCCGCCAGGCCGATGCTCTACCACTGAGCCAACCAGCCAGGGCCATAACTCTCTTTTAAATAACAGTTCTATTGAGATACAATTTATATACCATAGGATTTTCTCATTTCATGTGTACAATTCATGGTCTCTGGTGTTCTGAGAGGCGCGCAGCCATCCCCGCACCCTGTTGTAGCACATTCTTATCACCGCAGGAAGAAACCCCGCACGCCTAAGCTGTCACCCCCAACTCCCGTCCCATTCCATCCCCCTGCAACCACCTATGCATTTGCCTTTTCTGGATATTTTATAAATATGGAATCATATACTATGTGGCCTTTTGTGTCTGGCTTCTTTCACTCAGCATAATGATTTGAACATTTAGCCACTCTGTAGCATGTGTTAGTACTTCATATTTGTTACCATTTTTCATTGTAAGGATATATACTACATTTTGTTTATCCGTCATCAGTGGATAGACACTTGGGTTGTTTTCATCTTTTGGCTGTTGTAAACAATTCTGCTCCGAACATGGGGGCACAGGTATCTGTCCGAGCTCTTGTTTTCCATTCCTTTGGGCATATACCTAGGAGTGGAATTGCTGGGCCACACTGTAACTCTATTTTTAACTTTCTGAAGAACCACCAAAGAGCAGCCTAGCAGTTCTCCACAGCAGAGTTTGCACTTCCCACCAGCATTGCATGAGGGTTACAATTTTTCTACTTTCTTCATATCCTTGGCAACACTTGTTACGATGTCGCTACAATTATAGTATCCTAGTGGATATGAAGTATCTCATAGTTTTGATGCGTATTCTGATGGTTAATACATAGTCCTTTTCTGATGATTTTTTTTTTTGGTAAGAAATAAACTGCTTTTTCCTGTGCTTCTGCTCACTCCTATGTGAAACAAGTAAGGGGAGAGCTCATGCCCACACCAGCAACTAAATGTCCCCGAGGGTTATCACCCCACATGTGGGGTGTGCTGGCCTCTGCTTCTCCTTCGTCTGCTTGGCTCCTCGGAGCACCCCACCCACAGGGAAACCCAAGTACCCCTCAGAGCTCTCTAACGTTCTCAAAGACTAGTAGCCATGTCTGGAGAGCGAGAAAATGAGAATAAATGGTAAAAAAGGGTTAGCTATGAAGTTATCTTTCCCGTCCTCTGCTGGGATTCTGGGAGAATTGGGGTATGCCTTTGTTACCTGTGAAGCTCTGAGTATGTTGCAGCTTGATGTTCCTGGTAGCAGCGATGCTGGACGTCACAGAGAGGCGGGTGGGGGGGTACCAGGCTGCAGTCTGACTTCTCTCAATGCCCTCAGCCTCTTGCTTTATAAGACATGCTACTAGAATTGCTTCATATTAGAGCAGGAGGCCTGAAAACAGCTCATTTTATGTGTAGTTCAAAAGGATTAACCAAAGAACTAGCAATAAAACCAAACTTGGCTCACCTGTAGAAGTCTAAGACAAATTTGCATTCCATCCAAGTGTGTGGTTTGTCAGGCGCTCTGATTGGCTCTTTTTTTTTAAACATCCTTTATCTAGTTTTTGGGATGCTAAGACAACCGCCTTCCGTTTCTGTCTTTCTCCCCCATTGCAGGTATCAGTCACTCAACCTAACTCATGTTCCTGAACACAGCGCACCCATCTATGAATTCCGGTGACAATGGTTCAGAACAGCAGCCCAATAAAACTGAACTTGGCAAAAAAAAAACAACAAAAACAAACTTTGCCAAGAAAATTGTGTACCTGCCAGAACCAGGAGCACCCGGTCCTGTTTCTTCGCGAGCAGACTCGCATCAGAAAGCATGAATGTCACACAGAACCCCGGCCAACGGGCAGGCCCGCGGAGCGGCCGTCTCCATTCTCCTCCCTCTCTGTGGCCATTGCTCTTACCCTGTTTTGAAGCTACCTTTATATGCACTTTCCTTCCTGCACAGCTAACTTCTGTGTCACTGAAATGCCCGTTTCTGCCTCCATCCCTGCCTCCAGCCCACCTTGGTGCTCAGTGGTCCCCAGCCAGCACCCCCCCCCCACCCCCTGGTTGCTTAGTCTGGTAGCTTGAGCAAGGGCAGACCCCGAGCACACGCGCGACCCCCCCCCCCCCGGAGCTCTGTGCAGGGAGTAGGCGAGCTGCGACGGCAACCCAAAGAGACACGAGTGGAGGCTGGCTGTCCAGCGGAGTCACCTGGCGCCGCCCAGCCTTGTCACGGTCTCACCGAGCTGGCTGGTGGCTGGCGGGTCCCCTGGGCCTGCCATTGGGGGTCCCCGAATTTAAGGCTTCCAGACCCCTGGCAGGACCAGATTCCAGTCCTGCTCACTCAGCACGTTTTGCTCCAAACTTTTGAACTCGAGGGCAATACTAAACTTTTTTTAAAAGAGAAAAAAAGGTTTTTTTTAATTGCAAAATTATTTTTATGATCCCTTGAACGAGAACCCTATGGCAAATGCACAACTATTCAGAATTGCATTGTATCGTTTTCACATTGAAAACAGCAAATGTTGACTTAGTAATTTTTATACCGAGATCTATATGTAAATGTATATTTAATCAACCAGCAGTGTGAAACTAGTCCTGGTACAGAAGCGTGGCGGCATTGCATAAGTTAAGAGTGCTAAACATGACAGCTGCTTCTGGGCCAGTTTAGCATCGGTTCCTCCTCTCGCTGCTCTGGGAGAAGAGCGGAGCTTCACGGTGATCTCTCGTCCTGCAGAAGGGGCCGTCATTCTGAAAGAGCGCCTGAAATGTTGGGATGGGAGGGGCAGGGACATGAACGTGCTCCAGTAACTCGAGGCTCACGTGCCAAAGTAAGTGTGTGTGTGTGTGTGTGTTTCTTTTGTTTTTGTTTAATGTTTAAAAAGCTTACTAGGTGGGCATCAGCTGTGGCCCGCAGATACGGGCAGGGCTTGGGGGTATTGGTGTTGTCTGGTGGTTTACGAGACTTACTCAGAGGATTCGAGGGAAAGTGTTAACAACAAGATAGCATTCTAACGGAAGCAAAACACGCTGAGAGCTGCATATATGGGCCATGTGGGAGAACACAAAGCCTCGTCTAGGTGAGTGGTGGGGAGTATTTCATTCTTAAAGAGTGACTTTTCTTTTGATGACGTGTACTGTTTGTTACTGAGATCTGAATGTTAGGGGAGGCCTTAGAGGAGAGTGTGCAGGAACGCAGTCAAAGATGTGCAGTCCTAGGCTCCGCGATGGACCCGACTCATCAAGCCAGGGCCACAGAGGCCTAAAGACTTGTCTCCGTGACCTCAGTGGAACAGTGATATACGTCCATTCTCCGAGATGAGTCAGAAACGCTTTCTTTTTTCTTTTCTTTTTTTATGTGAGAGGAGGGGAGATAGTAAGGCAAACTCTTGCATGTGCCCAGACCAGGATCTACCCGGCAGCCCATCTGGGACTGATGCTCAAGTACTGAGCTGTTTTTAGCACCTGAGGCTGATGCACTCCAAGGGAGCTATCCTCAGCACCCGGCTAATGCTTGAACCAGTCGAGCCACTGGCTACAGGAGGGGAAGAGGGAGAGAAGGAGGTGTGGAGAAGCAGATGGCTACTTCTCCTGAGCGCCCTGACCAGGAATTGGACTGGGGACATCCATACACCGGGCAGACGCTCTATCCGCTAAGCCACTGGCCAGAGCCTTTTTTCTTGTTTTGAAACTCCAAAAGGCAACAAAGGGGTGGACCTGGTCAGACCAAGCTGAAGACACAGTGATGAGGCAATGACACATGCTGACCAGTGTGACCTAAGAGAGAAGAGGCTGCAGGACTGCTGGCTTTCCTGATGCAGCCCCCCCCCCCAACGCCCCTCTGTGCTCCCCCCACAGCATCCTCGTAAACATCCTCTGCAGTGTGCAAGCTTCTTGAAGGACAAGGTCTCGCTCAGAACACTGTGGGGTGAGGTCATCCCGTGGAGCTGATCAGGACCTGCCTATGGCTCCGGGAGGTCCGTGGGTTGGGGTTGATTGAATGGCCAGGGAAGGACATTTGCAAATATTAATGGTGTTCAGCTAGCCAGATGGGTTCTATGTAGGATTTCTTTCTTCCCTTTTTTTAGCCACGCAGTGAAGTGCATACCAGTTGTGTTGGGGGAAATAAAGAAATGATAACCTTTATTAGATCTTTCGGGCACATCTGTGATGAAGATCTGCCCACTGAGGACAAGGAAGGCAGTGTTTTCCACTCCTCTCAGTGACTCCCACACCGTCCACATCGACTCCTGTCCACGTGCAGTTCCTCTCTCTGGACCCTCGGTGGTTCGCGTGCCTCTGGCATTATGTGCAATATTTTGGTTGACACTTGCATCCGTCCCTCAGAAATTCGCGCAGACCACAGGTTCTCTTCCGTCTTCCTCTGCTGCGAGCAGGTCTGCCGTGAGGGTGGGGGGGCGGTCTTAGGGATTTAGCTGCTTTTATCTCGTGGCTCAGAAAGCTCTTGTTCTGGGTCCCGGCCTCACTGCTGTCTTGTGCTGGAATTATCCTGTCCCATTCACCCTCCCCTACACTTCAGAGCTTCTCAGCTGCAGCCCAGACGGACCTGAGCAAGGCCCCACGCAAAGCAGAACGTCCGTCTGTGAGCTGGTTCTGTGGGTAATGGGGAAATGGCAAACTCCAGGGGAGCAAAGGGGGCTCTTCAAGGTCACCTGCTTTTCAAAAACAGGGAATCTATTCTAAGGCCTTGAATTGATATTCTTTTTTTCCTCATAAAATAGTCTCATAAGCTATTTAAAAAAAGAAAAAGAAATGCCATTAAACATGTTGCATTGTGGTTTAAAATGATGAGTTCTGGAAACGAAAAGTATTTGGGTATTTTTTTGAGTCTTACATGTTTTTAAAAGATTAGATGCGAATGGGCGCACAGTGTGACTATTTTGTTCCTTTAGGGGGGACGTGTGGAAAAGGGTCTGAGGGTTTGGGATGGGAGAAGTATTTTGCAGAGCTATCAATGTCCAAATAATTTTTTTAAAAAAATAATAAAGGTATTTAAGCAGCGAGTCTGTCCTGTTTCTAAATCAGAACCGTTTTGTTCGACTCCCGTCCTCTTTCTGCCCCTGTGGCTTTGGGTGGAGGTCTCTGGGTCATCGAGGTCGCCCCCCCACACCTGAGGGTGGTGCAGGGCTGGGCCGCTCAGAACCTGGTGCACCGCGGGGCCCTCCTCTCATTCCGGGGATCGTCACGTGCTCAGCGCATCTATTTATTATTTTTGTATGTGTGCAGGATTTATACTTTTATTTAACACAGAAAATGGGCAAATGGAGCTATATGTTCGCCACCTGCTTTGCAGGCGGCGTGCATGGTGACACGCTGGCACCCGTGTCCCCTCTGGCCCGGCCCTCCCAGCGATGCCCGAGCCCCAGAGCACCTGAAACGCCGCACTGGCAAAGGTCCTGAAGCGGATGTGGGGGCAGGTTTCAGCCCTTGATTTCTCTGCGCCCTGAGGACCAGGGCCCTGACCCAGCCTGTTCCACTGGAGTGTGAGATGGTGATTCTGACAAACCAAACTAATGGCAGAGCACCTTGGCTTTCTTCTTACAGTGTGGGGTTTCAGGTCCCACCTCCCTAGTGGCGAGGAACACAGCTGGAAGCACTGTTTTTGAGGAAAGGTTAATAGTGCTGAAAGGTTTAAATGTTAAGATCAAATCCTGTGAATTTACATTGCTATCAGGGCAAAGTTCCCCTATGGGTATAAAGTATCATCTGATGTCATGTTGTTTGAACAATAATAATAAACTTCTCCCAAGACGTGGTGTCAAGAAAGGAATGAACTCTCAACCGCGCTGGACTCTTAGTAGAAGACACCATTTATTGGTGGTTGTGTAGAGCGCAAAACGCCATGGGACCCCTGGGGTCCTCCTGGGTCTGCCTCTAAGTTCTAACGTAGCCTGCGCATCAGCTAAACCAGTGTTTTTCAGCCTCTGCTCCAGGGACCAGTCCGCCAGAAATTTCATGCCAGTCCGCAAAAGATTTAACCATCTGATGTTGTATGAAGATTATAGACCCAGGGGTACTAAGTCGAATTCCCCTACGCTCAGGGTAATGGCTGCCTTAGGGGTCCTCGACGTAATTCTGTTTTCACTGGCTGCCCCGTATAAGAAGGTTGAAAACCATCGAGCTGAACTCTGAGAACCCATGCCAGACCTGTGGCGGCGCAAGTGCAATGGAAAAAGCGTCGACCTGGAACGCCGAGATCGCTGGTTCGAATCCCCAGGCTTGCCGGCTCAAGGCACATGCAACTACAAACAAGTTGATGCTTCCCGCTCCTCCCACGCACCTCCTCTCTCTCTCTCTCTCTCTCCAAATCAATCCATAAAATATAAAAATTAAATAAATAAAAACATTCTCGTATGTAACTACAATACTTTAAAATGAATAAAATCGAGTTGCTCAGTGATGAAGCGGCACCCGGCGCTGACACAGAAGCGCCTGGAAGTTGCTTTGCGATGAAGCCGCTTCCTCCCTCAGATTCTCCTTCTAACACACCGAAGAGGTGGAAGCTTCCCGTTTGTACCTCGCAGGAAAAACACGTAAGGCTTGTCGTGTGTCGAGAGAGAAGCAGATACTGACATTCAAGTTTATTTTGCTGGGTTTTGGGGTTTTTTCCTGCTGATGTGTTGGCTTGCTGCCTCGTTCACTGCATTAGTCATTGTTCCTCTCTATGCTTGGCTCGGTCGCCCCCACCCTCCACACCGTCTCTAACGGGCACTGACTGGGATGGGGCTTCTCGACGTGGTGGCATGTTGGAATCACGTAGGAGTTGACAGTATTGGGAATCCTCAAGTCTGGAATCTCCCACCTGTCCAGGGAGATGTCGGAAGGCACAGGTTAAAGAAGGAGCAATGAGGCCGGAGGTGGGCTAACGAGCTGGTGTCCTGAAAAGCCACGTGATGACGGTGCCTTTAGAAGGAAGAAGACTGTTTCACTGACTCGATGACGCTGAGGTTGACCATCGGGTACAGCTACGTGAAGGTCACATCTGACTTTGATGAGAGCAGCTTCCATGGAATGGGAGGATCATACCAAGTTTAGGACACGCAGGAAGAGAAAGCAGAGACGGTGAGAATAAGCAACTTGCAGTTTTGAGAGTTTTTGGCAAATTGTTTTATACTATCATATGTAATGAGTTTTTTTAGTGTGATAAAATATATATAATACAGCCTGACAGGTGGGGGCACAGTGGATTGAGTATCAGCTGGGACACTGAGGGACCTGGTTCAAAACCCCAAGGTCATTGGATAGAGCGTGAGGGTCACCAGCTTGAGCACGCGATCATCAAAATGATCCTGAGGTCACTGGCTAGAAACCCAAGGTCACTGGCATGAGCAAGGGGTCACTGGCTCGGTCCGAGCCTGTTAGTCAAAGAACATATGAGAAGCAATCAATAAACAGCTAAAGCAGCGGTTCTCAACCTGTGGGTCGCGACCCCGGCAGGGGTCCAACGACCAAAACACAGGGGTCGCCTAAAGCCATCGGAAATTAAGCGGCCCCTGTGTTTTGGTCATTGGACCCCTGCCGGGGTTGCGACCCACAGGTTGAGAACCACTGAGCTAAAGTGAAGCAACTACGACTTGATGCTTCTTATCTCTCTTCTCCTCCTCTTTCTCCCTTCCTGTCTCTTAATAAAATAGAATAGCCTGACCAAGCAGTGACGCAGTGGATAGAACATCAACCTGGGACGCTAAGGACCTAAGTTCGAAACTCCCAGGTCTCCAGCTTGAGCGCAGGCTCACCAGCTTGAGTGTGGGATCATAGACGTGACCCCGTGGTCGCTGGCTTGAGCACAGGTCACTAGCTCAGCAGAAGGCTTCCTTCCTCAGTCAAGGCATGTATGAGAAAGCAATCAATGAACAACTAAGGTGCCACAACTACAAGTTGATGCTTCTCATCTTTCTCCCTTCCTGTCTCTCTTGCTTAAAAAAGAATATATATATATATAATGTATGTATGTATATATTGTATGTATGTATGTATGTATACACATGTATGTGTGTATGTATATATGTATGTATGTATAATATGATATATATTACATATATGTATGTATAATATAAAGTTTTATCACTTTAACCATTTTTAAGTGACAATTCGGAATCATTAAGTACACTCACATTGTTGTGCAACTATCATCACCATCCATCTCCAGAACTTTCTCATTATCCCAAACACAAAATCCTGTCCCCATTAAACACTACCTCCTCCGCCTCTCTCCCCCCGCCCCTAATAACTTCAGCTCTCTATCTCTATGAACTTGATGACTCTGGGCAATCACATAAATGGAACTGCACCATGTCTGTCCTTTTGTGACTTCACTTAGCATGTGTCAGAATTTTCTCCGTGTTTAAAGCTGAACAGTGTCCCACTGACTGTACGCATCACATATTGTCATCCATTTATCCATCAGACCCTTGGGTTGCTCCCACCATTCTGACTATTGTGAATAATACTGCTACGAACATGGGTGTGCAAATATCTCTTGGGTATATGCCTAGAAGTGGAATTGCTGGGTCATATGGTAATTCTATTTTTAACTTTAGAATAGAAGCTCCAGCTATTTTCCACAGCAGCTGCACCATTTTCCATCCCCGCCAGTGGTAACACAACTTTGCCAATCCTTTTTTTTTTTTTTAAACAATAGCCACCCTAATGGATGGAAAGTGATAGCTCATTGTGGTTTTGATTTGCATTTCCCTAATTAGTCACGATGTCAAGCGTCTGTTCCTGTGCTTGTCCATGTGTGTGTCTTTGGAGAAACATCTATTCAGGTCCTTCCAACGTTTTAAAACTTGCATTGCTTTGTTGCTTTTAGTTCTTTTCTTTATAGTCTAGATATTCACCCCTTATCAGGATGATGATTCACAAATATTCTCTCCCATTCCTTGGGTTGCCTTTTCACTGTGTTGATAATGCAGTAGCTCCCACCCCCTTATTCACAGGATCCATTCCATGACCTCCAGTGGATGCCTGAAACCTCAAATGCTACCAAACCCTAGACATACGATGTTTTCTTTTCCTTTATTTTCACACCTTTCCACCTAGAGGAAGCCCTTGACAGCTTCTCTTGGGCATCTCTGAATTGCCAGCATTACTACTCTTGATCTTTGGAGCCATTATTAAGTAACACAAAGATGACTTGAACATGAGCACGGTGATACCACAACAGTCCATCTGATCACCAAGATGGCCCCTAAGTGACTAATGGGCAGCTCTACAGTGTGGAGACCCTAGACAAAGGGATGGTTCCCATCCAGGCAGGATGGAGTGAGACAGCGCAAGATTTCTTCATGCTACACGGAACGGCATGCGATTTGAAACTTGTGAATTACTTCTGGAACTTTCCATTTAATATGTATTTTCAGAAGGAGGTTGTCTGAGGTAACAAACCGCAGAGAGACACTGTGGGTAAGGGGGTGCTCTTGTCTCTTTTTTTTTTTTTTAGTTTTTTTTTTTTAATTTTATTTATTCTTTTTTTTTTTTTTTTTTTTTTTTTTTGTATTTTTCTGAAGCTGGAAACGGGAGGCAGTCAGACAGACTCCCGCATGTGCCCGACCGGGATCCACCCGGCACGCCCACCAGGGGGCGATGCTCTGCCCATCCGGGGCGTCGCGACCAGAGCCACTCTAGCGCCTAGGGCAGAGGCCAAGGAGCCATCCCCAGCGCCTGGGCCATCTTTTGCTCCAATGGAGCCTTGGCTGCGGGAGGGGAAGAGAGAGACAGAGAGGAAGGAGAGGGGGAGGGGTGGAGAAGCAGACGAGCACCTCTCCTGTGTGCCCTGGCTGGGAATCGAACCCGGGACTTCCGCACGCCAGGCCGACGCTCTACCACTGAGCCAACCGGCTAGGGCCTATTTATTCATTTTTAGAGAGGAGAGAGAGAGGGAGAGAGAGAAACAGAGAGAGAGAAGGGGGGAGGAGCTGGTAGCATCAACTCCCATATGTGCCTTGACCAGGCAAGCCCAGGGTTTCGAACCGGCGACCTCAGCATTTCCAGGTCGACGCTTTATCCACTGCGCCACCACAGGTCAGGCCTCTTGTCTCTTTTGATGCACAGATCCAATGCAGCCTCTCTGAAGGTCTGTACATTCTTATTTCAAAGACTCCTTGTGTAGCATGAACAAGCATGGCTCCCAAGTTTGGGGTTAGAGGACTCAGGACCTCCAAGAAGGAAAGGGCAGTTGACTGGAGAAAGCTTGACACTCTGGTCATCTCTCTTAACTCGAAGTAGGCATGATTCCCACGTTACTTGTGAAGAAACTGAAGCCCCTGGGAATTGCAACTGATACAACAGCAGAGAGGCCAGACTCTGGGAAGGTGAGTCATATTCCAGAATGTTCTGTTCCCGCAAACATAAACTGGAAGTGAACACACCTCCATGGGCACAGTGTGGCAGTAAATGAACCCCAGGGGCCAAATCATGTGGAATTTGGGGGCAGAGAGGAGTTAGAGACCCACCTCTGGGCCAGGGATCTTATAGGCTTCCACATTTGCATGGACCCTCCTAATTCCCAAAGGGCTGCATATTCTATATTTTTTACATTTTTAATTGATTTTAGCAAGAGAGGAAGGAAGGGGGGGGGGAGAGAGAGAGAGAAAGAACATCCATCTATTCTTGCATGGGCCCTGACCAGGATTGTACCGGCAACCTCTGCACTTTGGGACTATGCTCTAACCAACCCAACTATCCGGCCAGGGCAGTGCATCATATCATCTTTAAACCTTACAGAAACCTTATATGTAGACATTCCTATATGCGGTCTTTCAATTTACTTAAGGGTTGATTGGACTTGGAATTGAAAGCTCTGCTTTCAAATCTCAGCCTTCCAATTGAAAAACTTAGGGCCCTAGCCAGTTGGCTCAGTGGATAGAGCATCAGCCTGGTATGTGGACATCCTGGGTTCGATCTCTAGTCAGAGCACATACAGGAACAGATCGATGTTTCTGTATCTCTCTCTCTCTGTCCCTCTCTCACTAAAATCAATAAATAAACATTGAAAAAAAATTTAAGAAGAGATGCCAGACTTCTTGTGCTCTCTCCCTCTCTGCATACACTCACCAAGAAGGCGGCAGTTGGCAAAGGAGGAAGAGGGCTCCCACCAGAACTCAACCACATTAAGCACCCCCGTCTTGGACTTCCAGCCTCCAGAACTGAGAAAATCTCTGTTGTTTAAGCCACTCAATGTGTAAGTATTTTATGCTAGGCCTAAGCAGACTAAGCCAACCCTAAATACCACAGCATGCATCTGCTAATAATAAAGACATTCTCCTACATCATCACACCAGAAAAATGAGCAATTACTCCATAATATCCAATGCCCTATCCGGAGTCAAATTTTCCCCAATTATCCTAAGAATGTCTTTTTATAGCTGGTTTTAAAAAAAATTTTTTTTTTTTTTAATCAGAATCTAGACAAGGGCCACACATTATATTTAACATCTGTTCATCTAGAACAGTCCCCCTGGCCCTTTTCCCGTCGTTTACAATTTTGAAGAAACTCAGGCTATTTGTCTTATAAAATGTACCACTTTCTAGATTTGTGTTTCCTCGTGTTTAAACCCAGATACAGATTTTTTTTTGGGGGGTGGGCAAGAATTCCACATAGGAGATGTCTACCTCCGGCTGCATCCTATCAGGAGGTATCTAGAGCAGATATAGTAAGGGCGAAGTCGGAATACTTGGTTAACATGGCAACGGGGACCCTCTGTTCATCTCTGCATAAAAATAAGAGCCACCAGACTTTCAGCTCAGCGCCTTTTTTTTATAAGGTATGGAGGTACTTTTATTCTTTTTAAGACTTTACTTATTCACTTTAGAGAAGAGAGTAGAGTAGAGAGACAGAGAGAGGAGGAGAGAGGAGCAGGAAGCATCAACTCCCGTATGTGCCTTGACCAGACAAGTGCGGGGTTTCGAACTGGCGACCTCGGTGCTCCAGGTCGAGGCTTTGTCCACTGTGCCGCCCCCCCCCCCCAGGTCAGGCTCAGCGCCTTTTCTTTACACCCGCACTGTCAGCTCCACTGGGGACCGACAGGTCAGGGTTCATCACCGAAGGTTCTCCCTCTCTGTCTGCCCGGCCGAGCCCCCAACCCGGGTGCATCCATCCCGGGGTCCCCAGCCCCGCCGGCCCAGCCCGGAGGCAGGAACCAATGATGTCTAGCACGACGCTCGGCGTCGCCCGCCCGGACTCTGAACCCCGGAGCGCCGGAGGACGCTGTTACGTGTGGGCTTCCGGGCCCCCACGCAGTGGGGCTTCCGGGCACAGGCTGTGGGACTTCCGGGAACACGCGGTGGGGCTCCCGCAGTCCGGCCGGCATTCCCCGCCCCTCCGCCGGGAGCCGGTGCTGCTCCCTGCTTCGCCGGGGCCATGGGGATCCTGGAGAAGATATCCGAGATCGAGAAGGAGATCGCTCGGACGCAGAAGAACAAGGGTGAGGATCGACCCGCTCGGGGCTTGCTTTCTGCCCGGCCTCCGTCTGTCTGTTCAATGCGGGCGCGACGCCGGCGGTCGGGCTGGAGCCGGCGGGCAGGCCGCGGAGAAGGGCAGGATGAGAGAGCCGAGGCGGGCAGGGCCAGGCGCGACCCGGTCCCCCTGCAGACTTCCTCTGAGGGATCTAATCAGTGCGGGGCCTGCCGGGTGACAGAGACCGAGGAGAGAAGTCCCAGCTCACAGAGCAAGCATCGGACCCAGAGAGAGAGAGAGAGAGAGAGAGAGAGAGAGGGAGGGAGGGAGGGAAGGAGGGAGATGGGGGGTGCGGCAGGACCAGGGTTCGAACCCGGGGCCTCCTCCTGGCTGGGCTTGGGGAGCTGGTGCTTTCCCCTTTTGTGCTGGGAAGTGTGGGAGGAGACCTCTCGGAGGTCTCCCAGCAGCTAGGAGACCCTTGGTGGAGGAGTGGAGGCTATCAGGACCCTGGAGTCTGGAGGCCCTGGCTTTGAACCCCGGCTCCACCACTTAACCTGCTGTGAAACCTTGGAAACTCGCTTCGCCTCATTGAGCCTCAATGTTCTCACCTGCTAATGGGGAAGATAATCCCCTGCCCCATCTTACTTAGCTCACAGCTGAGTTAAACTAGAGAGCATGTGCAGAGCCCTCGGCCCAGGGGAGCCCTGGGTATTTCCAGTCAACCTCCCAGTGTATCAATTCTAGGCTTCAGATTGTCAGGGTAACAGGAGCACAAGAGAAGTGAAGAGACAAGGATGGCGACACTCAGGAAGGCTTCCAGGAGGAGACGGGGCTTGAACTGGCCGAGGGAAGGGTATTCCGGGTGAGGGCGTGGGGGCCAAAGCCGTGGGAGTCTAGGTAAGCATGCTGTGTTCATGGGACCGTGAGGAGAACCCTCTAGATCAGAAGGAGGGTCTGGAATAATGGGGGGATGTGATTGGCTGAGGTGAGTAGGGCCCAGTACCTGGCCAGACCTGCTGTGGGGGTGTTCCAGGAGCAAGAAGCAAGGAACGCTAGGTGGCTGATTTCTGTCCTCCCTTGGTTCTCTTTAGTTTTGAAGGCTGAGGAGTTGAGGGGCTCGTATCATTCGATTCATCCTGTAGATCTTTGCTGAGCCCTTAATATGTGTGATTAAAGCGGTGGATGCAGCAGGTACATCCTGCCTTCGTGGAGGACAGTCTATAAGTTAGTAACTAGATAAACAAGGTAATTCCAGATAGCAATGAATTCTGTGAAGAAAGCCCAGGGTGCTAGGGGTGGGAGCTGGGCCTACCAAGGTGGAATGACTGGAGAAGAGCACCCTGAGTAGGGGACATTTGAGCTGAGACTAGACTGTTTTGCATGAAATCAGCCCTGCAAACATCTGGGGGAAGACTGTTTCTGGCAGAGGGAACAGTTGGTGCAAAGGCCCCACGGCAGGAACAAGCTTGATGTGTTTAAGGATCAAAAGTTCTGGTCCTGGCTGGCTAGCTCAGCAGTAGAGCGTCGGACTGGCGTGCGGAAGTCCCAGGTTCGATTCCCGGCCAGGGCACACAGGAGAGGCGCCCATCTGCTTCTCCACCCCTCCCCCTCTCCTTCCTCTCTGTCTCTCTCTTCCCCTCCCGCAGCCAAGGCTCCATTGTGGCAAAGTTGGCCCCGGCGCTGAGGATGGCTCCTTGACCTCTGCCCCAGGCGCTAGAACGGCTCCAGTTGCAATGGAGCAATGCTCCAGATGGGCAGAGCATCACTCCCTGATGGGCATGCTGGGTGGATCCTGGTCGGGCACATGCAGGAGTCTGTCTCTCTGTCTCCCTGCTTGCTTCTCTCTTCAGGAAAAAAAAAAAAAAAAAAGAATCAGAAGTTCTGGGGCTGGAGTGCAGTGAGGGGAAAGGAGAAAGCGAATCATGTAGGACCTTGTAGTCATGGGTTGGCGTATTCTGAAGTAACAGAGAAAGCCACGACAGCTGGAATGTAGCAGATAAGAGCAAGAGTGTTACGGGGTCCTGAGGTCCCAACAGGGAGATTTGTTTCTCCTCTGAGTGAAGTGAGACCCAAGGAGGCGATGTGAGCAGAGCGGTAGTGTTTTCTGTCCCCGATCTTGACAGTGATTGACATTTGGTTCTGATACTCCCAGCCAGCACTTGGCTGTATGTGGGGCCCCACTCATCCTGCAGGGCTTGGGTACTTTGGACACTTACCTTCCTTCTGTCTTGCTTTTCATCCTTTAGCCACCGAGTACCACCTGGGCTTGCTGAAAGCAAAACTCGCCAAGTACCGGGCCCAGCTCCTAGAGCCCTCCAAGTCGGCCTCGTCCAAAGGAGAGGGCTTCGATGTCATGAAGTCGGGCGACGCCCGTGTGGCCCTGATTGGCTTTCCCTCTGTGGGTAAGGTCAGTGACGGTCCTCGGGGAGGAAGGCAGGTGTCTCGTTCAAACACGACCCCACCTCTCCTTGCCCCTCTGGATTAGCCCCAGGGACAGAGCGGACCAGCCTCCCCGATCGGGTCCCACCCTGGTCCATGATAGGTATTCAGTCGAAGGGGGTGGAATCCTCCTACCGTGAGAACAGTCTTTCCGCTGCAGCAGAAGTAGCTGCTCTCGGCCTCCGACTCGTCCATTGTGCCCATTTATTCTGTGGGCCTGTTGCTGGAGATACGCAGGAATGAGGGGGTTCTGTCCCTGCCCACACTGAGCAGCCGTTCTCAGAGGAGGGAAGACAGACAGTGAGCTCATGGAGTATCGGGGTATCAGGTGGTGAGGACTGCCTCGGAGGGCGTGGGGGAGAGGGCTGGCGTCCCACCGGCTTATGTCGGGGATCCAGAAGGGCTGCTCTGGGCAGCAGGCACTGAGCAGGGCCCTGGGCAAGGAGCACCCCAGGCAGAGGGAGCAGAGAGTGCCACAGCCCAGGGCTGGGAGCTCACATGCGTGTTCAGGGGTGGCCAAGGCAGCGGGTCTGAGGGAGAAGCAGTAGGAGACAGATTCTAGAGGGTGGATGGCCGTGGGGCCACCAGAGTGCACCTTGGCCTTGAGTGAAAAAGAGTGAAGCAGGAGCCACTGCAGAGTTTTCTAGAAGGTTTCTTCTATAAGCTTCCTCGTTTCATGTAAAATTTGTATTTAATTTTTATGTGAGGAGTAAGATTAAAGGGTTTTGAGCAGAAAAAGAGCTGAGCTGACTAACTTTTTTGTAGTAAACTTTAAATTTTCAAAGCGTCGTAGATTTACAGAAACAAAACTGCAGAGCTAGGACAGAGGATTCCTGGGTACCCCCCCCCCCCCGTGTGTGCAGATTTTCTGTTTTTTCCTGTCCCAGGGGCTGCCGCACGCTCAGTTGTCCTGTCTCCTCAGGCCGCCTTAGACCTTGCCTTCACTTGACCACTGCTGGTGTGGAGAGGTGCTGCTCAGGGGTTCTGTACACACTCGCCCTTGTGGTTCAGCCGGTGTTCCCCTTTGACCCTCCCACGAAACGTGAGCGTCCTTGTACGTGCTGTGGTCTGGCCAGTGCTCAGATTCCTTTAGCGATGGGGCTGCTCGTGACGCCCCGACTTCACCAAAGCCAGACACAGAGCTGCTCGGGGGCCTCCTGCTTCAGCCCCTCAGAAAGAGCAGACCCCCCCCCCCACTGCGGGAGCCCCTCCAGCCGCAGAGGGCAGGACTTCCCCAGCTGTGCTCTCTGCCGACCGAGTACACTCACAACCTTCAGTCCTGGTTTCAGACTCCGGACTCTTCTGTCTCGTCTCATTCTTCCCAGTGTTGTATAAACGTCCCGCTGCGCTGAAGGTGGATGAGCGGGCCCTGGTGCCTTCTGTCTGGAGGCATCGCTGACCCATGTTTGCTGTGTGTCTGCGTGTGTGTGCGTGTGCGGGGTTTTCTTCTTTGTGTTGGCTGAACCATTTGGGAGTAAATTACAGGTGTCATGCTTCATGACCCCACAGTCCTAGATGTTCTGCTCACAAGAATGAGGGGATATTGTATTGCTTCGTATTAGTTTTGAAGCATCCCCTCATTTCTGTGAGCATTGTGGTTAAACTTGTATCTCCAGTGAATAAGGATATTTTGCTACCTAGCCACAAACTGCTGTAGCACACCAAACAAAGTGAACAGCAATCCAGTAACAATCTGATGCCCAGACTGTCTTCTCATTTCAGTAGTTACCCCAAATGACCTTTGCACCTGGCCTGTCCAAAGTAAGGTCTATTCTGGACCACATGTGGCTTGTGTGTGTTGTCACGACAGTTGCCCCGGGTCCCCCAACAGAGGCGGGATCCAAGGCTAGGTCTCTGTCTTCTTACCAAGCTGGAGCCCGGTTCCCGCAGTGAACTGTGGAGTAAGTGTTCCCTCCCGGTCCTTCCCGTCCTTCTCAGCTCACCCCTCCCTTCTTCAAGCACCTTCTCTCACCACCTGGCTTTGTCTCAGACCGCAAGGTCAGTATCCGCTTGCTCGTCTCACCTCTCCCTGTGTGACCAGCAGCTCTGAGTGCCACGGGGCTGTCACCTGCTTGAAGCTCTCGGGGGCCGTGAAGGTCTGGAGGGCTTTGTGGAGCTAGAGAAGGACCCCTGATTTAAATGGGGGAACCCACGTAGAAACCAGGCCTCTGTCCACCTGAGACAGGCGTGAAGCCTCCGAGAACAGGAAGGGCCCCTGCTTTAAATGGGGGAACCCACGTAGAAACCAGGCCTCTGTCCACCTGAGACAGGCGTGAAGCCTCCGAGAACAGGAAGGACCCCTGATTTAAATGGGGGAACCCACGTAGAAACCAGGCCTCTGTCCACCTGAGACAGGCGTGAAGCCTCCGAGAACAGGAAGGACCCCTGATTTAAATGGGGGAACCCACGTAGAAACCAGGTCTCTGTCCACCTGAGACAGGCTTGAAGCCTCCGAGAACAGGAAGGGCCCCTGCTTTAAATGGGGGAACCCACATAGAAACCAGGTCTCCGTCCACCTGAGACAGGCGTGAAGCCTCCGAGAACAGGAAGGGCCCCTGCTTTAAATGGGGGAACCCACGTAGAAACCAGGCCTCTGTCCACCTGAGACAGGCGTGAAGCCTCCGAGAACAGGAAGGACCCCTGATTTAAATGGGGGAACCCACGTAGAAACCAGGCCTCTGTCCACCTGAGACAGGCGTGAAGCCTCCGAGAACAGGAAGGACCCCTGATTTAAATGGGGGAACCCACGTAGAAACCAGGCCTCTGTCCACCTGAGACAGGCGTGAAGCCTCCGAGAACAGGAAGGGCCCCTGCTTTAAATGGGGGAACCCACGTAGAAACCAGGTCTCTGTCCACCTGAGACAGGCGTGAAGCCTCCGAGAACAGAGGTCCTGGCGCCCAAGTCCTCTGGCCAGTGCCTGAGGCAGCTTCTGCAGCTCTTGTCTTCCCACCCCTGTCACCGAGCGGAGGACGAGGGGACCCCTGCTGCCTGAGCCCCGGGACAGGACACAGTGCAATGACTTTCTTTTTCTCCTAGTCCACCTTCTTGAGCCTGATGACCTCCACAGCCAGTGAAGCTGCGTCCTATGAATTCACGACCCTGACGTGTATCCCCGGGGTCATTGAAGTAAGTGGGCGTTTGCTGGATCCCAGGAGCGGAGAGGGTGTGTGCTTGTGGTTTCAGTGTGGTGTGCACGTCACGAGCATGTGTGCCCTGCGTGTGTGCTTGTGGTTTCAGTGTGGTGTGCGTGTCACGAGCACGTGTGCCCTGCGTGTGTGCTTGTGGTTTCAGTGTGGTGTGCGTCACGAGCACGTGTGCCCTGCGTGATTGCTTGTGGTTTCAGTGGTGTGTGCGTCATGAGCACATGTGCCCTGCGTGTGTGCTTGTGGTTTCAGTGTGGTGTGCGCGTCACGAGCACGTGTGCCCTGCGTGTGTGCTTGTGGTTTCAGTGTGGTGTGTGCGTCACGAGCACGTGTGCCCTGCGTGTGTGCTTGTGGTTTCAGTTGTGTGCGCGTCACGAGCACGTGTGCCCTGCGTGCGTGCTTGTGGTTTCAGTGTGGTGTGCGTGTCACGAGCACGTGTGCCCTGCGTGATTGCTTGTGGTTTCAGTGTGGTGTGCGCGTCACGAGCACGTGTGCCCTGCGTGTGTGCTTGTGGTTTCAGTGTGGTGTGCGCGTCACGAGCACATGTGCCCTGCGTGTGTGCTTGTGGTTTCAGTTGTGTGCGCGTCACGAGCACGTGTGCCCTGCGTGTGTGCTTGTGGTTTCAGTGGTGTGCGCGTCACGAGCACGTGTGCCCTGCGTGTGTGCTTGTGGTTTCAGTGGTGTGCGCGTCACGAGCACGTGTGCCCTGCGTGTGTGCTTGTGGTTTCAGTGGTGTGCGCGTCACGAGCACATGTGCCCTGCGTGTGTGCTTGTGGTTTCAGTGGTGTGCGTGTCACGAGCACGTGTGCCCTCGTGTGTGCTTGTGTTTTCAGTGTGGTGTGCGTGTCACGAGCACGTGTGCCCTGCAGCAAGCACTCGCAGCACCTCTGGGGCTTCTGGCCGCTGAGACCCCAACGGAGCTGGGCTCCTGCCGTGCTGAGTGGACCCAGGAGCCGGGCCAGTGTGTGACAGATCTCCCGGCCCTGGTGCTCCACTCCCCACACCACCACACTGGCTGCTGCTTGTGCACCCTGTTTCCCATGAAGTTTGGGAGCCGTGCGCAGCGGGGTCCTGTGGCTGAGCCTCCCGCAGTGACGCACCGTGTGTTAGTGAGAAGCTGTTCCCTTCAGCGATGAGTGTAGTGGGATTCTGGCAGCCCCAGAGGCCTCCCCCAGGCAGCTCATACAAGGCGTGGGGCGCATCCTGGGTTCCAGCAGCCCCTGGCTGCAGGCTGACAGCGGTGTCCTGGGTGCAGGCAGGCCCTGGCCCGCGGGCCACCCTCACCTCACCGTCCTCTCTTCTGCACCTAGTACAAAGGGGCCAACATCCAGCTCCTGGACCTTCCTGGAATCATTGAAGGCGCAGCGCAAGGTGCGAGCTGGGCGCCGGGGCCCTTCCCCCTGGGACGCAGGGAGCCTCACTCTTGGAATCGGGTGTGGTGTTGAGGGTGTGTGGTGGGGCTCACATCCCTCACAACGCTGTGCTCTTTTTCCTTTTCAAAAAAAAAAAAGAGAAACGGGGGGGCTGACAGGGACAGACAGGCAGGAAGGACAGATGAGAAGCGTCAGCTCAGTTGCAGCACGTTAGTTTTTTCACTGATTGCTTCTCCTACGTGCCGTGTCCGGGGGCTGCAACCAAGCCAGTGACCGTGGGGTCGTGTCTATGATCCTGCGCTCAAGCCAGCAACCTTGGGGCTTTGAACCTGGGTCCTCAGCATCCCAGGCCGACGCTCTGGCCACTGCGCCACCACCTGGTCCGGCCTGAGAAACCCATCTCAAAGCCGAGGAGGCCGAGACGGCTGCGCAGCTGACCAGACAGGCTCAAATCCCCATGTCCACTCCTGTGCTTCACTGTGGCCTATGAGGAGTGGACACTTGTTAGTGGTCATCTCCAGCTGTGTCCCTAGCCCTGTCCTCTGTTGTTTTGGGGGGGGTGTTGAGACGGGAACGTTCCTGTGGCCTCCTGTGGCAGGTGGCTGCCTCCCGCGTCTGCAGATTTGGTCACCGGCTGCTGGTTTTCCAGCACTTCCTCAGTGAGCGCCGGGCTCTGCTGACCATCACCTCGCTTCACCTCAGATAGCCCTGTGACCTGCTGACCATTCCCTCCCTTCACCTCAGATAGCCCTGTGACCTGCTGACCACTACCTCCCTTCACCTCAGATAGCCCTGTGACCTGCTGACCATTCCCTCCTTTCACCTCAGATAGCCCTGTGACCTGCTGACCACTACCTCCTTTCACCTCAGATAGCCCTGTGACCTAGGAGGTGGCGCCGTCTGTGTTCCACAGCCGAGAGGAGCGCGGGGGACAGGGGAGGGTCTACCCCGCCTGGCTGTGGGCTGTTGGGAGGCAGCCCCGGGGCTGAGCTGCCTCCGGGCGGCAGCCAGGCCTTGTCTGCAGGTGTCCAGGGCTGTCCCTGCCATGCACTCTCCGTGCCCCACTGCCATCGCCGCGTCACGATCCTGCCTGTTTGAAGGGGGGGTTCCCATGCCATCCCACCTGGTGTGTTAGGGCCGGGAGGTGGTCTGGCCCCCTGTGGTGGGCGCACAGGCTGGCAGCAGCCGGCAGCAGGGAGGACCCCGTCTAACCCCCGTTCTCAGAAGAGGGAGGCTTGTCCCAGTGGAAACCCACACTGTACGTAGATGCTGGCGCTGCAGTTTTGGTCTCCAACTTTGTGTGACATTGGCAGGGTGCCTGGCTTCCCTGGTCGTCTGATGATAATGGGGTCGGACCTTTGTGTGGCAGCCCTGAAACATCTTCTGTGTTGTCTTTTGTTGTTTTGGGGTGTGTTCTGAGATGGGCATTACCCAGTGACATAGGCCAGACCCCTGGGACCCCGCCCCACTGCTGCAGCCCCTGGTGGGCATTCTGTCACCCATTTTCTAGAAGGGGCAAATCCTGGCACCATACTGGCTTTGTGTTCTTGGGCAGGTGATTGGGTATCTCTAAGCTAGGCCTCAGTTTTCTCTGTAAAATGGGCATCATAACACCAGTCGTCTGGGATAAGTTTTGAGGATCCAGTGAGGAAATGTTCACAAAGCACTTAGCATGGACCCAGGGGAGGATGTCACCCCCCCAGAGTGGTGATATCAAATTTCCTTCAAAAACAAGTATCCCCAAGTTAAGGTAGCATCTCGAGGAAAGAAAAATGCCAGAGCAGTCATAGCATAGGCCAGGGCAAGCGCTGACACTGCAGGTCTGTAAAGGACAGGAGCCTGGGTGCTGTGGGCGGGTGGGGTCAGGGGTCCTGCCTGCGTCACTGGGTAACCATGTCTCTCCTGCCTGCCCAGGGAAAGGCCTGGGTGCTGTGGGCGGGTGGGGTCCTGGGTCCTGCCTACGTCACTGGGTAACCATGTCTCTCCTGCCTGCCCAGGGAAAGGCCTGGGTGCTGTGGGCGGGGTGGGGTCAGGGGTCCTGCCTACGTCACTGGGTAACCATGTCTCTCCTGCCTGCCCAGGGAAAGGCCGTGGCCGGCAGGTGATTGCTGTGGCCCGCACGGCTGACGTCGTCATCATGATGCTGGATGCCACCAAGGGCAAGGTGCAGAGGTTCGCAGGGTGGGGCGGGGCAGGGCTGACGTGTCTGGAAGGGCCCTTGGCCCCAGCAGAGTGTCCTGGAGCTCCTGGTGGGCAGTCTGGGTGGTGCTGGGCCCTGCTGGAGGGAGGAGCAGCAGGACTGTCCCTGGGCTGACCCCCTGCATGCGGTCAGTGGCTCCTCTCCAGGAGGCTTGCGTCCAGTCTAGAGACCGGCTGAGACTCGTAGCAGAAGCCCCTGGCAGCTCTGGCCGTCCAGGCCAGAGGAGTGTGGCCTGGCTCCAGCCAGGAGAGGCCCAGCTCCCTCATTGCTGCCCCAAACCTGCCAGGAGCCTAGCCCCAAGCAACAGAAGCCTTGTTCGTGCCCCAGCCCCTTGGCTGTGGGGCCCACCAGGCCTGCCTCTGCCCACGGACCAGAGATCTGGCCATTCTACCCCAGACTCGGCTGAGAGTCGGGCTTCTGTGCAGCTCTGGGTGTATGGGGAGGAACACCTGGCTGTAGGGGCAGGCAGAGCAGGGGCTTCCTGGGCAGCCGGGAAGCTGCGCACCTGCCTGGGGCTCCTGTGAAGGCTTGTGGGTCCCCGCCCAGGTCTCTGCTGGAGAAGGAGCTGGAGTCGGTGGGCATCCGTCTCAACAAGCACAAGCCCAACATCTACTTCAAGGTGAGGCCCTGTCCCCTATGGCGTCCTGGAGCTGAGCACGTGAGGCGACAGCAGACCTGTGGGCAGCTCTTCCTTCCTCTGTCCTCCCCAGCCCAAGAAAGGCGGTGGCATCTCCTTCAATTCGACTGTCACTCTGACCCAGTGCTCAGAGAAGCTGGTGCAGCTGATCCTGCACGAGTACAGTATCCTTCCTGACGGGGCAGCGGACACAGGAGGCCCCGCAGACCACCCGGCCTCCCTGCGTCTACCTGCCCATGCCTCCCCCACCCCCCTGAGCAGTCTGAGGACACAGGAGGCCCCGCAGACCACCCGGCCTCCCCGCATCTACCTGCCCGTGCCTCCCCCACCCCACCCCCCGACCCCCCGAGCGGTCTGAGGACACAGGAGGCCCCGCAGACCACCCGGCCTCCCCGCATCTACCTGCCTGTGCCCCCCCCCCCCCGACCCCCAAGCAGTCTGAGGACACGGGCTCCTTGCTGTCTCCGTGCTGACCGAGCTCCCAAGGGGAACAGGCCCCTGGTCTGGAGGAGCCTCGGGAGGACCAGGGGCCTGTGCACACAGCACTAAAGAACTGTTGGGGGGGTAGGAGGTTTCTGGGGCCCCAGAGGCACAGCTGAGGTCAGCGCAGGAAGAAGCCGTGGTGGGACGGGCCCACGGAGCTGGCGAGACCTTCGTCACTAGAGGTGCGCGAGGCAGGAAGGCACTGAGGAGGGTTCTGCGGGGTGAGTTAGCCCAGAGCTGTCAGGCTGTTCCTGGCACTGAAACCTGGGTCCTCTGAGGTACTTTGGGGACTCTGACAAGTAGGTTTTCTTGTTCTAACAGCAAAGATAGGAACTGTTCACTGAAACTTTTACATACTCTGGCTTTTTTTGGAAAAAAAGTGAGGGGCTCCCCAAACTTTAAAATGTCATAAGCCAAGCCAGGCCTGACCTGTGGTGGCGCAGTGGATAAAGCGTCGACCTAGAAATGCTGAGGTCGCCGGTTCGAAACCCTGGGCTTGCCTGGTCAAGGTACATATGGGAGTTGATGCTTCCTGCTCTTCCCCTTTCTCTCTCTCTCCCTCTCTGTCTCCTCTCTAAAAATGAACAAATAAAATAAAATTAAAAAAAACAAAAAACAAAAATAAAATGTCATTAAGCCGGCCCTGGCTGGTTGGCTCAGTGGTAGAGCGTCGGCCTGGCGTGAGGGTGTCTCGGGTTCGATTCCCGGCCAGGGCACACAGGAGAGGCGTCCATCTGCTTCTCCACCCTTCCCCTCTCCTTCCTCTCTGTCTCTTCCCCTCCCGCAGCCAAGGCTCCATTGGAGCAATGATGGCCCGGGCGCTGAGGCTGGCTCTGTGGCCTCTGCCTCAGGCGTTAGAATGACTCTGGTTGCAACAGAGCAATGCCCCAGATGGGCAGAGCATCACCCTCTGGTGGGCATGCCGGGTGGATCCTGGTCGGGTGCATGCGGGGAGTCTGTCTGACTGCTTCCCCGTTTCCAGCTTCAGAAAAATACAAAAAAATAAAAATAAAATGTCATAAGCTCTGGCCAGTGGCTCAGTGGATCAAGCATTATCCTGGTGCACTGAGTCGCAGGTTCAATGCCCGGTCAGGGCACCTGTGGGAAGTAGTGAGTGCACAACTGGATGAAGCACCTGAGTGGAACAAGTTGATACTTCTCTGTTTCTTCCTCCCCCTCTTCTCTCTCCCCCCATCTCTCCGCCTTCCTCTCAGTGGAAACAATATTTTTTTTAACCTTGTAAAATCTTGCAAGAAAATCACCTGCAAGGTCCTTTCAGCTAGCATTTTTTTTGAGAGAGAGAGAGAGAGAGAGAATGGGAACAGGGGGAGCAGGAAACATCAACTCAGACTACATGGCTGCTTCTCGTATGAGCCTTGACCGGGCAAGACGGGGGTTTTGAACCTGTGACCACGAGTATTACAAGTTGATGGTTTATCCACTGCGCCAGCACAGGCCGGACCAGTCTGTATTTCCTGATCGGCTGTTTCAAGCTCTCATCTGATTGGGCATGAGGGGCCACCAGTGCACGGTTTGCCCTTAACCTAAGTCCTTCAGAGATTTTCAACGCAGAAGTGCTCTTCCGAGAGGACTGCTCCCCAGACGAGTTCATTGACGTGATCGTGGGCAACCGAGTGTACATGCCCTGCTTGTATGTAAGTGGTACTAGCCTCTCCTCCGTTCCCTGTGGGCGGTGGGGAGCCCCTGCCCAGGCCCCGTTTCCTGAGTCCCCTTGACCCAGATGGGGACGGGCTTGTGTGAGGAACAGAGGAGCCCAGGGCTTTCTCGACCCCCCACGAGCCTAGTGGCTCCTTGAGTCTTGCAGACACGAGACGTCTCGCTGGACACTGAGGTTCTAGCCCCGCTGTTCCTGTCGTGGGGGGTGGCGGCCCAGGCCCTTCAGCCTTTCCCATCATGGAAACAGCTGGGAGGCCCCTTAGCATCAGCCATCTATGCCCCAGTGTGCAGAGGGGGCCACGGGCCAGGGTCCCGGCTGCGCAAGGACCCCTGTCCTGTATGCCTGTCTCTTTCCTCCCCAGCACCCACCTCCACCTTTCCATCCCAGGTTTATAACAAGATCGACCAGATCTCCATGGAAGAAGTGGATCGCCTGGCCCGGAAGCCCAACAGTGTGGTCATCAGGTGAGGCTCTGCCGTCCTGTGTGGGAGCCCATCGGTGAGGTCCCCTCTCCACGTCAACTAAGCAGAGCCTCCACGGCACGGCTGGGACTGAGGGGACAGCCAGCTGCTGGTGATCTGGGCTCGGTCCACCCTGAATGACACGGACGGTGTCGGTGATGGGGTGAGCTCTGGTGGAGGATACAAGGGTTTCGTTCATCAGGGTGCAGGGTCAAGAGGCTTTGTGACTCCTTCGTTAAACTCAGTCCCCAGAAGGTCCCCAGGAATAAGCCAGCGCTCTTGATACTCTGGGTGATGTGGCTGTCACCACAGAGCACAGGGAAAGGGAACTGATGCTATTAGGTGGGCAGAGCCATCGCTGACCACTGCCCCCCTGTGGTCCTTCAGGGCTGGGCCCTGAGCCATCTGCCCTCTGGCTGACAGCTGTCTGTCCCCTTCCCGTCATCACTGCAGGGCTCCTCCCCTGAGGCGCACTGGCTCGTGGGTGACTTCCCTGGTGCCCGTGCTCCCACGGGTGCCCTGCACCCTCACAGTGAGGCCTGGCCTGTGGGGAGGAAGGTGCTCAGGGACCCAGGGGGGCGACTGATACAGATGACGGACGAGGTCCTGGACGTGAGCACAGGGTCTCCGGGCGATGCCAGCGGCCACAGAGCAGCAGGGAGCCAGTGCCCCTTGCCCAGGACGGCCGCAGCTCCTGCCACGTCCCAGGCGCCCTTCGGGGACCATCTGAGGACACGCCCGCCTTCGGGTGTGGGAGCATCTTTATCTGCTCATCATGCTCAAAACAGCTGTGCAGAGGGCAGGGCCCGCTCAGGGGGAGGCCAGGGTGAGACAGCTATAAAGGATCAGCACCCCCCTGCCCCCTCCCCGCACCTGTCGCTGAACTCTGCTGGGCTGCCCTGGGCCACTTGGAAGCCCCTTTCAGACACCATGCACCTTTCACAGCAGCTGTGACCCCCTCCCCCCCCAGGAGAGGTCTGCTGGGCGTGACCACGACTGCCGACCCGAGGTGGAGGCCGTGGCAGCTGGGGAGTCGGGCTGCCCTCAGCACGCTGGGCGCGGTTCCCCTCACGCTCCAGCCGGGCCAGGTGGGGGCTGTCCTCTGCCACAGTGAGGGAGCAGAGGCCCCTGGCCCCTGAGCCCACGCCGCTCCTCTGACCGGCCCCTCCCTCCCCGGCAGCTGCGGCATGAAGCTCAACCTGGACTATTTGCTCGAAATGCTCTGGGAGTACTTGGCCCTGACCTGCATCTACACCAAGAAGAGAGGACGTGAGTCGGCCAGTGTGCACCCCCTCGGGGCTGCCTCGGTCTGCGTGTGGCACCCGGAGGGGCCCGTCGGCCAGTGTGCACCCCCTCGGGGCTGCCTCGGTCTGCATGTGGCACCCAGAGGGGCCCGTCGGCCAGTGTGCACCCCCTCGGGGCTGCCTCGGTCTGCGTGTGGCACCCAGAGGGGCCCGTCGGCCAGTGTGCACCCCCTCGGGGCTGCCTCGGTCTGCATGTGGCACCCAGAGGGGCCCGTCGGCCAGTGTGCACCCCCTCGGGGCTGCCTCGGTCTGCGTGTGGCACCCGGAGGGGTCCGTCGGCCAGTGTGCACCCCCTCGGGGCTGCCTCGGTCTGCATGTGGCACCCAGAGGGGCCCGTCGGCCAGTGTGCACCCCCTCGGGGCTGCCTCGGTCTGCGTGTGGCACCCAGAGGGGCCCGTGCCCCCAGCCCAGCTTGTCTTAAACCCGTCTCCGCTTTCCTCCCACCTCAGAGCTGGCACGGTCATCTACCGCAGGCCGGCAGAGGCCTGAGCCTGAGCCCTTACGGCAAAGAATGCCAAGTTCTGGGGCTGCTGGCCTTGGGGTGGGGGCAGTGGGCCGGAAGCTAGGTCCCATGTCAGGCCTGTAGGCGGCGGAGTACACAGCGTCTCTCCGTGACCCCGCCCCCTGCACTCACACCTCACGTAGTGGGGGACCTAGCTGCTGCGTTCTGGCAGTTTCCATCGACCTTGGTCTCGTAAGCAAGGGGAGAGATGTGGCCGCCCCCTAGTGATGCCAGCAGCTGTTCCCCCTGCTGGGACTCTCCAGATGCTCCATAGCCCATCTCGTGGGGAGCTCAGCGCTGACTGGGCTGCAGGCAGTTTGAATCCTGGACTTGGATTTGTTGTGATTTTCTCCATCGAGGCCGAGGTTATAGAAGACTGCCTGGGCTCTGCAACAAGGGTGTGCTAGAGAAGGAGGCCAGCCCAAGGCTGGAGACTGGACAGGAACCTGTGGCATGGGGCGTGCCTGGCTTACACCCACTCCCCGTCTTTACCTGTGCAGAGCGGCCGGACTTCACAGATGCCATCATCCTGCGGAAAGGGGCCTCCGTGGAGCACGTGGTGAGTGTATGAGGCCTGCCCGGGTAGGGGCTCCAGGAGCTTCCTCCATCCCCTCTGGGGTTAGGGGTCCTGCCGCAAGTTCTCCTGGCCCTCGGCTGACTCTTGGGTGACACACGCTGCAGGGACAGAGTGGCTGGGGTGGTCCTGCAGGAAACTCGGGACGTGTCCCAACTGCCGTTCTCGCCGCACAGCGAGCCTCCGGCCTCCTGTAAGAAGGATGGTGCTGCCCACCGCTGGTCAATAGGGGTGGTCGTTAGGGGATGGTCGATAGGGCGTGGTCGATAGGGGGTGGTCGTTAGGGCGTGGTGGATAGGGGGTGGTCGTTAGAGGGTGGTCGTTAGGGCGTGGTGGATAGGGGGTGGTCATTAGAGGGTGGTCGTTAGGGGGTGGTCGTTAGGGGGTGGTATAGAATGAGGTCAGGTGTGTGAAGCCCTCCACTCGCTGCTTGGTACATAGTAGATGTCCAGGAAGCCGTGGTCCCCACTGTCCTGTCCTGTCTCTGTGCTGCACGCTCCTCAGAGCCACTGAGGGGTCCTGTCAAGGAGGCTCCTGCCCAGGGTACTCCTGTGCTCATGTCACGTCGTCTGTGCCTGTGCTGGCCCAGGACTCAGGGGTTCCACGTCCTGTGCCTCAGTTCCTGCTGGCCTCTGGGTCCCCGTTCACCCCAGCCTGGCCTGCTGCTCCCTGCTGCACATCCTGCCCGCAGCCCAGGGCGGACTGTGAATGTGTTCTGTGCTCAACACAGTGTACTGAGCATCAGCAAAGTAGACCCGGTTCCCGCCAGAGCTAGGGTCCTTGAGGGTCAGCAGGTGCCAGACACGCGCTCAGAGCTGAGTGGTCGTGTGCCTCAGGGCTGGGGGGGGCACCAGGTCTGCACAGAGAGGCCAGGGGGGCTCGGGGGGCTGACCTGACGGGACCTGGAGCAGAAGCCCCCCGGCAGGGAAGCAGAAGCTGCCGAGGCCCAGGGGCGGGGGCTCCGGGGAGCCTGTGGGTCGGGGAGGGAGGAGGCACTCTGTGTCTGGAGCTCCGCCAGGCCCAGGGCTCCCCCTGTCCCCTGACCGTGGCCCTGACCACGCCCTGTCCAGCTGGGAGCACTGGGGGGAGAGCCCCTGACCACGCCCTGTCCAGCTGGGAGCACTGGGGGGAGATCCCCTGACCGTGGCCCTGACCAGGCCCTGTCCAGCTGGGAGCACTGGGGGGAGAGCCCCTGACCAGGCCCTGTCCAGCTGGGAGCACTGGGGGGAGAGCCCCTGACCAGGCCCTGTCCAGCTGGGAGCACTGGGGGGAGAGGAACAGGACACTGTCCTCCCGTGGCCTGTCCCCACTGCGTCGTCCAGCGCCAGGGATCCAGCTGCCCCTCCGAGGCCACCTCCTGCTGGCCTCCCCACAGTGCCGGGACTGACCTCCATTTCTCCCTGGGGTGCTGAAGGACAGGGGCTGTCCCCGGGGTGGGCGTGGGGTGCTGTGCTGTATGAGAGGCAGTGCCCAAGCGTGGTGACTCCAGGCTGAGGTGGGTGACCCGGCATCATCCTCGCCTGTCTCCCAGAGCATCTGTCCAGGCAAGGTGAGCCAGGGGCCGCTGACAGCCAGCCAGGTCCCAGATCTTCATCCGGTGGCTGCGAGACTCTTTCTGACCAGGCACCTCGGCCCTCGGGCAGACCTGGAAGCAGGACTCTGAGCATCCTGTAGCCGTGAGGGTGGACGAGGGTGCCCGGGACGGGAGGCCAGGGCCCCCGGAGCACCACCCGGGGAGTTCCCACTTCTGCCTTGTGCCCATTGCTTGGTGGGCGGGACGGAGCCTTCTTTCACTCTGTCTCTCTGCCCTCCCACCAGTGCCACCGTATCCACCGGTCACTCGCCAGCCAGTTCAAGTACGCGCTGGTGTGGGTGAGTCTGGGCGGGAGGCGGCTGGGGTCATGCCCAACAGAGCCCCCTGGTCAGGCAGGAGCACGGTGTGTACACTGCTCCGTGCAGTGTCCCGGTCCTCCCATGTGGGGACCAGAGGACCTGTGTGTCTGTCCCACTCCACAAGCTGTGTGTGCAGTCCCAAACTGGGCACAGGCCTCTCCATCCTTAGGATCCAGAGATGGTCAGACCGCTGCGTCCAGCTGACTGAGGCCTGTGGGGCCTGCCAGTGCAGGGGTACCCCACATTAGACTCTGGCATCCACACCCCCACAGCCCCCCAGTGCAGGGGTACCCCACATTAGACTCTGGCATCCACACCCCCACAGCCCCCCAGTGCAGGGTACCCCACATTAGACTCTGGCATCCACAGCCCCCCAGTGCAGGGGTACCCCACATTAGACTCTGGCATCCACACCCCCACAGCCCCCCAGTGCAGGGGTACCCCACATTAGACTCTGGCATCCACAGCCCCCCAGTGCAGGGGTACCCCACATTAGACTCTGGCATCCACACCCCCCACAGTCCCCCAGTGCAGGGTACCCCACATTAGACTCTGGCATCCACAGCCCCCCAGTGCAGGGGTACCCCACATTAGACTCTGGCATCTACCCCCACACCCCCACAGCCCCCCAGTGCAGGGGTACCCCACATTAGACTCTGGCATCTACCCCCACACACACACAGCCCCCCAGTGCAGGGGTACCCCACATTAGACTCTGGCATCCACAGCCCCCCAGTGCAGGGGTACCCCACATTAGACTCTGGCATCTACCCCCACACACACACAGCCCCCCAGTGCAGGGGTACTCCACATTAGACTCTGGCATCCACAGCCCCCCAGTGCAGGGGTACCCCACATTAGACTCTGGCATCTACCCCCCCACACACACAGGCCCCCAGTAATAGTGCCGTCAGACTTGGCCTCGTCAGGACTGAAGCTGACACAGCCCCTCTGCCCTGCTCCCCGCCCAGGGCACCAGCACCAAGTACAGCCCGCAGCGCGTGGGCCTGACCCACACTATGGAGCATGAAGATGTCATCCAGATCGTCAAGAAGTAGTGGTCCGGGCCAGGCCCCAGCCCCCAGCCGGCCTCCCTGGGGAGGCGGACCCAGCAGGACCCACTACAACCCCAACTGGAAGAATACAAACCTCCGTGTTCCGGGAAGGGGCCTCTCAAGTCTCTTTTTTTCCAGAAGTCTCTTCAGTAGACAGATGAGTGTGTGGGACAGGGAGACAGTTTGGGGGACTTCGGTTGGGCTGGGGACGTTTCCCCCGAGACCAGCCCTCAGACGGGAGGTCTGAGCTTGGAGCCCTGGGCCTCCGCTCTGCCCCGCCCCTGTTTGGGCGCTGAAGGAGCAAGTCACCCCCTTACTTCCCAGCCAGGGACAGTGCAGATGGCTCGCTCAGTGCTGGGCCTGTCTGTCCCTGGATGTGGTCGTTACAGTTACGGTACTGCAGCCTCGGCTCCTGCGTCTTCCCTGGTACTCGGGGAGGGTCCTCCCAGGACAGAACCCTCACCCCCTCCTTGTGGCCCGGTACTGGAAACTAGAGGTCAGTGGTTCTAAAGACCCAGCTCGTGACCTCCACAGCTGACAGCCTGAAGGGCCACCTTGTTCCAGGGCAGCCGGACCAACACAGCCCCAGGCCCCAGGCCCTGTGCAGACGCCTGGGTGGGGACGTGGGTGTCTGGGTTCTCTATTTTCTCTCTTAAGCCCTCAGATCTTGGCTCTCTCTGAAATAAAGGATGAAAACAATTTCTGTTCAGAGTGAGGTTAATTCTGTAAGTTTTCTGAACTCTCGCCAGGCTTGGTCAGCAGGTAGCAATGAGCTCAGTGATCTGAGGTGGGTAGATCCAGGGTGCTAGAGCAGTGGTCCCCAACCTTTTCTGGGCCTCAGACCGGTTTAGTGTCAGAAAATACTTTCATGGACGGGCCTTTAGGGTGGGACGGATAAATGTGTCACGTGGCCGAGACAAGCGTCAAGAGTGAGTCTTAGACGGATGTAACAGAGGAAATCTGGTCATTTTTAAAAAATAAAACATCATTCAGACTTAAATATAAATAAGACGGAAATAATGTAAGTTATTTACTCTTTCTCTGTGGACCGGTAGCAAATGGCCCACGGACTGGTACCGGTCCACGGCCCGGGGGTTGGGAACCACTGGCCTAGGGTCTTCCAGGACAAGGGGTTGCCCAGGGCCTGGAGATTCCAGCCGCGGTTCCTCCTGAGACCGGCCGGCCGAGTGCCCAGGCGGGCAGCACCCCCAGACGCCTGTACCTGGTGGGGTGCCGGGAGGACCCCTGGGAGAGCAGGGAGCCATCGTGTTCCTGCTGCCGTGGGAGGAGGGGCGGGGAGCCTTGGCACGGGGCCGAGGAGTGGCAGCCGATGTGCACCGAGCCCCTGCTGCACGCCAGGGCTGTGGGGCCCTCTCAGCAGCCTGGTCCACCGGGCAGCGGCCTGGCCAGGGCCACACGGCTTCCACGGGCAGAGGCGGCACTCGAACCACGAGCCGAGATGCCTGAGCCCTAGAGAAGGCTCCTAGAGGTCGTGTGCCTTTTGAGGGGTAAGAGGTGACAGGTTTGTGGGGCTGCCGGGCGCTGGGCCTGCAGAGGGGGTGGGGGCCCCCTGGGGGTCTTTGGGCCTGGCTGGAGTGCGGAGTGGAGCAGGCCTGCGCCAGGCTCTCCAGCCTGTTCTTGGCTCCTCTGTCAGCTGCTCAGCCCCCTTTCCAAGGACAAAACAGGAATAATAGACGTCATTAAATATGCATGGCGCCCCAGGCGGTAGGCGCAGTGGGCTGGGCCTCTTGCCCCCCTTCCCCCGCCATGCTGAGCTGCTGGTCGGGCTGGGCTGGGCCAGCCATGCTCCTGGGGCCTGTCACAGGACCCCCTTCAGGCGGTATGCAGGCAGGGAGCAGGCCACGGGACTCAGGTAAGGAAACCCTGGTCCTGGACCCTTGGGGTGTGCCCCTCACCCCTACCCCTCAAGTTTGCAGGTGGGAAGAGGGACGGGGGCCTATGAGGTCCTGCTCTGGGCCTCAGTTTCTTCATCTATAAAATGGGCATGATGATGCCCCTACAGGTTCCTCTTGGCATTGCCAAGACAGGTACATGCTCAGTGGCTCAGCTCAGTCCCTCACAATGGCCACAAGGCCAGACCATGAGGTCGTAAGTGAGGGTGTCTGCCTGGGTGGTAGTCACTGCAACGCCCTGCTCTACAGGTAGGGAAGGGCCCTGGGTTCACAAGGCATCAGACCCAGACCTGTGCGGTCCCCCTAGCTGCTTGAGAAAGGGAGAGAGGAGGCCATTGAAGCCAGGGGCCGGGTGTCCTCAGGCAGTACAGATAAAGCCATAGCCCAGAGGCTGCAGCCACTGGGCCCCTGTGCTCCTCACTGTGGGTGGTCTCCTTTCTGGGCCTGGGCTTTGCGTCCCTGGGTCGGGACCTCGGTGCCTCTCCGTGTCTGTGTGGAGTCCTTGGCCTTGGGTCTGCAGCAGGCTGGGTATGCTGTCTTCGCCTGAGTGACAGCCAGAGGCACCACACGAGCTGTGCTCACCAGGTTGATGCCAGGGGCAGCTCACCGTCTGTCCCTGGGGAGGTGTCTTTAGGGCTGGAGAAGCCCCACTAGCACCTCCCCTAGTTCCCTGTCCAACCCCACCAGGGTTAACTCCAAGGACGGGGCCCTGCCCCTGGCTGCCCCTCTGTTCTCATCCCTCCCCCACCCTGGGCCTTCTGCCTTGGAGCTCCGGCCAGAGCCACCGGGAGTCCGCTTCTGCTCAGACAGCTTGCTTGTCTTTCTGAAGGTCCCACTCAAGCCTGTCCCTGGCTACAGGGCTGTCCTCCCAGAGGGCCGCCTTCCCACAGTTTTAGGGTGCAGAGGAGCACAGGGCGTGAATGACATCCATCCATCTCTCCATGTGTCCATCCCTGTGTACTGTCCTCTCCGGCGTAGACTCCACAGGTCCTATTTCAGAGACTTCCCTGGCAGGAAACCCAAAGCCCACCTGTCCTCAGGGTCCCCCCGGCCCCGAAGTGCTGCTGGGGGACTTGCTCCACCAATGGCCGGGCACCTCTCCGTGGCACCGACCGCCTGGGGCTCCCCTCTGCAGCTCTCCGACCTGCTCAGCTCCCCTTCAACCCCTGCTAAAATCCTCACCTCCAAATACCCCACAGTCACCTACACCCGTCCCTCCCCCATGGAGGGCGGCTCCCCGGGGTCTCTAAAATCCTCACCTCCAAATACCCCACAGTCACCTACACCGTCCCTCCCCCGTGGAGGGCAGCTCCTCAGGGTCTCCACATGCCGGACCGTGGAAGACAAGAGGGTCCAACCTCCTCTCCCTCTCTCTCCCTCTCCCGGGTCTGTCCCCTTGACTTGCCACCTGCAGCTGACCCTTGAACAGCACGGCTTTGAACTGCCTGCCCAGGTACACTTACATACGGGAACTTTCTTCGATAAATATATTGAAAAATTATTTTGGAGATTTGCAAAAATTTGAGAAAACTCACAGACAAATCCTAGAATTTTCCTTAATAACATGTGCCTTTCTCTAGCCTACTTCACTGTAAGAATACAGTATATAATACGTATAAGAAAATGTTACTTGACTGTGGATGTTATCATTAAAGCTTCCGGTCAATCGTAGGCTATTATTAGTAGTTCAGATTTGGGGGGGGGGGGGTCAGAATTGATATATGGGTTTTGTGCTGCCCAGGGTTGTCTGTCCCCCAACTCCCGCTTTGGTGGCCAGGCCCCCCATACAGGCTCTCACTAAATGTACCCATGGTCACAGCTGTCCCCGGCCAGCCATGTCCTCTCTCGCCCTGCCTCCACTGTACACCCTGCTGGTCCTCCTCCACACAGGCCAGGGCTTAGGAGCTCTTTCCAGGGTCCATTCCCAAAGCAACATGAGGCAGTGGCGGACAACATAGACATCAGCTAGACTGCCTGCGCCCAAAGTCACGGTCAAGCTGTGTGGCCTCAGGCAACTTTCTAGACCTCTCTGGGCCTTCTGTAAAGTGGGAAGGCTAACGGCTGTCACTTCCCAAGGTTGTAGTGGGGTTTGAGTCAGTAGTCTGTGGCCTAGCAGTACTCAGCACTGGGCCCCATGGCTTTCTCACTGTGGGCTCTCGGCCGGGTGATCTAACCTCTTTAGGACCGAAACTTGCGTCTCTAACACGGGAGTAGCGAGTTCTAGGAAAACATTCTGCACTGAACCTGACACATAGTAAAACTTGGCTACTGTTGATTATTTTTAGTCTTTTCAAAATGCAAGTCTCTCCACAACACTCCTGCCAGGCTTAAGCCTTGCCGTGGCTCCCTACGACTTTTAGGGATGGAGACCCACGTCCCGCCCCGGCCTCCATGACTTCAGCTTCGTGGGGCCGGGTGCTTCCCGCCTCTCCAGCTGCCACTCACTCCACGGGCTCCCATCACTCTGCTCTCCTCACCACTTGGCCTTTGCACGTCCTGTTCCATCTGCCCGGAACGCTTTCCTCTTCCCTCTGACTGGCTCTCTCTCATCCTGGGGATCTCGACTGAGGGTCACCAACTCGAGGGGAACTTCTTGACCTTCCGAGGCAGTGTTCCCCCACCTGCGCTGTGACTGACCCTGGGATCTCTTTTCGCAGCTGCCGCTTCCCCTTTGATGTGGTTCTTTGCTTAAAGCCTGTGTCCCTCGCGACGTTGGGGCTCCACAAGGGGCAGAGGCCATGCCTGCTTCCACCCAACTCTCTGACCCCCCGCCAGCACCTAGCACAGTGCCTGGCACATAGTAAGTCCACGACCGAAGCTGACACCTGTGCTTCCCTCCTCCACTGGCCCTGCCCCACAGCCTCTGCATCTCAGCTCTGGCCTCTCCATCTCGCCCTGTTAATTATGGAAATCTTTTTTTTTTTTTAAGATTTTATTGGCCCTAGCCAGTTGGCCCAGTGAATAGAGTGTCAGCCTGGTGTGTGGACATCAGAGCACACGTGAGAAGCGACCATCTGCTTCTCTCCCCCTCCCTCTCCCCCTTCTCTCCCTCTCCCCTTCCCTAGCCAGTGGCGCGATTGGTTCCAATGTCGGCCCCAGGTGCTGAGGATGGTTTGGTTGATTCAAGCACTGGCCCCAGATGGGGGTTGCCGGGTGGATCCCAGTTGGGGTACGTGTGGGAGTCTGTCTATATCCCCCTGCTCTCACTTAAAAAAATGATTGTATTTAATGATTTTAGAGAGGAGAGAGAGAAATGCTGTGGGGAGGAGTGGGAAGCATCCACTTGTAGATTGTTTCTTGTATGAGCCCTGACTGACCAAGCCCAAGGTTTCAAACCGGCGACCTCAGCATTCCAGATCGATGTTGTATCCACTGCGCCACCACACAGGCGATGATGGAAATCTTGAGGGTACTCGTGACCCCCTGTAAGTCCTGTTGGCTCTACCTGCAAGATATACCACCTCCCCCCCCCACCCCTCCTGCCCCCAGCTAGGTCTAGGCCCCCACAGCCTCAAAAAGATCCTGTGGGCCCTGGCCGGTTGGCTTAGCGGTAGAGCGTCGGCCTGGCGTGCGGGGGACCCGGGTTCGATTCCCGGCCAGGGCACATAGGAGAAGCGCCCATTTGCTTCTCTACCCCCCCCCTTCCTCTCTGTCTCTCTCTTCCCTCCCGCAGCCGAGGCTCCATTGGAGCAAAGATGGCCCGGGCGCTGGGGATGGCTCCTTGGCTTCTGCCCCAGGCGCTAGAGTGGCTCTGGTCGCAACACAGCGATGCCCCGGAGGGGCAGAGCATCGCCCCCTGGTGGGCAGAGCGTCGCCCCTGGTGGGCGTGCCGGGTGGATCCCAGTCGGGTGCATGCGGGAGTCTGTCTGACTGTCTCTCCCCGTTTCCAGCTTCAGAAAAATACAAAAAAAAAAAAAAAAAAAAAAAAAAAGGGATCCTGTGAAGACTGAGGTCCAATTCCATCCATTCTCTTGACAAAAACACTCCCAGGGCTCCAGCCTTACCTGCAGTCAAAGCCAAGTCCTCACCGTGGCCCACAGTGCACTGCACACCTGCCCTCAGCCCCTGAGCTCACCCTCCGCCTTCACCCGCTGTGCTCCTGTCACCCTAACCTTGCTGCTCCTCCACCACATCAGATCAGGGCCAGCACGCTCCCCCTGAGGCCCCCTCACTCTCCTGCAGCTCTGGGCTCCAGTGTCCTTCCCAGCGGAGTGGCCCCTTCCTGCTTAATCAATTACACCTTTTACTTATTTCCATTTGTTGATACCCTCCCCCCACACACATAGGACATAGGTCAACTCCACAAGGGTTGGGTTTGTATCTGTTCTGTTCTTAGCTGTATCCCCAGTAAGACAGAGCCTGGTATACAGCAGGCTTTCAACAAATAGTTCTGAACGAATGAATGAGTAAGCAAACATAGGAGGGCCATGGGCCAGGTAAACTGAGGAATCAACCTCACCTCCCACGTGACGGCCCAAGTACCCAGGAGCCTAGCAGGCAGGAGGATCTAGCAAGGAAGGTGGCTTTGGAACCACTCAAGACCTGGGTCCGTGCTGGGTGACCTTGAACAAGTCACCTTACCTCTCCGAGACCGTTTCCTCATCCTGGAGAATGGAGGTGACAGCTCCCAACCCAGGGGCCTGTTGCAAGAATCTCATGAGCTAATAATAGTGGCCAGGGCCTCAATGTGGAAACCAGCTATAGGAGAGCCAGGGTGGCCACATAGAATGAACCCCCCACGCTGTTTTTTCCTCACATGGTCAGCGGCCACAGCCCAGAATGAGGCAGAATGTGTGGGCAGCACAGGAGGTGGCGAAGGAGAGAGTGGATGCCGCCCCTCAAAATCTCACAGGGCGAGAGGCCCAGTTTTCTGCGTGACCCCCGCCCCCACCCCTGCTCCCAGAAGCCGCCGATTGCTCCAGTTTCCATCAGGTTCCCTTCTGCTCCCTGGGGGCCGGCTGCAGCAGGCACCACCTGCCTTCGGCACGAGGTCCCGTGACTTGCTGGGCGCCCAGCTGGCTTTCGGTGAATCCTGGGGAGAAAGAGCAGAGAGACAAGGGGAAGGCGAAGAGGCAGAGGAGGAGGAAGAGGCCTTGGCCACTCAGACCCTTACCTCTCCGCTCCCCACCTGGGCTGGGAGAGGCCATCCACTGTCCCTGCTGCATCGCAGAGCAACCGAGGCCCCCAGAAGCCACCCCAAAGCATGGTGTCAGCAAGTGGCAGAACAAGCCAGAACCTCTCTGTTCTGGGGTCTCCTAGGTAAAATCCTAAGGGACCGAAGAAGTCGCTCTGGGACCTTACACAGAAGGTAGAAGACTACACAGGAGTCGAGTGAGTGGACAGCAGGACATTGTTAGCTGGAAGTCTTTCTTCAGCCACCCTGGGCCTTTTGCACGTCCTGTTCTTGGGTCCTTGGGCAGGAGAGGAAGGAACAGTGCGGAGACTTCAGGTCCCAGAGTTCTCCCTCCACCCACCCCCTTCATCCAGCAAGCCACAGCCTCTTCCTCCTGTAGCTCAGGTTCTCAGAAGTGGACTGGCCATTGGCTACACCAGAGAGGGCAGGGTCCACATGGCCACGCCTTCTCAGCCAGGGCTGGGACTGGGAGGCGAGGTCCAGGTACTCCAGATACGAACACTGTGGCTTCTGCAGCCACTTCTGCACGCAGCAGCTTCGCAGGGCCCTGCTTCCTCCTTGTGAAGGACACAGGCATGGTTTATGAGCCCCCAGAGAGAGCAACATGGCAGAACCAGGGATCAGAGCCGAGCCTGACCCGCCTGCTTCTGCGCCCTCAGCCCCCTGGCATGTGTGTCTCTCAAGACCCTGCTGCAGTCCCACTGAGATGCCCCCACCTTGCCCTACCGTCTGAGCTGGCAGCCTGGCTCTCCCCCATGCATTATTCATGCTCCCCAGAGCTGCCAGCTCTAGTTACACTGACCAAAGACCTGGGCACTTGCCCTACCTACTCCCCTTCCTCCCCTCCCCAGGGCTTGGAGGGTCCCCAGATTCCCCTCCAAGGCAACTTGGTGGGTTTTGAACATCCCACCTGGGCTCAGGAGATGCAGCTCCACTTTGGGCCCAGTGCAGAGGGACTGGGTGGTTTAGGCCGGTGGCTCCCCTCTGTGGGGCTCCTTGTCTTCCTCTGTGTCGTGGCAGTGACCCAAGCACTGGCTTCGGTGGGCTCAACCAGCCGAGGCCCAGGGAAGCCTCCATCCACCCCCTGGGCGGACACGGGGATCCTCATGGCAACTGCAGGCCAGGGCGGTGGCCCCAGCACAGGCCTCAGCCAGGCTTCCCCAGGTCCCGGGGAGACGGTCTCAGCACACTTTCCACCAGCAGCTTGAGGGTGTAACTCAAGGCGGCGTCTCGAGGAGATGAATTATGGATCCGGCCTCTTGGAAACCTGGTCCCGACCAGAAGCAGCTTAGCCGTCCCTCCCCAGGCCACCCAGGCCAGTCCCAGCTGCTCAGAACCAGAGGCCAGTCGTGCCGCCACAGGCAGGGAGATCCAGAGGATCCCCTTGTCTCTCCAAGTCCCTGAGCTAGTGACAGCGGGCCACGGCCCCCTGGGGAGCAGGCCGCCGCCATGGCAGAGGACGAGAAGAAAGCGAAGAAAGGGAAGAAGGGCAAGAAGGGCCAGGAGCCCGAGAAGCCCAAGCGGAGCCTGAAGGGGACCTCGCGGCTGTTCATGGGCTTCCGCGACCGCACCCCCAAGATCTCCAAGAAGGGCCAGTTCCGCAGCGCCTCGGCCTTCTTCTGGGGCCTGCACACCGGGCCGCAGAAGACCAAGCGCAAGAAGAAGGCGCGCACCGTGCTCAAGTCGACCTCGAAGCTCATGACCCAGATGCGCATGGGCAAGAAGAAGCGCGCCATGAAGGGCAAGAAGCCGTCGTTCATGGTCATCCGCTTCCCGGGCCGGCGCGGCTACGGCCGCCTCCGGCCGCGGGCCCAGTCGCTCAGCAAGGCGTCCACCGCCATCAACTGGCTCACCAAGAAGTTCCTCATCAAGAAGGCGGAGGAGTCCGGCAGCGAGCGCGCCACGGTGGACGCCTGGCTGAGCCGCTCGGGCTCCCACGTGGGCTCCCGCAAGCTGCCCTTCCCGTCGGGCGCCGAGATCCTGCGGCCCGGGGGCCGCCTGCGCAGGTTCCCCCGCAGTCACAGCATCTACGCGTCCGGGGAGCCCGTGGGCTTCCTGCCCTTCGAGGACGAGGCCCCCTTCCGGCACGCGGGCTCCCGCAGGTCGCTGTACGGGCTCGAGGGCTTCCAAGACCTGGGCGAGTACTACGACTACCACCGCGAGGGCGACGACTACTACGACCAGCAGTCGCTCTACCAGTTCGGGGAGGAGCCCGAGCCCAACCCGGGGCCCTATGGCCCTTATGGTCCCTACGGCCCTTACGGCCCAGCCTGGCCGCCCTACGGGGACCACCCCTACGGGTACCCCCCCAAGGACCCCTACGACTACGACCCCCTGGACTATTACGGTGGCCCTTACCACCCCCCGTCGGCCTACGGCTACGGCTACGGCTACGGCTACGATGACTACGAGCCCCCCTATGCGCCCCCCGGGGGGTACGCGTCTCCCTACAGCTACTACGACGCTTACGAGGGCGAGCCCTACCCGCCCGGCTACTACCTGGACCCCTTCGCACCTTACGCACCTTACGAGGCGCCCTACCTGCCCTACCACCTCCCGTACGACGTACCACCCAGCTTGGATCCCTACGGGCTGCCCTACGATGCGCCCTACGCGGCCCCCTACGATGCGCCCTACGCGGCCCCCTACAGCGTCCCCTACGCCGAGGGCCTCTACGGTGCCGGGGAGCAGGCCATCTACCCCCCGGGGCTGCCCTACCTCTATCCAGAGGAGCCCGCGGCCTTCGCGTACCCGTGGGCGCCGCCGCCCCTCCTGTCGCCCCACAACCCCTACGCCCACCCCATGGACGACATCGTGGAGCTGGAGGAGCCCGAGGAGGCGGCCGGGGCGCGGCGGGGCACCTCCTTCCGCCTGCCCAGCGCCAGCTTCTTCGAGCAGCAGGGCATGGACAAGCCCGCCCGGTCCAAGCTCTCCCTCATCCGCCGGTTCCGCCTCTTCCCGCGGCCCCAGGTGAAGCTCTTCGGGAAGGAGAAGCTGGAGGTGCCCCTGCCGCCCTCCCTGGACATACGACTGCCCCTGGGGGACGAAGAGGAGGAGGACGAGGAGGAGGCCGTGCCCCCCGCGCACACCCTGCCCTACGCCCACCCGTTCTGGGGCTTCCTGACGCCGCGCCAGCGGAACCTGCAGCGGGCCCTGTCGGCCTTCGGCGCCCACCGCGCCCACCGCGGCCTGGGCTTCGGGCCCGAGTTCGGCCACCTTCCCCCCCGGCCGGCCACCTCGCTGGCACGCTTCCTCAAGAAGACGCTGTCGGACAAGAAGCAGGCCCCGCGGCTCAGGGGCAGCCAGCAGGCCCGGCGGGGAGGCCCCGCGGTCCGGGAGGCGGCCTACAAGCGCTTCGGCTACAAGCTGGCCGGCATGGACCCCGAGCAGCCCACCACGCCCATCCTGCTGCGCCGGGCCCAGGCGCGGGCGCGCAACCGCAACAACTCGCACGGCCTGCCGGAGCCGCCGCTGTCCCCGCTGCCCCCGCCGCTGTCCCCGCTGCCCCCGCCGCTGTCGCCGCTGCCCCCGCCGCTGTCCCCGCGGCCCCCGCCGCTGTCCCCGCTGCCCCCGCCGCTGTCCCCGCCGCTGTCCCCGCGGCCCCCGCCGCCGCCCACCCACTGGAGCGCGCTGCTGCCCCCGCCCGCGCCGCGCCGGCCCCCCAGCCCCGCGGCCCCGCCGCCCGCGCCCCTCGCCCCGCCGCTCTCGGGCCTGCCCGGGCCGGCCTCGCCCTACGGCTCGCTGCGCCGCCGCCCGCCGCCCTGGGCCGCCCCCTTCTCCCCGCCGCCCTGGGCCGCCCCGGCGCACGTGCCGCTCGCCCCGCAGCCCAGCTGGTGGGGCCTCGTGGAGCCGCCGCCCGTGAGCCCCGACGTGCCCGTCGACCTGCTGGCCTTCCCCGGACCCCGGCCCTCCTTCCGGGGCTCCCGCCGCAGAGGGGCGTCCCCGCCGGCCCCTCGGAGGCAGGCCTGGCCGCCGCTGCCCTCGCCCCAGCCCTCGCTGCGGAGCCTGCCCGGGCTGGGCTACCGGTCGCCCCTGGGGCCCGCGTCCCCGCAGCTGTCCGGGAGGGCCCGCCGCTTCCAGCGGAGCCTGTCGCCCCTGCCGCCGCGCCGGCCGCACTCCCTGCGGGAGCCCCTGTCCCCGCTCCGCGCCTCGGGGCGCCTGGGCCCCCTGCCGCCGCCCCTGCTGTCTCCGGTCCTGGGCCTCGGCCGCAGGCACTACTCGCTGCACCTGCCCGCCCGCCTCCCGCACACCTGGCGCCGCCTCAGCGAGCCCCCCACCCGGGCCGTGAAGCCCAGGGTGCGCCAGCCCTTCCCGGGGTCCGGGAGTCCCGGGGCGTGGCGGGCGGCTGTGGCGGCCGCCGCGGCTGCCCCTGAGCTGGGAGAGAGCCAGCAGGACGCTGAGGACGCGGAGATCCCCTGGACGGTGCCCCCGCTGGCGCCCAGCTGGAACGCTGACACGCCTCCGCCGCAGCGCCCGGCCTCGCCCTGGCCCGGGGGCCCCCGCCGCCGCCACCGGAGCTCTTCCAGGCCGCCCCCCATCCCCGAAAACCCCTTTCTCCAGCACGTCGGCCCCGTGCCGTCCCCCGACTCCCAGTCGGAGGACCCAGCCTCGGACACCGGTGTCTTCGTGGGTACACATCATGACCTGGGGCCTGGAGAGCTGGCCAAATCGGCCAGCCCCAGCCCTGAGAAGCTTAAAGAAGATATCCCCCCTGAGGACCCCCAACTGCCAGCGGAGCCCAAGACCCTGACACCAAATATCCCCAAGGATGCGCCCCCAGAGCAGAAGGTGCTAAAGCCCAGCCACTCCTACCCTCTGGCCGCGTGCCACCGGATGAGGTCCACATGGCCACCAAGGCGCCGCTGGGGAACGCTGCCCCACGCCCCAGCCCCCTTGGAGCCCACTGGGCATCGGGCAGGCCCTACGCCTTTTGCTGTAGTCATGCCTCAGGTACAAAAGCCGAGTTCTTCCCAGCAAGTTGGTCCTGCCACCCTGCAGTCCCCCACCCAGCTGACCAGACCCAAGTCCAGAGCCTGGAGTCTGCTGTGGTCCTGCCTGTGGCTGCCAGCAGAGACCCACCGGCCCTGGCCACAAGCACACGCCCGCCCCCCATCCTGCCGTCTGGGCCTTGCAGCTGCCTGTCTGCCCCGTGGGGGCCCCTGGGAAGAGGTTGGCCTCAAAAGCTGGTGGAACGAGGTATGGGGGCACAGGGTCAGAGGGAGGGCTTCGGGGTTCTGCCCTGGGGACAAGTCGAGAGACAGCCTCAGGGCCCTGGTGAGCTGCTTCCTTCTTGGGCCTCAGTCTTCCCACCTATAACTTGGAAGAACAGCCCCAGGCTCCCCAAGCCTCTGGAGAATTGGACCAGGGGGGATGCCCAGCACAGACAGGCACAGGGCAGATGCTCCTCTCGAGTCACTTTGGGACGGGATCTGGTTCTGCCTGGGCTCTGAGCAGCCCGGTCCTAGTCCAGTCTGTGTGGCAGGTCCATCCTCAGCTGCGGACAAAATCGCAGGACTTGCCTTATTGACCTGCCCAGCCCTGCCCCACCCTACATCCGTGTTCCCACCGGCCCCCTTGCGCCCTCCTCTGGGGTCCTTGCTTAAGGGCAGTCCCTGGGGCCGCAGGGTTCGGGACTGTCTGAGGGGCGGGACTCGGGAATCCAACTTCCAGCCTCTTCATTGCACAGTGGGGAAACGGAAGCCCAGGAGGTCACATAGATCAGCGCTTAGCCGGATTCCTCCGCAGACTGGCCACCCGTGGGGTGAGGGCAGGCAGCTTTCTGAGGGGTGCCAAGCCCATGCCTGGCTGCCATGCTCCTGCTGGAACGTGAGCCTGACACGCTGAGTGGCCGTCAGCGAAGGGGGCGTGGTCACCGGAACCTCCCCCGGGGCCGGGGGTGGGCGGGGCACACAGGGGCTGCGGGCGGTTCTCCACCTATGAAGACCGTGCCCTGCGGAGCTGGGCCGCCGGCTAGCCCAGCGATGGCGTCCGGGGCCGCCTGGCTGCTGGGGGGGCCCTGGCCACGGCGGAGGGTGCCCAGAGCCGTGTGGGCCACAGCCTTGCGGGAGCGGGCTGCAGGGCGCCCTGGGGTGAGGGGCAAGGATGCCTGGGCCCTCCTCACCCTGGAATACGTGAGTGGCTGAATTATTCAGGGTGTGCGGCCACTGGCACACATGGGCAGACTGGTGGGCGGGAGGCCAGGGACTCAGGGTGATACTCCTTGTGGCCTACTTAGCACATGGGGCTCCCTCCCGGTGTCCGCTTTCCTCCCCTGCTCGGGGCGGGGCGTGGGCTGGATCTGAGAGGCTGGAAAGGTGAGATGCACATGTGTGCTCACAGTCCTGTGGGTCCCATGCATGCCTGCGTGCCTGGGACCTGTGCTGGGGTGTTCCACAGTAAAGCAAGGACTGCATTCGTGCGTGTGTGCATGTGTGTGCATGTGTGTGTGTGTGTGTGTGTGCGCACGAAGGTCCACGCAGCTGTGGCATTTGTGGGGTCACGAGAGTGCACATAGTCACAGCAGAAACCCTGCAGCCCAAAGTCTGCATCAGGACTTTTCTCTCGAGTCTCGCCCCCCCCCAGGTGTGGGGACAGCCCAGGTGTCCATGCCCCCGAGAATGTGTCACATGGACACAGAGAGCACGTGCCTGCAGCCAGGTACCTCAGGCCTTCACGCATGGCAACGGGCATCTTGCAAGACCGCAGGTGTGCCGTTGTCTGAACGTGTAGGTCTGTGCCCCAGGCGAGGCACCGAGCAAGGTGGAGCATGGAGTGGGACTGTCTCGGCCTGGGTCTTCCTCGAGGCCCCATGCACCAAGATACAAATGTTCAAGTTGTCACTTAAGCAAAGACTTGGGGTCCACGCTGGAAAAGGGTGTCAGCATCTGGAGAGCTTGGGAGGTTGGGGGGGGCTTCCACGAGGCCGTGGGAACAGTGCCCCTGGGCAGTGCTCACCCCCCAAGCAGGACAGTTGGAAGCACATGGGAATGCACGGGCAGAGGGCAAGGGCAGCCGTGTGTCCCTGAGTAAGGCCCCACGGCCCCTGGCAGGCCAAGGCAAGCAGGCCCGCAGGACCCGCCTGGCTACACGCAGGTTACCTGCACAACAGGAGCTGGTCCCACTTGTATCCACGCCAGGGGCCACGCCTAGGCGCCCTCCCAGCGGGTGACCAGAGACCCTCTCTCACAGATGCACTCCATCCGCAACCTGCCGTCCACGCGGTTCCGCGAGCAGCTCCGGGAGGACGGTGTGGAGGACATGACCCAGCTGGAGTGAGTGGGCCGGGGGCAGGGTCCCTGAGGGGGTGACCAGGGAGTCCCACCCTCCCAGCGAGAGCACCTCCCCTACTGGCGGTGCCTCTCACCTCCCAGAACATCTTCAGAGCCTTGACTGCCTGTCTGCAAAGTGAGGGTCAGGCGTTGTCTCAAAAGTCACATGTGGGCCCTGGCCGGTTGGCTCAGTGGTAGAGCGTGGCTCGGTGTGTGGAAGTCCTGGGTTCAATTCCCGGCCAGGGCACATAGGAGAAGCATCCATCTGCTTCTCCACCCCTCCCCCTTTCCTTCCTCTCTGTCTCTCTCTTCCCCTCCCTCAGCCAAGGCTCCATTGGAGCAAAATTGGCCCCGGGCGCTGAGGATGGCTCCATGGCCTCTGCCTCAGGCACTAGAGTGGCTCTGGTTGCAACAGAGAGATGCCCCAGATGGGCAGAGCATCGCCCCCTGGGCGCATGCGAGAGTCTGTCTGACTGCCTCCCCGTTTCCAACTTCAGAAAAATACAAAAAAGAAACAACAAACAAACAAAAGCCACATGTGTGCACGACACAGCTCCGTGAGTCAGATGGGCCTAGGTTCAAATCCCAGCCCCACCACTTACCAGCTGGAGGGCCTTGGGCAAATCACTTTACCTCTGCCTGCCTCCGTTCCTCATTTCTAAGATGGTGGTGGGGTGGCTGTTATTAGGAGGGTACTGGCACGTTGGAGGTACCCAGACCATGAGGGCCACGCTGGTCAGTATCGCTACCCAATTCCGGTGAGTCAGCCCTCACCTCTGCAGAGCCCAGCGGGTGAGTGAGAAAGGGATAGTGACTATTATACCTACTGGACAGATGTGGAGGCACAGGGAGGTTAAGTAGCTTCCCCAGGCCTCATGGTTAGTTAGGGTCAGAGATAGGACTTAAACTCGGGGCCTTCCTGGCCAAGGCCCGGCCCTGAGGGAGAGAGGACCCTGACCGCCTGCCCTTCTTCCCGCTCTCCCAGAGACCTCCAGGAGAGCACTGTGCTGTCCAACCTCAAGACCAGATTTGAACGGAACCTCATTTACGTGAGTCCTGGGTGGGCCCCGCCCCGGGCTCGGATCGGGCAGGCCGCTGCCTCCCCGTGTCCTGGGGTCCCCGTAGGAGGCGTGGATTTCTGCTGTGGGACCCCAGACTGGTGGCCTCTGGTGTTAACCCTGAGGTTATTCCTATCTGAAAATAGCCTATGAGACCCTGGAACTCTGAAATCCAAGGTCCTAAACGCAGCGTCTTAGAGCGGCGGCTGCCAGGGGCAGGGACCTGCAGCCCAACAGAGAAAACTTCCAGAGTCCTAGAACCCCTAGTCCTGGGTCCCTGGAGTGGGGCAGCCCAGGAGGGAAGGGAGCCACTGGCCACAGAATGACAGAAAAGGGGCCCAGAACCACCGTGCAGGCAGCAGGCTCACCCAGAGGGGCTCTAACCACCTCACAACCCCCTGCACTCCCAGCCCCTCCCTGGACCGCAGGCAGGGGAGCTGTGACCTTACAGTGCGGCAGCAGTCCCTGGGGCCCAGCCCTGACTGTGAACAAGTGAGCTAGGCTGCAGCGTACACAGCCACCTTTGCAGAACTGTGGCCACGGGGGGCTTGACTCACTCCAGACTCCTCCCAGCCTCCACCGGGGACAGTGCTTGAAGTCCCTTTACTAGAGTCGATGACCTGTCAAGCTGTTCGAGGACATAAGGTTCAGGCAGCCAGACATCTGTCCCCATGGAAACAGGGATCCAGGCTCCCAAGAGCAGGGGAGGGGCACGGGGCAGTGAGGAACCCGGGTCACTGAGGCCTCCGTCTGCACAGCAGACCTACATCGGCAGCATCCTGGTGTCGGTGAACCCGTACCGAATGTTTGGGATCTACGGGCTGGAGCAGGTGCAGCAGTACCGAGGCCGGGCCCTGGGAGAGAATCCCCCGTGAGTGTCTTCCGGGCTGGGGACGGGAGCTGTCCCGGGCTCTCCTGGGTCTCTCTCTGGCGGCCCCTCAGCCACAGGTCAGGGCTGACGGCAGAGGGCAGCCCACCTGCTCAGCTGGACATGTCCCCCAGCCTGGCCACTGCCCCTGCTGGGGTTGGAGGCCACTGCGGCTCAGATCACCATGGGGAACGTGGCCGGGGACCTGACTCCAAGGGTGGGTGAAGAAGCAGGATCGGCTGCTTGGCTGGACAGAGATGCCCCCTGCCCCCCGCCCTCTGGGAGGTTTGGGAGCACGGGAGACGGGGGTCCTGTCACAGTGCCCCCTGTGCCCCGTCTCTCTCTGCAGGCATCTCTTTGCAATCGCAAATCTTGCCTTCGCCAAAATGCTCGATGCCAAACAGAACCAGTGCGTAATTATCAGGTGAGCAGCCTAATTACCGGGCGAGCCGCAGGTCAGGCGGAGGACCCGTGTTTGCGTATGTGGCGGGGACAGGTGGGGGGACCTCTTGTGTCATGGTGGGACCTGGGGGGGTCCCTGAGAGGCAGCGAACCAGTGGAAGCTCACTCTGCCCCTTTGCCTGGTTAGTGGAGAGAGCGGCTCTGGAAAAACCGAGGCCACAAAGCTGATTCTACGCTACCTGGCCACCGTGAACCAAAAACGGGGCATCATGCAGCAGGTGAGTCTGTCTGTCTCCCCGGGGTCCTCAGCTGAGCACCCCTGGTGCCCCTCAGGAGGTGAGACTTCTCGGCCCCACTTGGAGGCTGGGGAGGCTGAGCCCAGGTTTGCACCGAGAGTGCCCTTAGGACTTGGGGGTCTCCCTCCTCTCCCAGGGAGCTCCTGTGGAGGATACGTCCTATCTGCATCCATGGAGCTCCGGGTGCTGTCTTCCCCCCGGGGGGTGACTAGGACAGAGGCCACACGGGCAAGGGAGTCACTCTACTTCTTCCGCCTGGCCTCACCTTCCTGGGTACAGCTCTTGGTCCATTGTGAAGGAGGCAGGAGGCAGGATAGGCCTCAATGGGGGGGGGGGGTGTCTGTGGGGCTGGGGGGCCGTAGCTGCTGGGACACCAAGGAGGCCGGGCCTGGGTCTGCAGGACTGGAGGTCTGCTCACAGTGCAGGTCGTCTGACCTGAGAATGCTAGAGGTTTCCCGAGGAACTGCTGTGTGCTGGGCCCAAGCTGGGCTCTGGGGAGGCGGGCGGCAGCAACACAGACGGACTAATGAGACTCCCACCTTCGTGAGAACTCCGTTCTAGTAGAGGAGACAGGAAAGAGAAAGAATAGACAAGTGAATGTCAAAGGATGGTAAGTGGTGGAGAAAAAAAGTGAAGAGGAGAACGGGGGGTGTTGGGAGTTGTCCTCTGAAGCGTGGTCATCGGGGTAAGCCCCACTGAGAGGTGAGGGAGTGGGCCCCAAGGATATTTGGAGGAAGAGCAGACAGGCAGTGCAAAGGCCCTGGGGTCAGCAGAGTGGCAGCATAGAGTCCAAGTGACAGAACACAGTGGCTCAGGCCAAGGAAATAGACCCCAGTGTAGCCGAGAGGCCAGTCAGTGACCTCCTGAGGGACCAGACAAGGTCCTAGTAGAGGGGACAGTCCAAGGGCAACCCCAGGCACTTGGCCCGAGCCACAGACAGCACTGGTCTTCCATCAGCTGGGTGGGCAGAGCTGCAGGGGGGAGACAGTGGTGCCCCTGAGGTATCTACAGCTTATCCACACAGAGATGGTGGGAAGGCGGAGGGTGGAGCAGGAGCTCGGAGCTCAGGGAAGGGGGTGCTGGAGACAAAGGTCCACCAGCTTGGAGCCTGACCCTCAGACTCCCCTCTCTGCGTCCATGAAGGTTTGTACGTGGCCACAGTGACCCAGCCAAAGGCCATCTCAGCAGGTGATCTCGGGGGCATCAGGCAGGGGCTGCTCAGCCCCCTGGGGGCAGCGGGCTGGCCCAGGATTTTCCGTCAGGGGGGTTACTTCCTGGCAGCCCCCCTCGGATGCCTACCTTGGCCTTCCTGACTCTGCCACCCCCCACCCCCAATCTCCCGGTGGGCAACTGGACCGTCCCGCTGCTCCAGGCAGGGTTTTCAAAACCTGCGAGGCTGGACTTCCGGAAGGATTGGGTAGGTAGGCAGGCAGACACGTGCGTGGAGCCCTCCTGAGTGCAGGTGCCTCAGTCACCCCTCCAGAGCCTCCCACCAGCCCGGGGCGGGTACAGTGACGTCCATTCACGGACAGGAAGACTGAGTGCTGGGAGGGAGAGGACTTACCCAGCACCCCACAGTGAGGGGGTAGAGGAACTGGGGTCAGCAGTGGGAGAGGACTTACCCAGCACCCCACAGTGAGGGGGTAGAGGAACCGGGATCAGAAGTGTGCGGCATGGCCCTGGCCGGTTTGCTCAGTGGTAGAGTGTAGGCCTGGCGTGCAGGGGTCTCGGGTTCGATTCCCGGCCAGGGCACACAGGAGAAGCGCCCATCTGCTTCTCCACCCCTCCCCCTCTCCTTCCTCTCTGTCTCTCTCTTCCCCTCCCACAGCCGAGGCTCCATTGGAGCAAAGATGGCCCGGGCGCTGGGGATGGCTCCTTGGCCTCTGCCCCAGGCGCTAGAATGGCTCTGGTTGCAACAGAGCGACGCCCCGGAGGGGCAGAGCATCGCCCCCTGGTGGGCGTGCCGGGTGGATCCCAGATGGGCGCATGCGGGAGTCTGTCTGACTGTCTCTCCTGGTTTCCAGCTTTGGAAAAATACAAAAAAAAAAAAAAAGTGCGCGGCAGGGCGCCCTCTGGGCGGGGGCGTGGTTGGGAGAGGACTTACCCAGCACCCCACAGTGAGGGGGTAGAGGAACTGGGGTCAGCAGTGCGCGGCAGGGCGCCCTCTTGGCGGAGGTCGGGGGCGTGGTTGGAACGGCGGGACACACAGGGCTGCACGTCTCTGGGCTGGCTTGGAGCAGTTGTGAGCAAGTGCCTTCCAGCTGGGACCCTCTGGGTCTATTTCCTGGCCCACAACTCGTCCCCTGCTCATATCATCAGACAGGCCGGATCTGGGGTCAAGTTGAGGCATGGCTGGAGCGGAGGTCTTACGTAATGTCCCTTGTCCTGGCTCCGCCCTCCCCCACGTAAGGGAACCACCCTCCCGCTGTCTCCCGTTACTCAGGAGGATGGGGCCACAGGAGCATAGCCCGTGGCTTCCCAATATGCAAATAAAAAGTCTCTCGTTGAGCTGGTTTGGGCCGTGGGTCCTCCCTGGACCCAGTCACACTCTGACCGGCAGAGGCCTGGGTGGGCCACAGGACCGAGAATGTGACGAGGGCTCCGCAGGATGGGGAGTGGCTGGGAGCTCCGCACCCCAAACCACACGCACCCCTCCCCCAACCCCCGCCTGGGAGCTGAGCTGATGGCCTAAGGAGCCAGCCAGAGGTTTCCCTTCCTGCCTCACCCGTCCTTGCCCCTGGCCACGCGCCCGGCCCTGCACAAGGTACTAGGACGAGAGAAACCTCAGGTACCCTCAGGGGACTTCCAGACTGAGGGACAGGACAGGCCACAGCCCAGGCAGACCCGGACTCAGCGAGCAATCCCACCCAGGCTGGCTCCTGCTCCGCTCGGGCCTCAGTCTACCCCTCTGTACAACGGGTACAATATTTCCTGACTCAGCGAGCAACTCCCACCCAGGCTGGCTCCTGCTCCGCTCTGGCCTCAGTCTACCCCTCTGTACAACGGGTACAATATTTCCTGACTCAGCGAGCAACTCCCACCCAGGCTGACTCCTGCTCCGCTCTGGGCCTCAGTCTACCCCTCTGTACAAGGGGTACAATATTTCCTGGGCTGAACGGGACTGTAGGAGTGCGCAGTGCGGGGAACGGGCACTTTCCCAAGTGACCAGGTGTTGCTTCTGCGGAGACTGGGCCTCCCTGGCCTCTCTCTTAAGAATTTATCCCGAGAAGAGGAGTCCGTCAGAGAATGCTGCCTGCAGCACTGTGCGCACGCCTGTCACCACGTGGTGCTCTCACACTCCCAGACACAGGACCTCGCCTCTCCGGTCTCAGGCTCCTGATATGTAAAACAAGGGTGACATGAGGGGCTACCGTATAGGATCTTGAACTACGACGTAATTAAGCCAAAGGGTCCGGCACATAGTAGGTGCTTAGTATATGGGAGCTGTGGTTAGCTGTGCTCTCATAGGATAGGGTTACCCGTTTTATCTCGTTAGCAGATGCTTGTTTGTTGAGGGCTCCTGTGTAGATGCTGGGGCCCCTGAGGGGTGCAGAGGGACCGATTCCTAGATGCCGGGGCCCCTGAGGGGTGCGGAGGGACCGATTCCTAGGTGCCGGGGCCCCTGAGGGGTGCAGAGGGACCGATTCCTAGGTGCCGGGGCCCCTGAGGGGTGCAGAGGGACCGATTCCTAGGTGCCGGGGCCCCTGAGGGGTGCAGAGAGACGGATTCCTAGGTGCCGGGGGCCCCTGAGGGGTGCAGAGGGACTGATTCCTAGGTGCCTGAGGGGTGCAGAGGGACCGATTCCTAGGTGCCTGAGGGGTGCAGAGGGACCGATTCCTAGGTGCCTGAGGGGTGCAGAGGGACTGATTCCTGGGTGCCGGGGCCCCTGAGGGGTGCAGAGAGACGGATTCCTAGGTGCCGGGGGCCCCTGAGGGGTGCAGAGAGACGGATTCCTAGGTGCCGGGGGCCCCTGAGGGGTGCAGAGGGACCGATTCCTAGGTGCCTGAGGGGTGCAGAGGGACCGATTCCTAGGTGCCTGAGGGGTGCAGAGGGACCGATTCCTAGGTGCCTGAGGGGTGCAGAGGGACTGATTCCTGGGTGCCGGGGCCCCTGAGGGGTGCAGAGGGACCGATTCCTAGGTGCCTGAGGGGTGCAGAGGGACTGATTCCTAGGTGCCTGAGGGGTGCAGAGGGACCGATTCCTAGGTGCCAGGGCCCCTGAGGGGTGCAGAGGGACCGATTCCTAGGTGCCTGAGGGGTGCAGAGGGACCGATTCCTAGGTGCCTGAGGGGTGCAGAGGGACCGATTCCTAGGTGCCTGAGGGGTGCAGAGGGACCGATTCCTAGGTGCCAGGGCCCCTGAGGGGTGCAGAGGGACCGATTCCTAGGTGCCTGAGGGGTGTAGAGGGACCGATTCCTAGGTGCCGGGGCCCCTGAGGGGTGCAGAGGGACCGATTCCTGCGCATGGAGGCTGACATATTAGCAGGGGTGGGGGAGGGGGAGATAAAATACAAAGCAGTGAGAGAATTGGTCAGAGGTGCCCACCACGGGGGCCCAAAGGCGCCGGGCAGTCCCTCCATGGCGACAGGCCGCTGAGATGGGGGCGGGAGAGGTGGCCAGTCCTACAGTGACCTTCTTCTGTTCTTGTCCCTTTCTCGCTCTCCTCCCTGCTGACCGCTCCTGAAGATAAAGGTATTTGGAGTACGTGAGCGTGTGTGTACCTGCTCACGCCCCTGTGAAATGCACGTGTGTGTGTGAGTGTGTGTGCACATGTGTGTGCATGCTTGTGTGTGATGGCAGGGTCGGTGGGAAGTGGTGTCTAACGGCCTGTCCGGGCCAGGGGCTGCCTTGCAGGAGGCTGGGGGAGGGGTCGCTGGGGTCGGCCTGAGGTGGGGGCGTGGAGGGACACTCAGGAGACCTCGGGGTGCTGTAGGGAGGCCGGCTCTGGTCCCCCCCTCCCAATAGCAGCCCTTGGGGAGATCTGTGTCCGGGGAAGCCTGAGGTGGCCCTAGCTGTGCACCCCCCTCCAGGCCCCAGAATAATTCCCACGTCTTCTGGGGTCGAGATCCTGGAGGCCACGCCTCTCCTGGAGTCCTTTGGTAACGCCAAGACCGTCAGGAACGACAACTCCAGCCGCTTCGGGAAGTTTGTGGAGATCTTTCTGGAAGGGTGAGCGGGACTGTGGAGGAACCCCCGAAGACCGGTGCGCTCCGTGCCCTGGCACGGCCACCATTGCCCTGCCCGCCGGCTGCCCGGGCCTGAGCTAACTGCGCTCCCTCCCCCAGGGGCGTGATCTCTGGTGCCATAACCTCCCAGTACCTGCTTGAGAAGTCCAGGATTGTGTTTCAGGTGGGCCTGTGCGTGCTGGGACGTGGGATGGCATCGGGGTGGCAGGTGGGGGTGTGTAGCTACTCAGAGCCTGGCACCTGGCTAAGCTGGTTAAATGTTGAATTCATGAACAAATACATGTGTATGTGTGAGCGTGTGACTGAATCCCCTCCTCTCCTCCATAACCGGCAGCCACCTTGGCTCTTCCCTGTCTCTGAAGCGCACCAGGCATGATCCTGCCTCAGGACCTTTGCACTTTCTATTTCTTCCACCTGGAGCATTCTGTCCCCAGACACCTGTGTGGCCAGATCCCTCAGCTCCTCCAGGTCTTTCCCTGAAATGTCACCCGCTCGCTTCACTGCTTTATATCTCTCCCCGGAACACTTCTCACCACCTGACATCTTTTATATATATATATTTTTTTTTTTTTTCTTCTTCTCATTTTTCTGAAGCTGTAAACAGGGAGAGACAGTCAGACAGACTCCCGCATGCGCCCGACCGGGATCCACCCGGCACGCCCACCAGGGGGCGATGCTCTGCCCCTCCGGGGCGTCGCCATGTTGCGACCAGAGCCACTCTAGCACCTGAGGTGAAGGCCATGGAGCCATCCCCAGCGCCCGGGCCATCTTTGCTCCAATGGAGCCTTGGCTGCGGGAGGGGAAGAGAGAGACAGAGAGGAAAGTGCGGCGGAGGGGTGGAGAAGCAAATGGGCGCTTCTCCTGTGTGCCCTGGCCGGGAATCGAACCCAGGTCCTCCGCACGCTAGGCCGACGCTCTACCGCTGAGCCAACTGGCCAGGGCCACATCTTTTATATTTTAACCGGTGATTTGCTGAGTGTCTGTCTCCCCAGCTAGCAGGTAGTGTGGGGGGTGCTCCATAAGGCCATGGGCTTCTGGTTGCCTGCTGTGTCCCATAGCAGCTACTCAGCCACTCTGACTAAATGAGCCTGCTCATTGGACATACGTGTGCACGGGCACGTGTAGGCAGTATACGTGGGCACCAAGCACCACTCTTCTCTGATTTCTCAAAAAAAGAAAAAAAAAATGAAACCCTGCCCCTAGCCCCTTCCTCACCACCCTACCAGGGCTCCTCCACCTGCCTCTCCGTCCTCCAAGCCAGAACCAGGCTGGGCGCTCGCTCAGCACAGAGGTGCCAGGTCTCACCTGCAGGCTTGTAGGACTGCTGATAGTTGGGGGCACACTTGGGCCTGGGTGTGTGTGTCTGGGGCTCACCTAGATGGGAGGCTCCCCCCTCTCTGAACCAACCCACCCCACCCCGCAGGCCAAAAACGAGAGGAACTACCACATCTTCTACGAGCTGCTGGCTGGGCTGCCCACCCATCTCCGGGAGACCTTCAGCCTGCAGGAGGCGGAGACCTACTACTACCTGAACCAGGTGAGCACCAGCGGGCGTCGGAGGGTCCCCTGGGGCTGATCCCCACACCCCCTCATCCCGGCAGGCAGAGAGAGACCAGTCGTGGTGTCCTGACAGCCAGCAAAGACGATGGACGTGTGTGTGGGAGGGCACGTTTGAATTTGAGGTGTGTCTCGTCCAGTCAAGTGGACAGGAGCTTCAGATCCGGGGTAGAAGCGGCCTTCCCGATTCTCCGCTTTTCCGGAGCCTGGAACGGCTATACTTCCTCTCTTGTGCCTCAGTTTCCCCATCTGTAAGACGGGGACAGCACAGTACCACTTTCCAGGGATGTGGTGAAGATTCCAGGAAGGAAACAGGGAGAGCACCCTGCACGGGACCTGCTCAGAGCCTCCCGGCCCGTGGGAAGGGCATGCCAGCTGGGTGGCTGCAGGTCGAGGCAGAGCAGGGCTCCCGGCCGCGCCCCCACCCCGGGCCCAGAGTCCCCGATCACTGGCCTGTCCTCCCCCAGGGCGGGAACTGTGAGATCTCAGGGAAGAGCGACGGGGACGACTTCCGCCGGCTGCTGGCTGCCATGGAGGTGCTGGGCTTCAGCGGGGAGGACCAGGACAGCATCTTCCGCATCCTGGCCTCCATCCTGCACCTGGGCAATGTCTACTTTGAGAAGTACGAGGTGAGAGCGGGGCGCAGCCTGCCACGCGGCCCGGGCCCCCCTTGGGGCCGCAGGCATCCTCTCAGGAGGCCTGGGAGTGACCGGGATCTGCCTCTCAGGTTACGCCACACACAGTAGCTCTCTCGTCTCCCGCTGTGGGGGCGCTCATCTCCCCCCCCCATCTCCCGCTGTGGGGGTGCTCATCTCCGCCCCCCCCGTCTCCCGCTGTGGGGGCGCTCATCTCCCCCCCCATCTCCCGCTGTGGGGGTGCTCATCTCCCCCCCCCACCATCTCCCACTGTGGGGTGCCCCGCTGTGGGGGTGCTCATCTCCCCCCCCCCCATCTCCCGCTGTGGGGACGCTCATCTCCCCCCCCCGTCTCCCGCTGTGGGGGTGCTCATCTCCCCCCCCCCGTCTCCCGCTGTGGGGTGCCCCGCTGTGGGGGTGCTCATCTTTTCCTCGCTGGTGTGTGAGAGCGCTTTGCACAGGTGAAGGAAATCAGCCCTTTGTCCCTGACAGGACGTAGACATATGTTTTCTGCTTTATTGTTTATATTTTGATTTTATGTACAGGGGTTTTGGTTTTGGGTTTTTGTTGTTCTGGTTGTTTGGGCCATACAGATCTTTAAAATTATTTTCAGGCATTTTGTTCATCAATCCTTTCTTGTATAAATTTTAGACTTTTTATCATTTTTATTTATTTATTTATTTATTTATTTATTTTTTTTTTTTTTGTATTTTGCTTAAGTTGGAAACGGGGAGACAGACAGACTCCCGCATGCGCCCGACCGGGATCCACCCGGCATGCCCACCAGGGGGCGATGCTCTGCCCATCTGGGGGGTCGCTCTGCCGCAATCAGAACCATTCTAGCCCCTGGGGCAGAGGCCATGGAGCCATCCCCAGCGCCAGGGCCATCTTTGCTCCAATGGAGCCTTGGCTGCGGGAGGGGAAGAGAGAGACAGAGAGGAAGGAGAGGGGGAGGGGTGGAGAAGCAGATGGGCGCTTCTCCTGTGTGTCCTGGCTGGGAATCGAACCCGGTTCCCTCCCACATGCCAGGCTGACGCTCTACCACTGAGCCAACCGGCCAGGGCCGACTTTTTATCAATTTTAGAGAGACCTATTTCTCTGAAATTATAACAGCTTTCTCCCATATTTTTTTTCCAAGACTTTTTATGGTTTTCATGTTTTTGTTTTTAACATTTATATCTTTGATTCACCAGGAATTTATCCCTGTAAGGTATGAAGCAGGATCCAATTTCTTTTTTTTTTCCGAGGCAGTTACCTAATTATACTAATCCCCCACTTGAGAAATACCTATTTGTCATGTACTGAATTCCTATGTGCATTATGTCTAATTCCAGACTTTCTATGATGCCTCATTACTCTAGTTACATACTGTGTATCTGTTATCTGTTTTCATTGTCCTAACTTTGTCCTCTGTGTTACCATCTCCCAGGTCTCCCTGCACTTCTATTTCAGAATTTTCTTGGGTCTTCTAGCTTGTTGATGGTTTTATACGACCTTTAAAATTAGCTGATGCAGCCCTGGCTGGTTGGCTCAGTGGTAGAGCGTCGGCCTGGCGTGCAGAAGTCCCGGGTTCGATTCCCGGCCAGGGCACACAGGAGAAGCGCCCATCTGCTTCTCCACCCCTCCCCCTCTCCTTCCTCTCTGTCTCTCTCTTCTCCTCCCGCAGCCGAGGCTCCATTGGAGCAAAGATGGCCCGGGCGCTGGGGATGGCTCCTTGGCCTCTGCCCCAGGCGCTAGAGTGGCTCTGGTCACGACAGAGCGACGCCCCGGAGGGGCAGAGCATCGCCCCCCTGGTGGGCAGAGCGTCGCCGGGTGGATCCCGGTTGGGCGCATGCGGGGGTCTGTCTGACTGTCTCTCCCCATTTCCAGCTTCAGAAAAATACAAAAAAAAAAAAAAAATTAGCTGATGCAGCTCAAAGCACAGTCCTGTTGGTATTTGTGCATGCGTGTGTATATGTGTGTGTGACAGAGTCAGAGAGAGGGACAAATAGGGATAGACAGACAGGAAGGGAGAGAGATGAGAAGCATTAATTCTTCATTGTGGCACCTTAGTTGTTCATTGATTGCTTTCTCATCTGTGCCTTGACTGGGGGGCTACAGCAGACCGAGTGACCCCTTGCTCGAGCCAGTGACCTTGGGCTTTAAGCCAGCGACCTTTGGGCTCAAGCCAGCGACCTCGGGGTTTCAAACCTGGGTCCTCTGCACCCCAGTCCTACGCTCTGTCCACTGCGCCGCTGCCTGGTCAGGCTCCTGTTGGTGTCTTACGCAGACAGATGCACAGGAGGTGGCCTCGGTGGTGAGCGCCCGAGAGATCCAGGCCGTGGCAGAGCTGCTGCAGATCTCCCCTGAGGGCCTGCAGAAGGCCATCACCTTCAAAGTGACCGTGAGTCTTTGGGCTCAGAGATTCTGTCGGAGGGGGTCGGCCCCAGACCCCAGAGGAAAGAGGTGCCCGGTCTCCAGGCCTTTGCACAGGCTGCTCCGTCTGCCTGCAAATGCTCTTTTCTCTTCCCCCTGCTCCACCTTCAAGACCCAACACAGGTGTGGCCACCTCCAGGGAGCTGGACCATAGTGACCGTGGCTGGGGCAATTCCTCCTCTGGCCTTCCGCCTTTGTCCCTGCCAGGGCTGGCCTCACTGTGCCATGTTGGCCGATGCCTCTGTCTCCCCCGTTAGACCAGTAGCCCACACCCCGACCAGCATAGCCAGGCAGAAGGGAGGAGGCACGGATCCTGTGGCATGCCTGGCTGACTCTACACCTAAGACCAGTCACGCCATCTCCCTTCCCCACACACCTCCCCCACCCAGTCCTCCGGGCACTTCCTGGAGGTGGTGGCCAGCTGGCTGCCACTCAGGGGCCTCGTCCCTCCTCAGGAGACAATACGAGAGAAGATCTTCACCCCCCTGACCGTGGAGAGCGCCGTGGATGCCAGGTGAGGGGGCGCCTGTCCCTGTCTGAGCGTCCAGACGCCTGCCCGCCCGCTGTGCCCACCCACACCGACACCATCTCTGCTCCAGGGACGCCATCGCCAAGGTCTTGTATGCACTGCTGTTCGGATGGCTCATCACCAGGGTCAACGCACTGGTGTCCCCACAGCAGGACGCTCTGTCTATTGCCATCCTGGACATCTACGGCTTCGAGGTGGGGCTTCACGGGTGGGTGAGGGGTGGGTGACATACAGCCTCATCGCTCCCACATCTCTTTGCCCTCAGCACGACCGCCATCTGCTCAGGGCCCCCCTCCCTACTGCCATTTCCCTGGTCTTCTCCAGTTCCTAAGGGCCTGCCCTTGGGAAGGTTCCCGGAGGGACTGGGTGGGCATGGGGGACACACGGTGACAAACAGATGTGGGTGGCTATAGCCATCACAGAGTCAGCCCAGCCCTGGGGGAGCCCTACAGAAACACCCTTAGCTGGGCAAGGGTCAGGGAAGACTTCCTAGAAAGGGAAGAGATGTCCCTGAGTAAATTAATTCCTTAAGAACCAATCAAGGTGGAGGGGACAGCGTATGCAAACTCGGAGAGGTGTGGTGGGGTGTGGCCTCTGGGGAGCTGGGAGTCATTTGCAGGGCTGGGGGAGGTGGCACAGCTGTGTTGAGTGCAAGGTGGGGGAAATGGTGAGAGACAAGGCAAGATCCTAAAAATGAGACTGATAGCTGGCCCTGGCCGGTTGGCTCAGCACTAGAGCGATCCCCAGGTGTGTGGGAGTCCCAGGTTCAATTCCCAGCCAGGGCACACAGGAGAAGCGCCCATCTGCTTCTCCACCCTTCCCCCTCTCCTTTCTTTCTGTCTCTCTCTTCCCCTCCTGCAGCCAAGGCTCGGGCGCTGAGGATGGCTCTGTGGCCTCTGCCTCAGGCGCTAGAATGGCTCTGGTTGCAATGGAACAACGTCCCAGATGGGCAGAGCATTGCCCCCTGGTGGGCATGCCGGGTGGGTCCCGGTCGGGCACATGTGGAAGTCTGTATCTCTGCCTCCCTCCCCCCGCCCCCCACACTTCTCATTTCGGAAAAAGTGATAGCTAACGCTCACCTGGCACCTATTATGGGCCAGGTTCTATTCTAACTACTTTGTGTTTATGAATTCACTTAATCTTTACAGCTGCCTTATGAGGTGGTATCGTCATTGTCCTTGTTTTACAGACGGGGAAGCTGAGGTAGAGAGAGCTTGTCCAAGGTCACGTAGTTAGAATGATTGGAACCCTGGCAGAAAGTTCCAGAGCCTGGGCCTTTCACCACGACCTAAACTGACTCTTGTTGGGACCTAGACTGCCCGGCTCTTCCCAGTGCCTAGTGGGTGCTGCGACCAGCTTGGCCAGGGGCATGCTCCAAAGGAGGGCGCTGCAGGACTTAAGAAAAAACACACAAGATACAACCTAGAGAAAAGATGGGTCCAGGGGACTCCCGGCCTCTAGGACTGAGAGCCCAGATCTCTGCAGCCTCAGCATATTTATTCATGTCTCTTCTCATCGAGCAAATCAGCAGAGCCTGGGTCAAGTTAGCCTAGAGTGAATTCAGGTGCAGCGAAGGATGATTAACTAATAGCTTTCAGGTATGCAGGAAAATGCCATAGGGATCAGCTGCTTCCTTTAAACCAGGGGTCGGGAACCTTTTTGGCTGAGAGCCATGAACGCCACATATTTTAAAATGTAATTCCGTGAGAGCCATACAATGACCCATGTACTTTACGCATTATCCAATAAAAATTTGGTGTTGTCCCAGACAACAGCTGTGATTGGCTCCAGCCACCCGCAACCATGAACATGAGCGGTAGGAAATGAATGGATTGTAATACACGAGAATGTTTTATATTTTTAACATTATTTTTTTTTTTTATTAAAGATTTGTCTGCCAGCCAGATGCAGCCATCAAAAGAGCCACATCTGGCTTGCGAGCCATAGGTCCCCGACCCCTGCTTTAAACAATCTTACCGGTGCTTGCCGGGGCGGCGTTCCGCTCCCGCAGGACTTGGTGCTCCCGAGTCCACCCCACAGACTTGTCTCAGGGCGGTCTACTCTCTCGCCATCTTCCTGCCCTGGGAGCTGTGGGGGGTTCCGAGCAGGGGGCTTGTCGCTGGGGCTCCCACAGCTGAAGCTGTGGCCATGGAAGGCAGAGAGGGGGCCGCGCCTGAGTGAGGTGGGCCGGTGGGAGGTGGGCAGGGCCCTGGGAGGGGCGAGAGAGGCTGCTGCCACCACGGAGGGACCAGGCACCAGCCTCACCACCCGCCTGCCCGCAGGACCTGAGCTTCAACAGCTTCGAGCAGCTGTGCATCAACTATGCAAACGAGAATCTGCAGTACCTTTTCAACAAGATCGTCTTCCAGGAAGAGCAGGTGGGCGGGGCCTCCGTCCGCACCCCCTTCCCTGTCCCCACCTGGTGCCAGTGCCGGTGCCGGTGCTGGTGCCAGTGCTGGCGCCGGTGTGCCTGGCTTGGCGACAGACAGGATATGCTGGTTCTTTAAGGGCCAGTGGGAGGTTGTGAGGAGATAGGGCGGAGGGAAGGGCATTGTAAGCCGGGGACCAACACGTGGGAAGGCTTCTGCTCTGGACAGGGAAGAGGATGGGCTCGAGCGAAGCCCTCTTGGGGGGGTCCTTTTTATGTTCTGCGGGGCTGCCTGCCCCAGGTGGAGGGAGGAGGAGGGCCCAGAGAGGGTTCCTGTTGCCTTGTTAGGAAGTGAGCTCCCTGTGCTAGGAGGTGTGCAAGCAGAGTTACCCCTGGCCAGGCCCCTCTGGGTGGATTTCACCTAGGAGGCAGGGCGGGGGGCACCTGGGTGGGATGAGGAAGCTGAACCCCATCTCCCCGCAGGAGGAATACATCCGCGAGCAGATCAACTGGAGGGAGATCACCTTCGCGGACAACCAGCCCTGCATCAACCTCATCTCCCTGAAGCCTTACGGCATCCTGCGCATCCTCGATGACCAGTGCTGCTTTCCCCAGGTGAGCCGCAGGCGCTGTGTGAGCCCAGTCAGTTGGCTGGACATCTCTGGGCCTCGTGTCCTCAGCAGGCCCACGTCCGACATTGTGTCTGCTCTGGCCTGGGACGGGGGTGCTCAGGACACCAAACCTGCCACTCACAACCTGGGGTGATTGGGGCTGGATGGGAACTGCAGATGTCCAGACAAGGGACTACACCAGCCTGGGAAGTCCTAGAGGGCTTCCTGGAGGAGGTGACCTTGGGGCAGGGCCTCCAATTCTGATTAGAAAACACCACTGTGGGTTGTGTGTTCCAGGCATTGGGATTAGAGCATGCAGAGGCAGCTGGGCTGGAAGAGAGGCAATCAATCAGGCACGCTTGTCTGCAGGGGTCCACTTAGGTTATCTCCTAACGGCAATAACGGGCAGCCAGGGGAAGAAACTGTGACCCGTCCCTCCTCCCCAGTGACCATGGGGGATCAGTTAGGTCTGCAGAAGTGCTGAAAGGCCAGGAACAGGGTGCCCCCACCCACCCACCCGCTGACCCCTGCCTGCCCCCAGGCCACAGACCACACCTTTCTCCAGAAGTGCCATTACCACCACGGCGCCAACCCTCTCTACTTCAAGCCCAAGATGCCGCTGCCCGAGTTCACCATCAAGCACTACGCGGGCAAAGTCACCTACCAGGTGAGTGAGACCCAAGACCGCCCTCGTGGCCTCCCGTGCCCCAGTGTCCTGCCACTTGGGGGCCCAGACGCCCCACACGGGCTCCAGGGCACTCCCACCCGGTTCCAGTTCGGGCTCTGCTGACCCTCCGCTGTGGAACCTTGGGCACATCCCCGTCCCTCTCTGAGCCTCTGTCTCCTCATTTGGAAAGCGGGATAATAATCGTGCCCACCTCATGGGTGTGGGACGTCCGGGGCGAGGGCGGGTTTGGTGCAGAGAAGCTGTTATCAGGAGCGATATCACTGGGGTCCCGTTCAGCACCATCCTCTCAGGCACATTCCTGCCCCGGAGCTGTCTCAGGCCAAGATTCTAAGCCGCTGTCCCCATGTGGGCCGGCCTCGATGTCCTCATCTGCAGGAGGGGGACGGGACCCAGACTGGTCACGTGAAGGCGGCTAGTGCCCTCCTACCCTGGGAATGACAATGACAGTGGGGACAGGACAAGAGGGGACCATCGCAGGAGACAGGGCCCAGTCCCTCCTAGAACAGTTAGGGAAGCAGAGGCCTGGAGGTGCAGGGCCAGGGTCACCCCAGGGCTGTAGGAAGGAAGGGAAGGAGGCAGGAGTAGGCAGGCTGATGCACCCTGGGGGGGGGGGGTAGCCCTCTCCCGTGTCCTCCCTGCTGCGTGTGGGGAAGGGACGTCCCAGCCCCAGCTGCCCTGCCAGTCCTGCCCTTTCCAGGTGCACAAGTTCCTGGATAAGAACCACGACCAGGTGCGCCAGGACGTGCTGGACCTATTTGTCCGCAGCCGGACGCGGGTGAGCAAACCTCTCTGGCCCTACTCTCTGGGCCTGCCCCAGAGCAGGCAGCCTGGCCAGGCCTGGCCACGCCCACCCCATCCCCTTCCGTCCAGCTGGCCACGCCCACCCCACCCCCTTCCATCCAGCTGGCCATGCCCACCCCATCCCCTTCCGTCCACCTGGCCACGCCCACCCGTCCCCTTCCATCCAGCTGGCCACGCCCACCCCATCCCCTTCCGCCCACCTGGCCACGCCCACCCGTCCCCTTCCGTCCACCTGGCCACGCCCACCCCCCTTCCACCCACCTGGCCACGCCCACCCGTCCCCTTCCGTCCACCTGGCCACGCCCACCCGTCCCCTTCCATCCACCTGGCCACGCCCACCCCATCCCCTTCCATCCAGCTGGCCACGCCCACCCGTCCCCTTCCATCCAGCTGGCCACGCCCACCCCATCCCCTTCCGTCCACCTGGCCATGCCCACCCCGTCCCCTTCCGTCCACTCGATGAGTGGTTCTCCAGCCCTTATTCTCTGCCACCTACCGCCGTCCCCCCACCCCACCCCCGTCTGGGTTTCCATTTTCCTCCTCGGTCACATGGGCACCCTCCTCCTGAGGTCACTGCTCGAGTTCATGAGCACGTCTGTAACAGGCCACCTCAGGCCCAGGCACCTCGTTAGGGCCTGTGTGTTCCTCAGACTGAAGAAAAAAGTAGTCGGCCCGACCACGGGACAGGTCTCTTGGAAAGGGTGCAAGCCAGGAGGACAGGGACCTCGCCGAGAGGGCAGGGGTGTCTCGGGTTTGTGTTCTGGTCCTTCCTGGTCTGAAGACGACTCCTGTCCTCTCGCTCTCCCTGCCCCTCCCCACTTCTCTCCTGGTTTCCGTCTCTCCGCACGGACGGTGGACCACCGTCTCTCCGCACGGACCACCGTTCCCTCTCGGCACCTGGACCTCTCCCCACGCCTCCCCAGGTGGTGGCCCACCTCTTCTCCAGCCACGCCCCGCAGGCCGCCCCTCAACGCCTGGGCAAGAGCAGCTCCCTCAGCCGGCTCTACAAGGCGCACACCGTGGCCGCCAAGTTTCAGCAGTCGCTGCTAGATCTGGTGGAAAAGATGGAGAGGTGGGTGTGGCTGGGGGGGACAGGTCCTCGCTTCTCTTTCCTTCCCCGGGGGGCCTCACACCGCCTTCCTCCTGCCCCTCTCTGCCCAGGTGTAACCCCTTGTTCGTGCGCTGCCTGAAGCCCAATCACAAGAAGGTAGGTGATGGGTGAGGCCCCCCCCCCCGGGAGTCAGGTCCTCCTCCCCACGCTGCAGGAGCACGGGCCAGCGGTTTGCCTCTCTGGGCCTCCCACTGCCCAGCCCACCCGTGGGGACTCTCTGCCACTGACCACAGGGGCGGGCGTGCAGCTCTTCCCTCGGGCCCCCCACAGGAGCCAGGCCTCTTTGAGACAGATGTGGTCACGGCGCAGCTACGCTACTCGGGGGTGCTGGAGACCGTGCGGATCCGGAAAGAGGGCTTCCCGGTGCGGCTGCCTTTCCAGGTGTTCATCGACAGGTACCTTCCACCGCCATGCTGCGGAGCACGCCTGCCAGTCCGCCTGGGTCCCGGGGGTACGCGCCCAGGAGAACGGGGTTTGCTCTCGGCAAGACCGCCGTGGGCTAGCTGTTGCACGGCGTATATTTATCGTCTTGCTTTTTTTTTTCTTCATGGTTTTATTACGTGTTGATTCTGAGAGAAGCGTGTTTAATAGTGATCAGGACAAATGTCTAGCAGATAGCAATCAAGGTGTCTGATTCTCCTGAAATCGTTTCTACAACTTCCTGAAGCGAATAGGTCGAGTTTTGAGGCTAGAGTGTCTTTTCTGACTAAGACACTGAGGAGAGCCACTGCTGGGACCCAGGCCTCCTGGAGACGGGGCGGGGGTGACTGTGAATATAGCTGGCAGCTGGGCAGGTAGGTCCCGTGGCCCCAAGCTGGATTTGGCCCCTGCAGGTACCGCTGTCTGGTGCCCCTCGAGCACAACCTGCCAGCCAGTGGGGACATGTGTGTGTCGGTGCTGAGCCGCCTGTGCACCGTCATGCCCAACATGTACCGCGTGGGCATCAGCAAGGTGAGTCCCACCCCGCACGCAGCCCCCGGAGGTCCCAACCAAGTTCAGGGGCTCCCTCCGACACTGGGCCAATGGAATCAGAATGTCCAAGCTAGAGATGACCGTGTCCGGGAGGCAATCTAGTGGAGCTTGGTGAATGGAATGCAAATCCCACCTACAGCCCTTGGTGGTGGGGGGGGGTGACTTCCCACTGCCTAGCATGCCTTCACTCCCTCTTCCATCTTTCCAAACCCACCCCCTCCCACCCCATCCCACCCCATCCCACCCCATCCCATCCCACCCCATCCCCCACCCCATCCCCCACCCCATCCCATCCCATTCCCATCCCACCCCATCCCCCACCCCATCCCATCCCACCCCATCCCCCACCCCATCCCATCCCACCCCATCCCACCCCATCCCACCCCATCCCCCCACCCCATCCCATCCCACCCCATCCCACCCCATCCCACCCCATCCCATCCCATCTCCCACCCCACCCCATCCCACCCCATCCCATCCCACCCCATCCCATCCTATCCCCCCATCTCACCCCATCCCACCCTATCCCCTCCCATCCCCTCCTCTCCCATCCCACCCCTCCCCCACCCCACCGCACCCTCCGCCCAGCTCCGTCTGTCTGTCCCCGTGGACTCCGCAGCGGGGGGCTCTGGGCCTGGCCGCCTGGCCCTCCCCGGCCTCACGCTGCCTCCGCCCTCAGCTCTTCCTGAAGGAGCACCTGCACCAGCTGCTGGAGAGCATGCGGGAGCACGTCCTCCACCTGGCGGCCCTCACGCTGCAGCGCTGCCTGCGCGGCTTCCTCATCAAGCGCCGCTTCCGCTCCCTGCGCCGCAAGATCATCCTGCTGCAGAGCCGAGCTCGCGGCTACCTGGCCAGGTGCGTGGGGACGGCCGGGCTCCCTGGAACCCCTCCGGCTCGGCTGGGGGCAGGCGAGGGCCTGACCTCGGGGAGTTAGGCCCCCTGTTCCGCGAGGTCTGCGGAAGGAAGATCCGGGTCTGTGTCTCTGCTTGCGGACGTCCTTCCGTTCCGGCCCCTGGTCCTTGTGACTCCACCCAGCCCAGAAGGACCCTGCCCTGCGTCTCAGGGACACCAGGTTCCAGCCTGACGGAAAGTACCCGGTCCAGCTGGTTTAATCCGGGCTCGGTCACTTGCTCTGCTCTGTGACCTTCGTGAGCCAGGTCCCTGCCCTGCCTCTGAGCTCGTTTTCCTTGGTGCCAGACGGTCCCCGCGCAGAGTGTGCCACCCAGGCCAGGCTGCCCCGGGCATATCTGCCCGTTGTTCACGCACGTCCCGAACCCCTCAGCTTCCCCCAGCGAGACCCTCCTCCCTCCCGACCCCCCAGGCAGCGGTATCAGCAGATGAGGAAGAGCCTGGTGAAGTTCCGGTCCCTCGTGAACACGTACCTGACCCACCGGCATCACCTCAAGGTGCAGGCCTCCCCCTTGCCCTTCTCCCAAGGAGCCAGGCCTGTCCTGTCCGGGTCCAGGGAGGGGCAGGGGTGGGGAGGAGGCCCTCAGCGCCCAGGAGGAGACAGCCGGTCCTGGGTTCGAGTCACCGCTCGCTCTGCTGCGCCAGCTGGGCTTCCTGGGTCCCTCCCTGGCCTTCCTTCCCTGCCCATCCTCTCTCTGGGGCTGGGGAGAGAGGGAAGCGAACACAGCGTGTGAGGGGTTTGGCCCGGTGCCGGGTGCACCGGGGGTCTTCTGTGTGCGGGTCCGACGAGGCTCTGGCAGCTGGACCGGCGCCGAGCACGGTCTTACCTTTTGCTTTTGCTCTTACCTCGGCGCCGGGCTTGGCCCATTGTCAGATAAACCAGCACTGGAGAGAGGAACGCAGTCGTAGTAGCCCGAGTGTGGCCGGCCGCTCTCTCGCAGGTCTGGGGGGGCGTCCCTCCGTCTCCCAGCGTTCCTCTGTCCCTCGCCCCTCTCTCTCTCTCTCTCTCTCTCTCTCCCTCTCTCTCGGACACGGTCTGGCTCCCTTCTCCTCCTGTGTCTCTGGCCACACACACCTCAGCCTCCCTCCTCCTGTGAGGTGGGGACAGTTCCGTCCAGAAGGCAGGCGACCCGAGCGCCTCCGCCTCCATTGCCCACGCTGGCCGCCCTGTGTCCGCGGGCCCGGCCTGTCCCCGGCTTGCTGGCCGCCCTGTGTCCGCGGGCCCGGCCTGTCCCCGGCTTGCGGCCTCCGCCTTGACCATCTGCTCTCCTGCAGCCGAGGGCAGAGTGGAGGCTCTGGGTGGAGGAGGTGGTCGGGGGGGTCTGGGTGGCCGCCCACCGGGGGCACAGGAAGGGAGGGTGGCCCGTGGGGTTGTGGCCGGCCGGTCCCTCACCCTGGGCTGTCCCTCCAGGAGCTGAGCAAGAGGGAGGTGGTCGCCGTACGGCACCTGGAGGTGCCGGCGGAGTTGGCCGGGCTCCTGCTGACGGCGACAGGTAGCTCCGTGCCGGACGGTGTGGCGGGAGTGGCCCCGGGCGGGCCAGGGAGCCGGGCACCTCATGCCTGCCTCTCCCCGCAGGCCCCAGGGCAGCCCCGGTGCCCCGGGTGGCCCCCGTGCGGACGCCCCGGCTGCAGGCGGAGCTCCGTGTCACGCTACCCCTGGATATCAACAACCACCCCATGGCCAAGTTCGTCCGGTGCCATTTCAAGGTAAGGGCTGGCGTAAGGCCCAGCGGACACAGACTGGTTAGAACTGACACTGTCCTCCGCCTGGGGCCGGCTCCTGTCTGCGCCCTGTGGCATCAGGTCTGAGCCTTCGGTTACTGGATCATGAGGAGTCGGGGGGTTGGGGGGCTCCACTGGAGGCCTAGGGAGCAGTGGGGAGCCCTCGGAGGCTCGGGAAGGGGCTATTTGCCAGCTGGTCTGGAATGACGTCAGAAACTCAACAGTTAGTGAAGCCACAGTGTGTCACCCTGCTTTAATTCTCTGCCCTCCAGAGGGGCCTCGGCAGGGGCTCAGACTGTCTCTGCCACCACCTTGCTGAGGGGAGGCTGGGGCGGGCCCCTCTCCAAGCCTCGGTTTCCCCATCTACACATGGGGGGACAGGAGCTCTTGCCTCCTGGGCTCTTGCGCTCCAACCTGGCACCAAGTAGTGGATCCAGGCATGCCCGTCTGTCCTGTCTGTCCCCATCTGTCTGTCCTGTGCCCTCAGGAACCCGCCTTTGGGATGCTGACAGTGCCCCCACGGACGCCCCTGACCGGGCTGCCGGTAGAGCACCAGGCAGAAGCCGTGAGCATCTTCAAGCTGGTACGGGCCCGTCGGGACCACCCTCGAATCCACAGCCCCCGTGCCTGAGGCCAGGCCACGAGCCTCCCCATCTGGTCCTCCGGACCATCCATCAGCTACAGCCGTAGAGTCCAAGCCCCTTCCTTAGAGGGGAGACTTCTGTCAGGGGTGCCTGCCTCCCCCCACCCCGGGCTGGGGTCTGGGAGACTGAGGATTTTCTTCTCCCAGACAATTTCCTGGCAAAAAAAAGCCCGCCTCTCTGGATGTTCCCAGGGACACCAAGCACAGATCCAGGTTCTCTCCTCAAGGATGTCCTAGTCCTGTGGTCGGCAAACTCATTAGTCAACAGAGCCAAATAACAGTACAACGATTGGAATTTCTTTTGAGGGCCAAATTTTTTAAACTTAAACTATCTAGGTAGGTACATTCCTTATCGAGGCAGCGCCCGCAAGTGGTATTTTGTGGAAGAGCCACACTCAAGGGGCCAAAGAGCCGCGTGTGGCTTGCGAGCCGCAGTTTGCTGACCACTGTTCTGAAAGGGGAGAGGGACATCTGGAGGCCGGCTAGCCCAGAGCCCAGGGCAGGGGCAGGTCAGGGAGAGCTTCCTGGAGGAGGGAGCACTTGGACAAGAGTAGAAGGAGGAGCCAGGCACGTCGTGGAGGTGGTGCAGAGAAAAGAGGAAATGGATGTGGTTAGAACAGAGGATGAGGAGTACCTTGATTGACAAGCCGGGGCTCAGATGTCATCCCGGGGGCGGACCTTATGGGGCCAAGGAGGGTGGGCCTTATGGGGCCACAAGAGGGATGTGGTCGGTTGTGTGGCCGCCCTGGGGTCTGAATGGAGCAGCGAGGTGCCTGCTGGAGGCCAGGGGTGCAGGGCGGGGCGGGAGCTATAGAAGGTTCATGAGCAGGAGAGAAAGTTGGGCGTTGATGCTGGATCTTGACTTTTCCCCGTGGCAGGGGCGACCTGCCTGGCCTCTTGGCGTGAGATGTAACTGTTCTATCGCGATGTGGGGAACGTGTGTGTGGGCAGGGGGGCACACAGGCAGGACAGGAGAGAGAGATGCACCTTGAGGGGTTGGGAACCTGGCAGTCACACCTTGCCCGGAGGCCCAGCAGCGTCTGTTTGTGGCCCAGATCCTGCGTTTCATGGGTGACCCCTACCTGCATGGCGCTCAGGAGATCGTCTTCGGGAACTACATTGTGCAGAAGGGGCTGGCGGTCCCCGATCTGCGGGACGAGATCCTGGCGCAGCTGGCCAACCAGGTGTGGCGGAATCCCAGCGCCCACAACGCCGAGCGGGGCTGGCTCCTGCTGGCCGCCTGCCTCAGTGGCTTTGCTCCTTCCTCACGCCTCAGCAAGTACCTGCTCAAGTGAGTGGAGTCGGGTGGGGGCTGGCACGAGGCCAGGGGCGTGACAGTAGGGGTCAGGAGTGAGGGCTCTCTGTGCACGGATGCTCGGGCACAGACGCCAGTCAGGAGCTGCTCTCTGTGTCTCCACCGGACTTACCGAGGAGGGTGGGAATCGGGTGGGGTTGGATCAAGGACTTCCGGACTCAGCAGGTGGCCAGGCCAGGCAGTGGGCATGATTTGGGATTGAGACACTGACCTTTCACCACAGGGGGAGATCGTGGGGTCTTTAGAAGAATAGACTCTGACGGCCAGTGACAACCATATCAGAGCTGGGTGACCTCGGGCATGTGATTTAGCCTCGCTGAGCCTCAGTTTCCCCTGTCTACCACGGGGACAGTCAGAGCACCTACTCTCCCCCACCCCCAAAGTTGGAATCGGGGAGGCAGAGAGACAGACTCCCGCATGTGCCCAACTGGGATCCACCCGGCACGCCCACCAGGGGGCGATGCTCTGCCCATCTGGGGTGTCGCTCTGTTGCCACCAGAGCCACTCTAGCGCCTGAGGCAGAAGTCACAGAGCCATCCTCAGCACCCGGGCCAACTTTGCCCCAATGAAGCCTTGGCTGCAGGAGGGGAAGAGAGAGAGAGAGAAAGAGAGAGAAAGGAGAGGGGGAGGGGTGGAGAAGCAGATGGGCGCTTCTCCTGTGTGCCCTGGTCGGGAATCGAACCTGGGACTTCCATACACCAGGCTGACCCTCTACCCCTGAACCAACTGGCCAGGGCTCAGAGCGCCTGCTTTATAGGCTGTGTCAGGGTGCATGCGAAGGGCTCAGAGCAGAGGCAGGCGTGTGGTGAGGGATATGTGAGGACAGACGGCCGTCGTCAGCATCCTGAGGGGGTCGGGGCTGGGGTCACCCTGCTGGGTTCTAAGGCTGATCTGCAAGGAATAGAGGCTCAGACAGGCCCCCCGTGCGGATCCCAGCTGCATGGCATGGGGCAAGCCACGGCTACTCTCCGAACCTCCTTCCTTACCTATAAACTGGGGGTGGTGGCAGGAGTCACCTTCCAGGGTGGCTCTGAGCTGCAGAGTGTACCGAGGTTGCCCAGCCACGGGCAGAAGGTGGGCGGCTCACTGGCCGGTAGGAGAGGGCTCTCCGGCCTGCCCGGGGCTTCCTGTGGGCACGGCTCTGGGCTCCGTTTTATAGACACTCTGGTCCTGTTCCACTGCTGCTCCTGGCCACGTCCCTTAGCACTTGGGAGGGGACAGGGAGCCAGGCATGAGAAACGCCTGCCACCGGCCACCGGCAGAGGTCAAACTCATGGGTCCTGGGTCAAGCTGACCCCTCTCAGCTGTCTCGTGTACAGGCAAGAACGTGGCACCAGGCCCAGAGAGGACGGATAACCAGCCAGGGGTGCCGGGTGCGTGGGTGGAGCCCTCCAGAGTCCTGCTTCTTGCCCACATGGTGCTGCAGACCCCACCCTGTCAGTGACATTTTGCTCCAACAAGCTGAGGGGGGCCATCCTGGACCCGCAGAGGTCTGTCCTCGGACCTCCATGCTGGTCTGAGATCCTTCTGGGCTGTGGCCCAGTCCACTCCTTCATTTTGGGCCGCGCCTCAGAACGCTGGGCTAGCCTCGGCCTCCTTCCCACGAGCCCCCGAATGAGTCGTCCCCTGCCCCGGGGCTGGCCTCAGCTCCTTCTCCTTCCTGGCTCTCACTCCCCGCAGGTTTGTGTCTGATTATGGGCGGCACGGCTTCCAGGCCGTGTGCCAACATCGCCTCATGCAGGCCATGGGCCGGGCACAGCAGCAGGGCTCCGTGGCGGCCCGCACCTTCCCTCCGACCCAGCTCGAGTGGACAGCCACCCAGGAGAAGGCCAGCATGGCTCTGGACGTGGGCTGCTTCAACGGTGAGCTGCCCTCCCTTCCTGCCTCCCTGCCTCAGGTGGGGGCCCCTGGAGTCTGCTGGCCCCGTGAGGCCCTGAGGTCAGAAGACACCACAGGAGGTTGTAGAGCTGGGCAGGGGCCCAGTGGATGTGGCCCTGGGAAGAGGTCTTGGAGTGGGTGTGGGGTGGACCTGGGATGTGGGAGCAGAGCTCGGGGCAGGGACGACGCAGACCCAGGGTCCTGGGCAGGTGGGAGAAGCCTGAGCACAGGAAGCAGGCGGGGAAGCAGCAGTCAGACCTCCTGTGGGCAGAGTCCCAGGCTGAGCCCAGCACCCGCTCTCATCCCAGGTGACCAGTTCTGCTGCCCAGTGCACTCCTGGAGCACGGGGGAAGAGGTGGCTGGAGACATCCTGAGACACAGGTTGGCTCCCGGGATGCCCTGTCCAGCACACCCTTGTACACCTAGGAAGGAAGGAGGGAAGGGAAGGGGAGAGGGAGGGCAAGGAGGGAGGGGGAGGGGGAAGGAGGCTAGGTTCCCCCCAAAGGGCCCCACGGGGTCCACCCTGGTCCCGCATGGCATCTGACTCACATCCCAGAGTCCCTGTGGGGAGTCCCTCTTGCCTTCGTCCCTCATTCATGGCCCTTCCCGTGCTGTCACCAGGGGGCTGGCAGAGGGCTGGCGAGGCTGGACCGTGGCTATGAAGAACGGGGTCCAGTGGGCAGAGCTGGCAGGCCACGACTACGTGCTGGACCTGGTGTCGGACCTGGAGCTGCTGAGGGACTTCCCACGGCAGAAGTCCTACTTCATTGTGGGTGCAGAAGGGCCCCTGGCCAGCAGGGGCGGCCCGAGAGCGTAGGTGGCTACCTGGGCCCTTCCTCCAGAGGGCCTCACCCAGCACAAGACTGCCCCCCTGGGCTGCTGGGAGAGGCTGAGCTCTGAACTTACGCTTCAAGGTTCTGGGGAGGTGGGGCTTACCAGAGGGCCCTGCCTTTAAAGAGAGAGAGACAGAGCCCTGGCCGGTTGGCTCAGTGGTAGAGCATTGGCCTGGCGTGCAGAAGTCCCGGGTTCGATTCCCGGCCGGGGCACACAGGAGAAGCGCCCATCTGCTTTTCCACCCCTCCCCCTCTCCTTCCTCTCTGTCTCTCTCTTCTCTTCCCACAGCTGAGGCTCCATTGGAGCAAAGATGGCCCGGGCGCTGGGGATGGCTCCTTGGCCTCTGCCCCAGGCGCTAGAATGGCTCTGGTCGCAACAGAGCGACACCCTGGAGGGGCAGAGCATTGCCCCCTGGTGGGCAGAGCATCGCCCCTGGTGGGCGTGCCGGGTGGATCCCGGTCGGGCGCATGCGGGAGTCTGTCTGACTGTCTCTCCCCATTTCCAGCTTCAGAAAAATACAAAAAAAAAAAAAAAAAGAGAGAGAGACATTCAATTCTGGGGTACAAAGGAGAATGTTGGGGGAGGGGGGTGCTGGGAGGGCTGCTGGCCCCTCTGGGTTCAGATGCCCTGTGTCCCCCCTCCCCACAGAGTGTTTGGGAACAGCTGGGACTCGGACGAGGACGCGCCCACTAGGCCCCAGACACTGGGGCGCGTGCCCAAAGTGGCCGACTCCAGTGGGTACTGCAGCCACAATGAGAACAGTACAGACGGGGAACCGGAGGCCCAGAGAGGGACAAGAACCCACCAAGGTGAACCAGCCATGGCCACTTTCTCTGTTCGGTGTGGGGAGGGGACCTGGGGGCTGTGAGAGGAGATTAGCAGGGAAAAAAAAAGTGACTTTTGTGTGTCTCTCCCCGCCACACCCCACCCCACTGCCAGACCTGGACAGCCTTGGAGAGCCCGCTGTGTCCCACAAGGGACTGGACTGCTACCTGGACAGCCTCTTCGACCCCGTGTTGTCCTACGGGGATGCGGTAAGGATGGGGCAGGTGTTCGCAGACAGCAGGCTCATCACGTACATAGCAAGTCACATATACCTACCGGGTGACACAGGCAGGGCCTTGGGGTGGCATGTCCAGCTGGGGACCCAGCGAAGGATGGGGTGTCCTCTCGGCTAGAGGTGCTTCTGGACAGAGGCCCAGGACTGCTCGCCATGTCCCGTGGAAGGCAGTCCCCTCGGGCCCTCGTGCTCACTCTGAGGACTCCCACGAGCCCCTCCGTGGCATGACGTGCAGCCCCGAGCAGGGCAGAGCCCCTGTCTTTGAGCTTCTGTTGACCTCTCTGTGGAAGTGGGGTGGTGAGCTGGGAGCTTGCCAGGTGGAGGGGGAGTGGACATGGGCAGAGGCTGGGCCAGCAGCGGACACTGGCGGGTGGGAGGCCCCCAGCATGGAGGCGACGGCGGTGTCGGGTGCCCGTTGCCTGGGAACCTCGGGAGGACAGCACTGCGGCGGTCACTCGAGCCCTTGGCTGCCCCTAGGACCTGGAGAAGCCGACCACCATCGCCTACCGCATGAAAGGGGGAGGCCAGCCTGCAGGAGGCGGCGGCAGCGGCACCGAAGACACCCCCAAGAGACCCCCAGAGCCAAAGCCGAGTCAGTGCCTTCCCAGGGTGGGGTCCCCTCCTGCTTCTCCGAGGTCCTGCCCGCGCTAGACGGGAGGCAGCCACGGGCATGGTGGAGGCGGGGTAGCTGTGAGGCGGGGGGGATGTGGCAGGGAATCCCCGTTTCCCTCACCCCGGGCCCCCTGCCCTGGCTCCCCCCAGTCCCGGGCCTGGATGCCTCCACGCTGGCTCTACAGCAGGCCTTCATCCACAAGCAGGCCATGCTGCTGGTGAGTGCAAAGACACTGCGGCCGTGGGGGGCTGGGGGCGTGCCCAGAGCCCACGCCTGCCTGGTCATCGCTGCCACCTCTCCCCAGGCCAGGGAGATGACCCTGCAGGCCATGGCACTCCAGCAGCAGCCCCTGAGTCCCGTCCCGAGGCCCTTGCCCCCCGAGGTGAGCCTGGCCCGCCCAGGTGAGTGCTGTGCTGCTCCAGGGTCTCGGTGTGCCTCTCTGAGCCAGGACCCCCACTGCCCGTCCTGGGGGACACGGGGCTCCTGAGAGCAAGCCGGCGGGTCCCGGGGAGCTCACCTCACACCCTGCTCTCTGCAGAAACCCCTAGCACCGGAGGCACGGCCCAAGTTCATAGGCACTGGACCCCCGGCCAAGCCCGTGCTGCTGCGCTCCACATCTAAGCCCTTGACCCCAGCCCCTCTGGCCAAGGCCCCGAAGCTCCCCACGAAGCCTGTGGCTGCCCCTATTCTAGCTCAGGACCGGGCGTCTCCAGAAGCCAGTGAGTGTCCTGTCCCTGCTGGAATGGTGGCAGGAGCCTCCCAGAGTGGGACTGGGAGGGGTGTGGCCTCCCTCGGCCCCCCACCCTCACCTCTTGCCCACAGCTTTGCCCTGCCCAGAGCTGGTCCGGTACTCAACCCTCAACTCGGAGCACTTCCCACAGCCCACCCAGCAGATCAAGAACATCGTGCGGCAGTACCAGCAGCCGCCCCCGGGAGGCCAGCCCAAGGCCCTCAGGTCAGCCCTGTGTCTCCCCCAGCCCCCGGCCAGGCGGCCTCCTCCCTCAGCCTGAGTGCCCAGCAGTGTGTGGGGGAGGAAGTCTAGCTGTGCAGATGGTCCACGTGGTCCCCTTGGGCAGAGGGGAGGCCCGGACCGCTGACTAGGGTTGTGCTGTGTGACCTCAGACCAGTCTCGGATGCGACTCTCTCTCTGGGTCCTGGTTTATAATGTTGGGGGTGGAGGGAGAGGGTCCTGACTGTAGGGACTTGTGACGGGGAGGAGGAGCTCAGTGTCCAACCCACCAGGAAGGACGGCGGGAGGGTGTTTGTGAAGCGGCCGGACCCCCACGAGGAAGCCCTGATGATCCTGAAGGGGCAGATGAGCCACATGGCGGCGGCACCTGGCACCCAGGTGAGGGGCCGGACCCGGCTGGGCCCCGGGCAGAATGGAAGGCCCAGTGGGGCCTCTGTGGGAGCAATGCCCCCTGAGCACTCTCCTTGGGGTGGGGACAGGTGCCCAGAGAGACCGTGGCCCTGGTGAAGCCAGTGACCAGTGCACCAAGGCCGTCCGTGGGGCCCACTCCTGGTGAGGAGCTGGGAGAAAGGAGGGAGGGACAGGGAGGTGGGTGCCACACGTGAGTACACCTGTGTGAGCACAGGTGAGTCTCTCATCTGTGTGTCAGTGGCATGTGTGTCCGTGTCCCGAACCCGTGCAGACCTACTGTGTGGGCGTATGTGTGATTATCTCAGCACTTACCTAACACCGATTTCAGGCCGGGCCCACCTTGGCCTCACCGAATCGTCACTGAAACCCTTTGACACGGTACCCTCTGTACCTACAGATGTTACAGAAGGGGAGGCACAGAGAGGTTAAACAACTTGCCCAAGATCACACAGCTCAAAACGTGGCAGACCAGGGATCTAGATCCTGGCCTCCTGACATCACAATTGGAGCCCTAACCTCTACTTCCTTTGCCTCCTGCTAGCCACAGTGATCTTAAGGGTTATAAATCAGCTTGCATCGAGTCCCTGGCAGAAACACTCCAGTGGCTCTGAGAAGAGGCTCCATACTCCTCACTGTGGCCTGTGAGGCCCACCCACCTCCCCAACTCTGTCTGCTCCCACTTCCCCCTCTCCACACACTCTGTTCCTCAGGGCTCCTGGAACATACCAAACCCATTCCTGCCTCAGGGCCTTTGCACTTGCTGTTCCCTTTGCCTAGAATGCTCTTCTCAAAACAGACCTTTGCATGCCTGGCCCCTTCTTATCATTTACTTCTCAAAACATCGCCTCCTCAGAGAGGTCTCCCAGACCACCCAGACTCAAGGACCCTCACAGACCTAGCCCCCGGACTCTTTTTTCCTAAATCGCCCAGTTTTATTTCCACGCCGTGGCTCCCAGCACTGAGAGCTTTGGTCATTTTCGAATTCTCTATTTCGCCCACACCTCTGCCAGGAGACTCTAAACTCAAGGTGGGCGCCTTGTTTATCCTGGTCATGGTGACAACCCCCGCCCCCCGCACAGGCCTGCCTACACAAGGTGCTTCCGTGATGGAGGGTTGAGCTGTAGGAGGGTTCCTGTGTACATGTGATTGGGTGTGTCTGTGGCCAAGGGTGTGGGCTAGATACCGCTCTGTCCCCCCTCAAGTCTCCCCAACGTGGCTGTGCTCCCCAGTGCTGCCTTCGAGGTCGCTGGAGCCAGCTGAGGATCCTGTGCAGACGCAGCTACACCGCCTCCTGAACCCCAACTTCTATGGCTACCAGGACCCCCCCTGGCAGATCTTCCTGCGCAAAGAGGTGCCTGGAGCCAGGGGAGGAGCGGAGTAGGGGCAGAGGGGCCCACCGGGACTGGAGAACCAGATCAGGGCGCAGCTGAGCTCGGGCTCCGGCAGCTGGTGCAAAGCGGGGCTCTTCCTAGGGCCGAGGGGGCGTTCGGAAGGTCCTCACCGAAGGCATCTTGCACCCCCCCACACAGGTGTTTTACCCAAAGGACAGCTATAGCCACCCTGTGCAACTAGATCTCCTGTTCCGGCAGGTGAGGTCCTCTCTTCCCTTTCTGCCTCAGTGGACTCGGCAGGGCTATAATGGGCCCATGGACTCGCTGTCTGCAAATTCTGCTGCTGCCCTCTTGGAGTTGGTGGGGTTCTTGACCGTGGTGGGTGTGGATGGGAAACTGTCCTACTGGGTCCCCCACCTCCATGATCAGAATCAACAAGCCCGCCATCCCACCTGACCAGACTCACAGTTTGTCTGAGCTCAATGGGGCCCCAACGTCAAAAATCCAAGTGCTGGCCCTGGCCGGTTGGCTCAGTGGTAGAGCGTCGGCCTGGCATGCAGGAGTCCCAAGTTCGATTCCCGGCCAGGGCACACAGGAGAAGCGCCCATCTGCTTCTCCACCCCTCCCCCTCTCCTTCCTCTCTATCTCACTCTTCCCCTCCCACAGCCAAGGCTCCATTGGAGCAAAGTTGGCCCGGGTACTGAGGATAGCTCTGTGGCCTCTGCCTCAGGCGCTAGAATGGCTCTGGTTGCAACGGAGCAATGGCCCCAGATGGGCAGAGCATCGCCCCCTGGTGGGCATGCTGGGTGGATCCCGGTCAGGTGCATGCGGGTGTCTGACTACCTCCCCATTTCCAACTTCAGAAAAATACAAAAAAAAAAAAAAATCCAAGTCCCGCTGCCTAGATGAGGAAACTGAGGCCTGGGTGGGGAGCATAGCTTGTAGAGAGAAAGGAAGGAGAGGGTCCTTGTTAGTGGGGTCTGATTGACCCAGATGACCCCACAGCTGCATAAGTGGGACCCCCCCACCCACACCTCCCAGAATCGCCCCGCCTGTCCAGCCTGGGCTCCCAGCTGGGGGCGTCCCTCGGGCCACCCGCATCGCGGCTCCTTCCCACAGATCCTGCACGACACCTTCTCCGAGGCCTGCCTGCGTATCTCCGAGGAGGAAAGGCTCAAGATGAAGGCCTTGTTTGGTACCACGGAGGGGGGGTGGGGACAGGAGAGGGTGAGCCTTGCCCCACTCACCTCCCAGACTCCCCTCCTTGCTCTGCTGCTGGTCTCTCCCATTGCCAGACGACAGGTTTGAGGTCGGCTCTGCCTGAGCCGTCCAGTCTGTCCCTGGATAGATCGGTTTCCCAGTCTGGACACCAGCAACATCATGGACCCACACCTTCTTGCTGAGTGTCAGCCCCCCTCCCTGCCAGGAAGGCCGGCAGGAGATGCAGGTGGGGAGGGTCCTAACCCTACCCTGTGTCCCTCAGCCCAGAACCAGCTGGACAGGCAGCGGCCCCTAGTGACAGAGAGCGTGAAGCGAGCTGTGGTCAGCACTGCCCGTGACAGCTGGGAGGTCTACTTCTCCCGCCTCTTCCCCGCCACGGTGCGAGCCACACCCGCCCACCTCCCGCCCACCTCCCGCCCACCTCCTATCCAGCCCCGCCCACCTCCCTTCCGGCTCCAACCCCAGCCCCGCCCACCTCCCGCCCAGCCCCGCCCACCTCCCTTCCGGCTCCAACCCCAGCCCCGCCCACCTCCCGCCCTGCCCAACCCCAGTCCCGCCCACTTCCCTTCCGGCTCCCACCCCAGCCCCGCCCACCTCCAGTCCAAGCCCCGCCCAGCCCAACCTCAGCCGGGGGCGCTTTACGGACCAGGCTGGGAGACCGTTCTCCTACACCTTTATCTCCACCCCAGGGCAGCGTGGGGACTGGCGTGCAGATCCTGGCTGTGTCTCACACGGGCATCAAACTCCTGCAAATGGTCAGGGGCAGCCGCGAGACCAGCGGGCAGTTGCGGGTCCTCCGCACATACAGGTGACTGGGCACGGGACGAAGGTGGGGCGAGCTGTGCACTGGGGCACGGACTGGCATCAGCGTCTCGTCGCTGTCTCTTTCCACAGCCCATTACTGAGCGCAGTTACTGTGCCAGGCCGGCTGCGTGCCAATCCCCTTCATCCATCCCACTTCACAGGTGGGGAAACAGGCTCAGGGAGAGAAGGTGCCTGTCTCAGGTCACATAGCCCGGAAATAGATGAGCTAGGAGCCCACCTTGCCATCCTGCCCCCTGCCCGCACCCCAGCCCTGCCCACCCTGCCCTAACACAGCTCACTGCAGTGCAGCTATGGTGCCCTCAACAACCAAGTTCCCGCGCAGAACGGAAGGGAAGGGACGCTCCAGCGTGAGAGCTTCCTACTGAGCCCTCCAGCCCCTGCTGGCCAGTGGACCTCTCTGTCCTCCACAGCACAGGGCAGAAACAGAGGCTGGCTCACCCCTTGAGCGAAAAGCTCCTTGCTTCGAAAGATGGAGGGAATTCAGTCAATGAGCGAAAAATAGATTTGTCTAGGCAGAACCTGGGAGATTGGATCCAGAGGCAAATAAGTAAATAATTCAATAGCCTGACCAGGCGGTGGCACAGTGAATAGAGTGTCGGACTGGGATGTGGAGGACCCAGGTTTGAAACTCTGAGGTTACTGGCTTGAGCCCAAGGTCACTGGCTTGAGCAAGGGGTCACTCACTCTTCTGTAGCCCCCTAGTCTACAGCAGACACATATAAGAAAGCAATCGTCGAACAACTAACCGTTCATTGAACACACTGCTGCAACGAAAAACTTGTGTTTCTCATCTCTCTCCCTTCCTGTCTGTCTGTCTCTATCTGTCCCTCTCTGTGTCTCTGTCAAAAAAAAAAAAAAAAAAAAAAAAAGGCCTGACCTGTGGTAGCGCAGTGGATAAAGCGTCAACCTGGAAACACTGAGGTCGCCGGTTCAAAACCCTGGCTTGCCTGGTCAAGGCACATATGGGAGTTGATGCTTCCTGCTCCTCCCCCTTCTCTTTCTCTCTTTCTCCCTCTCCACCCCCCTTCCTCTCTAAAATGAATTAAAAAAATAAATAAGTGAATAGCAGAGCGTGGGGAGGAACTGGAATGTGGTTGTGCCCAGGGTCCTAGGCAAGGAGTAGGGGCTACAGAGTGATCAGGGAGGGGAGGCTGGGGAAGCCCTTTGGGTGTCCTGGGGGGTGCTGTGCAGTGGTGCTGGGGTTCTGGGATGGAGCAGGAGGGGTGGAGTCCACGGGGTCCTCCCTCGGGTCCTGGGCTCCTGCCCTCACGCTGCCGCCCCGCCCCCCAGCTTCGCAGATATCCTGTTTGTGACCATCCCATCCCAGAACATGCTGGAGTTCAACCTGGCCAGCGAGAAGGTCATCCTCTTCTCCGCCCGGGCTCACCAGGTCAAGACCCTGGTGGACGACTTCATCCTGGAGCTGAAGAAGGTCAGGGTCTTCCCACGGATGCCCCTCCACCCCCACCGGGCACCCAGGGCCAAGAACAGGGCTTCCCCTACCCGCCCCAAATGCAGACCAGCCACACCTGCCTGGGCCGTACAGGTGTGTGTGTGTGTGTGTGTGTGTGTGTGTGTGAGAGAGAGAGAGAGAGAGAGAGAGTGGCCAGGACCGTAGACCGCTGTGGGCCTCAGGCCTTGGCACGGGCTTTGCCCTCCACTGGGGATGCCCTGTTGCCTGGGCCTGCTCCTTCCAAACCTCTCCTGATGCCCTCAGCAAGGGCTCCATGCACCTGCTCTGAGCTCCGCAGCAGTGGCATTCCTCCCGTCCCGCGGTGACTGCTGCCCGCCCCTGCTTAGTGCAATGGCAGTGTCCACCCCCCACCCAAGAACAGGGCCTCTCTGCCTCAGGCCCAGCCTCTGGTCTCCGTGGGGAAGCTTTGGGTAAGGGCTAGAGGGCGTAAGGCATATCCATCCACGCGCTCTAACATCCACCTGTGTTCATCACACCCAGGCCTCTAACCCTCTGCAAGGCCACCCCTGCTACTGGGGAAGCCCCACCTTCCTCCACCCAGAAAATGTTCTCTGACGAGCTGGGGAGGGATGCCTGTGGATGGGAGGGGCGGGGCAGGACAGGGAGAGAGGGCTGGCCCCAGGCCTCCAGGCGGGGTGAGAAGGGACTGTGGCCCCTCACCCTGCCCCTGGCTGACCCAGGGCTCAGACTATGTGGTTGCTGTGAGGAACTTCCTGCCTGAGGACCCGTCCCTGCTGGCCTTCCACAAGGGTGACATCATCCACCTGCAGCCCCTGGAGCCGCCGCGAATGGGTCCGTGCCTTGGGATTGGGTGGGTACGAGACAGGGGAAGGCTAAGCAGGGGGGCTTCCCCGGCCGCTGCTGACACGAGCCTGGGCCACAGGCTACAGCGCTGGCTGTGTTGTCCGCAAGAAGGTCGTGTACCTAGAGGAGCTGCAGCGGAGCGGCCCTGACTTCGGTGGGTACCCTGGGCCCCCCGGTCCAGCCTCCAGTGACCCGAAACCCAGAAACCCTCAACAGAGCCTACTTTGTTTTCATGCACGCACCCTGCGTGTGCAGGCTGGGGGTTTCTCGGTGCCCCAGAGGGGTCTGGCCCGGCCAGGTCTCCTCCTGGTGGCCACCGAGCCCTGCCCTCTGCCTGCGTGTCTGGCTGACGGTCTCTGTGTGGGCATTAGTGTTTCCATGTTTGTGGCTGAGTCTCTCTCTGTGCTGCAAATGCCCGTCCACTTCCCACCGAGGGAATGCCTTCTTTCCCCTGAGCCTCTCGTCTCCTCATCGGTCAGTACCGTATTTTTCGCTCCATAAGACGCACCTGACCATGAGACGCACCTAGGGTTTTAAGGAGGAAAATAAGAAAAAAAATATTCTGAACCAAATGGTGTGTTAAAACTTTTAATTTAAATATACCACAGTAATATTTCAACAATGTCAACTCAACAGCAGTATTAACAACCAGTAGCACTGTTATTAACCAATGAGAAGAGACTTTAATGTTCAAATACTCTTCTAGTTGTCCGGGAACCTGCAGCAGCTAAAAAAAAAATATAATAATAACATTCGCTCCATAAGACGCACGGGCATTTTCCCCTCCACTTTTTGGGGGGGAAAGTGTGTCTAATGGAGCGAAAAATTCGGTAGGTCCCCAGGGGCGTCTCCATCACGGAGCTCCGGGGGGCGGCCAGGCTACTCAAGTCTTCTGAGAGGGTCCCTTCGTCCCCGGAGGAGATCCTGTCCTCCTGTTCGCCTCAGACTCCTCCCCCCTCCCCTCCCCCCGCCCCCACTCCCTAGGCTGGAGGTTTGGGACCATCCACGGGCGTGTGGGACGCTTCCCTTCCGAGCTGGTGCAGCCCGTGGCGGCCCCTGACTTCCTGCAGCTGCCCGCGGAGCCCGGCCGGAGGCGTGCTGCTGCCGTCGCCGCCGCGGTGGCCTCCACGGCTGCCGCGTGGGAGGTGGGCCGCAGGAGAGAGGTGAGACCAACCGGCAGGGACCAGGCCGGTGGGGTCGAGACATCATCCTGACGGCGGGGGGATGGGAACAAGGTCCGCTGAGGGTGTGGGCCCAGTCCCGGGACAGGGTGGAGCTGCCCTGGTGTGACCTGTGGGATATGACCAGAGATGGGTAGAGAAGGGTTGTGTCCAGGCCAGTGGGGCGGATGGGGCCAGGGGAGCGAGAGGTGGAGTGAGGTCAGTCAGCCTGACCTGGCAGCTAGAAAAGTCAGCCCCAGGCAGGGATGGGTCTGGTGGTGGGGCCCTGGGGTCAGCTGGGCCTGTGGTGGGTGGGACGTGGTTGAGAAGGCAAGGCAGGTTGAACTGGGTGCATCCCAGGGTGGGGGCAGGACGACCTGAGACAGTCTGGGCACATCCAGCTCAGGTGTGTGGAGCCAGCTCTGGGGGGCTGGGGTGGTGGCGGGGTTTGGGGGACAGGCCCTCCTGCTCCTGCCCCCCCGCAGGGCTCCCCTGTCAGGACCGGCACGGCTGACTGCGACGGCTTGCTTCTCCCGCCGCACACAATGCTGGAGTTTGCCCAGAAGTACTTCCGAGACCCTCAGAAGAGACCCCCGTGCGTGGTGACCCCACCCCTCACCCCTCGCCCCCACCCTGAGGAGGCCCTTCTAGGGCTTTCCTGCAGCTAAGTAGAAAAGCAAGCCCCACTTCTGGTGAGGGGAGAAAGGGAGGTCCACCTGCAGCCTCAGCTTCTGGGCGCCTCCAGCCTGACATCGGGTCACGGGTTATGGGAAAAGGCTGTAGCCAAGCTACGAGGCAAGCTGTCCACGTCTGCTTCCTGCCGTAGGGATGGCCTCAGGCTGAAGTCCAAGGAGGGCCGGGAGTCCAGGACCTTGGAGGACATGCTTTGCTTCACCAAGGTACCCAGCACTAGGCCTCAGTTTCCCCATCTATAAAATGGTGACTCAGGCCCCTGGGGTGAGCAGTCTTGTCCTCAGAGAGACACCCCCCCCCCCGCTGTGCTCGGCATCCTGAAGGTCAAAGGGGAGCATCCGCCCCAGCGTTGGCCTGGCACTCCTGTTTGTGAATGAGACCCTCCCCTCACAAGACAGGACAGACCGGGTGGCCCTGGTCTGTTCAGACAGGTCCCTCCCCTCACGAGACAGGACATGACACCCTGCCTCCCCTCGCAGACACCGCTGCAGGAGTCCCTCATCGAGCTCAGCGACAACAACCTCAACAAGATGGCCACCGACATGTTCCTAGGTGTGGGGGCAGGGCTGTGGCTGGGGCCCCTGGCCAGGTGGGGTCCCACACTCTCTGACCCCACTCATCACCACTCCTCCCGTCCTCAGTTCCTTTCCATCCCCCAGCTTAGACGTGAGGCTCCTTTGAGAGCAGAGAAGCCCCCAGCTGACCCTGGCCACAGCCCCTCAGAGAAGGGCCTAGCCCGGGGTCCCCTGAGGGGGGGGGTGGGCAGCAAAGGGGCTGGTGGCCTGAGTGGGACAGGTGTCTCCCACAGCTGTGATGCGGTTCATGGGGGATGCCCCACTGAAGGGCCAGAGCGAACTGGACGTGCTCTGCACCCTTCTGAAGGTCAGTCCAGCCACCGTGGCCAGCTGCCCTCTTCCCTGTCCTGTGGCTCAGTTTCCCCATCTGCCAGCCAGAGTTGTGGGACGTTGGGATGGGCAGCTTCCTCTGTGGCCCAGAGAGAAGTACACCCCACTGGCGGGGGAGGGGACTGGGGTCGGCGTCCCGGGCCTATCTCCAAGTGCCCGTTCCGTTCCTATGTGCTGGGCCTGTGGCCTGTGGACTGGCCTGCCCCTCCCACAGCTGTGCAGGGACCATGAGGTCATGCAGGACGAATGTTACTGCCAAGTGGTGAAGCAGATCACGAACAACACCAGCACCAAGCCGTGAGTGAGCCGGGCCCTTGCCTCCGTTTTCCCTCCTCCGCTGCGGTCTGTGTCCGGGACTGGGTCTGGGTCCGGGTCTGGGTCCGGGTCCGGGTCTGGGTCTGGGTCTGGGTCTGGGACTGGGTCTGGGTCCAGGACTGGGTCTGGATCCGGGTCCGGGTCCGGGACTGGGTCTGGGTCCGGGACTGGGTCTGGGTCTGGGTCCGGGTCCGGGTCCGGGTCTGGGTCCGGTCCGGGAGGAGCAGTTCAGCCTCCCACCTGCCTACACCCGGCCCTTCCTGGCTTCTCCCTTGTCCTCTTCCTCACTCAACAGACAAAGCACATGTATCTCGAATTGCTTGGTCTGAGACAGGCCATTCCTGCGCTTGGGGCTCCCGTTTCCTCTCTCTGTAAAGTGGCAGTGACAATGTGTGCATCCAGGTTCTAGGTGGCGAGTGACAGACCCCCAGTTCAGGCTAGTCTAAGCAAAAGGGGGCCTAGGTAACCGGAAAGTCCGACATAGAACTTGGGGCGTAGCTGGATTCAGGTGTCACTGGGAAGCCGGCTGTCTCTATCCTGGCCCTGTTTTCCTCTGTGTTGATCTATCTCATTCCCAAACGACATCCCCCGTAGCTGGGCAGCTCTGGAGAGATGGTTTCCCGCTCAGCCATCCCAGAGAAAAAGCAAGACTGACCCAGTGTCTGCAGCAAAAATCCCCCAATCTAGTCTCATCAGCCTGACTTGGTCATACACCTGTCCATCTTGAAACCAAAGGCTGGAGGACACCAGAGCTGTGCTTGGCCGAACCTGGCTCCCCACACCTGTCCTCAGAGCCAGAGGGAAGCCGAGCTCGAATTTGGCTAGATACTGACTTCCACGCCCATCTCCACAGGGCCCGGACCTAGGGACGGGTGGGGAGTTTGCCAAAGGAAGCCCGAGGGCTGTCCCCACAGTGAGAAACCCCTCATGCCAGGGCAACGTAAGGGGGAACTGTGCCCACGTAGGAGCAGCACGTAGCAAGTGCCCAGAGTGTGTGCTGCTCTTGTTACCACTGGGCCCACTGTCCTGCCCCACCTCCTCACTTGCTCTCCACCTGCGGGAACTTTGGAACCACTCCGCCCACGTCCTCTGTCTCCGCCTACGTCCTCTGTCTCCGCCCACGTCCTGACTCTGCCCACATCCTCCTGTCTCCGCCCACGTCCTCCTGTCTCCGCCCATGACCTCCTCCTCTTGTCTCTGCCCACGTCCTCCTGTCTCCGCCCACGTCCTCCTGTCTCCGCCCACGTCCTGACTCCGCCCACGTCCTCCTGTCTCCGCCCACATCCTCCTGTCTCCGCCCATGTCCTTTGTCTCCGCCCACATCCTCCTGTCTCCGCCCACATCCTCCTGTCTCTGCCCACATCCTCCTGTTTCCGCCCACGTCCTGACTCCGCCCACGTCCTCCTGTCTCTGCCCACGTCCTGACTCCGCCCACGTCCTCCTGTCTCTGCCCACATCCTCTGTCTCCGCCCACGTCCTCCTGGCTCCGCCCACGTCCTCCTGGCTCCGCCCACATCCTCCTGTCTCTGCCCACATCCTCCTGTTTCCGCCCACGTCCTCCTGTCTCTGCCCACGTCCTCTGTCTCCGCCCATGTCCTCCTAGCTCCGCCCACATCCTCTGTCTCCGCCCACGTCCTGACTCCGCCCACATCCTCCTGTCTCCGCCCACGTCCTCCTGTCTCCGCCCACGTCGCCGCAGGCCTCACCTGCCGTTCCCTCTGCCCAGCCCCAGCAGGCCTTCCCCATGCCCTCCTGTGAAGACCTTTACCCAGAAGCCTCTGCGGAGAGATCCCGCCCGGGGAGGTGTTTGTGCATGTCAGGGCCTCCCCCCTTTCCTTTCCCGCCTCCCCCACTGGCTTCCCAAGCAGGACATACCTTCTGGTGTGGCGTTGGGGCCACCCCCACACCCCTGTCCTTACCAGGCAGGAGAGAACGTCCACAGGACACAGGAGCTACCTGAGAACCAGAGACCTCCTGCCCCCCCCCTCCAGGAGACTCCTGGCACGGCACGGCGGGGCAGAGGCCTCCTGTGATGGGGTCCCCTGTGTGTTCTTGCAGGGACAGCTGCCAGCGAGGCTGGAGGCTGCTGTACACGGTGGCGGCCTACCACAGCTGCTCTGAGGTTCTCCAGCCCCACCTCCTTCACTTTCTCCAAGACGTGAGCCAGACCCCGGGCCTGCCCTTCCAGGGTGAGGGGCCAACCGCACGCGGGACCCAGGTCGTGGGCCTGTCTGCATGGGTGCTGGCTGGGGAGCCAACAGGAGGGGACATCCAGAGTGTCTGGCCCTTCACAGGTGCCCGGGCAGTGTTTACTAAGACTCATTCACGGACCTGGCTGGTTGGCTCAGTGGTAGAGCGTCGGCTGGGCGTGTGGATGTCCCGGGTTCAATTCCCGGCCAGGGCACACAGGAGAGGCGCCCATCTGCTTCTCCACCCCTCCCCCTCTCCTTCCTCTCTGTCTCTCTCTTCCCCTCCTGCAGCCAAGGCTCCATTGGAGCAAAGTTGGCCCGGGCGCTGAGGATGGCTCCATGGCCTCTGCCTCAGGTGCTAGAATGGCTCTGGTTGCAACAGAGCAATGCCCCAGATGGGCAGAGCATCGCCCCCTGGTGGGCGTGCCGGTGGATCCCCATCAGGCGCATGTGGGAGTCTGTCTCTGCCTCCCCACTTCTCACTTCAGAAAAATACAAAAAAAAAAAAAGAAGAAGACTCATTCACTCCCCAAACGTGTGTGGAGGTCCCACAGGGACGGAGGCAATGGGTTGTCATATCAGCTGGGAAGGGTGGCCTGTCGGAGGAGGTGTTGCTCTGGGTAGGGATCTCCAGGTGGGCTGAGGAGCAGGAACAAAGTCCTGGAGGTGGGGAAGTGTGGCCTGTGGAAGGAGAGGAGAGGGAAGAGACAAGGCCTGGAGTACTAGGGTTAGGCCCCGCTTCTCGGGTCTGTGGGAACCAGCAAGGGCCTCGATGGGTCCAGGCAGGGTTGGGTCCAAAGCTGGTGGCAGGGTCTCAGCCCCCCCCATGGAGTATGTCGGCAAAGGGGCCCCTCCTCCACCTCATTTCCAGCCTTGTTTCCATAGCAGCTCCCTGGTTTCCCCCCCTAAGAAAGAGGCCAGGGTTCCTGTGGTCACCGCAGCAGCCATGAAAGAGGGAAACCTTCCGCTCTCTGCCTTGAGTCCCTCCTCCTTTGATTTGATTAACAAAATGCTCCCAGTGTGTCAGACGGGAAAGGGCCCCACTCCAGGGAAGGCTCCCGGAGTCAGCTGAAGGTGCCCTACGTTCCGGATGGGACCCCTTCCCAGAGCAGGGTGAGGGGACTCCTTGGAAATGGAGGAGCAGACACTGCGGTCCTTTGCACTGGGGCTCTGGGTGAGGGAGGGTGGTGGGCAAGGGAGCGTCCCAGCAGGCAGGGACACAGCTGCCTCACCTAGTCATACAGCGGAGTAGGGAACGGCTCCCCGTCGGTAGTGCAAAGGAACGGCTATTTCCAGGGCTCACAGGTAGCTAAGGGGACGGTGGACTAAACCAAAGGCCTTCATGGCATAGGATGTGAGTTCGAATCCAGCACTGAGACCCCCCAGTCCCCGACCTGGTGAGCCCGTGGGGGCGTTGGCCGGGGGAGCCTGTGGGGGCGTTGGCCGGAGGAGCCCGTGGGGGCGTTGGCCGGAGGAGCCCCGTTCCCTCCCCGCCCACCCTGGGCCAGGCCTCCGTGCTGTCGGTTGCAGGGCTCGCCAAGGCCTGTGAGCGGAACCTGCAGAAAACCTTGCGCTTCGGCGGCCGTCTGGAGCTCCCCAGCAGCATGGAGCTCCGGGCCCTGTTGGTGAGCGTGCGGTGGGGGTGGGGGCCGGGAGGCCCGTCAGTCCGGGTGGCTGGGGGCTCCTGCAGGTGCCCGCCCTGAGCCTCTTGGCTGGACACTCCCATGTCAGGGGACAGTGCTGGCTCCGATCCCACCGCTCAGCCGGCCTGTCCAGTCTCCTCACCCTTCCTTGTCCCAGGCGGGCCGCAGTTCCAAGAGACAACTGTTTTACCTCCCCGGGGGCCTGGAACGCCACCTCAAAATCAAAACGTGCACCGTAAGTCGGGGAAGGTCTTCAGCGGGCAGCCACTACCGGAGAGGGTCCGGGACACCCCAGTCTCCGTAGCGGGGTGGGAGCCCCCCAGAGGTGTCAGCCCCCTACCCCGCAAGGCAGGGTTCATTTCCAAGAAAAGCAGACTGAGCCTCCAGCTCAGGGTCATCCTGCAAACGAGGGGGGACACGCCTGAGCCTCTCAGACTCCGAACGCTGGACCCCTTCCCTGCGTGAGGCTGATGCAGAGACCCAGGAGGGGTCCTCGCCTGGCGCGGAGGGGGCAGAGGAAGGCTGCACGTGGTCTCCTGGCGCCTGGGCGGGCTGGGAGGACAGAGGTCAGCCCGGCCGGCACAGCCTTGCTCTTCCCTGTCCCCTTCTCCCCAGGTGGCCCTGGATGTGGTGAAGGAGATCTGCGCAGAGATGGCCCTGACACGCCCCGAGGCCTTTGATGAATATGTCATCTTTCTGGTCACCAACCGAGGTGTGTGGTCAGGAGGACCGAGCCTGCTGGGCTCACGGTCACCACGTGGCATGTAGGGTTCAGGTCGGAAGCCCCCACGTGGGAGGACCTGTCTGTGCACCCCACTCTGCCAGTCCTCTGTCCCTCTCTGCTCCATTGTGTACATTTGTTTCGCCTACCATACTGGGAATTCATGGAGGACAGGCCTTTCTCTCTCTCTCTCTCTCTCTCTCTTTAAAGATTTTATTTATTGATTTTAGAGAAAGAGAGAAGGAGCAGGAAGCATTAACTTCCATATGTGCCTTGACCGGGCAAGTCCGGGGTTTCGAACCAGCAACCTCAGTGTTCCAGGTCCACGCTCTATCCACTGCACCACCACAGGGCAGCCCAGGCCTTTCTCTGCTTTCTCCCTCTGCCCCTCCGGGCCTGCTCAGTGGACCCCGCCCTCAAGGCTCCCCACCTCGGGAGGTTTTCCTTTGAAAGGCTCAACCCCTGCCACCCCCCAGTGCAAGCCTTTCCTTCGTCTCATGTCCCCTTCTCTGGTGGCCCGAAGCCCCTTCCATCGCTGTTCACCCACCCTATAAACTGTGGTCAGTTCCCTCTGGCCCCCTGCGGTCAGTCCTCCGCACCTGCTGCCTGATCTCTGAACCATCCATCTGTCTGTTCTCAGCCTTGGTCGCCTGCGTCTAGCCGAAACACGACCAGGCAGGGAGAGCCGTACTGAAACGGTCAGTGTAAAGTGACACTGATAGCGTGTCCCCCAGGCACCGTCCAAAGCATTTCATTCTGTCCTCGTCTTGAACCCCCGCATTCACCCAGTGAAATGGAGACTGTCATCATCCCCGGTTATAGATGGGGGAGTCGAGGCCCCCGGAAGGTCTGGTAGTTGGCCTGCGGCTGCCTGTCACAAGTCACCACATACCGAGGGCTGGAAACAATGCTTGCTCATTATTTGATGTTTCTGAAGGTCAGAGTCCTGAAGTCAGAGGCCGCCGGGCGGGTTCCTTCTGGAGGCTCTAGGGGAGATACTGTTTTCTTGTCTTCTTTAGCTTTGGAGAGGTCACCCACATTCCTCAGCTCACGGCCCTTCCCACGTCTTCAAAGCTAGGAGAAGGCTTCATTTTCATATCTATCTCTATCTCTTTCTCTCTCTCTCTCTCTCTCTCTCGCTCTCGCTCTCTCTCACCTCCCTCTTAAAAGGACCTTTGAGATTACACTGGGTCTACTTGGATAACCTGGGATAATCTCTCCATCCCAAGATCCTTCACTTAATCACATTTGCAAAGTCCCTTTGGCCATGAAGGTAACATATTTGTAGGTTCCAGGAATTAGGACATGGATGTCTTTGGGGAAGGGGCCATTAATCGGCCTGCTCATAGAGGTTAAGGGACTTAACTCCAAGTCACATAGTTGGGATTTGAACCCAGGCAGTCTGGCCTGGAGAGTCTAGACTTGACCGTCATGTCATATACCCCCCTCCCCCCCCCCGGGTAAAATTTTACTGAAGGTGGGGAACGGAAGAAGAAATGTCAGTGCAGGAAATAAAATCTTAAGCCTCACTTAAGTCTCTCCTATGGGCTCTGACCCACTCAATGCCAGACCCCAGTCTTCCCCACCCCCTACCCATTCAGGAGCCCACCAGGGGTCTCTGCTGAAGACGTTCTGAGGAAAGGCACCCACTGGGTCTCATGATCTGCGGTCCATAGTGCTTCTCCTTGTCCCCAACCTCCCCTGGAAACGGACTGGGCTTTCTCTGAGCATAACCCCAGAATGAAGTATTCCCATCTGTGGTCGTAGACATTCCACAAACACAGGGCGCCCTGAGATCCATTACACGCTCTCCTTTGCTGAGGACGCCACGTCCCAAAGCGGGGCAGGGGGGTGGGGTGGGAGGGGCTCGCCTGCAAGTGATGCTGGTCCGGGTGGCAGGTTGGGGGCGTGTCCACGTGCTCGGTAGAGACTGCGCACGCGCCGGCATGCTTCCGCCCAGCTGTCCCTGACTCTCCGCAGGCCAGCACGTGTGCCCGCTCAGCCGCTGCACCTACATCCTGGACGTGGCCTCAGAGATGGAGCAGGTGGATGGCGGCTACATGCTCTGGTTCCGGCGCGTGCTCTGGGATCAGCCACTCAAGTTTGAGAATGAGCTCTATGTGACCATGCATTACAACCAGGTTAGCCATGCTGATGCTGTCGAACCTTCCAGGCTTTCTCCTGTGCACCCCCCACCCCCGCCATTGAACTGTGAAGTCAAACTCCACGGCCATGGCATTTGACGCTTTCATGATTCAGGGGGTCCCCGCTGGCATTTCTACCCTGGTCCCTCTGCTCCTCTGCCCCGTTTCCTCGGAGGAGTCAAATGATGTTACGCCTCACGACCTAATTCTCAGACCCTGGCAGGTGCCGTCCTTCCGCCGGGCCTTCCTTTCCTGTGTCTCTGCTTTCCTGCGGCCTCCGCAGCAGGGCTGCCCTCAATCGCACCTCTTTCCTGAGGGCTCCCCTCCTCGGGCGCATGGCCTGTCCCATTTTCAAAGGCCTAACTGGACTTTGGTTGGCATTGTCTTCTTTTGTTTGTTTGTTTTGGGGTGGGGTTTTTTTGTATTTTTCTGGAGTGAGAAGCAGGAAGGCAGAGAGACAGACTCCCGCATGCACCCGACCGGGATCCACCCGGCATGCCCACCAGGGGGCAATGCTCTGCCCATCTGGGGCGTCGCTCTGTTGCAACCAGAGCCATTCTAGCGCCTGAGGCAGAGGCCACAGAGCCATCCTCAGTGCCTGGGCCAACTTTGCTCCAATGGAACCTTGGCTGCAGGAGGGGAAGAGAGAGACAAAGAGGAAGGAGAGGGGGAGGGGTGGAGAAGCAGATGGGCGCTTCTCCTGTGTGCCCTGGCCAGGAATCGAACCCGGGACTTCCACACGCTGGGCTGATGCTCTACTGCTGAGCCAACCAGCCAGGGCCGGCACTGTCATTTTTATCTTGGTGTTATTCCCCATGGGCACTTGGTCCTCTAAGTCAGGATCCCAGGGTTTTTACAGTCTGGTTTCCTCCTCTTATTGCTAACATGTGTGTAAGTGGTTGGACTGGGCACATTCCTTGGTGGAAATGTTGCCAACACTTGGGCTTTTCCACGTACAAAATACAGGCGCATGGCTCTATGGCCGCAAGGTGTCACTGTTGCCGACTACCCCCACGCAGGACTAGGTGTGGGTTACCAGCCTGCAGCGTCCCTTGGGAACTTGTTAAAATGCAAATCTCTACGTCCTGCCCCAGATCTAATGAGTCAGTGTCTGGGGATACAGCCCATAGGTCTGTGTTAGTGACCCAGGCACGTTCAGTTTTCAGCCACCCCAGCCCAGCAGACACCCCACACACTGTCGGGTATGTGCCCACAGTCTTCCCAGGGCCGTTGTGGGGGTGACCACATGCCCCCTGGGGTTGAATGCTCCCAAATGTATGCCTGCCTGCAGACCCTCATTGGATTGCCGCCCCACCCCAGGTCCTGCCTGACTACCTGAAAGGCCTTTTCAGCAGCGTGCCAGCCAGGCGGCCCAGTGAACAGCAGCTGCAGCAAGTGTCCAAGCTGGCTTCGCTGCAGCACCGCGCCAAGGACCACTTCTACCTGCCCAGTGTGTGAGCACCTGCCCAGCTGCCAGCCCACCCCCTCCCACCCTGCCCTGTGGGCCTCCAGGTTGGACATCCCCGGTCCTGTGCGCCCCGCTTACAACCAGCAGGCTGTCTGAGAAAGGGGCCGACCTGGATTCAGGAATAAAGTCCTCCAGTTCACCCTAAGCTGGGACCCCCCTTCCCACAACAGGCTGCTTCCAGCTGGTGTAAATAGCTCAGAACAAAGTTAATCATAAAAAGGCTTTTGGGCCTGACCAGGCGGTGGCGCAGTGGATAGAGCGTCGGACTGGGATGCGCAGGACCCAGGTTCGAGACCCCGAGGTTGCCAGCTTGACCACAGGCTCAACTGGTTTGAGCAAAAGCTCACCAGCTTGAACCTAAGGTCGCTGGCTCAAGCAGGGGGTCACTCAGTCTGCTGAAGGCCCACGGTCAAGGCACATATGAGAAAGCAATCAATGAACAATTAAGGTGTCACAACAAAAAACTGATGATTGATGCTTCTCATCTCTCTCCATTCCTGTCTGTCTATCCCTCTCTCTGACTGTCTCTTTATTTTTTTATTTTTTAAATGTTTTTTTTAATTTTTTATTTATTTATTCATTTTAGAGAGGAGAGGGAGAGAGAGAGAGAGAGAGAGGAGAGACAGAGAGAGAGAGAAGGGGGGGAGGAGCTGGAAGCATCAACTCCCATATGTGCCTTGACCAGGCAAGCCCAGGGTTTCGAACTGGCGACCTCAGCATTTCCAGGCCGACGCTTTATCCACTGCGCCACCACAGGTCAGGCTGACTCTCTGTCTCTTTAAAAAAAAAAAAAAAAAAAAAAAAGATAAAAACAGAACCCCAGAGAGCTTTTTTGTATGTGGCTTTTATCTATTGACATAATTATCGTATTCAAAGTTAAAGTTGAGAAACTACTTAAAATACTGATTTATTAATTTTAAAACAAGGATATTACATCTTTTTCTTTTCTTTCTTCTTTGCAAGTGAGAGGAGGGGAGATAGATAGGCTCCTGCATGTGCCCTGATTGGGATCCACCTGGCAACCCCCGTCTGGGGCTGATGCTCTGCCCATCTGGGGCCATGTTCGCAACTGAGCTATTTTTAGCACCTGAGGTGGAGGCTCCATGGAGCCATCCTTGGCATCTGGTGCCAATGCACTCGGACCAATCAAGCCATGGCTGTGGGTGTGGAAGAGAGAGAGAGAGAGACAGAAGGGGGAAGGGGAGGGGTAGAGAAGCAGATGGTCTCCTTTCCTGTGTGCCCTGGCTGGAAATCAAACCCAGGACATTGACCCTGTTCAGGTGGCTCAGTGGTAGAGCATTGGCCTGGCATGTGGAAGTCCCAGGTTCAATTCTCGGCCAGGGCACACAGGAGAAGCGCCCATCTGATTCTCCACCCTTCCCCCTCTCCTTTCTCTCTGTCTCTCTCTTTCCCTCCCACAGTCAACGCTCCACTGGAGCAAAGTTGTCCCGGGCACTGAGGATGGCTCCGTGGCCTCTGCCTCAGGCACTAGAATGGCTCCAGTTGCAATGGAGCAACGTCCCTTATGGACAGAGCATCACCCCCTGGTGGGCATGCTGGGTGGATCCTGGTCGGGTGCATGCAGGAGTCTGTCTCTCTGCCTCCCTGCTTCTCACTTTGGAAAAATATTTAAAAAACAAACAAACCCTGGGACATCCACGTGCCAGACCAACCTTCTACCACTGAGGCAATTGGCCAGGTCAAGGATATGACATGTTAACATGAATAATTATAATGATGTATCAGGATAACTACATTACAAATAATATAAATTAACATTACGTGTTAACATAACTTATGAAACTATTTCCCCCCAAAATGTAGTGAGCAGAGTGGCACTGTTTTACATTTTGTAAATCTCTTGACCATCTGGTTTAAGGGAAGACAGCTGGATTCTGATGCCTGCTGACGCAGTCAGTCTGTTGTGGTCTCACGTGTCGCGGAGTCTCTGGCCAACGCCGAGAGCCCAGGCAGGGAGGCGGGGAACAGCTCAGCCTTATTGTGGAAGCATCTTGGACCACTCAGACCCTCGGCCACACTTTGAAAACCCCTGGTGTGAATGATAATAAGCTAACACATGGACCGAGCATGTCCTCGTGCTTGTGACGCAGTGAGGGCCCAATACGGAAAGCTCTCTTGTATTACAGTTCCAAGGGAAAAGCAGAAGAAGCACATAAAACAGTAATCCCCATCCTGGATCGAGATAATCACCGAGTTCTTACCTTTTGCCAGGCGCTCGGTGTGCGTGATCTCAGCTCATATTCCCAACTGCCCTCTGTTTCCCTTCTACAGAGGAGGCAGCAGTGGCCCAGAGAGGTTGCATGGCTTACCGGACCTTAACCAGCTAATAATGGGTGTGGGAGCGGTGGGCAGGGGGGCGAGGATGCAAAACTGGGGAGACCGGGTTCAGATACCAGGTCTTTTACCCGAGCAGTGCCAAGAAGGAACCATGTGCCAGGGTGTGTGTGGACGTGGGGGGGGGGGTCTCATGGGGCAGGGGATTCCCAGGGGGGCGGTCTCATGGGGCAGGGGATTCCCAGGGGGCGGTCTCATGGGGCAGGGGATTCCCCTGATTTTCTCCCAACCCCTCCCCAGTCTGCAACTCAGGGCGGCTGGGACCGCTGTTGGGATTTTTCAGATGTCCCGACAGGGGAAGGAGCCACCCTAGGGAGAACAGCATGTGTCACAGAGAAGGGACTGGTGTGCTGATAACCCTGGTGGGGGGGTGGTCACAGCGTTCCTCTGCCCCGTTCTCTGACCAGTGCTGCTGGTGGCTTTGCCCGCCCTGGTATTTCCACCCCGGACTCTGCCCCTCCCCCACCCTTGTCCTTCTCACCCTCTCGGGCCTGGGCTTCTCCCTGGGGGTAGGCACCACAGAGGATGACGCCAGCTTAGATGGGAGTCTCAGCCCTCCAGCTCAGACTCCCTTGGTGACCGGGTGACCTTGGACTAGTCAGCAGACTTCTCAGAGCCCAGGGGTGCCAGTCGTTGCTGAGCACCTGCTGCGTGTGCCCTGGTGCCCTGGGAGCGTGTTACGCCCACCATCTCCCACCCATCTGTGCTCACTCCCTGGCGTTGCGTCCTCCGAGGAGCTGCGGGCACCGCGCCCGCCCGTTGTGCGTGATACCTGCAGTGAGGGCTGAACTGAAGCTCTGTGCAGAGCGCATGCGCGCGTGCGGGCGGGTGACGGGCGCTCAGGACCGCTTTTCCTTCCACCTCCAGACGGGAGGTCCAGGAGTACATCCCGGCCAGGCTCTACCACACCATGTCCGGCTCCGCCTGGCTCAACCTGGTCAGCCAGCACCGGCAGCAGACGCACGCCCTCAGCCCCCACCAGGCCCGTGCCCAGTTTCTGGGTGCGAGTCCAGGGCTGGGGGGACTTTGCGGAGGCAGTGGGGTTTGGGGAGGGTGGGGATGGAGGCACCTTTTTTCTTTGCATAAAGGCATTTTCGGTGTGAGTCGAGCTGAGCTACCAGGAGACAACCACTTTCTAACAATGTCACCAAGGCACCCAGCCCTTGACTCTGGGTGGCCTTTGGGTGCAGAGCAAGCTGGCGAGCAGAGAGGAAGGAGAGCTGGGATTTGGGGGGGGGGGGAAGGCACTGAGACAGGACGGTGGAGAGTCTTGAGGAGCTGGGGACAGAGGACCCCTGTGCAGGTGGCAGCAGGGAAGACTGAGGGCTGCAGGTGGACATGCCGTTGGGGGCCGTGGCTGTCCCGGATGAGCCCCTCACGCTAACTGTCCCTCTCTCGACTGTCCCCAGGTCTCCTCAGCGCCTCCCCCATCTTTGGATCCACCTTCTTCTTCGTCCAGAGCTGCAGCAACCTCGCTGTGCCGGCCCCCTGCATCCTGGCCGTCAACCAGAACGGTCTCAACTTCCTCAGCATGGAGACCCACGTGAGTGTCCTGCGCCAGCGCACCCACTCACCCCCTCTCCTCTGAACCCCTGGCCCCGTCAGAGGGGCTGGGGTCTCTCCTGCTGTAGAAGTCCACCTCCCTGAGCCTCACCTTCCCGTCTGGGTCCTGGGGTTAACAGAGCCCACCCCGTGGGACTGTTCTGTTAGGAAGATACAGTGAGGTCAAGCACACGCGGAACACTTGAAGAGTGTCTTAGCTTTGGCGGCGGTGACAGAAGTACCACAGACTGGGCGGGGGCTTCAGCGACAGGAATTAATTGTGACTGTCTCAGAGTTCTGGAGGCTGGGCATCCAAGGTCCAGGTGCCGGCCGGGTCGGTTTCCCCCGAGGACCCTGTCCTTGGCTTGTAGATGGCTGTCTTCTCCCGGTGACCTCGTGTGACCTGATCTCTGCATGCACATGTCTGGTATCTTCGTTTTTGTCCAAACTGCCTCTTCTCAGAGGGACACCGGTCAGATTGAATTAGGACCCACCCTGAAGGCCTCAGTTTCACTTAATCACCCCTTTAAGGGCCCAGCCTCCTAAATATAGTCACATTCTGACATATGGGGGGGGGGGTTAGGTATGCGGATGTGGGTGGACACAATGAAGTCCATAAGAAAGAGGACCTCTTACCCCCCTTTTTAATTAAAAGCGCACTTGGACATGAGGACAGGACGGGAGGGTTATCTGGAGGGGAGTCTAGGACATACCAGAGTGAGGAAGTGAGATCAGGAAGGGATGTCACGCACCCCGGGAAGAGCATGTTAGCGAGCAAACTGCCGCCACCGTGGCAAGCGGCACATGTCCAGCTGGTGCCCTGGGAGACTGCATACAACACACCCACAGGCCCTGGCCGGTTGGCTCAGTGGTAGAGCATCGGCCTGGCGTGCAGAAGTCCCGGGTTCAATTCCCGGCCAGGGCACACAGGAGAAGCGCCCATCTACTTCTCCACCCCTCCCCCCTCCTTCCTCTCTGTCTCTCTCTTCCCCTCCAGCAGCCGAGGCTCCACTGGAGCAAAGATGGCCCGGGCTCTGGGGATGGCTCCTCGGCCTCTGCCCCAGGTGCTAGAGTGGCTCTGGTCGCGGCAGAGCATCGCCCCGGAGGGGCAGAGCATCGCCCCCTGGTGGGCAGAGCGTCGCCTCCTGGTGGGCGTGCCGGGTGGATCCCGGTCGGGCGCATGCGGGAGTCTGTCTGACTGTCTCTCCCCGTTTTCGGCTTCAGAAAAATACAGAAAAAAAAAACAAAAAAAAACCACACCCTGCAGAGGATGCCCTCTGGCCTGGGGTCAGGGGAGATGGGGTGTCCCCATCTGTCCTTCATCCGGGCAGGGACTCTCCCAGCTGTGGCTTTCCCTGCATGTGCTCCGAGTTTGCTCCTGGAGCTCCCGGGAGGGGCAGGGGTTAAGGAGCAGCTTTGTGATGTCAATCAGCGTCACTCCAATAAAATCCAATGACAAGATTAAAGCAAACAAACAAACAAACAAGAAGCAGCAGCAGGTGAGGTGAAGGTCAGGGCACACCCGGCCCCGAGCACCAGTGGATCCCAAGCACTGAGCAGGGGGTGCCTGCCACGGGGTAGACGCGAGCGTCGGGGTGTTGAATCCGTTTCACAGGTGAGGTCCAGAGAGTGAAACGACCACTTGCACCAGGTCACACAGCAAGTCACTGGGGATCGGGTACTCGAACCAGGGTGTCCGGCCTCCTAGTGACCTGGTCTGCAGTGGAGGGAGACGGATGGGTGAGACTGTCCCACCCATAAGCCTGTCTGCTCCCCCCCCCAGGAGCTGATGGTGAAGTTTCCCCTGAAGGAGATCCAGTCGACGTGGACGCAGCGGCCCACGGCCAGCGCTAGCTACCCCTACGTGGAGATGGTGCTGGGGGATGTGGCCGTCCAGTGCACCATGCAGCTGCAGCTGGAGCAGGTGGGCCCCCGGGACCCAGGCCTTGTCCCCAGCCCCTGCCTCCCTTATTTCACCCGCCAGGCTCTTCTTGGGGCCTGGCTCCAAGACTGGTCGAACAGTGCACCATGCAGCTGCAGCTGGAGCAGGTGGGCCCCCGGGACCCAGGCCTTGTCCCCAGCCCCTCCCTCCCCTATTTCACCCACCAGGCTCTTCTTGGGGCCTGGCTCCAAGACTGGTCAGCTCCTGGCTGGGCCTCCGGGACAATCCAGCCTCGTGCGTGGGGACAGAACTAACCCAACACTGTGCGGAACTGCAGGGCATCAGTTCCCTCCATGAAGTCCTGGAGGTGGGAGCATGGGGAAGGACCCATGGTGGTTTGCGGAATAGTGAGTGGCCAGGGCAGCAGAGGTCTTGAAGGTCCTCGAATGCCAGCGAAGAATCTGGGGCTTTCTCCCGAGGGTACCAGACAGTAACCCAGAAAGATTGAGGACATTCACCAGGGCTTAGGCTTGGAAGATGGATTTTGGAGTTTGGTGTTGAGGGTAGGCAGAGTGGGGCCCCCCCATGGGACATACAGAGAAATAGGCTCACCTGCCCTGTCCCTTCTCATATTTACAGCAACTGTGTTTGGTCCTTAAAAGGTATGTCTGGGCCCTGGCCGGTTGGCTCAGCGGTAGAGCGTTGGCCTGGCGTGCGGGGGACCCGGGTTCGATTCCCGGCCAGGGCACATAGGAGAAGCGCCCATTTGCTTCTCCACCCCCCCCCCTTCCTCTCTGTCTCTCTCTTCCCCTCCCGCAGCCAAGGCTCCATTGTAGCAAAGATGGCCCGGGCGCTGGGGATGGCTCCTTGGCCTCTGCCCCAGGCGCTAGAGTGGCTCTGGTCGCAGCAGAGCGATGCCCTGGAAGGGCAGAGCATCGCCCCCTGGTGGGCAGAGCGTCGCCCCTGGTGGGCGTGCCGGGTGGATCCCGGTCGGGCGCATGCGGGAGTCTGTCTGACTGTCTCTCCCCGTTTGCAGCTTCAGAAAAAAAAGAAAAAAAAAAAAAAGGCATGTCTGACCTCGAGTCTCCTGCCCAAGTATCACCGCCTCCCAGGGGTGGGGAAGGACCCATGTTCTCACCCCACTGAGAGAGGACTGAGGCTCACAGATGGGGCAGGTCTGAGGCTGGGGCCTGCACGTATCTGCCCTCACCCGCCTGCCACACCCCTCCTCGAGATCTGGGCCCAGAACAACACCCCCTGCCCCCTGCCAGGGCCTGCCTTGAGAGAGAGGGGCCCCCGTGGCCACAGCCCTGACCCTGACGGACAGACTCTGTGCCCCTTGGAGAACCTGCAGCTCAGGACCAGGCTTCTCAGTTGGCCTTATCTGCCAAGTCCTGTTCCTGCCAAGGCCCCTGACCCTCTGGTTCTGCTTGAACCCCCCCCTCTGAGCTCCCACCACAGCAAACCTGCTTCCTGATACCTGCTGGCCACCTGCTCCTTCTCAGGCCCCTCTCCTGGCGCCTCCTTCCTGGACCGCGCCTCCGAATGCCGCTGAGTCTGGGCCTCTCCTCCAGCATTCCCTTTCGCATGGAGGTTTCCAAAACCCACTTGCTGAGAAGGCCCCGCATTGCTGTCTCCTGTCTCGACCCCCTCAGCATCTCTCTTGGAGATGAGCTGGCCTCTTCACGTCACCTCCCATCCCTCCCAGGCACTCCGGCCCCCAACCCAGGGGCCCTCGCCAACCCTCTGCCTCTCATGAACTCTTTGACCCTCTGCCCTCACCCCTTGCCCCAGCTACCCTGGCCTCTTCCGGCTCCCTGACGACAAGGTTGCCAACCCCTTCCTGCCCCAGGCCCTTTGTACTCACTGTCCTCTCCACGCAGAATGCTTGCCCCCACCTTGCCTGTTAGAGGGTTCCCCTCTGCCTTTAACTAATTAGTTAATTGAGAGAGAGAAGGAGAGACAAGAAGGGAGAGAGATGAGAAGCATCAACTCATAGTTGAGTCTCTTTTTTTGTGTGTGTGACAGAGAGAGAGAGACAGAGAGAGGGACAGATAGGGACAGACAGATAGGAAGGGGGAGAGATGAGAAGCATCAGTTCTTCGTTGCGGCACTTTAGTTGTTCATTGATTGCTTCTCATACATGCCTTGACCCGGGACAGGGGGCTACAGCAGACCAAGTGAGCCCTTGCTCAAGCCAGCGACCCTGGGATCATGCTGATGATCTTGTGCTTATGCCGGCAACCCCAAGTGCAAGCTAGGGAGCCTGTGCTCAAGCCGGCGACCTTAGGATTTTGAACCTGGGACCTCAGTGTCCAGGCCAGTGCTCTATCCACTGCGCCACCACTGGTCAGGCAAAAAAAATGTGGGGATCGTTTTTTTTTTAAAGATCTTATTTATTGATTTGAGACATTGGAGAGAGAGAGAAGGTAAGGGAAGTTGTGGGAAGCATCGACTCATAGTTGTAGCTTCTCGTAGGTGCCTTGATCGGACAAGCCTGGGGTTTCAAGCTGGCGACCTCAGCATTCCAGGTCATCACTTATTCCATGGAGCCACCCTAGGTCAGGCCTTCCCTTTATTCTAGTTTCAGCACAAACGTCACCTCCTTCAAGCAGCCTTCCCTGACCCTCCTCCCTGATAATCCTCTTTCTGCCTTGATAATCCTCACTATGGCTTGCAAGCCATGTAGGTATTTATGTATTATCTCCCCAACCAGAATGTCAGCTACAGAAGGGCAGGGCTACGCCCATCTTGTCTATACTATGTCCATAGCACAGTGCCTCGCATAGTAGATGCTCAGTAAGTGGATGGATGGGCCCAAGGAGGCCTTTTTGTGTGTGACAGAGACAGAGAACCAGAGAGAGGGACAGATAGGGACAGGCAGACAGGAAGGGAGAGAGATGAGAAGCATCAATTCTTCGTTACGGCACCTTAGTTGTTCATTGATTGCTTTCTCATATGTACCTTGACTGGGGGGGCTACAGCAGACCGAGTGACCCCTTGCTCAAGCCAGCGACCTTGGGCTCAAGCTGGTGAGCTTTACTCAAACCAGATGAGCCCGTGCTCAAGCTGGTGACCTCGGGATCTCGAACCCGGGTCCTCTGCATCCTAGTCCGACGCTCTATCCACTGCACCACCGCCTGGTCAGGCCCAGAGGGGGCCTTTTTTGGCTTCTCCACTTCCTTGCAGCCTCCTGACCTCTTGCATGTGTGTGTGTGAGGGGGACACATTCATTCATTCATTCAACACATAACCCTGGAGCATCTCTCCGTCACGGGCTCTGCACCGGCCGCGGAGATAGTGACGTGACTGAACCCCTCAGCACTGGCTCTCACAGAGCCCTGGGTGAAACAGATATCAAAGAACTTCTCGCCTGACCAGGCGGTGGCGCAGTGGATAGAGCGTCGGACTGGGATGCAGAGGACCCAGGTTCGAGACTCCGAGGTTGCCAGCTTGAGCACAGGCTCATCTGGTTTAAGCAAAGCTCACCAGCTTGGACCCAAGGTTGCTGGCTCGAGCAAGGGGTTACTCGATCTGCTGAAGGCCCGCGGTCAAGGCACATATGAGAAAGCAATCAATGAACAACTAAGGTGTCGCAACGAAAAACTAATGATTGATGCTTCTCATCTCTCTCCATTCCTGTCTGTCTGTCCCTATCTATCCCTCTCTCTGACTCTGTCTCTGAAAAAAAAAAAAAATTTTCTCCAATAAACCGATGATGACCAGTGCTGAGAGGGTGTATGTGAGCTATCTAGGAGGTAATCAGGGAAGGCTTCTAGGACATAGTCATCAATGCAACCAACAACAGACCTGGGTCCCTACCCTGCCTACCTCTGACAGGCTGTGTGAGGGAATCTTTATTTTTTTAATATAGTTTTTAGATTTTTTTTTATGTATTCATTTTAGAGAGAAGAGAGAAAGAGACAGAGAGAAAGAGAGAAGGGGGGAGGAGCAAGAAGCATCAATTCCCATATGTGCCTTGACCAAGCAGGCCTGGGGTTTCGAACCAGCGACCTCAGTGTTTCAGGTGGGCGCTTTATCCACTGCGCCACCCCAGAACAGGCCGCGTGAGGGAATCCTGAGCAACCCTGCTTCTTACTGAGCCTCGTTCCCCACACCTGTCAAGCGAGGCGATGACCCCAGGGAGGCCCGGAGCACGGCAGCACGTGGGTGGGAGGAGGGGCCGAGAGGGAGGAGCCCCGCGTCCTGTACTCTCTGATCACATGAGCTGAGGTGGTCCCCAGCACGGGACAGGCGTGGCTAACCTCAGCAGAAAGCAGTTCCGAGGGTGGCCTTGGGCCTCGGCCCACCTGGGGCTCAAGTCCCCACCACCTAGCAGCTGGGGGCTCTGGCCTCAGTTTCCTCACCTGTGGAATGAGACCTACAAGGGTGTGCCTCCGAGGGACACTGGGGAGCAGCAGGGGTAGGACTGGGGACACTGCCTGGCACACACTTGCTGTTCTGGTTACTTTCGCCCCCTCTCTGAGCAGCTCCCCTGGGCCCTCAGGGAGGATTCCAATTGGCTGTGGTCTGAGGACCAAACTCACAGGTGGATTGCCCACAGTTCCCTGCTTCCCTTCCCCCCCTCCCCCCAGCTGGGAGCCCTGAGGCTGAGTCACGGCCCATTCTGGGCTGTGGGTGCCAGGTGCTGCTATCTGTAGCAATACACAATCAGAAACTTACCATTTACTGCCTGACCAGGCGGTGGCGCAGTAGATAGTGTTGGACTGGGATGCAGAGGACCCAGGTTCGAAACCCCAAGGTCCCCGGTTTGAGCGTGGGCTCATCTGGTTTGAGCCCAAGGTACCTGGCTTGAGCAAGGGGTCACTTGCTCTGCTGTAGCCCCCCCCAGTCAAGGCACATATGAGAAAATAATCAATGAACAACTAAAGTGCCGCAATGAAGAATTGATGCTTCTCATCTCTCTCCCTTCCTGTCTGTCCCTATCTGTCCCTCTCTCTGTCACACACACAAAACAAGAAACTTACCATTTATTGACTGGAGATATGTGTGTGTGTGTGTGTGTGTGTGTGTGTGTGTGTATTTTTTTAATCTAACGAACATACACATAGTAAAATCCCATGGAATTCTCACCACAATTCTGTGAGGCCAGCCCTGATAACTTGAGACCCTAGATGAGGCCACCAAGGCACAGAGAGGTGAAGCAACTGGCCCCAGGTTACACAGTTCACGTGCAGCGAAGCTGACAGATGCCCTTGGTCTCCTGCTTGCTCAGCCTTTCTCTCCGTTCTGCTTCTCCCGCTCCTCCGGGGCCCCAGGGGACGTGGGGAGGCTGGCCGCCTCCCGCTCTCCCGACCACACCGTGCCCCCGGTGAGGGCCGGGCCTGTGCTGGGTGTGGACCCCCGCCGTCTCTCCTGCAGGGCCTGGAGCTGTGCCGAGTGGTGGCCGTGCACGTGGAGAACCTCCTCAGCGCCCGGGAGAAGCAGCTCACGCTGCCCCCCAGTGAGATCACACTGCTCTGACCCGGCCCCTGGCCCTGGCTCTGCAGCCGCCCACTGCCACCAGGCTTGTTCTGTGGCCCCCGGGGACTTCCTGGGCCTCTCCGGGCCAGTGACCCCTGTAAGGGCCAGAACCTTGGCGGGGAGACCAAGAGAGGTGGCAGGAGGAAGGATGATGACCCAACTCCCCTGGAATCCAAGACCCATCCAGAGTTGGGATGGAGTCACAGCGTGCAATCTTGGGTCAGATAGCAGGCGGGACTTCCTAAGGCTGTCCGTTGGGGCCTCCTGCCACAGACCTACAGGGGTGCTGCCCCTGACTCCCACCTCCGGCAGGGAGGCTCCAGACAAGCGGCCTGGATGAACCGGACTGTGCATTTGGTTTGACGGGTCTGATGTACACATCTGCTCGACACCTCAGCCCCTCACGTGTCGTCCTTGGGTGCCGCCCGCGCTGCTGCTCAGCTTGGATTCGTGACCCTTGGTCATTTCTGTGCAAATAAAGGTGCATGTGGCCACCGTTCCTCCACGGAGTTGCCGAGAGGCTGGAAACCAATGGAGGGAGGAGGCGGGAGCTGGAGACCTAGCGTTCCTCTCTCTGCCTGTGAACAGAACTGCTAGCAGACACCTCCCTGTAAGACCCTTGCACCCCTACTCCACACCCCTTGGGGAGCCCAAGCCCAGGCCCACATCACTGGATGGGCCCCACGGAGTTCAAGAGTGGAGAGAGCAGTTTCATGTCAGGGGCCAGGCAGGGAGAAGTCTGGCAAAAGAGCTTTCCCAGAGAAGAGGAGTTTTGCTGTTGGGTTTTGAAAGATGAGTAGGAGTTTGCTAGGAATGGGTGGAGTGGAGTAGAGTGGAGTGAATGTTCCAGAGAAAATGGTGTTTGTGCCCTACTCTATCCCCCAGAGCCTAGGGGACGATGCCTAACCACAGAGTAGGTGCTTAATAAGTCCTTGTCACATGAATAAAAGGAAGGATCGATGAATGAGTGTTGATAGAAAATGCTGGTGCTTTGGGGAGCCTGAGGGGGAGGGGAGCACTAGGCTTGGGAGAGAAGTCTCGATAGGTTTGTGGGGACACAACTGGCTCCTAGAGCCATGGGGTCAGAGGAAGGCACTTGCTCACTTATCATTACCTGTTACGCACCTGCTGTGTAGGCAATGCTAGGCCCTAGGAGTTGCTCCCGTTGCAGTGTAAACCGGGACAAGACCTTTAAGTGGGAATTACCTAGGTGATAAGGGGAGGAAACAGCATGTGCAGGAACTCTGAAGCGGACATTACTAGGGGGGTGGACATTACTTGTGGCAGGACTTGAGAGTGGAGACTGGAGGGTGACAGGGGTGGAATATTGGATAAATCTTGGCAGACTGTACAGGATTTCATCCCAAAAGCCGTGAATAACCTTCAAAGGCTCTTCCATGGGGGTGGGGCAGTCTGCTCAGATTGTATCTTGAAAAGGTCCTTTTCTGACCACAAAGCAGAGAGCATGCAGGAGGCACAGGAGGTCAGAGGGGAGGCGGCTGTCGTGTTGGCTGGGGAGCTCTGTGATGCAGACACTGGTTGTGGTGGTGACGGGTGGGGAGAAGTAAGTGAGCCTGGGAGATTCCGGAGGCCCAGTGGGCAGGGCCGGGGAACCATCAGACCATCCTGACACGGGGAAGACACGCCACAGGGATGTGCCACTTGCACCACCGCCTCAGGTTGGCTTCCCCCAAAAGCAGCCCCCAGCGAAGGAGTCCAGAGCACAGAGCCGATCAGAGAGGGGAGGGAAGTGGGGAACGCCATGAAGGGCTACTGGCCCTGCTCTAGTGGATCCGCTCAGGCGAGAGGTGAGAGGCCTTCGGGGTTTCGGAATACAAGCAGGCAGAATAAGTGAGGCCGCTTGTAAGTGGATCCACCAGGTCGAGTCATCCCAGCTGATGCACGTGGAAGTGAGAGCCTCCTGGCTGAATCCCCGCCCAGACTGCAGATCTGTGAGCTGGATAAGTGACCGAGGTCTCAGTTTTGGGGTGCTTTGTTACAGAGCACTGGGTAAGCAAAACATCAAGCCTTTTCAAAGCATTTTAGGACCTGGGCCTTAAGGCACTGGCTCACGTTTTAACATCTGTTCCGGTTGCTGGTGGCATTAGAGAGTTGAATCCTCTTAGGAGGTAACAATCCCCATGAGGCATACTGGAAAGGTCAGGGGTGGCAGGAGAGTCAGACCATGCTGTGTCTCCCAGATACACTAGGGGTACCATACTGGGCTCCTCTAGTGGGGACGAGTCCTAGAAAGATAGGAACTCCAGGTAGTTGTGGGGAGATCCAGGGCAGAAGGTACCAAGCCCCAGGGTTCACAGCCTACTATGGGGTGAGAACAACACGGGAGAAACGTCTGTGGCACGGAAGCCTGAGACAGACACCTGGCGAAGGCTTGGGGTTCCAGGTGGGTGTAGCAAGATGCACCATATCTGCCTGCTGAAAGGCAGCTAGAAGAACCCATTGCTGCCCCTCTGTGGGACAGGGGGGGGGGGTTGGCCTTAGCCAGGTGCCAGTGTCCACATTCTAACCGCCCTGGTCTTCCCCTGCCCAGGGGTGCCTCCTCCTGCCCAAGACCCACAAGACTCTTGAAGATCTTGGCTTGGTAGTTAAAAGTCCCAGGCTGTGGACCCAGAAAGGCCTGTGTTCAAATTCCACATCTGTATGCTGATTAGCTAGCTGTGTGGCCTTTTGCAAGTGACCCGGGAGGGAGAGGTGGGTAGGGGACAGTGCCCAGGGTCCCAGAATTCTCCATTCCACAGACCCTGCTGTCCTGGTCCTGTCGTTATTTCTACACAATATCCACCTCCTAACAGGGACTGGTAAGACCCTCAGTCTACAGACACAAAAACTGAAGCCCAGACTCAAGGTCAGCAATCCCGTTTTCCATACACGACTTGACTTCATCCTCACAACTACCATATGAAGCAGGCACTAATGTTATTCCCATTTTACAGACCAGAAAGAAGACTGAGGTTCAGAAAGGGAAGTCATTTGCCCAGGGTCATACAGCCTGTCAGGAGATCAAAACTCAAATCCAGAGTCCAGTGCTTATGCCTTGACAAGCTGAGGCGCAGGTGGGGGGTAAGTGTGTGTGTGTGTGGGGGGGGGTAGGAAAGGGAGAGAGGGGAGACACACTGGTTGGGAGCAAAATAGCCAGGGAGTTGAGGTTGAAGGCAGAGTCCTGATTAAGGCACCTAAGAGGCATTGCATTTCAATGAGAATCTGGAATATTGCTAGGATGAGGTGAACTAAGCCTCAAAAAAAAAAAAAATCAAAGAGGGGTAGAAGGGAACTGGTACTCCAAGTGGAAGAAACAGCTTGGGGTTATTTATTTATTTGTTTTCCGAAGTGAGAAGCAGGGAGGCAGAGACACAGACTCCTGCATGCCCACCAGGGGGCAGTGCTCTGCCCTTCTGGAACCCTTGCTCCGTTGCTTGGCAACCAAGCTCTTCTTAGCACCTGAGCAGAGGGCACCCAACCATCCTCAGTGCCAGGGCCAGCTTTGCTCCAATGAAGCCTTGCCTGCAGGAGGGGAAGAGAGAGACAGAGAGGAAGGAGAGGGGGAAGGGTGGAGAAGCAGATGGGTGCCTCTCCTGTGTGCCCTGGCCGGGAATCGAAACCGGGACTTCCACACGCTGGGCCGACGCTCTACCCACTGAGCAAACCGGCCAAGGCCCAGCTTGGGTTTAAAGGCCAGGAGGTGGGACAGGGTATGTCTGCAAACCTGGCATTGGCAAGGCGGGGCGGGGAGCAGAGAAGGCTCAGTGTTCACGGAAAAGGGCAGAAATGGTCAGAATTCAACAAGGCGACGCAACTCGGAGGCGCTCCCACCCCGGGAAGTGGAGCAGGAACCACTAGATGTGGACCCGCCCCTGCACCCCCGAGTCGCCATGCCCCTGCTCCCGCCGAGCCCCCCGCCTGACCGCATGGCCTCGCACTGTCTCTAGTAACGATCTAGCGAGTTCTGCCTTATCCGAGGGCCCCCCACGTCCTCTCGAGTTTCCTACAGCGCTTCCAGGAAGAGCAGCCCCAGCGCCTAGGAAAGCGGAGCAAAACGCGGTGCGTCCCGCGGCTGCGCAGACACCGCCGCCTCCCGGACGTGACTCGTGGAACGTCGCCTCCCGGCGGCTGCGACGGCGGCGCGGGGGTGGGGAGCAGCAGGGCGCCCCGTCCGGGGTCCAAGTTCAAACATCGGCGTCTGCGTTCAGAGCTGAGACTCTGTGCTCCCGGTCCCCGCAGTTTAAGAAGTTTCCTTAACCGTCTGGAGGGCTTTCTCTCGGGAGGTTCTCCATTCAGGCACTCACTTGGCCACCTATTCACCCTTCAGGGGTCCTCGCCGCCCTCCCCGCCACTAATGAAGTGACGGATGCAGTAGCCATGGCGACCGGCGGATTGACAGGCATGGTGACCAACCAACTTCCGGAAGCTCCCGGTCGGTCCCACCCAGCGCGTGGCTGGTGGCCCATGAAAGAAGTGGAAGCGCCCTAAAGGGACGGTAACCGGGCAGTCTAGGTTGTTGCAGTTTGCCCGGTGATGGCGCGCTAGGGGTGGCGGTGGGCGGGGCCGAAGCGTTTTCGGACAGTCGGACGATGCAGTGACGCTGCGTAGCGACCGCGCTGGCAAGTGTGAGCGCATCCTGTGGAGGGAGCCCTTCGGTAGCGGAGGTGGGCGCGGCGTGGACGCAGGTTGTTGCTATTTCAGGGCGCTCCCTCCGAGTCCTTCTACCTTGCGGGGGGAGGGGGAGAGGTGGCGGACGACGAGCGGCTCCCCGTCTGCGCTTGCGCCTGCTCCTGCTCCGCCGCTGACCCCCCCTCCCCCGGCCCGCACGCACGCACGCACGCACACGCGCGCATGCCCTCTGCGCGTGGACCCGCGCTGGCCGGCTGCACTGCGCGTGCGCGCTGACAGAGCCCGGCCGAGGAGCGGCGCTGGCGGACGTCGGGCGAGCTGCGCGCGTGACGTCGTCGTCAGGAGCGCTTTAAAGTGCGGGCTGGGCCGGGCGCCCGGGGGTCTGGCCGGGAGTCGAGCCGGCCCTCCGCAGCGGCCCTCCGCGGCATGAGTCGCTGCTGGCGCCCCTGCCCCCCGGGACGTGGAGAAGGCGGAGGTGGAGGAGAAGGAAGCCCCGTCTAGCCGCCACCGCTGCATGACCCGCCGCCCCTGAAGCTCGACCCCCAGCCAGCGGCCCCTGGCCCCTCACCGCTCCGCCCGCCGGGTCCTGCCCATGCCCATGGGGGTCTGGCGCTGAGAGACCCCCTTTCCTCGGGGGAGGCCCTGGGGGCACGTCCCCCCGAGAGCCATGCCCGGCCGCCCCGCCCGGCCCGAAGGACCCTAGAGCAGCGTCGCGGGGCCATGGCGGCCGCCAGCGGTTACACGGACCTGCGGGAAAAGCTCAAATCCATGACGTCCCGGGACAACTACAAGGCGGGCAGCCGGGAGGCGGCCGCGGCGGCTGCGGCCGCGGCCGTGGCGGCCGCCGCTGCCGCCGCCGCCGCCACCGAGCCGTACCCGGCGGCCGGGGCCAAACGCAAGTACCAGGACGACTCGGACCCCGAGCGCAGCGACTATGAGGAGGAGCAGCAGCTGCAGCGGGAGGAGGAGGCGCGCAGGGTCAAGAGCGGCATCCGCCAGATGCGCCTCTTCGGGCCGGACGAGTGCGCCCAGATCGAAGCCCGCATCGACGAGGTGGTGTCCCGCGCCGAGAAGGGCCTGTACAACGAGCACACGGTGGACCGGGCCCCGCTGCGCAACAAGTACTTCTTCGGCGAGGGCTACACCTACGGCGCCCAGCTGCAGAAGCGCGGGCCCGGCCAGGAGCGCCTGTACCCGCCGGGCGACGTGGACGAGATCCCGGACTGGGTGCACCAGCTGGTCATCCAGAAGCTGGTGGAGCACCGCGTCATCCCCGAGGGCTTCGTCAACAGCGCCGTTATCAACGACTACCAGCCCGGGGGCTGCATCGTCTCCCACGTGGACCCCATCCACATCTTCGAGCGCCCCATCGTCTCCGTCTCCTTCTTTAGCGACTCGGCGCTCTGCTTCGGCTGCAAGTTCCAGTTCAAGCCGATCCGGGTGTCGGAACCCGTGCTCTCCCTGCCCGTGCGCAGGGGGAGCGTGACTGTGCTCAGGTAACCGCCGCGGCCGGGAGGAGGAAGGGGGCCCCCGGCCTTGCTGCTGCTGCTGCTGCTGGAACTGCGCCCCGACCCGGGAGGTCGCGGCCCCTAGGAGCCTGTGCTTACCTGGCCGGTCTGACCTCCTCTTCTGTTCTGGGGGGGGGGGGGGAGGCGGGCGTGGAAAGGGGGGTCTGCGTTTCAAACTTGTAGGAAGGACGCAGGAAGGGCTTAGGGAACCCAGTCGAGTTTTCTATCCCCAGGTGATAGGTGTGACACCTAGGTGACGTGGTCATCTACAGGCATCTTTCCAGAAGGCTAAGATTTTAGGAGCCTCTTTTCCTTTGATTTTAGCAAGTCGCTTTTTTTTTTTTTTCTTATTCTGATCTCCATTTTCAAATCTGTGGAGTGGAACTTAACTCTTTCCATATCTTTCAAACTCTGCCATTTGTGGTTTCCTGAGCAGACAGGGTTCATGGATTTCTTCACAAAAAACACAGGAGGCGGCCCTTAAGCATATTTAATTGACAAACATTCTCCGTTCCCAGGAGGGGGAGTGACTTCCCTGGAATTGAACGGAGTTGTGGCTGGGCCAGGAACAGAGAGCAGCCCACACTTAAAATTCAGTCCCTGAAGGGACAGTAGAACCCCTTGGTTTCTTTGTAAAAACGTGTTACCTGTTACCAGGATTAAAAGAAAAAAAAGCTAGTTTCTGCCTGGAATTTGATCTCGTAGTTGTGTCGGCAGCAGAACTTCGTTCTTGGCCTATTTCAGACTCCAGATTCTGCTGAGAATTAGTGCCTTGGCCCTCAGAGAGTAGTTGCCTGCTGGGACACCTTTGCTGTGACTGTGAAGCAGAACGTGTATCTGGAAGTCGTCTCCTTCCAGCCCCCAAACAAGTAAATCGAGCAGTGTACTTAAGTCATCTCCAAACCTCTTAGGAGATGGAGACTCCAGCTCTTCAGAGTTGCTTGATTGACAACCAAATTCTAGGATGTGATCAGGACATACTGAAGTTTTGTTATGAGCAGCAGTTTAACCCCTCAAGTGCAGTCAGTGCCATAGCCCAGCGTCGTGGGAGAAGCAGGTCCCTGGAGCTCTCTGAGTATCATGAGCAGGTCCTCTAATTTGAGTTGAACAGCTGAGACTCCTTTCATATCTGGGATGGCCGCAGAGCCTTGTGATGGTGAGAAGTTTTGGGAAGTCAGTAGCCACAGAAGCAGTTCTTTGGCTTCCTTATCAAATGCCAGTTGTCCCTTTGTCCGCGGGGCTTGTGAGCTTCTCAGACCTATGCATGTCGCTCCCAGATTGATGTCTTAACAGAGCCCTTCTGAATGGGATTTCCAAGGCAGACTCTCCCAGGGGCTTGTTGTGGAAGACAGCTTGGTGTCTGACGTCTTTGAAGGGTACTAGATGCTAAAAGGCTCTCCTACAAGGGCCTTTTGGTCTCTTAATGGGATACTAATTTTCACATAGTCATAGGCCCTCGGAGTTGTCGTCAGGAGGTCTGACGGGTTGGGGGTATAGTGAAATTGCAAAGGGCAGTTTGTGACTTTGAGACTCCCTCCACCCTGTATACATACACACCCTTGTATTGAAGAGCAGAAGTTTCAAGTTCTTTAAAATGCTGGTCTAGGGAGCATGTTATAAAATACATCATTGTCTCACCACTATGCTGTACCCCCAAAACCGAAATACGAAATGTAAACTCTAATTGAAAAGTGAAAAAATTTTAAATGTAGGTCTTTTATTGATCAGCAATGGGATTGCATCATTAGGAAAATTCATCTTCTCTTTAGGGTGGTAGAGTCCTAATGTTTCCCTCGTTTGTTTCTGCCTTGGTTCTGACTTGGCCGTGGAGTTAGTGTAGGAGGCGCAGCCCTGTCCTGAAAAGTGCTGCCCCAGGCTTTTAAATCCAGCTCTCATTCGCTTGGGGAGCTCGTGGGCGTTCTCTGAGCTGGCTTTCCCATATGTAAATTGGGGGTGATGCCAGCTTCCAAAGCTTATTAGAATTAAGTGTGGTGATTGGGTGTGTGATACGGGGTCTGGCACAGGGCAGGCACTCACACGGCGCTTGCTTTCATGCACACCGTTTACTGATTTCCCGGCTCTCTCTGGAGAAGAGGCTAGGGATTTGGTGGAGCCCAAAACATAGCTCTCCCCCTCATGGCATTCACAGCCCAGTGGAGATGGCAGAAGACCGCAGCTCGGGAAGGAAACTGCAGGAGTACCCTGAGGGGCGAGAGGGGACATCCTAACTCACGCCAGAGTATTGGAAGTTTGGGAAGGAAGAAGGCTGGAACAGGAAGGGTGACTAGCAGCTAGTTAGCCAAGCAAAGGCGTCTTGGACGGCAGTCGCAGGCGGTAGCCATGCTAAGGGGCAGGGTTGATGCTGACTTGAGGCAGATGAATTTATGATTAGTTCCCACATCCAAGCAGGACCTGAACTGGAATTCTGATGAAGCATGAGATTCCTGTAGCATTCGTGGTGAGGCTCTGGATCAGAGCTCCTCCACCCGGGCACTGGAGACGCTCAGGGTTGGCTAATTCTTTGCTGTCCCGGGCTGTCCTGTGTGTGTGGCATGTTAGCCTTATCCTTAGTCTGCATTCACAAGATGCCAGGAACGCCTGTGACGATCAGACAATGTCTCCAGGTATTGCAAAATGTCCCTTGGGGGCAAAACCATCCCCGGTTAAAGCGCCATTGCTCCAGGGTTCTGAACATCCCCGCTGATTTAAATCTTAGGGTGCCAGCCCACTTCCTATTCTCAGCTGACCTGGTGTGCAGGTGGGTGAACACCTGCCTGTTGTTAGTGGCTTTCTTCAAATCCTGCTTGGTATTTCCCCAGCTGGTAAAAGGCGATGCTTTCTTTCACTTTTTTGTATGTGTGCCAACCCAGAGGTGAAGAGTTAGTTGTAAGTCTGCCATTGGGATGAATAGTGCTTCTCTCCAGGTGGGGGAGGGCTCTGGTCATTCTCATCGGATTCAACTTCAGTTGCTGGTGGCAGTGGTGTCTGTACCTGTCCAAGGCAACGTGGCAGAGTACACTGTATTTATTTATTTATTTACTTCACTGATTGAGAGAGGAGAGAGAGAAAGGGAGAGGGCAGAGAAGCAGGAAGCATCAGTCCATAGTTGCTTCTCTCATAGGCCTTGACTGGGCAAGCCCGGGGTTTCCTGCTGGCAACCTCAGCATTCCGAGTAGGCGCTTCATCCACTGTGCCGCCGCAGGGCAGGCGGGAACACACTTTTATATTTAGCGGTTGTCAGCATAGATATTAGTGTGTGGTGCACATTAAATCAGCAGTGTCTAAATGTGGGCATTTGGAGCCAGGCCTCACAGACCCTTCTGGAAGTGCTTCAGACTTCTTTTCCGATGCAGTTAGCTGTTGGTTTTTTTTGTAACTTTCCCATGTTGGACTTGGGTGGATCCTCTCTTACTGCTGTTCTCTATTAAAACGTTTCCGTTGGAGCCCTGGCTGGTTGGCTCAGTGGATAGCGCATTGGCCCAGGGTGTGGATGTACCGGGTTCGATCCCTGGTCAGGGCACTCGGGAGAAGCAATCATCTGCTTCTCTTCCCCTCCCCCTCCCTCTCCCCTTCTCTCTCTCTTCCTCTCCTGCAGCTCAAGTTGGTTTGAGGCTGGGTGCTGAGGATAGCTTGGTTGATTCAAGCATCTGCCCCCAGATGGGGGTTTGCCGGGTAGATCCTGGTTGGGCGCAGGCAGGTGTCTGTCTCTTTCTCCCCTTTTCTTACTTAAAAAAAAATTCAGTTGGGTTAATTAGAATGATTACCTCAAGGCTAATTGCTTACTTGCTCCTCCTTTGAATCATTGCTGCATGGTCAGTGGTTGTGACCACATGCTGGGAGACCCAGGCCTTGGCCACCTGTCTGGAAATGACTACATTGCCCAGCCACGGGATGTTAAGAGGAGAGCGTAGCATGCGACTTCTAGTGAACAGTGGATACGGGTGGAGTGGGTCCCTCTGCCGGTTCTGGGCTGTCTCAGCATGCGACTTCTAGTGAACAGTGGATACGGGTGGAGGGGTCCCTCTGCCGGTTCTGGGCTGTCTCAGCATGCGACTTCTAGTGAACAGTGGATACGGGTGGAGTGGGTCCCTCTGCCGGTTCTGGGCTCAGTGCTGATTTTGTTCAGCTGGTTGAAAGCAAAATTTAGCTTTCTGGCTTAAAATAGTTGGGAAAGTAGGGCAGATAGGCCTGGGCCACCTCTCTGGTGTGGAATCTTCTGACTCCGCTGGAGGGGAGGAACCTCGGGGTGAGGTCAGGGCTGTGCGCTCTCAGGAGGCGCGCTGGGCCAGGGGCGGCTGCCGTTGGTTCTGCCAGGCCTGACCAGAAGACAGAGGGCAGCGGAGGAAAGAAAGCTTGCAGGCGAGCCGTGGTCTTCATCACGAAGCTTGCAGAAAATAAATAGACCATAAAAATTTCAGGGCTGGTTGGCCATTTTTGGCTGGGCAGTTGGTATGCAGCTGTTGCTAAGGTATTGCTGAGGCCAGTAAGGGCCCAAGGATAGACTGGGTCTTGTCACTGGGAAACATAAATGGGCTTTTCTTCTTATCTCTTTTTACCTACTCTCCTACCCCCCAAAGCAAACACACACAGCACAGTGTACACTGAAACCAAGAGTTTGGTTGGAGTTCTGGTGTCACCAACTTAGCTATTTGACCTTGAGCAAGTTCTTTACCCTCCCTGGGCCTTAGTTTTTTCTGAGTTATGGAAGATTGAGTCTCTGTCACGCTACTGAGTGCTTAACACTTAGGTGAGTTTCTCTGGAGGTAAGTAACCATCTTTGCTCAGCTACTCTCTGTCTTTACCTTGATGTACACAGATGTGACTCAGAGCAAGTTGACCTCCTTTATAAGAAGCCCCAGGACTTCCTATAAAATCAGGCCATGTGTCCTTTTGGAGGTCTGGGTCTTGAGCTCACAATCACCTCCCTGTGCCCAGGTGGCTGGCCTGCTACCGCCAAAAGCCTAAGCTTCTCAGCCAGGCAGGGCCATCACTGGAAACTGCCCAGAGCAGGTGACACCAGCCAGAGGGAGGCTGTCACAAGGCCAGTGTCTTGGCCAGTCCCTCCATCTCTGGTTCTGTCCTGTGCCAGGCAGCAGTGGAATAGAAGGGAGTGGTAGCCATCTTGGAAATGTACCGTAACTCGGTTTCCGAGGCTGCTCCCTAGAGGAGAGCTGTACAGTTCGTTATCATTGAGTTTTTCCACATTTCTCATTTACCGTGCGCCTCATCTTCCAAGGCACGACGTGATGTTTTGCAGATCTAGAAACTGGGGCTTCAAAGCAACAGAATAGTTGAGCTTACCACACATTTCGTTGTGTTCACTGTGTGCGGAAAAAGAACTTTGCAGAGTTTTGTCTTGCAGGGAAGCCATTTTCCACAAGGCTGAATGTAGTAGCAGAGAGGTGTGGGTGGGCACTGGGGGTTCCTGCCCCCAGGAGCTGAGGAAGGCTTCCTAGCTAGGAGACTCCTGAGGGTCACTCTAAGGCACAGAGCTAGTGGGGGACAGAGCCAGGTTTTGTGAGTCTTGATGTTTGTAGCATGCTAGTTGCTGGTTGCTGAGGGGCTCAGCCCAGGTGGGCTGACCTGCGGAAGGTACTTCCTTCCCCTCCCCCGTGAAAATAGAAGAGCGGGAGGCACTGGAACTTTCTGTATGCCAAGGGCCAGGCCGGACCCAGGGCATATTGAGTTTCAAGTTGGCAGACTGGGACCTGCAGTTTCTCTTGTAGCAAGTAGGTTCTTTAGTATAAATAACCCTCTGTGGTCTCTGCTGGACACTTTCTGCTGAAGGTTGGCCGGAAGAGCGTCCCTTGGTTAGGACGTGGAACCTCCCGCTCTCAGAGAAGCCTGGTACTTTGAGGAGGGGTCAGTAGGCTGCCAAGAAGTTCTACAGGACCAGTGCTGATGAGCTTTTCAGGTGGGGTCAGTGTGGTGGTCATTTCTGTACACCTCTGCAGCCCTGCCTGCTCACTGGTTCTGAGGCCTAGGCTCTCTGGCAGGAACCTGGCATGGCTTGTTTTACACTCTAGAGCCCTTTGGGGTGTGGGCACAGTTACGATTTGACAAAATCTGGATTTTCTCCTGAACTATTTTGAGGGAAGTGGTTCCCTGTTGGAGATGAGGAGTCAGGGCCCTCGGTAGTGCCTGTAGTCAAGTCGGACAGATCAGTAACACTTATTAGCAGTAGAGACGGGTGCCTGCAGACAGTACTGCAGGTTAAGGCCTTAGCAATGTGCCTTGGCACTTGGAACGCCTCTGGGGATTGGATTTGGCTCTTTGAGGAAGTCCTGTGTTGATAGCACTGTCCTGCAGCCCAGACCTGCCCTTTCTCGAGGTGGAGTGACCTAACGCTCCTAGCCCCGGGGTGGCGCCCAGGAGGCCTCTGTTGCTGGCAGGTCTCTGCGTGGGGAGCCCGGTCTCTCTTCTCGGCAGGTGCTGAACCCAAGGCTCTGGCTTGCCCCAGGGTGGTCCAGAGCCCTCTGGTTTGTGTCAGCTGTTTAGTGAGTGGGAGTGTGGTGCCAGGCATCCTGCATTATCTAACTTAATTCTCACAACAACCCTGCAAGTAGGCATCCCACTATTCCTTTCTAGGGGTGCCAACCAGGTAGTCATGTAACTGTAGTTCTGCCTGGAAGGGCAGAGGCACTGTCCCCCTTTAAAAATGTTTTGATCGCCTGACCTGTGGTGGCGCAGTGGATAAAGCGTCGACCTGGAAATGCTGAGGTCGCCGGTTTGAAACCCTGGGCTTGCCTGGTCAAGGCACATATGGGAGTTGATGCTTCCAGCTCCTCCCCCTTCTCTCTCTGTCTCTCCCTCTCCTCTCTAAAAAAAAAAAAAAAAAAAAAAATGAATAAAATAAATAAATAAATAAATAAGATTTAAAAAAAAAATGTTTTGATCGTTAGTGGCCACAAAAGAATGCCTAATTTATAAAGCATAACAAAATGAACACCTAGAACAGGGGTCTCAAACTCGCGGGCTGCATGCGGCCCGCCGAACAATTTTGTGCGGCCCGCCAAACAATTTTGTGCGGCCCGCAGACTAATCCACGAAGTTCAAAATATTTTGAGTAAAATTAAGTAAGCCTAGGGGCCTACTTGTATTTTTCATTTCTCTAGCATCCTAGCTAGATATTAGCTTAGTTAACAGCAGTTGTGATGTGAACTACAGTTTCTGGTCTTTTTGTGACACTGAGTAAACTGCATGTACGATTGTGCTTGTTGTACTGATTTTTTTTTGTTTTCAACTGCAGTGAGAAAAGTGTTGCGTAACAGTTGCCTTTTGTAGACCTAGTGCGGCCGCCAAACGGCTGTGATCTTGCTCTGCGGCCCACATGCTGAGTTGAGTTTGAGACCCCTGCCCTAGAACCTACCTGTGTCGTATTACAGATGAAGAAACAGGTTTCGGCCCAGCAGGTGACCCAGTGAAGTTCGCAAAGCTAGCAGGTGGCAAGCCTGTTTCAGACTCCAGGTCTCTCCAACGCCTCAGTCCGTTTGTGGCATTGGACACTGGGCCTCTACAAATATCAGCAGATGTTATTTGGGAGAAGGTTCTTTGGTCGGTGCTCAACAGATTGTTTTGCTGTGGTAATTCTCTGGTCATTTAACATACTAATGTTTTTTTTAAACTTCAATATTTCCCAAGTTGATCTGAGGGTGGGCATTTGTCCATGGTCTCTTGTGTGACTCATGTTCACAGAGAAAACTGCAAAACTCTGGTCTAGGAGCAGCTCTGAGGGGACATCCCTAAAAGAAAGGTTATTTTCTCTGTCCTCATGGTGACCTCAAATCAGAGGTGCTTCCCTCTCAGACCTTGTGTTTGCTCTTGCATCTTGCCCACAGCTGGGCATCCTGACCATTTTGAAGAGTCCTTCCCTGGCCTGCAGTGTTTCTGACGGCTAAGTGTATGTCTTTACAGCTGCCCTTGGGAAGGGAGCGGTCAGAAGCCATGCAGAGGAAGATCTGTGGTCCAGGGTGGTCAAGGGAATCATGGCAGGAGGAGAAGGCTGAGAAGGCATTGGCCTTGCTCGAGTCCTGTGGCCAGTGTGTTTCTGGCTGCACAGAACTGCCTCAGCTGAGTGGAGGAACGTGGGTGGGTGTGTCCTGGGTGCCACGCTCCCACGTGAGGGCATGTGTGTGGGCTCAAGCTGAGTGTGCTTCCACAGGACCAGGTCGGAGGGATGTTAGCTGTGAGAGGATGGTCACTACAGTCACTGGTCAGGGAGCAGTTTTAAAAATCGTGTATCTTGAGGAAGATAGAAATTTGAGTGTGATGGGCTGCCTTCAAGATTTTGGATTCCCCCAAACGGAGGTTTTTGGAAGCTTCCTTTTCAAGCAGACAGATGAGATTCTCTTTCTGAACATTGCAGGCAGCGCTGTCCACTTCTGCCCTGGCCTCCTCTGCAAGCTGGAGAGTGGAGGAAAGAAAGGGGAGAAGGGGGCAGAAGAGGCTTTTCTTATCACCAGGGTCTGTCCTGAGGTGGTCTAGCCTCCGAAGTGATGACAGGTGGACCCTCCTGGGGGCCCTTGAAAAGAGGGGCTCCTGGCCTGTACGGGGAGGTTGCTGCTTTGGCTTCGGCCAGAAGGCCCTCCTTTGCCTCATCCCAGGCGTTTCTTGCCTGGTTTCCAGACAGAAGTGTTCTGGAGCTTAACATGTTTACTTTCCATGTGGACCCTTGAGCGTCTCAGATCACGGCAGAGGGCGCCAGGGGACCTGGACCACATTTCTTCTCCTTCTCCCCCCAGGAACTTGGGTTGTCTCCTCTCAATGCTGACGTGCTCTGTTTATTTTCAGTGGATATGCTGCTGATGAAATCACTCACTGCATACGGCCTCAGGACATCAAGGAGCGCAGAGCAGTCATCATCCTCAGGAAGTAAGTGCCCCGGCGCCGGGCCCTGGCGGCCTGCCTGTCTGAAGAGGGAGGTCTGGGTCCCCACAGGCCTTGGCTCCCTGTGTCAGCAGCGTGGCCAGTGAAGCCTGAGAGGAGGGAGGGCGCGAGGCCTGTTTCTGTATTTGAGTTCTGTGAGGGTGAAGTGGTGTCAAATTAAGTTCTCAGGTGGGACTTTGGGGCTGGATGAAAAAGGTGAAGGGATTAAGCAGAAAAGCCCAAACGGCCTCATAGACAAAGACAGTGCTGTGGTGCTACCAGAGGGAGGGGTGGCGGGGGGGAAAAGGGAAAAGGGGGTGCTGGTGGTGGAGGCTTGACTTAGGGTGCTGAGCACAGTGCAGTGTACAGGTGATGTAGTATAGTTGTGTACCGAAACTACATAATTTTATTAACCAGTGTCACTCCCAATAAATTTTATAAAAAATTGAAGACCTGGCTGGTTAATTCAGTCAGTTAAGACTTATTCCAGTCTGACCAGGTGGTGGCACAGTGGATAGAGCATCGGACTGGGATGCAGAGGACCCAGGTTCGAGACCCCGAGGTCGCCGCTTGAGCACGGGCGCATCTGGTTTGAGCAAAAAGCTCACCAGCTTGAACCCAAGGTCGCTGGCTCCAGCAAGGGGTTACTCGGTCTGCTGAAGGCCCGTGGTCAAGGCACATATGAGAAAGCAATAAATGAACAACTAAGGTGTTGCAACGCGCAATGAAAAACTAATGATTGATGCTTCTCATCTCTCTCCATTCCTGTCTGTCTGTCCCTGTCTATCCCTTTCTCTGACTCACTCTCTGTCTCTGTAAAAAATAAATAAAAATTAAAAAAAAAAAAAAACAACTAAGGTGTCGCAACAAAAAACTGATAATTGATGCTTCTCCTCTCTTTCCATTTCTGTCTGTCTGTCCCTACCTATCCCTCTCTCTGACTCTCTGTCTCTGTAAAAAAAAAAAAAAAAAAAAAAAAAAGACTGTTATTCCTAAACAACAAGGTTGTGGGTTTGATCCCCGGTCAGGGCACATGTAGGAAGCCACCACTGAATTGCAACTGAGGGGAACAACAGATGAATGCTGCCCGTCCCCTCTTTCCCTTCTCCCGCCCCCCCTTCCGTCTGTCTCAAAAAAGAAAGTGAGTCCCTGGCCGAATAGCTCTGTCGGTTGGAACGTTGTCCCAGAGTGTGGAGGTTGCCAGGTTCAGTCCCTGGTCAGGGCACACACAGGGGCAGCTCGACGTTCCTGACTGTCTCTCTCTCTCTGCCTCTCTAAAAAAGAAAGAAAGAAAATTAAGTTCTGTAGCTGTTTAACTAGAGAGCTTAGGACTGAGCAGAATACATGCTCCCAGTGTTTATGGGAGCAGTCTTAAGATCTGGGGAACCCCTTTCTAGAGTTGCCCCGTGTCTTCCCCCACCTCCTTGGTTCTGATTTGTCCCATGTATCTTTGCTGATTGTGTTTAGACTGTGCCTTAGCCTACTTTAAAAATGCCTGGGTTCTCACTTGGGGGAGGGGCAGGGAGGGACAAAGGAGGCAGAGGTAGGAGTCAGGGTGCAGTGCCCAGCAGGTGCGCCATTTGTGGCTGTCCCTCATTTCTGGCCAGGGAGTCAGGGCTACTGACCAGCTCTGCCAAAACCCGCCTCACCAGCACTTCTTTCTCTCTGCTCATGGGGTGAATGGACTGAGCCACGCAGACACTGGATCAAGATCAGGCTGCCTTTAGAATGGGGTGTTGAGAGGCTGGGCCATTGCCAGGCCAGTGAGACCTCAGGGAGCAGGACCAGTGTGGAGACCAGGCTGGAGTGGGATGTTCTATAGCTTGCTGTCCTTTTTTTTTTTTTTTTAAAATTTAGGTAAACCTTATTTTTTAGAACAGTTTAGATGACAGAAAATGGCGAGGATAGTACTGAGGGGTTCCGTGTACCCTACACAGCATGTCCACTATTATTAACATCTTGTATTGGTAAGGTATCTTTATTACAATCAAGAAATCAATATTGACTTATGATTATTAATGTCCATACTTTATTCATATTTCCTTAGTTTTTTCCTAATGTACTTTTTTTGTTCTAGGGTTCCACCTTACATTTCGTTGTCATGTCCGCTCAGTCTCCTTGGTGGTGACTATTCCTCAGACTTGTGTTACTCATGGTGACATGGACTGGTCAGGTGTTTCACACATCATCTCAGTTGGGATTTTCTCATGGTTAGACTGGGTTACAGGTTTGGGGGAGGAAGACCACAGGGCTGTAAGGCCCTATTCCGCTCGGTGTCATGTCCATGGCCCAGGACTTATCCCTGTTGATGTTGACCTTGATTGCTTGAGTGAAGTGGTGTTCAGCAGATTTTAGCGTCCTAAGGTTAAACTGTTCTCCCTTTGTCCGCACTGTCCCCTTAGGAGGGAAGTCACTATGTTCAGCCCACATGTAGGGAGTGGGTAGTTAGCGCCTCTTCTTTTTTTTTTTTTTTTGTATTTTTCTGAAGCTGGAAACGGAGAGACAGTCAGACAGACTCCCACATGCGCCCGACCGGGATCCACCCGGCACACCCACCAGGGGCTATGCTCTGCCCACCAGGGGGCGATGCTCTGCCGCGACCAGAGCCACTCTAGCACCTGGGGCAGAGGCCAAGGAGCCATCCCCAGCGCCCGGGCCATCTTTGCTCCAATGGAGCCTCGGCTGCGGGAGGGGAAGAGAAAGACAGAGAGGAAGGAGGAGGGGGGTGGAGAAGCAAATGGGCATGGGCGCTTCTCCTATGTGCCCTGGCCGGGAATCAAACCCAGGTCCCCCGCACGCCAGGCCGACGCTCTACCGCTGAGCCAACCAGCCAGGGCCAGCGCCTCTTCTTTTAAGGGGGAGTAGCCACACAAATTATTTGAAATTCTGCACAGGAATTGTTTCTTCTCCCCCATTTGTTTATTTCTTTACTCAATCATTTACTTACATCATGGACTCGTAGGTATTTATTTTATGCTCAGTTTGTTGCAGGTTTGGCCATTAGGAACTCTCTTGAAGTAGTTCCTTATTTTCTGACTTGGCATTTTTGGTAACTTCAGTCTCCTGTCCTTTGAATGTGGAGATCCAGAGAACATGATGGTGGAGTTGTGGTGCAGCTGCCACCTCACTGGGTCAGAGCTCTGCTTCTCTGTCCTCTGTAGAAGGGAGACGATTTAGATCAGAGATGCAGGCAGGACACTGGGCATACTGGGAGCTCCAGACACGGGTCCGCTTGGCAGCTGGCACCCTCCAGCCAAAGGATATTCTCAGAATTCATCAAATGAAGGATTTTTATCTGCCTTTCCACTTTCTTTTCCTATGGTTCCCAGCACACGCCAAAACCCAGGACCTAGAAGGATGGAGCCCAGAGTGTAGGTGCTGCCTGGCCTCTCCCAGTCCTTCCTTCTCAGTCTGTGCCTGGCATCTCCAGCTGCAGACAGGGCCAGGCGGTCCGCCCAGGCCAGGAACTGGAGAGGAGCTCCTGGGGTGACGGAGAACGAGAGCAGCAACTTCTCTGGTGCTCCTTTCAACCTTTGCATCCTAGCTTGTCTCAGAGACATCGTCACTGGTGGTGCGTGGGAGGTGGCCACAGCGAGAGCGGCAGCTGCCTCCTCCCCCCTGAGTGGTGGCTCTCCTGCCTGGCTGCCCTGCACGGCTGGGTTGGGTGGTCCTTGTTGTAGCCAGTTGTCTCCTCTGTTAAACAGTTCCTCCAATCAGCTGTTTAGCCAGCGGGGTCCCTGACAGTGGTCTGACCTCAGAAAATGGCTAAAATGGGTGCCCGAGGCTCTTTGACCTGACTTGACTGGTCCCAGGAGTCATCCAGGGACTAGACTGGAGGGCAGACACAGGGCTCGGTGTGAGGGCTGAAGAGGCGTGGGAGGGTGCTCCCTGCTCCCCCAGGCAGCTGCTGCACAGGCCTGTCTGTGGTCTGCAGAGTAAAATCCAGGCTCTTTGTTGGGCTTTGCCTGTCCATCCAACCTGATGTCTTCCACTCCTCACTTATGTTCAGGTCCCTGCAGCTCCTAGTATGGTCCTCGTTCTTGCATCCTAGGCTCTGGCAACAGTGTGACCTGTTGGGAGTGCTTTCCTGTCTAACACGTCACCTCTGCCCCCCACCCCCCAGGTGATCCCATTCACACACTGGAAGGTGGCTGACCTAGTCATCCTGCAAGCCTTAGGTGTTAGCTGTTTGGACATTCTGGGAGCATCGTACATGTACCTATGGATACCCCTTCCCCGTTTAAACTGTCACAGCCGACATGCCTGCATGGTACATTTCCAAATCTGTGCCAACTCTGTGTTCGTTTGGGGCAGGACGATCCTTACCCATATGAGGCTCCTCGTGAGGCCTGCCCAGAGGAGGACAGTTCAGGCTGAAGAGAGGCAGGCAGCTGCAGAGTAGCCACAGGGGCTCGTCTTAGAAAAGGACAAGCTGGTGGCAGATGAAAGGGGAGCATCTTGGCCCAGGCACTGCTCAGGTATCAGGAACATGGCCTTTGTGGTACCTGGCTGCCTTGATGTCTTGTGAAGTCAGTCAGATGGGTAGTATTTGGGCATTGAGCCTGGCCCTACTCGTAGACAGAGGGGTAGAGCCGGTCTGTCTTTGCTTAAGTTCAAAAAAAGAAAAAGATTTCATAGGCTGCTGGGAGAGGGCCCCGGGGCCCTGTCACTGGCTAAGGTCATCTGGGACGCCTTTCTAAGGGGGCCTCATTGCGGGGAAAGGGGTGTGGCTGCCCAGTGCCTTCTCTTCTGGGTCAGCAAAGTGCAGCTTTTTTTTTTTTTAGTGAGAGTAGGGGAGATAGATAGACTCCCTGCATGCACCCAGACCAGGATCCACCCAGCAACCCCTGTCTGGGGCCGATGCTCGAATCAACCAAGGTATCTTGAGCCACTTAGGCCAGTGCTTGGACCAGCCGAGCTATCCTCAGTGCCTGGGGCCAGCACTCGAACCACTGTAGCCACTGGCTGCGAGAGGAGAAGAGGGAAAGAAGGGAAGCAGGAGGGGAAGAGAAGCAGATGGTCACTTCTCCTGTGTGCCCTGACCGGGAATCGAACCTGGGATATACGTCCCCGCGCTGGGCCGATGTTCTGCCCACTGAGCCAGTTGGCCAGGCCCCGGCTCCTTTGAATGTGGGTGGGTGAGTTATGCACATGGCGCTGTGTTTCTCACGGAGAGGACTAGGAGACGGCAAGTGACCCGAGACCACCTGTAAGAGTGGAATCCTTGGGGTGCCGCTTAGTGTTAAATTGGGGGGCTGTGCCAGTAAATGGCTGAGTGAGGCCCGGAACCTGGCTCTGCTGGTACTGGGTCTTGTGGTCTTGAGGGGCACAGTGCCACACCCCAAGTCCTGCTTCTGCCTCAGTGTGCCACCCAGCTACTTGCTACGAGTTTGACAAACTCACAGAAGGGTGTTCTTGCCTCTGCTATGCAAGTAAGGTAGCAAGCTGAGTGGTGAGTATTTTAAGTGGCAAGGGGCTACTCTGCAGAGTGGTGTGAGGCAGGGCTGCCAGCGGTCAGCTCCTCACGTCCCTCCGCTTCCCTGAATGTCACTGTTTCCCAGTCTGCCAAGGGCAAGCTGCCCTACATGTACCCTTGTCAGTCATTGGTACTCTGGGCAGGGGGTGGACCTAACCTTTTTGAAGTTGTAGTTAAAGTCTTAAATTACTGGTCAGAGAATGAAGAGGCTCGCCAACTTCTGGGGTGTAGTAATTCATCAGGGCAGGTGGTGGTGGTGGTCCGTTTTTCCAGATTCCCTGGTGTGCAGCCTTCTGAAGGACCTTGTGAACCGCCTCGTGCCAGACACTCACTACTAGGTGCTAGGCACCAGGCAGAGTGCGGGCTGCCCACTGATCCTCAGCATAGAGTGTGAGCTCGGGAAAAGGGCTCAGGTGCTCTAGCTAGTTTGGAGTGATCTTTGAGCCGGAATTCCTGACCTGGAAACGTGAAGTGTCCACCCGAGGCAGACATGCAGGAAACTTGGTGTTTGGTGTGTGATGGGTGGCATGTTGGATGCCACGCAGCACAAGCAGGAGGAGCGCTGTCCCAGATGTGCGGTGTGCTCCCCGGGGCTCAGGGAAAAACAGCAGAACAGTCCAGCGTGGCGGGGTTGACAGGTGTGTAAAGTAGGCTTGGTAGTGCGTGCTCTCGGGAGCATGCTCACGCCTGCCCTCTTCGGTGTGTGTCTCCTGAACTCTGAAGGTCACCATGACACTTGCATCCAGGGAGGCAGTGGGCAGTGGGCAGTGGCAGCTCGTCCGGGCCAAGCTGTCCCCGAGGCCCCCTCTTCTCTGATTTTCCAGTGAGCTGACAACAGCCCCACCATGACTCCCTCTTTCCTGTCGCTTCTTCTGCCCTAAGTCCTCCTTTGTTTCATTGTCCTCAGCTTAAATAAATGTACTCTCAAATTAAAAATAAAATAAAATAACAGTTAGGCTTGATAGGTCTGGCCCCCTGTGGGCGACACTGCTTGCCGGGCAGAAAGGGTCAGCACAGAGGCTGGAAGGCAGGAAGTGTGGAGCAGTGGGTTTTTATTTTTTTATTTTATTTTAGCAATGTTTTTCAACCACAGGCCTGCAGACAGGTTGGCCCGAAATTTTGTGCCAGTCTGCAAAAGAGTTAACCACCTTGCTGCATGAAGATTATAGACTAGTCGAATTCGCTTATGCTCACGGTGATCTGTGCCTTAGCAGTCCCTGAAATAATCCTCCTATTTTTACTGGTCCTTAAGCGTATAAAGGTTGAAAACCACTGGCATAGAGGATCCCGCAGTTGAGTGACGGGGGAAGGAGGCCTTGGATCAGCACTGATCATCAGGAGAGCGTCTGGGCCCTCGAGCCTTCCCGTTGGTGGCCAGGGCCCCCAGGACCCGGTCTTCAGGAAGCCCCGGGGGCTTCACCGGGTCTGCTTCTGTGACTTGGTTCCTGCACGGTTGGCCTCTGCAGTTACCCTGTGAAGAGGCTCCGGGCAGCGTACATGTGCTTCTGGTCAAGTGGTCCTCAGCTCAGGAGGCTGAAGCTGGAGAAAGCAGCTGGAGATTTCATCTGCCGAGTGTTGGCCAAGGCTCTGTGTTGGGGCCAGGAGTGTGGCCTCCCCTTATTCCCTTTGTTCTTGGGGGAGAGGCTGACATTTAGCGCCTCAGCAGGGACTGGCCAAGGAAGGCTTCCCTGAGCTGTGCTCCCCGAAGGTGGGCGGGCTGTGTGGGCTTCAGGCAGGCCCAGACGAGCTTAGGGGCAAAGACGGTTCGAGCAGATGCTCTTTGCAGAGGTCTGCCGTCTGGGGACTGAGGCCGTGCACTTGGGAACCAAGTAGAGGTGGGTGGAGCGTTGACCCAGTCTGATAGTCAGAAGAGGCTTTGTGCCGTGCGGAGAAACCTGGGGGGCACTGGGGAGCCCCTGACACGTGAGCAGTGGGGCAGGGACGTGCACGGGAGAAACGGTTTGCAGGAGGCTGAGGTAAATGGCTTGTTTGGTCATTCAGGCCAAGGGGCCTTGGATAGGGGAGGCCCTGAAAGCAGAGCAGCTCTGGAGTGAGGCAGTGAGGTGAGAATGGACAGTGTGCTCTGGCCGTCGTCCCTCAGAAGGAAGGAGTGAATGGACAGCTCTTGAGTCCCTGACCCTGGCCGGTCCGGAGACATCACCCCATCGAAACCCTGCTGTCACTCTGTCTTCACGATTCTTGTCCCCGAAGCCAAGGGTTAGCCCTCCCTCCTTGCCCGGTCCAGTGAGTATGTCTGCACGTGTACCCCTACCCACTTGGCGGCCTGACCAGCCTGTTGCGTTCACAGCCAGTCCAGGGAATAAGGGGGCAGTGTGGACCCCCAGGGGGTGTGGCTGGTTTGGGTTCCTGGCCTGGCTCTGCCCCCTCCTGGCTGAGTACAGTCAGTTACCCAAGTCTTGTTCTCACTTGGAAGTTGGAGCATGGTGGGGCAGGGCATGGTAAAACTTGAGAGTGCTTCTCCTAGCCCCCACCTCTTTTTTTATTGAATGTATTGTGGTGACACTGGTTAACATAATTTTACAGGTTTCAGGTGCCCAGCTCTACAACACACCTCTGTAGACCATCTTGTGTGTTCGCCGTCCCCCCCAAGTCTAACCCCTTCCTTACCAGCCCTCCCCTCTGATCTTCCTGGGTCAGATGAGGGGCTGGGGAAGGCTAGGCCGTCAGCGCATAGTGTGAGCGGGAGGACAGGGACAATAGGGGCTGTTCAGTGGCCCAGGTGAGTGAGAGCAACTTGGTGCTGGCCGGCCAGTTCCTGGAGGGTGATATCTGGACTTCACAGGCCTGACTCGGCGGGGACCCCTGGGAACCTGTCATGTACAGGCGAGCGATTGGGAAAGGCTCCCCGCGGGGCCTGGGTCTCCTCCAGGCTGTGTTTGGGAGGAGGTCTGCGGGAACCCAGGACTGTGTGCTTGGGGTGTCCTCACTGGGTGACACTCGTGCCCTTTAGGCTCTTCTGACGATAGCATGGTTCCACACCCGTCTCTGAACTTCCCTGCTGGGAGCAGGGCGGGGTTGGAGGGGAGGCTGGTGGAAGACATGGGGGCCGGCAGGTGCCTTGAGGGAGTGGGTACTATTGTAGGAGAGACTGGTACAGATCTGGGCTTTGTGGAGTCTGGTACCTAGGGGTGCTGCAGCTTAGGACTGGGGCCCAGGTGACTCAGTGGACAAGGGGGTGCACAGATACACCCACTGCACTGCTTATTGCCTCCCGTGGGATAGCCAGGCTTTATAGCACAGGGTGTTTGGTGTGGGTCGAGCCAGACGTTGGGGGAATGGTTGGCAGCAGGGCCGAAAGCGCACCTCCCAGCAGTGGTGGTCTGTCTGCACAGCTCTGTCCTGCAGTGAAGCGAGCCCACCTGGGCTCTAGGGTTGTAGTGGAATTGTAACCGTGTACCTTAGGCAAGTGACTTTGTCTCCAACATGACAGTGGTTCTCACCCCCACAGTGGGTATAATCCTCCCACCACCATCTCTGGAGGACTCCATGAGTGATAAAGGAACAGGAGTGGGGCAGGTCAGCTCCCTCCTGTCCCCTCAGGTGACATGGTAATGTCATATGTTAATTCTGTCATCATCCCTTTGTTCCAACTTCCCCTGTCCCAGGGCCCAGGCCCTGCTCTGTCCCGGGCTGTCCTGACATCCTGGGTGACCTTTCAGGGTGAGCTAGTCTGCCTGGTTAACCCTCACCTCAAGTGCCTACGGTTCCTTTGCTATGGCCTGTGGATGCTGACTCATCTGTAACGGGTCCTCGTTCCTGCTGCCACCTGAGGAAGCCCAGACCTTACTGTGAGAATGGGGCTGCTCTGCTCCAAATTTGTGGCTCTGTACACTGAACCGTGAGAGGCCTGGCCCGCGCTCTGGGAGGTGGCTGCCTTGTAGGAGGGGTGTGCTCTGAAGTTGAGCTGCTGGCGGGCTCTGGGCTGGGTATCAGGCTCTAGCCTGGCTTCCTGCACTCTGTGGCTTTTTAGAAGTGGAGGGAGGGCAGGAGCTTCTCCAGCCTTTCTGGGAGGAATTGTAACAGCCCCAGGGGATGTGTCAGAAGCTCTTTAGGGCCCCGGAGCTTATACTGTCCCCAAAGCAGGGTTAGAGATGTCTGGACTTCTGGTAGGGCCCTCTGATCATCCCTTCTTTGAGGGCCGCCCCTTGGTAGCAGCAAAGTTGTCATGTGGGGAGAGGAACACCCATCCCTCATTCAGGCGGCTGGGTGGCAGCAGGGCCAGCCCATGTCCCTGGCCTGTCATCCAATCTCAGCTGGCTGTACCTTTCCCCCCAGCTCCCCAGCGGTCCTAGACCCATAGTGAGGGGCCACCACTGCTGCCCCCTGGCCGCCCGGGCAGGCCACTCGAGTAGTAAATGGCTTCAGAAGGGCGGGGCCACACCAGGGCTTGGCCTCTGGCAGCTGTGCCTGCGTGGCAGGTGTGCTGATGTTTTCCAGCCCTGCCCATGGGAAGGTCCCTGTCCTCTTGGTGGCTGCTGTCCTCTTGCCACCAGTCACTAACCCAAGGAAACAACGTCAGGGTGCTAGGCCTGCCCACCCGGGCTTTTGGCCTGCAGGGACTTCTCTGCCCTGAGTGTGTCCTCCCTGGCACCTGTGGAATCTTAGTGTAGGACTTAGCTTTGTGGTGCCAGAGGGTCTTCCGTGAGGCTGCAGACCTTTGGAGTAAAATCCTCCAAGTCAAGCTGAGTGGCTGATGTCTCATTTGGTCTGACCTCTGCCCTGTGGACCTCTCACTGCGGGCGTGTGAGGTTGGCCTGGCACAGAAGAGGGCTCCTGGGCCCAGGTGGTTCTGATCTCCGCCTTCATGTTCGCACCCCCTCTTCCTGGTGCTCCTCTAGAGTCCCAGCCTTGAGGGAGACGACTGGTCTTGGGTTTCTGGACCCTCAGAACTAAAAGAGGCTTTAGAGCTGGTCCTGTTTGTTCCTCCTTTGCTCAGATGGGGCAGTTGAGGCTCAGAGAGGGATGATGACTAATGCTGCCTCTTCTCTTGCTGTTAGGACCTGCTCCCCTGAGGTTGGGGTGCCCAGAGTGGAGGCCCTCAGTCCTTACAGGTGGAAGTGGGCCTGAGGTGCCTTGTCCAGCTGGGAGTCCCCTGGGTTCTTTCCCCTGGGCAGCATATTCCTAGCATGGAAGTTGCCATGCAGAGTGTTTTCATTCCCTGCTCTTAAGCCTGAGCTTGAGACGATGCATCTCTGGAAGTCAGCCAGACCAAACCCTAGTTCCGTGATGGCAAACCTATGACACGTGTGTCAGCACTGACACGCGTAGCCATTTTTGATGACACGCGGCCGCATACCAGAGAAGTATGGGGCCTCATGCCGAGAAGGACATTTCATCCTCAGCTCCTGCACGGCCAGGTGCAGTAGCTGAGGATAAAACATTTGCTGTAGTGTAGACACTCTGTGCCGGAGGTCTGTAAGCCAAAACAACAGAACTCCGGCACAGAGCGTCTAGTTCTGGGACTTCCGGTTAGGCCGTCAGGGGATCTCTGACCTCACTTCCGGCCAGTGGAGCAGGGAGCAGCGGAATGCCATGGGGGACGCATCTCTGGGGGCCCTGTGATCGCCATTACCAGCAACCACATAACCACAGCAACCATCATCCAATCCACTGTTCTGGGGTGTTGTGGATTTCTAATTGACCATCATTACTGAGATAAGTGAGGGGGAGGCTGGGAGAGGCGAGGGCCTGTGCTATGGGTGCCGTTTCCCGCCATTAGAAATAGCAGCAGCCGTCTTAATTTACATAAGATGCAACTTGTAGAATTTCAAGACAGCATCTGGGCTCAGGTGTCTGTCGACTTGAGGTCAAAACTTGAGAATCTGGAACGGTGCCGTTTGGAGAATCAAGAGGAGTGCCACTACGAACAGGAAATTTGGAGTGCCTGGAACCGATTACCAGACACTTTTACCACCCTGAAAAATATAGCAATGACTTTACTCACAATTTTTCCCTCTACGTACTTTTGTGAGACCTCGTTCTCAGCATTAAATAATAACAAAACCAACAAAAGAAACAGATTGACAGATGAAGTTAGTAGCGCTTGCTTGGGCTTGAAATGTACAAATACCAACCTTCAATTGAAGATTCAGCCAATGAAATTCAGCAACAAAAAAGTCACTAACAGGCAGGTTAGTTAAAGAATTTCCCCTCCCCCTCACTCATCTTAGTTCACGGCACCCCACACAAGTTAAATAATATCAAGACCAACAAAAGAAACTGACTGAGATTTCACTAAGTCACTAAGCAGGTAAGTTAAATAATTAGTTTTTGGCTTATTAAATACAGTTACATATTACAATTATGCATTTTTGTTATTTAACTATAAATATCGCGAAATTATGGTTTTTTTCTCGAAGTGACACACCACCCGAGTTATGCTCGGTTTTTTGGCGAATTTTGACACACCAAGCTCAGAAGATTGCCCATCCCTGCCCTCGTTGAACCGCAGGAGGTTAAGGCACAGAGCAGAGCTGGCCTTCCCCACTCTCCCTGCCTGGAGAGAGGGGTCTGATGGGATCCACCCGCACCGGAGGCCCACTGCTGATCCCTCGCGTGTTTCTTTTGCAGGACTAGACTAGACGCACCCCGGTTGGAGACAAAGTCCCTGAGCAGCTCCGTGCTACCGCCCAGCTATGCTTCAGATCGCTTGTCGGGAAACAACAGGGACCCTGCTCTGAAACCCAAGCGGTCCCACCGCAAGGCAGACCCTGATGCTGCTCACAGGTACTCAGCTTAGGACCTTCCGCAAAGGCTAGCAAAGCAGCCCGATGGCCTAGCTGCAGGGTGAGATGGTAGAGAAGCTAGGATAGGTGCTAGGATTCAGGCATTGCCCACCCTTTAAAGCTTTATGTCTAGCCCCCTGGGTTGGTAGCACTGGTGACATTCCCACTTCACCCCTGACTGAGTGCCTGTATTCCCAGAGGGGTTGGGTTGAGACTGACACGTGGGAATGCTTCGTGGCCTGCCTGTGGTTTCCCCTTCTCAGTCCACCCGATACTCTCTCCGTTACACTTATGTGTTAGGAGGGAAGCTTGGGACTTGGGAAATAGCAGCTTAGGGACCTGTTTCAGAAGGATTGGGGGAGGTTTCTAAGGAAGTACTTACTGTTTATGCTACGACCAGAAAGATGAGAAAGACCTGTGGTGAGGAGAGCCGTCTGGGCAGCAGGTGCTGTGGGGGCTGAAACATGGAGGTAGGAAGGGCTGGGTGGTTTCAGGGACTAGTGGGGTGGGTGGGCAGAGAGAGGAGGTGAGAGCAGTGAGGGGGATTGAGAAGTAAAGGGAGCCCTGACCAGTTAGCTCAGTGGTAGACTGTCAGCCCGGCCTGTGGAAGTCCCAGGTTCAATCCCTGGTCAGGGTGCTTAGGAGAAGTGACCATCCGCTTCTCCACCCCTCTCCCTCTCCCTCTCGCTTCTCTCTCTCTCCCTCTCTCTCTCTCTCTCTTCCCCTCCTGCAGCCATAGCTCAATTGGTTTGAGTGAGTTGTCCCTGGGCACTGTGAGGATGGCTCTGGGGAACCTCTGCCTCAGGCACTAAAAATAGCTTAGTTGCTAAGCAATGGCGATAATTGGGCAGAGCATCACCAGTAGGGGGCTTGCTGGGTGACTCTCAGTTGGGATGCATGTGGGAGTCTGTCTCTGTCTCTCTGTCTCCCCTCCTCTCCCTTAAGAAGGAAAAAAAAAGGAAGAGAAGTAGAGGGAGGTGGCGGAACTGGGCAGGATGTTAGGCTGTGATAGGGAATGTCTCTTTCTATCTGGTGGCCTTGGCAGTGCCCTGGGACCAGACTTGGAGCCAAACAGACCCCAGAGAAGTGTGTCAGAGACTAGTAGTGCCTACTAGTAGTTAGTGGGCAGGGACGACAGTGCCATTGCTTGTGCCAGTGCCACCTCTTGGGGAGAACCACCACGCTGGAGTGTGAGCAGCCCTGCAGCTGAGGTTCAGGGCGTGGGCACAGGTGGGAGACCCTGCCCCTTGGCCCCGCCTCCCAGTAACTACTCCCACTCCGCCCCCGCGCAGGCCCAGGATCCTGGAGATGGACAAGGAGGAGAACCGCCGCTCTGTGCTGCTGCCCACGCACCGGCGCAGGGGGAGCCTCAGCTCGGAGAACTACTGGCGCAAGTCCTACGAGCCCGCGGAGGACTGCTCGGAGGCGGGCAGCCCCACCCGCAAGGTGAAGATGCGGAGGCACTGAGGCCGCCTCCTCGGGACTCTGGTTCTCCTCGGAGCCACCCCGTTTCTGTTTCGTTTTGAGGGGTTTTATTTCTGTATTTTTTGTGAGGGGGTTTTTTTTTTTTGACCCTTTTATTTTTTCCCTTGGTTTGTTGCCTGTTAAGGCTGAAGAACGAAGTGGGTTCTTGGTTTTCCTCCTGTGTGGAAAGGCTGACGGAGTGGCCAGTGGAGGCACGTGGGCACCTGTCGTCAAGTGGGGCTGTGTCCAGCTGGTTTCATTTCAAAGTAACACAACATTTTGGTTAAGGAAATTGTTTTGTTTCCAATGTAAATCTACTCAGAATTGTAATGAAGTTCAGTCCTTCCCCCTACCTGCCTCAGACCCCCTCGTCTAAGCTGGGTTGAGGTCTCCTGGGCCTTGCTAGCTCCACAGGGGTCCTGCTGTCCTCCCCAGTTACCTGTCCTCAGACTCTAGAAACCCTCACACACCCTCTTTCTCTGCCACGGTCATGCAGGGTGGCCGGGCAGGGCTTAGTCACAGCCCCTGTATCCCAGAGCTATTGGCCAAGCCCGGGACTTCCTCCGTGCCTGTGGGCCAGTGCTGCCCACGGGTCCCGGCTGCAGCGGTTCTGACCTCTGTGCTGGCTGCTCCTTTTCAGCACACGTATGTGATTGTACGGAGCAGTTAGGCCTGCCGTGTCGGGGCAGTGTTAGGGGTGGCTTCTAGCTGGAGGGACTGCTGTCCTTCCAAGTCTAGTGTTGGGGTATGGAAGATTGTTGTGTGTAGTAGGGTTTTTGTTTTGAGTTTTTATTTTCCTTTGGTCTCGTCTTCCCTTTCTTTTCTTCTCCGTTGGCCAGTTGGGCCGTCTCCCCATGTCGTTCCTATAAAAAGGTGCCTGCCCCCTCGGTCTGCCTGCAGCAAGCATCCAGGGCCAGAGCCCAGGCCTATGACGGGACTGGTGACTCTTCTGCCTCGGGGTGTGGGAGCCTGGGGGGGGGCTTTTACAAACTAGTGATAAAAGGAAAAAAGTAGTGTTTGGCAGTTCCCACTTACTGAGATTTTCTAGGGCTACAAGGTCTTGCTGGTCTAGGTTCATTAGAAATATGTGCCTCCTTGCTGGCCAGGGCCAAGACCAGGCTTGCTGAGCGCGGAGGCCTGCCCAGTCCCCCGGTGGCCCCCACCCCAGGGGGACCTTGTTTTCTAGAGGCTGGCCTGAGGCTGCAGAAATCTGGGCAGCCACTGTCAAGAAGCTTCTCCCAGGGGCCACAGCTCCTTTGCCAGTGTGGATTCCTCAAGGTGGAACTGCGTAACTTAAAGCAGTTGCAGGGTTTTTTTGTTTGTTTGTTTTTACTGCTTTTTCCCCCAAAAATGATTTGTAGTTGTGTGTGCAGCACTTTGCCCTTGATACATGTGCTCTACAATAAAAACCAAATCTAATATATTTTGAAACAGTTGTCTGATGCTGTCATGAAGAGAGGGCTTGCCTTTGCTGCCTCCTTAATCCTTTCATTTTCTCTTAAGCTATGAGCTGGGGTTTGGTGATAGGCAGCGCTCAACGCCCACCAGGGCTGCAGAGGAGACCACCAGTCGCTGCCACGGGGCTGAGGACGGAAGGACTTGCCTCCCGCCTTTCCTCCCGCTCCCGGGAGGGTGGGTTTTGTAAATGGTGTGCCCAGGTGCCCAGGGTGCTGTGGGCCCAGGAGCCAAGGTCATATGTGGCCGAGTTCTAGAACCCCCTCTTCCTGGGGATGATCAGACAGGCTGTGTGCTAGTAAGGAGGACCATGGGCAGAGGCGGCGGGGAGAGCCTGGTCTTCGCAGAAGATAGTGCCAGTGGATTTGCTCATTAAACAAGCTCTAGTGTTCTTATATTCTGGCCAAGCTCGCACTGTGGCCCCAGGAGTGAGCAGAGCTATTCTGGTCCTTGCTTTCAAAATGTGCTCAGTAGAGTTGTGGCATATGGATGCAGGCATGAGGCAGACGTTCTGGGGTGGAGTGGGATCGGGCCCTGAGCGCTTGAGCACCTCCAGACCCCAGACCTGGCGCCCAGGTGCTGGGGAAGGGCTTTGGTCTGGAATCTCCCTCGTTTGCTTCCAATGCCCAGACCCAGTCTGCTTGCCCAAATTCTTGCTGTGGAAACCTGGCAAGGCCACTTAACTGCCCATTTAACAGAGAGGAGAGTCCAGATGGGACAGGTGTCCTGCGAGGGCTCAGTCCCGCAAGTCGGTGGCAGATCTGGCCAGCTGGCTGCAGACGGGCCCTGGGTGCCCCAGAGAGGAGGAGACATTGGAGCTGAGGAGGAAGGTGACTTGCCAGAGATCGTCCAGACTGTACGTGGTCAAGGTGGGCACCCCCGCTCTCTGCCTGGGCCCCTGACTAGGAGCACGGGATGGGGGCTCCCATGGAGAGCTGGAGAGCTAAGAGGGATTCTCTTCTGTTGCTGTGCAAAGCCAGAGCCTAGTTCTTCCTAATCCCTGGGTGAAAGAGCCCCTTCACCCTGTAGGATGGAGAGACAGGAGAAGCTAGAGAAACGGGGTCCAGTCCCAGCAGGTCCTGCTGTGCCCTTGGCCTCAGTCTGTGTACCTGTCGGCAGCTCCTTGGCATCTTGGCACCCCATCTCATGGAATGTGAGAATCCTTTAAGTAGACCTCAGGCCTGTAGAGGGCGTAAGGAAATGGGAGATCCCAAACCTGACTGCCATCAGTCTCTGCCCCCAACCAGTCTGGCACAGGGGTGCTCTAACAACATCTGGCACCTGGGGGGCCCACCCCATTCCTCCAGCTCTGTTTTGTGGTGGGAGAGACTGGAGTCCAAGGTCATGTTCGTTCAGAAACTATTGGAGTGTCCTGTTGTGTGCCAAGCTCTGGGCTCTTGATGCTGAGGATACAGACCGACCTGGTATATGTCATACACACATGTTATTATAAGTTGTACTAATATAAAGGATGTGTAGCTCATAAATTACAAATAAAATATACGATGCTCTTTATTATAAATTCTGTACAGCCGGTGGTTTCTCATAGACTGCTTTTGTTGATTTCCTTTTTCTTTTTTCTGATTTCTTGTATTTGTAACCCACCTGTGGTGCTGCTAGTTCAGCCACCATACGGCAGATAAGAGTTGCGTCTTCTCTATTGGTTTCCTTTGGCTGCTGTAACAAATGACCACAGACTTAACACAAACAACAGAGGTTGATTTTATCACAGTTCTGGTGGGCAGGAGTCCACCGTCGCTACTACTGGGGCTGAAATCACGGTGTTCGGTGTTCACAGGGCCAAGCTCCTGGAGGCTCTGGTCCTTCAACAGCCCCTGGTGGCCACGGACACTCCTGGACTTGTGGCCCCTCGGCCTTCTCTTCTGTGCTGACCACTCTCCCTTTGAGCCCCCCTCTCGTTAGGACACTTGGGTGATTGGACTTAGAGCCAGCTGGATAATCAAAAATAATCTCCTGATTAAAGATCTTTAATTATGTCTGCAAGGTATAAAAAACATGTAAAATGTAAAAAACAAAAATGGGTAAGTTCCAGGGATTAGGATCTGATATCTTTGGAGGCCACTGTTCAGCTGACTACATACACTGCTCTTTTACCAGGAAATGTACTGGCGTTAAATTGGGCACATGACCTACTGATTCCTCATCGTTGAACAAATTGTTAATTGGACTGAAATTTCCCAGCCTCAGCACTACTTTTAAAGTTAACCTGCATTGTTGACATCTTCTCCATCTATTTCTTGGGTCTAGACCTGTGCTGTCCAATACGACAGCCACTGGACACACGTGCCTGTCGAACGCTTGAGATTGTGGCTCGTTTGAACTGCGATGTGCTTTAAGTGTAAAAGACACACCAGAATTTGAAGAGTTAGTATGGAAAAAAAAATGTAAAATATATCATTAGTTACTTTATATTGATTATGTGTTGAAATAATATTTTGGACATACTGGATTAAATAAAATATGCTATTTAAATTATGTCACCTGTTTCCTGTTACTGTTTTAAATCTGGCTACTCAAGAGTTAAAATTGCATGTGTGGCTTGCATTATATTTCTATTGGATGGCACTGGTCTAGAAAACCAATAGTAAATCAAGCCTGGTTTGTGGTGTTTGCCAATTTCCATGGTGTGAATACTCCCCTGGTGGCTGATGCCAAGCTGCTAATGCAGTGTAACTGAACACAGTGGTGAGAGATGTGCAGAAGCACACCACTTACGTGGGGTTTCCACCACAGACACACTTACCAGGTGTAATTAAAGAGCACAGACAGGAGCAAAATTCCGTGAAACAGGAAGTGCCTCATTTTGAACATTATCTCTGCTTTTTAACATAATTTTTTTATTTTATATAGTTTGGTTTTCAATAATGGCTTTGTTGTAACAACTGACTTGCAGGATTTTACACAATTCCAGTCGGCTCTGGGAGCTGTCCTTGGGCGCTGTGGGAACCGGGGCCTCCCAGTGAGGTTTCAGGGTGCTCGTTGGTGCAGTTCTCCCCTCTGCCCACAGTGGGGCAACAGAGGCCAAGCGACCATGCTTCAGAGTGAGACGGGCAGCCGTCCTTGGCTTTGGATGGGGAACTGAGGCCCCAGAGGCAGGAATTTGGGATCCTTACTACTGCCCTGCTGAACCAGGGCCCCCAGGGCTAGTGGGTATGCAGAGAGGCCGCAGCTGGCTGGGACACTCTCTCCTGTGAGCCTGTGCACAGGCCAGTGCCCTCTGCCTTCGGAGGCTCTTGCTAGAAGTCACCTCTGCCTTCCACCCATCTCTTCAGGGCTGCTTCTAGGCTCTGCAGACCACTGGCTTCCCTCAGCACAGCCCAGGGTGTGCTGTGTGGTCCCAGTGCTTCCAGTCCAGGGCAGGAGACTAGGACCTGACTTCCACCTTCTACTGGACTCTCATTGTAAGGGAGGCCCTTGACAAAATTCTCACCACAGCCTCTTAACACCTCACTTTGAGGCTGGGGCTCATATTTTGACTCGACCATGTACTGGCTGTGTGACTTTGGGCAAACTGCTTAACCTCTCTGACCTCGGGTTCATCCTTTGAAAAAAATGGGCCGAGGATGAAAGGGACGACTAGGGGACCTGGCACAGACTTCAGTGCTCTCAGCGTTGTTAAATGGTAGCAATTAATATACACCCCCATTTTTCAGATGAGCCAGTGAAGCTCAGAAAGGAAGTAGCAGAGGCAGGGCCTTTTGGCCCCAGAGAGGGAAGCAGCACAGAACTGCACCTTCCACCGGGCCTGTGACAGGCCCACTGTTCCGCCCCTAGAGCCTCAAACGTGAAACTCCCTGCAGGAGCCGGGTGTCCCTGGATCCCGGAGTCCTGCGGTCCAGCGTCGGGCTGGGAGAAGCCTGCCACAAGCTTCCTGGCTCAGCGTGTGTCAGGGCCCAGTCCCCTGCACCCGAGAAGGCTGGAGGCCCAGAGGCCTTGGGCAGGCCACTTCCCCCCAACCTGTTTCCTCCTTTATAAAATGGGAGTGTGCCCCACACCCCCTACCTGTTGGGTCTTTCTTTCACTGACGCCCACTCTTCACCCCCTGTTGACTGAGGGCCCCAGATCCAGTGCCACCTCCCCATACCTGGGCCGGTAAGAGTATCCTTAGCACCAGCATCAGCGTGCTACAGAGGGTGAGGTGCTCACCCCTCTCCTGGCTCGGGCCCCCCAATGGTTTCCTGCTTGCTCTCTCTTCCTCATCTCCTTCCAACCCAGGCCCCACCTTCTCCGCCTCTGCTCAGGGAATCCTGGAATCCTCCGGCCTGCTGGGCCCCTGGGGGCGCCGCCCAGCAGAGCTTGCCTGTGTGGTTCGGGCGCCAGAGGAGGGGTGTGGCCTCGGCCGGGATCCGGGCCAGCCCTGGGAAGGCCAGGCCCTCTTCCTCAGCCGTGCTCTCCTGTGCAGCTCCTGCCACTCCCTGTTGCTCCCGCCCCGCCTCCTGTCACCCCTTCTTCCCGCCACTCCGCAGGGGACTTCAGGCAAGTCCCCTTTCTGCCTTTCACTTCTACTCACTGTAGAGTGCCATTGTCGTGTCTACCTCCAGGATCGACAGAGACAGCATCTAGCTGAGGACACCCTCAATGAATGCCAGCTTGTCTTAGGGACACCCCTCCTCACCCGCCTGTCCACCGCCACATCCCATCAACCATCACCTCCTGTGGCCTCGGCTTCTAAATACGAAGTGTGGATTATTATTTTTTAATGAGATATTTCAAACACTAAAAAATACTTAAAATAACAGAGGCCACAGAAGCACCCACTACCTACACACATTAACATTTTGTCATATTTGCTCCAGATATATATATATTTTTTTTTTTTTTTTATTTATTTTAGAGAGAGGAGAGAGAGAAAGTGGGGAGGGGCAGGAAGCATCAACTCATAGTAGTTGCTTCTCACATGTGCCTTGACCGGGCAAGCCCAGCATTTGCAACTGGCCACCTCAGCGTTCCAGGTTGACGCTTTATCCACTGTGCCACCACACATCAGGCTCTGACCTTGTTAAAAATTAATTTATATATAGCCCTGGCCGGTTGGCTCAGTGGTAGAGCATCGGCCTGGCATGCAGGAGTCCCGGGTTCGATTCCTGGCCAGGGCACACAGGAAAAGTGCCCATCTGCTTCTCCACCCCTCCCCCTCTCCTTCCTCTCTGTCTCTCTCTTCCCCTCCCACAGCCAAGGCTCCACTGAAGCAAAGTTGGCCCAGGCGCTGAGGATGGCTCTATGGCCTCCGCCTCAGGCACTAGAATGGCTCTGGTCACAACAGAGCAATGCCCAGATGGGCAGAGCATCGCACCCTGGTGGGCGTGCCGGGTGGATCCCGGTCGGGCGCATGCAGGAGTCTGTCTGACTGCCTCCCCTTTTCCAACTTCAGAAAAATACAAAAAAAAAATTAATTTATATATATATATATATATATTTTTTTTTTTTTTTCTTCAAATTGTGTTGACTGCCTACTGTGTGCTTAGGCACTGGGGACACAGCAATGAACAACATTAAAAACAGCCCTCAGGAGTTCATTCTCAAGCTGGGAAGACAAGCGATATCACATGAAGTCAAAGAGGTGGGGGTGAGAAGAGGTAGTTGGAGAGAACCAGGCTTGGGAGGGCAACCAGAATGGGGGGAATAGGTCAGGAAGACTTCCTGGAGCAAGCACCATTTAAGTCAAGACCAAAAGGTGAAGTTTATGGCTAAAGTGAATCTTAAGCATTCCAGGCAAGGAAACAGCAAGTGCAAAGGTCCTGAGGCAGAAGCTTGTTTGAGACATCTCCAGTATGCCATGGAGTAAGAGTCCTAAAAAGACCTGGCTCACTAGATAGAGACCTTGCCAGACCCTGTGCTCAATTCCTATTTTGAGTCATCTCATTTAGTCTTCATGGCAGTTTATAGATGAGGAAACGGAGGCCCAAGGTGCACAAGTGACTTACCTGAGGTCATCCAGCTAGCAAGGGAATGTCTTAGGATGTGAAGCCGGACTTGGGTCCCATCTCAGAGCTGGTTTAGGGTCCTGGCGTGGTCTAGGAGGAGGAGGGGGAGGCAGGCAGAGGCCACCTCACTCAGGAAACCCTGAGAAGGCAGCAGCTCCTCCCTGGCCTGAGATGGCCCTGTGTTTGAAGGAGGGCGCACCGTCCCTCCCAGTGCTGCTGACTCAGGCAGCCTCCTCCTCCATCTCCCATGATAGGTGTGGGGCTGCCCAAGGTCACTGAAGACCCGGTGTTCACGCCCTTGCTTGGGCTCTCCTGAGCCTCCATTTCCTGCTGCCTTGGGCTACCATGGTAATCATACACCTGGGCTGCCCCAGCTCAAGGAGAAGGGGACAGTCATTAGTACCCCACACTCTCCAGCCCAGGAAGTGGTCCCCTCCCTGGAGCCATTCCCTAAACCCTGTCTGGCTGTGTGGATGAACTGGGCCTATCTGCCTCGGTCTGCGTTGACCGATTTGTACCTCAGTGTACCAGCTGAACCCCCTTCAACCTGACTGGATGGGGGCAAGTTGGGCCTCCGAGTCTCCTGAGAAAGGCCCGATTTAAAATCTGGATTCTGGGGTCCCGTGCCACAGGCCTTTGTTCACACTTGGTAGATAAACCTGTAACCCGCAGTATTAACAGGTGGGTGGAAGGAGACGCTTGGAGCACCCCTGCTGGCCAGGAGACCCCTTCTCTGTCCACCGCCAGGCCTCTCAACCTGCTTCAGCCCAGCTTGAATTGTGCCTCCTCCCTCCAGGGACGCTCGCCATGGGTCATTCTGCTGGGCTCCCGTGAGTTTTCCCCATGGCTGCATAGCGAGCTCCTGGTGGTTGTGGTGGTCTCCACTTCGCTCTGTCCCACCCCCTGGATTGTGAGCCGAGTGGGGCATGTTCACCGTCTGATGATTAAGTCCCACTTCACAGAATGGGTGCTGAGGAAGGGCAGGAACTTTCCCAGGGCCATAGAGAAGGGCTCCTATAGCAGTTAGTCAGAACTCTAATAACAGCTAACACTCACATGGCTCTTCCTGTCCGCCTGGCCCCATCCAAGGGCCTTGCGAGGACTAATTCAGTTCAGCTCCACGGCCCTTGGGGATAGGAGGTACTAGGATGATCCACATTTTTACAGCTGAGGAAACAGGCGCAGGGAACTCAAGCCGCTTGTTCGAGGCTGCATCGCTGCTACATGGTGACGTTGGGATATGAATTAGTCACTGAGGAATCAGTGACTAACTGATTAACACTTCCCCTGGGCGAGGCCCTCGTTCTGTGGGAGAAGCAACAGAGGGGTGCAGGTCTTGTCAGTAGATGGCAAGGCAAGGACCAGAACCCAGGCCTGAGTGGCCTGTGCCGTGTGGAACAGGCTGTGGGCCAAGGGGTCTGACCCCTCTCGGTCCAGCCAGTCCTGGCTACAACCCAAATCAAAGCCCCTTGTGCCTTGACCCATCTATCTTATCTTCCTCATCTATCAAACTGGGATATTATTGTCGCCTCCCTCCAGTTGAAATCAGGAAAGCATTTAAATGGTGCGGTGCTGGCAGCACCATCAAGCACTCCAGCTGTATTGTTCTTAAGGTTTTCTCTGCTCTCCTACCTGCCCTTCTTCCGGACCTAGCCCCAACCCCAGGGGAGCGCTGAGCAGGGCTGGCATGGGTCAAGAGGGGCAGCCAGACCCCAGTAGCTTGGCAGCTGCCTCTGGGAGTCAGAGTCAGGCCTGCTTCCCTTGTGGCGGCTAGCTGGTGGGGTTGGGGCTTGGTTCACCGGCCCCCACCTCAGTATCTGGCACCTGGAACCTGCCCGTCCTTATTAGCCCAGTGCAGCCTATCCTCAGCCTGGAAGAAAAGGTTGAGCCTCCAGGGCATTGTCCAGATGAGAAAAGGAGGGAGGTGGGTGTGGACAAGTCTATTGTTCCCCCCCAAGAGAGCGAAGGCGGGACACAGCTGTGTTTATAAAACAGTTGCCTGGCCAGGAAAGGCCCTTCCCCCACCTTGGAAAGGCCCAAATCCAATCTCAGGATCTTCCCAATTGTCTTTTCCTGAAGAAGAACCGCTCCTCTCCGCTGGGTGTCCGTCCCTGTCTTTGGCTGATGGAACTCTTCCAAGAATACCCTGTGCTGCCCCATGGAGCCTTTTGCATCGGGTCCTGAGGGATGTGGAGGAGTTGGGGGTGGAGGTGGGGATTGGAGGCTAAGGCCTTCCTTATTTATTTTATCTTGACCACACAGCCAGAGCAAAAAGCATATCGGTGGGAAGTGTCCTGGCACACTGAAGAACAGTCACAAGTGGTGTCCCGGGAACTGGTAAACATTGGGCCAGTGGCATAGATGGGGAAACTGAGGCTGAGGGAACCAGGATGTTGCATCAGTCAAAAACTCTTCTGGCTTTCAGACAAAGGCCACCTCATTACACGAATATGCTCGTCGCTCGATCTTTGCAAGACGGAAAACAAACCTTCCTCCAGGTTCGGGAGCGCGCGGCAGCCGCTTCCAAAAAGCCCGTCACAGCCAACCCCCGCTGGGACCGTGGCTCGCGGACTACAAGTCCCGGCAGCCCCCGCGCCGCGGCGGAAACTCCGCGGGCGTCCCTTCGCAAGCCTGGCGGAGCATCGGGACCGACCCTGTGTTCTCCCATTGTCTGGCCGGCAGGGGCGGGACGAGCGGCGCGCGGGCACGGCCATTGGTCGGGTAGGACGTCCGTCGCGCCCGTGCCCCGCCCCCACGAAGGCTCCGCCCCACTCGCCCGCGCCCGGGCCGCCTGGCGCACCTCCTGGAGCCCCGCCTGCGCCTCGGGACCGGCGGGGTCGTGCGGCGCATCCTGCGGGCGGAGGCGGAGGCGGCGGCGGGAGTCGGACGCAAGATGATGAAGTTTCGGTTCCGGCGTCAGGGCGCGGACCCGCAGCGCGAGAAGCTCAAGCAGGAGCTTTTCGCCTTCAACAAGGTGCGGCGGCGGCGGCGGCGGCCCGGGCCGGGCGGGAGGGTGCGGGCCGGGGTTGGGGGCCGGGGTCGGGGGCCGCGGGCCGGAGCCACGTCGGGCCCGGGGGGCGGGGGAGCGGCGCGGGGGCCGGGCGCGTCTCGGCCCCGCCGGGGGCTCGGGGTCCCCCGCCGACCGGCCGGGCCTGCCTCTCGGGGTGTCCGCGGGCCGCGCCGGCCCCGTCTCTCCGGGTCTCTGCAGAGCCGCCTCCCTGGGTCCCTGTCCCGCGCTCGGGGCCGGGGCCGCCGCCCCGCCTGAGGCTCGGCCCGTGCGCCTGGGGAGCGGCGGCGCTGCCCTGTCCCGTGTGTCCCCATGTGTCTCCGTGCAGCCCCTCGGTGTCTCTCTGCCTCGTTGTCTCTGTCTCTGCCGCGTCTCTGGAGTCTCTGTGCCTGTGTCTTCCTGCCTGCCTCTCGCTCGCTCTTGTCATCGCTTTCTGGGGGGGCTCGTCCGCACCCCCTCCGCCCTGGGAGGCAGCCTCGGTCTGGGGTTGGCTTTGCTTCCTCTCCCCCGGAGGGCTGAGCAGAGAGGAGGCAGATGTGGGGCGGTGGGGCTGGGAGATCCCTTCCTGTTCCTCTCCTGCCTCCCCCAGGGCTTTACACCCGGCCTGGCTCTGCCCTGCTCTCTGCCCTGCCCTGCGGGGGCGGGGGAGGGGACTCCCGGAGAGACGCCTGTCCGTGTGGGGCCTCAGTTTCCCTTGAAGTGGGTCCACTTTCCTCCCTGCTGTGGGCTCTGGCCTCCTGTGTCCATCAGGACCATGCCGCCCAGACAGAGGTGGGGGTGGAGGGCTGCCTCTCGGTCGTCTCCCTGGGTAGGACCAGAACAGCCCCTGCCTTCCTGGGCGCTGAGTGTGGTCAGCAGCCAGAGCCCCAGGGTGCCCCTGGCTCACACTCCTCCCGGGACGGTCAGTTCTAGCCTCCAAGCCCTCTGCACAGCGCCTCACCGCTCCTGGGGGTCTCAGTTGTTAAATCCCGGTGATGCAGGTGAGAAAGTTGAGGTTCAGAGAGAGGTGATGACTTGCCCAAAGTCGCAGGTGGAGCTGGGGCACTGTATCCTTCCTTTCCCTTGTTGGTAGGGATTTGACTTGAGCTCGGAGGGGCTGCTCTGGTCCAAGAGGAGACTCTTGTCCAGGAGGAAGGTCTGGGGTGGCTGAGGCACTGGGACGTTGCTTGAGGCACGCAGGTTTTCCGAGGTGGTGGCGGGCTGCTGCCCGGACTCTCAGACTCAGTTGGTCACCGGGAACCTGCCAGCAGCCTGCAGGGCCTAAAGGGAGGGTGCTTCCGGGGGGCCCCTTCCCTTGCTGGTGGCTAAGAGGGTGATCCCCTGTGAGGTGAGGAAGGATGGTGGGGTAGGACTGGGCTGAGGTGTCACCTTCTCAGCCAGCTACTTAGGGTGTGAAGTGGGGGCCTGTGACAGATGGTGGGGAGGTCTGGAGGCTTGGCTGCCCCTGCTGGGCTTGGTTTGACAAAAGGTGAGGGCTCCCCACTGAGGAGAGTGAGGCAGTGGTGGGAGGGGAGTGATCTGGGGCAAAAGGTTTGCTCACCAGAGGGGGTCGTAGGTGATCACCAGAGAATAGACCCCAAAATAAAATTTAAAAAAGAATGGACCCCAGGTGCCCTAGTTGGGGGGGGGGGGTTCGGTGGCAAACAATAACTTTGTACTCAGTCTTGGGTCTGCACCCCAACCCTGTCTACAGGTTGCCTGTGGGGTGTCCACTCTGTGCCTGCAAATACTGAGCTCCTACTGTGTGTGAATTCTAGGTTCTGGGGACACTGCAGTGATCAAAAGTGTCCAATGCCTCTTCACTGGGGGGGGCAGATGTCATAGTGGGGAAGAGTGAAAAACCGAAACAAAAAAGTATAATACGCAGGCCTGACATGTGGTGGCACAGTGGATAAAGCATCGATTTGGAACGCTGAGGTTGCTGGTTCGAAACCCTGGGCTTGCCTGGTCAAGGCACATATGGGAGTTGATGCTTCCTGCTCCCACCCTTTTCCCTTTCTCTTCTCTCTAAAATGAATAAATAAAAGAATCTTAAAAAAATAATAATAATACGCAGCAGTTTGGATGGTGGCCAGTACTATGGATAAGATAAAGTAGCGTGAGGGCCGAGAGCTTGTGGTGGGCATGGCCGCCATAGCCAGGGAGGCTTGGAGTCCTCTGAAGAGTTGATTCCTGAACGGAGACCTGATAGGCAGAAGCCTTCCATGGGGAGTGCTGGGTGGAGCATGTTCTAGATGGAGGGATAGCAGATACAAAGGCCCTGAGGCAGGAACCTGCCCAGAAAATTAGGAGAGGTCAGAAGGCCACTGGGCTTGGAGTCAAGTGAGCTGTGGAAGAAGGACAGGGGCCAGATGTGACGACTTGGCTTTGACCCAGAGCTTGACCCTAGTCCAAGGCCAAGCCAGCAGTCCAGAGGGACAGTCCCTGCCTGGATGGGTGGGGGGCTGGGGTGACAGGCCTGGGGGTCAGGATGTCTTACAGAAGGTGCGTCTTGTTGAGGCAGTGGTCAGGAAGCACTTGTGGCCCACAGGTGGCACCCTACATTGGTGTTGAGCACATGGGGTTGGGGTGTAGGTTTTCCGGGGAGGGGCGCCCCAAGCTAGGTCTCAGGTGGTATGACCCTTTTAAGTGGGTGGGCAGTGGAGGAAAGCGCGAGCTGGGCGGGTGGGGCTGGGACTGGCCTTGCCAGGTGCAGAGGACCAGGTGGAAGCCATTCGGTGAATAGCACCCGGTGCCCAGGTCCCTTCACACCGTCGCCTCCACAACGGGGGTGGGGGGGGGACACCATGCTGCTTGATTTCCAGCTGGGGAATCCCAGGCTGGGAGGTGGGTGGCACCTTCAGGGACTGGGCGGCAAGCTCTCTGCCTCGGGCTCCTTGTCTCTGACTCGAGGTTGGCGGAGAGTGTCAAGAGCCTCTGCCTAGACAGACAGCCTTGGGTGTTGGCCTCTGACCTCCCCGTGGGGCCTGTGTTTGGGGAGGGCCCTGACTTCATGTGGGACCCCAGACAGCATGGCGCATCACCAGGCTTCAGTCTGTGCCTCTGGGAATGGGGCGCAGAACCCTGACCCCGGGGCAGGTGGGCTCCGCTACTGCACCTGGTTCTTCCTGTTTGTAGAGAGCCCTGCGCACATCGAGGTGTTGAGGGGCACGGGTGTGGCCAGGGCCCAGGGGCTCAGACTCTTCACACCAACTGGAGATGTGACTGCCCGTCTCACAGTTGAGGGCACGGTTAGAGCACAGGTGGACCCACCTACGCTCTGCTGTACAGACTGGCAGAGCCTGAAGGGTGTGGGGGGTGGCCTCCGGGGCAGCCGGGCCTGTGCCAGTGCCGTCCCCTTCTCCACAGACGGTGGAGCATGGTTTCCCCAACCAGCCCAGCGCCCTGGCCTTCGACCCCGAGCTCCGCATCATGGCCATCGGCACCAGGTCCGGGGCCGTCAAGATGTATCCTTTGTGGGACGCTGCGCCCGGTGCTGAGGACCACCCACGGGCAGCTCCCTGTGTGCTGGGCTGCTGGACAGGGCCGGGCCCGGCCGTGCCACTTCTGCCCTGAGAGACCTCCTCAGAGATCGTGGAGGGGGTGTGGGGGGTCTCAGCTTGCAGTGACCACAGCTGCCCCTCGCCACATTTCAGCCAGCCAGTTACCTAGGTGACCTTGCGATTGTCCCAGCAACTGTGACAAGGGTGGCTAGGGCTGTCAAGGCTGGTGGTTGGGCCAGGGTCTCACAGTGGGCCTTTCCCTTGTGACCGGGAACACGTACGTGTACGAGTGTGAGACGTGTTCGGCCGAGGGGCTGGGGGCAGTGCCAGGCTCGGCTTGGCGAGTGCAGCTCTGCCCCCACCTGGATGCTGGCGGTCGCACAATGGGCTGTGTGTGCTGCACAAAGCGGTCATTTTCCCTGGAAGCCTGGGGTGGGGGCGCACAGACAGCTGAAGGCCTTCTTCCCTGGCATGGAGCAGCCCACCTCCACTGCTGCAGGGAAGCCCCTCACTCAGAAGCAGAGGTGAAGGGTGTCCGGCCACTGCTTGGTGTGGCGCCCACTTCCAGCCCTCCCCATGTGACCCTCTGGGTCTCAGTATTCTGGTCAGGGACACTGTGTGGCACAAAATGATAAAATGCCTGTGGAGGAGGGGAGGGGAAGGGTTGGTTCCCTGGCTAGGCAGGGCTGGAGGGCTGGGCATCTGGGCTTGCAGGTGGCAAGCTTGCCTGCACCAAGGGGTGTGGCTGGACCAGATTCCCCGCCCTCCCCCATTGTTGACCTGCTGCCCCCCCTGAGGTGCTGTCCTGCCCCCCCCCCCTCCCCCCCGTGTGTGCTGTGTTCCTGCAGGTGGTGTTCCCTAGCGCCCTGCGCCATGCGTCTGTTAGTCTCGTGAGCTGGCTCTCCTGGTCCTTCTTGCACCGACTCCTTTGCTTTCAAGGAACCTGTTGTATGGACTAGGAGAGCCTCAGACTAGAGCTCTCCCCCTTCCCCCACACCACCCTGGGCTGGGAAACTGAGGCTTGAGACGAAAGCTGTGGACACAAGAGCCACCCCGTCTCGTCTCCTTGGCAACTCTGGTTCCTGCCTAGCACTCCCCCCCCCCCCTTTGTCCCCTCTTCTGTGTTCTCCCAAGTCCTGCAGGGACTCCCAACTCCAGCTCCAAGCAACGGCCTGGCTCCTGCGCTGGTCCTAGGCAACGTGGCTGACCCCTCCCTCCGGGGCCCCTAGGCCCTGCCTGTCCACTGTCAGACCTCTAGTTGCTGGGACTCGGGTACCAACACCAGGCATTGGAAGCAGGTCTTCCAACCCATCTAAGCCTCTGTGTGCCGGTTTGTAACACGGACAGGCATTGGCCTCTCCTCTGTCTTCATGGGGCTGCTGGCTGCCCGCCTGCCCATCCGTCCACCCCAAAGGGAAGTTGGTTTCCTTGCCAATGGCTGGAGTTTGGCCTAAAGCTGTGGGAAGAGGCAGCCTGGACTCTCCTCTGCCTTGGGCTTCCCTGCCCAGGCCTAGCTTGACATCCCTGCCTGTGTGACCTGGCCGGTGGGGCGCTCTGGTGCACACAGTGCATGAGAGGCTGCCATGAGTGGAGCCCTGGTCCTGTGTCAGGCCTGGGCCAGGCGCGCTGAGTGTGTCTTTATTCTCAGTTGCCTGGTGTCAGCCTTACGATGTAGAAGTCACTGCCCCACTTTATAGATGAAGACGTGAAGGTCGTAGCGTAGCATGATTTACAGGAGCTGAGTGGAGCCTACATCCCGTGTTTGAGGGTAATTTGGGGGTGCAGGCCAGTGCTTCTTCCAGGAGGGAGCCCCCCTGGACTTTGGAGGGCTCCTGGACAGACTGGCCTGGCTGGGACCCGTCAGGACGGTCCTGGAGAAGGAGGAAAGTTAGGCCTCTCCACCTGTGTCTGGGACCCGTCGGGACGGTCCTGGAGAAGGAGGAAAGTTAGGCCTCTCCACCTGTGTCTGGGACCCGTCAGGACGGTCCTGGAGAAGGAGGAAAGTTAGGCCTCTCCACCTGTGTCTGGGACCCGTCGGGACGGTCCTGGAGAAGGAGGAAAGTTAGGCCTCTCCACCTGTGTCTGGGACCCGTCGGGACGGTCCTGGAGAAGGAGGAAAGTTAGGCCTCTCCACCTGTGTCTGGGACCCGTCAGGACGGTCCTAGAGAAGGAGGAAAGTTAGGCCTCTCCACCTGTGTCTGGGACCCGTCAGGACGGTCCTGGAGAAGGAGGAAAGTTGGACCTCTCCACCTGTGTCTGGGACCCGTCGGGACGGTCCTGGAGAAGGAGGAAAGTTAGGCCTCTCCACCTGTGTCTGGGACCCGTCGGGACGGTCCTGGAGAAGGAGGAAAGTTGGGCCTCTCCACCTGTGTCTGCTGCTCTCTGCCTTGACCCGCTGCCCTCAGTTACGGCGCACCTGGCGTGGAATTCACGGGCCTGCACCGAGACGTGGCCACAGTCACCCAGATGCACTTCCTGCCCGGACAGGTGGGCCTCCGCTCCTGACTCCTGGGCCCCAGAGCCCCCACCGCCCAGGCTTCCTGGCTCAGTCTCGGTCTCCGTGTGTGTCCACAGGGCCGCCTTCTGACCCTGCTGGACGACAGTAGCCTGCACCTCTGGGAGGTCGTCCACCACGACGGCTGCGCCCGCCTGCAGGAAGCACTCAGCTTCCAGCTGCCCAATCGGCTGGGCTTCGACGGCGCCAGGTACTGGTGAACGTGGCCAGGGACCAGCCGCAGGGCATGGGGAGCCTGCCTTGCGAAGGCGGTGACAGGAAGCTGCTGAGGGGCTGGGGCTCAGGGTGGTGGGGTACCTTGAGCTTAGCCTGGGTCCCAGAGATGGCATCTGGACCCTGCATCGCGGAGATGGGCTGCGTGGACTTGGCGGGTGTTAGCAGGAAAGTTCCAGCCGAGCTCGAGGTGAGCAAGGTGGGCTGTGTGCTGCGGAATCGCTGGAACACCTGGGGACGCAGGATGTGAGAGTGCACTGTGTCCCCAGCTTCTCACTCCTGGCGGGTGAGAGCGTAAGGGACCTTGTGGTCCCTGGCCCTGCTGGCCTTTGCTGAACTGTCCAGGGTGGGTGAGTGCTTCCTGCTACAATATGCCTGTTTCCGGCTCAGTGAGAGGCTTGTACTGCTCCAGCTGAGGGCTGGGTGATGGCTGTCTCCAGCCCTAGTCCGGGGTGAATTACTCGGCTGTCCTGCAGAGTCAGAGAGGCACCCAGAGGGCTGGTGAGGCTCCTGGGTCGGGCTCAGGAGAGCTGTGTGTCCCGGGCCTCCTGGGCCTGGCCCGAGGCGCAGCCTGGTTCCTGCCTCTCCCTCCTCGTGGTTGGGAGGCGCTTGGGAACCCACCTCCAAGACCTGGGGAACCTGTATTTATCCTTCTCTCCGCTGACACCCTCATGGATAACTGAGCGAGTTAATTACAACGCTGCCACCATTGCCTTCCTGGTTTGTCCGGGTAACAGTGAGTGTGGAGGGGCCATAACGAGTGGCAGTAGAGGCTCGTCAGTGCCCTCTGTGCCCCTCCGGAGCAGGTGGACGGACCCTGTCCTTACCCACCTCCCCTTGTCCCCCATAGTGGCCCACCGACCCTGGCCCATGTCACAGTGGTCCTGCTGGTGGGTGCGGGCAGCGTGGCCGCCCTGGGCACCGAGGCCGGCAGCGTCTTCTTCCTGGATATCTCTACCTTGCTGCTGATTGAGGGTCAGACCCTCGGCCCCGACGAAGTTCTGCGAAGGTGAGGGGCAGGTGGGCTCCCCACCCCCACTCTGGGCCTGGGCAGCGCTCCTGCCTGCTCACCTGTCCTTGCTCTGCAGTTTGCCAGATGACTACCGGAGCGGCAAGGCCCTGGGCCCCGTGGAGTCCCTGCAGGGACACCTGCAGGACCCCACCAAGATCCTCATCGGCTACAGCAGGGGCTTGCTGGTCATCTGGAACCAGGCCACGCAGTGTGTGGACCGCGTCTTCCTGGGGAACCAGGTCTGTGGGGGAGTGTGGTGCCCACGTCCAGGGCCCTGTGCTCACGGCGTCCTCGTCACGCCCGTCTGCCCCGTTCTGCAGCAGCTGGAGAGCGTGTGCTGGGAGCGCAGCGGCCGCACACTGGTCAGCTCCCACAGCGACGGCAGCTACGCCGTCTGGTCAGTGGACACGGGCAGCTCCCCGGTGATGCAGCCCACGCTGGCCACCATGCCCTACGGTGAGTGCTGGGTCGGCCGAGGGCGGCCTCGCCGTCTGAGCATGGGTTTGTTGGGTTTTTTTTTTTGACAGAGACAGAGAATCAAAGATAGGGATAGATAGATAGGGACAGACAGACAGGAATGGAGAGAGACGAGAAGCATCAATTTTTTGTTGTGGCACCTTAGTTGTTCATTGATTGCTCTCTCATATGTGCCTTGACCGCGGGCCTTCAGCAGACCGAGTAACCCCTTGCTTGAGCCAGCGACCTTGGGTCCAAGCTGGGGAGCTTTGCTCAAACCAGATGAGCCTGCTGAGCACGGGGTTTTGACGGGTGATCCCAAGCCTAGGCACTCATGCCCGCCGGGCCTCTGGGGGCACCCAGGTGGCCTCGTGGAAGGTGGCAGCACCAAGCAGGATCTGCAAGAGTGAGTCTCCTCTCCCCGGGTGGGGGGGGGCGTATGGTCAGGGGCAGTGGGCCCTCTCTTGGGGAGGCAGGAAACAGCTTTGAGGCAGGGAGTGATGTGGGCAGGATGGGAGAAAGGGCCAGAAATGCGACCTGGGGCTGCTCTGGTCCCAGTGGGCCGCTGAGCCTGAGCTGTTCCGTCCTTCTAGGCCCCTTTCCCTGCAAAGCCATCAACAAGATTCTGTGGCGCAGCTGTGAATCCGGGTAGGTGGGGGGCTGGGCCTCAGATGTGGGTCAGGGCTGTGGGTGCAGAGGTGTCCTATGACGGTCACCCTGGGTCTAGCAGTGTGTGCTCCAAGTGCAGGTGGCTCACATGGCTCTCCTGTCCCTGTGTAGGGGCCATTTTATCATCTTCAGTGGCGGCATGCCCCGTGCCAGCTACGGTGACCGCCACTGTGTGAGTGTGCTCCGGGCGGAGACCCTGGTGACGCTGGACTTCACCTCGCGCGTCATTGATTTCTTCACAGTGCACAGCACGCGCCCTGAGGAAGGTGTGTTCCCCTCCCCCCTGCGCCCGTGCGGCCTGGGGCTGCGCTGCTCACCCTGCTCCCGCCCCACAGGGTTCGACGAGCCCCGGGCCCTGGCTGTGCTGCTGGAGGAGGAGCTGGTGGTGCTCGACCTGCAGACCCCTGGCTGGCCAGTGGTGCCCGCTCCGTACCTGGCCCCACTGCACTCCTCGGCCATCACCTGCTCCGCCCACGTGGCCAACGTCCCTGCCAAGCTGTGGGCCCGCATCCTGAGCGCTGGCGAGCAGCAGAGCCCCCAGCCGGCCCCCAGCGCCTCGGTGTGTGCCTGGCTGTCCTTCAGGGTGGGGCCTGGGGGAGGGCACTGCCCAAGCACAGGCCCGGAGGTGGGAGTGGGGCAGCTGGACATTGGGACTCAAAGAGCAGTTTGGGTTCTTGATGCTTAGGGTGGGAGGGAGAAGATGTTTGTCCTGCCTGTCCACTGACATCTCTGCCTCCTCCTCTCAGAGCTGGCCCATCACCGGAGGCCGGAACCTGGCCCAGGAGCCGTCTCAGCGAGGGCTGCTGCTGACTGGGTAAGTCAGACCCTGGAGGCCTGTGGCCAAGCACAGTTGTGACGTGTGTGTGTGTGTGTGTGTGGGGCTGGGTACATTCCGTGCAGGTGCAGGAGAGCTCAGTCTGGGCCACGGTGCTGATCGGCCCAGTGACTTAGCCCAGCCCCTGTTGATCCCCCCTCCAGGAGGGTGGGTTGGGATTGCAGCTCTGCTAGACCCTGGGTCAGCCCGCCCTGCCCTGCCTGCTGGCCTGGCCTTGGGCTCCACCCACCTCGCCTGCCCCGGGACCGGAATCGCTGGGCTGCCCAGCCAGGTGCTGGAGGGCTCGGCCTGGCCGTGCGGGTGCTGACGTGCCCGGTGACTCAGGCCCGACTTCCTGCTCTGCCCCCGCTGCCTGCCTGTGCTGGGATCCCTGGGCCTCTGACTCTGCGTCCCCTCTCCTGCTGGAAAGCTGTGGACTGTGGCCTTCCGGGCCGCTGCAGCTTCCTGTCCGTCTCCGCACTCCTGCTGCGTCTCCGCCGGGGTTCCCAGCAGAGCCTGCACCCAGATTGGCCTGCCCCTCCCACCGTCCCCTGCTGCTGCCTGTGCCCCCGGGTGCCTCTGCTCTGTGGCCATGTCTCCCGATCACCTTCTCTGTGTGACCCAGCGGGGGAAGAACCCCTGAGTCCTCTGTTCCCCGAAATGCCCTCTGTTCCACTTCCTGTCACCACACTGCTGACCACTTCCACCCTCCCCTTGTTGAGGGCCAGGTGCGTGTGGCGTGACACACAGTAGGCTCTCGGTATGTCTTTGTCCTGGTCAGTAGGAGCTTCCCATTTGCTGTGTACAGAGGCGTTGGTCAGCGTTTGGCTTACGCAGTAGGTGCTCAGTAAGTGGTCACTGGGGGAGGACAGGGGAATGGTCAGGGACCTGGCGTGGGCCTCTGTCCTCCCTGCAGCCACGAGGACGGCACCGTGCGGTTCTGGGACGCCTCTGGGGTGGCGCTGCGGCCACTCTACAAGCTGAGCACCGCCGGCCTCTTCCAGACGGACTGCGAACACGCGGACAGCCTGGCCCGAGCTGCCGAGGACGACTGGCCACCCTTCCGCAAGGTGGGGCCCTCCCCTCCCCTGAGCAGCCCGGTCCTGGCTCCGCCCTGTGTCACCACCCGACAGCCTGGCCCGGGCTGCCGAGGACGACTGGCCGCCCTTCCGCAAGGTGGGGCCCTCCCCTCCCCCGAGCAGCCCGGTCCTGGCTCCGCCCTGTGTCACCACTGCGTCCCCCTCCCCAGGTGGGCTGCTTTGACCCCTACAGCGATGACCCCCGGCTCGGGGTGCAGAAGGTGGCCCTCTGCAAGTACACAGCCCAGATGGTGGTGGCCGGCACCGCAGGCCAGGTGAGCCTGCAGTGTCCCCAGGGCTGGGGGGTTTACGGAAGAGGTGGGCACGAACGGGAAGGTCCAGTGAAGTGGTAAGAGACCAGTGGGTGAAAGACCAGCGGTGTGGAGGGGGCCCCAGGATGGGCGGCTGAGGTGCGGTCAGCCGGGGGGGGGGGGGCCTGGGCGGGGGGCCTGTTGTCGGGGCCGTCAGTCCAAGCTCTAGCTGTAGGGAGCCCTGCAGGCTTCGGGCCAGGGCAGGAGCACAGACACTAGATGAGCTGTGGGAGGGCGGGACCAGTGGTCCTGGTCAGTGCTGCTCCTCCAGCACGCGCTGTATACAGAAGGTGCTCACTGTGTGCTTACTGCTGAGTGGGAGACAGAAGGTGCTCACTGTGTGCTTACTGCTGAGTGGGAGACAGAAGGTGCTCACTGTGTGCTTACTGCTGAGTGGGAGACAGAAGGTGCTCACTGTGTGCTTACTGCTGAGTGGGAGACAGAAGGTGCTCACTGTGTGCTTACTGCTGAGTGGGAGACAGAAGGTGCTCACTGTGTGCTTACTGCTGAGTGGGAGACAGAAGGTGCTCACTGTGTGCTTACTGCTGAGTGGGAGACAGAAGGTGCTCACTGTGTGCTTACTGCTGAGTGGGAGACAGAAGGTGCTCACTGTGTGCTTACTGCTGAGTGGGAGACAGAAGGTGCTCACTGTGTGCTTACTGCTGAGTGGGAGACGGGCGTGGTGGCGATGGGGCACTTTAATCCAGCAGGGCGGGGACCAGTGCTGTTCCTCCAGCACGCGTTGTATACAGAAGGTGCTCACTGTGTGCTTACTGCTGAGTGGGAGACAGAAGGTGCTCACTGTGTGCTTACTGCTGAGTGGGAGACAGGCGTGGTGGCGATGGGGCACTTTAATCCAGCAGGGCGGGGACCAGAGCTGTTCCTCCAGCACGCGCTGTATACAGAAGGTGCTCACTGTGTGCTTACTGCTGAGTGGGAGACAGAAGGTGCTCACTGTGTGCTTACTGCTGAGTGGGAGACAGGCGTGGTGGCGGTGCGGCACTTTAATCCAGCAGGGCGGGGACCAGTGCTGTTCCTCCAGCACGTGTTGTATACAGAAGGTGCTCACTGTGTGCTTACTGCTGAGTGGGAGACAGGCGTGGTGGCGATGGGGCACTTTAATCCAGCAGGGCGGGGACCAGTGCTGCTCCTCCAGCACGTGTTGTATACAGAAGGTGCTCACTGTGTGCTTACTGCTGAGTGGGAGACAGGCGTGGTGGCGATGGGGCACTTTAATCCAGCAGGGCGGGGACCAGTGCTGCTCCTCCAGCACGCGTTGTATACAGAAGGTGCTCACTGTGTGCTTACTGCTGAGTGGGAGACAGGCGTGGTGGCGATGGGGCACTTTAATCCAGCAGGGCGGGGACCAGTGCTGCTCCTCCAGCACGTGCTATATACAGAAGGTGCTCACTGTGTGCTTACTGCTGAGTGGGAGACGGGCGTGGTGGTGGGGCACTTTAATCCAGCAGGGCGGGGACCAGTGCTGTTCCTCCAGCACGCGCTGTATACAGAAGGTGCTCACTGTGTGCTTACTGCTGAGTGGGAGACGGGCGTGGTGGCGGTGGGGCACTTTAATCCAGCAGGGCGGGGACCAGTGCTGCTCCTCCAGCACGTGTTGTATACAGAAGGTGCTCAGTGTGTGCTTACTGCTGAGTGGGAGACGGTCGTGGTGGCGATGGGGCACTTTAATCCAGCAGGGCGGGGACCAGTGCTGCTCCTCCAGCACGCGTTGTATACAGAAGGTGCTCACTGTGTGCTTACTGCTGAGTGGGAGACGGGCGTGGTGGCGATGGGGCACTTTAATCCAGCAGGGCGGGGACCAGTGCTGCTCCTCCAGCACGTGTTGTATACAGAAGGTGCTCACTGTGTGCTTACTGCTGAGTGGGAGACAGGCGTGGTGGCGATGGGGCACTTTAATCCAGCAGGGCGGGGACCAGTGCTGCTCCTCCAGCACGCGTTGTATACAGAAGGTGCTCACTGTGTGCTTACTGCTGAGTGGGAGACAGAAGGTGCTCACTGTGTGCTTACTGCTGAGTGGGAGACGGGCGTGGTGGCGGTGGGGCACTTTAATCCAGCAGGGCGGGGACCAGTGCTGCTCCTCCAGCACGTGTTGTATACAGAAGGTGCTCACTGTGTGCTTACTGCTGAGTGGGAGACGGGCGTGGTGGCGGTGGGGCACTTTAATCCAGCAGGGTGGGGACCAGTGCTGTTCCTCCAGCACGCGTTGTATACAGAAGGTGCTCACTGTGTGCTTACTGCTGAGTGGGAGACAGAAGGTGCTCACTGTGTGCTTACTGCTGAGTGGGAGACAGGCGTGGTGGCGATGGGGCACTTTAATCCAGCAGGGCGGGGACCAGTGCTGCTCCTCCAGCACGCGTTGTATACAGAAGGTGCTCACTGTATGCTTACTGCTGAGTGTGAGACAGGCGTGGTGGCGGTGGGGCACTTTAATCCAGCAGGGTGGGGACCAGTGCTGTTCCTCCAGCACGCGCTGTATACAGAAGGTGCTCACTATGTGCTTACTGCTGAGTGGGAGACAGGCGTGGTGGCGATGGGGCACTTTAATCCAGCAAGGCGGGGACCAGTGCTGCTCCTCCAGCACGTGTTGTATACAGAAGGTGCTCACTGTGTGCTTACTGCTGAGTGGGAGACAGGCGTGGTGGCGGTGGGGCACTTTAATCCAGCAGGGCTGGGACCAGTGCTGCTCCTCCAGCACGCGTTGTATACAGAAGGTGCTCACTGTGTGCTTACTGCTGAGTGGGAGACAGAAGGTGCTCACTGTGTGCTTACTGCTGAGTGGGAGACGGGCGTGGTGGCGGTGGGGCACTTTAATCCAGCAGGGCGGGGACCAGTGCTGTTCCTCCAGCACGCGCTGTATACAGAAGGTGCTCACTGTGTGCTTACTGCTGAGTGGGAGACAGAAGGTGCTCACTGTGTGCTTACTGCTGAGTGGGAGACAGGCGTGGTGGCGATGGGGCACTTTAATCCAGCAGGGCGGGGACCAGTGCTGCTCCTCCAGCACGCGTTGTATACAGAAGGTGCTCACTGTATGCTTACTGCTGAGTGTGAGACAGGCGTGGTGGCGGTGGGGCACTTTAATCCAGCAGGGTGGGGACCAGTGCTGTTCCTCCAGCACGCGCTGTATACAGAAGGTGCTCACTATGTGCTTACTGCTGAGTGGGAGACAGGCGTGGTGGCGATGGGGCACTTTAATCCAGCAGGGCGGGGACCAGTGCTGCTCCTCCAGCACGTGTTGTATACAGAAGGTGCTCACTGTGTGCTTACTGCTGAGTGGGAGACAGGCGTGGTGGCGGTGGGGCACTTTAATCCAGCAGGGCTGGGACCAGTGCTGCTCCTCCAGCACGCGTTGTATACAGAAGGTGCTCACTGTGTGCTTACTGCTGAGTGGGAGACAGAAGGTGCTCACTGTGTGCTTACTGCTGAGTGGGAGACAGGCGTGGTGGCGATGGGGCACTTTAATCCAGCAGGGCGGGGACCAGTGCTGCTCCTCCAGCACGTGTTGTATACAGAAGGTGCTCACTGTGTGCTTACTGCTGAGTGGGAGACGGTCGTGGTGGCGGTGGGGCACTTTAATCCAGCAGGGCGGGGACCAGTGCTGCTCCTCCAGCACGTGTTGTATACAGAAGGTGCTCACTGTGTGCTTACTGCTGAGTGGGAGACAGGCGTGGTGGTGGTGGGGCACTTTAATCCAGCAGGGCGGGGACCAGTGCTGTTCCTCCAGCACGTGTTGTATACAGAAGGTGCTCACTGTGTGCTTACTGCTGAGTGGTAGACAGAAGGTGCTCACTGTGTGCTTACTGCTGAGTGGGAGACAGGCGTGGTGGCGGTGGGGCACTTTAATCCAGCAGGGCGGGGACCAGTGCTGTTCCTCCAGCACGTGTTGTATACAGAAGGTGCTCACTGTGTGCTTACTGCTGAGTGGGAGACAGGCGTGGTGGTGGTGGGGCACTTTAATCCAGCAGGGCGGGGACCAGTGCTGTTCCTCCAGCACGTGTTGTATACAGAAGGTGCTCACTGTGTGCTTACTGCTGAGTGGTAGACAGAAGGTGCTCACTGTGTGCTTACTGCTGAGTGGGAGACAGGCGTGGTGGCGGTGGGGCACTTTAATCCAGCAGGGCGGGGACCAGTGCTGCTCCTCTAGCACGCGCTGTATACAGAAGGTGCTCACTGTGTGCTTACTGCTGAGTGGGAGACAGGCGTGGTGGTAGTGGGGCACTTTAATCCAGCAGGGCGGGGACCAGTGCTTTCCTCAGTGCGGGCCCTGTTGTACAGTATAGCATTCACTGAGCATTGTATTCAGTGGGTAACGAGACAGTTGCAGGACCTCCCTGGCCGTGGCTCTGCGGGCCCATGTGGGACAGGTGGCCCTACCCTCTGTGCTGACGCCCCCGCTGTTTGTGGGCCCAGGTGCTGCTGCTGGAACTCAGCGATGTGCCGTCTGAGCAGGCGGTCAGTATGGCCAGTGTGGACCTCCTCCAGGACCGAGAGGGCTTCACATGGAAGGGCCATGAGCGGCTGAGCCCGCGCACGGGGCCCCTGCCCTGGCCCGCCGGCTTCCAGCCTCGGGTGCTGGTCCAGTGCCTGCCGCCAGCGGCCGTCACCGCGGTCACGCTCCACACCGAGTGGAGCCTCGTGGCCTTCGGCACCAGTCACGGCTTCGGCCTCTTCGACTACCAGCGCAAGAGCCCCGTGCTGGCCAGGTGCGTGTGGGACGGGCCCAGAGCCCCGTGAGGGTGTGCTCGCCTCCACCTGGCCCAGCCTCCTGTGGGGCCTCCCGTGTTTCCACACTCCCACCCACCCGGCCATACCTCAGTGTCCTCTGTAGGACCTGGCGTGGTGAGGGGGCCGGCAGCTTCGACCTGGATGGGGTGCTGCTGGTGTGGTCTGCGTCCCCCAGCTGCGTGGTGGGCGGGGAGAGGGGCTGGGGCTCCCTGACCGGCACCGTCCTGCTGGCCCCGGCCAGCGGGAGCACCTGGCCAGCGGCAGCCCCCGGCCGCTCCTGCACAGCCGGCACCGCTCTGCCCCCAGGTGCACCCTTCATCCCAACGACTCCCTGGCCATGGAGGGGCCGCTCTCCCGGGTGAAGTCGCTCAAGAAGTCCCTGCGCCAGTCTTTCCGGCGCATTCGCAAGAGCCGCGTCTCGGGCAAGAAGCGGGCTGCCAACACCAACAGCAAGGTGAGCGGCGGCCGGGCTGCGGGCAGCAGCGCCCAGTCTGTGGTGTGGACGTGGAGCCCGCCCGGCTCTGGACCGAGCCCTGTGTCTGCTCCCCTGCCACCCGGCCTTGGCAGCCCCGAGCCCCGGACGGCCAGGCTGCGCTGGGGAGGGGCACGTGGGGGCTGGGCTGTGCGGGGGAAGCCGTGCCCTGCAGCCCCATGCTCCTCCAGCTGCAGGAGGCCAACGTGCAGCTGGCGGAGCAGGCCTGCCCCCACGACGTGGAGATGACGCCCGTGCAGCGCCGCATCGAGCCCCGCTCGGCCGACGACTCCCTCTCGGGGGTGGTGCGCTGCCTCTACTTCGCCGACACGTTTCTCCGAGACGGTGAGGCCGGGGAAGGGGCGGGGTGCAGAGGGGCCTCCGCTGGCTGTCCCAGAAACGAGCTGTCTGGTGTCTGCTGCGTGCCAGGCTGCGCTGACGACAGGTGCCCCGGCCCCCGGAGCAGTGCCCTGGGGATCACTGTGACGACGCGGGGTCGCTGTAGGAGCCGGCAGGACCTCGGAGCCCCGAGAGCTCGGGGTTTGGGGAGGAGGGTGGGGTCCTGCCGGCCTCAAGGTGGGTGTGCTGGAGGCTGCCCACCCAGTGTGTCGGCAAGGACGGACAGGGCTCCGGGAGGCGCTGGCGCCATGCCGAGGGGCGAGGGTTCCTGCGCGGGGAGACAGGGTCAGGTTTACCGAGGAGTTCAGCTGAGGCTTGTCCGTGGAGCCCTGCAGCCACAGAGTAGAGTGTTACACCCCCTACCTCACCTGGTGCTGCTGCCACCGCACTCGCTTATCCTGACGGAGTTTTTAACTGAGGACCCGGTGTGCGTGCTCCTTCATGGCTGACCGCCGCGACCTACAGCCGTGGAGCTGGCCCTGGCCCGGCGGTCTTGGGCACACCGGCCCACAGGCGGCTGTCTCCACGCACCTCACATGCCTGTCGATGGTTGGTGCTGGGTCCGCGTCCGGTTAGTTCACACAGGGCATCTCCCTGTCAGTCTGTGGGTCTGAGAGAGGCCCCCTTCTGATATTATTTATTTGTTGAGGGTCTTTTATCCGGTGGGTTTTCCCACTGCCTGGCTGTGGCAGCCCCAGGTGTCTGTTCTGTGCTCCCCAGTCCGCGTGAGGAGGGCCGTGGGCTCTTCCCAGCGGGCTCGGTGCTGGTTGTGTGAGCTGCTCACGGACTTGTGCTGGGGTCACTCACTCAGCCCCGTGCGCAGCAGTAACGGCTCGGGGCCACCTGGGCTCCTGGGTTTTCAGCTCTGATTTTACACGGAAGGGCCTTCCCCAGAGAGTCAGCTCCTGTAGGGAGAGCAGGCAGATTGTAGCCCAGGCCTGGGGCTCCGTGTCTGACCACCGCATGGAGGACACACTGAAGGGGGTGGGAGTGGAGCGAGGGGGCGCGGCCTGGACCCTGAGGCACCTCTGTGGTGAGGCCCTGTTCCGAATGGGAGCGTTGGCGATGGAGAGCAGGGGCTTTGTGGTGGAGCTGCACTTCAGAGGTGGTAGGGCTGAGGGTGATGGGTCGGCCGGTGCGATCAGGGTTCATTCTGCGTGCCGAGTCCCGTGGGGATGCCCGGAGGCCGTTGCTGCCTCTGGGAGGGTTGCATTTGAGGCTCTGATTGCGGTCAGCAGTGTAGAGAAGGTGCCTGAGGTCGCAAGGCTAGCTGAGGTCAGCGCAGCGAGGTGGGCCCGGAGGGAGCAGCCCTGGGCCCCGGGCCGTCAGCAGAGGAGGCAGGAACCTGCAGGGCGGGGCAGGCACCCTGCCTCACCAGCCTGTCGCCCACAGCGGCCCACCACGGACCCACCCTGTGGGCAGGCACCAACTCGGGCTCTGTGTTTGCCTATGCGCTGGAGGTGCCGGTGGCCGCGGCCGGCGGCGAGAAGCGGCCTGAGCGGGTGGTGGAGGCTGTGCTGGGCAAGGAGGTGCAGCTGATGCATCGTGCGCCCGTGGTGGCCATCGCCGTGCTGGACGGGCGTGGCCGCCCGCTGCCTGAGCCCTATGAGGCCTCTCAGGACCTGGCACAGGCACCGGACATGCAGGGCGGCCATGCCGTGCTCATCGCCTCTGAGGAGCAGTTCAAGGTGAGCCACTGCGGAGACTTCCAGGTGCCTGCCTCCGAGTCCCCGTTGGACCCCTTGCCTATACCCCCCACCCTCCCCGGCCAGCAGCGGAGCCCCTGAAGAACCCCGATGACTCCTTCAGCTAGCTGTGTTCCTATAGGACTCACCCACCTCCAAGTCCCTGCCAGGGCCTCTTGACCACCTCTCAGGGCTCTGTCTGGCATTGTTTGGGGGGACACCAGCCATGTAACCCTTACAACCTAGTGTGACAGGTGTGCCAGGTTCATAGGAGGGGTCCTGGGAGGTCTCTGGGAGCAGAGGTTTCTAGTCGAGTCAGGATGGCAGCTCAGGTGGGAGGGTATTCAGACAGGTGGTCGTGTGGCGGGCTGGGCTCCAAGCAGGGACAGGGGGCATGGACAGGGCCAAGCTGTGCTCACTGGCACCTGCCCTCTGCCAGGTGTTCACACTACCCAAGGTGAGCGCCAAGACCAAGTTCAAGCTGACGGCCCACGAGGGCTGCCGTGTGCGCAAGGTGGCACTGGCAACCTTTGCCAGCGTGGCCTGTGAGGACTATGCCGAGACCTGCCTGGCCTGCCTGACCAACCTGGGGGACGTGCACGTCTTCTCGGTCCCGGGCCTGAGGCCCCAGGTGCACTACTCCTGCATCCGGAAGGAGGACATCAGTGGCATCGCCTCCTGCGTCTTCACGCGCCACGGCCAGGGTGAGGCGAAGGTTTCCTGGGGCAAGGAGCCCGAGAGGGTCCTGAGAACTCCCAGGGACTGTCCAGCAGAAAGGGGGACCCGGGCGGGGGAGGGCCCGTCAGAACGCAGGACAGAGCCCAGCTGGGCGGCTGTGGCTGGAATCAGGTCTCCTGACGGCACGCTCGCCCCTCCTCTCACCTCAGGTTTCTACCTGATCTCCCCGTCGGAGTTCGAACGTTTCTCCCTAAGTGCCCGGAACATCACAGAGCCGCTCTGCGCTCTGGACGTCAGCTGGCCCCACGCTGCTGCCCACACCAGGTGCACGGTGGGGCTAGCCCAGGCCTGGGAGGCCTTTGAACAGGCTGGTGCTATCCCCACCCCCAGACTGCATGGAGCAGGGGCGCCCCGCCCGCTGTCACCCCGCTGTGGTCTCGGGTCTCGTAAGTGGGAAGTCAGGTTTGCCCCAAGAGCCTTGAGGTGCCTGTCTGGGACCCTAACATGGCCCTGTCTCTGCACCTGCAGGCTCCAACAGTCACCCAAGCTGAGCCAGGCTAATGGGACTCCGGGCATCGTCCTGGCCGCACAGAGCCGTGACGGAAGCCCTAATCCTGTCTGCAGCAAGGGAGCTGGTGAGGGGCCGGGCATGGGCTAGGGTGGCAGGACACCGGTCAGCTCAGACATGAGGTCAGACCTCTCTCTGCAGGAGGCAGCAGCTGCGCCAAGGCTGGGGGCCCGGGGAGGCTGTGTCAGGCAGGGGGTCTATCATCACTTCCCACCATGGGGTGGGCTTGGGACTGGGTCCCCCGCAGAGGGTCCCCTAAGGCCCTAGCAGAGGCCTGATCATGTTGTCCCTGCAGATACCCCGGAGCTGCCTGAGGCCACGCTCTCTCCGATGTCCGTTGACTCAGCCACCAGTGCTGACACCACTCTGGACACAACAGGGGACATCACGGTGGAAGACGTGAAGGATTTCCTGGGGTGAGGTGGGCGGGCAGGACTCACAGGAGGGGCCGCCCTGGCTCCCCACCCTCCCTCCACTCCCCTAGCCGGCCTGGCGTATGAGCCGGGCTGTGCCCCAGAGCCTGACCGCTGACCGCTGACCCCTCTCCCTAGCTCGTCAGAGGAGTCGGAGAGGAACCTGAGGAACCTGATGGGAGACGAGGCTCGAGCCTGTGCCGTCCTGATCAAATGAGGTGCTGCCAGTGTGGGGGCCCGGGGCTGCCTGGTTCTCAGCCTCGACCCTCGGGTGTCCCCGGCTTCATACCTGAAGTCCTAGCAGGCCCCTGTAATGCCAGTACGCCCTGAAGCCAAGCTGCTCCCATGGGTGTGTTGGCGGGGGCTTTCGGGGCCCACACAGACACGACTGTCATAGATTACTATAAAACAGCGCCAGCCCATTAGCCCCTGGGTGTCATAGGTGGTGTTTGGAGCAAGAGGGGGTGACCCGAGGGTGCTGGGGCTGGTTTGGCCAGCACATTTCGGCAGATGAGATCTTTGAGGGGGGCCCGACAGGCCGTCCCTCCCAAGTCTCTGGCCCCCTCTCCAGATCTGCGGCCACTACGTCTGCCTGACCTGTTTCCTCCCTGGGGCCCCACCCACACAGCCAGGCACAGACACCACAGCTGTCTCTTGCTGGGGACAGTCTGGCCTTACTGGGCTGGATGTGGTCAGTACTCAGAGGTTTGGCTAGCCTTCCTCAAGCTGCTACTGCAGGGCCTTTGCCCCAGTTGGGTGGGCGGCCCTCTTGCCTGCCCTGGAGGAAGTTGAGTTTAGCCCCTGAGTAGTGAGGTCACCTGCCCCTTTTGGCCCCCACCTGTCCTTCCCCTGATCCTTCTCTCTCTCTCTACCAGGAAGGTCAGGACCACCTGGCCACGCACCTGCCTTGCTTGGACCTGGGACCCAGGACGCCTGGCTCCTTCCAACCCTCCACGTAGACCTACCTATACCTCCTCACCTGGGGGCTCCAGGGCACCTGCCAGCCACGGCCACAGGGCAGCCCCGAGCGTGGGCCTGGAACTCAGGTGGATTTGGACTGTTAGCTCCTACAGGCCGCTGGAGGCCAGGTGCCACGGGAGGACAGCTGGGGCTGGCAGCCCGTGCCACCTGCCGCTGCGGGCACTGTCCTTCCATTCTCCTTTTGCAAAGAGTATTTTTCTAGCGCCTGGACTGGTCATTCCTGAAACTATTTTGGTACTTGCTCCTGGGCTAGCACGTCCCTCTCCCCAGCCTCTCCACGGATGGGTGTGTGTGTGAGAGAGAGACCGGGGTACCCAGGACTGGGGCCCAGTCAGGTGTGTCTGTGGGGGGTCAGAATGGGTTTCCCTGTAGACCGTACCCTGGGGTTTTTTCTGTCATTTTGTTAACATTAGCACTGTTTTAATATTAAAAATGCTGATTTTTAATATTGAAAATAAAAGCATTTAATATCTTACTGGACAAGCACGCCTGCTTTATCCCAAACGGGGTGGGGGGTATCACACGTGAGCTCACACTGGAGGGGGTCTGATGCTGCAGACCCCAGAGGGCCCCAGGCAGGGTTGCCCCGTCGGTGCTGCTGGGGCCCGTGGCACTGGGGGGGACCGTGGCAGGGCTGCCACCTGCACATGGCCTCTGATGGTGAGTAGTGGGTGAGGAGAGGCCCTTCCTCTCCCTCACCCAGGGCTTGGGGTCTCCACCAGGGTGCTGCGGGTGGTGGCAGGGGGTTTCCACCAGGGCACTGCAGGTGGTGGCAGGGCCCTAGGCCAGTCCCTCACCCAGGGCTTGGGGTTTCCACAGGGGTGCTGTGGGTGGTGGCAGGACCCTAGGGCACTGCGGGTGGTGGCAGGGGGTCTCCACGAGGGCGCTGCGGGTGGTGGCAGGGCCCTAGGCCAGGGCCTTGCGGAAAGCGCTCCAGGCGTGGAAGCAGCGGGTGAAGGCGTGCTGCTCGTTTCCCTTGCGGACCAGGCGCAGGCGGCGCGGACGCTCATGCTCCTTGGCACGCATGTGCTGGATGTACACCTGGCGAGCAGGCCGTGTGTGAGCCTGTGGCCGGCCCTCCGTCCCCTCCGCCCCCTCCGCCCCCTCCGTCCCCTCCGTCCCCTCCGCCCCCTCCGTCCCCTCCGCCCCCTCCGCCCCCTCCGCCCCCTCCGTCCCCTCCGCCCCCTCCGCCCCCTCCGCCCCCTCCGTCCCCTCCGCCCCGCTCACCTGGCAGGCCTTCAGACTCAGCTTGATCTCCACCTGGCTCGTCTGGGTCCCCACCCACATGTAGACCTGTGAGTGTGGAGAGGGAGGTGGTCTCGCGGGGGCCTCAGGAACTCCCCCAGCTTCTGGCCTCAGAATTCCCACTTGCCAGTGGGTGGGCCCCTTGAGTGGGCAGGGTCAGCAGGGGTCTTACCTCTTGGCCATTGTCTAACAACATGATGTCATCATCTGCCAGGTCATCTTGGCAAAAGTCAGAACATTTCTCAGTCACTGCGAAGTAACCCTTCTCATTGGAGCACCTGGGGGGTCAAGGGTCAGGGAGAGACTAAGGACCCTGAGCTGCTCGCAGCCCCAGGACCCGGGCGGGAGGTGGGCAGGGGTCTGGGCCCGGCCTCACCGGAAGAGCCGGGTGTGTTTCATGTACTCGGCGTCGTCATCATAAGGCTTCTGCGTGCCCATGCCCACCCAGAAGAAGTTCTCGGGCTCCTCCCCTTCATTGATGACCTGTGTGTAGAAGGTTGGTCCAGCCCAGGGTCCTGTCTGGCCTCGCCCGACCGCCCAGCCGCCTGCCCTACTCACCTGCTTGCTGTAGGAGGCGTCAAACATGGTGTTCAGTATGTCCTCCGCCAGCTTGGCCTCCTCGGGGTCTGATGCCCGGCCCACCCATGCATACACAATGCCCTGGTTGTCCTCGCTCTCAAAGGGAACCTGGGGAGTGTGCAGAAGGTTCAGGTCAGGTCCACCCAACGACCCCCAACCAGCTCCCCTAGTCCCAGCCGCTTCCCAGGACCCCACCTTGAGAATGAAGCAGAACTCAGAGTTGAGGAGGCTGGAGTCAGTGTTGATCTGGATGCACCTGGGGGGAAGGGGGTGTCAGCAAGGAGCCAGGGTGGCTTGCTGACCCCCATCTGCCCAGCTGTGCCCCTCCCCAGTCAGGCACCGGGTACAGAGAGCGCTGCCATTGGTGCGGATCTGGTAGAGGCTGGGCTGCAGGGCCCCCTGAGCCGCCTTCCTCCTGCCCCGATGGATGATGAACTTCCTCTTGAAATGGGACAGGAACTTGGGATTCTCCTGCTGCTGTGTCATGCGTACCACCTGGGTGGGTGGAAGTGTCAGGAAGCTCCGTGGACCCCCCCACCCTGCCCATCGTGGGCCCAGCCTTCCCTGGGTCCGAGTCCCACCCCCAACCCTGCAGAGGCTAGGCAGACGTGGCGGGCACACCTCCAGCTTGCCGGGGAAGAGGCTTTCAAACTTCTTCTGCAGGCTGAAGGTGAAGGTGAGCCAGCCCATGTTGGAGGCCTCCCGGCCCTGCCAGAAGTACACGATGCACTGGAAGTCCTCTTCCGGCTGCTTCTCCTCCACCTCGGCTGCTGCCTCCTCGCCTTCTTTGCCCTCAGCCCCCGCCTTCTCCTCCTTCTCTTCCTTCTTCTCTTCCTCCTCGTACTCCACTGGGACCCAGTACCTGCAGGGTCAGGAGGCAGTGAGCCAAGGCCTCAGAGCGGGGGAGGGGCCGGGCAAGCCAGGTGCTCTACCAACATCACCTGCAGAGGAAGACGTAGCAGTCCTGCGTGTAGAAGTGGCCGAACTCCTCCTCGGGCAGCCGTGCGAACTTCTTACCCTCCAGCACGAAGCCTTCCATGCCGTCCAAGTCCTCGTTCCACTCCTCCATCAGCTGCTCAGCCTACATGTGATTCCCAGCTGGTGGGCCCGGAGCTGGGCCCTCGCACTGGGCAGGGACCCACCCCGAGCCTCCTCCCAGGATAGGCTGGGACCAAGTCCTCCGCCCCACCCCGCCCATCACCACAGGCCCCGCCCACCGCCCTGGGGCCCCGCCCCCACCTCCGCTAGAGCCATGGGCGGCTGCCTTGGCAGGAAGAGCGCAGTGAGGTCAGCCTTCATCTCGTCTTTCTTCTCAGCGTCACGCTTCACCTTCCCGGCAAGTCCCGGGCCCTGCAGCACGGCCTCTGCGTTCCGGGTATAGTCCACCGTCAGCACGTCGTCCCAGTTCTTGAACTTGGCCTTGAACACCTGCGGAGGAGGAGGAAACAGCAGCTGGAGTGGATGGAGGTCAGCAGGGAGGTCAGCAGGGTTAAGGGGGGGGGCCCTGGGGAGGCTCATAGGGGCGGGGATTCAGTGCCAGAAGTGGGAGGGGCAGGCTAGAGGAGGCGGGGCCTGGGTGGGAGCAGGGGCTTGGTGCCAGAAGTGGGAGGGGCAGACTGTAGGGGGCGGGGCTTAAGGGTGGGTGGGGACTGTCTCAGAAGTGGGAGGAGCAGTTAGAGGAGGCGGGGGCGGGGACTCAGTTTCAGAAGTGGGAGGAGCAGTTAGAGGTGTGGCCTAGGGTGTGGGGGCGGGGATTCAGCGCCAGAAGTGGGAGGAGTAGATTAGAGAAGGCGGGGCCCAGGCAGCAGTGGGTAAATTGCAGGCTTGGACTCAGCTCTCCTAGACAGTAAGGGATTCACAGGAGGGTCAGGGTTTAAAGGTCCTCAGGATTTGGGGGAGGAGGCCCCGGGGGCGTGGCCTGCGCAGCTGGACTTCACTGCCTACCTGTGCCTCAGTGCCCTCGAGGCTGCGGCTGACTGTGGCATGACGTGGCCGGTGCAGCATCCCGCACAGCTCCTGGCCCAGCTTGAGGGCTGCAGCTCGTACCAGGCGTGGGGACTTGCGGCCGAGCCAGATGAACACGTCGGACCAACAGTCCAGGATGTACACGCAGTGCGTGTCTAGCAGGCTCTGCAGCTGGGGGGCCAGAGGCTGGAGGTCAACCAGTGCTGGGTTTTCTAGGAAGGAGCCCTCCTCCTCGCCCTCTCTTCCCTGTGCATCTCACCAGCCGCATCTGGGGCATCAGTTCTACTTTGGGCCGCGTCTTATGTTCCACTGACAGCTTGTAGTTGATCTGGGGCAGCTCCAGGTAGCCCAGGCCCAGGCCCACCTAGCAGGAGAAAGGTGACCTGGGGATGCCAGCCCCACCCACACAGCCCCCCGGTGTGGAGCTGGGCCCTGGCCTGCTGTGTGCATTCAGGTCCCCTGCCTGCTCTTTTCTGGGCCTTAGTTTCCTTCCTCCACTCCCAGGTCATTTTAAGGACACCCTATACATGGAAGGACTTTTCAATGGTGCTTTCACTGCCTGCCCTCTCTAGAACTTACTATTGCTTCTCATTTTCAAACTTGTTCTTTTTCTGCTCACAACACCCCATGCACAGTGCCTTGGCCGGGTATTCCAGTGGTTAGAGCTACATCACCATATATATGCCAAGGCTGAGGGTTCGAGCCCTGGTCAGGGTACATAAAAGATTCAACCAATGGCCTGACCTGTGGTGGCGCAGTGGGATAAAGCGTCGACCTGGAATACTGAGGTCACTGGTTCAAAACCTTGGGCTTGCCTGGTCAAGGCACCTATGGGAGTTGATGCTTCCTGCTCCTCCCCCCTTCTCTCTCTCTCTCTCTCTCTCTCTCTCTCTCTCTCACTCTCACTCCTCTCTCTCTAAAAATCAATAAATAAAATATTTTTTAAAAAATTAAAAAAAGATTCAGCCAATGAATGCATAAATAAGTGGAACAACAAATCAATTTCTCTCTCTGTCTCCCCTACCTCTCTCTCTCAAATCAATCAATAAAACCAAACAAAACACCCCGTGGCCTTCTGTCCCCTACAGAATCAAGGCCGGGTTCTCAGGCCTGGTAGCTAGGCACTTCTCAGCCTCCCTGTCCAGCCCCACCTTCTGGAAAACACACCCTAACATTATTCTTATGGCCTGACTCAGAGACAGCCAGGCTCCAGACCGTGGCTCAGACTATTCCCTGTCCAGAAGGTGGCACGCCCCTCCCCCCCCCCCACTAACATCCAGATGAAGACCACAGTCACCACGTGGCCCACCCCTCCCTCCAGCCTGGCCAGTGGTGACGCCAGTCCGGCCCTGCACCCCAGCTCACCTTATACAGCTTGGGCTGCGGGGGCCAGAAGTCATCTGGCACGTGCTTCTTGATCTCCGAGGGCTCGCCACCCAGCGCTTCCCAGAACTCGGGGGGCTCCTGGCCCTGCGCCAGCAGGGTGATCTCTGCCTTCCCTTTCCGCTCATTCTTGTTAACTTTTTCTGCAAAGAGCCTGAAGCAGGGGCAAAGTCCTTAGTAAGGCCCAGACAACTTAAATAAAATAGAAAGCCCTGGCTGGATGGCTTGGTTGTTTAGAGCCTCACTCTGAAGCACAGAGGTTGCCAGTTCAATACCCAGTCAGGGCTCATACAGGAACAGATCAATGTTCCTCTTTCTCTCCCCCTCCCGTCCTTCATCTCTAAAATCAATAAATTAAAAAACAAACATAGCTCATATCCCTTCTTAGGTGACAATTTTCTTTGCACAAAACCCGCCACCAGCCTGACCTGTGGTGGCGCAGTGGATAAAGCGTCAACCTGGAAACACTGAGGTTGCTGGTTCAAAACCCTGGCTTGCCTGGTCAAGGCACATATGGGAGTTGATGCTTCCTGCTCCTCCCACTTCTCTCTCTCTCTATCTCTCTCTCCCTATCTCCCCCTCCTCTCTAAAATAAAAAACAAACAAAAAAAAACCCGCCACCATGTCTGAGCAGGGTGCAGCTCTCGTACCTGGCCTTGGTGGTACCACTCAGCGTGGCCTGGGCCCCCCGCCACACGTAGATGTCCAGCCCTCGGTCCAGCAGGAAAACAAACCTGGACAGGAGGGGACAGGAGGGGCCGGAGAAGCTGTGACAGGTCCAGGCGGTGACTGCCCCCAGGGCCACCCCTGCCACCTCCCTCATGATGGGTTTTAGCCCCATCATGGGGCTAACAGGAGTTGCTTAGGTCACCTGAACACAGTAACATAAACGTTTTTATAAAAGGTTGCTGGAAAGCTGCTTTTTCTAGAGTCCACATCTGCCCCTCACTGGTGGAGGAGAAAGGGCCGGGGTCAAGCACCCCCACCTCATGTCACAAGTAGTAACCTGGGGTCCAGGGAGGCTCCCTTGAGTGGCACAGGCTCCAACTTGATGTTCTTTTTCCCGTACACACGGTACAACCTGGCGGCCAGAGCAAAAGTGCCTCAGAGGAGACACCAAAGGACAAACTGACCGCCGACACTTTCCCTCCAGTCCTTTCATTCCAGCCGCCCACACCCCTCACCTGGTGATATAGTGCGTGTCCTCTACTGTGTAGAAGCCACTGGCTGTCCCACCCTCGATGTAGGCGATGTCGTTGTCAAACACCTGTGTGTGAGGGTGCGGTGCTTGAGCAGTGAGCTAACACTGCCTCCCACCAAGCACCACCCTGGGCACAAGTGCTACAGATCCGTGAGGAAGTTCAGAGGAAGAGGAAGGTCTGTGGCCATAAACACAGACATGCAGTGGCGCGTTAAGACGCACAGACCGATGCATGTGTGCACTCCTATGCCCGTTTGGCTATGCAGAGCCTGTTTACAGGTAGGCGTGCATCAAGGTACAGAAGCAAGCAGGTTTATGGAGGGCACACCTGGGTGAATCTGGCTGAAATCTCACCTGTGTGGCCTCATTGACATGTAACCCGCTGAAAGGAGGGGCCAGCACAGCTCACTAACCCTGCTCACAGGACCCCTTGGTGCCCGAAGCTCGGCAGCCCTGCCCTCTAGCCATAGTGGTCCCCGATCCCCGCCTCTTTCTTGGCCTCCCTCCCGTGACCTGGGCTCCTGCCCACCTTTTGTCCTCACCTCGCTGCCCTGACTTCACCTTTTTGTCCCTGCCTTCTGCTTTAAGTTCTTAATCCAAAAACACCACTGACCTCAGCTCCAGGCCCCATGAGCCAGCCCCCCCCCCCCCCGCCCTGCCCCTCCCACTCCCCACCCCACCCCTCCAGGCCCCTCCCACTCCCCACCCCACCCCTCCAGGCCCCTCCCCTACCCCCACCCCTCCAGGCCCCTCCAGCACGGCACCTGCAGGAACTCCTCGCTCTCGTCGCCCATCTCCTCCCGCACTGTGCGGCACTCCGCGCCCAGGCAGTTACGCAGGTTCACCGCGTGGATGGCAGAGCAGGCCTTCTTGTCCAGGGTGGCCTCCCCACCGATCCAATAGTAGATTTCCCAGTTCAGAGAGCCGCTGTCATCCAGAAAGGTCTGGGGGGGGGGGGTCAGGTCACAGTCGGGTCAGCCCTCCCCAGGCAGTCCTGGCTCCCCCGAGCGAGGCTGACTGACACGGTCTCCCCGACCCCAGGGCTGCACGGCCACACCTCTGCCTGCATCCTCTCCACCTGGCCCCCTCCGCAAAGCCTTCTCCCCCTACCTTGCCTCAATGAACAAAACTGTTGAGGTGGGGGTTCTGAGCTACGTAAGATGAGGTCACTGGGGCCCTGGCCGGTTGGCTCAGTGGTAGAGCGTCGGCCTGGTGTGCGGGGGACCCGAGTTCGATTCCCGGCCAGGGCACACAGGAGAAGCGCCCATTTGCTTCTCCACCCCCCCCTCCTTCCTCTCTGTCTCTCTCTTCCCCTCCCGCAGCCGAGGCTCCATTGGAGTAAAGATGGCCCGGGCGCTGGGGATGGCTCCTTGGCCTCTGCCCCAGGCGCTAGAGTGGCTCTGGTCGCGGCAGAGCGACGCCCCGGAGGGGCAGAGCATCGCCCCCTGGTGGGCAGAGCGTCGCCCCTGGTGGGCGTGCCGGGTGGATCCCGGTTGGGCGCATGCGGGAGTCTGTCTGACTGTCTCTCCCCGTTTCCAGCTTCAGAAAAAAAAAAAAAAAAAAAAGATGAGGTCACTGGGGGTCCCCGGCCCCCAGCAGAGTGCCCAGCGCTCACCTTGAGCACGATGTAGCAGTCGGCCTCGTAGAACTTGCCGTGTAAGGCTTCCTCCACCAGAACCGGCACGAAGTTCTCGATCTGCCAGATGGTCAGGCCGGGCAGCTGGCCCACGTCCTCCGTGAAGATCTCTGAGTAGTCCAGACGCGGCTTCTCCAGGCCCTGGTCCCAGCGCCGCGCCTTGTCCCCAGGGGCTCGGACCTCAGTGCTCTCCTGGGGCGACAGTCACAACACAGGGGTGGTTTCTGGGGTCACAGCCCTAACGCGTGGGTGGTTTCTGGGGTCACAGCTCTAACGCGTGGGTGGTTTCTGGGGTCACAGCCCTAACGCATGCGTGGTTTCTGGGGTCACAGCCCTAACGCGTGGGTGGATTCTGGGGTCACAGTCCTAACGCGTGGGTGGATTCTGGGGTCACAGCCCTAACGCGTGGGTGGTTTCTGGGGTCTCAGCCCTAACGCGTGGGTGGATTCTGGGGTCTCAGCCCTAACGCGTGGGTGGATTCTGGGGTCTCAGCCCTAACGCGTGGGTGGATTCTGGGGTCACAGCCCTAACGCGTGGGTGGATTCTGGGGTCACAGCCCTAACGCGTGGGTGGTTTCTGGGGTCTCAGCCCTAACGCGTGGGTGGATTCTGGGGTCAGCCCTAACGCAGGGGTGGATTCTGGGGTCACAGTTCTAACACGTGGGTGGATTCTGGGGTCACAGCCCCAACGCGTGGGTGGATTCTGGGGTCACAGCCCCAACGCGTGGGTGGATTCTGGGGTCACAGCCCCAACGCGTGGGTGGATTCTGGGGTCACAGCCCTAACGCGTGGGTGGATTCTGGGGTCACAGCCCCAACGCGTGGGTGGATTCTGGGGTCTCAGTCCTAACGCGTGGGTGGATTCTGGGGTCACAGCCCTAACGCGTGGGTGGATTCTGGGGTCACAGCCCCAACGCGTGGGTGGATTCTGGGGTCTCAGTCCTAACGCGTGGGTGGTTTCTGGGGTCACAGTCCTAACGCGTGGGTGGATTCTGGGGTCTCAGCCCTAATGCGTGAGTTGATTCTGGGGTCACAGTCACAACGCAGGGGTGGATTCTGGGGTCTCAGCCCTAACGCGTGGGTGGATTCTGGGGTCTCAGCCCTAACGCGTGGGTGGATTCTGGGGTCTCAGCCCTAACGCGTGGGTGGATTCTGGGGTCTCAGTCCTAACGCGTGGGTGGTTTCTGGGGTCACAGTCCTAACGCATGGGTGGTTTCTGGGGTCACAGTCCTAACGCATGGGTGGTTTCTGGGGTCACAGTCCTAACGCGTGGGTTGATTCTGGGGTCACAGTCACAACGCAGGGGTGGTTTCTGGGGTCACAGCCCCAACGCGTGGGTTGATTCTGGGGTCACAGTCACAACGCATGGGTGGTTTCTGGGGTCACAGCCCTAACGCGTGGGTTGATTCTGGGGTCACAGTCACCACGCAGGGGTGGTTTCTGGGGTCACAGTCCTAACGCATGGGTGGTTTCTGGGGTCACGGCCCTAACGCGTGGGTTGATTCTGGGGTCACAGTCACAACGCATGGGTGGTTTCTGGGGTCACAGCCCTAACGCGTGGGTTGATTCTGGGGTCACAGTCACCACGCAGGGGTGGTTTCTGGGGTCACAGTCCTAACGCATGGGTGGTTTCTGGGCAGGCACTCTGGCAGGACTCGACTCATCACCCATCTCAGAGTCTTTGCCCAGGGTCCCCTTTTCCTTCTTGACCTGAGTCACACACACAGTCTGTCTTCACCAGAGCCCAGAGCCACCTGCCCGGCCCCAGCTTCACCCCGGTCAGACCTACCTCCTGCTTTTTGTTCTTCTCCTGAGCCACATCCGACATGCCCTTCAGCACCTGCTTGGCCTGGTCATCCTGGGCTGAGTCCTTGCGCCTCCGCAGCCGCATCTTTCGAGCCAGGGGGTCCTTAGGCCCGCCCCCTGCTTCAGGGAGGGGCAAACGGCAAACGACTAAGCCCCAGTCCAGCCTGCCCCCTGGGGCATCCAGCCAACTAGGGGTCAACCCCACCTCCCAGCGTTCAGAGAGCTGCGTCCTACCCAAGCAGAACCCCAGAGAGGGTCCCCCCACTCTCAGGCCAGACCCTGCCCACTCACCAGCCGCCGCTGCGGCCACGGTGGCCGGAGAGGCGCCCGCCAGCCGCAGCTGGTTCTGCAGCGAGAAGTCGATGTTGTACCACTCCGCGGTGCGGTCAGCGGGCTTGGGCGGCATGACCAGGCTGGGGTTCTCCCGCACGTCCAGGACCTGCCTCGGGGTGAGCAGAGGGGGCCCTGAGCCGGGCCCCACCTTCCAGCCACACCAGACCCCGTTTCTTGCTCTTTGCAAAGCTGCCAGGGGCCTGTGTTCTCATCCCAACTCAGCCAGTGCCCGTTCGGGGCTGCGGTTTCTCCTGTGAAACGTGACCTTGAAGGCCGGCTGCGGGACTTAGGTGACACTGTCCAGTGTGATATGGATGCAGGGGACGTGGCTCACCCTCTCCCCTAAAGCGCCCTGGCCGTGGCCACCCCTCAGGAGGCCTCTGCTAGGTCCCCCTCACTCCAGTGACCCCCGAGCCCGGTCTTTCCTGAGGGTCCCTCTGCACCTCCGCCCTCCCCCTCGTCCCCCACGCCCAGCGCTGGCCTGGGCCAGCCCGGACCTCTATCTCTGTCAGGAAATGGATGGCCTCTGGGAGGGTCACCAGGCGGTTCTTGTTCAGGACGAGTTTCCTCAGCTTTGTGCACCTGTGAGGACAGAGCTGGGCCTCAGCGAGGTGACGATGGATGGAGGGACAGGGAAGCGTCCAGTCCCGGGGGCAGGAAGCCAGGGCAAGCCGGAGGACTAAGTGGCCTGACTGAGTGGCCTGACCAGCTTGAACGTGCCAAAGAGGCAGGGCAGGCCGAGGAGTGCACGGAACTGGACTCCCTCACGGCTAAGTGACTGGGAATCTTGTGCGACTTGTACGGAGCAGAATTTTTCCAAGTAACCTTCTGCAGATTAATGACCTTTGGAGATATAAACACCAAAAAACATGTTCCACGCTCTGATGAGTCTGAAAGCTGTGGCTGGGGAGGGAAGGGGCTCTCCCCTCCGTTCTCTGCCTGGACTTCTAGACCACACCTGTGGCCCCTGGAGCCTCCAGAGAGCATGGAGCCACCTGTGTCCCAAACGCACCTCTGGCCTCGTCCCTAGCAGCGTCCTCCCGAAGGGTGCTCCCCGGGCGGACCCCAACTTGGGAGTCACTGGCACAGGCCTGTGGAGTCCTCACCCACAGAGCCAGACGAGCTCATCCGTTTCGTAGGATGCACGAAGACCCCAGGGTGGGCCCCGGCTGTCCTTCTGGGGTTCTCTGTGCTGTGACCCCCACCCCCACCCCGCCCACTGGCCCAGCCGCGACCCCACTCGCCTGGCGGCGACCCCTCTGGCCCGGCCGCGACCCCTCTGGCCCGGCCGCGACCCCACTCGCCCGGGCGACCCCTCTGGCCCGGCCGCGACCCCACTGGCCCGGCCGCGACCCCACTCGCCTGGCCGCGACCCCACTGGCCCAGCCGCGACCCCACTGGCCCGGCCGCGACCCCTCACCTGCAGAGGCTTTCCGGGATCAGCTCCAGGTTGTTGTTGGCGGCCATGAACTCCTCCAGGCTGGCCAGCTTGCCAATGCCTGAGGGCAGCCCATCGAAGTCCAGCTTGTTGGAGTTCAGGTACAGCTTCTTCAGCTTGGTCAGCTTGCAGATGGCCGACTGGGGGCAAAGCGGGCGGGGGTGGGGGCGTCAGGGGCCGCAGGCAGCGTGGCCTGGGAGCCTTCCTGTCCCGTCCCCCCCCCCCCCCCCCGGGCCTGGACTCACAGGCAGCGAGGTGAGCTGATTTCGGGACAGGTTCAAGGTCTCCACGTGCACCCACTGGTCCACGCACAGGGACAGCTCCGTGATCTGGTTGCTGCTGAGGTTGAGGCGGCGCAGGCTGGAGAGGGTGTACAGGCACTCGGGCACCCGCGTCAGGTCATTGCAGGACAGGTCCACGTCTGAGACACAGGGTGGGGCGCGTCAGCCGGGCCGCCCGGACGGCTCCGGAGGCGGCCAGATCCCAGCTGAACCCCAGCTCCACCACCTCCAGGCTCCGTGGCTTTCAGCAGGGGACGTAAGCTCCCTGAGCCTCAGGGGAAGCCTCCTCACCCTGGTGGGTCTCAGCACCGAGCTGGTGCTTACGACCGGGTGTCAGTCACTGTCACCCTGGCAGAGATCAACACACACAGCCACATCCCATCCCTTCCTTCTGGGAGGCCGTCAGAGAAGCTGGGTTCAACCCCTTCCTCCACCAGGAGCGCGGGGCCCACGGGGCCCAGAGGCCGCGGGGTCAGTGCTGACCTGAGAGGTTGCTCAGGCCCTCCAGGCTGGTCGGGAGGTTGCCCTGGCTGCGCTGGGTGTTCTTCAGGTGCAGGGTCTGCAGTGCCGTCAGCGCCGGGAGCTGCCTGCAGGCAGGCGGGGGTGTCAGGCGGGGGCAGGGGGGCTGGAGCCTGGGGCTGAGAGTGTCTAGGGGGGGGGCTGGAGCCTGGGGCTGAGAGTGTCTAGGGGGGGGGGGGCTGGAGCCTGGGGCTGAGAGCGCCTACGGGGGGGGGGGGCTGGAGCCTGGGGCTGAGAGCGCCTACGGGGGGGGGGGGGCTGGAGCCTGGGGCTGAGAGCGCCTAGGGGGGGGGGGCTGGAGCCTGGGGCTGAGAGCGCCTGGGGGGGGCTGGAGCCTGGGGCTGAGAGTGCCTACGGGGGGGGGGCTGGAGCCTGGGGCTGAGAGTGCCTAGGGGGGGGGGGCTGGAGCCTGGGGCTGAGAGTGCCTACGGGGGGGGGGGCTGGAGCCTGGGGCTGAGAGTGCCTACGGGGGGGGGGGGGGCTGGAGCCTGGGGCTGAGAGTGCCTAGGGGGGGGGCTGGAGCCTGGGGCTGAGAGCGCCTACGGGGGGCTGAGAGTATCTGGGGGGGGGGGCTGGAGCCTGGGGCTGAGAGCGTCTAGGGGGGGGCTGGAGCCTGGGGCTGAGAGCGCCTAGGGGGGGGGGCTGGAGCCTGGGGCTGAGAGTGCCTACGGGGGGGGGGGGCTGGAGCCTGGGGCTGAGAGCGTCTAGGGGGGGGGGCTGGAGCCTGGGGCTGAGAGTGTCTATGGGGGGGGGCTGGAGCCTGGGGCTGAGAGCACCTACGGGGGGGGGCTGGAGCCTGGGGCTGAGAGTGTCTGGGGGGGGGGCTGGAGCCTGGGGCTGAGAGTGTCTATGGGGGGGGGCTGGAGCCGGGGGCTGAGAGCACCTACGGGGGGGGGGCTGGAGCCTGGGGCTGAGAGCGCCTAGGGGGGGGGGGGCTGGAGCCTGGGGCTGAGAGTGCCTACGGGGGGGGGGCTGGAGCCTGGGGCTGAGAGCGCCTACGGGGGGGGGGGGGCTGGAGCCTGGGGCTGAGAGCGCCTACGGGGGGGGGGGGGCTGGAGCCGGGGGCTGAGAGCGCCTAGGGGGGGGGGCGGGAGCCTGGGGCTGAGAGCGCCTGGGGGGGGCTGGAGCCTGGGGCTGAGAGTGCCTACGGGGGGGGGGCTGGAGCCTGGGGCTGAGAGTGCCGAGGGGGGGGGGGGCTGGAGCCTGGGGCTGAGAGTGCCTACGGGGGGGGGGCTGGAGCCTGGGGCTGAGAGTGCCTACGGGGGGGGGGGGGGCTGGAGCCTGGGGCTGAGAGTGCCTGGGGGGGGGGCTGGAGCCTGGGGCTGAGAGCGCCTACGGGGGGCTGAGAGTATCTGGGGGGGGGGCTGGAGCCTGGGGCTGAGAGCGTCTAGGGGGGGGGCTGGAGCCTGGGGCTGAGAGCGCCTAGGGGGGGGGGCTGGAGCCTGGGGCTGAGAGTGCCTACGGGGGGGGGGGGGCTGGAGCCTGGGGCTGAGAGCGTCTAGGGGGGGGGCTGGAGCCTGGGGCTGAGAGTGTCTATGGGGGGGGGCTGGAGCCTGGGGCTGAGAGCACCTACGGGGGGGGGCTGGAGCCTGGGGCTGAGAGTGTCTGGGGGGGGGCTGGAGCCTGGGGCTGAGAGTGTCTATGGGGGGGGGCTGGAGCCTGGGGCTGAGAGCACCTACGGGGGGGGGGCTGGAGCCTGGGGCTGAGAGTGTCTGGGGGGGGGCTGGAGCCTGGGGCTGAGAGTGCCTACGGGGGGGGGGGCTGGAGCCTGGGGCTGAGAGCGCCTAGGGGGGGGGGCTGGAGCCTGGGGCTGAGAGTGTCTGGGGGGGGGCTGGAGCCTGGGGCTGAGAGCGTCTAGGGGGGGGGCTGGAGCCTGGGGCTGAGAGCGCCTAGGGGGGGGGGGCTGGAGCCTGGGGCTGAGAGTGTCTGGGGGGGGGCTGGAGCCTGGGGCTGAGAGTGTCTATGGGGGGGGGCTGGAGCCTGGGGCTGAGAGCACCTACGGGGGGGGGGGCTGGAGCCTGGGGCTGAGAGCGCCTGGGGGGGGGGCTGGAGCCTGGGGCTGAGAGCGCCTACGGGGGGCTGAGAGTATCTGGGGGGGGGGGCTGGAGCCTGGGGCTGAGAGTATCTGGGGGGGGGCTGGAGCCTGGGGCTGAGAGTGTCTGGGGGGGCTGGAGCCTGGGGCTGAGAGTGTCTAGGGGGGGGGCTGGAGCCTGGGGCTGAGAGCGCCTGGGGGGGGGGCTGGAGCCTGGGGCTGAGAGCGCCTACGGGGGACTGAGAGTATCTGGGGGGGGGCTGGAGCCTGGGGCTGAGAGCGTCTGGGGGGGGGCTGGAGCCTGGGGCTGAGAGCGCCTAGGGGGGGGGGCTGGAGCCTGGGGCTGAGAGTGTCTGGGGGGGGGCTGGAGCCTGGGGCTGAGAGTGTCTATGGGGGGGGGCTGGAGCCTGGGGCTGAGAGCACCTACGGGGGGGGGGCTGGAGCCTGGGGCTGAGAGCGTCTAGGGGGGGGGGCTGGAGCCTGGGGCTGAGAGTGTCTGGGGGGGGGGCTGGAGCCTGGGGCTGAGAGTGCCTACGGGGGGGGGCTGGAGCCTGGGGCTGAGAGCGCCTAGGGGGGGGGCTGGAGCCTGGGGCTGAGAGCGCCTACGGGGGCTGAGAGTATCTGGGGGGGGGGCTGGAGCCTGGGGCTGAGAGTATCTGGGGGGGGGGCTGGAGCCTGGGGCTGAGAGTGTCTGGGGGGCTGGAGCCTGGGGCTGAGAGCGTCTAGGGGGGGGGGCTGGAGCCTGGGGCTGAGAGCGTCTAGGGGGGGGGCTGGAGCCTGGGGCTGAGAGTGCCTGGGGGGGGGCTGGAGCCTGGGGCTGAGAGCGTCTGGGGGGGGGCTGGAGCCTGGGGCTGAGAGCGCCTGGGGGGGGGGCTGGAGCCTGGGGCTGAGAGCGTCTGGGGGGGGCTGGGGCTGAGAGCGTCTAGGGGGGGGCTGGAGCCTGGGGCTGAGAGCGCCTGGGGGGGGGCTGGAGCCTGGGGCTGAGAGTGCCTACGGGGGGGGGGGCTGGAGCCTGGGGCTGAGAGCGCCTGGGGGGGGGGCTGGAGCCTGGGGCTGAGAGCGCCTACGGGGACGAGGTGAGGACGGCGGTGGGGGGAGGTGGACAGGACAGCAGACTGAGAGGCACCGCCCACAGTGAACCCCAGACGGGAAGGGTCAGAGCGACCGGGGGGCTGAGGGACGAGGACCGGACGCCCCAGGGCTGGGTTCTGGGGGCGCCGACCGGAGCTGGGCGTGCTGCAGCGGGTTCCCGTTGAGCACCAGCGTCTGCAGGTGCACCAGGCGCCGCATCTGCGGGGGGAGGCTCTCCAGCAGGTTCTCGCTGAGGTCCAGGTACAGCAGGTCGGTGAGGTTGATGAACAGCTGGTTGGGGATGGTGTCGATGCTGCGGACCAGAGGGGGAGGGACGGAACGAGGCCCGCAGGGGCTGCCGGTCAGCTCCGTGCCCACCCTGAGCACCCACCCTGAGCACCCACCCGGCCCCCCGCCCGCCCCGACAGGCACCTGTTGTGGCTGAGGTTCAGCACCAGCATGTTCTTGGCGTTCTCCAGCTCTCGAGGGCACTCCGTCAGCTGGTTGTAGCTCAGGTCCTGGGAGGAGGGGCAAGGCCAGGCCAGGGGTCAGCGCTGGTGCCACCTCGCCAGTCCTCTGCCAGGCCGGGGCATCCCAGGCTGAGGGGGGGGGTTCGGGGCCAAAGGGAGATGGGCAGGACCCTGGCAGGAAGGGTGCCTGGGTGACGGGTCTGACTCCACGGGTAACCTTGGGCGAGGCTCTTCCGATGCTAAGTGTGTTTCCCCATCTGCACAACGGGATAATGGCCCCGGAGACCATCCTAGTGGATGGGGTGACCACTGACCAGGACTGAGAGGTCATCCAGCTTGAAGATGTCATCGGGTACTCCAGAATTCTTCAGGCTGTTGGCTCGAGCCACGATGGCCTGGGGACGAACCATGGGAGTCTGTGACTCTTGGCTTTCTCCGCCAGGAGAAGCAGGGACCAGGGACGGACGCCCTCCTCAGGAAGCCCACTGGAGGCCAGGCCTCAGCGCTCTCCTCCCCAGCCCTTCGCTCCGTCTCTCCACCTGGCAAGCTCGCCCTGTTCTCCCTATGAGCTCCTGTTCACACCTCCACGCCCAGCTCAAAGGAGCCCCCGAGCCCAGCACAGGGTGCTCAGGGAACCTTCCCCTCTTCTCCTCGTTTCCAGGGGGCACAATAGGAGTGTAGCTCTGGGTCAGGAGTTCTAGAGCAGAGGGAGAGAGCTGGCCCAAAGAGCGGTCAGTGCGGACTGAGCAAGTCTGTTCTCTCTCCTCTTAGAACTGAAACCTCACGCACAGACGTGGAGAACGTTTCGGGGGAGAAAGGGGAGGTCAGTGAACGGTGCTGCGACTACAAGTAGCACACGGCCCAGGGCTGCTGCCGGGTCTCCTCTGCCCTAACCGTGGTGCCGTGCGCCGTCACAGCAGCCCTCCACCGAAACCGCCCCAGAAGGTGGAAGGGACTTGTCCGAGGTCATGCAGGCAGGGAGTGGCAGAGCTGGTCTGAACTCAAGCAGCCTGGGTCCTTACCCTCTCGGGGCCTTGACTCTGGACGGGAATGGTCTCTGGCGAGGCCCAAAGGGTCTGACCAGGAGCCTGACGTTCCGAGGTGTCAGAAGCTCCACGAAGAGCAGAAGTGTGAGCAGGCCACACTGACCACCTCCCCCTCTGGCCAAACCCCACCCTACGCCAGCCCTACCATGACCTATATGTGACCTCTGGTAAGTGGCCTGCCTCTGTGGCCCAAGGTCCTCACGTGTGAACTCAGTGGAGGTCAGGGTTCTAAGAAAAAACCCGCACGGAATAGTTGGAATAGTGCTTAGCCGTTATCAGTGATTATTATTGTAGTTGTCACCCACCGTAGACGGAATTTGGAATATTTTACCTTTTTCTCCTACGGGTGAACTTAACACAGGACATTATGACATCCTCTCCCCTTCAGGAATGAGCTCCTGAGCTTGACCCAGGGATGGGCAGAGGTGGTGGTCCAGCCTGGGGTCTGGCCCTGCCCTCGTGCCCCTGGCTGGGCTCCAGTCCTCAACCCCAAGCTCGGTGGCCTCTATGACACTCACGCGAAGAGATGGCAGGCTGGACAGTTCCCCGTGAAGCGTGGTCAGGTTGTTGTGGCTCACAGACAAGTGTTCCTGGTCCGGGGACAAGGGAGCCGAGGCTCAGTGGGGTGGTAGGGCTGTTTACGGAGTCTCCATCTGCCACCACAACTCGGCACCATTCAGGGGTCCGTCAGCCACAGAGACCTGCCCACCTCTGCTGCACCCCTCCCTCCCAGACCCAGCCTCTTCTTGCACACCTCATGGGACAGGGTGCTTCCTCCCTCCCTGCCAGCTCTCCTCACGACCATCAACATCTTTTTCTGCCACCTGCCTTCTGTGCAGGCTCCGTCCGCCGGGTCCAGCCCCGTCCACAGGCACCCGCCCTGCCCGCGGAAAGCCCTTTACCAGCTTCTGCCACAGGCACCCACCCTGCCCGCGGAAAGCCCTTTACCAGCCCCGTCCACAGGCACCCACCCTGCCCGCAGAAAGCCCTTTACCAGCTTCTGCCACAGGCACCCACCCTGCCCGCGGAAAGCCCTTTACCAGCCCCGTCCACAGGCACCCACCCTGCCCGCGGAAAGCCCTTTACCAGCTTCTGCAGGGCGGCCAGCTCCTCCGGCAGGTAGCACAGGCCGGTGCGGTTCAGCTTCAGCCAGCGCAGACTGGTCATGGCTTTGACATTCTCAGGGAAGTAGCCACCCTGGGGGCATTCATGGTGAGGCAGGTGTGGGAGAGGAAAGTCCCTGCTTTACCACCCCCCATGGCCTCCAACTGTCCAGGGGGGCCCTTTGGGGAGCAACAGAGACAACTCTCACCAGCTATGTGATCCTGGACAAGTCACTTGTCACTTGGCCACTCTGTGCCTCAATTCCCTCACCATAAAACAGGGCTGGTAAAAGTCTCTCCTGACAGAAGTGTTGTGAGGACCCACTAGTTATCAGGGTGGCTGCTGGTCTAAGATCTGTCTCACCTGCTGGAATCTGAGCCCCAGGAGCGTCAGGATGGAACTCGCTTGTTCTAGGTGACATCCCCAGCAGCCAGCTGTGTTGTCAGCTCTGCTCAAATGCCTTCACCCAGCATTCCAGGCTCTGCCTGCACCGCCTGCTATGGGGTACCCCCTGAGCCTCTTCCAAGGTCCTACCTGTGACCACCCTGTCATCAGCACACCAGCCATTTGTGGCCAGGTCCAAATCCCTGGTGCAGGGCCCCGCCTGGCTCCTCACCCTGCAGTTACTGCCTCGTTCCTTTATTCATGCCCCACATTCGAACGCCATTCTCAGTACCCCCACCCTTGGGGCAGGAAGCCTGGGGTAGCATGTGCCTTCAGTGCCCTTCAGCCACATTCCCGGACAGTGACTCGAACTTCCAGCCCGGAGAGGACACGTGAAGACTCCAGGTGAGGATGGTGAGGACGGAAGCAGATAAAGGTGGTATGGTCCTTGTGCACGGGGTCACAGGTGTGTGCACATGTGGATAAATGCAGGAAGAACATGTCTACCTCCTTGGGTTCTGGCTCCACCGACCCCTGACCCCAGCAGAAGTCTGGGCTCCTGGAGCCTGCAGATCCACGCTGACACTCAACTGACTCCAGCCTGGGTCTGCCCACTCACCCATCCTTCAGCCTAGGCTGACCCTCCAGGCATCAGCTCTCACCTCCACTCCTGCCCTGCCTCCTCTGGTCACCAGCCTTCATCTTGGACTCTATAGAACCACCTTATCCACCAGCTGGTTGGAAGGCGGGCGGCCGCCATTGAGAACCCTCCCACACCTGCCGGACACATTCTCCATGCCAACTAACCCACGCCTCCAAGAGGGTCACTTTTAAGCCCCTTCACGGAATGAGAAAACCGAGGCTCAGAGAGGGGAAGTGACTTGCTCCAGACCACACAGAATGGAGGTGTCAGGGACAGGGTGGTGGCAGGAACAGGATGGAAGTAGTGATGACTTCCAGACCCACCCGGGGACAGTCGCACTGCCGGCAGCACGGCAGTGAGTCAGAGCCTGGCGTGGGCGAGTGACCTCAGTGGGACAGGAAACGAACTCGAGGACCCCTAACCAGATGCCAGGACTGGGGAGGGGGGACGCGGGTAAGGGGCTCCCGGCCCACCCCATAGCGTGCCTCCGAGCCCAAGCGTCCGCGTCCGCCCGACCCAGCCTCGGTGTCCAGTGCGGGCCCTGAGCGCAGGCCCAGGGCAGTCCGCTCGGGGCGGGGGACCCGAGCCCCGGGAGAGCCCCACCCGGCCCCGCCCTCAGCCCCGGGCGGCACTGGGCCCGGAGGCGGACAGGGCAGGAAGTGGAGAGACCGGCGCCGGCCGGAGCGGAAGAGACGGCCTGGAACAGGGCCCGGCCGGGCCCCCCAGTCCAGCTCACCTTGAAGTCGTTGCCGCTGAGGTCCACGCCGCGCACGAACGGCAGCACTCCGGTGGCCTCCATGGCGCCGCTCTCACTGCTCGGCCGGGCCGGGCCGGGCGCGGGGGGTGGCGGGGAGAGCCAGCGGGCTGGGCCAGCGCCGACCCCGCCCCTTTAACCCGCCCCCGCCCGGGCGGGAAGACGCCTCCCGGGCTGCGCTCCTCCGGCCCCGGGCGCCCGGCCCCTCCCGCCTCCCGGGCCTCGGTTTCCCCGTCTGTTCGGGGACTGGCGGGACCTCCAGCAGTCCCAGCGTCCCCTGTGCTCGCGCCGGGGGCTTCATACCCTCCGGGCTGAGCCCCTGCGTCCCCGGGCAGGGGTGTGGCCCAGGCTCTGCAGCGGCAGCTGGAGTCGACACCGGGAGAGATCTGGAACCCAGACCCAGGGGCGCAGCTCCCTGGGGAGCCCTCTCTCCGCCCGCAGAGCCTTGCGTGGCTCCTGGCGGCAGCAAGAGGCCCGGGCTGGCGCCCTTTGGTTCTAGTGCAGCCCAGGCCTGCCCCGGGCGTGTCCTCTTCTGGGCAATGCTTCTTTTTCTTTTTTTTTTTAAAAGACTTTATTCATTTTAGAGAAGAGAGAGAGAGAGAAAGATATAGATGGATAGCTAGATAAAGACAGAGAGAAGGGGGGAGGAGTAGGAAGCATCGACTCCTGTATGTGCCTTGACCAGCCAGGCAAGCCCAGGGTTTTGAACCGGCGACCTCAGCATTCCAGGTTGATGCTTTATCCACTGCGCCACCCCAGCTCAAGCCAGGGGCAATGCTTCTTCCTAAGGTTGTCGCCGGGAACAAAGGAGCGAACGCCGGTGTGGCTTGTGGCATACAGCAGGCACTCAATAAGAGGCACGTTGTATTATTATTATTATTATTCCCGCTTAGAGTCAACCTCGTCCCCCACCATACACACACACACACACACACACACGCACGCACACGCGCGCGCGCGCACACGCAGACACACAGTTTATTTGCTTACTCGCCCCTCCCGGGCCACCCCTCCCTCCTGGCCCGCACATCGTAGGCCCCCAGTAAATAAATAAATAAATGCCGAATGAACCACAGGTTCCAGGCACAACCCTCCTTCCCAGCAGCGGAAGGGGGTCTGGTGTTCTCGTTTCACGAGAGAGAACACGGAGGCCCGGGAGAAGCAGCCCCCACCAAGGTCACACGGAGCAGGCGGCAGGGGGAGGTTCCTGAGTCACACTGGGTGCCCCGCGAGCCAGGAAGACGGACGAGGCCACGCCACTCGCGCAGAGGTGACCTACAGAGTCAGCCGGACAGCCCGCGGCGCGGGGCCAGTCTGCCCAGCCCCGTAAAGAACGTGGGCTCGGACAGCTTTCTCCACACGGGAGGCTCGTATTACACGGGCACAGGCGTGACAGCCGACCCCGGGGGCCGCGTCGTTCCCCAACACGGGGGATCTGGCACCCCACTGCCCAGTCGCGGGCGTGGAACGCAACCGTGCGCCTTTAAATCCCCGGAATGCATCAGAAAGTCCCGCCCCCGAGGGAGCGCGCAACCCGAGTAGGGGGCGTGGCCTTCCCACTATTGGCTGAACCGCGCGGCGCTTTGGCAAGAGTGCGCGGGCTTCCAGCGCTCTGATTGGAGCCAGGACCTGCTCGTCTGCGTGCGCTTCGGGGTCAGCGGTCCTCAGCGTTCGGTTCCCCCGGCTTCTTCACGTTCCATCCTCAGACGGGTCCGGGGTCTGGGACTCAGCGGGCCCGCTGCCTCCGCCGGGCGGTGCGCCGGAGCCACCACGCAAGTACGGCCGGGCCACCCAGCCGCGGGCGCGGAGCGGGCCCGGGACGCAGGTCGGGGGCGTGGCCTCCAGCGGTGGAGGGAGGGCAATGGCCTTGGGCCTTCAGACCGGAGTTCGAATCCCACCTGGGGTGCTTAGGTTTTCAGGGCCTGGGTGCCCTCCCCTGTGAACCGGACCGTGACAGGCCCTCGGCAGCCTACCCTGGTTTTGGCTAAGGAAGGGGAGGACGGGCAGCATCCCAGGGGCCCGGCTGCCAGAGACCGGTTATTTTTAACCACCCGCCCTCCTCTCTTGCCCTCCCCCCTTCCCCCTCCCCTCCCCTCTCCCTCCCTTCCCCCTTCCCTACCCCCTCCTCCTTCTCTCCCCTCCCCTCTCCCTCCTCTCCCTCCCCTCCCTTCCCCCTCCCCTCCCTCCTCTCCCCTCCCCTCTCTCCCTCCCTTCCCTCCTTCCCCTTCCCCCCTCTCCTCCCCCCTCCTTCTCTCCCTTCCCCCTCCCCTCTCCTCTCCCTCCTCTCCCTCCCCACCCCTCCTCCTCCTCTCCCTTCCCCCTCCCCTCCCTTCCCCCATCCCCTCCCCTCCTCCTCTCCCTCCCCTCCCCTCCCCTCCCTCCCCTCCTCTCCCTCCCCTCCCTCCTCCTCTCCCCCTTCTCTCCCCTCCTCAGAATTGGAAGGCTGCGGGTGGACCCTGAGTGACCCCACCAGGGACTAGGTCGAGTCCCAGGTTAGACAGACGTGTGTGGGGGGGGTACTGAGGACTCTACAGTTTGTACCCTAAACTTCTCATTCCGCTGGAAGCTGCCGGGCCGAGGTGGCCACCCTGCCAGCCTTTGACCAACCCAGGCCGAGCTTAGTTTTCAGTCCAGGGCTGGAGCTGTGTCTGATTTTCCAGCTGGTTCAGGCTGCAGCTGCTCCGGCCATCTCCTCGCCTGGCAAGGGCCCTGGGCAGCCCCAGCCCAGCAGGGAGGGCAGAAGTCCTCGCTGCCCTCAGAGCTGGCTCGGAGTGCAGGGTCATCTATCTGCTCAGGTGTCCTCAGCGAGTCAGTTCTGCCTGGAGTCTGACTGGTCCCCTGAACTCTCAGGGCCACTGACTGTGTGGTTTAGCTGTCCGTTTCTCCGTAAAAATTGGGGTGGTGATAAGACCCTGCTCGTGGGTCTTTGGCGATGTTGGGAATTCTGGAGGGTGGGGTCGGGGAGATGGGTACCTTCTCCGACCTGCTTTAGGGCCTTTCAGCGTGAGTTCCCCTGTCCAGGGGGTGGGTGGGTTGTGGGCAGCTTTGGGGAAAGTTCCCCTTCTCACAAGAAAGCCCCGCGAGTGGCTTCTCCTTTGCGTTTCGGGACAACGCTCTAACGAACTGAGCTATCCAGCCGGGGCTAAGCGGCTTCTTCTGAAACTTTTAGGAACCCACTGTGGACTTGAGCCAGGGACCTCCGCACGATGGCAGCCAGGAAGCCCACCCGCACCTGCCTCGTCGTCAGCCTGGCTGCCCCCGTGCTCAACGGTCCCTGGTCCCTGGCTCTTTCCTAGGCAGACAGACATGGCGGCGTTCTTCCAGAAACGGGGGAAGCGGCATCAGGACGATGTGTTGGGCAGCGTCCTGGACTTCCTCTTGGCCAACGCCCGCCTGGTGCTGGGTGTGGGCGGGGCTGCCGTGCTGGCTATTGCCACCCTGGCTGTGAAGCGGGTAAGGCCACCCTGGGGTTCCCAGAAGAAGAGCAGAGGGCCTGGGGCCTTGCAGTGGGGCCCTGGGGGGTGGGCTGGGGATCCCCGGGGCTGGGCCTGCTTCTTCACCCAGCTGCCTTGTTTGCTTTGCCCAGAGGCTTTGCCGTGCTCTGACCTGCCACTCTGTCTGTAGCTCATTGACAGGGCCACTGGCCCTCAGGATGAGGATGATGCCAAGGGAGACCCCACAGGCCTGGAGGACAGTTGGAAGGAACTGAGCCTGCTCAAGGCCACGCCACGCCGACCGCCCCGGACCCCACCTGCTGCCCTCAGCCAGCCCCTGCTGCTCCCAGCCCCCTCACTCCTTGCCCCAGGTGAATTTGCACCCTTCCCCTCTAACCTGGATGGGTCCCCCTGTGGTGGTCTCACTCAGGAGCTGCAGCCACTGACCGACTGTGTGACCTGTGTGACCTGCGCGGGTCCCTCCTCCTCTGGGGCCGTGGGCTCCCTGCCTGTTTAATAAGAGTGCTGTGTTTTCCTTTTTTTTTTTTTTTTTACAGGGACAGAGAGAGAGTCAGAGAGAGGGATAGACAGGGACAGAGAGAGATGAGAAGCATCAATCGTCAGTTTTTTGTTGTGAGACCTTAGTTGTTCATTGATTGCTTTCTCATATGTACCTTGACTGTGGGCCTTCAGCAGACCGAGTAACCCCTTGCTCAAGCCAGCGGACCTTGGGTCCAAGCTGGTGGGCTTTTGCTCAAACCAGATGAGCCTGCGCTCAAGCTGGCGACCTCGGGGTCTTGAACCTGGGTCCTCTGCATCCCAGTTCGATGCTCTATCCACTGCGTCACCGCCTGGTCAGGCAAGAGTGCTGTGTTTTTCTGCCCTGTTGCCAACCATTGGGACATGTGGTCTTTGGGGGTGGTACCAGGGAAGGGCAGTAGCTTATGACAGTGGGGGGGATCTCAGATAGGGGAAACTGAGGCCCAGGACCCGCTCCCCATTCTTCATGGCCCCAGAGAGTGGGGATCTGGGGAAATAAGAATTTGTCATCTTTGGAGGCCTGGGCGAAGTGCTTTCTCAGGTGGTCGTTTCACAGGTGAGGAAAACGAGGCCCAGAGCTGCACACGCCACCGGCCTGGCAGAGCTCTCCTGGCTCACCACAGGGCCTTCTGACATGTCCCCTGGCCCTCTCACCCTGCAGACCGGCCTGCAGGCGCTGACCCCCGGCCGTCTCCTCAACTCCGCTCCCCAGCACCCTTGTGCCTGACGTTCCAGGAGAAGCTGCTGGCCTTTGAGCGAGACCACGTGAGCATCCCGGTGGCCCAGGTGGCTCTTGCCAAGCAGCTGGCTGGTGACATTGCCCTGGAGCTGCAGGCCCACCTGCAGAACAAGTTCCCGGAGCTGCCCTTTGGCGCGCTGGTGCCTGGTGGGCCGCTGTACGACGGGCTGCAGGCCGGGGCTGCGGACTACGTGCGGCTTCTGGCACCCCTGGTGCTGGAGCCGGGCCTGTGGGACCTGGTGCCCGGCACGGACACTGTGGCCGGGGACCCTCGCTGCTGGGCCGTGCGCAGGACTCGTCTTGAATTCTGCTCCCGGGGCAGCAGCCCCTGGGACCGCTTCCTGGTGGGCGGCTACCTCTCTTCCCGGGTTCTGCTGGAACTGCTGCGCAAGACGCTGACCGTCGCCGTCAACTGGCCGGCCATCGGCAGCCTCTGTGGGTGCCTGATCCGGCCCAGCGTGGCCTCCGAGGACCTGCTGCTGGAGGTGCAGCACGAGCGCCTGGAGCTCACGGTTGCTGTGCTGCTGGCGGTCACGGGCCCCGGCGTGGAAGACTGCCTCCTCCTGGCCTGGCCCCTGGAGGGGCTGGCCGGGAACTTCTGGCTGCAGGATTTGTACCCACTGGAGGCCGCCAGGCTGCGAGCTCTGGATGACCGTGATGCCGGGACCCGCCGGCGGCTGCTGCTGCTGCTGTACGGCGTCTGTCATGGCCACCCGGCCCTGGGGAAGCTGACCCGGGCCCCCTTGACCCAGGTGGTCCTGCGTCTGGGCGAGGAGGAGGCGGACTGGGCCGAGGAGGCCTTGGGGGAGCGCTTCCTGCAGGCTTTGGAGCTGCTGGTGGGCAGCTTGGAGCGGGCCAGCCTGCCCTGCCACTTCAACCCCTGGGTGAACGTGCTCGCCGGCCTGCGCCAGCAGGAGATTGAGGAGGCCGGCTACGCGCTGTACCGGGGCCTGCAGGACCCCGAGGGGCTGCTGTGTGCGTGGGCGGGGCAGCGTGGGCAGCGCGGGTGCTGACGCTGCCGTGAGCTGCACGGGGCCTGCAGGACCCCGAGGGGCTGCTGTGTGCGTGGGCGGGGCAGGGCGGGTGCTGACGCTGCCGTGAGCTGCACCGGGGCCTGCAGGACCCCGAGGGGCTGCTGTGGGTGTGGGCGGGGCAGCGTGGGCAGCGCGGGTGCTGACGCTGCCGTGAGCTGCACGGGGCCTGCAGGACCCCGAGGGGCTGCTGTGTGCGTGGGCGGGGCAGCGTGGGCAGCGCGGGTGCTGACGCTGCCGTGAGCTGCACGGGGCCTGCAGGACCCCGAGGGGCTGCTGTGTGCGTGGGCGGGGCAGGGCGGGCAGCGCGGGTGCTGACGCTGCTGTGAGCTGCACGGGGCCTGCAGGACCCCGAGGGGCTGCTGTGTGCGTGGGCGGGGCAGGGCGGGCAGCGTGGGTGCTGACGCTGCTGTGAGCTGCAGGCTTCTCCCTCCCGGTTGTCGGTCGGAGAGCATCTGCTTCCTGCCGTCAGCCGAACAGAAGAGTGTGTGTGCCCGTGGGGCCAGAGGGCACAAGTCACAGTCGCTGGAAGCCTCTCAGCCCGGAGAGCGTGTCCTGCTGTCACCTGGAATGCCAGCCACTCACACACTCCCTCAGCCCTCCGGGTTCACCCCAGGACACTGGGCTTGGGCCGTGGTCACCAGCAGCGACTCCACCGACAGAACAGGGTTTCTGCCGTCCTGGGCAGGGGGTGAGGCCAGCTTTGTTTTTCTGTTGAGAGGATAAGTGCTTCTCAGGTGCCAGGTGTGGGCATCGGTGGGCGTCTGGTACAGGATGGCAAATGCCACGTGTGTGTTTATCCCCGTGGGCTGGGCGCCTGGTACCTGCGGAGTGCAGCTTGTGGTTGTGTCTTCCAGTGTCGTCCGTGGTCTAGTTTGCTTGTCGAGCCCCCCTCCGTCCTGGAGTGGGAGCGCAGCCTGATGTGCCGCCCACCTCACACCTCGGGAAGGCTCCAGCCAGGCGAGCTTCCTTGTTGGGCAGCCAAGGCCCCTGGGAGAGCCCCTTCCCCGCGGGGGGGAGCTGAGGGTCTGTGCTGCCTGCCTGCCCAGAGCCGAGGGTGGCCGGCTCGCTGCTGCTGGGCCTCGCTGGACAGCAGAGGCCGGGCCCTCCTGGGTGGTCTGGTGTGCCCACCGGCCTCCACAGTGCCCATGTGAATGCTCTCAGCTGAAGCCTGTGTTCCCACTGAAGCCTGGCAGAGGTGGGGGGGGGACAGAGTGGAGGGTCCGCCCCCCTCCCAGGCGTCCCTACCTTTGGTACCCTTCCTGCTGCAGCAGAGCTATGCTTCCAAGAATGTGAACAAGAATAAAAGAAAAACTTATGTGACTCAGGCTGGGCTCTCGTAAGCAGCTGTTTGGCATTTTGGAAGTTTGGCCAGAGGGGTTTGGCATAAACCTGGAGGCGGTATGGTTTATATTTATTTTAGAGAGAGGGAGGGACAGACAGGCAGGCAGGGAGAGAGATGAGAAGTATCAACTCGTCATAGCGGCACTTTAGTTGTTCATTTATTGCTGTCTCGTATGTGCCTTGACTGGGGGGCTCCAGCCCAGCTAGTGACCCCTTGCTCAAGCCAGCGACCTTGGGATCATGTTGATGGTCCTGCACTCAAGCTGGCAACCTTGGGGTTTCAAACTGGGGCCCTCAGTGTTCCAAGTCTACTCTGTCCGCTGCCCCACCACCGGTCAGGCCTAATCTCCTTTCTCACAATCTTACCACTCTGAGTGAGGGATGTGTGATTCCTACTCCCACAAGCGACGCCTCTCTGTGGCGCCCATCTTCCCGGTGGCACTGAGGGAAAGTGAAGCCGATCCAGTGTTAGCTCAGGAGCTGCCTGGTTCGAGACCTGAGTGGGCCAGAACCCACCTCCAGAGAAACTGCCTCTGAGCTAGCGTCCAGGCCACAGAAGGAAGCACTTCCTGACTTTGGTTCCAGACAAGACCTAGGGACTTAGCTGGCCAGGTTTGTAGCCCCGGGAGCAAACCCAGAGCCTACAGGGGCTCTAGAACAGGTACTGCCTCCTCCAGGGATGGAAGAGCCCTGGGCCCAGTGAGGGTGACACAGCTCACCCATCATCTAGGGCTGCTGCTCCCGGTTCTAAAACAAGGGCCTTTCCCCTGGTACATGACATGCTTGTAGTTTTCAAAAGTATACTTTTCTAATCAGAAAAATGGGCTTCTAAACACCCACCCCCCACACACACACCAATAACATTACAGTTTGTCTGCACTTAAGTCAGTGAGGAAGCTAAGGATGAAACCCAGAGCGTGGGACTGAGGACGGTGTGGGTCACGTTTGCACCGAGACGATGCCGTCTGATGGGCTGGGGCCTCTCGCCCGCAGGGAGGCCAGACTCAGGCTCTTCTGCTGTGTGATTTCACACCAGACTCTCCAAACTGCTCCCCCGGCCAGTGTGACCGTGAGTGGTCTAAGGCAGGGCTGGCCCGTGGAGTGGCACCACCCTGGCACGCTAGTTCACTCTGCGCCACCTCTGTGTTCTAGTCAGATCCTCGGTGCTCAACAGTTGAAGTCCGGACTGCAGCAGGCTCTGGAGAGGCGGCTGTGAATTCACCCCCAAGGGCAGCAGGGCCCCCTCCCCGTGTCCCAGACCACTGCTGCTGGGCACCCTGGGCCGGGTGCTCGGCGGGCTGCCAGGGTGAACAGGGCTGGTACCTTTTTTAGCTTCCAGCTGCTCCGAGTAGGCAGCAGAGGCAGGCTCCCTCAACCAGCAACGGCTGTGGGGCGGCCACACTCGCCATTCTCCAGACTGGGGCAGGCCGACGGACTGCGGGGACAGTCAAGAGGCTCTGCCAGGTGTCCTCTGAGGGACAGCAGGAGGCTCTCTGTGTGGCACGGAGAACGATGCGGACTCTCCAAGAGCTGAGGTGGAGACAGGGAGGCAGTTGCTTTGAGGGGAAGGAACCGCGTTCTCATCCGACCCGTTTCCCTCGAGGGGCCGAGAAACACGGTGCACCGATTGTGGGGTTCAGTTCCTAGTGCGGCTCATGGCTAAGGCCTAGTACGGGGGTTCACTTTGTCCTCCGTCCTACACTGGACGAGCTGTGGGAGACGGGATGCAGCCCTTTCCAGTCACCACTGGAGGAGGAACCCCTTTCTCGGTGCACTGAATGCCGCTGGCCTGCGCGAGCCGTCGGGCGACATGGGAACCCCCCCCACACACACACACTCAGGCTCTTATTTGTGAGGTTCTCACTGAAATCGGCCGTCAGCCCCACCAGAGAGCCTCCGGTTGACCGACACCGGGTTACAGAGGCCACTCAGGTACTCCGCTCTGGGTCCCTGGAGCGGAGGACGTGGGCTGGTTTGTCCCTGGTGCTGTCCAATCCAGCAGTTCTTGGTCTTGGCAGACACAGGAGTTACCTGCAGAAAGATTAAAACCCACAAATGCACCTAGTGTCCAAAACGTGTAAAGAACTCCTGCAACCCAACAACAAAAAGGACAAAAAACGCAACTGAAAACGGGCAGAACACTTGAATAAATTATTGTCCAAAGATAAACTCATGGCCAACAAGCACATGAAATGATGCCCAACGTCCGTGGTCACTTGAAAAATGCAACGTCAAAACCACAATGAGATATAACTTCACACACACTAGGGCGGTCACGCTTTTTTCAAAAAATTAAGTGTTGGTAAGAATGTGGAGAAATAGCCCTGGCCGGAGAGCTGGGTCAGTTAGTGTCATCTGGAAGCGTAGAGGTTGCCAGTTCGATCCCTAGTCAGGTCACATACAGATCAAAATTTCTGTCTCTCTATCCCTTCCTCTCTCACTAAAATCAATAAATTAGAAAAAAAAAAATGTGGAGAAATAGATGGGCACATAACCTAATCAACAGTTCAAATGCTATAGAGATGTTTACCTGAAACCATACAAAATACTCAGAATAGGTAAAACCAGAGACAGAAAGTAGACTGTGGGTTCCTAGGACCGCAGGGGAAGAGCCCCAAACCCCACACAGGGCCATGACCCACACTCACTGACCAGGCCCTCCGGGAGCAAGGCCAGGCACCTGTGGGCACTCAGGAGAATTCTCCATCCTGTCATCCAGCCAGAGGCCACGGGAACAGGAGTCCCCAGACCCAAGGGAAGTTCATATGTTTACCGGCTAGTGACGGGACCCTGGGCAACCCACCCCATTTCTGCTTACTTTCTAAATAATACAATAAAGCCAGTATGATTCCATGTGATCCACAAGGTTTCTGTGAAGGCAAGTACGGACCTCGCCACCTCTGGAGGTGTGGAAGGGGGGAGTTTTCTGAATTCCGCACCAACCGTCTCCTCAGCAGGACAAGCTGTTTGTGGGGCTGCGAGGAGCGGGCTTCCTGCCGGCCACAGGGTCCGCGGTGTGGGGTGGGGGAAGAGGGAGACCGGGAGGGCCAGAGTGTCTGTTCCCACTGCTCTCGCCGCCATTCCTCAGACAACGTGCCACGCCCAGCAGAGACAAGGGGTAAAAACTCTTTATTAAGGCACGCGAGCAGGGAGTGTCCTGGGACAGTGCTTCTAGGTGAAGAGTCTACAGACACAATTTTAGAACAAGAGCCATCTCCTTGCGTTACGCCCCCTTCCCCAGGACGTCTGCGGAGAGGAGGCCCTTCCTGTGCCCGAGCCTGCCCCGGGTGTGCTGGTCTCCCGAGGGGGCGAGGGAGGTCGTGGAGGCCCCGCTGCACCACACCCCAGCCCCGACCCGACATGTCCCACAGGCAGCTGCTCTGTAGCGCCAACAGCAGCAGTCCCTGCAGGCCCCCTGTGACCTCGCAGCGGTGGCCATGGTCGTTCCTGAGTCCCGGGCAGACAGCCACTGTCCAGCAGAGGTGGACTTCTTGGTAATGCCAGCAGCCTGGGTCTGGACTCCTTCACACAGGTAGGTCAGACCCCTCAACAGCTCCAGGGCAGCAAACGGCCACCTGGTCCCAGTGACAACCACTCCGTCTTGAAACCCAAGGGGCAGGTCCGGGGAAGGGGCCTCCACTGGACCCTGCCCTCATCGGTTCTGAGGACAGAAGGAGCGGGTGTGTCCAGGCTGGTGGCAAATGCTGCATTTCCGCGGCTTCCTGGCCGTGGACCCAGGGTCTGAGGGACCGGCCCGGGCTCCTCTGCTTCTGGAGTCCGGTCTGCGGGCTCTCCCTCGGCCTCCTGGCCAGGGCGGGGCTCCGGAAGTCCCTGTGGGGAGAGCGGGGGAAGTCTGAGTTTAGACAGACATGCCAAGGTGGACGGAAGCAAAGGCCACCGTGTTGGGTGAAGGGTGTCCTCCAAGCCCTGTGGAGTCGCCCCCAGCCCAGGCCGGGCACCTTCACGCTGTGCCCAGTGTCGCCTTCTGAACCTGGAGCTCCCGAAGGCCTCGCCGACCAGCTGTCCTGGTCACCTGGTCAAGAGGGCACTGTTGTCACTTCGTAGGCGCCCTCTCCTGCCCAAGCAGACACCACACAGCAGCTGGCCTGAGGTCACGTGGTGAGGCAGCCAAGACCAGTGGGCCCGTGAGCCACAGCTGCTCCCCGCCGTCCACGCTGAGACTCGAGCTCCGGATCCTTCCAGTTCTCACACTGCCTCTTAGTACCGACCGCCTGGCCACTGACCCGCTGCCCTGGAGCCGCCGCCGCTTCCTTTCAGGGGGAGGCGAGCGGCCCTTGCGTGTCCGAACGACCACCTCCCCACACTGCAGCTGGGAGCCCGTCACAGCAGGGCGGAGTCCAGCCCCCTCTGCCACTGCCCGCCGGCCCCACACTCTGACTGAGCCTTGTGGGTTCTCCCTGTAGGTGTGTGTGAGGGCCAGTCCAAGACTAAACTCCTCTATAAGACATGCGCGGATAAAGACAGGCAGGTGCCCATCTTGCTGAGCAAACTGAGGCCGAGAGGCCGTGTCATCTGTTCAATGGTGGACAGATGGGGCTTTGGAACAAGCTCCGTACGACGAAGCTCCCACTAGGCCATTTGGGCATTCTGACATTTCATTAGCTTTTGCTGTGGACGGTAGTGGGCAGGGACTGTTTCCAAGTGCCTTCAGACCCCTCACCTAGCTCGGTCCCAGGCCCAGATGCCAGCCTCACACACCCACTGATGCCAGACCCGGCTGTGTACGCAACCTTGGCTGGGTCCCTAGACACCATCGGGGTAGTCTCTCCATCTGAACAGAAGAGGCTGAGGATGACTTCACAGGGCGCACAGAGGCCCCAGGAGCTCAGGGCAGCGGGGTCAGGCCGAGCTGCTTTCAGGGGCTGTGTCACCGTGTGACCCTGAGCAAAGTCACTGCGTGTGTTGGGGCCTCACCTTCCTCATTTGTAGAGTTGTGATCACCTGCTTACTGAATGAAAATGGGTGATGCCTGTCTAGTCTCCTTAGCTAGTGCAGGCACACAGCAAGCTAGGGGACTCACGGTTGCCACCCTCTCTGGTTTGGAACAAAGACGGTGCCATTCACTACCTTGCCAAGAGCAGCAGCGTGGAGACCCCCGTGCCCTCACACGTCCACGGCTGCACCACCTGCCTTCCCTCTGCCGCCTTTGGTCTCGGGAGGGATGGGCCAGCCCCACCCGCCCCAGGGCTGCCGGGGGCGCCTGCTGCTCACCTGGGGCCACGTTCTCGTCCACCCACTGGAAGAAGCCGCACTGCTGCTCCCTGGGCTTGGCGCACGTGTGGAACTGGCGGCCCTTGTTGGGCCCGTCCTTCTGCACAGTCCGTGTGACAGTGGCCTGGTTACACAGGCAGGACGCGCTGCCACCCGAGTCATCACCAGGGCCGCCAAGCCCTCCCGGGGGGTTCCCTGACCCTGATGGGTACCCCAGCGAGCGGCCCGGGGGTCCTGATGCAGAAGAAGTGGTCCTCCCTGCTCCTGGATGGCCACTGTCGGCCCACAGGAAGAAGCTGCAGCTGCCAGTGTGGCACTTGTAGAACTGCCGGCCCTGGTTGGGGCCCTCCTTGCGGACAGTGAGCAGCACGGCCTCCTGGCCGCAGTTGCAGGTCACAGAGTTGCTTTCAGCAGCACCGGTGGGTGGTGGCTTGTTCTGCCAGGTGTCAGGAGGCCGGGGGTGGCTCTGACGGCTGCTGTCCATTCTGTTCAGTGACTGGCTAGCCTGCAGGTGGCCGGAGGGCTGGCTGGCGGGCTGGCCAGCTCTGGGGGGGCCCTGGGAAAACCTCAGTCCCAAGATCTCCCTCAAGGTCTCATCACATCCGCCGATGCAGCCAACAAATTCAAGAGGCATGGTCGGGGGAAGGCTACCACGTTTGAACTTGAACTTCAACCTAACGGGGCCAGAAGACAGGGAAAGACATTCACTACCTCGTACAGAGTCTTCCCCTCGGTCCACAGAGGGCTGCACGTGCAGGTCTCCCCTTGGCATCCCCCCTCCAGCGTTCACGAGAGCGCAGAATGGGGCGATGAAGCCACAACCCCATGAGTCACAATACAGAAGCCTCTGAAAGCCTCACTCCCACAGACCAGGTGAGGTCAACGTTATTTTGTAACAATGCTGAGAAATCTGCTGTGCTCTTATTTTTCCAGGTGTGTGCAGCAGTTTTCCAGGAACCTGCCCCGAGGCTGGCTTCCAACCTACAAAGGCACTGGGCAGGGTCAGGCCTGCAGAGCCGGCGCACAACCCCCCAAGGGGCCTGGGGACCCAAGCACTTGAGGGTCCCCCCCCGCCTCACCTGTACACGGGGTGTGGCTGGCACACAGGACACACGCTGCCATCCCTGCTGGCCTCCAGCACAGAGTCGGGGAACCACACGACTGACCGACACTCCGGGAACCCTGAGCAGCTGAGGTAGAACCTGCGGGCAGGGGGACCAGGTCAGGCAAGAGCCACCAAACCACAGCAGTCCCAGGCTGTCCCCATCCGGCAAGGAAACTCGTCTTCCGCTGAGTGAAGACATTCACTTGTCTGGAGCACATGTGAGACAGTCACTGGTAATGAAATCACGGAGAAACACTAGCCCGTGTTGACTTCCCAGCTCCCGAAAATGGAAACTGCAGCAGCAGACTCTGCTCTCTGCTAGAGGACAGCCAACCACCTGTAGGCGCCCGGACCACGCCACCGCCACTGCCACCGCCACCGGTCTGCCAACACCCAGACCGCGGCACCGCCACCGCCACCGCCACCGGTCTGCCAACACCCAGACCGCGGCACCACCACCACCACCGCCACCGGTCTGCCAACACCCAGACCGTGGCACCGCCACCATCACCGGTCTGCCAACACCCAGACCGCGCCACCACCACCGCCACCGGTCTGCCAACACCCAGAACACGGCACCGCCACTGCCACCGGTCTGCCAACACCCAGACCACGGCACCGCCACTGCCACCGCCACCGGTCTGCCAACACCCAGACCACGGCACCGCCACTGCCACCGGTCTGCCAACACCCAGACCACGGCACCGCCACTGCCACCGCCACTGGTCTGCCAACACCCAGACCACGGCACTGCCACTACCACCGCCACTGGTCTGCCAACACCCAGACCACGGCACTGCCACTGCCACCGCCACTGGTCTGCCAACACCCAGACCACGGCACTGCCACGCGCTGAGGGCGCTGTCAGACTGTGCTAAGGGCCTGCCCTCCTCGACCACTCCCTCACGCCACCATCGGCTTACCCTGGAGCAAACTGAGACCTGGGCAGTCGGCGAGCTGGGACCAGAACCCTGTCTGTCTGGTGAAAGCCTTTGTTTATTTCTACAACTGAGAGGAAGGGAGACAGAGACAGACTCCCACACGCGCCTCAATCGAATCCGCCCAGCAACCCCCATTAAGGGCCCATGCTCCAGTCAACCGCGCTATCCTCAGCACCTAGGGCCAACTGAGGCGCTCAAACCAACTGAGCCACTGGCTGCGGGAGGGGAAGAGAGAGAGAAGGGGAGAGGGAGGGGGAGAGAAGCAGATGGTCTCTTCTCCTGTGTGTCCTGACCAGGAATCACTGGGGATCAAACCCAGGGTGTCCATATGCTGGGCCAACACTCTTACCTACTGAGCCACCCAGCCAGGACCAAAAGCAAGTACTTTTTCTTATATTCCATGATTATTAATCCACTTCCCAATAGGTGGCAAAGAAAACACCGTCAAGAGCATTTAAAGCACTTACACGTGGCCTGACCAGGCAGTGGCGCAGTGGATACAGCATCGGACTGGGATGCAGAGGACCCAGGTTCGAGACCCCAAGGTCAGCAGCTTGAGCGCAGGCTCATCTGGTTTGAGCAAAAAGCTCACCAGCTTGGACCCAAGGTCGCTGGTTCCAGCAAGGGATTACTCAGTCTGCTGAAAGCCCGTGGTCAAGGCACATATGAGAAAGCAATCAATGGCCCTGGCTGGTTGGCTCAGTGGTAGAGCGTCAGCCTGGCGTACAGAAGTCCCGGGTTCGATTCCCGGCCAGGGCACACAGGAGAAGCACCCATCTGCTTCTCCACCCCTCCCACTCTCCTTCCCCTCTCTCTCTCTTCCCCTCCCACAGCCGAGGCTCCATTGGAGCAAAGATGGCCTGGGCGCTGGGGATGGCTCCTTGGCCTCTGCCCCAGGCACTAGAGTGGCTCTGGTCACGGCAGAGCGACGCCCCGGAGGGGCAGAGCATCGCCCCCTGGTGGGCAGAGCGTCACCCCCTGGTGGGCGTGCCGGGTGGATCCCGGTCGGGCGCATGTGGGAGTCTGTCTGATTGTCTCTCCCTGTTTCTAGCTTCAGAAAAATACAAAAAAAAAAATAAATAAATAAAGCACTTACACGTGGCCGTCAGGCACGAGGCCACACCCCAGTGGCGCTGGCTTATGCGTTTGTGGGCATTTGTGCCCCAGGCGGTGAGGCTGGGCCACTGGCCTCTAGTGAGGTCCAGGGAAACCACCTGCTCACGTGACGGCACAGAGGTGACCCCTGCTGCAGCCAGGGGGCCGGCAGGACAGAGAACTATGACGACTGGATTCAATGCCCTTCCCACTCCCCAGGGCGGCCAGCTCTGGACGGGCCACCTCAGTCCACTCCCTCGGCTGCACGCCGTAGAAGATGAGTGAAAACTCGTGCCCCGCGGGTGGTTATGGAATCGAACACCACGTCTGCCGAGCACCCTGCATCCTGCCAGCCACAGGGGTGGCACACGATCAACGACGGGGACACCAGCACCCCCATGCCCGCCATGGGCTTCCCTCAGCACTGGCTGGACACCTCGGCCAGGCGGCCACCTGAGCCTCAGGGTAAGCGGCCCACTCTGAGAGGATACACTGGCAATAAAGAGGGGTTTAAGATGTTCAGACCCAATTCCAAGTCAGAACCAGGAGAGGTGAGTCGGTGGTTTGATCGCCTCTTCCGTCCGAGGCCAGCACTCCACCCTTGACCCTCCCACTGCACCCCGCCGGCCCCACAGCTGTGACCCAGTGGGCAAGCACCCGCTTTGGTGCACAGAGCCTGCATGTCATAGAAGCGGGATTTGCACCCAGACCCACTAGCGTCTGAAACTCGTGCTTCCCCCCATTCTGCACCCGGTGAGCGGGTGTGGTCCATGGGGACACCACTCAGCGCCCTCCCCCACAGCCCCTCCCCCCAGCGCCATCAGCTCCTGTTCCATCTCCAGTGTCTAGAGCGGGGGCATGTGGCAGCAGGCTGGCTGTCAGTGACAACACCAGTGAAGTGACTAGGCCAGGCGGGAGCTGTCTGGCCAGCTGGCAGGTGTGAGGAGAGCAAAGCTGGCACCAGCTGGGCACTGACCCGCCACTCCTCTTGGTCTTGAGGACCATGTCCTTGTTGCACTGCGGGCACTTCCTGACAGGGTCTGGTGTCACCGGGTAGATGGCTTCTTGCTGGGCCACCTCTGCCATTTCTCCAAAATACTGGGACAAGGCCTCGTCCAACCTGAAGAGACAGCAAAGCATTCGCAACATGCTTGTGTGCACACATATGTGTGCGTGACACGGGGGACCAGCCGGCTGGTCAGCCACAGGCCTGCCACAGACAACAAGGCGGACAGAGGGAGGCACTGGCTGAGCGGCCCCGGCCCCGGCGTCTCCTGGCAGAACTGGGCCGGCGGTTCTGCTTCACCATGGCCTCATGCTGGACAGAGCGGCACAGGGTCCAGGCACGCACTCCTTGAGGCCTGTCGGGTTTAAGTGTAAGCCAGCTCATGCCTTTTTCAAAACTGGCACGGGGTAGAAAACGTTCCCAACAAAACGTGCACGTGCTGCTGACAGTGGCCCCTCCAGATGCCCCGAGAAGAGGGGGCCCACGGCAGCTCTGGGCTTTACTGGTACGTGGCTGTGCTGCCTACTGATTCCAGAAACAACTAAAACCGGAGAAGGGCATCTCTAGAGCCAGCAGTCCAGAATGACTGGACCAGACCTGCCTGGTTCTACACGGACAGCTCCACGGAAAGGGGCCAACGACTCGGCAGGGAAGCCCGAGGGGAAAGGGGAGCTGGCCTGGCGGGGACGGGACCGCCCGGGGGCAGGGTCACGAGGACCACCTGGACGGGACCGCGTGGGGGCAGGGTCACGAGGACCACCTGGACGGGACCGCGTGGGGGCAGGGTCACGAGGACCACCTGGACGGGACCGCGTGGGGGCAGGGTCACGAGGACCACCTGGACGGGACCGCGTGGGGGCAGGGTCACGAGGACCACCCGGCTTCTGCTGAGTCACCCCCGGGCTGCCCGCTCCTCGGGGACCCAGCCCACGTGCAGAGAGCAGGGCCTGGCACTCACTTCTGAGCTTTGGTCACTGCTTCGACGAACACCTTCTTGTACTTCTGGACCTGCTCCCTCAGGACCACGGACTTATCCCTCTTCCCCTCACAGATCAGCTTCAGATTGGCTTCCAGCTCCGCCCGGAGGTCCGGCTTGGACATCTCATAGCCCATGGAGTCGTAACCTGCCGCGGAAAGGGCAGCGTCCTGTCGACCCAAACCTGAGCAATGAGCGATGCCCCCCCCCAGTGACTCAGCGCACGCTCCTCCCTCCTCACCTTCCAGGAGTCCTGAGCGATGCCCCCCCCCAGTGACTCAGCGCACGCTCCTCCCTCCTCACCTTCCAGGAGTCCTGAGCGATGCCCCCCCCCAGTGACTCAGCGCACGCTCCTCCCTCCTCACCTTCCACGAGTCCCATGCCCAGATGCCCGGGGAGAAACCGCTTGTCCGGGGTGAGTCCCACGTACATCCGGGCTTTGATGGTCTCGATGTGCTCTGCGTGAGTGGCGTCAGTACCTGAAAGCCACCCTGGTCACTCAGGTTAATGCAGACCCTCCCCCCAGGTGCCCGGGGGCTCCTTCCTGAGTGGGTTTCTTGTGCTCGCTAAGACACCCCCATTCACATTGACACACTGTCTTAATAGTCCTGCCCGTACTCAACGGCTTCTATAATTCCTTATAAATTTCAGTGGCCCCCTGACCTGTGGTGGCACAGTGGATTAAGCATTGACATTGAATGCTGATGTCACCAGTTCAAAACCCTGGGCTTGCCCGGTCAAGGAGTACATGAGAAGAGAAGCAACTACTATGAGTTGATGCTTCCTGCTGCCCCCCCTCCACCTCTCTCTCTAATCAATAAAATCTAAAAAAATTTCAATGGGCCACCCGGTCAATGGGACACTCTGGGGCTGTGTCTGAGAATTTCCATTGTCCTTATGGTCCCTTTTTTACTCCAAAGGGCAGTTACTTATCCTCCAAAAACAGTATCAGCTAACCCAACCCTCCTAGTCAAACAGAGGACCCAAAACACATTGTCAGCTGTTGAGCTCTTCTCTCCCCGAATCAAGTTATTTGGAATCTTGACTACTGGCTGATACCACGAACACAGAACAAATGTTTTTTCCCAAAAGCTAAACCTAACTTTTATGTGTGCTGGGAAACCAAAAACCGCGTGACTCACTGACTGCGGTGGTCTCCACCCCAACCCGCAGAGCTCGGGGCACTGCGTGGACGGTGCAGAGCAGGGTCAGAGCAGTGGCTGCACACTTGTTTGGACTGACGTCTTAATAACTCACACACTTTCTGACCTTAGCTTAAGATTTTTTTTTTTTTTTACAGAGACAGAGAGAGAGTCAGAGAGAGGGATAGACAGGGACAGACAGGAATGGAGAGAGATGAGAAGCATCAATCATCAGTTTTTCGTTGCGACACCTTAGTTGTTCATTGATTGCTTTCTCATATGTGCCTTGACCGCGGGCCTTCAGCAGACCGAGTAACCCCTTGCTCAAGCCAGTGACCTTGGGTCCAAGCTGGTGAGCTTTGCTCAAACCAGATGAGCCTGCGCTCAAGCTGGAGACCTCGGGTTCTCGAACCTGGGTCCTCCGCATCCCAGCCGACGCTCTATCCACTGTGCCACCGCCTGGTCAGGCTAGCTTAAGATCTTAACTTCGGTAAGCCTCGCTTCAGCTATACAGTGGGGTCCAGAACGTCACCCCAGGAGAGCTGCCGTGCTCAGAGACTCTAGTTGCTGCGACAACGAGCTACTGACCGATGCCATGCTTTTCCATGAGGGCAATCAGGTCGGCTTCAGTCAGCAGCTGAGGTGGGCTGGTCTCCCCATCCACCATCTCCACAGTGCTGGGCTGGAAGCAGGAGCCTCGCTCATAGACAGGCAGCGTCTGCAGAGAGCAGAGAAGCGTCGGTTAACTCACTCCGCCAGGGCACTCAGGCCAGACTACCTCCAGTTCAAAGGACACACCCCGGCCCGTCCAGTGGTCCTGGGGCTGGGAATGCGACTGTCCCCCCTTCTCTGAGGCCCGTGAGTGAGATGTGGGTTCTGACCTCTGAGCGGACCTAAGCTGGATCACCTTGTCACTCCAGCGGTCATACGGGTACACATCCAGATAGTTTCGGGCCAGAATCATAAGACCATGGGCCACAAAGCGCTCCTGAGAGATGTCAATCTCCACGGTGGTCTCCTGCCCCCGAGCATCCTGGGAGCAGCAAGCCAGGAAATGGCGAACGATAAACTCGTACAGTCGCTGTTCATCTCCCTGTGAAGAGAAGAAAGTCTGGAACTCCCTCCAGAATAATACTGCTCAGGGATCTCAGTGTCACCGGTAGTGCCACCTGGTTTAGGCCACCTTTCAGTGCACAGTTCTGCACAGAACCGGGCCAGGACGCCTGGAGCCCCTGCACTAGCATGGAGTGAGTGCCAGGCAGCTCCACCTGTCCAGCTTCAGGCTGATCCACGTCACAACTCGAACCAGGCAAAGATAAGCGAGGGAGTCACGCTGCCCTGAAGACAGGGAGGGATTCTTTTGCTGTGAGCCCAATGCAAGGAGAAACCACGGTGAAGGCAGAAGAGGTTCACAAGACTCCCCTTGTGCAGGAGACAGACAGAAAACATGCCTCCAGCAGCCTCAGACCAACGTCACACAGGGGTCACGGCCATTGTCCACCAGTTTAGGAGTCAAGCATTTGGTGAGGCTCAGTCTATAAATCAAAGGCCCATAAGATGTTCATACCTCTACCCACTAATTCTCCTTCTAAGAATATATTCAAAGGAACTAAGGAAAGATCTGCACTAATATTTATGCATACAAATGTTAACTTTAGTATATAATGTATCAAAAGGATGAAAACAATTCTTAAAAAAACAGATTTGGCAAAATAAATGATGGCACACCTAGGTAACCGTTCAAATATTTTAGCATATGCGGAAATAGAAAGTGAAAAAAAGGGCCCTGGCCGGTTGGCTCAGCGGTAGAACGTCAGCCTGGCGTGCGGGGGACCTGGGTTCGATTCCCGGCCAGGGCACATAGGAGAAGCGCCCATTTGCTTCTCCACCACCCCCTTCCTCTCTGTCTCTCTCTTCCCCTCCCGCAGCCAAGGCTCCATTGGAGCAAAGATGGCCCGGGCGCTGAGGTTGGCTCCTTGGCCTCTGCCCCAGGCGCTAGAGTGGCTCTGGTCGCGGCAGAGCGACGCCCCGGAGGGGCAGAGCATTGCCCCCTGGTGGGCGTGCCGGGTGGATCCCGGTCAGGCGTATGCGGGAGTCTGTCTGACTGTCTCTCCCCGTTTCCAGCTTCAGAAAAATACAAAAAAAAAAACCACAAAAAAACAAAAAAAAAACCCCATATATATATATAAAGAAAGTGAAAAAAAGTACTTTACGAAATTATTTAAAGTTATGATTGTAGTCTAAGAATATTGTATACATGCGTAGAAAAGGTAGTTCTCAGTAGAAGGTAAGATTAGAGGCAATTTTTTTCTTTCTTACAATCTTGTGTTTTCCTAATTGTCTAAAATGAACATGCATTACTTTTAAAATCAGAAACAAAGAGAGGAAGAGGAGGAGGAGGACGATGACCACCAGAATTGACTACCCACAGACGTCCAGCAAGCCTCCCGAGCCCGGGCCCCGTGGAGCTCAGCCCGCTGGGAAATGCTAAGCGTGCACCCGGCTGGGACCAGAGGGACAGGAGGGCGAGGTGGACGTCTGGGGGAGATGAACAGGTTCCTCCAGGTGACAAGGGGAGGAGGCCAGGGGGCTGTGTGCGTGGGAGGCCGTGTGCGTGGGAGGCCGTGTGGGGGTCAGAGTGGGGGTGGTGGGGTCAGCGAGGCAGCGGGGGGAGCTGCCGTGGGGGGCTGCCCAGAGAGCAGACCGGAGTCTTCCAGGAAGCCGGCAGAAGACTGTGAAACGGGAGCATTCTGACACTGACATCTCTCCTGAGACGGGAAGGAGGTTTCTAACTCACTCAGTCCCTACAGTGAGAGCCGCAGAGTGGATGCATAGCTCACTGCTGACCTCCACCTCCCGCTGGGTTCCGGAGGGCAGCGGGGCCAGACTGACCTGCAAGCTGCTGGTGTACTTGGTGGGGTGGATGGGAGGGTGAGCCTGGTCAGACTTGTTCCCGTTGCGTGGGGTGGGGCCGCCCCGCTCCAGAATGCTCCGGGCAAAGGAGCCCCAGCGTGGATCCGGAGTCTGCTGCTCCACTAGGGCGGTCAGGTCCAAGTCTCTGGGGAAGATGGTTGTTTCTGTTCTGGGATAGCTGATGTACCTGAATTGAGACCAGAAACAAGCAAACAAAAAGCCAGAACAAAAAGTTAATCTATAAACACTGAATGAGATTGAAAACACCCACCACACTCTCACCTACCCCAGCCACCTCAATGAAGGCAACCCTGGTGACCCACGCTGAGAACAGTCCTGGGCTGTGCCCCCCGCGTGGGGTGAGGAGCCGCAGGCTCTCCGCCAGGGCACACACAGCAGCCGAAGGACAGACGATGGGCAGCCGTACCGGGCCCTGCCCACAGCCCCGCTCGGCCAGAGCAGGTGGCCTGGCGCCGTGCCGGGGCTGCCCAGCCTCGGTCACCCGGCAGAGCAAGCCCAGGGGAGCCCCGCGGCCGACAGCTACGACATGGGGTGCTTCTAGCACTTCCCTCATGCACAGAAACGGCAGTGCTGCCCAGCAGCATACAATGCACACACATGTAATTAAATTCGTAGCCACTTAAACACATTGAGAAAGTTTGCACTTTTTTTCACGCGAGGCTTGGAAACCGGTGTGAATTTCCCACTCAAGCACATCCCGATTCAGACAGCCCAGATCTCCAGTTCTCTGCAGTCAGCTGTAGTGTGTGGCGGCCACCACGGCTGTGTGGTCACAGTCCCTGGATGACACGGGTGCTCATAGCCCGAGACAGGACGACGGACAACAGCCCAACATCTCCTCCAGGTGCTGCTGCCCAGCCACCAGGGGGCGCTGCTGAGGAACCAGACCAGGACTGGGGCCTAACGCTGTGGGCCCTCGGCTTAGAACAGATTTTGAAATTTTCCCATGATCAGGAAAGAGAAATCAATGTCAAAATTCTTCTGAGTCAGAGCTCAGGTGACATCTAGACTCTGCGTTTCCCCATAAGCTGTTTCTAACTGTCCCACGCTGACAGACAGCCTGAGGGTCTGCCCCCGACCGTTTACCCGTGAGTGTAGAGCTTCTCGGCGATCCTCATGGTCTCCTTAGCGTTTATCCTCAGCTTCCGAGAAGCCAGCTTCTCGAGCTCCTGTTAGAAGTGTGCACAGGCACGTCAGGGCACAGTGCGGGCCGGGGGCACGCACGACAGCCCCACACGACTCATCTTCGAACCGCCTGGCCCCAGTCCCTGCAGCTGCTGCCACACAGAAGGCGGGGGACCCGCTGAGGAGAGGGCTCTGGGCCTGCGCCCGCGGCTCTCAGACCCTGAGTGCAGAGCAGGGCTCACTGGGAAGCCAGCCAGATGCTGCGCCCTGAGCACCAGGGGTTCCGACAGGAAGGCAGGGAAGGGGCCGGAACTGTGCGTTTTTGTTTTAATTTTTATTTATTCATTTTAGAGGAGAGAGAGAAAGAAAGGGGGGGGGGGGGGAGGAGCAGGAAGCATCAACTCCCATATATGCCTTGACCGGGCAGGCCCAGGGTTTTGAACCGGCAACCTCAGCATTCCAAGTCGACGCTTTATCCACTGTGCCACCACAGGTCAGGCGACTGTGCGTTTTTAACAAGCATCTAATACGCTGATTCTAACACAGGCAGTCTGAGAACCACAGTTTGGGGACACCACCCAAGCCCCAATAAATTCCCCTGAAGGACGAATGCCATTCGTCCAGGCCTCCGGGAAGATCAAGCTCTTCTCCCCTTGGTGACATCCCAACAATGCCTGGCTGCACGGCAGAGCGAATTCAACCAGCAAGAAACGAAGAACTGTGTCTGCCGTGTGAGGCCAGTCGTGAGCTGTCCTGTCATCCCTCGGCACACCCAGGTCCACTGCAGTGCCCCCTGGTCCCTGCACGCTCTGCGTGTCCCGCCTCGAGTCAACCTCAACAGGACACGTGCTCGGAACCGTCCTGCACAGCGGGGACTAGGAGGAAGTGCCCCAACGTGGTTTACTCAGACGTGCGCTCCCACGGGCGGCTCTTCTCAGGGTCAGACTTTGAGAAGCCCTGTTCCCGAGCAGGCTCACAAGGCAGGTGTTGGTTTGTTTACAGACAGACAGACAGACAGGAGCGAGATGAGAAGCACCAACTCATAGTTGCAGCACCTTAGTTGTTGACTGCTTTCTCATATGTGCCTTGACTGAGGGGCTCCAACCAAGCCAGGGACCCCTCAAGCCAGCGACCTTGGGCTTCAAGCCAGTAAGTAACCTCTGGGTGACCATACGGTCGTGTCTATGGTCCCACACTCAATATGGTGACCCTACGCTCAAGCTGGCATCACCGCGCTCAAACTGGCAACTTTGGGGTTTCTAATCTGGGTCCTCAGCATCCCAGACTGACACTCCATCCAGTGTGCTATCACCTGATTAGGCTCATAAAGCAGATATTTAAATGTTTACACAGATGATGCAGAAACATTTTAAAAAGTCCTTTGCTGGAAAAAACAAACTATTCCAATTACAACTCTGGAAAAAATCAGCACATAAAAAAATAGGAAGAGGCTCTGGCCAGGTGGATCAGTGGATAGTGTCATCCTGGCATGCCAAGGTCACGGGTTTGGTCCTCGGTCAGGGCACATACGAGAAGCAACCAATGGCTGCACATCTAAGTGGAACAAGTTGGCACTTCCCCCTCTCTCTCCAATCAATGGGAACAGTAAATAAAAAATAGTAAGAGAGCCTGACCTGTGGTGGTGCAGTGGATGAGGCATCGACCTGGAACGCTGAGGTCGACGGTTCAATACCCTGAACTTGCCTGGTCTAGGGCACATATGGGAGTTGAAGCTTCCTGCTCCTCCCCCTTTCTCTCTCTCTCTCTCTCTCTCTCTCTCTCTCTCTCTCTCTCTCTCTCTCCCCTCTCAAAATGAATTTTAAAAAAAATTAAAAATATAGTAAGAGAAAACACCAAAGTTTTATCAGTGATTACGCAAGAATGGTGAGGTGATGAGTGATTTACCCTCCTTTGTTGTGTCTCAAACCCCACATAAAGCAGTTACGTTGCATTAATAAGTTTATAAAAAGCACCAAGGCCAAGCAGGCCCATGTTTTGGAGTCTCAGTTTTCCAAGAGCTTTCCTGTGTGGCCCTGTGAAGGGTGATGTCACCCGGCCATCGTCTGAAGCAGAACTGTGGTCCCAAAAACAGGAAGCCAGGGGCTGGCGCCACACCTCCGGAACATACCACCGTGTCCAGCGCTTGAGGCCTCCACTTGCTCTTTGGCTTAGAAGTGACCTCCACCACGGTCGCCCTGGGGTCCTAGGGTCCAAGCACAGCAGAGGTCACCCTGGATCACCGCCACCGTCGCAGAGCCCCTCCCCCCGGGCAAACGCTCCATGTGACATGCCCGCAGCCCCCCATGCGGGAGGTGCCGTCACCGCCTCTTCCCTCAGCCCAAGGCTCCGAGGGGCAACTTCATAAGCCCTTATGTGCCTCGTCTGGGGCCCACGAAACACAACAGCCTGTGTATCTCCTAAGTAGTTTCCTGTCTCACATTCAGGGTGTTACTTTCTTTTTTATTTTTTGATAATATGAAGTCAGAAATAGGAGAAACTATATAGTACAAGCTGAAGAACTCTAATCTTAAGACCAACATCACACTTTTAAGAGACTTCCAATGGGCCTGGCCGGGTAGCTCAGCTGGTTAGAGTGGAGTCTTGATAACGCCAAGGTTGCGGTTTCGATCCCCAGTCAGGGCACATACAAGAATGGACCAATGAGTGCACAAATAAGTGGAACAAATCAGTGCTTCTCTCTCCTCTCCTCTCTCACAAGTCAATTTAAAAATTAGAGACCCTGGCTGGTTGGCTCAGCAGTAGAGCGTCGGCCTGGCGTGCGGAGGACCCGGGTTCGATTCCTGGCCAGGGCACATAGGAGAAGCGCCCATTTGCTTCTCCACCCCTCCGCCGCGCTTTCCTCTCTGTCTCTCTCTTCCCCTCCTGCAGCCAAGGCTCCATTGGAGCAAAGATAGCCCGGGCGCTGGGGATGGCTCTGTGGCCTCTGCCTCAGGCACTAGAGTGGCTCTGGTCGCAACATGGCGATGCCCAGGATGGGCAGAGCTTCGCCCCATGGTGGGCGTGCCGGGTGGATCCCGGTCGGGCGCATGCGGGAGTCTGTCTGACTGTCTCTCCGTTTCCAGCTTCAGAAAAAAAAAAAAAAAAAAAAAATTAGAGAAAAGACAGACTCCGCCTGACCAGGCGGTGCACAGTGGGTGGTGTCGGCCGGGGATGCTGAGGACCGAGCTCAAGTCCCCGAGGTGCCGGCCTGAGCGCGGGCTTTCTCGAGCTTCCGCGCCTGCAAATGGGGGAACGACACCACACGCACAGGCGCCACCAGGGGCCCAGGAGACCCAGGGGTAAACACGCAGTGCGCCTGGCGGGCATCAGGTGCTGACGGTCACGCCTGCCCCTAGCAAATCAATCCTGAGCCTGCCAGCGGGTCCATCAAGCCCAGAGCTTCGTCTCACGCAGCGGCCACTGCAGCAGCCCCGGGGTGAGGACGGGCGATGCTGGGCTGACGGGCAGGAGGCAGCACCGCACAGTGGACAGTCGGTCTGGGGGATGCCGCTGGGCCCGACCAGCCGGGGGCCCTCTGCACACACTGCTCTCTGCGCGGACACCTCTTCCCAGGCCTCCCTAGGCTGCCTGCTGCTCCCCACTTGGGCCCTCACTCCAGTGTAGGCCCTGAGATGCCCTCAGGCCACCGTGCCTAGCACAGGCCCCTCCCACACCCCTGCCAGGCCACTGTCTACCTTTACTTCTACTTCCTGCCGTTTATCCCTGCTCACTCGACTGTGACTTTCCTTTTTTTTTTTTTTCCTGAAGCTGGAAACGGGGAGAGACAGTCAGACAGACTCCCACATGCCCCCGACCAGGATCCACCCGGCACGCCCACCAGGGGCGACGCTCTGCCCACCAGGGTGCGATGCTCTGCCTCTCCGGGGCGTCGCTCTGCCGCGACCAGAGCCACTCTAGCGCCTGGGGCAGAGGCCAAGGAGCCATCCCCAGCGCCCGGGCCATCTTTGCTCCAATGGAGCCTCGGCTGCGGGAGGGGAAGAGAGAGATAGAGAGGAAGGAGAGGGGGAGGGGTGGAGAAGCAGATGGGCGCTTCTCCTGTGTGCCCTGGCCGGGAATCGAACCCGGGACTTCTGCACGCCAGGCCGACGCTCTACCACTGAGCCAACCGGCCAGGGCCAGCTTTCCTCTTTTTAGACGCCACCTGGCCAACGGCAGAGGTCTGGCCCGGATGCTGTCCACACTCCTTCCAGCTCTAGTCGAGGGCCTAACCTGGTCCAGCTGATCCTTATTAATTACTAATGACAGGGCTCTGCTTCAGGGAAGGATTTCAGCTTCTGTATGTTTCTTACAACTGCTGATTTTACATAGAAGTTCTACAGATCGTTTTCTTCCACAGTGTCCCATGCTGTTCTCATGGGGTTCTCCTCCTACTTGTCTCCAAGAAGGGTTACCCTGAGACGCACCCTGAACGCCACAGCTCGGTGGGGAACGCGTCGGGATCACCTCTGACCACGGAGGGCGCGGCCTGGGAGCTCACAGCACAGGGCACTCCTCACCTCCATGCACAGCTGATAGAGGACGAGACACGCCGTGTGGCTGAAGAGACGATGCCTCTTCCAGCTGAATTCGACGACGCCATCGCTGTGGTCGTGAGTTACTGTCAGGAAACAAACAGGACGGCGTGACTCAGGGAGCCGCGTGACTTGACAGACGAGCACAGGCGTGTCACAGCGAAAGTCAAAGGAACATGAAACAGAGCGGGCACTGAGGAGCTTGTAGGTGGACTCTGAACACTGAAACGGGGCGGCATGAAGGGCAGTGATACTAGAGACAACACAAACAACAACAACAAGATCAAACATTTACTGGTGCTGCTGATGCCCCTGACGCCCTGGGTATTCTAGGCCCTTAGGTTCCAGATCACAACAAGCCCCAGCCCTACCTTTAATTTTGTGGAAGATTTCTGGCACAAAAGCCTGTATGGCTTTAAACCTCTCCACCACGAAGCCCAGCGTCGGGAACTGGCAGCTGCCATAACTGATCAGCTGCTCTGCCAGCACCTCGGGGAAGATCTTCTGAAGCCTCAGGGTCTGAAACCTGGTGAAGGCAGCCCCTGGGAGGCAAGCAAGGACAGGAGGGACAAGAAGATGACAAGCCACAAGGTCAGAGCCGGCCTCGCATATTCACACACAGACCTCACTTCTGGCTCCACAACCCAGCACCTGGTGGCCATGCGGGCGCTCCAGGAGTCCACGGCTGCTCACCGATCCTGAGGTCCAGCTCCTGCCGCACGTCCACCGCATCGCTCACTCTCTGGTCCGGCTCGGTCAGGTTTTCACAGGCCGCCCTGACAGCTCGGGGCGTGATCTCAGAGAAGCGGGCTCTGAACACCTGCAAAGTGGGCTTCACTGCGGAACAGAGTCACTGGGGTCAAAGTCAAGTCACACTGCCCTCTCGTCGTAAAGGGCTCGCTTAGCTCTGGCCAAGCAGGTCAGTTGGTTAGAGCACCATTCCAACACACCAAAGCTGGGGGTTTAATCCCTGGGGAGGGCACATATAAGAATCAACCGATGAATGCATACCACAAATCAATGTTTCTCTCTCTCCTCCTCCACTTCCTCTCCCTAAAGTCAACTAAAAAAATAAAAACAAATAAAGGGCTTACTTTTGTCTTTTTAAACTTTTTTTTTTTTTTTAATTTTAGAGAGAGAACGGAGAGAGAGGGAGAGACAGGAGCATCAATCTGTTCCTGTACGTGCTCTGACTGGGAATCGAATCGTCAACCTCCGGGCTTCGGAATGAGGCTCTAGCCAACCGAGCCATCCGGTCAGGGCGGGGCTCACTTTTCTTAAACCACCCTGAACAACAGGTAAACAGTTCAAGAAACTGAGAGATATCCAATTTTACTGACTAGGTTAAAAGTACAACATGCTCTCTCTCTAAGAGGGAAACTTCATGTATAACTGCCAAACTAAGTGTTGTCAGAAATAAAGGCAGGCTAGATTTAGCTATTAACTAAAACTCTGGGTGAGCCTTTTAACACTTTAATCTCACTTGTTCTCTTAGACCTTTTGGGGGGAAAAAAAGAAGTATATTAAAAATGGTGGAGCCTGACTAGGTGGTGGCGCAGTGGATAGAGCATCGGACTGGGATGCGGAAGACCCAGGTTCAAGAACCCGAGGTCACCAGCTTGAATGCGGGCTCATCTGGTTTGAGCAAAGCTCACCAGCTTGGACCCAAGTCCAAGGGGTCTGAAACCTGGTCCAAGGTTGCTGGCTCGAGCAAGGGGTCACTTGGTCTGCTGAAGGCCCGTGGTCAAGGCACATATTAGAAAGCAATCAATGAACAACTAAGTTGTCGCAAGGAAAAACTGATGATTGATGCTTCTCATCTCTCTCTGTTCCTGTCTGTCTGTCCCTGTCTATCCCTCTCTCTGACTCTCTCTCTGTAAAAAAAAAAAAAAGGTGGAGTTTCATGCCCTGTCATGGAAGTAACATAGGACATACACACTGTCCCTGAAAGTTAATGTGTTTAAATTCCTAGGAGTCATTAGAACTTCAAGCTCAAAAACGCTTAGGGAAAAATGGCAACCCGCATCTTTGAAGCCTGAGATCGGCCTGCACATCACCTCCTCTGTGTCACTTTATGTTATGAAACATTAATCCTGGTAAGCATCATTTAGTCTACCTCAACAATTATTTATTAATGTTCAGGAGATAAAATTAATATAGAAGATTTAAAAGATGGAATCTTGTACACATGAAAATTACATAACAATAAGTTTATAATTTTTTTAAAAGTAAAAGCAAACCAAAACAAATGAAATATTCTAGAATTAATCTTCATAATTCACCTACAGTGTATACATTCTTTTGTCAACAGTCGAAAGCTAATTAGAAAAAAAGAGGACATCACGTCTCCCTGTTCGCAAGGCACTGGCAATCTGCTTGGACCTAGCACACAGTAAGCCCCATGCTAGGGGACCCAGGCCACCTGCTGGCTCCTGGGTCCTCACAGCACTCTGGGGAAGGGGTCTGACCCGTCCGATGTCCCAGGGGCTCAGTGACCTCTTCCAGGACACACAGCCCCCGAGAGTGGCAGGTGGATGCAGGAGGGGCGTCTGCCGAGGGACTTGGGCACGCCACGCACACGTACGTGCATACGTGCGGGAGAACGAGCTCTGCACGTGGCCCCAAGTACAGACACGCGGTGGCGGCACTTACCGGCCTTGCACACGTGGATGATCTCAAAGCCAATGTTTTCGCCTTCTCGGTCGCAGTCCGTCCAGATCACCAGCGCCTGGCACTGCCGAGTCTCTCGCTCCAGCGTTTTCTGGAGTTCCCGACGGGAAAAGACAGTGAGAGCACAGTCTGCGAGCTACCGCTTCACACGCTACACAGAACAGGGCTGGCTGAACGTGGATCAGGTTCTCGGGGTATGCCAATTTGGTGAGAGAAAGAAACCAGAGAGAACTATTCTCACTGGTCCTAACATGGTAAAGAAACTAGTGCAACCCACCAACTTAAAATACAGACCCGTTAACGAGCTTGCAGGAGACTGAGGGTTCACCGGAACCAGACCAGCGTGAAGGAAAGTAAAACTCAGCTCTAACGCCCACATATAACTCGAGTGGGTCTAGTTATGTTCTGGTTTAAAAAAAATAAATAAACCTCGAATTGTCAATACTTATTCTATTCATAAAAAAGGCTTACTTCAGACTGACCAGGTGGTGCAGTGGATAGAGTGTCGGACTGGGATGTGGAGGACCCAGGTTCGAGACCCCGAGGTCGCCAGCTTGAGCGCGGGCTCATCTGGTTTGAGCAAGGCTCACCAGCTTGGACTCAAGGTCGCTGGCTCGAGCAAGGGGTCACTTGGTCTGCTGTAGGCCCCCCCCCCCCCCCGGCGGTCAAGGCACATATGAGAAAGCAATCAATGAACAACTAGGGAGCCATAACGAAGAATTGATGCTTCTCATCTCTTTCCCTTCCTGTCTGTCTGTCCCTCTCTCTGACTCTCTCTGGCTCTGCCACACACACACAAAAAGGCTTACTTCAGTTCCTTGGCCACTTAGTTTAAATGACCTCACTTATACAATGGGTAGGAATAATTTTTATTTTATTTTATTTATTCATTTTTAGAGAGGAAAGAGAAAGGAGAGAGAGAGAAGGGGGGAGGAGCTGGAAGCATCAACCCCCATATGTGCCTTAACCAGGCAAGCCTAGGGTTTCGAACCGGCGACCTCAGCATTTCAAGGTTGATGCTTTATCCACTGTGCCACCACAGGTCAGGCAGGAATAATTTTTTGAGTCTTAATACTTAGTTTGGTGGAAAATCTTATTTCTAAATTCTTTTTTTGAGAGAGAGAGGCAGGAACATCAAGCTGCTCCTTTATGTGCCCTGGCCCGGGAATTGAACTGGCAACCTCCATGCTGGGAAATCACACCAACTAACCGAGCCATCTGGTCAGGGTTCTGTTTATTGACTGGTATTTTTAGAGAGACAGAGAGGAAAAGAGAGATGGGGGGGGGGGAAGCATTCATTTGTTGTTCCACTCAGTTGTGCATTCATGGTGCTTCCCATGTGTGTCCTGACCAGGAATTGAACCCTCAGCCTTGTTGTTTCAGGACAATGCTCCCAATCGACTGAGCTAACCAGCCAGGGTCTTATTTCAAAATTCTAATGCATTCAAATACAGAAATGACTCAGTTCACGTATTCTGCGGCTGTTCAACTGCAGTGCTGCACGTCTTTCAAAAGCCCCTACCTTGATGTCTACGAAGTTCTCCGGGCAGTACTTTTCAATTTCTGCTTCAAAGAGGACAAGGGGGTTGCAGCTCTGCCTAGAAAAGAAGTGAACACACGAAAAGCCTCAGCTTTTCCTACCTCAGCCCGATGGGAAGTCCTCCATGTTAACGAGAAAAATGTGCCCCAGGGCTCTCACGCAGGGGACCCTGGCAGAGTCCCCCCAGAGAACAACAGAGAATCAAAAGCAAGGCTCTGACCTCTGCCCAATACACTCTCCACTTCCCACGACAGTTAACAGGAGCTGCTCAGCAGAAATTCTAGAGCCCTTTCGTGCATAACGGCAGCAGGGTAAGTGCCTCCACTGACTATGAAAAAGTCCTCGTGTTGGGGAACAGAACGAAAAGTGGCTGTTTATTTTCAACATAAGGTAAAAATTCACAACAAATCAGTCAATCCTAGGTCACTGCTATGGTCTCTAGGGTTTGTCCACTCCCTGCCCTGAGCTCATATGCTGGCATCCTAATACCAAAGTGATGGTGTCGGAAGGCGGGGTCTTTAACAGGTGTTTAGGTCGTGGGGGTGGAGGCTCATGAGTGGATTAGTGTGCTTACAAAAGAGACCCCACAAAGCTCCCTAGACCTCCCACCAGGTAAGGACTCAGTGAGAGGTCAGCAGCCTACAACTGGAAGGCCCTCGCCTGACCACACTGGCACTCTGATCTCCTACTTCCAGCCTCGAGAATTGGGAGAAGTGAATGTGTTGTTTACAAACCCCCCAGCCCATGGCGTTACGTTAGAGCAGCCTGGACTGACTCAGTCGTCTTTGTGTTAAAAGTTACCCAGCAAGACCAACGTGCCTCAAAATTCCTGTAATATTTTACAACCTACTGTGCTCATCTGAAACTCCCTCCCACAGGGGCTCAACTGACCATTTGCGAAACTGCATCTGGAAATCATGGGCCAGCAAGTGTCCAGAAACAGAAGTCATTACCATGGTGACACTCTAAACAACAACAAAACTTGAGTTAGTCTTTCAGGAACTATGTTTTGCCAAATCATTCAAATAAAAGGGAGAAACTTCTATCAAATTAAAAAAAAAACAAAAACAAAAAAAAGGGCCTGGCCTGTGGTGACGTAGTGGATGGAGCATCGACTCAGAATGCTGAGGTCGCCAGTTTAAAACCCTGGGCTTGCCCAGTCAAGGCACATATGAGAAGAAACTACTACTACAAGATGGGTCCCTATTTTTTTTTAAAAGAGACTTCCTTATAAATGATCAAATGATCACCCGTAACCAGGGATTTATAGGTCATAACAATAAGTTATTTTTAAAAGACAGTGGCATATTCTACAATGGCCAGGCTAATTCTTCTTGATTAAATAATTCTAAAATACTAGCAATTTAGGGAGGATTTGTAAACAGCTGCCCTTTTTAGCCATAATTAAAAATCCAATACCATAGACCAAAATGGCACATGAACTAAAAGCACATTCAGCTATACAGCGGAAATAACTGTGGTACCTACCTGGCCGTACAAGTGATAATCAAATTCATAGATCTTGTTGAATTTAGAAAGTCCTTCCCTCTATAAAACAAAACAAAATAAAGAAAAATATACATAAATTACATAAAAAGGACTCCTCAGCATAAAGATCAACCAAAACCCTGCTAAGTGAGAATATTAAAAATGCAACAGTTTTCCTACAGATAAATCTAGGCTAAATTACTAACACCATGTATTAAGTGGTCCCTCAAAACACAGTTACAAGCACGTACTTGATAGAGTCCATGGAGTTACTATGTTGAAAGGTAACCTTGAGATCAGCTAACATATCTTTTTATAGATGAGAACAGACTTGTCTATGGTCACAAGAGAAATGAATGGCAGAGAGTGGGTTAGGGCAGGGGTCCCCAACCCCCGGGCCGCGGATTCCCTCTGTTACATCCGTCTAAGACTCACTCTTGACGCTTGTCTCATAAGTTCGACAATTATATTTTAAAATACCACAGTTTTTACGCTGGTCGCATAATTTTATTTTGTGCATTTATCCGTCCCACCCTAAACGCTGGTCTGTGAAAATATTTTCTGATATTAAACCGGTCCGTGGCCCAAAAAAAGTTGGGGACCACTGGGTTAGGGCACAACTCTCTGGATTTTCTCTTTCTTTACACGTTTCTACTACTTCCTGGCTATACAACTGTACCAATAAACTGGTGAATGTCAGCAAGTCATTCACCCTTCTGAACCTCATTTTATTATTGAATGAAGTTACCTTTAAGGTTCCTCTGGCTCTAAAATCCATTAACATTATGAAACCCAGTCAGTCTACATAGCACTTGACTTTAGCTCCATCTATAGACAAATCAGTCCTCCCTTCCTCCCTTCCCCCCTCCCCTTCCCTCCCCTTCCCCTTCCCCTCTCTCTTTCTTTCTTTTTCTTTTTCTTTTAGGTGAGCAGAGGGAGATAGTGAGACAGACTCCCGCATGCACCCCAACTGGGACCACCCAGCAAACCCTGTCTGTAGCTGATGCTCTGCCCATCTGGGGCCACACTTGCAACCGAGCTATTTTTAGTGCCTGAGGTGGAGACTCCAAGGAGCCATCCTCAGCGCCTGGGGCCGACCTTTGAACCAATTGAGCCACTGCTTTAGAGAGGGGGAGAGGGAGGTTGAAGCAGATAGTCGCTTTGACAGGGAATCGAACCCTGACGTCCATAAACCAGGCGGATGCTCTACCACTGAGCAAACCAGCCAGGGCCAAAAGTTGGATTCTTACTTTACATTATACAGAAAAATTAACTCAAAACTGCTCAGTGACCTAAATACAAGAGCATAACGTTGTGCAACCATCACCTCTATGTAGTTACAGGTTATTGGTTTTTTATCACACAGAAAGGGAACTCCGTAGCCATTAAGCACTCCCCATTTTCCACTTCTCCTAGCCTCTATTCCAACCAATAGGACTGAAGCTTTCCCCTCCAATCAAAGCTGAGCAGCTGTACCCCAGCCAATCAGAATAGCTCCATCTGACCAATCAAGCTGCGATAACTCGGAGCGCGTCTTTGCAGGAGGGAGGACTAGTCAGGAATCGCCATGGGGACTTTTGTCTCCACAAGTCAGGTCACCCCCAGAAGGCACTTTCCCTTTCCACCTAAGATTGTGTTTCCCCACCTGGCGCTGAAGCCGAAACACATTAAGTGATGGCTTCCTGTTCTGCATTGAATAGTTTCCTTCTAGACCGCACCCCAAACTGGTGACTCCTAGGCCCTGGCCGGTTGGCTCAGCGGTAGAGCGTCGGCCTGGCGTGCGGGGGACCCGGGTTCGATTCCCGGCCAGGGTACATAGGAGAAGCGCCCATTTGCTTCTCCACCCCCTCCCCCTCCTTCCTCTCTGTCTCTCTCTTCCCCTCCCGCAGCCGAGGCTCCATTGGAGCAAAGATGGCCCGGGCGCTGAGGATGGCTCCTTGGCCTCTGCCCCAGGCGCTAGAGTGGCTCTGGTCGCGGCAGAGCATCGCCCCCTGGTGGGCAGAGCTTCGCCCTTGGTGGGCATGCCGGGTGGATCCCGGTCGGGCGCATGCGGGAGTCTGTCTGACTGTCTCTCCCTGTTTGCAGCTTCAGAAAAATACAAAAAAAACCCAAAAAAAAAATCTGAACGCGGGGGGTGTGGCGAAGAACAGGGACGGCTAGGTCACCTGGGAATGAAGGACCCAGCAGGGCTTGGATACCAAGTCCAAGGAGTTTGGTCAGTGGTTCCCAGGTTAGGCGAGTCGAGAAAGACATGTTAAAATACAGATTACCCCCAGTCTTATCCTAGGGTCCATAGAATAGCCATTGCCCCAGGGGGTCCCCAGGATCGGACAAGTTTGGCAACCACTGCTGTAGGCGAGGGAGGATCCAAGGTTTTTTCAAGCAAGTAAGTGAAACCTCTTAACATGTTCAAGTGCCCGTAGTCTTGCGGAAACCTCTTAACATGTTCAAGTGCCCGTCAGTCTTGCGATAAGACACGAGGCCCCTGCAGTTCCCGGCGCCCACCATGATGTCCCCCTCCAGGGGCCTCACACCAAGCACTGCTGATAGGAGATGCGACTCCTTACCCGCCTCATGCGGCCGTTTGACAGCAGGTCGGCGATCCCCTTGGCCGCGTCGTTTTTCTCCGCCACACAGAGGACTTTCCGCACGCCTCGGAAGGCTACCTCCATGGCGGAGGTGGACAAGGTCCAGCGTCCAGATCGTTGCAGACACCGGACCGCGCAGCGGGCGACAGGGAAGATCATCCCGCGTGCCTGTCCATGCTGAGGAAGTCAGAGGTGAGGGTCACCCGGTACCCACCCTAAATTAACTAGTTCTCCGGGCGCGGCCCACGTTCTAGTCTCCTCTCCACCCGAACCCGACAGCCTTACGGGCTGCGGCCCACTCGCCTACAACCTTCTACCGCCAAGTTCCACTTCCGGCCGCCTTCTCGGGCCACTTCCGGTGGGAGGGAAGCCGCAGGACCGTGAACTACCACTCCCACAATGCCCCGCGCCCCGGCTCCGTCATCCTAGCGCGCTTCCGCTCTCCCTCGCCTCATTTCCTTTCTAATAGTCGTTAGTTAATCCATTGGTCCTTGGAGGAGGCCAGTCCACAGTCCCCGCCCAGGCTTCTCTCGCTCTCTCTTTCTCTCTCTCTCTCTCTCTCTCTCTCTCTCTGGGTCACAATCTTTTTCGCTCTAGCGCGGAAGTGGATTCGGCCGTTTCCGGGTCACGGGGCCGCCGAGGCCACGAGTCATGTGACACCAAGATGGCGGCGCCGCTGTAACTACTTACGGGTGGTGGCGTCCGAGGATCCGCGACGGTTTCCCGTCCTCGGGCCGTGAGGGGCGGCAGCGCTGGGCTGGTCCTTGCGGCCTGTAGCTGCCCCGTGAGGCCAGCAGTTCAGGGCCCGGGGCGGTTGCCATGACCGGTGGGATCGGGGGAACCTCGGTGACCTCGCTGTAGGTGCCTGGCGCCGGCCGCGCTGCCCGGAGGAGGAGGCGCAGGAGGAGGAGGAGCAGCGGGACGGTGCTGGCCGCCTCCCAGGTGTTGCAGACCTGCGCAGTTCGTGAGGCCTGGAGCGCGCCCCGAAGGAGAGAGGCCTCTGCGGGGGGCTGCGGCAGCTTGAGCCCCGGGGAGGGCGAGAGGCAGCCGGGGACCCCCCTGACGGCGCCGAGGAGGGACAGCGAGGACTCGGCGTCCTCCTCCCGAGGCCCGGGCGCCTCCCCTCCGGGCGTCCAGGACCTCCGCGTCCTTTCTCACTTCCTCTCCATGTCCTCGCCGCCCAGCTGGAAATAATGATCAGCGCCCCGGACGTGGTGGCCTTCACCCGAGAGGACGAGTTCGAGGAGGAGCCGTACCGCGAGCCGGCCCTGCCCGAGGAGTACTCGGTGCCGCTCTTCCCCTTCGCCAGCCAGGGCGCTAACCCCTGGTCCACCCTGTCCGGAGCCAAGTTCTCGCGGGACTTCATCCTCATCTCCGAGTTCTCGGAGCAGGTGGGACCCCAGCCCTTGCTGACCATCCCCAATGACGCCAAAGTGTTCGGCACGTTCGACCTCAACTACTTCTCCCTGCGGATCATGTCCGTGGATTACCAGGCCTCCTTCGTGGGCCACCCCCCGGGCTCCGCCTATCCCAAGCTGAACTTTGTGGAGGACTCCAAGGTGGTGCTGGGCGACTCCAAAGAGGGGGCCTTCGCCTACGTGCACCACCTGACCCTGTACGACCTGGAGGCCCGGGGCTTCGTGCGGCCCTTCTGCATGGCCTATATCTCCGCCGACCAGCACAAAATCATGCAGCAGTTCCAGGAGCTCTCGGCCGAGTTTTCCCAAGCGTCCGAGTACTTGAAGGCCGGCAACAGGAAGGCCTTTGCTGTGGAGCTTGAAAAGAAGCTGAAGGACTTGGATTACACCAGGACGGTGCTACACACCGAGACGGAGGTCCAGAAGAAGGCCAACGACAAAGGCTTTTACTCCTCCCAGGCGATTGAGAAAGCCAACGAGCTGGCCAGCGTGGAGAAGTCCATCATTGAACACCAAGACCTGCTGAAGCAGATCCGCTCCTACCCCCACCGGAAGCTGAAAGGTTCCGATTGGTGTTCTGGGGAGGCGGAGCGGACTCAGGATCAGCCCAACCCGGTGGCCGCCTCCTCCTCTGATCCCGAGGAGTGTGGCAACACAGACCTCTACACCTGCAGACCTACCTACACCCCAAAACTCATCAAAGCAAAGTCCACCAAGTGTTTTGACAAGAAGTTGAAGACCTTGGAAGAGCTCTGTGACACCGATTATTTCACCAAGACCCTGGCTCAGCTCGGCCACATTGAGCACCTGTTCAGGGGAGACCTGTGCTACCTCCTGACTAGCCAGATCGACAGAGCACTACTGAAGCAACAGCACATCACAAATTTCCTCTTTGAAGACTTGGCGGGCGTCTGTGACAGGGTGGTGGAGAAACAGGGACGCGGACCCTTGAGGCCCAGTGGGGAAAAGCCGCCTTCCAGATCTCTGGAAGAGTGCCCGATTCCTCAAGTGCTAATTAGCGTTGGCTCTTACAAGTCCAGTGTGGAGTCTGTGCTGATCAAGATGGAGCAGGAACTCGGAGATGAAGACTACAAGGAAGTGGAGGGGACCGAGGTGAGCAGTTTCAACCTCCAGGAGAACGTGGACTACCTGGATATGGATATGAAAGGGAGTATCAGCAGTGGTGAGAGCATTGAGGTTCTGGGCACGGAGAAGTCCGCCTCCGTGCTGTCTAAGTCCGACAGCCAGGGCAGCCTCATGGTGCCACTGAGCCCCCAGGTGATCCGGAGCAAAGCGGTCAGCCACAGGACCATCAGTGAGGACAGCATTGAAGTCCTTAGCACCTGCCCCTCTGAGGCCCTCATCCCAGAAGACTTCAAAGCCAGCTACCCAAGTGCTATTAACGAAGAAGAGTCCTATGCCGAGGACAGCGAGGGAGCCATCCACTTCCGGGCGAGCGTCAGCCAGACCGAGCTGGCTGAGCCGGAGGAGGGCGGCTCAGAAAACAGCTCGTCACAAGCAGACTCCTGCTGCATCGGCAAGGACGGCGACAGTCTGCAGGTGCCGCTCTCGGCCCCGGCTCACACACACTCTGACGAGGAGGGCGTGGTGAGTGTCCCCCCTCAGCGCTACAGGCAGAAGGACCAGGGGTTCCACGTGGACTTGGCAGGGGAAAATGCCAACCCTTCTCCCCACGACCATGGTTCCGAAGGTTTCCCTGCTTATGAACTGGACCCGAACCTCCTCCTGGCCAGCCGGGACACCAGTAAGACCAGCCTGGACAACTACTCGGACACGGCCAGTTACGTGAGCAGTGGAGCCTCCACCAGCTTTGACCGGACTCCCTCCTCTGCTCATCCCACCGGCCCCTCTTCTGAGAGACATAGGAAGAGGGCTGGGCAGAATGCCTTAAAATTCATCCGCCAGTACCCCTTTGCCCACCCAGCCATCTACTCCCTGCTCAGCGGGAGGACGCTCGTGGTCCTGGGGGAGGAGGAGGCCGTAGTCAGGAAGCTCGTGACGGCACTGTCCATCTTCGTCCCCAACTACAGCCACTGTGCCAAGCCCGTGAAGCACTGGGTCTCCTCCCCTTTGCACATTACGGATTTTCAGAAGTGGAAGCTCATTGGCCTGCAGAGGTAATTGGTTACGGGGCAGTGGGGGGGACTTCAAACGTGTGTCCTCGGGGGAGGGTAGAGCCAGAATCGGGGGGCCTGGCTGCCGGGCTGTTGCTCTGGGCAGTCCACTCCCCCTCTCTGGCCTGTTTCTTCGTGGGTCACACCAGGGGATTGCAGTTCCTAGCGGTTCCCAGTCCTGGTCTGTGCCCTGCTGTGCCAGAATTATGGGGAGGATTTTAAAAAGCACAATGCCCGAGCCCCACTTCAGAGATTGTGATTCAGCTTCTCGGGGGTAAGGTGTGTACAGCGAGGTTTGGGAGAGACTGGACTTCGAGGTCTCAGGTCTCTGCTGATTCTCAAATTCACACTAGAGTGTAAACGACTGAGGAGAGATGGGCTTCTGAGAGAGGGCTGTGATAACAAGAGGGCAGCCCTCCCTGGTGAGGGGACATCAGAGGACTCCGGTGGCTTTTACTGCACTGTCCTGTTTGCCTTTGAGGCGGTCCTGATAAGGAAATGCAAGACCCAGTTTTTTCTCTCTCTGAATGCTTTCTGTTTGCTTTCCTTGTGTTACTTCTGCTTTAGTAGATTCTTTGTTTTCCCTAATACTACTTGACACGATGACTCAAAGGACTCTTCCTCAGTCAGTGGACTGTGTTTAGTTTTTTCATTCCATTCTCTGCAGCCCACTTTGCTCGTACGTAAAACAAAGGTTTTGAGCTAGGTGGTCGCCAGAGTACCTGCTGACAGTCTGTGCTTCCCCTGCCACATAGGAAGGGGAAAAGGAACTTCTTCCGCACATGGATTGCTCAGATTTTCTGACTTCCTCTTTGTAGGGGTCCCTGGTATCAATGAGGTCACCGTCCCAAGTCTCCTTATGTTCACCCTCTCACAGAAGTCACATGGACTTTTTTTTTTTTTTTTACAGGGACAGAGAGAGTCAGAGAGAGGGCTAGGTAGGGACAGACAGACAGGAACAGAGAGATGAGAAGCATCAATTATCAGTTTTTCATTGCGACACCTTGGTTGTTCATTGATTGCTTTCTTATATGTGCCTTGACCGGGGCCTTCAGCAGACCGAGTAACCCATTGCTCGAGCCAGTGACCTTGGGTCCAAGCTGGTGAGCTTTTGCTCAAACCAGATGAGTCCGTGCTCAAGCTGGTGACCTTAGGGTCTTGAACCTGGGTCCTCTGCATCCCAGTCCGACGCTCTAGCCACTGCGCCACCGCCTGGTCAGGCCACATGGACTTATTAATGCTTGCTGCACCAGGCTTTCCCCCAGGTGCTGGTGGTGGTGGGATTCAAGCAAGTGCCACTTGCAGGCCGTGACTCGACCCCTTGTTGAGAATCTGCAGGCCAGCTGGAGGTGTCTGAGCAAGGCCACGCTCTGGAAGAATTCATAGTTTAGGAGACGGGGCAGCCAGCTGACCAGAGCCTTGCTCTACAGCAGCAGTTCTCAACCTGTGGGTCGCGACCCCGTACAGAGAGATGAGAGTCCAAGCAGTGGGCACGTGGTGTGTTCTGAGAAAGCAGAGTAATGTAGTGACCGCAGGGAAGGAGGAAGGGAGACTGGAGAAGGCCTGGGGTCTTTAGTTTGATTGCCTGGAGGGGGGATCATCCTTGTGGGAAAGAGGGACAACATGGGGACCTGGCGTGACGGGCCGAGTCACCTGGGCGTGCTCGTTGCTGGCGTCGTAGGAGCGGTTAAGTCCTTGCTCACAGGTGCCGGACGGGAGGCCCAGCAGGTGAGACGACGGTGCTGACGGCCCTGCAGGCCTGTCCTTCCTCCCAGGACCCCGACCCTCTGCTGACACCCTCAGCACTTGGGATGAACCGTTCCGTCCCAGGAAGGGAAGGGCTTTTCAGGGTTGTGTTTTACGACTGTTCTTGGTGGAATGGTGGGTTGGTATCCCTTAAACACACACTCACCTTCTGTTCTCCAGCTCAGCTCCCTCGCCCCAGCCCTTGAGCGTGGACTTGTTTACTTTAGCAGGAGGGGAGTCTGAAGCCACCGTCTGTCAGCGTCCGCGGGTGTGCTGAAGACCAGGCTCGGGGTGGTCTTGTTCTCTCGGGAGGCCTTCCCCTAACCCCCTAGGATGTGCCCCAGCGGCCAGTGGCCCGTTTCTTCTCCTGGGAGCCTGCCTGTTCTCTGGGAAGGCACTGGAAGTCCCGCTCTCGTCGGTTAATGACATCTCTGTGGGTGTGGGAGAGGGCAGAGGTGATCTGAGACCTGGGGCGTCCTCCCTCTGTGTCCACAGTGGGCACGTGGGCAGTTCAGGCCTCCACTTGAGCCTTTTTCTCCCTCCTGAGAAAATAGGAGGGTTAGATCACTAAATGATCATTTCCCAAGTCTTTATTGAGGGCTGTGTGCCAGCTACAGTGCCCAGTGCCAGAATCGTAAGGTTGGTCTGCAGCCAGGGCGCCTCCTGTGACAGCGATCGTGACCTTCACAGCCAGCCCTCAGCACAGCCCGGCGCCCGCCGCTGTCAGCGTGACCTCTCGCAGGCTGTCCCTGTCAGCAGGGGTGGCTGGCAGGGCCTCCCTTGTGATTGCAGAGGTCGGAAGGCCCGTCCCATCGGGTCTGTGCCGGATCCGTGGAGCCCCTCTGACAGCCTCCCGGGGGCACAGGCAGACTGGGGAGGGCAGCGGGCCCGCTGACAGCCTCCCGGGGGCACAGGCAGACTGGGGAGGGCAGCAGGTCCTCTGACAGCCTCCCGGGGGCACAGGCAGACTGGGGAGGGCAGCGGGCCCTCTGACAGCCCCCCGGGGACACAGTCAGACTGGGGAGGGCAGCGGGTCCTCTGACAGCCCCCCCGGGGGCACAGGCAGACTGGGGAGGGCAGCGGGCCCTCTGACAGCCCCCCCGGGGGCACAGGCAGACTGGGGAGGGCAGCGGGTCCTCTGACAGCCTCCCGGGGGCACAGGCAGACTGGGGAGGGCAGCGGGTCCTCTGACAGCCCCCCGGGGGCACAGGCAGACTGGGGAGGGCAGCGGGTCCTCTGACAGCCCCCCGGGGGCACAGGCAGACTGGGGAGGGCAGCGGGCCCTCTGACAGCCTCCCGGGGGCACAGGCAGACTGGGGAGGGCAGCGGGTCCTCTGACAGCCCCCCGGGGGCACAGGCAGACTGGGGAGGGGAGCATGCCCTCTGACAGCCCCCCGGGGGCACAGGCAGACTGGGGAGGGGAGCATGCCCTCTGACAGCCTCCCGGGGGCACAGGCAGACTGGGGAGGGCAGCGGGCCCTCTGACAGCCTCCCGGGGGCACAGGCAGACTGGGGAGGGCAGCAGGTCCTCTGACAGCCCCCCGGGGGCACAGGCAGACTGGGGAGGGGAGCACGCCCTCTGACAGCCTCCCGGGGGCACAGGCAGACTGGGGAGGGCAGCGGGCCCTCTGACAGCCTCCCGGGGGCACAGAAGACTGGGGAGGGCAGCAGGTCCTCTGACAGCCCCCTGGGGCACAGGCAGACTGGGGAGGGGAGCACGCCCTCTGACAGCCTCCCGGGGGCACAGGCAGACTGGGGAGGGCAGCGGGCCCTCTGACAGCCTCCCGGGGGCACAGGCAGACTGGGGAGGGCAGCGGGCCCTCTGACAGCCTCCCGGGGGCACAGGCAGACTGGGGAGGGGAGCACGCCCTCTGACAGCCTCCCGGGGGCACAGGCAGACTGGGGAGGGCAGCGGGCCCTCTGACAGCCTCCCGGGGGCACAGGCAGACTGGGGAGGGCAGCGGGCCCTCTGACAGCCTCCCGGGGACACAGGCAGACTGGGGAGGGGAGCACGCCCTCTGACAGCCCCCCGGGGGCACAGGCAGACTGGGGAGGGCAGCGGGCCCTCTGACAGCCCCCCGGGGGCACAGGCAGACTGGGGAGGGCAGCGGGCCCTCTGACAGCCTCCCGGGGGCACAGGCAGACTGGGGAGGGCAGCGGGCCCTCTGACAGCCTCCCGGGGGCACAGGCAGACTGGGGAGGGCAGCGGGTCCTCTGACAGCCTCCCGGGGGCACAGGCAGACTGGGGAGGGCAGCGGGTCCTCTGACAGCCTCCCGGGGACACAGGCAGACTGGGGAGGGCAGCGGGTCCTCTGACAGCCTCCCGGGGACACAGGCAGACTGGGGAGGGCAGCGGGCCCTCTGACAGCCCCCCGGGGGCACAGGCAGACTGGGGAGGGCAGCGGGCCCTCTGACAGCCCCCCGGGGGCACAGGCAGACTGGGGAGGGCAGCGGGCCCTCTGACAGCCCCCCGGGGGCACAGGCAGACTGGGGAGGGCAGCGGGCCCTCTGACAGCCTTCCGGGGGCACAGGCAGACTGGGGAGGGCAGCGGGCCCTCTGACAGCCCCCCGGGGGCACAGGCAGACTGGGGAGGGCAGCGGGCCCTCTGACAGCCTCCCGGGGGCACAGGCAGACTGGGGAGGGCAGCAGGGCGTGAGTTTGGCCCGCACCACCAGGCATCAGGGCCTTGAAGTCGTCCTCCACCAGTGACAGTCCTGTTGGAAGTGGCAGTTGAGGTGTTTCCAGGAGTCCCAGCGGGGAAGTGATGCCGTCTCCTGTGACGCTGTCCTGCTCGGACCTTCTGAGCGTGCACACGTGCTGGGACTGGAGCGTCTGCCTCCAGGGTCTTGCTCAGGCCTGAGGAGGGGTAGGTGGGCGTGGCAGATCTTGTTCTCCAGGGGACCTGTCACCGGGGTGTCAGCTGAGGGGTTAGAAGTGGAATGGGAACTGGATTTGCTACAAATCACCCGAAAAAAATTTGAAAGGTGAGTGGACGTGAGCAGCAGACAGGAGTGAGAGCATCACGTTTGAGAGCCTGCAGAGAGTGGTTCGTGCTGTCAGAGGGAGGCTGTGGGCGTTTGGAGTTCAGGTCCTGGTGTTAACACTGCTGTCTGGATTTGGACCAGTCCTCTCTCATTCACTCACTCAACAGAACTTGTCGACCTGTCCGTGAAAGGGTCTCAGTACCCCACGTGGAGTGGGGGCAGGCACACCTAGGATGTGTGTGCAGACCTAGCGCCATGCCTGGTTGGAGTTGTGGAGGGACAGCGAGCCCCCCACAGGCCGCCCAGCACTGAGACGCAGAGGCAGGTTGAGGCCCATCTGAGGGTCAGCGCTCAGGAGCCTGATAGGAGAGGTGCCTTTGTGTGGTCGTGAGCACCCTGTCTGTGGGGCGCTCAGCTGTACGGAGAGGGGCTGGTCCGCGCGCTGAGTCAGTCTGGAATCAGAACTGTGTCCCTCAGGAGGTCTCTCCCACACAGGGCTTTCTTTCCAGCCAGAACCGGCTCAGGCGATGAACTGTTTAAGGACTCCCAACCCACAACTGCCAGTCTCATTGGCGATGGGATTTTATTTTTTAATTTTAATTTTTTGCTGCTAAAGTAGGCCCTTCCTGTCTACAGAGCGTGTTAAAGAGATGGACAGATGATGAAATCAGTCTCTCAGTTTAAATCAAAACCAGGGATTATTGTATTGCTCACTAAGCAGCAGTAGTAAGCCTGGGACTGGCGGAAAACAGCTCAGTTCTGGTGGGAAACAGTGTGAGGGTGGGTCAGAAGCCCTGGGGTGAGTCCTGAGTCAGCCACTGTCCAGCTGGGTGACCGTGGACAAGTGGTTGCCCCCTTTGAGCGTCACCGTCCTCATCTGTGCAGAGATCGCCTCGCTGGCTTCAGGACAGACCGTAATGCGTCTAAATAGATGTCAGAGGTGAAGTGTGAGGCTCTCGGGTGGGTGCCGTGCTGTGCAGCTGAGGGACAGGCCTGGGACTGGCTTCTTTGCGTGCTGCCTGGCCTCCTTCCTGATCAGGAGCTTTGAAGAAAACAGGAATGGAGGAAGAGTTAGAAGGAGCAGCACCCCAGAGAGGTGTGGCCGGAGGTAGGAGTGGGTGGGATGTCCGAGCTTCCCCGGGGAGGTGGGGCCTCAGGCCAGGGTGCTGCATTAGGATGGGTGGAGGGTCTCATGCGGCTGTGCTGCTGTGTGCCAGCTGGGGGAGGCGTGTGGCTCACAGCCGGGGGGCCCTGGGCCGGCCACCTCAGGAGTGGACCAAGCGCACTGGGCATGGGTGGAGAAAGGCTTGCCTCTCTGCAGAGCTGACAAGCTGCCCGCAAGCCTGCCTTCCCGTCGCTGTGGGGTGTGGGCTACAGCCCACTGCACTCTCTGCGGCTCTCAGAGCTTGGGGCCCACGTGGCTCTCCGCTTTGCCCTTTGACCTTGCTCTTACCGCAGTCTGGTTGCCTCCCACTGTTACCAGCGCCCACCTTCATTTCAAGACCCAGGTCTGAGGCCGCTCCTCCAGGCCCCTGTGGCCCCGCCTCTCCTGCAGACAGAGATCACACCCTGGTTCACTGTGGCCCCGCCTCTCCTGCAGGGACGGAGATCACACCCTCGTTCACTGTGGCCCCGCCTCTCCTGCAGACGGAGCTCACATCCTTGTTCACTGTGGCCCCGCCTCTCCTGCAGGGATGGAGATCACATCCTTGTTCACTGTGGCCCCGCCTCTCCTGCAGGAGGAGATCACACCCTTGTTCACTCACACTTGGCTTTTCTTCCCTTCACTGCCTGCTCAGGCCCTGGGTCACTGCCTGGCTTGTAGGCGATGCTCAGGAATGGTTGTTAATGGTACAAGATTGCATTCAGGAAGGGAAATATGTTGTGAGATTGCTTTGGTTCCAAGTGAGTGGTCAGTAGTCCATTTTACACACCCTCTTGGGTCTAACACAAGCGTGAGATCCCGGAGCACGTCAGCCCATGGGACCTCTGGTCATCCGGCCACTTGCCAGATTCTGCGGGTAATTCCGGTTCTTCTGGAAACAGTGGTGTGGAAGAGGATTTTAAGGAGCTGCTTGCTAGGCCTGACCACTCTGACCTCCTTCCCTCATTGAGCAAACCATGTCTGCCTGTCCCTGATGTGCTGGGCAGTGGGGCCGGAGGCCAAATCAGGGACCGCTTTGGGTCTGCTGGACAGCTAGACCTGTCCAGTGGGCTAGACAAGAAGACTGACAGCTGTCACCGCACCACACTGGCCAGTGCCAGGCTGGTGATGCTGAGGGCCAGGCGTTCTCCTAAGCACAACTCATCTTGTCTCCACAGTGAGCCCTCCAGGTAGTAATTATTGCCTTACAGTAAGTCTCAGAAAGGTTCAGGAGCTTGACCAAGGTCCTAGCAAGAAAGCAGAGGAGGGGACCAGGGAAGGCTGGAGAGGGTTTCAGTTGGCATAAGCCACGTACAAAGGGGAGGGGTCTTCCAGGCAGAGCAGAAGGCCTGTGGTTCTGAGGCCTCACCGAAAGCTGGGCACGGTTGCGAGGCAGAAGGTCTGTTACTTCAGGGGGAAGTAACAGACGCAGCCTCGGAGGTCAGCAGGGAGCACGTGCAGGGCTGTGGGCCATGCCGAGGTGCTTGAACGTGGCCACGAGGGTGGCGGGGAACCCTCTGAAGATGGTGATTAGCTTTGCCTCCCAGAGTGTGGGCCAGGGAGCAGCCCCCTCCCAAGCGTTCGCCTTCCCCCTGACCTTGGCCTGTGTGTTTCAGAGTGGCGTCCCCTGCCAGCGCCAGCACCCTGCACGTCCTGAGCCGCTACAGCCGCTACACAAGCATCCTGGACCTGGACAGCAAGACCCTGCGCTGTCCCCTCTACAGGGGCGCCCTCGTGCCCCGGCTGGCGGACCACCGCACCCAGATCAAGCGGGGCAGCACTTACTACCTGCACGTCCAGAGCATGCTCACCCAGCTCTGCTCCAAGGCCTTCCTCTACACCTTCTGCCACCACCTGCACCTGCCCGCCCACAGCACAGAGTTAGAGGAGTGGCTTGCCAGCCGGCAGGCGAACTTCCTTAAGCTGAACCTGGGTCTGGTGAACGAAGACGTCAAGGTGGTCCAGTACCTGGCCGAGCTGCTGAAGCTGCACTATCTGCAGGAGTCTCCTGGGAGCAGCCACCCCACGCTCAGGTTTGACTACGTCCCCAGTTTTTTGTACAAAATCTGAAGTCAGTCCTAGCCACTGTGACCAAGACCTGTGACTCAGGGCACAGGGAAGGGAAAGGTTGGCACGACCAAGCAGTCCTCCGGGCTGTTTAGACTTCCGGTGTCACAGGTGGGAAGGAAACCAGGGTCGGAGCTGTGTTCCCAGGTGGCTTCAAGCAGCTTGCAAGTTGGACTTTGGGCCGAGGGGGGGAGCCTGGCTCTCCCAAGGCGTCTGGAAGGACAGGAACAGCTCTCTTGTCTCCCTGGTGAGAAGTGGCCCCAGGACCGGGAGGGAGCACTCAGCTTCCCGAGGACGGGCAGCCAGGGCGTAGGAAAGCGTTGATGGGGTGGGGTGAGGGCAGGAAGGCAAAGCCCCGAGGGGAAGAGCGTGGTGGCCACGTTCATCTCCACCCAGCACTCGCGCGGCACAGTCAAGTGGGGCAGCCTGTCAGCTGGAATGACGAGGTGGCGAGCAGGAGGGCAGGGCTCTATTCCTCGTTAAGACCCAGCTCAGTGGCCGCCTGGAGCCCGCCGTCCCGGGGAGCCCCGGCGTGGGCGAGGTAGAGGGGAAAGGTCAGCCCCAGCTGGGTGGTGGGGGACGCACCCCTCGGGCCCCAGGGCTGCAGCGAGGGAGCAGCATGTCCCCATCCTCGCTTCCCGCCCTGGAAGCTTCACGCAGGTCAGCAGGAGAGCTGGGAGCATCAGCCGTCCCCAGGTGTCAGTGAGGACTGTCCTTGTGGTAGAGAGCCCCAGGCAGGGCCAAGGAGCTGTGAAGCCACCGCCACTGTGCACACGAGGAGGAGCCAGCAGGCCCTGTGAGGCCGGGGCCGAGGCCGGGGCCGGGGCCGTGGCCGGGGCCTGGTCCAGCAGTTCTGGCCAGAGTGAGTTAGCACTGTTCTCACCCAAAGCAAACCTTTGCAACCACTTCACTACCTCTCGCAGGGTTTCACGGGCACGGTGACGGCAGAGTTCTGTCAGGTGGCTGGCACAGGTGGGCAGCTCGGATGCTGGTGGCCCCTGCAGGGAAGCTGCAGGAAGAGGAGAGCTTTCTCTGGTGGCTGTCCTCTCGGACCCGCTCTGGGAGGTGGCGCAGGCCGGTAGTGTAGGCCGCTCCCTGCAGCTCGGCCGTCCCCAGAGCGACAGAGCGCCCGGCCCGCTCAGCACACTGCAGCTCGCTTCTCTCGTGTGAACCCCCAGCGCCCCAGGACGTGCTCCCAGGCTCACCCACCCTTCCCTGGGCTGCTTACACAGTTGCTTCTGGAACATAGATGGAGGCTTCTTGCAACATTGCAAATTTTATACTTCCTTTTTTTTTTAAAGCTGTTATACACCCTAGGTAGGGAGACCTCTTGGTATTGCTGATTTTTTGTTTATTCCCAGAATATTGTGACAAAACAGACCTGAGCCAGCCACAAGTGGTGCTCCTGAGCACACGTGCGTATCTCGGAGCCATGCTGTGTTAATTGGGGTCCTGCTGTGGAGACCTGGCCTGCCTTGCAGCATTGTGGCACACCATTCGAGTCACAGGAGAGGCAGCCCTCTGGTGACAAGGGAGGGGGTGCGTCCCATCCCTCCTTGGGTCCGTTCCGTGCCCAGGTCCTCTGTGCAGGGATATGGCCTTTTGGCTCCCAGCCATCAGCTCCTGGTCAGGGTCCCCGTTCACATCCCAGCGGGTTCTCCTCCTGAGAGCATGGAGGCCTTCCGCTGCGGCTGTCTCCTCCTGAGAGCATGGAGGCCTTCCGCTGCGGCTGTCTTCGTGGGGGTGTGATTGTGCTTCTGAGGCTGTGGCAGAACCCTCGGTGGCAAACGGTGCTGCTGACATCACATCACTGTTCCTCGTACCCGTGCCCACTGTGCGCTCACACGCACGCCTCTCCAGGAGCGTCCGGCAGTTGTGAGGGGGAAGCGTGTTTTCCCGCAGGAAGGCTGCGCCTCAGGAAGCCCGTCTCCCTGTGAGCTCCCCTGTCTCACCACCTCCACTCCCTCCTGTGCAAGATGCTGCTCTGCTTTCTAACTGGGTGGCCAAACGCTGTCTGCTTAGGCCTCCCAGGACCTGAGCTTGTGACGTTTTATCTTCAAGGGAAGAAAGGCCCCTGGGTCCCCGTGACAGAAAAGGAGAGTGGTCATTCGCCCCCGTGTTTCACACCAACCAGGACTCTGTGCTTAACACTGCTGTCACCTGGGAAACCGCTGCAACACTGCTGTCACCTGGGAAGCCGCTGCAGGCAGGCCAGGCAGACCTGGCCCAGAATGGAGCCACACAGCCACTCACTGCTGCCGCAGGCGTCTGCAGGCAGGCCAGTCCGACCTGGCCCAGAGTAGAGCCACACAGCCACTCGCTGCTGCCGCAGGCGTCTGCTCTGCAGGTGTTTGCTCAGAGCTCTGCCTCAGGAAGTTTCCGGGGCCCTGAGGACTCCGAGGCGGGACCAGTAAGGTGAGCACAGAGCAGCCCTCGGCAGCCAGAGAGGGCAGACGGGAGCATCTCCCTCGGGGGTTTGTCCATGAAGGTGAACTCCAGGATTTCAGTTTTGGTTGAAATCTAACTTTTCAGTGTAGCAGTTTCAAAGGATTGCTTGATGCCAACTCTGCTTCTTCCAAAGAGACTGAAGTGGCACTGGCACTGAGCCAGTCCAGCAGAGGCATCCGGAGCTGTGAAGTGGCCCCTGCCCCGGACCCCTGGCAGACCTGGGACCTGCGGGAAGTCCCAGGTGCACCTGCAAACCTTCATGGCGGGGAGCCCTGTGCAATGAGGCTACTCTTCAAGAATTTTCATTTGAGGTTTTCCTCTAGGAATAGGCCCATTAGTGTTAATGAAACGTTTAAAAATACCTCCCTGCATGTCAAGGACATCAGTGCCCTTACTACGTCTTCAGCCCTCTGAAGATCCAGCCACTGAAGGTTTGAGGTTGCTTGACTTCCAGTTACCTGCCTCCCCATTTAAAAAGCCGTCCAAGTTAACAGAAACCTGACTGGGCTGGCATGACGCCGTAGTGATTTCAAGGAGCCTCATTGCAGAGATGGGCTGGGGCCCCTTACAGCACCCCTGGTGCCTGGGACGCCCCAATGAAGCTGCTGCCTCAGACCTTCCCCGGGGACCTTGTCCTGCAGTGGGACACTGGGACTTGAGAGATTGTGACTTTCCCATAATTGAACTGCAGTGGCTGCTCCAGAGTTTGGTGATGGGCCTGACAGCTGACTTCCCATCTTGCTTTTCAGGGTCTCGGATTAATCACTCTATTCAAAGTAGACTAGAATCCAACCCAAAACAAACAAGTCCCATTTCAAAATCTAAGGGAGGCCATAGATTCTACCCCAAATGCCAGGCCTGTTGCAGTTCGGTGACATGCTCGAGGACTAGAGCAGTCTCGGAGATCTTCCGTGCACACTGACCAGCCACTTTTGCTGGACGCATGCCCCACCTCCCTGGACCAGATGGTGCATGGCAGGTCAGCTTCCGCTGCCCCCAGGTCATTTCTGCACAGGTGGCAGCACTCAGCTGGTGGGGACCCGTTGATACGTGTCCCTGAGGACCTTTGGAGACACTGACCCACCCCCCAGCCAGCAGGTATACCTCCCATTTCCCTGGAAAACTCAGAAGAAAGTGTTTTGGTTCATTCTCTGAATTAAACCAGCTAGCTTTCTGGCTTTTCTCTGATACTGTGATCATAGAAAAAACTGGAATCTTTAAGAGACATGGTATTAACAGACTGCACAAAGGAAAAAGCGTCAAACGTCGACTTCTGGCTATGAGCAGAGTCTCACTTGATGAGGTGGGAGCACACCCAGTTCTCCTGAGCGCCTTCTCTGTGGAGCGCCGACCTCGGGTGCCTTACCTGTTCAGGTTCGGCTGTGCCCGTGGGAAGGAGCCCTCCCTCTGCAGTGAGCTCAGCTGCTGGTGGGGCCCTGGCTGCCGGGGAGTGACTTCAGCTGCAGCACACAGCCACACGGGCTCTGGGAGATGCCCCCGTCTGCAGCGGGAGCGGAGCCAAGCCCTGTACCTCCAGTTAAGACTGTGGTAGCAGCGTAACAGCTCCCAGATGGAGGCATAGGTGTGGGTACTGGCATGTCACCCCCACCTAGAGACTGCAGCAGCTGTCCCCACGTGCTGGACCCCAGGCCCGGAGGAGTCCTCGCGAGGGGACCTCAGGGTGTCACCCCTCGGCTGCCTGGCACTGGCTGGCTGAGAGAAGTGCCGTCCTGCAGGTCGTGGTGAAAACACAGCCCGTGGAGAGACCCTGTTGTCTTCAGAAAAGGGTTTTCTCTGCACATCGCCCGTCTGTCTGTGAGCGGGAACCGACCGCCACGTGCGCTGCGGTCCTCACAGTGGCGCGGGCAGGCGCTCGGCAGATGCGCGTGACAGCAGCTCAGCAGCACGGTGGCACCCGCCTGAGTTCCCCCGGAGTAAATGCCAAACAAGTCCTATGAGAAGTGTACTTTCTAAGAAATTAATTTATTTGAGTTATTTTTGAAATACAAAAAGTTGGTTGTATTTTTAAAGCTCTAATTCTTGTGGACAATTCTGTGGTTAACAGTTTGTGCTTATTAAAAATGGCCATTTATGTTTGGTACTTCAGATTCACGAGAAATAAAGTTCCTTTAGGAAGGTGTCACGTGGTTATCTGGTTGCCGGGGGAGTTCTCTGCCGCAGGTGGAAGGCCCCTGGCTGATACTCTCGGGACAGGACGAGGGGGCCCAGGGCTGGAGGGTGAAGGCCATCCCGTAGCACACTGAGCTGCTACTAGCGAAACCCACAGACTGGGTGGCACTGGGCTAGACGTCTGAGAATTAGGATCGGAACCACACAGCAGAAGCTTCAGGGCTCCCCTGTTCAGTTACAAGGTCCTAACTCAGTTCTCTGGTGTCCCACCGGGGAACAGAATGCGGACAGCTCTTTAAGCCACAGACTTGGACATTCATTTGCAGCTTTGAGTCAGAGGAAGAGTAACTTTTGAAGGGAAGGGTGAGTGAGATGACCAGAATCTTCCCAGTAGCTCCGCCCTACCCACCGCACTGTCTAAATGAATTAAGGCTAAGTAGTAGTTCATTTTTCCAGAATAACTAGAGAGAGAGAGAGAGAGAGAGAGCTGTAAGAAACGGAGATTCAGATGGAAACTCCTGAATGATTAGTCCCAGAATTACGAACAGTGGGTCTGAAACAGACTGTGATTTGTGAAGATAATGTGAGAAAAGTCCCGAAAGAAACCCCCCACACCAGGAGCACACGGTGGTGGAGCAGGTCTTGTGCAGGGCGGTGGCTGTCCCCCAAGAGAGGGGCGCTACGTCCTTGGTCGGTGCCCCGCGTGGTCCTGATGCAGCAGCGGTGGGGCAGGTGCAGCCGGTGGCTCCTAGAGGTCGGGCAGGCCGGGTAGAGGGAAGAGGGACGCAAAGCTCTCCACCTCCTGCCTGAGCGCTCGGGCGGCCTGCACGTACTTCTCGTCCCCCGCCAGCTTCTCCCTGAACTCCTTCAGGGTGGCCCCGACCCCCGTGTCGCCCTGGATCTGCAGAGTCAGCTGTATCCCTGTGAGGCAGAGACATTCAGTGAGTCCTCCGGGACCGTGCAACACCCCCACCACCCGAGGACCCCCGCTGGGGGATGTGACAGCCGTAGGTATTAATTAATGTTCGCCCCAGAAACTATTCTTTTTTTTTTTTTGTATTTTTCCGAAGCTGGAAACGGGGAGAGACAGTCAGACAGACTCCCGCATGCGCCCGACCGGGATCCACCCGGCACGCCCACCAGGGGGCGATGCTCTGCCCCTCCAGGGCGTCGCTCTGCTGCAACCAGAGCCACTCTAGCGCCTGGGGCAGAGGCCAAGGAGCCATCCCCAGCGCCCGGGCCATCTTTGCTCCAATGGAGCCTCAGCTGCGGGAGGGGAAGAGAGAGACAGAGAGGAAGGAGAGGGGGAAAGGTGGAGAAGCAGATGGGCGCCTCTCCTGTGTGCCCTGGCCGGGAATCGAACCCGGGACCTCTGCACGCCAGGCCGACGCTCTACCACTGAGCCAACCGGCCAGGGCCCAGAAACGATTCTTATGTGCACCCTTCCTTGGGCAGGACAAGGTGACCAACGTTTCAGGCCTGTCCCCAGCACTCGGCCCTGACACAGAAATGTCCTTCAGGGGCTGGGTCCCAGCGGGTCAGCCCGAGACCCAGCCACACACACAACAGGACACGGCGAACGTCCACGCCCGCGTCCCTACCTCTGTGAATAAAGTGGGCTACTTTCTGGAAATCCTTCTCCAGAAGTCCTCGGGACGTCAGTGCTGGGGTCCCCAGACGCAGTCCACTGGGCCGCAGCGCACTTCTGTCACCTTCAACAGAAACAGGCTGTGTGCCTGGGTAGCACCCAGACTCTCCGCCGAGCACGGTGCACAGGCAGAGACGCCGGGCGCAGGCCCGCAGACACCAGTCTGACTGGTGCCAGGAGCACCACTGACCCCACGCTGGAGGCAAAGGCACAGGCAGCAGCAGGTCCTGACGGCTCTCAGTGGCCTTTGCCCTAACACTGAGAGTTTGGATGGTATCACCCACTCCTCACCAACAGCCCCCTGAGAGATCCAGCCTGTTCCCCAGCCCCTGCCTCCCTCACCCAAACACCGCCTCACCTCTCGGCACTCCGCCTTAGCCCCCGTCCCTGGCGTCCAAACACCGCCTCGCCTCTCAGCACTCCGCCTTAGCCCCCGTCCCTGGCGTCCAAACACCGCCTCGCCTCTCAGCACTCCACCGTAGCCCCTGCCTCCCTCATCCAAACACCGCCTCGCCTCTCAGCACTCCGCCTTAGCCCCTGCCTCCCTCATCCAAACACCGCCTCGCCTCTCAGCACTCCGCCTTAGCCCCCGTCCCTGGCGTCCAAACACCGCCTCGCCTCTCAGCACTCCACCGTAGCCCCTGCCTCCCTCATCCAAACACCGCCTCACCTCTCAGCACTCTGCCTTAGCCCCCGTCCCCGGCGGGTTCGAGCCTGTCGGCCCAGTCGGTCCCAGAGAGAGCCCCACGGACCTCCCAGCCAGCACGGTGTGTTTGTCCACAGAGCCCACTGTCAGCCGTGGTAGCAGAGACCACGGAGGATTCTCACCTGGGCAGGTGTTCTTGTTGCAGGCAATAGAACAGGCTTCTAGCACCTTCTCAGCCCTGACACCGTCTGTGCCCTTGGAACGGAGGTCCACGAGGATCAAGTGGTTGTCAGAACCACCTGGAGACCAAGTTGGACAGACAGAAATGCGGATGGTCATTTCATACCAAGGGAAGGATTTCTCTCCTCCCAAGGAACGGGGCTGGAGCAGATGCGGGCAGGAAGGGACTGCCCACCACGGGTCCCGGAAGGCTTGAAGCAACTGTAAAGAAGAGACCCTGCAGGACCTCAGAGTTGGACAAAGTGTGAGAAGGGTGGCTGGCTGGTGGTGGCGAGGGAGCTGTGAGGCGGAGGGGACGATGACCAGACTGCCCACGGCAGTGACCCAGCCCACAGGGTGCTGGTCAAGGACCAGAAAGCTTGCCTGGGGAGGGACAGCTTGCTCGGGGCAGGTGCCATCCCTGGCTTCCGTGTTCTCTGACAAAGCGCAGAGAAGTGCCCACACCCCCAAAATCAATCTCCGAGGCTCCCTTGGGGACAGCACCCCAGTGGCAGGCCGCGTGCCCTTGACGGTAACCGTGGGTAACCACTCCCTTCGTGAGCACCTGTCGGGCGCTGGGCACTGTGGGCCTGTCGTGTATTTTATCCCTCAGCGGGGATCAAGGGGCGCTGATGGAGGTAGCAAAGCTCCAAGAACGTTCCGGAACTGGCCCAAGGCCACCCAGAAGCCTTCCAAGTAAACAGCAACGACTTCAGAGATGTAAGTGACCTGACTCACGGCTCAGCTCTGGACCCCACGGCCCTGTGCGTCAGCACCAGTCCCCACCCTCCCACCGGCTACTGGCCGTGTGGCTCTGGTCGGTCAGGCAGCGACACGCCCGACTGTAAACTAAGACCAACACTAGCCAAGGCCGCCCAGAGGTTAAATAAGGTGCTGTGTCCAGCACGAGGCCACTCTCCAGAAACGCTGGCGCGATGACTGTCCCCTTCCTCTGCTTCTGCCTCAGGTGAGGGTCATGACCAAGGTTCGCCATGGAGACAGCCCTGGGGGTCCCGCTCCGTTTCGGTCCTGGCGCTGCCGCCCACCAGCTGCGTGACCACCGGCACCTGACCTCTCTCGGGCGAACCTCAGGGGCCCCTTTCAGAAAGCTGTTCTGAGAACTTGAGGCCTCACCCGCCCGGTGACAACGGCGGCTACTGTCAGCATCAGCTCTGGCCCAGCCGAGGAGACCGTGGTCACCGCATAAGGAAGGCGGGCCTCTGGAGGTGTTTCCCACTCGTACCGCCAGGAGCCCTGCCAGGGCCGCCACCCTACAGCCAGCCCCCCCGTGGGGGAACCCTGGCGTGAGGCCCGACCCCACGCAGCCACCAGGACCAGGGTCGCGGCTGAGGGTCAGCGGGTGCCGCCCACGTTTCCTGTGTACCTGTGACTATTTTGTAGCCCAGCTCCATCAAGACCTCAGCCAGAGCCTTGCAGTTGGCCACCACCTGGCGCTGATACACCTTGAATTCCGGAGTCATGGCTTGCTTCAGGGCCACCGCCACCCCTGGCGGGAAGAGACAGTGGGTCAGGAAGGAAGGACGGGGTTCACAGACGGACCGAGAGTCAAAACACCTTAGTTCCACCCAGGTTCTTTCCTGTGTCGCAGAAAGGGGCGGATTACACCCTGCCCCAGATGGAATTGCCTTTTCAACCCTGCAATCACCTGGCCAAACCTCCAGACCTCTTTTGTCTGAGGAAGGGCTTTGGAAGTAGCCTTTCTTCCGGGCACGAAGTCTCCTGCTAATAAGATTACCACAAGAAAGCCGTTCTTAAGCAAAGTAGATTTTACGGTCCCCTCGGCTCCAGACGTGAAAATGATTGCGTAGCTGCCCTAACACGGATGCTTCGACGCCAGACTGTGCAGCTCTTTCAGTGCAGAGTTCCGGCTCATGGGCACCTGTGTTCAGTCCTGAGGGCTGCTCGTCAGGCACAGAAAGAGGAGGAGGACAGAGCAGCACGCCTGTGCCCCAGTCCCACCACAGGCCTCCCGTCAGCGTGGGTGCGTGTGTGTGTGTGTGCATGGGTGCGCGTGTGCGTGCGTGTGTGTGCGTGCGTGTGTGCGTGCGTGCGTGTGTGCGCGCGCGCAGATGACAGGAAGGGGCTCAGAGTGGCTGGAGGCTGGACGATGCCGTCGTCTGAGGATTGAAGACGCCACAGAGGCTGAGCTTGCAGGCACGGAACGGGGACACGAAAACCCCCAGTGGCTGAAATTCCCAATCGTCACCTCCTGCCCCCTCTTTGGAACTCGAGTGCTTCTCTAGACGGAGGGTGCTCTGAGATCACCCCAGATTTTTTTTTTTTTTGTATTTTTCCGAAGCTGGAAACAGGGAGGCAGTCAGACAGACTCCCGCATGCGCCCGACTGGGATCCACCCGGCACACCCACCAGGGGGCGATGCTCTGCCCATCTGGGGCGTCGCTCTGTTGCGACCAGAGCCATTCTAGCGCCTGGGGCAGAGGCCACAGAGCCATCCCCAGTGCCCGGGCCAACTTTGCTCCAGTGGAGCCTCGGCTGTGGGAGGGGAAGAGAGAGACAGAGAGGAAGGAGAGGGGGAGGGGTGGAGAAGCAGATGGGCGCTTCTCCTGGGTGCCCTGGCCGGGAATCGAACCCAGGACTCCTGCACACCAGGCCGACGCTCTACCACTGAGCCAACCAGCCCGGGCCTGATCACCCCAGGTTTTCTCAGCCACTTGTACAGAAAGGGAGTGAGTCTACGACTCCTTGCAGGGGGACCATGGAATCAGATCCAGGAGCTGCTGGTGCGCCCCAAGGTCAGGGATGTGCCCCAAGGTCAGACACGGGTGCCCCTGCTCCGCAGGAGTCAGGACGGCAGGGGAGACACCGGCCCTTGCACATTGCAGTCCACTGGCTCTGCCCTCCCCAGCTGTCCACTTCCTTCCCTGTCGTTGCTCACACAGGGTCACACACAGACCGGGCCTGCCCCTCAGCTTTGCCGGTGGGCAGCCACACGTGTCCCTACCTGATACCAACCAGCAGCTCACATCTGATCAGACTGATATTCCTCGAGTTCCTCCCGAGTGTGGGAGTCCCGGCACAGCCTCGGTGGACAGGTGAGATGGGAGTTGGGGGCCACAAGACAGAACAAGTGGGAGAACCCTCAAACCGACGCAGGGGGCCTCCCGAGGGCTCGGCCTTGGGTTGGCGACGTCGTACCAGCGATGGCGTGGTTGTGGGGCCCTCCCTGCAGTCCCGGGAACACGGCAGCGTTGATGCGCGCCTCCAGGTCGTACAGGAGCTCTCTGCCGGTTTTGGGGTCTGTGCTGCGCACCCCTGGACGAAGACAAACATGAGAAGGGGTACAGCAGGTGGGCTGTCCCCTCTGTGTCCCCCCTGCCTGGACTCCAGTCCAGACTGGCCCTGGGGCACTAAGCACAAGCCCGGCCTCTGCTCCGGAGGCAAGACCAGGTGTGGAAGACTGCAGGACAGAGAGGGTGCTGCTCCCAAAGGTGGGCACCCCTCCCTGCCACAGGTGAGACGGAAGGGTGGACACCTCCCTGCAGAGAGCTTGGAACAGAGAGGACGCCTTGGGCATATTTCCCCAAAGACGTGTCCAGGAGCAGTCTTCCAAGGTGACTAGTGTGAGGAAGGCAACACTCGTGTGGCTAGACATGGGGAATAAGGTTCGTTTTGTTGAAAAAGGTAATCATCAGTAGCAGTAACTACTAATGTCTCTATAGCGCTTCTTTCTATTTATTTTTGAGGGAGAGGGATGAGAAGCATCAACTCATGGTTGCAGCTCCTTAGTTGTTCACTGATTGCTTCTCATATGTGCCTTGACCAGGGGGCTCCAGCCGAGCTAGTGACCCCTCGCTCAAGCCAGTGACCTTGGGGTCATGTCTATGCTCGCACGCTCAAGCCGGCGACCTCGGGGTTTCGAACCTGGGTCCTCAGCGTCACTGGCCGACACTCTATCCACTGCGCCACCGCCTGGTCAGGCTCTATAGAGCTTCCTGTGAGCCAGAAGTGCTCTAAGCACTTCACCTAAATTGAACCCTCACAGCAGCAGACCAAAGGGACTGGTACTATTATTATGACCCCAACTTTGGAGGCGATGGAATGAGGCACAAAGAGACTCCCCACCATCCAAGGCCGCGGTGAGCGTGGGCACGACCAGCCTCGCCCCAGCCGGCTGCGCAGAGCAACCACGACACACAGCGGGGAAAACACATCCCCCCGGCGGGCGCCTCAGAAACCCCAACGCGACCAAGGGGCCTCAGAGGAGGGCCGGGGCCGCCCGTGGGGCCACGGCTGTGTCCAGGGGCAGGAGCCGGGCCAGCTGTGTCCAGGGGCAGCAGCCGGGCCGGCTGTGTCCAGGGGCAGGAGCCGGGCCGGCGCCGCCCGTGGGGCCACGGCTGTGTCCAGGGGCAGCAGCCGGGCCGGCTGTGTCCAGGGGCAGGAGCCGGGCCGGCTGTGTCCAGGGGCAGGAGCCGGGCCGGCTGTGTCCAGGGGCAGCAGCCGGGCCGGCTGTGTCCAGGGGCAGGAGCCGGGCCGGCTGTGTCCAGGGGCAGGAGCCGGGCCGGCTGTGTCCAGGGGCAGCAGCCGGGCCGGCTGTGTCCAGGGGCAGGAGCCGGGCCAGCTGTGTCCAGGGGCAGGAGCCGGGCGAGGAGATGAAGAGCAACTCTGTCTCCGGAGGGCTGGTTTCTCGGCTGATGCCCCTTCACGCACCAGGGCCCCCCACGGGCCGAAGGACGGCCTCACCCCCACGGCGGTTTTCTCCGCGACAGGACGCCCGCGGCAACGGGAGCGCCCGCACACAGGTGGGCAGTCAGCATTCCATCACCACAGAGCGAGTTCCTAATACACTGGTGCCAGGACTTACACACCCACACCGTCAGACTTGACCACTGAGCGTGCTCTCGAGGAGAAACACGGCAGGCTACGGTAAGTTCCCCGAACACGGTGCCGTGTGAGGCCCCCGGGAGGCCCTGGCTGCCACAAACAGCTTCCTTTCTCTCCAGCACCAGCCTCGTGAGCAGGCTTAGCTGAGCCACGCGGTGCTACTGGCACCCAGCACCACACCCCTCCTCCTCCCGCAGGACCCAGATAGGTGTGCTCAGGGCTTCTCTCTAAAAGCCCTTCTGTAAAGCCTGTCATTGTCCCCTCCTGTGCGGCTCCATCGGGGACCTCAGGTCAGACCCCCCCCCCAGCTTCCTAGACCGAATGTGAGCACCCCGAGGGGAGAGACAGGTCCTGACGCCCCCCCCGCCCCCCGCGCGGGAGCCCACCTCGCCTGTAGAAGATCATGCCGGCCCGGCAGCCCCTCAGGGTCTTGTGGGTGGTGGTGGACACCACGTGGCAGTGTTCGAAGGGCGAGGGCACCACGCCCGCGGCCACCAGCCCGCTGATGTGCGCCATGTCGGCCACGAGGTACGCCCCGTTGTCGTCCGCAATCTTCCGCAATCGGGCGTAGTCCAGATTTCGGGAGTAGCAGCTGGTTCCTACGACGGCAAAGGCGATGCCGCTGTCAGAGCCGCCGCCGACGGAGTCGGCCACGAGGTGGCCTCCGGGTGTACAAACTCGAAAGCTCGGGGGTTTCTCCCTCTACAGTCTGAGGACGGAAACGTAGACTGTTCTCGAAACACATCTTTGTGCCAAAGGCAAGCACTCCGGCCCCTGCCTCTGCACTGTCGTGGTGGTTGGGATGGCCCCCGACTAGGATCACCACCCCCAGTGAGTCAGGGATCAACTTTTCTAGAGGCTCCTCTGAGAACAGCCTCAGGCATCAGTTCACCCAGTACCCGCGGTGGCAAGATGGAGCCCCTGGGAGAAAAGAATGTCCGTAGAGGCAAGGGGTCCAGCGCCCCGAGGCAGACACTGGCCATGAGCGGGGACCGGGTGGGGAACCAGAGCACCAGGCCCCCGCCGGCCAGCGGCCTGGGACTGCTGACCAAGAGCTGCTCTGGCCGGGTCAGCACCTGCAATGATGAGCTTGGGGTGGAAGAGGCGGGCGTTGTCCTCCAGCTGGTCGTAGTTGATGTAGCCAGTGTCCGGGTTTACCTGCGAATGTCACGGACACAGCACTGTTTCTCTCTCTCTCTCTAAAGTCAATTTAAATATATTTTTAAAAAAATAAAGAAAATTAGTGACTGAATTTAAGCAAGTTCACTTTAGGGTCGAAAACCAAAAATCAATTCTATTCCTGTATAAGCAGCAAAAGTAGAAAATGAGACTTAATAATTATTATCATTGCTTTCAAAAGCCATAAAACATCGAACAAAAGATTTATTGACAAGACTTCTACACAAAACATTATTGAGAGAAATTTTCAAAAAAAAGGCGCTAGTAATTACGGCCGTGGGCTTACGGAAGGGCAATCTGACAGAAGACTGAGGGCAAAGAACCTCCCGTGAGAGGCGGCCGCCCGACCGAGGTCAGTGTGGCCCTGCAGGGAAAGCAGGGCGGTCCAGCTGGGTCCACTGGGCATCCACAGTGCAGCCACGGGCACGCCTGCCTCACCCACACCCAGAAACCAATTCCAGATGGACTGCAGGTCGACACGTTCTTGGGAAGTTCAGTTCACTGAAGTCAGGTTAAAGCGCTCAGTAAGGGGGAGTCAAGGTAATCGAAGGGGTTACTGTCGGAAAGATCCGGGGTGGGGGTCACGGGAGTCCTCTAGGGAGGGGTGGTGAGAAACTCCCCATGCGGAAGCCCCCACCTCATGGACGGAAGGACATCGGATTTAGGCGGTCACCCTTGCCAGATTAAGAGGGCGCTTTCAGCTCTGGCTGGTGGCTCAGTGGAGAGAACGCTGGCCCGGCGTATGCACGTCCCGGGTTCGATTTCCGGTCAGGGCACACGGGAGAAGCGACTGTTGGCTTCTCTTCCCCTCCGTCTCCCCTTCCCTCCCTCCTCCCCTCGTGCAGAGCAGTCACCCACCAGTTCTCCCACCTTAGAGGAGGCCGTTCTTCCCGTGGTAAAAGACACTGACATAGGAAACGAACCCGGAACCCGGAACAGCTGTTCAACGAGCACCAGGAGGAGACAGTTCCTGCATGCCAGGAGGAGTCACCAGGTACACAGAGTGCCCCACGAGCAAGTACGCAGCTCAACCCTTTGCTGCCCATCTGAGTATCTTCACAGAGACGTCACTGCGCCCCTCCTGAGCCGTGAATCTTTTTTTTTTTTTCACAGAGACAGAGACAGAGAGAGGGACAGAGAGGGATAGTTAGGGACAGACAGACAGGAACGGAGAGAGATGAGAAGCATCAATCATCAGTTTTTCATTGCGACACCTTAGTTGTTCACTGATTGCTTTCTCATATGTGCCTTGACCGTGGGCCTTCAGCAGACCGAGTAACCCCTTGCTCGAGCCAAAGACGTCGGGTCCAAGCTGGTGAGCTTTTGCTCAAGCCAGATGAGCCTGTGCTCAAGCTGGCGACCTCGGGGTCTCGAACCTGGGTCCTCAGCATCCCAGTCCGACGCTCTATCCACTGCACCACCACCTTGTCAGGCATGAGCCTGTGAATCTTACATGCATTTCTTTTGGAACAAATTGTTTGTAATGGCAAGGGCCCCCACATAAATATGTGCCGGTCCCGTGATGGGCACATGGCCTGGTCCTGAGGGGGCTAATGAAGGCTGACTGGGTGCTGTGGTGAGGCCGCTGGCTCTGGGGTGCGGGATACAGCTGCTGTCACTAGCGTCCTGGCTGTGGTGGGCCTGGTTGCCGGGAGGTGTCACCCCAGCTGTCCCTGCCCCCGAGTTCTGCTGCAGCCAGCGCCCTCCCGCACTCATCTCCCGGTGCCTTGTTCTCCGTCCCAGGCGTCCCCAGCCTGCGCTGTGTGCCCGAGGAGTCCCCAGCACAGGGCAGTGACACAGGGGGAGAGGAGAGGTGAGGACTCCCTACAGTGCCATGTGGACGAGACATTTCGGTCGGTTCAGCCACACACTGCAGGCTTTCTGAGGAGGTGAACTCCAGAGCCGTGGAGAGAGGGGCCCTCTTACCTTATAGGGCATAGACTCAAAGAAGATGGAGGTAGCAGAGATCTTCTTCTTGTCCGTCATGAACCCATGGGTCAGGTGTCCTCCATCGGGCAGGTCCAGGCCCATGATGCGCCCATGGGGCTCCGCCAGGGCGGTGTACACGGCGAAGTTGGCAGGGGAGCCTGGAACGGGCAGACCAGAGGACGTACAGTGGCTTCCGACTGGGAGGCACCCAGCAGGACCCCAAGCTTGGCCACCATGGCGTCCGCCAGAGAGGCCCGGGCTGACTGGGTCAGCACAGTGGAAGGGTCCTCCTCCGACCGCATGCTGGTCGGGTCTGGGTTGCCCCATGGCCTTCAGGCCGGACAGCCTGCTTCAGATATGCTCCTCACTGGAGGGATTCTGCTTGAGGCTTTCAGTTTTTATATAAAAAAACCCAAACCACCTGGACCTGGTCATTACCAGAGTAGGGCTGGACGTTGACGCCCCAGCGCTGGGGGTCCAGACGGTAGGCCTGCAGCGCGCGCCGCTGGCAGAGGACCTCCAGCTCGTCGACGAACTCGGTGCCGCCGTAGTACCTGGCGAGAGAAGCAGAGACGTGGGCGCGCTCCGTGCGGAGGCCCGGGGAGCGCGGGGCGGGCAGGGGGACACAGGCGGAGGCCTGGTGCAAACCCCGGTCTCCCCGCAGCGCCAAGCCGTGTGACCCTGAGCACCATCTCCTCAGCCACAGGGAAATCCTGACCTCGGCCACATGGACGGCCCCAGCATTCGCATCACGCTAAGTGCAATAAGCCAACCACACTGTACGATTAGACAAGGGACCAAGAGCAGTCACCGTGGTGGAGACAGCATGGGGGATGGTGGCTGACCCGGGGGACGGTGGCTGACCTGGGGGCCGGTGGCTGACCCAGGGGATGGTGGCTGACCTGGGGCCGGTGGCTGACCCGGGGGGGCGGTGGCTGACCCGGGGGACGGTGGCTGACCCGGGGGACAGTGGCTGACCCGGAGGAGGGTGGCTGACCCGGAGGAGGGTGGCTGACCCGGGGGATGGTGGCTGACCCAGAGGAGGGTGGCTGACCCGGGGACCGGTGGCTGACCCGGGGGGCGGTGGCTGACCCGGGGGACGGTGGCTGACCCGGGGGACGGTGGCTGACCCGGAGGAGGGTGGCTGACCCGGGGGCCGGTGGCTGACCCGGGGCCGGTGGCTGACCCGGGGTCCGGTGGCTGACCCGGGGTCCGGTGGCTGACCCGGGGTCCGGTGGCTGACCCGGGGGACGGTGGCTGACCCGGGGCCGGTGGCTGACCCGGGGGAGGGTGGCTGACCCGGGGGCCGGTGGCTGACCCGGGGGCCGGTGGCTGACCCGGGGCCGGTGGTTGACCCGGGGGACGGTGGCTGACCCGGGGTCCGGTGGCTGACCCGGGGGACGGTGGCTGACCCGGGGCCGGGAGGAGGAGGGGTGGAGAGTTACCAGGTTTTTCTTTTTTCATTTGTAATAAAATTTTACTTTTTGTTTAATAATAACATGTCATAAATTTGTTTTTTTATCTGTATACATACTAATAATCATAATAACTCAATCCAGGAGAAAGTTTTAACATTTAGATCTTGTAGTCCCAAAAAGCTTTAAAAATTTTTAAATTAGCTGTATATACATTTAAAAAAATGTTTATTGATTTTAGCACAGTGGCTGCACATTTTACATTCCTACCATCAGTACACAGGTTACAATTCCTCTAAATTCTCATCAACACTTGTTGTTTTTTAAGTGAGAGGAGGGGAGATAGACTCCTGTATACACCCCAACAAGAATCCACCCAGCCACCCCATCTGGGGCCGATGCTTGAATCAACCGAACTATCCTCAGCGCCTGGGGCTGATGCGTAGACCAACCGAGCCACTGGCTGCAAGAGGGGAAGAGAAACAGAAGGGGGAGAGCTGACAGCTCACTGTGGTTCTGACTTGCAGCTCCCTGGTGAGTGAAGAGTGGTGCCCCTTTCCCGTGCTTGTTGGCGGGAGCTGCTATTCCATGGGGACAGAGCTTTGCTTATGCAGGATGACAAAGTTCTGGAGATGATGGTGGTGATGGTTGCACCATACTGTGAATACACTAAATGCCACTGAACTGAACACTTAAAAGTGGTAAATTTTCTGTTAGGCGTGTTATTGTGTTTCCACAATAAGGAAACACAGGGAATAAGAGTATTTTACTCACAGTGGGGCAGGACAATAAGAAGCCAGGAGAACCCCTTGGCAAGTGGAATGGGGAAACTGAGGCAGAGAACTGAACAAGCTGGCCAAGACATTCACAGACAATTACAGAAGGTCACCAGGGTAGAGACAGCCCTGGGTGCCTAGCAACGGGCAAAACTGGTGCCAGACGTCACCCTCAGAACAGCCTCCCCTCTCCCCGGCATATCTCTGTTTGTGAGGTTGCGACCCCTGGCGCTGACCTATCAGTGCAGACCACGACCCTGAAAGGGCACAGCTGGAAAAGGTGATGACCATTCCACTGAGAGCTCCCCTAAGACCTCTCCTAAACCCCCAGCCTTTATAATCCCTCAAAACAGGCCCTGGCTGGTTGGCTCAGTGGTAGAGCGTTGGCCTGGCGTGCAGGAGTCCCGGGTTCGATTCCCGGCCAGGGCACATAGGAGAAGCGCCCATCTGCTTCTCCACCCCTCCCCTTCTCCTTCCTCTGTCTCTCTCTTCCCCTCCCGCAGCCGAGGCTCCATTGGAGCAAAGATGGCCCGGGCACTGGGGATGGCTCTGTGGCCTCTGCCTCAGGTGCTAGAATGGCTCTGGACGCAACAGAGCGACGCCCCAGAGGGGCAGAGCATTGCCCCCTGGTGGGCATGCCGGGTGGATCTCGGTCGGGCGCATGCGGGAGTCTGACTGCCTCCCCGTTCCCAGCTTCGGAAAAATGAAAAAAAAAAAATCCCTCAAAACAAAACACCTAGCAGGGCGCGTCCTCCCCGGAGTGTGCCGCGCGTTCCCCTGCCCCTTCCCTGACTCTCCCTGCGCTCACAGCAGCCCCGGGCTCACTTCCCTCCTCCAACATTTCCAGAGGCCGAGGCAGCTCCACCGAGCCTCTGATTTCCAGTGAGTCATCGCAATCCTGCCCGGGGTCAACTCCACGGGGGCCCTTCTTTCTCTGTGTCCTCCAGGACACACATGTACACAGAAGCAAAAGCCCTGTGTCAGCTTCTGCAATCGCCACCTTTGCCTGATGATGACCGTAAAAAAGGAAGAAAGGAAGAATATTATCTCTCGTGGGTCTTAGTGTGAAGGAGTTGACGGAACCTGCTGCCCGTCTTAAGTCCCACACGTCTGATGCAGACACGGTTTCCACACCCAGTCACTCCTGGAGCAGGTCGACTACTCACACGGCAACGGCACTCAGAGCACTTACTGACCTTCTCCTAGACTAGAGGCTCGTCGGACAGTTCAGCAGCTCCACGCTCCTTTGTGGACTGGCCTGCTATTCTAGAAAGCCCCCAAAGGGGCTGTTACAGGGACCCCGAGTACAGCCACTCGGAGAACAGCTGTGCTGCCACAGGCGGGCACCACGGAGAAGTTATGTCAGAGAGCAGGGGGAACAGAAACCCTCCCGTGTTAGCATCCTCTACGGATCCAGTGCTTCCCGGGGGGGAACAGAAACCCTCCTGAGTTAGCATCCTCTACGGATCCAGTGCCTCCCAGGGGGAACAGAAACCCTCCCGTGTTAGCATCCTCTATGGATCCAGTGCTTCCCGGGGGGAACGGAAACCCTCCTGTGTTAGCATCCTCTACGGATCCAGTGCTTCGGGGGGGGGGGGGACGGAAACCCTCCCGTGTTAGCATCCTCTACGGATCCAGTGCTTCCCAGGGGGAACGGAAACCCTCCCGTGTTAGCATCCTCTACGGATCCAGTGCTTCGGGGGGGGGGGGAGGGACGGAAACCCTCCCGTGTTAGCATCCTCTACGGATCCAGTGCTTCCCAGGGGGAACGGAAACCCTCCCGTGTTAGCATCCTCTACGGATCCAGTGCCTCCCGGGGGGAACGGAAACCCTCCCGGGTTAGCATCCTCTACGGATCCAGTGCTTCCCAGGGGGAACAGAAACCCTCCCGGGTTAGCATCCTCTACGGATCCAGTGCCTCCCAGGGGGAACGGAAACCCTCCCGTGTTAGCATCCTCTACGGATCCAGTGCCTCCCGGGGGGAACGGAAACCCTCCCGGGTTAGCATCCTCTACGGATCCAGTGCTTCCCGGAGGAACGGAAACCCTCCAGTGTTAGCATCCTCTACGGATCCAGTGCTTCCCAGGGGAACGGAAACCCTCCCGTGTTAGCATCCTCTACGGACCCAGTGCCTCCTGGCACTCTGGCAGAAGCGGCTTTGATACACACACCTACCTCTGGCCCGGGTACCCCTCGGAGTACTTGTTATTTAAGCAAGAGCCCAGGGCCTCCAAAACGGCGCGGCTGGCGAAATTCTCGGAGGCGATCAGCTCCAGTCCAAACCTCTGCCGCTGACTCTCCTTCTTAATGATGTTATAAACCTGATGAGAAGAAAGGAGACACTCCTCATTCGGACCTTTCAGCTTAACATTTTGTTCTGATCACAGGATAACCGAGTAAGGACAAGAGTCACTGTCAGAGAGCTACACTTTGCCCTCAGGAGCTGACCATAACCCAAATAGCCAAACTCAGAATACAATTAAATGTGTACCTCACCCAATATTAATTCTATTCCATCTTGTTTTCTTTATTTCCACATTTCACCAAGTTTGCCCCTCCCTGAACCTTATTCCTTGCTTTTCTTCCTTAAAATAAGCTTCCTTTAAAAAAAATGGTCAGAGCCCTGGCCGGTTGGCTCAGCAGTAGAGCGTCGGCCTAGCGTGCAGAGGACCCAGGTTCGATTCCCGGCCAGGGCACACAGGAGAAGCACCCATTTGCTTCTCCACCCCTCCGCCGCGCTTTCCTGTCTCTCTCTTCCCCTCCCGCAGCCGAGGCTCCATTGGAGCAAAGATGGCCCGGGTGCTGGGGATGGCTCTGTGGCTTCTGCCTCAGGCGCTAGAGTGGCTCTGGTCACAACATGGCGACACCCAGGATGGGCAGAGCATTGCCCCCTGGTGGGCAGAGCGTCGCCCCATGGTGGGCGTGCCGGGTGGATCCTGGTCGGGCGCATGCGGGAGTCTGTCTGAGTGTCTCTCCCTGTTTCCAGCTTCAGAAAAATGCAAAAAAAAAAAAAAAAAAAAAAAAGGTCAGGTAAATCCACAGACAGAAAGTAGACCAGTGGTTGCCTGGGGTTTGGAAGGTTGGTGGGTAACTGCCAATGGGTTCAAGGTTTCTTTCTTTCTTTTTTTTTGTGTGTGACAGAAACAGAGAGAGGGACAGACAGGGATAGACAGACAGGAGGGAGTGAGATGAGAAGCATCAATTCTTCGTTGTGGCACCTTCGTTGTTCATTGATTGCTTTCTCATATGAGCCTTGACCGGGGGGCTACAGCAGAGCGAGTGACCCCTTGCTCAATCCAGTGACCATGGGGTCATATCTATGATCCCACACTCAAGCCAGTGACCTCGGGGTTTCAAACCTGGGTCCTCTGCATCCCAGTCTGATGCTCTACCCACTGCGCCACCACCTGGTCAGTCAGGCTCAAGGTTTCTTTGGGAGAGTATAAGTGTTCTAAAATTGACTATGAAAACACTAAAAAAAAAACCCCACTGAATTGTGTACTTTAAATAGAAGATCTATATGGTAAGTGAATGATATCTCAGATATAAAGTTGCTATAAAAAATACATTAATAGGTCCTGGCTGGTTGGCTCAGTGGTAGAGCGTTGGCCTGGCGTGCAGAAGTCCCAGGTTCGATTCCCGGCCAGGGCACACAGGAGAAGCGCCCATCTGCTTCTCCACCCCTCCCCCCCTCCTTCCTCTCTGTCTCTCTCTTCCCCTCCCGCAGCCGAGGCTCCGTTGGAGCAAGGATGGCCCGGGCGCTGAGGATGGCTCTGTGGCCTCTGCCTCAGGCGCTAGAATGGCTCTGGTTGCAGCAGAGTGACTGTCCCAGATGGGCAGAACATCGCCCCCTGGTGGGCATGCCGGGTGGATCCCCGGTCGGTGCATGCAGGAGTCTGTCTGACTGCCTCCCCGTTTCCAACTTCAGAAAAATACAACAACAAAAATACATTAATCAAAGATGCTGCCTGGTGTGTACACGTAAGTCTGAACTGTAGGGAAAGGGTCACACCTCCATGGTGCCCCACCCCCCCGAAGAGCAGCAGCATAGCGCTTTGTGCGTTGTAGAAACTCAGAAATACTTAAACTTACCCTGGAAGGGCCTTTGGCACTTGGTCAGCTACTGCCTCTGAAATCTGGCACTCTTAAGACTCACTGCAAGGCTATTCTGAATAAAGTACATTTACGACCAGAACTAGAGAGTACACAAGACACTCCAATGTAAGAACGCCCCCCCCCCACCAAGACAACCCCTCCAACCTCACCTCCAGGTCACCGTCTTTCAGGGGCTGCGCCAGCATTTCATGGTGCGAGGACCACAGGTCAGCATCCCCACGAGCGCTGTTGACTGCAGCCGCCATTGCACTGGTTCAAAGTTGCCTAAAAACTGGAGGAATTTCCAACGCTGAATTCGGTTAAAGCTCATGGCAGCCTGTGAGTTCTCTGAATTGCTAAGTGCTGACACTGTATTTTATAGCCTTTCCCTTAGAACTGCTTGGTAAAGACAAAGATCTTCTATTGCAAAACCCCGGTGTGGGGCTTCCGGTTCCTTTCTGAGCTGTGGGTGTGAGCCTGTTATCCCATCAGTAAGGAGAACTCCCCGGGCTGCCTCGGGCCTGGCCCAGCCTGTCCACAGGGAGCCCGGCGCTGCCTTTGGTCAGCTACAGCCTTTTCCTGTGTATGGCTTCTTTCCGACTAAACTAACTTCCTTGAAAGCAAGGACTGTTGGTTACTTTTATTTTTTTAAGATCTCCCACGGCATCCAGTGTGGCCCATACATGAAGTCTTATTTGCCAAACGCCCGAACAAATGAACTGCTGACTTAGTGTTATTCCCCCCCCCCATTTTTCAAGTAATGAAAATGAGGCTCAGAGAGGTAAAGTATCTCAGCCAATGACTGCACAGCAAGTTAGCCACAAAGATCAGACTCAAAACCCCAACCCACATGCTTGAAGGACCTATAGGATTGTTGTAGAAACTCCTCTCTCAAACCAATGGGTCCACAACTAAAGGGAACAATCCGAGTTAATGTCTCTCTCTCTCTCTTGTTCTTCCCCTTTCTCCCTCTGTCAAATCAATGGCAACATTCACATCTGACCTATTATTGTTTTTTGGTTTTTATTCAGTGAGAGGAGAGGCAACAGACAGACAGACAGACTCCCACAGGTGCCCAACTGGGATCCACCTGGCATGCCCACTAGGGGACAATGCTCTGCCCATCTGGGATGTTGCTCTATTGCTCAGCAATGGAGCTCTTCTTAGAGCCTGAGACAGAGGCCATGGAGCCATCCTCCGAGCCCAGGTTCAACTCACTCCAATCGAGCCATGGCTGCATGAGGGGAAGAGAGAGAGAGAGAGAGAGAGAGAGAGAGAGAGATGCGAGCAGGGTAGGGGTGGAGAAGCAGATGGTCACTTCTCCTGTGTGTCCTGACCAGGAATAGAACCTGGGACATCCATATGCCAGGCTGACACTCTACCACTGAGCCGACCAGCCAGGGCCAATAATCTTTTCTCTAACCTTTTTATTGAATTTTTGGTGGGGACACTAGTTAGCATAATTATACACGTTTCAGGTGTACAATCCTACCTACAACACATCATCTCTACACTGTATTGTGTGTTCACCACCCCAAGTCACGTCTCCGTCCACCACCATTTATCACCCCTATTTCCTCCTCCACCTCCTCCCATCCGCCACCAATAATAATCTTTATCCAGGAAATTCCTAACTGGGGCTTTCAAAGCAGCCGTTATTTTACCACGCGCACATGATTAGAAATGCAGCCGCCCCTACAAAACAAAGGTGGAACCACTTGTACTTAAAACGCAATGGACGCTTCTGTGGCAACAGCAAGATCACCTTGCCAAGGGCAGGCCAGCAACCTTGGACGTGGTTGGTCACATCCACGTTTCCATCAGAGGTGGCGAGACTAGTTCGGGCACCAGGCCCATGGCTTCTCCTCGCTGACCTCTGCACTCAAGAATGGCCAATTCAACCCATGGACCCCTGCATGGGCCAACATATCATCTACATCCTCAGCAGGTGGCAAGCCCACACACACAAAAAGCACCAGAGCCAAAACAGAATCTCAAAGAGAAAAGCTTCTTTTAAATATTGGCTCGTCAAGGTTTTAAAAAAAAAAAAAAAAAAGCTTTGAAGGTGGCAAGCAACAGAGAAGTTAATTCCCTACCACCAAATAACTAAAGTCAGTGTGGACCCTCCGCCTGTGAGGACAGTCAGATAGATCTACAGTCACTCTGCGGAAGGCATTGGAGGTCCACTCCGCTCAGGAAAGAGAACGAAGTCTCCATACTCATCTGTGGTCTCACTCAGTCCATTTCAGCATAACTACCTGCTGCCCCTCTGCTCTCCTTGCCAATCTCTTCCTTACCCACGATGCGAACTGCTCCGGAGTCACAGCTGCTTCTGCACCCCGGCGTGAGAGTACATGTGTGGCCATCAGCCCTCCTCAGGCCAGCAGCGCCCCCTGCTCTCGCTACCCACCCACTGGGGGTTTTCTCCCTGCCTCCTGGGGCTACTCAGGACAAGTCCTCCCAGATGGAGCACGTAATTCATGCCTTCATCCAATCCACACCCTCGATGAAATAAGAATTCTCCCTTCAGCGTTCAAGATACTTTGTCTTGCCCTGGCCAGGTGGCTCAGTGGATAAAAGCACCATCCCGGCTCACCGAGGTCACAGGTTCTATCCCTGGTCAGGGCACCTACCAGAAGCAACCAATGAGCGCACAACTAAACGGAACAACTAAGTGGAACTATGAGTTGATGCTTCTCTCTCTCTCTCACTCTCTCTCTCTCCCTCTCCCTCTCCCTTCCTCTCTCTCAAATAAATGGGAAAAATTTTTTTAAATGGCTTTGTCTTGTTTCAACGAAATCAATTATAGATATAATTAAGTCAATTACATCTATTATATCCTGGGGCACCCTGAACTACAGAGTAAGAAAAACTCCTGAGTGTAATGTAACAACTTGACTGGGCTCACAGAGGCAGTCCACCTTCACTACAGTGTGGCGTGATCCTCCCCTCCACCCCAGGGAGACAGACCTAGGAAGTGAATTCATTCGCCAAAGTCATCATCAGCCTCCCATGGCTCCAAATCTTCCCTGGGCCTCAGTTCCAAGTGGAACCACCAAGCGGTCAGCTGAGGGTTAACTATCCTGCTCTAGTCAGTCACCTGTCTGTCTCACACAGATCCTGTGATTTCTACTTTACAGAAGCGAAAACCCAGGCTCAGAAAGATAAGATCATATAATAAGGAGTTAGAATCTGAACTGTTTTTCACCTCTAGTCCCAAAGCCCTTCCTCATCACTCTGAACAAAAGCACTATTATCCACCTCCGATGCATGTTCCCTCAAGTAAAATATTAAAAGTTTGATTCCATAAGACTCTAAACTGGTGTTTCCAGTGCAGCAACTGCCTGATCCATGGCACCTGTTTGTGCTGGGACGTCAAAACACAGGGCGCCGGCCCAAGAACCCCACAGTGCAAAGTCTGTCCCCTGGAACAGGGGTGACAGGCGGAGACCCTCCTCCACGGGGTCTGGGCGCAAGTCCGAAAGTAAAGTGACCACAAAGTCCGTGCTTGGCGCGCAGGCTTCAGTGAGCCCTGGTTCCATTCCAGGTGTGCCATTCTGCTAGCTGCAGGTCGCGTCTAACTCGGCTCTTCTCTCCGAGTCTCACCTTCCTCCTCTGTGAACTGGGCTACAAGTTACGACTGAACTTTCAGCTTTGTTGCGAACGGGGGATACCGTAGCGAGGGGAAAGAAGGGCTGCCCTTAGAATGCTCCACCAGAGAGCGCTCAGTGGACAGCGGCAGCTCGCATATCTGTGTTAACGCTGAGGCCACCACCCCCGAGTGCATCCACGTGCGACCAGGGAACCGGGTCTCGCGGCCGCGCCACCCCTCGCCCCAGGTCCTAACAAAGCGCTCCTCGCCTCCTCCGGCCGGTCAGAACCAGGTGACGGTGGGGCAAGCGACCAGAAGGCGCTCCCAGCAAAGCGCACCGCGGGCGCTGCCGTCACCGAGCCCTGGGACCCGAAGCTGCCCACCTACCGAAGAGGGATCAGGCGCACCAGCCTAACGACACCTCGGTCCCACGCTGCTGTGGGCGCGACCAAAGTCCGAGACCCGCCAGGCAGCGCACCCGCCACGTGACGCGCCGCGCGGGCCGGAACCAGGACTTGGCGCGCGCTCCGGGCCTTCCCCTCGGGACCCGGAGCGCACCGCCTCTGGAGGGACCCAATCAGAATGTGCCGGCGCTGTCGTCTGGAGGGCGGCGCAGGGCGGGCCTGGCCCACGAGGCCCGGAAGGGGCACCAGGTACAGCGGTCCTGGTTTGGCTGCAAGCCAGGGGAACGAGGATTTCCAGCAAGACGGCAGCGGGCCTGTCCCAGCCTGGGGTTGGGGATGAGTTTTGCAGTTTATATTTAACTTTTTTCATTGTCCTCCTTACAATTTAGCACAGTGGTCATTTAAAATGGACAAACGTGGGTTCGAACTTCAACACGATTGAAATGGGCATGAGAGAGGTTTTTGGAAGACGGTTATGCTCTAAAATGGATTCATGGGTGTAACAGCTCTGTAAACTTACTACACATCATTGAATTGTGCGAATAAGAACAGGTGAATTTTAGCCTGACCAGGCGATGGCGAAGTGGATAGAGTGTCCGCCAGGGACGCTGAGGACCCAAGGCTGCCCACTTGTGGAAGGAGCGAAGATCATAGACTGACCGACATCATGGTTGCTGGTTTGAGCCCAAGGTCAATCACTAGCAAGGGGTCACTGGCTCAGTTGGAGCCCCCAGTGAGGGTACGTATGAGAAAGCAATCAATGAACAACTAAGTTGCAGCAACTATGAGTTGATGCTTCTCATCTCTCTCCCTTCCTGTCTTTCTCTCTCTAAAAATAAATAAATAAATTAAAATTAAAATAAGGATGCAATGGAAAATTATTGTAAAAAATTCTTTCCTTGACCAAGCTTTAGTCGAGTCCCTCTGAGTCCTGTTATTGGGCATGTCCTCCAAGAGTCCGTCTTAGCAAGAGTCCCGAGTCAGTTTAGCCAAAATCCCCCAGCCTCCGTAACTGATTATCCTTGATATGTGACCAAATTCCTCATCTTCCACCATCCCCTCTAGTGATGTCCATCACCCTGGCCAGTCTTCACCAAGATTCCATTGGGGTGGGTTTAGCCAGAATCTCCCCTGATCCCTGATGTTTCTTAATCATTTTCCATCCACTGACCCCACTCTGCTTCTTGGCTATAAATTCCCACTTTTCCTTGTTCTGTTCAGAGCTGAACCCAGTCCTGTACCAAGATCTCCTTCCCCCTATTGCAACAGTTCCTGAATAAAACCTATTTTTCACACTTTAACTTAGGTTCTGGTTTTTTTGGGTTTTTTTTCCTTAAAAAATTTTTATTGACCACTGAACCTCAGGCTCAGTGGTAGAGCGTCGGCCTGGCGTGCAGGAGTCCTGGGTTCGATTCCGGGCCAGGGCACACAGGAGAAGCACCCATCTGCTTCTCCACCCCCCCCCCCTCCTTCCTCTCTGTCTCTCTCTTCCCCTCCTGCAGCCAAGGCTCCACTGGAGCAAAGTTTGCCTGCACGCTGAGGATGGCTCTGCGGCCTCCGCCTCAGGCACTAGAATGGCTCTGATTGCGGCAGAGCATCGCCCCCTGGTAGGCATGCCGGGTGGATCCCGGTTGGGCACATGCGGGAGTCTGACTGCCTCCCTGTTTCCAGCTTCGGGGGGAAAAAAAATATTTATTGCTATTTTTTTAATTTTTTTTTTTTATTCATTTTAGGAAGGAGAGAGAGAGGGAGAGAGAGAGAGAGGAGAGAGACAGAGAGAGAAGGGGGGGAGGAGCAGGAAGCATCAATTCCCATATGTGCCTTGACCAGGCAAGCCCAGGGTTTTGAACCAGCGACCTCAGCATTTCCAGGTCGACGCTTTATCCACTGCGCCACCACAGGTCAGGCCTATTGCTATTTTTTTAAAAAAATATTTTATTTATTGATTTTTAGAGAGAGAGGAGTGAGAGAAAGAGAGAGAGAGAGAAGAGGGAGGAGCAAGAAGCATCAACTCCCATATGTGCCTTGACCAGGCAAGCCCAAGGTTTCAAACCTGCGACCTCAATGTTCCAGGTCAACGCTTTATCCCACTGCGCCACCACAGGTCAGGCATTTATTGCTATTTTGAGAGAGAAAGGAATGGGGGGTGAGAGAGAAAGAGAGAAACATCGATTTGTAGTTCTATTTATGCATTCGTTGGTATTTATTCATGCATTCATTGGTTGATTCTTGTGTGTGCCCTGACAGGGGATGGAACCCACAACCTTGGCATGTCAGGATGATGCTCTAACTAACTGAGCCCTGCCTGGGGGTGGGGGCCAGTTTTTCTTTGATATAAGGAGAAGTATGGGCCGAGCCTCAAAATGGTGTAAATCACTTTACATCCCACGGTCCAGAACACCGTCGTATAGCCCCGCTGTAAAGAAACTGGGAATTATAATTTATTGGTATGCCCATGAGGACACTTGCGTGATTGAGCCAGGCATTGTTATTATTGCAGGAGCTCATAGAAGGGACGGAAAGATCTCGTGACAGCGATACACATTAACGGCTATTGTTAGTCATTTCTCTAGTCCCTTTGTGGCCCCCTGCTAATATGATCCCAATTTTTCTACCTCGGGGAAGAGAGACCAGTGTGCTCAGACTAGATCTCCCAGGTTGGACATTGAGAGCCACTGCAGGTTTCTTTCCAGAGAAATATCAATATGTGACACAAGTGATTTCTTTAGAAAGAGAACTAATCAAGATTCATACGTACAATGGCTTCTGAACCTCAGGCAGATCAACCTTCGTCTTATACGAAGGGGCTTCCCCAACAGAAATATCTTGTCACCGGCTGGGAGCACCTCTGTGAACCGGAAATAACCCCGGGGGGTTGTTGGGACCATTAGGGGAAGTCATTAAACGCGGGTGAGAGAGAAGAGACTTCCGCTGTGTGAGTTTCTGAGTCTGCGATCTCATGCAAGTGACTTCCCTCGCGTCCCCTCTCCAGGGTGTAGTTGTGCTAGACCCACGGACTGGGCAGGGGGCCCGCAGGGGGGGACGCAGGGGACTGCCGTTGTCATTCGCGAGTGTGCACTGCCACCTGCTGGAAGCAGCTCTAGTCAGCTTCAGCCACAGCACGTGGCCCTGGCCTTGCCTCCGGCTGAGGGAGGTGTTAAGAAAAGTACTCTTTCCGGCCTGACCAGTGGTGGTGCACTGGATAGAGCCTTGACCTGCAATGCTGACGTCCAGAGTTTGAAACTGGTGGGATTCAAATATTTTAACAATCGGTTCTCTGCCCTGATGACCTGATTTTTCATGGAGTTCAGTGAGCTGGTTGTTAACACGGCACTTGTCCTCAGGGCTCTCTCTGAAGTGGGCGCCCAGTGTGGAAATCACACGTTGACATTCCTTACTCTTTTTTAACGTTCGTCTGTGCAACGGCGTGTTCTAAGTGCCCGTAGTCATGTTCATTCCGTCCATAGTAATAGGTTTTGGTTCTTCAGGCTACGAACGGAAGTTTTGTTTCTTTTTTTTTTTTTTTTTTTTTTGTATTTTTCTGAAGTTGGACACGGGGAGGCAGTCAGACAGACTCCCGCATGTGCCCGACCGGGATCCACCCAGCACGCCCACCAGGGGGCGATGCTCTGCCCATCTGGGGCACTGGTCTGTTGCAACCAGAGCCATTCTAGCACCTGAGGCAGAGGCCACGGAGTCATCCTCAGCGCCCGGGCCATCTTTGCTCCAATGGAGCCTTGGCTGCAGGAGGGGAAGAAAGACAGAGAGGAAGGAGAGGGGGAGGGGTGGAGAACCAGATGGGTGCTTCTCCTGTGTGCCCTGGCCGGGAATTGAACCCGGGACTCCTGCACGCCAGGCCGACGCTCTACCACTGAGCCAACCGGCCAGGGCCTCATAAGTTTTGTTTCTTTAAGTTTCGATTTATCATTTGGTGCTGAAACCCGGGACAGGGCTCTGGTTGCCTGGACGATCCCCCAACGCTCACCCAAGCTTACTACCAGGGAGGCGGTGGACAGGGTCAGCTTGTTCCAGGTTTACTCCCTGATTCTGCTTGGTCCTGGGAGTGGGGGTAGGTTGGCTGACTCTGTGGCCCTGTTCCAAACCCCTGCCGGACCAGGATTAGGAATCCTTCTTCACCTCCCCTTCCTTCAGTAGGCGCTATTCCAAATTTTTCACCCTAAAAAGCTGGGGAGGTAGACCTTGGGGTTTCTTGTCTACTCGGACTTATATTTTCAGAAGTCCAGGCGCCTGGCCAGGAAACCTCCTCCTCACTGGGACTGAGTTCTCGCAGGTGATGAACCCCAACAATTCTTCCCCTCCCTTTCCCTATGTTGGAAGAGGAAGAAGGGGGATGTTCCTCCTTCCTCCCCGACTCCCGTCTACCTCCTTTACTTACCATGTGGACCTCCCAATCCAAACCACCACGCAACACCCCCTTAGGTCGCTTACTCAAAACTCTCTCTAAATTAGATCTTTCAGACCTTAAGCCAAAGAAACTCATTTTCGTTTGCAATACCGCGTGGCCCCACTATAAACTAGACAATGGTTCCCAATGGCCAGAAAATGGTACTTTCCATTACAATACACTCAAAGATCTCGATAATTATTGCCACCGAACAGGGAAGGCCTCAGAAATTCCCGATGTGCAGGCTTTCTTCCTTCTCCGATCTCGACCCTCCCTCTGTTCCTCTTGCTCGACCTACCAAATACTTTTAGCAAGAACCCCTTCTCCCCTTGGAGGAGGATTCCATCCTCCTCCAACACTCCTCTAAGCTCTGATCTTTGTGACCTCTCTGACCACGTGGTGCCACCACCAGCACCTCAACCTCCTCCCCCATATAACCACGACACAGAGCTGGAAGCAACTTCCCCAGCTTCCCCCTCCCCTCCGCCTTCCCCTCCTGACCTCCACCCTCGACAGACCTCGTGATCAGCCTCGTCCACAACCCTCCCCCCAGACCCCACGCCTGGCTGGTCTCTAACCCTACGCGAGGTGGCAGGGGCGGAAGGCATCTGTTGGAGTCTCCATCCCTTTCTCTCTAACTTATCCCAAATTGAACGCCGTTTAGGCTTCTTTTTCTCCGACCCAGACACTTACATAGAGGAATTCAAATACGTACCTTAGACCAGTGGTTCTCAGCCTTTCTAATGCCGTGACCCCGCAATACAGTTCCTCATGTTGCGGTGACCCTAAACCAAAAAATAATTTTGGTGGCTACTTCATAACTGTAATTTTGCTACAGTTATGATTCAGAATGTAAATACCTGATATGCATTATGTATTTTCCGATGGCTTTAGGTGACCCCGCTGGGGTCGCGACCCACAGGTTGAGAACCGTTGCCTTAGACAATCCTATGACCTTACATAGCACGATCTCTACATAATCCTAACCTCTTTCCTCACTCCCTCCAGTAAGGACCGAGTGTGGACTACTGCCCAGCAAATCGCAGATGAGGCCCATACTAGAAATAATGCCAATCCCATAGGTACCACCGCAGTTCCTAACACAGACCCTAACTGGAGCTACCAAACAAGACCACCAACATCAGACAGCTAGAAACCTCCTCCAAGCATTAAATAAATTAGCCAATAAGGCTGTAAACTATGATAAAATCAAGGAAATTGTCCAGCGCCCCCAAGAAAACCCTGGAGAATTCCTTGAACGCCTATCCCAGGCTCTCCAAAAATATTCTAGAGTAGACCCGACAACCCCAGCCGGCACGGTTCTCTTACACTCCCACTTCATATCTCAGTCCTCCCCAGACATTCGGAAAAAACTTAAAAAGTTGGAGGATGGGCCGGAAACACCCCAGAGGGATCTGTAAGGTATCCCCCCCCCTCCAGAAGGAAGGAAGGGGCCTTGAGCCACGAAGTGTGGAATAATAAAAGGCTTTATTGAGTACAGCGTGCATCCACCAACGAAGTTCCCTAGCCCTGGGGACAGAGTCTAGGCAAGTCGCAAGGAGTGACCTGTGTGAGAGTTATTTAAAGGGCCCCAAGGGTGGTCGAGCTAATATGATGTAGTGAAATCTCATTGGCTGGCAGGCGGTGTCGCTGTTTTCCAAAGGGCTCCTGGGAAGTTTTTTTCGGCACGCTTGGTTGTGGGTGGTCCTAGCCAAAGGGCCTGAGTTTCCCCATTATCTACCCACCTTACAGGATCTATCTCCTAAACCAGGGGTCCCCAAACTTTTTACACAGAGGGCCAGTTCACTGTCCCTCAGACCATTGGAGGGCCGGACTATAAAAAAAAACTATGAACAAATCCCTATGCACACTGCACATATCTTATTTTAAAGTAAAAAAGCAAGTCTGACCTGTGGTGGTGCAGTGGATAAAGCGTTGACCTGGAAATGCTGAGGTCGCCGGTTTGAAACCCTGGGCTTGCCTGGTCAAGGCACATATGGGAGTTGATGCTTCCAGCTCCTCCCCCTTCTCTCTCTCCTCTCTCTCTCTCCTCTCTAAAATGAATAATTAAAATAAAAATTAAAAAAAGTAAAAAAACAAAACGGAAACAAATACAATATTTAAAATAAAGAACAAATAAATTTAAATCAACAAACTGACCAGTATTTCAATGGGAACTATGGGCCTGCTTTTGGCTAATGAGATGGTCAATGTGCTCCTCTCACTGACCACCAATGAAATAGGTGCCCCTTCCTGAAGTGCAGCGGGGGCTGGATAAATGGCCTCAGGAGGCCACATGCGGCCCGTGGGCCGTAGTTTGGGGACCCCTGTCCTAAACCTTGCATTTAAAGTATTTCATAAGCCTGACCAGGTGGTGGCGCAGCAGGTTGAGCACGAGCTCATCTGGTTTGAGCAAAGCTCACCAGCTTGGACCCAAGGTCGCTGGCTTGAGCAAGGGGTTACTCCAGGAGTCCCCAAACTATGGCCTGCGGGCCACATGCAGCTCCCTGAGGCCATTTATCCAGCCCCCGCCGCACTTCCGGAAGGAGCACCTCTTTCATTGGTGGTCAGTGAGAGGAGCACAGGATGCCTAATTTCTATGCATCTCTCCCCTCTGAGACATACCTAATCTCAGGAACCATGCACTCAAAAATGGCAACCATCTTTGGCAGCACTTATGTCTGTGAACAGACTTTTTCCAGAATGGAACATCTGAAATCTCCAACCAGATCTAGACTAACTGATGCATACTTGCATCACTTGTTATGGCTAGCAGTGACAAATATAGAACTGGACACTGACCATCTCATTAGCCAAAAGCAGGCCCATAGTTCCCATTGAAATACTGGTCAGTTTGTTGATTTAAATTTACTTGTTCTTAAAAAAAAAATTTACTTGTTCTTTTTAATTAATTTTTTTAAATTAATTTTTTTTAACAGGGTCAGAGAGAGAGTCAGAGAGAGGGATAGATAGGGACAGACAGACAGGAACGGAGAGAGATGAGAAGCATCAATCATTAGTTTTTTGTTGCAACACCTTAGTTGTTCATTGACTGCTTTCTCATATGTGCCTTGACTGTGGGCCTTCAGCAGACCAAGTAACCCCTTGCTCGAAACAGCGACCTTGGGTCCAAGCTGGGGAGCTTTTTGCTCAAGCCAGATGAGCCCGCACTCAAACTGGCAACCTTGGGGTCTCGAACCTGGGTCCTCTGCATCCCAGTCTGGTGCTCTATCCACTGCGCCACCGCCTGGTCAGACTACTTGTTCTTTATTTTAAATATTGTATTTGTTCTCGTTTTGGTTTCTTACTTTAAAATAAGATATGTGCAGTGTGCATAGGGATTTGTTCATAGATTTTTTTATAGTCCGGCCCTCCAATGGTCTGAGGGACAGTGAACTGGCCCCCTGTGTAAAACGTTTGGGGACTCCTGGCTTACTCGGTCTACAGTCAAGGCACATGTGAGAGGGCGGTCAATGAACAACTAAGGCGTCGCAACGAAAAAACTACTGATTGATGCTTCTCATCTCTCTCCCTTCCTGTCTGTCTGTCCCTATCTGTCCCTCTCTCTGACTCTCTGTGTTTGTAAAGTAAAAATTAAAAAAATAAAATGTTTAAAGTATTCATAACCGGGAGGAACGGGAAAGAGAGGACGGGAAGAGGAGAGATCAGGAAAACTACCTCATGCCAGCCAAGGCCCTCTGGGGACACCCTCCAGCGGGCTCAGAAACCCCTCAAAAGGGGCGTTCTAGAACTTCTTCAGACCCACCGGGGCCCTGCTTTAAACGCAGACAACATGGCCACTGGGCTAAGCCGTGCCCTAATCCCCGACCTCCTCCAGGTCCCTGTCCTCACTGTCACCTCGAGGGACATTGGGGGGTAGACTGCCCCAGCCGGACTGGAACAACCCCCCACACACACACATAACAATCCCACACCCGGATCTCTGACAGATTTCCTGGGACTGGCGACTGAGGATCGAAGGGGCCCTAGGCAGCTGGCCCCGGTACTCATCACACTCCGCGAGCCCAGGGTAAAACTTCGTGTGGCAGGTGAGCCTCTCTCCTTTCTTGTAGACACCGGGGCCCCTTTTCCACCCTCCCTGAATTTTCCGGCCCTCTCACCACCTCCAACACAACAGTCATTGGGCTCTCAGAAATGAAAGCCAGTCCCTTAATAACTCAACCCCCGCCTGACCAGGCGGTGGCGCAGTGGATAGAGCGTCGGACTGGGATGCAGAGGACCCAGGTTCGAGACCCCGAGGTTGCCAGCTTGAGCGTGGGCTCATCTAGTTTGAGCAAAAGCTCACCAGCTTGGACCCAGGGTTGCTGGCTCGAGCAAGGGGTTGCTCGGTCTGCTGTAGCCCCGCGGTCAAGGCACATATGAGAAAGCAATCAATGAACAACTAAGGTGTCGCAATGCGCAACGAAAAACTAATGATTGATGCTTCTCATCTCTCCATTCCTGTCTGTCTGTCCCTGTCTATCCTTCTCTCTGACTCTCTGTCTCTGTTAAAAAAAAAACAAAAAACAAAAACCTCAACCCCTCCTGTGCACTATACAAGTCACTCACCGCCTCTTAGTCATCCCACAATGCCCTACCGCACTACTAGGTAGAGATGTCCTCTCCAAATTCCGAACTACCCTAACCTTGACGACTACACATAGCAGTTCCTCAGCCGATATTCTCCTGTTGCTGGCGGCAGACACGGATTCGGTCACAGCCCTCTTCCACTTCCCCCAGAGGAGGGAAATCCCATAATCTGGGACCCCTCCCAACCCTCAGTTGTCAAACATCACACCCCCATCCTTAGTCATCTCAAGAATCCCAACACCTAACCTTTTATTCCCCAATACCCCACTTCTCTAACCCATCTAAAGGGTCTCAAACCCTTAATCTAGAAATTCCTCCAGGCGGGATTACTAAAACCAATCAATTCCCCTTTCAATACTCCCATACTCCGGGTTCTAAAGCCCAATGGCTCCTGTCGCTTAGTGCAAGACCTCGGGGCTGTTAACTCAGCAGTATCACCCATCACCCCGGCCGTCCCAAACCCATACACCATCCTATCCTCAATCCCCTCCTCGTCCTCCTTCTTCACAGTATTAGAGCTTAAAGACGCTTTCTTCATCATTCCTCCAGATCCACAATGTCAAACATCTCTTTGCCTTCACCTGGACTGATCCTGATACTGTGCTTGCCCAACAACTAACTTGGACTGTTCTGCCCCAAGGCTTCAGAGAGAGTCCTCATCTCTTTGGCCAAGCTTTTAGCTGCAGACATCCAGCTACTTCCTCTACCCCACAGTTCCCTCACCCAACACGTCGATGACCTACCCTCAAACAATCTCTACAAGACACCTCTCTCCTTCTCCATTCCCTCCCGAGCCGAAAAACGCTGTCGAGTATCCCCTTCCAAAGCTCAGCTCTCCCAACCCGCTGTCTCCGACCTAGGAGTGCAAATCTCCCGCAACGAAAAGGAAGTAACTACAGACCGAGAAGGTCTCATAGCATCAATACCTGCCCCTTCCACCAAAACCGACCTCCTCTCTTTCTTAGGCATTGCTGGTTCCCTCCGCTCCTGGATCCCCAACTACAGCCTCCTTGCAAAACCCCTCTGTGAGGCCACAAAAGGGGACCCGGACAAACCTCTCAACCCATCCAGACCTATCAATGCCGCCTTTATAAAGCCACAACAGGCATTTATACACGCTCCTGCATTGCACTCACCAGACCTAAACCAAAAATTCATTCTGTATGTACACGAAAATCAAGGACTCGCACTTGGTGTCCTAGGACACCACAGGGACCTTCACTTGCCCCTGTCGCCTACCTCTCCAAACAACTTGATCCTGCCTGCCAAGGTTGGGCTCCCTGTCTTAGAGCATTGGCGGCCGGTGCAATTCTCGCCTTAGAAAGCAGAAAGCTTACTTTGGGACAGCAAGTCACCATTAAGTCACCACATAACCTTCAACATCTTGTAACAAACACATAAAGCCATACAACACCTTTCCCCATCACGTTTCCAAAAATTCCATCTCGTTTTGGTTGAAGATAACAACTTCTCCTTTTCACCTTGCCCTTCTGTTGGGCAGATAAAATGTATTATGCTCACTTTGTTAAAGATGACGCTGCCCACGTGGAGGCCGTTGTCCTATTAATGTGTGTTGGGGATCGCTGTAGCCTGGGGCTTGGCCTTGGAATTAAGCCTTTCCCACCCTTTTTGATGTGGGGCAGTGCAATCCAATCATGCCTCAGAGAAGTGACTTTGTATTAGAGACTTCCCTATTATGTATATTGGATTAATGGTTTGGAATCTACACTATAAAATAGGGGCAGAATAGGAGCTTGCGCTCTTGGTTCCTGGGATGATTAGCATGAGAGAGCAGAGGGAGCAGAGCAGAGAGCAGAAAGAGGCCATGTGGCCAGGAGAAGCAGCCAAGATGGCGGAGTGCTGAGTGAGATGCTAGTTTGTGTAGAGTTTGTATCTGGGATAAGGAAGGAGATGGGGAACTGAGGAGAATAAGGCTGGTGAGCTAGAAACCTTTGATTCTAGGAAACTCGGATAAGTCAGTGGCTTTGTGAGCACTGAATGTGAGTGGGTTTTGGAGCCCAGTGTGTATTTTTACTTGCCCGCCGGGTGCAAGCTAGAATTAAAGAAAATGGCCTATCAGTTTTTGGCTCCATTGTTTCTTTACCGACTGTCCGAATCCAATGCGAACCTGCATGAGCCAGGCTGCTGTGATAGTGGCCGTGCCTACTGGCTTTACACCTTCCCTCAGTCCTGCCACCCTGCTCCCTTCTAAGCCTCTCCCCATATACATTCCTGTATTGAAGCCATTACTCACTTCATTACTCCTTCCCCCCACATCTCTCCCACTCCCTTATCTCCTCCAGACCAAACTCTCTATACTGATGGCAGTTCCACTAAGAAGGCACCAGGACAATAGACAGCAGGCTACGCTCTAGTTACAGAGCAGCACACAATCTTAGAGGCCCAACCTCCCAACAAGCAGAACTCATTGCCCTTACTCGTGCCCTAATTCTCTCCACTAACAAAACCGTCAGTATATATACTGATTCCAAATATACCTACCACATCATGCACTCGGCAGCCAGCGTATGGCGTGAAAGAGGATTTTTAATCACAAAAGGAAATTCTCTTCAAAATCATACATCTCTCCAAACCCTATTAAATGCAGCTCTTCTTCCCAAACAGGCCTCTGACATTCACTATAAAGGTCACCAGCGGCTCTCAAACCCCGTTAATGTTGGAAACAGTTTAGCAGATAAAATAGCAAAGAGAGCAGCACACACCTCAACCGACAATATTAGGATAGCAATTCCTGCGCTCACAACACAATACTCATGTGACGAACGTGAATACTCCAATATCTAGGTTACCCCCCAAAAAACAAGGGTGGTATTTAAAAAAAAGGAAAAATTATCCTGCCCAAAGGACAGGCTAATTCAGTCTTAACCAAATCTTCACAATTCTTTCCATGTAGGGTATAAACCACTTCTAATATACGTCACAACCTTTTTAACCTGTCCCTCACTCCCTTCTGTTTTTCAAAGCATAGCTTCCACATGTTCTATTTGCAACCCATGTTCACCACAGGGAGGGCTACATCCTCGCTCCTTCCCTATACACCAGGCCCGTGGGAGACTCCCAGGTCAGGACTGGCAAACTGACTTTACACATATGCCCCCCACATAAAACAATTCGCTACCTCTTAACACAAGTAGATACATTTTCAGGAGGGATAGAAGCATACCCAACGACTAGAGAAGATGCCCAAACTGTGGTAACCATCCTAACTGAAGATATCATTCCCCGATTTGGGCTTCCTAAAACACTTCAGTCTGACAATGGTCCCGGTTTTATCTCCCGAATAACACAATCTATTTCAGCATTACGAGGAATCGAATGGGAGTTTCACATTTCCTACCGCCCACAATCTTCAGGCAAGGTAGAAAAAGCCAGTCAGGCCTGACCAGGCAGTGGCGCAGTGGATAGAGCGTCGGACTGGGATGCGGAGGACCCAGGTTCGAGACCCCGAGGTCGCCAGCTTGAGCGCGGGCTCATCTGGTTTGAGCAAAAAGCCCACCAGCTTGAATCCAAGGTCGCTGGCTCCAGCAAGGGATTACTCGGTCTGCTGAAGGCCCGCGGTCAAGGCACATATGAGAGAACAATCAATGAACAATTAAGGTGTTGCACGCGCAATGAAAAACTGATTGATGCTTTTCATCTCTCTCCATTTCTGACTGTCTGTCCCTGTCTATCCCTCTCTCTGACTCACTCTCTGTCTCTGTAAAATGAAAAAAAAAAAGAAGAGAAAAAGCCAGTCAGCTCATTAAAGAACACTTAAAGAAGCTCTCTCTCAAACTACACACCTGCCCTGGACACAGCTTATGAGGCTCAGGGCCGTACCATGATGACCACTTAACCTGAGCCCGTTTGAAATCATGTATGGTCGTCCTTTTGTCCTTCAAACAACAATAGAAACATCTCCCCCCACTAGGCGATTACTTCCCCTCCTACTCATGCACGCGTGCGATTCTCATGAACGAAGTAGACAAACTCTCATCCTGGCCCTTTCCCACTACCAGCTCCAACTTCTCAGTACACCCTGGAGACCTTGTCTACGTGAGGACCAGAGAACGGACTCCTTCGGGACCCACGTGGATGGGACCACACACCGCTATTCTCTCTACTCCCCCAGCGGCTAAGGTCGAAGGCAGTCACCACCGGATTCACCTCTCCCACATCAAACCATATATCCCCACTCCTCTGACAACCTATACTTCTACCCCCACAGGACCCACCTCCCTAAGACTATCAAAATGCATCCCCACCTGACCTGTGGTGGCACAGTGGATAAAGCGTCGACCTGGAATGCTGACGTCACCGGTTCAAACCCTGGGCTTGCCTGGTCAAGGCACATATAGGGGTTGATGCTTCCTGCTCCTCCCCCCTTTTCTCTCTCTCGCTCTCTTCTCTCTAAAATAAATAAATAAAATCTTTAAAAAAAATGCATCCCCACCATTCAGGAAGAAACCGAAGAAACCGGCTCAACATCTTAACACGACGCCTTACCTCACACCATCTTTCTTTCTCTCCAACATTCACGCCAGCTACACCTCCCATTAATACTCTCTATCCAGGTTCTTCTATTTTACACCTAATCTCATTGAAGATCTCACATGGTTCCACCCACCTTCCACACAGGTTGAAGATTTAACAACATAGATCATCGAGCTAACCTGGCAAGTCACCTCACTCGAATTCTCCACAGAAGAGGTGGCCGTTGTTCAATTCCTCTTCATTTGTGTAGTCTCCTCACCCTAACCTTATGTTCACCTGAATGCGGTGTGTGTGGAGGGGGAGAGTATTAACACCACGACTCACCTCTTTCTCCCTTCTGGCCCTACCCCTAAGGGAATAGACTGCCTCCATCCCTCCCCTTCTAGAGTCCACATATATCAGGGGTCCCCAAACTTTTTACACAGGGGGCCAGTTCACTGTCCCTCAGACTGTTGGAGGGCCGGACTATAAAAAAAAAACTATGAACAAATCCCTATGCACACTGCACATATCTTATTTTAAAGTAAAAAACAAAATGGGAACAAATACAATATTTAAAATAAAGAACAAGTAAATTTAAATCAACAAACTGACTAGTATTTCAGTGGGAACTATGCTCCTCTCACTGACCACCAATGAAAGAGGTGCCCCTTCCGGAAGTGCTGCGAGGGCCAGATAAACGGCCTCAGGGGGCCGCATGTGGCCCGAGGGCCATAGTTTGGGGACCCCTGACATATATAGAATGCTCTCTTAACCTTACTGAAAAAGTTTTAATTAAGCCTAATTCTTCCTATGCAGCTGACTGCTGGATGTGTATATCTATGTCGTCTTCAGCCTACTCTGCCTTCCCTCTTCCGAATAATAGCACCCACCTTCTTCAGACCACTCTCATGTACCAAGTCCAAAAAGGAGCTACGATCTTTGAGAGAGCCAACACTCTGATAAGGGGTTATCCCACTTCAGCTGCCAACTGAGCAAACAAGCTACATCAAACCTATTACTCCCAGCTTGAAAAACCAAAACCCTGAACCCCTCCTGCTCAAGGACCAGTCACTTCAAATACCCCTCTCCTTTCACCTGCTCCCCTACGCTTCAAGGCTCAGGGTGACGTCCCAGTGGGTCGCCTCCCCTCTAACCTCTGCGACACCACAATAACTATTCAATTTTCTGAAGACCATCACAACCATCGAGTTAACTGTCAAGTCTCTCCAGAAGCAAACGGATTATTTCCTAACCCCGTTCGATTCACAGGACCCCCTACTCTTACAGCTTCACAACATAAATGCTCCTATCCCACCACACGACTCTGTTCCTGGCTCACTACCCCTTCCACACGGTTGCAATGCTCAGAGCAGGCCTCTGACCATGTCTCCCCCCTAGTGGGGGCTGCACTTTCCTCCACCTTGACCATCTGGAGTTCAGAGATGGATGGATGAAACCGACCCCTTGTCCATCTATTCTCTAGTTACCTCTCAGCCTGTCTCACCCAATCAGGGTCTTTCTACTTGTGTGGGACCAACACCTATAGGTGCCTCCCAACTAGTTGGATGGGAACCTGTACCCTAGTCTATCTCACCCCAAATAGCAACCTCATCCCACTCCATGAGCCTTTCCCAGTTCCTAGTACTCTACCTGTCAATCAAAGAACCAGACGAGCCATACAGGTAATCCCTCTTCTTATTGCCTTAGGAATCTCTACAGGAGTAGGCCTGGGGGTGGGGGCGGGGGACTGGCCATTGCCCTGTCTTATTTCCACTCTCTCTCTGAAGACCTCCAAAACTCCCTAGGAGAAATCACCTCCACTCTAGTAAGACTCCGAGATCAACTTGATTCCCTAGCCGCTGTCACGCTACAAAATGGCCACGGCCTTGATACCTTCATGGCAGAAAAAGGAGGTATTTGTGTCCTTCTAGGGGAAGAGTGTTGCTTCTACCTCAACCAGTCAGGGCTGATTAGAGACATGGCAACCAAATGGAAGAAACGAGCTCAACGAATCCATGAAAAACAAGCCGAATCTTGAAATCAGTGGCTCTGCACAAACTGGATGTCTGACTACTGCCTTCCATTTATTGGTCCACTCACTCTCGTATTTGTCATTTTAGCTTTCGGGCCCTGTCTCCTATTCCTATTCTCTAGCTTATTACAGAACCGCATGCAGGCCTTCACCAGCCAGAAAATTGGAGAAATCTACCTAGCTCTGCACACCAACTCTGAAACCTGTAAGCTATTTCCTGCCGAGGAAGAAAGAAGGGCGTAGCCACCAAATGTGGACTAGCAAAAGCTTTATTCAGAGCACATACCGGCGAAGTTCACTGGTCCGTGAGACAGGGGCCAGGGAAGTCATACAGTTTCTCCCCGGGGAAGAGTGCGTGTGTGTGTGTGTGTGTGTGTGTGTGTGTGTGTGTGTGTAATTTATAGCGTTGGTAGGGTGGTGGCGGGTTGATATGACGTGGTGAAATTTCATTAGCTGACAGTTGTTCTTTTTCTTTTTTTATTTTATTTTATTTTTTTATTTTTTTGCATTTTTCTGAAGCTGGAAACAGGGAGAGACAGTCAGACAGACTCCCGCATGCGCCCGACCGGGATCCACCCGGCACGCCCACCATGGGGCGACGCTCTGCCCACCAGGGGGCGATGCTCTGCCCATCCTGGGCGTCGCCATGTTGCGACCAGAGCCACTCTAGCGCCTGGGGCAGAGGCCACAGAGCCATCCCCAGTGCCCGGGCCATCTTTGCTCCAATGGAGCCTTGGCTGCGGGAGGGGAAGAGAGAGACAGAGAGGAAGGCGCGGCGGAGGGGTGGAGAAGCAAATGGACGCTTCTCCTATGTGCCCTGGCTGGGAATCGAACCCGGGTCCTCCGCACGCTAGGCCGACGCTCTACCGCTGAGCCAACCGGCCAGGGCAGTTGTTCTTTTTCAAAGTGCTCCTGGGCCGTTTCTTTTGGCGGGCATGGATGTGGGTGGTTCCAGCCAAAGTCCCCGGACCTGGTTCCTCAGGTGACCTTCCCCCATTGCCAACCAACCTCACAAAACCTATAACTCGCCGGGTGTTGGGCGGATAGAATGTATTATGCTCACTTTGTTGAGGATGCCGTTGCCCAGGTGATATTAATGTGTGTTGGGGATTGTTGTAACCTGGGGCTTGGTTTTGGGATTAGGCCTTTCCCACCCTTTTTGATGTGGGGCGGTACAATCCAATCATGCCTCAGAGAAGTGACTTTGTATTAGAGACTTCCCTGTTTTGTATATTGGATTAGGAGTTTGGATTTCTACACTATAAAATGGGGACGAAGTGGGAGCTTGTGCTCTTGGTTCCTGAGATTAGCATGAGAGAGCAGCAGAAAGAGGCCATGTGGCCAGGAGAAGCAGCCAAGATGGCGGAGTATTGAGTGAGAGGCCAGTTTGTGCAGTTTGACGCTGGAGAAGGAAGGAGATGGGGAACAGAGGTGAATAAGTCTGGTGAGCTAGAAACCTTTGATTCTAGGAAACTCGGATAAGTCAGTGGCTTTGTGAGCACTGAATGTGATTGGGTTTTGGAGCCCAGTGTGTATTTTTACTTGCCCGCCGGGTGCAAGCTAGAATGAAAGAAAATGGCCCACCAGTTTGTGGCTCCTTTGTTTCTTTACCGACTGTCCGAATCCAATGCGAACCTGCATGGGCCAGGCGGCTGCTTTGATAGTGGCCCTGGCCTTGACTCCTGGCTTTACACCGGGCATAAAAATCCGAGCCCCTAGGATTACACCCCTAAACAGCAGGAAGAAGTTACAGAAGAGAGACCACTGCCCCTATAACCCTACCCTGCCTTCTGCCTTCTCGATTTTTTTTAATATGTTATACAAGAGTTGAGAATAATAGGTTTCAGTTCTTCAGGCTACGAACATAAGTCTCATTTCTTTAAGTTTCGATTTATCTTTCCCCGCCATTTTGTATATTCCAACCGTTTGTTCTACTCAATCACCTTTTGACATCTACTTCTATATAAGGCAATAATCCGAACTAAGCTAAAACTTCCACATAACTGCCTAACTACCCTACCAATGATAGGCGGCCCCATGTCCTCCTTCCTCCCCTAAATGCCTTTAAAATTGCTGTACCCACCATAAACTGGGCTGCTGTCCCTTACGAGACAGCCCGGCAGGTTTTCTTTCAATAAAGCCTGTTACACTGGTCTTTCGGACTCCGATTGATTCTATCACATAGGTCAAAAAATTTTGACGGAACTGTGCTTGTAATATTTATTCATTTCATAAAACTCATTAGACACTTGATGAAATACATTTCAATTTCCTCGTATTCGTTGCTTCAGTAAACAAACATTTAACGGTAAAGAGAAAAAGTACCAAACAACCAGGCTGTCCTTGGAAACATCTTAACGGTTTTATTGTGGGTTTCTTTGTCAGGTATTATTTAATACGTTTTCATTAATATTTTAAAACTCTCTCTTATAACATCATCTAGTTTTGTGTACCTCTTTTATGGTTCTTATTTAACTATTAAATGCATGAAGTAATAAACTACCTTTTGGTATATCTTTTTTTTAATATACTTAAACCGGTTACTTGGGCAGAGAACCAGTTGTTAAATTATTTGAATCCCACCACTGGCTCTAATCCCAAATATTATATTCAGAGCACACTCTTCAATCCTCCAGACCCTGCCTCTGGCTTTCACAGCTGCTGCGGGGCTCCAGCGGTCCAGGACCCCAGAGGCGGGGCCGCACCCGCCTCCGGTTGCATCAGAACCGGAGGCCAAGCGTCAAGGTGGGCGCCTCTGTCGGTAGGCCACGCGCACACAGCCCTCCGCCAGGTGCCTCCGCGGACTCAGTTCTTGGCCCCGCCTCCTGACCATCGAGGCCCCGCCCACAGCCTTCAGCCGGTGCCTCCGCAGACTCAGTTCTGGGCTCTGCCTTTTGCCCGGCCGCGGCCCCGCCCATAGCCCCGCCCACATCCCCTCTCAGCCAGGTGCCCCTGCAGACTCAGTTCCTGACCCCGCCTCCTGCCCACCGAGGCTCCGCCTCCTGCCGGCCTGAAGCCCTACCCACAGCCCTCAGCCTGTGCCTCCGCAGACTCAGTTCTTGGCCCCGCCTTCTACCCGGCTGCGGCCCCGCCCACAGTCCAGACTCAGTTCCTGACCCCGCCGAGGCCCCGCCTCCCACCTGCCCGCGGCCCCGCCCAAATTCCCTCTTAGCCTGGTGCTCCCGCAGACTCAGTTCCTGGCCCCGCCTCCTGCCCGGCCGAGGCCCCGCCTCCTGCCCCGCCCACAAAGCCTCGCAGTCGGCGCGGACGCACGCCTTGCGCAAGCCGTCGCCATTTTGCTCATAGAGACGTCGCTGGGAGACTCGGTCCTCTCTTCCTTCGGCAGCCGAGGCTGCTAGGCCGGGGCTGGGGTCGGGGCCAGGTAGGCGGGGCGGGGGCCTGCGACGAGTGGCGGCGCGGGGCATCGCGGGGCGCAGGTGCCAGGGGCCGGAAGCGTGGGTGGGCGCGAGTCCGAGCGCGGGCCTCGCGCCCCGGCGCCCCTCTCCCCAACCCCCTCCCTCCTCCCCTTACCCTCTCCCTCCTCCCGGGTCTCGGGGTCCGCGGGGCCCCGGCGTGGCGCGCGGCCGGCGGCGGCGGAGCCCGGATGGGAGCACCTGCAGCGGGGCGCCTCGGAACGCCCTCCTCCATCCCGGCCCCCAGCGCTCCCCAGCCCTCGGGCCATGCTGGTCGCGGACGTTTCTGGACTGGCCCCCACGCCCGCAGCCCCCCACCTGCAAACGATCTTTGTGTTCCACTCGGGCCTCACCCGCAGCGGCAGAGAGAGGATCTCCGTGCAGTTTTTAAGATACTGCACTTTGAGAGATGTTTCCTCCCCTCCCTCCCCAAGTACACGACACGGATGCTAAAAGCGTGTTTTCCCGCTGGCGCCGTGCGGCTGTTTAGAAGGAGGAAATGCAGAGTGGAGAGGTGCGGCGTGAGGAAGTGGGCTTTCCGATGTTTAAGAAATTTTAAATTCACAAATAAAAGAATTCAGCCACATTGTGAACCCCACAGTGTAAATCCTACCCTTCTTGTCTGTGTGTGCCCTGCCCTGGATTGGACCGTCGTTATTACCCAGTTCTGATTAGAGAGGACGCAATTCTGTTCTTCTCTTAACATTTCTTTTGTATATGTCCCGGATATTAAAACAAAACAAAACATATGTGTTGATAGTGTATTTAGTTTTACTGAACAATTTAGTTTTCATTTAAGTTTTGTTTTACTTAGTTACCCTATCATGTCCAGTGTTCCTTCTCAAAAAATCTTGGCACTGACCACTTCTGAGCATGCATATAGCTTTGTCTTTCTTTCTTACCTTGGGGTCCATTCCCAAATGGGAAATACTGGACCAAAGTTAGGTGTTCTTTCTTAGAGCACTGGATAGAAATTTTTTACAAATAAGGTGTATTTACAATAGCCTTCCCCCCCCCCCCCCCAAAAAAAAATCTGGGTCTTTGTCCGTTTTCACTAACAGCCTCAAGCAGAATTCGGTGGGGTTTCAACCCATTTTTTTTTTTAATTTTTATTTTTTGGTGTGTGTGGTGGTGGGACACAGGCTGTGCAGCCTGCTGCTGGAATATAGAGCTGTCTGTACTCTACGGAAGACTGAAAACTGGAGTCATGTCTTCTGCTTAGAGACCCGTCAGCCTCCAGTAGGTTTGTTTCTTCCTCCCGGAGCCCCGCTTCCCCTGCTTGATTGACTTAAGAGTTCAGGGCACTCAGGAAATGTGTTAGCCCGTGAGGAAACGTCCTGGGATCACAGGGGCATGCACGATTATTCAGGTCAGGTTGGACAGTTCTGATTTTATTGCTGGCATAAAAAAGGCAAGGTTTATTTGAGGAACGCCACTAATGAAAACAATTCTTCGTGCTTTTGATAGCTTTCCACTTTGCAGAGTACTTTCCGTTCCGTGGGTTCATCGTTGAAGTGCTGAGGGTATCTTTATTCAACAGACGTTTGTTACTTAACAAACATTGGTTGAGCCTCTGCCACATCCCAGGTGCTGTTCTAGGCACTTGGGTATACAGCAGAGAATAAAATATTTAAGACATCTCTGCTGTTCTGGACCTTAACTTCTGGCAGGGGAAGCTGTTTTTTTACCAAGTGTCTATTGTCAGGAAGGGGGGAAGGCTGAGGCTGGTGAAGCCACGTGACTTGCCCAAGGCTTAGCTAGTAACAACCGGTGACTGGAAGGCAGACTCCAGTCTGCAGGTTCCTACTCTAGCTCTCTGTAGGCAGAAGGGATTTGCATAATGGACTCTTTGGAAGGAAAGCAATGCACTAACGTGTGAGCCTTCTTCATTGGAAATACACCAGTGGTTTTGAAATTGTTGGCATGTCCGAAGCTAGTGGTTTTTGAGTGTGGTTTCATTCAGGAGATCTCCAGATTGTCAAATCTCATTCGGAGAGAAGTGTGATTGGCGTTTTGGAAAGGTGCTGGGATTCTCTGAAAAGGGTGATGATAAATCTTTGTTTATTTTTAGTTTCCCTTGCCTAGGCTTTCATACATATGATAAATCTCACATTCTAGAGTAAATTTAGGAAAATGTAAAAGCAACTAATTTATGGGGAGAAGAGTGGGAGGGTTTGCTTTTGTGTGTTTGTGCATGGGTGATTCTAAAGAATCTATTTTTAATTATAGTTGACATAATTTTTTTTAAACTTTTTTAAATTTAATTTAATTTTATTTATTCATTTTTAGAGAGGAGAGAGAGACAGAGAGGGAGAGAGAGGAGAGAGAGACAAGAGAGAGAAGGGGGGAGGAGCTGGAAGCAACAACTCCCATATGTGCCTTGACCAGGCAAGCCCAGGGTTTCGAACCGGCGACCTCAGCATTTCCAGGTCGACGCTTTATCCACTGTGCCACCACAGGTCAGGCGACATATAATTCTTACATTAATTAAAGATGTATGCCATAGTGATTAGATGTTTATATACCTTATTTATTTATTTATTTATTTTTCTGAAGCTGGAAACGGGGAGAGACAGTCAGACAGACTCCCGCATGCGCCTGACCGGGATCCACCCGGCACGCCCACCAGGGGCGATGCTCTGCCCCTCTGGGGCGTCGCTCTGCCGCGACCAGAGCCACTCTAGCGCCTGGGGCAGAGGCCAAGGAGCCATCCCCAGCGCCCGGGCCATCCCTGCTCCAATGGAGCCTTGGCTGCGGGAGGGGAAGAGAGAGACAGAGAGGAAGGAGGGGGGGGTGGAGAAGCAAATGGGCGCCTCTCCCATGTGCCCTGGCTGGGAATCGAACCCGGGTTCCCCGCACGCCAGGCCGACACTCTACCGCTGAGCCAACTGGCCAGGGCCTAGACGTTTATATACCTTATGAAGCGATCACCCCAATAAGCCTAGTACCCATCTGACACCCTACAGTTAGTCCAGTATTATGGACTGTATTTCTTACGCTGTACTAGACATCCCCGTGATACTTTAATAACTGATCACATGGACATCTTAGTCCCAGTCACCGTTCTCACCCATTACCCTCCAGCCCCTTTCCCTCTGGCAGCCATCAGCTTGTCCTCTGTGTCTGTGAGTCTGTTTCTGTGTATTTTGTTTTTTAGATCTCATGTAAGTGAAATCATACGGTATTTATCCTTCTCTCTGACTTTTAAAGTTTTTTTGCGGGACCTCCATAGTGTTTCCCCTAGTCTGTACCAATTTACAACCCTATCAGTAGTGCACGAAGATTGCCCTTTCTCCACATCCTTGCCAATATATGTTTATTGATTTATTGATGACCGCCATTCGGACAGAGTGTGAGGTGATATGTCATTGTGGTTTCAGTTTGCACTTCTCTGGTGATGAGTGATGTTAAGCAACTTTACGCATTGACCATCAGTATGTTATCTTTGGAGAGATCAGGTTCTTTGCCCATTTTAAAAATTACATTGTTTGGGGGTTTTTTGGTATTAAGTTGTATACATTGTTTAAATATTTGGACATTAACCCCTTATTGGATGTATCATTGGTGAATATCTTCTCAATTCAACTCAAATAGGTTGTCTTTCGGTGTTGTTGATGGTTTTTAGTTCATAAACTTAGTTTGATAGTCTCATTTGTTTATTTTTAAATTTCCCTTGCCTAGGAGACATAGCCAAAAAAATACTGCTAAGAGCATTGTCAGAGTTTACTCCTATGTGTCAGAGTTTACTCCTATGTTTCTAGGAGTTTTATGGTTTCAGGTCTTACGTTTAAATTTTTAATCCATTTGAGTTTATTTTTGTATATGGTGTAAGAAAGTGGTCTGATTTCTTTTGGGGAGAGGGAGGTGTGTCTGTCCAGTTTTCCTAAAACCATTAATTGAAGAGATTCTACTGCCCTGGCTGGTTAGCTCAGTCTTGTTAAGAGCGTCATCCCAAAAGGACAAGATTGTGGGTTGAAGTCCCGGTCAGGGCACACATGGGCATGAATGCACGACTAAGTGGAACAACAAATGAGTGCTTCCCTGACCCCTCCCCTCTCTCTTCCTTCCTCTACCACTCTCTCTCCCTTCTTCTCTCTGCCTCTTTAAAAATCAATTAAAAAAAGTTAAGCCCTGGCCATAGCTCAGTGGGTTGGAGTGTCGTCCCACTGGTGGAGGTTGCTGGTTCCATCCCCGGTCAGGGCACATACAGGAGCAGCTCAATGTTCCTGTCTCTCCCCCTGCCTCTCTCCAAAAAGAGAGAGAGAGAGAGAGAGAGAGAGAGAGAGAACTGTTCTGTATGTTCTTGCCTTCTTTGTCATACATTAGTTAACCATGTAAGTGTGGTTTAAGTTCTGGGCCCTTTATTTGGCTCCATTAATCTGTATGTCTTTTTATGCTAACACCATGCGGGGTTTTTTTTTTTGTTTTTTTTTTACAGAGACAAAGTGAGAGTCAGACAGAGGGATAGATAGGGACAGACAGACAGGAACGGAGAGAGACGAGAAGCATCAGTCATCAGTTTTTCATTGCGACACCCCAGTTGTTCATTAATTGCTTTCTCATATGCGCCTTGACCGCGGGCCTTCAGCCAACTGAGTAACCCCTTGCTCGAGCCAGCAACCTTAGGTCCAAGCTGATAAGCTTTTACTCAAACCAGATGAGCCTGCGCTCAAGCTGGCGACCTCTGGGTCTCGAACCTGGGTCCTCATTCTGACACTCCATCCACTGCGCCACCGCCTGGTCAGGCCATGCGGTTTTGATTACTGTAGCCTTGTATAATTTGTTATCAAGTAGTGGGATATTTTGAGATATGTTCCCTTTATCCCCACTCTGCTGAGAGTTTTGATCATAAGTGGATGTTAGATTTTGTCATATGCTTTTTCTGCATCTCTTGATACAATCATATGATATTTATCTGTCATTTTGTTTATGTGGCATATCATGTTGATTGATCCAGGGGCATTGAACCAGCCTTGCATCCCTGGAATGAATCCCAGTTGATTGTTGTGTATAACTTTTAATGAATTGCTGAATTTGGTTTGCTTATATCTTCATTGAAGATTTCTGCATCTATGTTCAGCAGAGATATTGGCCTATAATTTTTTCTTGTGTAGTGTCTTTGGTTTTGAAATTAGGATAATGCTGGTTGCATAAAATGAGTTTGAGAGTCTTCCCTCTTGATTTTTTTGGAATAGTTTGAGAAAGATAGATGTTAGTTCTTCTTTGAATTTTTGGTGAAATTCATCTGTGAAGCCATCTATCTGGTCCAGGGCTTTTGTATATTGGGAGCCTCTTTTTTCTTTATTTTTTTTTTGAACTCAGAGAATACTTCATTCCACCCATCAGAGAAATAAAGAGGTTGGATCTGTAACAAAGCATCCTGTTTTAAAGCATAGGCCAGTGTGTACTATGTACGAAGTAACTGATAAGACCACAAACAACTTTTCAATGTTTAAAAGGGATAAGCCTCCTGGCAAAAGCAGCATCTTTGTGATTTATTAACTTTAGCATTCCTCTTTTTTATCTTCACCCTCTCCTTCAATAGAATCTATACCATCCTCCTCATAACCCTTCTCAAGGGCAGCCCTGTCCTCCTGGGCTTCAGAAAAGTCCTTCCTCTGGCCGTCACCCATGTACTGGTGAGCAAAGGTCCGCTTGTCGTACATCAGGTCACACTTGCAGTAGCGCGAGCTCAGGCTGCAGAAATAGTTGTGGTGTTGCTCAGCGTGCACACAGTTCCCTGTCCTTGGGCCAGGTGTCCACTAGGAACCACAGTGGGCGGCTGGCTAATAATTAACGCCAACTTAGAACAGTGGAGCACCAGTCCACAAACTGGATGGTCCACTTGGTCTTGATGGTGGCACCGGCAGCGTTGACATCTTTAGGAGCCAGGTTGCCCTGGTACAACAGGCAGCAGGCCATGTATTTCACCCTCTGGTTGGCTGACTTAAAGCACACATCGGTGATCTCTGCTACAGAAGATTGTTCATGGCAGAGATGACAGGGGCACATGTGGCCAGAAGGAAGTGAATGTAGGGATGGGAACCATATAGGTCTGGAAATCAGTCAGATCGACATTCATGCCCCAGCAGTTTGAGGGAAGCAGTGGTGGAGGGCACGATTTGGCGTATCAGCCTATTCTGGTTAGCATAGCTCAGGCGTTCAGTAGCAAGGTTTCTGCAGTCGGTGTTGTGCATGGCCTCGTTGTCAGCCGTGAAGGCACAAAGTGCTCCATGGCGGTGTGGTTGGTGAGGATGGAGTTGTAGGGCTCAGCTGCAGTTGTGGAAACCAGTATGGCTGGGTAAGTGGAGACTTCTTGCCATTTCAAAGGTGACGATCCATCAGCAGGGAGGTGAACCCAGAACCAGTTACCCCACCACAGCTGCGGGAAACCAAGAAGCTCTGAAGACCTGTGTATTGGTCAGCCAGTTATTAACAGCACCTTCTTTGCCTCTGACAAGCAGCTCAGGGTGGAGGAGTTGGCAGTAGGTACCAGTGTGAACTTCAGTAATGACTGTGGGTTCCAGGTCTGTAAACACTGCCGCCTATCTCACTGAAGAAGATGTTGAAGGAGTCATCCCTCCCTCTCCTCTGTCACACACAAATGGTCTTCTTTTTCTTTAGTGGGATAGAGGGAGGAACAGACATACAGGAAGGGAGAGAGATGAGAAGCATCAACTCATAGTTGCAGCACCTTAGTTGTTCATTGATTGCTTTCTCATATGTGCCTTGACTGAGGGGCTCCAGCCGAGCCAGTGACCCCTTGCTCAAGCCAGTGACCATGGGGTCATGTCTGTGAACCCACACTCAAGCTGGTGAGCCAGCACTTGAGCCAGATGAGCCCATGCTCAAGCCAGTGACCTCAAGGTTTTGAACCAGGGTCCTCAGCGTCCCAGGCTGATGCTCTATCAACTGCATCATTGCCTGGTCAGGCTGAAGGTTGCGGGAATGTAAAAAGATGGCCACCTCATACATGTTACTGTATTTGTTTGTAGGTAACTAAAATGTTATGTTTACTCATATGTAGCTTCCATTTACCAAGCATATTGTATGTATGGGGCATTGTGTTTAGTGCTGGACAGAAATTAGTTTACAGTAACTCGGTAACGTCAGTATTCACAGCTGTATGGATGAGGGAAGTGAGGCTAAGAGAGGTTTTTAAAAGGCTAAGGAAGTAAAGTGTCGACCTGGAACACTGAGGTTGCCAGTTCAAAACCCTGAGCTTGCCTGGTCAAGGCACATATGGGAGTTGATGCTTCCTGCTCCTCCCCCCTTCTCTGTATCTCTCTCTCCGTCCTCTAAAAAGAATAGATAAAAATATTTTTTTTAGAAATAAAAGGCTAAGGAATTAGGTAACTTGTACAAGGCACAGTGAGTCAAGGGGCAGTAGTAGCCGAGATGCAAACACACATTTGCCTCCAAAGCCTGTTTGTTTCCTTTTCCAGACCTGTACCCTCTGTTCCTAAATACAGACGTGTATTGGTTGAGAGATGGTGTTAGAACCCACGTGAGATCTCTTCCAGCTCTTGAGTGTTGATTATTAAATACATTATTTCTGTCCTTTATGACAGCCACGCTGCCCTGCACTAGGCTGTAAAGCCGGGTGAGCAAGCGTTTTCCGTGGAGGGCCAGGTAGCAGATGCCGTTATACCCACAGTTTGTGGGCAGAGTGTGGCTATGTTCCGTTACACTGTCATTTACGGAAATAACCTTTGGAGGGACCAATCTGACCCGTGAGCAGCGGTTTGCTGACCCTGCTTCAATGCTATTTTTTTAAAGTATAATTTCCATTTTTTTCCCCCAGAGAACTTTCCAGTCCTTAAGGACTTACCTTTTTATGTGGGCTTTGGTAGAGGTCAGGGTGCAGCACCCACAGGTCTAGATCCGGGTGGGGTGTCGGTGCGGTCCTTCCCGGCTTCCCAAGAACAATGACTGAGACGATTCCTGGCCGCCTTGCTGTGAAGGGCAAACTCCCACGATCATGTGGTTTCACTGACAGCTTGGGAAGCGCGTTGCCTCGAAGGCAGTCACTTCAGAAATATCCCCAATGGCGCAGCCTCTTACAGCAGGGGTCCCCAAACTACGGCCCTGCGGGCCACATGCGGCCCCCTGAGGCCATTTATCCGGCCCCCACCGCACTTCTGGAAGGGGCACCTGTTTCATTGGTGGTCAGTGAGAGGAGCATAGTTCCCATTGAAATACTGGTCAGTATGTTGATTTAAATTTACTTGTTCTTTATTTTAAATATTGTATTTGTTCCCATTTTGTTTTTTTACTTAAAAATAAGATATGTGCAGTGTGCATAGGGATTTGTTCATAGTTTTTTTTATACTCCGGCCCTCCAACGGTCTGAGGGACAGAGAACTGGCCCCCTATGTAAAAAGTTTGGGGACCCCTGCTCTACAGTGTATCAGGAACGCAGCGGGCACAGGTGGCACAGTGAGCAGATGCACATGGCCATGCTCTTCTGGCACAACCATTGTTCCTGTTTTTCTTGGTCATCTTGGAAGCCAGGACCCAAGAGCCTGAAGTTACTTTCCATGGTAGACACCAGTGGTCTCCCTGGTCTCTGTAGGGCTTTGGTCAGTTGTGCATATGTTTCTGTCTGTAATTCCTAGACTCCAGGTAAAGCCATTGTAATGCTCCGCATTTCCCATTGTGGAACGCCCCTTAAGAGGTGTGCTCTGTGTGGCGCAGTCTCCTGGCCTTCTGACGTGACTTACTTCGCACTGCCCTCATGACTCCACGGTTCCTTGTTGCAGGCACTGCAGGAACGTGCACATGGGCACAGGGAAGCCTGCTCAGGATGGTAACCTGCAAAATTTGGCATATCTGAGTCATAAAATACTGGCAGCAGTTAAAAAGGACATGGGAGGGCTCCTTTTTTTTTTTTTTTTTTTTTGTATTTTTCCGAAGTTAGAAGCAGGGAGGCAGTCAGACAGACTCCCACATGCACCCAACCGGGACCCACTGGCATGCCCACCAGGAGGTGATGCTCTGCCCATCTGGGATGTTGCTCTGTTGTGACGGGAGCCATTCTAGCACCTGAGGCAGAGGCCATGGAGCCGTCCTCAGTGCCCGGGGCCAACTTTGCTCCAGTGGAGCCTTGGCTGTGGGAGGGGAAGAGAGAGACAGAGAGGAAGGAGAGGGGGAAGAGTGGAGAAGCAGATGGGCGCTTCTCCTGTGTGCTCTGACCCGGAATCGAACCTGGGACTTCCAAACACTGGGCTGGTGCTCTACTTCTGAGCCAACCAGCCAGGGCCGGCAGCTTCTATTTTCTTTTTTTTTTTTTTACAGAGACAGAGAGTCAGAGAGAGGGATAGACAGGGACAGACAGACAGGAACAGAGAGATGAGAAGCATCAATCGTTAGTTTTTCATTGTGCATTGCGACACCTTAGTTCATTGATTGCTTTTTCATATGTGCCTTGACTGCGGGCCTTCAGCAGACCGAGTAACCCTTTGCTCGAGCAGTGATCTTGGGTCCAAGTTGGTGAGCTTTTGCTCACACCAGATAAGCCCGTGCTCAAGCTGGAAACCTCGGGGTCTCGAACCTGGGCCCTTCTGCATCCCAGTCCGACGCTCTATCCACTGCGCCACCACCGGGTCAGGTGGGAGCCTCTGTTTTCTAATGTGAGCTGTCAAGGTATATTGTTTAACAAAAAAGCAAAATTATAGGTAGATTTTCATGATTCCTTTTTATGTTAGAAATGTATTTTTGTACATATATTTTATAGGGGCCACATGTGTGAATGTATACAGAACGCCTGATGGTGTTCATACCAAACGAATAAGAACTGGGCTGGTGGGTGTGGCAGAAGTTGGGGCTGGGACTGGTGGCTGTAGCCTTAGGTATCATGTGTCTGTTTTTTTATTTTACCAGGGGATATTACTTGTGTAATTAAATTTTAAGAATAACAAAAAAGATCTGTCTGGCTTCAGCCCTTCCGTAATCTCCACCAGCCTTCCCTGCACCACCCCAAGTAAACAGCTGCAGAAATGCAGTGGGCGGGCAGGGAAGGCCCCTGCCCGTGGCCGCGGGATTGTTACTGTTGCGTCCGCTGGGCCCCGACTGGAAGGGAAAGGGCGCATTGATGGCCAGTGGGATTAGAACCTCAGCTCCCATGAGTTTTTGTTTGCACTGTTGCCTGTCACGTGCATGATCACTTGACTTTCCTGCAAAGTTATTATGTGGTTGACCTTGTGGTCTGGTAGCAGAAAACGAAGATGACAAGGTCAGCTGTAGACATGACTTCAGGCGTCTGAGAGGCAGCTGCACACCCAGGGGAGGTGTTGTGGTGCACAGGTCCTCCAGGAAGAGCTGGGTGTGGACGGGTCACTGAGTTATTGTTTAAGGATCAATCAGTCCGTGTCCTTGCTAATGGCTCTGCCATTTTTCTGTGTGTTAATCCAGGAGGAATTTTGTTGTCAGAGAATAAAAGGAGGTTGTCCATAATTGACTTTAAGCAGCAAACAGTGTAACACTGAGCTCTTCAGCTCCGCCTTTCTTGTAAGTGTATCACTTATTCCCAGTGATCATGAAAACCGATTACATCATGTGATGACATAGTACCATAAGCTTGGAACCCTAAACTCTTAAGTGGACTTTTTATTTGTCCTTATATATTTCATATAAAAGACTCCATTATGATGAAAACTAATTTCCTTCAGCCGAAATCATTTACTATTTTTAAAAAATCCATTCAGGTGTATCTACTGTCATAGTTCTTGATATGTGTTATGTCCTTCCAGGCTCTGAGAAGTCGAAGACCAAGAAGGTTTTGATGTTTTGTGTGGCGCCACCTGAATTAGAAACCAAGATGAACATAACCAAAGGAGGGCTGGTGTTGTTTTCAGCAAATTCTAATTCGTCGTGTATGGAGCTTTCAAAGAAAATTGCTGAGTGAGTTAAATCGTCCTGTGTATATCTGTAGTACGTGATGTTTTAATTTGACAATCGGATTAGCACTGATTGTTGAACTTGAGAGAAGACAGTTCATCTGCATTTCATCTGTGCATATTGCGGCCTCGCCTTCCTGTCAGCCATCGTGACACCCTGTGCGTTCATTCCGCATAGCTGACCGAGTGCCTGACGAGTGCTGGGCATTGTGCTGGGCGCTTCCTATGTAAAGACTATTTGCGTATAAAGAACAGTGACTTGGATACCGTGTAGCGATAGTTGATAGATTATAGTTCAATGAAATTTTAGTTATTTTAGGTCTTGATTTAAATACTGGGGATTAACAGTGAACAGTCAAAATCCTTTCTTCTTACATTGAGATGAATCTAGACAAGAAGCAGTTCAGCAACATAAATAAGACAGTGTCAGGTGGTGGTCAGCACTCTGAAAAGAATGAGTGCCCAGAGGCCTTTGACACTGAGGGGCTGGGATGTAGCTTGAGAAACTTGAGTGAGTCACAGAGTGAAGGTCTGTGGGCAGAGCCCTGCCGGCAGAGGGAGCAGTTGGTGCAAAGGCCCTGTGGTGTGCAGCAGGAGCCAGTGCCCCAGGAACATGGGTGGCGTGTAGAGAGCACAGGAAGTGGGCAGTGAGCAGGCAGGGCAAGACCCACGTAGACCTTCTTGGGTAGGCATGGGGTGGGGGTTGGGGGGTTAGGTAATGGAGCTACAGAACAAGTTGGTATTGACTTTAAATTTTATAAGATTACCTCTATTTATTTTTATAAATTTATGGATCATCCTTAAATAGTAAAGATGTTGAGTCTATTCTATTACCTTTTCAGCTTTCCCCCCCTTTCTCTTCTCTAGGCGGCTGGGGGTGGAAATGGGCAAAGTGCAGGTTTACCAGGAACCTAACCGAGGTGAGCGATCTTTGATGTGCGTAACATTGATCTTTTTGCAGAGTGTGACCCACTGGCTCAGGCCTTCATCTGTTACTGAAACAACTAGATTCAGGGTCTAGTTAGTTCCATTAGCAAGGAAGTAAAGCAGGCAAGCGGGTGAGAGTGGTGTTCTAGCTTCACCAAGACCAACTACGTAATTACAGAGCCCCGAGCAAGTTCCATCTGGGCTCCAGTGCCAGGTCTTAGGCCTCCTTGAATAAAAACTGCCTGGATATAGGAACCAGCTGGTCAGCTGACTGGAAACATTGTTTCAGTTGTTGGTTGAATTCATGCCACCTTCGGCAGGATGAGTATATCCTGTGTGGCCTCAGTACTAATTGGTGGTGGTTCTTTACCTCTCTGTAAGCTGCCATGGGTTAGACTTCATGAAATCTTATTAAGAAATGCTTTTTGCTAGTGATCTGTGTCATTGCATAAACATCTCAAGTTGTAAAAGCCATTTATTATTTAACTGTTGTAATTTCTATATTCTAGCACATGATGTTGGGCCGTTTGCAAGAGTTTGAGAGTCAACTTATCCTTAGCAAGTTGTGTAACCCTTCCAAACCGCAGATAATTAGGGCTGCTTGAGGATTAAATGGGGTAATTTGTGTGCCTAGCACAGCTCTTGGTACATAGAGGGTGGCCAGTGAGGTCCCTCTCGTTTCCACCGTAGGGTTTTGTTGGGTATTTCGTATTCTGTAACTCGGAATAGACTCGGAAGAGGCACGGGCTTGCGTCCCCGTTTGTTCTGCCTCTTCTTTCCTGTCTCAGCGGCCGGGAGGCTTCAGTGGGAACAGAAGTGTAGTTGCAGAGAAGACGCAGGGAGCGTGTGCAGAAGACCCTGCTGCTATGAGAATCGGATGCTGTCCTCTGTCTAGGCTGGAGGGGAGGGCTGGGAGAGCTGGTGGTGAAGACTCAGGCGGAGCTGGGTCCACCCTGCAGCTGCGTGAGGGAGGGCACAGGAAGTACTTGTATCTGTGCTGGGTCCACCCTGCAGCTGCGTGAGGGAGGGCACAGGAAGTCCTTGTATCTGTGTGAAGGGAGGAGGGGACAGCCTACGGATTCCTTCCGTGACAAGACTTTGGAGAACTGAGTTCAGGGGTGATGTGAGGTAGGAGGGCTCAGACAGAGGAGGGCAGGATTCGATTCCAGATCGCTCTGACTCTGAAGCTCGTTTTCATTCCATGGTGCTGTGTTCCTTTTCAGACATGTATTTCACTTTTTCTAACATTTTAAATGAAAATATTCAAACATACAAAGAAGTTGAGTGAGTAGTATACAGTTAATATACCAGTGTTTATATCTACCACCTAATTCAACAGTCAGCATTTTGCTGTATGAATTTGTATGTGAAGTAAGTTGCAGACATCCAGACTCTTAACCCCAGAATGCTTGGTCATGCACCTCTGAAGAACAAGGACTTTATTCTACATAAATATACTACCGATATCACACTTAAGGATATTTGATAATTCTTTAATCAACTAATGTCTAGTCTATATTTGCAATCCCTTAGTTGTCCTTAAGACCCTTTTGTAGCTGTTTTTTTAAACCAGGTTTCATGGTTCAAGCACTGTATTTCTAATATCTTTAATTTCTTCTCATCTGCAATTTCTTACCTTTTCATTTTTCTTCCCGTGACATTGACCTTTTGAAGAGGTTGTCTTGTTCTGTTCCGGGTTTGTCTGATTGTTTCCTTGTGGCAGATCACAAATTTTTTGAGAGTAGGGATATTGGACTTAATTTATAATTGCTCTCACAACATTATTATAATATTTTATGGCTAATAAATTTCTTTTTAAGTTATTTTTTTTTAATTTTATTATTATTTTTTTTGTATTTTTCTGAAGCTGGAAACGGGGAGAGACAGTCAGACAGACTCCCGCATGCGCCCGACCGGGATCCACCCGGCACGCCCACCAGGGGGCGATACTCTGCTCCGCCGGGCGTCACTGTTGCAATGAGAGCCACTCTAGCACCTGGGGTAGAGGCCGAGGAGCCATCTCCATCGCCCGGGCCATCTTTGCTCCAATGGAGCCTCGGCTGCGGGAGGGGAAGAGAGAGACAGAGAGGAAGGAGAGGGGGAGGGGTGGAGAAGCAGATGGGCGCTTCTCCTGTGTGCCCTGGCCGGGAATCGAACCCGGGACTTCTGCACACCAGGCCGACGCTCTACCACTGAGTTTTTATTTTATTATTTTAAGTGAGAGGAGGGTAGATAGACTCTCACATGTGCTGAACAGGATCTACCTGGCAACCCCTGTCTGGGGCTGATGCTTGAATCACCTGAGCTATTTTTAGTGCCTGAGGCTGACGGGTTGACACTTGAACCAATCAAGCCACTGGCTGCAGTAGGGGAAAAGAGAGAGAGGGATGAGAGGGAGGGGAAGAGAATCAGATGGTTACTTCTCATGTGTGCCCTAATCGGGAATCAAATCCAGGATGTCTATATGCCGAGCTGATGCGCTATCCACTGAGCCAGCCATCCAGGGCTGCTAATAAATTCTTAATTGTTGCTGGTTGAGGGAATGAGTATATAATTTCCTATAGATACTATACTCAGAGTGGTACAGTGCTTACTAGAAGTGAGAAGTGTAGATTTACTGGTTTCAAGTCAGAAATTAATTCTATCTTAAAGATATCATGAAACCATGTTTAAAAAGTATGACTAATGGCAGTATGTTTATTATCTAAAGCTAATCTGTTTTGTAACAGTTTCAGTTTTCATATTTTGTAACATTGGAGAATGTTGAAAATTCTTTGTGTATTTTTAAAAACATAAATTACATACCTTCTTCAGTCCTCTCCTTTTTTTTCCTTTTCCTTCCAGAAACAAGAGTACAAATTCAAGAGTCCGTGAGGGGAAAAGATGTTTTCATCATTCAAACTGTTTCAAAGTAAGAACTAAGCCAATAGAAGTGTTGTTTTTTTGGGGGGTTCCTGTTGGGCATGCGTGTTTAGAGTAAGAGTTGGCTAGACAGGAAGAATAAGATAGTTTTAAAATTGGTATCTTACTCGGCTAATTTTTCTGACTTAACTGCTGACTGTTGTATGTTCTCTCAGTGTTGCTGAAGAGTGGAAGTAACCAAGCACAGGGGTCCTCCACTTACCACAGGGGACATGTTCCAGGACCCCCAGTGGATGTCTAAACCTGCAGACAGTACTGACTCCTATAGATGCTCTGTTTTTTCTGTGTGTGCATACACGTCTGTGGTAAAGTGTGATTTATAAATGAGGCCCAGTAAGAGATTAACAGCAATAACTCATAATAAAACAGCAATTATGATGACACATTGAAATAAGAGTTACGTGAGTGTGATGTCTGTCTCTCTCTCTGGCAGCTGATCTGATCACTCAGATGGCTCGCGGAGTGACTGATGGGCAGTTGTCACATACAGTATGGATTTGCTGGACAGAGGCCTGATTAACATCCCAGCTGGGGTGGAGCAGGGCAGTAAGAGACTTCATCACACTCTGCAGAGTAGCGTGCCATCGGGAACTTATAAATTGTTTATTTATGGAGTTTTTCATTTAATGTTTTCCTACCACGGTCGACTGGGGATCACAGGCCACAGAGAGAGAAACGGTGGGGTAGGGTGGGGGCGCTGGGTTGGAGCAGAGACTTTTGATGACAACAGAGCCCCGCCCTCCTCCACGGCAGACTGCAGAACACAGAACAGCTCGTGTTGCCTGGCTCCTGGGTGTTGGCTGTGTCTCCCCAGAGACCAGTGTGGGGCCATCTGGACACATGCTCAGAGATCGTGTGTGTGATCTGAGGGGACAAGTAAGCCCTGGAGGCTGAGCTGGACTTAGCATTCAGGACATCAGAAGGATGGCTCCGGAATCCTCCCCATTTTCCAGTCCTCCTATTGATTTCCTTTTTATTTTTACTTTTTTTTTTGTATTTTTCCAAAGTTAGAAACGGGGAGGCAGTCAGACTCCCACATGCGCCCGACCGGGATCCACCCGGCATGCCCACCAGGGGGCGATACTCTGCCCATCTGGGGCGTCGCTCTGCCGCAACCAGAGCCATTCTAGCGCCTGAGGCAGAGGCCACAGAGCCATCCTCAGTGCCCGGGCCATCTTTGCTCCAATGGAGCCTCGGCTGCGGGAGGGGAAGAGAGACAGAGAGGAAGGAGAGGGGAAGGGGTGGAGAAGCAGATGGGTGCTTCTCCTGTGTGCCCTGGCTGGGAATCGAACCCGGGACTTTCACACGACGGGCCAATGCTCTACCACTGAGCCAACCAGCCAGGGCCTGAGTTTTGAGATGTCTTAACAGACAGTTGAGTGGAATCATCAAGTAGCAGTGGAATTTGTTAGGTTGGAGTCGAGAAGCTTGGGCTGGGGCTCTACATGTGAGAGTCTCCAGTATTTCTAAAGCTGTGACATTGGATGAGAAGCCCAAGGGAGGAGGGAGGAGGAGAGGACAAATGAACGCGAGCTAGGACCAGACGTCGGGGAGAAGAGAAACCAGCAAAGATACCAGGAGAGATGGGGGGTCCTGGAAGTGAAGCGAGTCCAGTGCAGCAGGGGGTCGGGGCATAGCTGTGTGTGACCCGCTGTTGGGTGAGGTGGGAGAAGGGCTGAGCACTGGCCTTGTGATGGAACCACATGGGGTCCTGGGTGGCCTGGGGGAGAAGCAGACTGGATGAGTGGAGGTAGCGAGGGCAGACAGCTCTCCTGAGATCTGCTGCGCAGGGGATGTGCCTGCGCATGTGTGTGTGTGCACGCGTGTGTGCGTGCGTGTGTGCCTGCGCGTCTGTGCGTGTGTGCGGCGTGTGTGCGTACATACGTACATATATAAGGTCTACCGGAAAGTTCTGTCCGTTTTTGGAATAAAACAAAATACGAATTTTTCTTACCGTCAATAAACTTTATTAAATAATATAATTGCCATTGTTATTAATGATTTCTTGCCAGCGTGAGGGCAATTTGTATATCCCATTTTTGAAAAATGTTTTATCTTTTGATGCAAAAAATTGAACCAGTGCTTGTTTGATATCTTCTTCATTTTTGAATTTTTTGCCCTTCAAAAAATTTTGTAAGAACAAAAACAAGTGATAGTCGGAGGGTGCTAAGTCCGGGGAATATGGTGGATGCAACAGACATGCTTCTGTAGCATTTCTTCCTTGTTGAAATTCGTAAAAATTACAGTGGCGTAAATGAACTTTATCAGTAGCCATGGGTACACTGTGGCTTCACACATAAGGCTGACGTGAATCAACTTTGTTTTAGTTAATTTGCTACATCAGTATGTATACATTAAGTGATAAAAATAGGCACACACGCGCCAAATAAACGTGCTTACGTGTCGAAACTTGTGATAGAAACGGACAGAACTTTCCGGTAGACCTTATATATATGCTGATGTGTACGAGCCCAGGGAGTATATGACACATTTATGACGGAGGCTACAGAGGGAGAACTGCTGCAGTGATACCTTGCAGTAGGCGAGAGAGGGTGGGGACCGCTGTGTAATTTGGAGGACTAATTTCAGAGTCACTTTGGTGTGGAAAATGTGTCCCTCTCCCTCTCTGATGGGCAGGGCAGGTGGACTTCTCAGATGCAGTTGCACGTGGTGGTGGGAGCCTGTGGCAGAAGTAGGATCACTGGCTGGGGGGGAGTGAGGGGGGCGCCAGGGGGGAGAGAGCAATTGATTGGTTCCTTCTCATGCCTTGATAAGTCTCGGTAAGGCATGAATTGCTTACACTCTGTTGGAACGGGGAGCTCTTATCAGGTGTCTTACGTTCCTTGCTGGGGCTTCTCTCCTGGGCTGCAGGGACGTGAACACCACCATCATGGAGCTCCTGATCATGGTCTATGCGTGTAAGACGTCCTGCGCGAAGAGCATCATTGGCGTGATCCCCTACTTCCCGTACAGCAAGCAGTGCAAGATGAGGAAGAGAGGCTCCATCGTGTCCAAGCTGCTGGCGTCCATGATGTGCAAAGCTGGTAGGAAGGGCAGATGGCTGACCACTCACTGGGAACCTGGGAGTTTTATTTTACCTTAGAAATTGTAGAGCATTCTAAAAGCTAAATTAGAATACTGAGTGGAGTAAAAACGGCGATACAGATTTTGATGTTAGTAGTTTATGAGAAAACAGTGCAGAGAATTCTCTCCTGTTCCTAACTCCCCAAAACATAAAAGTAGTGAAAATGGCTTATTTTTTCCTAAGTTCTTTATTTAAAAATATTGAAATGACGAGTTAAAATCATAGTAAGTCATTTTCAAAGGGAGAAAAGGCACTCGGAACAGACAGTTGTAACACAGCAACTTTCTATTTTAGTCTCTTCCCTTTTCCTAGGACAGGCTGGTGTATCTCGCAAACCATGTGCGTTATTTCGTGTCGTGCATTTTCAGGTCACATCCTCAGTGTCTCTCCCTTGTTTCTAAATAATCTTCAGAGCTGTCATTGTGCCTGTGTGTGCGGCCTGTGTGTATATGATTATAGAAGGCCCAGTCACAGAGTGTTTGCACAGAGAGAAGAATAAAAAGTCCTATAGCACTACATTTTAACTCACACTCACTGTAGAATAAATTTTCTACTGTAGCATTCCAAAGAATTCAAAACCCAAACCCCAGCAACCTCTAGAGCATCCCCCCGAGACCCTGTGGGGGTAGCTCGCTGGCGGGGCAGGCTGCTGACCTGACCTGGGATGGTTCTTCCTTCTCCTCGAACCCGGCTCCTAGGCGGAACGTTGGGCTTACTTTCCGGCTCTTTTGGAAAGTTTTGCTTTTCAAATTTCTTCTGATTGAATTTTCCTTAACTTTTATAGTGATTATTTCAGATAGCCTTTCATGAGCCAATGGGTGAAGGTTCTTCGTTTTTTCTAGTTACAGGCTGTACAGTTTGCTTTAATATCTCAAGACAGTATTTGTTTTAGCTTGGCTTTGCCATGCATACTAAGGAAACTTCAAGGAGATATAACGTGCTATAGTATAATTATTAGAAGTATTTCTTTGTTACTATTATCTTTGCTCCTTTAAGACTTCAAATTGATGTGAAAGTCCTGCATCTGTGTGAGGAAACCCACCCTGTCTTTCCCTCTGGAACAGGAAGGAAGGGTGCAGTTCTCCAGGTTTCTACCTCCCTCCTGTCTCCTTTACTGCTCACACCGAACACTGTTCTTGACATCAGCTGGGTGTCCTACAGTTGAACTAAATCTGGCACTCTCTACTTGGAGAGAGTGTCAGATTCCAGACCAAGGGCTCAGTCCCACAACACTGCCCCACCCCATTCAGACGCCGGTTGCAAGTTTAGGTCGTCACCTGTGCTTCCAGCCTGTCGTCTATAAATCTGAAGTTTCCATCATCCCCTTGGGTTTGGTTCATTTGCTAGAGCAGCTCTTAGAACTTAAGGAGATGGTTAACTTACTGTTGACCAGTTTATTATAAGGATACAGACCAACATCTGGAGGGAGAGATTGTAGGGCACGGTCTGTGGGACTGAGGGGCACAGAGCTCAGTGCCCTCTCCGGATAGACTACTCTCCCCAGTTAGTGCCTCCACCTGGGCATGAGCTCAGGAGGTCGGAATCCTTGCTGGTGGGGTGTCATGGAGGCTTCTCATACACACAGTCCTTCACTAACTCCATTTCTGACTCCTCTCCCCTCTCTGGAGGAAGGAGGACGGGCTAAAAACACTAAGCTTCTGAGTGCGGCTTGTCTTCCTGGTGCAGCCCCCGCCCAGCGCCACCGCGTTAGTGCGAGAGACGCTCCTGTGCTCTTACCACTCAGGAAGTCACAGGGTTTAGGATCTCTGTGTCAGGAACTGGGGGCAGACTCCAGTGTATGTGTTTTCTGTTATCTTAGTCCCACACTAAAACAGCTGAGATAGGAGAAAGATGCCGAATTTGTTTTTTGGGGGGAGACAGAGGGGGAGAAGCGTCAGGTCGTAGTTGCTTTCACTCAGTTGTGCACTGAGCTGCTTCTCCGTGCTTTGACCGCACTGTGTCAGTGCCCCGTGCTCAAGCCAGCGACCCCATGCCGACGCCCTCAGAACGGCAAACTCGGGGTTTCGAACCTGCCACCTCAGCATTCTGGGTTGATGCTTTATCCACTGCACCACCACCCACCAGGCAAAAGATACTGACTTGTTTTGATGAGAACAATTTTTAATAGTAACTTACTATATATAGCATTCTATTTTATACAGTACTCATGATATAGTTCAACTGGTTGTTAAACTCTTTATGTGTTTGTGTCTGCTTTATTTTCAAAGGTCTGACTCATCTTATAACAATGGATTTACACCAGAAGGAAATTCAGGGCTTCTTCAATATTCCTGTTGATAATTTAAGAGCATCTCCCTTCTTGTTACAGTATATTCAGGAAGAGGTGAGCTAGCTCAGACTTCTTATTTTAACATACTCATTAAGGTTGAAAGACATTTCCATGTCCCTGGGCTGTCCATAAAGGATTAAAACCTGATCTATTCTCTTAAAGTTCCATTTATTTTAGAAATGCAACCCACTATATATTAAAAATCTTTTTTTCTTCTTTTAAGTGAGAGGCGGAGAGACAGAGACATAGACTCCTGCATGCACCCAGACCAGGATCTACCCAGCAACCCTGTCTGGAGCCAGTGCTCTGCTCATTTGGGGCTGCTGCTCCATTGCTCAGCAACCAAGCTATTTTTAGCACCTGAGGCAAGACCATGGAGCCATCCTTAGTGCCCGGGGCCAACTTACTCAAATTTGAGCCATGGCTGTGGGAGGGGAAGAGAAAGAGCAAAAAAGAAGAAGGGGAGGGGAAGGGGTGGAAAAGCAGATGGTCACTTCTCCTGTGTGCCCCGACCAAGAATCAAATTCGGGACATCCACATACCGGGCCGACACTACCACTGAGCAAACCGGCCAGCACCTAATTCTGTCTTCTGAACTCCTAGAAGTTGATCGTGGATGTATCTTCAAGTATAATTATCAGTAGCACAGATCATTTCAAGTGTTCCACTTTAATGACTCCAGAGCAGACTGATATTTTAATTATTTTCTTAAGGGTTCGTAATATTCTATTCTTAAAAGAGCACTGGGCTGATTGTCTTTTAACAAATTGGTTTCTTTAGTACATGACTGAGATACAGCAAATAGTTGTTTGTACTAGTTTGGAATTTGACAATTACCTTGGATTCAGATTTGGATGGGTATCATCCTTGTACTATGAAATGACAACTTCCTGATGACTATAAAAATATCCTTATATGACATTATCAGTATTTGCTGGCACATAGAAATGAGCTAATCACCTATTAGCCTGGGTCTTTTCTTAAAAGAGGTCTTTTCTCCAGTTGGCTCAGCGGTAGAGCGTCGGCCTGGTGTGCGGGGGACCAGGGTTCGATTCCCGGCCAGGGCACATAGGAGAAGCGCCCATTTGCTTCTCCACCCCCCCCCCCCGTCTCTCTCTTCCCCTCCCGCAGCCAAGGCTCCATTGGAGCAAAGATGGCCCGGGCGCTGGGGATGGCTCCTTGGCCTCTGCCCCAGGCACTAGAGTGGCTCTGATCGCGGCAGAGCGACGCCCTGGAGGGGCAGAGCATCGCCCCCTGGTGGGCAGAGCGTTGCCCCTGGTGGGAGTGCTGGGTGGATCCCGGTCGGGCGCATGTGGGAGTCTGTCTGACTGTCTCTCCCCATTTCTAGCTTCAGAAAAATACAAAAAAAATAATAATAATAAAATAAAAAAGAGGTCTTTTCTTAAAAGAGGTCTTTGGGGCTCATACCTTGATAATACTTTTTCCTAGGTAGGTGTTTTAATTTCCAAAGGAGAAATATACCTTGAAATTTTCTCAGCTCTGGTTGGTTAGCTCTGTTGGTTAGAACATCGTCCTGAAGCATAGAGGTTGTTGGTTTGATCCCTGGTCAGGGCACATACCAAGAGCAGACGTATGTTCCTGTATCTCTCTCCCTTCCCCTCTCACTAAAATCAATAAATAAAAAATTGATTTTAGGCCTTGGCTAGTTTGCTCAGTGATAGAGCGTCATCATGGCGTGTGGATGTCCTGAGTTCAATTCCCAGTCAGGGCACTCAAGAAAAGTGCCCATCTGCTTCTCCACTACTTGCCTCTCTTTCTCTCTCTCTCTCTCTCTCTCTTTCTCTTTCTCTTTCTCTCTCTCTTCCTCTTCCTCTCCTGCAGCCATAGCTCGATTAGAATGAGTTGGCCCTGGGTGCTGAGGATGGTTCCATGGCCTCCAGGTGCTAAAAAGAGCTCGGTAGCTGAGCAACGGAACAATGCCCCAGATGGGCAGAGCATCGCCCCCTAGTGGGATTGCCAGGTGGATCTCCATTGGAGCGCACACAGGAGTCTGTCTCTCTGCCTCTCCTCCTCTCACTGAATAAAAAAAATAAAAGGGAAAAAAAATAAGAAATTTTCTGTTTGGAAAACTTTCACGTGACCAGATGACATTTTTTGAGTTCATTGTACTGTTTCTTTTTATTTGTTGTTGGGTGTTGGGGTGAATAGCCTTGTGGGATCCTGACGGTAATTCCTGACCTCTCATCTGTCCCAGATCCCGGATTACAGGAATGCGGTGATCGTAGCCAAGTCTCCAGCCTCAGCCAAGAGGTAGGTGGGAGGCTCGGCTGAGTTCCCCCTCGGCCCTGTGCAGGGTCCTGTCCTCAGTCATCCCAGTCTCTGCATTCAGCCTCAGTGGCTCCCACTGGTGCCCTGTTTTTATTTCATGGACTGATAGTTTAAAAGGTTGTCTGCCAGCTCTATTTATTAAGTGACGATCACTTTTCCTTCTTTTTTCAACACCCTTCAGTGAGCACCAGTCACATTTCTCAACCAGAGCCTTCCAGGTCGGGAGTCTCAGCATAGCGCTTCCTACTCCCGGATTGGCAGCTGCTTGTTGCTGACCTTCAAATCTGGCATTTCTAATGCTAGCAAATACACTTTGTGGTGTTCACTGTCTTGAACCCAGTAATTTATTAACAGAATTGTATCCAGGCCAGTGGTCACGTACTGGTATGTGTTAAAAGGTGACATTTAACAAAACGAAAAAACCCTGAGGCATTCAAATGGGGCAGTGCTGACCGATCCCGGGGACCTGGGGGAGCCGATGAGTCACGTGGGGCTGGGGACACAGCATTCTCTGGGTAGCCACTCCCAAGAAGGAAGAGCAAAATCAAATGTAGGAACTAGGAATGAAGTCTTTTTCTTAAACATGCTTTATTTTTTAAAATTTTTATTTTTTTTAGTGAGATGCGGGGAGGCAGAGATAAACTCCTGCATGGGCCCGACCGGGATCCACCCGGCATGCCCACCAGGGGGCGATGCTCTACCCACCAGGGGTGTTGCTCTGTTGCTCAGCAACCAAGCCATTTTTTTTTTTTAGCTCCTGAGGTAGAGACCACAGAGCCATCCATCCTCAGCGCCCAGAGGCCAACTCGCTAGAACCAGTTGAGCCATGGCTGCAGGAGGGGAAGACAAAGAAGGGGGCGAAAGGGGAAGGGGAGGGGTGGAGAAGCAGATGGGCGCTTCTCCTGTGTGCCCTGGCCGGGAATCGAACCCGGGACTTCCACATGTCAGGCCGACCGGCCAGGGCCTTAAAAAGCTCTTTTAAAGTTACTTTCCACAATTGAATATCGTTGCCCACTGCATCCATCACTGCTGAGTCTTGTGGAATGAAAGAAAGTGGGCGTTTTTATCCTGGACCACGACTCCTAATACTGAAAGGCACAGGAGCACTTGCACGTAGTAAGGCGTTGATAAATCAAGGATTGCAGAGATGTAGTTTTCCATTATAAATTAAGAAAGGCATTTAGTATATTAATTAGGGACATTTGTGATAAACTCGGACCTTGCCCTGTTCTTAGAGCCGACCTCCCAGTGCAGCCAGGGCTGTGCCCACGCACGCTTCCTTCAGGAAGCCTGTCATCTGTCTGACTGCTCATCTGCTTAAATCACAGCAGCAAAATGACTCATTTCGGAATAGAGACATCTTTTTTCTTCTTCTTTTCCCAAGTGAGAGGAGAGGAGATAGACAGATTCCCACATGCGTCCTGACCCGGATCCACCCGGCAGCCCCTGGCTGAGGCCCATGCTCTGCCCATCTGGGGCCATGCTGGCAGCCCAGCTGTTTTTAGCACCTGAGGCAGAGGCTCCATGGAGCCATCCCCAGCTCCCAGGGCCACGCCTGGGCGAGCCATGGCTGTGGGAGGGGAAGAGGGAGGCAGACAGTAGGGGGAGGGGTGGAGAAGCAGGTGGGCTTTCTCCTTTTCTCCTGTGTGCCCTGACTGGGAATCGAACCCAGGACATCCACACGCTGGGCCAATGCTCTTCCACTGAGCCAACCAGTGGGGCCCACCAGCGGGATGTGTTTATTCCATGCAGTCTCCGTACTTTGTCCTGGAGTCTAAGACTCAGGTTATTCTATTATCCTTTTTTTTTTTAAATTATTTTTTTACAGGGACAGAGAGAGAGAGAGTCAGAGAGAGGGATAGATAGGGACAGACAGACAGGAACGGAGAGAGATGAGAAGCATCAATCATCAGTTTTTCGTTGCGACACCTTAGTTATTCATTGCTTTCTCATATGTGCCTTGACCATGGGACTACAGCAGACTGAGTAACCCCTTGCTTGAGCCAGCGACCTCGGGTCCAAGCTGGTGAGCTTTTTTTTGCACAAGCCAGATGAGCCCGCGCTCAAACTGGCGACGTCGGGGTCTTGAACCTGGGTCCTCCGCATCCCAGTCTGACGCTCTATCCACTGCGCCACCACCTGGTCAGGCTCAGGTTATTCTAATACCTTCTTTTCATTAATCTTTTGGGAAACTACATTTTGTGTCCTTTTAATGTTTCTTCCATCTACATGAACAGAGACAGTGCTGCTTGATGTCTGAACTGTCTCGTGCTCTCCCTCAGGGCCCAGTCCTTTGCTGAGCGCCTCCGACTGGGGATTGCAGTGATTCACGGAGAGGCGCAGGACGCCGAGTCCGACCTGGTGGACGGCCGGCACTCCCCACCCGTGGTCAGGAGTGTGGCGGCCATCCACCCCAGCCTGGAGATCCCCAGTAAGTGTGCTGGCCCGCTTTTCTGCTTCTCTCTCTGATTTTAAGGCTGACTTAATTTTTTTCAAATAGGAATTACTTGTTTTTTAAGTTGCCTGGTTGTGACAGGAGCACTTCCGAGGGCCCTGTGGACGTAGAGCCTTCAGAAGCAGTCGGATCGTAGCAAAGCTGAGCGTGCTCACACTTCAGACTTGGTGTGGCCATTGAGGGAATGCCATTCACTTACTCTGTAATCTCTTGTAGTTTAACATAAGCACAAGTTTCTCACTGAAGTGTCGATTTTATTGTGAAGTATTAGAAGAGTCTATGTGGCTTATCAGAGGGTAGAGCTTAGTAAACTCCTGTTGCCAAACTCAGGGTCATGTAGGTTTACTACTTAGAGTTTTCTCGTTTTAGTTTCACTCTTATTTCAGGTCTTTGATCCATTTTAAGTTAAATTCTGTATATCATATAAAATAGGAGTCCAGCTTCATTCTTTTGCGTGCGAATATTCAATTTTTCTAGCACCGTTTGTTGAAAGACAGTTCTTTCTCCACTGAGTGGTCCTGCCACCTTTGTGAAAAATCATTCCTAAGTGTTCATCGGTGGATGAACTGATAAAGAAATGTGCTTGTTACTCAGCTGTGAGAAAGGGAGTCGCCACTGGTGACGACAGGGGTGGACCTGAGTGTGTTAACGCCAAGTGAAGTCAGTCAGACAAACACTGTGTGACCTCACTTATATGCAGGGTCTAGAAAACAAGACGAAACCCCGGACTCACAGGAGCAGAGTGGAACAGTAGCTGCCAGGGGCTGGGGGGCGGGAATTGGAGGTGCTGGTTGAGGGCACAGACTTCCCTTTAGAAGATGAGGAAGTCTGCGGGGTGAGGGGAGTCAGATGTACCTCATGGCGACTCGAGTTAACGATGCTTTGTCACGTACTCAAAAGTTGCTAAGAGAGTAGGTCTTAAATTTTTTCACCACACACTTGGAAATTGTCATGTGAGGTGATACATCTGTGCTGAGTGATCTTTTCGTGGTGATCATTTGGCAGTATGGGTGCCTATGAACTGATACTTTGTATGTGCACCTTACACTGACACGATACTCTATGTCACCTTCATCGTGTAAAGCAGGGCAATCAGTTGACCATGCGTGTCTGGGTTTATTTCGAGACTCTCAGTTGTATTGCATTGATCTACATCTCTAGGTCAGCACCACATTGTTTTAATTAATAAAGGTTAATGTCGACTGTAATTGAAAAACAGAAAAAGTGTTGCAATAGGTTTAAAAACTGGGAAGTGTGAGTCTTCCACTTTAATTCTTCCATTTTAAAAAAGATTCTGGCTACTTGGGGTCCCTTGCATTTCCATCTGAATTTTATTATCGTTCATTTCTGCACAAGCAGCGTTGAGACCGGGACAGGACCTGCATGACTCGGGGTCCCCTGGGAGCACTGGCGCCCTAACAGCCTCAGGCTCCCTGCCCTGTGAGCCAGGCTGTCTTTGCCTTCAGCTGCTCTGCAGTATCTTCTCATGGTGTGGGGTAGTTTTCAGTGTGTGTGCAAGTCTCTCGCCTCCTTAGATAAATTTATTCCTAGGTATTTTATTCTTTTAGATACTTTTTAAGTGGAGTTGGATTTTAATTTCTTCTTAGAGTTGCTCAATGCTGGTATGTAGAAACAGTTGAGTTTTGTGTGTTAATATTGTTACCTTTCAACTCTGGTGAGTTTGTATGTTAGCTTGGGTAGATTTTTTTGTTTTTTTTGTAGTTTTTTTTTGTATTTTCTGTATGTAGAAGCATGTCGTTTGCTAATAGAGATAACTTGACTTCTTCCTGTCCATGTGGCTACATTTTATTTCTTTTCTTGTGTAAGTGCCCTGGCTAGCACACCCAGGCCAGTGTGGAACGGCAGTGAGGACAGTGGACGTCCTCACAGCACTATGTCACTACGTCCAGACCTGGGCTCGCGCAGTGCAGACGTAGGGACACAGCCATCTGTCCCTGGTCCTAGGAGAACGTGGTCAGTCTCTCACTGAGTCAGTGATAGAGCTCTGAGGTTTTCATGGTTGCCTTTTTATTTTATTTTATTTTATTTTTATGATAGAGACAGAGAGAGGGACAGACAGACAGGAAGGGAGAGAGATGAGAAGCATCCATTTTTTGTTGCAGCACCTTAATTGTTCATTGATTGCTTTCTCGTATGTGCCTTGAGTGGGTGGGGGGCTGCAGTAGAGCGAGTGACTCCTTGCTCAAGCCAGAGACCTTGGGTCGAGCCAGTGACCTTGGTGTCATGTCTATGATCCCACACTCAAGCTGTGATGAGCCCACGCTCAAGCTGGTGACCTCGGGGTGGTGATTGGGTCCTCTGCGTCCCAGTCCAACGCTCTATTCACTGCGCCACCGCCTAGTCAGGCTCATGGTTATTTTTTATCAGTAAGGAGGTGCCTCTGTTTCTAGTTTCTTGGTTCTTTTTATCAGGAGACATTGACTTTTTAAATGCTTTGGCTTTTTAATATAGAAACGTGTGTGTCTGTGTTTTGTCCTGACCAGTGCTGATCCCCAAGGAGAAGCCCCCGATCACCGTTGTGGGCGACGTGGGCGGGAGGATCGCCATCATCGTGGTACGTGAGCCTCTTGCTATCAGTTGTCCTGTTCACCACTGTCACTGTGTTTACTTGTTGTTAATTGTGTGGGTAGAAGTGTGGCCAGGAAGTCTCATTTAAGTTGCTATCTCTTGCACTAAATATTTATGTGGATCCAAAAATTGAAAATTGTTATTCTTAGTTTATTAAGAAATCGCTGCCTGACCAGGCGGTGGCACAGTAGATAGAGCATCGGACTGGGATGCGGAGGAACCAGGTTCGAGACCCTGAGGTCCCCAGCTTGAGTGCGGGCTCATCTGGTTTGAGCAAAGCTCACCAGCTTGAGCCCAAGGAGTCACTCGGTCTGCTGTAGCCCCCTGGTCAAGACACATCTGAGAAAGCAATCAATGAACAACTAGGGAACTGCAACGAAGAATTGATATTTCTCATCCCTCTCCCTTCCTGTCTGTCTGTTCCTATCTGTCCCTCTCTTTGACTCTCTTTGTCTCTCTCTGTCTCTGCCACAGGAAAAAAGAAAAAGAAATTGCTGACTGCTTAGTTAACTAAATATTGTGCAGCTGTTTGTCATAACATGAGGAATTGTTTTGTGATCAAAATAGGAAACAAAGTTGCCCTGGCCAGATAGCTCAGTTGGTTGAAGCATTGTCCTGAAGTGCAGAGGTTGTCAGTTCGATCCCTGGTCAGAGCACATCCAGGAACAGATTGATATTCTTGTCTCTCTCTCTCTCCATTCCTCTCTCTAAAAATAAATTTAAAAATTAAAAAAAAAGAAACAAAATTGATTATAACTGTTTAAGACACACATCCTGCCACACTTCACAGAACCAGTGCTCAAAAGGAGTACATTTAATGCCTGTATAGTTTAAATAAGAACAAAACGAGAACACATGGGTCCTCGCCACTCAGCTTAGAAGCAGAACATGGGCGTGTGCTCTGTTAGTGCCTCTGGGCTTTGTCCTGTCTCCCCCCCAGTTGTCATTGTCCTGTCCCCCCCAGTTGTCATTGTCCTGTCCCCCCAGTTGTCATTGTCCTGTCCCCCCCAGTTGTCATTGTCCTGTCCCCCCCCAGTTGTCATTGTCCTGTCTCCCCCCCCAGTTGTCATTGTCCTGTCCCCCCCCAGTTGTCATTGTCCTGTCCCCCCCCAGTTGTCATTGTCCTGCCCCCCCCAGTTGTCATTGTCCTGTCCCCCCCCCAGTTGTCATTCATGCCCTTTACTGTCCTTACGTTCTGCCGTGAGTACATGTATCCCTAAACTCTACATTCTGCGTGTTTTTGATGTTTATATGATGAAGTCTGTGTACTTTGTGACTTTTTACAAAATTGGAGCACCGGCATGGTGCAGGCCCAGTGCCGGATGGAGGGTACAGAGTTGGGGACCCCAGGAACACCACATGTGGGAGGGAGATGTGACAGCTGTCGTGACAGCTGCAGACTTGCTGGGCGGGGCCCTGAGAGCCCAGTGGGGGTGGTGACAGGGCCGTGCCGTCTGGGCGTCTCAAAGCGAAGCAGCAGGTCTACGGCCCTCACATCAGTCAGACCCCTTCCTTTTCCTGCTTGTCTGAACCCACCTTGCAAAAGGGATGGTGGACGTTGTTGTGCTCAATCTGGGACTTGGCAGGATGACATCATCGACGACGTGGACAGCTTTCTCGCCGCAGCGGAGACCCTGAAGGAGAGAGGGGCATACAAGATCTTCGTGATGGCGACCCATGGCCTGTTGTCTTCAGATGCTCCCCGACTGATCGAAGAATCTGCCATCGACGAGGTAACCGCGCCCGCCTGTGTGTGGGCACAGCTGCCCTGCTGCTCTGGCCCCTGCCTGGTCCGTAGTCACAGGGGGAGGTGAAGAAGGCACTCTTCTGTGGTTCTGAGTGGATTAAATGGGTTGTGTTTGTGTTTCCTTTACTAGAGCCTCTGTCTTTCCCCCTTGGTAATACTTAATGGTCCTGATAGCTCTCATAAAAGCAGTATGTAGTCTGTGTGACCTGCCCAAGGCTGTGCACACACCCTCCCTGAGCCCTGGCAGGGTCCATGTGGGCGCCCCTTTCAGGGAGGTGAGAATTGTGCATCAGAAAAGGTAAGTGGCCTGACCAGGCGGTGGCACAGTGGATAGAGCGTTGGACTGGGATGCAGAGGACCCAGGTTCGAGACCCCGAGGTCGCCAACTTGAGCGCAGGCTCATCTGGCTTGACCCAGCTTGGACCCAAGGTCGCTGGCTGGAGCAAGGGGTTACTCGGTCTGCTGAAGGCCTGCTGTCATGGCACATATGAGAAAGCAATCAATGAACAATTAAGGTGTCGCAACGAAAAACTGATGATTGATGCTTCTCATCTCTCTCCGTTCCTGTCTGTCTGTCCCTCTCTCTGACTCTCTCTGTCCCTGTTTAAAAAAAAAAAAAAGAAAAGGTAAGTGACTGGAGACCACTCAGTTCCTAGCCTGGACATTTGGAGCTCTCTCCCCAGGGCGGCTGCTCGGGACGGGAAGTCTAGAGAGGAAGGCCAGCAGGGCTGGAGGGAGGCTGTCCAGGTTTGCTGACCTGCTTTGTGGGGGATTGAGTGTATAAACCACATTTTTATTGTCTCTGAAGGAGAAGAGCTGTCCCATTTAGACCCTGGGTATTGAATCCAAGTATCATAGTTGTACTCTTCACATTGGGTCTCCTTGAGCCTGACCCCAAGGTCATCCCCTTTGATGGGTTCAAGGTTCTTTTTTCTTTTTTTTTCTTTTTTTGTATTTTTCTGAAGCTAGACACGGGGAGAGACAGTCAGACAGACTCCCGCATGCGCCCGACCGGGATCCACCCAGCACGCCCACCAGGGGGCGACACTCTGCCCACCAGGGGGCGATGCTCTGCCCATCCTGGGAGTCGCTCTGTTGTGACCAGAGCCACTCTAGCGCCTGGGGCAGAGGCCAAGGAGCCATCCCCAGCGCCCGGGCCATCTTTGCTCCAATGGAGCCTCGGCTGCGGGAGGGGAAGAGAGAGAGAGAGAGAGGAAGGAGAGGGGGAGGGGTGGAGAAGCAGATGGGTGCTTCTCCTGTGTGCCCTGGCCGGGAATCGAACCCGGGACTTCTGCACACCAGGCCGACGCTCTACCACTGAGCCAACCGGCCAGGGCCTCAAGGTTCTCTAGTACAGACAAGAGGCCAGACTCGCACGGCTCTGATCAATCCAGCCTCCTCCCTCAGCTGGGCAGAAGGGACTAAGAACCAGAATGACATAATTAATACAGAATTCACATATTAAGTAACGTGAGAAGACTGAAGGCACAGGGCCGCTCTCACCAGTCTGTCCACAGGCATAGATGGGGTGCTCACAGGTGCTGTTTGTGGGCCAGTTAGAAACCGCCCAGCAGAGGAGGGCGGAGGGGGCCTGCTGGAGCCAGGCCTCTGAGGCAGAGGGGACACTGGAGGAAAGGCCTAAGCCAGCAGGGGCAGGCGAGAGTCACAGTGGAGCACCGAGTGTTGAGGCCACCCCTGCAGATTCTCTGCGTCCCTGTGAGCACCGGCACCGGTGTGCAGGATGGAACGGGGGCAGGAGACCGCGGCTGAACCAGCTCCTGTGTCCACGCTGGTCGGGAGCGAAGGTTTCTCTGTAAGCGGACACAGAACGTGGCTGCACAGATGGCAGGTGTGAACAAGGGGAAGTCACAGCAGGGTCACAGAAGTGAGAGTCAGAGGAGGAGGAAGAGGCTGATTCCCACCTTCCAGAAGAGGGTGGTGCGTGGGGTTGCAGAGCAGGATCCGAAGTGCTTGTCTTTCTTTTTGTACATGATTTACTGGGTTGATGTGGGCCATAGGGTCCTGCGGTCTCAGGTGCAGTCTCTAGTACGTGATCTGTACACTGCACTGTGTACCCCCACCCAGAGTCTCTGTTCTTAAATTGAGAGTTGTCAAATGAAATGTGCAGAAGAGGCCTCTACACAGATAGGACGTGATGCCGCAGGGCTGGGGGTGGGGACGAGGGGTGAGAGTGACAGCACGGAGGACCTCCTCGGGCAGACTCGAAACACTGGGGTTAAACTCGGGGCTTTCTGGAAACTGCTGAATTGTACACATCAAGTGGGTGGGTTGGCTGTTCCCAGAATAGAGCACTGTGATTTTCAGTGTTTGAGAGGAAACTGATAGAAAAAATCGGTAGCACTTGATCTGCTTGCACAAAGTAATATTAATTTGTTCACCTTGAAAACAATGGGTGAATTGTGTGGTATATGAATGATGTGTCAATTAATCTGTTATTTTAAAAAATGGTTAGAATAAATTTAGGGAATTCATTTCCCACCGAGGGTGGATATTGAGTAAGAGAAACGGCTCACAAGGGCGCTACATGGTGTGCTCCGGGAGGCGTGTGCAGCGGGCTCAGGCCCCCACCCCCGCCCCCCGGATCCCGGCACGCGAGCTGTGTGGATGGAGCTGTGTGGATGGAGCTGTGTGGATGGAGCTGTGTGGATGGTGCTGTGTGGGTGGAGCTGTGTGGGTGGAGCTGTGTGGGTGGAGCTGTGTGGGTGGAGCTGTGTGGGTGGAGCTGTGTGGGTGGTGCTGTGTGGGTGGAGCTGTGTGGGTGGTGCTGTGTGGGTGGAGCTGTGTGGATGGAGCTGTGTGGATGGAGCTGTGTGGGTGGAGCTGTGTGGGTGGAGCTGTGTGGATGGAGCTGTGTGGATGGAGCTGTGTGGGTGGAGCTGTGTGGGTGGTGCTGTGTGGGTGGAGCTGTGTGGATGGAGCTGTGTGGGTGGTGCTGTGTGGGTGGAGCTGTGTGGGTGGAGCTGTGTGGGTGGAGCTGTGTGGATGGTGCTGTGTGGGTGGAGCTGTGTGGGTGGAGCTGTGTGGGTGGAGCTGTGTGGGTGGAGCTGTGTGGGTGGAGCTGTGTGGGTGGAGCTGTGTGGGTGGAGCTGTGTGGGTGGTGCTGTGTGGGTGGAGCTGTGTGGGTGGTGCTGTGTGGGTGGAGCTGTGTGGATGGAGCTGTGTGGATGGAGCTGTGTGGGTGGAGCTGTGTGGGTGGAGCTGTGTGGGTGGAGCTGTGTGGGTGGAGCTGTGTGGGTGGAGCTGTGTGGGTGGAGCTGTGTGGGTGGTGCTGTGTGGGTGGAGCTGTGTGGGTGGAGCTGTGTGGGTGGAGCTGTGTGGGTGGAGCTGTGTGGGTGGAGCTGTGTGGGTGGAGCTGTGTGGGTGGAGCTGTGTGGGTGGAGCTGTGTGGATGGAGCTGTGTGGATGGTGCGGAGGACTCCGTCTGACCCCTGGGGAGGTGTTTCTTTCTCCCCTTTGGGAACTCTTCCCTTCACAGGTGACGAGCCTTACGTAACCTCGATGTTTCCATTTTTTGCCAGATAATGGGTCACAGTGATTATGACTGTGTTGTGTCGTGTGTTGTCCCCCCCCCCCCCCCCCCCCCCCCCCCCCCGCGCTGGTCTAAACAGCTTCTGATTGTCCGTCTGTTTCAACAATCTCCTTTCTGTGTGTGCTGCTCTGTTGTTGTTCTTTTGGGGTTTTTGCAAGAGAGAGAGACAAAAAGATGAGAAAATCAGCTCTTAGTTGCGTCACTTTAGTTGTTCATTGATTGCTTCTCACATGTGCCTTGACTGGGGGGCTCCAGCAGAGACTCGTGCTCAAGCCCTCGACCTCTGGATTTGGAACCTGGGTCCTCAGCATCCCAGATCAGTGCTCTGTCCACTGTGCCACCACCTGATCAGGCTGTGTGTGCTTCTTTGTTATAAATTATCTTGACCCTTATTTTGGAAGTAGGGAATATATACATATTATAAATAAAAAAATTATTCTCCTTCCCTGTTTTCTTAAGAAGACTGAGTATTTTAACTTTTTTCATTTGTAGCTGTTGAAAAGTGCTTTTCTCCTTTTTTCATTTTTATCAAATCTTTTAAAAATAATAGCTTTAGTTCACATACTATCCAATCCACCCATTTTTTTTAAATTTTTTATTTATTCATTTTAGAGAGGAGAGGGAGAGACAGAGAGAGAGAGAGAGAGAGAGAGGAGAGACAGAGAGAGACGAGGGGAGGAGCTGGAAGCATCAACTCCCATATGTGCCTTGACCAGGCAAGCCCAGGGTTTCAAACCGGCAACTTCAGCATTTCCAGGTCAACACTTTATCCACTGCGCCACCACAAGTCAGGCCAATCCACCCATTTAAAGTGTATAACTTGGGCTCTGGTTGGCTGGCTCAGTGCTAGAGCGTCGGCCTGGTGTGTGGAAGTCCCAGGTTAGATTCCCGGCCAGGGCACACAGGAGAAGCGCCCTTCTACTTCTCTACCCTTCCCCCTCTCCTTTCTCTCTGTCCCTCTCTTCCCCTCCCACAGCCAAGGCTCCATTGGAGCAAAGTTGGCCCGGGCGCTGGGGATGGCTCTGTGGCCTCTGCCTCAGGTGCTAGAATGGCTCCGGTTGCAACAGAGCGGCACCCCAGGATGGGCAGAGCATCGCCCCCTGGTGGGCACGCCGGGTGGATCCCAGTCGGGCGCATGCAGGAGTCTGTCTCTCTGCCTCCCTGCTTCTCACTTCGGAAAAATACCAAAAAAAAGTGTATAAGTCAGTGGTTTTAGTACATTCACAGAATTGTACAACCATCACCACAGTCAGTGGTGACGTCATGCTCATTTCTTCTCTGTGCACCCAGCACTGGGCAACCAGGTCACCTAATCTGCTTTCGGTCTCTCCGTTCACGTAAGGGGTGTTGTATGGGGGAATCATGCCATACTGGTCCTTTATGTCTGCTCCTTTCACTGAGCGTAATGCTCATCTGTTTGTAGCCTGGACACTTTGTTCCTTTTGCTGAGTTATGCAGCAGGAACCCACTGTCACCTCCCCATTCATGGGATCTGGGCCGTTTCTGCTTTCTGACTGTCATGCATTAGTGCCGTTAGGGACATTCACATACAAGCTTTTGTGTGAATGTGTGTCTTCACTTCTCCTGGGCAGGGGTGGAACTGCCAGGTCACATGGTACCTTCGTGTTTAGACCTTGAAGGAGCTGCCAGACTTTTCCAGTGTCTCTGAGCTGCGCCCGCTCCCACCAGACCAGCAGTGCAGGAGGGTTTTCCAGTGCCTCTGAGCTGCGCCCGCTCCCACCAGACCAGCAGTGCAGGAGGGTTTTCCAGTGTCTCTGAGCTGCGCCCGCTCCCACCAGACCAGCAGTGCAGGAGGGTTTTCCAGCTCCTCTGAGCTGTGCCCGCTCCCACCAGACCAGCAGTGCAGGAGGGTTTTCCAGTGTCTCTGAGCTGCACCTGCTCCCACCAGACCAGCAGTGCAGGAGGGTTTTCCAGTGTCTCTGAGCTGTGCCCGCTCCCACCAGACCAGCAGTGCAGGAGGGTTTTCCAGCTCCTCTGAGCTGCCCCGCTCCCACCAGACCAGCAGTGCAGGAGGGTTTTCCAGCTCCTCTGAGCTGCGCCCGCTCCCACCAGACCAGCAGTGCAGGAGGGTTCCAGCTCCTCTGAGCTGCGCCCGCTCCCACCAGACCAGCAGTGCAGGAGGGTTTTCCAGTGTCTCTGAGCTGCACCCGCTCCCACCAGACCAGCAGTGCAGGAGGGTTTTCCAGCTCCTCTGAGCTGCGCCCGCTCCCACCAGACCAGCAGTGCAGGAGGGTTTTCCAGCTCCTCTGAGCTGCGCCCGCTCCCACCAGACCAGCAGTGCAGGAGGGTTTTCCAGTGTCTCTGAGCTGCGCCCGCTCCCACCAGACCAGCAGTGCAGGAGGGTTTTCCAGTGTCTCTGAGCTGCGCCCGCTCCCACCAGACCAGCAGTGCAGGAGGGTTTTCCAGCTCCTCTGAGCTGCGCCCGCTCCCACCAGACCAGCAGTGCAGGAGGGTTTTCCAGCTCCTCTGAGCTGTGCCCGCTCCCACCAGACCAGCAGTGCAGGAGGGTTTTCCAGCTCCTCTGAGCTGTGCCTGCTCCCACCAGACCAGCAGTGCAGGAGGGTTTTCCAGCTCCTCTGAGCTGTGCCTGCTCCCACCAGACCAGCAGTGCAGGAGGGTTTTCCAGCTCCTCTGAGCTGCGCCCGCTCCCACCAGACCAGCAGTGCAGGAGGGTTTTCCAGCTCCTCTGAGCTGCGCCCGCTCCCACCAGACCAGCAGTGCAGGAGGGTTTTCCAGCTCCTCTGAGCTGCGCCCGCTCCCACCAGACCAGCAGTGCAGGAGGGTTTTCCAGCTCCTCTGAGCTGCGCCCGCTCCCACCAGACCAGCAGTGCAGGAGGGTTTTCCAGCTCCTCTGAGCTGCCCCGCTCCCACCAGACCAGCAGTGCAGGAGGGTTTTCCAGTGTCTCTGAGCTGCGCCCGCTCCCACCAGACCAGCAGTGCAGGAGGGTTTTCCAGTGTCTCTGAGCTGCGCCCGCTCCCACCAGACCAGCAGTGCAGGAGGGTTTTCCAGTGTCTCTGAGCTGCGCCCGCTCCCACCAGACCAGCAGTGCAGGAGGGTTTTCCAGCTCCTCTGAGCTGCGCCCGCTCCCACCAGACCAGCAGTGCAGGAGGGTTTTCCAGCTCCTCTGAGCTGCCCCGCTCCCACCAGACCAGCAGTGCAGGAGGGTTTTCCAGCTCCTCTGAGCTGCGCCCGCTCCCACCAGACCAGCAGTGCAGGAGGGTTTTCCAGTGTCTCTGAGCTGCGCCCGCTCCCACCAGACCAGCAGTGCAGGAGGGTTTTCCAGCTCCTCTGAGCTGCGCCCGCTCCCACCAGACCAGCAGTGCAGGAGGGTTTTCCAGTGTCTCTGAGCTGCGCCCGCTCCCACCAGACCAGCAGTGCAGGAGGGTTTTCCAGCTCCTCTGAGCTGTGCCCGCTCCCACCAGACCAGCAGTGCAGGAGGGTTTTCCAGCTCCTCTGAGCTGCGCCCGCTCCCACCAGACCAGCAGTGCAGGAGGGTTTTCCAGTGTCTCTGAGCTGTGCCCGCTCCCACCAGACCAGCAGTGCAGGAGGGTTTTCCAGTGTCTCTGAGCTGCGCCCGCTCCCACCAGACCAGCAGTGCAGGAGGGTTTTCCAGCTCCTCTGAGCTGCGCCCGCTCCCACCAGACCAGCAGTGCAGGAAGGTGCCAGCTCCTCTGCGTCCTTGTGGCACTTCTGCTCTTTCTGCCCGTAGCTGTCCTGGTGGGTGTGGTCTTAGCAAGTCTTACCCTAAGAGACAGGTGGCAGACACACGGACAACACGTGCTGGAGGTAAGGTAGACCCAGTGCCTTCAGAGGCTTGAGAAGAGCTGCATCAGATTTTCAGGTCAGACCGGGAAGCGGTGTTTGATGCTCGTGGTTTTCTCTCTTGATTCGAAGGTGGTGGTGACCAACACGATTCCACACGAGATCCAGAAGCTGCAGTGCCCCAAAATCAAAACCGTGGACATCAGTATGATCCTGTCCGAGGCCATCCGCCGGATCCACAACGGGGAGTCCATGTCCTACCTCTTCCGGAACATCGGCCTGGACGACTGAGGAGCCGTCCGGGCAGCGACCCCCGGCCAAACTGGAAGTGTGGGCGGGGACTGGGGGTCTCGCCTCGCCTGGCGCGGCCTTTCTGGGGGGCCGTGTGTGTCGTGTTCCTTTGTGGTTAATACTATGAAGATAGACCAACTTTTTATGTCAATTTGGGTGTTTGTGAGTTTGGGCGATTTTTATAAAAGAAAACCTCTAGTCTCCTCTTAAAATAAGTTAAGATGTTCTTTAACTATTTAAAATGTAACTTGGACCAAGACATTTAAGCTCACAAACAGCCTTTTTCCAAAATTGTTGGGTACCAAGTGCTTAACAAATTTAATAGAATAAAACGGTCTACCGTGTGATCCTGCCATTGAAAAGCCAGAAAACTAGACTGTCGAATCCAGTAAATGACATTTTTAGAAATGCTTTTATAGACAAGCATATGGAATATGTGATCGTTATTTATTTTCTGCAACAAAATAAGAAATAAAAACTTACTGTGTTTGTGTGTCATTTTTTACACTTTGTGTTTTGGCAATTGTTTTATAATTAAAATAAAATGAAAGCTGAATATACACTTTGGAGTTGGAAATGTTCATCACCTTGATTACGTTTTTGCTTCTGCATCTGACTGGCGGTGGTGCGGTGGATAGAGTGTCAACCTGGGATGCTGAGGTCCCAGGTTTGAAACCCGAGGTCACCGGTTTGAGTGTGGGATCATAGACATGATCCCAAGGTCGCTGGCTTGAGCAAGGGATCACTGGCTTGGCTGAAGCCCCCCAGTCAAGGCACATGAGAGAAGCAATCATTAAAAACAACTAAAGTGAAGCAACTACGAGCTGATGCCTCTCATCTCTTTCCTCTCCTCCCCCCCTTCTTGTCTCTTAAAAAGAAAAACGCAGCCCTGGCCAGTTGGCCCAGTGGTAGAACGTCGGCCTTGCGTGCAGGAGTTCCAGGTTCGATTCCTGGCCAGGACACACAGGAGAAGCGCCCATTTGCTTCTCCACCCCTCCCCCTCTCCTTCCTCTCTGTCTCTCTCTCCCCCTCCCACAGCCAAGGCTCCATGGGAGCAAAGTTGGCCCAGGCGCTGGGGATGGCTCCATGTCCTCTGCTTCAGGTGCTAGAATGGCTCTGGTCGTGACAGAGCTACGCCCCGGATGGGCAGAGCATCGCTCCCTGGTGGGCGTGCCGGGTGGATCCCGGTCGGGCGCATGCGGGAGTCTGTCTGACTGCCTCCCCGTTTCCAGCTTCGGAAAAAGGAGGAAAAGAAAAAAAAACAAACTCAAAGTGAGCCTCTCGACTTAGTTGTAGAAAACAGCTTGGAATGGCTCGTGAAGGGAGCGGGAGCAGGGTCCGAGAGCCCCTGGGGCCTGCGGAAAACGTCATTCTCATCACCCACCCCTCAGTCCCATGTCCTCTCCTGAGCAGGCGAGCGCACGCCCACACCCTTCGGAGCTCTGCCATCGCTGAGACAGTCCTTCGTACATGACAAGGGGACACGTCTCCATACTTTCTGCAGTTTGCTCTTTCACTTAAATGCATCATCTGTGTCATAAAAGCCACCTCCTCTTAATGATCACAGCATTCCATGATTCACTCGAGATGGACTTGGAGGCAGTTCCCAATGTTCTGCCACCTTGCCCTTTCTCACCCCTGCTGCCGTGGACACGTGTGTTTCCAAAGGGACAGGCAGGCAGGTGATATCTAATAGGAAGACCCAGTAGGGTCCTGTCTGTGTCTCTTGCAGAAACGGGAGTCACCGACGAGCCAGCCAGCTCGGAGTGTCATCCACCACCCGGAGCAGTCAGCTGGGCAGGTGCCCCTCGTGTCTGGTTCTCACCACTCATCCACCTGGTTGAGCGGAGGCACTGAGAAAATAAACCCAGAGATGTCTTTTCTCCCTACGTTCCCCCCCACCCCCAGAAAAAGAGAGACGGTTCCAGTCCTCCTGCTTTGGCCCCGGCCAGCCCCTCTCCCACCCAACCCCCACTCCTCCAGATGCTTTTTGTGAGTCTGGGCTGTAACATGAAGAAACAGATACGACTGTGTCACTTAACGACGGGCATAGGTTGTGAGAAGTGCGTTGTAGGTGATGTCATTGTGTAAACATTGTAGAGGGCACTTACCTGGAGCCTTCCTAGGGTCTGGGGTGTCGACACCGTAGTGCACGCACTCCGTCCTTGACCGAAATGTTACAAGGCGTGTGACTGTGTTTGGATCCTTGCACAGAGCTCCTGCGAAGCCCTTGGGTTTTCCAGACTGAGAAGAGGACGCCTAGATAATTTAAGGATAAGGGATGGTCCCCTGAAAGACCAAGGCACGATTAGAGGGGGGGGAACCTCCAGTGCCCCCCCCAACCTTCAGGAGAAGAACGGGGATAGAGCTGGAGTTAGTCGCCAGTGGCCCATGACTTAGATAATGAAGCCGCCATAAAAACCCTACAGAACGAATGGGGTGGGCAAACACACCCGTGTGCCAGGACAGTGACTGTCCCCAGCTCCACGGGGACTGGAGCGCCTGTGCTCGGGGGACCCTTCTGAACCTCACTCGATGCGCCTCTTTATCTGGCTGTTCACCTGTGTCCGTCCTCCCTTTTGTAATAACCAGTAATAGTAAAGTGTTCCCCCGAGTCCTGAGAGCGGTTCTAGCAGATGATCAATCCGAAGAGGGAGTTACGGGAACCCCCCTCCCCCAATTTATAGAGACACTTGGTCAGAATTATGGGAGGCCCAGGGCTTGCAACTGGTGTCTGAAGCCGGGGGTCGGGGGGACAGTCTTGTGGGACTGAGCCCTTAGTCGGTGGAGTCTGGGCTAACTCGGGCAGACGGTGTCAGAATTGAACTGAATTTCAGGACACCCAGTTGGCGTCCAGAGAGATGGAGAATTGGTTGGTGGAGAAAACACCACACACTCGGTGTCAGAATGGTGTTTGAAAATCATGACGTGAGTTCTTCCTCTTGGGATGGACGCGGCTTTCACGGTGTGATATGGTCGGATTCTCTGCTGGGCGGGTCCCCGGCGTTCCGGTGCCATCCTGGGTGAGCTGGCGGGGAAGTTGTATCTGTGGGTGTGGTCACGGTGGGTCGGATGGGGTGGGGATGTACAATGTGACTGGGCTTGAGTGTGGGATGTCACCCTCGTGTCCTCCAGTGCCACTCTCTCCCTGGCCCCGCCCATCGGCTCCTCCCAACCCATCCCCTTTGTCCAGGAATTTTTATCAGAAGCGGGTGGGAGGTGTTGTCTCTAAATGATTTATTTCCTTCTGAGACCCAGGCTGAGGAAAGGGGACCAAATACTATTGTTTTTCTTTCTTTCTTTTTTTAAATGAGAGGAGGGGAGATAGTGGGGCAGACTCCCACATGCATCCCAACTGGGATCCACCAGGCAACCCCTGCCTGGAGCCGATGCTTGGACCAACAGAGCTATGCTCAGTGCCTGGGGCTGACATTCCAACCAGTTGAGCCACTGGCTGTGAGAGGAGAAGAGAGAGAAGAGAGAGAGAAGCAGATGGTCACTTCTCCTGTGTGCCCTGACCAGTGATCGAATCCAAGATGCCTGCATGTGTGGCCAATGCTCTAACCACTGAGCAAACCGGCCAGGGCCTCAACTGCTTCATCTTTAGGGGACAGGTTTAATAAATCAAATCTGGGTCCTTCCGATGGCTGCATAAATGACCTTTTGATTGACGGTGCATTTCTAGCAATGGCTTTGGAAGTAAATGCCTTCCGAGAGATTGGTTTGTCGAAGGCAAAGGTAGTTGGGGGGGGAGGCGGACAGTCTGAGCCTTCCTGGCTCTCCTGTAAGCAGCGCCTTGATCTCTTCTCTCCTCTGTCCAGTCCTGTGTGTGAAGGAGTTAGTCATTAACCCCTCTCCCACCGCTTGTTACTGAGCAACAGGCTCAGCCGGTTCCCGGGGGGCAGCCGCTCACCCATGAACCTCTGGAGGGCTGAGTGTCCTGGTTGCATGCCAAGCGCATGGCAAAGCCACAGGCCATTGTCACTGAGCTGCCCGCCTGGCTTGTGCACGCTGACTTTAAGTAGTGAGCAAGTATCGGGGCCGATGGACCCGATGGCATCTGATGGAACCAGAGCCACCACCGCTGCTGGCAGGGACGAACTGGGGGTCAGATCTGGCCAGAGCTCAATCCCAGCCTTGCCTCTGAAGGGACTGTGCTGCACCCGGTGGCTCAGCCTCCTGGCCTCCATTCCTGACTGTCCTGTGTCACCTGAGGTGGTTTGCTCAGCACACAGGGGTCAGTGTGCAGAAAAATAAGGAAAGAAAAGCTCAGCACAGCCCTCAGCCTCAGGCAGGTGCTTGCTAGATAGCAGGTCCCTCCGTGGTCCTAAGAAGACCACGGGGACCCGAAAAGATGGTCAAGATGAGGGGCTTGGGCCTGTCTCACCATTCTAGAAAGAGAGGGAGAGAAAAAAAAAAATTTGGTGACAAGTCTTTATTGCCCAACGTAAGTACATTCAGGGGCCAGGACCGTTGTGGCTGGAAGGACACCATGTGACGTGAGCGTCCCCACTCAGGGTCCTCGGCCACTCCCAGCCCAGAGGCTGCAGAAGAAGGTCTGCTCAGAGGCCAGGCATCTGTCCCCAACCTGCCGGGCTTTTCTTTATTTAAAAAAAAAATTATTATTATTATTTGTGTGTGTGTGTGTGTGTGTGTGTGTGTGTGTGAGAGAGAGAGAGAGAGAGAGAGAGAGAGAGAGAGAGATGGATTTGTTGTTCTACTTACCCATGCACTCATTGGTTGACTCTTGTATGTGCCCTGACCTGGAATCAAACCCGCAGCCTTGCAGCGTTGGGACGATGCTCTAACCAACGGGGCTCTAACCAACGGGGCTCTAACCAACGGGGCTCGTTGGCCAGGACCCTCCCTGCTCCTTCTCCGGGTCAGGTGATAATGGATCACCGAGCGCTTTCGGGGACCATTCTGATTGCCTTTGGACCCGCTGAAGTTTACTTTTCCCCAACTTCCCCTGAACTGAAGGAGGCTGCCTTTCTGCTGTCTCCACAGCGGGGGGCATGGGGGGGTGGGGGGAGAGTGGAGGAAACAGGCTGGACTTTGCAGCAGTGTCCCGGCGCACGGCCACGCCGTGGGCTGCAGATGCCACGATCTTGCTGGTTTAATGATCAATTCCTCCCTGCCAGGAAGTCCTCTTGGACCCGGCTTGGCCCCCACTACGTTCCCTCCGGCTCAGAGAAAGCACCGCGGCCAGTGGCAGAACAGGATGGCGGAGCACAACGCCACCGGCGACCCCCTTGCCCCCGGGTCGCAGCTGAGTGTGGCCGACATCATCGTCATTGCCGTGTACTTCGCCGTGAACGTGGCCGTGGGCATATGGGTGAGAGCACTGAGCTGGGGCCTGGCGACCGGGGGCCCGTCCCCGTGGCAACGACCTCATCTGGGGGGGTGGCCCGTCCCCGTGGCAATGACCTCAGCTCCCCGGGAGGCGGCGGCCAGCGCACACCGAGCTCCTGCTCCCCGTCCTGGGGTGAATTTGTTGGCGACCTGGACTGACTTCCTTTCTCCCTGTTCGGGCAACTGGTTCTCCACCCACAGAGTGGGGAGGAAGAAGGTCTCTCTAAGGGACAGATGTTCTGGGGAGCCGCTGGGCTTTCCTAGGGCTGGGGCCCCAGGCAGCACGTGTCTACCCGGCCTCCGTCTCCTCCACGTTGGGTGGGCTCACCAGGTGAACATCTACCTGGACCACAAATCACAGGGGTGCCCGGCTGTTCCCCAGACCTACTTGCTGGACCAGGACCCAGAGGTGTGGAGGGGCGCTCCAGGCCTGGGTATCTTATTTTTATTTTTACCATTTCTTTACGGAGTTTACAGAGAGGAGAGGGAGAGGTGGGGGGAGTGAGAAGTATCAACTCGTAGTTGCTTCACTTTAGTTGTTCACTGGTTGCTTGTCGTCTGTGCCTTGACCGGGCAAGCCCAGGGTTTCAAACTGGTGACCTCAGTGTTCCAGGTCCATGCTTTATCCACTGTGCTACCACAGGTCAGGCGTGTGTCTTGATTTTCAACAAGCTCCCCGGCGCACCTGTGTTTGCCACCTTGCCTGATTCAAAAGCCAGTTTCTCTCACCCTTGATAAGAAAGAGTCATGCCCTGGCTGGTGGGCCCAGTGGATAGCTCGTCAACCCAACAGGCATATGGATGTCCTGGGTTTGATCCCCGGTCAGTGCACACATGAGAAGCAACCATCTCCTTCTCTCCCTCTTCCCCTCTCGTAGCGAGTGGTTTGATTGGTTCGAGCATTGTTCCCAGGTGCTGAGGATAGCTTGGTTATTCCAAGTGTCAGCCCCAGGTGCTGAGGATAGCTCAGTGGATTTGAGCATTGGCCCCAGATGGGGGTTCCCGGGTGGATTCCAGTCAGGGCACTTGCAGGAGTCTGTCTCTCTATCTCCCTTCCTCTCACTTACAAAAAAAGCGAGAGTCACGATCAGAGCCCATCACAGCACCCAGGGGAGTGCAGGCCCGGCTGGGCGGGTGCCACGCAAGCCGCCCGTCCTCCCCCAGCTCAGGCCAGGGCCAGCCGCATGGGCAGGAGAACCAGGCTGCGGGCGGGGGTTGCACGGGGGCCTCCTGTTAGTCTGTGACGCTGATCCCTGAGGCCTTCTGGACCAGGAAGTCCATGTAGGAGACCAGACAGCTGTGGGTCTGCAGAGGTCAGGCTTCCCGTAAAGTACCGGGGGTCCCCAGCCCCGTGGCCTTGAGCCCCGACATGCTGTGGTCTTCATCTCTGGGGAGAAAGAACAGCTCTTCTGATCTCCTTGGGCTCCAGGACTAGCTCTGAGGACTGGGGAGAGGGCAACGGCTGTGTCCCCTGCTCTGGACCCTAGAAAATGTCTTGGTTTTCTGGGCCTCAGGGTCTTGATCTATAAGATGGACACAGCACCAACCATGTCCTTTAGTCCCAAGTCCCTGAGGTGGGGGGAGCTCTGTCTAAGAGGTCCCCATGGGACTGGACCCTGCTGTTGCTGCTTTCATAGGAGCAGTTGTGGTGATGGTGGTGGTGGTCACAGTGGTGGCTGGAATATTAGTGGTCATTGTTGTGCTAATTATAACAGCAATAACAGCAGCAGCAGTAACTGAAGTGGATTCCTTTGTGATTAAAGGGTAATCACAGCCCTGGCTGGGTAGCTCACTTGGTTACAGCGTCATCCCGTTACACCAAGGTTGTGAGTTCGATCCCCAGGTCAGGGGGCACATACAAGAATCAACCAATGGCCCTGGCCAGTTGGCTTGGTTGTAGTGCGTTGGCCAGCGTGTGAAAGTCCTGGGTTCAATTCCCAGGGCACACAGAAGTGCCCATCTGCTTCTCCACCTTTCCTCCTCTCCTTTCTCTCTGTCTCTCTCTTCCCCTCCTGCAGCGAGGCTCCATTGGAGCAAAGATGGCCCGGGTGCTGAGGACGGCTCCATGGCCTCCGCCTCAGGCACTAGAATGGCTCTGATTGTTGTAGAGCAACACCCCAGATGGGCAGAGCATCGCCCCCTGGTGGGCATGCCAAGTGGATCCCGGTGGGGCACATGTGGGAGTCTGTCTCTGCCTCCCCACTTCTCACTTCAGAAAAATACAAAAAAGAAAAAAAAGAATGAATAACATCAACAAAAGAAACAACAAATTGATGTTTCTCTCTCTCTTCCTTCCTCTCTTTTCTAAAGTCAATTTTTAAAAATGGTAAATCACAGTGGTGACCATCGGGAAAGTTGGGCTCCAGTTCTGACTCTGTACTCCGGCCTCAGTCCCCCCCCCCCCACAGCATGAATCTGGGCACCCACCTCCCTAGGCTGTTCCAAGGAGTACAAGGGGCCCGTGGACGTACCTGGTGCCAGCCATAGTGGGCAATGCTCCTGGGAGAGTTGGGAATTTAGAGGGGGCACGTGTGTGTGCGTGTGTGTGTGTGTGCGCGTGTGTGTGTGCATGGCACAGAATGGGCAACAGAGGCTTTCTGGATGAGAGGAGGCAAGAAGAAGGCGGAGACGTCAGCGAGAGCTCTTGCAGGAAGTGGGGGTGAGGATGCTTTCTGGGAAGCTCGTACCTCCGTAAGGTATCTCGGGCATCTGAGGCCAGGCCCTCTGCTGCCCTGGGATGAGGGCCCATCAGCCCTTGCTGGTCAGGATCCATCTCTCCCAGCTCAGCTTGGCTGTTGCCCAGGCGATGTGAGGTTGTCCCCCACTCCCACCCCCGGGGCCATGCCGGTCCAGCTGCGTTCAGCTGGCAGAGAGCTGTGAGCATATGCGGGAAAGAACGAGGCTAGGTGAGGAGGGTGCAGGAGTTGGATCCCACAGGGTTGTTAAGTCCTCCTGACCCAGAGGCCAACCACAGCAACCCGGGAGGGCACAGCCCTGCAAAGGTGCCACGACAGTGAGGTTATGAGACAGCCAGGAGACAGCCTTCAAGGAGGTGTTCCTGGAAGAGAGGGCTCTGAGATAAACCTTTACACCCATTAAGGTGCCTATTAACAAGTGACAGAAAACCTGTCCCATCCTGAAAAGTCCAGCAGCGGGGAAGGCTTCAGGTACAGTGTGATCCAGGGGGTCACAGTATCATTGTGGTTCTCCCAGCCTCTGCCGTGTGGAGCTCTGTCCTGAGCCCCGTCTCCCTCAACAAGGAGACAAGATGCCCAGCCTAGTGGGTGAGCCTGGGTTTCATTCTGACTCCAGCACGTGCCGGCCAGGCATGCTTCCACCTCTGAAGCCCCGGCTTCCTTGTTGGCAATACGGGGATGGTCAAGGAACCTACTTCATGGGGCTGTTGTGAGGACTAAAAACCTCACAGAGGTAAAGCACCGGAACCGGAACCGGAACCGGAACCGGCTCGGCCACAGAGGGGCTCTCGGTGGGTACTAACTAGGCTTTCACGGGCGACGCAGGCCCCGGAATCCCGGCGTCCTCGCTCACCTCCCGGGAGCCCAGGAGCAATCCCAGCCACACCCTCTTCACTCAGTGGCTGTTCCTGACCCGGACCTGACGGCTAAGGAAGGTGATGGGCTCCGGTCCCCAGAGGCTGGAGGCTGAGTGGCGACCACTCAAGCCAGTTGCCCAGAAAGAGGAGGCTTGCTTAGGAAGGGAAAGGGGACTAGGAGGCAGTGGGCAGTGCCCACGACGTCCTGGAAAGGTGAGCTGGCAGGTTAGGAAAGAGCGTGGGCGAAGGCGGAGCAGCCCACACAGCCAGCCGGGTGTGTGTGTGTGTGTGTGTGGTGTGTGTGTGTGTGTGTGTGTGTGGTGTGTGTGGTGTGTGTGTGGTGTGTGGCCGTGTGTGTGTGTGTGTGTGTGGCCGTGTGTGTGTGTGTGTGTGTGTGTGTGTGTGTGGTGTGTGTGGTGTGTGTGTGGTGTGTGGCCGTGTGTGTGTGTGTGTGTGGCCGTGTGTGTGTGTGTGTGTGTGTGGTGTGTGTGGTGTGTGTGTGGTGTGTGTGTGTGTGTGTGTGTGTGTGGTGTGTGTGGTGTGTGTGTGGTGTGTGTGTGGTGTGTGTGTGTGTGTGTCCGTGTGTGTGTGTGGTGTGTGTGTGTGTGTGTGTCCATGTGTGTGTGTGTGTGTGTGTGTGTGTGTGTGTGTGGTGTGTGTGTGTGTGTGGCCGTCCTGGTCAGATCGAGTTTTCAGACCGCACTGCGTTCAGGACAGCTGACTCGCGGGGGACAGAGAGGAGGGGGGCGCTGGGGCTGGAGACCAGCAGCAGGGAACCACATCAAAGGGTTTGAATAGCAGGTCTTGAATGTGGGCAGTGGGACAGTGGAAGTCAGGAAGGAAGAGCCTGGAGTCAAAGGTGGATGAAGGTCAGTTGAGGCCCGGGCGCAGAAGGAAATATTGGACCCCTTAAAAGAGAGAGAGAGAGAGAGAGAGAGAGAGATAGGAAAAATAAAAATACAGGTTAACTGTATTTTAAAATACATAAAAAAATATTATGTACTATTAATGTTAGAATTGCACATAGGAAACCAAACTTGGTGTCATTAGAAAAAAGTGTCAAGTTGGGGTTTTACGGGGCCCTTCAGAAGTCGGGGCCCAGGGTGTGTGCCTGGTGCGCCCGCCGTTAAATCCGCCTCTGACTAGAGTGATGGGTATTTTGTGGCCCAGACTCTTACGCTGTGATGTGTATGCTGTGAAAAGGGAATGAAAGATGCGTTTGTAAATACACCACCTGTGCCCCTCTCCAAGTTCCTCCTGTTCTCCAGTTCGCTCCTTTCCTTTTCCGTCTTTCTTTCTTTCCTTTCTTTCCTTTTTCTTTTCTTTTTTTCTTCCTTCCTGCCTCCCTTCCTTCCTTCCTCCCTCCCTCCCTTCCTTCCTTCCTTCCTTCCTTCCTTCCTTCCTTCCTTCCTCCCCTCCCCTCCCCTCCCTCCTCCGTTTTTTTCTTTTTTTTAGCGAGAGAGACAGAGAGAGAAGGGGGCAGACAGGGACAGAAATGAGAGGCATCAACTCATCGTTGTGGCACCTTAGTTGTGCACTGATTGCTTCTCATACGTACCAGCTGCCTGGTGTGTGTGTGTGTGTGTGTCCCTCCCCCAGGCTCAGAGCGCCCCCGGGGGACTGAGCCAGGGCCTGGAGTAGGCTAGAAATTACTGAAGCCCTGGAGAAGCTGACTGCTGAGCCCAGGGGTGGGGGGAGTGAGCTGTGGCTGGGGACCTGGCTGCTGCTGCTGCTTTTTTTTTCAAATAGTGTTGAGAAAACAGCTGTGTCAGGCTTGCTCTCTGGTGTCCCGGCTGCGAGCACTTTTCATGATTAGTGCCTGAGCACGAGGCAGAAAGCCACGTGTGTGTCTCTGTGAAAAGCTACTGGGTGCTTTCCCTTGGGGGGGTTCTCCCAGACACCGCTCCCCTGCCACCGGGAGGTGTGGTTCCCTGGCTCCCTGGCTGCCACCGCCACCCACCGGAGGGGCTGTGTTCCTGACCCCTTGCCCTCCACCGCGAAAAGCAGGTTCTCCTCTGTTTATTCGCCCACCCGGCTCTGCGAGCCTCCCATCAACAGGGCCGGCCCAGCGCTTTCTGGCTCCGCAGTGCCTCTACTGTCTGCCTGAATCCAGTGTGAGCCGGCCTGGCCCTGGCCACCGGCCTCACCCTGAGCCACGGGGTGATTGTCCAGTGTAGTTTTTGAGGAGTGGCCAGACTTTCCCCCAGCCACGCACAAGGATCCGGTTTCTGCTCTGTCTCCGCAGTCCTCCTGTCGAGCCAGCAGGAACACCGTCAGGGGCTACTTCCTGGCCGGCCGGGACATGACCTGGTGGCCGGTGAGTGCACCCCGATCCTCCCCACCCCCCTCCCCATGGGGGCTGCGTCCGGCCTCCGGGTCCACCCGTGCCGGCCTCCCGGAGGTCAGTGCCCCGGCCAGCTCAAGCCGGCGGTGATGGGGTGCAGGCTGCGGCTGCCGGGGGTCCCCCAGCTGGGGGTGTCGGGGTGGGGTGCTGGAGATTGTGTGAAAGGTGGGGGCTCAGGAGCCTGGGTGGCCCACAGCTGACTCTCTCCTCTCCCTCTCTGTCCTCCAGATCGGGGCCTCCCTCTTTGCCAGCAGCGAGGGCTCAGGCCTCTTCATTGGACTGGCAGGCTCGGGCGCGGCTGGCGGCCTGGCTGTGGCAGGCTTTGAGTGGAATGTGAGCTCCCAGGGAGCGGGTGCAGGCTGTGCGGAGGGCACAGCCATCTTGGAAGTCCCTGGATGGGGGTCTCCTCGGAGCCCACCCCTCGATGGCCAGGGGCCACCTCCCAGCAAGTGGGCTCAGCTGAGGTCCACATGTGTTTCCATGCAGCACTGTTCCTGGGAAAGTCTGGTCTTAATGCCAAAATGCTGGACAGACCAGCAGGAGCGGGGGCTGCTAGCCTTGGTCGGGGCCATCTGGTTACGGAGGTGTGAGGAGGGGAAGGGGCCGCCCTGGGTTCGCACGGCCGGCCAGGCCTCCGGACCCCTGGTCCCACTGGAGCGGGGCTGGTAGGGGCTGTGCCCACTGCCCTCACCCGCCTCTGTTTCCCACAGGCCACCTACGTGCTGCTGGCCCTGGCCTGGCTGTTTGTGCTGATCTACCTCTCCTCGGAGGTGAGCCTGCCCCTGGGGCTCCGGGCAGCCTCACCTGGGTCTGGGCCCTGGTTTGACTTGGCAGTGGTGACGGGCAGGGCCCTCTGGCTTCACTCACAAGTTGGTGAACCCTCTGAGCTGTGTTTGTTATCAGTCCAATTGCTCTTCTTATCAACCTGCAGAGGCAGGTCCCTTGGGACGTCAGCCCAGGCACCTTGTTAGCTGGTTTCCACTGCCCTTGCGTGCTGCTTCCTGGGGGTGGTTCTCCGTCTGCCTGGGTTCAGAGGCTGCACACCTGGGCCGTACATCTGGGCAGCACACCTGAAGAGCACATCTGGGTGGCACATCAGGGCGGCACACGGGGCTGGTACACCTGGCTGGCACACGGCAGCACTGTCCTCAGCTCCGCCCACTCCTTTAGCCCCAGCTGAGCAGCCACTGAGTCTGGGGGAATCTCATTTCCTGGCTTTCTCTCCATCTGTCCCCAGCTCTGCCCCTCACAGCCACCTTCTCCACCCGGCTTCGACATAGCTCACGGGCTTTGTCCTAACAGCGCCCATACCTGTCCCTCTGTCCCAGCCACGGCCCCTCCAAGCCATTCCTCACTTCAGCCTTTCAGGAGCCAGCGTAAGCCTGCCACCCGCTGCCCCAAACCCTCAGGCTTATGCTGAGAGCCCTTGTGTCCTGGACATCACTGCCCAGTGTGGGCCTGGGCCTCGCCCTGTGTCCTGGACATCACTGCCCAGTGTGGGCCTGGGCCTCGCCCTGTGTCCCGGACATCACTGCCCAGTGTGGGCCTGGGCCTCGCCCTGTGTCCCGGACATCACTGCCCAGTGTGGGCCTGGGCCTCGCCCTGTGTCCCGAACATCACTGCTCAGTGTGGGCCTGGGCCTCGCCCTGAGGACCCTCCTCATCACTGCCCAGTGTGGGCCTGGGCCTTGTCCTGTGTCCTGGACATCACTGCCCAGTGTGGGCCTGGGCCTTGTCCTGTGTCCTGGACATCACTGCCCAGTGTGGGCCTGGGCCTTGTCCTGTGTCCTGGACATCACTGCCCAGTGTGGGCCTGGGCCTTGTCCTGTGTCCTGGACATCACTGCCCAGTGTGGGCCTGGGCCTCGCCCTGAGGACCCTCCTCATCACTGCCCAGTGTGGGCCTGGGCCTCGCCCTGAGGACCCTCCTCATCACTGCCCAGTGTGGGCCTGGGCCTCGCCCTGAGGACCCTCCTCATCACTGCCCAGTGTGGGCCTGGGCCTCGCCCTGAGGACTGGACATCACTGCCCAGTGTGGGCCTGGGCCTCGCCCTGAGGACCCTCCTCATCACTGCCCAGTGTGGGCCTGGGCCTCGCCCTGAGGACCCTCCTCATCACTGCCCAGTGTGGGCCTGGGCCTCGCCCTGAGGACCCTCCTCATCACTGCCCAGTGTGGGCCTGGGCCTTGTCCTGTGTCCCGGACATCACTGCCCAGTGTGGGCCTGGGCCTCGCCCTGAGGACCGGACATCACTGCCCAGTGTGGGCCTGGGCCTCGCCCTGAGGACCCTCCTCATCACTGCCCAGTGTGGGCCTGGGCCTTGCCCTGAGGACCGGACATCACTGCCCAGTGTGGGCCTGGGCCTTGCCCTTGTGTCCCGGACATCACTGCCCAGTGTGGGCCTGGGCCTTGTCCTGTGTCCTGGACATCACTGCCCAGTGTGGGCCTGGGCCTTGTCCTGTGTCCTGGACATCACTGCCCAGTGTGGGCCTGGGCCTCGCCCTGAGGACCCTCCTCATCACTGCCCAGTGTGGGCCTGGGCCTCGCCCTGAGGACCCTCCTCATCACTGCCCAGTGTGGGCCTGGGCCTCGCCCTGTGTCCCGGACATCACTGCCCAGTGTGGGCCTGGGCCTTGCCCTGAGGACCTCCTGGCCCTGGAGACTGGGCGTGGCCCAGGAGGGCACTCAGCCCCTGCCCCGCCCGCCTCCCCAGATCGTCACCATGCCCGAGTACATCCAGAAGCGCTATGGGGGCCAGCGGATACGCATGTACCTGTCTGTCCTGTCCCTGCTGCTGTCCGTCTTCACCAAGATCTCGGTGAGCTGCCCCACCCCCAGCTTCTCGCCGGCGTCACCGGGAAACGTCCCGCTCCGGGGGCCCCTCCCACGGGCCTGACACCCTCTCGTCCCTGTCTGCCTTGCTTTAACATCCGGGGAAACAGAAGCCCAAAGAAGGGCGATGGCTTGACCTCGGGCCACACAGCGGGTTTGTGACCGCTGGCCCAGGGCCCCCGGAGCGGTGGGCTCAGCAGCCGGCATCGTTGGGGGGAAGGAGAACTTAGTTCTGTGACTCCTGACTCACCTGAGGTTCTAACGTCGGGGGCCTCCGGGGGTTCCCAGTATCGGGGGGTGGTGCTGGGTGTCCTGGTCTGCCTCCGGCCAGTCTCCTTGGGCCTGCAGGAGTCAGGACTGCTGCTAGGGGGCGCCGAGAGCCCTTGTGGTCTGGGCTGAGGTTCAGAGGCTGCAAGGAGCTGACCTGCCTGTCACCTGGGGCTGGTCAGCTCCGTCACTAACTGACCCCCAGCCGTACCCTCCTGGCCTTGGGGTGCCACCACAGCGGGGACTTCCAGGCCTCTCTCCCTGGGCGGGGGGCTGACCCTGGTCCCCCTGGGAGGTTCAGAGCATCAGAGCACCCACCAGGACGTCACCCAGGACTTGGTGGATGTTACAATTTACATGTTAGGAGACGAAGGCCCAGGGATGGGATGTGACTTCTCTCAAGCCCTCTGATGCTTCCTGGCAATGCAGGGCCTGGTTCTCATTCCCCTGGGGCCGCCCAGCCCCCTGTGCTCTGCCTTCTGAGGGCTCAGGAGGGAAGCTTGGCATACGGGGTGGCAGGAAGTGCTCAGTGAGACCTGGCCTTCTCCTGATGGGGGAGGAGAAGTCCCCCTGGGCCCTCCCTCCTCAAGTCAGCTCTGGGACCAGCACAATCCAGACACGCCGGCCACTCTGTGGAGGGAGTGGACACCTTGCTGGTCAGCCGGCAGCTGCGGGCAGGGCTCCCTGGAAACGAGGCCCAGGGAGAGGGAACAGCTCTGACCTGGCACCTGGCCTGCTCCTCTGTCTACCTTGGGTGTGGGGACAGTGCGGGGTGGCCCCTCTGCAGACCCCCCGAGCCTTGTCCGGGCCTGGCCTGTGCTGTGCGCCCCCAGGACCCCCTGAGGGCTCACAGGCCAGTGTCGCTCCACCTTCCGTACGAGGTGCTCTGAGTGTTGTCAGGGTCCTTCCTTGGGGTCCCTGTTAGAGACCAGAGGGACCTGGCTCTTCAGTTTAGCCTTCTCCACTCGGGCTGCCCTGCCCCTCCCCCACTCCGCACCGCCCCCCACCCTGGACCAGTCGTCTCCCCTGGAGTTGGGGGGGCCAGTGTGGACTGAGTGAGACCTGGCTCTGCCCTCCAGGACCAGCACCCCAGGGGGAGGCAGAGGCGTTCACAGGGGGGGCCAGTGTGAACTGAGTGAGACCTGGCTCCGCCCCCCAAGACCAGCACCCCAGGGGGAGGCAGAGGCGATCACAGGGGGGGCCAGTGTGAACTGAGTGAGACCTGGCTCCGCCCCCCAGGACCAGCACCCCAGGGGGAGGCAGAGGTGTTCACAGGGGGGGGGCCAGTGTGGACTGAGTGAGACCTGGCTCCACCCCCCAGGACCGGCACCCCAGGGGGAGGCAGAGGCATTCACAGGGGGAGCCAGTGTGGACTGAGTGAGACCTGGCTCTGCCCCCCAGGACCAGCACCCCAGGGGGAGGCAGAGGTGTTCACAGGGGGGGCCAGTGTGAACTGAGTGAGACCTGGCTCCCGCCCCCCAGGACTGGCACCCCAGGGGGAGGCAGAGGTGTTCACAGGGGGGGCTAGTGTGGACTGAGTGAGACCTGGCTCTGCCCCCCAGGACCAGCACCCCAGGGGGAGGCAGAGGTGTTCACAGGGGGGTCAGTGTGGACTGAGTGAGACCTGGCTCCACCCCCCAGGACCGGCACCCCAGGGGGAGGCAGAGGTGTTCACAGGGGGGTCAGTGTGGACTGAGTGAGACCTGGCTCCACCCCCCAGGACCGGCACCCCAGGGGGAGGCAGAGGTGTTCACAGGGGGGTCAGTGTGGACTGAGTGAGACCTGGCTCCACCCCCCAGGACCAGCACCCCAGGGGGAGGCAGAGGTGTTCACGGGGGGGGCCAGTGTGGACTGAGACCTGGCTCCCACCCCCAGGACCAGCCCCCCAGGGGGAGGCAGAGGTGTTCACAGGGGGGGCTAGTGTGAACTGAGTGAGACCTGGCTCTGCCCCCCAGGACCAGCACCCCAGGGGGAGGCAGAGGTGTTCACGGGGGGGGGGCAGTGTGAACTGAGTGAGACCTGGCTCTGCCCCCCAGGACCAGCCCCCCAGGGGGAGGCAGAGGTGTTCACAGGGGGGGGCCAGTGTGGACTGAGACCTGGCTCCGCCCCCCAGGACCAGCACCCCAGGGGGAGGCAGAGGTGTTCACGGGGGGGGGGGGGCAGTGTGAACTGAGTGAGACCTGGCTCTGCCCCCCAGGACCAGCCCCCCAGGGGGAGGCAGAGGTGTTCACAGGGGGGGGCCAGTGTGGACTGAGACCTGGCTCCGCCCCCCAGGACCAGCACCCCAGGGGGAGGCAGAGGTGTTCACAGGGGGGGCCAGTGTGGACTGAGACCTGGCTCCCACCCCCAGGACCCGCACCCCAGGGGGAGGCAGAGGCGATCACAGGGGGGGGCCAGTGTGGACTGAGTGAGACCTGGCCCCGCCCCCCAGGACCGGCACCCCAGGGGGAGGCAGAGGTGTTCACAGGGGGGGCCAGTGTGGACTGAGAGAGACCTGGCTCCCATCCCCAGGACCGGCACCCCAGGGGGAGGCAGAGGTGTTCACAGGGGGGGCCAGTGTGGACTGAGTGAGACCTGGCTCCCACCCCCAGGACCGGCACCCCAGGGGGAGGCAGAGGCGATCACAGGGGGGGCCAGTGTGGACTGAGTGAGACCTGGCTCTGCCCCCCAGGACCGGCACCCCAGGGGGAGGCAGAGGTGTTCACAGGGGGGGCCAGTGTGGACTGAGTGAGACCTGGCTCCGCCCCCCAGGACCGGCACCCCAGGGGGAGGCAGAGGTGTTCACAGGGGGGTCAGTGTGGACTGAGTGAGACCTGGCCCCGCCCCCCAGGACTGGCACCCCAGGGGGAGGCAGAGGTGTTCACAGGGGGGGCCAGTGTGGACTGAGTGAGACCTGGCTCCGCCCCCCAGGACAAGCCCCCCAGGGGGAGGCAGAGGCCTTCACAGGGGGGGCCAGTGTGGACTGAGTAAGACCTGGCTCTGCCCCCCAGGACCGGCACCCCAGGGGGAGGCAGAGGCCTTCACAGGGGGGGCCAGTGTGGACTGAGTAAGACCTGGCTCTGCCCCCCAGGACCGGCACCCCAGGGGGAGGCAGAGGCATTCACGGGGGGGGGGGCAGTGTGAACTGAGTGAGACCTGGCTCCGCCCCCCAGGACCGGCACCCCAGGGGGAGGCAGAGGTGTTCACAGGGGGGGCCAGTGTGGACTGAGTGAGACCTGGCTCTGCCCCCCAGGACCGGCACCCCAGGGGGAGGCAGAGGTGTTCACAGGGGGGCCAGTGTGGCCCTCGGAAGGGGTGGCATTTGAGTTGGGCTCTAATGGAGGAAGGAATAGTGACAGAGGCCTGGGGACAGGGGCTCGCAGGACGGGTCTGGGGGCGACTGGGTCTGGGGGCTGGGACTTTAAGGGTCTCTAAGTCGGAGGAGCTCCTCCCAGAAGCAGGGAGCCGGGGAGGCTGACTTCCGAACAGTGGGAGGCAGAGGCGGGCGAGGCGGCCGAGTGCTGGGCCCGTGGAGGCCAGTCTGCTGTAACCAGTCAGCTAGACTTAAAGGGCAGGTGGCCAGAGCCCGCAGGTCAGGCACACAGGCCAGCGCTTTGCTCTGAGGGTAGCTAGGGTCCAGGGAGGGGTCCTCAGCCGTGGCTGGATGACCACCAGGTGGAAGGAGGGGTGCTCCCTAGGGCCCCCCCACACCCCTCACCCCTGGCTCTCTCGCTGGCATCTCCAATCTGACCTTGGCAAGAGCCGTCCCCCACCCTGGACCTCAGTTTCTTCTTAGGTCCCATGGGGGCTCCCCCCGCCCCCACACACGCTGCCTAAGCCAGGGGCCTGCTAGCACCCTGCCGTCCACCTCTCCAGAAGGAGGAGGAGGAGGAGGAGGAGCCTGGGCCGGGAGGTGCGGGAACACGGGCTTCAGGGGCCATCGGCGTCCACCTGGGCTCCGTGTCCACCTGGGCTGTGTCCACCCGGGCTCCGTGTCCACCGGGCTCTGTGTCCACCTGGGCTCCGTGTCCACCCGGGCTCCGTGTCCACCTGGGCTGTGTCCACCCGGGCTCCGTGTCCACCCGGGCTCCGTGTCCACCCGGGCTCCGTGTCCACCTGGGCTCCGGCATCTACCTGGGCTCCGTGTCCACCCGGGCTCCGTGTCCACCTGGGCTCCGTGTCCCCGAAGCCTGGGTAGGGCAGGGGGTCCACCCGCTTTGCTCCCAGCGGTGTGGGTGTGGCAGCTCTCGGCTGGACCGGGCGCGGGGGTAGCAGCTCAAAGGGGGGGTGCCCCCTGGCCTGGCGGCTCCACCCCACGGCCTCTCCCCGCCTTCTCAGCAGTCAGGAAGCCCTTGGCCAGCACAGAAGGGCAAGTTTGGCGACTTGGGGGGTGGGTGGCAGGTGGGGTCCTTTTCCCAGACTCCCCCACGCCACCCCCGGTTCCACAGGGCAGGGTCCTGCCCTCCTGCTCCCTGGGCGCCCATCCACAGTGGGGGCGGAGCATGGTCCGGAAGGCCAGGGCTGGGTTCAGTCCAGCCCCTGGGGACCAGCCTCAGCCTAGCACATGGTCCTGACTTGAGTTTCAACCCCAGCAAGAGGCAGACTGCCCATGTCCCCAGCCCCCCGGCACACATCTGTTCTTTTCTTGGGGGGCTCTAACAGGGAACAGAACAGGAGATGTCCCCAGACAGATTCAGGCCTGGAGACCGAGGCACGTGCACCTGTTTTCTGAGGCCTACTAGCCTTTGTGCGCCTCCCCCAGGAAGCCCTCCTGGACGACTCCTTACCAGGGACCCCCTGGGAACCAAGGGGACAGGGCTCTGCCTGTCGCATCCTGGGCAGAGGCCAGACTCCACAGCAATGCTGCTCCCTGGTGGACACCTGCCACCAGGACCTCATTAACAACAGCCACCGTCTCCTGCATCCCGCCTGCCCAGAGCCAGGACCTCCTTCCTCCCTCACCCAGCCCCTGGCAGGCAGCGGGGAGTCTCCCCTCCTCACCCGGCCCCTGGCAGGTAGCGGGGGAGTCTCCCCCTCCTCACCCACGGGGCCCCGAGTGCACACGGTGAGCGAGTGGCACGGCAGGGGCCCACACCCAGCGCAGGGCCTGCGGTCACCCCGGGCCTCCACACCAGACGCCTCTCCCACCCCAGATCGACCTGTACGCGGGGGCCCTCTTTGTGCACATCTGCCTGGGCTGGAACTTCTACCTGTCCACCACCCTGACGCTCCTCATCACCGCCCTGTACACCATCGCAGGTACGGCGCCCAGGCTGGGCCGGGCAGGAGGGGACCCCGGAGCAAGGTGGCCCCGACCCCGGGCTGGGTGGACGTGCCCCGGAATCTGAGGGGCTTGCTGAAGCCGAGGGGCGTGAGCAGCAGGCAGAGGCCCCCCCGTGCCCACAGCCCGGGACACGGCCGGTGTGGTCAGACGGAGACCTGCCATCGGCTCTGCGGGCCCAGACCCTCGGTCGTACCGCTCACCCGTCTGGGAAAGGGCAGCGGCCACGACTGTGGGACAGCTGCCCCTCCCCCCCCCCCCCCCCGACTCCGGCCCCTCCTCCCCGGGGACTCCGGCCCCTCCCCCCCGGGACTCTGGCCCCTCCCCCTGGGGACTCTGGCCCCTCCCCCTGGGGACTCCGGCCCCTCCCCCCTGGGGACTCCGGCCCCTCCTCCCTGGGGACTCCGGCCCCTCCCCCTGGGGACTCCGGCCCCTCCCCCTGGGGACTCTGGCCCCTCCCCCTGGGGACTCTGGCCCCTCCAGCCCCCTCGTCTTCTCCTGCAGGAGGCCTGGCCGCTGTGATCTACACAGACGCCCTGCAGACGCTCATCATGGTGGTGGGGGCTGTTATTCTGACCGTCAGAGGTGAGCACAGTGAGTCCTCCCGGGGCTGCGTGTCAGCAAGGGGGGGGTGGGGACTGGCTCATGAGGTCAGCCACGAGGCGGTCAGCCCCCCGCCACCCTTCCCTGGACGGTGGAGGCCGTCCGCTCGTCACCAGCCCACGCCACCCAACGGCACGTCGGCCACTCACTGGCTCCCGGATGACTCGGGTCTGGCGCAGGGCTGACCCAGGAACACGACCAGCCACACCTGCCCTGGCTCGGGGCTGGGGGTGAGGTCAGACCCAGAGCGGAGGTGCAGACACAACCGGGAGACCACAGGCTGCCTGGGTGTCCACTCCGACTGTTCAGGGTGATTGTGTGCCAGGTCCCAGGAAGTGCTCCAGCCCGCTGGACCCAGTCGGGGGGTCAGACAGACCTGCGATCCTGGTCCGGGGACAGGGAGGAAGCCCAGAGGGCTGTCCCACGGGGTCTCTAGACCCCCCTCCCTAGACGAACGCGGGCAGAGCTGGGAGGACCCCACAGAGGCCTCTCGTCTCTGCCAGACCCCGACTCTGGGAGCCCGTGGCCCGAATTCCTGCCCCTCCTGGTGTGTTTGTGGTTCGCCTTGGGCACTCACCCCAGCCTGGCCTGGGTTCCAGGCAGCAAGCGTGCTGGGGACCCCAGAATCTGGGGCAGGTGGGGGGGCAAGCCCTAGGCTGAGACGGGCTTTCACTGTGTCCACCTCTCCTCAGACCAGGGGCCTGTGTCCCTAGAACCCGCTGCAGGAGTGACCTAGGCAGCCAGGCCCAGTCCGGTCCGGACAGAGCGGGTCTCTGTAGACACAGCAGAGGCCACAGGTGGGCCAGGGCTTGCCCACGGAGGGCCGGTGCTGACCTAGACAGGAGCAGTGTGGCGGTGACTCTGGTCTGAGCTGAGAGGAAAGACCGCTCCCTGGCTTGAGGCCCAGCCGGCTGACTGGCCGTGCCCTGACTGGACCCCCCGGGCCTTCCCTTTCTCGATGCCGCACCGCGGGCCAGTCTCAGCTCCACCAAAATCACGTCCTCCAGAATCCCCTGGGTCCGCACTTCTAACACCAAAACTCCTCCGACTTCCTCCTTGGGAGGTCCTTACAGAGGCCGAGAAAAAAATACTCCGAGGGCTTCCTCCGATCGAGGGACAGAAGCCTTGCCCAGAGGCCACAGGACACTGGGCTGCCCACGTGCAAAATGCTCATTTAATAGTATTACTTTAAATACATATAAAATAGCCGTTCGAATCGACCTCTTTTCAAAACCCTCTTCCTTCCCGCGCCCTTCCTTCCCCTGGAAAAGCTCGAGTGTGAAAGTCAAGTCTGATGCAGCAGAGCTTCCTTGGGAGGCGGGGGCCGTGGGGGCCGTGGGTCAGGGTCCCCAGCCCCCAACCCGTCTCTCTCCCACCCTGCCCTGCCAGCTTTTGACCGGATTGGCGGGTACGAGCACCTGGCCGCAGCCTACGCTCAGGCTGTGCCATCCAAGACTATTGCCAACACGACCTGCCACCTACCACGGGCCGACGCCATGCATATGTTCCGAGACCCCCACACGGCGGACCTCCCCTGGACCGGGATGACCTTCGGTCTGACCATCATGGCCACCTGGTACTGGTGCACTGACCAGGTGGGTGTCCGCATCACCGCCTGCCACCTTCTTGCCTTCCGGTGGGGGTGGGGGCGACACGGAGGGTCCGGGCGGCCCGTCTGCCCATGGTGCACGGTGAGCCTAGCCTAGGGTGGAGGCCGTGGACAACCTGGCTCCAGGCTTGGAGAGGGACAGGGGGCTAGGGTTCCTTGCGGTCCTGGAGGGCTTGGACCTTCCGTTTAGAATCGGATGAGGCCCACTGGCGGCCGCCCGTCCTGGCCTTCAGGTGCTTCGACTGGGACAGTTTGGAGTAGGGGATTCCAAAGGGACTTGGACGCACTTCGGTGGCCCGGTCATCAGTTAGGAGATCGGCGGTGTTCCGGACCAGCCTTGGGCTCCTGGGATCGGGCAGTGCGTGGGGCGCGGGGCTGCCCTTGGCCGGCCAGTAATGGGACCCCGCTTTCCTGGTCGAGCTCAGGGCGCCCTCCGCGACGGGACAGTACCGCGGGGACCCTGGGCTCCTCAGCGGCTGTGGGCATCCATCTTTATCCCTGGTCCCCGAGGCGGGGACTCCACGGTGGTGGAACTGCTGGTCCTGGGGGGAGAGAGAACAGACAGGGTGACGCCCCAAGGAGCACGGCTGTCCCTTCTTCCCACAGGGCTCTGGCCAGGTGGGCTGCCTGCCGTCAGCACACCTGACCCTGGATAAGTGTGTTTTGTGACTTTGTGCCTCAGTTTCCCTGAGTGTCCTATGGGAGTAATTCTGCCTTTTGCGGTTGTTGCCTGCCCCAGGCCCTCCATCTGTAAACAGGGCTGGACCAGGTTGCCCGGGGCAGTGCCTCCGTCTGGGCCTGAAGTTCTGCTGAGTGTGTGTGTGTGTTTTTGGAGTCTGTCTGACTCTGGTCCTTTCTGAGCTGCAAACACACCAGGTGGCCTCAGGCCACCACCTCCACTCTCCAGGTAGAAGCAGGCAGCGGCCCCGCTCTGCTTCCCCGGGGAGACGGCAGGCAGCTCCGGGCAGCACTGGGGTGGGGGCACAGGCCTGGTGACCGTGCCTCTGCCCGTTCCCGGCGGGGCCCCACCATGGGCAGCCAGGCCCGAGGCTGGCGCAGCCTCGCTGGTCACTGTGGGCCCGTGGGGACAGCCGCCCTGCGGCGTGGGTTCCGTCCCCTGGCTGGACACTGAGGCCCGGAGAGCCAGACGGGACCTGCACCCGAGTGGCTGACTTCTCACAGGGCCACGGCCTGTCCTGTGACAGGGGGTGCTCAGTGGGCTGACGGACCCTCCCTGGGCCGTGTTGGAATGAGTCAGAAACCCCGAGAGGCGAGGCCTCCGTTTCCCCACTTGGAAGATGGTGACCCCTGGTTCCCACATCGGCTCTGCCTCCCGCATGGGCCTCTGTGGAACATGTGACTTCACAGCAGGTGTTTGTCCAGTTCCCCTGGGGGGGCGATGAGCCCAGGGGACCGAGGGGCTCGCTGAGGGCCCGTGCTGGGGGCGGTGGGGCTGCCCGGCTGAGCCAGGCTGTGTCCCTTCACCTGGCACCTCTGGGCAGGGTGCCATTCAGATTTCCCCATGACGGCCAAACGGGCCTGGCCGCGAGGTCAGGGCTGCAGGGGCCTCACTGCCCAGGAGAGGGGGCTGGGTCCCCAGGGCCACCGGGCGGGGCCTGCAGCCTCGCTCGACCTCTCCGCCCACCCCCCTTTTGCTCAGTCGGGGTCAGCCCGTCGGGAAGCCAGGCCTTCGTCCAGAGCACCCGCAAGGCAGGGACTGGTCCACGGGGTCGCCCCCCGTCTGGTCCTCCTGGTCCTGCTCTGCTGTCACCCTCACTAGCAGCTGGGGACTCGGGAGGACGCCCGGAGAGCTGATGACACTCAGGCCGGGCCAGGCCGTCCAGTCTGGTCAGTGTGGGCGGCAGCTCTGTGTACGAGGGCCGCGGGGGGTTCTCATTCAGACACTATCTCCCAGCTCATCCACAAGGCACAGGCTACACGCTCATTATCGGGAACAAACAAACCAATAAAACAGGCGGCCGGATGGGGCGCCCGCCTCTGGTTCTCCGCCGGACCAGGGCAGCAGAACCGGTCCTGCCGGCCTCCCGGGGCCAGCCACCCCGAGCGCAGAACGAGGCACTAGAGCACAGCGCTCAGCGTCTTAGGGGACACTCCCCTTCGCCCATCAGGAGTGGCCCTTGGTGCCCGTAAGGACGGGATGTCGCAGGGAAGGGGCTACAGAGAAACATGCTTAGACCCCCTCCTTGTCCAGACTGGGAAACTGAGGCCCAGAGCTGAGGCAAGGGCTTGTCAGCCAAGTCACCAGAAGCTGGCAGAGAAGCAGGACTGATATTGGCGTGTCCCGCCTCGCCGGGGCTGCCCCCCCAGCCCCCCCCAGCCCCCTCCCCCCAGTCCCTGTAACTCCTGGGTCACCGAGAGCCAGCGTGCAAGGGCGGTGCTGGGAGCTGGCCATCAAAGCAGCGTGTCTGACTGCTGGTAGCGCCCTACACAGCAGAAGAGCAAAGGGAAGACACTGACGTGTACAAGTTACAAATGGCACAACGCTGTGAAGATACTTAAAAAGCACTAAGGCCCTGGCCGGTTGGCTCAGCGGTAGAGCAGCAGCCCCGTATGTGGGAGTCCCGGGTTCGATTCCTGGCCAGGGCACACAGGAGAAGCGCCCATCTGCTTCTCCACCCCTCCCCCTCTCCTTCCTCTCTGTCTCTCTCTTCCCCTCCCACAGCCAAGGCTCCATTGGAGCAAAGATGGCCCGGGCGCTGGGGATGGCTCCATGGCCTCTGCCTCAGGCGCTAGAATGGCTCTGGTTGCAACGGAGTGACGCCCCAGATGGGCAGAGCATCGCCCCCTGGTGGACATGCCAGGTGGATCCGGGGAGCTGCCCTCAGGGTGGAAAGCCCCTGACCTCTGCCAGGGACACAGAACAGCTGGGGCCAGTGACCCCCCCCCCCCAGCATATGCATGAATGTGCCAGCCGCTCTTATGAGGGTGCAGCAGATGGAGGGGTCCCCTGATGCCATTCTAGCCAGGATCTCCAGCCCTGCCTGTTGCTGGGTGACAGGCTGGGTAGGAACCACATACCTTCCCTACTCGACAGGTGGGGAGAATGAGTCCCTGGAATGATAGTACCTTGGCCCCAGCTGCTCGACCAATCAGGGAGAGCTCTGCTTCTGGGGACGGGGGGACGGTCAGGGAGAGCTCTGCTTCTGGGGACGGGGGACGGTCAGGGAGAGCTCTGCTTCTGGGGACGGGGGACGGGGACGGTCAGGGGTGGGGGGACGGTCAGGGAGAGCTCTGCTTCTGGGGACGGGGACGGTGAGGGGTGGGGAAACGGTCAGGGAGAGCTCTGCTTCTGGGGACGGTCAGGGGTGGGGACAGTCAGGGAGAGCTCTGCTTCTGGGGACGGGGGACGGTCAGGGAGAGCTCTGCTTCTGGGGACGGTCAGGGGTGGGGACAGTCAGGGAGAGCTCTGCTTCTGGGGACGGTCAGGGGTGGGGACAGTCAGGGAGAGCTCTGCTTCTGGGGACGGGGGACGGTCAGGGAGAGCTCTGCTTCTGGGGACAGGGGGACGGTCAGGGAGAGCTCTGCTTCTGGGGACAGGGGGACGGTCAGGGAGAGCTCTGCTTCTGGGGATGGGGACGGTCAGGGGGAGCTCTGCTTCTGGGGACAGGGGACGGTCAGGGGTGGGGGGACGGTCAGGGAGAGCTCTGCTTCTGGGGACGGTCAGGGGTGGGGACAGTCAGGGAGAGCTCTGCTTCTGGGGACAGGGGGACGGTCAGGGAGAGCTCTGCTTCTGGGGACAGGGAGACGGTCAGGGAGAGCTCTGCTTCTGGGGATGGGGACGGTCAGGGAGAGCTCTGCTTCTGGGGACAGGGGGACGGTCAGGGAGAGCTCTGCTTCTGGGGACAGGGGGACGGTCAGGGAGAGCTCTGCTTCTGGGGACAGGGGGACGGTCAGGGAGAACTCTGCTTCTGGGGACAGGGGGACGGTCAGGGAGAGCTCTGCTTCTGGGGATGGGGACGGTCAGGGAGAGCTCTGCTTCTGGGGACAGGGGGACGGTCAGGGAGAGCTCTGCTTCTGGGGACAGGGAGACGGTCAGGGAGAGCTCTGCTTCTGGGGACGGGGGACGGGGACGGTCGGGTGGGGGGACGGTCAGGGAGAGCTCTGCTTCTGGGGATGGGGACGGTCAGGGAGAGCTCTGCTTCTGGGGATGGGGACGGTCAGGGAGAGCTCTGCTTCTGGGGATGGGGACGGTCAGGGAGAGCTCTGCTTCTGGGGACAGGGAGACGGTCAGGGAGAGCTCTGCTTCTGGGGACAGGGGGACGGTCAGGGAGAGCTCTGCTTCTGGGGACAGGGGGACGGTCAGGGAGAGCTCTGCTTCTGGGGACAGGGGGACGGTCAGGGAGAACTCTGCTTCTGGGGACAGGGGGACGGTCAGGGAGAGCTCTGCTTCTGGGGACAGGGGGACGGTCAGGGAGAGCTCTGCTTCTGGGGATGGGGACGGTCAGGGGGAGCTCTGCTTCTGGGGACAGGGGACGGTCAGGGGTGGGGGGACGGTCAGGGAGAACTCTGCTTCTGGGGACAGGGGGACGGTCAGGGAGAACTCTGCTTCTGGGGACAGGGGGACGGTCAGGGAGAGCTCTGCTTCTGGGGATGGGGACGGTCAGGGAGAGCTCTGCTTCTGGGGATGGGGACGGTCAGGGAGAGCTCTGCTTCTGGGGATGGGGACAGTCAGGGAGAGCTCTGCTTCTGGGGACAGGGGACGGTCAGAGGTGGGGGGACGGTCAGGGAGAACTCTGCTTCTGGGGACAGGGGGACGGTCAGGGAGAGCTCTGCTTCTGGGGATGGGGACAGTCAGGGAGAGCTCTGCTTCTGGGGACAGGGGACGGTCAGGGGTGGGGGGACGGTCAGGGAGAACTCTGCTTCTGGGGACAGGGGGACGGTCAGGGAGAGCTCTGCTTCTGGGGACAGGGAGACGGTCAGGGAGAGCTCTGCTTCTGGGGACGGGGACGGTCAGGGGTCACGCTTGGGCTTCGGGGTCCTGGGTCTGGCTCTGAGTAGGGCAGCACCTCATGCCATCGCCTCACCGGGCAGAGGTCCCCCCGGGCACCCCGAGTGGGGCCGGGACTCACCCCCCTCACCTGCCCCCAGGTCATCGTGCAGCGGTCGCTGTCTGCCCGCGACCTGAACCACGCCAAGGGGGGCTCCATCCTGGCCAGCTACCTCAAGCTGCTGCCCATGGCCCTGATGATTATGCCGGGCATGATCAGCCGCGCACTGTTCCCAGGTAAGACAGCGCCAGGGGCTGGGCCGGGGCTGCAGAGGTCACCAGGAAGAGAGGCAAAGGGTGGCGACCAGCAGCTCCCTGGCCGGGGGGAGCAGGCAGGAGAGCGGAGTGGTCCCCAGGGCCGTGACGACGGGACTGACAGAGAGGGCTTGGCCTCAGCCCAGAGGAGGACCAGTGACCGCTGTGTACGGGGGGGGGGGGGGGGGGCAAGTATCTCCGCCACGCCCATTTCCTCGTCTGCAAACGGGCACTGACGTCCTGCGGCACCGTGGATCTGAACCCTCGGGGTGTGTGAGGGGCATTTCGCTCAGCGCCAGGCGCTGGCACAAGCTGCCTGTGGGGGGTACTCGCTGAGGGTCTCTAGCACCTCCGTGTGTGTGAGCCGCCCTGGGTGGCTCCGACCCACTCCCCTCCCACCTTGCTCAGTGGCCTCCTGTGTCACAAGGAAGGGGTCTGGGCCAGGGACAAGCGAGCCCAGCAGACGGTTTCTCTGGGTGCTCAGACCAGGTAGAGGGGCTCTCGGACCCCTGGAGCGAAGGGACCCCAACCCACCTGTGCCTCCTTGTCCATGGAGCTTAAGGCCTGCATCCTCTTCAGAGAGCCTGCTTCCTCCTTCTCCCGACCCTGGGCCCAGGGAGAACCACACAGGGGCTCACCAAAGGTCCCGTGGGTCATGTGGGGGGCACTCAGCTGCCGGTGGGGGGGCTGGGCCAGCCCGTTGGCCGCCTGCTCGGAGTGGCGTCTCCGGATAGGGTCCGGGCGCTGCCTCACCTCGAAGTACTCGTCCGACACGGAGGAGGAGGCCACCGAAGGCCGCCGGGGGCCGCGGCCGAGGCCGGAGCTGCCCGAGAGGCTGTCCTGGTCACTGAGGGTCACGTAGTCGTCGTCGTCGTCTTCCTCCCGGTCCAGCCCGTTGGGGACCACCACCCCCTCGCCATCGGGGTCACCCTGGGTCGCCGACAGCGGCCGCTGGGGCGGGGCGGGGCCTGGTGTCCTGGGCAGCCCGCAGTCTGTCCTGTTCCGGGGGACCCCCTCTCTCGGGCTCTCGGGGGCCCAGCCCACAGCACTGCTCTCCTGGGCGAGCACAGCGGCCACAGGCACCGTCCGGGGCTTGGGGACAGGGGGCTGTGGCTTGGGGTCCTCCTGGGGGAGGCCGTTCTTAGCCGGGGCCTCGTCCTGGGGGCGGCCGGGCTCCGGGCGGGGGCCGCAGTCCTGGCCCTGCCTCCACAGCTGGGCGCCGGCCTGCGAGGTGTCGCGGATCTTGATGCGGTTGATCTGGCTGGGCTGGGGGTTCCAGATGTTGGGGTCGATGATGTTGATGTAGCCCAGGATGTCGGTGCCCGGCTCGGGGTCCGGCTCCACCCACGTGGGCAGGTACTCGAACATGTTGGCCCGTTCCAGGTGCAGCAGCCCCGGGTGCACGGGCAGGGCCAGCTCGGCGGGGTCTCCGGGCAGCTCGGCCAGCGCTGGGCCCCGCAGCCCCGGCGGCCTCTTCACCTCCTGCTTCTCGGAAGAGACCTTGGCGATCTCCTCCGCGCTCTTGGCCTTGACCAGCGCGTACTTGGGGTTGACGAGCTTCTTGGCCACGGTGCCCGAGGGCGCCAGGGGCACCACCGAGGGCAGGACGATGGGCTCGGGCTCGGGCTCCTTGTCCATGGAGATGCCCTTGAGGCTGACGCCGTGAGACAGGAGGTACAGCTCCTGGAACTGCCGGTCGAACGTCTCCACCACCTGGCCGGACAGCACGGAGATGACATTCCGGTCCGTCCTCGCGGCCGACCACGTGAAGCTGCAGCACAGGGAAGAAGGGGTGCTGCCTGCTCAGGCGGGTGGGGGGCCGGCTCCCTGCCTCCGGCCCCGGGCCCTCCGCGCGGCCGACCACGTGAAGCTGCAGCACAGGGAAGAAGGGGTGCTGCCTGCTCAGGCGGGTGGGGGGCCGGCTCCCTGCCTCAGGCCCCGGGCCCTCCGCTCGGACATCCGAGAGAGCCGCCAGGATGGGATTGCTAAGTGAGGAGGGGGACAGAGGACAGGACACAAGGCCTCGGGGCCAGGGCGGAGTCTGGGTCCGCAGCGAAGTCACGGACACCAAGCCCTCTCCCGCCTTTACGAAACAGCACAGTGCTGCATTCCCCTGGGGGTAACAGCACCCCGTGAGGGCCACTCACAGAATGCCCGGAGCAGCCCTGGACGCCTGGTGTCTCTGTCGGCACCACCGCCATTCTGAGTGATGGTCGGCACCACCCACCCTGCGACGCTGGCCCTGGCACAGCAGGTGCACAGAGCTGGCTGGGTCACCATTGTCCTCGTCAGGGACAACCCCCATGGTCACACACCCCACCTGCAGGCGGCTGACACCTCCAGGCGGAAGCGCGTCTCACACACAGACGACCTCCTCGCTTGCCTCTGGAGACGGGAGGGTGGCGAGCAGGTGTGCCCCGGCCCAAGCTCACGCCTCAGCAGTTTTGGGACCAATGAACCGGAATAACCAGGGTGTCATCCAGGGAGGATTAAGGGCAGAAACCTGCTGGGATTCTAGAGCCACCTCTGCCCCCAGCCCCTTCGGGGGAAGCCAGGGAGTCACCTGTAGGAGCCGCACATGGCTCGGTCCCCATCCACGAACATGAACTTCTGGGCCAGGGCGCCCTTGAACTTGGTGGCCGACCGCGTGAAGAACTCCGTTCCCCCGCTGCTCCGGACCCGCAGATTCTGCGTCGGGGGCGACAGGAAACAGAATTGCAGGGTCACAGCCCCGTCCACGCCGAGGGGAAGCCCAGCTGTCTCTGCCTGGGGCTTCGTGTGTGGGGGCTTCCAGGGAGCTTGGGTGGGGAAGGGTGGGGTGGTGGGGTCTGGAGAGAGGAGGCGGTGGCGTGGGTGAGCATTGCAGGGCCAGGGCCCAGGTGGGAAGTGCTGGGATGTGAAACCGAAGAAGGACAAGGTGCAGCACAGACTGACCGTGGCCGGAAGGCGTCTGCAGAGCAGCCCAGCCCAGGCGGGACGAGCCCCGCGCAGCCAGGCCAGTTTGGGGAAATGCTGTGGTGGTGGGAGCTATTGCAAGGTCCTTGCACCGGAGGGGGATGTGGCCACAATTAAGGAAGGTCCTGGTGAGGGCTGGGGGTCGTGTACGGGGGAGACAGGGGTCTGCCCTAAGCGATGTGGGTCGTGCACTCTGGCAGGAGGAGTGGCTGGGGAGCCTCCCCTGGGCCTGCATCACGTGGCTCTCAGTGACCTCTGCTGACCTCTGCCGACCGAGGGCAGGGCTCCCGGCAAATTCGGCTGCATCTCCGGGGGCACACACAGCCTGGTGCCCAGGAGCAGTTCAGAAACGGTCCCGTCCCACTCCTCACTGGGCCTGTGCGGTCCGGCTCAGGAGCAAGCCAGGGGCTGTGAGAGATTACAGGAGGAACGAGACCCAGAGAGAGAGAGAGAGAGAGAGAGAGAGAGAGAGAGAGAGGGAGGGGGGTCTCTCAGGCGCCATGAGCAGTAACATCAAGTCCGAGACCAGCCCACTCCTGCCCTTCTCCGGGCTCGGGCCATGGAGCGCGCTCTGTCCCTGGTTCAAAGTCTCCGAATATCTACAGGCTGGGCTCTGCGGGGCCCCAGTGCCGGCTCCCCTCCCGACAGAATGAGGCTCTCGCCCTGAGGGAGGGGCCGGCAGGACTGGGCTCACGGGTGCAGACATCGCCAGGGCAGTGTGCTAGAGACGGGCTCCTGGGTGCCCCGGAGAGCCAGCTCAGGAGAGGAGGCCTGTGGTCAAGCCAGGGGGTTCATTCTTTTTTACAGAGACAGAGAGTCAGAGAGAGGGATAGACAGACTGAGAAACCCCTTGCTCGAGCCAGAGACCTTGGGTCCAAGCTGGTGAGCTTTGCTCAAACCAGATGAGCCCGTGCTCAAGCTGGCGACCTCGGGGTCTTGAACCTCTGCATCCCAGTCCGATGCTCTATCCACTGCGCCACCGCCTGGTCAGGCCAGGGGTTTCATTCTTTTTTTTTTTTTACAGGGACAGAGAGAGAGTCAGAAGGATAGACAGGGACAGATAGGCAGGAAGGGAGAGAGATGAGAAGCATCAATTCTTCGTTGTGGCTCTTTAGTTGTTCATTGATTGCTTTCTCATATGTGCCTTGACCACAGGCCCTCAGCGGACCGAGTAACCCTCCGCTCGAGCCAGTGACCTTGGGTCCATGCTAGTGAGCTTTTTGCTTAAGCCAGATGAGCCCACACTCAAGCTGGCAACCCCAGGGTCTCGAACCTGGGTCCTTCCGCATCCCAGTCCGACGCTCTATCCACTGCGCCACCGCCCGGTCAGGCTAGGGGTTTCATTCTTAACACAGGTTCTAATACATCTAACACCCGCCCAGGGCAGGAAACTCCCTCTGGAGCATCCTGACAGATCTGCTTGAATGCTCCCTGGGACGGGAGTCTCACTTTCTCCTGAGGGGCTCCATGCCAACTCTTACAACTCCTGTGGTTTCTCTGTCCCCCTCTCCCACTCACTGGCCTCAGCGTAAGGATGGCCTGCTCGTTCTCCCGCTCACCTCACCGACCCCTGCTGGCGTCCGAGCTGCGGACGCAGAGAGATCGCTGTGATGAGAATCCCGCACTGGAGGGGATGAGGAGTAGCCCCAGCCAGGAGGGGCGGGGAGAGGTGGACACGCAAGGGACAGACAGGGAGGGTCAGGGTCAGCGTCGGGGTCAGCCCTCCAGACACAGGAGCACAAGGGCCTGATGGCGTGAGCAGCAGTCTGTTCTAAGACACGAGGACTCAGGGGAGATGGGTGGGCAGCGGAGGCTGCAGGTGAGCGGACCTGGACGCTGAGGTCAGGACCCCCCCCCCCACCTGCTCTCCAGGCCTCACTTGGCCTGGGGGGGGTAGCAGGAGCCACAGGAGGACTCGGAGTGGGGAGTCGCGACGTCGGAGTCACACCTCAAGAAGAGGCTGGCATCCGGCAGGGGACACGTGACTGCACGGGGCACACGCAGGCCCTTTGCCAGGGCAGGGGCAACAGGGAGAAGAAGGGGGCGGGTTTGAGAGCGGAGGTGTTTGCCCTCCACCCCCACCTGCAGCCTCGGGGCGCTCCTGCCCTCTGTCCCTCCGTGACAGCTCCCAGAGCCCTCCGCTGGAGGCCAAGGGGCCGATCTGCACGGACGCCCTGCCTGGCCACGGGGTGAACGGCTGTCTTGCGGTTGGGCCGGGCCCAGAAGGCGGACAAGCCACCGCGCCCCACGCCAGCTCCGCCGGCCCCCCGGGCTGCTGTGTGCACACAGCCAGCTCAGCAGGAAGCTGGCCGCGGCCCAGGACAATTAATTAGTGCTCGTGACTGTGTACCCAACACAGAGCACGCTCGGGACCAGAAATCGGAGCAAAGATCCTGGAGGCGGTACAAGGCCTGCCTTGTCGCCGGGGCCCAAGCACAGCCAGCTCTACAGCTTCCGTGGGCTCCTGGCCCAGCACCCGGAGAAGGCCCTGGCCTGACCGCAGGCCTCCTGGCTGGCTCTCCGGGGCACCCGGGCGCCTGTCTCGAGCACACGGCCCCCGCAGCGCCTGCCCACGGGACCCCAGGCTCCTTCCAGCATGCCCCCCACTCCTCGCTCTGCCTTGGCTCCGTGCTCCACTCACCAGTGTCTGCCCCCACCCACCCCAAGCTCAGAGGTCATCGCCGACACCTCAGGGCAACTCGACCCGCGGGAGGTGCCAGGTTTGCCATGTGGCTCTAAGCTCGTCTCTGGCTCTTGGCCTCCCTGTCGGCATGCTGGGGACGCCTGAGTCTAAGGCCTGTTCGCCTGGGGCTCAGCAGCCGTGGCAGCTGCCCCTGCCCCTCCCCCTCCCCCTCCCCCACCTCCGATCAGCTCCCAGGACTCTTTTCCGGGGTGGGCCCCACCCCATGGGGCCTGGCCCCGATGAGGTAACGTCTCCGGAGTCAGGACTGGGGTGAGCAGTAGAGGCTCCCACAAAGCCGCATTGTCTCTGGGCCCCATGATACCGCTGGCAGAGGACACCGTGGGCAAGGGAAGGACACCTGGAAGAGTGGCCACTGGGCAGACCCAAGTGGATGCCCTGAGCAAGTCCTCGGGAAGTGTGGAGCCTCAGTTTCCTCCTATCTGAAAGGGGGCAGGGATGGGTCCCTGAGCGGGTGTCAGGGGAGGGAGGATGGCCGGGCAGCACGTCACCAGTTCCAAGGGTGGCTTCTGTCCCTCGTGTACGTGGGGCAGATTGGGCTGGACCCTGGGGATGGAGCGAATCTGCAACACTGTGCCCCACACGCCCTGCCAGGACTCCTGTGCTCATACGGAGATGTGACCTGATCGTGGACCGAGTCCTCCAGAGCTCAGGGCTGCAGCGCTGGGTGCCAACCAAACACCTCCGTTTCCTCATCTGAGAAATGGCTGCCCCCTTCCCTTACGCCACAGGTCTGCTGTGAGGACTGAAGGAAGCCACCACGCATGCCGGTGCGGGCCCAGAAGGTGCCTGGCACCCATGGGTGCTCCGTAAATGCAAGGAGACAAAGTGAGCTGTGATTGGGCACACCAGGGTGTGATCCCTTCCTCTGGGGGTGGGGTGGGGACAGGCGGGGGACTAGCACAAAAGACCAGAAAATACCTGGAATGGCATGGTGGACTCAGCTGTCCATGATGACCAGGCAGGCCCAGAGAGAGGAGGAGTGACTTGCCCACAGCCTCCCAATGGGCGGGTCCAGCCCCCTGGGACTGAGGGCAGCCCCCAGCTGTACCGTGCCCCCACCCTTTGCAGGGGCCTGCTGGCATCTCCTCGGCCTGAGGAGGCGTGGGGAGGCCCAAAGAGACGTCCAGGCCAGGCCAGGCCAGTGACAGCAAGCTCAGGCCAGGTGCACCGAGCTCAGGACGGAGAAGACTCACGTCCCCATGTGCTGGGTGCCTGGACAGCCTCTGCTCTCCCCTAAAGGGCCTGTTTCACCCCACAGTGGGGGGGTACCAGTGCTCACCCCGACCTTCACCCGGCTGTCGCGAAGCTGGGATGGGAACCACTTTTGGGGACGGGGGGGCGTGGCCCGGGCTAAGCCAGCCCGGCACTGCTGGGACTGGGCCAGGACTCTGGGCCAGGCGACTCTCCGCGCAGGGGTTGTCCTGTGCGTCGTAAGCTATTCAATAACCTCCCTGACCTGGACCCACCACATGCCGGTAGTGCCGTCCCCGTCGTGACAGTGAAAATGCCATCCCCGGACACTGCCCAGTGTCGCCAGCCCGGCAAACACCTCCGCCGTCTGAGCAGCACTGCCCCACGCCCTGAATCCAGCCTGGGCGCCGGTCAGGAGCCGCACGGCGAGGAGGGGCCGGAAGGACGCTGGGCGCCAGGAGGAGGCCGCCTGTCCGGTGCGGCCCCGGAGCGGCCGAGTCCTCGCTCCCCACCGAGTGCCTTTCTTCCCACAGACGCCCTGACGGGGACGTCTTTGTTCACCGGGAACGGCTCAGCCTTTTGTGCCCAAGCAGCTGCTGGTTTTTCCAGTTCGGCTGCACGGAGCCGACTGGCTCTTCAGAGCAGCTGGGTCTCACAGCTCCCGTCCTTACACCGAGCTCTGAGCCCCGAGCCCCAGAGCCTGGCTCCCACGGGCACCTGGTCTCGCCCCCGAATGTGATTTGGCCGCGAGGCCTGGGTCCTTCTGAAGGCCCGCTGCCTGTCTGTCCCATGGGGCTGTCCTTCCCAAACTCTCCACCTGGTGGAATGTCAGGGGTCAGGTGCCTGGGAAGGTCGTGAACCTCATCCCTGGGGAGAGGCTAGAGCGTGTCCTCTGACCTCCCCGGAAAACCGGGATGTGCTGGTGGGAGCTCCCAGCTCAGGAGGCTGGGGAGGTGCTGTCTGGAGCAGGCGCCCAAGGGTGGCCCCCAGCCAGACCGCGGCTCACAGGAGGGAGTGGAAGGCCTTTGGCACGCGGACCAGAGCTGGGGGTCTCATGGGGGAGCTGTGCCCGTCCCCAGTCAAAGACAGGGTGGGAAGGGAGCTCGTCACTGAGTGTCCTGCCCGCCCTCCCCAGGGTCTCCGATACTCGTCACAGCAGCTCTGACAAGTCAACGGCTGTGGTCCCACTTCTCAGGCAAGAAGACTGAGGCCCAGACGGTCCATGTCTGTCCAAGGCTACAGTGCAGGTGGCACAGCTGGGCTCTGGCCTGGTTCCCAGTGTTGCCCCTAGACTGGCGCCCGACACTGCCGTGGTCACAAGGATGACCCCACTGTGTGCCTCCCGTACGCTGGGCCTACAGGACCCAAGGACAGGTGGCAGCAGAGCCAGGCAAGGGTGGCAGGCGGCCGAGGGCAAGCCCAGGATGACGGCAAAGGAAGTACTCCCAAGACAGGCCTGGGCCCAGCTGGCCTGCAGGCAGGGAGGTGGGCTGTGTGGGCGGGCCCCAGACTAGGTGACACCGGGCAGGGAGGTGGGCCGTGTGGGCGGGCCCCAGACTAGGTGACACCGGGCAGGGAGGTGGGCTGTGTGGGCGGGCCCCAGACTAGGTGACACCGGGCAGGGAGGTGGGCTGTGTGGGCGGGGAGGTGGGCCGTGTGGGCGGGCCCCAGACTAGGTGACACCGGGCAGGGAGGTGGGCCGTGTGGGCAGGCCCCAGACTAGGTGACACCGGGCAGGGAGGTGGGCCGTGTGGGCAGGGAGGTGGGCCGTGTGGGCGGGCCCCAGACTAGGTGACACCGGGCAGGGAGGTGGGCTGTGTGGGCGGGGAGGTGGGCCGTGTGGGCGGGCCCCAGACTAGGTGACACCGGGCAGGGAGGTGGGCCGTGTGGGCAGGCCCCAGACTAGGTGACACCGGGCAGGGAGGTGGGCCGTGTGGGCAGGGAGGTGGGCCGTGTGGGCGGGCCCCAGACTAGGTGACACCGGGCAGGGAGGTGGGCTGTGTGGGCGGGGAGGTGGGCCGTGTGGGCGGGCCCCAGACTAGGTGACACCGGGGAGGGAGGTGGGCTGTGTGGGCGGGGAGGTGGGCCGTGTGGGCGGGCCCCAGACTAGGTGACACCGGGCAGGGAGGTGGGCCGTGTGGGCGGGCCCCAGACTAGGTGACACTTGGCTAGCCTCCAGCCACCCACCCAGGCTGTGGCTCGGAGGCGAGAACGAGGAGGCCAGGGTCACACATTCTTTCCCAGGAAGGCCCTGGCTCCTGGGCATGTCACCCTGAGGACCCTGCCACCTCCCCTGGTATAAGGAGGTGGTTAGCAGGGCAGGCTGGGCCAGGGCCACCCCCCAGGGGGACCTCCCTCTTCTGTAGCCCCAGCCATGGCTTCATTTCAAATGGGAGTCAGGGGAAGTCCTCACACTCCTCTCCCCACCCCTGCCCAGGGCCTGGGGTTTATACTAATGTCTTGTTATTACCAGAAGCTGCTCAACTCCCCCTTAGCTCATAAGAGCCTTTTTATGACCATTGTCTCCTCTAATTTCACCCTCAAACAACTCTGTGAGACGTGATTACAGCCAGGTGGCACCAGAGGCTTCGGAGAGGCGGGGCCACGCGCCCCAGTAGTCCCAGGGCGGCCGCCCCGGCAGGTGCAGCCTTGGTCATCGATGTCGGCCCCCAAAGGTCTGTGTGCCCACCTGCCCGGGCTGGTTTCTCACCGCCAGCTTTGAGGTCCTGCCGACTTAGAGGGACGCAGGGACAAGGAGGCCAGTCACCACTTCCCTCCACCTCTGCCTCTGTCCCCCTATGTCTGGGGGGAGGGGACCCCAGTATAGATGGGGGGAGGGGACCCTAGTATAGATGGGGGAGGGGACCCCAGTATAGATGGGGGAGGGGACCCCAGTACAGATGGGGGAGGGGACTCCAGTATAGATGGGGGGAGGGGACCCCAGTACAGACGGCCTCAAGGCCCCTTCTGGCTCAGGCCCCCAGCCCGCAGCGCCGGCCATGCTCTGGGCCTCCCCGGCTGGGGCTGTCCTGGGAGCTGGTCCTCGGTGCTAATGACACAGTGGGCAGTGGGGTGAGTGAGATGAGGCTGGGAGTTGACCCACCACAGAGACCACATACAACGTCCCCACAGCTCGAGGGGCCACTCGGAGAGCTCACCCCCACTTGAAAAGACTCCCTTGGGACTGGATGGTTGGGGGGCCAGACAGAGTTTGTAAAGGCTGACAAGTGACAGGCACGGGGCCCAGCCCTTGTGAAGCGGCCTGCGTCTCCCCTTCTCCCGGGGTTCTGCTCGGGTCACAGGCCCAAAGCCCAAGGAACCCACGCCTGTCGGAAGCTGTTCTCAGCCGGAGGGCTCTGGCGCTCCCTCCCAGTGGCCTTCTCTACCTTTCTAGCCGTGAGTGACACCTGGGCGAGTGCCATTTCCTCGTCTGGAGGACGGGAACGGCTGGGTTGTCACGCGGAGCGAACACGTTAACCGTGCGGAGTGCCAGCGCCGTAGACGGCTGGTCACGACGCCCGCTGAGCTGTACTCTCCGGGGAGCGCGGTGCCGTAGAGCAGGCGCCAAGCGGCGTCGGGGCGGAAGGAGGGCTCCCTCTGCCTCCGAGGCAAAAGCACCGAATGCCGGGGTGTCTGTGCAGAGCAGGCCCGCCACACTGGCCCACACGCCCCTCTGTCGGACCAGTGAGGTCCTGGAGCCCAGAGAGGGGAGGCGGTGTGCCCAAGGACACACAGCAAAGCAGTGCTGAGAAGCCAGGCCCACAGTGACCCCTCATCTCTGCTGCAGGGTGTCCCACCCCCACCACAAGGACCTTTCTACTCTGTCCATTTTAACTCCACAGCTGTCCAGGAAGCCTTCCCTGACCTCAGCCAGCCTGAGGGACCTTCCCCGGTCGGAGCCAGATCCTACAACCTGTGGGTGGACACTCTAGAGACAGAATTTGGCTTAAACTCGAGGAAGAACATCCTGGGAGTCAGGTTCTCCAGATAAGATATGAGCTTCCTGATGCCAGGGGAGTGAGTGCCCTGTCACTGGAGGTGTGGGAGCAAGAACCCGTGAACCAGCAGGGCACGGGAGGCGGCCCTCCGTGTGGGTTCTAGCACCTGCCTGGCAGGCCCTTCCCCCATGTGTACCTTCTCTCTGCTGGAGGCAGCTAGTGTCCTGTGGCCCTCGGGGTATTCAAGCAGAGGCCAGGCGGCCACCTGGCCGGAGACTCCAGGGTCAGTGAGCTCTGTGTGCCCGGCCCAAGGCTGGGTCTCTAGAAAGCAGGTGCACCGAGCGTTCGCTGGGTGACGCGCTGGCCGCCCACGGCAGCCCACTCACCCGGAGGTGGCCCAGGTGCATGCGGGCCCGCTCGCACATGTGGAGGAAGTACTTGACGTTGCTCTCGTCCAGGATGATGTACACGGCCACCTTCCTTTTGAAGCCGGCGTCCAGCAGGTCTTTAAAGATGTCGACGTCGGTGAACATGTCCATGACCACGGCGATGACCTAGGAGGAGGGACAGAGGCGGCGCGGTCAGGCAGTGCGGCCGCCGGGAGGGGCGGGCAGGCGCCTTGTGGGACAGCACAGCCCCCTGTGCCCGCTGCCCCTCTCTCTGGGGGCCGCTCCAGCCCTGCTCCCCCTCGGGGCTGGCCGGGACTGGGAGAGTCATGGGCTGGGAGCCTTTCCGGCTCTGAGACTCTAGGCTCGGGATTCCATCCTGAAGACACAAGATTCTCGATCGCTGGCGGCACAGGTGGGGACTCGGTGACAGCAGGAAGCAGGGGAGAAACTTGCTGGACCCGCCTACCGTTTCCCTAACCCAAGCTCCAGAGAGGCCACTGGTCTGGGGGGGGAAGCGTCAGAAAGCCTCAGCAGGAGCTGGGAGGAGCTCGCGCTCCTGGTCTGGGACTCAGAGAGGGTCTGCCCCCCCCCTCCCCCAGGGTCTCCCTCCTGTGAGTGTCAGGGCTCAGCCCAGGGGCCCTGCTTCCGTCTCCTCCTGGGCTGTATTTCCGAGCCCAGCAGGTCGCCCACCGCTGAGCTACCCCACCCCGGGGTGCTGAGTCAGATGTGTCGACGGCCAGGAGCCAGGGCAGCAGCTGGGACAGCCGCTCACTGAGGCCGCCCCGTGTGGCCCGGGGTTGGCGTGGACTCTGGCAGGCTCCTTTGCTGCCCAAATCAGCACACGGGCTCTTCCTGTCATCTGACGATTTCTGCCCACGGCGGCTGACCTTCACCTTCCTGGGCCTGCTCGGGGCAGAGCCCCCGAGGTCAGGGTGCACCTATCCCAGCCCAGCCGTGGCCCAACGCGGTCAGGGACATGCCCGAGGCCTGAGGAGGGGAGAGGTGCAGGACATGGTGGGGCAGTGTGGACAAGCCCGCTGGCCTCGAGGGTGGTGAGTAGGCACTTGGAACTGGTGGGGCTCAGGGCCCGTCCGGCACAGGCCTCTGGTTTCTCCCCTCCCCGTCCCTGTCCCACTGGGCAGCAGAGGGGAGCCTGCCAGGCAGGGCTCAGTACCGCTGACCCAAATAGGCGTCCAGAGCTGGCGCCACGGCCCTGTCCTCGCTGTGGGAAGCTCCTGACCTCCTGGCGGAGCCGGGGACAGGCTCTGGGTCACACACACTGAGCTGGTGACACTCAGGCTGGAACCTACCCAGGCTTGGCAGGCTCCCCTCGCTGGGATCCGCAGACACGGGGTGATGCCCGGGGCCTGCGGGCGGCGAGTGCGCACATTCCCGGGGGCGCAGCCGGGGTCCTCCCCGCCTGTCGGGGACACCGCTCTGCCTTTGAGGCCTCCCAGAGCTGTCCCAGGGTGGGCAGAGGAAGATGCGGATCCCGCCCACGCAGGGGCTGGGGCCAGCCGGGGAGAGAACCAGAGGGGGCAGACACTGGCACCAGACGGGGAAGCACTTTCTGGCCGGAAGTTAGGCAGGGGTCTGTCTTGAGAGGGAGTGACCTCCCCGTCCCACACGTTTAAGGAAAGGCCGGAGGCTGCTCGGTGAGGGTGCAGTGACGGCACAGGTGACACAGTGTCAGAGCCGAGGGGCCACCCAGCCTTGGATTTCACAGTCGAAGGCGACGAGACCCGGAGGTGGGTGGGGTGGCAGCACTTTCTCGCCTGGGACCCCAAAGCCCCAAAGTCACCCCAGCCCTGGGGTCTCCTTGGACGAGCCGCTCCGGCAGGAAAGAGCCTGACGTGCCGCCCGCCCCCCCAGGAAGGGCGCAGCCTCCCCCCCCCCCCCCCGCCCACCACCGTGGACAGGTCGGCCTGGTCCCAGGCCCCGCCCGTGGGGCAGATGGGGGCTTGCCCGGGGCCTGGGCCAGGGGACGTGCCCCAGCAGGGCTGCTCCGTCTCTGTCCTGCTCCACGTCACCCTCGACAGGCACGGTGTCTGGTCCACGGCCATCTGCTGCCGGGCGGGACCTGTCAGGGCCTGCTCCCCACGGCGGATCCCCTCCTGGGGTTCCCGGGGCCGGCGCAGCTGCCTCCCGGCTTCGAGCTTGGTGCCAGGGGTGGGCAAAGGAAGGCCTGGACTGGGTGCCAGCGATACGGTGGGGAGGGGGTGCTGGGTGCTCCCCACGGAGGCCCCAGTGCTTTCTGGGTCCTGCCTGCTTTTCCCCGTTTTGTACGTGGGCAAGCCAGGGCCAGAGACGCGAGATCAGAAAACCCAGGGTCCCACACCCCGGCCCAGAGCACCTGGACAAGCTGCTGCCGGGCCTTGCGCCACGTGAGGGGGTACAGTGGCCCCACAGCCGCCGCCTGGTCAGTCCTCACACATGCGCTGGAAGCCAGCAGATGATCCTGCCTTACAGACGAGGAGGCTGAGGCACAGAGGGGCTCACTCCCGTGCCTGACTAGCTACTTGGTTTGCCCAGCTTGCCGGTGCCGTTGACGGTGACGGTGTGAGCCCACCGAGGGCAGAGCACCCCGCCCCAGAGTCTGGGCCCAGCACGGGGCACAGACTATAAGGAAGGCCTTTGGGAGCTGTTGTCAACCGAGAATGGGACCTAACGGCTTGGGTTACGGGGACGAGGGAACTGGGGACAGGCCACAGCCCCTCCCGAGCCCTCAGCCGGCTGGCCGCCAATGGGGGTGTGGCCGGGCTCGCTCGGTCTGGCCAGCTTCCACGTCCGAGGCTGGAGCGCGAAGCCGCTGGCCCTGCCCAGAGGAAAACGCCAGCCTCTTCCTGCAGCCCCGGGAGGTGCTGGGCAAGGCCAGGACTAAAGTGTGGAGAAGACAGAGGGGAGGCTGGAGTCGGCGGGCTGCCCGCCCTGGCGTGTGTTAGGAGACCGCACACCGTTCACAAGGCAGCGGCCTGGGCCCCAGCTCTGAAGCTTGCTGTCTGACCATGGGCACCGGCTGTGCCTATGGGACCCCTGGACCAACTGCCGGGTCCTGGGCACAGGGGATGGCTGGCATGCACGTGTCCTGCACTCTCGGCCTGGCTCACCGTGGAGCGGACGGGGCGGCCTCAGCCCCACAGCCCGGAGTCTGCACGGGTCACGCGGCCGATTCCCCAGTGGTCGTCGTGTCTCACCAGCAGGAAAGCCCCTCAAAGATGCAGCCACAGACTAGGGGGGCGGCCAAACACCATGCAAACCACACTGGTCCCCGGCTCCAAAGAGTGGCCGGTGGCGGCTGGACGAAGCCTGGGCCTGTGGGGGACCGCCGTCCAGGGCTGGGGGGCTGGTACCAGCGCCGGGCTAGCGTGCACCTCGTACCCCATGTGCCCCCGTGTCCCCCCGAGAGGGGGTGTGCGACACGTGCAGGCCCCCGAGGTGGAGTGCGCCCCCCCCCCCCCGCAGCCCCACACCTCCCGCTATCTTGTCGCACACGCTATCCAGCAGGTCTGCATCCAGCCGGCCTGGAGGGGGCCCAGACCCCCCAGCCCTCTCCAAGTGGAGGGACAGCTCTCAGGTCTCCGCTCCCCCCCCTCCGTCCCCCCACTGACCACCTGGCGAATTCAGAATCTCTGAAATATCTTTAGAACGGGTGGTCACCCACCTCCACTAGAGAGAGGCTGACACTGACACTGTGGCCTGGAGAAGGGAGGGGACCAACCCCGGCCTCACCAGGGGCCAGCAGGGTGGTGGACACCCCAGCTCAAGCACCTCCATCACCCAGGGGCTTCCTGCAGGAGGACAGCACCTGAGGGAGGGGGCGGGGTCTGAGCCCAAGCCTCGGATTTCACAAGAAGGTTGCGAGACCCGGAGGTGGGTGGGGTGGGGTGGGGTGACCCACCACCCCCACCAGACGTGGCCCGAAGCCTGTGACAACAGCGGCTGCCGCTGGCACTGAGGGCATGGCCCGGGGACACTGGGTGAGTGCCCAGCCCATCCTGAGCCCCCGGCGAGGACAGAACCGGACCGGGGTTGGAGCTCCAGGCTCCAGGACGTGGCGTGCGGCGTTGGGTGTGCTGCGTCCCTCTCTGGGCCTCAGTTCCCTCGTCTGTAAAAGGGGGAAGGCGGATGTGCTGCCCAAGGCCGTCCCTGCCGGGGGATCCTCAGCTCCCTGTGCCCTTCCCGAGCGGCAGCACAGGCTCTATCCAGACTGTCCTGCTTGGGAGCTACGTGACCTCGGGCACATGCCTTCGTTCCCTCATCGGGGCAATGGTGCCCACCCGGCACGGGCTGCTGGAGGGTGAAGCGGATTAATGCAGGGACCCGGCTGGCGCAGGACCCGAGAGCCCACACTTAGCAGACCACAGCGGCCGCTTTCCTGAGTCCTCCTCGTGATGCCGACCCGAGCGCTGTCTCACCAGACCCATAGCAAGCACCCTCCGGGTGGACAGACCGGGGGGGGGGGGAGCCACCACCCACCCACCTCCTGCTCCCCCTCTGCACCTGCTGGAAGGCGGCACCTCACGGGAACAATGCAGGGCACGCCACAGGCTGTCCTTGATGACCACGGCCATCAAGACAGAGGATTCGACGCCCACGTCCAGCCATGGCAGAATAACACAGCCAGCGCTCAACTGCTTGCCGTAGTAATAAAAAAGCAGACGAGATCTATGAAACCACAGACGGGCCGCACTGCAAGCGTGGTGACCCCCGAGAGCAGGGGAACGGGGGGGGGGGGTGAGCCGCGGGGCTGCCTGCCCCCCCTCCGTCCGGGCTGCGCGTGGCGGGGGCTGGGGCGGGAGCTGCTGGACCCGTCATCTCCTTGGGTTGAGGAGACAGGGTTTGCTCAGAATTCGCAGGGCCGCGTACTAGACAGGAGAGGGCGGCCAGAGACTGGCAGAGGGTCCCCCTAGAGCCTTCTGCTGGTGACCGAGCAGCAGGTGCAGGAAGGACACCACGGAGACTGGGACAGGAAGGGGCGGCTGGAACAACGACCAGTTCCTACAGGACCCGGGGCGGCTGGAACAACGACCAGTTCCTACAGGACCCGGGGCGGCTGGAACAACGACCAGTTCCTACAGGACCCGGGGCGGCTGGAACAACGACCAGTTCCTACAGGACCCGGGGCGGCTGGAACAACGACCAGTTCCTACAGGACCCGGGGCGGCTGGAACAACGACCAGTTCCTACAGGACCCGGGGCGGCTGGAACAACGACCAGTTCCTACAGGACCCGGGGCGGCTGGAACAACGACCAGTTCCTACAGGACCCGGGGCGGCTGGCCTCCCCTTGGCCAGGGTGCAGACCGCTCAGACTCAGGACCCGCAGGAGAGCCCTCGGGAGGGTCCTGAGTGGCTGGCACATGCACACAGGCTCCTGACGGGGGCTGCCAGGCCAGACGGCAACCACTTCAGGCTTTACACGCCCTGTGGTCTCTGAAGAAACTACTCAGCTCTGCTTTCTGCTTTTCTTTTTAATATTATTACTATTGTTATTATTATTATTGTGTTTATTTTACTGGTTTTAGAGAGAGAGAGGAAAACATGGGAACAGCGCTCTGTTTCTATATGTGCCCTGACTGGGGATCGAACCAGAAACCTCTGAGCTTCAGGACGATGCTCTAACCGATTGAGCCATCCGGCCAGGCTCAGCTCTGCTTTTCTGCAGAAAAAGCCATGGGCAGCACAGAGACAGCACGTCCATCAACAAATGTGTATGTCTATGTTCCATTATTTACAAAAGCAGGCAGCAGCCCAGAGGTGAACCCTAGTTTGCCAACTCCGATCCTATACAAAGTCTGCACTGGTTCCACCTGGTACAGCTCAACAGCAAGCCGCGAAAGCATTACATTGTTTCCAAGCAACTTCACTGCGTCTGCGTCTTGCAACCAAGCTCCAACATCTCTCTCTCTTTTTTTTTTTTTAATACAGAGACAGAGAGTCAGAGAGAGGGATAGATAGGGATAGACAGACAGGAACGGAGAGAGATGAGAAACATTAATCATTAGTTTTTCCAATTTTAGTATATGTGCTGCTGAAGTGAGCACTAATCATTAGTTTTTCATTGTGACAACTTAGTTGTTCATTTATTGCTTTCTCATATGTGCCTTGACCAGGGGGCTACAGCAGAGTAAGTGACCCCTTGCTCGAGCCAGCGACCTTGGGTCCAAGCTGGTAAGCTCCACTCAAACCAGATGAGTCCGCGCTCAAGCTGGCGACCTCAGGGTCTCGAACCTGGGTCCTCTGCATCCCAGGCCGACACTCTATCTACTGTGCCACCACCTGGTCAGGCCAAACTCCAATATCTTTTTTTTTTTTTTTAAGATTTTATTTATTCATTATAGAGAGGGGGCAGAGAGAGAGAGAGAGAAGGGGGGAGGAGCAGGAAGCATCAACTCCCATATGTGCCTTGACCAGGCAAGCCCAGGGTTTTGAACCGGCAATCTCAGTGTTTCCAGGTTGACGCTTTATCCACTGCGCCACCACAGGTCAGGCCAAACTCCAATACCTTTAAAGAATCAAACTTCAGCACTCCACAACATAACATTGTCTGCTAGCTAATAAAAAATCACCAGACACAAATAAACAAGAAAATAATGACCCTCATGAGAAAAAAAAAAATCAAAACTAACCCTGAATAAATACAGATGTTAGGTAGAACTGGCATCTCCAGACATGAAAACAGTTATGACTGTATCCTGTATGTTCAAAAAGTTACTTAGAGAAAAAGTTTTGTTTTTTTTTAAAGAGAGAGAGCTCGAGAGACAGGAAGGGAAAGAGATGAGCAGGATCCACTCGTGGTTGGGGTACTTTAGTTGTTCATTGACTGCTTCTTATACGTGCCTTGATGGTAGGGAGGCTACAGCTGAGCCACTGACCCCTGGCTCAAGCCAACAACCTTGGGCTCAAGCCAAGGACCTTGGACTACGAGCTAGCAACTCTACACCTACACTCAAGCTGGTGATCCCACGCTCAAGCCAGATGAGCCCGTGCTCAATCCTGCGACCTCGGGGTCTCGAACATCGACAGTCCGTCTGCCACGTCACCACCAGTCAGGCGGAAGATATTTATCTTTTTTTTTTTTTTTTCATTTTTCTGAAGCTGGAAACAGGGAGAGACAGTCAGATAGACTCCCGCATGCGCCCGACCAGGATCCACCCGGCACGCCCACCAGGGGCGACGCTCTGCCCACCAGGGGGCGACGCTCTGCCCACCCTGGGCGTCGCCATGTTGTGACCAGAGCCACTCTAGCGCCTGAGGCAGAGGCCACAGAGCCATCCCCAGCGCCCGAGCCATCTTTGCTCCAATGGAGCCTTGGCTGCGGGAGGGGAAGAGACAGACAGAGAGGAAGGAGAAGGGGAGGGGTGGAGAAGCAAATGGGCGCTTCTCCTGTGTGCCCTGGTCGGGAATCGAACCCGGGTCCTCCGCACGCTAGGCCGACGCTCTACCGCTGAGCCAACCGGCCAGGGCTCAGGCGGAAGATATTTAAAAAACAAAACAAAACACCAAACTGAACTTCAAGAGGTGAAACGGTTCCACAGTTAAGATGAAAAGCACGAGATAGGATTAGCAGCTGACCAGACACGAGAGAGAAAAGATGAGTGAACTTGAAGACACAGCAATCAAGAGCCATCCAAAATGACACACAGAGAAGGAGACTGGGAATAAAAACAACAAGACCAGAGCCTCAGGGAGCTGTGGGTCAACTTCAAAGGCCTAACAAGCGTAATTAGAGTCCCCGAGGTGCCCCGGCAGAGGGTGGGGGAGAGACGGAAGAGCCTTGGAAAAATAATGGGCAAGCCGTTTCCACACTGAAGACTACGCAGCCACGCGTGTAGGAAGTCCAGCGAGTCCCAAACGGAAGAGACAGAAAGGAAGCCACACCCAAGCCCATCCTTGTAACCAGGTCGCTTTTCAAATCGATGATAAAAAGTCTTAAAGGCGGCCGGAGGGGAAAAGGACCATCCCACACAGAGGCGCCAAGCTGAGCGGGTGTCCCCTCGGCATCGCTGCAAGCCAGCGGACATCAGAGCAATGCGTGGTGTTAAGGTCCTAAATGGAAAAACTGTGACCCTGGATTCCACACCCAGTGAAAACAGCTTTCAGGCCCAAAGGCGAAGTAAGCGCCTTTTCAGACTTCCGAGCGCTGAGAGACTCCCTCTCCAGCAGACCTACACTACGGGGTCACTGCCACCACTTCCGGTCCAGAGGTGGGGCGGGGGCCCCACCAGGACAGCGGTGGCCCCACCAGGACAGCAGGGGCCCCACCAGGACAGCGGAGGCCCCACCAGGACAGCGGGGGCCCCACCAGGACAGCGGAGGCCCCACCAGGACAGCGGGGGCCCCACCAGGACAGCAGGGGCCCCACCAGGACAGCGGAGGCCCCACCAGGACAGCGGGGGCCCCACCAGGACAGCGGAGGCCCCACTAGGACAGCGGGGGCCCCACCAGGACAGCGGGGGCCCCACCAGGACAGCGGTGGCCTCCGGAGCAGAGGTCTGGCCCCCACCAGGACAGCGGAGGCCCCACCAGGACAGCGGTGGCCCCACCAGGACAGCGGGGGCCCCACCAGGACAGCGGGGGCCCCACCAGGACAGCGGGGGCCCCACCAGGACAGCGGTGGCCTCCGGAGCAGAGGTCTGGCCCCCACCAGGACAGCGGAGGCCCCACCAGGACAGCGGGGGCCCTACCAGGACAGCGGTGGCCTCCGGAGCAGAGGTCTGGCCCCCACCAGGACAGCGGAGGCCCCACCAGGACAGCGGGGGCCCCACCAGGACAGCGGTGGCCCCACCAGGACAGCGGGGGCCCCACCAGGACAGCGGTGGCCCCACCAGGACAGCGGGGGCCCCACCAGGACAGCGGTGGCCTCCGGAGCGGAGGTCTGGCCCCCACCCCTTCCTGGGGGTCTGGAACAGGGTCGGGAGCTGCTGCTCTCCGGGCCTCCAGCCCTCTCCTCCAGCACAACCGCTGCGGCAGACTGGGCTGTGCTGCCTCAGTTTCCCACATTCCTGACATGGACCTGCCCCCCCCCCCCCCCGTGCTTGCAGGATTAATGAGGTGCCGCCAGGAAGGTTCTGCAGGCACTGAGGAGGCTTCCCGGGTGGCCTACGGCTAGGAAGCCGCTGGCCTGGGTGGCCCTACCAGAAGCCTCGGTCGCTCCTCTTGGGAACATTGCATGACCTGAGGTCTCTCCCCCCCAACATTCCTCAGCTCTTGCACCCTCCCCACTCTGGAATAGCCTATCGAGACAGAAGCCTCATTAGGGCCAATTAAAGAAGGCTCAGGCCTCCTGAGTACCAAAGGACCGAAGCAGGACGGGGTCAGAAAGCCCATTCTGGACCCGCCCAGAGCCTGGCGAGGAGGAGGCCCCAGCCAGGCGGCGGCGTGGGGCCCTGCCCTTAGTCCGCACAGACATCAGCCTCCTCCCAGCTGCTCAGGAATGCCGCAGAGCCCGGGCCGGGGAGCCGTCAGGTGGCCAGGTTCGCCTTGTGGACGGGACAGGAGGACACACTGGCCCCTCTCCCCGCTGCCCCCTCTCCCCGCCAGCCTCCAGAAGCCGCGAGCCCTCCGAGTGTCCAGGCTTGACGGGTGCAGGGTCCAGCCAGGCCGACCACCCCCATCTTTGTCAGCTGTCGAACTGGAAAATCTCAGGGTCATACACTCACAAGCCTCTAAAACCTGCGCTCCTCCCGGGTCCAAGAGGGTCAGACACTGGAGTTCCTGTGCACCCTGACCGCCCCTGACCACCCCCTCCCAGAAGACTGACCTAGAAAGGACTTGGCCAAGATCACACGAGGAGCCAGGGCAGGCTGAGGCCCCTTGAGTCCCCTGATGCCCACGTCCTCTCTACTGCATTTCATCGAGCCCCTGCTTGCATGCCTCCCGGACGGGGAGCTCACCACTTCTCAACCCAGACTTCTCCCAGAGAGAGGCCGCCAGGAGATGGGTGAGGACCAAGGTGGAGGGAAGGAGGGCAGAGAGCTGGCATTTACTGAATGCCAGCTCCATGCCAAATACCACACACACCAAGTGCTTTACATACCCCCTTTTGTCCATTTCAATCTCATCGCCACTTGGAGGCAGGTGTTGTCATCACCGTGACACGGAGGAAGACGGGACGGAGGGTCAGGGAGGCCAAGCGACTATCTCAGGCGGCACATTAGATACCAGCGGAGCTAGGGCTCGGGCGTGTGTCTCGGGTTCCTGAGTCTGTCTGTTTGTCTACTTCCCCACGTGGCACTGAGCCCGGGAAGGCCTCAGAGCCTCGGGATCCTTCGGACCCCACAGAGGCGGCGGGCGCAGCCCACCCCGGCCAGGGCCCGCCGGGATACAGGGAATACATTGTCCTGGTGAACTCAGCGTTCTGTGGGCGCTCACAACACAACTCTGCCTCGAGACAAGTGCCCAAGCCCCACTTGACAGATGAAGAAACTGAGGCCCAAGGTCAGGTAGCAAGAAAGTGGGTGAGCTGAGCGGGTGAGCCTGGGGCCTCTGTCTGCTGGCCCCGGGGGGGGGGGGACTCTTGGCTGTAGCATGAGCCTCTCCAACCAGGGAGACTGGGGTTCTGTGGAGCCCCGTGCAGGCTGGCCACGCCAAACAGCCTGGTGCGACCTTCCGCGGGCCCTGGCCTGCTCTGAGCCTCGGCACTGTCCTCTGTGACGGGAGGGTGACACAGGCCCCGCCTCACAGGGTCGAGGGCGGACAGTGCCTGCAGGGGGAAGGCTGTCCCGTCCGCCCGAGTGCTTTGGGAGCGAGGCGTGCGCCCAGCCCAGAGGGGCCGGCCCCCCTCCCTGTCGGAGCTGCTCCCGGGGCCCCCCAAGCTCTCAAGTAAGATGCAGCCTGTCAGGTCGGAAGCCTTTGCAGAGGACAGGAGCCAACACCCCACCTGGACGGCGAGGGCCCTGGGCTGGGAATGACCAGAGGAGGTGGGAAGACAGCTCCCCGACCCACTGCGTACTCCTGGGACAGCTGACCGGGCCGCCTGGGGGCCTCTCAAGGTGCGGACGGTGTCCCGGTGCCACCGGCTCAGGGGCAGTGAGAGCCTTCCCTCCCGGTCTGCAGGGACCCGCAGCGGCTCCCGGTCACCCGGTCCCTGGTCCCAGTGTGGTCAGACTGCTGTCCCTCGTGCGGAGCCCAGTGTCTGGGAGCCTGATGGGGACATGGAGAGTGATGACAGTGCTTCCACTGTCCTGGGTCAAGCTGGGGAAGGTCAGAGAGGCCCCGACGATCCCGTGAGGGGCCTGGCTCAGGAGAAACTGCCAAGATGCCGCTTCTCCTGGGAAAAGGGGCCTCGGAGCCTGCAGACCCGGACTCTGGGCCCCTGCTGACCCGAGTTCTGGGCCCTGCTGACCCGAGTTCTGGGCCCTGCAGACCTGAGTTCTGGGCCCTGCTGACCAAGTTCTGGGCCCCTGCTGACCCGGGTTCCAGGCCCTGCTGACCCGAGTTCCGGGCCCCTGCTGACCCGAGTTCCGGGCCCCTGCTGGGCCCAGCCCCTTCCGCTATCAGAGCGATGATCTCAGATAAGTTATCTGACCTCAGCCCCCCAGGCCCCGGGTTTCTTCGTCTGCAGACCTACTGTGTGGAGCCGCTGGGGGGGCTGCAGTGTAGGTCACGTGCCCACCCAGCCCCTGGTCTATCGCTGGCATTTGATCAATGCCTCAAAGCGCCTTTACGCCCCTGGAGCTGAGCCCCCGGCCAGGACTCCGGCGTGTGGCCGCGAGGCCCCGACTGGAGCAGGCGTGGGGGCTTCATCAGGCATCAGGAACCCTGGTTCCTGTCCCTTCCTGCTGTGTGGCCCTGGGCAAAAACCTAGACTTCTCTGGGTCTCTGTTCCCAGGCCCTGGCCTGGCTGGAACAAAGTCCGGCTCTCCTTGAGTCCTGGCCGTTCCTTCTCCCTCAGCTTCCTCCCCCTCGCTCTGTGCCGTGCCCGGCCCCGGGGGCCTCGCCCCGGGCTGTCAGGCTGGTGAAGGGCTCCGAGCCCAGCCTCCCACACCCCCGTCTCTCCAGCTCATCCCTTCCCAGGCGTGAGGCTACAGGCCCGCCTCTGGTATGCAGCTGAAACCCCCAGCAGGTGCTTCCCCAGATAAATCACCGGCTCCCGGGGGCAGAGGGCTGGGCAGGACACTCGGGAAGCCGGAGCCCAGGGGGCTGGGAGACGTCTCAGCGAGCACAGGCTGCCTGCTCGGAGCCACGCGGCCAGGGGAGGCCTCCGAGGCCCAGGGCCCAGCGTCGTCCCGCCCAGCCCGGCCTGGCGCCCCTGGGAGAGTCCGCTGCAGTCACCGGGCAGCAAGGTGTCAAGGCCTGAGGGACATGAATAGTCCTCAGTGCCTGTCCCGTGCTCACTTCACAGATAAGGTGCCTGGGACTCAGAGAGCAGCCTGGCTGTGGCAGGTCACACAGGTGGAGGGCGGAACGGGGACCCGACCCCGGGACTCTTGGCTTCTTGGACTGTGGCCTCTTCATTCCACTCTAGTTTTTTGGGGGAAGGGGGACCTGGTGGAAGCCCTGACAGGTACGGTCTCCCAGGCCAGGTGGAGGGGTTGGTGGGCTGGGCTGCCCGGGCTCAGAGACAGCAGCCCCAGGCAGAGTGCTGCAGGATCCACCGTCCAGTCCAGGCGGCTGGACAGCGAGCCCCCCTCCCCCAGACCTGGGAAGCAGGGGGCCGGGCGCTCTCGCTGCGCTGGTAGCAGGGGGGAGAGGGGAGGAGGAGGGTGAGGGGGTGTGGGGAAGAGAAATGACTTGTGGGAAGAGAGACGGCAGGAAGAGCTCCCGGCTGGCGGCCAGGCAAAGGGCTCGTCAGCGTTCGTCAGCATCCCTCAGGGTCACGGCCCCGCCCCTTCGAGCCTGGGAAGCCGCCAGAGCGGGCGCAGGGGACATGGGAGGGTGGCAAGGAGCTGGGACGAGCTGCCCCTCCCTGCCCCGTCCCAGAGTCTCAGGACAACACAGGCCTGGTCCCCGCCCCTCCACCCGAGGAACCAGCTGGGCGAGTCCGCAGGCCTCAGTCTCTACATCTGAAAAATGGGGCAGATAACACTCCCTGAGATTATAACGTACCGCGCGCTCGATGGACAGTCGCCATCATGACAGACGGCTTGAGCACGCACCGCGTGGGCCGTGGGTCCCAACGTCGATGTGACAGGGAAGTGGGGGGGCTGGAAAGCAGGGGCTTGGCGGGACCCCCGTGCCGTGGGGTGTGAGCAAGTCCCTGCCTCCTTCGTGTCTGTGTCCCACGTGCAGGAGGAGGCGCTGGGCCCCGCCTGCCTCTGAGACCCTCCCTGGGAGGCTCCTGGCTGTCTGAGAGGGTGTCCGTCTAGGCAGGGAGCCCCCTGTCTTAGAGGAGTGGAAGCAGCGGGCCGTGGCGACCCACTGGGGGCGCGAGCTGCAGGGAAGCCTAGACTGTTGGCCCCACGGAGACTGAGGTTCAAAACCCGACACGGACTTCTTCCTGGCTATGTCACCGGTCAGCCTGCAAGGCTTTTGCCAGGAGCAAATCAAGTTATGGAAGGGGCCCCCGGGAGCAGGGGCAGCGGCTGGGCCTCAGCCCTGGCCACAGACTCACAGGGAGGCTGGCCTCGGGCGTCCCTATCTGGGCCCATCTCTGGGCCAGGCTGTCTGTCTTTCCATCTGGGGGAGATTAGACTCGGATGGTTCTCCTGCCAAGCTGGGATCTAGCGTCCGCCGCCTTCCTCCTCCCGGTGGGGAGGAGAGGAAAGGCCTGGTGGCTCCGGCACGGCTGGTCAAGCATCCTTGGCCTCAGTTTTCCCAATTTTAAATAGGGGGGCGGAGGCTGTAGGTAAGGGGATCCCTATAGGCCCTCCCAGGGGCCTGGGTCCCATGACCCCAAGTCAGGCACCCACGTGGGGGGTTGGGTGGGTTCTTCAGCTTAGGAGCTTAGGAAGGCCCCTTCCTCCTCCTCCTCCTCCTCCTCCTCCTCCTCCTCCTCCTCCTCCTCCTCCTCCCTTCTCCTCCTCCTCCTCCTCCAAGTCTGCCCCAACTCCCTTCACCTGACGGAGCCTCACCACAGCCAGAGACGCAGCTTTTGTCCTCACAGCCTCCGCTCCCCGGACCAGAAGCCAGAAGCCCCAAGGCTGCCTGGGACAGGCTGAGAGCCAGGCTCCCCGACACAAGCCCTCTGACTCAGCCAGCCCCTCACCCACCCTCAGGAGACAGAAACTTCCCGTTTCTGGAAACCTACGCCCTGGCCGTCTCCTCAGCTCCTGACACACCTCTGGTTTCTCTGGCCCCAGCTGTCCGTCGGCCAGGACGGTCCCCAAAGCCGGCGTCTGGGTCTCAGACCATACGCTGCCCACTCTGGGCCTGGGACGGGGGAGGGGTTAGACTCCACGCGCAATGTACCCAACCCAAGGCCAGGACAGACTGCCCATCACGCGCTGCTCCGCACCACCGAGCCCAGACCTGGCTTCAGAACCCTTCTCAACACAGCCCGACGAGGCAGGCTTCAGCCATCATGTCAGAACGTGCTTTCGAAACCAGGAAAAAGGGCTCTTCTGCTCAGCGGGAAGAAACACCATCTATCTGCTCAAGGTCACGGCCTGTCCAGCCACGGCCCAGCTGTCTCCCCAAGTGGTGAGCTCCTCTTCTCAGAGTATGTGTCAGTGGGTCAGCTGAGTGTGGTCACCCACCCCGGGGACACTGCCCAGCTCGGCAGGGGTCAGGAAAGGGAGGCCAGACAATATGCTGCAGCATGAAACTCAACCCAGGTGGTGGACAACCCTCAGCTGAACTCACTCCGTTCCCAACACTGAAGACCAAGCCTCCCCCGCCCCTCTGGCTGAAAGGTTCTGCCCCTGCCCAGCTCGTGGAGAGGCTCAGAGAGGGCGCCGTGAGAGGAAGCCACATCCTTCCTTTCCACCCCGACCCCTGCAGCGCCTTGTTCTGGGAGCCTGTTCCTCAGGCCCTGGAAGTCAGAAATACCCCACGAGAACACACACAAGCCCTTTGAGAGGCGGCGGCCCCCTGTGACCTGCTGGAGGACCCAGGCACCCTATCCCTCCCAAAGAACAAGGAAGGAACCCCAGAAAAGCAGGAAGTGAGCCAGCCTGTAGACCCACCGGGACTACGGGGGACTCTCCACACTGGGCTCTGAGGGAGCCACTGAGGTCGGAAGAGGCTGGGAGGGGGGGGCCAGCTTCCTCTGGCGGGTGGGGGGGCTCCCGCCCGGTGGCTGACTCACCTTCTGGGCCTGGCTGATCATCTTGCGCACCACCTCTTTGATGTGGGCCTGCCCGTCGATGGGGGGCTGCATGTAGACGCTGGCCCGGGTCACCCCGCGGTAGGCGATGGTGTCGGGCCAGCCCAGGTCCAGCTGCGGGATGGAGCGGTCTGACTTCTGGGGCCAGTACTCCAGCGAGGGCGGCGGCTCCGGCTCCGCCCGCGTCGGGGCTCCGTCGTCGGCCCCGCCGGCCGTCTCCTCGCCGTCCCTCACTCCTCCGCTGTCCTCGGGCCCCTGGGTGCAGCCCGAGCCCCGGGGGTCCTGCGAGCCGGGGTCGTACACCTCGATGGTCTCCAGGATGCGCCTGAGCTCCAGCTCGGACAGGAAGTCGCGGATGTTCTCCCGCCGCAGCACCTCGTAGAAGGCCTCGGGGCCGCGGGCCGCCAGGGCCTCCAGCGCCAGGCGCTGCTCCTCGCTGTAGAAGAACTCGGGCTTGGACTCGCTGGAGCGCCAGTTGACATGGCTGTTGTCCAGACACTGCACCTGAGAGAAGGCCATGGTGCCGCCCGGCCAGCGCCTCTGCCCACCGGGGGAGCAGGAGACGGAACGCTCAGCAAGGTCGGGGTCCCAACTGCAGCCGGGCAGGGACGCAGCGGGCGCCGAGGGGCCTCCGGGCCGCGCCTGCTCCTCTGCATATAAGGACCCTGAAGGAAAGAACAGGTAGTAATGCGGGAGGCAGGTCAGAGCGCGCGCAGGACTGGGGCAACAGGGCAGGACTGAAAAACAGAAGAGGCGGGTGGGACACGTCCCCAGGGCCCGGTGACCTGTATCCGTACCGGCACAGGGCGCGCACATCCTAGGGGATTTCTGGAGCTGCCTGAAGTCCTAAGCTACTGGTGCCGGGGCGCCAGGGCTGGCAGGGAGCTTCCCACAAGTTTCCAGTAGGGGAAGGCAGGAGACTGAACTCTTAACTGGCACTGGCCCTGGCTCAGGGACGCCCTCATTCCCAGGGCTTCCGGGAAGGAAGAGTGGAGAAGGTCTTAAAAATCCCTGGACGCCAGGGACAGGCAACCCAAGGGGCCTGCCCGGAGGCGGCGAAGGGGAAGCGCGCCCAGGAGTGGTAGGCGCCAGGATCTGGCGTGCGGGGCCGGACACTCGCTTACCGGGTGACCGCGGGCGCGTCGCAGAGCCGGCGAGGGAGCCGCGCGCGCGAAGGCGGAGCGGTGCGCACAGGCGGCGGGCAGGTGAGGAAGTGCCACACCGCCCACCGGCCGCCACCTGAGGTCACGTGCGGCTCGGGGGCGGGGCCGGAAACTGATTCAGCCCGACAGGGACCCGCCTCCTCCGCGGCCCCCAGTCCCAGGTGGCCGGATTGTGTAAAGTTCAGGGACCAAAGTCCGAGGGAGTTCTTGGAATGTTGCGGCCCAGAGAGGGACAGTGTACTTCCCGAGGTAACACAGCAAGTGAACGGCTCAGACATTCCCTCTCTTTTCACTCCCCCCCCCCCCCCCCGGGCGTGTTGGTAACCCTGGTCCAACCTATGCCACTTCCCAGGGGGGATGGGAAGCCCATAGAGACACCCAGCTGTGGAAATAGAGTTGGGGGTACTAAGCTGGGGGGTCCCCAAGGCAGGGGTAGAGCGAGCGCCCTCTGACTCAACCTCAGGAGCCTTCGTGGAGCTTGGTGCCCCAGTTTTTCGTGAGAAACACGTACTTCCCACTGGGAGGGGTCCCGCGCCCCCAGGACTGGTCCTGCAGGGTGAGCATGCCCCACCTATGCTGAGGGCAGTCAGAGAGAGCTGCTGTGGGCTGGGGTCAGACCCAGCGCTCTGCCCAGCGTCCCTGGGGCTTGGGACCCAGTTATGGGAGGTGTGGGGACCACATCTGAAAGCAGGCTGCCAGGGCAGGGACCACGAAGCCCATTAAAGCCGGCCAGACAAACAGCCCACACTCCATTGCACGCCACAGCCGGTCAGTCGGCCAGGCACCGGACCCAGCCCTTCCCTCCTGGCCCCTGGCCCCTACCTCTCCCTTGATGGGGCTGTCTGAGGACACTGCTCAGAGCTGCTGAGGGCTGGAATCCCTGCTCCCCGAGGCCCTCACTACCATCCACCCTCGCCTGTCAGACCTCAGCTGGGTCCACTGCTCAGAGCAGTGACCGCTCTCCCAACCCCAGTACCCCTGTGGTCCCCACCACTCACCCCTCAAACCTCAGGTCCTGCAGCCCACCCTGACCCCGGGGTGCGGGAGGCATCACGTTGTGTCTGAACACAGTGACCCCAAAGCCCAGGCCCCTGTACCTCCCTGAACACGGTCCCACAAGTGCCCCCACCCCGTCCCGGGGTGTGAATGCAGGCCTGCGCCCTCCTCCCCAGGGAACCCCCTGGGTGAGTGCCGCTGGGAGCTCTCCAGCCTGATTTACAGCCTCTTGGCCGCTGGGGACCCAGCACAGGACCCTCTCTGGGCCTCTGCCCCTGCTTTGTTCACCACAACAAAGGGCCTGGGGCAGGGGGGGGGGCGTGAGGAGAGCTGTGGCTCTCAGCGGGCAAAGGCCCTTAGCCCTCTGATGCCCGCACTTCCCTCCCTGCCCATCGCTATTGACACAGGAAGGTGCTTTAAAAAACCCAAAAAAGATCCCAGAGAGCTTACGTGCAGCCTTTACCCAGCCGGTCCCCCAGCGGTGTCATTCTGTGTGACTGTAGGACCAGGACATCACAGCAAAAGTCCATGCAGGTGTGACCCAGGGCTTGCCTGGATTTCACCGGTCCACATGTGTGTGTGTGTGTGTGTGTGTGTGTGTGTGTGTGTGTGTACACGCGGGTTTGCTCAGATGCACACAGCCTCATCGTGTGTGCACATTTGTGTAGCCACCATCACGGTCAAGATGGAGAACTCTGTCACCCCCAGGCTCTCTCTCTTCAGCCCCAGGGCCACCGCTGACCTGTTCTCCGTCCCTGGGACCCATCCAGGTCAGTTTGGTTTGAGAGCTTGCTCCTCTCTGTGGCTGATGGGTGCCCCGTGGTGTGGACAGACCACCTTGTCTGTAACCATTCCACCTGCTGCAGGACATTTAGATTTCCAGTCTGGGGCCATTATGCACAGAGCTGCTACAAACGCCCAAATACCTGTTAAATTATGTATATTTTACATTCCCACCAACAATGCACGGGTGATTCCGTTTCTCCGCATTCTTGTCAACATGTCGTGTTGGCACTGTTGTTTGATTTTAGCCATCCCTGTAGGCATGTACCTGTCTCTTCCTTTTATTTTATTTTTTTTTAATTTTTATTTTATTTATTCATTTTAGAGAGGAGAGAGAGACAGACAGAGAGAGAGAGAGAAGAGAGAGACAGGGGGGAGGAGCTGGAAGCATCAACTCCCATATGTGCCTTGACCAGGCAAGCCCAGGGTTTTGAACCAGTGACCTCAGCATTTCCAGGTCGCGTTTTATCCACTGCACCACCACAGATCAGGCTAAACTGTTTTTTTTTCCTTTTTTAATTTTTTTTCATTTTTATACCTATCTCTTATTGTGTATAATTTTTGACTTCCCCAAAATGTAACTGTTGGCCTTACTGATAATATAAACAGTCAATTAAGCCTGACCAGGCAGTGGTGCAGTGGATAGAGTGTTGGACTGGGATGCAGAGGACCCAGGTTCGAGACCCTGAGGTCTCCAGCTTGAGCGCTGGCTCGTCTGGTTTGAGCAAAGTTCACCAGCTTGGACCCAAGGTCACTGGCTTGAGCAAGGAGTTACTCGGTCTGCTGAAGGCCCGCAGTCAAGGCACATATGAGAAAGCAATCAATGAGCAAATAAGGTGTCGCAACGAAAAACTGATGATTGATGCTTCTTTTTTTTTTTCTTTTTAAATTAATTTTATTTATTCATTTTTAGAGGGGAGAGAGAGAGGGAGAGGGAGAGAGAGAGGGAGAGAGAGAAACAGAGAGAGAGAAGGGGGAGGAGCTAGAAGCATCAACTCCCACATGCGCCTTGACCAGGCAAGCCCAGGGTTTCGAACCGGCGACCTCAGCATTTCCAGGTCGACGCTTTATCCACTGCGCCACCACTGATGCTTCTCATCTCTCTCCGTTCCTGTCTGTCTGTCCCTATCTATCCCTCTCTCGAACTCTCTCTCTGTAAAAAAAAAAAAAAAAAAAAAAAAAAAAAAAAAAAAGAAAAAAGTCAATTAATACATATTTTGTATATTATATGTATTATATACTGTATTTGTTTGTACAATGACGTAGCTAAAGAAAGGAAAATATTATTAAGAAAATCCCACCTGACTGGTGCTGGCGCAGTGGATAGAACCTCGACTTGGGACACTGAGGGTCCAGGTTTGAAACTCAGAGGTTACCTGCTTGAGTGTGGGTTCACCAGTTTGAGCCCAAAGGTCGCTGGTTTGAAGCCCAAGGTCTCTGGCTTGAGCAAGGGGGTCACTGGCTCAGCTTGAGCCACCCCCACCCTGGTTAAGGCACGGAGGAGAAAGCAATCAATGAACAACTACAGTGATGTAATTACGAGTTAATGGTTCTCATCTCTCTCTTCCTGTCTGTCTCCCTCTCTCTTTCACTCTCACAAAAACAAAACAAAACAAAACAAAACAAAAACCCGGGGAAGAGAAAATATGTTTAAAGTATTTATTGAAAGCCTGACCAGGCGGTGGCGCAGGCGATAGGGTGTTGGACTGGGATGCGAAGGACCCAGGTTCAAGACCCCGAGGTCTCCAGCTTGAGCGCTGGCTCATCTGGTTTCAGCAAAGCTCACCAGCTTAGACCCAAGGTCGCTGGCTTGAGCAAGGGGTTACTCGGTCTGCTGTAGTCCCACGGTCAAGGCACATATGAGAAAGCAATCAATGAACAACTAAAGTGCCACAACGAAAAACTGAAGATTGAAGCTTCTCATCTCTTTCCGTTCCTGTCTGTCCCTATCTCTCTCTCTCTCTGACTCTCTCTCTGTCTCTGTAAAAAAAAAAAAAAAAAAAAAAAGAGTATTTATTGAAAAAAGTCCATCTGTAATTTCAAACCCATGACCCCGTGTAGTTCAAGGGTCAAGTGTATGATATGATGAGCTGTAATCTCTGTGCTGCACTTTAGACCCTAGAACTTACTCACCTCGTAGCTGGAAGCTTGTACCCTTTGACCAACATCTCCCCTTTCCCCTCGCCTCTGGCAACCGCCACTTTGGTCTCTGTTTCTGGGAGTTTGGCAGTTTAAAATTTTGAATGTAAGTGATGTCCGGCAGCCTTCGTTTGTCTGTGAGGTCCTTCACTCAGCACAATTCCCTCCGGCTCCATCCACGTTGCTGCCGATGGCAGGAGGTCTGGTCTTTCTCACGGCTGAACGCTACCCTGCCATATACATAAAATCCTCTGTGTCCAATTCTCTGCTGATGGACAGTTAGGTTGTCTCCATATTTTGACTGTTGTGAATAATGAAGATGGGAGTTCAGCGGTCTCTTAAAGGTAGTGGCTTCATTTCCTAAGGATATAGATCAGGGATCCCCAAACTACGGCCCCGCGCGGGCCGCATGCGGCCCCCTGAGGCCATTTATCCAGCCCCCGCTGCACTTCCGGAAGGGGCACCTCTTTCATTGGTGGTCAGTGAGAGGAGCATAGTTCCCATTGAAATACTGGTCAGTTTGTTGATTTAAATTTACTTATTCTTTATTTTAAATATTGTATTTGTTTCCATTTTGTTTTTTTACTTTAAAATAAGATATGTGCAGTGTGCATAGGGATTTGTTCATAGTTTTTTTTATAGTCCGGCCCTCCAACGGTCTGAGGGACAGTGAACTGGCCCCCTGTGTAAAAAGTTTGGGGACCCCTGATATAGATCACAGGATAGTTTTATTTATATTATATATTTACATATTTATTTATGTTCTGAGGAAACTCCCCATGGATCGCCGTGGCCGCTCTGGTTCGCGTTCTCACCAGCGGTGCTCCAGGGTTCCCTTCCCTTCGCTCACATCCTTGCCGTGCGGTGCGCGTGTCAGCTCTTGTCTTTTTGATGGTAGCCACTGATTCGCACTCCTCTGGTGATTAGCGGTTGTGAGCGCTCTTTCCTGTACCCGTGGGCTGTGGGGCCTGAATATTTTGGGGAAAATATCTATTCGGTTCATCTGTTCACTTTTAAATCAAATTTTTTTTTTTTTTTTTTTTGCTATTGAGTTGTAGGAATTCTTTTTCCCAATCCGTTTCGTTTCGCTGGTGGCTCCCTTGGCTGTGGGGAGGCTTTTTCCTTTGATCCCATCCCACCTGTTTACTGTTCTTACCTTTGTTTGCCTTCGCTTTTGGTGTTGCATCCTCCCCCCACCCCACCCCACCCAAAAAGAAAGAAATTGTCTCCAAAACCCACGTCAAGGAGCTTAGCCCAGGTCTTCTTCTAGGGGCTGTAAGGTTTCAGGTCTTGGGGTGAGGGCGAGGGTTGATGGGCGGGGAGGTGCTGCGTCCCCCGGTCCCTGAGCCCGGAGGCTGCAGGGAGGGAGACTTGGGGGGAGGGGGTGGAGCAGCTCCCGGGCTCCCGGGGTGGCCCCTGGCCGGGTGTGGGAGCCAGTGGGGAAGCGCCCAGATCCACAGACGCTGCTTGCTGCACGGGCAAACCCAGCAGCCCTCTGCCCGGTTCCCCAGCCCTCGCGGTTGGGCACGGCTCGCTCCTGAGTTGGCACATTCGCGGGACATTGTTTAACTGGCGACACCTCTGCTGTGGTCACAAAGGAGGGGTTGTTCTTTCTTGAGGTTCAGCACAAACACGAGGGCAGGCTCCCCGAGCCAGCCGCGCTCCGAGGCGGGGCCCGCGTGCCAGCAGCCGGCAAGAGGCCGGATGAACTCAGCCAGGATCTCCTGACTCAGGCTTTCTGAGCTATTATACGGCTGTGACTCCACGTCCGTCCCTCCCGGGAGGGCTGGGCCCTGCAGGCGCCAGAGGCCGCCAGTCCAAGCCCAGCACCTGTCGGGAGGGGCCCGCCAGCTGTCCTCTGAATGCCAGGCCCCAGTGGCCCCAGAGTCCTGCCAGGGGCCCCCTGGGCTTTGACCTGGTTCTGGTTCTGGTTGTGTATCCCAGGAGAGTGACTGCTTTTCTGTCCCCGGGTTCTCTCATGGGCCCAGCTGGCCGGGGTGGAGGTGATCGGGCAGGGAGGCTGGATCACGCCGTGCCTGAACTCCTTCCTGGCTCTTTCTGGGCTCCTTTCTCCTTCTCCTTCTTTCCTCCCGTGCCGTTCTCCCTCCTCTCTCCCTTGCTCATTCACTTGTTCATTCGCACATGTTCCCAGAACATCTTCTGGGCCCAGCCCTGAACTAGGTGGTGCCTGGGACAGAGATGACTCAAAGCCATTGTCCACCTTCAGAAGCTCCCAGTCTGGTAGGGAAGGTGAAAATATGCAAGCCAACAACTTGTGTGATCCAACCCTTGGCCCAGGAGCCTCTGGGAGGCAGCGGCTCTGCCCTGGGGGAGACCGGGGAGAGAGTCTCGGGAAAGTCTCCCAGGACAAGCCCTTTGCCACTGACCGAGAAGCTGGGGACAAACAAGGGTTGGGGTGGGGGTGGGGTAGGGGTGGGGGGCAGGGAGGAGATGTCTGCAGAAGACTGGAGGAGTCCAGGGGCCGGGTGTGTGAGAAAAAACACAAACAGGTCAGGGGGCCCGCGGGAAGGACCCGGGACCCACCATCAGGGACGCAGAACGCTGTGGAAAGGCTTTTTTTTCCCCAAAGAAGCCATGGGCTCCTCCGGGGAGGCGGCGTTGGGGGGGGGGGGTTCCTGAGAAGTATGGGGTTCAGGTACAGCTGTCATTTCAGAAGGATGGAGAGGATGGGAGAGAGGCAGGCAGTGAGGAGCTGGTACCTGGGTGTCGTGAGGAGAGGAGGACGGAGCCCTGTGGTGCAGAGTGAAGTGGGCAGGGCAATCCATCCATTGGTCTATGGATGGCAGGAGAAGCCATGGGACTGAGGGCTGGGGGAGGGAGGAGGGAGCAGGGGGGGCCATCATTGGACGAGGAGGGGGGAGGGGAGAGATCTGATTGGACACACTGAGTGACTGACGGATGCAGGGAGCAAGCCCCCTGGAAACCCAGGGCTCCAGAGAGGCTGGACAAGACGGGATGTAGGGTCCTGAGGTGACGGACGACGCTGCCCCAGAACCTCCTGCCCTGGAGGAAGGGGCCGGAGACACACACCTTGCCTCTGTGGGCTGGGCATCGAAGGAGCGACCTTTCAGCAGGGTCGTTTGGAGGGGACAGTGCTTAGCCCAGGAGTTAAGTACCCTGTCGGCACAGGGCGCACCGAGGCACGGAAACCCCGGTGCCCACCACGTGGAAATCTCCCAGCTGCTCCCCCCGCCCGTACCGGCCTCTGCGGCCGGCACCTCCGTTCCCGCCCCTCCTGGTCACATCGAGCAGCCCCGTTTCTGAGCTGTCCCTGGGATCGCGTCTCCTCCTCTGCTCTGCGCTCCGCGGGCTTCTGGGGAGCATCTCGGGTGGGGGGACAGGAGCCACAGATGTTTACTATTTTTTTATTTTTTATTTTTTCTGTATTTTTCTGAAGCCGGAAACAGGGAGAGACAGTCAGACAGACTCCCGCATATGCCCGACCGGGATCCACCCGGCACAACCCACCAGGGGGCGATGCTCTGCCCCTCCCGGGCGTCGCTCTGTTGCAACCAGAGCCATTCTAGCACCTGGGGCAGAGGCAGAGATGACGCGGGCTCCGGCCAGGCTTCTGCCCTCGGCCGGGCCTTGCCCACCCTGGGCGCTGGCATCTGTCTGTCTGAAGGGGCGCCATGGCCCGGGTGTGGACCTCAGGGCACCTCTCTCCCGCACAGATGACGTGGGCTGCGTGGTGCCGTCCGAGTGCCTGCGGGCGTGCGGGGCCGAGATCGGCTGCTCCAACATCGCCTACCCCAAGCTGGTCATGGAGCTGATGCCCGTCGGTGAGGCTCGGGGGGGGGGTCTGGGTGGAGGACCCACACGGGCGGGCGGAGGGCTGTGGGGGCCGTTCTGCCTCCAGTGGGGTGCTGGCTGGCATTCGGCAGGCTGTTCCACTCCGCTCCTCGGGGAAGAGAGGAGAGTCAGCACAATGGAGAACGCTCACAGGACACTCACCATGCCAGGCTCCCCCTGCGGCTTCTTCCGAGGGGCCTGGCATGCCATGACCATCCCCATTCCAGGGACGGGGAAACCGAGACCCAGAGAGGTTCTGTGGCCTGGTCAAGGTCACATGGCAGGTGACCCGTCTGAGCCTGGATAATCTGCCTCCAGAGCTGGTCCCCGTAACCTGTGCTGCGCTGACCTGTCCTGTCCCTTGAGAAGGGGTGCCACTTTCTGTCCTCTCTGGGTCCAGGGGGTGCCCAGCCCTGGTACGACCCGCTTCTCTCCTTGAAGGGCTGTGAGGTAGAGTTATTAGTGGCACCTTGTAGGTAGGGAAACTGAGGCACACAGCAGGGTCGGGGAGCGCTTGTCCGAGGCCACGGGGTGGCTGAGGCACAAACCCCAGTCTGCCTGGCCCCCCACGCCCGCCGCCCCCTCTGCCCAGGGTTCAGGAGCCCAGGCACCTGGTTACCCTTCACCTGCTGCCTCCCCGGAGGGTGAAACTCTGGGCCAGGCTGGGGCCTTTTCCAGGTTTCCCGTGGCAGCCGTGGTCCTGCCCAGGTGACGTGGGGTGACATGGGGTCCCAGTCCCAGGAGGGATGCAACAGAGCAAGGTGTGGGGGGTCTCACCTCAGCGAAAGAAGAGGTTTCCCGAGAGCCCCTGCAGGTGGATGATGCTGTCCCTCATGGGAAAGCACATGTCCCCTTACACAGGGCCCCATCTCACGCCAGGGGTCCTCAGACCCTGTCGTCCCCCCCCCGCTGGCCTCCCCAGTGGGAAGCTCACATGGCCTCGCCTGCCCTCCCCTCCTCCCCAGGGAGCCAAGGCCCAGGGGATATTAGTGCACAGATCTGGGATCAGATCTTGGCTCTGCTACTTGTTGGCGGAGATATTTGGGGCATGTCACTTCCCTGCTCGGAGAGCTGCGATGCGGTGTCCTCGTTCTGTAAACCGGGGGATGAGCACACCCACCCGCCCCTCAGCCTTCTCCCGGGGACTAAACGGTCTGCGTGGCCCCAGTCTTGGCTGCAGCGTGGGCTTCCTCCCCTCTGGGCTTTGCCTCCTCCTTCTGTCCTGTTCTCGAGCCACAACCCCCCCCTCTCTCTCTCGGCCTTCAGCTCCCCCCCCCCCGTCTGAAAAAATGGGTGGAGAAGCCCCGAGTGCACCCAGCTCTCCCAGCAGGAAAAGGAGGGCGGAGAAGTGTTTCTGAGAAAACACTTTTCTGAACTCACTTGCCTCTGGGCCCCACCCCAGGTCAGCCTGACACCTGGACAGTGGAGACCGTGGGCTGCCTGGGAGCCACGCCTCCCGGCCGGTGGGGCCTCTGGAAGGGGCCCTGTCAGACTGACCCTTGGGCAGTGGGCGAGGACAGGCAGGGAGTCCGTGGACGTTGTGGGGTGGTTGCGGGGGGTGATTAGACACTTGGAGAAAAAGGGTAAGAAGAAGCCTTAGAGGCGGACGTGCACCCAGACCCTGCGAGGGGAGGTGGTCAGCCGAGAGCCACGTGGCACTGAGGCCTCCCTCTCTCAACCCCTCTCTGGCCCGGAGCCTCCTGCACGGCTTGGCACACAGCCTGCCTCGCCACTGGCTCCAGGGGGACCCCTCGCTCATTCCCAGCCAGTCCGCAGGTGGATGACGCTGTCCCTCGTGGGAAACCACATCACCCCTTACACAGAGCCCACAAGGACGGGAATCCCCCGTGCCTGCTGGAGCCTGCCACACATAGGAAGTCCCCAGAGGCTGGGCCGCTGATCCCTGCCTGGGGTGTGACCTCCACGCCCGAGAGCCCTACCCCCGGGCCTTCTCACTCCCCGACCTACCCCAGAGTCCTGCCTCTGGCCCGCTGTGCTGTGCGTCCCTGGGCACCTGTCTTTCCCTCTCTGAACTTTCACTTCCTCATCTGCCAAATGGGTTAAAAGCCTTCCGTCAAGTGAAGTCATGGGTGCAAATGTGCTTTCTCCACTGCAAAGCTCTGCGGAAACCAGAGGGCTGGTCGTAGCACTGACAGCAACAGCCACCGTTAGGAGCTGGAGCTACTGTGGCCAACAAGCCGCAGGCTCAAGAAGCACATTCAGAAGTCAGCACAGTTGGTCCTGGGCCTCCCTGGCCTCCTGATTGGGGGTCTCTCTGTCACCCCCTGGAACACATCAGCTTCCTCCCTCCCCGTCCTGCGCTAGCAAGGGCCTCACGGGGGTATAAGGAGCAGCTCTGCCAGGAGGCGCCATGGGGGTGCTCCCCACAGCAGGACGCAGTCAGCAGGGGCTCATGGGGGCCAGGGCGGGGGCCAGGGCGGGTCCCAGCAGCCCTCTCCCCGTCTCTGGCCCCCAGGCCTGCGGGGACTGATGATCGCGGTGATGATGGCCGCACTCATGTCGTCGCTGACCTCCATCTTTAACAGCAGCAGCACCCTCTTCACCATGGACATCTGGAGGCGGGTGCGGCCTCGTGCGGGCGAGCGGGAGCTGCTGCTGGTGGGCCGGTAGGGTGGCCGGGCGCGGGCACCGGTGGGGGTGGGGGCGGGCGCGGCCTCGTGCGGGCGAGCGGGAGCTGCTGCTGGTGGGCCGGTAGGGTGGCCGGGCGCGGGCACCGGTGGGGGCGGGTGCGGCCTCGTGCGGGCGAGCGGGAGCTGCTGCTGGTGGGCCGGTAGGGTGGCCGGGCGCGGGCACCGGTGGGGGTGGGGGCGGCCTCGTGCGGGCGAGCGGGAGCTGCTGCTGGTGGGCCGGTAGGGTGGCCGGGCGCGGGCACCGGTGGGGGTGGGGGCGGGCACGGCCTCGTGCGGGCGAGCGGGAGCTGCTGCTGGTGGGCCGGTAGGGTGGCCGGGCGCGGGCACCGGTGGGGGTGGGGGCGGGCACGGGCACGGCTGGGAAGCGGGCACCCCGGCCACAGGCCGGCCGGGCGGCCCCAGCGGAGGCGGGCTGCAGGAGAGGAATAGGAGTTTGCCGGCTGGAGAAAGGAGGAGGCCAGGAAGGAGGGGGAGGCCAGAGTCTCCTGTCCAGCCCACCTCCCGACTGCTCTCCGGCCACCTCTCCAACAGTCCCAGCCCTCGAGCCCATGAGGGACCCCGAGCAGCATCTCCCAAGGAGGGCTCCCTCCCCCCCAACTGCCCCAGAGACCTTTCCGACTTCCCCAAGTCTGAGCCCTGAGGCGGAACACAGGAATGACCATGCTCAGGCCAAGGCTGACCTTCCGGCCCCTGTGCCCCTGGCTCCTGGCCCCACGGACCTTCCGCCCATTTCCTGTGAGCCCTGCTGGTGTCTCCTTATCACCTTGACGACCCACCCCCAGAGCCCCCTCTGCAGCCCCCCCTGACGCTGCTGACCGAGGAATGAGTCCCTGTCCCCTCAGTGCCTTCCTCGGGGGACTCTAGCCAGGCTGCAGCGAGTACCTGGGCCCCTTCACAGATCCGAGGTGTCTCCTCTGTGCCTCTCTCCACGGGGGGCAGGCGGCGGCTGTGCCCCGCCCGGTCCGGCCCTCTGTCCTCATGCTGGGAGTCCTTGGGGGTGAACTCAACAGTGTGTGTGTGTCTGACGTTTGGGTCCTCTCCTGGGACGCCCTCCCTGTCTCCCACTGAGCCGTATGGCTCCTACCCTGCTGGGTGAGGGGCCGGGCCCCGGTGCACTCTCTACCTGGGAGCCCACGGTGCCCATGGGCAGGGCGGGGACTCCCCCCACCCCCAGCTTCCAGGCAGCTGTCCCGGTGACGGTGACGCAAAGCCAGCTTCTGTCAGAAGGGCCCTGTTGGGACACGCCAGACAGCAGGCAGGCGTGAGCTCATCTGCAGGCCTGTAGCCTCCAAAACAAGGAGCCTCTCCCTCCTGCTCGCAGGTGCTTCTGTGTGGGCACCGCCCCCGAGCACCGCCCCCCGCCCCCCGCCCCAGCCCTCCTTGCTGCGTCCTGGAGCCCACGATGCACAGACTTCTTTCTCGGCCTTTCCACGCTCGGCCACCCTGGCAACGGGGACCTGCACGCCTCCCCAGAGCCCTCTCCGGCTTAGGACGCCGGTGGCCGCCATGTCTGCCCTGTGACCCCCGTGGCCCCTGCCCACGAATTTCCAGCCTCCCGAGAAGCAGGTTTCTCTCCTGCTCTGAACCCAGAGTCCTGAGCCGGTGCCCCTCCATGCCAGCTCGTCCCCAGCCTCGCCACCGTGCCCTTGACCCTCCTTCCCACCCCTGCTACCGAGGCGAGCCCCACCCGCCCCTCCTCGGGCTCTGCAGCCTCCTCCTGGCACTGGCACGAGGTGGCCCCTCTTGGGGCCCCAGCTCTCTCAGCTGCAGCCAGCCTGGTGCAGTGCAAGGGCCCAGAGCCAGGGTGCACCTCTACCACGCCTCCCTCCTGAAGCCCTGGGGACCCCCCCCCCCGCCCAAACACCTCCAGGCTCCTGCTCCAAACAACATTGCTCAAGCTGTGTCCTAGGCCATGTGAGGTCTTGGATCCAGGGAGCCTCGGTCTAAGGAGACAGGGGCTCGTAATGGGGCAGCAGAGAGCTCCCAGGAGCCTGGGGAGGAGGCCCCGTGGCACAGGGACTACTGGCAGGGGCATGCTGGCACCCCCACGGTCTTATCGGGTTGGGGTGGTGGCCAGAGGAGAGGTCACAGGCCTGGGGGTGCCAGCCCCAGGCCCGCTCCCGTCTTCTGCTCATTTGTCTCCCTCCCCTGCTCCCCTTTCTGTCCTCTCTTCTCTATCTTTGCCAACAGTACCCGAGGCCTCCCTAGACCCTTCCTTGAGCTGGGGGTCCAGAGAGATCTCAGAGGACCGCCACCCCAGCCTCAGGCCTCGAGGGCTCCCAACAAGCACAGCTGTAGCCGGGAGCCCCAGAGAGGACCAGTCATCCTGTAGCAATGTGGGGGGGGGGGGCAGGGGCGGGAAGGTATCCTGAGCTGGGGGGGGCAGGGGCGGGAAGGCATCCTGAGCTGGGGGTCAGAAGGGACCTTAGAGGGCGCCGGGGCCAGGGCCTCACTCCAGGCGGGGCTGCAGAGACCCCAGGTGTCATGTGTGTCCCGTGTCCCCCCCCTTTGCCCCCCCCGCCCCCCCCCCCCCGCACGGAGAGGCTGAGTCTGAGATCAGACTTCAGGAGCCCCTGTGATGGAGGCGGGGCTGCAGAGACCCCAGGTGTCATGTGTGTCCCGTGTCCCCGCCCCCAATCTCCCCCGCCCCCCCCCACACACACGGAGAGGCTGAGTCTGAGGTCGGATCAGGAGCCCCTGTGACGGGGGCGGGGCTGCAGAGACCCCTGGTGTCGTGTGTGTCCCGTGTCCCCGCCCCCAATCTCCCCCGGCCCGCACGGAGAGGCTGAGTCTGAGGTCGGATCAGGAGCCCCTGTGACGGGGCGGGGCTGCACGGGTGTTAATGGAGTCTGCCTGTGCCTTTGAAGAGGGCAGTGCCCGTGCCTGCCAGGCTAAGGGTTAATTAGTCTTAATCAAGGTGGCACCTCCTTCCTCCACCCTCTCCCTGAGGCCTGAAAAGCAAAAAAAGGAGGCAGGCAGGGCAGGCGGGAGGACCCGCCCCGGCTGCATTACACAGCCTTGTTCACCCCTGCTGTTCTGTTCAGGGTTCCAGGGGTCTCACCCACCACCCACTTTATTCTATTTATTTATTTATTTATTTTGTGGCAGAGACAGAGAGAGTCAGAGAGAGGGACAAATAGGGACAGACAGACAGGAAGGAAAAGAGATGAGAAACATCAATTCTTCATTGCAGCTCCTTAGTTGTTCATTGATTGATTTCTCATATGTGCCTTGACGGGGGGCTGGGGGGGGGCTACAGCAGACAGAGTGACCCCTTGCTCGAGCCAGCGACCTTGGACTCAAGCTGGTGAGCTTTGCTCAAACCAGATGAGCCTGTGACCTCGGGGTCTTGAACCTGGGTCTTCTGCATCCCAGCCCGACTCTTTTTTTTTTTTTTTTTTAACATAGAGAGAGAGTCAGAGAGAGGAATAGATAGGGACAGACAGATAGGAACGGAGAGAGAGATGAGAAGCATCATCAGTTTTTCATTGCGACACCTTAGTTGTTCATTGATTGCTTTCTCACGGGCCTTGACCACGGGCCTTCAGCAGACCAAGTAACCCCTTGCTCGAGCCAGCGACCCTGGATCCAAGCTGGTGAGCCTTTTTTTTTTTTTTTTTAATTTATTCATTTGAGAGAGGAGAGAGAGACAGGGGGGAGGAGCTGGAAGGATCAACTCCCACATGTGCCCTGACCAGGCAAGCCCAGGGTTTTCGAACCGGCGACCTCAGCATTTCCAGGTCGACACCCTATCCACTGCGCCACCACAGGTCAGGCCAAGCTGGTGAGCTTTGCACAGCCAGATAAACCCGCATTCAAGCTGGCGACCTCGGGGTCTCGAACCTGGGTCCTTCCACATCCCAGTCCGACACTCTATTCACTGCGCCACCGCCTGGTCAGGCCCAGCTCGACTCTTTATCCACTGCGCCGCTGCCTGGTCAGGCAACCCACCACCCATTTTAGGAATGAGGGCTCCTTCATCCCCAGGGCCTCCTCCTTCTGGAAGCCCTCCTGGATTGATGCTTCCTCTGGGCTCCCTAAGCCCAGCCCCGAGCACAGGGTGACAGGCTCATCTACTTTCTTTGCTCAACTCTTGAGTCTTGGGCAGTGACCAAGGCCCCTCTCAGCACCAGGTCCGTGCTCCTAGCACAGTGCCCGGTCTTCAGGTAGGCTCTGGTTGCATAGTTTGTTGAATGAACAGGTGGACCATGTCTCTGCTGTGGAGGGGTCCTCACTTAGAGGGGGATGCAGGCAGGAGCTGAAAGGCATCAGTGCGGGATGGGGTTGGGAGGGGCTCACTCTGGCTGATGGAGTTCTCATGGGCAGGGTTTGGGGCAGGCAGGACTGGCCATGACCCTGGAGGAGTGGACCATGGGGCCAGCAGGGCACAGATGCAAGTGTCAGTGGGCCGGGGGCCATGGGGGAGGGTGAAGGAAAGGCCCTGCCTGCCCGCAGGCTGGTCATCGTGGTGCTCATTGGCGTGAGTGTGGCCTGGATCCCCGTCCTGCAAGGCTCCCAACAGCGGGCAGCTCTTCATCTACATGCAGTCGGTGACTAGCTCCCTGGCCCCCCCGGTGACGGCGGTCTTCGTCCTGGGCGTCTTCTGGCGGCGCGCCAACGAGCAGGTGGGGTGCGGAGGAGAGCTGGGGGGGCAGGCTCCTCGGCCCCCTCCCTGGGCTGGGGGGCAGCCCGTTTGGCTCTCCCTGCTGCCTGAGGCTGGCCGGGGGCGGCCTGGCCTCCCTGCCGTGGCCCCAGCTGCCCCTGGTCCCTCCTCTCCCCAGGGGGCCTTCTGGGGCCTGATGGCGGGGCTGGCGGTGGGCGCCACAAGGCTGGTCCTGGAGTTCCTGTACCCGGCCCCACCCTGTGGTGACGTGGACACCCGGCCGGCCATCCTCAGCGGCATCCACTACCTGCACTTTGCTGTGGTCCTCTTCGTCTTCAGCGGGGCAGGCGTGGTGGCTGGGAGCCTGCTGACGCCGCCGCCCCAGGGGACGCAGGTAAGCCCTGCCCCGAGCCCTGGGCACCTGACCCCTGACCATTTCTGACTCAGGTCCCATGCTGACCCCTGACCCTCTCTGACTCAGGAATTCTCTAGCTCTGGGCCTCTCCTCCCCCCCCACCCCCATCTAGCCCTGGTCCCCGGGGGCCTTTCTGAGCTCATCTGCCCGTTTTCCTCACTGACCCCTGATTCTGTCTGGGTCCACTGAGTCCACCCCACCCCCACCCCTGTCCCGCCACACCCTGCAGATCCGGAACCTCACCTGGTGGACTCGAGCTCAGGACCTGCCCCTGGGAGCCAAAACAGGTATGCCTGTGACCCTGGGTCCTCTCCCTCTCACTCCCACCCCTGGGGCCCTGGGTGACCCTCCTCTGTCCCTCTGACTCCCACCCCTGGGGCCCTGGGTGACCCTCCTCTGTCCCTCTGACTCCCACCCCTGGGGCCCTGGGTGACCCTCCTCTGTCCCTCTCACTCCCACCCCTGGGGCCCTGGGTGACCCTCCTCTGTCCCTCTCACTCCCACCCCTGGGGCCCTGGGTGACCCTCCTCTGTTCCTCTGACTCCCACCCCTGGGGCCCTGGGTGACCCTCCTCTGTCCCTCTGACTCCCACCCCTGGGGCCCTGGGTGACCCTCCTCTGTCCCTCTGACTCCCACCCCTGGGGCCCTGGGTGACCCTCCTCTGTCCCTCTGACTCCCACCCCTGGGGCCCTGGGTGACCCTCCTCTGTCCCTCTGACTCCCACCCCTGGGGCACTGGGTGACCCTCCTCTGTCCCTCTCACTCCCACCCCTGGGGCCCTGGGTGACCCTCCTCTGTCCCTCTCACTCCCACCCCTGGGGCCCTGGGTGACCCTCCTCTGTCCCTCTCACTCCCACCCCTGGGGCCCTGGGTGACCCTCCTCTGTCCCTCTCACTCCCACCCCTGGGGCCCTGGGTGACCCTCCTCTGTCCCTCTCACTCCCACCCCTGGGGCCCTGGGTGACCCTCCTCTGTCCCTCTCACTCCCACCCCTGGGGCCCTGGGTGACCCTCCTCTGTCCCTCTCACTCCCACCCCTGGGGCCCTGGGTGACCCTCCTCTGTCCCTCTCACTCCCACCCCTGGGGCCCTGGGTGACCCTCCTCTGTCCCTCTGACTCCCACCCCTGGGGCCCTGGGTGACCCTCCTCTGTCCCTCTGACTCCCACCCCTGGGGCCCTGGGTGACCCTCCTCTGTCCCTCTGACTCCCACCCCCTCCAGGTGACGCTCGGAAACACGCTTTCTGGGCCCGCGTCTGCGGCTTCAATGCCATCCTGCTCCTGTGCGTCAACATCTTCTTCTACGCCTACTTCGCCTGAGGTGTCCCCCACCCTGGGCAGGAGAGCGGGGTCCACCCTGTTTCTCTGATGAGGACACCACAGCGCAGAGAAGGGTGGCTGTCCTCACGGCTACGTGCAGGTTCCGTGCTCAGGGACTGACCCCAGCCGGCACGGCAGGAGCCCTGGAAAATCAGGGAGGAAATGAGGGAAAAAAGAAGGGGATACTTAAAAAAAAAAAAAAATAGTAGTCACAATGGGAAAGAAAACTCGATTTCTGACCCTCACACTGTGTTCCCGGTTTTATTTTGAGGATGTGGGTCCCGGTCAGGGGCGGTACAATCTTGCCCGAGCTCAGGCCACCCCTGGGCAGAGGGGACGCCCTTCCCGACTCAGACGACTCAGACGCAGCCCCCGTCCCGAGGCCGCCCCCATCCTGGCTGTGGCAGCCGCCACCGGGGCCTCCTCTCCCTCCCTCCCTCTCCCCCTCCCTGCCCACTGCCCCTCCGTCACCAGCCTGGCCCTCCAAGCCGGTTCGAGCTCCCCTCACTCTTCCTCTGCCCAGAGGTGCCCAGACTCTGCACAGGTTGCTTCGGACCCCCAGCTGGGTGCACATTCTGGGCGGACACCTTGTCTTTTCTCAAGCTGGGGGCCCCCCGCTCACACTGCGCACCCCGTTTCTGGATGCCACCGGACTTTGGGTTCCAGCTCCGGCCCCGGTTCTCACCTGGCCTGTGGCTCCCCCAAGCTCCTCGGGGTCTGGGCAGGACCCCGGGCCTTGAACCAACAAGCCTCTTAGGGGGCTACATCCCGGGTTCTCTCCGCCAAGGCCACCTGGGCCAAGGGGGCAGCTGCCTCCGTTTCTTTCCCCACTGCCGCCCCTCCCCCAAGTGTCCGTCGTGGGTAGGGGTGCGGGGTGCCCGTGGGGAGGCTGCAGTGGTGGGGCGCTGTGGAAAAGGTGGCCTCCGCCTGGAGGCTTTGCAGCGAGTCCAAGCCAACAGCACTCTTGCCCCTTACACCTCCAGGGTCCTTTGAAGGGAGGGGCAGGCAGGCCCAGTGGGTGGTCAACCCAAGGTGAACCCACAACCCTTTCTGAGGATGGGGCCACTGAGGGTGACGGTGGGCGGGGCCTCTGCCAGCCCAGCCTGTGATGCCACAAAGCTGCTGACCACTGGAAAGAGGCCGTGGGAAGCCCAGGGAGCTGCCCTTGCCTGGCGGGCACCGAGCGTCACTCGGCTGTGGGCACCCAGGGTAGCCAGTTCATGTGGAGCGGTAGGGGGCTGGACTGGGCAGTTTGGGGGCCCGTGCTCCTGGGCCAGGCCCTTGGCGGGGCCCCACGGGACCTGGAGGCGGTGTCCACGGTATCGGTCTGGACTTCAGTGCCCAGCGGACAGACGGTCGGCCAGTCCTGCCCGCGGGGCCCCCGTGGGGTCAGAGGTGCACCTGCTGGACGTAGCTCCGCGGGAAGAAGCCGACATGCCCGCAGAACCGGCCTCGCCACCAGTGCGGGTCCAGGCGGTCCAGGACCTCGATGAGGTCCCCTCGGCGGAAGCTGAGCTGCGAGGCGTCCTGGGCTGAGAAGTCAAACTGGGCCTGGGCGAAGCAAGCCTGGGGCGCCTGCGAGGGGAAGAGGCTGTGAGCGGCCGGGGGCCCTCCCGGGAGAGGCGGTTCCCACGTTCCCGCGGGTCAGAAAGGGGAACAGCTGCAGGGCAGGACAGAGGTTGGACTCTGGGGCGCCTGCGAGGGGAAGAGGCTGTGAGCGGCCGGGGGCCCTCCCGGGAGAGGCGGTTCCCGCGTTCCCGCGGGTCAGAAAGGGGAACAGCTGCAGGGCAGGACAGAGGTTGGACTCACTGGTGTCTCCGAGGTCAGGGGAAGGGCCACCCCCCACGGGGCTCCCGAGGCCGCCCCCCTGCCTGTCTGCTGCCCAGACGCGGTGTCTACGCAGGACATGACTGTCCCGGTGGCTCAGCGGGGACCTGAGTCCCCTTCGCTGAGGGGCTGCAGTGAAGTCCCTGCCCGGCCTGGGCTCTCATTTCCCTGGCTCTGCCACAGCCAGGGGCTGCAGTGAAGTCCCTGCCCGGCCTGGGCTCTCATTTCCCTGGCTCTGCCACAGCCAGGGGCTGCAGTGAAGTCCCTGCCCGGCCTGGGCTCTCATTTCCCTGGCTCTGCCACAGCCAGGATGATTTTTGACGCCAGGCCCTGGGTCCACAAGAACCATAAGAACCACAAGAACCACAAGAAACACAGGGCCTTATAAACTGGAAAGCTCTGTAGCCGAGAGCACTGTTCACTGCAGCTGCCCCTCGACCAGGCTTTGAGAGAGAGAGAGAGAGAGTCACTTTGAGCTGCTCCCCGCTCGCAGGCCTGGGTTCCCTGTGCTACCTATGCCCCCAAGTGACCTGGGGTAAGTCTCTGCCCTCTGTGGGACTCAGTTTCCCCACCTGCAATGGCATCTGGACAAGAGCTGTCTGTGGGTGGGTCACAGGTCCCAGCCGGGTGCCCTGACAGCTCACACACCCAAGCACTCTGGCCCTACCTGCCCCAGCAGGATCCTTGCTCTGAGCCTGTGGAATCTTATCCGGCACAGGAGATAGGATCAGTGGACCGGCGGTAATTAGTGGTTCTCGGCCCAGGAAGGAGGAGGCGGTGGCGGCATGGGTCCCAAGAGATTGGAGCCCACAGGGTGGGTGATCTCAGGGCTGGGCCAGAGACAGAGGTGGTGGGTGTCGGGGAGTCCTCAGAGGGCCCCTCCCCCAGCTCCATCCCAGCTCCCTCGCACTCCTCCAGGTCAGAGCTGGCCCAAGCTGCGAGGGGGAGGGGGCGGAGGAGAGCTCACAGCTGATCTGGCCGCCAGGGACAGGCTGAAGAGAACAAGCCTCCCGGTGGGACCCCACTGCTGGGGGTCTCCCCTGGCCTGTCAGGTCCCAGGGCTCATCCTACTGGACGTAGAGGAAACGGGGGTCCAGTGGTGCATGAACTGGCCCGGAGGTCACACATGGCAAGGCCGTTGGGGTCTAGGAACAGGGCCGGACCGGGGACTCCTCTGTCGCCGCAGCCCAGTGGCCCCCTCCCTCCTCAGGCCTTGGCTATGGCCATGCCCCCGGCTGTCCCCTCTGCAGAGCCCAAGTCCCTCCGGGTTGTCTCAGGGTCCTGACCGCCAGCCCCAGACCTTGCCGACAACCCCTGACAGAGGAGCAAAGCACATCAGAGCTAATAACCCCACGAGCTGGTGTCATCATCCTAATGAGAGCCGGTCCCTGGCGCCCCCTGATGAAAGGGCTGCCTGGCAAATTGCTGTTATTGTGAGGACGAGAGGTGGCCAACCCCCCCCCACCCCACTCACACACACAACAACACACACACCCTGTATCTGGCCAGAACCTCGCCCACACTGACCCGCACCCCACCCAGGGCCAGCAGGTCGAGGGAGCAGAAAACCAGGACGGAGCCTCCTCGGCTGGTGGCCTGAGATGAGTCCCGTCCCTCTCCAAGCCTCGGTCTCGTCTGGACAATGGGGACAACCAAGCTCCCAGTGCACGGAGCCCACGTGAGTACGTGGCGCTCAGTAGGCCCCATCAGTGTCAGTTCCTTCATTCATTCATCAAACATGTATGGAACACCTACTGTGTGCTATGCCCTTCGGACCACAAGCCAGAATTTCTCCCCCCATGGCATTTCCGGCCTGTTCCTTCCCTCTCTCTCCCTCTTCTCCTTCCCACCCTGCGGGTCTCACTGCAGTGCCACTAGGATAGACCCTCACGACCTGGGCTGGACCCTCCTTCCACATGGGACTGTGGGGGAAGGAAGGGAGGCCAGGCCCCCGGGGAGGAGGGCGCTGACCCCACCGGGAGTCACAGCCCCTGCAGACATGGGGCCGGGGGGAGACACAGAGAGGCTCACACTGGGCCAGCCCACCGCCCATCCCCGTCTCTGCCCACCTACCTGGAGCAGGGGCTCCTCATCCCGCAGGAAGATCTGCCGCTTCTTGGCGATGGTGGTCGTGTGGTAGAAGTCCACAAGCTCGTTGAGGGAGTTGAACTTCTCCTCCCACAGGAAGTACTTCCCCGAGGCCTCTCGCAGCACCTTGAAGTGCTGCACCTGGTCCCCATAGCTGGTGGAGAGGACCCATGGTCACCGCTACTGGGCCCACAGCAGCCAGGGGGACCACCGCCCGCCCAGCACCGCCCTGGGTCCTCCCTTCTCCCCGCCGTCTGGAACCCGGCCTTTCCCTCTCCTGGGGACACCCGGGGTCAGGAGAAGGGGCAGGTGGGGAGGACGTGCCAGGCCCCACGGACCTGGCTCGAGGCACGGCCTGGTGTGTACCCCGTGGCAGCGGAGTACGGAGGGAAATGTGTGGACCCTGGGACCAGGCCACTTTCTCGCTGTGACTTTAGGCAAATCACTCAAATTCTCTGAACCTCAGATTCCTCATAAGAACCCCTCCCTCTGGATAAGTGCTCAGAAAAGGCTGACTCTGGTTTACTTAATTATTATTATTATTTTGGAGAGAGAGAAAGAGAGAGATACAGGAAGGGAGAGAGATGAGAAGCATCAACTAACTCATCGTTGCGGCACCTTCGTTGTTCATTGATTGCTTTTTCATGTGTGCCTTGATTGGGGGAGGGGGCTCCGGCCAAGCCAGTGACCCCTTGCTCAAGTCAGTGACCTTGGGCTTCAAGCCAGCGACCTTGCGTCCATGTTGATGATCCCCGCGCTCAAGCTGGTGACCTTGGGGTTTCGAACCTGGGACCTCGGCGTCCCAGGCCGACGCTCTATCCACTGCGCCACCGCCTGGTCAGGCCTGACTGGGGTTTGTTGGCAACACTGAATGGGTGTCTCTGCGAGAGGTGAGCAGACAGCATGTCCTCTCTGGAACGCCGCCCTCGGCCTTGATGCTCTTCCTCCTTCGCTGTCCCCTCCAAGCCCATGCGGTCCCTTCAGCCGCGAATTCTAAGACCACCCGGACTCAGACCAGAGCCTCTCCGTGTGAGAGGAGCTCAGGCATGTGGGGCGCTTTATCTCCCCACCCACACCCTCCTCAGGAACCTTCTATGGCTCCCCATTGCCGTCAGGATAAAATCTTAACAGCTCAGACTCAGGAGTTTTGATTACACGTCCAGCCTCATTTCCGTAATGTAATCTCCGGTGCGATCAGCGAGCCTCTCACCTCCCAGCCTTTGCCCAGCCTTTCAACCCCCCACAAAACGCTCTCGCATGCCACCTGGCTCCGCTGAGGAGACCGCCCACTCTCCCAAACTGGCTGGAGGGGTGGAGCCTGCTCTGGCTTGGACCGGGCAGAGGGACCTGCCGCCGGTGCCTTCCCATATGATGCAAATCCCAGGCCAGGACGGGCCATGCAGGGCTGAGGCCAGAGGGAGGGCTGGTGTGGGTCAGCCCACGGACAGCACAAACCACTGGGATCTTACTCCCTGCTGCAGGGGTGGCCAGGTGGGAAGGAGCCAATTGGGACCTTTGCACAATGGGGAAACTGAGGCCCTGCGTGCAGCCACGACCTGCCCAGAGCCTCAGAGTGACCAAGGCCAGAGCTGGGGCCACATCTGAGCTCCTGCATGCCAGTGTCCCCAGCTGGTTAGCATCATAGAACAATAGCAATAACTACTGATTCCAGCCGTGACATCAATAATGTCCCAGATCTTGTCATTCCCAGCCCAGTCCCACTTTGTGTTGTTACCTGGGCTGTGACTCCCTGCCCCCAACCCCCAGGGAGGCCCTCCTTCTCCTGTCCCTTCTGCGTGGCACCCTTCCCAGCTCCACAGCTCGCCTGGACAGATACCCCAGCCCCCTTCTCTGGGCCTCCGTGTCCTCACCTGCCCGATGGGAAGGGAGGGTGCATTGATACACTCTCCACAGTGAGGTGAGGGAAGCCTGGGACTCTTGGCTGTGCAAATGCCACCAGAAGTCTGCCCAGAGCTCCCTGGGCCAGGCTGGGAGCCACAGGGGAACCCCTGGACTTGAGTGCACAAGAGGAGTGTCAACCAAATAGCAGAGAGAGACCAACAGCCAGGCGGGCGAGAAGCCAGGAAGTCCCCGTGGACTCGCCGTCTGAGCGCCCGGTGCCCTGACTTGGTGCTGGGGGACCCTGAGGGTCGGGCGGCCCCCCCTCTGGGTTAGGTTGAGTTAAGGGGGGTGGGCGACTGAGAAAAGACCTCACCCCCAGACGGCCTCAACTTGGAACCCTTTGGGTCTTGAACATTATTCTCAGCCACCTGGAAAGGGATTTGAAACAAAGCATTCCCTGAATGCCGAGGAGGAGGAGGGACAGAGAGCGGAGGGCGGGAGGCGAGATGCAGAAAAGGGGCCTGAGGCCCAGGTGTTCCGGAACCTTCCAACCTGAGGATTTAAGAATTCCCCAATCTGGGAGAAGTGCATGTTTCAGCCCCTAGTCCGTGCAAGGGACTCAGGGGGGAAAAAAAAAAAAAAAGGCCTCATCCCCGCTCCCACCTGGTTCATGCTGCTCCCTGATCCACCGCCGGGAGAGCAGGGCCCAGAAAGGATGGGGTCTGCCCCCAGCCAGGGGCCGCGGTGCAGGAGAGGCTGCCGTGTGCCTCGGGCGTGGGCCCTGTTGCCATGCTAGCCCCTGGCCTGATCAGGGACTGCCCTAAGGCCCAGCAGGGCCATGTCCCTCTGATGACCCCAAGGGCTCAGCGCTGGGGGTGGGGGGGGTGCAGTCTCTCTCCCCGTCTCCCGCCCCATCCGGGCCAGCCTGTCTCCTGGACACCCAGGTCCTCATCTTTGGCTCTCACCAGGAACATTCCCCTCTTCTCCTACCGTCTGCTCTTGGCCTTCGCCATCCTTCAGGGAACCCGAGAACCTCTTAACCAGGACTCTGCACACCTCCCACCCCAGGGCCCTAGGACGCGAGGTACGTAGGGGGACTGAGTCTGGGAACAGTGACCCCTGGACTGGGAGGGCTGGACGGAGAGCAGACAGCCCTGTTGGAGAGCCCTCCTGGGATGGAGAAGGAGGCAGGTGCAGTTCAGAGGGGCTCTGAACCTGGGCGTGGCCAAAAGAGGGGTATCCCCAGCTGGTGCAGGACCGTGGGCGGAGCCGAGGGCACCTGTGCATGCAGGATCCTGGCCTGTGCGTGCCCGGCGTCTGTCTCCACTGCGCATGCGTGTGGGTGTGTGTGGGACTGGGCGTTGCATCCCTCCGAGCAGAGCGCCCGTATTGTCTCTCTGTGTGTGACCCCCACACCCACCTGCCCAGGGGGCTGAGGGGCTGGGCCGGGCTCCCAGGCTGTCAGAGGAAAAGCCCCAAGGATCAAGTCAGCCCTGATGCTACAGCATCTGGTCCGGCCCGGCAGGTTTTTCTGGCTTGGTGGCAGCAGCAGCAAAGGTGACACTGGCGTCCAGAGAGGATGAAACAGCCTGGGTTAAGGTCAGGAGTCTGAGGAGGCCAGGCTGCTAACTGCCCCCTGGGTGGTCTCTCCATGAGGCACGGCCCTTCTCTAACCTCCCTTGTCCTGTCTCTGAACAGGGAAGGGCAGTACCTGCACATGGAACAGAATCAAAACCCCCTCGGGGCCCTGGCCGGTTGGCTCAGTGGTAGAGCGTCAGCCTGGCATGCAGGAGTCCAGAGTTCGATTTCCGGCCAGGGCACACAGGAGAAGCGCCCATCTGCTTCTCCACCCCTCCCCCTCTCCTTCCTCTCTGTCTCTCTCTTCCCCTCCCGCAGCCAAGGCTCCATTGGAGCAAAGTTGGCCTGGGCACTGAGGATGGCTCTATAGCCTCTGCGCTCGGGCGCTAGAATGGCTCTGGTTGCAACAGAGCGACGCCCCGGATGGGCAGAGCATCACCCCCTGGTGGGCATGCCGGGTGGATCCCGGTCGGGCGCATGTGGGAGTCTGTCTGACTGCCTCCTGTTTCCAACTTCAGAAAAATACAAAAAAAACACAAAAATCCCCGGAAGGGGGCTGGTGGACCCAGACTTCTGCTGGGACTTCGGGTCTCAGGGAAGGTGGGTGGAAGGGTAGATCAAGTCTATCTGGGCGCAGAGGGTCAATGGGCACCAGCTCTGCTCTTCCTTGCTGTGTGAGCTTGGGCAAGTTACTGTACTTCTCTGAGCTTTTAAGTTTCTTTGTTTTTGTTTTTTTACCTGGAATCTCTGTTGCTGGGATCACTTCCTCCCTGTCTCGGTGTGCATAAAATTGTGCCCCCCACCACTCTATTCCTCCTGCTTCATTTTCCCAAGTGCCTTTACCAACTTCCAAGATTCTGTATCATTTACTGACCGTTTATTTTATTGCCTGTCACCCCAGTAGAACACGGGAGCCTAACGAAGGGAACTGTGTCTTGTTTTGTTTGTGGCCGAATCCCAAGCGCCTGGGAGCGGGCCTGAGGCGCAGCCGGTGCTCAGGGGCCTCAGAGGCCCAGCAAACCTGCCCCTCGCCCCTGGGGGGGGGCTCTAGCCCGAAAGGAAGCCCACAGAACACCTCACTGGGGAGCAAGCTGTCACCCACAACAGAGGAGCCCACAGCAACCTGGGCTGAAGTCGGGGTCAGTGGCTCCACGGCCCAGGACTGCACCCCAGCCAGCTCGGACAGGCTTCTGGATGTGGAACAGGACCTGCCCTCTGCAGACTCGTCAAGGCCAGCCGGCCGTGGCCCCGGCTGCTCCGTGAGGCCCACACACCCCGCTTCTGACAGCTTTATGAGGCTTGGTGTGAGCGTGCAGAAGGCACCGTGCGTCGTGGGGCGAGAGTCCCCACGAGCCACACTGGCGCAGGCGGAAATGCCCTCACCAGCGAGCCCGTGCACCGCTTTTCTGGATGGCCCTCAGGTCAGCATCTCCAGGTGACACACGGGGACGTTACGGTCGAGAGAGAGCGGGGTCTGCCAGGGGTTACACGGCAGCCCCGGAGCAAAGCCGGGACAGGAGCTGGGCTCTCGCCGCCCCCCACACCACGGCCTCCCTTCTCTAACAGCCCTAGACCCGTGGGGGCAGGGCCAGGATGCACCGTGTGGCCCTCGAAGGGTCCATCCAATGGCAATGGCTACAACGGGCATTTATTAAGCGCTTATTTTACGCCAGGCATCTCACTCCGCCCGGACATTTGTTTTACAGAGGAAGAGACAGAAGCTCGGGGCAGCGAGCCCGGGGTTATACAGCGGTCTCCACAGCCTCCTGAGCAAAAGCCAATGCTCCCCCCACACAGACTGTCTGAGCCTCAGTTTCCTGCTCTGATCACTGCCCAGGTATCCTCCCAAGGACCACGGAAAGGCCTCCACGAGAGACAGTGGACCACAGGTGGGGGTGGCTTCCTGGGAGCCCTGACCCAGCTGGCATGAAACCGAAGGTGCAGGATCCCACCCGGCGGGGCTGTGCACGAGCCAGCCTGCAGGGCCCAGGAAGCTGCTGCCAGTTCAGCCCCCGGAGGTCCTGGCCAGGGTGCCTTGGGGGAGGTGCTGGGGTCATCCACGTGCCAGGATTCCTCTGAGGGACGCTCCCAGACCCAAGCCTCAGCACTGCCTCCCCTGCTCAAGAACTGCTGCTCCCTAGTACAGCCCGTCTCCCCTCCCGGTCAGATTTGTTGCTGTCCAAAGCCACCTTTCACTGGCCTACCTCCGGGCCTTTGCACATGCTCTCTCTGGGGCCTGGCATATCCTTGCCCCACTTGGTGCACCAAACTGTCACTCATTCTTCAAGTTCTATCTAGTTCAGATGTCACCTCCTTTACCATGTGGCTTGTGCTTGCGGTCACTGAATTTCTCTTACTCGTTTCTTCGTGGTGAGCACCCTGGGCCCGGCTGAGTCCGTTTTCCTACCACACTTTCCCTGTCCTGCCCTGCCCTTCCTTGGTGGACGCAGACACCATAATAAATAGGGGGAGATTTGAGGGTTCTGAACCTCTCTTCTTGGGCACAGGCTTGGCTGCACTTACAGAGAGGCGCCAGAAGGGGGCAGTGGGCAGGCTCAGGCCCCCTGATTTGTGAGGAGAGGAGACATAAAGGGGTGAGGGGGTGGAGAGGGCCACCACCTCCCCTCAGCTCAAGGTGCCAGAAGCCACTCCCATGTCCCGACATTGCCAGGTAACCTTGGTCTTTGGAACCGATTCCGGGAGCCATTGAAAGCCAGCCCAGCTCAGCTGGTGGGCACCTCTCCCGCCATCTCCTGCTCTTGCAGGGAACTGGGTGGAAGTGGGGGTCGGGCTTGGGAGGAGGGGAGGGGAGACAGGGGTCACTGCAGGTGCCCACAACCATCCCGGTGGGAGCCAGGGCCAAGAACTCACAGGACTCCCCCAGCCCCACACGCCCACACCCCTACAGTGTTACCATTTTTTTTTCTTTTTTTTTTTTAATGTATTAATTTTAGAGAGAGCAGAGAGAGGCAGTGGGGCAGGAACAGGTATGCGCCTCGACTGGGCAAGCCCAGGGTTTCGAACCGGTGACCTCAGCGTACCAGGTCGACACTTGATCCACTGAGCCACCACCACTGGGTCAGGCTAATGCCACCTCCTCTGGGAGACTGTCCCTGTGTTCATTTGTTTTCTGTCCACTGTCTCTCCAACTAAGACATGAACCCACAAGTGAGGCAACTTGGGTGGTCTCCTGGTCATTTCCCTGGTTTCTAGGATATAGCCTGACACGTGGCATGAGGAAACAGGCACAGAGAGGTTGAGCGACGTGTCCAAGGTAACACAGCCAGGAAGTGGCAGAGCCAGAATCTGAACCCCAGCAGCCTGGCCCCCAGCATCCACCCTGAAACCCTGCCTCCGTGCCTTGGTGTGTCCTGTCCCCAGCGGTTCCTTTCTCCCCGATGATAAATCTTTGATGGCCATAGAATAACATCCAGACCCTCAGCTGGTGCTTGAGGCCTTGCAGTCAGCCCAAGCCAGCTTTCTAAGCACATCCTGATGCTCGGGGCGGGGGCCACACCTGGGGTTGCATCCTTCCCTAAACCCCACCCCCGGACGGTCACCTGCTTCCAGGAGTTTGCTGGGCGGCTCTCTCGCTCTCTCTCTCTCTCTCTCTCTCTCTCTCTCTCTCTCGATGGTACTGTGTGCCCTCAGTCAGCTAGGCGGCTCTCTCTCTCTCTCTCTCTCTCTCTCTCTCTCTCTCTCTCTCGATCTCGATGGTACTCTGTGCCCTCAGTCCACTAGGCGGCTCTCTCTCTCTCTCTCTCTCTCTCTCTCTCTCTCTCTCTCGGGATGGTACTCTGTGCCCTCAGTCTGCTAGGCGGCTCTCTCTCTCTCTCTCTCTCTCTCTCTCGATGGTGCTCTGTGCCCTCAGTCTGCTAGGCGGCTCTCTCTCTCTCTCTCTCTCTCTCTCTCTCTCTCGGGATGGTACTCTGTGCCCTCAGTCTGCTAGGCGGCTCTCTCTCTCTCTCTCTCCCTCTCTCTCTCTCTCTCTCTCCCTCTCTCTCTCGATGGTGCTCTGTGCCCTCAGTCTGCTAGGCGGCTCTCTCTCTCTCTCTCTCTCTCTCTCTCGATGGTGCTCTGTGCTCTCAGACTGGGAGCCTGTCTGGGCGTGGAGACTCAGCTCAGTGGCTGTCTGCCTGTCTGCCTCCCCTGCCCTGCACCGTGTCTGGTCAGCACTCACTTCACAGAGATGGAGAATTCCCCCGGGGAGCTCTCGCTCTCTCGGATTAAGAAGGCTCCCAGGTAGTTCCGTTTCATCAGAATCTCTTCGGCCAGCTGCCTGGAAATCCTGCCCGAGTACCACCTGCGGAGAGAGGGGACAGGTGAAGGCTGTGGAGAGGCCAGGCTACCTTCTCTGTGCCCGGCGTCTCAACCGGCCAGGGCCAGTAAAATAGTTTTTATTTTATTTTATTTTTTTTATTTAGTGAGAAGTGGGGAGGCAGACAGACAGACTCCCGCATGCACCTGACTGGGATCCACCCGGCATGCCCACCAGGGGGCGATGCTCTGCCCATCTGGGGAGTTGCTCTGTTGCAACCAGAGCCATTCTAGCGCCTGAGGTGGAGGCCATGGAGCCATCCTCAGCGCCCAGGGTTAACTCATTCCAGTCGAGCCATGGCTGCAGGAGAGGAAGAGAGAGACAGAGAAGAAGGAGAGGGGGAAGGGGGAAGAAGCAGGTGGGTGCCTCTCCTGTGTGCCCTGACTGGGAATCGAACCCGGGACTTCCATATGCTGGGCCAATGCTCTACCACTGAGCCAACTGGCCAGGGCCAATAAAATCTTTAAACACAAACAAAAACAGCCTGACCAGGTGGTGGTGCAGTGGATGGAGCGTTAGACTGGGATGCCAAGGACCCAGGTTCAAGACCCCGAGGTCACCAGCTTGAGCACGGGTTCATCTGGTTTGAGCAAAGCTCACCAGCTTGGACCCAAGGTCGCTGGCTCCAGCAAGGGGTCACTCGGTCTGCTGAAGGCCCGTGGTCAAGGCACATATGAGAAAGCAATCAATGAACAACTGCAGTGTCGCAACGGAAAACTAATGATTGATGCCTCTCATCTCTCCGTTCCTGTCTGTCTGTCCCTGTCTATCCCTCTCTCTGACTCTCTCTCTGTCTCTGTAAAAACAAACAAACAAACAAACAAACAAACAAAAAACCCAATTCACCAAGCCTTGTGCATCCCCGCTTTGGTGACCTAACTCAGGGAGCCTCCCTTCAGCCAACCCCCGGTGAGCTTTTCAGTCTTAGATGGTAGATTCTTAAAAGTGAAAAAAAAATTTTTTTTTTTAATTTTTATTTTTTGTATTTTTCTGAAGCTGGAAACGGGGAGAGACAGTCAGACAGACTCCCGCATGTGCCCAACCGGGATCCACCCGGCACGCCCACCAGGGGCGACGCTCTGCCCACCAGGGGGCGATGCTCTGCCCCTCCGGGGCGTTGCTCTGCCGCGACCAGAGCCACTCTAGCGCCTGGGGCAGAGGCCAAGGAGCCATCCCCAGCGCCCGGGCCATCTTTGCTCCAATGGAGCCTTGGCTACGGGAGGGGAAGAGAGAGACAGAGAGGAAGGAGGAGGGGGTGGAGAAGTAAATGGGCACTTCTCCTATATGCCCTGGCCGGGAATCGAACCCGGGTCCCCCGCATGGCAGGCCGACACTCTACCGCTGAGCCAACCGGCCAGGGCCTATTTTTTATTTTTTTTATGGAGACAGAGAGAGAGTCAGAGTGAGGGATAGACAGGGACAGACAGACAGGAACGGAGAGATGAGAAGCATCAATCATTAGTTTTTCGTTGCATGTTGCAACACCTTAGTTGTTCATTGATTGCTTTCTCATATGTGCCTTGACCGTGGGCCTTCAGCAGACCGAATAACCCCTTGCTCGAGCCAGCGACCTTGGATTCATGCTGGTGAGCTTTTTGCTCAAGCCAGATGAGCCCACGCTCAAACTGGCAACCTCGGGGTCCCGAACCTCGGTCTTCCGCATCCCAGTCTGATGCTCTATCCACTGCGCCACCGCCTGGTCAGGCTTAAAAGTGAAAATTTAAGAAAAATAATAATAATAATAAAGGTGATGACAAAAACAGTCGCAGCTTTGGTCTGGCGAGGAAGGATCTGACCCTGTACCCATTTCACAGATGCACAGACTGAGGCCATGTGGACTTTTTCTCACAGGTATGGAGTTCTTTTTCTTGCTGACCACGCAGAATGGGGTATACAGAAGGTGTCTGATAAGTCGTGCAATATCTCCACTGCCTCCAGGGTCAGGGAGTCAAGGGCTGGGATCCATCTTGGGGCACGGCTCGGGGCGTTCCTACCCCCAACACCAACCCCTGCCTATTTGGGCCTCGCCTACCCAGTGATTATAGACTCTATAATCTTCATATACCATCAGGAAGGTTAACTCTTTCAACAGACCTACCCGAAATTTCTGGTGGGTCACCAGACCTTTGCTCTAAGATTTCCCTTCCCGGCCCTGGCCGGTTAGCTCAGTGGGTAGAGTGTTGGCCCAGCATGTGGACGTCCTGGGTTTAATCCCCGGTCAGGGCACACATGAGAAGTGACTATGTGCTTCTCTTCCCCTCCCTCTCCCCCTTCTTCCTCTATTTTCCTCCTGCAACCAGTGGCTCGGTTGGTCCGAGAGCTTCAGCCTCAGCCGCTGAGGACAGCTCAGTTGATTGGAGCGTGGAGCCTAGGCCCCAGACCGGGGTTACTGGGTGGATCAAAAAAAAAACCCCGCGAAAACAGGTTTCTCTTCCTTCTTTCAGCAGATGCTTACTGAATCTGAGCTTGGCCCCGGAGGCAGGCCGGAGGTGGGACGTTTTCTGTGGTCCCGGGCTGAGAGCGGCCCTCTAGCCGCCGAGAGTGGAGGACATCAGGGGCAGTGGCAGGTGCTGGTGGTGTCCTGCGGTGCCCCCACGTCTGCCCCAGGCACCAACCCGGGACTCTGCCCCAGGGCTTTTCCTGGTGACTCACATGCTGGCCCATGTGCTCAGCTTCCTCAGTGACGACTGAGGGAGCAGGTGGGTGAACGCCCCCCACCCCGTGCCCTGAAAACTCCGGGGTGCCTGTGCTGCCCTCCCCTCCCCACCCCCACCGCTTCCCTAGCCTGCTGGCCTGTCCAGCTCCTCCCCTGCCCACTTCCCACTCCAAAATAAAGTCCTTGTCCTCACATCCTGTCTAAGGCCCTGCTTCTGCGGGAGCCCACGCCCTCCGCAGTGAGGAGCCAACCAAATGCTGCCCCAAACTGGGAGGGACTCTGGGCCCATCTCGTGGTGGGTATCCCCCCAGGAGGGGAGGCCGTGAAGGGGCTTGCTGAGTGTAGGGGGTCAAGGCGACCAGCTCGAGAGCTCAGCCTGGGCCTCTGGGGTGTGGGAGTCCTGGACGGAGGCCCCCTGGCCGGAGGCTGAGCAGGACGTGGAACTCTCGGGCTCCGGGAGCCGGGGGCCCAGGGAAGGGAGGTCCTGGCCGGAAGCCCCGGGAAGACGCAGGTACAGAGCCTGCTGCAGGAACAGGGCCCAACATGGCTGCACGTGGGCGTTTCCTGAGGTCCTGGTGTCTCCGAAGAACCCACAAAACCCTAGGAGGCGTCAGCGTGTGGGAGGCCGTCACCCTCAAAGGCTGTGTTGCAACCGCACCCTCCAAGGACACCCGCCCTGCCCCCTCCAGGGGGAGCCAGGGCTGCCTGGGGCACTTCCCCGGGTGTGGGAGGCACCCGCACTGGCCGCAGCCCCGAGCCCGGCTCTGTCTCCCAGCCCCACTCCACTCCGCACTGCCCGCAGCCCGAGCCCGGCTCTGTCCCCCAGCCACACTCCACTCCGCACTGCCCGCAGCCCCGAGCCCGGCTCTGTCCCCCAGCCCCACTCCACTCCGCACTGCCCGCAGCCCCGAGCCGGCTCTGTCCCCCAGCTACACTCCACTCCGGGCCTCCTAGCCTCCTCCCCCGCCATTGTGCTGATGTGGAAACTGAGGCCGAGAGAAGGCCAGGGGTTCCCCGGAAGGTGGCACAGCACGTCCTGACCTCGGATGGACTCTCTCCACCGCCCGTCCTGCTGAGCCCAGCCTGGGGCTCACAGCAAGGGCTGCACATCCCACTCTGCCTCCTGCCGGCCACGTGACCGGGGACCAGCTGCTCCACCTCTCTGGGCCGCTGTCTCCTTGTCTGTGAGGCCGGACGGTCCCCAGCTCCCTGGCCCTCAGAGGATGAGGCGGCCACACTCAGTGTTTCCTGCAGCTGCTGCCGCAGGGAGCTGGGTCACTGCCTCCCTCCTACACGTCTCTCCTCAGGCCTGCCGGCCGCCCGCCCGCCCCTCCCCGGCCAAGGTCCACCCTAACGTCCAGGCCCGGCCGACTGCGCCCTTCCTCTGGGCAGTCCTCCTCGACCCCCACCAGCCACGCAGCCGGGGCAGGTGTCTTCCTGGGCCCTGCTCTGGGAGTACCTGGCCTGCAGCACGCCTCCCCCGGGGATCCCTGGGCAGCTGGCGCTCAGGGGGCTCTCAGGGGGAGGGGGCCTGGTGTAGGCCCAGGAGGGCTCTTTGGGACCCCCGCCCCCTCCCGCCCGGTGCTCATCCACACCCTCCACCCCAGCGCCCACGGGTTGAGTCAGACACTGAGCTGGAGTTTCCCCACCGCTATTTTGGAACCAGGGCAGGTGTGAGGTTAGCCAAGCACAGAACCGGGCGTGGCCTCAGGTGGGGTGGTCAGGGCCCAGACAAGTGGGCAGAGCTGACCCCAGGGACCCCGGGGGCGTGGCAGACTGCAGCCCTCCATGGCCCCCGATGGCCCTGGTGTCCTCTGGCGTCCACCACCGGCAGCGGCAGTGCCCACCCTCGCAGGCCTGGCCGGGCAGCACAAACTCTCCTCAGCCTCCCCACCCCGCCCCCGCTCCAGGCTCCTCGGGCCTCCCAGGCCTCCGGTCATTGCCAGGCCTTGCTTCCACCTGGGGACCTCTCCCAACTGGCCGGTTCACAGTCTTGACCGGCAGAAGGACGGAAAGGCCAGAGGGACAGACAGCTGCCGATGTCCCGCAGCCCAGGGGGACACCGTGGTGCCTGGATGACCGCCTGTGGGGTAGGCTGGGCGGCTGGAAGCCCAGGCAGAGTGGCTGGGGGCCTGGGGACCTGGGGACCTGGGGCCTGGGGGTCGGGGGTGGGGCCTTGCCTAGAACAGGAAGCTGAAAGTTGTGGCAGCTTTGAAAGGAACCCCAAGACGGCCTGACCAGGCGGTGGTGCAGTGGATAGAGCATCGACTTGGGACACTGAGGTCCCAGGTTTGAAACCCAGAGGTTGCCGGCTTGAGTGTGTGGTCATCGACATGACCTCACGGTCACTGGCTTGAGCCCAAGTTTGGAGCCCCCAACCCTTCACCCCATCAAAGCACGTATGAGAAGCAGTCGGTGAACAACTAAGGTGCTGCAACTATAAGTTGATGCTTCTCATCTCTCCGTCTCTGTCTCTCTATAAAAAAAGAAAAAACAAAAAAAAACCCCCAAAACTCAAAGATAGACAAAGAGGAAATACCCTCAGGCTCCACCTGGCCCTGCACCTACCCTGCCCTTTTGCCCACAGCCACACAGACGTCGTTACTCCCAGGCTGCCCCCTGCCCCTCATCAAAGACCCGTGTGGACCCCCCACCCTGGGCCTGGCACTGGAGGTCCTCCTGACAGTCCCACGGCCCTGGGCTCTCTCTCAATGCTTTCCGTGTTCCCTTCCTCCAGGAACGCCTTTCTCTTTTTCTACTTAGCTAACTCCTACACATCCCTCAAAACCTCACTTGTCACCACCTCTTCCGAGAAGCCTTCCTCGGTTAGTTACCTCAGTGCTGACTGCCTTCCCGTGCTGCCCCTCCTTTCTGTCCTGTCTCTCCCAGAGGACAGGCTGCTCTGACCCCAGCATCTCATCACACGTCTTCCAGAAACATCCGGCCCCGACCCCCGGGGCCGTAGCTAGAGTGTTTGGTGAATGACTGAGTAAGCAACTATGGGGGGGGGGGCTACCTCAGCCATCATGTCAAGCATATCTAGTTGGCTTTCCATAGATTCTTGGCCACTGGGGCCTACGCTGGGGCTGGGCCGGTCCCTGCCATTCTGGGGGCGGTAGCTTTGACAGCCGCCTGCGGAGAGCCTGTCTGGGCCCCTCTGCGGGCCAGCAGGGCCCAGGCCCCGGACTACCTGGCTCCACACGCAGCCCCCATTCGACTCTGACCCCAGATTCTGCCTGGCCAGCGTGCATCTTTGCCTTGTGCCCCAAAGGCAGAGGCCCCAGCGTCTGCTTCTGGCTCTAGAAACACCAACAGACTGGAGCCTCGGCCCTCGTGCTGAAGGCCGGGGAACGGAGGGACGGAGGGATGGAGGGAGAAGGGACCTGCCCAAAGTCACATGGCAGCTGGGGCTCCACCAGCTGCCAGCCGAGGGCCCTCAGGACTGTAGGCTGGGCGGGCCCTGTCTCGGCCTCCACTTTGGCCAAGCACTCATATCTGCACCCCCTGTCCCTGCTTGGAGCAGAGACTGGGGTCCCCCAGGGAGATGGACAGAGGCTGGGAATGAGGAGGCACAGGCCTGAGAGAGACACCCAGCAGCACAGCCAGACCGGGTGGGGACGATCAGTGGCAGGGGTGCAGAACCGGGGGCGGGCTGGGGGTGCCTCTAGGGCAGGGGGCTGGGGGTGCAGGAACCGGGGGCGGGCTGGGGGTGCAGAACCGGGGGCGGGCTGGGGGTGCAGGAACCGGGGGTGGGCTGGGGGTGCCTCTAGGGCACGGGGGCTGGGGGTGCAGAACCGGGGGTGGGCTGGGGGCGCCTCTAGGGCGCGGGGGCTGGGGGTGCAGAACCGGGGGCTGGCTGGGGGTGCAGAACCGGGGGTGGGCTGGGGGTGCAGAACCGGGGGCTGGCTGGGGGTGCAGAACCGGGGGCGGGCTGGGGGTGCAGAACCGGGGGCGGGCTGGGGGTGCCTCTAGGGCGTGGGGCTGGGGGTGCAGGAACCGGGGGCGGGCTGGGGGTGCAGGAACCGGGGGTGGGCTGGAGGTGCCTCTAGGGCGCGGGGCTGGGGGTGCAGAACCGGGGGTGGGCTGGGGGTGCAGAACCGGGGGCGGGCTGGGGGCGCCTCTAGGGCGTGGGGCTGGGGGTGCAGAACCGGGGGCGGGCTGGGGGCGCCTCTAGGGCGCGGGGCTGGGGGTGCAGAACCGGGGGTGGGCTGGGGGTGCAGAACCGGGGGCGGGCTGGGGGCGCCTCTAGGGCGCGGGGCTGGGGGTGCAGAACCGGGGGCGGGCTGGGGGTGCAGAACCGGGGGCGGGCTGGGGGCGCCTCTAGGGCGCGGGGCTGGGGGTGCAGAACCGGGGGTGGGCTGGGGGTGCAGAACCGGGGGCGGGCTGGGGGCGCCTCTAGGGCGCGGGGCTGGGGGTGCAGGAACCGGGGGTGGGCTGGGGGTGCATAACCGGGGGCAGGCTGGGGGTGCAGAACCGGGGGTGGGCTGGGGGTGCAGAACCGGGGGCGGGCTGGGGGCGCCTCTAGGGCGCGGGGCTGGGGGTGCAGGAACCGGGGGTGGGCTGGGGGTGCATAACCGGGGGCGGGCTGGGGGTGCCTCTGGGTCGCGGGGCTGGGGGTGCAGGAACCGGGGGCGGGCTGGGGGTGCAGGAACCGGGGGCGGGCTGGGGGTGCAGGAACCGGGGGCGGGCTGGGGGTGCAGGAACCGGGGGTGGGCTGGGGGTGCAGGAACCGGGGGCGGGCTGGGGGTGCAGGAACCGGGGGCGGGCTGGGGGTGCAGGAACCGGGGGCGGGCTGGGGGTGCATAACCGGGGGCGGGCTGGGGGTGCATAACCGGGGGCGGGCTGGGGGTGCCTCTAGGGCGCGGGGGTGGGGGTGCAGGAACCGGGGGCGGGTTGGGGGTGCCTTTGGGTCGCGGGGCTGGGGAGAGGGTCACTCACGGGTGGGGCTTGACGCGGATGTAGTTCTTGGGAATAAACCCCTGGGCGCCCCGGAGCTCGGCCTTGTACCAGTTCTGGTCATCCTCCATGTTCAAGATCTGCAGGCGGGAGAGACAGGGCCACTCGGTCACCACCCGGGAGGGACAGGGCCACTCGGTCACCACCCGGGAGAGACAGCGGTCCCCTGCTGAGGGCCCACGGCTCAAGTGCCCTGGTGGCCTCACCCGAGCTAGCCCTGGGGCCCGTTTCACAGAGGACGGAGGGGGGACGTCTGATTCCACGATTCGGCTCTGTTCCCTCGCCCCAGGGTGGCCTGTCCCCCGGGAGGGTCACAGCTTCCCCTCCTGGGGCTGGAGCTGGGCGTTCAGGCTCCACCACCCAGATCCCCAGGAAACTGTGGGGTCTTGGGGGGGGAATCCGGGGTGCCTCTGTTCCTGAGCTGGGCCCCCGAGCACGGGGCTTCCAGAAGGCTGGAACACACTAGGGCTGCAGGTCAGAAGTCCCCAGGGAGATCAGGGAGCCTCAGTCTGAGCTCAGCACCTGGTGCTGGTCCCCTCAAGTCACTGGCATTGAAACAGCCTTCACAGACTGAGTTCAGGGGTGACAATTCAGCCGGAGGTGGTGGCATTCGGCACTGGGGAACCGATAGGGGAGACCTTTGGGCTGGGTGGAGGCTGAGGCCAGGCCTGCTGGGGTCACAGGGCTTCTCATCCACGACCTGAGACCCCCCCTGCAGCCCCTCAGGGGGGCCGAGAGGAACCGAAACAGCCAGAGCGGGGGTGGGCGCGGCGGCGGGTGAGCCACGGGGAGGCCGCAGGGACGGCGTGAAACTCGGGGCTCCCCGCCTCCTCTAGGCAAGCTTTCTGCGCAACCCCCTGATTCTCGTCAACCCTCTGAAGTCGTCGCCAACAACCATTTCAAAGAGGAGGAAACAGACCAGAGAGGAGACAGGAGCCCCACTTGCTCGCGCGGCGGCAGCAAGCCAGGATGCTGGGGCCGGGGCTGGCGGCTCAGCTGGGCCACGGGGCCCCCAGCCCCCCAGTCCTCACTCTCACTGCACCTCCCACTTGGTCTGTGGGTCCCAGCCGGCTAGTCCTGCAGCCCTGAGGCAGCTCAGTAGGAAGCCAGGAGAACCCCTGAGAAGTGGAGTGAGTGGGGAGACCAAGGCGGACAGCTGAGCAGGCTGGCCCCGCGATTTACAGCCCGACGCAGAAGGTCACCTCCCTAGAGACCCCATCTAGGTTGTGTTTCAGCTCCAGGCCTCAGAAAAGCAGTAAAACCCGCTGGGCGATGCCAGTTGCAATGATTGACGACCCCCTGCCCTGATGCTGACCAATCAGTGGACGCCAGCACCCTGAAAGGGGCGTGCCTGAGAAAGCTGATGAGTATTCTATTGAGATCCTTCCCTTAGACCTACCCTCAACCCCAGCCTTTAAAAACCCTCAAAACAGCCTAGCGTGCGGAGGACCCGGGTTCGATTCCCGGCCAGGGCACACAGGAGAAGCGCCCATTTGCTTCTCCACCCCTCCGCCGCGCTTTCCTCTCTGTCTCTCTCTTCCCCTCCCGCAGCCAAGGCTCCATTGGAGCAAAGATGGCCCGGGCGCTGGGGATGGCTCTGTGGCCTCTGCCTCAGGCACTAGAGTGGCTCTGGTCGCAACATGGCGACGCCCAGGATGGGCAGAGCATCGCCCCCTGGTGGGCAGAGCGTCGCCCCTGGTGGGCGTGCCGGGTGGATCCCGGTCGGGCGCATGCGGGAGTCTGTCTGACTGTCTCTCCCTGTTTCCAGCTTCAGAAAAATGAAAAAAAAAACAAAAACAAAACAAAACAAAACAAAATAACCCTCAAAACAAACAAAGGAAGAGGGTGCTCTCTCCCTCTCTGGGGAGCCCTGCCCCTTTCTCTTCCCCCTCTTCTCCCCCCCCTCTACAGGCGCGAGTCTCCTAAACCCTAATGGTCCCCCCCACCATGGGATGGGGAGCGACAGCTCATCTGAGGGCCGACCCCCTGAACCTGTCTCCAGGATCCCCTTCCCTCCAACTCTCCGGGGAACCAGAACAACCCCGCCTAGTTGCCTGTGGCTTCTTCTATCCGCAGCCCTTCCTTGCTGCAAGAAACATGCTCTCCCAATCACCCCGACTCCTGTTGTGAAATCTTTCCTGCAGGGACTCAAGGACCCACACACGACCAGCCGGCCCGAGGCAGGCCCGCGAAGGGCCAGGCCCCCTCCCTCTCTGGTAAGGGCAAGTCCTAACAGTGGCTCAAGCCCAGTAGGGACAGTTGCTGAAAGAAAACATCGGCTATACAGACCAGCATCCCAAGTGGGGGCGCGGCAAGAGCCCAGGCTCGGGCAGTTTGATGCAGAGGTGTCAGCTCGGTTCAATCTTTCCAAGAATGGCTCGGGTGGGCTTTCTTGGGCCCCCAGGCCTGAGCCCCTATCCGTGCAGGCAGGCACCCCCTTGTCTCTCTGCCAGGTCCTGTTGAGTCCCTTCCTTCCTGCCCCCGTCGCCCGGGCAAGGTCAGCCGCCCCAGGGACAGACGGAAGCAGGTGGCTGACTCAGGAAAACTTTTTACTGAAAACGAAACAATTTTCCTCATTTATTAGAAAATGAAAGCCACAGATTCAAGGAAGGTGCCCCGAACCCAGGGCTCTAGACCCCTCTGTCTGCCCCTGACTCTCCGTGGCTTTGCCCTGTCTCGTCAGCTGTGAAAGGGGCGCGTTTGTAGCCCGCGCTGACGGTGGCAGCGTCTGGGGAACCACTAAGTCCTGTGCGAACACGTGGATGGAATACAGCTCAGCTCATCCCTCTTTCGTTTCATGTTGTTTTTTTGTTTTGTTTTGCTTTTTAATTTTTTTATTAATTCATTTTTAGAGAGAGAGGAGAGAGAGAAGGGGGAAGGAGCAGGAAGCATCAACTCCCATATGTGCCTTGACCAGGCAAGCCCAGGGTTTTTAAACCGGAGATCTCAGCATTTCCAGGTCGACACTTTATCCACTGCGCCACCACAGGTCAGGTCCTTTTTTTTTTTTTTTTTTTTTCATTTTTCTGAAGCTGGAAACAGGGAGAGACAGTCCGACAGACTCCCGCATGCGCCCGACCGAGATCCACCCGGCACGCCCACCAGGGGCGATGCTCTGCCCATCCTGGGCGTCGCCATGTTGCGACCAGAGCCACTCCAGCGCCTGGGGCAGAGGCCACAGAGCCATCCCCAGCGCCCGGGCCATCTTTGCTCCAATGGAGCCTTGGCTGCGGGAGGGGAAGAGAGAGACAGAGAGGAAAGCACGGCGGAGGGGTGGAGAAGCAAATGGGCGCTTCTCCTGTGTGCCCTGGCCGGGAATCGAACCCGGGTCCTCCGCACGCTAGGCCGACGCTCTACCGCTGAGCCAACCGGCCAGGGCTTTTTTTCTTTTTTTGTTTCATGTTGTTTTGTTTCCCTGTTATCTTCACTCCAAAGACCCAGGCATGTTCTCATGGCTTACGGTATATTAGCTGAATTCTTACTGTTAATACGGTTCAAAAGCCCCAGACCCTCTGAGGGGTGGGGATTCCCACAAAAGAGAGAGAGAGCCGTTCTTCCCTAGTGAAACCCTCTCCTTCCCCAGAGCCTTGGCCCCTGCTGTGCCCTCCACCCGGGATGCTGTGCTTCTCCACTGTGCCCTGGTCAATGCCATCACCCGTCTGCTATGTACTGAACCACTACTGTGTGCCAGGCGCCATGCTAAGTGTTAGCCATACAGCAGGGGGCAAGGAGCTTACATTCTAGCAGGCAAAGGGAACCATCAAAAAAGGACGGAAACAAGGTAACAATGTCGTGGTAGGTGTCTGCAAAAGTATACTAGTATAGATGGAGGATGTCTGGTTTGGGGGCAGGGAGATTGGCAACACGGGTCAGATGGGGTGGTGGTCAAGAGACACCTTTCGGACAAGGCAAGTCACAAAGCTCAGCAACGAGAAAGCAAACAACCCAATTAAAAAACGGGGAGAGGACCTGAACAGACACTTCTCCCAAGAAGACATACAAATGGCCAACAGATATAGGAAAAGATGCTCATCTTTGCTACTAGAGAAATGTAAATCAAAACTACAATGAGGCCCTGGCCGGTTGGCTCAGCGGTAGAGCGTCGGCCTGGCGTGCGGGGGACCCGGGTTCGATTCCCGGCCAAGGCACATAGGAGAGGCACCCATTTGCTTCTCCACCCCCCCCCCCCCGTCCTTCCTCTCTGTCTCTCTCTTCCCCTCCCGCAGCCAAGGCTCCATTGGAGCAAAGATGGCCCGGGCGCTGGGGATGGCTCCTTGGCCTCTGCCCCAGGCGCTAGAGTGGCTCTGGTCGCGGCAGAGCGACGCCCCGGAGGGGCAGAGCATCACCCCCTGGTGGGCAGAGCATCACCCCCTGGTGGGCGTGCGGGGTGGATCCCGGTCGGGCGCATGCGGGAGTCTGTCTGACTGTCTCTCCCCGTTTCCAGCTTCAGAAAAATACAAAACAAAACAAAAAAAACTACAATGAGACACCACCTCACAGCTGTCAGACTGGCGGTTATCACAAGACAGGTAGTAAGTGTTGGAGAGGCTGTGGGGACAAAGGACTCCTCATTTCACTGCTGGAGGGAATGTAAACTGGTACAGCCGCTATGGAAGACAGCATGGAGGTTCCTCAAAAAATTTAGGATATGCCTGACCTGTGGTGGCGCAGTGGATAAAGCATCGACCTGGAAATGCTGAGGTCGCCGGTTCAAAACCCCGGGCTTGCCTGGTCAAGGCACATATGGGAGTTGATGCTTCCAGCTCCTCCCCCTTTTTCTCTCTCCCTCTCTCTCTCCTCTCTAAAAATTAATAAATAAAATTAAAAAAAAAAAACCTTAAAAAAAAAAAAAAAAAATTTAGGATAGAATTACCCTATGACCCAGCAATCCCTTTACTGGGTATCTACCCCAAAAACTTGAGAACATTGGTACGTAAAGAAACATGCACCCCCATGTTCATCGCAGGATTATTCACAGCGGCCACGACATGGAAACAACCAAAGTGTCCCTTGATAGAGGACTGGATAAAGACGATGTGGTCCATACATACAATGGAATACTACTCAGCCATAAAGAAACGATGACAGAGTGACATTTATGACAACATGGATGGACCTGGAGAACATTATACTGCGTGAAATAAGTAAATCAGAAAAAGCTAAGAACTCTATGATTTCACACATAGGTGGGATATAAAACTGAGACTCGGCCTGACCAGGCGGTGGCGCAGTGGATAGAGCGTCGGACTGGGAAGCGAAAGGACTCAGGTTCGAGACCCCGAGGTTGCCAGCTTGAGCGTGGGCTCATCTGGTTTGAGCAAAAAGCTCACCAGCTTGGACCCAAGGTCACTGGCTCGAGCGGGGGGGTTTCTCAGTCTGCTGAAGGCCCGCGGTCATGGCACATATGAGAAAGCAATCAATGAACAACTATGGTGTCGCAATGAAAAACTGATGATTGATGCTTCTCATCTCTCTCCATTCCTGTCTGTCTGTCCCTGTCTATCCCTCTATCTGACTCTCTCTCTGTCCCTATAAAAAAAAAAAAAATTAAAAAAAAAGAAAGCAATCAATGGGCCCTGGCCGGTTGGCTCAGCGGTAGAGCGTTGGCCTGGCGTGCGGGGGACCTGGGTTCGATTCCTGGCCAGGGCACATAGGAGAAGTGCCCATTTGCTTCTCCACCCCCCCCTCCTTCCTCTCTGTCTCTCTCTTCCCCTCCCGCAGCCGAGGCTCCATTGGAGTGAAGATGGCCCGGGCGCTGGGGATGGCTCCTTGGCCTCTGCCTCAGGCGCTAGAGTGGCTCTGGTCTCCGCAGAGCGACGCCCCGGAGGGGCAGAGCATCGCCCCCTGGTGGGCAGAGCATCGCCCCTGGTGGGCAGAGCATCGCCCCTGGTGGGCGTGCCGGGTGGATCCTGGTCGGGTGCATGCGGGAGTCTGTCTGACTGTCTCTCCCCATTTTCAGCTTCAGAAAAATACAAAAAAAAAAAAAGAAAGCAATCAATGAACAACTAAGGTGTCGCAACACGCAACGAAAAACTAATGATTGATGCTTCTCGTCTCTCCGTTCTCTCGTGGACATAGATAAAATGAAGTGCTTACGGTGAGGGAGGGGGTTACAGGGGAGGGAGGCAGGGGAGGGGTGTAAAGAGGGACAAATATACGGTGACGGAGGATGATTTGACTTCGGGTGATGAGTATACAACATAATCAACCATTCAAATGCTATAGAGATGTTCACCTGAAACCTATGTCCTCTTATTGATCAATCTCAACCCATTAAATTTAATTTAGAAATTAAAAAGATACAAGGGGATGCATTCAGGGCAACACTAGAATCTATGTAAACACAATAAATTAAATCAATAAAAAATAAAAGAAATTAAAAAGAGAGAGAGAAAGAAAGTCTATTTAAAAATTAATGCCAGCCTGACCTGTGGTGGCGCAGTGGATAAAGTATCAACCTGGAAATGCTGAGGTTGCCGGTTCAAGACCCTGGGCTTGCCTGGTCAAGGCACATATGGGAGTTGATGCTTCCTGCTCCTCCCCCCTTCTCTCTCTCTCTCTCTCTCCTCTCTCTATAATAAATAAATAAAATCTTTAAAACAAAATTAATGCCAAAAAAAACACAACCCACCCAACTCTGAACGAAAGGCAGGATTTAACCTCGCCCCCGCACAACCCGGAGAGCACAAGTCCCACCACCTCACGGTCCACCTCCCAGAATTGACAACCATTAGCTTATTAGGACATTTCTTTCTAGCCTTTTTTTCTAGGCACAATTCCAGCACGTGAACGTCAGCTTCTGCTCCACAAAGTTCCTACCTATCGATGATCTGTCTCGAATCGACTCTGTCTGTGCATTCTGTTCCCTGCTGCTTAACTATGCTGCGTCCCGAGCATTTCCATGTCATCGAGCAGTCTCCCAAACTAGTCTGTCTTCCTTCCTTCCTTCCTTCCTTCCTTCCTTCCTTCCTTCTTTCTTTCTTTCTTTCTTTCTTTCCTTTTCTTTTTAGGACTGTATAATATTCTGTGCTGTCACCGCACAGGTATCCTGGGCTGATTCAACACTGCAAACTCTCACCCACATTCCCTGTCCTCCCCCCTCCCCTCCCCCGGGCTTCCTTCTCTCCCCTCCATGTACTGTCTCCACCTGATAAACGGCGTCTGGTTTGTGACCCACGTCTGCCACCAGAATACCAGCTGCATGAGCAGTAACTGTGTCTGTTTTCTCCCTGCTGACGTGTCCTTTGGGGCAGAGCCACAGATATCTCTGATTGTGTCTGTTTCCCAGGAGCAGAGTTCTAGGTCAGAGGACGTAGAGATGTTTAAGGCTTTTTTATATGTTTCCCAAATACCCTTCCCATTGATTATATCACTTTACCTGTCCACCATCCACCCTCAACAACCTTGGAGAGTCTTTTTTTAAAGTAGAATTTTGCTGATCTGGCAAAGGGAAAAAAAGTTATTTGCTTTAAGTGGCAGTCTTTGTGTGTGTGTGTGTGTGTGTGTGTGTGTGTGTGTGTGTTTGGTGAAATGGTGCACATGCTTGTGCTGCTTCTTTGGCAATTTTCCTGCTCTTTTCCTTTGCCCATTTTTCTATTATGATGTTTGTGGTTTTCTTGTTGACTCCTAAGAGCTCTTTACATATGAAGGACATTAATACTTTCTTTTACATTTTTGTCATGCCTAGTGTCTTAGTTCCAGCAACCTTTATTTCTTATGCAGTAGACGGCTACAGCCCCTTGCTGCATTCATCCCTGCCCCTTTGTTATCTCTTTAGAACATTCATGGTGAAGCCTGGCCAGACAGCTTAGTTGGTTAGAGTGTTGCCCCCACAAGCCAAGGTGGCGAGTTTAATCCCCCTGGTCAGGGCACATACAAGAATCAACCAGTGATGGCATGAATAAGTAGAACAACAAATCAGTGTTTTTCTTTCTCTCTCTTTCCCTTTTCTCTCTCAAATCAATCAAGAAAGAAAATTTTAAATATCTCTGGTGAAAAACCCTCAGTAAGTATATCTCAGAATTATAATGAAATCCAAATCCTTCAGAGGTCCTGACTCCTGCCTACTTCCCAACCTCACCTTTACCTCTTCTTTTCATTCACGGCTCTTCAACTACAGACCTTTCTTTTTTTAATGTTTATTTTATTGATTGTAGAGAGAAAGAAAGAGAGACAGGAACATCGATCTATTCCTGTATGTGCCTTGACCAGGGATCAAACTGGCAACCCCTGTGCTTTGGGACAGTGCTCTAACCCAGTGGTCCCCAACCTTTTTTGGGCCACGGACCGGTTTAATGTCAGAAAATATTTTCACAGACCGGTCTTTAGGGTGGGACGGATAAATGTATCACGTGACTGAGGCAAGCGTCAAGAGTGAGTCTTAGACGGATGTAACAGAGGGAATCTGGTCCTTTTTAAAAAATAAAACATCATTCAGACTTAAATATAAATAAAACGGAAATAATGTAAGTTATTTATTCTTTCTCTGCAGACCGGTACCAAATGGCCCATGGACCGGTACAGGTCGGCGGCCTGGGGGTTGGGGACCACTGTTCTAACTAACTGAGCTTTCTGGCCAGTTCTTTTCAATTCTTCAAACAGATTAACACGGACCTGCCTCGGGGCCTTTGCACCAGCTGTTTATTTACCTGGCAGCTTCCTGTTCATCTCTGAGGTCTCAGCGAAGGTGTCACCTCTTTTGAGAGACTGCCCTGACAACATTCCATCTCCTGTAAGTTGATTTCTTCAACCCACTTAGCACCTCCTGATGTCACTTACCCTCTGGAATGTCAGCTCCAGAAAAGGCAAGGACTTTGCTTTGCTTTGTTGCTGTATTCTCACACTTACAACAGTGCCTGGGACAGAGTAGAGTCTCAGTGGCTCAACAGAGAGTTGCTAAGAAAGTAGATGTTACAAGTCCTCATCAAGAGGAAAGAATGTGCCTGACCTGTGGTGGCGCAGTGGATAAAGCGTCAACCTGGAAACGCTGAGGTTGCCGGTTCAAAACCCTGGGCTTGCCTGGTCAAGGCACATATGGGAGTTGATGCTTCCTGCTCCTCCCCCTTCTCTCTCTCTCTCTCCTCTCTATAATGAATAAATAAAATCTTAAAAAAAAAAAAGAGGAAAGAATGTAACTATGTGAGGTGATGGATGCAACTAAACTAACTGTGGTGATTATTTCATGACAGACATATGTCCAATCATTATGTTGTACACCTTAAAACAAATACAATCTCATATGTCATTCGTATCTCAATAAAACCGGAAAATGTAGTTCAACAATTGTTTGTAGAATGAATGAAGGAAAAGGCAGCCCCTCCCACCGCTGACATTCCTCCATCATTTTTTCAGCTTGAAAGGTTCTTGCCTCGGTCTCCACCCAAAGGAGGTACAAGTCCCGCTGGGAGGGTGCCCCAGTTTCTGCTGACACTTTAACCCCTCCTTCTTTCCTTCCTTCCTTCCTTCCTTCCTTCCTTCCTTCCATGTGACCCTGTCTTATTGAAAGCCTACTATGTGCCAGGCACTGTTTTATGTCCTGGGGCTCCAACATGATCCCTGCCCTCATGTGTTTCCTCCTTCCCCAGCAGCCAGTACCTCTGTTAGAAGCAAACACACCAGGAATTGGCTTCACTTTAGCAAAGGATAGTGGGAAATAACTAATCCTGGGGGGAAAGGTGGGCAGTGGGGATGTTACAGTCTTTTTTTATTTAATGAGAGGAGGGGAGATAGAGACAAATTCCCACATGTGCCCCAACCTAGATCCACCTGGCAGCCCCCGTCAGGGGCCGATGCTTGAATCAACCAAGCTATCCTCAATGCCTGAGGCTGACGCTCCAACCAATGGAGAGGGAAAGAGAGAGAGAAGGGGGAGAGGGAGGGAGCGAGAAGCAGATGGTCGCTTCTCCTGCGTGCCCTGACCAGGAATCGAACCTGGGACATCCACATGCCAGGCTGGTGCTCTATCCACTGAGCAAACCAGCCAGGGCCAGGGGATGTTATAACCCTTACAGCTGCCTGGGGAAGCCCCGCTGACCCATTCTACCCACCCCGGCCAATCACGCTGAGCCTTGTCTGAGCCTGTCACTCACCCCGTTCCTATTTCCTCGCTGTCCCGCTCCCTCCCAAGACTCACACCTGGGTTTAGAGACCCCGCGCTGCTCTCGGATTGGCAAATGAGGCCTCCGAGCAAGGGCTGGCTCACGGCCCTGGCCGGCTGGCACAGTGGATAGAGCGTGAGCCCCACGTGTGGAAGTCCCGGGTTCCACGTGAGAAACCGTCTGTTCCTCTTCCTTCCCCTGCCCCCCCTCGCCCCCTCTCACAGCCAGTGGCTCGATTGGTTTGAGCATTGCCCCCAGGCACTGAGGATAGTGCAGTTGGTTTGAGCATCAGCCCCAGTTAGGGGCTTGCCAGGTAGATCCAGGTCAGGGCACATGTGGGAATCTATCTCCCTTCTTCTCAATTAAAAAAAAATTTTTTTTTTGAGAGGGTGACGTGACTAAGCAAGGGTGGTCAGAAAAATATGACATTGCTAGCTACAAAGGAGAATCTCAGAGCCTGAAACCAAAGAGAGCAGGCATCTTCTGGAAACGGGAAAAGCTCAATATCCAGCTGCAAATCACTTGACGACCATGGATGCCCACGGCTCAGGACTGAAGGGAGTTAGAGAAAGACTGCAACCCCAAGTCTGTATTCTGCAGCTTCCCTTCGAGCCCCGTCAGGACTGATTCTGACCGTTTGACTCTGGACCCACAGTGAGCGCTCGGTGCTGTGAGGACTTCACAACTTCACCAGCAGTTTCCACAGAACGTGCTTCCTTTTCCAACGATAGAATCAGGACAAGGTGCTGAGACTGCACTTCGAAAACCAACCACCACAGAGCTACTTTCTGTCTATGCTTTACGTTTATAAAATCAAATAAAAACAATCTTAAAAAAATAATAATAAAAAATAAATTTTTTTTAAAAAAAGAGTTGGTTCTCACAGACAGCGCCCAGACGGTCCTGGTGCTGGGCCTGCCCCCGTCCCCATCTGGACACATGTCCATGCGCCCCACCCCCCCGCCCCAGGCAGCAGCTCAAGCGGACACGGGTACTGGCATCCTCAAGGGGACATGGTTCCCTCTGGGAAACATCAGCCTCCCCAACCATCAGCCCAGCCCGGTCAGCGTCCCAGGAGGCAAATCCGACCCTGTGCTAAGTGAGCCGTGTCATCTCCCTGGGCCTCAGTCAGTCACCTGTGAAAGGGGGGTCCCAACCCCCCCACACCTGAGCAGCTTAGATGGGACCCGGGTATGTTGCTGAGCTTGGGGTGGACGGAGCAGGCCCGGCAGAGGGGAGTTCCTCTCCTTTCTTGTGCTCGGACGCTTCAGGCCGAGAGCAGAGCCCGGGGCTCAAAGCGGAGGGACAGCTGGTCAGATGCCCACTGCTCCCGCGCGGAGGAGACTCAGGCCCAGGGAGGGGAGCGACTCTCGCAGGTAGCGGCCGCTCCAGCGCCCAGGGTTGGTGTGGACACTTCTGAGTCCAGCCCCTGAGCACACTGGTAAGCAAGGACATTTCCAGAGAGAGATCCCTCCGGCCCTTCTGCCTGGACCGCTCTTGGGACGCTGCCGTGTTCATTAAAAAGGCCTGGGCAGTGGCCCTGGCCGGGTAGCTCAGTCGCTTAGAGCATTGTTCCGACACGCCAAGGTTGCGGGTTCGATCCCCGGTCAGGGCACAGAGGGGAAGCAACCAACGAATGCACGACGGAGGGGAACAACCAGTGCTTCCCTCCCTCTCTTCTCTCTTTAGTCCTTCCTCTGTCTCCCTCTCTCTCTCAAAAAAAAAAAAAAAAAAAGGCCCAGACAAGAAGAAACGGGCTCTGGTCGGACTCCCTTTCCCTTCTCTCCGTGCCACTGGGAAGCCCCTTCTTGACACTTAAATCACAGCTATCTCCACCCCAGTAGATTAACTATGACTTCCCTCAGAACTTCCTCCTTCTCTCTTCCTCTACACCCCCCACCCCCGGCCACCTCTCCTCTCGACAACGGTCTTCTCAAATTCTTCTCTGGAGAACCGGGTGTTGAACCAACTCCCGCCAAGCCCTGTGCTAATGTCTCCTCGAATCCTCCCCAGGGCCCCCAAAGGAGGGATCAGTGATGCCCTCCCCGCTTTCCACGTGGGGAAACTGAGGCTCAGAGGAAGAGGAGAGGCGGCTTGTCCCGAATCACACAGCCGGTCGGTCACTGGAGAAGCCGGGCCTGTCACCCTCCCGAGACCAGACTCTTTGGGGTCGGGCGGGGGTGGGCGCTGTCCTGAGTCCCCGGCTCTGAACCTCCCCCACTCAGCCCACGCCGGCCACCATACCTTCAGTGTGTCCCCCTTGCTGAAGGCCAGCTCGTCACTCTCTGTGGCCTGGAAATTGTACAGAGCCACCGACTCCATACCGCTTTCCCCGAGCCCAGCCACCGGGCTCAGCGCAGGACTGGCGGCTTCCTGCTTCCTCTGTTGTCGAGGACTGTCTTCCTTTGTTTTGAGAGCGTGTTTGTTCTTTTGAAGCCGAGACTGAAACTGCCCTTGATGGGGTGCGCGGTGGGGGGGGGGGGCGAGAAACAGGAAGCAGAGACATGTCACAGAGCAGGGAGGGTGGGGGAGGCAGCTCGCCCCTACCTGAGACCCCAGAGGCCAGGGACAGCCCGGGGGGTGTCTCCGGGCGGCCCTGGGAGTGGGTCTCTCTCCTTGTGCCCATGTTCCAGATGATAAAAACTGAGGTCTCCCCTCAGGCATTGTGTCTTGTGGTCCCTGCCACCCCCAACACTTTCCCAGAGAGCAAGAGACCGACAGGAAGGGAGAGAGATGAGAAGCAACCACTTGTTGTTGCAGCACCTTAATTGTTCATTGATTGCTTTCTCATATGTGCCTTGACGGGGGGCGGGGGGGGGGGCTCCAGCTGAGACAGTGACCCCTTGCTCAAGCCAGCGACTTTGGGCTTCAAGCTAGCGACCATAAGGTCATGTCTATCTGCCATGTTTTCTTTTTTCTTTTCTTTTTGTGTGTGACAGAGACAAAGGGACAGATAGGGACAGACAGACAGGAAGGGAGAGAGATGAGAAGCATAAATTTTTTGTTGTGGCACCTTAGTTGTTCATTGATTGCTTTCTCATATGTGCCTTGACCAGGGGGCAATAGCAGACCGAGTGACCCCTTGCTCAAGCCAGTGACCTTGGGCTCAAGCTGGTGAGCTTTGCTCAAACCAGATGAGCCCGCGCTCAAGCTGACGACCTCGGGGTCTGGAACCTGGATCTTGCGCATCCCAGTCCGATGCTCTCTCCACTGCACCACCGCCTGGTCTGGCATGCCTACTCGTCCTTTTGACAAGCCCCACTGTTCCCCGAGTGAGCACTTGGAAACTTTCCACCAGTGTGTTCCAGCCTCATTCGGGGCTTTTTTTCTGCCCTGGCCCTGGAGCCAGCCATCTCTCCAGAGAGATGGGGGACGGTATTTTTAGTGGCAGATGGTGTTTAGAAACCAGGACTGAGCAGGTACCAGGCGAGCTTGTTCCTAGGGAGGGGCCATTGCCTCTAGACCCTCTCTGCAGACGAAGGTAGAGAAAAAAATGTGTGTCTGTATACACGTGTGTACATAGATACACTCAATGTATATAAATATATGCATTTTATATATAAACTCATTTTCTCTCTCTCTCTCTCTCTCTCTCTCTCTATATATATATATATATATATATATATATATATATAAAGTTTTTAGAAATATATTTCCTAGTGGATTGAATATGTTTTTCTGTTTCTATCTTTATTTCTAGGTGTGTCAATATAGTTATGAATAATAGATTAAACACCGTGAACTCACTCAGATATAAATCAGTCAATGCAGGTAAGGGGTATATATGGGTGTCGTCGTCCTATTTCTACAGCTTTTCTCAAGGTCTAAAATGTTTTCTGTGCACAAACTTGAGATATATGTGAACTTGCCATGATCTCAAAATAGAAGGTTTAGTTTAAAAAAAAAAAAGTGTTGAGGGGAAAGAGGAAGATGGCAGAAGCTGTCACCAGCCCCACAGCCCCAAGACTGCGGGGCAGGTGGAGCCGTCAGACCCAGGCCTCGGCTGGGGCCCCACCTGGAGCTCCTACGTGGTGTCCCCTTCCAGCCCCTTCCTGTCTCTCACCTGCCCCAGGCCCCAGGGTGACAGGATGTTCTCACAGGGCTCTTTCCTGCTCAGTCTCAGCTGAGGGTTCAAAGCCTCAGACGGGTGTGTGTGTGTGGTGGTGGGGGACGTGCTGGGACACATTCCACCCCCAATCTGAGGGGCCTGCGGGCATGAGTGGGGGCAGCATCCTTTATGAAGCTGAGCCCGTGGCCTCGGGGCTTGAGGGCCAGGTGGCCAGTTTATTCCACGTTCTTCCAAGTACTTATTCTGTGCGGGGTCCCGCAGCCCAAGGAGAACAGCTCTCCTAAGAGGCCACGGCTAGGAAGGGGCAGGACTGGCATTCCCATCCGGGCAGGTCTGGGCCCCGGCCTCAGTCACAGCCCCTGCGCCCCTGGCCTCCGCCCGGGCCTCCCCGTTGCACAGGGAGTCTGTGAGAGAGTGCAGGGAGGGTGTGAGCAGCAGACCTTTGTAGGGGCAGTGAGCCCAATTCTGAGTCCCTCTCCCTACAAACAGGACTTGATGGAGAGAGGGCCCCTTGAGGGGTCCGGGCACCCACGGGGGGGGGGGTGCTGGGCCTTGAAGGAGGGCGCAGCAAGGCCAGCGGCTGGGGCAGCACCGAGCCTCAGCACGAGGGCTGCAGCGGGGGTCCCCGCGGGCGATCCCGCACAAGCGGCCTCGGGAGCAGAGGACGGCCTCGTCCGCTGGCCACGGCAGGACCAGCTACGGGAGACGGTGTCAGTTCCATCGAGGCGGGATGGTGAGAAGTGGGGAGGATTTCTTGGCAAGAGCAGCGGGAAACGGAGACAGAGAACTGAACAGGCTGGTGGAGCAATTTCCAGGCAGATACAGGTCACCGGGGCGCAAAGCCCGGCTAGCAACGGGCAAAATTGGTGCCTGGACCCAGGCGGCCTTTCCAGCTACACTGGCCACGCTGCAGCCATTGACACCCCCTGGCCCTTCCTATCGCTGGCCTGGCCGTGTGGTTTCGACCCACCCCCACCTTTCCTCTCTGGAGATAACATCTAGGCTTCAGTCGTATGTAGTGTATGTAGCTCCTGGCCCAGAAAAGCTGCAAAACCAGGTGGGGACACCAGGACCGGCCGCAGTGATGACTGACCCCCAGCCTGGTTCCGACCGGTCAGTGGAGGCCACGACCCCGGAAAGGGCACACCTGGACAGCTGATGGGTATTCTGTTGCGAGCTCCCCTAAGACCCCCCCTAAACTTCCAGCCTTTACCACCCTTGAGACAAAGGACCCCCCCCCCACCGCAGGGCACGCTCTCCCTCAGGGGAGCACAACCACAGCATGCCCTTCCCCCTCTTCTTCACCCACGGGTGCACCTCCCAAACTCTGAGGGTCCCCGTGAGACTGGCGGGCAGCGGCAGCTCGTCCCAGGCTCACCCCTGAACCTGTCCCTGAGGGCCCCTTTTCTCTCACTCGCTTCTTGACCCACTGCTGGGAAAACAGCAGTGTCAGGCCTGTGCGCGTGTGCTCTGCAGGGTGAGTGCGTGAGCCCAGGCAGAGCCGCATGCGCGCGCGTGTGTGTGTGCGTGTGTGCGTGCATGTGTGTGTGTGCGTGCGTGCATGTGCGTGTGTGCGTGTGCGCACGCGTGTGTGCATGTATGCATGTGTGTGTGCATGTGTGTGTGCGCGTGTGTGCTATGCGTGTGTGCGTGTGTGCGCATGTGTGTGTGTGTGTGTGCAGCCTACCAGAAGCTGCAGGTACTTTCCCTCCAGTGTTGCTTGCCTGCCACCACAGGGGGTGGTTTTCCTGATCATATGCCCTGCTGCCTGGGCCAGAGGAGGTTTTCCCCTGCCTGTTTGCTAGAGCAGTGGTCCCCAACCCCCAGGACATGGACCGGTACCGGTCCGTGGGCCATTTGGTACCAGTCCACAGAGAAACAATAAATAACTTACATTAGCCCTGGCCAGTTGACTCAGTGGTAGAGCGTCAGCCTGGCGTGCAGGAGTCCCGGGTTCAATTCCCGGCCAGGGCACACAGGAAAAGCGCCCATCTGCTTCTCCACCCCTCCCCCTCTCCTTCCTCTCTGTCTCTCTCGTCCCCTCCCACAGCCGAGGCTCCATTGGAGCAGAGTTGGCCCGGGCGCTGAGGATGGCTCTGTGGCCTCTGCCTCAGGCGCTAGAATGGCTCTGGTTGCAACAGAGCAGCGCCCCAGAGGGGCAGAGCATCACCCCCTGGTGGGCATGCCGGGTGGATCCCGGTTGGGCGCATGTGGGAGTCTGTCTGACTGCCTCCCCGTTTCCAACTTTAGAAAAATACAAAACAAACAAACAAACAAAACCCTTACATTATTTCCGTTTTATTTATATTTAAGTCTGAACGATGTTTTATTTTTTTAAAATGACCAGATTCCCTCTATTACATCCGTCTAAGACTCACTCTTGACGCTTGTCTTGGTCACGTGATGCATTTATCCGTCCCACCCTAAAGGCCGGTCCATGAAAATATTTTCTGACATTAAACCGGTCTGTGGCCCAAAAAAGGTTGGGGACCACTGCTCTAGAGAATCTAATATATGGGAATGACCCAACCAACACTTCCTGGATCCACAGTCCCCCTACCTTCTGGCCGAGTCCAATATGGACCTGCCTGGCCTAGGCCACACCCATCACACTCACCTGGATGGCAGGGCAAACTTTGATTTACTAAACATCCGCTCTTCTTATCATCTGCTGTGACCCTTCGAAGCTCCCAAGGTTCATGACCTCACCCCCAGCTCGGGATGTCTTGCATGCATTTCTAATTTTTTTAATTTTTTTTTTTTTGTATTTTTCCAAAGCTGGAAATGGGGAGAGACAGTCAGACAGACTCCCGCATGCGCCCGACCGGGATCCACCCGTAATGCCCACCAGGGGTGACGCTCTGCCCACCAGGGGGCGATGCTCTGCCCCTCCGGGGCGTCACCCTGCCGCGACCAGAGCCACTCTAGCGCCTGGGGCAGAGGCCAAGGAGCCATTCCCAGCGCCCGGGTCATCTCTGCTCCAATGGAGCCCTGGCTGCGGGAGGGGAAGAGAGAGACAGAGAGGAAGGAGGGGGGGTGGAGAAGCAAATGGGCGCTTCTCCTGTGTGCCCTGGCCGGGAATCGAACCCGGGTCCCCCGCACGCCAGGCCGACACTTTACCGCAGGGCCTTGCATGCGTTTCTAAATCTAACCCTCTCGTACCTGTGTGCAGGGTTCTGATACATATACAGGTACTAAATGTGGTTATTTATGCTTGTCAATCTGTCTCATATCTATTTGATTATGAGATCAGCCAAAAAGAACATTGCGGGTAAAGAAAAGTTTTTTCCAACCCCCACAATAGATTAAACAGATAGCTCCTATTATTCTCTTGCCAAAGGAAATGATCTAATTTGCAACAGAGATTAAGGCAGCCCTGGCCAGGTTAGTCAGTTGGTTAGAGCATCATTCTGATAAGCCAAGGTTACAGGTCAGATTTCCGGTCAGGACACAGACAATAATCAACCAATGAATGAATAGGTAAGTGGAACAACAAATCAGTCTCTCTCTCTCTCTCTCTCTCTCTCTGTCCCCCTCCTTCTCTTTCTCTTAAATAATTTTTTTTTTATACAGAAACAGAGAGAGAGTCAGAGAGGGATAGATAGGGACAGACAGACAGAAACAGAGAGAGATGAGAAGCATCAATCATTAGTTTTTCGTTGCGACATCTTAGTTGTTCATTGATTGCTTTCTCATATGTGCCTTGACCATGGGGCTACAGCAGACCGAGTAACCCCTTGCTCGAGCCAGCGACCTTGGGCTCAAGCTGGTGAGCTTTGCTCAAACCAGATGAGCCCGCACTCAAGCTGGCGACCTCAGGGTCTCAAACCTGGGTCCTCCGCATCCCAGTCTGACTCTCTATCCACTGCGCCACCGCCTGGTCAGGCTCTAAAATCAATTTAAAAAAAAAAATTGTATTTAAAGAAATTCAAGCCTGTCCTGGCCTGTGGTGGCACAGTGCATAGAGCGTCGACCTGGAACACTGAGGTCACAGGTTTGGAGCCCTGAGCTTGCTCAGTGAAGGCACATATGAGAAGCAACTACTATGAATTGATGCTTCACAATCCTCTCCTCCCCCCACCACTGTTCTCTCTCACTCTTCTCCTCTCTCTAAAAATCAATAAATAAAACATTAAAAAAAAAAAAAAAGAGAGAGATGCTCAACTCTGAAGGTGTTCTCAAGGATAGTGGAAGTTCAGCCTGACCTGTGGTGGCGCAGTGGATAAAGCATCGACCTGGAAATGCTGAGGTCGCTGGTTCGAAACCCTGGGCTTGCCTGGTCAAGGCACATATGGGAGTTGATGCTTCCAGCTCCTCCCCCCTTCTCTCTCTCTGTCTCTCTCTCTCTCCCTCTCTCTCTCCTCTCTAAAAATGAATAAATAAAATTAAAAAAAAGAATAGTGGAAGTTCAGGGGAAAGGCCATCTGGATGAGATTCGAGACACAGGCTGGGCTGTAGGCCGGCTTAGCCTGAAGGAGAGAACCAGGAAGTAACAGAAGAAGGAGGAGCCCTCCTGGGGTCAGAACAAATATCCAGGATGGACCTCACACGCTATTCCTTCCAAGGAGCCAAAAGTTGATTGAATTAGTTGGTCGAGCAGGTTATGACCTAGGACAGTGGTCCCCAACCTTTTTTTGGGCCACAGACCGGTTTAATGTCAGAAAATATTTTTACGGACCGGCCTTTAGGGTGGGACGGATAAATGTATCACCTGACCGAGACAAGCGTCAAGAGCGAGTCTTAGATGGATGTAACAGAGGGAATCTGGTCATTTTTAAAAAATAAAACATCGTTCAGACTTAAATATAAATAAAACAGAAATAATGTAAGTTATTTATTCTTTCTCTGCGGACCGGTACCAAATGGCCCACGGACCGGTCCCGGTCTGCGGCCCGGGGGGTTGGGGATCACTGACCTAGGACATTGTTGAAAACAGTAGAAAGAGAGGAAAAAACAACAACGAACAGGAGAAATGTCAGAGGGAAATGAGTAGAGCTTAAGTGGTTGAGGTCAAGGAAAAAAGAGGAAGAGAACCCTACCAAAGCCACTGTCATCCCAGAGTGATTGTGAAGATACCCAAGCTGTGTCTCTTTGAGAAACAACAACAGACCAGGGGGAAGACAGACTTGAGTATTTATTTATTTAGCGAGAGAGGGAGAGTGTGGCACCTTAGTTGTTCATTGATTGCTTTCTCATACTTGCCTTGACCAGGGGGCTCCAGCCAAGCCAGTGACCTTTTGCTCAAGCCAACAACCTTGGGCTCAAGTCAGCAATCTTGGGCTTCAAGCTAGCGATAGTTGGGCTCAAGCCAATAATCATGGGGTCATGTCTACGATCCCATGCTCAAGCCAGTTACCCCGTGCTCAAGCTGGTGAGCCCACACTCAAACCGGCGACCTTAGGGTTTTGAACCTGGGTCCTCAGCATCCCAGGTCAATGCTCTGTCCACTTTGCCACCGCCTGGTTAGATAGAACAGAGATGTTTTTTAAAACAACCCTGCTTCTAAAATAAACAAACAAACAAATAAGAAAATAACAATAACAAGCCCCAGAGTAGGGAAACTCATACCCATGGTTGCTACAATATATTATCTAAATTGTCTAATTTTTAAAAAGATTTTATTTATTGATTTTATATAGAGAAGAAAGAGGTGGAGGGGGGAGGAGAAGTAATATCAACTCATAGTTACTTCACTTTAATTGTTCATTGATTGGTTGTTGTATGTGTCTTGACCAGGCAAGCCCAGAATTTCAAAATGGCGACCTCAGCGTTCCAGGTTGATGCTCTACCGACTGCTACACCACAGACCTGGCTGAACTATCTAATTTCTGACCAATATATATATGACATGCAAAAACACACAAAATAAACAGGAAATGTGACTCACATACCAGGAAAACAAATCAGACAAAAGAAACTGTGAGATGTTAGAAAAAGACTTTAATCATTATAAAAGTACTGTAGTCATTTTAAACATGTTCACAGAGGCCCTGGCCGGTTGGCTCAGCGGTAGAGCATCGGCCTAGCGTGCGGAGGACCCGGGTTCGATTCCCGGCCAGGGCACACAGGAGAAGCGCCCATTTGCTTCTCCACCCCTCTGCCGCGCTTTCCTCTCTGTCTCTCTCTTCCCCTCCCGCAGCCAAGGCTCCATTGGAGCAAACATGGCCCGGGCGCTGGGGATGGCTCCTTGGCCTCTGCCTCAGGCACTAGAGTGGCTCTGGTCGCAACATGGTGACGCCCAGGATGGGCAGAGCATCGCCCCCTGGTGGGCAGAGCGTCGCCCCATGGTGGGCGTGCCGGGTGGATCCCGGTCGGGCGCATGCAGGAGTCTGTCTGACTGTCTCTCCCTGTTTCCAGCTTCAGAAAAATGAAAAAAAAAAAAAAAAAACATGTTCACAGAACTTGCCCTGGCCGGATAGCTTGGTTGGTTGGAGCATTATCTTGAAGCATAGAGGTTGCTAGTTCAGGGCACATGCAGGAACAGATTGATGTTTCTATCTCTCTCCGTTTTTCTCTTCCTCTCTCCCTGAAATCAATAAATTTATAAAGAATAGCCCTGGCTGGTTGGCTCAGCGGTAGAGCGTCGGCCTAGCGTGCGGAGGACCCGGGTTCGATTCCCGGCCAGGGCACACAGGAGAAGCGCCCATTTGCTTCTCCACCCCTCCGCTGCGCTTTCCTCTCTGTCTCTCTCTTCCCCTCCCGCAGCCAGGGCTCCATTGGAGCAAGGATGGCCTGGGCGCTGGGGATGGCTCTGTGGCCTCTGCCTCAGGCGCTGGAGTGGCTCTGGTCGCAACATGGCGACGCCCAGGATGGGCAGAGCATCGCCCCCTGGTGGGCAGAGCGTCGCCCCTGGTGGGCGTGCCGGGTGGATCCCGGTCGGGCGCATGCGGGACTGTCTCTCCCTGTTTCCAGCTTCAGAAAAAATGAAAAAAAAAAAAAAAAAAAAATTTATAAAGAATAAATAAAGAAAATAAACATGTTCACAAAACTAAATAAAACCATGATTAAATAAGTAGCAGGAAAAAAAAAAGTAGCAGCAGTTATGATGACCTGTCTCATCAAAGAGAGAATACCAATAAAGAGATGTCAATTATGAAAAGGAACCAGGCTGACCAGGCAGTGGCGCAGTGGATAGAGCGTTGGACTAGGATGCCAAGGACCCAGGTTCGAGACCCTGAGGTCTCCAGCTTGAGTGCAGGCTCATCTGGCTTGAGCAAAAAGCTCACCAGCTTGGATCCAAGGTCGCTGGCTTGAGCAAGGGGTTACTCGGTCTGCTGAAGGCCCGCGGTCAAGACACATATGAGAAAGCAATCAATGGACAACTAAGGTGTCGCAACGAAAAACTGATGATTGATGCTTCTCATCTCTCTCCGTTCCTGTCTGTCTGTCCCTATCTATCTCTCTTTCTCTGTTTCTGTTAAAAAAAAAACACAAAATGAAGTTAGGGGGTTGCAAAATATAATATCTAAAATAAAAAATGAATTAGGCCTGACCGGTGGTGGTGTAGTGGATAGAATATCGACCTAGGATCCCGAGGTCCCAGATTCAAAACTGTGAGGTCACCGGCTTGAGTGCAGGCTCATCTGGCTGGAATGCAGGGTCACTGGCTTGAGCGTGGGATTATTGATGTGATCCCACGGTCACTGGCTCCGGTCACTGGCATGAGCCCAGAGATTCCTGGCTGGAAGCCCAAGGTCACTGGCTTGAGCAAGGGTCACTGGCTCAGCTGGAGCCCCCCAGTCAAGGCACATATGAGAGGCAATCAATGAACTACTAAAGTGCTGCAACTGAGTTCATGCTTCTCATCCCTCTCCCTTCTGTCTGTCTGTCCTTTTCTGTCCCTCTCTCTGTCTCTGTCATGAAAAATAAAATCAATAAATACACACAGGCCCTGGCTTGATAGCTCAGTTGATTAGAGCAGTGTCTGGAAGCACAGAGGTGACGGGTTCAATCCCTGGTCAAGGCACATACAGGAACAGATAGATGTTCCTGTCTCTTTTCTGCTCTCTCGCTTCCTCTCTCTAAAATCAACAAAATAAACATTAAAAAAAATTAAAAAAAATACACACACACACGCATAAGCAAGCCATTAACTGTACACAGAAAAAAATATACTGTGGCCCTGGCCGGTTGGCTCAGTGGTAGAGCGTCGGCCTGGCGTGCAGGAGTTCCGGGTTCGATTCCTGGCCAGGGCACACAGGAGAAGCACCCATCTGCTTCTCCACCCCTCCCCCTCTCCTTCCTCTCTGTCTCTCTCGTCCCCTCCCACAGCCGAGGCTCCATTGGAGCAAAGTTTGCCTGGGCACTGAGGTTAGCTCTGTGGCCTCTGCCTCAGGCGCTAGAATGGCTCTGGTTGCAACAGAGCAACGCCCCAGATGGGCAGAGCATCGCTCCCTGGTGGACGTGCTGGGTGGATCCTGGTCGGGCGCATGCGGGAGTCTGTCTGACTGCCTCCCCGTTTCCAACTTCAGAAAATACAAAAAAATACACACACACACACACACACACACACACACACACTGTGGATCATGATCCCAGTCTTAATCATCGTATCTGTCCATCTAGCCATTCAACCGGTGGAGACAGGACTGTGTAGAGAGAAATCTATAATACTATTTATTCATAAAATATTAAAATCCCACTTAAGATGATAATTTACTGCTTATTTTCTTTGTATTTCCTAAATTGTTTGCATTTTCCTCCGCCCCTGTTGAGCATGCATTACTTTTATTTAAAAACAACAACACAGTAATTATTCAAAGTAAAAAATAATAATGATGAATAGGACATTTCTTGCACCTTTGATTTTGTGAGCAAATGTTCAGACCTTTTTTGTATTTATATGTGTGTATTTGCAGTAAAAAGAAAAAAAAAAGACTGCAAAATTTTATACCATTACCCCCTGTGGTTATTGACGAAGAGTGGGATTATAGGTAGCTTTTTTCTTTCTTTCTTTCTTTCTTTCTTTCTTTCTTTCTTTCTTTCTTTCTTTCTTTCTTTTTTTACAGAGACAGAGTCAGAGAGAGGGATAGACAGGGTGTCAGACAGGAACGGAGAGAGACGAGAAGCATCAATCATCAGTTTTTTGTTGCGCATTGCGACACCTTAGTTGTTCATTGACTGCTTTCTCATACGTGCCTTGACCGCGGGCCTTCAGCAGACCGAGTAACCCCTTACTCCAGCCAGCGATCTTGGGTCCAAGCTGGTGAGTTTTTCTTCACACCAGATGAGCTCACGCTCAAGCTGGCGACCTCGGGGTCTCGAACCTGGGTACTCGGCATCCCAGTCCGACGCTCTATCCACTGCGCCACCGCCTGATCATGCGCTTTTTTTTTCTTTTTTTTAAGTGCATTTTTTCTTTTCCTTTTTTTCCTACCCCACCCATCTGTAATCATGCCATTCCGGCCGCTCGCAAGTTTTTCATACCACCCACGTGCTAAATAAAAAAAATCGTGAAGTTGTTCTAGCTCATTAAGTGGCCCGCAGCCCTTGTGAGAGGTCCACAGCTGGGCTCACAAACGAGGTCTGGGACAGTCACGTTCGTTTAATCTTTGCAGTAACCTGTTTTGCTGGGGGAAGGATTAAGGGACGGTCTACTAGGGGGCGGAGGAATGTGGACTCAAACCCAAGGCGCCCAAGCGCCAGGACCTGAGGGTCTTCCGGGTCCCTTCCCTTCTTGCCCCACCCCCCCTCCGGCAGCGCCTACTCGCAGCTTCTTAGTGGTGGCCTCCTCTGCCCTCTTGCGGCACCTCGCTGACCTACAAGTGTCCGTCCTCCGCTGCAAGCGGAGCCAGGGCCAGCCCTGGAACCCGGTGGCCTAAGTCCTCCTCCCCTGCGGGGACTGGGGACCAGTGGAGGCCAAGCCCAGGAGCCTGGGGCTCCCAGACAGGACAGCGGACAGCCTTCCACCCTTTTCAATTCTCCTGTCGCTCTTGCTACAACTCAATAAAACTTAAAATATTTCTACCAACAGGGGACTCTGTTGAAAGATGTCTCTTAAAATGTCAATAAATGTTTTTCTAAAGGAGGGGGAAGAACTTGCATATTGCTTCTCTTAAGTGGAAACTTTGTGTCACTTTATGCATAACAAGGAAACAAAGATAGAAACGAGACAATGGTGTTCAATGCTGTTGGATACTGTTTCTTACCAAAGCGGCACGGCCTGCTCTTTGTTGAGAAGGGAGATTGGCAGCCCAGCATCAGGAGGGATTTTCAACACATTTACATTTCTATCCAGGAGACAGAAAGAAAGATGAAACAAATTTCCACAAAAGTAATGCCTTTTTTTTCCTGCTATTTTCTCCTCTACTTTATCCAATCTGTTTTATTTTGTAAAATAGCAAAGGCAGGTGAATGTACCAGTACAGAAAATGTTGGTGGGACTGACGCTGCGTGATGGTTTATACCAGGGGTCAGGAACCTTTTTTGGCTGAGAGATCCATGAACGCCACATATTTTAAAATGTAATTCCATGAGAGCCATACAACCACCCGTGTACTTTACCCATTATCCAATAAAAATCTGGTGTTGTCCCGGAGGACAGTTGTGATTGGCTCCAGCCACCTGCAACCATGAACATGAGCAGTAGGAAATGAATAGATTGTAATACATGAGAATGTTTTATATTTTTAATGTTATTATTTTATTAAAGATCTGTCTGCGAGCCAGAGGCAGCCATCAAAAGAGCCACATCAGGCTCACGAGCCATATGTTCCCAACCCCTGGTTTATACAGTACTTTTTATTTCTCTGCATGTTCAGAAATTGCAAATTAAAGAGTTTTGGGTTTTTTTTTTACAACTATTGGTTTAAGCCTGACCAGGTGGTGGCGCAGTAGATCATGCATCGGCCTGGGATGCTGAGGACCCAGGTTCGAACCCTGAGGTCTCTGACTTGAGCTCAAGGTCGCTGGCTTGAGCAAGGGGTCACTGGCTGGGCTGGAGCCCCCCAGTCAAGGCATATATGAGAAAGCAATCAATGAACAACTAAGGAGTTGCAACGAAGTATTGATGCTTCTCCTCTTTCTTCCTTCCTGTCTGTCTGTCCCTGTCTGTCTCTCTCCCCCTTTCTCTTGCTATAAAAAAGGAAGGGAGACCTGACCTGTGGTGGCGCAGTGGATAAAGCATGGACCTGGAAATGCTGAGGTCGCCGGTTCAAAACCCTGGGCTTGCCTGGTCAAGGCACATATGGGAGTTGATGCTTCCAGCTCCTCCCCACTGTCTCTCTGTCTTCTCTCTGTCTCTCTCTCTCCTCTCTAAAGTGAATAAATAAAATAAATTTTAAAAAAAAGGAAGGGAAAAAGAAAGGAGGGAAGGAAGGAAGGAAGAAAGTAAGGGAGGGAGAGAGGGAGGGAGGGAGGGAGGGAGGGAGGGAAGGAGGGAGGGAGGGAGGGAGGGAGGGAGGGAGGGAGGGAGGGAGGGAGGGAGGGAGAAAAGAAAGAAACAGAATCTGACCTCCTCTCTGACACCTCCCCTGCTCCTTCCTGGCCAGCACATCTCAGGGATCACCACTGATCCCAACTTCTCACAACGAGGTTAGCTTGCCTGGCTTTGAACTTCCTGCGAGTGGAATTGTGGAGCAAACACCCTTGTCCACCTGGCTGGTTATCACTTGTTCTTGTGGTTGTGTCGTCTGTGGTAGGAAGAGGCCACCTTTCACCCTCTGTGCTCTGCTGATGAGTGTTTAGTTGATTCCAGGGTGGGGTTATTTTGAATAGTCCTGTGAGCATTCTCGAACTTGCCTGTTGGTGCACACACCTGCACATTCCTGTGGGCGTCGGCGCAGTGGAGCCGCTGGCTCTGAGGGTGGCCGGGTGGCCATGTGCTCTGCCTCACTGGGCGCTGCTGAGCTGTTTTCCAAAGTGGTCCTACCAGACAGGCAAGCTATCTTCCTGGCAGTCGGTTAAGACCACTGTCTTCCATTCGGACTCCCCTTCAGGACAGATTCCCTCGTTTTGTATTTGCAAGGTTTTATTATTATTATTAAAGGGCCAGAGGCATCCTGCACGTGGAAGCGTCAAAGCCTGATGCTGCCCCTGAGGGGTGGCTCTGGAGACCACAGCAAGGTTGTGAGTGAGCTGGGGGCCCAGCAGACCCTGAGCGGGGGAGGGATGTGGGGCTGGGGGAGGGGATCAGACTGGGCATAGAGGTGGAGGAACGGACTGAGCGCTGTCAGGGGCCCCCAGGAGGGTGGGGTTGGGGAAGGGGATCAGACTGGGCACAGAGGTGGAGGAACGGACTGAGCGCTGTCAGGGGCCCCCAGGAGGGTGGGGTTGGGGGAGGGGATCAGACTGGGCACAGAGGTGGAGGAATGGACTGAGCCGTGTCAGGGGCCCCCAGGAGGGTGGGGCTGGGGGAGGGGATCAGACTGGGCATAGAGGTGGAGGAACGGACTGAGCGCTGTCAGGGGCCCCCAGGAGGGTGGGGTTGGGGGAGGGGATCAGACTGGGCACAGAGGTGGAGGAACGGACTGAGCCGTGTCAGGGGCCCCCAGGAGGGTGGGGCTGGGGGAGGGGATCAGACTGGGCATAGAGGTGGAGGAACGGACTGAGCCGTGTCAGGGGCCCCCAGGAGGGTGGGGCTGGGGGAGGGGATCAGACTGGGCACAGAGGTGGAGGAACGGACTGAGCCGTGTCAGGGGCCCCCAGGAGGGTGGGGCTGGGAGTCAGAGTCCTAGGACATTCCAGGGGTAGCCAACAGGGTTTGCTGGCAGATCGGATGCAGGGAATGAGAGAAAGAGTGCCTGCCCTTAGCAATGGGCGGAAGCAGGTTTTACAGAGATGGAGAAGACAGTGTGTGGGGTGGGTCCTGGAGAGAGATGGGGAGGGAGGTAGCGTGTTGTTAGGGTGACGGTGTTGGAGCAGGAGCCTGGAGTTCAGAGGCATCTGCGGGTCTGAGGATGGTATTTTAGGGTTCGTCAGGGCGTAGCTGGTGTATACAGCCTCCAGACTGAGGTCACCTTGGGGGCCGTTAGTGCAGATAGTACAGACCCAGGGGGGAGCCTGGGGGTGCCCTGACATTGGCAGGGGGAGGGAGGAGGAGGAACCAGTGGAGGAAGCCTCTGACGAACCGGGAGGAGACCTTTCCGGAGTGAGGGGCTGTGTGCTGCACCCCCAGGCACCCCCACGAACCCCCATGGTGTGCTACACCCCCAGGCACCCCCACGAACCCCCATGGTGTGCTACACCCCCAGGCACCCCCACGAACCCCCATGGTGTGCTACACCCCCAGGCACCCCCACGAACCCCCATGGGGTGCTACACCCCCAGGCACCCCCACGAACCCCCATGGGGTGCTACACCCCCAGGCACCCCCACGAACCCCCATGGTGTGCTACACCCCCAGGCACCCCCACGAACCCCCATGGTGTGCTACACCCCCAGGCACCCCCACGAACCCCCATGGTGTGCACGCTGATGTCCCCACTGTCTCCGTGAGGTTGCTCCTGGTGGTTCACCCAACATATATCTCCACGGGCTGGCTTGGTCACCTCCCCAGTTTACTCCTCTACAGCAGTGGTCCCCAACCTTTTTTGGGCCACGGACAGGTTTAATGTCAGAAAATATTTTCACAGACCGGCCTTTAGGGTGGGACGGATAAATGTATCACGTGACCGAGGCAAGCGTCAAGAGTGAGTCTTAGACGGATGTAACAGAGGGAATCTGGTCATTTATTAAAAATAAAACATCGTTCAGACTTAAATATAAATAAAACAGAAATAATGTAAGTTATTTATTCTTTCTCTGTGGACCGGTACCAAATGGCCCATGGACCGGTACCGGTCTGCGGCCCGGGGGTTGGGGACCACTGCTCTACAGCACTCGTGTTGTGGAGTGGGCCCGACATCATACTGCCCGTTCTTCCACACCCTGGGTGGTGACTGTGCTCTCCTGGTCGCTGCTGTAGTCCAGCGCCCAGTTCAGCGCCCAGTCCAGCGCCTTGCACACTGTAGGACTCAGGAAATAGCGAGGGGAAAACATTTTGCAGAAGTAACAAATGAGGTTCAGAGAAGGACAGAAGACAGGATAGGGGTTTGGGCAAGATCAATGGTCCCAGGGTCCCCTCAGGCACTCTCCCCGGGTGTCCGGCCTCCTGTGGTCATCAGGGCTGGACCCTGGGACCCCTGGCCCAGTGGAGCCCCAGGCAGGGCTGAGACTCCGATGGTGGGAGGCCGCTCTGCGATCTAGGAGTCTATGGTGGAGGGCGCTGCGGAGGCACGAACCGCGGGCGGGGTCGGGCAGGACAGGCTGAACCCTGGAAAAAAGAGGAAGCCGAGGGCCCTCACTGCAGGGGGGAGGGGCAGGAGCGGGCCGGGGAGGAGACCCAGACCCGAGGGAGGCTACGGGAGCCTGTCTGAAGACCTTTAATAGTCTGGAGAGGGAAGCAAAGTGAGGGCAGACTTCCCAGATGATGCATATATATATTTTTTTCTGAAGTGAGAAGTGGGGAGGCAGACAGACAGACTCCCGCATGCGCCTGACCGAGATCCACCCGGCACGCCCACCAGGAGGCGATGCTCTGCCCATCTGGGGCGTCGCTCTGTTGCGACCAGAGCCATTCTAGTGCCTGAGGCAGAGGCCATGGAGCCATCCTCAGCGCCCGGGCCAACTTTGCTCCAATGGAGCCTGGGCTGTGGGAGGGGAAGAGAGAGAGAGAGAGAGAGAGGAAGGAGATGGGGAGGGGTGGAGAAGCAGATGGGTGCTTCTCCTGTGTGCCCTGGCTGGGAATCGAACCTGGGATAGCCACAGGCGGGGTTGATACTCTATTGCTGAGCCAGCCGGCCAGGGCCCACATGATATTTTAACTGCATCCTGAAAAATAAGAGGGCAGTGGAGTTTGAGAAAGGCAAGGGAGTCTGGTGGAGGGAGCAGTAAAGGTCCCAGGAGGTCTCCAGGATCAGTTAAAGTAAAACTTGGGACAGGGCAAAGTTGTACTTAAAAAAACGGCCCGAGGCCCTGGCCGGTTGGCTCAGCGGTAGAGCATCAGCCTGGCGTGCAGGAGTCCCAGGTTTGATTCCCAGCCAGGGCACACAGGAGAAGGGCCCATCTGCTTCTCCACCCCTCCCCCTCTCCTTCCTCTCTGTCTCTCTCTTCCCCTCCCGTGGCCCAGGCGCTGGGGATGGCTCTGTGGCCTCTGCCTCAGGCACTAGAATGGCTCTGGATGCAACAGAGCGATGCCCCAGAGGGGCAGAGCATCGCCCCCTAGTGGGCATGCCGGGTGGATCCCGGTCGGGCGCATGCAGGAGTCTGTATGACTGCCTCCCCGTTTCCAGCTTCGGAAAAATGAAAAAATAAATAAATAAATAAATAAAATTAAATTAAATTAAAAAAACGGCCCGAGTGCCTCCCGCCTCCAGCCTTGCCTTGCTGGGTCTCAGGTCCAGGAGGAGACACGGAGGGTCAAGGCTGGGCAGTGTCCGCAGCCCTGGCCACCAGCACGGCAGCGATTCCTGGGAGCATCGGCGTTTGGCCTCTCCCCCGTGCTGATGCCTCTGACCTGAGTGTGGGGGGCTTCCGCACCCCCACAGGGAGCCCACCCAGCGGCACCCCCCACCTGTCTCCCAGCTCTGCCCACCCTTTTCTGAAGCCATCTGCAGATGAAGGAACGGAGACCCAGAGATGGAGGTGACTTGTCCAAAGCCCAGCAGCTGGGAATGAGCGGCCTGGCTTGCTCCAAAGCCTCTGGTCCCTAAGGTCAGTGGAGTGTCCTGAGCCCCAAACCAGGAATAGAGATCTCAAACCTCGGCCCTGCTCTGAGCACAGAGGTGAACGTGGCTCCAGATGTCTCTCCGCAGGCGAGTGACCTGGAGGGCCCACGGAGGAGGAGGCCCCCGTCCCCCCTTCAGCCTGGGAACTGCTAAGCCCTGGAACTCAGCTAGACGTGAGCAGTCCGCCCTGCGTCAGGGGATGGTGTCCGGCTGCCTGGACGCTGGTACCGGAGTGGCCACTGTGGGTTAAAATCCCAAGTGTACACCACTCTCTGCTGTGTGAGCCCAGGCAAGTCACCTAAGTGCTCTGTGCCTCAGTTTCCCCTTCTGTAGAAGGGGAGTGAGAGAGCCAGCTCTCCTGGGCGGTGCTGTCGAGACTTCCCCTGCCACGGTGGAACCTCAGCCCGCCTGGAAAAGACCAGCGGGCAGAGTGGGGCTTGGGTCTGAGTAAACTGGGCTGCTCCACCCCGGGGGCAAGGCTGTTGGGAGGCGGGAAAAGACCGGGAGATTCTGGGAACCCGGAATAGGAATCAGGGAAGCTATCCGGGAAGGCTGCCTGGTGAAGATGGCGCGTAAGTGGACAGGACCGGCATGGAGCTAACCAGGCTCAAGTGTTTCAGATCGCAATCCATTTTATTCGACAGAGCGCCTCCTTTGTGCCTGTCCCCATGCGTGGCCGTGGGGTTTGCACAACAGGCCACATGAAGTCTGTGCTCTGGTGCGTTCTGTCACTGGAGGAGGCAGAGGAGCAAATCCCATCTCAGCAGCTGGACGCGGAGCGGGTGAGGAAGAGCGTCACAGGGGGAGGTGAGAGGGGCTGGCCCTGTGCTCGTCTGAGGGGGGAGATGGTCAGCAAGGGCTTCCCCTCCCTGGGAGAGGGCGTTGGAATGACTGCGGACCCAGGAGCAGGGGGTGAGCGAGGAGGGAGGAGCAGCAAGGGGTGCTAGACGAAGTGGCCAACCAGCACAAGGGCTGGAACTAGGGGTGCAGGGGGGCCCTGCTGGGGGAGCTGAGCCCCGGGGGGCGGGCTGGGAGCAGGGGGCTGAGAGCTCTGTTTGACCCATTAGCCAGTGAGACTCAGGGCAGTGAAGTGATGTATGTGCCCAAGGTCACGAGTGGTGGATGGAGCTCCCGCCGGGGCTCAGTGCTCGTTCCTCCAGCCTCCCCTGCAGCAGCCCAGGCCCAGCTGCTGGAACACCGGGGGGCAGCTGCCGACAGAGGGGGGCAGAGGCAGAAATCGCCGCGGAGTGGTGAAGGCTGGGCTTGGCCGCGATGCGGTTTCTCCAGGCCCCCTGAGAACAACCTAGGCACTGTACCTGCCACCTGTGGCTTCTTCACCCACAGAGAGAGCCGTTGCTGGACATGTTCCCGTACCAGGAGCAGGGGCTGGGGCTGGGAACCCCAGATGAGACTCTTCCCAGTCCCTGGAGCCCTTCCAACCACACCTACGGCCAGGCTGCAACAAGCCAGCCCCCGCCCCGCCCCGCCCCACCCCCTCCGCAGCTCCCTGGCTCCTCCCCTTCCCGGTCTCATTTTCCCCGTTCCCCTAAAGGTGATTCCTGGGATCACATTCGAACAAACAGCTTGCACTTGGGTCCTCGTTCTCCTCCGTGGGCTTCCGGGGGCACCAAATGAAGACGTGCAGCCGGACGGTCTTCACAGATAATTGAACTCCGACCCTGAGCCCTGCCCCCAGGCACACAGGACAAGGCTCTAAGGGTGTGATTTATTATAGCCTCCATCTAAGAGAGTTACCGGTATTTATGTGGTGGGAGTGGGGACGAGTGCAGACTCTGGGGTCAGATTCCCCAATCTAACACCTTACCCAACTGTGAGCTCTGTGTCACTTCAACTTCCTGTGCCTTCATTTTCTCACTAGTGAATAAGGTGACCAACTTTTTTACAATGAAAAGGAGGGGCCCTGGCGTTGGCTCAGTGGTAGAGCGTCGGCCTGGCGTGCAGGAGTCCCGGGTTCGATGCCCGGCCAGGGCACACAGGAGAAGCGCCCATCTGCTTCTCCACCCCTCCCCCTCTCCTTCCTCTCTGTCTCTCTCTTCCCCTCCCGCAGCCAAGGCTCCATTGGAGCAAAGTTGGCCCCGGGCGCTGAGGATGGCTCTGTGGCCTCTGCCTCATGCGCTAGAATGGCTCTGGATGTGAGCGACGCCCTAGATGGGCAGAGCATTGCCCCCTGGTGGGCATGCCAGGTGGATCCCGGTCGGGCACATGCGGGAGTCTGTCTGACTGCCTCCCTGTTTCCAACTTCAGAAAAAAATAATAATAAAAATAAAAAATAGCCTGACCAGGCGGTGGCGCAGTGGATAGAGCGTCGGACTGGGATGCAGAAGACCCAGGTTCGAGACCCCAAGGTTGCCAGCTTGAGTGCAGGCTCATCTGGTTTGAGCAAAAAAGCTCACCGGTTTGGACCCAAGGTCGCTGGCTCGAGCAAGGGGTTACTTGGTCTGCTGAAGGCCCGCGGTCAAGGCACATATGAGAAAGCAATCAATGAACAACTAAGGTGTCGCAACGAAAAACTAATGATTGGTGCTTCTCACCTCTCCGTTCTGCCTGACTGTTCCTGTCTATCCTTCTCTCTGAATGTCTTTCTGTCTCTGAAAAAAAAAAAAAAAAAAAAATAATAATAATAATAAAAAAAGAAAAGGAGGACAAAAATAAATGGAAGGAAACATCGTAAATAAAATAAACACTTTATTTATTGCAACAATAATATACTGTAATATGATCAATGCATAATAAAAACATTTGTAATATTTTATACCGTCATTATGCTTACATGCCTATTAATTTTTAATAATCATTGTAAGAAAAGTACTCGTTTAGATACAAATACGTCACATCACACAGAACGGATGGACTCTGCATCGATCAAATACGGACATTTACAGATGAGTCTTCCAATATTATTAATAAAAAGGAGGACATGTAGGAGGACACTTTTCGAGGGAGGATGGAACTTCCCAAAGAAGGACGGTCCTCCCTAAAGGAGGATGGTCCTCCCTAAAGGAGGACGGTTGGTCACCTTACTAGCGAAGTGGGATCGTGCTAGCGCCTTTCTGGTCGGACTGGCGTGAATGAGGTAACACAGGGAGGCACGCAGGCGAGGGGCTGTGGCCGCTGTCACTGTGCCACACCTCCTATGACCCTGCGCAGAGGAGCCAACCTCCAAGGCCTGAGCAAGCCTCCCGGCCACCCGCGGAGGTCAGTGCGTTCACACCTGGGCTTCACACACACACACGCCAGACGGAAGTTCAGCGGGGTTTAGAGGTGGCCCAGAGTCTCACGGGGTGGGGACAGGAACCTGACTCAGGCGTCCCCCGGGAGCTCCCTGCCCCCGGGACACAGACGGGACACCAGTGACTCACGCTTGCAGGAAGAGGAGGAGGGGTTGGGGTAAGCGAGCACGGAAGGGCATCGTGACCTCCGTTTTCTCAGAAGGGGAAGTGTGCTCGGCCACGTCGCTGCGTGGGGCGGTTGGGGTTGGTGTGCGTAGCCAGGGAGCGGCCAGGGACCCAGCTCAAGAGTTACCTAATCGCACGGCCGGCCTGCCGGGACTGCGTGGCTTCCGCAGCATCAGCTGGACTTCTGCCTGGACCTCGGTGCCTCGGCCCCGGCTACCGCTGCCACCTGGGCTCACTCCTTGGCAGTGTGGGGGTGCTCAGGATGGCACAGGCGTCCTGGGGTCCCCAGGTAGTGGAGGAGAGGCTGGAAGGAGTGAGTCACCTGGTCGGCTCTGCCTAGAGCTCCCTGAGCACCTCTCTGGACTGTTTATCTCCGTTCCTTAAATCTCTCTCTCTCTCTCTCTCTCTTTTTTTTTTTTCTGAAGCTGGAAACAGGGAGAGACAGACAGACTCCCGCATGCGCCCGACCGGGATCCACCCAGCACGCCCACCAGGGGCGACGCTCTGCCCATCAGGGGGCGATGCTCTGCCCCTCCGGGGCGTCGCTCTGCCGCGACCAGAGCCACTCTAGCGCCTGGGGCAGAGGCCACAGAGCCATCCCCAGCGCCCGGGCCATCTTTTGCTCCAATGGAGCCTCAGCTGCGGGAGGGGAAGAGAGAGACAGAGAGGAAGGAGAGGGGGAGGGTAGAGAAGCAGATGGGCGCCTCTCCTGTGTGCCCTGGCCGGGAATCGAACCCGGGACTTCCGCACGCCAGGCCGACACTCTACCACTGAGCCAACCGGCCAGGGCCCAATTATTAGTTTTTGGTTGTGCCTTGTGACACCTTAGTTGTTCATTGATTGCTTTCTCATATGTACCTTGACCGCGGGCCTTCAGCAAACCGAGTAACCCCTTGCTGGAGCCAGCAACCTTGGGTCCAAGCTGGTGAGTTTTTTTGCTCAAACCAGATGAGCCCGCGCTCAAGCTGGTGACCTCGCGGTCTCGAATCTGGGTCCTTCCGCATCCCAGTTTGACGCTCTATCCACTGCGCCACCACCTGGTCAGGCCGTTGGTGGGCCATCATTTTTAATCCTAGCTTGTACCCGGTGGGCAAGTAAAAACACACACTGGGCTCCAAAACCCACTCACATTCAGTGCTCACAAAGTTACTGACTTATCCGAGTTTCCTAGAATCAAAGGTTTCTAGCTCACCAGACTTATTCACCTCTGTTCCCCATCTCCTTCCTTCTCCCTGCACAAACTGCACAAACTGGCTTCTCACTCAGCATTCCGCCATCTTAGCTGCTTCTCCTGGCCTCCTCCACGTGGCCTTTTTCTGCTCTCCTCTCTGTTCTGTCCTCTAATGTTAATCTCAGGAACCAAGAGAGCAAGTTCCCATTCTGCACCCCATTTTTTTTTCTGCACCCATTTTATAGTGCAGAAATCAAAACCTTTAATCCAATATACAAAATAAGGAAGTCTCTGATACAAAGTCACTTATCTGAGGCATAATTGGATTGTACCACCCCACATCAAAAAGGGTGGGAAAGGCTTAGTCCTAAAACCAAGCCCCAGGCTACAAGGATCCTGCTTGCCCACAGCCCGCCCCCATCACACATTAATATCACCTGGGCAACAGCTTCCACGTGGGCAGCGCCATCTTTATTTTTTATTTTTATTTATTTATTTTTTTCTGAAGTTGGAAACGGGGAGGCAGTCAGACAGACTCCCACATGCGCCCGACCGGGTTCCACCCGGCATGCCCAACAGGGGGTGATGTTCTGCCCATCTGGGGTGTTGCTCTGCTGCAACCAGAGCCATTCTAGCGCCTGAGGCAGAGGCCTCAGTACTGGGACCAACTTTGCTCCAATGGAGCCTTGGCTGCGGGAGGGGAAGAGAGAGACAGAAAGGAAGGAGAGGGGGAGGGGTGGAGAGGCAGATGGGCGCTTCTCCTGTGTGTCCTGGCTGGGAATCGAACCTGGGACTCCTGCACGCCAGGCCGATGCTCTACCACTGAGCCAACCGGCCAGGGCGGCAGCGCCATCTTTAACAAAGTGAGTATAATATATTTTATCTGCCCAACACTGGGGAAGGGCATTCCAGGCAGAGGGAACAGCAAGGGGCAGAGTGGGGGAGGCTCAGTGTGGAAATGAGATGGGAGGAGATAGGGTGGGTGGGGGCTTCTAGTCCTAGAGGGGGCTGTCAATTTGATGTTAAGTGTAATGCAAATCCTTGGAGGGTTTAGTCTTATTTGGTCTTCCCAGCCGCCCCCTGCCAGCCAGGGACAGTCCCCTGCCAGCGAGGGACAGTGCCCTGAGTCGCAGGGAGGCGGCACAGGCTCCCAGAACCTCCCCGTCCTCATCTGAGGTTTCGCCTTACCAGGGTGGAACTGCAACCTGAGCCTGGCTTCCACCTGAATCTGCCATTTGTGTGAGGTGCCAGGGCAGCTACCAGCTTCTCCTGACCTGGCAATACCCAGTTCGCCGGGGGCTGACCGAGTGGCTTCCACTGGGGATGTCTTGTCTCCCGTTCTTGACTCAGCAAACACACTCAGACAGGACATTGTGCTCTGTGGCTAGGACCTTACAGGGTAGAAGACACAGATAAGGAAGGGTCCAGTCCCTGCCCTCCCTCCAGAAGCTGCCAGACCACGAGGAACAGAACCTAAACGGTCTGTCTGTCACCGATGGGGGGAGGGGCAGGTGCTAGGATGATAAGCAGCCTGACAAACCATCCTGAATGTGGCCTGTGGCCATCAGACAGGGTTCCAAGCAGGATGCCTACTGAATCCTGCAAGCCGGCTAGCACTCAGCCGGGGCCAACTGCCGGGTGGGGCCCGAGGGATGGAGAGGGGGTCCCAGCAGAAGGAACAGCACACAGGGAAGCTCAGTGCAGTCGGCACACGCAGGCCACCTGAGGACTCCCGTCTGATTGGTGTGGCCGGCGGCGGCAGTGCCAGGATGGTAGGGGACCATTGCCAACAGCTAAGCCCAGAGGGCAGTGCCTGCCTCACTGTGGAGCTCTGTTCCTGATCTATTCAGTGACCGATCACGGAGAATCCATGAGACCAGGGACATAAAGGGGTCCAGGGGAGGGCTCTGGGCTGGTCAGGGTTAGGGTTAGGGTCAGGGTCAGGGTCAGGGGTCAGGATCAGGGGTCAGGGTTAGGGTCAGGGTCAGGGTCAGGATTAGGGTTAGGGTCAGGGTCAGGGTCAGGGTTAGTCAGGGTCAGGGTCAGGGTCAGGGTTAGGGTCAGGGTTAGGGTTAGGGTCAGGGTCAGGTTTAGGGTTAGGGTCAGGGTCAGGGTCAGGGTTAGGGTCAGGTTTAGGGTTAGGGTCAGGGTCAGGGTCAGGGTTAGGGTTAGGGTCAGGGTTACAGTTAGGATTAGGGTCAGGGTCAGGTTTAGGGTCAGGGTCAGGGTTAGGGTTAGTGTCAGGGGTCAGGGTCAGGTTTAGGGTCAGGGTCAGGGTTAGGGTTAGTGTCAGGGTCAGGGTCAGGGTCAGGGTTAGGTTAGGGTCAGGGTCAGGGTCAGGATCAGGGTCAGCTGACTTGTCCCTCCTGCCTTTGCCGGAGGGTGTGAGAGGCTTGGATATAGCAAACAGATTAAAGGGCTGGAGGTATAATTTTTTTTTTAATTTATTCATTTTAGAGAGGAGAGAGAGAGAGAAAGGGGGGAGGAGCAAGAAGCATGAACTCCCATATGTGCCTTGACCGGGCAAGCCCAGGGTTTCAAACCAGCAACGTCAGCGTTCCAGGTCAACACTTTATCCACTGCGCCACCACTGGTCAGGCCAACGGCAGTATAATTTTGTTCTCATCTTTTTTCCCGGGCTTCTCGGACAAGTACATTTATACAATTTATGACAATAATACTTGTTTCATGTCCTCAGCTTGTATTTCCTTAGGATTAAAGATAGGAAGAAGAAAGAGAGGGAGGGAGGGAGGGAAAGAGGGAAAGGAGAGGGGAGATGTGAGGGGGGAAATAAGAAATAGGACACAGAGGCAAAAAAAAAAAAAAAAAGAAAAAATTTGGAAAAAAAAGTTTTTTTGCCCTTTTCTGGACTAAATGGCCCCAATCTTTACATTTTCTCACCCCTTGGAGTCACTGGCCTTTTGCCTTCTTTTCGGAACCCCCACCTCTTGGCTTTGACTGCTGTGTCTGCGTCAGCCGGCCCCATAGCCTGGTGGTCCCTGGAGATCCCTAGGTCAGCCCTGCTTCCACTCCAGTCCCCAGCAGCAGACGGCAGGGGCTCAGGAGACCACGGTGAAAGGAGAGAGTAGAGGTGAGTGGGAGGAGAACCCGGCTGAGTGTGCGCGCCAAGGCCTCTGGGCAGACGGGTAGAGCCTGACACTCCATTCTGTGAGCCTTGGCCTTGGACCCCTTCCAATCCCGAGCCGGCCCTCTTGGATTCTTCCGACAACACTGTTGGATTCTTCCGACAACACTGAGTTACGAGCGTCGACTCTGCAGGAAGCCCTGCATACATGCTTTCCATTCACCATCTCGGTACCATGAAGTTTTTCTTTTTTAAAGATTTATTTCTTTATTTTAGAGAGGAGAAAGAGAGAAAGGGGGGTGGGAGGAGCAGGAAGCATCAACTCCCATATGTGCCTTGACCAGGCAAGCCCAGGGTTTTGAACCAGCGACCTCAGTGTTCTTAGGTCAACGCTTTATCCACTGCGCCACCGCAGGTCGGGTCTATGAAGTTTTATCAGTGATAGATAAAATGGCTACTCAGCCACCATCTTTCCTAAGGACACTGCAGGCCTGAAGGAGGAAGAAGGACTTGCCTACTGTTGGGCAGATAAAATGTATTATGCTCACTTTGTTAAAGAGGCCATCGCCCAGGTGATATTAATGTGTGTTGGAGATCGTTGTAACCTGGGGCTTGGTTTTGGGATTAAGCCTTTCCCACCCTTTTTGCTATAGGGCGGTACAATCCAATCATGCCTCAGAGAAGTGACTTTGTATTAGAGACTACCCTATTTTGTATATTGGATTAAAGGTTGTGAAGCTACACTATAAAATGGGGGCAGAACGGGACTTGGCGCTTGGTTCCTGAGATCATCATTAGAAGAGAGAGCAGAGGAGAGCAGAGAAAGGCCACGTGGAGGAGGCCAGGAGAAGCAGCCAAGATGGTGGAGTGCTGAGTGAGATGCCAGTTTGTGTAGAGTTTGTATCTGGGATAAGGAAGGAGATGGGGAACTGAGGAGAATAAGGTTGGTGAGCTAGAAACCTTTGATTCTAGGAAACTCGGATAAGTCAGTGGCTTTGTGAGCACTGAGTGTGACTGGGTTTTGGAGCCCAGTGTATGTTTTTACTTGCCCGCCGGGTGCAAGGTAGGATTAAAGACTATGGCCCACCAGTTTTTGGCTCCATGGTTTCTTTACCGACTGTCCGAATCCAATGCGAACCTGCAAGGGCCGGGCTGCTGTGATAGTGGCCCTGGCCCTGATTACTGGCTTTACACCTACTCAGTGATCCAGCTCAGACCTCCCTTGTAGCTGGATGCTGACAGGGACCATTGGATGAGGGTGCAGACAGTTTTGAGGATCTGAGGCCACTCCCAGCCACAAACAGAAGACTATCTTGCAGCTGCCTTTGCCCAAGGCCCTTTGAGGAATCCCTGTAACCCCTGAGCCATCCCTCCCTCGGGGATGACACCCTTTGCTGGTCTCCGCCCTCCAGCACCCAGGTGTTTTTTAAAATTAACTTTCCTTTTGCAACACCCTAGCCTCCTGTTTTTAGTCCAACCCACGGTTTCTGCCTTTCAATGACTGGTCTCATTTTACAGGTAAAGAAGCCTGTGCCTGACCAGTGGTGACGCAGTGGATCAAGCATCGACCTGGACGGGGCAGAACCCCGGTTTGAGTCCCGCACTGCAGTGTGCTGCCGCTGGTTTTTCATCAGTGGAATGAGAAGAGACTCCTCACAAGAATGCGCTGGGAGAGGGAAGTGGGAGGCGGCGGCGGTGGTGGTGGTGCGCTCCAGAGGGGGTGCAGAAAGGAGAAACGCTTTCAAGGAATGAAGGGACGTTCTCTCTGATCTTGCACAGGAGTGGTGGGCTTCCAGCCTCTGGAGACCCTCCCCCACACTCCAGCTTGGCTCAAGCTCATGCCCTCCAACTCATTTCCCTGGGCTGTCATTTCTTTATCTGCGTCCAGTTGTCTTTCTGAAGCTTTTCATCTTATCTCTGGGATGACGCAGGCTTGCTAGCTGGGTGGGGAAAGGAATGGGCTCGGCGTGCAGGAAAATCAGCCCGGGCGATCAAGACCTGGCATCTCCCCAAGCCTGAATTTCTTGGTCTGTAAAATGTGGGCAGTAAGAAGGCTTGCCGTGTGCGGCGCTGTGAGGTTCTAGGGCAGCACTCCTCAGTGTGGCGGCACCTAGCTGCATGCAGCTATTTAAATGTATGAACTGACGTTAAATAAGGTTGGCCTGACCTGGGGTGGCACAGTGGTAAAGCTTGACCTGGAATGCTGAGGTGGCCGGTTCGAACCGCCCCTCCCCCTCGCCGCCGCTGCCCCGGGCTTGCCCTGGTCGAGGCACATACCAGCAGCAACTAAGATGAGTTGAATGCTTCCCGCCTCTCCCCTTTTTCTCTCTCTCCTCTCTTAAAATCAAGAAATAAAATCTTTCCTTCTTTTTCTTTTTTTTTGCAATAAAGAGATAAGAAGCATCAACTCATAGTTGCAGCACCATAGTTGTTCATTGTTTACCTTCTCATATGTGCCTTGACCCCAGGGGCTCTAGCTGAGCCAGTGACCCCTTGCTCAAGCCAGTGACCTCGGGATTTCCAACCTGTCCCAGGTTGACGTTCTAGCCACTGTGCCACCACCCACCAGTCAGGCAATAGAATTGAAAAATTTAAAAAGTTAAATAAGGTCTTAAAAATTCAGAGCCTTGGTCACGGTAGTCACAGTTCAGTGCTCACCTGGGGACAGCTTCACTGCAGAACATTTTCCATCACTGCAGGGAGTTGGACCTGGCAGCGCTGGTTTAGACAACCTATGTAAAATAAAACACTCAAGCCTGCCCTGGGTACTGAGTATGTATTGGCATAATTCACCTAAAGTTGCAAACTTTTGAGGCGAGGGGCCATGATTTCGTGTACAGTTCTGCTCTCCTGGAGGGCTCAAGAAGGCACATAAAGTACTGGACTGTGGTTTACAAAAAGTGTTGGACTGGGTGAGGGCCTTCTCTGGGATTGAAGGAGGAGAAACCAGAAGAATGGAGAGGGGGGCCTGCAGTGTCTGCGGTCTGACACTCCAGCCTGTGACCTCAGTGTTCTTGACTGAGGGTAAAAGGGCAGACAGAAAAGGCTGAAAAATAACAAACTACAGGTGTGGACCTTGCTTGTTATCAGTTCCTTGAAATGAACTGCAGCTCAGTAAGAAGAATGAGTGATGGGATTATCAAGGACAGACCCTCCGGCCTCCTCTCCCCTTCCCCTCCCTAAGACACGAAAGTCACATGTAGTCCTGCAAACGAAGAAGTCGCAGAAATCAGGCATTTGTCACGTGAAAGCTGAAGCTGCAAAGGTACATAAGAGGTACAAAATCTAACTTCGGGGAGCACGTGTTTGTTTGCTTTTTAAATTTTATTTATTTATTTTAATTCATTTTTAGAGAGGAGAGAGACAGAGAGAAAGAGAGAGAGAGAGAGAGAGAAGGGGGGAGGAGCTGGAAGCATCAACTCCCGTATGTGCCTTGACCAGGCAAGCCCAGGGTTTTGAACCAGCGACCTCAGCATTTCCAGGTCGACGCTTTATCCACTGCGCCACCACAGGTCAGGCGAGCACGTGTTTTTTTTGCCTCTTCTGGGGTCACGCAGCTCTGCCGGCTGACTAAATCCTATTTCCTTTATCAAGTTGTCTGGACGTTCCTGCAATAGGATGGGGAGATTGAGTTCCTGCCACAAGGCAGGCAGGCAACATAAGGTTTAATTCACTGTCCTGGTGGAGAAGGGACACTGGGCAGTGGGAGGGACGCGGAGCTCTGGGAAGGAGGGCAGCAAACTGGCAGGAAGGAGTTTCGGACATCTAAAACCAGTGTGGAACTTTTCAAAGAAACAGTGGCCATATGGGTTTGCAAATGTGTTAGTTTCTCTCTCTTTCTCTCTCTCTTCTCCCTCCCCTTTCTTCTCTCGCTTATATTTCTGCCAGAGAAGGGAAGTCTAGTCTAGATCCCAGCTTGAGGGAACAGAAGGGATGCGTGTCTATGGCTCCTTCACAGGGTGGAAGAGGAGTGTGCAGCTCAGAGAAGTGCAGCGAGCTTGCCCAAGCTCCTTTAGTGAGGGAGGGGGCAGAGTGCCAGCTCGGCACACGGCTTCCCCAACACCAGGGCTTGGCCACTGTACTGATGTCCCCTGGGCACCGATCTAGCAAGCCCTGACCCATTCCCCAGACCTGGCTGTGAGGGGGTCTCTTGCAGTGCCCACCCTGACTGGGGCAGGATAGTCAGGAATGAGGTCCTGAGAATCTCCCCAGGGTCTGCCTCTTCTCCGGCTTTGTCCTTGTCTCCTCCTGGGCCAAGGACAGGGGCCTTGCTGGTGCTGGTTGAACCGAAGGGGATCCCGTTGCTCCTTTGAAAGTGTGAGGCTTATAACACTCGTGTCAGGGCTGTGGTCAGCCCAGACGCCTCACCTGGCTGGTGCCACCAACACTTGGGCAAAGCCAATGTGTTTATTTATTTAGTGACAGAGTCAGAAAGAGGGACAGATAGGGACAGACAGACAGGAAGGGAGAGAGATGAGAAGCATCAATTCTTTGTTGCGGCACCTTAGTTGTTCATTGATTTTTTTTTCTCATATGTGCCTTGATGGGGGTGGGGCTACAGCAGACCCAGTGACCCCTTGCTGGAGCCAGTGACCTTGGGCTCAAGCTGGTGAGCTTTGCTTAAACCAGATGAGCCTGTGCTCAAGCTGGTGACCTCCGGGTCTCGAACCTGGGTCCTCTGGGTTCCAATACGACGCTCTATCCACTGCGCCACCGCCTGGTCAGGCCCAATCTGTTCTTAAATTCCGTTGTCCCTCGAAAAGCGTCCTCCTACATGTCCTCCTTCTTGATATTGGAAGACTAATCTGTACATGTCCGTATTTGATTGATGCAGAGTTGATCCACTGTGTGTGATGTGACGTATTTGTATTTAAACAAGTACTTTTTTCTTAGTTATTAAAAATTAAATTATTTTTATTTATTTATTTATTTTAGAGGGGGGAGGAGCAGGAAGCTTCAACTCCCATATGTGCCTTGACCCGGCAAGGCCAGGGTTTTGAACCAGCAACCTCAGCATTCCAGGTCGACGTTTTATCCACTGCGCCACCACAGGTCAGGCTATAGTGTATTATTGTAATAAAATGTTTCTTTTATTGACGATATTGATTTCTTCCGTTTAGTTTTGTCTTATTCATTGTAAAAAAGTTGGTCACCTTGGCCTTATGGAAGTATTTTGCACATACATTGATTGAAGCGCACACATCACTGAATGTTCACAAAGTGAACACGTGACCCTGGCACCCAGCTCAGGAACGCGGGTGTGAGCTGAGCTCCAGGCAGCTAGCTCCTCGCTCCTTCCAGGATCATCTCCCAGGAGGCCTCCATCCTAAAATATTTACAAGGGTGAACTGCAAGGGTAAGAACGAGTGTTCCAGCTCAGGATACAGCGGCCCATGTGCGCGCGGGAGGAGGGCGGCGAGGTGTGCGGGGGCTGGGAGCTGTGGGATTCACGCAGAGGTTCTGGGAGCTGGGGGACCGCTGGGCAGTTTGTGCGGAGCCGTGGGAAGCTGGGGTGGGGCGGGGCGGGGCCTCGAGGGGCGGGGTCTAGACTGGACAAAGGCGGGGCTGAAAGCGCGGGGCGAGGTCTTGGCTGAACAGGGGCGGGGCTGCGGGCGCGAGGCGTGGACTTGGGGCGGAGCTGAGAGTGAGAGGCGTGGTCTTGGGTGAACGAGGGCGGGGCTGCGGGCGCGGGGCGGGGTCTGAGCTGGATTAGGGTGGGGCTGCGGGTGCAGGTCGTGGTCTTAGGCTGGATGAGGGGTGGAGCTGAAGGCGCGGGGCGTGGTCTTGGCTAAACGGGGGCGGGGTTGCGGGCGCGGGGCGGGCCCTGGGCTGGATGAGGGCGGGGCTGCGGGCTCGCGCGCGCGCGCACGCAGCCGGCGCGCCCCCTCCCGGCCGCCATGTTGGCTGGTGTGTGGGTGTCAAACGGAGCTAGACGTGGTGGCGCGCCGGCGGCGGCTCAGCGGGCTCCGGTCGCTCCCGCCTCCCCAGCGCTGCCGGCGGCCCTGGCGGCGCACTCGGGCCGGCCCGAAGGAGCGGAGGTGAGCCGGGTTCGGGGACTGGAGCGGGGCCCGGAGCGCGGACCCTCCCCTCCCCCGGGGGCGACCGCCCCTGGAACACAGGCTGCGGGAGTCAGCCCCGAGCGTGCACCCCCGCTGCCCCCCGCCCGGCCTGCCCTCCCGCGGGACCCCCTTCTTCACAACCAGACCCCGTCCCACACGCCCGAGCACGGCCCCTCCCGAAGTGGACCCCTCTTTCCGCGGCGGGGACCCCCGCCGCCCCCGGACGCCCACACGCACCCCGTCTCCTGCCTGGGGGCTCTGCATGTGGGACCCCGGGCGCCCGTCCCGGCCCCCGCCCTCCACCTCTCTGCTGGGAACCACCCCGCCCGTTCTCCCCGGAGCACTTTCCGCCCCTCCCGGGCCAGGCGCTCCTTTCCTCGGGAGCCGGAGCCGGGTCTCCCCGCCGCCCCCGTGCAGAACCCAGACCCCGTCCCTCCCTCCAGCAATCCGGGTCCGGGACCCCGGCCCGACCCCAGCTCTCCTTCGGGCTGCAGCGGGGGCCCCCCCTTTCCCCTCCCGAGGGACCAGGCTCTCCCACCCACCCCCACTCCTATCCTCACAGCACAGCGGGGACGGGGGCGGCGGAGCCAGGCTCCAGCTGCCTTTTGTTCCGCGTGGGATGGCAGAGACCCCGTTCCGGCGGTCCTTTCGGCTGATGCGTGTGGGTGAATGGGTGCGTGGGGTGCCTGGCTCTTCCCAGGCAGTCTGCGTCCAGAAAGACCCGTCCTCTCCTGCCCCGGTGGGGCGGCTCCCCGGGAGCCCAGCGCGGTGGAGGCTGGTCCTCTCTACAGGAGCCCTTGCCAACAGGTTTTTGTTTGCGCCCTGGAGTTGGCCGAAGTGGCTTTGCGGAAGGGGCAGTTTGTTCTCCCCTAGGGACCCCAGCTCGGGCCGGTGAAAGGCCATCCTTCCGTGGGGGGGGGGGGCTTCACAGTTTGGCTGCCCATGGGAATGCATCTTTAGTGTGTGCTTGAAGAGAGGAGAAGGCTTGTTTAACCATCTTTGGGATTCAGGTGGGGGAAACTGAGGCCCAGAGATATAGTGATTTGCCCAAGGTCACACAGCAGTTCTGTGTCAGTACCAGAACGGAGAAGCTCCACTATCTCCATGGCTCCCTCCGTGACATTTTGAATTTTTATTTTTAAAGAGAGGTGTTCAGGATTATCTCCCTCCTCTTTTATTTTTAACATTCACACAAGAAAACGGTTAGGAAAAGATGAGAAGTGGGAGTTCTTCATTTGCACCTCCAGAATATGCCCTATAAAGAAGGAGTTGGAATAAGGTGTTGAAATGATTTTAGAAGGTGAACTTGAATATCCCTACCCTCCTCTCTCTCTCCTTACCCCTCCTTCCCAATTACCTGTGCATCTTGTAGCTGTAGATACCAGATGAGGGCTGCTGACAAAGTCATATTCTGAGTCCTGCACAGCAGTGATTGAGCTAGCACTGATAATTAAGTTTTCATTCATTTTTTTTTTTTTTTTATTATATATATATATTTTTTTCTCATTTTTTTTTTTTTCTGAAGCTGGAAACGGGGAGAGACAGTCAGACAGACTCCCGCATGCGCCCGACCGGGATCCACCCGGCACGCCCACCAAGGGCTACGCTCTGCCCACCAGGGGGCGATAATCTGCCCATCCTGGGCGTCGCCATGTCGCGACCAGAGCCACTCTAGCGCCTGAGGCAGAGGCCACAGAGCCATCCCCAGCGCCCGGGCCATCCTTGCTCCAATGGAGCCTTGGCTGCGGGAGGGGAAGAGAGAGACAGAGAGGAAAGCGCGGCGGAGGGGTGGAGAAGCAAATGGGCGCTTCTCCTGTGTGCCCTGGCCGGGAATCGAACCCGGGTCCTCCGCACGCTAGGCCGACGCTCTACCGCTGAGCCAACCGGCCAGGGCTCATTCATATTTAAACATCGAAAGAGGCTATGGTTTATTTCGGAATAGTACTTGTCCCCCCCCCCTCCCCTTTGTATTTGGGACAAGTGGTTGTGCTGGAGAAACCACCAAGTTCGTCTTATCTTTTTTTATCTGTATTTTTTTTTAAACAACATTTTTATTTATTTTTTTTTTACAGAGACAGAGAGTGAGTCAGAGAGAGGGATAGACAGGGACAGACAGACAGAAATGGAGAGATGAGAAGCATCAATCATTAGTTTTTCATTGCGCGTTGCAACACCTTAGTTGTTCATTGATTGCTTTCTCATATGTGCCTTGACCGCGGGCCTTCAGCAGACCGAGTAACCCCTTGCTGGAGCCAGTGACCTTGGGTTCAAGCTGGTGGGCTTTTCCTCAAACCAGATGAGCCCGCACTCAAGCTGGCGACCACGGGGTCTTGAACCCGGGTCCTCTGCATCCCAGTCCGATGCTCTATCCACTGCGCCACCACCTGGTCAGGCTGTATTTTTATCTTTACATTTTCAAAGCTTATTTGTTTCTTTAGTTTTGATATTGGGCTAGTCATCCTTATCAGTCTCAGTGGGCTTTTCTTTTATATGCACTGAGTGAAATAACTGGCTATTTAAGAGTTTGGGGCCCTGTCCGGTTGGCTCAGTGGTAGAGCGTCGGCCTGGTGTGTGGAAGTCCCGGGTTCGATTCCCGGTCAGGGCACACAGGAGAAGCACCCGTCTGCTTTTCCACCCTTCCCCCTCTCCTTCCTCTCTGTCTCTCTCTTCCCCTCCCGCAGCCAAGGCTCCATTGGAGCAAACGATGGCCCGGGCGCTGAGGATGGCTCCGTGGCCTCTGCCCCAGGCGCTAGAGTGGCTCTGGTTGCAACAGAGCAACGCCCGGGATGGGCAGAGCATCGCCCCCTGGTGGGCGTGCCTGGTGAATCCTGGTTGGGCACATGCAGGAGTCTGTCTGACTGCCTCCCGGTTTCCAGCTTCAGAAAAATACAAAAAAAAAAAGAGTTTGGTCAAGTGCAGATTACTCTAAGGTGTGCTTCAGGACTGCGGAAGCCTCTGGAAGTTTGGGTTGTCCCGTGGGATGTACTGCTTTCTTCTGGTTTACACAAGCTTTTTCCCCCTCCTTGTACCTTGAGCCTGGCAGATAGGGAGTTGTATGGAGAACTCTCTCCCAGCAAGGTGTGTGTGCCAAGCACCTGTGTGTGAGGTGTGGAAAAATGTGCAACTTTCAGGTCGTGATAGTCGTGATACCTTCCTAGCATGGTATGTGCAGTCTTGAAAAATGACCCATCCTTTGTAGACATTCTTGGTAGAAATATACAGTTGCCTATTTCTGTCCTCCATAATAAGTGTGGATTTCCTAAGAGCTGACATTCTGATGAATCCTGCAAAAGTACTTGAAAAGTTCTTGGGACTCTGATTTGTTTTAATGGCTTGGCTTTTGCTGAACTTAAAGGGCAGGTGGTGGCAGCTTTCAGTTCTTTGTGGACCAAGGTGCTGAGAGATTTTTCTGCGTGGGATTGTCACTGTTACGCTCCTGGGAAGCACACTCGGGGTTCCAAAGCTGTTTTTGACAGTTCTCATTGTTCCCAGAACCTTCCTGTCAGGTTGGTGGGGCGTGAATGACCAGGGTGGCTGTCGTTTTACGGCAGGAGCACCTGCCTGGTGATCGGAGCCTCAGAGCAATCGGAGGGCTTGCATTTGGGGAATCTGAGGTTAGAGAGGATAGAAGGAATTGTCTAGTCCTACTCCGTGTTTTCTGCCGGACTTTCAACTCATGTCTTTAGTTTAAACTAAGACAAGGCTTTGCCAGCCCAGTCCACCAAGTGCTTGGGCCCCTCTGACTCTGAACTCCCAAGCCTCACCACCCCAGACAGCCTGTTGGAGCACTTACCGCATTGTGTATCTGGGGCGCTTGTGACACTGTGCCGTCTTTGAGACCAGGGGTTGTCCTGTCTTTCTTTACTTCTCCGGCACACAGCTCTGCCCCTGACACATGCACAGTAGAGGGTCAGTAAGGGTCTGGGGATATGAGGAAGTAGTCCTGGGGGCAGGAGAGAAACCTCTTAGTGATCTTTTTTTTTTTTTTTTTTTTTACAGAGACAGAGAGTGAGTCAGAGAGAGGGATAGACAGGGACAGACAGACAAGAACGGAGAGAAATGAGAAGCATCAATCATTAGTTTTTTGTTTTATATATATATATATATATATATATATATATATATTTTTTTTTTTTTTTGTATTTTTCTGAAGTTGGAAACGGGGAGGCAGTCAGACAGACTCCCACATGCACCCGACCGGGATCCACCCGGCGTGCCCACCAGGGGGCGATGCTCTGCCCATCTGGGGAGTCGCTCTGTTGCATCCAGAGCCATTCTAGCGCCTGAGGCAGAGGCCATGGAGCCATCCTCAGCGCCTGGGCCAACTTTGCTCCAGTGGAGCCTTGGCTGCGGGAGGGGTGAGAGAGAGACAGAGAGGAAGGAGGGGGGGAGGGGTGGAGAAGCAGATGGGCGCTTCTCCTGTGTGCCCTGGCGGGAAATTGAACCCGGGACTCCTGCACGCCAGGCCGATGCTCTACCACTGAGCCAACCGGCCAGGGCCAGGAATCATGAGTTTTTCATTGCGCGTAGCAACACCTTAGTTGTTCATTGATTGCTTTTCTCATATGTGCCTTGACCACGGGCCTTCAGCAGACTGAGTAACCCCTTGCTGAAGCCAGAGACCTTGGGCTCAAGCTGGTGGGCTTTTTGCTCAAGCCAGATGAGCCCGTGCTCAAGTTGGCAACCTCGGGGTCTCGAACCTGGGTCCTCTGCATCCCAGTCCGACGCTCTATCCACTGCGCCACCACCTGGTCAGGCCTTTTATTGATCTTAACAACAGGCTTCACTGTTCTGTCTTGTTCTTGCAAAAACCACTGCCATTTGTCCAGCAGTCATGTCAAGTTGGGTGAGTGTTATCCCCCTTCTGCAGATGGGGAAACTGAGACCCAGGGGCTTAAGTCATGTGCTCAAGGTCACACCCCCTCGTATGTGATGGAGCTGGGATTTGAGCAGGTCTGCTGGATTCAGAATGTTACTATACCTGTTACCCCCTTTGGAAACTCCCAGTCTTGGGAATGAAGAGCTTGCTCAGAAGCCTGCTGCAGATGGACAGCAGCTGAGTGTTGTGAGGTGTTGTGATTGGCGAAGATCGGTGAGGGTGGGAGAGAGCATGCTTTGTTTTTGTCAGACTGCGTTGTTGAAATGACTGTACGTCCAGTCTCTTGAGTTTTTGAAAGTAGGCATGTTCTCTGGTAAGTTTGTCAGTGGATTATATAGTCTTTGGTCTTCAGTAGTTTGTTCAAGGTGTCTATAAATAGAAACTTAGAAAGCGGAAGCCGTGAAATGAGTGTCCATGTAGTTAAGTGAGTGTATTTGGTGCCGTCCATCTGTGGACTCGTTTGACCATTCCTGTTCTTCAGTCAGACAGTTAAGTGTGTGGGGTCTTAAAATGCAAAGTTGTTATAGCAGCCCTCCCCTCTTTTTTTCATTTTAAAAGTATTTATTGATTTTCGAGGGGGGGGGAAGAGAGAGAAACATCAATTTGCCGTTCCCCTTATCTATGCATTCATTGGTTGATTCTTGTTATGTGCCCTGACCAGGGATCAAACCTGCAGCCTTGGCATCTTGGGATGATGCTCTAACCAACTGAGCTACCTGGACCAGGGCTGGTTTTGCTTTTTCACATAAAATTTTATTTTGTGTAGGCCCTGGCCGGTTGGCTCAATGGTAGAGCGTCAGCCTGGCGTGCAGGAGTCCTGGGTTCGATTTCCCGCCAGGGCACACAGGAGAAGCGCCCATCTGCTTCTCCACCCCTCCCCCCCTCCTTCCTCTCTGTCTCTCTCTTCCCCTCCCTCAGCCAAGGCTCCATTGGAGCAAAGATGGCCCGGGCGCTGGGGATGGCTCCTTGGCCTCTGCCCCAGGCACTAGAGTGGCTCTGGTCGCAACAGAGCATCGCCCCCTGGTGGGCAGAGCGTCGCCCCCTGGTGGGTGTGCCGGGTGGATCCCGGTCGGACGCATGCGGGAGTCTGTCTGACTGTCTCTCCCCGTTTCCAGCTTCAGAAAAAAAAAAAAAATTTTCTTATTTTGTGTAACATAGGAATTGCCACCCATTCGTGAGTAGAAAGCCTGAGATCCTAAGGGAAGGTTAGGTGAGTCTCCCCGTCAGTGTGGAGTGTCCACGCGTACTGGGTATAGCAGAGCACACGAGAAGACACATGTACTGTGTACAGCAGAGCACACGAGAAGACACATGTACTGGGTACAGCAGAGCACACGAGAAGACACAACCCCTGTTCTGGAGGAGTCTCCCCGTCAGTGTGGAGTGTCCACGCGTACTGGGTACAGCAGAGCACACGAGAAGACACATGTACTGGGTACAGCAGAGCACACGAGAAGACACAGCCCCTGTTCTGGAGGAGTCTCCCCGTCAGTGTGGAGTGTCCACGTGTACTGGGTACAGCAGAGCACACGAGAAGACACATGTACTGGGTACAGCAGAGCACACGAGAAGACACAGCCCCTGTTCTGGAGGAGTCTCCCCGTCAGTGTGGAGTGTCCACGCGTACTGGGTACAGCGGAGCACACGAGAAGACACATGTACTGGGTACAGCAGAGCACACGAGAAGACACAGCCCCTGTTCTGGAGGAGTCTCCCCGTCAGTGTGGAGTGTCCACGCGTACTGGGTACAGCAGAGCACACAAGAAGACACAGCCCCTGTTCTGGAGGAGTCTCCCCGTCAGTGTGGAGTGTCCACGTGTACTGGGTACAGCAGAGCACACGAGAAGACACACGTACTGGGTACAGCAGAGCACACGAGAAGACAGCCCCTGTTCTGGAGGACCTTATATTCCAAAAGGAAAAGCAGACACCTCTTTAAGATGGTATTTTTGTTTGATATCTTTGCAAGGAACTGAGGAAATACTTGCTGGGTGAGCTTTGGAAGTAACTTGGCCCCATTATTTAAAGAAGAGAGAAAGAGGAAAGATTTCAAAGGCAGACAGAAACAGACCACTCAGGATAGGTAGAGTGTAGAGGGAGATAACACAGTCTCACCAGCCACGGGAAGACTTGCTGCAGTAGGAGGGGGAATGAGAGGGTGGTGGATGCAAGCACAGGAAGTAGGGTGTCCTCAGGTGCTTGAGTGGAGCAGGAAGGTCATGCATCCTTCTCCTCAGCACACACCTGTCACGTAGGGATGGTCGGTGACAAGAGAGGTAATCCTGTGTGCCTGGCAAATAGAAAAAAATAAAGGATCAAAATTGAAGGCAGGCTGTCAGAGTGTGAAGAAATGCTTAAGGCCCTGGCCGGTTAACTCAGTCGGCAGATAGAGCACCATCTCAAAACACCAAGGTTGTGGGTTCGATCCCCAGTCAGGGCACATGTGGGAAGAACTGATGAATGTACAACAAAATAGAACAACAAATGAATGCTTCCTCGTCTCTCCTTTCCTCTCTTTGTCTCTCTAAAATCAATTAAAAAAAAGAAATTAAAAAAAAATTATTTTGGAAGGACAAAATTTACAGTTAATGCTACCCAATGTCATGATGGGCCAAAGAACATTGTGGCTTCTGAAGTTAGAAAATGCCATATCCTAAAAGTTTAAATGGAATGCCCTTTTTCTTTCAGGGAATTGCAGGGGTATAGGGCTTGGTTTGGAACAGTAGTAGTTCTGTTGGTAGTATTTTGTTTTTTTAGGTGGGAGGAGGGGAGATAGTGCCCCCACTGGGATCCACCTGGCAACTCCATCTGGGGCCGATGCTCGAGTACCGAGCTATTTTTAGCACCTGAGGCTGATGTGTTCCAATGAGCTATCCGCAGTGTCCAGGGCCTTCCTCAAACCAACTGAGCCACTGGCTGCGGGAGGGGAAGAAGGTGAGAAGAGAGGAGAAGGAGAAGGAGAGAGAAGGGGAGTAGCAGATGGTTGTTTATCCTGTGGGCCCTGACTGGGAATCGAACATGGGACATCCGTATGCTGGCCAATGCTCTATCTACTGAGTCAAATGTCCAGGGCCAGTATTTTGTCGTTATGATGAACTTTGTATTTACACTTGATAAAAGCCCATTAGCTGCCAAGGAGGAGTAAGGAGTAAATTTCCAAAAATGTACAATTTTCTTTAGAGAAGTTTCAGAACCAAAAGACTAATTCACATGAAAAGTTGTAGAGAAGTACACTGGTTGCAAAGCTCATTCATAAAACTTACATGAATTAAAAAAATTTTTTTATTTATTCATTTTAGAGAGGAGAGGGAGAGAGAGAGAGAGAGAGAGAGAGAGAGAGAGAGAGAAAGGAGAGACAGAGAGAGAAGGGGGGAGGAGCTGGAAGCATCAACTCCCATATGTGCCTTGACCAGGCAAGCCCAGGGTTTCAAACCGGCGACCTCAGCATTTCCAGGTCGAAAAACTTACATGAATTTTTTTTTTTTTTTTTTTTTTTTTACAGGGGAGAGCACGAACGCAGTCCCCTACGACCACAAATTATGCAGTCAAGTTTCCCACATTTGGGGAAATCGCAGGGGTCAGCACATCCGGAGTGAAAACTTACATGAATTTAAGATGTGTTCTTAACCATTATGCTTAGATTGCTGATGCATATTTCATAAGACATTAAACAAAGCGAGCCATCATCTCAAGTTATTTCCCAGTTAACTATTTTTATAGCACAAGCATGTTAGGCCAGTATCAAAAAGAAAATCACAAAAGCAAAAACACACAAAACCTAAAACAGTGAAGTACATGGTTTTTCTTCACTTCCGTGCATGTGTCAAACAGTTCATTTTGCCACATTTTGTACATTTGTTCCTAGGTGGCCTTAAGTATTGAAATACAAATAAAATGAGTGTAGCAAAAATAAAGAAAGCAAACAGTGGTTAACTTTTTTTTTTTTAAGATGTTATTTATTGATTTTACGGAGAGTGGAGAGCTGGGGGGAGAGAGAAGTATCAACGCGTAGTTGCCTCACTTTAGTTGTTCATTGGTTGCTTGTCGTCTGTGCCTTGACCAGGCAAGCCCAGAGTTTTGAACCAGCGACCTCAGCATTCCAGGTCGAAGGTCTATCCACTGTGCTGCCACAGGGCAGGCGAACAGCAGGTGACTTTATAAATAATGACATGTGAAGGGTTTCTGCCCTTATCCAGAGTACACTGGGTTACAGCTGAAGGAACACTTCTGCATGGTGGTCACAGTGTGCACAGTGAGAGCAGGTATCCCACAGATGCACACATGGTTTAACATGTCCTGCCCATGGGATGTCCGTTTCCGCCACAGCCTTCTGAGTGCTCCAAGGGGCTAGGTAACTTGAGGAACTGGCAGAGCTGGGAGGCAAACCCAGGAATGTGTGATTCCCAAACCTGGCTCCCTCCTATTCCATCAGCTCTTGTAGAAAGCCCTCTAGTGTAATGGATTCTCATCTAACTTTAGGATAAACTGGTGATCTGAAAATCACCCCCAGCTTTATTTAGAGGGCTGGGAATTGTGAATGACATTTCTGTCTTTCTCCTAATCTTACAATCTGTGGAAACACTGATGGACAGCTTGAACTGATAGATGCTAGATTTAGGGTTTGATTAAAAAAAAAAAAGGAAAAAAAGAAAACCAGACTTGTCTCCTTTGAACCAGATCTGCAGTGTTGTTAAAGTGTGCCCTGCATGTGCGGGCCCCTGAATGTTTTCTGGTGCCCGTTCTCAACATGCCCAGGTACCGGGCCCGCTTGGTGCCCAGGCACAGAGGAGCCTTTCTGTTTGTCCTGGTCTGGGCAGCGTCTCGGCTCTGCTTTCAGCCCTCTGGAGACAGAACGGGGGATTTGATTCTCCCTCTATTCAAAGCGGTGCGAGGAATTGGGTGCACACAGGGCCGTAACTGAAGGGACCCCCCCATGTTCTCTTCAGGGCAACCTGGCGGATGAAGGGAGCAGGGAAGGGCAGGTCCGCCCTGAGGGATGGTGGACGTCTGGGGATGATGCCCGGTGTGAAGTTAAAAGCATCTATAATGGATCACTGCTGAGGGCAGGGTTCATCCTTCCTCTCACCCCCACCCCTCCTAAAGTAATGTCATCACTGCATCTCGGTGGCTCAGCAGCTGAGAGCACCAAATGGTACAGACAATTTGGCTACCAGGGCCTTGCGACAAATGGCTTTGCAATCTGATTGCAAAGTACATCCTGGCCTCCTGGCTGCAGGGCTTTGAGCGTTTTAATTACTGCTCTCCGGTTCCCTCATCTCTAAGGGGGCTGACAGTAACCACTTTGCAGGACTGCAGTGGTCTGTCTCAGACCCCAGTGTGCGTCAGAATGACCTGGAGAGCCTGACCGGTGGGGGCACAGTGCACAGAGCGTCGACCTGGGACACTGAAGTCGTGATCCCATGGTTGCTGGCTTGAAGCCTACGGTCACTTGAGCAAGGGCTCACTGGCTCAGCTGGAGCCCTCTGGTCAAGGCACATGTGAGAAGCAATCAATGAACAACTAAAGTGCTGTAACAAGTTGATGCTTCTCATCTTTCTTCCTTCCTGTCTCTCTCTCTCTCTCTCTCACTAACAAAATAAAAAATAAAAAAAAGAATTACCCAGAGAGCCTGTTAGACACATTGCTGGGCTCCACCCCCAGATGACTCAGTAGGTCTGGGATGAGGCCCGAGAGTGTGCATTTTCATCCAGTGTCCTGGTGGTGCTGATGCTGCCAGTGAGGGGACCAGGTTCCGGAACCCCGGCCCAGAGGACTGAGTGGGAAGGCGGGTCGGGTCAGCGCCTGCTGGCCAGCCGAGCGGGGAAACGGAAGGAGCAGCCCCTGCCCGCCCACGGCGTGCCTCTGAGTATCGCTCAGAAGGCGGTGACAGGGTGCTGGGGAATCTGGTTTCTCAGAGATGTTTGCACTTGGCTCTTACGTGATTATAATTTGGACTGCGGTCACAGGCATCGTCACTCCTGCGGGTGAGCTGGATGTTTTCTTAATGAAAGGAATGTAAGACGTCAGGGCCCTTCCAAGGGGCAGGAGCCGTCATTCCCACACATCAGGGAAGGTGTTTACTGTCAGGGCTTCTCAGACAGAGAGCTGGGCAGGGCCTGGGCCCGGAGTGGGGTTGGGCCCCCAGCAGTCTCCCAGGGCCTTGGTGCAGGTCACCTGTTCCCTCTCCGACCGTTCAGACTGACGTCCTGTTCTTTGTGGTTTGTCATATTCTTTGGTGTTTAGAGTTTGGAGAAAAAAGTTATTTCCCCAGTAGTGAAGATCGGTTTGTGAACACTAAACGTGGGTGGGGGTGTGTGTGAGCCCTGATGATTTTAGGGTGTCCCTGTGTGTCAGGCGCTCTGCCCCTTTGTTTGGGCAGCATTTCATTGCGTTTTCACCAGGCTCCTGCAAGGCCTGTCACTGTCCCCATTTGCATATGCAAACCTGACCTGGGGTGGCCCAGTGGATAAAGCATGGACCTGGAATGCTGAGGTCCCCTGTTCACAACCCTGGGCTTGCCTGGTCAAGGCGCACACGAGAAGCAACTCCCACTCCTCCCTCCCTGACCTCGCCTCTCTCTCTCTCTCTTCTCAATCAGTCAGTAAAAGAACAACACTAAGGCTCAGAGGGGTCAGCCACCTGCCCCAGCTGCAGTCAGTGCCCCCGCTGGCATTGCTGCACCTGTGTCGGATGCAGAACCACGTTATTCCCGCTGCGTCACTCTGTAGCCACCCAGGGTCCCCCAAGGCCTTCCTGTGCCGGCACAGCACCCCCAGGAGGGGGGAATGTCACACCCACCAAGCGGGCTGAGACGCCGCGGGGTCACCTGCTCGAGTGCGTCTGCTCTGAACTAGGTTCCACACGTGTCTGATTTTGGAGCCTGAGGAAGCTGGTTCTGTGGCCACACCTCCAGGGCCACAGAAGTGAAGTCTAGACCTGAACCTGCCTGAATGAGGGCAGTGGGGGCCTCGGCGGGGGGACCCTGGTCGGTTATCTGGAAGGAAGTCTGTGGGCTTGCAAGGTCTTCTGTGTTTGTGCAGTTGTGTTAAAGTAATTGCCCTTTGAGGCAAGGCGGCATTTCCCTTCCTCTGTTGTCCTGATGCGCTCTGCTCGTCAGTTCTGTAGAGGGACACGTGGACGTGAGAGACTAAGGGCTCTGGCAGTGCGTTAGACTACGACCTCATTCGTACAGAACGCGATAGTCTCCAGCAGTTCCACGTGAACAAAGGTGCACACATCTCCGTCCTCAGTGGGAGATGAGCTCATGCCTTCTGGTGAACGGGTCGTTTTCCTGCTCTGCCGGGCAGGAGCAGGAGCAGGAGCAGGCGGGTGTGAGCGCGTCCCAGGGTGTGCACGCTGCCTGCAGCGCCCAAGCCCAGGCTGGAAAGCGGCTGTGTTGGTGCCTGCCCTGCGCTCTGGAGGTGTGGGCTCCAGCGTGTTGTTTCGCAAGCTCTTGAAGACTCTGAGGTGAATAAATCATGGGAGCTGAAGTTACTATTCAAAGTCTGCCCCCTTCTCGCCCCTCTCCCTTGTCCCCCAACAGTCCTAGCAGTAGAGGAGTGCTGATGGGCTGGGAAGTCACGTTTTTAGTTGAAAGCAGGTCCTCCCTGTGCCTGTTTCATTACCCAGAACTGTCCTGGGGTGTAATCACTATACTTTGGGTCCAAAACCTTGGGGAACGTGAGCAGGGAAATAATTTTTGTGGACTGCTTTATGAAAGGCAGCCTGGCTGATGTGGAATCGGGAGTGTCCGACCCCAGACGACGTCGTGACAGGAAGGGGACTGAGACCAGGCTGGCGGGGACCCAGGCAGCACACGGGCTCTGGAGGCAGCGGGCGGGTGCCAGCGAGGTGCTGTGCTTCTGCCACCCAGACCTGCACCTCGTTGAAAAGACGGGTGCCAGGGGGAAACAGATCTGAGTTAACCAGTGTCACCCATAACTACAATTAAAAATACATTTAAAAAACAATGTTATTAGAAATAAAAAACGACAGGATGTGAGCTGGCAGCAAAGGATGGGATAGTTTCAGGAGTGGACGGCAGGTGGGAAGCACTTCCCCAGGGAACAACAGGCGGCTGCGCTTGGGGCGGACGCGGGCTGGTGCCCGTGTGCATGTGGGATGCGTGCACGTGGGGTGCGTGTGCACGTGGGGTGCGTACACAGCGCAGGCTCAGAGCAGCTGTGTCTGGGGACGCCCTCTGGGGCAGTGAGGACAGAGGGGCGGAGGTCTTGGGACTTGGTGGCGTTGGCATTCGGGAGCTCAGGTGTTTGGGGAGGTGTCCTCTGGCCGGCGCCTTGCCGAGTGGCAGTGTCTATGGTGGCTTCCTGAGACTGGGCAGGTTGTGGTTCTGGGGACAGCACAGGAGTGTGTGTCACAGCGTCGGGAGGTCGGGAGCCCGTTCTGTTTGGGGCGAGCTGAGGGCTCAGGCCTCAGTGCCAGCCAGAAAGTGTGAACGGGACACCCTGTGAGCTGCAGTTCTTATTCTTGGATGTACCTGTAAGAAAGCTTTCTTTTTTCCCCTAAGGTTTTATTTACTGATTTAGAGACAAGAGAGAGAAAGAGAGAAGAGGGGGAGGAGCGGGAAGCATCAACTTGTAGCCATTGCTTCCCTTGTGTGCCTTGACGGGCAAGCCCGGGGTTCGACCTCAGCATTCCAGGTTGATGGTTTATCCACTGCACCAGGTCAGGTGGAAAGCTTTAAAAAAATGCTTATGATGAGTCCTGGCCAGGTAGCTCAGTTGGTAGGAGTGTTGTCCCTGTACAGCAAGGTTGCAGGTTCAATTCCTGGTCAGGGCACGTACAAGAATTAAGCAGTGGATAGAGCATCGGACTGGGATGTGGAGGACCCAGGTTCGAGACCCTGAGGTCGCCAGCTTGAGCAAAGCTCACCAGCTTGGACCCAGGGTCTCTGGCTTGAGCAAGGGGTTACTTGGTCTGCTGAAGGCCCTTGGTCAAGGCACATATGAGAAAGCAATCAATGATCAACTAAGGTGTCGCAAAGAAAAACTAATGATTGATGCTTCTCATCTCTGTCCCTGTCTGCCTCTTTCTCTGACTCTCTCTCTGTCTCTGTAAAAAAAAAAAAAAAGTATTAAGCAAAGAATACATGGGTAGATGGAACAACAAATCAGTGTTTCTCTTTCTCTTCCCCTCCCTCCTTCCCTCTCGAAAATAAAAGATAAAAATAGCCATGATGGGGCCCCACTCCAGACCGTGGCGGTGGGAACAGGCGTGTTTTCTGAAGCACTCCTGGTGGTGCTGGGGGCGTGTGTGGGCTGGGATGCGGAGCTGTGTGCTCAGGGACCTGTGGGGGTGTCGTGTACTAGCAGGTGGGAGGAAACTGGAGGCAGGGGGAGCAAGAAGCCTTTGCAGGAACAGGGTGTGGGTGCTGGGGCCCGAGCGCCGCCCAGGAGCTGGGGGTAGCTCGAGAAGCAGGGAGGGGGCGGCGAGAGGTGGCGTCAGGTGCCAACCTGGCTGAATTCGCCTTAGCAAAGGTGTGAACACAGTGAGGACGAGAGAGGAGCCCGTGAGCCTCCTCCGGTGTGGGTCTCAGCCTGGCCTGCGGAGCAGGGTCCGCGCTCGTAGCCCTGCAGCCGGGCCGCACGGCTCTGTGACGACTGCGGCCGGCACTGCGGGTGGAATTGGAAGCTGCATTGCTTTAAGATGGTCATTCTAAGAGAGTGCAGTTGAGCCTGCCCTGGGCGGCGCAGTGGGTATAACCTCGCCCTGGGACGCTGAGGTCACTAGTTTGAAACCCCGGGCTTGCCTAGTCCAGGCACATATGAAAGCAACTATGAGTTGATGCTTCCTGCTCCTCCCTACATCCCCACCCTCTCTCTCTCCCCACCCTCTCTCTCTCAGAAAAAAAAAAAAGCTGCAATTTAGAGTTCCTAATTTAGGTGGATTCACTTTATTAAAGATTAGAAATGAGGTTTTACCTGGTGTCTTTAATGAATGTTACAGTATCATGATTTATAGTAGTTACAGAAAAAAATGAGTTTATAGGCTAATTTATTCAGTCTTTATTTAATGTTTATTGAGCACATATGTTTGGGAATACGTAGGTGATAAGTTCCTACCCTTACGTTGCTGTTGGTTTGCAGAGCGGCTCCTGATACTGGGAGAAGTTATGTCAGCCCTTGGAGGGAGGCATTCAGAAGGCGGTGTCCCACGCTGCGAACTGCGAACGGGCCTGGGTGTCAGGGAGGCCCTGGAGGAAAGGGTGTGGAGTAGAGTCTCGAAGGAAAAGCAGGGATTCCAGGGGACAGAGTTGGGAGGGCTGCAGGCTGAGGGGACAGAGTTGTGTCACCACCTCAGGGTGAAGTGACAGGCTTGGGCTGAGCGAGCAGGAAGGGCTGGGCATGGGACAGGGGTCCAGCCAGGCAGGACAGGTGGAGAGCTTGTGAGATTTGAGTGGGGCTGTGGTTTTCGCCAGCCTCTCGGTGAGTGGGCAGGGCCTTGAGTCCTCCACTCTGCCTCTCTCTAACCGGAGCAGCCCTGATCTGGACATGGGTCACTAAAGAGCTTATTTGGAAAGTTTCCTCTGCTGTTTAAAAAAATCAGAGCAATCTCCTGGCAGTGGTGGCCTGGGAGCTGCTGTGAGTGGGAGAGTGCCCCGAGGGCCTGGGGGCGGGGCCTGGGGCGGGGCGGGAGGCTTCCCCAGGGACCAGAGAGAGCTTCACCGCTTGCTGTTTGCGCGAGGGGGTTGAGCTGGGAAGGGTTCTGCTCCAGTCCTCCGCTCGGAGCTGAGCCGGCTTCCGGGTCTCAGTGATGCCTAAGCAGTGTGCCCGCGCTGTGGTTAGCAGGTCCCTAATAGAGCTCCTTACAGTCGTGCCTTTTTGTTTTCCCGAAATTCCTGCGGAACTTTACGGCCCGGCCCGTGTGTGAAGGTACCGTGGAATGCATGTCGGGGAGTGTGACGGGCTCTGCTGGGTGTCCAGGGGAGGCCCCAACCCTCGGACCTCCTCTGTGTGGACTGGATAGATGTCCTCCCTGCCTGGTCCAGCCCACGGATGCGTCTTGTTTGGGCTGTACCGAGCGTTTTGAAAAAATTAGACTGGTTGCTGTATGCGTTTCCTAACATTACTGCAGACGGGGCTGAGACAGTGCAGGTCTGCAGGTTAGAGGTCAGCACTGGTCTCGGTGGGCTACACCGCTGTGGTGTAGCGGGTGGCATGCCTCTCAGAGGCTGGGAGGGTCTGTTTCCTGGCCGGTGCAGCGGCCGTGTCCCTGGGTCTGTGGCTCTGTGGCTCGTCTGTCCTGGGCGCTGGCTCTCTCCTCCTCCTGCTGCGTCACCACACTCTGGTTTCTCTGCCCCCTCCACTGTAAGGACCCTCCGATTGCCTGGAGCGCCCTGGGTAATTCAGGGTTCTCTCCATGTTTTAAGGTTAGCTGATCATCTGCCTGATTTCCCTTCGCCACATGACTGGGATGGCGACGTGGACGCGTTTGGGAGGCCGTGATTCCGTCTGCCACAGTTGCCAACATGAAAATAAGGAGGTCTTACGTCGCAGTTCAGACTGGCAGCCTCATTGACAAATCAGAACACTTGGCAGCTGGGGGCCTGCACTGTTGCCTGGCAACACTGGGTCCTCGCCACTCATTTTCCTTCATTGCCTGGGCCCTGCTCTGGGGACCCAGGACCTTCCACAGGGACCAGTCATGACAGAGTCCAGTGCTCAGGGTGGCAGAGTTCGCTTTCCACCCTGTTCCGTGCCCTCCTCCTTGCCCCTGTGCCCCCTCCCTGCTCTGACCCTTGTCCTGAACCCCCCTCTGCCTGACACTGCTCCCCGCTCCCTCCATGCTGTCCTCTCCCTGACCCAGGGCTCTCCGTCCTAGAGCTTCTCTGATACTATTGATACTGTTTTAGGTGGTACTGTGTGCACCAGGCATAAACCCTGCCTCCTTCCGCTTCTTTATTTGCGCCCAGCACTGTTACATTGTTATCTTCCACATCCTGATTGGCTTTTGAAAAAGAAAGTATTTGTAATGTACCTTTGGGGCAGTATCTATCAAGAATCAGGATCAAGCCCTGGCCGGTTGGCTCAGTGGTAGAGCGTCGGCCTGGCGTGTGGAAGTCCCGGGTTCGATTCCCGGCCAGGGCACACAGGAGAGGCGCCCATCTGCTTCTCCACCCCTCCCTCTCTCCTTCCTCTCTGTTTCTCTCTTCCCCTCCCGCAGCCAAGGCTCCATTGGAGCAAAGATGGCCCGGGTGCTGGGGATGGCTCTGTGGCCTCTGCCTCAGGCGCTAGAATGGCTCTGGATGCAACAGAGCATCGCCCCCTGGTGGGCAGAGCGTAGCCCCTGGTGGGCGTGCCAGGTGGATCCCAGTCGGGTGCATGCAGGAGTCTGTCTGACTGCCTCCCCGTTTCCAGCTTCGGAAAAATGAAGGAAAAAAAAAAAATAAGAATCAGAATCACACAAGCATCAAATAAGTGCTGTGTGCCACACCCTTTGCTAGAGGAGGGAATGAGATAGACACACCTGCTGGCCGCCCCGCCCCACCTCCAGATCTGAGTCTAAAAGAGGGGAGGAGGAGAAACAGGCAGTTCCAGTACTAACCTACTGCGTGTAGGGGAGGGTCTGGCCTGAAGGTAAGCTCTGTCTGCAGTGGTCAGGGATTCGGGGGGTCTGTTAAAGGTTTCGGTGAAAGGTTCCCTCGTTCCCAGGTGTCGCTGAGACCCCAGCCGGCAGCTGAATGGGGCAGTTATCTCAGAGGCCCAGTGTGCTGTGTGAAGGACGAGGCTAGACTCCTCCGTGTGCTGCTGTCTGGTACTCTGAACTGGGACATGGTGACTTCCTGAGGGCCCCTTGCTGTGGCCTCTTGTGGAGGGGCCAATTTTACATCTTCTTAGCAACAAGGCAGTGATAAATAGATGGAAAAAGGGAGCCTGGTGGGACGGCCAGCCCAGAGCATGGTGCTCTGCCTCCAGAGAAGCTGAGCGGAGAGGCTGTGTCTGCCGCTGGTCTTGGTGCTGGAGCCGCGGGAAAGCTCAGAGGGTTCCTCTCCTCGGCCAGAGCCACGGGAGCCTGAACTCCTCCAGCCTGGGAGGCGAGGACAGACTAGCGATTTTGCTCTGAAGATCTAGGGGCTGCCCAGTGGGAGCACGGCTTTGTAACGAGGTCTCCTGGGCTGTTTCTAATTTCAGGACTGGACGGTGGAAGCACGGCAGGCACTTAAGAGACTTTCAGCGTGGGGTGGACCGGCTCCTTGAGCAAAGTCACTTACTGCTCTGTGGGCTTCAGTTTCCTTGTCTACAATAGAAAACGAGAGAGCAGTAGGACTAAGAGATATATATCCAGGTTCTTCCCTGGGCCGGAATGCTTTGGGTCTGTGTCTTCAAACCTTCTCATTCTTAGGTAAAAGCGGCATTCGAACCGGCAGGTGTTTTGTTGTTTCTGAATGTATCTTTTCCTGCGGTTGAAGTTGGGTTGACCACCAGAAGCTGGCAATGGGTAGTTCATCACCTCTCCTTTCAAGAGTCTTCAGAGGAGAGGACGGGCCAATTCCTTAGGAAATACGTTTGCCTGAGGCCTAACTAGCTCACTCTGATTCAACCCAAAAATACTAATTCAGGCTGTAGATCAACCTGGTCATCTCAGGGTGACTCATGTCAACTAATGGTCATTGGCACCAACTCAACGCCAACTGGAATCCCTTATTTGGGGTGCGGTGAAGAAGGAAACTTTATTCAGGGCAAAAGAGCTCAACTGTGATGCAGCAGGGCTGTGAGAGCCGCGTGGCCCTGTGGCAGGGCTGGGGTCAGGCAGCCCTGGGGTCAAGCCCCTCTCTGGCTAGACAGCTCTGCTCTGGTCTGCTCCTGTCTGTGCCGGTCTGCTTTGGCCACTCTGCTCCTACAGGACATCTTCCGTGTTTCAGCTGAACCTCAGAGACACGGTCTGCAGCCTTCTGTGTCAAGGGAAAGTGCTCTCAGAGCCAGAGGGATGCTGGCCTTTACAGACAGAAGTCCCTGCCCCTGGTCCCTGATCAGTTTGTCATCATGCAAACGAGGACTCCAAATTCTCACAGTTTGATTGGTCCAAAAAGGCACTCTTCTGATTGGTCAGAGTGGAGTTGCTTTGATTTGTAGCTGAAGATGTTGATGGATATAGCTGTGTAGATCGGATTGAATGGGAAAGCCTCGGTCCTATTGGTTGAAACAGGAATTCGAACTGGCTCAGAGGGCAGGAACACAGTGTAGACAGGCAGCTCAGTGCCGGGACGGTGGTTCAGTGCAGGCTTCTCCGTGAAGTGCTTTTTGTGTGAGAGGTTTCTGTGTGAGAGGATGCTGCCTGCCTGACTGGGTGGTGGCGCAGTGGATAGAGCGTCAGACTAGGATACGAAAGACCCAGGTTTGAGACCCCGAGGTCACCAGCTTGAGCGAGGGCTCATCTGGCTTGAGCAAAAGCCCACCAGCTTGAGCCCACGGTCTCTGGCTTGAGCAAGGGGTTACTCAGTCTGCTGAAGGTCCACAGTTAAGGCACGTATGAGAAAGCAATCAATGAACAATTAAGGTGTTGCAACACAAAGGAAAACTAATGATTGATGCTTCTCATCTCTCCGTTCCTGTCTGTCTGTCCCTGTCTATCCCTCTCTCTGACTCTCTCCCTGTCTCTGTAAAAAAAAAAAAAAAAAAAAAAAAAAGAAGTGGATGCTGCTAGACTGTTTAAAATTTGAGGCCAGTTAGCCATAAGGAGCCCTTCTTAGAAGGTGTCTTTTTTCTCAGGGTTCATACCCATGACATGTCAACGTCTAGTAATTTCCTTCTGAGGTCCTTGGCATGGGGGCTGCATGTGCACAGACGGGTAGTCTGTGCGTCCCTGAGAGCAGGTCTCCTGTGCTGGGAAAGAGGTCTCTGATGTTCTCCCAGGTGGTGGTAGGTCCACCGGGCTGGTCCCAGAGTCAACTGCAGTCAAAAGATGTCAGCCTTTCCACAAGGCCACACCCCCAGGGGGGCAGCGGTCCTGCTGTGCTGTGCCTAGTGCAAGCCTCATGGAGGGGGATGGCTGGGTACAGACTTGTCAATTGAAGTGTATCTGTGTGCCGCACTCACTACCAACTGGAGGATATTTAAAATCCTTTCAATAGAAAATTAAAGGCCACTATGAAGGATTTTTTTTTTTTTCATTTGGAAGAAATGAAAAGCTGGAAAAAGGAAAACAGATGCCTTCTTTAAAAGAAAAATAACCTCATTCTTTAACACACTATCTTCTGAATCAAGCTCTCAGGAATAGGAGATTTTTAAAGAGCACACTGCCCTGTGAGGCTTGTGGAGATACTATTTGGAACTGGTCAGCCTAGTGTCTCTCAGTAGGTGATGTAGAAATTCGGTTTTGCCGTTGTTTCTGTGAAGTACGAGTGCAGGGCCTCGCTGACTTGGCGTCTGTGCGTGTTGAACCAGTGCAGGGACGTGAGTGTCAGCTCTGCAGACCAGTGCAGGGACACGAGTGTCAGCTCTGCAGACCAGTGCAGGGACACGAGTGTCAGCTCTGCAGACCAGTGCAGGGACGTGAGTGTCAGCTCTGCAGACCAGTGCAGGGACGTGAGTGTCAGCTCTGCAGACCAGTGCAGGGACGTGAGTGTCAGCTCTGCAGACCAGTGCAGGGACGTGTCAGCTCTGCAGACCAGTGCAGGGACACGAGTGTCAGCTCTGCAGACCAGTGCAGGGACACGAGTGTCAGCTCTGCAGACCAGTGCAGGGACGTGAGTGTCAGCTCTGCAGACCAGTGCAGGGACGTGAGTGTCAGCTCTGCAGACCAGTGCAGGGACAGTGCAGGGGACGTGAGTGTCAGCTCTGCAGACCAGAGCAGGGACGTGAGTGTCAGCTCTGCAGACCAGTGCAGGGACGTGAGTGTCAGCTCTGCAGACCAGTGCAGGGGACGTGAGTGTCAGCTCTGCAGACCAGTGCAGGGGACGTGAGTGTCAGCTCTGCAGACCAGTGCAGGGGACGTGAGTGTCAGCTCTGCAGACCAGTGCGGGGACGTGAGTGTCAGCTCTGCAGACCAGTGCAGGGACGTGAGTGTCAGCTCTGCAGACCAGTGCAGGGACGTGTCAGCTCTGCAGACCAGTGCAGGGACGTGAGTGTCAGCTCTGCAGACCAGTGCAGGGACGTGTCAGCTCTGCAGACCAGTGCAGGGACGCGAGTGTCAGCTCTGCAGACCAGTGCGGGGGACAGTGCAGGGACGCGAGTGTCAGCTCTGCAGACCAGTGCGGGGACGTGAGTGTCAGCTCTGCAGACCAGTGCAGGGACGTGTCAGCTCTGCAGACCAGTGCAGGGACGTGAGTGTCAGCTCTGCAGACCAGTGCAGGGACGTGTCAGCTCTGCAGACCAGTGCAGGGACGTGAGTGTCAGCTCTGCAGACCAGTGCAGGGGACGTGAGTGTCAGCTCTGCAGACCAGTGCGGGGACGTGAGTGTCAGCTCTGCAGACCAGTGCGGGGACGTGAGTGTCAGCTCTGCAGACCAGTGCGGGGACGTGAGTGTCAGCTCTGCAGACCAGTGCAGGGACGTGTCAGCTCTGCAGACCAGTGCGGGGACGCGAGTGTCAGCTCTGCAGACCAGTGCGGGGGACAGTGCAGGGACGCGAGTGTCAGCTCTGCAGACCAGTGCAGGGACGCGAGTGTCAGCTCTGCAGACCAGTGCGGGGGACAGTGCAGGGACGCGAGTGTCAGCTCTGCAGACCAGTGCAGGGACGTGAGTGTCAGCTCTGCAGACCAGTGCAGGGACGTGAGTGTCAGCTCTGCAGACCAGTGCAGGGACGTGAGTGTCAGCTCTGCAGACCAGTGCAGGGACGTGAGTGTCAGCTCTGCAGACCAGTGCAGGGACGCGAGTGTCAGCTCTGCAGACCAGTGCGGGGACGTGAGTGTCAGCTCTGCAGACCAGTGCGGGGACGTGTCAGCTCTGCAGACCAGTGCGGGGGACAGTGCAGGGACGTGAGTGTCAGCTCTGCAGACCAGTGCAGGGACGTGTCAGCTCTGCAGACCAGTGCAGGGACGTGAGTGTCAGCTCTGCAGACCAGTGCAGGGACGTGAGTGTCAGCTCTGCAGACCAGTGCAGGGACGTGAGTGTCAGCTCTGCAGACCAGTGCGGGGACGTGTCAGCTCTGCAGACCAGTGCAGGGACGTGAGTGTCAGCTCTGCAGACCAGTGCAGGGACAGTGCAGGGACGTGAGTGTCAGCTCTGCAGACCAGTGCGGGGACGTGTCAGCTCTGCAGACCAGTGCAGGGACGTGAGTGTCAGCTCTGCAGACCAGTGCAGGGACAGTGCAGGGACGTGAGTGTCAGCTCTGCAGACCAGTGCAGGGACGTGAGTGTCAGCTCTGCAGACCAGTGCAGGGACGTGAGTGTCAGCTCTGCAGACCAGTGCGGGGACGTGTCAGCTCTGCAGACCAGTGCAGGGACGTGAGTGTCAGCTCTGCAGACCAGTGCAGGGACAGTGCAGGGACGTGAGTGTCAGCTCTGCAGACCAGTGCGGGGACGTGTCAGCTCTGCAGACCAGTGCGGGGGACAGTGCAGGGACGTGAGTGTCAGCTCTGCAGACCAGTGCAGGGACGTGTCAGCTCTGCAGACCAGTGCAGGGACGTGAGTGTCAGCTCTGCAGACCAGTGCAGGGACGTGAGTGTCAGCTCTGCAGACCAGTGCAGGGACGTGTCAGCTCTGCAGACCAGTGCAGGGACGTGAGTGTCAGCTCTGCAGACCAGTGCAGGGACGTGAGTGTCAGCTCTGCAGACCAGTGCAGGGACGTGAGTGTCAGCTCTGCAGACCAGTGCAGGGACGTGAGTGTCAGCTCTGCAGACCAGTGCGGGGACGTGAGTGTCAGCTCTGCAGACCAGTGCGGGGACGTGAGTGTCAGCTCTGCAGACCAGTGCGGGGACGTGAGTGTCAGCTCTGCAGACCAGTGCGGGGACGTGAGTGTCAGCTCTGCAGACCAGTGCAGGGGACGTGAGTGTCAGCTCTGCAGACCAGTGCAGGGACGTGTCAGCTCTGCAGACCAGTGCAGGGACGTGAGTGTCAGCTCTGCAGACCAGTGCAGGGGACGTGAGTGTCAGCTCTGCAGACCAGTGCAGGGACGTGAGTGTCAGCTCTGCAGACCAGTGCAGGGGACGCGAGTGTCAGCTCTGCAGACCAGTGCAGGGACGTGAGTGTCAGCTCTGCAGACCAGTGCAGGGACGTGTCAGCTCTGCAGACCAGTGCAGGGACGCGAGTGTCAGCTCTGCAGACCAGTGCAGGGACGTGAGTGTCAGCTCTGCAGACCAGTGCAGGGACGTGAGTGTCAGCTCTGCAGACCAGTGCAGGGACGTGAGTGTCAGCTCTGCAGACCAGTGCAGGGACGTGAGTGTCAGCTCTGCAGACCAGTGCAGGGACGTGAGTGTCAGCTCTGCAGACCAGTGCAGGGACGTGAGTGTCAGCTCTGCAGACCAGTGCAGGGACGTGAGTGTCAGCTCTGCAGACCAGTGCAGGGACGTGAGTGTCAGCTCTGCAGACCAGTGCAGGGACGCGAGTGTCAGCTCTGCAGACCAGTGCAGGGACATGAGTGTCAGCTCTGCAGACCAGTGCACTCCCGTCTCCCTCCAGCGTCTGTCTGTCCTCCATGTGCTTTCCCTGCTCCCGATTGCACATAGCCAGGCCAGCGGGACTGCACCTGGTTGGGAGCGCTGGCCTCCGGGGAACAGTTGAGGTGTGCCTGGGGTGAGACGGATGAGATTGGCCCATGGATGGGCCTGGAGACCTGACTCCTCAGCCCTGAAGGCCTGCCTGGAGGAGGAGTCTAGGTTCTCTGCTACTGGCGTCCAGCGCCCATCCCTGTGTGTCCTGTTTTCTTCTCTCTGGCTTCACCTCTCACTGTTTTCTCTTTTCACTTGCCAGCCTGGGGCCAGGACACATTTTGCCTGCTGTTCACCTGCGTGGCCATCCATTCACACGCGACAGCCTGTGTGTGCCGGTCAGGCTTCCAGCGTAGGCTCTAATCCATCTGGGTTTCCCTGCTCCCCGCGGCTGGGTCACGTGAGCTCCTTGCAGCCAGGTTGTGTCTGATTGGTATGCGCCCCCACGCTGTGCTGCTCACTGCCCAGCGGGTGCTGAGGGCACATCTGCCGCACAGGTGGCAGCTCGGAGCGCTTGTTCTGCCTGCCCCTGCCCTGATGCGGGTTGGAGAGGCACCTGCTCAGGGCAACGCGGGTTTGGGGCGTGGGGCTGGGGGAGGCTGCACACATCCGTGGGCGGGGCAGGAGACCTGCCAGGGAAAGGCAGCCCCGACCAGCTGGACAGTGGTGGGCGGCTGGGGAGCACCATCTGCAGCCTTCCAGGTGTGCAGTCTGAGGGGCTGTGGGGGCGGGCTCTGACAGATGGACGGGGGGCGGGAAGGAGAGCCAGCTCGCAGCTGTGCCCGTGCCGCTCAGCGCTGGTGCCTGAGACCCGTTGGCCAAAGGCTTTTCTGTGGCTCTGATGTTTTTTTAATAGATTTGAGGGAGAGAGAGGAGAGAGAATAAGAAGCATCAACTCATACATGCTTGATTTAATATTTTTAAAACAACATTTACTGATTTTAGGGGGGGTGGGAGGAGGAGCTGGAAGCATCAACCTGTTGCTTCTCGTATGTGCTTGGATCAGGCAAGCTTGGGGTTTTGAATCTGTGACCGACCAGGTCGATGCTCAATCCACTGCACCACCACCTGGTCAGGCCCTTTTGTTGTGTTTAAATCCCGACCCCTGTACAAAGGCATCTGGGCGTGTTTCCAGTGTGCTGTTTCCTGATGGCAATGCAGGGATGGGATCGTCTTACCTCCGGGCGTCTCCCACCCGTGCAGGGGAGCTGGCGGGCAGTGCGCCCTGGGGCGTTTGTCATTCTGGTAGATTCCCCCGATGGCCCTCCACACGGTGACTCCAGCAGCACAGCCAGTGTGAGCGCTCTTTCCCCACAGCCTCACCAGCAGAGGGTGCGGCCAAACATTTGGGCTTCTGCCAGCCTGACAGGTGTGAAGGGCATTATCGCAGTATAGTTTTAATTTGCATTTTTCTGAAGCGTGAGCTGATCACATTGTAGTACGTTGAAGGACCATTTTGACTTTTCTGTGCACTTTTCTCATTTTTCTCCTGGGTATTGGTTGCTTTTCAATTTCTGTGAGCGGTTTATGTTTTCAGAAGGTTAGTTCATTGTGATAGGAGTTGTACATATTTTTTCAGTACGGATTATTTCTGATCTAGTCGGATTCTTTAAGTTACCTGCCTCCCTCACCTGCCTGTCCCACTCAGTTCCTACGTTTAAAGGTTCAGACTGGCCTTGGGACAGAGTCTGGACACTGGTGGGACAGAACAACAACCATCGCTTTCTACCAGGGTTTTCAGTTAATTGGCCGCAGGCATGTTTTCAACAGGGACCTGCAGCCGTGTGGAGGTGGCCGAGTGTGCGCTGGGAGGGGTCCCCCACGCTGTGGAGACCACCAGCCCCTCAGGTGCACGTGACCCCGCACAGCAAAGGCTCAGTTCTCGTCCGTGCTGTGCCTGCAGTGTGCGTGGTGTCACCGTTGTTCATGGACCCCGCATGTGGAGGCGCTTTATTGATAAACAGTTTGTGTACGTGCAGTCAACCTCACTCTTGAAATACGCAGTCCAGCAGTTTTTAGTGTAGCGTTGTGCACCCGGCAGTCTAATCTTATTTCAGAACATCTCATCACCCCCAAAGGAAATCCTGTCCCCATTAAGGGTCCTTCCCTTCCTTGTCTCCCCCAGCCTCTGGTGACTGACTGACTGCTTTCTGTCCCCATGTGTTTGCTATTCTGTGCATCTTATTCAAATGAAGTCGTATAGTGTGTGGACTTTCTGTGTCTGGCTTTTTTCACTCCGCATGTTTTCAGAGTCCGTTCACATGGTGTGTCCAGCCTTCACTCCTTAAGGCTGAGCCGTGCTCCCTGTGTGCACGCACCACGCCGTCTTTACCTGGTCTGTGTTGGTGGGCAGCGCTCTTTCCAGGTCTTGGCCACCAGACGCAATGCTGCTCTGAGAACTGATGCGCAGTTTGCACGTGGACGTGTTTTCCTGTCTGTTGGGTTGATAGGGAGGCTCCTGTCTTCACCACGCTGGGAAGGAAATGTGGAGAACTGCACCCTGGCTTTTAAAACGTTCAACAGAAAGCGGCACACTCCTGTCCCATTTCACTGAGTTCAGACGGGAGTGCAGAAGGTAAACTGGACGCGTTTGCTGAGCGGAAGTAGTTACCACAGAGAAGAGACACGGGTGCTCCTGGGACCCGAGAGAGTGACACTGCGTTGGCACTTCACTCCGGAAGGGCCCACTGGCTCACTGGTGTGGCGGGAACTCCAGCTTAGGAGTGACCTGGAACTAGGGTTCTAACTTGATTGCTGGGTGGTGGAAAGACCTCGGATCTTTCCAGAGCAGCTGAGAAGTATGTGATGACCCTGGAGAGGACAGGAGCAGCTGAGAAGTATGTGATGACCCTGGAGAGGACAGGAGCGGCCCCATGGAGGCACTGCCGAATTGGTACAGGACCGGGCTTACGAGTTTCCAGGCTGGGGGGGCACTGTGGCTCAGGAGGGGGCACAGACCTCACCCCAGCTCTGTGACTTGCTCTGCTACTTGTCCTCACTCATCCCGCCTGTTCAGGGCCTCCCTTGCAGAACTGTAGCACTTAGTAGGCCCCTAGTCAGTGACAGTTGTCACCTGGTGACTCTGACCAGCACCAGCCTAGCCTGTGGTCACTGAGGGAACTGGCCTGGCCTGGGCCACTGGATCATGTCCTCCTGGGTAGGCGTGAGTGTGCGGAAGGACTGCCCTGTTCTCACGGCCTGCTTCTCCCCAGGGTGGCCGAGGAGGACGTTGGTGGCATGACATGGCCTGCGAATATTCCGAGGCAAATAAACATTCTCCCTCAGCCTCTGGCACCGTGATTTTTTAAACTGGGGTGTGTCCTGGGGCACTGGGGACACCAGGGGGCCCACGCATACGCCTCCTGGTCTGTATTATTATTTCTCTAAACAATGCAGGACAAAGGCTTTGTAAACATTTGAACAGAAGCGTTTGGCTGTTGGAGATAAAACCAGGAGAATAACAACTTTGGTTTCTTTTCTGGGTTTTGTGTTCTGGTGTTTGTCAGCATTCTAATCTTTCAAGAATTAGAAAAAGGCCTGACCTGTGGTGGCGCAGTGGATAAAGCATTGACCTGGAACACTGAGGTCGCTGGTTCAAAACCCTGGGCTTGCCTGGTCAAGGCACATATGAGAGTTGATGCTTCCTGCTCCTCCCCCTTCTCTCTGTCTCTCTCTCTCCTCTCTAAAATGAATAAATAAATAAAGTCTTAAAAAAAAGAATTAGAAAAAAAGGATGATGTGGTGTGTGAGCTTCTCTGTGCTTCTGCTCGCTCAGTGCAGGGTGACGAGGACTCCACAGTCCCCTCCCTGTCAGCTCGCTCAGTGCAGGGTGACGAGGACTCCACAGTCCCCTCCCTGTCAGCTCGCTCAGTGCAGGGTGACGAGGACTCCACAGTCCCCTCCCTGTCAGCTCGCTCAGTGCAGGGTGACGAGGACTCCACAGTCCCCTCCCTGTCAGCTCGCTCAGTGCAGGGTGACGAGGACTCCACAGTCCCCTCCCTGTCAGCTCGCTCAGTGCAGGGTGACGAGGACTCCACAGTCCCCTGTCAGCTCGCTCAGTGCAGGGTGACGAGGACTCCGCAGTCCCCTCCCTGTCAGCTCGCTCAGTGCAGGGTGACGAGGACTCCACAGTCCCCTCCCTGTCAGCTCGCTCAGTGCAGGGTGACGAGGACTCCACAGTCCCCTCCCTGTCAGCTCGCTCAGTGCAGGGTGACGAGGACTCCGCAGTCCCCTGTCAGCTCGCTCAGTGCAGGGTGACGAGGACTCCACAGTCCCCTGTCAGCTCGCTCAGTGCAGGGTGACGAGGACTCCGCAGTCCCCTCCCTGTCAGCTCGCTCAGTGCAGGGTGACGAGGACTCCGCAGTCCCCTGTCAGCTCGCTCAGTGCAGGGTGACGAGGACTCCACAGTCCCCTGTCAGCTCGCTCAGTGCAGGGTGACGAGGACTCCACAGTCCCCTCCCTGTCAGCTCGCTCAGTGCAGGGTGACGAGGACTCCACAGTCCCCTGTCAGCTCGCTCAGTGCAGGGTGACGAGGACTCTGAAGTCCCCTGTCAGCTCGCTCAGTGCAGGGTGACGAGGACTCCACAGTCCCCTCCCTGTCAGCTCGCTCAGTGCAGGGTGACGAGGACTCCACAGTCCCCTCCCTGTCAGCTCGCTCAGTGCAGGGTGACGAGGACTCCACAGTCCCCTGTCAGCTCGCTCAGTGCAGGGTGACGAGGACTCCGCAGTCCCCTGTCAGCTCGCTCAGTGCAGGGTGACGAGGACTCTGAAGTCCCCTGTCAGCTCGCTCAGTGCAGGGTGACGAGGACTCCACAGTCCCCTGTCAGCTCGCTCAGTGCAGGGTGACGAGGACTCTGAAGTCCCCTGTCAGCTCGCACAGTGCAGGGTGACGAGGACTCCACAGTCCCCTCCCTGTCAGCTCGCTCAGTGCAGGGTGACGAGGACTCCACAGTCCCCTCCCTGTCAGCTCGCTCAGTGCAGGGTGACGAGGACTCCACAGTCCCCTGTCAGCTCGCTCAGTGCAGGGTGACGAGGACTCCGCAGTCCCCTCCCTGTCAGCTCGCTCAGTGCAGGGTGACGAGGACTCCACAGTCCCCTCCCTGTCAGCTCGCTCAGTGCAGGGTGACGAGGACTCCACAGTCCCCTCCCTGTCAGCTCGCTCAGTGCAGGGTGACGAGGACTCCGCAGTCCCCTCCCTGTCAGCTCGCTCAGTGCAGGGTGACGAGGACTCCACAGTCCCCTCCCTGTCAGCTCGCTCAGTGCAGGGTGACGAGGACTCCACAGTCCCCTCCCTGTCAGCTCGCTCAGTGCAGGGTGACGAGGACTCCACAGTCCCCTCCCTGTCAGCTCGCTCAGTGCAGGGTGACGAGGACTCCACAGTCCCCTGTCAGCTCGCTCAGTGCAGGGTGACGAGGACTCCACAGTCCCCTGTCAGCTCGCTCAGTGCAGGGTGACGAGGACTCCGCAGTCCCCTCCCTGTCAGCTCGCTCAGTGCAGGGTGACGAGGACTCCGCAGTCCCTTCCCTGTCAGCTCGCTCAGTGCAGGGTGACGAGGACTCCACAGTCCCCTCCCTGTCAGCTCGCTCAGTGCAGGGTGACGAGGACTCCGCAGTCCCCTGTCAGCTCGCTCAGTGCAGGGTGACGAGGACTCCGCAGTCCCCTCCCTGTCAGCTCGCTCAGTGCAGGGTGACGAGGACTCCACAGTCCCCTGTCAGCTCGCTCAGTGCAGGGTGACGAGGACTCCACAGTCCCCTCCCTGTCAGCTCGCTCAGTGCAGGGTGACGAGGACTCCACAGTCCCCTCCCTGTCAGCTCGCTCAGTGCAGGGTGACGAGGACTCCACAGTCCCCTCCCTGTCAGCTCACTCAGTGCAGGGTGACGAGGACTCCGCAGTCCCCTCCCTGTCAGCTCGCTCAGTGCAGGGTGACGAGGACTCCACAGTCCCCTCCCTGTCAGCTCGCTCAGTGCAGGGTGACGTGGACTCTGAAGTCCCCTCCCTGTCAGCTCGCTCAGTGCAGGGTGACGAGGACTCCACAGTCCCCTCCCTGTCAGCTCGCTCAGTGCAGGGTGACGAGGACTCCACAGTCCCCTGTCAGCTCGCTCAGTGCAGGGTGACGAGGACTCCGCAGTCCCCTCCCTGTCAGCTCGCTCAGTGCAGGGTGACGAGGACTCCGCAGTCCCCTCCCTGTCAGCTCGCTCAGTGCAGGGTGACGAGGACTCCACAGTCCCCTCCCTGTCAGCTCGCTCAGTGCAGGGTGACGAGGACTCCACAGTCCCCTGTCAGCTCACTCAGTGCAGGGTGACGAGGACTCCGCAGTCCCCTCCCTGTCAGCTCGCTCAGTGCAGGGTGACGAGGACTCCACAGTCCCCTCCCTGTCAGCTCGCTCAGTGCAGGGTGACGAGGACTCCACAGTCCCCTGTCAGCTCGCTCAGTGCAGGGTGACGAGGACTCCACAGTCCCCTCCCTGTCAGCTCGCTCAGTGCAGGGTGACGAGGACTCCGCAGTCCCCTCCCTGTCAGCTCGCTCAGTGCAGGGTGACGAGGACTCCACAGTCCCCTCCCTGTCAGCTCGCTCAGTGCAGGGTGACGAGGACTCCACAGTCCCCTCCCTGTCAGCTCACTCAGTGCAGGGTGACGAGGACTCCACAGTCCCCTCCCTGTCAGCTCGCTCAGTGCAGGGTGACGAGGACTCCACAGTCCCCTGTCAGCTCGCTCAGTGCAGGGTGACGTGGACTCTGAAGTCCCCTCCCTGTCAGCTCGCTCAGTGCAGGGTGACGAGGACTCCGCAGTCCCCTCCCTGTCAGCTCGCTCAGTGCAGGGTGACGAGGACTCCACAGTCCCCTGTCAGCTCGCTCAGTGCAGGGTGACGTGGACTCTGAAGTCCCCTCCCTGTCAGCTCGCTCAGTGCAGGGTGACGAGGACTCCACAGTCCCCTTCCCTGTCAGCTCGCTCAGTGCAGGGTGACGAGGACTCCACAGTCCCCTCCCTGTCAGCTCGCTCAGTGCAGGGTGACGAGGACTCCACAGTCCCCTCCCTGTCAGCTCGCTCAGTGCAGGGTGACGAGGACTCCGCAGTCCCCTGTCAGCTCGCTCAGTGCAGGGTGACGAGGACTCCACAGTCCCCTCCCTGTCAGCTCGCTCAGTGCAGGGTGACGAGGACTCCACAGTCCCCTCCCTGTCAGCTCGCTCAGTGCAGGGTGACGAGGACTCCGCAGTCCCCTCCCTGTCAGCTCGCTCAGTGCAGGGTGACGAGGACTCCACAGTCCCCTCCCTGTCAGCTCGCTCAGTGCAGGGTGACGAGGACTCCACAGTCCCCTGTCAGCTCGCTCAGTGCAGGGTGACGAGGACTCCACAGTCCCCTCCCTGTCAGCTCGCTCAGTGCAGGGTGACGAGGACTCCGCAGTCCCCTGTCAGCTCGCTCAGTGCAGGGTGACGAGGACTCCACAGTCCCCTGTCAGTTTGCTCAGTGCAGGGTGACGAGGACTCCGCAGTCCCCTGTCAGCTCGCTCAGTGCAGGGTGACGAGGACTCCACAGTCCCCTCACTGTCAGCTCGCTCAGTGCAGGGTGACGAGGACTCCACAGTCCCCTCCCTGTCAGCTCGCTCAGTGCAGGGTGACGAGGACTCCACAGTCCCCTGTCAGCTCGCTCAGTGCATGGTGACGAGGACTCCACAGTCCCCTCCCTGTCAGCTCGCTCAGTGCAGGGTGACGAGGACTCCACAGTCCCCTGTCAGCTCGCTCAGTGCAGGGTGACGAGGACTCCACAGTCCCCTGTCAGCTCGCTCAGTGCAGGATGACGAGGACTCCGCAGTCCCCTCCCTGTCAGCTCGCTCAGTGCAGGGTGACGAGGACTCCACAGTCCCCTCCCTGTCAGCTCGCTCAGTGCAGGGTGACGAGGACTCCACAGTCCCCTCCCTGTCAGCTCGCTCAGTGCAGGGTGACGAGGACTCCACAGTCCCCTGTCAGCTCGCTCAGTGCAGGGTGACGAGGACTCCACAGTCCCCTGTCAGCTCGCTCAGTGCAGGGTGACGTGGACTCTGAAGTCCCCTCCCTGTCAGCTCGCTCAGTGCAGGGTGACGAGGACTCCACAGTCCCCTGTCAGCTCGCTCAGTGCAGGGTGACGAGGACTCCACAGTCCCCTCCCTGTCAGCTCGCTCAGTGCAGGGTGACGAGGACTCCACAGTCCCCTTCCCTGTCAGCTCGCTCAGTGCAGGGTGACGAGGACTCCGAAGTCCCCTGTCAGCTCGCTCAGTGCAGGGTGACGAGGACTCCACAGTCCCCTCCCTGTCAGCTCGCTCAGTGCAGGGTGACGAGGACTCCACAGTCCCCTGTCAGCTCGCTCAGTGCAGGGTGACGAGGACTCCACAGTCCCCTTCCCTGTCAGCTCGCTCAGTGCAGGGTGACGAGGACTCCACAGTCCCCTTCCCTGTCAGCTCGCTCAGTGCAGGGTGACGAGGACTCCGAAGTCCCCTGTCAGCTCGCTCAGTGCAGGGTGACGAGGACTCCGCAGTCCCCTGTCAGCTCGCTCAGTGCAGGGTGACGTGGACTCTGAAGTCCCCTTCCTGTCAGCTCGCTCAGTGCAGGGTGACGAGGACTCCACAGTCCCCTGTCAGCTCGCTCAGTGCAGGGTGACGAGGACTCCACAGTCCCCTCCCTGTCAGCTCGCTCAGTGCAGGGTGACGAGGACTCCGCAGTCCCCTGTCAGCTCGCTCAGTGCAGGGTGACGAGGACTCCACAGTCCCCTGTCAGCTCGCTCAGTGCAGGGTGACGTGGACTCTGAAGTCCCCTCCCTGTCAGCTCGCTCAGTGCAGGGTGACGAGGACTCCGCAGTCCCCTCCCTGTCAGCTCGCTCAGTGCAGGGTGACGAGGACTCCACAGTCCCCTGTCAGCTCGCTCAGTGCAGGGTGACGAGGACTCCACAGTCCCCTGTCAGCTCGCTCAGTGCAGGGTGACGAGGACTCCACAGTCCCCTCCCTGTCAGCTCGCTCAGTGCAGGGTGACGAGGACTCCACAGTCCCCTCCCTGTCAGCTCGCTCAGTGCAGGGTGACGAGGACTCCACAGTCCCCTGTCAGCTCGCTCAGTGCAGGGTGACGAGGACTCCACAGTCCCCTCCCTGTCAGCTCGCTCAGTGCAGGGTGACGAGGACTCCGCAGTCCCCTGTCAGCTCGCTCAGTGCAGGGTGACGTGGACTCTGAAGTCCCCTTCCCTGTCAGCTCGCTCAGTGCAGGGTGACGTGGACTCTGCAGTCCCCTTCCCTGTCAGCTTGCTCCCGTTCTTGCTGTCCTTGGAGAGGAGGTGGAGGGGGACCCGCAGGACCTGAGCTGGGACCGGCAGCACCCCGCGGGCGGGTGTGGACTCGAGCCGTGAAAGGGTCACCCCTCGCACGCAGCTCCTTCGTGTCTGTTTCCTCGTGCCTGTCTGGCCACGCTGCCCACTCCCCGGAGGAGGGACTGAGGTCCATCCAGGTTGTGGGGGGGCAGCGCCTTTCCACCCGCCACGCTAATTCTTAAACCACAGCAGCGTCTCGGGCCCCATTTTGTGTTTCAGAGAGAGCGTGTGTGGGCCCTGGATTTGGAAGTTGGGGGAGGACTGGGGAGGAGTGGGGAGGTTGGGGAGGGGGTGCTTCTGGCAGGTGGGGGTGGATTGGTGCCTGTGAGTCATCCCTTCCGTGGCAGATGTGTGCCAGGCGCTGTGCCAGGCTCTGCAAGGCAGGCGGCAGCTTGGAGACAGTCGGGGCCTCTGTCCCCCGAGAGCCTGCAGTTCAGAGGTGGTGGGAGGCAGGCGGGGGGGGGGGGGGGCGGAAGCCCTGGTAGCAGCAGGTGGCGGCTCCCCCAGCAGAGATCCTGGGGGAGAGAGGAGGGGGCGCAGCTGCGGAGTTGGGGTGCTGGGTTCAGTGTTGTCCTGAGACTGGAGGCGGATTTGGTGAGCACAGCGGTGAGAGGTGTGGGCCGTAACACGCAGTCCACGTGCCGCCCTGCACGAGCTCCGTGCGGTGGGTCTGCTGGCATCGTGAGAAGGCACGGTCTCCAGCCGACCCCTGCTGTGTGCACCGCCCCAGCATGCTTCCCACCCTGTCCTCGGGGCTCTTCTCTGTCCCTGTGGCTGTCCTCGGGGCTCTTCTCTGTCCCTGTGGCTGTCCTCGGGGCTCTTCTCTGTCCCTGTGGCTGTCCTCGGGGCTCTTCTCTGTCCCTGTGGCTGTCCTCGGGGCTCTTCTCTGTCCCTGTGGCTGTCCTCGGGGCTCTTCTCTGTCCCTGTGGCTGTCCTCGGGGCTCTTCTCTGTCCCTGTGGCTGTCCTCGGGGCTCTTCTCTGTCCCTGTGGCTGTCATCGCGCGCTGAGACCGGCCTCTCCAGTCTCCCTCCACCGCACTGCGTGGTTCTCCTGTGTGTCCACCATTCGCTGCCCCCTCCCCAGTCCCCAGTCTTCACTGATGGGCAGGCACCTCCTCCTGATGAGCATCCTTGCCCGGGCTCCGCCCCTGTCCATGGCCCTCTCCTCCCAGAGAGACGTGCCAGCCCCAGCAGCCCTTTCCGCCCTGGCGCCTGTTGCTATGGGGCCATCCTCGTTCTCCACGCCTGTGTCAGTCTCATCTGTCTGATGAAACCACTTGGCTCTGCCTCTTTCTCTTCCTGAGGTCTCCGTCCCCTCCCCGCTGTCCTGTCACTGGGCCTGTGTCCTCCTGGCTGCCCCGGCCCACTTGACGGGGGGTCGTCGGGCTGATGCTCTTGCTCTGCGTTTCTTTTTTTTTTCTTTTTTTTTCTAAAGCTGGAAATGGGGAGAGACAGTCAGACAGACTCCCGCATGCACCCGACCCGGATCCACCCGGCACGCCCACCAGGGGTGATGCTCTGCCCACCAGGGGGTGATGCTCTGCCCCTCGGGGGCATCGCTCTGCTGCGACCAGAGCCACTCTAGCGCCTGGGGCAGAGGCCAAGGAGCCATCCCCAGCGCCCGGGCCATCTTTGCTCCAATGGAGCCTCGGCTGCGGGAGGGGAAGAGAGAGACAGAGAGGAAGGAGGGGGGGGGGGTGGAGAAGCAAATGGGCGCTTCTCCTATGTGCCCTGGCCGGGAATCAAACCCGGATCCCCCGCACGCCAGGCCGACGCTCTACCGCTGAGCCAACCAGCCAGGGCCACTCTGCGTTTCTGTCTCCTGCCTTGTCCCCGTCCCCAATGTGCCTGGGTGCAGGGCCAGGTCTGTGCTCGGCACCTCTGCCTGGACTCCTGGGTGCTCTCTCCGTCCCTGTTCCCCAATGTGCCTGGGTGCAGGGCCAGGTCTGTGCTCGGCACCTCTGCCTGGACTCCTGGGTGCTCTCTCCGTCCCTGTTCCCCAATGTGCCTGGGTGCAGGGCCAGGTCTGTGCTCGGCACCTCTGCCTGGGCTCCTGGGCGCTCTCTCCGTCCCCGTTCCCCAATGTGCCTGGGTGCAGGGCCAGGTCTGTGCTCGGCACCTCTGCCTGGACTCCTGGGTGCTCTCCCCATTCCCCATTCCCCAATGTGCCTGGGTGCAGGGCCAGGTCTGTGCTCGGCACCTCTGCCTGGGCTCCTGGGCGCTCTCTCTGTCCCCAGCTGCGCCTGGGTGCAGGGCCAGGTCTGTGCTCGGCACCTCTGCCTGGGCTCCTGGGTGCTCTCCCCGCCCCCAGCGTCCTCCCTTTCCCACAGTCCTCCCGCAGCCACTGGCCCAGGGTCCCAGAAGTGCTGTCCCGACAGCATCATTCCTCTGCTCTGAGAACATAGAACCAGCTCCAGTGGCTCTGCCTTCAGCGGTATTCCTAAAATAATTTTAAGTCCTACACAGTTGACTTGCCCATTTTAATAGTTCTTTATCTTGAAAATACTTTAGTACTTTGGCAGTATATCAAAAAGCTAAACATAGAATTGTCATAGGATCCAACAATTAATTCCACTCCTCAGTATCTACCCAGGAGAGCTGAAAACATATGTCCATGCAGAATCTTTTTTTTTATTTTTTTTATTACAGAGACAGAGTCAGAGAGGGACAGACAGACAGGAACGGAGAGAGATGAGAAGCATCAATCATTAGTTTTTCGTTGGGACACCTTAGTTGTTCATTGATTGCTTTCTCACATGTGCCTTGAGTGGGCCTTCAGCTGACCGAGTAACCCCTTGCTTGAGCCAGCGACTGGTGAGCTTTTGCTCAAGCCAGATGAACCCGCACTCAAGCTGGCAACCTTGGAGTCTCGAACCTGGGTCCTCAGCATCCCAGTTTGACACTCCATCCACTGAGCCACCGCCTGGTCAGGCTCCATGCAGAATCTTACACATGTTCATGGCCGTGGAATTTATAATGGCCAAAACATGAAACAATCCAGATGCTCTCTACCTGATAAACGGATAAGTAAAATGTGGTGTATCCATACAACAGAAAATTATTTAGTTGTAAAAAGGAATGAAGTAGGTGCTGGCCAGTTGGCTCAGTGGATAGAGCATTGGCTCGGTGTATGGACATCCTGGGTTCCATTCTTGGTCAGGGCACATGTGAGAAGTGACCATCTGCTTCTCCCCCCTCCCCCTCTCCCTTCTTTCCCTCTTCTCTTGCAGCCAGTGGCTCGATTGGTTTGAGGGTTGGCTCTGGGCCTTGAGGATAGCTCAGTTGATTTGAGCCAGCCTAAGGTGCTAAAAATAGCTCAGTTGATTCAAGCAACGGCCCCAGACACAGGTTCCAGGTCAGGGCACATGCAGGAGTCTGTCTCTGTATCTCCCCTCCTCTTGCTTAAGGAATGAAATACAGATACATAATGTAACATGGATGGACCTTTAAAATAAGCTAAGTGAAATAAGTCAGACATAAGAGACCATGTTTGATTTTACCCATATAAAATGTTCAGAGTAGGGAAATCCGTGGACAGAAAGATTAGTGGTTATCAGGAATTGAGGGAAAGGGCTGGGGTGCTGACCAATAGCAGATACAGTGAAAATGTTCTGGACTGGGATGGTGCTAATGGTTATACAACCTTGTGAATATACTAAATTGTAGCCCTGGCCAGGTGGCTCGTGTGGTTCGAGTGCTGTCCTGAAGCGCAGAGATTGCTGGTTCAGTCCCTGGTCAGGGCACCTGTGGGAACAGATCACTGTTCTTGTCTCTCTCTAACTCTCTCACTAAAATAAGTAAATAGCCCTGGCCGGTTGGCTCAGCGGTAGAGCGTTGGCCTAGCGTGCGGAGGACCCGGGTTCGATTCCCGGCCAGGGCACATAGGAGAAGCGCCCATTTGCTTCTCCACCCCTCCGCTGCGCTTTCCTCTCTGTCTCTCTCTTCCCCTCCCGCAGCCAAGGCTCCATTGGAGCAAAGATGGCCCGGGCGCTGGGGATGGCTCTGTGGCCTCTGCCTCAGGCGCTAGAGTGGCTCTGGTCGCAACATGGCGACGCCCAGGATGGGCAGAGCATCGCCCCCTGGTGGGCAGAGCGTCGCCCCATGGTGGGCGTGCTGGGTGGATCCCGGCCGGGCGCATGCGGGAGTCTGTCTGACTGTCTCTCCCTGTTTCCAGCTTCAGAAAAATGAAAAAAAAAAAAAAAAAAGTAAATATATATATATATATTTTTGTTGTTGTTGTTGTTATGTGAACTGTACACTTTAAATGGAGAATTTTATGCTATGTGAGAAGGGGGTCAGGACAAGGAAGTGGAGAGGGACAGTTACATGGTGACAGAAAATGGTCTGACTCTGAGCGATGGGTACACAACACAATCCACAGTTCAAATGCTATAGAGATGTTCACCTGAGACCTTTGTACTCTGTTGATCAGTGTCACCCCTTTAAATGTAATTGCCCAAATACAATAAAAAAAACCAAAACACTTTCCCGACCAATGCCAGAGCAAACAGCAGTGCCATTGATAGTAAGACTTTAATGAGATCATTCCTAAGACAGTGCCCGGCACATTAAGTTGGCTGTAAGTGTTAGACATCGTTCTTATTTGAGGGACACGACAGAATCCTTGAAGGTGACTAACCCAATGGGAGGTCCAGATTTCCCAGTGTGCGGGGGTGGCCCTCAGTGCCCCTGCAGCCAGACGCTGTTGTCCCTGAGGACCCAGGCTCCATCGGCCTCCCCATGCCTGGGCTCGGCTGGGCGGCCACTGTCTCCTGCACCCTGTGGACCCCTCTCACTCTTCCACGGCATCCGGAACACCCCACTTAGAATCTACTCCTGATGTCCTTTGTGAGGGTGCCCCCCCCCGGCCAGGCTGAGAGTCCCCTCTGTGCTTCCCGCGTCCCTGTGCCTGTCGGCACTGTTGTTTGCACACTGAGCGTCACATCCAGCACTGGCCACACCACTCACATGCTCTGGCACTGTCGTGATAAAACGATGTTGTAGAGCAGACAGCAAAAGTATTTCTTAAGTAACAGTGCAGAGAACATTGACGTGACGTGCTCTACGGAGGAGCAGTTCTGGGAATGTGCTCGAGAAAGCTTGGTGCAGGTGTCCGGGAGACACGGAGAAACCGCTCTGGTCATGGTGGCAAATCTGGGTGTGGCCCGATGTCGGCTGACAGGAGAACGAGTGGGAGAGTTGTTACATATGAACATGGTCCCGTGTTACACAGAAGTGAACGTGGCGAAACCACAGCTGACTGCGCACAGGAACGCCATCAAATCTCAGACAGTAACTGCGGCAGAAGCAAGTTGTAGAAGAATATACCAAAGAACCCTGAACCTGGGCTGTTTTTCTGGGGCCGAGGCGGTGGGGAGGGGGGTGTGGGCACTGTCATCCTGCTCATGGCCTTGAGGAGACCGTGGGGTCACGTCTGCTCCTGTGTTTGTGCCTCTGGGGTCCTCTGCACCCTGGTCTGTATCACCGGTGGGGCTGACACACCGGGGGACAGGAGCACCGGGCTGGCTTGTGCCTGTTTTTTTTCTCCCTCCCACCCTTTTTTGTTTGTTTTGTTTATTTTATTGATTTTAGAGAGAGGAAGGGAGAGTGTGAGAGAGAGACCAGAACATCAGTCTGCTCCTGTATGTGCCCTGACCGGGGATTGAACCTGGCAACCCCTGGGCTTCGGGAAGATGCTCCGGCCAACGGAGCCGTCTGCCCAGGGCCTCACGCCTTTTCTGGGGCAACGGAGCCGTCTGCCCAGGGCCTCACGCCTTTTCTGGGGCAGATTCTGGCGTTTCCTCCTGACATAGCCAGTCAGGGCCGCAGAGTAAATACAGCGCTGGGAATGTCTCCCGCGGAGGAGGAGGGAAGTCATATTTTTATTCTGGACCAAAAAAGGAAGTTTACCTTTCAGCACCGAGACTCATTTTTTCCGAGTGCTGTTTCAGATGACAACTGTCTGACAGGAATGCAGACTTCCTGGTTGTTGGAGCCGCTGTGACTGGTGTCGTAGAGGGTGCAGTTACCGCTAGAGAGACATCACTTCTCTGGGCTGCACGTTCTGAAGAACACGTCTTTAAAAATACTTGGGGAGTGTCTGTGGTCTCTCGACTTCCACACTGGCTGGTCCCATTGTACTTGCAGTCTGTAGAATGTCACACGTTTCCAGGTGACGCTCTCCCGAGAAGCACTGTGGCCACTGCTTCTGTCCGCCTCACAGGAAGGAGCGGCCGGGCCTGACCCAGGCCTCGGGGTCGCCCTCGGGCGAGCCCGGCGCCTCTGCCCCTGCGGGCCTGACGTGGTGATCTGGCAGGGACGGGCGTGCGGCCAGCGGAACTGGGAGGGGCTAGGGAACATCTGCTTCTCCGCCACCTTCAGCATCGAGACGAGAGGGATCTTCCTAAAGACCTGCAGATGCGGCAAGGGAAAATTCATTGTTTCTAACACTCTGAGCACCGGATTTGTCTGAAGCCAGATGAGTAAGAAGTGGGGATTCAGAGGGTGGGACCAGAAGCCGGAGGTCTGGGGTCAAAGCCTGGCCCTGCCACTTGCTGGCAGAGGGCCGTGGGCCGGGTATGTAGCCTGTCTGTGCCTCAGCCGTCTCCTCCGTAAAGTGAGGATGGTGGGGATGATGAGGATAGCTCCCTGTGGGGTTGTTACAGATTCCCAGTACACGCGTGTGAAGGTCTTAGCACATGCCTGGCATATCATGAGGGCTCAGTGAGTGTTGGCTAGCTTCTAGTTAGAGAGCCTCTTCCATTTTCTGAGGCCTCCTAAGTCTGTCCTGTTAGGGTGACTGGTATCGAGAGGGAGCCCGTCAGAGAGCTTCCTGGACGTGGCAGCGGTGGAGGGGGTGAGCGGGAGCTGGTGGCACGTGAACGGTGTCCGCAGGGCAGGAGAGAGCCTCCTCCCAGCGTGGGCTCTGGGGCGCTCTGGAGACACGCCTCTCCTGCCCTGGGCGTTCTCGTCAGGGTGTCCAGGAGACTCGTCTCTCCTGCCCTGGGCGTTCTCGTCAGGGTGTCCAGGAGACTCGTCTCTCCTGCCCTGGGCGTTCTCGTCAGGGTGTCCAGGAGACTCGTCTCTCCTGCCCTGGGCGTTCTCGTCAGGGTGTCCAGGAGACTCGTCTCTCCTGCCCTGGGCGTTCTCGTCAGGGTGTCCAGGAGACTCGTCTCTCCTGCCCTGGGCGTTCTCGTCAGGGTGTCCAGGAGACTCGTCTCTCCTGCCCTGGGCGTCCTCGTCAGGGTGTCCAGGAGACACGCCTCTCCTGCCCTGGGCGTTCTCGTCAGGGTGTCCAGGAGACACGCCTCTCCTGCCCTGGGCGTTCTCGTCAGGGTGTCCAGGAGACTCGTCTCTCCTGCCCTGGGCGTTCTCGTCAGGGTGTCCAGGAGACTCGTCTCTCCTGCCCTGGGCGTTCTCGTCAGGGTGTCCAGGAGACACGCCTCTCCTGCCCTGGGCGTTCTCGTCAGGGTGTCCAGGAGACACGCCTCTCCTGCCCTGGGCGTTCTCGTCAGGGTGTCCAGGAGACTCGTCTCTCCTGCCCTGGGCGTTCTCGTCAGGGTGTCCAGGAGACTCGTCTCTCCTGCCCTGGGCGTTCTCGTCAGGGTGTCCAGGAGACTCGTCTCTCCTGCCCTGGGCGTTCTCGTCAGGGTGTCCAGGAGACGTGCTGAGGAGCGTTCTTCTAGACCAGAGGTCTCAAACTCGCAGCCCGCAGACTAATCCACAAAGTTCAAAATATTTTGGATAAAATTAAGTAAGCCTAGGGGCCTACTTGTATTTTTCATTTCTCTAGCATCCTAGCTAGATATTAGCTTAGTTAACAGCAGTTGTGATGCGAACTACAGTTCTGGTCGTTTTGTGACACTGAGTAAACTGCATGTACGATTGTGCTTGTTGTACTGATTTTTTTTTGTTTTCAACTGCAGTGAGAGAAGTGTTGCGTAACAGTTGCCTTTTGTAGACCTAGTGTGGCCCGCCGAACGGCTGTGATCTTGCTCTGCGGCCCACATGCTGAGTTGAGTTTGAAACCCCTGCTCTAGACAGACTCATCTGGCGGGCCTGGGACAGGAAGCAGGTATTTGGACACCTACTGCTCGCTGGTCCCTCTCCAGGCCCCTCCTCGCAGCAGCTGTTGTTACCCCCATTTGACAAGTGCAGAAATGGAAGCTCAGGAAAGCTCACTGACTTGCAGCAGGTCACCCAGCTGGAAAGGCAGGATGTAGACCTATCTGGTCAGAATGAGAAATGCCCATTTGAGCCCTTGCCTGCTACCCAAGATTGGCTGGCTTTGCTCCTGTGCCAGGCTGTTGGGGTGTCCAGTGGTCTCTGCTCTGTGGCCTGTGTGCTGCCCTTCAGCCTCAGGCTTTGGTGACTCTTCGTTTGTGTGGTGAGCATTTATTAAACACCAGATATATGCCTGACCGGGTGATGGCGCAATGGATAGAGAATCGACCTGGGACGCTGAGGACCCAGGTTCTAAACCCCAAGGTCTCATGCCTGGCACAGGCTCACCAACTTGAGCAGAGAGTTGCTGGCTTGAGTGTGGGATTATAGACATGACCCCATGGTTGCTGGCTTGAGCCCAAGGTTGCTGGCTTGAGCAAGGGGTCACTGGCTCGGCTGGAGCCCCCCGGTCAAGGCACATATGAGAAGCAATCAATGAACAACGAAGGAGCTGCAGCTATGAGTTGATGCTTCTCATCTCTCTCCCTTCCTGTCTCTCTCTCTGTCTCAGTAAAACAAAAGAACCCACCAGATATGGACACCCTGTCCTCAGGTTACCATTGGGCAGTCAGCACGGGGTACAGCGGCTGTTTTAACTCAAGTGAGAGCGACCATAGGGGACCTGGAACTGGAGGCCACCCTCCGGGGTTCACTCTGGTCTCTGAGTAGGCCGGATTGAGGGTCATTTTTTGGCCTCTGTGTTCCTTCACTCAGCCAGCGCTTGAGCACTCCCCATGCTGGGCTCTATTCTGGGCCTGGAGGAGACCGCGGTGAAGATGGGCCCTGACCTGTCGAGGCAGCCGGGGCACGGGCGGTCAGCGGGCAGACCGGAGCGGGACCCTGTCGGGGCAGCCGGGGCCAGGAGGTCAGCAGGCAGACTGGAGCGGGACCCTGTCAGGGCAGCCGGGGCCCGGGAGGTTAGCGGGCAGACCGGAGCGGGACCCTGTCGGGGCAGCTGGGACACGGGCGGTCAGCAGGCAGACCAGAGCGGGAGCAGGAAGATGCCCAGCAGAGACGGGCTCTGCCGCCAGGGAAGCTGGCAGTTCCCGGAGGCGGGTATGAACTGAGATGTGAATGGGTGACAGTCGGGAAGGGTGCTGGCGGAGGGGACGCGGGGGGGAGGCGGAGGTAGCGTGGAGTGTGGGTTCTCTGCAGTGGCACTGAGGGGACTGTCCCAGCGATGAGGAGAGCGGCTGGCAGAGAGCAGCATGCGAGTGACCTTCAAGTCTGTCCTCCGGGGACCCCAGTGGCCAGGGTAGGGGAGTTTGGCTTATCCTCTGACCTTTTGCGAGGTCTGTCCTCTGGTCTCTGGGGCTCTGGCTCATCGCACGGGGTGGGTACCAGGCCGCCCTGTGAGGGCTACTGGACGTCAACAGCCACCACCTGAGGTCTGCAGAAGTGGCTCCCTCAGTGGCCACAGAAATCGCCTTGTTTTGGAACACCTGGTGTTGGGCAGGTCCGCCGTGACCTCCTAGGGCTGCGGGTCTAGGGGCAGAGTGAGCAGACCACCTGTTTCTCTCCTGGTTCTGGTTCTGTACGGACACAGTGTGGAAACACCTGTCCTTTGCCAGCGAGGTTTCTCCTGGCGAGTGTCCTGAGCTCCTTACGAGAAAGTGTCCGGTCACTGCTGGGCCTGAAGCCAGCCTGTGGGGTCCTGGCGGAGGGGTCTGCAGCTCACGTTCCCTTGGCTTCCGTTCGTCACTGGCTCTTCTGGACAGGGTGACAGCGCGGCACTGAGGGCCACCATAGTGACAGCAGGTCCATCCCCGTGAAGTACCGGGAACCCTAAGTTTTCCCGTGCCGCTCTGCATTTTGTTTAAGTGTCTCAAACTGGAAAATTGTACCAATCAAATCATAATTCATAGCTGCGCCTGCCCCTGGGGGCAGGGTGGGTGTGTCAGGCCATCAGACAGTGTTCCACGGGTCCCAGTCTCGGAGGAGCATGGCCACCTGTCCTCAGTGGGTATTCTGGTAGCAGAGTCAGAGAGGAGGCAGTGGAGACGGAGGGCCCAGGGGCCACACAAGGGCTGCCATTCTTGAAGGAGGAAAGGGTTCCAAGGGCCGCTCTTCCAAGGGAAGCTCCATCGTCTGGCTCAGCACGGAGCCCCACGGCCATGGGAAGCGTGCGCCAGGCTGTGGCCGGCTGGTCGGGAGCTGGGCTCTCCGGGACACCTTGGAGGCTGTGGCCGGCTGGTCGGGAGCTGGGCTCTCCGGGACACCTTGGAGGCTGGGAATTGAGCCGTCTTGGGATCTTGGGAATTAAAGGTTTGGGGAGACCCTCTGGTTTACCCCATAATTTTAGAAGTGAGGTGCCTGGTCACTGCCTGGTGCCACAGAGTGGTCACAGGGCTGGACTTAGACCCCTGGTTTCTTGTGTCCTGACCCTGTGCTCCACGGTACCACACTGCTCTCTGGGTTGGTTTTCTAAGAGCGCTGTCCAGGACTTGTCGTTTGCAGAACCACCATGAGGAGTAGAAGCGAGGCGGGGGCATGAAGAACTCCCCTTCCTTTGGCCCAGTTGTCAGGGTGTTTGGTCCTTGACCCAGTGAGGGAGACATGGCTCATCACACCCCGTTCCCTAGGCTGAGAGAGTGAGGCCCAGGGACTGGGCTCGAGGGCCGCGTGCAGCTTGAGTGGCCAGGGCCCGGTCTCCCGGGCTGGGGCTTTATGGGTCTTGAACAAGGACTGCGTCTCAGCACCTGTGTGGTCTGCCTCCAGAGTGCTTCCCACAACCACGTGGTCGGGGACGTGCTGGGGGAAGTTTCTCGTGTGTTTTCAGTAGTAGATTTCTGCTTTCAGAAAAGTTAAGTGCAGGTAAAGTCATAGGAGGCTGAGATCTAAGTTGAGCTATCCGGTGTTTGGTCCTGGGAGGAGCGTGGGGTGGGCGCGCTCTCTGTGTGCAGGGGGCACAGGGCGGTGCCTCCCGCCAGCGCAGCCCTCCTGGTCAGCCTTTCCCATCTCCACCTGGCTGCCGGCTACTACGTGACACCCCTCGGGCTCTCTGTGTGAAGGGGGCACAGGGCGGTGCCTCCCGCCAGCTACGTGACCCCCTCGGGCTCTCTCTGTGTGCAGGGGGCACAGGGCGGTGCCTCCCGCCAGCTACGTGACACCCTCGGGCTCTCTGTGTGCAGGGGGCACAGGGCGGTGCCTCCCGCCAGCTACGTGACACCCTCGGGCTCTCTGTGTGCAGGGGGCACAGGGCGGTGCCTCCCGCCAGCTACGTGACACCCTCGGGCTCTTCTGCCCCTGGGAGGGGGAGAGGGGAGTGGGTGGAGAGTTTACCTGCTCTGTGGTCTACAGCAGTGGTCCCCAACCCCCAGGCCGCGGACCGGTCCCAGTCCATGGGCCATTTGGTACCGGTCCACAGAGAAAGAATAAATAACTTACATTATTTCCGTTTTATTTATATTTAAGTCTGAACAATGTTTTACTTTTAAAAAATGACCAGATTCCCTCTGTTACATCCGTCAAGAGACTCTTAATGCTTGTCTCGGTCACGTGATACATTTATCTGTCCTACCCTAAAGGCCGGTCTGTGAAAATATTTTCTGACATTAAACCGGTCCGTTGCCCCAAAAAGGTTGGGGACCACTGGTCTACAGAGTTGTCTAAAATGCTTGTTTTTCCTTGAAACTCTTTAAGCATGTACAGGCAGTTTCTTTAAGCCCACATTTTGGATAGTGATATAAAATTTGATTCTCTACCGAAAAAGTCATTGGAATTCGTTAGATGCCCGCATTCAGTTAGTGAAGAGAACTTTATTTTTTTTTGGCTGACTCTTGCCGTTTCCCTGGGGAGGGTAAAGGATTTTCCGCTCTCCAGTCCCCTCGCCGGCATGAAGAGTGGCGATAAGCTCTGAGTGGCTGCTGGCTTGTCCGATGCGTCACAATCGTCCTTTCTCTCCGGCTGAAACGGTCACTGTGGAGGAGAATGTGGCCACTGTCCGTATTGTCCTAACTGGACCGTTGTCTTCTGGACGGTCAGCTTGGTTTGGTCATGGGAGCTGCAGTCTCAGCGTCCCGGCCCCCTGCCCCCACCCCTGTTGCGCCTCCTGTCGTGGCCACGGCACACTCTCCCCTGCTAGGAAGGGACAGACGTCCCCGCTCCCATGGACGGCACGCACGGGAAAAATCAGAGCTGGCTCATCAAGGCTCACAAAGCATTGGTGTGTGTCGTACGGTGACACGTGGCAGGTCCCCCTGGGAGCTCGGTGAGAACGCTCCATCCCCAAAGCGCCCCCCCATGACTGTGGGGTTGGCGTCTTGAACAGCGCCCCCCGGAGGTTCTGGTGAGCATGGCCAGGGGGCCACGCTGGCGCAGTGCTGCAGGAAGGGTGGCTGTCCCCTCTGCTCCCCGCTGTCCCCGTCACCCACGTCAGGAGGAACGAAGTCCGTGTGAAGTCACGGAGGCTGCCCGTCACAGACAGCGTGAAAGCTCCCTGGGCTGAAGAGGCAGCTCACGCAGTCATACTTGTTGATCGTGACTGCATTGCCACGGTCACTGTCGACTGACCTGTAACTGCCAGGTTTGGGGGCGAGAGGGAGACGATGATTGCTCTCTTCTCACCTCTGGTCCTGATCGATCCCTGATCCCTGAGAAGTCACTGCCCAGATCTCCTGTCCGACGGGGTGGACGTGGTCCCAGCTCAGGACTGGCTGTGGCCTCGTCACGGAAGCACCGTGGCTGAGACACGTGGGCTCTGACCGGGGACCTTCTGAGCCACCCCAGACACCGTGCAGGCCCCTCCGCTCTCCCGGCACGGAGCCCCCAGGGCTGGAGGGAGTGTCCCCACCCAGCGCACAAGCCCACGGAGCCTTTTCACGGAATTCTTGTCTCCAGGGTCTGCGCTCTACTGGCCTTGGAATTTTTTGTTTAGTTTTTTTCTGTTTGCTGTTTTTTCTTGTTTGTTTGTCTATTTCCAGGCTTTTGAACTCGCGTTGTATTTCAAATCTGGCAGCACTTCCTTCCCCAGCCTGACCCCGCAGTGCGGTGATTCAGCTGTCACTTGAGGGCCACCATCAGAAGCCACTCAGAAAAGAGCGGCGGTCCCAGGCTTTGAGTGGGGTGCCTGCGCGCTGGGGGTGACAGCCTCCCCGGGAGGGACGCGGGGCCTCGTTCAGCTTGGAGCCCTGGTCAGGGGTGTCCGGAGAGCCGGCTGGCTGTGTCCCTGCTTCTCTCCAGCGGCCCTGCGGGGGGGGGGGGGACGGTTGGTCGGTGCTCAGCACGTTTGCCGCGGTGGCTGCCAGCTCCCCTCAGGACGGGGCAGAGCTCGCTGCTGCGGGCGGCACAGCACACCTGCTGTGGGCTACAGGCCCCTGAGGAGGCCGAGGGATGGACGGGCTCAGGACCGATGGGCCCGGAGGCTCACAGGATGGTCTGTCCTGCTCCTCCTGCGGGCTCCTTGCTTGCTTCTGCACGGGCTTCAGGCGCAGGTGATGCCCGGCCCTGAGGGGGCTTCTAGCAGCTCAGCGACCCTGCTGTTTCTCAGGAGCTTCAGGGCCCGCCCAGAGAGGGCTCCAGGTGTCCAGTCTCATTGTCAGCTGGCCCCTGATCTGGCCACTGTGGCTGGGGGCCGGCCCTGCTCCTGGTCACGCCCGCCCCGCCCTGGAAGACCATGATCCTTTCCAAGACAAGGCGAATGGATGTCGCTCAGCAGAGGAAACAACAGACTCCGTTCCCAGTCAGTATTCTCTGGCTGCAAGAACCGTCCCTCATGCTGGGCTGACTGCAGGAAAGTGCGTGTCCCCTCTGTCTGAATAGTTGTGGCTTTGGAGGTGTTGTCCTCAGTGCTCTCAGGGAAGCCCCGCTGTGGGCTTCCCCAGATCGGAGACGTGGTCAGCTCCTTTGCTTCGCTTGGATTTTTATTAACTCTGTGATCACCAGTGGTTATCTCGTGTTTCAGAAACGCTGATTCTTAATAAAATGAATGGCTAATGAATACTGTTTAAAACAGGCTTTTCAGGAGTAGAGTGGGGTGCAGGGTGGGTGGGTGGGGGCCCCCAGTCCTCTCACCCAGGGAAGTCAGTGGACATCCTCTCGTTCTGTCCCCACTCTCTTGATCAGGAACAGAGATTTTTGTGCCCTGAATAGTAAATCCCAACTTGAAGTCAGCTGTTTCCATTCAAAAATACTTAAAATTGTCACAGAATTGTATAAACTTTCATTCAGCACTTACTGTAAAACAGTTCTGAGTCCCACCTGACAGAGAAGTATGTTCTAGAGGCATTTCTAGTCACTGCTGCCCCGAGGGCATTTGTGTCTTTAGTTGTCAGCGTATAATTTATGAAAGGGAGCCCACCCACTTTGTTTTCCTTTTGACCTAGACTTGAACAACGTTGATTTTTCCTTCTTGCTTTGGCTCCGTCCCTCTACCTGCTCTTCTCCCCGAATCTGTCCTGGAGGTCCTTGATCAGTGATTGGATATTGAGGAACTGACCACACTTCCTCAGGCTTGAGTGAAGAGCCCAGACGGTAACAAATTCTCCTGTTTTAGGTGCTTTTGCCTGTATGTTAATTCAGGCTCAGCAAATTGGAGAGAGCTGGCAGATTAAAAAGGGCGTTTGGAAAGTGGGGTGTGCAAACTATTCAAGAGAGTGAGAACAAATCAAAACTCGGTCCTAGGATTGGCAGTGTGTTCACTTAAGGGTGGTGTGTGTTCGGGGCTGGCTTTTGAGGGGGGAACAGCTGGCAGATGTTTTGGAGAGGAGAGATGTTTGTTTACCGCCCGATTCTGAGGTTGAGTTGGAGATCTTTTAAAGTGGGAATGCTGAGGTTTGAGGGCAACACGGGCAGGTGCGCAGCCCGAGGTGCAGGTCCCCAGCTGGAGGAGCTTGGGAGGCCGCATGCCCCCGCTGGCCCCACTGTGGTCCCTGTGGCCACTCGTGTGTCCCCGGCTCTCTCCCAGACGGGCTGGGTTTGGATCTGCAGTCTCGGGGGGGGGGGGTGTCACCCGTGGGGCCCTGAAAAGAGTTCCTTTGGTGTGTTTCCTCCCACCAGGAATTTTTTTTAATTTTTAAAAATTTATTCATTTTAGAGAGGTGAGAGAGTGAGAGAGAGAGAAAGAGAGATAGAGAGAAAGGGGGGGAGGAGCAGGAAGGGTCAACTCCCATATGTGCCTTGACCAGACAAGTACAGGGTTTTGAACCTGCGACCTCAGTGTTCCAGGTCGATGCTTTTTCCACTGCGCCACCCCAGGTCAGGCCCCACCGGGAATTTCTTATCTCCAGGTCGCACCACGTGTTGGTCCTGGAAGTGGCTCTTGTCTGTGGCTTCAAGAAAGTGGCAGGCAGGCAGCCACTCGTGTTACTTAGACTTGATACAGTTTTCTGAACATAACACATATTTTATTAGCTTTTTCCTTCTGGAAGCCTGTTTCAGAGTGCCTGCAGACAGATGTCCTTGCCGGCTGGGCCCGGCAGAGGAAGCCGTCCTCGGCTGCAGCCCGTCCCCGAGCTTCCTGGCCTGCTCTCCGTTCGACAGGTGCGCCCGTGCCAGCAGAAGCACCCTGACCCTGGCTCACGGGGCTGCAGCCTTTCTTTGCTGCCAGGGGCCTGGGAAGCACCGAGGTGCCTGGTTGGGCCTCTCCCTGCGGGGACGGGTCCAGCTGTTCCGGTCCGTCCCCCAAGGAGGCAGGCTGTGGAGGGCTGCAGAATGTCATTGCTCCCTCAGTAAATTTCTTTTTTCCATTATATGTTCAACCATTTGTGGACTTTTTTTTAAAATTTTTATTTATTAATTTTAGAGAGGAGAGGAAGAGACAGAGAGAGAGAGAGAGAGAGAGAGAGAGAGAGAGAGAAGGGGGGAGGAGCAGGAAGCATCAACTCCCATATGAGCCTTGACCGGGAGAGAGAGAGAGAGAGAAGGGGGGAGGAGCAGGAAGCATCAACTCCCATATGTGCCTTGACCGGGCAAGCCCAGGGTTTCAAACCGGCAACCTCAGCATTTCCAGGTCTACGCTTTACCCACTGCGCCACCACAGGTCAGGCCCATTTGTGGACTTTTTACCAGAGTTGTTTGCTCTCATGCTTACTCAAAGCTGCCTTCTTACCTGGAGAAAGGCAACAGGGGTGGTCCCAGGGCCACCTGCTTGTCCTCGAGAAGGGGACGGTCTTACCTGCTCTGCACCAGATGGGACCACTCAGTGGTCCTGGGCGCATCGTAGAACCCCTGGGCATTGGCACATCTGAATGCTGCTGGGTTGTTTTTTTTAAGATTTTGTTTATTGGTTTTAGGGGAGGGGAGAGAGGGAGCGAGAAGGGAAGGAGTGGAAGCAAGCATACAGCTATGATAACTATGTACTTCTCACAGGCGCCCTGACCCGGCAAGCCCCGGGTTTGAACCGGCGACCTCAACATTCCAGGTCCATGCTCTGCCCTTGCACCACCCCAGATCAGGCGCTGTTACTGCTGATTTTGACGAGTGCTTTTGCACTTTAACCTGGGAGGTGTTTATTGAAATGATCAGAGTATTCTTATTTTCCTCTTCAAGGTCCGTCTCTGCCAGCAGTGAGTGTTGCAGTGACTGAGAAGCCTGATTAAAATCAAGTGTGCGCGTGACCGTGAATGTTTTTGTCCCCAGTCCTCTCACGGGCGTCAGAGCACTTGTGAGAGCCGGCCAGGGAGTGGACAGGCAGCACACGCCTGCCTTCAGCCGAGGCAGAGGTCTTGTCAAGTCGGAACGGGGAGAGAAGGCCTTGTTGGCCAGAGCAGATGTAGTGACTGTCACCAGGACGAGGTTTTATGAGGTGTCTTTCTTATTTGTGTGGCTGCTCACGATGAGTGATCGCTGTTTGTGTTTCCTGTGGCTTTCCCCCCTCCGGACACCTATTGTCGGCTGCTGCTGCTTTTTTTTTTTTAAGTGAGAGGAGGAGAGATAAGAGTCCTGCATGAGCCCCAACCAGGATCCACCTAGCAACATCCACCCCCTTCCCGTCTGGGCCCGATGCTTGGATATCCTCAGCACCCGGGGCCGACACTCATACCAGCCGAACCACTGGCTGTGGGAGGGGAAGAGGGAGAGAGAGAAGGGGGAGAGGGAGGGGAAGAGAAGCAGATGGCCACCTCTCCTGTGTGCCCTGGGGATGGAGCCTGCGATGTCTGCATGTCAGAGCTGCCACAGCATCGGAGCCTCCTGTGGGGCGGGGGTGATGTACCAGGGTTGGGAGGGGATGTCAGGTCTGTGCGAGGACAGTGGGGGCGATAGGGCATTCGGATTGTCACAAGGACACAGACACTTGTGTTCCTGGGACAGAGCCTGATGCCCCTCAGTGAGTGGCCGGGACAGGAGGCTCACCAGGAGTCACCAGGAGTCTGCACGTGAACAGAGGGGACTTAGGTACAATGAGGTTGCTAGGGAGGGTCCTGATCCCACATCCACTGAGCCAATGGCTTCCTTTCCTGTTGGACCCGTTGCCTGTTTGAGGCTGCTGATGAAGGTGGAAACCATTCACTGTTTCCCTGGCAGGAGCAGCCCAGCAGTTGGACACAGTGAGGGCCACTGCAGGAGGTGGGGAGGGTCCTCTCCTGCCCCGGTCAGCGCCAGGCCTGTCTGTCCTGGGAAGAGCAGTCTTTTCTGGAAGGTGTCCCTGCACACTGAGTGAGGCAGCTGGGGAGCCCAGCCGCGGTGGGCAGTGGGGGAGCTTCCTGTCCCCACCCGCGGTGCTGCTCCGCCTCTGGCCGGCCCTGGAGTCTCGGGGCCTTGTTGCTCATTTTATACATGAGGAGAGAGCTGTCAGCACTGCCCCTCCATGCCCTCGGGCCCCTCGGCTGGGGAGGCCGTGCCTGCCCCTGCAGCCAGCAGGCAGCTGAGCGGGCTGTCGGCTCTGCGTCTTCAGATTGCTGTGCTCCGTCCCTGCCAGACAGGCCTTCCCGAGGAAGGGGGCGTTTCTAGTTCACTTCATACATGTATTCAACAGCGTTTACAGCATGTCAGGCACAGTGCTGAGTGCTGGCTGCTCATGGGTGCACAAGCGTGTGGACCAGCACCCACTGCTGGGGCCTTGGGCCTCGCGCTGGCCCGGTCAGGATTCCTTTCCTGGGGAGCAGACAGACGTGTTCGTGGCACAGGGCTGGGCGAACCAGCTCGTGTGCGACCCCGCACCTCCGTTTTCTCCTCTGGAAATGAGGGGATTAGGCTGGAGCCAGATGACTTCTAAGGTGTGTTCCACAGCTCAGGCCCGGGGAGGGTCTTAGCTGTGCTCTGGAAAAGGAGCTGGGAACCTTTATAAAGTGGGGCTTGTGGAGAAGTCCCTGCTTGTGGGCAGCAAAGCCAGGATTTAGCTGCTCAAGAGGTGTAGACAGGCACTTCTGGGTGAAGATAATGCATGAGATGAGAAGCTCTCTTATTTCCAGAGATGATTTAAGCTCTGTCAGGATCACCCTCTCTTACCTGATGTTTCTGTAGCTGGCTTTGGCCACACTGTAGAAACACAGCCTAGAGAAGAACCATGTCAATGGGAACATTTTGAAAATGGTCACAATGTTTTCTTCCAAAGGCTTAAACTTGAGTTTAAATTTTATTCAGTATTAACCTGTAATATTGATCTTACCTTAGTTCTGAAAGAAAGAGGGAATCTCTTTCGTCCTGGGGGGAGGGCTGGCGTGTGTCCAGGCCTGCCCTGCCGGCCCCAGAACTGCTGTGTGTGCATGGGCGTCTGCACCAGGGCCTTGCAGAACCTCTGTGTGCATGGGCGTCCACCAGAGCCTTGTAGAACCTCTGTGTGCATGGGCGTCCGCACCGGAGCCTTGTAGAACCTCTGTGTGCATGGGCGTCCGCACCGGGGCCTTGCAGAACCTCTGTGTGCATGGGCGTCCGCACCGGAGCCTTGCAGAACCTCTGTGTGCATTTGGCGTCCGCACCGGGGCCTTGCAGAACCTCTGTGTGCATGGGCGTCTGCACCGGGGCCTTGCAGAACCTCTGTGTGCATGGGCGTCTGCACCGGAGCCTTACAGAACCTCTGTGTGCATGGGCGTCTGCACCGGAGCCTTGCAGAACCTCTGTGTGCATGGGCGTCTGCACCGGAGCCTTGCAGAACCTCTGTGTGCATGGGCGTCTGCACCGGAGCCTTACAGAACCTCTGTGTGCATGGGCGTCCACCGGGGCCTTGCAGAACCTCTGTGTGCATGGGCGTCCACCGGGGCCTTGCAGAACTTCTGTGTGCATGGGCGTCCACCGAGGCCTTGCAGAACCTCTGTGTGCATGGGCATCCACCGGGGCCTTGCAGAACCTCTGTGTGCATGGGCGTCCGCACCGGAGCCTTGCAGAACCTCTGTGTGCATGGGCGTCCGCACCGGGGCCTTGCAGAACCTCTGTGTGCATGGGCGTCTGCACCGGAGCCTTGCAGAACCTCTGTGTGCATGGGCGTCTGCACCGGAGCCTTGCAGAACCTCTGTGTGCATGGGCGTCTGCACCGGAGCCTTGCAGAACCTCTGTGTGCATGGGCGTCTGCACCGGAGCCTTGCAGAACCTCTGTGTGCATGGGCGTCTGCACCGGAGCCTTACAGAACCTCTGTGTGCATGGGCGTCCACCGGGGCCTTGCAGAACCTCTGTGTGCATGGGCATCCACCGGGGCCTTGCAGAACCTCTGTGTGCATGGGCATCCACCGGGGCCTTGCAGAACCTCTGTGTGCATGGGCGTCTGCACCGGGGCCTTGCAGAACCTCTGTGTGCATGGGCGTCTGCACCGGAGCCTTGCAGAACCTCTGTGTGCATGGGCGTCTGCACCGGGGCCTTGCAGAACCTCTGTGTGCATGGGCGTCCGCACCGGGGCCTTGCAGAACCTCTGTGTGCATGGGCGTCCGCACCGGGGCCTTGCAGAACCTCTGTGTGCATGGGCGTCTGCACCGGGGCCTTGTAGAACCTCTGTGTGCATGGGCGTCTGCACCGGAGCCTTGCAGAACCTCTGTGTGCATGGGCGTCTGCACCGGGGCCTTGCAGACACCGGAGCCTTGCAGAACCTCTGTGTGCATGGGCGTCTGCACCGGAGCCTTGCAGAACCTCTGTGTGCATGGGCGTCTGCACCGGAGCCTTGTAGAACCTCTGTGTGCATGGGCGTCTGCACCGGAGCCTTGTAGAACCTCTGTGTGCATGGGCGTCTTCACCGGAGCCTTGCAGAACCTCTGTGTGCATGGGCGTCTGCACCGGAGCCTTGCAGAACCTCTGTGTGCATGGGCGTCTGCACCGGAGCCTTGCAGAACCTCTGTGTGCATGGGCGTCTGCACCGGAGCCTTGTAGAACCTCTGTGTGCATGGGCGTCTGCACCGGGGCCTTGCAGAGCCTCTGTGTGCATGGGCGTCCACTGGGGCCTGTGTCTCGGCTGAGCTTGTGGCACAGTGAGTGTCTCTCTCTCTCTCTCTCTCTCTCTAGGTCATGGCTCCCGGCTGCTTGGACCCAAGTCTCCAGCGGAGGAAATGACCGCCAGGGCCCTCGCTCCAGGTCCGTTACAGAGACTGAACCTTCACAAGGAGCCGACGTGCCCAGGACAGAAGAGTCTCTCTCTCTGAAGAGCTTTACGTTTGTGACAGGAAACAAAGATGGCGACGTCGTCTATCCGACGGCAGGTGAAAAACATCGTGAACAACTACTCGGAGGCTGAAATCAAAGTGCGGGAAGCCACCTCCAACGACCCATGGGGCCCGTCCAGCTCTCTGATGACCGAGATCGCGGACCTGACCTACAACGTGGTGGCCTTCGCGGAGATCATGAGCATGGTGTGGAAGCGGCTCAACGACCACGGCCGGAACTGGCGGCACGTGTACAAGGCGCTGACGCTGCTGGACTACCTGGTCAAGACGGGCTCCGAGCGCGTGGCCCACCAGTGCCGCGAGAACATCTTCGCCGTCCAGACCCTGCGGGACTTCCAGTACGTCGACCGCGACGGCAAGGACCAGGGCATCAACGTGCGTGAGAAGTCCAAGCAGCTGGTGGCGCTGCTCAGGGACGAGGAGCGGCTGAAGGCCGAGCGGGTCCAGGCCCTCAAGACCAAGGAGCGCATGGCCCAGGTGGCCACCGGCGTGGGCAGCAGCCAGGTCACCTTCGGCCGCGGCTCCAGCCAGCCCAACCTGTCCACCACCTACTCGGAGCAGGAGTACGGCAAGGCCGGGGGCTCGCCCGCCTCCTATCACGGCTGTGAGTAGTGGGGTGCTTCTCCGCCCCACGGGGGTGGTGCGGGTCTGCGGGCGTGGCCGGGGGCCCAGCTCCGTGGCACCTCTGTCCTTGTCCCGGCCCTGGCCGCCTAGGCGCCAGTGCCCTCGTTACAGAGGGACCTCTGGCCCCTTGGCTGCTGTGGCGGGTGTCTCAAGACCCTCCGCTGCTCTGGGTCCGGTTCTGTACACCTGGGCCGGACTGGCCTTTGGGGGGGAAGGTGGGCATCGAGGCAGGCTCTCTGTTCCCTCCTCCGGGAGGGTCTGGGTGACAGGGTCCGGCCCCCCAGCCTGGGCCTGGCTGTGTGGCAGCGAGGAGGAACAGTGCCTTTTCCGGGTCGTCTTGCTTCTCTGCTTCAGCCAGTGTCCCAACGCCTGGGCTGCAGGTCTCCTGACGGGCTTGGTGGGTTTTCTCCCATGGCGCCGGGGGCATGAGATGGTGTCTGTCACCCCGAGAGGGAGAAGGCAGCCCTGCTGCGGTGCCCCTGGGCTAGGCCTCCTCTCCCACATGTGGACGGGAGTGCTTGGCGTTTGTTTGCACGGCTGGGCCCGTGCTGGGTGGGGCTGCCCCGTTTCCTCCTCCCGCCTGTCGGATTCCTCTGGGCCCGGCATCCGGAAGAGGTTTCAGGGCGCGGGGCGGAGTGCAGAGCCTGGAGGCCGATCCCTGAGCAGTGTGGCGTCCTGGTTGCTCGCTGACGGTGGTCCCGGCCACGCGCTTCTCTGCCTTCACGGTGTGGTGCTGGCCCGGCGGTGCTGGTGGCCTGTGGGCAGGGCTGCTGTGGAGGACGCAGCGCTTGTCTGTCTGTCAAAGTGCAGCACCCGGGCCCCTTCCTGTGGACTCAGGGGCACTGTGTCGGCATGATGGGTTTTTGTTTTTAGGAAGTTGTCGTATGACGGGCAGACCTGTCATCCCTTGCCCGGTCAGCGTTTCTGTCCCCAGACTGCTTACTGGCATTTCCTGCGTTGGCGGGTTTCAGTGTGACGTGGTGCAGCCAGCGGCAGCGTTTGGGGAAATGGGTCAGGCTCCCGTCCCCTGGGACGGAGCTATGGTCGAGCCCAGAGAGGTAGCGCTCTCGCCCAGCGCTTTCTCTCTGAACTTGAACTCTGCCTGAGCCAAGGTTGTGACCTTCAGGAATGCACTTGAGAAACCTGCACCTGTGTATGTCCGGATGTCTCCGTCCAGGCCAGGGCTCACCAGGAAACGGAGATGGCCCTGTAGGCAGTGGAGTGTTTGTTCCTCTCACGGAGCCTCTCCCCGTCCCGAGAGACCCCCGGGGTGGAGCTGGTGTCCCGTGTCCTCGGCTCCCTCCTTGGGAGCTGGGGGTGGCTGTGCTCTGTGGCCCTGGAGCAGCTCCCCGCGCCGCCTGCCCTCTGCAGCCGGTGTTCTGGAGAAGCCGGGGGACCCAGCGGGGAGCTGCAGTAGCCTGTGTTCCCTTTTGGCCGTGGTTGTGGGTACTTCAGGTGCGAGGCGAGGCCCTCGGGGTGCCGGAGCCTGGGCTTCTGGACAAGCCTCTCCACGCAGGTCCTGCCGGCCTTGTGCTGGACCAGCTGCAGCTGCCACGGCCCCACCTCTGACGGGTCCCGGCGCCCTCTGACCCCGAGCGTGGCTGCATGCTCAGGGTCGGGTGGTGGGTCAGCAGGCGGCTCCCTGCCTCTGAGAATGTCAGGCACTGGCTTCTGCTCGAGTCCTGCCGCCCTGTCCCTCTAACGCCCTGTCTTTCTCTGTGTGTGTGTGTGTGTGTCCCTGCTCTGCAGCACCCGAGGCCTCGCTGTGCCCCCAGCACCGCACAGGGGCCCCGTTGGGTCAGAGCGAGGAGCTGCAGCCGCTGAACCAGCGTCACCCCTTCGGGCCGCACCCGGGGCTGGCCTCCCACCCCAACGGTGACTGGGGCCATCATTGCCTCACTTGTGACCGGGCAGTCCGAGGTGGGACGGTGGTTTGCTTTTCTCCTTCCTAGAAATGCTGGGCAGCTTGCTGGGGGTTTGCTTGTGTCAGTACAGCCAACTCTCTCCCTGTCTCCTCTGGACCTCGTGATCCAGCCCCGGCCAGACCCAGGGCCCCTCTCCTCCTCCCGCTAGGAGTGCAGACCCCAGCCACGCCCCTCACCGTCGTGCTCCTGGCTAGAAACTGCTGAAAGTTCAGCCGGGGAGCTGCTGTTTGGGCCAGGCACGGGGTCGTTCTCCATGCTCGCCTGTGTCCCTGTGCCCCGAGAAACGGGGCTCCTGTCCCTGTGCCCTGAGAAACGAGGGGCTCCTGTCTCTGTGTCCCTGTGCCCCGAGAAGCGGGGCTCCCCTGCCTGCCCAGCCCAGGTGTCCATGCTTGCCTGTGTCTCTGTGCCCTGAGAAATGGGGCTCTTGTCCCTGTGCCCTGAGAAACAGGGCTCCTGTCCCTGTGCCCTGAGAAACGGGGCTCCTGTCCCTGTGCCCTGAGAAACGGGGCTCCTGTCCCTGTGCCCCGAGAAGCGAGGCTCCCCTGCCTGCCCAGCCCAGGTGCAGCCGAGAGCCAGGCCACTTGGCTCGTGGAGCCAGAAAGGTGTGGTTTAAATCTCCGCCACGCTGGGCAAGCCCAGGGCCTGGCGGCCAGCCGTGGGAAGCTACCATCCTTGATGCAGTGATACGTCCCTTGCTGAGAACAAAGTGGGATTGTTTCTGCTTCTCAATTAACTGCTGTTCTTCCTAAAATCCCCATTGCCATGGTAAACAGAGAGTTAGCTGTACTGTCAATTCCAGGTCACGGTATGTGAAGATACCTAATTCAATGGGTAGGTAAAAATGGGGCTTCTCTTTTGACTGATTAATAATGTATCCTGGTCAGAGTCCACAACTGTTGCAGGTTCAACTGAAAACAGATGTCACTGTTGCCTACGGGAAAGTGCTCTCAACCTGGTCTACCTTCGGTCCCAAGTGGGGCCCTGCCGCAGAGGAGAAAGCTGGCATGAGCAGGGGCCTGACAAAGAGCCTCTTGTGCCTCCCCACAAGGTGTGGTCAGCCTTTGTTCAGCACTGGAAACAGTTACTGTTTATTCATCCTCATTAATATTACAGCGTGTCTGACTGGGCGTTTGTGTGATCACTGTCTTCGGCTGTGGGACCTTCTCCTCCGGGTCTCCAGCTGCCCCTGACAGTTCCCACAGGACTGGGGGGGGACCAGCTGCACCCTGCAGAGAATGCAGCAGGACACAACAGAGTGCACGGCAAGGAGCGAGAGGGCCAGCGTCCCAGGTCTGGGTGCCACCCGGTGGGGGGCTAGTCCCCAGAGCCCCAGGGGGTCCCCTGTGTCCTGCCAGGTTCTACACACTCGGTAACCGGGAGGGGCTGTTTGGAGTCTCTGGTTAACTTTGCATTAACCGGCCCCCAGCTCTGCTGGGACAGCCACATGTTAAAATCAGGCTGCCTGGCCCCTTCCACGCCCTCTCCCCCCGCTGTGGCCTGGACCAGGCTGGTTTTCTCCACCACTCCACCTTATCCCGCAATTCCTTCTCCTGGGGGCCTCCCCTGCACATCCGGAAGGTTGCTCAGGACCCAGGCAGATTTCTCTTCTCCAGCTCTGGTAGAAATTAGGATAAAAATGGAAATTTTTTGACAATTTCTCATGCCCTAGAGGAGTTTTGGGGAAACAAGTGTCACATGCTGTCATGTTTCATTCCCCAGCCATTGGGTGTGTGCGTTCTTGTCCACATCTCACACGCTCCACGGTGGGGGGGTGTGCGTGCAGGGCTCTGGCCCGTGACGCCTCTGTCTGTCTTAGCACTGACGAGTGCCAGTGTAAGGGAGAGGGAGGGACATGCTCACTGCGCGGCCTCGGTGGGTTTGCTCTTGGAACCCAGCAGCCCAGACAGACAGACGCTATGCCAGTGTAAGGGGGAGGGAGGGACATGCTCACTGCGCGGCCTCGGTGGGTTTGCTCTTGAACCCAGCAGCCCAGAATCAGACAGACGCTGGCCATTCAGAAATGGTCTCGTGAAATGCAGGCTGTGATTCAGGGGAGACTTTGTGAGAGGCACACTTAGGACCCCAGACCCCTCAGGGGAGGCCTGGTGGGCAGGGTGCAGACTCAGGGCGGGCACAGGGGACGCTCTGGTGCCCTGGCTGCTGTTTGTACCCACAGCAGTCACGGTGGTGGAGGAGACGCTTTTTCTCTTGCATGCTGTGTCCGTGTGTCCTCCCTGGGTCTCCTCCCTCCCTCTCCCTACCACGGGGTTGATGACCCTGACCTCGGAGACCTTTCCCACGCTGTCCTTTATCTCAGTCTCATGGTCCGCCTCCCTGCCTGGAGGCTTTCTTGCTGTGAGCCACCCGTTCTTACCCACTCTCCAGCTTTACAAAGGGTGCCCTGGTCCCAGGTCTCAGGGAGCTCCCCTGCACCCCAGGGGTCCCCAGAGGCGGCACAGCAGACGCTCCCTGCCCTTCCCCGCTGCGTCTGCCTCAGGGCAGTGCTGTCGGTGGAGCTGGCTCCTGCATCTGCCCGTTCACTCGACACGTGTGTGCTGTCCCCACCGTGCGCCCGGCGAGGAGCTGGGCACAGAGCGGCCCCACCGCTGCCGCCTGGAGGAGAGTCGGCATGCTGTGGGTTGAGTGCCCCGTGCCACCACAGACAGTCTGGGATGACCCCACCGAGCCTGCAGAGCGGGGAAGGCGGCCTGCGGTGTTGAGGGCATCAGAACAGCCTCTCTGAGAAAGTGACTCTGGAGCAAGAATTGGAGGAGGAGGAGGCATGAACTGTTGAAGGCCTGGAAGAGTGTCCCAGGCAGAGAGCTGGAGCAGCAGTGCAAAGGCCCTGGGGTGGGAGTCTATTCAGGGAGTTTGCGGAGCAGGAAGGCAGCCAGTGTGGCTAGAGCTGCGTGAAGACACAGGAGATGAGGTCAGGGCGGGTGTAGCCAGGGCGGGCCTGGGAAGGGGTGTGTCTGCCTCTCACACTGACCCGGTGGGGAGCCGTTCTTTCCATTCCTAATCCAGCTCAGACTGACACTCTTGTGTCAGTGTTTAGATTTTGTAGCTATGTCGGGTTGCTATAGAAGTTTGTAAATAGTTTCTCTCACTGCATTTAATCTTGTGTGTGCCACATGCTAAGCAGACTGGTGCAGGGCCTTCGGGCCATTTCAAAACCCTGGCTCTTCCTTAGTGCCTTGGGAGGCAGAGGTGGATTTGGGACCGAGCAGGGGCTTAATCCAATTTGGGATGAGAAGGCTTAGGAGGACCAGTCCAGAGACTGCAGCCCTGTCCAGGTGGGAGACGCCGTGCACGGACCGGTGGGCTGTGGCGGTCTGGGTGTGTGACAGCAGCGAGCGGCAGGGCCTGCCGGGGGCGGGGTGGGGGGGACCGGGCGGGGCGGGGGGGGGACCGGGCGGGGCGGGGGGACCGCTGGGAGCCGGGGCTGCTGCCACCTGCTGGGAGGGGGCTGTGAGTAGAGCAGGCTGAGGGGGGTGGGGTTATGTCTGGAGAGGCTGACGTGTCCAGTAGACGCGCAGGTGGAGGTGAGCGGTCCGTGGGTCTCGGGACTAGGGTTCTGCGGCTGGAGACGCCCTCAGCGCTCTGCGTCCCTGGCTCTCAGGTTCACACAGCGGTCTTGTGGTTCTGGTGACCCGGCTGCCCCGCCCGTCGAGGCTGGCTCTCTGGCCTGCCATGTGTGGTCTGCCTCACTTGGTTCCGGCAAGGGGGTAGGGTCTGCCGAGACCACAGAGACGGGCCAGCCAGCTTGAATGGAGTCAGGTGTGAGCAGCCCACCTGTCCCCCTGCCCGGGGCTCTGTCCGCCCTCCCACCTCCGCGGGGCTGGTCCTGACGCTACGGACAAGCTGTAGATGCGCTCGGGGCAGCGGGCACCCACATCGAAGGCGCTCCATGGGGTTTGGAGAAGCACCCCTGAGTCGGGGTGCAGGCCTGGAACATAAAGGTTGCTGCTGCCCTCTGACATGGGTGCTCCGAGGCCGGGGCTGGGCCCCCCACGGCCCGCAGAGGGCAGGCACTGCGAGAAGGAGAGTGCCCAGCTGGCTTTCAGGTCCCTTGTCACGCGCCCTGCGTCCGTGCTGGCCAGCGCTGTCCTTGCCCTGCTGCCTGCTGTGTTGCTGGGTGCCCTGGGTTTCCAGGTGGGAGGTCAACTGTCAGCATGCCCATTGTTAGAAGAAGAAAAGAAAAAGAAGGGAGATGGAGAACAGAAATTCTCTTCGCCCTCTGAGTCCCTCAGGTGAATTAGCTCCCAGCCCACATTCCCTGACCCAGAGCGGCAGCGGCAGCGGCAGCTCTGCACAGGGTGCGTGCTGCACCTGTGGCCAGGTCTCTCGAGCTGTCCTGATGACCCCTGTCTCAGTGACACTGTCAGCACCCTGTTCAACGCAGAGAAGCCATCTGTGGTGTGGCTGGGGCTGCCCCCACCCACCATCAGCAGTGACCACCACAGGAGCACGAGAGGTCATGGCCTTTCATTTATTTTCCCTGCTTTGCTGCAGAACAGATTGGGGTTAGTTTACAAAACATGCTGTGCTGGAGGATTAAATAGATAATAGGAAAAATTAGGGCAAAAGGAAAAGAAAGATAAGAAAAGAAGATAAGGCCAGGGTCACATATAACTGCTGGAGATGAGTCCAGACTTGGCTTTGAATTTCTCGGCCACCAAGTACCAAAGAGGGCAGTTTCTCTCTCGCTGCTGGACACGTGTCCAGCATCCAGCTGACGCCCAGGGAGGCCAGGTGCTCATGGGGCAGGAGAGGCGGGCTGGGAGCAGCCTGCGTGGCCCCCCGGGCTCTGGGGGCGGGCTGGGGCGGCCCTCCCCCTCTCTGCATGCTGAGCAGCCATTCTGAGCCCATTAGACAGTCTGGACGCCTCTGTGTGCATCCTCTCTCTCGTGTGTGTGGGAAGGACCGGGAAACAGCTGGCCATTTTGCACACGGGCATCTCAGGGGTGCAGAGGGGTCACTGTGCCAGCAGCTCTGTCCGCAGACTCGGTGGGGGGGTCAGAGCTGGGGGGGGTGTCCACCCACGGGAGAGCTCTTTCCATGACAACTAGCATCTGAGGAAGAGAGTTTTATATAGGTCTGTTCCAGAAACTTGAGGATGTGGGAAAATATATTAACTGCCTAAAAAAATCAATCCTCGCCAGCACGTGGCTCAGAAGCCCTCTGGGCTGTGGTCTTGGAAGGAGGCGGGGTCAGTCCAGACCTCTGGGGAGTGCGGGGGAGGTGCAGGGCTCAGTGGCACTGCCCTGGAATGGGGGTGGGGGACGTGCCCAGGACTGAGAGGTGGCTGCTGGCTGCTGGCCAGGTGATTCCCTGGTGTCGGGGAAGGCTAGGGACAGCCGGCCCTCAGGGACCTTCCGCTGGGCTCTGGGCTGCATCTCGGCAGGCTGTTTTCTGAGGGGGCGGCCTAGGAACCTGGTGGGAGACGGGCTCTGTGGCGTCCCGTGTTGCTGGGACAGATGTGTTCTGGAAGCCATGGCCCCTGCATCTCTGGCAGGCAGGGGAGTCCCAGGGGCAGAGGCAGGTGCCGCACGGTCATCCTTAGCCTGCTCCGCAAAGCGTTCAGCTCTCCAAGTGGAAAACCGCCTCAGGGAGCTGGCCAGCGATGCCAGCAGGCCCTGGAGGCAGCAGGTCCCCTGACGTAGACACAGCTGTGTCCAAGGTGGCCGGACACGTGAGCAGCCCCTGCACTCGCCCCTGGGCGGCCAGCTGTGGACAGTCAGGACACAGACAGACCACTCAGCCGTGAGGGGTAGCGGCAGGATTGAACCCAGCTTTTCTAGAACCCTAACTCTCCTACTTTTCTAGTAGTTTTTAAGTTCTAAAAGACGTTTGAATATACAGCAGGGGTCGGGGACCTTTTTGGCTGAGAGAACCATGAACGCCACATATTTTAAAATGTAATTCCGTGAGAGCCATAGAATGACCCATGTATGTTATGCATTATCCATTAAAAATTTGGTGTTGTCCCGGAGGACAGCTGTGGTTGGCTCCAGCCACCTGCAACCATGAACATGAGCGGTAGGAAATGAATGGACTATAATACATGAGAATGTTTTTTTTTGTTTTTTTTGTTTTTTTATTTTTTACAGAGACAGAGAGTGAGTCAGAGAGAGGGATAGACAGGGACAGACAGACAGGAACGGAGAGATGAGAAGCATCAATCATTAGTTTTTTTTTTGTTTGTTTGTTTTGCATTTTTCTGAAGCTGGAAACGGGGAGAGACAGTCAGACAGACTCCCACATGCGCTCGACCGGGATCCACCCGGCACGCCCACCAGGAGGCGATGCTCTGCTCACCAGGGGGTGATGCTCTGCCCATCCTGGGCATTGCTATGTTGCGACCAGAGCCACTCTAGCGCCTGGGGCAGAGGCCAAGGAGCCATCCCCAGCGCCCGGGCCATCTTTGCTCCAATGGAGCCTAGGCTGCGGGAGGGGAAGAGAGAGACAGGAAGGAGAGGGGGAGGGGTGGAGAAGCAGATGGGTGCTTCTCCTGTGTGCCCTGCCCGGGAATCGAACCCAGGACTTCTGCACGCCAGGCAGGGCCAATCATTAATTTTTCATTGCATGTTGCAACACCTTAGTTGTTCATTGATTGCTTTCTCATATGTGCCTTGACCGTGGGCCTTCAGCAGACCGAGTAACCCCTTGCTGGAGCCAGCGACCTTGGGCTCAAGCTGGTGGAATTTTGCTCAAACCAGATGAGCCCACACTCAAGCTGGTGACCTTGGGGTCTTGAACCTGGGTCCTCTGAATCCCAGTTCGACGCTCTATCCACTGCGCCACTGCCTGGTCAGGCTGTTTTATATTTTTAATGTTACTATTTTTTTTTTATTAAAGATTTGACTGCGAGCCAGATGCAGCCATCAAAAGAGCCACATCTGGCTTGCGAGCCATAGGTTCCCGACCCCTGATCTACAGTGTACACCTGTTGAAATTTTATGATTGTCGGGGTCCATCTCATGTAAGCTTTTCTTCCTCCTTGCTTCCATTGTTGTTAAAAGCAGGGATCCCTGTTTAAACTGTTATTTAACGGGGGCCCTTATCCTAGGGGGCCCCTCTGAGGGGTGGAGAGTATGTGTAAGATTGCAACACAGCTATCAAAAGGCTGGTTAGGGCAGGGTTTTGTTGTTGTTGTTGTTGTTTTTATTTTTTTTAAACTTATTTATTTTTAAGTCACCTACGTTCTTTTTTTTAATTTTTTTTTATTTATTCATTTTAGAAAGGAGAGAGAGAGAGACAGACAGAGAGAAAGAAGGGGGGGAGGAGCAGGAAGCATCAACTCCCATATGTGCCTTGACCAGGCAAGCCCAGGTTTTCGAACCGGCGACCTCAGCATTTCCAGGTCGAGGCTTTATCCACTGTGCCACCACAGGTCAGGCAGGTTAGGGCAGTTTTGATCTGGGCTTTGGGCTGCATCTTGGCAGGTTGTTTTCTGAGGGGGCGGCCTAGGAACCAGGTGGGAGACGGGCTCTGTGGCGTCCCGTGTTGCTGGGACAGATGTGTTCTGGAAGCCATGGCCCCTGCATCTCTGGCAGGCAGGGGAGTTATGTTGACTTGTGCCATAGAAACGATTGATGTTGACTTGTGCCATAGAAAATTGAAGTTGTGAATACAATACTTATATCTATCCACTTGTCTCTAAAGTGTCTTTTGTGATACAGGCAAACTTTTTAAATAAACCATGAAGAGTGGAGTCTGAGAAAGGGGAAGGGGAGTTTGTCCCTCACGTCACACAGCTGGTAACAGGATCTGACTGATGGCTGCTTAGTGGCTAATTTCAAGTCATCAGCTTAAATTAAAGGGGGTGTTTAAAAATTTTGTAAACAAAAGTAAGGAGGAAAGTCTAAAGATGCATAGAATTTACATAATCTGTGTGTATCATGGTATTCTGTTGTCTTCAAAGTACTTTTTCACCATCTGAAATGACGGTATTACTTTGTTTTCTGTCTTACTTGCTAGTGCTGAGTGCACCGTGCCTGATCCTGGGGGCTGTTCAGGGAACACTTGCTAAGAGAAGAGTACTAAATAAACCCGATTTGGAGGGGGGGATATTTTTATGTGATGTGCCCATCTCTGTTGGTGTCCACCCAGGCGTGAGCATTGTTAGTCTTTTGAAAGTACATTTTGTAGGTTTTCCAGCAGTATAGAAACATGCACATCTGTATCTTCTCTTGGTGCTTTAACGTTGAGTTTAACACCAGTGTGATCTACAGTTGCAGTTACTGCTTAGTAATAAAAGACTATTCCTCATTGGCCTGCTTGCTTTTCCCCCTCAAGCCACCAGCTTTCAAGCTGGCTGCCCAGGAGATTTTTAATGTCCCACGGTATCCCAAAACCTGCGCCACATGTCTGCCCAGTCAAGTTGGAAACTCTGCGGTAGGCCCAGGCGTCACTGTGGGGTGGGGTCAAGCTCCTGGCGACCGTGGTGTGTGTCTGGGGCTGTGCCTCTGCTGGTCTGGTGGAGCTAGTGTAGATTTTGTGCTGTGGGAGGCTCCCTCCCCTCTCCCTCCAGCTCCCTCCCCTCTCCCTCCAGCTCCCTCCAGCTCCCTCCCCTCTCCCTCCAGCTCCCTCCCCTCTCCCTCCCCTCTCCCTCCCCTCTCCCTCCAGCTCCCTCCCCTCTCCCTCCCCTCTCCCTCCCCTCTCCCTCCAGCTCCCTCCCCTCTCCCTCCAGCTCCCTCCCCTCTCCCTCCCCTCTCCCTCCAGCTCCCTCCCCTCTCCCTCCCCTCTCCCTCCAGCTCCCTCCCCTCTCCCTCCAGCTGCTGACCCAGCTCCCTCCAGCTCCCTCCCCTCTCCCTCCAGCTCCCTCCCCTCTCCCTCCCCTCTCCCTCCAGCTCCCTCCCCTCTCCCTCCAGCTCCCTCCCCTCCTCTCCCTCCAGCTGCTGACCAGTAGCAGTGCCCTTTGGGAAAGTTAAGTCAGCAGGAAGGATTCCGGCTTTCAGCAGCTGGAAATTGCTGTTGCTGATTGAATCAGGCCCCTCCTGCTGACCGCTGGTGGAAGGCTGGATCACACGGTCGCCAGCCGCCAAGCCAGCATCCCAGGATGAGTTCACGCGGCTGCCTCTCTGGTTCTGCCTGGTGCACGTGGTGCGATGGGAAGTGGTGAGACCTTTCCGTGTTGGTAGTGCATGTTCATTCTGACGGAGGCCGAAGGAGATGCAGGAAGGATAAAAATCCTCTCATCTGACTGTACAAAGACCAGGGGGGTTCACATGTCCGTGTATTTCCTTCTGGGCACTGTATTTTAAAAGCATTTTCTCTTTCAGGATCACAGTTACATTGTAAATTCAACCTCACCCCCCACCCCCACCCCTGCTTTTTGTCTTGCAACATTGTAGCAGAAGGAACAGCTCTATTCTGCCTTACACTGGGAGACAGTTCCTACGTCACCCTACCTGATGCTGGACAGTCCCTCACTCCTGATGTTCACACCAGACTGCCCAGCCATTCTCAGTGCCAGCTGCCTGGACGATGAGCGTGGGCAGTAGAGCCCTGGTTGTGAGATTCGTGTGGCCATTGTCTGTGGGCAAGGCAGGCGGGTCTTCACGTGGAGAGGAACTGAAGGCCAGGCCAGGACTCACATCCCCAGATGCTGCTGCATGGACAGACCTGACCACAGGTTCCTTGAGGACAGGAGGCCGTTCATGGTTTGCTCTGTGCAGGTATTAGAACAACAGAATTGTAGGAGTGTTGTCTATAGAGCCACGTGACAGTTTCAAAGTGTTAGTGTGTCCCTTTGCTCCTCCTGGTAGAGTCGTGCATGCTGGGGGCTGGCCCGGAGCGGTGAAGGGCCCCCGTTGGCGACAGGCCTTGCCCTCGGTGGCCTTCCCGCTCAGGAGAGGCAGACACGCCGTCACACCAAGTGTGTAGCACCTGGGACGGACGGTGCTGGTGGCTCAGAGCTCCTGTGACCGTGAAGCGGCTCTCACCCCACACACGGTAGGATGGGCGTGTGCAGGTCGCAGCGGACGCTGCCGTGGCGCAGGGGCCGACCTCCATGAGGCCTCGCCACCGCTCCTGCGGGAAATGCACGACCGTGCATTCTGATTGTTTCACCTTCCTCTGCATTCTCCAGGCTGTGTGTGTCACCTTACACTTGTAACCTAAAGGGTAAAGCTTCCGCAGGGTACTAGGTAGGTTACTAACTTCTGCATGTTTGTCTTTTCACCTGTTAGGTGAGTTTAAGGGCTGTTGTTCCCTGACACCCCCCCCCACCCCCCACGCAGAGGAAGTGCTCGTACACAGGGTGTTACCATTGGTCCATTCCAGCTGCCTGCAGGTTCTCACTGGTGTGAGTGACGTTGTGGGAATGTCCTCCTGCAGAAAGCTTGCTTTCCTAAGGGTTCTCTGGGTTAGCCCCTTGATGTAGAATTCCCCGAAGGGAGGCTTGCTTCCCCAAGGGCTCTCTGGGTTAGCCCCTCGATGTAGAATTCCCCGAAGGGAGGCTTGCTTTCCTCAGGGTTCTCTGGGTTAGCCCCTCGATGTAGAATTCCCCGAAGGGAGGCTTGCTTCCCCAAGGGCTCTCTGGGTTAGCCCCTCGATGTAGAATTCCTAGAAGGGAGTTGGGGTTCATGGGAAAAGTGTAGAACATTATTCTGTCCCTTAAAATGCGGCAAGTGCCCTTCAGACAGATTGTGCCCATCTGTGCCCCCCCCCCCCGGGGTGACAGTGCTCAGGCTATGCAGCCCCCGAACCCAGGACAGCAAGTGCCCTTCAGACAGATTGTGCCCATCTGTGCCCCCCCCCGGGGTGACAGTGCTCAGGCTATGCAGCCCCCGAACCCAGGACAGCAAGTGCCCTTCAGACAGATTGTGCCCATCTGTGCCCCCCCCCCAGGGGTGACAGTGCTCAGGCTATGCAGCCCCCGAACCCAGGACAGCAAGTGCCCTTCAGACAGATTGTGCCCATCTGTGCCCCCCCCCCCAGGGGTGACAGTGCTCAGGCTATGCAGCCCCCGAACCCAGGACAGGTCCTGGGATTTGTCAAAGGTCAGTGTTAATTTAATGTAAAATACTATCAAAACACGTTAAAAGTGAGCTTCCTGCTTCTATGTATTCCTCTAAGACAGCAGTCTTTGACCTCTCTGATCTAATGGCACACATACACTGATTACTAAAATTCTGCAGCACACCAAAAAATAAGTTTTTTGCCAGTCTGACAAAAATATAGGTATACGTTTGATGCACACACACCAGATGTCTATTGCTGTATTGGCTTGTGTTGGCTGTTGTCGTTTTTTAATTTGACAGTCTAATGCAGGAGTCCCCAAACTTTTTACACAGGAGGCCAGTTCACTGTCCCTCAGACCATTGGAGGGCCGCCACATACAGTACTCCTCTCACTGACCATGGCCTCAGGGGGCCGCATGCGGCCTGCGGGCCGTAGTTTGGGGACGCTTGGTCTAATGGAAAAGAGATCAGTGCCCCTGACTTTAATTAGTTGGGTAAAAATTGCCTGGCCCGTGGTGGCGCAGTGGATAAAGCATAGACCTGGAACGCTGAGATCGCTGGTTCAAAACCCCAGGCTTGCCTATTCAAGGCACATATGGGAGTTGATGCTTCCTGCTCCTCCCTTCTTCTCTCCCTCTCTCTCTCTCTCTCTCTCAAATGAATAAATAAAATCTTTATTTCTTTATTTTTTAATAAATAAAATCTTTTTTAAAAACCCTTGCAGCACATGGGTTGAATAGTCGCTGCTCTAAGAAACTGCTATAGGCATATAGCTTAAGTTTTGATTGAATTAAGAAGAGATAGATTATGACTTCATTGAAATTCCTGCCTTACCCTGCACTTCCTCACAAGCTTGAGTGTCAGCGTCCAGAGCCCCCACCACCATGCTCCCCACCTTCCACCTGAAGAGCAGCTTCCCTGGGGGATGAAGCCGCGGGAACCATGGGGACCCCCTGGGAAAACAGCAGCGAGGAAAGCGAGGAGCCTCCCCTCCCTGCCACACGGGCTGGGGTCTTGTCGTGGGTGGGGCTTGTCTGTCTTAGGGGAACAGCCCAGACTTGTTCTTCTGATTCAGACGGAGGGTGGGCTTTGAGTCATGCAGACAAATGAAAGCACTACCTTTTGTCTCCGCTCCACCTGCCCCACCTCAGTCGCCAGCCCCGCCCCCTGCAGGAGCCTGGCCGTTGTCCTGGCCCTGTGCCTGCCCCCTGGGCGTCAGCTTCTGTGCCCGCACACGGCACGGCGGTGGAGGAGGTGGTGGAGGAGGAGGCGGCACCGTTGGGGTGCCGGCCTGGGAGGTTGTGTGCTTGGAAATCACAGACATTGTTTTCGCTGGAAACTAAACTTGAGAATGAACTGACGCGTTTGAACGCTGCTCTGGCCGGCAGACAGGTCCGCAGTGTAGAACGCAGGAGTACTGAGGGTGAGGGGCGCAAGAGCTCGGCCTGCCCCGGGCTGGGCCGGCGGGTCCTGGTGGAGGGGATCGAGTCGGGAGCCCATGGCGCAGGGGTCTGTCCTGCCTCACGCGGATGCTCACTTCAGTGTGGGCAGGGCGGTGGGGGCACCTCGTGTGCTCTGGGGAGTTGCATCGGGCCAGGCTGGGCTTAGAACAACAGTGGTTGTGTCACCTTTCCGGAGGCCAGAGTTGGAGTGTCAGTGTCGGACTGCCACATTCCCTGTGACACCTGCGGGGGAGAATCCTTCCTGCCTTGGCCTGGCGTCTGGCGGTGGCCGGCGGTGCTTGGTGTTCCCGGCCAGCAGCTGCCACGCTCCAGTCCTGCCGTTGTGTGTGTGTCTGTGTCTCTTTCCTGTCCTGTCAGGCGACAGTCCTATCGCATGGCGGCCCCACCCTGCCTCAGCATGACCTCTCAGCCAGCAGCACCTGGAGCGCCCCGTTTCCAAATACAGCCGTCGTCTGAGGTGCTGGAGGTCAGGACTAAAGTGTGTCTTTTCCGGGGCCCAATTCTGATACCACCGCTGGTCAGGAGAGAGCCCTCTGAGTGCTGAGCCTACAGTAGCCACAGCGTCACATGCTGCACCCTGACCGTGGGGGACGGTGGGGTGCTGTGGAGGTCACCGTGAGCCAGGGCCGTGGCTCGGTGGTCCAGGGATGTTTCCAGGTGTAACAGAACCTCAGGTAAGCCAGAACCTGGCTGCTCCTCACCGTCAAAGCTACAGTCCTGACCCAGGATTCCGCCATTGCCCCCAGAGCGGTCACACTGCATCTCTCCTCTGCTTGGACCTCCCAAAGCCCTTCCAGGAGCCCCTGGGACGCCCATGGCCCGTCCACCTGACCCCGTGGCACCTGCTGCCTGAACCAGCCTCAGGGCCCCCAGCCCCCAGGCAGAGCGCCCACCCACTCCGTGCCCAGCCCCCGCCCTGCGCACACCCCGGGCCCTACTCTCTGACCTCTGACCACCCAGGACAGCGCTGTGCCCTGCGCCTCCTCTCCCTGCTCTGTTGACATGCGCGGGTCTCTGCTGACCAGACGCACGCTCCGGAGAACAGGCTTTCCTCAGGCCTGGAGGACGGTGCGGGACTGAGGGTCTCAGAGCCCCACGGGGTGCTGGGCGCAAGTGTGGGGTTTGGCTCTAAGACTTGGCGTTGAGGTCTCATGGCAACTGAGCCCTATAACCCCTTCGGGCCCTAGTTATCTCTGTGAGAGGGTCTCAGGGTCACGCCCTCCCCTCCAGCCCCCCAGACGGGGCCTGTGCGTTCGGGGTGGAGGGTCCGAGTGCCGTGCACACATGAACCCGTTCAATCCCCCGGCCCCCGGGAGGCAGGGGCTCTCTCTGACCCAAAGATGAGAGCACCGAGGTGCCGAGGCCATGTGCTCAGAGGTGGCAGAGCCCGATCGGATCCCAGGTATTCGACTTGACCTCCACCCTGGGCTGCCTCTCTTAAGCTGAAAACGCCCTGAAGCCTAGGTCAGGCTGCGGCAAGGTGCTCACACATGGTGACACGCGCAGCGAGGGACGGACGCGGCTTCCCGTGGGTGGATGCGGACACGCGCCCGCGCCCACACCTGCAGTGTGCATTTAAGCGGGTTCTGGGTGGAATCCCAAGAAATGTCCACAGCTGCTTCCTCTGGGGAGAGGGTGGCGCTCACTTCCCTTTATGTTCAAGTGTTTAAAAGTCCCGGGTGTCATCACATTCTACCCGTGAGTGCTTCAGCCTGCGATGGTTCCTGAAGAGCGATTGAGAGCCAGGCACACCTCGCCTGCCCAGTCATGCCAGTGTCAACCGCCATGTGCCAATGTCATCCGCCGTGTGCCAGTGTCATCCGCCGTGTGCCAGTGTCATCCGCCGTGTGCCAGTGTCAACCGCCGTGTGCCAGTGTCATCCGCCGTGTGCCAGTGTCATCCGCCGTGTGCCAGTGTCAAGCGCCGTGTGCCAGTGTCATCCACCGTGTGCCAGTGTCAACCGCCGTGTGCCAGTGTCATCCGCCGTGTGCCAGCATCATCCGCCGTGTGCCAGTGTCATCCGCCATGCGTGTGCAGCGTGGCCAGGGGTCCTAAAGCGTCTTCCGGCCGATCAGTCTGCACCTAGACCAGCCCAGGACCACGTGTTGAATCTGGTTGTCCCTTTAGTCATGCTGCAGCGAATTCCTTTTTTCTCATGATCCTAACACGCAAGAGGCCTGTCCAGTGGCCGACGGCGTCCCTCGGTCGGGGCTGGTTTGTGCACGGCCTCGTGTGGGGTTGGGCTCAGTCCTCACCCTGTGCTTCTGTGAGCTGGGAGTCGGGTCTGGAGTCTGGGTTGCAGTCAAGTTCGAGGTGTTGCCAGGGCCGTCACGGGTGTGGGACAATGTCACGCGCGGGCAGGGGTAGGCACCACGTGCCGGGGTTGTCCCCTGCTGTGCAGGCAGACACGGCCACCAGACCCTGCAGCCCGAGTGACCTGGCTGAGATGGTGCTTTGGTGCATGTCTCACCTTGTCCCTTTTTGTCTTTTCCACCGTGGAGTTGCATCTTTTTTCTCCTTTAATTTCGCCTGGGGCAGTCTGGACTTCCTGTCTCATCATCTGCCTCCTTACACTGAAAGCAGTCTTTCCTGCTCCTCCCTGTGAGGGGTGGGGACGGCCGGCAGGGTCCCCGGGGGGCGGGTTTGGAGGCCTCAGCTCCAGTGCTGTGGGGAGTGTGTGCCCGGCAGCCCAGGGCACTGATGCAGGAATCGGCCTGCGGAACCTCAGGAAGGTGCTGTCTCGCCCGGGTGACCCAGTAGCACTTCCTGGCAGTGTCCTGGTGAGGCGGGAACCTAGCTGGACTGAGGACCTGGTCCCTGGAGGACGTAACTGGCCCTGGGCTCAGGGTGCTCCTCAGCCCTCCCTGGCGGTGGGAAGTGGAGGGTGCAGACCATGGCCCGGGTGGAGCCACAGTCCTGTCCCCATGAAGACCTGGGCCACCTTAGGCCACTCATCTGTGCTTTCCACTATGTGAGCGGAAAGCGGAGTGCCCAGAAGAGCTCTGGTCCCGGTGGCCTGGTTGTCCTGGGGTGAAGCAGAGAGCAGTGACCTGGGCAAGGCCTGTGTCCTCTGGGGGGAGCTGGCTGTGTGGTCACTCCTCGCCCTCCCACAAGCCTGCTGTCTCCACTCCACAGACAAGGACACAGGAGCCCGGAGAGGTTGGACCGTTTGCATGTGGTCACTGCTGGTGGACGGTGGCGACAGGGTGTGAACCCCAGTGTCCCTGTCAGCTGATGGGCACAGTGACAAGTGGTGGCAGCAGGTGAGGTCTTCTTGGGCCTTGAGGCCTGGTGACCTGACATCCTTGCCAAGATGTCATATGAGCCCTGTGCATCCAGCATCAGCAGGGGTCACTTGGAGGTGAGGCCCTCAGCCTGCGTGAGGCCCACACACCAGAGAACTTGACAGAAGTCATGCTGGTCACCTCAAAGAGCTGTTGACAGTGGAGGCGTGTCCCACAGTGTCTGTTCCCATGAATCAGCACATACGGTCATAGAAGCTGCTCACGTACTTTCTAGGAAAATTGCAAAACCTCGCCGACGAGAAGAGCCTGTTTCCTGTTTTTCTGTTACCTTGACTGATTTGCTTTCTTCTTTCAAAATACTCAACGTAGCCTGACCTGTGGTGGCGCAGCGGATAAAGCGTCGACCTGGAATGCTGAGGTTGCTGGTTCAAAACCCTGGGCTTGCCCGGTCAAGGCACATATGGGAGTCGGAGCTTCCTGCTCCTCCCCCCCATCTCTCTCTCTTTCTCTCTCTCTCTCTCTCTCTCTCTCCCCCCCCCTCTAAAAAAAAATGAATAAACAAAATACTCAGCGTGGCCAGCTGAAGCAGCTCTGCCCGGGAAGAGGCTGGGGAGAGGCCCTCCCCACAGTGCAGGGTGCGGCAGCTGAGCTGGGCCCGCAGACCCTGGGCAGGAGCAGACGGAGGCCCTGGTGCCTGTCCCTCTGCAGCGGGAGGCCTTCCTCTCAGCCTGCATTCTGGGGGCCCCTTGGGCTCTCACAGGCTCTCTGGTCAGCCTCTGCCCTCAGGGTCACTCAGACCGGAGGGACAGAAAGGAGGCTGACCCGCGTCTCTCCTCGGCCAGAGCAAGTGGAGGCTGTGCTCTTCCAGGTGGGACGTGGCAGTGGGAGGCTCCTGTCATGGTCAGCTCATGCTGACAGTCCCTGTTCTTCCCCCAGAGGGTGGCCGGGAAACCAAGCAGCCGGCAGACCCAGGCACGGGCACACCTCGGGCACTTGCTTTTTCTACGGGTCCCTGTGAGTTGGGGACCTTCAGATCCCCAGAGAGGGGCCAGGGCCACGCTCAGGTGGTCAGAAGGGTCCATTCAGACCCATCTCACAACCACGCCTGTGTTCATTGTCATGTGCACGGGCACAAGAAGCCCTTTGTGGGGCCGAGAGGCTGTCACTGAGGCGAGGACATCTCGGTTGGAATCCTGCCTCACAGCTGAGGCCTCTGAGCAGCTCAGCTGGTAGTCAGGGCTGGAGGCTGTGGATTCTGCCCTCTGCGGAGCTGAGAGCTCGCACCTCCGGGTATAAAACCACAGCATTTAGGGGAAGACCCTTTCCTCTAGTTTCCACATTGATGTGGTGAGCTGCTTCTGCAGGTGCTGGTTCTGCAGCATTCTGACGCCTTGTGGGGAGGGTGTAAGCGGGACCGTTGGCGCTTGAAGCCAGCCGTGGCCTCAGCTGTGCCAGAGGCTCAGGGGGTTGTGGGGAGGGCTCGTCCCTCCAGAAGGTCGCTGTTCAGAGCGCTGGCCCCTCCTCCGGGCGGGTGGAGTCCGGCCTTGTGGCCGCCCAGGCTCAGCTTCCCCGGCCAGGAGGGCCTCCCTTCGGACGTGCTCTGGAGCGGGGAGCGGGCCGTGGGGCCGTCTCCTCCACCCGTGATTTCTGTTGAGTCGCGATGGAGGGTGTCGGTGTGCTGCGTGTGGCCCACGCCAGGCGGTGTGGAAGCAAGCCGCGGACACTCATCAGGAGAGCGGCTGTCCTGTGGACGGGAGAGCCGCGGTCAGCTGAGGAGACGCCCCTTCCAGGACCGTCCTGAGAACAGTCCCCCACAGTGTCCCCAAACCGTCTGGCTCCCTCTGTTTCCACCAATCTGGATGAGGACATCTTTGCTTCTAGGGCACGAGAAAGCCCAGACCTCAGCCCTGGGTGGGTCTAGATGAGGTGTGGGAACAAAAGGAGCACAATGTGTTTTGGTCTCTTGTTAAGCAGTCAAACGATTAAGATGGATTTGAGGACACTTTGATACCTCTAGCTCTATTTATGAAGAAATGCTTTGGAAAATATTGTGGTGATGCTAGGCTGGGACTCAACTCGATTTTACTTAGAAGCATTTGTTTTCATAATAGCAGCGCCCCCCCCCCCCTTTCCTCTAGCTTAGAGGATGGTGGCAGTGGGCTGCTGGCCTTTTCCTTTGGATTCTTCTTTTTTCTTTTTTTTACAGAGACAGAGAGAGAGTCAGAGAGAGGGACAGACAGGGACAGACAGATAGGAACGGAGAGATGAGAAGCATCAATCATCAGTTTTTCATTGTGACACCTTAGTTGTTCATTGATTGCTTTCTCATATGTGCCTTGACCGCGGGCCTTCAGCAAACCGAGTGACCCCTTGCTTGAGCCAGTGACCTTGGGTCCAAGCTGGTGGTGAGCTTTGCTCAAACCAGATGAGCCCACACTCAAGTTGGCAACCTCTGCATCCCAGTCCGACGCTCTATCCACTGCGCCACCGCCTGGTCAGGCTAGATTCTTCTTTTGTTGACAGTAAATCATAGACACACTGTTCTTCACACCACTGAATTGCTCCAAATTAAATTTTGTTGCCGTATTTAAAAAAAAATTTATTGATTTGAGAGAGAGAGAGAGAGAGAGAAACGTTGATTTGTTCCGGTGCATGCCCTGACCAGAGTGGAAACCACAGCCCTGGTGCACTGGGGTGGCGCTCGGACCTGGCTGGGTCCACATGGGTGATTCTTTCAGCTGTGTGACAGCAGTGTCTCTCACAGCCCCTGCCCTGCCCTGCCCCAGCCCGCTGCTCACAGCAGTCCCTTGCGCCCTCACCTGGTTTTCTGTGGATTACCTCCACGGCCCCAAGTGTGGCTGGCCTTCTGTTTTCTTCACTGCGGCCTGAGTTCAGCCCGCTGATAGCTCCTCTGTCAAGAGTAAAAGCCCCCACCTTTCACTTCCACCCAGACAGGCCCATCCCAAGAGGCGAGTTAAGATTGGAGGTTTAGGCCTGACCAGGCTGTCGACCTGGGGCACTGAGGACCCAGATTCAAAGCCCTGAGGTGGCTGGCTTGAGCCCAAGGTCACTGGCTCGGCTGGAGCCCCTCCCTGGTCAAGGCACATATGAGAAGCAATCAATGAACAACTCAAGTGCTACAACTATGAGTTGATACTTCTCATCTCTCTCTCTTCCTGTCTCTCTGGAGAAAAAATAATGGATGTGACGAAGGAAGGAGGCAGACTAATACACAGTGAGAACATTTTCCTGCAATTACCCACCAGCCAGTGAGTGGAATTCTCCATCTCTTCGCCCGTTCATCCATTTGTGCACGCACGCCCCTCCACCCACGCAGTGGGTGTTCCCAGCTGCTTTGTCAGACTCTGTGAGTGGATGTGAGAAGACAGGCCCAGGCCCTCCCCAAGCAGGGTGCCTTCTGGCGGGTCCTACCAGAGTGCAAAGGGTGTGGGGAGGGCGCTGCTGTCAGAGACAGGGAGAGTGCTGACCCCGCCCGGCGGAGGGCGGTCCTGGAGGAGGACCTGGGGTGGACAGCGGAGCGAGGGGCCAGCCGGGAGGACCTGGGGTGGACAGGCAGAGCGGGGACCAGCCAGGAGGACCTGGGGTGGACAGCAGAGCGAGGGACCAGCCGGGAGGACCTGGGGTGGACAGCGGAGCGAGGGGCCAGCCGGGAGGACCTGGGGTGGACAGCAGAGCGAGGGACCAGCCGGGAGGACCTGGGGTGGACAGCGGAGCGAGGGGCCAGCCGGGAGGACCTGGGGTGGACAGCAGAGCGAGGGACCAGCCGGGAGGACCTGGGGTGGACAGGCAGAGCGGGGACCAGCCGGGAGGACCTGGGGTGGACAGCGGAGCGAGGGACCAGCCGGGAGGACCTGGGGTGGACAGCGGAGTGAGGGACCAGCCGGGAGGACCTGGGGTGGACAGCAGAGTGAGGGACCAGCCGGGAGGACCTGGGGTGGACAGCAGAGTGAGGGACCAGCCGGGAGGACCTGGGGTGGACAGGCAGAGCGGGGACCAGCCAGGAGGACCTGGGGTGGACAGGCAGAGCGAGGGGCCAGCCGGGATGCGGTCCCAAGCCTTGCAGGCGGCCGACCTCCCTTTGAGGGTGTCTGAGGAGCCGTGGGCCCTCTCCGGGGGTGAGGGACATGCTTCCAAAGCTTCCTGCCTGACTTCTGGGGGGATCCCCTGGATCCTTGAACATGCAGACAGCCTGAGCGAGCCCAGGCTTTTCCCGGTGGGGGCCCAGTGTGGCTCCCAGTGTGACTGCGGTCGCTGCTTGCTGTAGACTTCATGGGCATCAGCCAGGGATTCGTGTCTCATCCCTCCAGCGACAGCCGTCTTTCCAGGAGCTGCTCACAGGTGTTTAAACGAGCACTTTTTTTTCTCAAGTCAATGTGTACAGTTTTACGTAAAAAAAAACCCCAAAGAAACAAAAGCAGGGTCACTGCAGAAATGTTTGGCTTTCCTTGTGCATGGCCCTTACTTCCACGAGACACAAAGCAAAGGTCCTCAGTGCTGAGGTCGCAGGCGGAGTGCTCGGGCCACAGATGCCCTGACCCAGCTCCCGAGAACTGGACTCGCCGTGTTCTAAGAAGCGAGCCCGTCCGGAAGCAGCTCCGCTGCACAGGCTGAAGGCCGAGGGACCCTGGGGAGGCCTGCGCTGGGCGGCCCGGCCGTCTTTCCTCGGTGGACGCCACGCAGCAGTTGTGAAACCACACGTGGCACCACGTGACTTAAACCCTGAAATGTGTACAGACTCCGATCCCCATGCAGTTTGTGGGGATGTTGCCGACCTCGTGGGCGTGAGGTGGGGACGGGCTGTGTCCGCCTGGGTGACGCCTGACCTGAACTTCTCTCCCCACAGCCACCTCCCCACGGGTGTCCTCCGAGCTGGAGCAGGCCCGGCCCCAGACCAGCGGAGAAGAGGAGCTGCAGCTGCAGCTGGCGCTCGCCATGAGCCGGGAGGTGGCCGAGCAGGTGGTGCTCAGGCCTGTGTGGTGCCCGGTGCGGGGGTGGGGGACACAGGGGCGCAGACATGGCCCTGGGGGAGGGGGCACAGGGGGTACAGGGGATGCAGACAGGGCCCTGGGGGAGGGGGCACAGGGGATGCAGACATGGTCCTGGGGGAGGGGGCACAGGGGCACAGACATGGCCCTGGGGGAGGGGGCACAGGGGCACAGACACGGCCCTGGGGGAGGGGGCACAGGGGCACAGACACGGCCCTGGGGGAGGGGGCACAGGGGATGCAGACAGGGCCCTGGGGGAGGGGGCACAGGGGATGCAGACAGGGCCCTGGGGGAGGGGGCACAGGGGATGCAGACACGGCCCTGGGGGAGGGGGCACAGGGGATGCAGACAGGGCCCTGGGGGAGGGGGCACAGGGGATGCAGACAGGGCCCTGGGGGAGGGGGCACAGGGGGCAGACACGGCCCTGGGGGAGGGGGCACAGGGGATGCAGACACGGCCCTGGGGGAGGGGGCACAGGGGATGCAGACACGGCCCTGGGGGAGGGGGCACAGGGGATGCAGACACGGCCCTGGGGGAGGGGGCACAGGGGCAGACACGGCCCTGGGGGAGGGGCACAGGGGCGCAGACAGGGTCCTGCTCTCCACTATCCCAGATGTGCTTCCTGAGTAGGACTTATGTGGCCACAAGTGTGTTCTGTCCCCTGCAGCCCCAGCCAGGGAGAGGTTCTATGCAAAGTTACATTTCAGAAAGGTTTTCAGGGAAGTTATTGCCAAGGGACAGACTAGTCACAGGGGATCCAGACCCACGTTTGCAGACGTGGTCAGGCCTCGCGGGCTCTCTCTGAACCAGCCAAGGCCACAAGCCCCCGCACGGCGTGGTGTGTGGGCTCATTGCTCCGTCCCGAGGAGTTTGGGGGGATGAGTCAGCATCGGAACACTGGGGAAAAGCGGGAAAGGAAGATGAGAAGGAAATGAGTCAAGAAATAAGAGTTCTTATATTTGGATGAGGAAGTGTGTGTGAGACTTTTTCAGTCCCCACTGTTCTTGAATCTTTTTTTTTTTTTTGTATTTTTCCGAAGCTGGAAACGGGGAGAGACAGACAGACTCCCGCATGCGCCAGACTGGGATCCACCCGGCACGCCCACCAGGGGGCGATGCTCTGCCCCTCTGGGGCGCCGCCCTGCTGCGACCAGAGCCACTCCAGCGCCTGGGGCAGAGGCCAAGGAGCCATCCCCAGTGCCCGGGCCATCTTTGCTCCAGTGGAGCCTCGGCTGCGGGAGGGGAAGAGAGAGACAGAGAGGAAGGAGAGGGGGAGGGGTGGAGAAGCAGATGGGCGCTTCTCCTGTGTGCCCTGGCCGGGAATCGGACCCGGGACTTCCGCACGCCAGGCCGACGCTCTACCACTGAGCCAACTGGCCAGGGCCCCCACTGTCCTTTAGCAAACATGCGTTTCTGTAAACTGGAGAAGGCAGGCTGGCGGCAGGGACCACGTGGCCTGTGGCTAGAACGGATCGGAGTGGGTGCTGTTTAGAGACAAATGAGATGTTTCAGACGGACAGATGGATGTACACATGGACCTTCTGGCCTGTTTTAATTAATAACATCTATGACTTACATGTTTATAACAAAATAATGACTGTTTACATATAACCATTATTTAAACACTAGACCTGCCCTGTGGTGGTGCGGCAGGGAGGGCGCCGACCTCGAATGCTGAGGTCGCCTGTTTGAAACCCTGGGCTCCCCTGGTCAAGGCACAGACGAGAAGTAGCTACTACGAGTTGATGCCTCCCACTCCAACCTCCCACTTTTCTCTCTAAAATCAAAAAGTAAAAGAAATCTTTTTAAAAAATCAATAAGTAAAAGCTAGGATGACCTAGTCTTTTGCAAATGGCGGCTGTAATGAATCAGTTTTTATTAGAAATCTGGAAAGCCATTTTCGTTTTCAGGAAAACAGTTTTAGACTTAGTCACCTCCTTCCCCGGCGTGATGGCGTGAGGGTGGCCGTGCGCCTGTCTCCCTGCGGGGCCCCTGAGCGAGCGAGGGCACAGGAGGGGGAGTTGGGGAAGGGTCGCTGTGTCTGATGGGCCGTCTCCGAACCCTCTCTCCACCCGACACGCTGCAGTCCCGCGCTCCCGGTGCCGTCACCGCTGTGGCCCCCGGCGTCAGGTCCCCTTGTCTCCCACAGGAGGAGCGCCTCCGGCGGGGCGATGACCTCAGGCTGCAGATGGCCCTGGAGGAGAGCCGGAGGGACACGGCCGGCAGGGTGACCAGGAAGAGAGAGGTGAGTGCTCCGCGGGGAGGGGGTCTGAGGGCGGCCTGGGGGGACACGGCCGGCAGGGCGCCCAGGAAGAGAGAGGTGAGGGCTCCGCCGGGCAGGGGGTCTGAGGGCGGCCCGGGGGTCGCTGACGTGCGGCACCCCAGCCCGCCGGGTGCTGTGACACGCTGAGCTCTCGCGCGGGCCGGCATCTCTGCCATCAGCAGGTAGTGCTGAGGATGTGACAAGCACCAGGGCATGAGGACGGGATTGGACACGCAGCCATTCCAACCGTCCTGGCCTGGCCACCTGGACGCATGCCCCCCGCCCAGCTGCCCTCACTTCCCTCCCTGTGAACTGGGCAGACAGCAAGCCCACCGCGCGGCTGTGGCGGCTGCTCGCTACGTGAGCTGCGGTCACGCTCGGTCCACTTGGCCTGGCACAGCTCAGCTCTCACCAGCTCTGGTCATCCTCACTGTCCTCCTCTGGTCATCCTCACTGTCCTCCTCTGGTCATCCTCACCGTCCTCTGGTCATCCTCACTGTCCTCCTCTGGTCATCCTGTCCTCTGGTCATCCTCACTGTCCTCCTCTGGTCCTCCTCTGGTCCTCCTCACTGTCCTCCTCTGGTCATCCTCGCTGTCCTCCTCTGGTCATCCTCACTGTCCTCCTCTGGTCATCCTCACTGTCCTCCTCTGGTCATCCTCTGGTCCTCCTCGCTGTCCTCCTCTGGTCATCCTCGCTGTCCTCCTCTGGTCATCCTCACCGTCCTCTGGTCATCCTCACTGTCCTCCTCTGGTCCTCCTCGCTGTCCTCCTCTGGTCATCCTCGCTGTCCTCCTCTGGTCATCCTCACTGTCCTCTGGTCATCCTCACTGTCCTCCTCTGGTCATCCTCACCGTCCTCCTCTGGTCATCCTCACTGTCCTCTGGTCATCCTCACTGTCCTCCTTTGGTCCTCCTCTGGTCCTCCTCGCCGTCCTCCTCTGGTCATCCTCGCTGTCCTCCTCTGGTCATCCTCACTGTCCTCTGGTCATCCTCACTGTCCTCCTCTGGTCATCCTCGCTGTCCTCCTCTGGTCATCCTCACTGTCCTCTGGTCATCCTCGCCGTCCTCCTCTGGTCATCCTCACTGTCCTCTGGTCATCCTGTCCTCCTCCAGTCATCCTCACTGTCCTCCTCTGGTCATCCTCACCGTCCTCCTCTGGTCATCCTGTCCTCTGGTCATCCTCACCGTCCTCCTCTGGTCATCCTCGCCGTCCTCCTCTGGTCATCCTCACTGTCCTCTGGTCATCCTCACCGTCCTCCTCTGGTCATCCTCGCTGTCCTCCTCTGGTCATCCTCGCCGTCCTCCTCTGGTCATCCTCACTGTCCTCCTCTGGTCATCCTCACCGTCCTCCTCTGGTCATCCTCGCTGTCCTCCTCTGGTCATCCTCGCTGTCCTCTGGTCATCCTCGCCGTCCTCCTCTGGTCATCCTCGCCGTCCTCCTCTGGTCATCCTCGCTGTCCTCCTCTGGTCATCCTCGCTGTCCTCCTCTGGTCATCCTCGCTGGTCATCCTCGCTGTCCTCCTCCGGTCATCCTCGCTGTCCTCCTCTGGTCATCCTGTCCTCCTCTGGTCATCCTCGCTGTCCTCCTCTGGTCATCCTCGCTGTCCTCCTCTGGTCATCCTCGCCGTCCTCCTCTGGTCATCCTCGCTGTCCTCCTCTGGTCATCCTCGCTGTCCTCCTCTGGTCATCCTCGCTGGTCATCCTCGCTGTCCTCCTCCGGTCATCCTCGCTGTCCTCCTCCGGTCATCCTCGCTGTCCTCCTCTGGTCATCCTGTTCTCCTCTGGTCATCCTCGCTGTCCTCCTCTGGTCATCCTCGCTGTCCTCCTCCGGTCATCCTCGCTGTCCTCCTCTGGTCATCCTCGCTGTCCTCCTCTGGTCATCCTGTCCTCTGGTCATCCTGTCCTCCTCTGGTCATCCTCGCCGTCCTCCTCTGGTCATCCTCGCCGTCCTCTTTCCTACTCTGGGCTTCCTGGTCCGAGGGCCCCGTGTTCAAGGGACCAGGGGGCGTGGCTCTGATCCCGACGAGCTCACTGTCCAGTCAGGACTCGGGCTCCCCTCAGACCAGTGGCCTCCCCTGTACAGTGGCCCGGGGTGTCCCTACCTGCAGCCCCAGGACCCGGGGCCTGGGCAGTGGCTGGCAGCAGGGGACGTGGCGGGGTGCAGTCTGGAAGGAGGAGGAAGCCCGGGACCAGCGGGTGTCGCAGGGAAACCCTGAGCACTGTCCCAAAGAGGGCGGTAGCTTGCCGCAGAGCCAGCAGCTCCGCTCCGTGCCGCTGTCCTGATGCTGGCGCTGGGGCAGAGGGATGTGCACAGGGCAGGAGATGGGGTCCTCTCAGCTCCGTGCCGCTGTCCTGATGCTGGCGCTGGGGCAGAGGGATGTGCACAGGGCAGGAGATGGGGTCCTCTCAGCTCCGTGCCGCTGTCCTGATGCTGGCGCTGGGGCAGAGGGATGTGCACAGGGCAGGAGATGGGGTCCTCTCAGCTCCGTGCGGCTGTCCTGATGCTGGCGCTGGGGCAGAGGGATGTGCACAGGGCAGGAGATGGGGTCCTCTCAGCTCCGTGCCGCTGTCCTGATGCTGGCGCTGGGGCAGAGGGATGTGCACAGGGCAGGAGATGGGGTCCTCTCAGCTCCATGCAGCTGTCCTGATGCTGGCGCTGGGGCAGAGGGATGTGCACAGGGCAGGAGATGGGGTCCTCTCCGCTCCGTGCCGCTGTCCTGATGCTGGCGCTGGGGCAGAGGGATGTGCACAGGGCAGGAGATGGGATCCTCTCAGCTCCGTGCCGCTGTCCTGATGCTGGCGCTGGGGCAGAGGGATGTGCACAGGGCAGGAGATGGGGTCCTCTCAGCTCCGTGCCGCTGTCCTGATGCTGGCGCTGGGGCAGAGGGATGTGCACAGGGCAGGAGATGGGGTCCTCTCAGCTCCGTGCCGCTGTCCTGATGCTGGCGCTGGGGCAGAGGGATGTGCACAGGGCAGGAGATGGGGTCCTCTCCGCTCCGTGCGGCTGTCCTGATGCTGGCGCTGGGGCAGAGGGATGTGCACAGGGCAGGAGATGGGGTCCTCTCAGCTCCGTGCAGCTGTCCTGATGCTGGCGCTGGGGCAGAGGGATGTGCACAGGGCAGGAGATGGGGTCCTCTCCACTCCGTGCGGCTGTCCTGATGCTGGCGCTGGGGCAGAGGGATGTGCACAGGGCAGGAGATGGGGTCCTCTCAGCTCCGTGCAGCTGTCCTGATGCTGGCGCTGGGGCAGAGGGATGTGCACAGGGCAGGAGATGGGGTCCTCTCAGCGCCACCCTGGGGCCTCAGCTCCAGGAAGAACAGAGGATGATATTTTAGGCTAACACACGGTATTTGCTGTTACTGTAGCAAAGTAAAGCTTGTCCCCTTCTCTTTGTCTCAAAAGCCTGGCTCCTACCCACAGCAGACCACGCTGTTGGACTTAATGGACGCCCTCCCCAGCTCAGGCCCTGCGGCCCAGAAAGCAGAGCCCTGGGGCCCGCCAGCCTCAGCTAACCAGCCCAACCCGTGGGGAGGGCCAGCAGCCTCGACCAGCGCTTCAGACCCCTGGCCATCGTTCGGTAAAGACCCCTCATCTGTCTCTCATGCCTGCTTGTTAACGGGAGAGGGGACAGGGTGGGGCCTCCTGCTCTCTCACCGGGGGAGGTGGGGGCCAGCCAGGTCGATGGTAGTGGGTGTCCCGGCTTTTCCGACCCCCGGCTGCAGCGTCGGCCAGGCCGCTGCTGTCCTGAGGACTGTTTTGAGTGGTTTTCTGCTCTGGTGGAGGGAGCTGGCTTCTTCTCTGCTGCCATGCAGGTCCGAGGTGGCTTGTCCCATCTCTGGGACCTGTGTCAGCTCTCAGCCTCTGAACTGCACACGGCACCCGGTTCAGAAATGGTGACATGCTGTGCGAAACATGGAAACAGAGTTGCTGCCATTCGCTGGAAATGATGGTGTGCTTAACGTGGCTGCTGATGACGAGGGGATGCATTTGATACATTCTTCTCCTTTTGTTTCTGGCAGTAGTAACTCAGTATACTGGGCTGAATGAACAGTGGTGACTCGGTACACTGGGCTGAATGAACAGTGGTGACTCGGTACACTGGGCTGAATGAACAGTGGTGACTCGGTACACTGGGCTGAATGAACAGTGGTGACTCGGTACACTGGGCTGAATGAACAGTGGTGACTCGGTACACTGGGCTGAATGAACAGTTTAAAGTTCTGTTCAACAGCGGACGTCAGAGGGTGTGTAGGAAGAGATTGGAAGCGTGAGTGCAGCCTGATTGTTGTGATCTGGGTGGAGGTCTTGCGCCCGTGGGTTCTGGACTGCTAGACACAGGGCTGGGCCTGCCGCTCCGTGGGGGCCTCCACATGGCCTGCGCCCTGGCCATCCCCGCTGGGTGCTCCGACCCCCGCTGGCCGTGGGGGTCTGCGAATTCTCCCTCTAGGAACTTTGAACGGTATACTTTGTAGCGCCTTGCCTGTATCTGTTGAGGGGTCTCTGTTTCCCCAGCTGGAACCATCTTTGGTGTTCAGCTGGGTTCTCTGGGTGTTTGCCGAAGTGTCCCAAATGCCAGGCTCGGTCCTGCCCTGCAGGGTCCCAGACGCCACCAGGTAACGGTCCTGCGCTCAAGGTCCTGGGCAGGTGTGGGCAGGACGGGAGCAGCAGCATAGCAGCAGCGTGTGTGGGCTGGGCCTCCTGGGCTCTTTGAGGGAGAGCATCGTGGGGCGGGCGAGCTCAGGACGGGGAGCGAGAGGCAGGCATTTTGGAGGACTCTTCAGGGAAGGGCAGGAGCGGTCAGGCCAGGAAGAGGCAGAAGCTTGGCTTGTGAGAGGTCTGAGGGCATGCAGTGGTGCGGTGGGCACAGGTATGGGGACCCGCCTGGTGTGAGCTGGGCAGCAGGGGTTCCGCATGGGCACGAGGAGGACAGGGCGTGAGAGCGGGAGCGGGTGGCTCCCCGGTTCCTCCAGCCGACAGCCTCCCAAGTGCTTGGACATGCCCGGAGGACAGTGTTGGCCCCAGATGTCCTTGGGTGATGTTGTTGGCACCAGGGACGCAGGTGCCCGCACCCCCTTTGGCAGGAGCCGTCTGGGCCTTGGGGCGAACCTTCAGCCAGATTGTTCAGAGTTCTCGCTCACTGAAAGCAGAACCAAGGCTGCTGGGAGCTTGTCTACACGGTCCGGGCCTGCCGCTGTGTCCCAGGGAGCCTGTGCTGTGCAGTCTTGCTGAACACACACGGGACAGTGAGGGCAGGTCCATGGAAATGCCCACTCAGCACTGCCTATGAGGACAGCAGGTCCTTCCAGACCGTATCTTTGACTTTAGTATTTTTAAATCTGGAGAATAGTTCTACAAAGGGATGAGTCCCTTAAGTTATGAATAAGGATGTTTGTTCTTCAGAAAAGACTAGTAATCCCTTTCAGAGTTATACTTTATCATTAATGTGTAGTTTAGAGTATCAGCCTGGTGTGTGGATGTCCCTGGGTTCAATTCCCAGTCAGGTGCCATCTGCTTCTCCACCCCTCCCCCTCCTTCCTCTCTGTCTCTCTCTTCCCCTCCCGCAGCCGAGGCTCCATTGGAGCAAAGTTGGCCCGGGCGCTGAGGATGGCTCCGTGGCCTCTGCCCCAGGCGCTAGAGTGGCTCTTGTTGCAATGGAGCAGCAGCACCCCAGATGGGCGGAGCATTGTCCCCTGGTGGGCATGCCGGGTGGATCCCGGTCAGGTGCATCCGGGAGTCTGTCTGACTGCCTCCCCGTTTCTGTCACTACAATCAAAAATCAAAAATCAAAAACCTAATGTGTAGTTTTCTCAGTGCTCAGAAAAGAGGCAGTCACTGTGGGAGGAGCCAGGTGGGGTTGAGATTGGGTTGTGCTGAATCGTGGTTGATGATGTGGGCACTTGGGGGCCAGGGTGGTGGCACAGAGAGAGACGCTCCCCCGGCCTGTCTGCTGCTGTCTGTGTTACCTGGTAGGGAGGGGTAAAGTAAATATTTTATAAGTGAGCAAGTTTGCCCAGCCCTTTCTTTGGCTGGTGGACGGGGCTGTGCCCTGGAACTCAGTGTATTGATCGAGCCAGTGACAGGGCCCTCCCGGGGCGCTGGGGCACCTCCTGTTGGCAGGGAGGACCACCTGCAGCACCCGGGTTCTCAGAGTCTGGCAGGCAGCCCAGAGTGGCTTGGCCAGAGGCGGGGCGTGGCCAGGAAAGGTGGCCGGTGCCCAGCAGCAGGCGAGCACCACGCGGGGTGCTACCCACACGGGCTGGCTCTTCCAATTTTTAAAAAGTTAAAATTCATGTGACCTAAAGTTCACCAGTTCAGTGGTCCTCAGCCACGGTGCTGAGGGTCAGTGCTGATGGCAGGACGCGCCGTCACCCTGTGCCCAGTGAGCACCCCCGCCCTGCCCGCCCCCAGCCCCGGCCACCACAGCTGCTCTGCCTCTGGGTTTCCTGTTCTGGACATTTCGTGTGGTGATGGGAGCGCACGGCACGAGGCCTGCGTGCCTGGGTTCTCCAGTTTGCATGTGTTCAGAGCTCGTCCGCGTGCTGCCGCGCCCTGCTTCACGCTGCCTCACAGCTGAGCAACGTCCACTCCAGAGAACACCACGTTTGTTTAGCCACTGAGCAGTTGATGGATATTTGGGTCAATCCTACTGTTAGGAATCCAGTTGTTTTAAAGAGAAGACTGAAACCTGCGTGTTAGTTTTTAAATGTTGACGATGAATTTAAACAACGAATAACCTGTGTGGGTGACTCAGAACACGCTGGCAGGCAGCCGGGGGCGCGCGGCGGCCGCTACCCCCCCCCCAGCGGCCCTCGCCCAGGTTCTGACGCACCCGGCATTTTTACCAGTGCCGTGGGGAGAGAATGGGCCACCATAGTGGAGAGAGGCTGTTCACCTTCTAGGGTCACAAAGCCGGCTCGAGGCAGGCTCAGGGCCGGAGTCAGCCTGGTACCCCCGCCTGCTGCGAAGGCCCCAGGAAGGTCCCCTCAGAGAGAGAGGCAGTGTTCAATGTTAGCTCATCCGCTTCCTGTTTATTCTGAGCACTGACGCTTCTATGTCGTCCTGTTACACTGTGTGTAGAATTCCGTGTGTGTGTGTGTGTGTACAATTCCGTGTGTGTGTGTGTGTATACAATTCCGTGTGAGTGTGTGTGTGTGTGTGTATGTGTGTACAATTCCGTGTGAGTGTGTGTGTGTGTGTGTGTGTATGTGTGTACAATTCCGTGTGTGTGTGTGTACAATTCCGTGTGTGTGTGTGTGTGTGTGTGTGTACAATTCCGTGTGTGTGTGTGTGTATACAATTCCGTGTGTGTGTGTGTATGTGTGTGTGTGTATACAATTCCGTGTGTGTGTGTGTGTATACAATTCCGTGTGTGTGTGTATACAATTCCGTGTGTGTGTGTGTGTATGTGTGTGTGTGTACAATTCCGTGTGTGTGTGTGTGTATACAATTCCGTGTGTGTGTGTATGTGTGTGTGTGTGTATACAATTCCGTGTGTGTGTGTATGTGTGTGTGTGTGTATACAATTCCGTGTGTGTGTGTGAGTGTGTGTGTGTGTGTGTACAATTCCGTGTGTGTGTGTGTGTGTGTGTGTACAATTCCGTGTGTGTGTGTGAGTGTGTGTGTGTGTGTGTGTACAATTCCGTGTGTGTGTGTGTGTGTGTATACAATTCCGTGTGTGTGTGTGTGTGTGTGTGTGTGTGTGTAGAAAGAGAGGTTTCCGTGTGCACTGACTGGATGGTGAGCATTCCTGGGCACCGTTCGCAGAGACTGACCAGCGTGGCCACAGAGGGCCCCGGTGCAGGCTGCCGGCCGCGACCCCGCGGCCCAAGCCGCATGTCCGGCACTCTGCTGTCAGGGATGCCGCAGGGGACAGTCCGGCACCGGCTCCCAAGCTCACGCGGGACGGTGACGCCCCGTGCTCTAAGGCGGGTGTCGGGTTAACGACTCTCTGCAGTCAGGCCCGCCCTCTGCCCTGAAATCAGAAATTAGATCAGAGCCTCTCGTTTCCAGCGTTGGTCGCACCCTCTGGATGAAAGAAACATTGTTTTGAAAGCCACTGTCTGGCAAGCCCCGCCGTGACCACTTCTTCCAGGCGGCACGAGTGTGGGGGCAGCCTGGCCACAGGGCCCAGGGGAGGGGCTGGGGGCTGCCAGGCCAGCGGGCGCTTCCTGCCCTGCTCACACGCAGGCAGCCCACCTGGCAGGCGGGGGGCACACAGCCTGGTGACTCAGAGTCCTTGGCAGGCGCGGGCCTCTCCCCCCCACCGCCCAGGCCGGGCGGGGCCTCTTCCGCTCTGGTGGCGGCAGGTGGTGGCGCTGTGTCTCCGTGACTCCCAGGTGGCTGGGCTGTGGCTTCCCCTGTGCTCATGAATATTCATGTGGGAGGCTGTGGCTCCCCCTGTGCTCATGAATATTCATGTGGGAGGCTGGGGGTGCAGCAGGCTGGTCTGCCTGTGAATGGTCCCTCAGACCAAGGCCGGAAGCTGCCAGACCCTTGTGTTCGGGGTCTCATCCCCCTTCCTCTCATTCACTGCAGCTCTCAACAAGCGTTTATTTATTGGCTGTGTGGCGCGGCCGGGGCCTCGCTGAGGACGTGGGGGCGCAGCGCGCAGGGGAGCCGTGCAGTGAAGCCACTGTCCATTCACGGGGCGGACAGAGCACTGCCAGTGGGCATTCATGGGGCATCCTGTGCCCCGCCCTGCCGCCCGCTTTCCCACGGGCTGGTGTAGGCACCCATGGGCAGGTGGAGGAGGCATGGTGCCCACGCTGGGTTTGAAGAAGGTGTGTTGCCACAGTGTGTGGCGTCCTGTGCACACGTAGGTCCCCAACTGCCACTTGCGGGCTGGAGACCCACAGAGCTCGCCGGGCTGAGCAGCTTGTCCAAGGTCATCTGGCTGATTTGGGGTCAGCAGGGTTTGAACTGGGCTGATCTTTAATTTCACACTTGAGTCGCCCCAGGCTGTGACTGAATCTGTCCTCGTGCCTGGTGGTCTGGGAGCGGGCGTTCCTTTCAGGCCGATACTTGTTTGGGGTTTTTTTTTTTACAGAGACAGAGAGTCAGAGAGAGGAATAGATTGGGACAGACAGGAATGGAGAGATGAGAAGCATCAATCATTAGTTTTTCATTGCAACACCTTAGTTGTTCATTGATGCCTTCTCATATGTGCCTTGACCGCGGGCCTTCAGCAGACCGAGTAACCCCTTACTTGAGCCAGCAACCTTGGGTCCAAGCTGATAAGCCTTGCTCAAACCAGCTGAGCCCGTGCTCAAGTTGGTGACCTCGGGGTCTTGAACCTGGGTCCTCCGCATCCTAGTCTGATGCTCTATCCGCTGCGCCACCCAGGCCGATGCTTGTTGCTGGCAACACTGTGCATCACGCAGGATGTGGAGTTCTGAAGTTCTGGGCCACGCTGTTGTGTTTGGGGTCTCGGCAGCCTCTAAAGGGAGGCAGGGCTCATGGGCAGTGACCGGAGGTGTCATCTCTCAGAGGAGGGCGGGGCCTGAGAGATGCGGGCAGGTGTTGCTCAGACAGTGAAGTGACTCCTGGATTGCCTGTCCTTGGGAGGCAGAGCTTGGCCGGACTGGATGTCCACTCATCCAGTCTGTGTGTCTGAGCTGGGCTATCAGACAGGGCCTCACGTCTGAGGAGTCTCGGCCGAGAGCAGGGGTGCCGCGGGAGCTCAGGGGTCCTTGGCCTGCGGGCTGCCCGTCTCGGTCCCCTGGGGCGCGGCTGAGAGTCCCGGTGCCCAGGCCTCCCGGGCTCCGTGGGGGGGGGGGGTGGCAGAAGGGGTTGGCATCGGTGCTGTACGAGACTCCCTCGGGAGACTGGCAGGGACGGCCGCAGCTGAGAACGTGGGGCTGGTGCCCCCTGAGTTGCACGGGGAGTGATGCCCCACTGAGCCCCAGATGTCGGGAGCTTCCTGTGTGGACTGTTTGAGTCTGGGAGCAGCTCTTGCCGGCATGTGTTTCTAGCACCTGATCAGACATCTCCCTGGAACCTCTGGAGGTGGTCGTTGAACTTGGGGTTCAGATGCCCACTGGAAGGAGCCGGGTACCCTGCAGCCTGAGGCCTGTGGTTTTCTTCACGGGTCCCCATCAGTTACCGAGCAGGTACCAATCAGCATCAGTGATGCAGAAGAAAGATAGTTTAAGTTCTGAAATGAAGAGCAAAATAAAACAAATGTCACCCTCCAGAATTCACTATTCCGTGGAAGTATCCTTCAACAGTTAAGGCAAAGTACTGCCCCGCCCAGGTAACAGGCAGCTAGGAGAGCCTGTGGCCAGCACGCCCGCCCCGGGGGTGCCGAGGTCGCTCTCCAGTCTGCGGGAAGAACAGCCCGGTGGGCACCCCGCTCTCAGGACAGTGACGACGTCGGGAGTGGGGACTCACGGGGGAGAATGTCCGTGAAGGAACGAGGCTGTGAACCTGTGAACGTGTTCCCGGCCACTGGAGGACACACGTGCTTCTCAGTGACAGTGTGACTCACAGACAGCGGATTGTGTGCTAGGCAGGAACGCTAGCCTCCATGGAGTTCAGAAAACTGGGACCTCATAGAACGTGTTTTTCTACCACAGTACAAGGTACAAGTCAGTAACAGCCTGACCAGTGGTGGCCCAATAGCTAGAGCAGTGACATGGGGGTGGAGCCCTGCGCTTGCCCGGTCAGGGCACATGTGAGAAGCAACTGCAAGCTGATACTACCTGCTCTTCCCACCCCCTGCTTTCTTTCTCTCTCCCGTCTCTAAAATCACTAAATAAAATCTTTAAAAAAAAAAAGAAAAGCAGTGGTGAGTGGATAGAGCATCGGATGGGGATGCTGAGGACTCAGGTTCGAAACCCCGAGGTCACCGCTTGAGCGCAGGCTCACCAGCGTGAGTGCAGGGTTGCTGGCTTGAGTGTGGGATCATAGACATGACCCCATGGTCACTGGCTTGATGCTGAAGTTTCCTGGCTTGAGCCCAAGGTCGCTGACTTGAGCAAGGGGTCACTGGCTTGGCTGGAGGCCCCCCCATCAAGACACGTATGAGAAGCAATGAATGAACAACTAAGGTGCCACAACGATGAGTTGATTCTCATCTCTCTCCCTCCCTATCTCTCTCTCTCTCTCTCTCTGTCTCTCACTCACTCTTGCTACTAAAAAAAGAAAAATATCTGTTCCTTGAAAGATACCTTAACGGACAGTGAAGGGGAAGGTATTTGAGACACAAAGAAAAGCATCAGAATTTAGAACATGAAAAGCATCAGTATTTAGAACGTGAAAAGCATCAGTATTTAGAACATGAAAAGCAACAGTATTTAGAACGTGAAAAGCATCAGTATTTAGAACGTGAAAAGCATCAGTATTTAGAACGTGAAAAGCATCAGAATTTAGAACGTGAAAAGCATCAGTATTTAGAACAAGAAAAGCATCAGTATTTAGAACATGAAAAGCATCAGAATTTAGAACGTGAAAAGCATCAGTATTTAGAACGTGAAAAGCATCAGTATTTAGAACAAGAAAAGCATCAGTATTTAGAACATGAAAAGCATCAGTATTTAGAACAAGAAAAGCATCAGTATTTAGAACATGAAAAGCATCAGTATTTAGAACGTGAAAAGCATCAGAATTTAGAACGTGAAAAGCATCAGTATTTAGAACATGAAAAGCATCAGTATTTAGAACATGAAAAGCATCAGTATTTAGAACATGAAAAGAAGGCTATCAAATCCGTAAGAAAAACGGCCCCGAAGACGGGGTGATGACTGTGGCATCCTCAGAGGACAGGAGCGGCGTTCAGCGGCGGGAAGTCGCGGAGGACCCACAGGGAAATGATGAGACCCACAGCTTCTCGCAGGAGCAGGAGAGGCCAGACAGACAAACCACGAGAAAGTAACGTCCCAGGCCCAGCAGGTTGGCGTCCTTGGAAGAGTGAGCTGGCACTGAGCGTCTGTGGGTCACGGGCACCTCCTGGAGCACGGGGCGTGGCCCAGGGCGGGGCGGGGGGGGGGGCGACGTTGGCCCGAGCACGCGGGTGCCGTTCTGGCGTTGCCCGGTCAAGGGGAGGTGCACACGTGTGTTTGCATGAGACAAGAACAGAGCAGCACGGTGGAAACCAGACGGCGCTTTCAGACGGAGCCCGCATGGCCTTTTCTTACGGAAGGAAGTTCACAGCAGTGAGACGGGCTCCCTGTGGCTGCACCTGGACACAGACACGTCCTCTCGTGAAGGAAGGTGTACAGTGTTTCCATTTGTATACAGTTCAGAAAGTGGGCTCGGTGACCATGTACTGTATGACCAGGGGGAACCAAGAGGGGCTGAGAGTCCACAGGGATGGGCGAGGGTGCCCTGGGGGAGGCCTGGCCACGCCCCCTGGAGGGTGGGAGGCGCCTGGTGTGTCCGTGCGGACGGCGTGAAGATCCGTGTGGCAGGCCCGGCACCTCGCAATCGTTTGCTCGAGTGTTTTCCAGTCTGTCCTTGAAGTGGGAGCCGGGAGGTCAGTGCAGGTGTGTGTGCTGCCTCTCTGCCTGCACCTGCTGCTTCAGTCACCTGCTTTCAAAGCAGAATCCGCTCCACGCAGGCGGGGACAGGGCAGTGCCAGGGCCGGGCTGGGCAGTGGGTGCCCGTGGGTTCCGGGAAGGTGGCTCAGACTCAGCCCAGGCAGCTCTTTGCAGGACAAGGTGTGGCCGGGAGTGTGGGGGGGTTCTCAGCAGTTACCACCTGGTTTTTCCCGGAGAGATGTCCCAGCCGGGCCTTGCTCAGGAGGGGGGCCCAGGAGGGGAGTCCCAGCCGGGCCTTGCTCAGGAGGGGGGGGCCCAGGAGAGATGTCCCAGCCGGGCCTTGCTCAGGAGGGGGGCCCAGGAGGGGAGTCCCAGCCAGGCCTTGCTCAGGAGGGGGGGGGCCCAGGAGGGGAGTCCCAGCCAGGCCTTGCTCAGGAGGGGGGGGCCCAGGAGGGATGTCCCAGCCGGGCCTTGCTCAGGAGGGGGGGGCCCAGGAGGGGAGTCCCAGCCAGGCCTTGCTCAGGAGGGGGGGGCCCAGGAGGGATGTCCCACCGGGCCTTGCTCAGGAGTGCCCAGGAGGGATGTCCCAGCCGGGCCTTGCTCAGGAGGGGGGGGCCCAGGAGGGGTGTCCCAGCCAGGCCTTGCTCAGGAGGAGCGCCCAGGAGGGGTGTCCCAGCCGGGCCTTGCTCAGGAGGGGGGGGGGCCCAGGAGGGATGTCCCAGCCGGGCCTTGCTCAGGAGGGGGGGGGCCCAGGAGGGGTGTCCCAGCCAGGCCTTGCTCAGGAGGAGCGCCCAGGAGGGGTGTCCCAGCCGGGCCTTGCTCAGGAGGGGGGGGGCCCAGGAGGGATGTCCCAGCCAGGCCTTGCTCAGGAGGGGGGGGCCCAGGAGGGGAGTCCCAGCCAGGCCTTGCTCAGGAGGGGGGCCCAGGAGGGGAGTCTCAGCCAGGCCTTGCTCAGGAGGGGGGCCCAGGAGGGGAGTCCCAGCCAGGCCTTGCTCAGGAGGGGGGCCCAGGAGGGGAGTCCCAGCCAGGCCTTGCTCAGGAGGGGGGCCCAGGAGGGGTGTCCCAGCCGGGCCTTGCTCAGGAGGGGGGGCCCAGGAGGGATGTCCCAGCCAGGCCTTGCTCAGGAGGGGGGGGGGCCAGGAGGGGAGTCCCAGCCAGGCCTTGCTCAGGAGGGGGGCCCAGGAGGGGTGTCCCAGCCGGGCCTTGCTCAGGAGGGGGCCCAGGAGGGGTGTCCCAGCCGGGCCTTGCTCAGGAGGGGGGGGGGCCCAGGAGGGGAGTCCCAGCCAGGCCTTGCTCAGGAGGGGGGCCCAGGAGGGGTGTCCCAGCCGGGCCTTGCTCAGGAGGGGGCCCAGGAGGGGTGTCCCAGCCAGGCCTTGCTCAGGAGGGGGGGGCCCAGGAGGGGAGTCCCAGCCAGGCCTTGCTCAGGAGGGGGGGGGCCCAGGAGGGATGTCCCAGCCGGGCCTTGCTCAGGAGGGGGGCCCAGGAGGGATGTCCCAGCCGGGCCTTGCTCAGGAGTGCCCAGGAGGGATGTCCCAGCCGGGCCTTGCTCAGGAGGGGGGCCCAGGAGGGATGTCCCAGCCGGGCCTTGCTCAGGAGGGGGGGGCCCAGGAGGGGTGTCCCAGCCAGGCCTTGCTCAGGAGGAGTGCCCAGGAGGGATGTCCCAGCCGGGCCTTGCTCAGGAGGGGGGCCCAGGAGGGGTGTCCCAGCCGGGCCTTGCTCAGGAGGAGTGCCCAGGAGGGGTGTCCCAGCCGGGCCTTGCTCAGGAGGGGGGCCCAGGAGGGGTGTCCCAGCCGGGCCTTGCTTAGGAGGGGGGCCCAGGAGGGATGTCCCAGCCGGGCCTTGCTCAGGAGGAGCGCCCAGGAGGAGTGTCCCAGCCGGGCCTTGCTCAGGAGGGGGGCCCAGGAGGGGGACGGCCCCCATGGCTCTCCGCCCTGGGCTTTGGCTCTGTCTGCGGTGCTGGTGTGGGACGGCGCCCTTTGGGCCGCTCCTGACATGGGTGCAGACCCTGCTGTGTCTCAGACCCAGCGCCCTTGCTGGCCCTGTCCCTGTTGCCTGGAACTCCCTGGGGCATCTCTGAGCCCTGTCCTGCCTTCCTACAGGTGCCAGGCCAGCTTCCTCTGTCGACCCGTGGGGGCCTCCCCCTGGGCCCAGTACGCACTCCGTCTCCAAGAGCTCAGATTCTTGGGCCGCCCCACAGCAACCAGCCCCCAGTGCCGGTTCCGAGAAAACAGCTGACGCCTGGGCAGCAGCCTCTGGTGAGACCCTGCTCTGCCTAGGCCCTGCCGTCCCCCACGGCCTTTGTCCCTGGTCTCCACGCCACGCACCCCGCCCGTGGGGCAAGCCCACAGGCCTTCTGGGCTCACACCCTCCAGAGGAAGCTTCCCCGGGGCCTCTGTCCCGCCACTCCCTGCAGGCCCCATCCTGTCCCCCAGACCCAGCCCGCCTCCACAAGCCCCTCCTCCAGTTTCGGGGGTGGTGGGCGCGTGGGCAGGGAGCACCCCCCACCCTTTACCGGGAGGCCGGCGGCCCTGGCCGGGTCTCTTCCCCGGTCTCGCTCCAGCCTGCCAGCTGACCCGGAACCTGAGCTGCCCGCTCAGCATGCCCTCCTGGGAGGGGGGGTGGGGTCGCCCCCGTCGGGCCCACCTGCCCACGGGCTGGACACTGGGAGGCGGGACACGGAGAAGCCGTGAGGTGCCCGCGGTCACTGGCCTCTTGTGTCCAACCAGGGGCCTTTGATGTCTTCAGTAATTTGAATGGGACAGTTAAAGATGACTTTTCCGAATTTGACAACCTCCGCACTTCAAAAAATACAGGTATGTAACGGTTGTGGTAGTTTCCGTAAACTTCTGTGCGTTTGACCAGCCGGTTACTGTACTGAAACAAGAACCAGCTTCCAGAACATGTCAGCCTCCTGCATTTTCTGTGCGTTTGATCCTGGGAGCCGTGGAGTTCCTGCATGAGTCCACCCGCGTCCACGCCTCCACAGTGAGAAGGCATGTGGTTGAGTGTCCTTCCTGTTGGGCCCTGTGTTTCTCTCCGTGGTCACTTCTTTGTCTTGACCTCAGTCCCCATGAGGTTCAGAACCGCCCTGGCCCCCAGTCCAGCATGGCCCCACCTCCAGGCCTGAGCCATGATTTCCATTCACCTTCCTCCTAACTTCCCACTCCCCGTGCCTGGCGTGGGGCGTGGACGGGCACCTGTCTCCCACTCCATCCCCTCGGCCCCTGTGCAGGCCCCTCCCAGGACACTCGTGGTCACGCCTCCAGGGCCACCTCTTCCCGGTGTCCCCAGGCTGGGCAGGGTCAGACGGGTGGTCTCCCCAGGCTGGGCAGGGTCAGAGCGGGTGGTCTCCCCAGGCTGGGCAGGGTCAGAGCGGGTGGTCTCCCCAGGCTGGGCAGGGTCAGAGCGGGTGGTCTCCAGGGCCTCCTCTTCCCGGTGTCCCCAGGCTGGGCAGGGTCAGAGCGGGTGGTCTCCCCAGGCTGGGCAGGGTCAGAGCGGGTGGTCTCCCCAGGCTGGGCAGGGTCAGAGCGGGTGGTCTCCCCAGGCTGGGCAGGGTCAGAGCGGGTGGTCTCCCCAGGCTGGGCAGGGTCAGAGCGGGTGGTCTCCCCAGGCTGGGCAGGGTCAGAGCGGGTGCAGTGTCCTGGCCTGGGATGCGTCTCCACATCTCAGGGGGGCCACCACACCTCCTCCTCAGACAGAACAGCTTCTCTGCTCTCCTCCCTCAGCTCCCCCCACTCTCCACCTCCTTCCTCCCCCCCCCTCCCCCCTGCGCAGCTGGACCTGGAGGCCCTGGTCCGGCCCCTCTCAGCCCGGGGACCGGAGGCAACATAGATTGTGCAGCTGCCTGGGGCCTTTCCTTCGCTGAGTTAGAAAGCAGCAGACCCCGTCACCCTCTGTTGCCCGGGCACCCTAACGGCCCTTCCTGCCCCTTCCGCCTCCCCCTCCGCAAGAAGGCGGCCTGGCTCGCTGCCTGAATGTCCCCCCCCCCCCCCCAGTTCTACAAGGACTCCTGTTGTAGCACATCTGGGAGAGTTTATGGGAGAAATGGAAACCCTCTGTGACCCTCTCCGACCCCAGCCGGGTGTTCCTGCAGGTTTCTCCTGAGCTCAGACCGCAGTCCTCTGCTTCCCCTCCCCCACCCATGGAAGAGCAGGTGGAGAGCATTTTCTCATAACATTAAAAACGCCTTAGAGGGTATTTCACATCTCGGTATCATTCAGCAGTACTGTGTTTAATCTTTAGTTTTTGGGAGGACATTTCAGGTTGGTTTCAGGTTTTGTTAAAGTAAATAATACAATGCCGAACATCTGTGTGCTGAACGGCGTGTCACCTCCTGCGTTACTTCCTGGAACCGAGTTCCCAGAAGTGGGAGTGCTGAGCGGAGAGGATGCCTGTGTGTAGGGACCCTGTGCCACACTGCCACCCTGCATCTTGGCAGAGCGACACCTTCCCACCGGCCTGTCTCAGCACACCCTCTCTGTTGGCTAAAATTTAGAAAATAATTTGCTTTCTCCTAGTTATCAAGAAATTTTATGTTTGCTGTAGAAATTTTAGAACAGAAAACATTAAAAATGGAAACTAGCCTGACCAGGCGGTGGCGCAGTGGATAGAGCATCGGACTGGGATGCAGAAGATCCAGGTTCGAGACCCCGAGGTCACCAGTTTGAGCGCGGGCTCATCTGGTTTGAGCAAAAAGCCCACCAGCTTGGACCCAAGGTCACTGGCTCCAGCAGGGGGTTACTCGGTCTGCTGAAGGCCCGCGGTCAAGGCACATATGAGAAAGCAATCAATGAACAACTAAGGAGTTGCAACGCGCAACGAAAAACTAATGATTGATGCTTCTCATCTCTCTCTGTTCCTGTCTGTCTGTCCCTGTCTATCCCTCTCTCTGACTCACTGTCTCTGTAAAAAATAAATAAAAATTAAAAAAAAAAAAAAAAATGGAAACTACCCAGGCGTAGCCACCCCAGGAGGTCGCGCTGTGTCTGAGGGTTGTGCTGCATGTGCCATCGGGCCCTGCGCTCCTCGTCCGAAAGTGACACGGCCTCCTCCTCCTCCTTGTCTTCACTGTCCCTGCACTTGGGGACCTGCCTGGGCTGGCTGCTGGACACAGCCCTGCAGTGAGCGTCCCCACAGAGCTCCGCACAGCCCCAGGGTCTGGGGTGTCTGTGTTTGCTCAGGTGCCCCGGGGCTGCTGGACACAGCCCTGCAGTGAGCGTCCCCACAGAGCTCCGCACAGTCCCAGGGTCTGGGGTGTCTGTGTTTGCTCAGCTCCCGGGGCTGCTGGAAACAGCCCTGCAGTGAGCGTCCCCACAGAGCCCTGCACAGCCCCAGGGTCTGGGGCGTCTGTGTTTGCTCAGGTGTCCCCGGGGCTGCTGGACACGGCCCTGCAGTGAGCGTCCCCACAGAGCCCCGCACAGCCCCAGGGTCTGGGGCGTCTGTGTTTGCTCAGGTGTCCCCGGGGCTGCTGGACACAGCCCTGCAGTGAGCGTCCCCACAGAGCCCCGCACAGTCCCAGGGTCTGGGGTGTCTGTTTGCTCAGCTCCCGGGGCTGCTGGAAACAGCCCTGCAGTGAGCGTCCCCACACAGCTCTGCACAGCCCCAGGGTCTGGAGTGTCTGTGTTTGCTCAGCTCCCGGGGCTGCTGGACACAGCCCTGCAGTGAGCGTCCCCACACAGCTCTGCACAGCCCCAGGGTCTGGGGCGTCTGTGTTTGCTCAGGTGCCCCGGGGCTGCTGGACACAGCCCTGCAGTGAGCGTCCCCACAGAGCTCCGCACAGCCCCAGGGTCTGGGGCGTCTGTGTTTGCTCAGGTGCCCCGGGGCTGCTGGACACAGCCCTGCAGTGAGCGTCCCCACACAGCTCTGCACAGCCCCAGGGTCTGGGGGCGTCTGTGTTTGCTCAGGTGCCCCCGGGGCTGCTGGAGCCCTGGGTGCACTGGTCTCGGGCACACCCTCCACGTTCACATCCTGTGTCTGTGCTCTCTTTTAGCTGAGGCGGCGGCCTCTCTGCCGTCCCCGAAGAACGGAACTACGAGCCCTGACCCCTTTGAATCTCAGCCCCTGACCGTCACCTCGAGCAAGCCCAGCAGTGCCCGGAAAACACCGGAGTCCTTTTTGGGTCCCAATGCAGCCCTGGTGAACCTGGACTCGCTGGTGGCCAGGCCGGCCCCGCCCGCCCCATCCCTCAACCCTTTCTTGGCTCCAGGTATGCGGGCTCCCACTGCTTCTGCTGGCTGTCCACTCCTCCTGGGAGTGGGTGTGTGGGGGCCTCTGGCCTCCACCTGCAGGGGACTCTGCTTGTCCCTCGTGTGAGGTTCGTGCTGGAGCCAGCCAGACGCTGGGACAGCACTTGGTGGGTAGGCCGTGAAAGCTGCCGTTTCGTTTTGGGGGGCAGTGAAAAGCAGCCCCTCCTCGCAGTGGAGGCGCTGGGCAGAAGCTTGGTGCCTCAGGCAGGCAGACCCTCGGGCGAGTGCCAGTTTGTGCCCGCAGGAGGGGGCGGGGGGTTGCTGCCCAGCGCCCTCAGGTGCAGCGGCCCTGGGCCCTAGCTGGGCTGTCCTCACTCACCCTCCCATCCCTCGGTTCTGCCTTCCTGCTCTTCCCCCGGCTCCACGCGGATGGCAGGGCAAGCCCGTCCCTGCCTCGGAGACCGGGCGCTGTGGCCCGTCCCCACCCTCCCTGCCCGCACTCAGACCCTCCGTGCACCAGGCTCCTGACGGCCCTCCTGCGCACACGTTCTCTTTGCTCGGACGCCCTCTGTGCCCGCGGGAGCCGTGCTGCCCTCCAGCTCCCGCCCCAGACAGCCCCTTCAAGGGGCACCCCTCCTTCCCCACAGTCTTCTCAGCAAGACCTTGGGCTCCCCACGGGCAAGAACTTGTGTTCAAGGGGTTCAGCCCAGACCTGTCCCGTGGTGAAGGGATCTGAGGGTCTGACCACAGCTCCCAAGGACTTAGGGGCTGAGATTGGGAACCCTGGGGCAGAAGTGGGGTGTGTGGAGTCCTGGGTCCTGCTGAACCCCTTGGTCCTGGGATGGGTGAGGACGTGGCTGCCCTCTGGGGGGTGGCTCTGTGGCTCCTTGGCTTCCTGGGCGGAGCTAGATCAGAAGGCTCCTCAGTCAGCAGGAAGCCCCTGTCCCTGTCCCCAAGGGCTCCTGGGAGTCCACAGGGTCCGCTAGCAGCGTGCCTGTCGGCACTCTCCTCCAGGCTTTCGGGGATGGACCTGTCAGGGTGTTAGGGCAGCTGTGCGTCCGCCAACAGGCCATGGTCCCTGGGGCTGCAGCCAAGATGTTGGGGACTTCGGAAGCCATCCTGGACCTCCAGGCTCATTTGTGGGGTGCTGGTTCTAACAATGACGAGCAAGTCACTGTCCTGCTCTGTAGTCTCAGCTTGGTTCTCTTGCACGGGGGGCGGTCTGCAGAGCCCCCTGCCAGGGTTACCGGGCGGGCGATGCAGTCGTTTCAGGCGCATCCCCGGTGTGCGCTGGGGAGCAGTGTGGGAGCCCTGCAGCTGTGGGGCCCTGTGGGGCGCCCTCCCGGGGAGCCTGTGTGAGGGGGGCTGGGCCCTGTTGGAGACTGTGTGTCGGCAGCGAGCGTGTTTTTAGCAGAGTGTCCATAGATGCTTTTGCTAAGAGGGAAGACTTTCTGAATGGATGTTGGTGCTGGAAGTGGGAAGACAGCTGCCCCGCCCAGGACCTGCTGTCACAGAGCCCCGCTGCCCCGCCCAGGACCTGCTGTCCAGAGCCCCACTGCCCCGCCCAGGACCTGCTGTCCCAGAGCCCCACTGCCCCGCCCAGGACCTGCTGTCACAGAGCCCCACTGCCCCGCCCAGGACCTGCTGTCACAGAGCCCCACTGCCCCGCCCGGGACCTGCTGTCACAGAGCCCCACTGCCCCACCCGGGACCTGCTGTCACAGAGCCCCACTGCCCCGCCCGGGACCTGCTGTCACAGAGCCCCACTGCCCCGCCCGGGACCTGCTGTCACAGAGCCCCGCTGCCCCGCCCGGGACCTGCTGTCACAGAGCCCCGCTGCCCCGCCCGGGACCTGCTGTCACAGAGCCCCACTGCCCCACCCGGGACCTGCTGTCACAGAGCCCCACTGCCCCGCCCGGGACCTGCTGTCACAGAGCCCCACTGCCCCGCCCGGGACCTGCTGTCACAGAGCCCCACTGCCCCGCCCGGGACCTGCTGTCACAGAGCCCCGCAGACGCCTGAGGGCGCGGCGTCTCTCCTGTTGGCTGCTGAAGCCAGCAAGGGGTGCCAGCCCTGAGCAGGAGCTGCAGCCCACGGGCCTGGCATGTTCCTGGCACTGCCTTGTTGAGGCTTGGTGACCAGGACAAGTCACTTGGCTTCTCCAAAGTCACACCCTTCGTCTCCTCCCCCAGACAGTGGAGGGTGACTCAGCACGCAGACGTGTCCACCGTGAGTGGGTCGGTGCTGCTGTGGGCGCAGCGACCCCGCCAGGACCTGGATGCAGATGCCCTTGGCTTCGGGGCGGCTGTTCTGAGCACCCACTGTCCCTCCTGCTGTCTCCACAGCTGCAGCGGTGGCTTCCGGCCCTGTCAACCCCTTCCAGGTGAACCAGCCCCAGCCACTGACGCTCAACCAGCTGCGGGGGAGCCCAGTACCGGGGACCAGCACGTCCTTTGGGCCTGGCCCGGGTGTGGAGCCCGTGGCTGTGGCCCCCGTGGCCTCCACAGCCTCCCACCCAGCTCTGGGGGCCGGCGGCTCCTCCTTGACGCCCCTGGGCCCTACTGCAATGAACATGGTGGGCAGTGTGGGGATCCCCCCATCGGCTGCGCAGGCTCCAGGCACAACCAACCCTTTCCTCCTCTAGTGCGCAGGCCTGGGGCCCGCTGCAGAGCAGACGCCCCGAGGGCCCCTGCCCGCGGACACGGAGCGGGCGCTGTCATGGAGTGGTGTCCAGAGTTGGGGGTGGGCATTGGGGTCCTCCAGTCCTGGCTTCCTGAGAGCAGGGCCGTCTCTGTGCCCCGATCCTCAGGCCTGAGCTGGTGGCTTGCGGAGGCGCGGACGCACCCTGACCCCGTGGCCGTCCCGACCGCCTCCTCCCAGGTGCGGGGTCCTGGCTCTCCGGGGCTCCTCGGTGTTGTCCCTGCCTCCAGCCTCTGCCCGAGGGTCTCAGGGACGCCGCCTTGTCCTAGCCCGTCCCCGGCCCTGCTGATGCCGGGTGGTCCTGCTGTGGCTAGGAGGAAGTCCTGGTCCATGAGACACTGGCTTGGGGAAGTGTCTGTGCGTGCATCCCTTTGACTCGCGTGTGAGTTCAAAGTAAAACCACCGTGGACAGCTCTTGAATTAAACCCACGAGAGCAAGCTTTAACCTAACCCGAGCGTAACCCGCCACGTGGCTCTATGCTGTACACGTTTGCACACGTTCTGTTCAGTACAGTTTCTTATTTGAGTTTGCAGAATTATCTAATAGTCTTTTTTTGGCTAATATTTTTATAACGTGGTTCTTATTTAACTGTCTAGTTTTGATAGGATTTACCAGGTTGGACTGAATTAAGATATTGGCACATGTCACATTAGTAGTTTAAATTCTCTTATTTATGGTTTTAACTCTTAAGAAAATTTAAATAGGAAGAGACAAAAAATGCCTTATGGAAAAACTAAAGCAAATTCTTTATAGGAAAAAATATGAGAATTTGATTACACTTAAAAGATGATGTTTATTAAAAAAAAACAAAAACTACAACAACAACAGAACTCGAGCCTCCAGTTGCCTTTTCCTTTAATTCCCATTTTGGTGAATTACAAACTGATTGACTTTGCCCTTTCGGCCAGATGCTAAGAAAGAGGCTCTCTTTTCTTACCAATACACCAGCACCAAGAAAGTTAAAAGAAAAAATCTAACGTATGAAAGTGACTCACCATTTTTTATCAGCTTATTCCATTTTGTAACAAAGCACGCGTGGATGACCAGGGACTTCCGCTTAGGAGAGAACTGGGCAATGAAGAGACACCTTGGACCTTGTGTGCCTGTGACCTCCTCTGTCTTAATCCACGCTCAGGGTGGGGATGGGGTCGGGTGGAGCCGGCCATGCCCTCCGGTGCCCCCTCGCTCCCTGGGGTCTCCTGGCCCAGAGGGGGTGGAGGCCAGGGCTGGCCCTGACCCCCCCACCTGCTAGCCCCAGGCACAGACTGCAGACTTCAGAAGCAGCGTCTCTGGTTTTGGAGAGGAAGTAGAAGATCCTCACACAGGAGACGGTTAACAAACATGCACTAACACTAATCTCCCTCCCCCACTTCCTGCTCTCCTCACCTCGCCCCCTACTGCTACAAAAAAGAAGTGTTAGGTCAGGAATCAAAGACCAGAAAAGACATGCTTCTCCTCAAGAAAGGGACCTCCCCCACCCCCCTGAACCCTGTGTCTGGTCAGCTTGCCTCACCTTCCACCGAGGATTTCTTAACTCAAACCTCCAGGGCAGCTGACCACTGTGTGGTCCCTCAGAGTGGGCTTGTCCCCACTCTGGCTCAAGGAGGGGTCTGACCCTTAGCCCTGGCAGAGGCTGGAGGCCTAGCTGACTCGGAACAGCCCTCTCAGGCCCGTTTCCTACCCGCCAGTGTTGCTCCTCAGGTCTCCTGGGGCCTGACCGAGGACATCAAAGGCCACTTCCGGTCTGGAGGCGGGTCGAGGCAGGTGGGCTCAGGCCGGTGCTGCCCCAGGAGCCGTGTCCTGGCCACCTCCCAGGTCAGGCCGAACCCAACTGCTTAGGTCAGTGGTTCTTGGTGGCGTTCAGGAGCCCCTGCAGTGTGGCCCCCAGACCCCTGGACTCCCGCCCTGCACAGGGGCGTCCCTCCCACCCCTCCCTGTCACCCGCTGCACTGATCATGACGCTGCCAGCCGCCGCACACGTGCTGTGCACAGGCCACCCTGCTCCCTCCCGGGGGCGCTGGCAGGGCCCTCACCAGCTGCGCTCAGTCCCGGGGCCGGTAGCTGGTGTTCAGATTGTGTTGACCATTGATACTTACTTACTGTATAAATATAATTTATCATTTGTATCATGACGCAGTCTCTGGCTGTCCTTCCCCCACCCCCCTCTTTACCAATCCCACGACGACCCTGGAGTGGGGCGGGCAGGCTGGGGAGCCCGTCCCGCCTGGAACCTTGTGTGACCTGCAGTTGACAAGGCCACTGACTGCCCTGGTGCCGAGTGAGGCTCAGAGTGTCGGGCAATGGGCTGGGATGCAGCCTCGGCCCTCTGGGTCCCCAGGGGCGTGGGGGTGGGGTGCTGGCCCCTCCCTGTGGTCTTGTCGGTGGGGCGCACCTTTACCACCCGTGTCCTCTGGGCTCACCAGACTTGCCAGTCTGCGTCCAGGCCACCAGAAGAGCTGATCCTTAGGAAGCCGCCGGCCAGCCTGCACGCTCTAGACCGCGGTGGTCGTGGCCGCTGGCTCTCGGGTGGCTTGTGTGGCCTGACCGGGCCGGGGCCGCCCCCTCAGAACCTGTGCTCGGAGCAGGCGCAGCGGCTGAGGCACAGACCCTCTGCCGGCAGGGGTGGGAGGGCGCCCCGATGGCAGGCGCGCAGCACGGGCAGTGCTGGCCGGAGGGGACGAGGTGCAGAGGGGGCAGGGAGGCTGCAGCTTCTCTCGGGGGGGCCCCCAGCTCCACCCTCTGCAGTGGGGCCCCCTTGCATGGCCCGCCCGCCTCTCTGTGCCGAAGACTCCTGGTGCCCACTCAGGGAGCAGTGCTTGACGGGGGGCCTGGGGCTCCGGGGTCCCCGTGCAGGACAGGGAGGGTGCCCTAGGTGCTCCCATCGGGCAGCTCTCTGGGCAGTGATGAGGGACGCGGGCTCCTTCCGCATACAGGCAGGCCGGTTGCTGTGGGCACAGGGAGTAGAGGGGAGGGGGACTTAGGGGCCAGGCCTGGAAGTGCAGGACAAACCTGCCCCACCCCTGAGCTGGTCTTGTGGCTCATCTAGGTGCAGGGGAGGAAGTGCAGGCTCCCCCTGTGCCCAGGGGGTGGGAGTGGGTTCAGTTAGCGCCTGGCCAGCCTGTGGCAGCTGGCCCTCTGGTCACCAAACACTTCACTCTCCCACACAGACCTCCCTCCCCTGGGGACGGGTCTGTAGAATCGAGCGCTGGGTGGTGGTTCAGCTCCAGCGTTTGGGGGTAGATTGTTACACAGCAACAGACACCGAGCGCAGCCCCTGCCCCCAGTTGTCACACGCTGGTCCCTCCCCAGGAGAAGCCTCCTCTTCCCTGCTGCCCGCCCTGCCCCCCGCACTCTGGGCTTATTCCATTTCACCTTAGTGGTCACTGCTGTGAGGCCGTTTGGGACCCTGGCGGATGTGCCATCCTGTGAGTCAGAGGTTTCCTGAAAGGCGGGTTACCTCTCTGGTGAGCAGTTTGACCAGGCGGTTGTGGCTTGAAGCAGACTTCATTCTTACCCCTTCCCGTAGGAGTTCCAGAAAGTTTCCTTTCCCAATCTTTGATGCCGTTTTTGGATTCTCTTATTTCTTGTCATTTCTGCTTGCAGTCTGGCCTGCCCTTTCCTGAGCTGCGCCGTCCCTGAGAGGGCTGTGCACGGGGCCGGTGCTCACCACACCCTCTCCCGGGAGGGCGGCCCAGCAGCCCACAGCTAGCCCGGGTTAGCCTGCTGTCTCCCATGAGAGGGCTGTCCTGCCGTCCAGCGTCCACTCGTGTCTTCCCGCCTACCACCCAGCCATCAGGCCAGCGCCCAGGAGCCCACTCTGATGCCAGCTTCCGTACCAGAGTTGGGGCAGGTTCCGCAGGAGCAAATAAACCCCAAATCCTCTGGCTGAACACAGTTTCTCGCTCACAGAATGCCCGTGCGGGTGTTCCCAGCAGCCTCCTTGTGAGGGGCCACCCTAGACCACACTGGCCCCCGTGTCCTGGGAAAGGAGGCAGTTGGAGGGCTGCTCTGGGAGGTGGTCAGTGGGCCAGACGTCCACGTGGTGAGTGTCCTTCCAGCCCACATTCTCAGCCGGCTAGTGACATCGACCCACCACCCACGTAGATGTGGGGAGACCGGCAGGGAAGGGCGTGGCCTGGCGACAACCCCGTCCCAGCGGAGGAGTGCACAGCTGGAGGGCCGAGGCACAGCAGGGGGCCGAGGCACAGCTGGGGGGCCGAGGGCCGGGGCACAGCTGGGGGGCCGAGGGCCGGGGCACAGCTGGAGGGCCAGGGCACAGCTGGAGGGCCAGGGCACAGCTGGAGGGCCGAGGCACAGCTGGGGGGCCGAGGGCCGGGGCACAGCTGGGGGGCCGAGGGCCGGGGCACAGCAGGGGGGCCGAGGGCCAGGGCACAGCTGGGGGCCGGGGCACAGCTGGAGGGCCGAGGGCTGGGGCACAGCAGGGGGCCGGGGCACAGCTGGAGGGCCGAGGGCCGGGGCACAGCTGGGGGGCCGAGGGCCGGGGCACAGCTGGGGGGCCGAGGGCTGGGGCACAGCAGGGGGCCGGGGCACAGCTGGAGGGCCGAGGGCCGGGGCACAGCTGGAGGGCCGGGGCACAGCTGGAGGGCCGGGGCACAGCAGGGGGCCGAGGCACAGCTGGGGGGCCGAGGGCCGGGGCACAGCTGGGGGGCCGAGGGCCGGGGCACAGCTGGAGGGCCGGGGCACAGCTGGGGGGCCGAGGGCCGGGGCACAGCTGGGGGGCCGAGGGCCGGGGCACAGCTGGGGGGCCGAGGCACAGCTGGGGGGCCGAGGGCCGGGGCACAGCTGGGGGGCCGAGGGCCGGGGCACAGCTGGGGGGCCGAGGGCCGAGGCACAGCTGGGGGGCCTCGGCTCTTCAGGCAGGTGGTCACGAGCTCACGCACCGCCCGCCTCCCGGGCACCAGCACGCCCTCGGCCACCACCTCCTCGCCGGAACGTTCCGTTGCCTCGACTGGGGCGAGCGGAGGGGGCTTTCTGGGGTGACAGCACGTGCTGCCACCCGGTGGGGCCTGGGCCTGCCCCTCTCAGCTCAGCATGGAGAACACGTAAGATTTATGCATTTCATCGGAGGTAAGTGTTCCCTCAAAAAACAACACTTGAAACAAACATTGAACTACAGCTAATGGTACGTATGCTGAAACCTGCAGGTGTGCTGACTGGCAGTCGGTCTTGAAAAGCTCTAACAACAGGATGGCTTGGAGAGGGGGGAGCCGGGCAGAGGTGAAAACGCCGGTAAAATGGTTAAGTGGCTGACGTGTGGGTGTTTCCTGTAAGGGTGTTTCAGCTCCTCCGTGTTTGTGGCCCGGCCTACGGCGGTGCAGTGGACAGAGCATCGGCCTGGAGCGCCGAGGTCGCCGGTGAGAGGCCCTGGGCTTCCTGCTCAGGCACATACGACATTGTAGCAAGTAGTGAACTGAAGTGCAGCAACTATGAGTTCATGCTTCTCACTTCCCTACCCCTCCTCTCTGTAAAGTCAAAATCTTTATTTTTTTGTGGCAGAAACAGAGAGAGAGAGGGACAGGCAGGAACGAAGAGAGATGAGAGGCATCGATCATTAGTTTATTGTTGCGACACCTTAGTTGTTCATTAATTGCTTTCTCATATGTGCCTTGACTGGGCCTTTAGCAGACCGAGTGACCCCTTGCTCAAGCCAGTGACCTTGGGTCCAAGCTGGTGAGCTTTGCTCAAACCAAATGAGCATGCGCTCAAACTGGCAACCTTGGGGTCTTGAACCTGGGTCCTCCACATCCCAGTCCGACGCTCTATCCACTGTGCCACCACCTGGTCAAGCATGTAAAGTCAAAATCTTTAAATAAAAAAATAGAACGGCCCTGGCCGGTTGGCTCAGTGGTAGAGCATCAGCCTGGCGTGCAGGAGTCCCGGGTTCAATTCCCGGCCAGGGCACACAGGAGAGGCGCCCATCTGCTTCTCCTTCCTCTCTGTCTCTCTCTTCCCCTCCCGCAGCCAAGGCTCCATTGGAGCAAAAAGTTTGCCCGGGCGCTGAGGATTGGTCTGTGGCCTCTGCCTCAGGCACTAGAATGGCTCCGATTGCAAGAGTGACACCCCAGATGGGCAGAGCATTGCCCCCTGGTGGGCATGCCGGGTGGATCCCGGTCAGATGCATGTGGGAGTCTGTCTCTCTGCCTCCCTGTTTCCAACTTCAGAAAAATACAAAAAAATAAATAAATTTAAAAAAATAGAATGTTAAGAAATAAAAAGTAGGAGATGAAACACAGGAGGGCTCAGCGCTAGGTCGGAGGTGCTGGCAGACCGGGCACCTGCGGCCTGAAGCTTGCGCGTGGACCTGGCAGGTTTCTGGGCAGTGCCGGGGAGGGTGGAGGACTCGGGCCCTGTCCACTGCGGTGGAGCGAGGCAGCACGGCAGCACGTGGGGGTCCGGGCTTCTCTGCACGCGTGCTCTGCTCCGTCGGCTGATGACAGGGACCCCACAGAGAGAAGCGTGGGGGGGGGGGCTGTGCAAGGGGGCGGTCTCTCACGTGAGGAGGCCTCAGGGACCACCCCGGGCCCAGAGCAGGTGCCGGCTGGCGTCTGGGTTGGTGGCGGGACGGTCAGGGCTCAGGTCTTGCCAATTCCTCCCGGGCACTCAGGTCTGAGGGCAGGAAGGTGACGTTTACTCGGGGAATGCCTGGGGGCTGGCGAAGGGAGCAAGGAGACCGATGGGCAGTGCTCCAAGGGTCACCTGGCTGTGTACAGAGTGGGGGCAGACCTCAGGCTGGACGCTGACTAGGCCCTGGTCCCGCGCAGATGGCCTAGGTGCCCCCAGGCCTGAGGGTGACGGGCAGCGTGTGGGCGCCGAGGGTCAGGGAGGGAGCGCACCGAGGTGGACCTGCGTGCAGCCCACGGCGAAGCCAGGCCGACGTCAGACCCTGCTCACCGCCGATCGTCTGACTTGTGAAAGTCCAGCTTACCTCAGAGCGGACCTGAGCTGTCAGAGCAGCGACTGCCCGTGCGCCACAGGAATCTTAACACGTACTACCCGAGGCTTCAGTCAGGCTCTGACCGCCTCCCCCAAGGCCAAGTAAAGAAATGACAGCGGCCAGCACTAGTTGTGTGAATCAAAATCGTATCTTTTTTTGTCAGGTTGGCAAAAAAGTATACTTTTTTTGGTGCACCACAGAATATCTTAGTAGTTTGTGTGTGCCGTGTGACGAAAGAAGGTAGAAAGTCACCATGCTGGAAAACAGGCCGCCGTACTCGTCTTTCAGAAACGGATGCACAGGACACCAGAAGTAGCACGTTCATTAAAAAGTAAAGAGCCTGACCAGGCAGTGGGTGGCGCAGTGGATAGAGTGTCGGACTGGGATGCCGAGGACCCAGGTTCGAGACCCCGAGGTCGCCAGCTTGAGCGCAGGCTCATCTGGTTTGAGCAAAGCTCACCAGCTTGGACCCAAGGTCGCTGGCTCGAGCAAGGGGTCACTCGGTCTGCTATAGCCCCCCGGTCAAGGCACATATGAGAAAGCAATCAATGAACAACTAAGGTGTTGCAACGAAAAACTAATGATTGATGCTTCTCATTTCCCTTTCTGTCTGTCTGTCTGTGTCTCTCCCTCTGACTCTGTAAAAAAAAAAAAAGTAAAGAGGGTCCATTGTTGTCCCTTTGAAATACAGCCTAAGCGAGACCCTGGCTTTTGTCTTTATTTACTTGTTAAGATGTTAAGACTTTATTTATTGATTTTAGAGAGAGAGGGGGGGAGAGAGAGAGAGAGAGAGGAGGAGCAGGAAGCATCAACTCATAGTGGTTGCTTCTCATATGTGCCTTGACCAGGCAAGCCCGGAATTTTGAACTGGCAACCTCAGACTTCCAGGTGGACACGATCCACTGTGCCACCACAGGTCAGGCTGGTTTTTTAGAATCCAGCTGAATGCTTGATTCACAGGTTTTCACCCTCTTATCACCTGACGATCGAAGAGACATTACATCCTGAGATGACCTACAAAAACACAGCACTGTCAAGCGTCTCATTTGTACTTCTTTAAACGACGCATTCTGACGTCTGTCCCTTCCCCTCACAGAAGTCGCACAGGGCTGTGGTGTAAGCATGTACCAGAACAAGAGGCAGCTCATCACTGTGAATTGTACTAACAGGTTGTTACACCCTCGGTCCCCAAAGCACGGTGTGGCTGATCTGTGAGTCGTCTGCACAGGACTCCCTGCTGACCTCTTCCTCAGGGTGGCCCTGCTCGTGGGAGCAAGGCTCTGGAAGAACCCGGCCCCTGCAGGTGACCGGCAGGCTCCCAGTCTGAACTGAGCAGCACCACACCATGGAGGGCACTTTCCTAGGCACACAGAAGAGAAAACTGAGTTTAGCTTCCTATTATCCTTGAAATAAATGTGCAGCCCTCTTTGAAAAAGAAAAGAAAGGGGAAAAGGAAGAAGGCTCCCAAACACCCAAAGGACTGGGCTCTCAGCTGCGCTGACGGGAGGGGCCGGCCGTCGGGGCGGCGACCACGGGAGGAGAGCTGCACACAGGGAGGGAGGGACACTGGGTGACACTCGAGGCAGTGCCGTCAGCGGTGACGAGAAGCAGGGTCTGACCACGGGCAGCTGCTGAGGGTCCGTTTATTGCAAGGCAGGAGGATGAGGAAGAAGCCCAGGCATGGGAAGGACTGTCCTCGTGGTCAGAGGTGTTGCCATGGACAACACCCAGAGGAGAGAAGGCCGTCAGGTCTTCAGTGAACATCCGAGTGTGGTCTGACGGCCTGCGTGTCGGAGCCGGGGTGGGGAGCAAGGACAAACCCCGTTTCTGAGCGCGCGGTGGGCGTGTGGGAGCCCCAGAGGCGTGCAGGGACAGTGGGGTTCAGTTCAGCCCCACGATGGAGCTCCCTCCGGGTCAGGTGGGCGGAACGGATTCTGCCGGCTCTCAGCTCCAGCCTACGGCCTGTGGCGAGCTGAGCGGGTGGGGGAAGCCCCCAGCAGCTCCTTGTGCTGCTGGGAGAACCGAGAGGGCAGGCAGAGGCCTCCCCATGGTCGTGTGGCGCAGGCTGGGTGGCAGCTGGGTGGTGTGCCAGGGTAGGGCCGGTGGTGGCAGCTGGGTGGTGTGCCAGGGTGGGGCCGGGGGTCCCCAGGCAGCAGGCGGGCGGCCAGGAGCCTGTGGTGGGCACTTTGTGGGGCAGGAGCTGGGAGAAGACTGGGCACACTGCCCCGCCTGGAGGGTCTGCCTGGGGCTCTGGGTGGCGGGGGCCCAGGGTGTGCACGGGGAGAGGGTGAGAAGGCCTGGCCTTGGGCTCAGGGCTGGTGAGCTGCTGCCCGGGGACCTGTGCCACCTCAGCTCAGAGCGCAGTGTGTGTGGCGAGGCTGGCCCCCGTCCCCGCCATGGATGTGCCAGAAAGCCGGAGCCCCAGGGACTCGTCTGTGCAGGTGGGGGCAGGCCGGGAGCCTCCAGACACCTCCTGCTAGCAGGCTGGTGGTCATGGAGCATGGCTGGGTGACAAGTGCTTCCATCCCCAGAGTGCCGGGGACAGCAGCGCATAAGGGCTGGCCCTGGCCTCCTACCTGGGGGAGGCACAGCGATGGCCTGGGCTCTGTGACAAAGCGACAATTCATGTATCTTACAGAGATACCGCCCTCCCAACTGCGCACCGGGCAGCAGAGGCCGGCTGGCTGGCTCTGGGCGCCGTGGGGAGCTTCTCAGCCTGTCCCTCACTGGGGGAGCCCTTGGGGCAGGCTGGGCCCCACGACACCCTGTGTGTCCGAAGGCCCCGTGTCGTAGCCCAGCTTCCTCAGGTCCTTGGTCACCACATTGAAGAGGAGAGTGACGAAGCCTTGGGAGCGGACGCGGGTCACTGGGGGAAGAAGGGGCGTCAGCCGGGCAGTGCAGACAGAGCCAGGGGGACGCGGGTCACTGGGGGAAGAAGGGGCGTCAGCCGGGCAGTGCAGACAGGCCAGGGGGATGCGGGTCACTGGGGGAAGAAGGGGCGTCAGCCGGGCAGTGCAGACAGGCCAGGGGGATGCGGGTCACTGGGGGAAGAAGGGGCATCAGCCGGGCAGTGCAGACAGGCCAGGGGGATGCGGGTCACTGGGGGAAGAAGGGGCGTCAGCCGGGCAGTGCAGACAGGCCAGGGGGACGCGGGTCACTGGGGGAAGAAGGAACGTCAGCCGGGCAGTGCAGACAGAGCCAGGGGGACGCGGGTCACTGGGGGAAGAAGGGGCTTTAGCTGGGCAGTGCAGACAGGCCAGGGGGACGCGGGTCACTGGGGGAAGAAGGGGCTTTAGCTGGGCAGTGCAGACAGGCCAGGGGGACGCGGGTCACTGGGGGAAGAAGGGGCATCAGCCGGGCGTGCAGACAGAGCCAGGGGGACGCGGGTCACTGGGGGAAGAAGGGGCATCAGCCGGGCGTGCAGACAGAGCCAGGGGGACGCGGGTCACTGGGGGAAGAAGGGGCATCAGCCGGGCGTGCAGACAGAGCCAGGGGGACGCGGGTCACTGGGGGAAGAAGGGGCATCAGCCGGGCAGTGCAGACAGAGCCAGGGGGACGCGGGTCACTGGGGGAAGAAGGGGCATCAGCCGGGCGTGCAGACAGAGCCAGGGGGACGCGGGTCACTGGGGGAAGAAGGGGCGTCAGCCGGGCGTGCAGACAGAGCCAGGAGCCCCGAGAATCTGTCTCAGCCTGCCCCCCCTCCCCCCGCACAGGAGGACAAGGTCCTGGGACTGCTCCTGCAGCACCTACCCTGTCTCCCCAGGGGTCCACCCAGTCCCTCAGGCTCCAGCCTGCCCATCGGGGGACGGGTGGGCTTCGGGGGTCAAGCCTTACCTTCCCGGCCTTCGCCCTGGGCCACCACCTTGGGGTCTGTGTACTCAGGCCGCCGGCCCATGAACCAGCTGGGAAGACAGAGCACCAGGTGAGCGAGGCCACGGCCGGTCCTCACAGACACTACGTGTGGGCGGAAGCTCCGCCCCCAGCCGGTCTGAAAGGCGAGGCCAGGGGCCACAGAGGTGGTGCCGGGAGCCTGCGGGCTCTGCAGCTCCTTCCGCACAGGAGGCTGCTCTCTGCGGGCCCACTGGTCTGACTCACCCGGGACAGGCGCTGAGGGAGACGGGGGCGGAGTGGGGGTGCCCATCCTGAACCCAGGCGGAAGTACCGGGAAGGTGATGGCAGCGGAGGTGGGGGCGGGGCCTGGGGCACGTGTGACCCCCCCCACAAGCCTCCCCAGGGAGAAGGGCCCCATCCCAGAGTCTGGCAGAAAGGACCACATCTGGGTTTCCCACTGTGCTTAGTGTGGGATCCAGGACAAGCCACGTCCCATCTCTGAACCCTAATATTCTCAGTAGTAATAGAGATAAGACCTACCCACCCACGGGGCCCTGAGGTGAAGGTAGTGAGTCAAGTGCCACAGAAAACACGAACCTTATGCCTGTGATTCTAGCTGTGCCAACACCACCACTAACTCAGTCGCTCTGACGGCCCGCTGTCCTACCCGCCCCCCAGGAGCCACAGAGGCTCAGAGGAGTCCAGAGACTCGCCCGCGGCCACCAGAGGGGGCACCGGAGCTGGGTGTGACTGGGGCCTCCACGCTGCCCCGCCCTCTGGGCTCCAGACCTGCCGGAGCCGGGCAACGCGGCAACCTTGCCTCCCACACGCCCACGGAGCCAGAAACAAAGACCGTGCGCTATTCTGGCTGGTGGGTCAGGCAGACGCAGGCTTCGTCCCGGGCCACCTGCTCTGGGGACCGGTCACGGGCAACAGGGGCATCTGAGGAGCCTCGGGCTCCCAGGTGGAAGGAGTGAGGCGCCCTGAGCCTCAGGACAGGTCAGCTTCCAACCCCTCCCGGGAGAGGAGTGACCTGCAGGAGGCTGGGTGGATCCCTCCGGCCAGCCTGCTCTGATATCTGGACGGCAGCAGGGCCCACCTGTCTGACCCATTGCTGGATGCTGGAGAACTGCTCAGTTAGTCTGCAGGCTGCATGGAGATGCAGTGAGAGGCTCGCGGACTCCCAGCCCCAAGGAAGGGGACACGGAGGGAGACGGGACCCGGGTTCCAGGCTGGGCTGGGTGGGTGAGTCCCTGCATCTCTGTGCCTCAGTCTCTCCATCTGAGGAGTGGGGCTCTAACAGCACCCACCTCCCAGGCAGCTGAGGCAGAGAAGCAGCCCCCAGGGGCCTGGCACAACCCAGGTGTGAAAACACAGGCTGATCATGTCGCTGCATCTCCCCCAAGGTAAGGAGGGCCGTCTGCTTGTGGAGGGCTAGGAGGCACACGGCCCGGAGACAGACCAGCAAGGGCACACAGCAGGGACGGACCCAGCCGGCTGGAGGAACTGAGGCAGGGAGAGGTGCATGGGGGAGACGGCACGAGGTCAGCGGGGCCAGGGGACATGGGGGGGCCTGGGAGCCTCTGGCTGAGGTTAACCCTAACTGCAGAGATGTGCCCGAGTAGTTTCTAAAGCTGTGCTTAGGAACCCCTTTTTCGCTGCTACATGAAGACCAGGTTGGAGGTACCATTACAGGCTGAACAATGGCCCCCAAGATGTCAGGTCTCAGTCCCTGGAACCTGTGAATGTGACCTTATTTGGAAAAAAAGGGTCTCTGCTTATGTGATTTAAGTTGAGGATCTTAACCCGGGAAGATTATCCTGGCTTTTCCAGGCAGACCTTAAATGCCATCAGAAATGTCCCCATGAGAGGGAGATCTGATACACACAGGCCACGTGACCAGAGGCAGGAATAGGAGTGACAGCCATGAGCCAAGAAGGCCGCAGACTAGAAGGATTCTGCCTGGGGCCCGGAGGGAGAAGGCTGTGCTGCTGGCCACACCCTGACCTCAGCCCTCGAGTTTGTGGTAACCCGCTACATCAGCCACCGAGAGCCCCTGCAGAGGGCCGGGGGCCTCCCGCACCAAGGCCTCGGCGAAGGCCTCGCCCGCTCTGCACACTGAAAGCTCCGACTTTGGCCGCAGAACCTTTCCTCGGTCAGACCTCAGGCGCAAGCCCAGCCCTTCCCTCGGAGCTGTGGGCGGGCAGCACACCGACCCCTGGCCAGATGGCCACACGGACTCTCCCAGCCCTTAGCCCCCCCCCCCGTGCCACGGCTGGCACAGCTGGGCGCTGCCCTCTGCTTCCCCGACAACCCTGTGGGGTGCGTGGTCCCTCCGGCTGACACTGACCCTGGCATCTGGCCCTTCCCGTCATGGCGGCCTCCAGAGGGGCTTCCAGTGCCCCTTCTTCCCTCCCCAGGCCTCGGAACCTGGTGAGGCTTCCTGGGTGCAGGCCCAGCGCTGCCCCTCTGCCCCGGCCTCTCCCTGGTCCTGGCCAGGCCTGCAGGGTCCGCTTGCCAGCTGCCGCCCCAGAACCACATGCACCCCTTGTCCCAGCTGTGAACAGAGGGTCCAGGCCTGTTCCTGGCTGACCTATTGGGGGTGGTGGTGGCCTGAGCTGAGCTCGGTGGATGGAGGCTTCTGGTCCCGTCCCTGGTCAGTCGTCAGGGCCAGCCGGCCCGCCCACTGCAGCTTGGACGCGGTGGGGCAGCAGCCTGAGGCCCAGTCGTCCTGTCCCCTGGTCACAGCACTCCCTGTGGGCCATGTCCAGGTCCCCCGAGTGCCCCCCACATCCCCCTCGTTGGCCATCCAGGCCACAGCCACCCCCTGGCCGCTGCTAGCCGGCCAGTTTGTGGCCTCCTGAGAGCCTTGCATGTGCTGTCCTGTGCCTGGAACGTCCTTCCGGGTCTCCCGCACGGCCCACCGTAGCCCTGGCCTCTGCTCAGACCACCCCTCACGGAGGCTCCCCAGGAGGGAGGCGTTGAGCACTGACCAATGGGTGCTGCCTACTCAGTTACTAGGGCTGTGTTAGGTCATCTGGCTCTGACCGCTGTGTCTCCTTACGCCCGACCGTGGTCACGTCACAAGCGTTTGCCCATCTGTTCCCACACAAAGACCTTGGACAGCACAGAGTAAAACTGCTCGGCCTCGTGCTGCTGGAGCAGTGGCCTCGGTAACCCCACAGAACTCGTTGCCATCTGTCCCCAGTGAAGACCTGGCAAGGTGACCTGGCACAAGTGAGGGGTGAGTGTGACGTCCCTCTCTCCACCCTGACCACCTAGGTCAGGAGGAGGGAACAGGGTGGCGTGTAGGAAACATACCTTGTAAACTTTTGCAGCATGGATGTAGATTCTGGGACAAACATGGGGATGGTCCTCTTGTGCCTGAAACAGACGTTTTCACAGACAGATGTGCTGAGGGACAGGAAAGGACTGAGCCTGCAGTGGGCAGTGAGCAGCAGCAGGCCCGGCGGTGCCCGCGGGAGCCCAGGCTGACCATCCAGCCCGCGCTGGCTGCGTCGTGGCCTGGGCGTGGCATTCAGCGCCGGGAGGGCGCGGGGGGGGGGGGGGGCACGGCAGACCTCAGCACCGAGAGGACGCGGGGGGGGGGGGGGGGGGCACGGCGGACCTCAGCGCCGGGAGGGCGCGGGGCGGGGGGGGGGCACGGCGGACCTCAGCGCCGGGAGGGCGCGGGGCGGGGGGGGGCCACGGCGGACCTCAGCGCCGGGAGGGCGCGGGGCGGGGGGGGGCACGGCGGACCTCAGCACCGGGAGGGCGCGGGGGCACAGTGGACCTGGCCCAGCGTGAGCTTGGTCGCATGAGGGTTTTGTTTCTTTTAAGGGTTGGAAGGAGGTTAGGGTTACAAACCTCGAACCCGAGGCCTCGGCCCCCCCCCCCCACCCTTGTCTGTCTCTGAGTTGCAAATGCTCTGCCCAGCCTGGACGCCCTGCCTCCGGGAAGCCCCCGACAGACCCTGGACTTTGCCTGCGGTCACCCGCCCACTCCAGTCCCGTCCTCAGCGCCTGAGGCCCTGTCCCTCCGCCCTCTACCTGCCGCCCCTCCACCGCCCCCCACCCCGTGGCATCTTGCGCTGTCTTAACAGTACTCAGAGCACTCAGCACACCCCGTTCCTCCTTGTCCCTCTTGAATTCCATCTCTGAGGCCCGCTGACCTCGGCCCTCCTGTGCCACGGATGCCCCGTCAAGTGTGCCTCTCCATCACGTCTGCGACTCGGGCGCCGAGGGCAGAGCATGCAGTCACACAGTGTCTGAGACATCTGTGTCCTCTGGTGCCAGTAGGGCCGGGCACAGAAGGGGCACTGGTGAGGGGTCTGCAGGACACTGAGGGAGGGGAGAGCTCAGGAGTGGCTGTCTGAACCCCGGACCCTGACTGCCCAGGCCTGTGCAGGGGACCCAGGCCCCTCAGGACGCCCCAGCGTTCCCTGTTGGGTCCCCCAGCACCCCTCCCACCTCATGGGGTTTGGGTGGCAGCACGAACCTCACCCACTTGGCTCTCCTTCCAGAGGCTGTGCCCCCACCAGCTGACTTGAGCTGCCCAGGCTCCTGGCAACCAGCCCATCCTCAGCCTAGAGGTGAAGTCCATCCCAGGAGAGGCCCTGCTGAGGATGCCCAGGTCCCTGAGCAGAGCAGGTGACAGCGAGGACATACCTGCCAGGCGAGAAGGGCACGTGCGCCGCCCCGTAGCCCCGGACCACGTCGTTCCCAAACACGTCCGGTCCGTACACGCTGAGCACCATCTGCGGCCCTGGGGAAGCCAAGGCGGGGTCAGCGCTGGGAAACGGGGAAGGCGGGGTCAGCGCTGGGAAACGGGGAAGGCGGGGTCAGCGCTGGGAAACGGGGAAGGCAGAGGTCAGCGCTGGGAAACGGGGAAGGCGGAGGTCAGCGCTGGGAAACGGGGAAGGCGGGAAGGCGGGGTCAGCGCTGGGAAACGGGGAAGGCGGGGTCAGCGCTGGGAAACCGGGAAGGCGGAGGGCAGAGCAGCGAGGGGCCCAAGGGCAGGGCCCTGACAGAGAGCAGCTGCGGACAAGGGACCCCTTCTGCACCCCAGGATGCAGGGAAGTGGGGCGGGGGAACCAGAACCGGCTGGCCAAGCCCCTTGCTTGGCCCAGATGCCTGGGAGTCAGAGCCCGGACCCTGCCCCAGTTCTGTCAGACACAGAAGCGTCTCCAGAGGCCCCTGTTCCAGGTGTGGGACCCGCTGTGAACGGGGCCAAGGGCCTGCTCTGGGGGCTTCCTCTCTGATGAAAGGCGTCAGACTCGAGCGTGGAACACGTGGCTCCTAGGCCAGAGGGGCTGGTTTTGAAGTGTCCATGGGAGAGGTCAGAGACAGAGAGAGAGAGAGAGAGAGAGAGAGAGAGCCTTCCAGGCACCGTCCTTTAATATGCTAACAATTCCACCTGTTCCCTGTTCACAAGGCACCTCCGGTCCTTTTGTCTCTGTCCGTCTGTCCGTCCCTTGGGTGCTGGGGAGATCACTGCTCCAGGTGACAGGTGGGGCAGTGAGGCTCGGAAGCGGCCCGCCAGGCCCTGACCCTGCAGCCACCAGCCCAGGCACCCCGACGACCTCACCCCTGTCCCCGTTCCGTCTCTCAGATGCTTGCACTGGGGCCTGAGGCGAACAAAGAGCTCGGTGAGTGCTCAGGAAGGCCTGTGCCCCTTCTGTCACGCCGCCCCAAAGGTGAGGGAGCTCGGTGAGTGCTCAGGAAGGTCTGTGCCCCTTCTGTCACGCCGCTCCAAAGGTGAGGGCCACCGCTCTGAATTCTGCGAGACCAGTCCTTGAAGGTGTCACTGCCAGAGAATGCGTCCCGAACAAAGGGGTACTTCAGTTCCACCTCCTCCTGTGAACTTCACATAAGTGAAATCACACAGTATGTCTATTTTTGTATTCAGCTTTAATTCGACACGTTTGTGAGATTCATCCACGTTGTTTCACACAGAGCTTTGCCACGTCCAGCCTCTGGACCGACCACGCGGGCCTGGCATCCTCTCGCGCTGACGGACACACGGGTGGTCTCCCTGTCGGGGCTCCCGTGGATGGTGAGGCCAGGAACATGCTGCTCCTCCTGCACAAGCTCGTCACACACGTGCACACGTTCCTACTGGGCACGTACCCAAGAAGGGAACTACTCAGGGCACACGTGCTCGGTCTTAGATGATGCCAAGCTGTTTTCCAAAGCGGTCACACCCCTCTCCGTTCCTCTAGGTCTTCACAAAGGCTTGTTCTTCTCAGTTTCATTCGAGTTATTCTGGGGGGCGAACAGGGTGCTCACTTTCATTGGTGTTTTCCTTGACTATAATTTAGTAATTGTTCTTACTAAAATTAGTGGAGCCTCAGCTGGACAGCTCGGCTGCTCAGAGCACCGTTTCAGGATGCAGAGGTGGCCGGTTCGATCCCCAGTCAGGGCACACACAGGAACAGTGTTTCTGTCTGTCTCTCTCTCTCTCTAAAAATCAATACATTTAAAAAACAAAGTAAGTTGAGAGAGTGTCCCGTCCCTTTCTCTGCAGGCCAGTCTGTCGCGGATCTGCAGTGCGTGTGACTTGTCACTTGCCTTGTCATCCTCGACGTCTTGGTGAGCGGAAGCCCTTCCCTGTGACAGGGAAACTCATGGACATTTCTCTTTACAGTGTTTTCTTTTCCCCTGACCTCACAGCTCCCGTGTCCCAGGCTGTCTTCCTGAAGCCTTCTGCTTCTCATGCTTCCATGGATACGCCCATCTGGGGCAGAGTTCTGTCTGTGTGACATGAAGTGAGGGTCAGTTTTCATCTTTACCCTGGCACGCCCCGCTGTCCCGGCTCCGTGTACCAAAAAGACTCTCAGACACACTCAGGAAGGGGGAAGGCTCTCTCCCCTGAGTTTCGGCCGTGCCCCCTGCTCGTGAGGTCAGGTGTCCACACGGGCGTGGGTCTGGGGCTCTCCATGGGTTTGTCTATCTTTGTGCCAAAATGACTGTCTTAGTCACCGCGCTTTATAGTGACCGCTTGAAAAGTGGTGGAACAAGTCAGAATCCAACCCCGTCCAGAGCTCTGACGCCACGCCTTGCGCCCCGACACCAGAGGGGCTGTCAGAGCCTGCACCCCCCTCCGCAGTCTCCTCTGTGGCCTGGTTTCCTCCCAGGTTTTGACCTGGTTGAGGCACTGCTTTGCTGTCTGTCTGACGCCTTCCTGTACTTGTTCTCTTGTCTTTGCCCGTCAGTGTTTTATGGGCCTCTCCCGACTGTCCTCACTCAGCAAGAGCATGTTGGTCATGCTCTAGCCCCGTACCAGGAAGACTGTGGAGGTGCCTTGCCCAGGGAGGGTGAGGGCAGGACAGGAAGCCCTACACGGGACTACCCGGTGAACCTGGGCCTGCTCACGTGCAGCAGAAAGGCCTGAACTATGAGATCAGATGATCATGAAATCAGATCCGTGCTCAGCAAAGAGGTGTAAAGCGGAAGGCAAGTGACATCCGTTTTGAGTCTGTTCCCTGATGTGGGAAAAGAAACGGGGGTCATCTACCCACTAGACAGGACTCGGGAGCTCGAACAGTCCGCATAGGTAACATACTCATAGCCTTAGGGAGCTGCCCCAGGCTTTACACACAGTAGTGCTTACTAAGTTCAAGTGAAAAGTAACCACCAGACAAGGAGAAAGTAACTGCAACCAAGGAAGCCTTCTGGGAGGGTCAGAGGGAGGGTGTGGGAAGGTCCCCGGGGCAGGGGCCCGGCCTGAGGCACAGCCGGGAGGCGGGCGCTGGGCTGTGCACGGGAGCAGCAGGGTCCGGGTGTGATGGCGAGCTGAGGGACATCCCTGGACACCGGGCTCCGCCCTTCACAGGCATGGAGCCGTCCAAGGCTTCAGGCCGGAGCTTCGCCGGATTCACTCTGACCTCCCACAATGGCAGCTGCACAGCATGGAGATGAACCGGGGTGGGAGGAAGGAACGGGGGAGATGCCATCTGGCAGGAGCACGCCGCAAGGCTGGCACAGGGCCCCAGGTGACGGGCACTGGAGATCTGCGTGTGCCCGGTGCTGGGCAGGATGAGGCTGAGACTGCCCTGGGTACCGCCCACGGCTCCTCCCATGCCCGCAGGGCCCGTGCGGACTCACAGCCAAAAGGGTTGGTGCTCTTAAAGGTGACATCGATGGGGAAGTTCCACACCAGCGCCTGCCGCACGTCTTGGCTCTTAGATGTAATCTGCGAGATGCCCTCCTCCAGACCCTGCGAGGACAAGGACACTGGCAGCTAGTGTCCCAGCTCTGGGCAGTCCTCCTTTCCCCTACCTGGGCAGGTCGTTGGGAGGGCTGGTTTCCTGCCCTGCCTTCTGCCCAAACACTAACTTCCAGACAAAGGGAACTGAGGCGCTAGAGCAGCTCCTAGGTCTCTTAATGTTGCATTTCATGACAGATCGGCACCTCCAAAGGCCAACCTCACCCGTGTGGGAGCCCTTGTCCCCCCTGCCTTGCTGAAGGAGACTGCCCTAGGGGGGCATCGCCCTCTCCTGTGGCACCAGTTCACCCAGCTCCTCCCCATCGGCACGCACGTGTGTGTCATGTTCTCTGGTACCAACGAGACTTGCTTGACTCTCCTCCCTCCACCATCCACCATCCACCCATGCTTGCTCCCCTTTACGACAAAGCTCCTTGAAGGAGTGGCCCGTATTCACCAGCTCCTATTCCTTCCTTTTCTTCCACGAACCCACTCCAGTCTGACCACAGGCCCCCACTCTGCCAAAGCATCTTTGTAAATACCAGTGACCCCAACATCTCTGGTTACGTCTCTGTCCTCGTTCTCTGTGGCCCACTCGCAGCGTCCGAGAGCTAACCACGTCCTGAAATCTTTCCTCCACTGGGTTTCGGGGGCCCCACACGCCTTGGCGCCCCTCCTCCTCCTCCTCTTCCTCCTCCTCCTCCTCCTCCCGGGGGCTGCTGCTGCCCCACAGCTCTTCCGCACCCTCCGTCCTGCAGGGGTGTCTGTGGCTCAGTCTTTGGATGCTTCCTTCATTCGCCCTGGAGATCTCACTGGTCTCCAGGCTTTCGATGTGGTCTGCATGTTGAGGACTCCTACACTGGTCGTCTGCAGCCTGGTCCTTGCCTCTGAGCTCCAGATCAGCACTGCCCCAGCCCCGCGGCCCACGCCACATCTCCATCTGGGTGTCTAGTGGGGCCCTGAACACATGCCAGGCCACGTACTGGGGAGCTCTCCCAGATCCTCGGGAAGTCCTGGGGGGAGAACTCCCGAGTCCTCCCCACGGGCTGAGAGGTCACCCAGGAGAGAGCTGGCCCAGAACGTCTACCACCCAGCCCCTTCCAGGCTGGTGTTCTGGGGCCTGTCGGCACTGCCTACCCGTTCGATGCCACACGCGAGCTCCCGGCACTGGGTATGTGTGTGGGTGAGCCCAATGCTGTTTGCATTCTCACTCCCAACTCGCCCAGGAGAAAATTCATTTTAGGTCACCCCTAAACGCAGTGTCTACCTTTTAAATGGTTCTGAACTAGGGGTGGGGGAGGGAAAGGGGCATGTTCGACACCTTCAGAAACGCCAAGTCATGAGGGCTGTAAGGCAGGGGCCCAAGAGTCCAGCTTACCGCTGTGGGAACCCAGTCGTGGCCGTACACAAAGCAGTACTTGCAGTAGAGGTCGTCGTACTCAGGAAACTAGGGGAACAAGTACACACAGTTCTGTTGACAGGAACTCAGGCGGAGGCCACCGTGTTGGCTAGACGGGTACAGTCAGCAGTAATTCTGAACTTGAGACACCCGGGCTGGGATGAGAGGCAGCCGCAATGTGAACAGAGTTCAGTGCTGGGGCTCGAGATGTGGGAGCCCAAGGGAGCTGCTGCCGCCCCTGGGCCTTTGCTCAACCTCTACCTTCTGTCCGACATGCCCTTCCCTTTCCTTCATCTGGCAAACTCCTGCTCATCCTTTAAAACTTACCCTTCAGGGAGGCTGCCCTAACTTCCAGGCTGTCTCACAGGCCACCTCCTGGCTCCTCCGCCCCTGGTGCCTCCCTCCGTTTGCCTGTGTTTATTCCTGTTAACCCCATTAGACTGTGAGCAAGAAACAGACTTAACGCCTGTGTCCCCAGCACCTGACAACAGGCATGGGCCTAGAGGCGATCTGAGGACACCCGGTGAGAAACTGAAGAAACCTGAGAACTCAGGGTGCTACAGGGACAGAGCATATGCACGGCGTTAAGCTGAAGGCCTGGCGGCTGGAAGTGGCCCGGGAGCAGAAGGGTGGGCAGAGTGGGCGTCGCGAGGGTGCTTCCAATGTAGACACACAGGACCCCCACCCAGCGGAGGGCCTCCAAGCAGTCTGAAAGGGCAGCGTGTCCAAGCCTTGGCGTCGCAAGGATCTGGGTTCCAATCCCAGCGCTGCCACTTCCTTTGGGCAGCTTTTCCCATCTGTAAGACGGGGGTGCTCGTACGATCGACATACGCACCGGGCTGCGGTGAGGACTGAATGAGATGAGCACAAACAGAAACACGCGGATCTTACGAGGTGTCAGGGGTGCAGGGGGGACGGAGAGGAGCGCCCCCTTGCGCCCGCCGGGATGCGACCACCCTTGGGTCCGATGAACCGAATCGTCTCCATTCTAAGTTCAAGGGTCTGAGGGCTCGGAGCGCGGGGCCCTCACGGACGCCTCGGGCTCCATCCCTAGAGGACCAAGCCCAGCAGCCGGGTCCGGGGACCTCGAGGGTGATCTCGGCCCCAGCTCGGTCTCTCGCCGTGTCCCACACCCACTCACCTGGGCGCTCTCCACCTGCCCGTGGACCATGAGCAGGAAGACGCTGGGGTCCGCGGCCGCCATGGCAAGGGTTCGGAGACACCGCCACCGCCTCGCCACACCACCAGGCTGCGCGCGCAGCCGCTGAGAGGCGCCCAGTTGCTCTGGAAACAGACGGGGCGGTGCGGGGGACACACTTCTCGGAAAGCGGGACCTGGGCGCAGGCGCGTGCGCGTGGGCGGCAGTGCGCAGGCGCAACCAGCGGGCGAGTCGACGCGAGGCCTGGAGCCCGAGGGGTACAGACCGCCCTCGGCCAGCAGTGGGCGCTGTGGCGCCGTCGCGTGGGCGGCGGTGGGCGGGGCCTGCGGGCCGCGGGTCTGGGCTCGTCCGACCTAAGGCGCCGGCGCTGGGATCCCCGCCGCCTGCGTTCTGAAGCGTCCCCAGCTGCGGGGCGGGCGGCAAGCAGCTCCCGCGGCAGGTCCCGAGGATGCTCACCTTGTGGCTTTTGAGACCCTCGTCTGGAAAACCTTGATGAAAACCTGGGGGGAACCTCCGGAATCCTTAAATACCAGCCCGCGCTCCCCCACTGGACGCTGGGAAACTGAGGCCCACGGAGGGGCGGCAATGCCTGGCCTCCCGGCCCCCCAGCCGTCCCGGGGAGAGCGCCCGAGAGTTCAGAGTGCGGGGCACTCACCGCCAAGGTCAATGCGCCGGGACCCCCGCGGCTTCTGCCGGGACACACGCTGTTCATCAAGTGACATCACTCTGCGGCCGCCCCAGAGGTCACGGCTCCTGTCGTGGTTTGTGTTCCCTCACTTCATATTTATTATAACTTCGCAGCCTCTCCCCTCCGCCCCCTCGGGGCCACCCAGATCTTGGGCCCCACCCAGTGCCCCCCTCTCCCCAGTTAAGCGATGCTGATGTGACCCAACTCAAGGGGTTTTGTCATTTGGAGTGCTCCATTTGAGAAGGAGACCTGGCTGTCACAAGGTAGTTTTATTTGCTTGCAGCAAGTCAAGGAGACAGAGGATTCACATCCAAAGCTCTACCCAGGACAAGGGAGGCTTGGCCATTGTTTATATACAGTTTGGTTAATTACATTTTTATTTTGTCTTTGCAGTTGGCTACTATAATGTTTAACCCCTGTTTACAGCTGCATCTGCAAAATGCTGTGCTACATTTTAACAGTTAGCAAGAATAGCGTAAATGAATGGTATTCCTTTAGGCAAGAATGGCCCAGAGCTTGAGACCCTTGTCCTATCTATCAAAATGAGTCATGCAGAGATCTGGGATGAGCACTTCCAGACAAAGAGCACAGTAAGTGCAAAGGCCCTGAGGTGGAATATACTTGAGGAACAGAGAGGCAGACTGGAGCCAGCTTGCAACTGACTCACAGGAGACAGCTGTGCGTAACTCTGTCTTCAGTGATGTCATGTTGGTGGCTTGAAATCAGCCACGGAGGGACTGTTTGCCGGGGTCCAACCCCGGGGGGAATCCAGGGGTCCCACAGGAGGAGACGGCGTCGGCGCAAATTGAATGAGAGAGCCGAATTCTTTTCTTTCTCTTTATTCTCTGGTTAGCATTTACTGCCAGGCATCTCTGCCAAATGCTAGTATAGCTCCCTTTTTATACACACACACTGAGTTACAATTACATGGTGTTAATCATTGCTTCTGTTTCACTATGTTTACATGTTTCTGGATAACAGTTAATTTATATCTATAAATTACAAACCAGGTAGCAAATTATTCAAAATACAAAATGACTTGAATAGCGATAACAACATCGGTAAAAGCTTTTAAAGTATTAGTACTAATAGTTAACTAACTTTACTGCTGTTGTGAGTCAAGGGGCAGAGAGAGATTAGCAGACGAAATCATTAAGGACTAACAATGGACCACCGCTTGCTCAGGTAAATGGCCTTGAGTTTAAGCAGTGTCCTACTTTTTCTCACAAGATTCTAAAAGGCTTGCCTATAAAGAAATTGACATAATATTAAGAGTAGCTTTCACCCAAAGATATACAGAGTGCACTTGCAAGATAGCCTAGTAGCAACATAATTTCAGAAGACATTAACTGTTATTACTTCTATGGATTCCCCTACATTCCTCTCATTATCAAAGAATCTTGGAAAGTATATAAATCTCATGAGAACATCTCACTGAGAAAGCCTAGCAATTGCCTTTAGTCAAAAGACAATTCTCTTAGTAAAACATTCTTTTCTTGCTGACTGCGCTCTCATCCTAGGCCACACAATGGGCCATTCTACTATACCTTACCTAAGATACTATTGTCTAGTCAAATATTACTTATTTATTATATTTAAACACTAGTTAAGTTCTGACTCTATTCTTCTTAGAGTGTACCACTATCTGCAGATCAAATAAGCAAGAAGAAAGGAATGTTTCTCTACTCTATCACATGAAAAGGCTAGGGAGGAAAAATGTTGAATTAAGTGAAGGCCGAAAGGTGCTCTGTGCACAGCCACTGCCTCCTACCTATTCACAAGTCACAATCTATTCTTTCTAACATGATTAAGAAGGAATTCTCCTACAGACTTAACCCTTTACAAGGGATATCATAGCCAGCCTCTTATGTCTATGAGCCCAGCTCAAGGGGCTTACAGGCTTTTCTGTGGAACTCACACCCTCTGTCTCATTTCCAAAGAAATCACTACAAATCTACAGGGAAAGCATGGTACTATTATCCCTGTGCCACAAATAATAGCACACACCCAGAAAAGGGGGGATATAAGGCCAGATTAATTCAAAAAGTCAAAGGGGGAAGTATCGTTGTGTCTCTCCTTTGGGTGACTTCGTCAACCCGCAGCCATTGGTCTTCTCTGCTGTGACTTTGTCAATCAGCAGTTTTTGATCTTCTCCTGCTGTGACCTTGTCAGCCAGCAGTTGTGGGTCTTCTCCTGCTGTGACCTTGTCAGCCAGCAGTCGTTGACGGCTCCCGACAACTGTTCACACCATGGAAATCAGCAAATGCCAAAATCAGGGCTTTTGATTTTTTGTATTTTATTTTTTCAGAAAGCCCCGTTCTCAGCAGACCCCTTGTGGGCAGGAGATGGATTTGGAGAGCGCAGCAGGCCAGATGTCCCCGGGCCTCAGAGTGCCGAGAGGTTTGATAACAAAACCCCGAGGAGGGATGGGAAGCAGCTAGGTTTTAACAGTGTCTCTTTGGCTACATGTAGGGCCGGGGGATAGCTGGGGAGCCAGGGAGGGGGCAGATGTGGTCATCCAGGTGAGGGAGCCAGACACAGCAAACAGAAATACGGACGCATGAAGTATTGATACGTGGGACATACGCAACTACAGAAGTCTTGTTTATCTGAAATTCAAATTGAAACGGGCTGCCTGTATTTTATCTGGCAACCCTACCTGTGGGAGCCAGGTGAGAGAGGGTGAGGTCCACGCTGCTTCTGGCCGGCTTGTTGCTTCACTAGGCCTCCCTCGTGGCCATTCCCTCGTGGCCATTCCCTCCGTGGCCATTCCCTCCGCCCGGGATGCTCAGAGCAGGATCCGTACCACCCCCACCCCACACGCCACGCCCCAGCTGTCCCTGGATCTGCACACACCCCTCAGCCGTTTCCTCTGGGCTTTCCCAGCAGATCTGAGAGAGGAAGCCAGGCAGGGGACAGATCATGGGTGGGGGAAAGGGCTGATCTCACAGGAAACCAAATAAGCTGGAGTTGCTGCCACGCCCTGGTCTCAGCCTCCGAGAAGCTGACTGCCCCCTCCTCCATCCATCTCTCTTCCATTCTTAGTGGGCGGGGCCATGCGGGCCTGGAGGATGGACTTGATTGCATGAGGCAGGGATGCTATGGGGGGGGGGGGATATGAGTGATTTGTGGGGTTTTCTTGAAAGATCACTCTGAGCAGAGGATAGGTGGTAAGAGCAAGAGAAGAAGTCGAAAGAATGGTAGGAGGTGGCTGCAGGGGTCCTTGTGGGGAATTATGGTGGCTGGAACTAGGCAGTTAGCAGTAAAAAACGGTGCTTTCTCCTTCCCAGTCTTTCCTCCTCACTCTTCTCCAGCCACAGCTTCCTTACTGTTTCTCAGGCACACTGCCTACCTCAGGGCCTTTGCACTTGCTCTTCCTTCTGCCCAGAATGCTGTTCCCTCCATTTTCTCCACAGGGCTCATTTCCTCTCTTCCGTTGAGTTCTTGCTCTGATGACACCATCTCTGTCGTCCTTCCCTCACCACTCTATTTAAAATGATAACCATCCCTCCACTCCATCAGCACTTCCAACTTCCATTCCCTCCACCAGCAGATGTCTGTGGAGCCCTTGGTGTTGGGTCTGAATCTCAGGGGAGAGGCTGGGCTGGAGCAGGGTTGACAGGGGTCAGTGCAAACTTGGGGAGAAGGAGCAAACTTGGAGAGTGAGAAAAGGGCCCCTGGTCATCCTTCAAGTTACCAACATTCCAGAGAACGGCCAAAGACCAGGAGGAGGGGGAATTCACGAAAGGCATCCGGCCATGTGGCTCACATCCATGATGACATTCATGTGTTCCTCACTCTTGTAGACCTGGGGTCTTTCTGAGGACAGAGAGCAGATACAAGTCTCTGTCCTCACACCCCAGGTGAGCACACACTGGCTTCGGGAATGTTCTGGGAAGGGCAGTGTCTGATCAGTGTGTCAGCTCAGTGCCTGGGACTACAAAGGACTGCGTTGTCCATGGTGGAAGTCCAGGCCTCGGACGGGAAGCCCCGGCCTCCCCACCCGGGTCTGCGGCGGGCCTGGGCGTGCTGGGTGGTGGAAGCCGTGGCGAGGAGAGGCTTGCTGAAAAACCACAGGTGGCCCGGAGCCACTTTCCAGCAGCTTTCCTGTTGTCCCATCAACCAAAACCATGCTCAGCTCTGAAGCTGGCCTTGGGGTCGTCCCTTCCCTGCGGGGACACCGACAGGCGGGCACTGTTGGGTGGGCTGAGCCACGGTGTGGGCGAGTGCCGGGAGGCGTGTCTGTCCCTGCTGCATCCCGTGTCCTCCGGGCAGTCTGCCCGGCCAGCAAGCCACACGACCCCTCTGCTGGGTCCCGGCAGCCGCCCCCGAGACCCCTCCTGGCTCCCCGAGTTGAGAGCTTCAGGCTCAGCCTCACTCGGCAGGCCTGGTCTCTGTAGGTTGAGCCGGGCTCACCACGCTCCCCTGCGTGCAGGCACTTTCCTGTCCCTTCCTCTGTGCCTCGCGACTGTGGGGTACAGGTTTTCTGCTCGCTCCGTGTGCTGAGGCAAAAACAGACCAAGGAGCCGTGGAGGAGAGGGAAGGGCGGGTGCACTCCAGAGTGTATGTCCCAACAATCTGTATATCTGCATGTGTCCTTGTGTGCGTGTTGTTCCCATGTGCCTGCTCATGGCCATGTACACACCTATGGAAACCTGTGCATGTTTGTGATCTCTGAGTGTGAAAGAGTGTTGTCTGTGCATCTCCAAGTCCCTGTGCGTGTGAATGTGTGCGCACTGTGATGCCCTGGGTGGGTACAAGCAGGTCCTCGTTTCTGTGAATCTGAGTGGACTGCGTGCCTATGAGCACTGTGGTGTGACTGTGCCAGTATGCAGGTGTGTCATGGTGTGACGGTGTGTGGCCTCCTGGGCTTGGCAGTGCTGGTGGAGAATGGAGGGGCAGGCTGAAGCTGCCCCATTACTTGCCTGACAGCCTGGTATATTAAGGGGGAGGTGAATAAGAATGTGTATTTGTATTTGCTTGTGTTGAATTTGTATTGCTTGTTTCTTACTTCCAGTAATAAATTATAAAAATGGCCACCTAGGGTGGGACCAAGGTTTTTTTGTTTTGTTTTCCTTTTTTCAGTGAGAAGAGGGGAGGCAGAGATAGACTCCCACATGCGCCCCCACTGGGATCCACCAGCAAGCCCACTAGGGGGCGATGCTCTGCCCATCTGAGATGTTGATCCATTGCTCAGCAACTGAGCTATTTTTAGTACCTGAGGTGGGGGCCACAGAGCCATCCTCAGCACCCAGGGCCAATTTGCTCCAGTCCAGCCATGGCTGTGGGAGTGGGAGAGAGAAAGAGAGAGAGAGAGAGAGAAAGAAGCAAATGGGGGAGGGGTGCAGAAGCAGATGGGTGCTTCTGTGTGCTCTGACTGGGAATTGAACCCAGGACATCTACACGCAAGGCCTATGCTCTACCACTGAGCCAACCGGTCAGGGATGGGTTGAGATTTTTTTTACTTAGCTTTTTGAGCCATGTGGAACATTTTTCTCTTAAAGAAATGGTCCATTCTGTCATATGCAGCAGAGCTCAGTAAGTCAACGACTAAGGAAGATCCACTGGGTTTGACTATCACGAAGTAGTTGATGAATTTTTCAGGACAGAGCCAGAGCCTAGTGGGTGTAAAGCAAAGCATCTCATGGTGAACTTAAAAGTAAATGAGAATCAGCAAGTTTTTGCCACAGAATGTGGACATCCATAACTTGTTTACACAGCCTGGCTGAAATATTTATAGAGAAGAATTTAAAGAATACAGTGTTTGAGTCTCTTCTGATATTTTATGTTTTATTCCTGGATCAGAGAGAACCATCACACAGCTGTCCAACCTGTTCCCTGAAAAGATATGCTTACGTGCCCTTCTTTTGTATGCCCTCCACTTACACGGGGGACACCAAAGGCCTTTTGTGGAACGTATTTCTCAGGAAGGGAAGATAGGTCTGCTGTGTCACCCCCAAAAGGCCATCAAAGAAATATTTTCAGACCTCAGTGACAGAAAATGTTCATTTCCCATGAGTATGTTTTCTTTTCTTTCTTTTTCTTTTTCTTTTTTTCCTTTTTTTTTTTTTTTTGACAGAGAAAGAGAGAGTCAAAGAGAGGTACAGATAGGGACAGACTGACAGGAAAGGAGAGATGAGAAACATCAATTCTTCGTTGTGGCACCTTAGTTGTTCATTGATTGCTTTCTCATATGTGCCTTGATTAGTGGAATCTTCTGTATGTGTTTTAGTTTAAAAAAAACAAACCTAAAAAACACGCTCTGGCTGGATGGCTCTGTTGGTTAAGAGCACCCAACCGAGGCATGTTGCTGGTTCAATACCTGGTCAGGGCATATATGGGAACAGATCGATGTTCCTGTCTCTGTCTCTTTTTTCTCCCCCTAAAATCAATAAAATAAACATTAAAAAAACAAACAAAACTAAAACACAACAGTGGGGAGTATAAACAAAACAAAGTATAAATCGTATAGGCTTGCCAACATTAACTTCTCCGACCTGGATCCACTCTCGGCCACTAGTTTGCGCCGTGCGGAATAAACCCTCAGTCTGGCACTCAGACTCCTCTATTGGATTTCCATCCACCAGTCATTCATACCCAAGGCAAAGGCAGCACCCCGAGCCTGCTTTCTTGACCTCCAGACCTTTCGTCTACCTGTCTGCCCCTCCCTCCTTCTCTGCTGTCACTCCAGGAACGCACAGCCTTCGGAGACCCGACTCCACAACCACCCTCCTTACCGCGCTCCCCGCTGAAAACCTGGTCTCGGAGCCCCCCGCTGCCCACCATGTGCGCCCGTGCCTCCCCAGCACCCAGCCCAACGGCGCCGGCGCTTGAGACCCATTTGCTACATGAACTAGCGGGCTGTGAGATGGGCCGGGGTCCCCTGCTGGCTCTGCCCTCTCGGGTGAGACGAGGGCACGTCGGAGGGCCCGGACCTCGGCGTCTGGACGTGACGGTGCACCCTCTATCGGGGATGACGCATCCCCGGGGACGATCGGGAAAATAGCGGGGCGCTATCTCCCCCTGGTCGGCGGCGGGGGCCGACAGAGGCAGAGGGGCCTCAAGCAGAGGGGCTTCTGGTCCCGGCCGCCAAGGACAGTCCCGGGATGCTCGGCACCCCCCCCCCCCCGGGGCTCCCAAGACCAGCGGCGGAGGGCGGGAGACCCAGTGGACTGCAGCGCGCAGGCGCGCACGGGGACACCGCCTCCCATTCACGCTCGGGCCCGCCCGGGGCTGCCGGCGCGCATGCGTCGGGCGCCGGAGCCGGGCGCCGAGCGCACCCCTACCGAGCGCCGAGCGCACTTTGGGCGGCTCCCGCCCGCCCGCCCGCGAGCTGGACAGCGGACCTCGCGCGGGAGGGGTGGGGCGGCGGAGGCGTGGTTTCCTTGGTATCTGGGCTTGGATTGGGCGAAGCCAACAGGAGGGGCGGGACCCTCCGCATAAGCTATCCAGCGATTGGCCAGAGGCTGGAGGGGAGCGTGGTCTTGGGGGCGGGGCGGAGGGACCCGCGGGGCACAGCGCGACGTTGAGGTGGTGGAGGCGGCCTTGCAGAAGTGAGCCAGTGGCTCTCGGGGACCCCCTCTATTGGGACCGGAAGCCGGGGAGCCCCGGGGATCCCCAAAAGCCACGAGGAAGCGTCGGGCCAGGCGCGATCCGGTGAGTGTAGACCGAGGAAAGCCAAGTGCCCCGCCCCTCCCTTTCTTCCTGGACCGCGCCTTGTGGCACCTCCCCCACCGCCGACCCCGCGTTGCACGCGGACCTGGGCTCCGGGGTCCCAGTCCTGGGTGGGGGGCGTCTGCTGCGCACCAGCCACTCTCTTGCCTCCTCCCCAGCCTTCATGGGCTTAGGGGAACTTGAGAAATTCCTGGTCCTGCCCCCGCCCCAGCTTCACAGTAGGGAAACTGAGGCCCGGGGAGGGAGCGGGCCCCTCATCAGCGGTTCCGTGCAGATGCCATGGCCGAGCCCTTGAAGGAGGAAGATGGTGAGGATGGCTCTGGGGAGCCCCCCGGGCCGGCGAAGGTAGAACCCGCCCACACCGCTGCCTCTGTAGCGGCTAAGAACCTGGCCCTGCTGAAAGCCCGCTCCTTCGATGTGACCTTCGACGTGGGGGACGAGTACGAGATCATCGAGACCATTGGCAATGGGGCCTACGGGGTGGTGTCCTCCGCACGCCGACGGCTCACCGGTGAGCTTCCTTCCCAAGGGTGTACCGCTCACGGAAGTGGAAACCGGTTCCCCGAGGGGTGAGAAGGATGCTCCATCTCAAACGGCCAGGATGGAAAGCTGGGAGGCACACTCTGTCTGGGGGGAAGTCAACACATCTGGTTACGTGCCACCGGGGTGTCAGGCTCTGTGTTAGGCCCAGTTCTCAGAAGGAACGCTCTCTGGCATGGCGGTTTTGCCGGAACATCAGCCCTCCTTCCCCTCCCCCCTTAGGAAAATGACAGCCCCCATTAGGCCAGATTAGAGTCCTGCCCTTGGTTTCTAAAAGGGAAATGTGTTCTGGAGCCGGAGACAGGTGCGGGGGATTGATTGGTGGTGGGATGGACGAGGCCTGAGCCGGAGAGAGAGAAGTGGGGGAGGTAGAAGGAGCGCAGGCATTGACAGAGTCTGGACGGCACCCCTAACTAGCTGCGCCACCCCCACTGTGTTACTGAGACAAGATTTCTTCATCTCTAACTTTGTGCTGTTAGTACCTGTCTCAGAAGATAGATGGGAAGGAGAAACCTGACAATGTATGTAAAGTGCTTAACGTGGGGCTCGGCACTAGTAGGGACTCAGTACATAGTAGCTACTGTTGCTCAGTACATGGGGGCTGTGATTCGCATCCTAGATGGGAGGTGTTGAAAGGGGCCTTGGGCCGCTCTGCGGTTACCCCAAGGTACCTTATCATATCCGGTTTCCCCTGTCCCTCAGGCCAGCAGGTGGCCATTAAGAAGATCCCTAACGCTTTTGACGTGGTGACCAACGCCAAACGGACCCTCCGAGAGCTGAAGATCCTCAAACACTTCAAGCACGACAATATCATCGCCATCAAGGACATCCTACGGCCCACTGTGCCCTATGGCGAGTTCAAGTCTGTGTAAGGACCGGGGTCGGGCCCACTGTGCCCTGTGGCGAGTTCAAGTCTGTGTAAGGACCAGGGTCGGTCCCACTGTCCCCTGTGGCGAGTTCAAGTCTGTGTAAGGACCAGGGTCGGTCCCACTGTCCCCTGTGGCGAGTTCAAGTCTGTGTAAGGACCGGGGTCGGGCCCACTGTGCCCTGTGGCGAGTTCAAGTCTGTGTAAGGACCGGGGGGTCGGTCCCACTGTCCCCTGTGGCGAGTTCAAGTCTGTGTAAGGACCGGGGTCGGTCCCACTGTGCCCTGTGGCGAGTTCAAGTCTGTGTAAGGACCGGGGTTGGGCCCACTGTCCCCTATGGCGAGTTCAAGTCTGTGTAAGGACCGGGGTCAGTCCCACTGTGCCCTGTGGTGAGTTCAAGTCTGTGTAAGGACCGGGGTCAGTCCCACTGTGCCCTGTGGCGAGTTCAAGTCTGTGTAAGGACCGGGGTCGGGCCCACTGTCCCCTGTGGCGAGTTCAAGTCTGTGTAAGGACCGGGGTCGGGCCCACTGTGCCCTGTGGCGAGTTCAAGTCTGTGTAAGGACCGGGGTCGGGCCCACTGTGCCCTGTGGCGAGCTCAAGTCTGTGTAAGGACCGGGGTCTGTCCCACTGTGCCCTGTGGCGAGTTCAAGTCTGTGTAAGGACCGGGGTCGGGCCCACTGTGCCCTGTGGCGAGTTCAAGTCTGTGTAAGGACCAGGGTCGGTCCCACTGTCCCCTGTGGCGAGTTCAAGTCTGTGTAAGGACCGGGGTCGGGCCCACTGTGCCCTGTGGCGAGTTCAAGTCTGTGTAAGGACCGGGGGGTCGGTCCCACTGTCCCCTGTGGCGAGTTCAAGTCTGTGTAAGGACCGGGGTCGGTCCCACTGTGCCCTGTGGCGAGTTCAAGTCTGTGTAAGGACCGGGGTCGGTCCCACTGTGCCCTGTGGCGAGTTCAAGTCTGTGTAAGGACCGGGGTTGGGCCCACTGTGCCCTGTGGCGAGTTCAAGTCTGTGTAAGGACCGGGGTCGGTCCCACTGTCCCCTGTGGCGAGTTCAAGTCTGTGTAAGGACCGGGGTCGGTCCCACTGTCCCCTGTGGCGAGTTCAAGTCTGTGTAAGGACCGGGGTCGGGCCCACTGTCCCCTGTGGCGAGTTCAAGTCTGTGTAAGGACCGGGGTCGGGCCCACTGTGCCCTGTGGCGAGTTCAAGTCTGTGTAAGGACCGGGGTTGGGCCCACTGTGCCCTGTGGCGAGCTCAAGTCTGTGTAAGGACCGGGGTCGGTCCCACTGTGCCCTGTGGCGAGCTCAAGTCTGTGTAAGGACCGGGGTCGGGCCCACTGTGCCCTGTGGCGAGTTCAAGTCTGTGTAAGGACCGGGGTCGGTCCCACTGTCCCCTGTGGCGAGTTCAAGTCTGTGTAAGGACCGGGGTCGGGCCCACTGTCCCCTGTGGCGAGTTCAAGTCTGTGTAAGGACCGGGGTCGGGCCCACTGTCCCCTGTGGCGAGTTCAAGTCTGTGTAAGGACCGGGGTCGGGCCCACTGTGCCCTGTGGCGAGCTCAAGTCTGTGTAAGGACCGGGGTCGGGCCCACTGTCCCCTGTGGCGAGTTCAAGTCTGTGTAAGGACCGGGGTCGGGCCCACTGTGCCCTGTGGCGAGTTCAAGTCTGTGTAAGGACCGGGGTCGGGAGAGGGAGGCAGAATTAAGATCCTTTTTTGAAGGCTGGAGCCATATTTCTGAAGTTCTGGAAGGACAGCTGAACCTAATGTAAGGCAGGCTGGGAAAATTCCCCCATTTCCAGGACCAGTGCTCCCTCAGGACACTGCCAGTGACAACTGTGATACCTCAAGAGTCCAGGTGTTAACAACTCTATAGAATCTCAGTATGTAAGAGAGTAAACGTAAGACACTCGCACTATAACTACACTCTCCTTTCCCCGTAGCAGATGTCACTAATCAATCACAGAACACTTTTCTACAGAAAATGGACAAGAAGCCAAAGAAGCTAACAGTTTTCCTCAGTCTTTTTTTTTTTTTTTTTTGACAGAGAGAGACAGATAGGGACAGCCAGACAGGAAGGGAGAGAGATGAGAAGCATCAGTTCCTCGTTGCAGCTCCTTAGTTGTTTAGTGATTTCTTGTATTAGTTGTTTAGTGATTTCCTATATGTGCCTTGACCAGGGGGAGGGGGAGCTACAGCAGAGCCAGTGACCCTTTGCTCAAGCCAGCAACATTGGGCTCAAGCCAGTGACCTTGGGCTTCAAGCCAGCGACCTTTGGGCTCAAGCCAGCAACCATGGGATCCTGTCTATGATTCCATGCTTAAGCTGGTGAGCCCGCACTCAAGCTGGCAACCTCAGGGTTTTGAACCTGGGTCCTCCCCGTCCCAGTCTGACACACTATCCACTGCGCCACCGCCTGGTCAGGCTCCTCGCTCATAGTCTTTCAGACAGCCACTATCAAACGATGGAGATAGCTCCCAAACTAAACCTATGGGCCAGCCCTGGTTTAGTCAGACCTCATCTTTTCTCTGATGGGGAAATAGGAGAAGAAAGGGGTTCAGCTTCACTCAAGTTTATGGAAAAGCTGTAGAGTCTCTGGAATCCTTGTTCCTTACGGAGCCTGATGGTGAGGCCATTTACCTGTCGGGAGGGCACGGTGAGGGCATGGTGAGGTTGGGGCTGGAGCATGGGCAAGCCAGGCAGGTCCTCTCTCCTCCCCTGTCCCTTCTAGCTACGTGGTCCTGGACCTGATGGAGAGCGACCTGCACCAGATCATCCACTCCTCGCAGCCGCTCACCCTGGAGCACGTGCGCTACTTCCTGTACCAGCTGCTGCGCGGCCTCAAGTACATGCACTCGGCGCAGGTCATCCACCGCGACCTCAAGCCCTCGAACCTGCTGGTGAACGAGAACTGCGAGCTCAAGATCGGGGACTTCGGCATGGCGCGCGGCCTGTGCACCTCACCGGCGGAGCACCAGTATTTCATGACGGAGTACGTGGCCACGCGCTGGTACCGGGCCCCCGAGCTGATGCTCTCCCTGCACGAGTACACGCAGGCTATCGACCTGTGGTCCGTGGGCTGCATCTTTGGTGAGATGCTGGCCCGGCGCCAGCTCTTCCCAGGCAAAAACTACGTGCACCAGCTGCAGCTGATCATGATGGTGCTGGGCACCCCGTCCCCTTCCGTGATCCAGGCGGTCGGCGCCGAAAGGGTGCGGGCGTACATCCAGAGCCTGCCGCCGCGCCAGCCCGTGCCCTGGGAGACGGTGTACCCCGGCGCCGACCGCCAGGCCCTCTCACTGCTGGGTCGGATGCTGCGGTTTGAGCCCAGCGCCCGCATCTCGGCGGCCGCCGCCCTCCGCCACCCGTTCCTGGCCAAGTACCACGACCCTGATGATGAGCCCGACTGTGCCCCGCCCTTTGACTTTGCGTTTGACCGAGAGGCCCTCACCCGGGAGCGGATTAAGGAGGCCATCGTGGCTGAGATCGAGGACTTCCATGCCCGGCGTGAGGGCATCCGCCAGCAGATACGCTTCCAGCCTTCTCTGCAGCCCGTGGCCAGCGAGCCTAGCTGCCCCGACATTGAGATGCCCAGTTCCTGGGCTCCCAGTGGGGACTGTGCCATGGAGTCACCTCCGCCAGCCCCACTGCCGTGCCCTGGCCCTGCACCTGACGCCATTGATATGACCCTGCGGCCACCCCTCCCGCTGGCCAGTGACCCAGCCCCTCCAAAGAGAGAGGGGGCCATCTCAGACAACACCAAGGCGGCCCTCAAAGCAGCCCTGCTCAAGTCCTTGAGGAGCCGGCTCAGAGGTGCTTTGCGGAAGCAGCTGCGCGCTGGGGCACGGGGGCGGCAGAAGAGGGACGCTGGGCTTCGACAGGGCCCCAGGCTCTTACCCTCCCGCTGTCCACCTTCCCTGCAGATGGCCCCAGCGCCCCCCTAGAAGCACCTGAGCCTCGGAAGCCCGTGACGGCCCAGGAGCGCCAGCGCGAGAGGGAAGAGAAGCGGCGGCGGCGGCAGGAGCGCGCCAAGGAGCGGGAGAAGCGGCGGCAGGAACGGGAACGCAAGGAGCGGGGGGCCGGGGCCTCTGGGGGCCCCTCTACCGACCCCCTGGCCGGGCTGGTGCTCAGTGACAATGACCGCAGCCTGCTGGAGCGCTGGACTCGAATGGCCCAGCCCCTGGCCCACACGCTTGCCCCAGCCCCTGGCCCAGGAGCCACGCCCCCTCCCCCTCCGGCCCCGCCCACCAGCCCTCCCGCCGGCCCTGGAGCGCAGCCCGGGGGACCCCCTCCGCAGCCTGCAGGCCCCGCCCCGGGTGCTGGCCCCGCCCCCCACCCGGCCGGCCCCCCTCCGCTTCAGACCACCGCCTCCTCCAGCCTCCTGGCCCACCAGTCCCTCGTGCCGCCGCCTGTGATGCCTGGGTCCAGCTCCCTGGGTGTTCTGCCTTACTTCCCGTCCGGCCCGCCCCCTCCGGATCCCAGGGGGGCCCCTCAGGCCCCCACCTCAGAGTCACCTGATGTCAACCTGGTGACCCAGCAGCTGTCCAAGTCTCAGGTGAGAGGAGGAGCCCAGGCCCTGAGGACACCTGGCTCTGGGTCCCGGGAGAATGGGTTTGGGAAGTGCTTGCAGTTTGGTGGGAACCGGGGTGAGAGAGGTGTTGTCTCATTCGAGCAGACTGGGCTTTATCTCTGGATGTATCTGTCCCCTTGCTCGGAGAAGGAGCGTGATGCTGGTCAGCTGGTTGTGGGAGGTCGATGTGAGGCTCCCTGGGAGATGCCTGACCCCGCGATGGGCTCCGGCCGGCTCTCAGTGGTGGTCGAGGCCGGCACTGGCCCCACGGGAGGCTAGGCGGAGTGGTTCCAGTATCAGGACGGGGTTACTTGCAGGCCGCAGTCTGTTCTTGGTGGTGCCTGCATTGTAACCCGACGTTCTGCCCTGCAGGTGGAGGACCCCTTGCCCCCCGTGTTCTCAGGCACCCCGAAGGGCAGTGGGGCTGGCTACGGTGTTGGCTTTGACCTGGAGGAGTTCCTAAACCAGTCTTTCGACATGGGCGTAGCTGATGGGCCGCAGGATGGGTAAGTTGGCGGGACCACACTTCTGGAACGGGACTCTGGGCTCCTGGTGCAGGAGGAGCTTGTCTGTGGGAGGGGCGAGGAGCCCACCTAAGCTAACACTCTCCCACCCCCACCCCCTGCAGCCAGACAGACTCGGCCTCCCTCTCAGCCTCCCTGCTTGCTGACTGGCTCGAGGGCCACGGCATGAACCCCTCCGACATCGAGTCCCTGCAGCGTGAGATCCAGATGGACTCGCCGATGCTGCTGGCTGACCTGCCTGACCTCCAGGAGCCCTGATGCCCATGCCCACAGCCTGTGCCTTGCTGCCAGCAGAGGACCCAGCTCCGAGGCCTGCAGGAGCACTCTCCCAGGCTGCAGCCTGGGGCCCAGCAGGGGACGCTTGGCTTGAGGGTCATTCTGCAGGTTCATCTCAGACCCACCCTGCAGCCTTAAGTAGCCACCTGAGCCACCCCCGAGCCATGACGGGATCAGGAAGCCCCTACTCCCCGGGTGATCCTTTTCAGTATTATATTTTTATTATATAACTTTATTATTAGTCATTCTTTTTGCCATCAGAATCAGTCCTGTGAAATGTAAGGTTCCCTGAAGCTCTGACTACAGGTGTCTCTGCAGCGGCAGGCAGTGGGCTGTCAGTAGGGAAACGGGGAGCCAGGTCCTCCCCACTTTGGGGGCCAAACGCCTTTGCATGCTCAACAGCCAAAGCCAGTTCATTCAGATCCTGAGGTTTATTGAGACCTCCACGTGCCCATCTGCTTCCAGCCTCCTAGAAGTTCTCTGCCCCTCACATGGTTGAGCCCCAACCCTGGGGCAGGTGGGGGGACCTCGTGGCTATGCCTACGTTGGTTGTGGATGTTTTCGGTGGCGTGCCGTAGCTACGGTGAGATACAGTGTTGGCACTGAGCTTCGGGGGCCTGGGACGGGGCGGGGCAGGGGAGCTGAGTATGAATGAGAGGGGGCTGGGGGGGCATCCATGGCCCCCACCACTAGAGGATAAGGTGGTGGGAGGTGAAGGATGGGCGGCACTCTGGGAACAGCCAGGCTGGTCACTGGGGCGTGAGGACGGCTCCACACGCAGGTGGTCTGACACACTCGGCGGGTGTTGACCAGGCTGCACCAGCCCAGACTGGCATGCTTGGGTGGCCCCAGACAGATGAGCCCCCAGTAAGGGAGCTGGCCGATACGGATGGAACACACAAGCCTGCGGTCTGCGAGAGCAGCTCTGGGCTCCCACCCTCGGGTAGGGCAGAGGCACCTGGGTTTTGTGGAGCCCAGCCAGGTCTGGGCCGGCGGGGCCCTCCAGGGGCCTGGGAAGCTGGTGGGCAGAAACTGGTACAGGTGGAGGGCAGCAGAGGCCTGGCTTAGGGTGGGCGCCTGGTGTGACTGACAGGACTGGCTGGGGCTGGAGCCATAGGCCCCCTGTGAGAAGCAGGAGCTAAGAGCAGGACTGGAGTGGGCGCGGGCACAGCAGAAGGGCCTCGCAGAGACGGGAACAGCGGGGTGCCGGGGCAGGGGGGGGCTGGCAACCTCAGGCCCGGCGGATTTTCATCTCCGTGCGCTTGAGGGAGTAGTAGAAGCCCTTCCACTGGGCCCAGTTAATGCCGTTGGCATAGGACAGGTGGGAGCCACCCAGGTAGAAGCCGTTGAGGTTGGCGAAGTGGCAGCTCCGGAACCAGAAGGCTCCCGAAGAGAGGGCAGCACAGTTCTGCACGAAGAGGTCCTGGTCCCGGTCGAAGGTGGAGAACTTCTGGCCGCTGTGGTAGGACAGGGAGTCGCCTGGCGGAGAGAGGGGCGGGGCTTCTGAGGCGGGCCGCTGCGCCCCGACTTGCAGAGCGGGGGTGACGGCAGTACCGACTGGTGATCTGACATCTCGGGTCAGCCTGGCGGGACGGGGCACCCTTCCTGAGCCGGGCACCGGGCAGCTGGGCACCCTTCCTGAGCCGGGCACCGGGCAGCTGGGCACCCTTCCTGAGCCGGGCACCGGGCAGCTGGGCACCCTTCCTGAGCCGGGCACCGGGCAGCTGGGCACCCTTCCTGAGCCGGGCACCGGGCAGCTGGGCACCCTTCCTGAGCCGGGCACCGGGCAGCTGCGCTTCTGCGCTGACCGTGAGGAGGAACAGCAGCCCCCGGAGCTGCCTGGTGCCGAGTGGGCACGGCTTCTCCCCGGCAGGCTGGGGCCCCAGGTGGTCAGGGCCCAACAGCCAGCGGTGAGGTGACCCTTCCAGGCCAGGAGGGGAAAGGAGGACCCTGGACGGGGTCAGGGGCCCACTGGCCAGGGCCAGCCCTGCCTTCTCCCCGACAGCCCCGCCCCGGCCGTCGGGAGGGTGTACCTGCCCCACCATCCTCGAACCCCGCCACGTAGAGGGTGTAGCCGTCCTCCTCGGCGCTGATGGCGTTGGGCGAGATGGAGAAGTCCACGTACTTGGCGTAGGCCGTGTTGTTCTCAAAGTCTTCCAGGTCCACCCGCAGCTCGTACTTCTGCTTCAGGGTCAGGAGGTGGAGGTTCTGCAGCCCTGGGGGCAGGGGGCAGGGAGCAGGGGCCACCGGTCAGCCAGCACCTGGCCCTGGGGCAGCCCCCAGCCTCCCGGGGCTCCGCCTTACCCAGCCAGTATTCCCCGTCCGCGCGGCCGAAGCCTAGCTTGTAGTCACTCCAGCCCCGGAAGAAGCTCACTGAGCCATTGAACCTCTTCTGGAAAATCTGGAGCAGAGAGGACAGGCTGGGGTTGTCAAGGGTCCAGTGGGCTGGGGCCTCACCTGGTTATGGACCCTGTGGTGCTGAGGTGATTTGTTAATGGGCTGCTGGGGGCATAAAACAAGGCACACACTGACACCCCTCAGGGAGCAGCCGCTGAGCGCTGGAAAGAGTTTCGGGGGGCTGTTCGTGGGCCAGGGTAGGAGTCCCACGCGGGCTGTGTGATGCTGGGTGAGTCACTTCACCTCTCTGGGCTTCAGTTCCTTTTGTCTAAAACCTCCCTCCCAAGGTTACTGTGAGGATTGTGTGCACCCAGAATTCAGTGTGGGCAGCAGTGCACAAACTATGCTGTGGGCATCCTCATCCCCGTTTTGGGTCGGAGGAACCGGGGCTTCCAGAGTGAAGCATGGTCACCCAGACCAGAACCAGGTCTCTGTTCCCCTCCGCCCACTCACCGTCCACTTCCCGCCCTCGGTGGTCATGTCACAGAAGACGGGCACGGGCACACTGGGGCCCAAGGGGTAGATGAGGTACACACCGTCCGCCTGGTAGCCCTGGGCGTGGATGTCGTCGCAGTCCAGGGGCTGCTGGAGGCAGGGCTTCTCCAGAGCTGGGGGGTGGGGTGGGGGTGGGGTGGGAAGCAGGGCGGGGGGGAGGGGATGAGGAGGAGGGCGCTGAGGTACAGCGCACACCTCGGCGCCCCACAGCTGGCCTCCGTCCCTGGGGTCCCTGGGGTTCCTGGGGCAGGGTCCTCCCTCACAAGAAATCACACTGTTTCTCCGAGGGGGGCGGGTGCTGGCCCCCCGTGTTCCGAGCAGGGGGCCGAGTCCTGCTGCACCGGTGGACACCCAGAACCTGGCTCAGAGCAGCCCGCCTCGCCCCACCTGCCGGCCTGGCTGCCTCTGGGAATGGGCTGCTTACCATCTCCCCGGATCCCGGAGACCTGCGGGGCGCAGTGGGGGGTGGAGAGCAGCAGCAGCAGCGGAGGCAGGGCCAGGAGGGCCTGGGGCAGGGACACAGGGTCACCACAACCGTCCTCCCCTCGGCCCCAGGGCCCGCCCGCCCGCCTTCTCTGCACTTTGGGGCCGCTCACCCCTCCCAAGAAGCTCCACTCTGGGACAGGCTCAGCCCCTCACTGATGAGTACAAGTTTCAGCCTGGTCACCCGAACCCCCTGTGCCTTCAGAGTCCCTTCGCCGGTTGGGGTGCTCTCCACGGAAAGGGCTCAGCCCCCCCACGCTGGGCGTCCCCACCCCACCCCGCCCGGCCCGTACCTTCATGCTGCCAGTTCAGCTCAGAGCGGCGGTGTCTGCTGCCCCAGACTGCAGCCGCCCAGAGTTATGCGCTGGGCCCCGGGCCAGCGGCCCCAGCCCCACCCCCTGGAACTGCTGAGCCCCCCTCTCCATTCTCGGCGCTGACCCAGCGTCTGCGGGAGCCAGGGGACCACCTGTGTCTCATTAGGCCTGTCGGGGGCAAAGGACCGCAGACATTAACCCTCCCGGGCTCAGCCCCGAAGATGTCTTCATCTTCCCCGTCTCCTCCAGCCGTGTGTCTGCAGCCGCTGGGGGGAAGCTGAGGGGTGGTGGGGAGGGCGTGCGTAGCCTGGGTTCTGAGGAGGGGAGGCCCCGGAGGGGGCAGCTTCAGAGGAGGGCCGGCCGGCCGGGCCAGGCGGGCTGCTGGCAGGACCGGGACATTTCTGAGCCATGAGCGCAGTGTGCAGGCGTCCAGCTGCTGTCTGCTCCAGCTCCAGCTCCAGCCAGGGCCTCTCTCCAGCCCCTTCCTTCCCGCCCAGACTCCCCCAGGGGTCTGTCTGGCTCACACACCGGAGTAGAGGGCCTCCTGCGTGCGCGCGCACGTGTGTGTGTGTGTGTGTGTGTGTGTGTGTGTGTGTGTATGTGTTTACCTCCCCCCCCTTCCTCTTTCAAACCCCTGGCGCTGGTCCCATCCAACATCAGACCTCCCCCCACCCCACCCCGGGACACTCAACCATTGCACTGTCTCCCCAGCCTTGCAAGCCCCTCTCTCTTTCCCTCCAGCCAGGGTGTCATCCTGTCTGCCTCCCAGCCTTCCCTGAGGATTGTCTGTCCCTGGTCTTGGCCTCCCTGGAGCCCTCTCATCAGTGTGCTTGTCCAGCCTTTTCCTGGGGGGTGGGGGGGGTCTCCCTGCTTCTGCACAGGCTGCCAGGACCATCTTTCTCAACGGCTGCTCTGCCGCCACCTGCTTACAGCCTCCCATGGCTCTCTGTGGCCCCAGGTGGGGGCGGAGTTTCTCACCTTGAACTTGAGAGTGACGGTAAGTCCGGCATACCTTAAGGACCTTATCCCTCTTGCTTGTCACTCACAAAGGGCAGTCCAGCCCCAGTGGACCCTCCCCCCGCCTTTGTCTGCTCTTGGTTCTCAGGGAGGCCCACCTGTTGGCCACCTCTGCGAGGCCATGAGGCCCCGAAGGCAGGTCTCAGGCCTTCACTTCCAGCACCCATCACAGAGCCTGGCGCAGACCGGGCCTGGCGCGGTCCTTCACTCACAGAGCAAATATCTTTTGCGTGTGTACTTGTGCCGGCTGCTGGGGATACGATTATCTGTCCCCGAAGGGTGGCCAGCACAGCCATTGCAGAGACAAGGTGCATTATGAAAGAAGCTTTGTTTAACGGATGAACCAGTGAAATCTTCAGAGGGTACAGAGTGAGAATGCAGGTCCCCTCTGCACCCCTTAGACAAGTCCGGCTGGCCTCCTGGGGTCGGTTCTGTGATGGCTGGTCCCCTTCTTAGTTGTGTCATGCCCTGGGGGTTTCTGACGAGACATTCAAATCCAGGTTGTGCCGTGTGTTGGCTGGGTGACCTTGTCTGTGTTACCTAGCCGCTCTGTGAAAATGACATTCAAGAGTATCTCCTTCAAAGGTAAGGAGTACGTAATCATATCCATGCCTGCACTTGGTAACTGTTTACTGAATGTTAGCTATCTTCATCATAAACAATGATTGCTCCTACACGAGTTGATTTTTATCCTTGTCTGTGGGAAACATCGTTGCCTGTCCCTCAGAATCCACTCTTCCGTTTGTCCTGCGTAGTAAGACCCCGACTTTTAGCTGGACTGACGGTCTAACCCCCCTTGGTGAGGCCACATGTCTGGGTTTTGGCCCCAGCGATGCAAACAGCAGTGTTGAGAAGGTGGGTAGCTGTGAGGGGGAGGTGGCCTCAGTGGATGGTGGAGGGGTGGCCTGGGAGGGGCCGGGCCCCTGACACCTCATGGAGCTGGTCCGAGTCCCGCTCCGGAATGACCTCTAGGCGCCTGTTTTATGTGGACGAGGGAAAGAAACGTCTGTCCCGCTTAAGCTGCTGTGGTTGTTTTCTCTGCGAACACACCCCCGAATCTGATCCCAATAACAAAGGCCAGCTAATTTTAGCACAGGCTACAGAAATGAAAAAAATACCAGCCATCAAAACAAGTAATAAAAACGTGTTCTACATCAAGTATCAGAAGGCTTTTGCAGAATGGAACTAATAAACAAAGGGGCCAGAAAAGAACGCAACAGAAACGATGAAGCAATGAGGTATCAATCATACTTTGCCTAGTCATTGTTATTTATTTACTTATTGTTTTTTTTCTTTTTTTTTGAGCCTATTCATTTAAAAAAAAACAACTTAATGTATGTGGTTGTGGCCGAGCGAGCAGGCACTCTTTCCGCTGGATGTGGCTGAGAATGGGTTTTGGGGAAGGAAGTCTGGCAAGATGTAACCGATCATCAAGTGTCGGCTGTAGGTCCCACTTTGGAAACACTGTCCACAGGAAAATGCCTCCACACTGAAAAAGGCATTAGTGGACATCGCTGGCGGCCCAGCTGGGGAAACTTCCACCCATGTTTGGGGGTTTCCTCCTCATCCGAATGTGGGGTGTTTGCTTTCCCAAATTTCCTTTAAGTTCGGCTAAAGGCACGGGACCTTGGTCGAGCCGGCCGGAGGCACTGCCCTCACTGGGTGTCGCTCTGGGAGATGTGATCAGAGAAGCCGGAGCACAGAAAACACGTTCTTGGTGGGAGGGGGGGTAGGAACTCCAGAGGCGTCTGGGTTCTGGGTCCCTGGCTGGTGGGTGGTGGCTTTGCCATGCAGTCCGGGCCTCAGCTGCGAAGCCCTGAGCTCTGGTTCCGAGTCCCTGGCTGGTGGGTGGTGGCTTTGCCATGCAGTCCTGGCCTCAGCAGCGGAGCCCTGAGCTCTGGTTCCGAGTCCCGAGTCCCTGGCTGGTGGGTGGTGGCTTTGCCATGCAGTCCGGGCCTCAGCTGCGAAGCCCTGAGCTCTGGTTCCGAGTCCCTGGCTGGTGGGTGGTGGCTTTGCCTTTGCAGTCCGGGCCTCAGCTGCGGAGCCCTGAGCTCTGGTTCTGGGTCCCTGGCTGGTGGGTGGTGGCTTTGCCATGCAGTCGGGGCCTCAGCTGCGGAGCCCTGAGCTCTGGTTTGGTCATCAGAGCCTTCCTGGCAACTGGCTGGCTCCGCCCATTATCTGTTTGAAAAAGACTCCCCAACTCATCCAGGTGAAGATGTTCACCAAGTCTGACCGCCTTTGTTGGAAGGCTTTCAAGGCCTCCTGGTTGCTGAGAGACTGGAGAACTAGCTCTGACCTGGGGTGGGTGGGGGCTAATGCCACTCAGGACTCTGGGGAACGGGCCTGAGTGGGGGACAGTCTGTCGGGAAGACGCTGTTCACTGCCCAGGCCCATGGTTTTGTCTGGTCAAGGGGCGGATTCCAGGAGGTGGGAGAGAGAACCCATCCCATTGGTCTTGCTTGGGTCACCTGCTCCCCCCCTCCACTCCACCTTTCTGGTCCTGCTCTGTGTCTAGGACACCAGCGCTCCCATGGCACCTGGTTCTGGCTAGATTTGGCCAATGGGAGGCACCAGCGAGAGATGGGGGAAGAGAGAGGTTGGGGTGTTTCCTCCCTGGCCCCTGTCCTACCCAGGACTGCACTGTCTGCAATGGCTGTGCCCCCTTCCCCCCGTTACAGCTCCTGCTGTGACCCCTTCACTGGCCCTTCCTCCCCTTCCTCCTGGCCTGGTAGGGGCTCCCCCCACCCATCGCTGGTCCCAGGGGGCCTCAACACCCCATGCTGGGTTCTCCAATGCCCACACTCAAGTCAACAGTCCCTTTGTTAAATTCTCTTACAAATAAACAAAACAGCGGAGTCTGCTGTTTTTCCTGCCAAGGTCCTGGGTTTTGTTCTGCAAGCCCAGCAGCCTGCAGAGTGTCTGGGGCAGCAGCTGAGGACAGGACCCCGGACTGCCTGCCGCTGGGGTGGTCACTGCTCCGCCTTCGGCCTGAGCTGGGGAGGACCGAGCTGAGGAGTGTGTGGAGGGAATCCCCAGGGCCACTCGAGGAGGGGAGAGGCTGTGTCCCCCAACCCGGGCCAGGGAGGGGACTGAGAGAGAGAGAGAGAGAGAGAGAGAGAGAGAGAGAGAGAGAGAGGGCTGTCTGCAGGAGACCCTGGCTGGGCTCCCCATGCCCAACCCCTCCGTGGAGGCTGCCCCTGAGCCGGGTGGGAGGGACTACGGGGAAGACAGAGGGGCCTTCCTCGCTCCTTGGCAGGACAGGAACCTGGTATTCCTTGGGGCCCAGCGAATGCTGGGGGACACATCAGGTCAGGCTGGACTAAGGCCCACGCTAGTGACCTCATTTGAACAAACTGACCCCTTTAAAGTCTCCGTCTTCACATGAAGTCATACACCAAGGTGCTAGGTATGAGGGCTTCAACCTAGGACTTTTGGGGGGCGCATTTCAGCCCCAAACAAGCACTGCGGGGGTACATCGGGCTGTCCCTGCCCCTGTGTTGCAGCAGTGAGCAGACAGACACGACTGTCAGCGCCCCCGGAGCTACAGGGGGGGAAGGAGAGGACAAAATGACAAGTGATGTGGGAAGAAAGAGATGGCGAAGAAGGGCGGGGAAGGCCACAGAGGGGGACAGGTAGGGGCTGACCTGCTGGCCGAGGCCCGACACAGGGTCCTCTGGGTGGGAGCACGTCCCCTCCCCGGGGTTCTTCCCTTTGTAAGACGGTCCGTGTCTGCCCCCACCCCCGACCTTTTTGTACATAGTTTGGGGCAAGTTCAGTTGAGCACAGATCGTGGCTAAGATGCAGGTTTGAGACGGGCGAGGGTACCGAATGCCAGGTGAAAAGGTTTGGAGTGTGGCCCTGGCCGGTTGGCTCAGTGGTAGAGTGTCAGCCTGGCGTGCAGAAGTCCCGGGTTCGATTCCCGGCCAGGGCACACAGGAGAGGCACCCATCTGCTTCTCCACCCCTCCCCCTCTCCTTCCTCTCTGTCTCTCTCTTCCCCTCCCGCAGCCGAGGCTCCATTGGAGCAAAGATGGCCCGGGCGCTGGGGATGGCTCCTTGGCCTCTGCCCCAGGTGCTAGAGTGGCTCTGGTCGCAACAGAGCGACACCCCGGAGGGGCAGAGCATCGCCCCCTGGTGGGTAGAGCGTCGCCCCCTGGTGGGCAGAGCGTCGCCCCCTGGTGGGTGTGCCGGGTGGATCCCGGTCGGGCGCATGCGGGAGTCTGTCTGACTGTCTCTCCCAGTTTCTAGCTTCAGAAACACACACACACACACACACACACACAGAAAAGGTTTGGAGTGTGATGCTGGAGGCCTTTGGGACGAGGGTGTGTGTGGAGGTGGGACCTGTTTACCATCTGGGACGGGTGACACACACATGCTTGGTTTCGTTTGGATGTGTGACATCGCCAGATGTCACAGACCGGGGAGGAAACACACAGACGGAAGGTTTTTCTGCTGTTGTTATTTTTTAAAAACAATCAAGTGAATGCATGTGTGGAGCTGTGGAAAAGGGTACTGAAGGGCCCTCTGTTGAGAAACAGCGGCCCGCCCCCCTGGTGTTTGTGGAGACCTGGGGCCAGGTCTTTCCCATTGCACTATGTGGCCACTGGGTGGCCCGTCCACACCTGGGGCTCTGGCCTCATTCTGGGAAAATTCTCCATTACTTCTTCATTAGGGGCTCTCTTCTTCCCCATTTTCTCTGTTTTCTTACCAGTAGTTATATTAGTTGGATGTTGGACCTCCCAAATTGAACCTTTATTTGTTCTTATCTTTGACATTTTCCATCCCTGGGTTTTGTTTTTCTTTCATCTCTGTTTTTAATTTTTTTTAATTTATTTATTCATTTTAGAAAGGAGAGAGAGAGGGAGAGGAGAGAGAGAAGGTGGGAGGAGCAGGAAGCATCAACTCCCATATGTACCTTGACCAGGCAAGCCTAGGGTTTCGAACCGGCGACCTCAGCATTTCCAGGTCGACGCTTTATCCACTGTGCCACCACAGGTCAGGTCTCATCTCTGTTTTTAAATCTAATTTCTGGACCATATCCTTAAATGTCCAATACCCTAGTTGATGTAAAAAAAAATTGGCTATCATATTTTTAAAAATTATTTCTTTAATTATTATTTAAGTGAGAGGAGGGGAGATAGACAGACTCTGGTATGTGCTCCGACTGGGATCCACCCGGCAACCCCCGTCTGGGGCCGATGCTCTGCCCATCTGGGGCCATGCTTGCAACCAAGCTATTTTTAGAGCCTGAGGTAGAGGCTCCAAAGAGCCATCCTCAGCACCCAGGACCAATGCTCTCAAACTAATTGAGCCATGGCTGCAAGAGAAGTGTGTGTGTGTGTGTGTGTGTGTGTGAGAGAGAGAGAGAGAGAGAGAGAGAGAGAGAAGGGGGAGGGGTGGAGAAGCAGATGGTCATTTCTCCTGTGTGCCCTGGCCTGGAATCAAACCTGGGACACCCGCATGCCAGGCTGTCGCTCTACCACTCAGCCAACCAGCCAGAGCCCAGCCATGACTTCTTTGAGTCCTTTCTCTGCCCTTCCCTCCTTTGCCTCTCCTTCTATGACTCCTTCTAGACCTTTTGTGATCGCTCCACAGGTCCCTGAGTCTTTATTCATTTTTTCTTTTCATCTAAATTTTTTTTTCCTATTGTCAGATACAGTATTTCTATTATTGTATCTTCCAATTTGCTGATTCTTCCCTCTGTCCCCTGCATTCTGCTGTTGAAGCCACCCACTGAACACTGTATTTCAGCTACTGTAGTCCTCAGTTCTAAGTCTGCCATCTGGCTGTTCTGCACAACTTTATTTATCACTACTGTTACTATATTATTATTATTTTCTTTTGCTGAGGCTGGTATATATTTTCATTTGTTTCCAGCGTGTTCATAATTGCTTATTGGAGCATTTTATCATGGCTGTTTTAAAATCTTTGTCAGCCCTGGCCAGTTAGCTCAGCCAGTTTGACTGCCATCTCAAAACACCAAGGTTGCAGGTTTGATCCCCGGTCAGAGCACATATGGGAAGCTACCAAGGAAGGGACAACAAAGTGGAACAACAAATGAACACTTCTCTGTCTCTGTCTCTCTCTCTCTCTCTCTCTCTCTCTCTCTGTTTCTCTAAAATCAATCAGTTAAAAATTTTAAAATCTTTATCGGATCGTTCTAACTTCTCTGTCCTCTCAATGTTGGCATTTATTAATTGTTTTTTTTTTTTCATTCAGTGTGAGATCTTCCAGGTTCCTAGTATGATGACAGTGATTTTCAAATGAAACCTGGATAGTTTTAAACTATGTTAGGAGACACTGGATCCTATTTAAACTTGTGTTAGATGGCTTTCTTTCTTTTCTTTCTCTCTTTCTTTCTCTTTTTCTTTCTCCCCCCTTTCTTTCTCCCTCTTTCTTTTCTTTCTTTCTTTCTTTCTTTCTTTCTTTCTTTCTTTCTTTCTTTCTTTCTTTCTTTCTCTCCCTCTCTCTCTCTCTCTTTCCTTCTTTCTTTCTTTCTTTATATTCCGTGAAAGGAGGGGAGGCAGAGAGACAGACTCCCACATGTGTCCTGACCTGGATCCACCCGGCAAGCTCACCAGGGGGCGATGCTCTGCCCATCTGGGGCGTTGCTCCGTTGCTCAGCAACTGACTACTTTAGCGTCTGAGGCAAGGCCATGGAGCCATCCTCAGTGTCTAGGGCCAACTTGCTCCAATTGAGCCACGCTGAAGGAGGGAGAGAGAGAGAGAGAGAGAGAGAGAGAGAGAGAAAGAAGAGGGGGAGGGGCGGAGAAGCAGATGGTCACTTCTCTTCTGTGCCCTGACCAGGAATCAAACCCAGGACTTCCACACACTGGGCCGATGTTCTACCACTGAGCCGACCAGCCAGGACCAGATGGCGTTCTCTGACACCCCGAAGGGCTCCCTGTGACTGCTGAGTGCGGTCAGAGTTTTGGCTCCCCATGTAACCTCCACTGACCCGGGGTCAGAAGCAGAGCTTGTTACCAGCTGGGAGGAAAGTGAGCACTCCCCATCTGGCCGTCTCTGACACCACGTGGGCGAGGGGGACGTCTGGGCTCCCCCCCCCCCCCGGCACTGTGTTGGAGCAAGGGGGGAGCTTCTTCCTCTCTGTGGTGTCTAGCTGGAGTAGAGTATTCATTGTCTAGGAGTTTTCTGTCCTACCAGACTTTTCCTTCTCTGGCTCTTTGGCTAGAGAGAGCAAGCTTTTTTTTTTTTTTTTTGGAAGGGGGCTTTTTGCTTGTGGCCATTGGTGTTGCCAGGTGGCCGGCCCCTTGGTTCCAGGTCTGGGGCCGTGAGACGAGACGAGACGAGGGAACCAAGGCAAGCACCCCCATGTTGTTCCACCGGGACCCCCGCCCCAGCCCATCGCCTTGTGTCTCTCTGCCTTTCAAGGCTTCCGGTTTCAGACCTAACATCCAGGATTTTTAGTCACTCTTTGCACAGGAATGGGAAGAAAGCACATCAACCTCATATTCCTGCAGGTGGACGTCCCTTAAACAAATTGTACACACCGTGCCGGTGACTTGTCTTTCCGGGTGTTGATTTCGGTCACCACCGCATCCAGGTGAAACATTTCTGGCAGCCCGGCAGGCTCCCTTGTCCTGGGAAGGACCCATTTCCACGTACATTCTTTTGAAAACTCGCCCAACCGGTCGGAGTACAGCAGCTAATGCCTCGACCTGGTACACTGAGGTCTCTGGTTTGAAACCCCCGAGGTTGCCAGCTTGAGCAAGGGGTCACTGGCTCAGCTTGAGCCCCTGGTCAGGCATGTATGACAAGCAATCTCTCTCTCTCTCTCTCTCTCTCAAAAAAAATAAAGGGTGTAGATGGAGGGTGGGCTGGTGAGAAGCAAGGAGGAAGAAGCCTGATGGCCCTGGCCGGTTAGCTCAGCGGTAGAGCGTCGGCCTGGCGTGCGGGGGACCCGGGTTCGATTTCTGACCAGGGCACATAGGAGAAGCACCCATTTGCTTCTCCACCCCCCCTCCTTCCTCTCTCTCTCTTCCCCTCCCGCAGCCAAGGCTCCATTGGAGCAAGGATGGCCCGGGCACTGGGGATGGCTCCTTGGCCTCTGCCCCAGGCGCTAGAGTGGCTCTGGTCGCGGCAAAGCGACACCCCAGATGGGCAGAGCATCGCCCCCTGGTGGGCAGAGCATCGCCCCTGGTGGGCGTGCCGGGTGGATCCCGGTCGGGCACATGCGGGAGTCTGTCTGACTGTCTCTCCCCGTTTCCAGCTTCAGAAAAATACAAAAAAAAAGAAGCCTGAGGTTCTCAGCCTGCCACCTGTTCCGGGTGGGCCCTGCCGCTCAGGCGGGGTGTGCTGTACTGTGCGGATGCTCTCAAGTCTGCTCAGGCCTCTCGCGGGCCAGTGGCCTCCTTTCCCCCCTCCCTTTGGGATATCAGCTGGGATGGAGCGGCCAACGCCATCTGATCTGGGGTGGCCATCTCCTGCTCCCCTTGCCGCCGGACTCACTGTCGGAAAGCAGAAGCAGATTCCAGCCTTTGGACACCTCCCTCCCGTCTGACCCCCGGGTCAGCTGCTAATTTCCTGTTTTCTAACCTTGCTTCACAGCGGTGACCCATCCATTTCATCAACAACACGTGGTCTCACGGATTGCTCAAGGCCCTGAAGCTGCGGCCACTCTGCTCCGCCCGGCTCCAGGTCATGGGGCTGGGGTGAAGGTGTTGAGAGAGGAAGGAGAAACACTGTGCACACGCGTGCATACATGTGTGTGTGTGTGTGTGTGTGTGTGTGCGCGCTCGCGCGCGCGTGTGTGGTGGGGGCGGGGCGGGTGGAGGGAGAGAGAGACTAGAGGCAAGGTAGTCTTGGCTGTGAGTCACTGGGGACCCTCCGTGTCGTCACCTGTAAAGCGGAGCCAACATTACCACCTCCGGAGGAATTCAGGGAGACCCGGAGGATTCTGTGGGATGAGAAGGACTCGGCGTATTTTAGGAGCCCAGGAAACACGTCGTACATTCATGGCACTTTGTCCATCGGGCATCTGTTTCCACGGCTGCCCCACGGTCCGTTTCTGTCGGAACTTCTTGGCTTTTATTTGATAGAGAGAAGGAGAAGGGAGACTGAGAGCCAGGGCAGGGGCTTGGGGAGGTGTGGGCGCAGGAGCGGAGGGACACAGGCTTACTTCGATCTCCAAGGCTGTCTCGAGCCCCATTTCCATGGCAGGCTCTCTGCCATCGCCCCGAGAGCTGTCACTATTATCTTCTGTTTAATTTGGAGGAAACTGAGCTTGAGTGAGGGGCGTGACTCAGCCCCAGGGAGCTGGGTGAAACCGGTATGTGAAGCCGGCCAGAGCCTGGGCGCTGCCTGGGGTGGGGTGGGCGTGGGGCCCACAACTTTGCTTGTCTGGTCCACACTGAAAGGGTCGCAGTCTAGGCCAGCTGGCCGGTGGAGAGTCTCATGCAGAGGTCTGGACTCAACAGGCCCCGACTGTGTTCAATTTGGCCGTCTGCCTGGGTCCAGCTGGGAGGCTCTGCCTCTCACTTCGAAGGGGTCTGGGGTGTGTGTGTGGGGGGGTCCGAGTCCAGCTGGGCAGCATCTGTAGTGAGGACTTGGCTCCCTGGGCGCCAGCTGGCCGCCTCTCTCGGCTTCCTGGCGGACGGCCTGGGTGCTGCAGACCCGGGGTGGGCAGCACGTGGGAGTCGAACAGAGGGCGGTACGGAGCGCGGAAGGATCTGGGGCCAAGTCCGGGGTCCGATTTGGGGGGAAGATGGAGCATGAAGGTGGGTGGGTGCCAGCCACCAAGGACCCCCCACCGGCTGGCGCGAACCTCCAGCAAGGCGCTGTGGGGCCTCACAGCTTTACCACGGACGGTCACCTCCTTCTCCCTCCCCTGCCGCCCCCCATCATTTAGCACCCCCAAATCCGTACATTCTGATCGTCCCTGCCTTCTGCAGCCCACCTTCCCGCCCCCCTGCATGTCCATGTGGCTTCTCCGTTTGTTTCATCACCTTCCGCAAGCGGCTCTTGGGCCACCGCAGGCCTGGCCGTGTTGGCTGTGGCGGCCGCAACGTGAGAGGCTGGTGTGAGCGCTGGGGAGACTGAGACTCTGGGGGGCGGTGGTTCCCATCTCAGGGGGGCTGTGAGGGTTCACAGGAGCTGGCCCCAGTCTCCAGGCCCCTCCGGCCCCTCCTCCCACCCCCACAGAGCGGCCCCTACTCCTCCCCTGGCCGCCATTCTGATTACTACACCAGTGGCCAGAGCGAGGGTCCACACACTCTGCTGGAAAGTCTGCTCTTCTCATTTCCAGTTTGTATCCCCCCCCCCTTTTCCAAGTGAGAAGAAAGAACATAGACAGGCTCCTGCATGTTCTCCCACCAGGATCAGCTGGCAACCCCCACCTGGGGCCACTGCTCTGCCCATCTGGGACCATACCTGCAACTGAGCTATTTTTAGAGCCTGAGGCAGAAGCTCCGTGGAGCCATCCTGAGTGCCCTGGGCCGATGTGCTCAAACCAATCAAACCATGGCTGCAGGAGGAGAAGAGAGAAAGAAGGGGAAGGGGGTGGGGTGGAGAAGCAGATGGGTGCTTCTCCTGTGTGCCCTGACTGGGAATCGAACCCAGGACATAAACACGCTGAGCCAACGCTCCACCACTGAGTCAGCCAGCCAGGGCCTTCACCTGGTATTTTTAAGGGACCAAGTCTAGTTTTCTTAGCCTGAATCCAGGGCCTCTTGGTTCCTGCCGGTCCTCCAAGACCCCCACTCCACCCTCTTCACAGTCACATGCTTGTCTCCTGGGCCTGTTCCAGGCTGAGTTATGCTCCATCGAAATCCAAATGTTGGCCCTGGCCGGTTGGCTCAGTGGTAGAGCGTCGGCCTGGTGTGCGGAAGTCCCGGGTTCGATGCCCGGCCAGGGCACACAGGAGAAGCGCCCATCTGCTTCTCCACCCCTCCCCCTCTCCTTCCTTCCTCTCTGTCTCTCTCTTCCCCTCCTGCAGCCAAGGCTCCATTGGAGCAAAGATGGCCCGGGTTCTGAGGATGGCTCTGTGGCCTCTGCCTCAGGCGCTAGAATGGCTCTGATTGCAACAGAGCGACGCTCCAGATGGGCAGAGCATCGCCCCCTGGTGGGCATGCCGGGTGAATCCCAGTCGGGTGCATGCGGGAGTCTGTCTGCCTCCCCGTTTCCAACTTCAGAAAAATACAAAATAATAATAATAATAATAAATAAATCCAAATGTTGCTTGACCAGGTGGGGTGGCTCAGTGGATAGTGTTGGACTGGGATGTGGAGGACCCAAATTCGAGACCCTGAGGTCGCTAGCTTGAGCACGGGCTCATCTGGTTTGAGCAAAGCTCACCAGCTTGGACCCAAGGTCGCTGGCTCAAGCAAGGGGTCAGTCAGTCTGCTGTAGTCCCATGGTCAAGGCACATATGAAAAAGCAATCAATGAACAACTAAGGTGTCGCAACTAAAATCTGATGATTGATGCTTCTCATCTCTCTCCGTTCCTGTCTGTCTGTCCCTGTCTGTCCCTCTCTCTGACTCTCTCTCTGTCTCTGTAAAAAAAAAAAAAATCTAAATGTTGATGTCCTAACCCCCAGGATCTCAGAAGGTGACTAGATTGGGAGATGGAGCCTTCAAATCAGGAACTAAGGTGAAATGAGGTCACGGGGGTGAGCCCTCTTCCAGCGACCAGTGTCCTTGTGAGAAGAAGAGGTTTTAGACACAGACACTCGCCGTGTGAAGACACAGGGAAGAAGACGGCCATCTACAAGCCAAGGAGAGAGACCTCAAAGCAAACGAGCCCTGCCAACACCTTGACCTTGAATCCCCCGCCTCCAAAACCGTGAGAAAACACGTTTCTGCGGTTGGAGCCACCCAGTCTTGAAGCTGCTCAGTCTTGAAGCCACCCAGTCTGCGGTGCCTTGTATGGCAGCCTGAGCGGACTCCCAGAGGACCTGTCACCGGCCAGCGACCAGACCGAGGGCCTCGCGTGCAGGCCCGCGCTATGCACGCCGAATGAATTCTCTGTTGTTTAAAGCATCTGTTGCAAACTTTAAAAGTCTGCCTCCGCTTCCATAGCCCTGTGCCGGCCTTGCTTTGTTTATCACCATGTGGAGGCCGCTCACACTGCCAGGGCTGGGGCTGCCCACTCCCTGCTCGGACTTCTCCCTCCCCCTGTGGCGCCTGCCCTCCCTTCGCAGGGTCCCCTTCCTGATGTCTGCTGGAAGTGCCGCTCCTTCTGGGCCTTCCCTGCCCACCACCTGCATGGCGGGGGCCCTGGGCCTTCCCTGCCCACCACCTGCATGGCGGGGGCCCCTGCCAGAAAGAGCCCCTGAGGTCGCGCCCACTTCCCGGCAAGGACTGGCACGGGTGCCGGCCACACGTGCCGTACCTGAGACTCTCGGCAAGAGCCCGGATTCTGTTTGGGAACGGACTCAGTCTAAGGGGCTAGCCTCAGGTGCCAGAGATCAGCAGCCACGCTGCCCGAGTAACCCCGGGTCTGCAACGTCTAGTTGTTTAATCACCAACTCTTCTTTCTTTTTTCTTTTTTTTTTTTTTTTTTTTTAGCGAGAGAGACAGAGAGAGAGACAGAAAGGGACAGACAGTGACAAACAGGCAGGAAGGGAGAGAGATGAGAAGCTTCAATTCTTCGTTGCAGCTCCTTAGTTGTTCATTGATTGCTTTCTCATATGTGCCTTGATGGGGGAGGGAGGGACTCCAGTAGAGCAAGTGACCCCTTGCTCAAGCCAGAGACCTTGGGCTTCAAGCCAGCGACCTTTGGGCTTAAGCCAGCCACCTTTGGACTCAAACCAGTGATCTTAGGCTTCAAGCCAGTGACCTTTGGGCTCAAGCCAGCAACCATGGGGTCATGTCTATGATCTCACGCTCAAGCCAGTGACCTCGAGGTTTTGAACCTGGGTCCTCTGCGTCCCAGTTTGATGCTCTATCAACTGCGCTACCGCTTGGTCAGGCTCATCATCAACTCTTCATTTATGACTGGACATTTAGGATGCTTTAAATCTTCCCCTTTCATTAAAAAAAAAAAAAAAAAGCTTATTTTTTCTTCTTTTGGCAACATGGCTGATGGATAACTTCAAAACTGCTGAGCAAACTAGAAATGCCGGGTAGGCTCTGAGACGCACCCTTTCACATTCGGAGCGCACACCAGCGAAGGCCACCACGTGCGGGCGTGCCACGTGGGCGAGACGGCCCTTGAATCACACAGGCTCGGGGGAAGCAATGTCAGGACAGGAACCTTCAGTGCAGCCCGCTCGTTAGAGCACAGTGTTAGCGCCCCGCTGGAGGACTGTCGCTGGAGGGCTGCTGGGAGGACTCGTTAACTCCTCAAAGGCACCTGATGACAAGGCGCTGTCCCGACCGCCAGGGGCTGAGGCAGCTCACGTGCCAACACACCGTGAGCCCTCTATTGCTAAGCCAACGTTGGCTAGTGTTTTTTTTTTTGTTGTTGTTGTTGTTGTTTTGTATTTTTCTGAAGCTGGAAACGGGGAGGCAGTCAGACAGACTCCCGCATGCGCCCGACCAGGATCCACCCGGCATGCCCACCAGGGGGCGATGCTCTGCCCATCTGGGGCGTCGCTCTGTCGCGACCAGAGCCACTCTAGCGCCTGGGGCAGAGGCCAAGGAGCCATCCCCAGCGCCCGGGCCATCTTTTGCTCCAATGGAGCCTCGGCTGCAGGAGGGGAAGAGAGAGACAGAGAGGAAGGAGAGGGGGAGGGGTGGAGAAGCAGATGGGCGCCTCTCCTGTGTGCCCTGGCCGGGAATCGAACCTGGGACTTCCGCACGCCAGGCCGACGCTCTACCACTGAGCCAACCGGCCAGGGCCGGCTAGTGTTTTATTCTAAAAATTATTTCAGGAAGCCTGGGACTGAATGGATGTTGGGGGGGGGGGTGTGCTTTAGAAGAAACACTGGGGGCTCAGACTTCCCTCCAGCTGCCAGTGGGAAGCCCTGGGAAGCTTCCCAGCAGGAGAGGGGGTGGAGCCAGGTTTCAGGGTCAGGGTCAAGAGCAGCCACACATGGGCCAGGCCTCTCTCACTTCTGGACAACCTCGACCCAGCCACAGAGTTCTGGGACTGGCCTCGGTGTCTCCCACCAGCTCAGAACACAGGTCTAGGTAGACACCACTTGTGACCATGGCCATTGTGGGAGGAGGGACAGGGGACCTCATTTGTGGGGAGCCTGGCCGAGCCTACAGCAGCCTCTCCAACTCATCCGAGTTTTGGAAATCTAGGCCGCGGCCTGGCGTGGCTTTTCGGTCCGAGGGCCTCACTCAGGACGGGGGCCACCTGGATGAGAGGGGACAGATGGCTCTGAGAGGGACGGCCCAGGAAGTCAAAAACCTTGCAGGAATTCCAGACCATGTATGGCCTTGTCTTGATCTTTATTCAAAAGTAAACGGTGCCAGCCAAATATGGAAGCTGCTGGAAGAGCCGGCACCTCCGTCCAGCTCTGCCGTCTCCGGTCTGAAACGTGTCCCGCTGCCCTGAGGCCGGCTCCCCCTCACCCAGGAGAGGCCTGACCCCTCAGGCCCAGCTGCTCAGACCAGGTCTCTGGGGCTCACACAGCGGGTCCGGGCACAGGTGCCCCTTGGTCAGGCCCAGGGCGAGAGCAAGGATGCTCAGGAGGCCTGCAGGGCATGGGGAGCAACATCCTGCTTCCCCTCGGGGGGTCAGGGGGGGTGGGCCCAGAGCCCAGGGCTTGGAGGCAGCCGTGTGGGCCTGGGCACCAGGCACTTGGGGATACGGAGCACCGCCCCCCAACCCCAGCTCACCACACCTGACAGCACCCAGAGGCCATTAGCTCACAGGGTGGTGGCCTTCCTCCTGAGCCCTGCAACAGAGCACAGGGGGGCAGAGGCTGAGAGATGGTGTCCCCTCAGTCTCCTCTGACATCACAAGCAGCCCTCCCGCCGCTGGGCTCTGTATCGTGTGCCCCCGGGTCTTCGCTGGTGCTGGTCTTCCTGCTAGAAGTGTTGTCTTCTCGCCCGACCCCCCACCTCTGCCAGGGGACTCATCCTCGTCTTCCGGGCTCACCTCGGGCACTGCTTCGTGGGGGATGCCTTCCCGCCCAGGTGTCCAGCTCCAACCGAGGTGCCTTGGAGTGGTCCCCCTCCCCCACCTCTCCCTCACCCTCCTCGGGGAACTCTTCACCCAGGACTTGTCTGATGACCTTTCTCTCTTCCTCACCTGACCGGAAGGAAAAGCCCGAGGGGTCATCGGTCTGCTCCTGGGACGGCATGACATCTGGTGTCTGTCGCTCAGTAAACATTTCTGAGATGGATGGGTAAGCGTGCCAATGGATAACTGGACGGCAGACACGGGGGAGGACGGGAGGGTGGGTGGGTGGGTCAACACCACGGTCAGCGGGCGGACATCGCGGACACCTTGGGCGAAGTCAGCACACAGCCTGTCCTGCCCAATGATCGGGGTCTCTGGCCCCTCGGGGGAGACACCTGTCTTAGACACTGTCGTAGGCTTCCTGGTCTGGGAGTGGACCGTGGCTGCTGGGAGAGACAGAGAGGAGAGGTGGCAGTCTTCCTGGGCCACAGCCTGAGAGAGCTGCTTGCATGTGTGTGGGGAGTATTGTGCAGGGGCCCCCGCGGTGGTGAGGGGACCTGGAGGCTCAGGGCGGGGGTTGGGAGTGGCTCAGGGAGGAGAAGCAGAGAACTGCATGACCGGGTTCAGGGTGGAAGGGGAGAGGATGTCCCCTTGGCCCCAGTGCCCCGAGCCTGGGAGAAAGTGTTTCCTTCTCTCTTCCCTAGCCACTGGCCCAGTAAGAAGGGTCCTTGTGCAGCTGGGCAGAGCGGGAGTGGGGGGCACCACCGTTCTTCTGGGCAAAGGACACCGTGGCTAGAGAGCGGTAGCAGGGCCGCGACTGACCCGGAGGTAGGAGGACGGCCCCCCTTCCCCACGGCCTGTGCTACGCCAGCAGAGCTGGGGTTGTCCAGGTGTTTCCCAGGGGCACGGAGGATGTAGAAACACCCAGATGGCGGGACCGGGAGGGGACAGCTCCCATGCCCACCGGTGCCCACTGTGCCAGGCTTCCTGGTGAGGGCCAGTCTGACCATGTCCCCCCTACCCCCCCCGTGGCAGTTCCCAGGCCAGGGCAGTGGGAGGGGAGCCGGACCCTCCAACAGAAGTGGACTGTGGTCTCACTGAGCCCCTCTCTGCTTACACAACGGGAGCCTGAGGCCCAGATCAGATCAGGGGACTTGCCCCAGGTCTCTCAGCAAGCTGGGGTCAGAACCATTCCAAATTCCGTTGCCTGGTTTACCCAGGCCGGCCGTGGGGGGTCTAGTCTCCCCTCCGAGGCGAGGGACTGAGACACAGCCAGACCACGAACCCTTTTCCAGGCTAGTAATGATCATAACTGACGTGATTTCTGCCACCCCAAGAAAACGATCTAGAATAGGGGTCCCCAAACTATGGCCCGCGGGCCGCATGCGGCCCCCTGAGGCCATTTATCTGGCCCCTGCCGCACTTCCGGAAGGGGCACCTCTTTCATTGGTGGTCAGTGAGAGGAGCATAGTTCCCATTGAAATCTGGTCAGTTTGTTGATTTAAATTTACTTGATCTTTATTTTAAATATTGTATTTGTTTCCGTTTTGTTTTATTTTTTTTTTACTTTAAAATAAGATATGTGCAGTGTGCACAGGGATTTGTTCATAGTTTGTTTTATAGTCCGGCCCTCCGACGGTCTAAGGGGCAGTGAACTGGCCCCTGTGTAAAAAGTTTGGGGACCCCTGATCTAGAATATAGTGATTAAGAGCCTGGCGTGGAGGCCCGGCTGCCTGGGTTTGGATTTCCGCTCTGCCGGTAATAGCCGTGTGACCTCGGATAAGTGATTTCCCCACCCCCGCCCCGCCTCCGTGCCCTCACCTGGAATGTCGCCCCCACCCCCGCGGGTTGCGTGGGCGACGGTGAGTTCAGGGACATGCTAGGAACGCGCCTGTGGGCTAGCGTGTGTGCTGTGTGTCTGTGAGCTCACGTGTGAGTGTGCACGAGAGGGAGGGCCGTGGTTCACAGGCAGTGTGTTTATGTCCGAGAGTGTTACTGAACGAGCCCACGAGTGTGTGCGTGTGTGTGTGTGTGTGTGTGCATGTGTGAGTCCAAGTGCAGGTGTGTGTGAACCGGTACACACATGTGCATGAGCGTTTGGGGGTGCACAGAGACAAGAGAGGGGAGTAAAGGCGTGTGTGTACCCCGTGCGGGGAAGTGGGAGCATTTCCGCTGTCCTGTGTGAATTTATGTGGAAGATCGTGAAGCAGGTGGCGATAAGTGAGTCAGTGTGCATGTGCGCGCGCGTGTGTGCGTGTGTGTGTGTGCGTGTGTGTGTGAGAAGCAGGCTCCTTCCTGCATCAGGGGGACTCAGAACCCTCCCCCAAAACAGGGTCCCCAGTCTAAGAGCCTGTATCTGTGGCTTTGGAAGCTGGTTTTTCCAAAAGTGACTTCACCGTCTCGCCTCCTTCCAGCCCAGAAGCAGGAGCCAGACCTCGGGCGGTCAGCAAGCAGCCTGAGCTGGTCAGCGGGAGCCTGGTGCTACAGAGAGGGCGGAGCCCAGTGACGGACAAGCGAGTGAGCCTATCTGCACCCAGGGCCTGGACCGCACTCGGTCCCTACAGCTCAAGCTCCTGGGAGCCAGGACAGTCCTCCCGTGCCTGCTCCTCCCTGTCGATGACGTTCTCCCTGAAGATACCTGTCGGCTCCTAGCCACACCCCAAGGGCCTGTCTCCCCTGCAGGGCTGGACCTGAGCTCCATGTGGCCCTCCCTGTCCCTGTGAGTCCCTGGGGTACGTCAGGGGCCCCATGGAGGACCTGCCTGGAGTGTCCCACCCTGGTTAGAACACAGGAGCTTCCATCTTTTCCCTCCCCTCCCCTCCCCTCTCCTCCCCTCCCCTCCCCTCTCCTCCCCTCCCCTCCCCTCTCCTCCCCTCCCCTCCTCTCCCCTTCCTCCTTTTCCTTTCCAGACAGTGTGGTCCTCGTAGGGCAGGTGCCCTGGGCCAACCTACCAGCCGGTCCCCTCCTGCACCTGCTCCCCTACCAGGCTGAGGAACTGGGCGTGGACTTGGCCCTTTGACCTTCGGGAGACCACCCCACACACACACACACACACATCAGAGCAGACATGTCAACGCATGGGCTGCCCACAGCCCATGGGGAACTGAAAAAAAATTTTTTTACTGTGAATTTTTAAAAGGGGACATAGACAATCTTCACAATGTTGAATTCGGTAAGAACCGATGACTTACGGTTGTGTATGAACACGTAACAGCTATTTCCTCTCTTCTTGTGGTCACCCTGACAGCCCAGGGCCTAGTTCTGTGCTGGGCACTAAGGTGCTCCGTCCATGTCTGCTGACCCAGCGGCCCTCGCGCTGTGAGTCTGACTTTCCGGAAGATCAGGCCCAGGTGACCTAACGGGGGGGGGGGGGGGGGGGGAGGGGAGGCAGATGCTGAATTAAGCAGGTATTACTTTTGATTTTGAAGTTGTTATGTTTGGTTTTTTTTTCTTAGTTTGGAGACTCTCATTTTCTCACCAGGTGTCAGTCATCCTCAGAGACTAGAAGTGCTCCCAGGCCTGGGAAGCCCAGTGGACACAGTCGGCCTCCTTAGACAAGGGGTTTCCTCAGAGCCCGGGAAATGGGGGGCGTATAGAGCAGTAGGGGCGGCCCAGACCCCTCTCCAGGAGATCAAGCTCTCCCCTCTGCCAGCGGGCACCCCCACCTCTGTGTCTTTCACAAGGAAGCCTCTCAGGTGCCCGGGCCTGGGTGGAGGCTCTGCCCTGTCGCCTGGCCTCCTGCCCACCCCCAGCTCTGTCCTTCTAACCTGATGTCCACACAAGCGGCCAGAGTGCCCAAGGCTGGCATGCTGGGTGTGTGACCAGTGTGACCAAGGCTGGCATGCTGGGTGTGTGACCAGTGTGCCCAAGGCTGGCATGCTGGGTGTGTGGCCAGTGCGGTCACCTGGGAGCAGTCCGCAGCAGGACAGACCCCGGGGGAGGGGGGCGTGCTCTGCCGTCGCCTCTGGAAATCATTCCTTATGTGAGCTTGGAGCTTGTCTCCCGTAAGTGAGGTCTGACGGGAAAGTGGAGCCTGCACGCTCCCCCTCCCTGTCCTTACCTTCCCCCCCACCCCTGTCTCCATGGTGACTCACCACTTCAGCTTGCCTGCATCCCAGCTTCTGCCAGGGATTCTGAGCCTGGCTCTGTCCCCTCCCCTCCTCCAGAGCCTAGGCTCCCTGCAGTCCTGTCTGCTCCTCCTCCTGGGGCGAGTCCAGGGGCAGCCTCCTCTTCCCCGACTGTCACATCTATTTTCCGGCTCTGCCGAGCTGAGCCGGCTCCTCTGGGGAGACCACCCCCCCCACCCGCCACCTGCCACAGCTCACCGGTCCTTCCAGCCTCACGGCTGACCGAAGGTCCCGCGGGCCTCCGCCTGTGGCTGCTGGACCCACTGCCCACGCCCAGTGCCCATGCCGAGGTCCGCCTTGTCAGTCCTCCCCTTCTGTCACTGGTTTGGCAAACAGGCAAGTCTTCTCCCAGGACTCAGGGGGGAGAGGTGGGGGTGGGAAAGGGGGCTACCTGGGGACAGGACGGGAGCACGGAGGGGGGATGGGGAGGCCGCCACAACCCCAGATGGAGACAGAAGCCTGGGTTCTTTTCTAAGTAACGTTTGGGGTTTGGGGGTTTTTCGTTGTTGTTGTTGTTGTTTTTATTCCCCCCACCCGCCCCCCACCTCCAAATGTTCTTTCCAAGGAGAGGAAACAGAGCTTCATGGGAAACAGCAACAGTTGGTGAGTGGCAGGGCCTGCTGGCAGGATTGGCAGCGTGGGCCTCGTGGGCCAGCTGGTCCAGGGACACAGGGGGTTGTGTCTGTCCCGGGGGAAGGCGATCAGGGCTGGATCTGCCCGGATCTGGGGGGCTGGGGGGCGGCACAGGGAAAACCGGTGCTACAGGGAGGCCAGTCCAGCTCAGAGGGGGAGAGACTGAGTACCAGATTCTCCTGCCCTGCCACCAGAGGGCACCGGCCTGCTCCTTACAGTCCCCGCTATGGGTGTGTTTAAGCGGCCGGAGGGGGCTGTAGACGGGATGGCTCCTCAGGGTCCAGCCGGGTCAGTAACTCCTTGAGGAAGCCCTGGCAGCAGGGGGTGGTGGGTGAGGATTCTCACGAAGGTTGTGCCGGGCGCTGGGCAGGGCGCCGAGTGCACGGGTCTCCTCCGATGGCTCCAGTGCCCCACGAGGCGCGCTGCTCACCTCTCCTCTGGGACAGTCGGGAGCTGGGGCCCAGGGGGGGAGGAACTTGCTGACAACGGTTGTTCTCAGTGACACATGGCAGAGCGAAAACGCCGTCCATTCCGGGCTGTGCCCCTCCCTGGATCACCCTCACCACTGCTCCGCACCCGTGACCGGCGTCCACCCGGGGGGCCCCCGGTTCTGGGGTGCCAGCCCGTGAGAACAGGCAGAGCCCAGCCTCCCTAGGCGCTGCCCGCCCCCTCTGCCCCTGTCTCGTACCCCCTGCACCCCACGGGCAGCTCTCACACGATGCCTTCTGACCCCCTAGGTCCCACACACCGTTCCCCAAGTTGGAGCTGAGCCTGGGGTCCCGGCCCGCGACACCCCGGGAGGTTCCCGCCTGCTCCGTCTGCCTGGAGAGGCTGCGCGAGCCGGTGTCGCTGGGCTGCGGCCACGACTTCTGCCCGCGGTGTGTCAGCACGCACCTGCCGGGCCGCCGGCCCCGCTGCCCCGAGTGCCGGAAGACCTGCGGCCAGAGGAGGGGCCTCCGGGGCCTGGAGGAGAGAATGAAGCTTCTGCTGCGGAGGCCGCCGCCGTCCGTCCTGCAGGTCTGGGGACCGGCCAGGCCGGCGCCCGGAGGTGGGGGCGGCGGTGGGGGGACCGGGGACCCGTCTGTCCGGGAGGGGCGTGCGTCTGTCCGGGAGGGGCGTGCGTCTGTCCCGGAGGGGCGTGCGTCTGTCCCGGAGGGGTGTGCGTCTGTCCCGGAGGGGCGTGCGTCTGTCCGGGAGAGGCGTGCGTCTGTCCGGGAGGGGCGTGCGTCCGTCTGTCCGGGAGGGGCGTGCGTCTGTCCGGGAGAGGAGTGCGTCTGTCTGGGAGGGGCGTGCGTCTGTCCGGGAGGGGTGTGCGTCTGTCCGGGAGGGGCGTGAGTCTGTCCGGGAGAGGAGTGCGTCTGTCTGGGAGGGGCGTGCGTCTGTCCGGGAGGGGTGTGCGTCTGTCCGGGAGGGGTGTGCGTCTGTCCGTGCGTCTGTCCGGGAGGGGCGTGCGTCTGTCCGGGAGGGGCGTGCGTCTGTCCGGGAGAGGCGTGCGTCTGTCCGTGCGTCTGTCCGGGAGGGGCGTGCGTCTGTCCGGGAGGGGCGTGCGGCGTTGGCTCTGTTCTAGGGCATCGGGGTGAGACGTCGAGTTCTGGGCTGGACACGCGTCGGACGTGGAGTCTGACCCCCACAACCCGGATGCTAAAGGCCCCTCTTTCTCCCTGGCCCCGGAGACCTGTGCCGTGAGGACGGAGCCCCTGCTGCTGGTGAGGGTCAGTGCCTCCGGAGGCCTCATCCTGAGGATGGGCGCCATCAACCGCTGCCTGAAGCACCCCCTGGCCAGGGACACCCCCGTCTGCCTCCTGGCCGTGCTGGGGGAGCAGCACTCGGGGAAGACCTTCCTCCTCAACTGCTTGCTCCAGGGGCTGCCGGGCCTGGTAAGGGTAAATAAAGGTGGGTTTGGGGGTGGGGTGTGTGCGGGGGGTTAGGTCAGGGGTCCGAGCCCAGCCGGGCTTTGGGAGGGGTGTGGAGGTGGGGTGCACCCACTGCCGTTCTCCTCTGCCTTTCAGGAGTCCAGCGAGTGCGGCCGGCTGAGAGGGGAGGGCTGTCTGCCCGAGTTCTCCTGGGGCGCCAGCACCCTCTCGAGGGGCATATGGATGTGGAGCCAGCCCTTCCTGCTGGAGAAAGAGGGGAGGAAGGTGAGGGGCACAGAGCGCAGAGGAAGCTGAGAGGGGTCAGGGGGGCAGAAGGGGAGGAAGAGGGAGCAGGGGTGGGCGCAGGGGGAGGAGAGAGGAGAAGGGAAGCTCTGGGGCAAGGACAAGAAGTTAGGGTGGCCAGAGGAACTGGAGCAGGCCTGACCCCCTCGGTGTGCCCCCCCAACACTGCACAGGTGGCCGTGTTTCTGGTGGACACGGGGGACGCCATGAGCCCCGAACTGAGCCGAGAAACAAGGACGAAGCTCTGCGCCCTCACCATGATGCTGAGCTCCTACCAGGTGCGGGCGCTGTGGCCGCCCTGTGGCCCGCCGCCCTGTGGCCGCCGCCCTGCTTCAGCCGAGCTTGCTGCAAACACGCCGGCACCTTGGCTGTGTCTGGCCTTCAGTGCGCAGGGTGGTGGCCGTTCTGGGTCCAGGGTTTCTGCAGAGTCTAGGGGTGACCCCCACAAGGGAGGGACGCCCCCAATTGGTGAAGGTGGGAACGTCGTTTGTTCTAAAGGTGGGCAGAAGGCCCCCGGTGGGCCGTTGGGGTTCAGCAGGACCGTTCCCACGCCAGCCTTCCACCCCTCACAGACAGCTACCCGGCAGGCTATGGGGACCCCCAGGCCAGGCTCTGCAACGTCCCAAGACCCACAGCCGGCCTGGGGGCTCCACCCTCACGGGGGTCTTTCCAGTTATCTCTTTGCCTTCTCAGACCTTCCTCCATCCTGTTCTCCTTGGTTCCAGATTCTCAACACCTCCCAGAAGCTGAAGGACACAGACCTCGAGTATCTGGAGGTGAGGGGACATTGGGGCGGAGGTGCTACCCCAGCCCTCCTGGGCTGCGAGGCGGGCGGCCGGGACCAGCTGGAATCAGACGCCGCCCAGCCCTGACCCAGGGGGTCACGATGACCGGGAGCTGGGTGGGTGGGTTCCAGGCGGAGGATGAAGCTCAAGGCACCTGGTTGCAGTGGGGGAGGCTGGGGCGGGAGGGTGGGCGCTGGGAATGTGGGCGGCTCGGCAGGCCCAGGGGGAGCGGACACACAGACACTGAGCGGCCCAGCTGTGACCCTCACTGTCCCCTCTAGATGTTTGCCCACGTGGCCGAGGTGATGGGCAGGCACTACGGGATGGTGCCCATCCAGGTGAGATACCCGTTTCGGGACGCGGCCACCCAGACCCAGACGCCCTCCCGGCTGCTGGTGTCAGGGCATCTTCTCTTTCAGCACCTGGATCTCTTGGTTCACGACTCGTTCCACCCCAGCCAGGCAGGGCAGGGGCACCTGGGTGACATCCTCCAGGTGAGTGTGCAGAGGGAGGGACGGAGGGGCAGGGGCACAGGCAGGGCTGAGGGATCCCCTCGGTGAGCGGGGAACAATGGGGCCGGGCCGGACCCCTCAGCTCAGAGACCTCATCCCTCCCGCAGAAATCTGGCAAATACCCCCGAGTTCGGGAGCTGCTGCAAGGAAGGCGAGCCCGCTGTTATCTCCTGCCCGCTCTGAGGAGACGCTGGGCCAGCAGAGCCCACGGGAGTCCGAGCAGTAAGTGTCCCCAGCGGCAAAGGCCTCCTCAGCTCGCCCTCCTCTTGGTGACCGGACCCTCTGACACTGGCCAGGGCCCACGGCCTCTGACACCCTCGCTCCTCCCGTGCCGGGTCCTGCTGGGCCCCCACCCCACCCCGGCTCCGGAGCACGAAAAGTCTTTCCCTCAGACACAGACGAGGACTTCTGCCATCTACGAGCCTACGTCGCCGAGGTGCTGAGCGCCGCACCCCAGCACGCCAAGAGCCGTTGCCAGGGGTCCTGGAGTGAGGGGCGCCCCGTGGCCAGGGGGGACAGACGCCTGCTCACAGGGCAGCAGCTGGCTCAGGAAATCAAGGTGTGGAAACTAACAGAGACCCAGGAGAGCCCCCGGGCCCCTGCCCTCCCTGACCGCTTCGCTGATGTTTCCGCAGAACCTCTCGGGCTGGATGGGGAGGACCGGGCCCGGCTTCGCCTCTCCAGATGAGGTACCGAGCTCCCTGGGAGGACCCAAGGGGCGAGGAGGGGGACAGGCCGGTGCACGCCGGGGGGGCTGCGGAGGAAGGAGGGGTGCACCCCGGGGGCTGCGGAGGCAGGAGGGGACGGGCCGGTGCACCCTGGGGGCTGCGGAGGAAGGAGGGGGACAGCCGGGTTTTCCTGTGGACAGATGGCTGCCCAGCTGCACGACCTGAGGACGGTGGAGGCCGCCAGGAAGGAGTTTAAGGAGTACGTGCAGCAGCAGGTGAGCCCTCAGGACGACCCTGGGGCCAGGTGTCCGGCCGGGGCAAGCCCATCCCGGGAGAGGGCTCCCCAGGCTCCCGGTCAGGGTGCCTCCTTTCTCCTCCCGGCGCAGGACGTGGCCACCAAGCGCCTCTTCGCCGCGCTCCGGGTCCTGCCCGACACCATGCGGAGCCTCCTCTCTGCCCGGAGAGACGCCATCCTGGCCCGTCACGGGAGAGCCTTGCTGTGCCAGGGCCGAGAGCAGACCCTGGGCACCCTGGAGGCCGAGCTGCAGGCCGAGGCCAAGGCCTTCATGGACACCTACACCAAGCGCTTCTGCGGCCACCTGGCGGCCGTGGGGGGCGCCGTGGGGGCCGGGCTCATGGGCCTGGCCGGCGGCGTGGTGGGCGCGGGCATGGCCGCAGCGGCCCTGGCCGCGGAGGCCGGCATGGTGGCGGCCGGCGCTGCGGTGGGGGCCACCGGGGCGGCCGTGGTGGGGGGCGGGGTGGGGGCCGGGCTGGCGGCCTCCGTGGGCTGCATGGAGAAGGAGGAGGAGGACAGGGTGCAGGCCGGGGACCGGGAGCCCCTGCTCCAGGACGAGTAACCCCCCCAGGAGACAGTCAGAGGGAGAGATCCACAGTGCGGGGGAGGAAGTGATGCTCTGAGAACCCCCTGTTCCTCGCTGCCCTGGGTGGACGCCCAGGGTCAGGATGGCTGGCCGAGCCGACGATTCCAGGGCCCAGGGGCGGACCACAGGGTCGAGGGCCTGCTATGGCTGCAGACTATCGCTCACCTGCCGTTGACCTAAATAAACTTGACCACAGTGTCTCCCGCCCAGAGTGAGGCTCCGCTCTCCCTGCCCGGGCTTGTTTTCCCAGGACGGTCAGAGGCTGAGGAAGTCTCCCCCGGGGTGGACAGGGCCTGTCCTTTCGCAGACGGGAGCAACCCCAGCTTGAGTGACCTTCGTGTTCAGGATCGGGGAGCACTCATGAGGGGCTGGGGAAGAGAGAGAAGGGAGCCACTGGGCAAAACCAAAGACTCGCCCTGGCCGGGGGGCTGGGTGAATGAAGCATCACCCCGGCACGCTGAGGTCGCGGGTTCGATCCCCAGTCAGGGCGCATGCGAGAAGCAATCAATGAGTATACAACTGAATGGAATGAGTTGCTGCTGCTCTCTCTTTTTCTCTTTCTCGCCTTTCCTATCTGTCTTTTTCTCTCCCAATCAATCAATCAAAGGAAAAATTAAAAAACAAAGAAACAAAGACTCTGCCTGTGATGGACAGTCTTGTCCCTGCGACTCTTCCCAGAGCTGCCCCCACAAGACAAAGGTGGGGCCCCCCCTGAAACCCCAGGTAGTCGGCATGAGGGCCCTGAATGGGGTCTCACAGCTGTGCCCTTTGTCACACCTGGTCAGATGCAGAGTGCCTGTGTTTCTGGTGGAAATGCCACCCCAGAAATGGGTTCAGTGCCAAAGAGAAATCACATGACCGGGTTCAGAGCCAAAGCGCCCGGCCCCGGGCACGGTGAGCCAGTCCCGTGAGCATTAGCAAGGGGGCCGTGCTTGCACCCACGTGCCCCCACCCAGCCTGCCGGCGGGAGGCCCAGCTGCAGCCCCCACGGGGATCCCGAGGGCCTGCTCCTCCTCCAGGGGTTCAGGAAAGCCCTCCCAAGAAAACTCGGCTGTCGAACTGTCCAGAGCTGACCGACACATGGTACAAAGAATAAAGTGTGTGCGCTTGAATGTTAGTTTCCCAGGAAGTGATTGAAGCAGTTCTTGAATTCAGCCCCAGAGGGCTTTGGGGGAGGAGGAGGTGAGCCCAGAGGGTCCATTGTGGGGTCTCGTGGACAGCAGGAAGAGGGGGAAGGAAACACACGAGGTCCTGGAGCTGAGTGTCTGAGGCCCCTCACCTGCCCCCTCCCCACTCGGGAGATCGTTGGGGGGCTCAGGCCAAAGGCGCAGGGCACTGCCATCTTTGCAAGCTTGTCTGCTAGGACGTGAGGTCCTGCTTGCTGGGTCTCTCCTGTTTCAGGTGGCCCTGTGAACAGCTGGTGGTCCCCTGGGTTCTGTCCTGGCAGGAAGAGAACAGAGGCATGGACAGGAAGCCCTTTCTAAAGCTGGGCAGAGAGGAGGAGCCCAGGACCGCCTCTGTGGGGGCCAGACAGGGGAGGGTTCGTCAATGTCTCCTCCTCCGGGACCCAGACCCCCCACCGCCAGAATCACAGCAGGGGTCACACTGCCCAAACCCTGCCTTGTAAACAGATGCAAGCACAGAGAGGGAAAGTCCCAGCTAAAGGCTCCCCGAACTCCTGGTCCCCCCAGCTGGGCACCCCCCGCCCCACAGACCCTGGAAGGGGTGGTGTCAGACCCAGGGGTGCTGAAATTGAGATGCTCCTCTGTGGTGATTTCTTAGTCCCCCCCCCACCCCCTGAATCCAGTCCACTTCTAAGAAGCAGTGTTGGGGGGTCCAGAGGCAGGCGGGTGTGGTCTGGTATCTACACGGCTCCACGGCAGAAGTTGCTGCTCGTAACCTGAGGGTGAATAATGTTGCAGAGAAATCTCAAAGCCAAGGTGGAAGGCAGGTGGCTGAGGACGGAAGGGCTGAGAGGGAACGGCGTGCTGAGGTCTGAGCCGGAGGTGAGACAGGCGGACAGGTGTGTCCCCGTCCTGTGAGGGGTTTGCCGAGGCATGCGTCCTGAAAGCAGGTCTTCAGATACTTCCGTCATCCTCTGCTGGACACGAAAGCTACACAACGTCCCCGACGTGGGGGCTGGCCGCTTCGGGACTTGGGGGGAGGGCGTGGAAGGGAGCCACCAGGGGGGCTAAAGTCTCACCCAGTGGCCCTGGGAGGAACTGCAGTGGCTCCTTCTCCCTGCTCTCGGGACAGAAGGGACACGTTGAGGTAGTGCTCTGCCGAGGGAAGATGAAGTGTATTAAGCAGCAGTTGTCTTATACCGGGGTTGGGATTCAGCCAGTTCTTGCTGGTTTGGCAGAACTGATACCCAAGGTTTTGAACCGGTTGTTGAAATGGCACTTGTCATCCTGGTGCTCTCTAAGGGGGGCGCCTGGGCAGCCCCCCACTGTGCAGATCACCAACTGACATCCCTCTTTTTTAATGTCCATCTGTGCAACAGCGTGTTCTAAGCACCCGTAGCCATGTTTATTCGGTCCACAGGTGAAAAAAAAAAAGGCAAGTGAGGACGCCCATCAAGAAGCAATATGGCCTGACCTGTGGTGGCGCAGTGGGATAGAGCATCGACCTGGAACACTTGAGGTTGCCGGTTCGAAACCTTGGGCTTGCCTGGTCAAGGCACATATGGGAGTTGATGCTTCCAGCTCCTCCCCCCTTCTCTCTCTCTCTCTCTCTCTCACTCCTCTCTCTCTAAAAATCAATAAATAAAATAAAATAAAATCTTTAAAAAAAAAAAAAAAAAAAAAAGAAGCAATATGGAAATATCTTTAACAGTTTCATTGCCTGACCAGGAGGTGGCGCAGTGGATAGAGCGTCGGTCTGGGATGTGGAAGACCCAGGTTCGAGACCTCGAGGTCGCCAGCTTGAGCGAGGGCTCATCTAGTTGAGTCCAACATCTCTGGCTCAAGCAAGGGGTTACTTGGTCTGCTGAAGGCCCGCGGTCAAGGCACATAAAAAAAACAAACAAACAAATAACAGTTTCATTGTTTTTTTGTCAGATATTATTTAGTATTTTTTCATGAATATTTTAAAACTCTTTTTTATAATCTAGTTTGTGCACCTCTTTTATGGTTTTTATTTAAGTATTAAATAAATACTTAAATAATAAACTACCTTCGGTATATCTTTTTTTATACTTAACACGGCCATTAGGGCAGAGAACCGGTTGTTAAATTATTTGAATCCCACCACTGATTGAACCCAAGATTTCTGGGGCCGAATTCCTTGCTCAGGTGAGCCGTCATCCCACAGGTCTATCCAGACTCCGAGACCTGGCCTCTGGGTCCCAAATCCAATCAGGGGGATTCCCGATCTTCCAATACTTGTCCTATAATTTACAGGAGCCTGAGTGACTGTGTCCAAGGTCTCAGCCACGTGCTGGAGTCTAGCTGGTTTTTCTTTGACTATCTGTTGAAAGTCACTGCGAGATACTTCAAGATTCTCGGGTGACGAGTTTTGGGGTTAGAGATCGGTGACTTACTTGCGATTCCTGCTTCTGAGGACTCCCGTCACGCCGAAGAGGCAGGGACCACAACACAAGAGGCAGCTGCCCTGCCGGGAACTGTACGTTCATGTCCCCCCTCAAATTCGTGTGGAGTCCCTAATCCACCACGTGATGGTGTTAGGTGGTGAAGACTGCAGGGGGTGGGGGTGATTAGGACACGAGGGTGGAGCAGTCCTTAAGAATGGGATGAGTGCTTTTATAAAAGAGACCCAGAGAACCTTCGCCCGTTTCACCCCGTGAGGACGTGGTCACCTATGAGCCAGATAGAGGGCGCTTTTCAGCTAACGGTGGCGGCACCGGTCATTACCTGCGAGGTTGGACCTCAGTCATTCCCGAGTTTGGCAAAGAAAGAACTCAGAGCCAGACACACCAGTTATAAGAGAAAGGGTTTTTTTTTTTCTTTTTATTTAATGTTGATTTTGTTGATTTAGAGAAGAAGGGAGAGAGGGAGAGGCAGAAACATGAGTCTGCTCCTGGATGTGCCCTGACCTGGGATCGAACCGGCGACCTCTGCACTTCCGGACGATGCTCTCACCCACCGAGGTATCCGGCCAGGGCGGGAGAAGGTTTCTCTATAAGGGTCACAGAGGTCGAAGAAATGAGCCAGCTGGGCTGCGTGGGCTCAGGAAGCAAGTGGCAGGAGCAAAAGAAGGGCCCTTGGAGCTTAAGAGAGAGACAGGCAAAGGTAAGGCACCTGCTGGGGGGGGGATGAGAAGGGGAGGGGACCGTGTGGGTGAGAAGGGGAGGGGACCGTGTGGGTGAGAAGGGGCGGGGACCGTGAGGGTGAGAAGGGGCGGGGACCGTGTGGGTGAGAAGGGGAGGGGACCGTGTGGGTGAGAAGGGGCGGGGACCGTGTGGGTGAGAAGGGGCGGGGACCGTGTGGGTGAGAAGGGGCGGGGACCGTGTGGGATGAGAAGGGGCGGGGCGGGGACCGTGTGGGTGAGAAGGGGCGGGGCGGGGACCGTGTGGGTGAGAAGGGGAGGGGACCGCCGTGTGGGTGAGAAGGGGCGGGGACCGTGTGGGTGAGAAGGGGAGGGGACCGCCGTGTGGGTGAGAAGGGGCGGGGACCGTGTGGGTGAGAAGGGGAGGGGACCATGTGGGTGAGAAGGGGAGGGGACCGTGTGGGTGAGAAGGGGAGGGGACCGCCGTGTGGGTGAGAAGGGGCGGGGACCGTGTGGGTGAGAAGGGGAGGGGACCATGTGGGTGAGAAGGGGAGGGGACCCAGGAGGGACAGCATGCGGGGTCCTTGTCTTGAGGGTTTGAAAGGCTGGGAGTTTAGGGGAAGTCTTAGGGGAGGATCTCAATCTCCATATTCATATTCATCAGCTTTATGCTGATGTGCCCAAAGGAGGGTTTTTTTTTTTTGTTTTTTTGTTTTTTTGTTTTTTTTCTGTATTTTTCTGAAGCTGGAAACGAGGAGAGACAGTCAGACAGACTCCCGCATGCGCCCGACCGGGATCCATCTGGCACGCCCACCAGGGGCGACGCTCTGCCGCGACCAGAGCCACTCTAGCGCCTGGGGCAGAGGCCAAGGAGCCATCCCCAGCGCCCGGGTCATCTTTGCTCCAATGGAGCCTTGGCTGCGGGAGGGGAAGAGAGAGACAGAGAGGAAGGAGAGGGGGAGGGGTGGAGAAGCAGATGGGCGCTTCTCCTATGTGCCCTGGCCGGGAATCGAACCCCGGGTCCCCCGCACACCAGGCCGACGCTCTACCGCTGAGCCAACCGGCCAGGGCCCAGTTTATTTCTTTTACTTCATTCGTCCTTGGGTGCGGTGGGCACAGATGGCACTAACTGTATTTCTGCTGATTTAGGCTATTGACCCTCTGATTGGGGAGGACAGGTGTAAACTCTTGTGTCCTTGGTTAGGGAAGAGAGGACTTTCTTTCTTTTCTTTCTTTATTTCTTTCTTTCTTTCTTTCTTTCTTTCTTTCTTTCTTCTTTCTTTCTTTCTTTCTTTCTTTCTTTCTCTCTCTCTCTCTCTTTCTTTCTTTCTTTCTTTCTTTCTTTCTTTCTTTCTTTCTTTCTTTCTTTCTTTCTTTCTTTCTTTCTTTCTTTCTTTCTGAGAGAGGGAGAGGGAGAAACAGGAAGGCAGAGAGATGAGAAGCATCAACTTGTAGTTGTCATTGATTGCTTTCTCATATGTGCCTTGACTGGGGGTTCTAGCCGAGCCAGTGACCCCTTGCTGAAGCTGGAGACCTTGGACTTCAAGCCAGCGACCCTGGGGTCATGCCTATGACCTCATGCTCAAGCCTGCGACTCTGTGCTCAAGCCAGATAAGCCCGCACTCAAGCCAGCGACCACGGGGTTTCCAGCCTGGGTCCTCAGCGTCCCAGGCCGATGCTCTATCTGTGCCACCGCCTGGTCAGGTAGGGCTGTTTATTATAATAATAATTTCACTACCAAAGCTCTTTTCAGTGGAGTTCTGCGCCAGTATCAGTGATTTTAGAAGACTTGGGCTGCGAGTCCTTCTGGGAACCTCAGGCCTTTCCTCCTGAGGCAGATGAGGCCGACTGGGTGTGCCTTTCGCTTTGGCAGCCACGTCCAAACACCTGGAAGTGTCCTTCCCCACTGGTGGCAGCCGTCCTTCCTCCAGGACAGCGGTAGGCATGGGACTCCCCTGGCAGATGGGGAGGGCAGACCTCTGTCTACAGCAGGGGTCCCCAAACTTTTTACACAGGGGCCAGTTCACTGTCCCTCAGACCGTTGGAGGGCCGGACTATAAAAAAAAAAACTATGAACAAATCCCCATGCACACTGCACATATCTTATTTTAAAGTAAAAAAAACAAAACGGGAACAAATACAATATTTAAAATAAAGAACAAGTAAATTTAAATCAACAAACTGACCAGTATTTCAATGGGAACTATGGTCCTGCTTTTGGCTAATGAGATGGTCAATGTCCAGATCCATATTTGTCACTGCTAGCCCTAACAAGTGATAGGACGCGCTTCCGGAGCCGTGACGCATACGTCCCACGTCACCGGAAGTAGTACTGTACGTGAGCGACACCGTACTTTACTCCTCTCACTGACCACCAATGAAAGAGGTGCCCCTTCCGGGAGTGCAGCGGGGGCCGGATAAATGGTCTCAGGGGGCTGCATGTGGCCCGCGGGCCGTAGTTTGGGGACCCCTGGTCTACAGGTTCCTTCCAGGCTTTACGACAGTTACGTCTCAGGGCTTCCAGGGAGAGAAGACTGAACGTGGTTCTGAGAGATTTCAGCTAAACTGAGCCCAGGCTATGGGCTCAGACCCTAATCCCAGGCCACCAAACACGAGCACCCAGTTCAAAAGGAGCCAGGCCATGCTTTCTGGGAGGGCTGCCCTCCCTCACACTTGACTAGGTTGGTGGTACCAGCCACCGGCCATTTTCACCTGGTAGACTGCTGCATGACATGTCCAGGGTCAGGCTCATTGCTCCACTGGTCCAAAGGGCTGAGGGAACAGGGCATGGGAAATCATGGTTTGCACAAATCCTGGGTAACAGTGGACCACAGGCCACCTGGACATCCTGCAAGCCGTACAGGACAGACCTCTTACCTTTCCCCAGGCTGTGAGTCTGGGGGCTCCAGCTGCCACCAGGTGCCTGGCAAAGGCAGTCAGGGGGAGCTCCGGCACTTAACCTTGGCTGTGGCCTGTAACGGGCTCTGCGGACAGGCTGACACACCGCACGGCTCATACATTTGGGACGATGTCACGTGTCTGGTAGCCATGGTAAGATCTAGTGCCTTTCAAATCCCTCTCAGATGATTGACACAGATGATTTTGTTAATAACACATTACTAATCAAACAGATGGGGCGTGTGGTATAGGAATTTTTATTTTTTATTATTTTCTTTTTTACAGGGACAGAGAGAGAGTCAGATAGAGAGATAGATAGGGACAGACAGATAGGAACGGAGAGAGATGAGAAGCATCAGTCATCAGTTTTTCGTTGAGACACCGTAGTTGTTCATTGATTGCTTTCTCACATGTGCCATGACCGCGGGCCTTCAGCAGACTGAGTAACCCTCCGCTTAAGCCAGCGGCCTTGGGTCCATGCTAGTGAGCTTTTTGCTCAAGCCAGATGAGCCCGCGCTCAAGATGGCAACCCCGGGGTCTCGAACCTGGGTCCTTCCGCATCCCAGTCCAACGCTCTATCCACTGCGCCACCGCCTGGTCAGGCAGGAATTTTTATTTTTTAATTGTATTGGGCAGCCGTGGTTAACAACATTATACAGGTTTCAGGCGCCCAATTCTACAGCACGCCTCAGTACACTGCACTGTGTTCACCACCTCAGGTCAGGTCTCCGTCCACCACCATCTACGCCCTCTCCTCCTCTCCACCTCTCCCACCGCAGCCCCAGGAATTGCCCGTTAGCTGATGCCCAGAGCCCCATCTCATTTCCTTTAGCTCCTCTCCTGCTCGCCCACTTCCTTTTGCAAAGCATAGTTTTGAAAATGAACAGAAATGACTTGTATTAAAAGTGAGACATTTAAGTTTGGGGTTCACCTTAGTTGTTCGTTCATTGCTTCTCATATGTGCCTTGACTGGGGGGGGGGGCTCGAGCCAAACCGCAGACCCCTTGTTCAAGCCAGCGACCCTATGATCCCATCTCAAGCCAGGGGACACCTCCATTGCAACACCTTCTCTCTTCTGCCAAGAGCAGAATGCGGTAGAAACAGGGAACTGGGCAGCGGAGGGGGCAAGCTCAAGATGTTGCTTCCCCATCCTCCCGCCATGCTTCTGGTGTTGAGGTCCGGACAACCCCCGTAGCAGCCGAGGCCCCGGCTTTCCCGCTGACCGCGGTGAAATCCACGTCTGCAGTGCCATTGGCAGCCACAGGGCACCAGCGACTCCAGAGGCACAAGCAGTGGCAAAGCCGGCACCTGTGATGTCTTTGGCAGAGGCAGAGTAGGGTGGAAAGTGCTGGCGGCTCTCAAGTGCAGGTAAGAAAAACCGAAAATTTGTGCTGTGGCGCCACCTGCTGGAGGACCAAAGAAAAACCTCGAATTACCAATGTGCTTTGAATTGTTACAATTAAACAAAAATATACCTAGATAAGAAAACCATTTGCTATTTCAAACATACTGACAGTGGACCATGAATAATCACTGTAACACACTATACAGAAAGGAAACAGCAAGTCTTTCCTGATCTATGGTGGCACAGTGGATAAGGCATGGGTCTTAGAGCACTGAGGTTGCCGGTTCAAGGCCCTCCCTTAGCTGGTCAAGGCACATACCACACATGTTGATGCTTTCCTCTCCTCTGCCTTTCTCTCTCCTCTCACAAAAATCAATAAATAAAATCTTTTTTAAGGAAATGACAATTCTCCAGAAACCAAACTCAAAGTCAGAGAAGATGTGTGATGTGATGCAAATGATAGATAATGAAAAACAGCTGTCATGAAGTCACTCACGGAGATGCAGGAGGACTGAGCAAGGCAGTTCAACGAGCTCAGGAATAATGAGCAGAAGGAGTACTTTACCAAAGAAAAAGAACTACTTTACGAGACATTTTATATAAACCTCATGGTAACCACAAGACAAAAAATTTAGAGCAGAGAAATTAAACACTAAAAAAAAAAAAAAAAAAAGGAAAATGGAGGGAATAAATCATAGAAAATCACCAAACTAACATGGAAGACAGAGACAGGTAAAGAAACAATGTAGATATAAAGATACCTGGCCAGTTGGCTCAGTGGTAGAGCCTCGGCCCTGCATGTGGAAGTCCCAGGTTCCATTCTGGTCAGGGCACACAGGAGAAGTGCCTATCTGCTTCCCCACCCTTTCCCTTCTCCCTTCTCCCTTCTCCCTTCTCCCTTCTCCCTTCTCCTTTTCTCTTCTCTCTCTCTCTCTCTCTCTCTCTCTCTCTCTCTTTCTCTCTCTCTCTTCCCCTCCTGCAGCCATGGCTTGGTTGGAGCAAGTTGGCCTTGGGTGCTGAGGATGACTCCATGGCCTCTCCTTAGATGCTAAAATAGCTCAGTTGCCAAGCAACAGAGCAATGGCCACAGATGAGCAGAGCATCCTCCCCTAGACATGCCAGATAGATCCCTGTCAGGTGCATGCAAGAGTCTGTCTCTCTGCCTCTCTGCTTCTCACTTCAGAAAAATAAAAAAAGATACCAAGAGGCCCTGGCCGGTTTGCTCAGTGGTAGAGCATCGGCCTGGCGTGCAGGAGTCCTGGGTTCGATTCCTGGCCAGGGCACACAGGAGAGGCACCCATCTGCTTCTCCACCCCTCCCCCTCTCCTCCCTCTCTGTCTCTCCCCCTCCCACAGCCAAGGCTCCATTGGAGCAAAGTTTGCCCAGGCGCTGAGGATGGCTCTGTGGCCTCTGCCTCAGGTGCTAGAATGGCTCTGATTGCTGCAGAGCGACGCCCCAGATGGGCAGAGCATCGCCCCCTGGTGGGCGTGCCAGGTGGATCCCGGTTGGGCGCATGCGGGAGTCTGTCTGACTGCCTCCCCGTTTCTGGCTTCGGAAAAATACCAAAAAAAAAAAGATACCAAGAAACAAAAGATTAAAATGGCAGTAGTGAGTCCTCATATACCACTAATCACCCTAAATAAAAACGGACTGAAATCACCAATCAAAAGGCACAGAATAGCAGGGTGGATAAAAAACAACCCCCCACCCACACACCCAATTATAGGCTGCCTTCAGCAGACTCATCACAGCTCCAAAGACAAACACAGGCGCAAAGTGAAGGGCTGGACTAGACAAACGGTAACAAAAAGAGAGTGGGCGTAGCCATACGTGTATAAGACAAAATAGCTTGTAAGCCTAAAAGTGTAACAAAAGACAAAGATAGACATTATATAATGTATATCATGATAAAGGGGATGATCTGTCAAGAAGACATAGCATTTATTACCATGCAACTTAAGAGCATCAAAATATTATATATAAAGCAATCATTGACAGAACTTAAGGGAGAATCGGACGGATGCACAACAATAGTGGAATGCTTTAACATCTCACCTATACCAATGGATAGATTCCCCCAGACAGAAATTCAACAAGAAGACATTCACCTTAAATGACACAGGAGAGCAGGTAGACTTGGTAAAATATGCAGAACAATCCATCCGAAAGCAACAGAATATGCATTCTTTTCAAATGCACATGTGACATTCTCAAAGACCAACTATATGTTGGAACACAATATAAGTCTTAATAAATTTAGGAAGCTTGAGATCATATCAAGCATCTTTTCTGACTACAATGGTATAGAATTTAGTACTCTGGAAATTCACAAACATGTGAAGATTAAACAACATATTACTGAGCAATTATTAAGTCAATAAAGAAATAAAAAATACATGGATAGAAATGAAAATGAACATGAGATGTACCAAAATCTGTGGAATTCAGTAAAAGTGATACTAAGAAGAATGTTTATAACAATACCGGTCTACTTCATGAAACAAATAAACAAATTTCAAATAAACAATCTAATTTTTTACCTTAGGAACTAAAAAAGGAAGAACAAACAAATCCCAAAGTCAGTAGAATAAAGGAAGTAAAAAAAACTAAAAGGAAATAAATGAATAGTGACTAAAAAGACAATTTTAAAAATCAATGAGGCCTGACCTGTGGTGGCGCAGTGGATAAAGCGTCGACCTGGAAATGCTGAGGTCGTCGGTTCGAAACCCTGGGCTTGCCTGATGAAGGCACATATGGGAGTTGATACTTCCAGCTCCTCCCCCTTCTCTCTCTCTGTCTCTCGCTCCTCTCTCTCCCTCTCTGTCTCTCTCTCCTCTCTAAAAAAAAATGAATAAATAAAATTAAAAAAAAAAAAGCAATGAAACCCAAGAGCTGGTTTTTTTTTAAAAATTTAAAAATGGAAAAATCTTTAGCTAGGTTTTTCAAATAACAGAAACAAAAGAGAAGTATAAATTTTCATAAGGGATTACTGTGAATGTATATATACCACCAAACTGAACAACCTAGAAGAAACAGATAAATTCTTAGAAATATACAATCTTCCTAGACTGAATCTTGAAGATCTGAATAGACTGGTCAGTAACAGGGAAATTGAAACACTAATCAAAAACCTCCCAAAAAAACATAAGTCTAGTCTTGGCCAGATAGCTCAATTGGTTAAACCTTCATCCCGAAGTGCAGAGGTTGCTGGTTCGATCCCCGGTCAGGACACATAGAGGAACAGCTCTAGTTCTGTCTCTGTTTGTTGCCCTCTGTCTCTCTTCCCTTTCCTCTCACTCTGAAATCAATCAATTAAAAAACAAAACAAAACATAAGTCTAGGACCAGATAGCTTTACTGGCAAATTCTACAGAACATTCAAAGAATATTTAAAACCTATTTTCTCAAACTCTTCCAAAAAACTGAAGAGGGGAGAATATTTCTTCACTTATTTTATGAGGCCAACATTATCCTGATACCAAAGCTGATGAAGACAACACAAAAAAGAAACTTGCAAGCCAATATGTCTGGTGAACATAGATGCAAAAATCCTCAACAAAATATTAGCAAACTGAATACAACAATACATGAAAAGGGTGATACATTATGATAAAGTAGGATTTATTTCAGGTATGCAAAGATAGTTCAATACCTGGAAATCAATCAACATGATATACCACCATCTTAACAAAATAATCAAAATCATATGATCATCCCAATAGATGCAGGAGAAACATTTGAGAAGATTCAAATCCATTTAAGATTTTTTAAATTCTCAATAAAATGGGTATAGAAGGAAATCACTTTAACATCATAAAGGCCTTATATGACAAACCTGTAACTAACATCATACTCAGAGGTAAAAAAACAAACAAAAAGTTTCCCTCTAAGATCAGGGAAAGACAAGAATGCCCACTCTCACCACTTTTATTCAAGATAGCGTTGGAAGTCTTAGCCACAGCAGTTGGCGAGAAAAGGAAATAAAAGTCATTCAAATTGGAAATGAAAAAATAAAACTAACTATTTGAAAATGACATAATTTTCTATGTAAAAAAACCCCAAAGAATCCACTAAAAAAAAAAAAAAGATTCAAAAAGATAAACACAGTAAAGTTGCAGGCTACAAAATCAATATACAAAAATCTGTTGCACTTTTATACACTAACAATGAACTATCAAAAGGAGAAATGAAGAAAACAATTCCATTTCAAGCACACACACAAAAATAAGATAAAATACCTAGGAATAAGTTTACCCAAGGAGGTGGGAGACCGATACATTGAAAATTATGACATTGCTAAAAGCAACTGAAGAAGACATAAAGAAAAGATAAAAAGAAGACATAAAGACATGGAAAGATATTCCATGCTCATGGATTGGAAGAATTAACATGGTTTGAAAGTACATACTACTCCAAAGCCATTTACAGATTCAGTACAATCCCTAACAAACTCCCAGTAGCATTTTTTAAAAACGTAGGTAAAACAACAACAACAACAAAAAATCCTAATATTTTTCTGGAACCACGAAGACCCCAAATACCCAAAGCAGCCCTTGTGTGTGTGTGTGGGGGGGGGTGGAGCGAAGCCAGAGGTATTTGTAAAATCATACCACCCGATTTCAAACTGGTCTACAAAACTGTGGTAACCAAACAATATGGTATGGTCAGAAAAACAAACACAACCCGGGTTCGATTCCCAGCCAGGGCACACAGGAGAAGCGCCCATTTGCTTCTCTACCCCTCCGCCGCGCTTTCCTCTCTGTCTCTCTCTTCCCCTCCCGCAGCCAAGGCTCCATTGGAGCAAAGATGGCCCGGGCGCTGGGGATGGCTCCTTGGCCTCTGCCCCAGGCGCTAGAGTGGCTCTGGTCGCAACATGGCGATGCCCAGGATGGGCAGAGCATCGCCCCCTGGTGGGCAGAGCGTTGCCCCTGGTGGGCGTGCCGGGTGGATCCCGGTCGGGCGCATGCGGGAGTCTGTCTGTCTCTCCCTGTTTCCAGCTTCAGAAAAATGAAAAAAAAGAAAAAAAAAAGTAAAAAAAGAAAAACAAACACAGAGAATAAACAGAACAGAATTGGGAGTCCAGAAATAAACCCACAAATACATATCACGGCTCACAAAAATTAGGGGACATTTCAAAATGAATACGAAGCTTTGAAATATCCCCTCATTTTGGTGAGCAGTAGATATATGGACAACTGATTTATGATAAAGGAGCCAACAACATACAATAGAGGAAGGAAAGCTTCTTTAATAATTGGTGTTGGGAAAACAAGACAGTCACATGCAAAAGAATGAAATTCAACCACTGTCAGCATTGCCCCATTGTAATGAGTGTGGTGAGACAGCCCTCTCCACAGCCCCACTGTTTTATGCACCAGACACAGTTCCTCTTCTCCTTCTACAAAGACTGGAGCCCATTCTAGATCTTTCCTTCTCTTAGGAACATCAGGCTCTGTGAGTGTTGTATTTGTTAAATTAAGATCCACACTTGCAGGTTCTTACACAGACTAGGCTAGTGGTTTGTCTTTCTTATTTAATTGCTTTTTTTAAATTTAAGAGCTCACTTATTCACTTGTTTCATAGTGTTAACTCTGAGAATGAATGTGCCTGTTGAGAAGCGCTCCTAGTGCCTAACTGGGCTCATACTTATAAATAGAGCCCAGCAATTCCTGCTACACAACAGCCTCTCACTCAAGCCCTGCTTAGGGTGGAAGGCAACCTCCTTAAAAAGGAAGTTCCTGGGGTGGGGCGGAGAAAAGTTCCTGGAATTAAATTCCGACCAATAGGCCTGAGGCTTTCTCCATCCAATCGGAGATGAGCAGCTATTTCCTCTTTAGCATCTTTACCAACCAATCAGAGCAGTTCCTATCCAGACCAATCAGGAAAGTGCTTTTTAGACCAATCAGACTGTGAGAATTCGGAGTCTTCATTTGCCTGAGGATGCACCAGACAGGGACCAGCAGCGGGGAGTTTTCTCTGTACAAGGCAGCTCCCGTGTGGCTCACAGGGCACCCCACAAGTGACTTGCACCCATGCTATTTTATAATTGAAACAGTGTTGCGATGTCTTACAATAGTGCTGTATGATAGCTGAACTCTTTGCACGGAATAAAATTTCCTTCTTCAGGGTACCCCCAAATTGGCGATTCAGGTTGAATGGGCACCAAGGATCATCCGTTAGCAGTAGTTTTACTTAATAAAAAAGGAAAAAGTACTGTCCCAAAGCAGGAAGGTAAGACTCCTACGAGGTGAGCAATGCACCCTTTAAAATTATGCTAGGGGGAAAAATATTATTAAAGTATTTTTTTAAGTCTTTATTTTTTATTTATTTATTACAGAGACAGTGAGTCAGAGCGAGGGATAGACAGGGACAGGCAGACAGGAACGGAGAGAGATGAGAAGCATCAATCATTAGTTTTTCATTGCGCGTTGCAACACCTTAGTTGTTCATTGATTGCTTTCTTTTTTTTTTTTTTTTTTTTTTTTTTTTATTTATTAATTTTTAGAGAGGAGAGAGAGAGGGAGAGAGAGAAAGGGGGAGGAGCTGGAAGCATCAACTCCCATATGTGCCTTGACCAGGCAAGCCCGGGGTTTCGAACCAGCGACCTCAGCATTTCCAGGTCGATGCTTTATCCACTGCGCCACCACAGGTCAGGCCATTGATTGCTTTCTCATATGTGCCTTGACCACGGGCCTTCAGCAGACCGAGTAACCCCTCGGGCCTTCAGCAGACCGAGTAACCCCTTGTTGGGGCCAGCGACCTTGGGTTCAAGCTGGTAGACTTTTGCTCAAACCAGATGAGCCCACGCTCAAGCTGGCGACCTCGGGGTCTCAAACCTGGGTCCTCTGCATCCCAGTCCGACGCTCTATCCACTGCGCCACCGCCTGGTCAGGCTAGGGGGGAAAAATATTAAATCATGGAGACAATATAACAACAAGTGAGACAATGAACATTATGTATAAAAGAACCTCATCTCAGTCAGGTGACTGGATGAAGTGACTGGAAGGGGGATACGGATACTCTCTCTTGATCTGGGCGCCGAACCCACAGGAATGTGCACTTTGAAAAATTCACGAATAACCTGTACCCAAAAAAATTTAAAAAAATTCCCGGAATATTTCTTTGTACGTGTGCTATTTGTCAGTTGAAGATTCAAAACAAATATCTGGAATATATAATATACAAGGTGGAGCAAAAATTGGGTTAGTTGTTTGTATGGAAAAATACAATAATAAATAAATAATCATACAAGGATAAACCCTTCTGCTTACTGTACTCACAAATGGAAACATATTTTTGCCCCACCCGGTATGTAGTGAATAAAAACCTGCAAGAAAACAAAAGAAAAAAACCACACACCGCACATAAAAATATTGTCAGTGGTATCTCTGGATGGTGAATTTTTCAATGACTTATAAATTTTCTTTCAGATACCATTCTTACTTTCAGAAAAAAAAAAAAAAAAAGTTTACTTTTATAATTTAAAAATAATAAAAGGGTTGCGTTCCCCAAGCTTGTTTATCCAGCCCCCAGTCCTGCTGTGGGGAGTTGCCCACCGCTCTCCAGCCCCCAGCCCCACCGCAGGGGGTGCCCAGGAGGAAGGAGCTCCGGCCCAGCGTGTCCGCCACCCGCCACCTGGCTCGCTGTTCTCCGATGCTCCTCGCGGCGGTGACAGCGCCTTGTCAAGAATGGGGGGGAAGGGGGGGGGACCCGGCAAGTCCCGCCCCCCGCGGGACCCGTGCACCCCTCCTCCCGGTCTCCCCCGGGGACTGCCTCCCGTTCCTCCCGGGGCGCGTGTCCTCCTCGCCCCTCCTCCCTCCGCCACCCCCGCCCCACCCCCGTGTCGCCCCGCGTCTCCGCCCGGTGGTGGCTCCGCTCGCTCGCGCGCCGCCGCGCTCGGGCTCGGATGCTCCAGAAGCGCCCCTTCCTGTCCCCACAACCCCGGAGGAGGCGGCGCGGGCGCCCCTTCTCCCTGGCCCCGTGCACGGCGTTCATTCCGCGGGGACGGCATCTCTCCCTGCGAGTCACCCGGCGGCGCAGACAGTGAGGCCTTTAATAATGCAGAGTCACCGGCTCGCAGGGACCTCGTGGCGCAATGGTAGCGCGTCTGACTCCAGATCAGAAGGTTGCGTGTTCAAGTCACGTCGGGGTCACATATTCGGCTTCTTTTTTTAAACCCCCCAGCCCCTCCCCCCGCTTGACCGAGGTGTGGGACGGAGTATAAAAGCCACGAGAGAGAAATTGCGCCTCCTGAAAAATGTGTTGTTCTTCCAACAGGCCGGAACCTCCTCCCCCACCCCACCCCCACCTCCTCCACCTCTTCTTTTTCATTCATCACGAATAGAGGATTTTATCAACTTCTTTGCAACTGCGAGAGGAAGAGGTTCCTTCTGGCGACGGACAGCCACAGGGTGACCCCGGGAGGGAGCGTGGACGGAATCCCCTGCCCACCCTTGCTCATTCTGGGGTGGCCCCCTCGGGTTGCCCAGCTACCCGCAGGGTTCCTCCCCGCCCCCCGCCCCCAATCATGCCCACTTCTACCTTCTGGGTAATTTAATTCACCCCTGGAAAGCCCAAGAATGACTGGTGTGATTGGCATGTCTCCTCCTCCCTCCTTACCTTGAGGGTCTCTGTTCTCTCTTGGCCTCAGACATTCCTTCTGATGGTCTTTCCTCGCCTGGAACGTCCCCCCTCTCAAAAGCTCTATGGATGTAGCCACATCCATAAGGCCTAGACATTCACGTCAATATTGTTTGTTAATAGTTTAAACAAAACAACAAGCTCTGCCTACTCACCAGCAAAGGAATGTATAGAAAAAAAAAAGCAAGGTACATAAAATTAAACACATACTGTACCTATATCCATATTAGAGCTATGAATGGGAATTATACATAACTCCGGAATATGGTTACCTCTGGGGAATGCAGAAAAAGGGATAAAAACAACTTACAATGCTTTATTTTTATGTATTCATTTTAGTAAGGTGACTTTTTTACAATGAAAAGGACAAAAATAAATGGAAGGAAACAATATCGTAAATAAAAGAAACATTTTATTCATGGCAACAATAATACATTATAATATGATCAATGCATAAGAAAAACATTTGTAATATTTTATATTGTAATTATGCTTACATGCCTATTAATTTTTAATAATAACTGTAAGAAAAAAGTGCTCATTTAGATATGAATACATCACATCACACATAATGGATCCACTCTGCATCGATCGGATACGCACATGTACAGATGAGTCTTCCAATATCAAAAAGGAGGACATGTGGGAGGACAGTTTTTGAGGGAGGACAGAACTTACAAAAGAAGGACTGTCCTCCCTACAGGAGGACGATTGGTCACCTTAATTTTAGAGATGATAGAGAGAGAGAGTGCAAGAAGGGGGAGGAGCAGGAAGCATCAACTCCCATATGTGCCTTGACCAGGCAAGCCCAGGGTTTCGAATCCGCGACCTCAGTGTTTGAATTTGATGTTTTATCCACTGCACCACCATGGACCATGCAATGATTTTATGGTTTTTAGTTTGTTTGTTCGTTTGTTTTTAAATGAACATTTTCAAAATGTTAATACTCATTGAATCTGGTTAGAGGGTTCATGTAATCTGATATTTTGAAATATGGGTTTCAGTTTGGGATTCACACTACATAGATAACTCCAAAACCTCCAAGTCAGAAAATTAATTTATAATTTCCTAGGTTAGAAGGACCCACACTATGCCAGCAGAAGCAGAGTTAAATTCTCTCTGAAAGAAACACATCCTCAAAACAGGCCTGATTTTCAAAAGAAAATAAATCATCCAAATCAAAATGTGGCTCATAGGCCCTGGCCGGTTGGCTAAGTGGTAGAGCGTCGGCCTGGCGTGCAGGAATCCCAGGTTCGATTCCTGGCCAGGGCACACAGGAGAAGTGCCCATCTGCTTCTCCACCCCTCCCCCTCTCCTTCCTCTCTGTCTCTCTCTTCCCCTCCCGCAGCCAAGGCTCCACTAGAGCAAAGTTGGCCCAGGTGCTGAGGATGGCTCTGTGGCCTCTGCCTCAGGCACTAGAATGGCTCTGATTGTGGCAGAGCGACGCCCCAGATGGGCAGAGCATCGCCCCCTGGTGGGCATGCCAGGTGGATCCCTGTCGGGCGCATGCGGGAGTCTGTCTGACTGCCTCCCTGTTTCCAGCTTCAGAAAAATAACAACAACAAAAAAATGTGGCTCATAAGATATTTTAAAAGAAAATAAATTGCTAAAGAAGAATTTATGAATAAGAACCAGCAAAATCAGATCCATAGACTTCAGATATGGGGATTTCCAGTTACAGAAGTCATAGTTACCTATTTCGTCTTTTAAAAGTAAAAAAAGAGGACTAAAAAATTGACCACAGAACAAGAGACAATACAAATGACCAAGTATGTTTTAAAGAACTAATATATATATATTTGGAAATGAAATATTTAATGTTTGAAATTAGAAACAATAGTTACACTAAACAGCAGATAAGACAGAGCTGAAAAAAGGATTAATGAAATGAAATATTTTGGTGGTTCAAAATATATCCACAGATTCTTTTAAAAAAGTTTTTTCCTTATTGATTTGAGAGAGAGAGAGAGCAAGAGAGCGAGAGAAAAGCATCAACTCTTTATTCCACTTAGTTGTTCCATTTAGTTGTGCGCTCATTGATTGCTTCTGGTATGTGCCCTAACCAGGGATGGAACTGTTCCCTCAGTGGGCAGGGACTTCACTTTACCGGCTGACTCACCCAAGCAGGGCACGCCCACACTGCCACTCCTTCAAAAGTTGATGCCTAATTCTCTTTCCCTTGAGTGTGGGCTGTACTTACTGCTTTGAGTCTAACAAAAAGAAGACGTTATGGTGTGTGACTTTGGAGACGGTCATAAAGGGACTCTGGTTTCCTGCTTCTCTCGTTTGGAGTGTTGTCCTGATGCACAGAGGTTGCCAGTTTGATCCCTGGTCAGGGCACATACAAAAACAGATTGATGTCGCATGACCAGGCGGTGGCACAGTGGATAGAGCGTCGGGCTGGGATGCCGAGGACCCAGGTTCGAGACCTCGAGGTCACCAGCTTGAGCGTGGGCTCATCTGGTTGAGCAGAGCTCACCAGCTTGGACCCAAGGTCGCTGGCTCGAGCAAGGGGTTACTTGGTCCGCTGAACGCCCGCAGTCAAGGCACGTATGAGAAAGCAATCAATGAACAACTAAGGTGTTGCAATGAGCAATGAAAAACTAATGATTGATGCTTCTCATCTCTCCGTTCCTGTCTGTCTGTCCCTGTCTATCCCTCTCTCTGACTCTCTCTCTGTCTCTGTTAAAAAAAAAAAAAAAGATTGATGTCTCTCTCTTTTCCTTCCTCTCTCTCACTGAAATTAATTAATTAATTTAAAATTTTTAAAAAGCATAAGTATCGTTCAGGTCAGTTTTTCTGACCAATTATGATTAAACTAGAAATCAATAAAAATTAGAAATCAAAATACTTCTAAATTACTTCGTCTCAGAGACACTCAAACAATAGAAAAAAAATAGAGGTATAACATTGCAAAGAAGGAGATAAAACTATCACTATTTGCAAATTATATGATTACATAACTAGAAAACCTAAGAGTTAGGTGAAAAATTACTAAAAACAAAAAAAGATCCTGACCAGGCAGTGGCGCAGTGGATAGAGCGTCGGCCTGGGATGCTAAGAACCCACGTTCAAACCTAGAGGTCACTGGCTTGAGCCCAAGGTCGCTGGCTTGAGCAAGGGGTCACTGTCTCTGCTGTAGCCCCCTGGTCAAGGCACATATGAGAAAGCAATCAGTGAACAACTAAAGTGCTGCAATGAAGAACTGATGCTTCTCATCTCTCTCCGTTCCTGTCTGTCTGTCCCTATCTGTCCCTCTCTCTGACTCTGTCTCTGCAAAAAAAAAAAAGAATCAAGTGAAAGAGGGCAGAGGTGGGAACAAAACATTTCACATACATTTTTATGTTGTTGTGGGTTGTTGTTTTGTTTTTGTTTTTTGTTTTTTAATTTTTTTAAATTTATTTATTTATTTATTTTTTACAGAGATTGAGTCAGCGAGAGGGATAGACAGGAACAGACAGACAGGAACGGAGAGAGATGAGAAGCATCAATCATTAGTTTTTCATTGCGCGTTGCAACACCTTAGTTGTTCATTGATTGCTCTCTCACATGTGCCTTGACCGCGGGCCTTCAGCAGACCAAGTAACCCCTTGCTGGAGCCAGCAACCCTGGGTTCAATCTGGTGGGTTTTTTCCTCAAACCAGATGAGCCCGGGCCCTGGCCGGTTGGCTCAGCGGTAGAGCGTCGGCCTGGCATGCGGGGCACCCGGGTTCGCTTCCCGGCCAGGGCACACAGGAGAAGCGCCCATTTGCTTCTCCACCCCTCCCCCTCCTTCCTCTCTGTCTCTCTCTTCCCCTCCCGCAGCCGAGGCTCCATTAGAGCAAAGATGGCCCGGGCGCTGGGGATGGCTCCTTGGCCTCTGCCCCAGGCGCTCGAGTGGCTCTGGTTGCGGCAGAGCGACGCCCCCTGGTGGGCAGAGCGTCGCCCCTGGTGAGCGTGCCGGGTGGATCCCGGTCGGGCGCATGCGGGAGTCTGTCTGACTGTCTCTCCCCGTTTCCAGCTTCAGAAAAATACAAAAAAAAACACAAAAAGACCCCCAGATGAGCCCGCACTCAAGCTGGCGAGCTCAGGGTTCCGAGCCCGGGTCCTCTGCATCCCAGTCCGATGCTCTATCCACTGCGCCACCACCTGGTCAGGTGTTGTTGTTTCTTTTTTTACCACAATATGAATATATTACTACTGAAAAAAATTATTAACATCAGTAAATGTTGTACCCCTTGAGGGAAAGACCTTCCAAGGGACAGTTGGGTGTGGGTAGTTTTTAAGGGCAAGGTGTTAGGCAACTCAACAAATAGCCTCAGGGACTATTCACTCTGCAGAGAGCAGGCTTCTAGAAGCAAATTTCTGACATAGGTACCTGCGGGCTCTGAAATGGGGGATGCCCCTTGCAATGGCTTGTGTGAGAATGGAGGGAGTGGGCCGATGCTCCCCTGGTGACCCCTGGGTCGATCTATAGGTGACAGCTGTAAGTCATGTGGGTGACCGACCCCCTGTCCCTGACTCTGTCCTAATGTGACTTCTCTTGTGGGTCTACCATTTGCAACATCGCACGTATGGCCCCTCTGTGAGTCCGCCTCAATGTATGACCCTCCTAGATGACTGACCCCTTTGTGGACCCCATCACGTGACCCTTGCCCCCTTGCTTCCAACTGAGTTTGGCTGATGGGGAGAACCAATCGGAGGAAGGAATTAAAGATGTGGACGGAAGTGAAGACCAGCCCAGCAACCGCAAGCAGAGGCCACTTGTTCAGAGCTTGTGTTTTGGCGGAGACTCACAGGCAGGCGGAGGAGCGGGAGAACTCCTCAGGGGGACGAAGAGAAGGCTCAGCTGCGCCCCGATGGAGGGGGATGTTGGCCCGGGGAAGGCGCAACAGGTAGACTAGAAGTGCGAGGTCCTGCGTGATTGGTCCGGGTGCATGTTCGGCTCTCTTTCAATGGTCCCAAGATGGAAGCAGAGACAAAAACCAGGAGATCTATTACTTCTCCTTCTCTTTCTTCTTTAATACAATGAATTTTAAAAACTTGATTTGAGAAAGAGAGAGTGAGAAAGAGAGAGATCGACCCATTGCTCCACCCATCTATGTACTCATTGGTTGACTCTCTTATGTGCCCTGGCAGAGGATTGAACCCACAACCCTGATGCATCAGGACAATGCTCCAACAAACTGAGCCACCCGACCAGGGCAGGATATCTGGCCATACAGGGCTATTGTTAGGTTTTCTGGTGTTGGCTCAGTTCAAAAGAGTCAGGAAGCTTTAACTAGAAACAAATGATAAAGATTTACTCAAGGGTCTAAGGGTTTACAAACCATAAACACAACTAGGAAATAGCAAGTGTTACAAAGGAGAAAGGAAAAGTTTAAAAAAGTTTTTGTAGTGTGGACAAAAAAAGGGGTGCTGTAATAAATCATACATCCCTAACTGCTCAGGTCATGGTGGGTAGTCATGCCTTGGGGTTTCGATCCTGGGGCGTCAGCATCCCCGGTCAACTCTCTATCCACTGTGCCACCTACTTGATTTTAACAATTTAGTAATTTGACCACAGTGACTCCATTTTATATCTTCACTGTTTTCTTCACTGGATTGTTACTGGAAACAACAATTTGACTTCCTCCAAGTCTGACATACAGAAGGATCGTCAGATCTTTTTTTTTTTTTTTTACAGGGACAGAGAGGGAGTCAGAGAGAGGGATAGACAGGGACAGACAGACAGGAACGCAGAGAGATGAGAGGCATCAATCATCAGTTTCTCGTTGCGACACCTTAGTTGTTCATTGATTGCTTTCTCATATGTGCCTTGACCGGGGGGCTACAGCAGACTGAGTAACCCCCTGCTCGAGCCAGTGACCTTGGGTCCAAGCTGGCAACCTCGGGGTCTCGAACCTGGGTCCTCCGTACCCCAGTCCAACGCTCTATCCACTGCGCCACTGCCTGGTCAGGCGGGATTGTCAGATCTTTATCCACTCCCCTTTTATGTTATTGTTGTCATAGATTATCCTTGTTCATATTGTAACCTTGTTGGAGCTTTTACTTGTAGTTTTGTTTTGTTCTGTGTATCTGGTAGAATATCCCGCCTCAAATAATATTTCTAGCAGTGAGGGTTTTCTCAGCTTCTGTATGTCTGGAAAAGTTTTTATTTCTCCTTCATATCTGAAGGATAACTTTGATCGATATAGTATTCTTGGCTGGTATTCCTCTCTTTCAGTACTTTGAATGTGTTGGTTTACTCTCTTCTGACTTGTAGAGTTTCTACTGAGAAGTCTGATGATAACTTATATGTTGCATTCTTTTTTTTCCCTAGCTGCCTTGAGGATTTTTTCTTTGTCATTGATTTTTTTTTTATTACTTTAAATATTTTTAAGTGAGAGAAGAGAGGGGACAGACAGGGACAGACAGGGAGAGAGATGAGAAGCATCAACTTGTAGTTGTGATTTAGTTGTTCATTGATTGCTCTCTCCCATCCAAGTACTAACCAGGCCCGACTCTGCTTAGCTTCTGAGATCAGACAGAACGGGTGCGTTCAGGGTGGTCTGGTCATAGGTTGATTTCTCTCTCCTATGTGCCTTGACTGGGGGGCTCCAGCCAACCCAGTGACCCCTTGCTCAAGCCAGCCACCTTGAGCTTCAAGCCAGTCACCTTTGGGCTCAAGCCAGCCACCATGGGGTCATGTTTATGATCCCACGCTCAAGCTAGTAACCCTGCGCTCAAGCTGGTGACCTCAGGGTTTTGAACTTGGATCCTCTGTGTCCCAGGCCAACACTCTATCCACTGTGCTACCACCTGGTCAGGTTCTTTGTTATTGATTTTTGACAGTTTGGGTATAATGTGCTTTGGAGAAGGCTTATCTGGGTTGAGGTAACTTGGCATTCTGTTTGCTTCTTGAATTCGAGGATCTAACTCTTTCCATAGGATTGGGAAGTTCTCATTAATTATTTTTTTTCTTTTTTTAAAGACTTTATTCATTTTAGAGAGGAGATAAGGAGGAGAGAGAGAGAGAGAGAGAGAGAGGGAAGAGGGGAAGAGCAGGAAGCATCAACTCCCCTATGTGCCTTGACCAGGTAATCCCAGGGTTTTGAACCGGCGACCTCAGCATTCCAGGTTGATGCTTTATCCACTGCGCCACCACAGGTCAGGCTCATTAATTATTTTTTGAATAGATTCTCCATTCCCTTCTCCATCTCTTCTTCTGATATAACCATTATTCTTATATTGCTCCTCTGATGGATCCAGACAGATCTCTCAGAGCTCTCTCTTTTATTAACTTGTCAGTCTTTCTGTACTTCTCTCTGGAGCATCTCCAGCTGCCTGTCTGTGATGTCACAAACTCTCTCCTCTTCCTGGCCTGTTCTATGAACTAAACTTGTTAGCTCGTTTTTCAGTTCATGTATGGACTGTTTTTAAAATTTCATTCTCCTTGGTGAAGTACCCATTTTGTTTATTAATTTGTCATCTCTGTTTTTAAAATTTCATTCTCCTTGGTGAAGTACCCATTTTGTTCATTAATTTGTTTTTCTGAGCTCCTTAAATTGCCTATCAGTGTTTTCCCTCATCATTATTTTTGGAACTTCCATTTTGAATTCTTTATTATTTAACTCCCAGGTTTCCATTGCTTTCTGGAGATTTCATTTTCTTTCTGATCTATGTCGTTTTCTTGGGTGGCCATGCATTAGTTTTCTTCTGCCTTGAAGGCATTTGAGAGTGGCATTATTAAGAAATCAAGCAAGAAAACAACTACAAACAATAAAAAATAAAAACACAATAAAAATAGAAATGTTAAAAAATAAAAAGAGAAAACCCACAAGGAATAAAGAACAACAATAACAGGCCCTGGCCAGTTGGCTCAGTGGTAGAGCGTTGGTCTGGCGTGCAGGAGTCCTGGGTTCGATTCCCGGTCAGGGCACACCGGAGAAGTGCCCATCTGCTTCTCCACCCCTCCCCCTCTCCTTCCTCTCTATCTCTCTCTTCCCCTCCCTCAGCCAAGGCTCCATTGAAGCAAAGTTGGCCCGGGCGCTGAGGATGGCTCCATGGTCTTCACCTCAGGCGCTAGAGTGGCTCTGGTCATGGCAGAGCGACGCCCCGGAGGGGCAGAGCATCGCCCCCTGGTGGGCAGAGCGTCGCCCCCTGGTGGGCATGCCAGGTGGATCCCTGTCGGGTGGTGTATGCGGGAGTCTGTCTGACTGCCTCCCCATTTCCAACTTCAGAAAAATACAAAAAAAACACAAAACAACAACAATAACAAAAATAATCAAAAGCAAACAACACACCTGCACAGAAAAAAATAAAAAAGCAAAAAGAAATAAAATTCAAAAGAAAAAAATTGTTGAACTGGGGAGAGGTTTTCTGGTTATTTGGGGTTTTTTTCCAGTAGGTGGCGCTGAATGACTAGTTTCAGCTCTGTGGAATTTCTGGGCTGACCTCCGCTGAGCTGAGACACTGCTGTCGGGATGACAAAGGCAGGGCTGCAGTTGGGGTGATGGGTGGGGTGTGTTGTGTGGGCTTTGTGGCTCTAGCAGTGGTGAGCTCAGGTCTCTGGGTGCTCCTCACCATGTCTCAACAAACCAGGGGACCGGACACAGAGCACCCCCATTCTTTAGGGGAGACAGTGGCCCTGCAGAACTAGCTGTGGGAATGCAGAATTCTGTATTCCCCACGAGGAGAGGGAAGGAGGCTCAGGGAGTTGGGGGGAGTCACACTTTGTTTCTCCCTGTCTCTATGCTGAGAGTGGGAGACTGTCCGACTGTGGGAATGCCGGCAGCGACCCCCCATTCCGCCACTGCCGTGGTTTAGTATCTTTCCAACTGCCCCTAATCTCTCCACTCTCTGCAGGTTTCTCCCCTCTCCAGAGCCCCGGCAGACAAAACCCAGACAGTCTGGGTTTCTCCCCTCTCTGGCGCCCCATCGCAAGTGCGTCTTACCTTCCACCCTCCTCAACCCTTCCCGCCTTTAGTTGATTCCACGCACGGATCCTTTCAGGCACACCTGAGAGCCCAGCTGGGGTTCTTCCATTGCGTTATAGCTGTTCAATTTGCTCAAATGTCAAGGGGAGAGATCAAGTGTATCTCTCATGCTGCTGTTGCTCTGATGTCATCCTGGTTCTAAAGCGGAGGGGACACATCACATCATCAGGGCCCACACAGGGAGGCATCTGTAAGGAGGCAAGGCCTTGATTTTCTGCCTAGATGATTTTATCTATCAATGACAATGGGGTATTAAAATTCCCTGATATGATTCTATTACTATCAATCTCTTTATGTCCATCAATATTTGCTTTATATATTTAGGTGCTCCTATGTTGCATGTGTGGATGTCTGCAAGTTATATTCTCTTGTTAGATTGATCACTGATTGATCATTACAAAATGCTCATCTTGCCCTGGCCAGTTGGCTCAGTGGATAGAGTATCAGCCCGGCTCTTGAAGAATCAAGAGCTGGTTGAATAATCAAGTCAACAGGAGACAGATTTAATAAGAGAGAATCAAATTTAATTTTGTGCATGTGGGAACCCCACATACATGAGAAAGTCATAGGCCCCCATGTAAATGAGAGGTTCAGGGACAGGAAAGGAAAAATGAGGTGTATATGGCATTCTGAGCTAAGGATGAGGTAAGGTGCCCTGGGGCTTCAGAAGGAAGAAATTTCATTGCAGGACGTTAAGAAGAGCAGATGTTCAGTAATTAGTAATTTGCCCACCATAGATCAAAGCTTATCTTTGATAATAACTTTTTTTTTTTTTTAAGTGAGAAGAAAGGAGATAGAGAGACAGACTCCTGCATGTGTCCTGACCGGGATCCACCCGACAGCGCACATTTGGGCTGATGCTGGGATCAACCAAACTATCCTCAGCGCCTGGGGCCCACACTCGAACCAATCAAGCCACTGGTTGTGAGAAGGGAAGATAGAGAGATAAGGGGGAGAGGGAGGGGAAGAGAAGAAAAGGATCCTTTCTCGTGTGTGCTCTGACTGAGGCATCAAAGCCAGGACGTCTGTGCACCTGGTCAATACTTGATCCACTGAGCCGGCTGGCCAGGACTGATAATGACTCTTATTACGGGCCAGGCCCCTAATTTAAATTCTTCTATGCAGTTGGGGAAGGGAAGCATAAGTTTCTCTTGAGCCCCCGGGGTCTTGGTGCCTTTAGTGCAAAGTCATTGGCATATCTCGGAGGCACATCTTGGGGTGACTCATTCTGAACCTCTGTACTGGAGGCCACCCTCCCCTGAGCAGGCAAGGAGAGCTGCTTACCGAGAAAGAAAAGCACTAAGGAGAGAATAAAAAATAGCGGGGGGGGGGGGGGGGAGAAGAGGGTGGTGGGGAGGGGGGAAGGAGAACACTTTAGTGACTTTGTGTTAAAATTCCTGAACCCAAACTTCCTGAGAATGTAAGTCCCCAAATTCACACGTTTCATTTTTCTTTGCTCGAGTTGGGTCATTTACAACGGAAGGAATTTTTTATTTTTTTTATTTAGTCAGTTTAGAGAGGAGAGGGAGAGACAGAGAGAGGAGAGACAGAGAGAGAGAAGGGGGGGAGGAGCTGGAAGCATCAACTCCCATATGTGCCTTGACCAGGCAAGCCCAGGGTTTCAAACCAGCGACCTCAGCATTTCCAGGTCGACTCTTTATCCACTGCGCCACCACAGGTCAGGCTAACAGAAGGAATTTTTACCGTTGCAGAAGTCATCCTTGTCCTGGTAACTATCAATGGTTAGGTAACCATTGTGTTCCTCGGAATGAGGGCGGGCGTGTGGTTCACCTACCGGTGGTCCACCTGGTCCCTACCGCCCACTAGGGGGCGCTCCAGCTTTCGTGGTGGGCGGTAGCACAGCAACCAAAGTATAAATAAAAAGGTAGATTTAGCCTGACCTGTGGTGGCGCAGTGGATAAAGCGTCGACTTGGAATGCTGAGGTTGCCGGGTTGCCGGTTCAAAACCCTGGGCTTGCCTGGTCAAGGCACGTATGGGAGTTGATGCTTCCTGCTCCTCCCCACTCTCTCTCTCTAAAAATGAATAAATAAATTAAAAAAAAAAGAGATAGATTTAACTATAGTAAGTTGTTTTATAAAGATTTATTCTGCCAAACTTAGTGAAAATCTGACATAAAGTACTTGATAAGTAATTATTATTATATGCTTTAACTTGCTGTCACTCTGCTTTATAAATTTTATCAAATAAAGTTACTTCCCTACTTTATAAATCACCATGACTGTGGAATCGGTGGGCGGTTAGAAAATTTTACTACTAAGAGAGATACAGAAGTGGGCGGTAGGTATAAAAAGGTTGACTACCCCTGCCCTACACAATCTCACTCACTCCTCATCACCGCCGGTGATGTAATACTATTGATATTTTGAGTTTACATGTGAGAAAACTGAGGTTCTAGGAGGCCGGCAAGTTGCCCGTGCTCTCCCGGGTAGAACGCGGCAGCTGTCCCCTGAACCCACCTTTGCGGAAGCTCACGGGCTCTTGTGCCTCACATCACGCTATGGGAGAAACACCCAAGAAAACCAGCGAACTAACATGGAACGGTCCACCGCCGAAATGTGGGTTTTCTTTAATGGAACAGCTGGTGGGAGCAGGAGGGGTAGAGAAGCCGATGGTCAAATTCCAAACCCAGTTCAAAGCATGTGCTCAAGATAGGTCCTGGAGGCAGCCTGCAGACGGGTGGACGGCCACCACCAAAGCCCGCGGTGTCCGGAGCGCCCCAGGCTGGAGCCAGGCGGATGGCGAACGCCTTCCACACCACGCACGTTTGAGACCCGGGACCCGACGCCCAGCAGGTGCAGGGCCGGAGACAACCCCTGCAATGCTCTAGGGTTTGTTTCCAGAGCTCTTCCAAACTTTGCCTTCCAAGTCTGGGAGTCCGTGCGCCCCCGCGAGAACAGCGGGCGTCCACACACAGGTGCAAGGGACGCGCCCCGAAGCGCAGACTAGCTGGCGCGCACCTCCGGCCCCGCGCAGCAGGCGGGCGGGCGGGCGGCTGTGGCCGCGGCGGGGCGGGCCAGGGCGGGCGCTGGGAGGAGCCGCCTCCCTGCGCCCTCCTGGCTGCAGCCTCCGCAGTCCCGGCAGCACCGCGCTGGGCACATGGAGACGCCCGCGCGGCCCAGCGCCGGGCCCCGAGGCCGGGAGGACACTCCCGAGCGCGGCTGCGCGCCACGCTGCCGGCCACTGTCCAACTTCCGAGAGGAGCTGAGAGCGCTCCTGGTCCTGGCGGGCCCCGCGGTGAGTGCCGGCGGGTCGGGAGCTCGGTGACCTTGTTGCCCCTGTTACTCGGGAGGGGTGGAGCGGAGCGAGCTCGGGGCGGGCGCGCGCGCGTCCCGGGCGGGCGGCCCTCGGGCGGCAGCTGGTGCCGCTGGCCAGCGCCGGGTGTGGGCAGCCTCCGGGGCGTGGGGACCTGCTCGCCTTAAGGGACTCAGACTGCCTTTGGGTGCGTGTTCCCGCGAAGCGAGCAAGTTACCCAAACTTGAACAACTAGCAGCCCTGGGGCTGAGGTCTCTCAATGATCCAGAGGCTGGGGAGGGTGGTGCACCCTCTGTCCTGTCTTCAGAGCTCCGAAATATTCCTTATCTCGAGCCAACCGCTACGCGAGGAAACAAGGGGCATCCTGTCCACAGCCCCCCACCCCCACCCAATTATTGTGCGCAAACAGTTTTTGGTTGAGGTGATTTTTTTGTTTGTTTTTAAATCATGAGATTAGGGCTCTTTCGGTGTTATTATCTATTTTAAAGTAATGTGGGTTTTTAAAAAACGCAAGACCCACAGAAATGGAATTCCATTCCTGTTCCTCTGCCATTTGGGGTGGTTTTCAAGTTAACAGGGTGAGAGAGCCATTATCGGACAAGGAGCCCAAGTGATTTTAGGGCGCAAGGACACCTTTGGACCTGGGTAGACAGATTTTCGGCCTCTGCAAGGCCTGTGGTGGCAAGTGTGCCCGTCTGGCATGGCGACTCCGTTGTTGTCTGTGGGATCTTGGGATACCCACTGTGGTCTGCACAATGGCAAGAATGATGTCAGGGAAAAATCCATCCAGCAGGAAGAAGCCTGTGGAGCTCTCTCGCAGAAAGAAAGGAAAGAAAATTAGAACGCACGGTTTGGCATCGCGTACCTGGGGCCGGTTCCCTGCTTGATCTCAGAAGGTGGGTTAGGAAACCCAGTGGTCTTCTCCCCTCTGCTCATTCAGCCAAATAATCATTCAGGGTAATAACTGCGCTTTGGCTCAACACTCCCTCACAGAGTGATTGTGAGAACGGTCTAGGCAAGGCTGATACGGCGCTAATATTACAAAATAATAATAATAATAATAAGGAAACAAGTCAGCTTTGTGAGGCCCAGGCCCTCCCAGGACCTGGGAATTTGTCTCTGCTGACTCCTGCAGTAACCTGGTTCCCCTGATGTAGGGGACGGGCTTGGGCTCCAGGTATGAGCACTAGACTGAGTGAGCCCCTCACTGTATATATTTATTATATATGTATGCATGTGTGTGTATATAACTGTTAAGTACACATGTAATATACGAAAGGCAGAAACCATGGGCCCAATCAAAAACACGAGGCTAGTGTGTTCCAAAGGAAAATTTTATTTTTTTTATTATTATTATTATTATTTTTTTTCTGAAGTGAGAAGCGGAGAGGCAGTCAGACAGACTCCCGCACGTGCCCAACTGGGATCCACCCAGAAAGCCCACCAGTGGGCGATGCTCTGCCCATCTGGGCTGTTGCTCCATTGCAACCGGAGCCATTCTAGCACCTGAGGCAGAGGCCATGGAGCCGTTCTCAGTGCCCGGGGCCAACTTTGCCACAGTGGAGCCTTGGCTGGGGGAGGGGAAGAGAGAGACAGAGAGGAAGGAGAGGGGGAAGGGTGGAGAAGCAGATGGGTGCTTTTCCTGTGTGCCCTGGCCGGGAATCGAACTCGGGACTTCCACACGCCAGGGCAATGGTCTACCACTGAGCCAGCCAGGCAGGGCAAGGAAAATTTATTTTAAGAAACACCTGGGTGCAGGCAGGCTGAGACCAGCAAAGGGTGTCAGCCCCGAGGGAGGAATGAGACAGGGGTTACAGGGATTCCTCAAAGGGCCTTGGGCAAAGGCAGCTGCGAGATCACTTCTGTTTGTGGCTGGGAGTGGCCTCAGTTCCTCAAAACTGTCTGCACCCTCATCCAATGGTCCCTGTCAGCATCCAGCTAACAAAGGAAGTCTGAGCTGGATCACTGAGTAGGCAAGTCCTTCTTCCTCCTTCAGGCCTGCCTTGTTCTTAGGAAAAATGATGGCTGAGTAGCCATTTTATCTATCTATATCTATATCTATATCTATATCATCTATATCTATATCTATATATATTGCCATGTAGAAAAACTAGAGAACCAAGGTCAATGACAGGGAAAACCCGCTGAAATTTCACCACTGAGAGATAATTTGGAAATTGTCTTTTGCATGTGTTTCTCTGTGACTGCTTTACCCAGTGAGGGTGTGGAGTTCTGGCCCGTGGTTGGTCTCTTACGAATTGTGGTTGTATACGGAGCCCCTCCGCCCCTCCTGGCCTCCCTCTCTGTTCCTACCACCTGCTGGGAGTTTTCTATCTCCCCAGGGGCAAGGAGAGGGGGAGGAGGAGACGTCCTCTTTTCTGCCCCAAGCTCAGTGCCCCGTAGTGTGCTCTCCAGGGCTCCACCACACATTGGGTAGGATGCCTGGTTGGGATTTCCTCCCTGTGATCTCTCTCCCAGTTCCCTATCTCCCTTACAGGCCTCTCATCTGAACGCTGACCCGTGAGTACCCAGGAGGACTCACGCTAAGGTGTTAGCATTCAGCCGTCTCCCGGGGAGCTTTATGGGGGGCCTGGAAAGGGGGCATCTCATGCATAGCGCAGAGAAAAGTGTGAGGTGGACAGCGCGTGCATGCCAGGGTGTTCCGGGTACACCGTTGACTCATCAACCGGAAGCTGTGTCTGTGAGAGAGGGAAGGTGGTAGCCGACAGGACCTACCCGGGCGTCCTGACCGCGCCTTCTCTTTGCCACTGACGCCTTGCTCACTGCCTGACAGTCTGAGTTGTCAGATTCTGAAAAAGAACCTCAAGGCTGGGGGTCCTGCCTGTCCCCCCACGGGCGTGGGCCGTGCACAGCCTGGCAGAGGATAGAAAACAGGTGGCGTTAACTCAGTCATCATCTTTATCAACCAACATGTCGTTGTGCGGCACCTGACTGTATTCCTACCCTTGGACTGGGCACTGACCCTAGGAAAATGCCCGTTCTCCACCCAACTGGGAATAGGTGGATGTTCCGCACGATACGATTTGTAATATCAAAATCTGGGGAGACTGAGCCCTTTTTCCCCGTGAAGCCACAAGAGCCTTGTATGTGTGGCCTGAGGGGAGACAGGGCATTGCATCACGGTAACGCCGCGTTACACGGAAAAGGGTAAAGCAGAGTTAGTGGCATAACGGATTGCAGTGATTTCACAGGCATACAGGCTTAAAGGGCAGCCCTGGCTGGTTAGCTCGGCCGGTTAGAGTGCTGTCCCGAATTGACAAGGCCACCGGGTGTCCCCAGTCGGCACAGGTGAGAAACAAACAATGAAGGCACGATTCAGCGGAACAAGTGAATGCTTCCCTCTCTCTCTCCCTCGCTCTGCCTTCCTCTCTCCATCTCTCTACAATCAATCCATAAATTAAAAAAAAAAGGCTTAAAGGACAATTACCTGGAAAGACTCTACAGTGTTGAGTATATAAATTCAGTCAGAGAGGCATCAAGCTCCCCTGGATGAAACCACAGAGGATATCTGTTAGAATGCTTAACAATGTCCCTGGCCGGGTGGCTCAGTGGACAGAGCATTGGCTCGGCATGCGGACGTCCTGGGTTCTATCCCCGGTCAGGGCACACAGAAGAAGTGACCATCTGCTTATCTTCCCTTCCCCATCTTTTTTTTTTCTCTTCCCCTCCTGCAGCCAGTGGCTCGGTTGATTTGAGCGTAGGATAGCTTGGTTGGTCTGAGTGTCAGCCTCAGGCACCGAGGATAGCTCTGTTGATTCGAGCATTGGCCCTGGATGGGGGTTGCCAGGTGGAGCCCAGTCAGGGTGCATGTGGGAGTCTGTCTCCTTATCTCCTCTCCTCTCACTTTAAAAAGAAAGAAAAAGAAAGAAAGAAAGAAAGAAAGAAAGAAAGGAAAGGAAAGGAAAGGAAAGGAAAGGAAAGGAAAGGAAAGGAAAGGAAAGAAGGAAGGAAGGAAGGAAGGAAGGAAGGAAGGAAGGAAGGAAGGAAGAAAGAAGAACGGTTGACAACACCTAAATCAGGGCCCATTTCCTCGTACTGGCCCTCAGGGGTCTAGCTTCAGGTTCTACAAATTGAGCTTTCATACCCACCTTTTTTATTTGCACCCCTGGCCCCTCAGCTTTTCAGGGTCCCCCATCCTCTGCTTCATATTGGCTTACTCTTGCAACATATTCTAAAAGCATCCCTGCTGCTAGGCAACAGGAGGCCCTGTGGGAGGCCACAGTGGCGGTGGGAGACGTCCCTGGGTCATGGTTTACCCCGGGGGTGGCTTAGAAGTAGATGTGGGAAAGCTCTGCTCCCCCGACCCCGACCGGTTAGGAGTAGGCCTTTCGTGTTTTATGAAGATCTGGGTCCATCGGGGGAACTGAAAACTCTCTCCCCAGATCAGATGTGGATTCGGGGACAGAAAGTGGGGCTGCCCTCTGAGACATCCGGGGCGGGGACCTGGTGGGATCTGCTACAGGGTTGGCTGCCTGTGGGCTTCTGGAAGTGAGGACTGGACGCTGTCATAGGGAACCCCGGAAAGACGGGGTGTTGTCTGAGCTCGGAACAGAGGCGTCTGTTTCCCTCGGAGGACTGACCGAGAGTCACGCTGCAGGAGCAGCGGGCTGTCCGGAGACACCTGCGCTCCCCCCCACCCCCGGAGCGGGAGTCGGATGAATCCGCCTCTGGGACCGGACCGGACCGGACCGCATGAGCCTCCCAGGAGAGAGAGAGGTTTTCCCAAGATGGACTGACTGGGTCTGGCAAGGGGGTTGGGGGGGTGGGTGAGGGAAGGTGGGGAGTGGGAGGTGGTTTTCAGTTAACTAAAGGAAGTAAGATGTGTCCAAATCTGCCGCTTAAAGCATTCCCGAGCCGTTCACAGTGGCTCCTGTAATTGCGAGGAAGAACGTTCCGGAAGCTGAGTTTGCTCTCCTATCTGAGGCTTCATAGAATCTAAGGATTAATGGTATTCTGAAGAGTGGTTAACATTTCACCCCAGATTCCAGAGCCTGTCTGCCTGCCTTCCAGTTGGATGGTCTTATTTCTGTCTCAGTTTCTCCTGTCTGTGGAATTTTTCTTTTTAAGATTTTTTTTTTTTTTTTTTCTTTTTCATTTTTCTGAAGCTGGAAACAGGGAGAGACAGTCAGACAGACTCCCGCATGCGCCGGACCGGGATCCACCCGGCACACCCACCAGGGGCGGTGCTCTGCCCATCCTGGGCATCGCCATGTTGCGACCAGAGCCACTCTAGCGCCTGGGGCAGAGGCCACAGAGCCATCCCCAGCACCCGGGCCATCTTTGCTCCAATGGAGCCTTGGCTGCGGGAGGGGAAGAGAGAGACAGAGAGGAAAGCGCGGCGGAGGGGTGGAGAAGCAAATGGGCGCTTCTCCTATGTGCCCTGGCCGGGAATCGAACCCGGGTCCTCCGCACACTAGGCCGACGCTCTACCGCTGAGCCAACCGGCCAGGGCTCTTTTTAAGATTTTATTAATTTTACAGAGAGAGAGAGAGAGAGAGAGAGAAAGGGGAGGAGCAGGAAGCATCGACTCCCATGTGTGTCTTGACCAGGCAAGCCCAGGGTTTCGAACCAGCGACCTCAGTATTCAGGGTTGACGCTGCGCCACCACGGGTCAGGCCTGCGTGTGGAATTTCTTGCTGGCTATTGGGGGGCTCAGTATCTCTAGTTCTCACTATGAGTTTGGGATTGCAAGTGGTTTATCTCAGAAGGCAGGCTCTGAAAATTTCAGGGAAAAATAGACACGTGATCTGCGGCAGGAGAACCTAAAAGTGAAAAATAAATTTAAAAAACTAGGATGGCCCTGGCCGGTTGGCTCAGCGGTAGAGCGTCGGCTTGGCATGTGGAAGTCCTGGGTTCGATTCCCGGCCAGGGCACACAGGAGAAGCGCCCATCTGCTTCTCCATCCTCCCCCCTCTCCTTTCTCTCTATCTCTCTCTTCCCCTCTCGTAGTCAAGGCTCCATTGGAGCCAAGTTGGCCCCCGCACTGAGGATGGCTCCATGGCCTCCGCCTCAGGCGCTAGAATGGCTCCAGCTACAATGGAGCAACGCCCCAGATGGGCAGAGCACTGCCCCCTGGTGGCATGCTGGGTGGATCTGGTCGGGTGCATGTGGGAGTCTCTCTGCCTCCCCGCTTCTCACTTTGAGGGGGGTGGGAGAAGCCAGGCTGTTTTCAGAAATGAGATTCTGATAGCTATTACAAACGAACTTTTTAAATCATTTCCCAGGAGCCAACCAGAGATCACACTTTTTACCTGAGAACGCTGACAGCTCCCTCACTAGCCAGCTTCTTTGTTGGTTCAGAGTTGTGGGGCGCCCCGGGAACCGGGAACCCCACCTCTCCTCTGACTGTGATGGTTGGCGGTCGTCTGTAACTTTCTGTTTTCTGTCTCTTCCCAGTTCTTGGCCCAGCTGATGGTGTTTCTGATCAGTTTCATAAGCTCCGTGTTCTGCGGCCACCTGGGGAAGCTGGAATTGGACGCGGTCACCCTCGCCATTGCGGTACGTGCAGGACGGTTCCGACCCTTCGGTGCTGTTTATGAAAGCCATCCGTATTAGTGTCCTCTTGCTCTTGTTAGGAATGACCACAGTCCAGTAGCTTGAAACAATGTAACAATGCAAATGTATTATCTTGCAGGGCTGGGGGGGGGGGGTCAGAAGTCTGAAATGGGTTTCCCTGAGCCAACTAAAATCAAGGTGTTGGCAGGGTTACAGCCTTCCTTCTCCTTTGCCCTATATAACTTCACGTGTCCCCGCATTCGGGGGGGGGGGAGGGTGAGCACAGGGACATCTTTGCTCAGTCGTTGGTGATCCATGCAGGTCTGCCTCACAGCCCTGGTCTCACGTCTGGGAGCAGGGAATCGGAAAACGGGTTGAACTCTGACTTCAGAAGAAACTGTCACCTCCGCCCCATCCCAAACCCTCTCTGTGTCTTAGTTGCAGGACCCCCCCACACACACACACACTACACAACACAAACCCCAGAGATACGCCATTGACCTCTGCCAGGGGTTCGCTGCAATCTGTGGCCAAAGGGCACTGCCAGCTTGTTTGGTTTGGCCTGCGTGTTCTAGAAACATGGCTTCAGTGGCTTCCAGAACATGTTCCTGGTGTCCTGAGCCCTCCCCCTCCCCCTCCCCTCTGCTCCTGCCCCCCCCCCCCCCAAAGCGACAAGGTGCACTCACCTGCCCGCTGGCTGGGTCCCTCTGGGTGCCTCCAGCTGCCCACTGTGAACTCTGAACTAGTCCCCTGGTGGAAACAGGTTGTTTTACTTTTGGGGAGCGGGGAGCCGCTTGGACAACCCCCGGGCTTAATCATCCTTTTTGATTGTTAATGTTTGGAAATTTGGGGGAAGACAGAGAGGCGCTCACCTCCCGGAAGTAGATTCTCTGTGGTCAGGAAAGGACAGAACAGCTGGTGCTTCCAGGCTGGGTTCCCTGGGGGCTGTTGCCCTGGGCAGCTCCCCCCCACCCCCCCACAGGTGGAGGGAGCCGGTCCAGGCAAGGTGAGCATCAGATGTCCTGCTCTTCTTCCTGCTTCCCGAGTTGCAGGGTCCACACGGGCACCTGCAGGCTCTGAGACACTCCCCTGGTTTGGGGGTTGCTGCCCTGGGCTCCCCAGAGCCTTAGGAACGCTGGGGTTTGGTTGCTGACCTGGTCAGGACAAGCATGTCTGGAAGGCCTCTGGCTCCTAGCCTTGGCCTCAGAGACTTGCCACCGGCACTCCCAGCATCCTTCAGGGCATTGTGATGAGCCGTGCTGAGTCTTGAGCAGGCGGACTTGGCCCAGCTGCCCTGTGCCGCGTTCCCTCCCCCTCGGAAGGACTTGTGTTCCTCTGAAACTAGGGAGGGAGATGCTTACGACAGGAAGCAGGAAGAAGGCTGCGTTATATGACCTCCGACCTCGACTTTCCCTTCCTTTCCTAAATGTCCGCATGTCCTTTAATTACCCGTGCCCTCCCACCCCGGGTGTGTGCAGGGGCTCCAGGCCCCTCACGAGAGCTGGCCGAGTTGCAGGGTCCACACGGGCACCTGCAGGCTCTGAGTGGCCTCTCCTTCGCATTTATCCCCAGGTTATCAATGTCACTGGTATCTCCGTGGGGTTTGGCTTATCTTCGGCATGCGACACCCTGATGTCTCAGGTAAATGGGAGCCCCCAGGTCGCTGTCCCCAGTGCATCTGGAAGAACCCCGCCTCCGGCAGGAAGCCTCACGTGCCCAGGGGACAAAACCCTGCAGCATTTGCTCAAAACCGTCAAGCCAGTGCCTGTTGTCTTTGAAATGTGGCCCGATTTCTTTCTCAGGCTTGGGGAAGTCGTCGTTGATCTGCATGAGCAACATACACTTTGCCCAAACAGGGGACATTTTGTAAAAGTCCTGTCTGTCACTTTCCACGTCGTGGCTGAGTTTGGTACAGTCCCTGGTTCTCAAACATTAGCATTCCTCAGAATCAGCCCGGGGGGCTTGTTAGAACACAGGTTGGCAGGCCCCACCCCAGGGCATGCTGGGAAATGCTGTTGAATGAGATCTGTCGTGGGCGGAGGAATGTTCATAAAGTTTCCCGGGGCCAAGAGCCCAAAGGAAGAGGCTGACAAGCCCGTCATTACACCCAGAATTTATTAAGGGAACTTACAGAGGAGGCGTGTCTTAGCTGGTTGGCAGGTCCACCACATGGGTGTCCTCTGTGCCGGGTGGCGTGCCCTGAGGGGTGATGCAGGGCACGGTAGGACGGATAGGGGCACTGCGGTGCCAGCCACCCCGGTAAGGGGAGGAATGCCTTACATGCTGCCCACGGCAGGGCAATGGCTTGTTCTAGGAACCGGCACAAACCAGCATGTTGTGGAGCGTAGGGGAGGGGTCACTCAGAGGGGTCAGAGGTCTCTGAGGGGATGGAGGGGAAACAATCTCTCTCTCTTTAAAAACAAAAAATCGATTGGTTGATTTTGGAGAGAAGAGGCAGGGGAGGGAGGGAGGAAGAGAGAGAGAGAGAGAGAGAGAGAGAGAAACGTTGATTTGTTCTACTCTATGCATCACTGGTTGATTCTTGTATGTGCTCTGACCGGGGATCAAACCCACAACCTTGGTGTACTGGGTCGATGCTCTAACCAACTGAGCTACCTGGCCGGGGCCTAGAATCACTTGGAGAGCTTTAAAAAAAAAAAATTGAAATTTGGGCCCCACCTTGGGTCAGTTAAATCCAGACTCTCTTTCCTGGGACCCCGGCTTCCGTGTTTTAAAATATTCCCCGGCGATTCTAATAAACGGTAGAGTTTGATCGCCGCTAACGCTTCAAGAACCCGTCAAGGTCTTGAGAGCCGTCTGTCTCTTCACGAGGCCTGTTGAAGGCCTCTGAGGGGGGCAGGGGGGCCCACCGCTGCGCTCATGGGTTCGTTTTGGCCGTGTGCCCCCAGACCTACGGCAGCCCCAACAAGAAGCACATGGGGGTCATCCTGCAGAGGGGCGCGCTGGTGCTGCTGCTCTGCTGCTTCCCCTGCTGGGCGCTGTTCCTCAACACCCAGCACATCCTGCTGCTCTTCAGGCAGGACCCCCAAGTGTCCAGGTAAGAGGGGCCACGCCAGGGCGGGGAGGGAGCTTCTGCTCAGCTGACGTGACCAGGGCTTCGTGCTTCCCACACACCTGGCACCTGAGGTCTAGACCCCCCTTGTCATCTGGGTGACTTCAAGCTAAATACTTTTTATAAAAATTATTAAGTGAGAGATGGGGAGCCATGAGCCCCCAACTGGGATCCACCCAGGATGCCCTGTTGCTTGGCAACCAAGCTATTTGCGTGCCTGAGGCAGAGGCCACAGAGCCATCCTCAGTGCCTGGGGCCAGTTTGCTCAGCCATTCGAGCCACAGCTGAAGGAGGGGAAGAGAGTGAGAGAGAAGAGAGAGAGAGAGAGAGAGAAGGGGAGGGGAAGATGGGCGCTTCTCCTGTGTGTTCTGACTGGGAATTGAACCCTGGACTTCCACACGCCAGGCCGACGCTCTACCACTGAGCCAAGGATAAATACATTTGTAAGAGGTAAGATTGGCAAACATCCTCCACGTGAGATGGTCATTTGTGGTGTTTCTTTGTGGTTTTGTGATTTATGGGCCCTGGTTGGTATGAACATCACCTCAGTGCTTTTATTTTTTTTATTTTTTTGTATTTTTCTGAAGCTGGAAACGGGGAGAGATAGTCAGACAGACTCCCGCATGCCCCCAACCGGGAACCACCCGGCACGCCCACCAGGGGCTACGCTCTGCCCACCAGGGGGCGATGCTCTGCCCCTCCGGGGCGTCGCTCTGCAGCTACCAGAGCCACTCTAGCGCCTGGGGCAGAGGCCAAGGAGCCATCCCCAGCACCTGGGCCATCTTTGCTCCAATGGAGCCTTGGCTGCGGGAGGGGAAGAGAGAGACAGAGAGGAAGGAGGGGGGGAGGGGTGGAGAAGCAAATGGGCGCTTCTCCTGTGTGCCCTGGCCGGGAAGCGAACCCGGGTCCCCCGCACGCCAGGCCGACGCTCTACCGCTGAGCCAACCGGCCAGGGCCCACCTCAGTGCTTTTAAAACCCACCCCTGCCTCTTCTCCCTCCCGGCATCCTGTTTTGATTGGTCTGGGGTGCGGCCTTGGCGTCAGTGCCATCCAAAGATCACCGAGGTGGTGTTAAAACTGCCAAGTTTGAGACCCGCTGGTAACCAGTGGCTGGTTTATTGGATAAAGACCTTTCAAGGCCCTTACCTTAGACCTAGTGGCTCTGAACCCAGGGGACATTTGTCAATGTTGGAAGTCGTTTATTATGGTGATCAGAACCGCTACTGGGGCGTCCCTACCTATAGAAGCCCGGGATGTGACGAGCCATCTTAGGGCACACAGGAAAAAAGGTCCCACTGCAGAGAATTAATGAGCCGCGTGGGGCTGGGCTCGAAAAGTGCTCTCCGGCACCGAAAGGCTTGGAAGGAGCAGAAGAGGTCACGTGGGGTTATGAGACCACACGTTCTACAGTCAGTGTCCACGTTTTGCTCAAGCAGTGGCAGCTGGTTCGTTTAGAAAGAGCCCAGAATGTTTTTTCTGTCTTCCTCTCCTGGGAACGGAGACCTCCCTCACCTTTTGTTTTTTCTTTTCTTCCTGCTGTACAGGCTCACCCACACCTATGTCATGGTCTTCCTTCCTGCTCTTCCCGTAAGTTGTCAAAGGGTTAAGCTGTTTCCCGTCTCGAGGTCCGCCAGGGAGAGGCAGCCGAGGTGCCCTTGAGTGCGATGAATTCCATCGATCTTACCCAACCCCTGCACGTGGTGTTGGCTTCGTCAAGAAAGTGTGCTTTTACGTATGCCCGTGAATTTAATGATGCCATTGGTCCCTCAAGAAGTGAGGGAAGGGGCTCCAGCCGGCCGCTGTCCTGAACTCTGGCCGCGGGAGGGGCCTCCACAATCGTCCAGAGAGGACTTCAGACTTTTTTTTTTTTTGGGGGGGGGTATAGGGGTAAATCTTCTACATCTCAGAATACTGGAGAGCCTCACTCTGAACCCTTAGACTTTTTTTTTTTGCTTGCTGAATATGATCACACTGAACATGTGTGCGTGTTAGTTGCTGTTTGACACAGCCGTGCAGTCAGTGAACAGCCTACACTAGCTGTCCAGTTAACGGGCTGCTTAACGATGTTCTGGACGGACCGCGTAGACAACGGTGGTCCCGTAAGATTGGAACGGAGCTCGTGGGGGAGGAACGGACTTTCCCTCACCCTCAAGGTTCTTCTGGCTGCTCTAATAATCAAATAGACACCAGGCGGATTAGCAAGAGAAAATAAACACATTGAGTACTTTCTGTGGGCGAGAAAGGGGCCCAAGGCTGAAGCTGGCAGGCTCAGGGGGGCCCTGCATGGTGGCTTTAGAAACTCAGAGACCTCAGGTCACCACACAGGATGGTCTGAAATGAAACTGTCTAATCATGCAAAGTGAGTCATGACGAGGCATCATGTCCTAGGCCTGTGGCTTCCTTGTCAAGTGTCAAGTCTTGACCTTACCTGAGCCTGTCTGTTGCCCTTTTTTGCATCTGTGATAACACACCTCTGGAATGTCCGAGTCATCCCCTCTTCCAGACCCCTCAGGGTACCATCTCCCACCGAAGTGGAGGCCACAGGACCCCCTCATTGTTATCTTGTTCTCCTGCACACTCTTAGGTCGCCCAAGAAGGGATGTGCAAGGCCTGATGAGTTTTATAAGAAATGTATTTATGTCTGATCAGGCAGCGGCACGGTGGATAGAGCGTCGGACTGGGATGTGGAGGATCCAGGTCCGAACCCCCGAGGTCCCCGGCTTGAGCGTGGGCACATCCAGCTTGAGTGTGGGGTCACTCACTCTGCTGTAGCCCTCCAGTCAAGGCACATATGAGAAAGTAATCAATGAACAACTAAGGAGACTAAGGAGCTGCAATGAAGAATTGACGCTGCTTATCTCTCCCTTCCTGCCTGTCTGTCCCTATCTCTCTCTCTCTCTCTCTCTGTGTCTCACACACACGCACACAAAGAGATTTATTTATGCATCTGTGAAATTTGGCGGCTGGGTGTGGGGTTATGCTCAGTCAGGAGGACTGGGAGGTTGGTGAGGGGAGGTAGGTGTGCTCAGCTGCGACGTGATGGGAACTTCCCGGGCACCCGATGAAAGTTTAACCTGGCTTCAGTAGAAGTTTCTGGTGGGTGGGCCCTGAACTCAAACCTGACTTATACCATTTCCACGTGCTGTAAACGTGGACTGTTAACTACCCTGCATCTACCAATGTGAAAGAATGTGTCCGTCCATTTTCCTTTTCAGCCAATCCCAGAGATTTCCCAGCCGGGCTTTCTCCCCGCTCCACGATCTCCCCGCCCCCTGGGGGGTTCAGGTCACCTCCTGACGCCTTCTCTGACTCGAGCGTTTAAAGACTGCCATTCTCTGGAGCCTTTGTTTCCTCAGCCGCTGAGACTGTGCTTTCCGGCAGTTGTCAACACTTGTTTGTTCTGCTCAGATAAACCCATACAAATTCTTCACAGGTTGGGACAATTTTTTACGTTGACGATACACCGGAACGGGAACCCCACAAACAGGAGAGTGGCTTGGGAACAGAAAGGGGGGGGATGTCTAGGTATCCGAGACATTCTGAGCTAGGGGCAAGGTAAACTGCCTCAGGCTTCAAAGGGTCATTGCAGGATGATAAAAAATAGATGTTTATTAAAAAAAATTCTTTTCCCCATTGATTTGAGGGAGTAGAGGAAGGGAGGAGAGAGAGAGCATCAAGTCTTTGTTCCACTTCCTTGTTCTGTTCAGTTGGGCACTCATTGGTTGCTTCTAGCATCTGCCCTGAGCGGGGGATCGAACCTGTGATCTTGGTGCGCCTGATGACACGCTACCCACCGAGCCACCCCGCCAGGGCCAGCGGATGTTTCTCACATAAAGGGTCCCCCTGTGTGATCTCTGGGATCATCTCTCTGTAGGGGCCAAGCCCCTAATTCAACTTCTTCTAGGCTGACTCAAAAGAGGGGCAGAAGTGTCTCTTGAGCCTGAAGCTCAGGTGGCCTTTAGCTCAAAACCTTCTGCACACCACGGAGGCACATTTGGGGGTGACTTTTCTGGGCCCCCACAAGCTGACAAAGCTCCTGTTGACTACTGAAGTTGTCGCCGTCCTGATGTTTTACCACAAGGCATTACGCAGATATTGACCACGGTGTCTCTGAGGCAGGACAGCGAGAAGCCAGGAGAACCCCTTGGCAAGTGGAATGGGGAAACTGAGGCAGAGAACTGAACAAGCTGGCCCAGCCATTTACAGCCAGTTACAGCAGGTCACCTCCCTGGAGATCACATCTAAGCCTCATTGGTTTTCCGCGCCAGGCCTCCCGAAAAGCAGTACTACCTCGTGGGTGACTAATGACCCCCGCCCTCCCCTGGCACTGACCCATCAGTGGCCAAATCACTGTGTCCTGAAGTGACACACCTGGAGAAGCTGATGAATATTCTCTTGGGAGCATCCCTAAGACCTCCCCCTAACCGTCCAGCCTTTAGAGACCCTCAACCCAGAGGAGCCAGCACATGCTCACCGCCCCTTCCTTTCCCCGCAGGGGTGCATCTCCTAAACGCCCCAAGAGACCCGCGGCCAGGGGGGCAAGGGGCTGCAGCCATTGCTCACCCGGGGCTGACCCCCTGACCCTGTCTGCCAGGCACCCCTTTACTCTGAGTTCCCAGTGAGCGGGCAGCAGTCTCATCGAAGCTCACTTCTTTCCTATGACATTTCTAGAGAGCCAAAGCAGCCCTAGGCCCTTCCGCGCTCGTGTGTGTGTGTGTGTGTGTGTGTGTGTGTGTGTGTGTGTGTGTGTGTGAGAGAGAGAGAGAGAGAGAGACAAGAGAGAGAGAGACACACACACACACGTTACTGTCTCCAGGGTCAGCAGAAGAGTCGTCCAAGCCTGTAAGAATTTTTTTTAATTTAATTAATTAATTTATTTATTTATTCATTTTAGAGAGGAGAGAGAGTTAGAGTGGAAGAGAGAGAGAGAGAGAGAGAGAGAGAAAGGGGGGAGGAGCAGGAAGCATCAACTCCCATATATGCCCTGACCAGGCAAGCCCAGGGTTTTGAACCGGTGACCTCAGCATTCCAGGTCAATGCTCTATCCACCGCGCCACCACAGGTCAGGCTGTAAGAATTTTTTGAGTTTATCTGAGCCAAACTGACGACCGTCGCCCGGAAGCAAATCTCTCACCGGGTTGAGAAAATGCTCCGGCCTACGGCCGTTTCTCCACCACTTATTTTTTCATCGGTTGGAATCAGAGGGGAAGAGCGAAGGGGGTCACGGGAAATCAGCGGATAGAGTAGGCAGGCGGGAGAAAGCAAAACGGGGAGGGGGTAAGTAAAATGGAAAACCTGCTTCTTTTCTATAGGCAGGTAATGGATAGTTAACAGTTAGCAATTAACTTGGTGATAATAAGGAGATGACTTTTGGTTCCGTTTTTGGTTCCGGTGGGGGGGGTGTGTGCTCTGAGGGGGCAGAAAAGAAGATTACTCTTACAATTTCTAAAGTATGTTATCAGGCACATTATTGTAGATGCAAAAAGAAAAGAAAAGGAAGGAAAAGGGAAGGAAAAGGGAAGGGAAGGGAAGGAAAGACAGGCCTGAACAGGTAAACATTGACCTTCGTTATGAATACCCACCGTGAACTGCTTTTAGTTAGAAAGATTTCATTTCAGACCCTCCTGTGTGATTACTTTCGGTCCCTGAATTTACAAGGCCCCCCTGCTAGGCCTCCCCTGAACTGGTCAGGTTTAGCACCAGCTTTTTAATCAACATACACTCGAAATCACCTGGACTCATGCTGTGAAATCTCTCCTGCGTGAAGTCGAGGGCCCAGGCACTACCGGCTGGACCGAGGCAGTCCTGAGGGGCCAGGTCCCCTTTCTGGTCACGTTACAGTCGCTCGCAGCCGTCAGCACTGTGACATGCTGTATCACAGTGTAGTGTAGTGGCTGTAGGGGGAATATGGGTTATTTTAAAAACAAAAACAAAAAACAAAAAAATAGCAGACATGGAAGAAGCTCCGAAAACCAAGTAGAAGTCCAGTTTGTAAAAGACATTAACCTTTGTCAGGGAAGCCTCCGTTTGTAAGGGTGTCTCCCTGGCTGTACTGGGCAGAGGGGCAGACCTTAACTCCGGAGACCTTTCTGTCCAGAAGACAAGGGCTTACGTCTGTGCCACAAACAACCTGACCCTTGTGACTGCGCTTTTCCTGGTGACCTCCCATAACAGAGTCCCTACCCCCGCCCGGCTTCCCACCAAACTTTCTTTTGTCTTCGGCTGAGCAAGGTAGTTAGGTGGCTTTAGCCACATTGGTGGGCGACTCAGTTTCTCTGGGTCTCTCCCATGAATTCGGGAGGTGTACGTGGTATTCAACTTGTCTGTTTTCCTGCTAATCTGTCTTTTATTACAGGGATGTCTCAGCCAAGAACCAGAAAGGGTTAGAGGGAGAGTTATTTTTTCCTCCCCTGCAGAGCCCCGTAGAACCTAGGTGTGCGGTAGCCACGCCCCTGGGTGTGCGCCCGAGCGCACGAGGTGATGTTTGCACAGGGATGGGATCACCTAAGGGCGCATCTCTCTCAGAATGCACCCCCCCACCCCCGTGGTTAAGCAGCGAATGACCGTTAGTTTGCTGGGGCTACCATAACAAGATCCCACAGACTGGGGCGGGGGGAGGAGCGGGAGCTTAAACACAGAAATCTGTTTTCTCACAGTTCTGGAAGCCGAAAGCCCAGGGTCAAGGTGTCGCAGGGTCAGTTTCCTCTGAGGCCTCTCTCTCCTCGGCCAGCAGACCGCTGCGGTCCTGACCCTCCTTCCGTGTGTAACTTTTGTGTCTCTTTTTTTTTATTTTACTTTTTTAATTTTATTTTTTTCCTTTACAGAGACAGAGAGAGGGATAGACAGGGACAGACAGACAGGAACGGAGAGATGAGAAGCATCAATCATTAGTTTTTCGTTGCGCGTTGCCACCTCCTAGTTGTTCATCGATTGCTTTCTCATATGTGCCTTGACCGCGGGCCTTCAGCAGACCGAGTAACCCCTTGCTGGAGCCAGCAACCTTGGGCTCAAGCTGGTGAGCTTTTTGCTCAAACCAGAAGAGCCCGCGCTCAAGCTGGCGACCTCGGGGTCTCGAACCTGGGTCCTCCGCATCCCAGTCCAACGCTCTATCCACTGCGCCACTGCCTGGTCAGGCAGCCTTTTGTGTCTCTTGTCCTCTCATGAGGACACTGGTCCAGTTGGATCCGGGCCCCATCCTAGTGGCCTCGTCTGAACCTCGTCACATCTTTGAAGACTCGATCTCCAAATACAGTCTCACGAGGGGTTAGGGCTTGAACATAGGAGCAGGGGAGGCGCACACTTCAGCCCTTACAAGTAGCCATCTGCTCTCAATAATCGGGATGGTGGTCTTTCATCGGTTCCCCGAGACCTTAGAGAGCTTACTATTCTTTACTGATTCCACCACAAAGGCCTGGAGCCCAGACTGTAGGCAGAGGCTACACGGTCTGTAGGCGGAGGCTCCCCACGGTCTGTAGGAAGAGGCTCCCCACGGTCTGTAGGCGGAGGCTACACGGTCTGTAGGCGGAGGCTCCCCACGGTCTGTAGGAGGAGGCTACACGGTCTGTAGGAGGAGGCTCCCCACGGTCTGTAGGAGGAGGCTCCCCACGGTCTGTAGGAGGAGGCTACACGGTCTATAGGAGGAGGCTCCCCACGGTCTGTAGGAGGAGGCTCCCCACGGTCTGTAGGAGGAGGCTACACGGTCTGTAGGCGGAGGCCCCCCACGGTCTGTAGGAGGAGGCTACACGGTCTGTAGGCGGAGGCTACACGGTCTGTAGGAGGAGGCTCCCCACAGTCTGTAGGAGGAGGCTACACGGTCTGTAGGAGGAGGCTCCCCACGGTCTGTAGGAGGAGGCTACACGGTCTGTAGGCGGAGGCTACACGGTCTGTAGGCAGAGGCTCCCCACGGTCTGTAGGAGGAGGCTCCCCATGGTCTGTAGGCAGAGGCTACACGGTCTATAGGAGGAGGCTACACGGTCTGTAGGAGGAGGCTCCCCACGGTCTGTAGGCGGAGGCTACACGGTCTGTAGGCGGAGGCTCCCCACGGTCTGTAGGAGGAGGCTACACGGTCTGTAGGCGGAGGCCCCCCACGGTCTGTAGGAGGAGGCTACACGGTCTGTAGGCGGAGGCTACACGGTCTGTAGGAGGAGGCTCCCCACTGTCTATAGGCAGAGGCTACACGGTCTGTAGGAGGAGGCTCCCCACGGTCTGTAGGAGGAGGCTCCCCACGGTCTGTAGGCGGAGGCTACACGGTCTGTAGGCGGAGGCTCCCCACGGTCTGTAGGAGGAGGCTACACGGTCTGTAGGAGGAGGCTCCCCACGGTCTGTAGGAGGAGGCTCCCCACGGTCTGTAGGAGGAGGCTACGCGGTCTGTAGGAGGAGGCTCCCCACGGTCTGTAGGAGGAGGCTCCCCACGGTCTGTAGGCGGAGGCTACACAGTCTGTAGGAGGAGGCTCCCCACGGTCTGTAGGAGGAGGCTCCCCATGGTCTGTAGGAGGAGGCTACACGGTCTGTAGGCGGAGGCTCCCCACGGTCTGTAGGAGGAGGCTACACGGTCTGTAGGCGGAGGCCCCCCACGGTCTGTAGGAGGAGGCTACACGGTCTGTAGGCGGAGGCTACACGGTCTGTAGGAGGAGGCTACACGGTCTGTAGGCGGAGGCTACACGGTCTGTAGGAGGAGGCTCCCCACTGTCTATAGGCAGAGGCTACACGGTCTGTAGGAGGAGGCTCACCACGGTCTGTAGGAGGAGGCTCCCCACGGTCTGTAGGCGGAGGCTACACGGTCTGTAGGCGGAGGCTCCCCACGGTCTGTAGGAGGAGGCTACACGGTCTGTAGGAGGAGGCTCCCCACGGTCTGTAGGAGGAGGCTCCCCACGGTCTGTAGGAGGAGGCTACGCGGTCTGTAGGAGGAGGCTCCCCACGGTCTGTAGGAGGAGGCTCCCCACGGTCTGTAGGCGGAGGCTACACGGTCTGTAGGCGGAGGCTCCCCACGGTCTGTAGGAGGAGGCTACACGGTCTGTAGGCGGAGGCCCCCCACGGTCTGTAGGAGGAGGCTACACGGTCTGTAGGCGGAGGCTACACGGTCTGTAGGAGGAGGCTCCCCACTGTCTATAGGCAGAGGCTACACGGTCTATAGGAGGAGGCTACACGGTCTGTAGGAGGAGGCTCCCCACGGTCTGTAGGCGGAGGCTACACGGTCTGTAGGCAGAGGCTACACGGTCTGTAGGCGGAGGCTCCCCACGGTCTGTAGGCGGAGGCTACACGGTCTGTAGGCGGAGGCCCCCCACGGTCTGTAGGAGGAGGCTACACGGTCTGTAGGCGGAGGCTACACGGTCTGTAGGAGGAGGCTCCCCACTGTCTATAGGCAGAGGCTACACGGTCTGTAGGAGGAGGCTCCCCACGGTCTGTAGGAGGAGGCTCCCCACGGTCTGTAGGAGGAGGCTACACGGTCTGTAGGCGGAGGCTACACGGTCTGTAGGAGGAGGCTCCCCACTGTCTATAGGAGGAGGCTACACGTTCTGTAGGAGGAGGCTCCCCACGGTCTGTAGGAGGAGGCTCCCCACGGTCTGTAGGAGGAGGCTACACGGTCTGCAGGAGGAGGCTCCCCACGGTCTGTAGGCGGAGGCTACACGGTCTGTAGGCGGAGGCTCCCCACGGTCTGTAGGAGGAGGCTACACGGTCTGTAGGCGGAGGCCCCCCACGGTCTGTAGGAGGAGGCTCCCCACGGTCTGTAGGAGGAGGCTCCTCACGGTCTGTAGGAGGAGGCTCCCCACGGTCTGTAGGAGGAGGCTCCCCACGGTCTGTAGGAGGAGGCTCCCCACGGTCTGTAGGCAGAGGCTACACGGTCTGTAGGAGGAGGCCCCCCACGGTCTGTAGGAGGAGGCTCCCCACGGTCTGTAGGCAGAGGCTACACGGTCTGTAGGAGGAGGCTCCCCATGGTCTGTAGGCGGAGGCTACACGGTCTGTAGGCAGAGGCTACACGGTCTGTAGGAGGAGGCTCCCCACAGTCTGTAGGAGGAGGCTCCCCACGGTCAGTCGAGTTGCCGAGAGGTGTTTCCTTTACAACCCATGACCAACAGGGGGAGTCCTTGCGTGCGTCCAAGAAAGGGGCGCTCCCAGACCCCGGGGGTCGTTTGGGTCACGTTCACTGAGAAAAGAGGTGTTTGGAACCCCTCAGCTCTAGACACCCTGCTCCCGCACCCCAGCCCCTCTAGCCCTGCTCAGGTGACAACACACCCCTATGGCTCCTGGTGGGGACAAGGGACAGCCACGCGGTGCCTCTCAGCTCGGTCTGCTTGGCCAGCTCTTAGTGTTGACCCCTGTCTCTGTCGTTCTCTTGTAGGCAACGTTCCTTTACACCTTACAAGTCAAATATCTGCTCACCCAGGTAAGGCAGACGTCCCTCTGTCTCGGTGGGGCTCATCGTGAGAGTTGACTGCTTTCAGGGGTTGGGGGTCCCTGGAAATGTGCAGGAATGGGGTGGGGGCCGGGGCGTGGAGCTCCTCTGCCAGGAGCCACTGCAGTCACTGCCCATGTGCGCATGCGGGACTCGGGTGTGGAAAGGTTTGTGGGCAGTTACAAGAAAAGAAAAAAAAAAGACACATTATTATTGGCTTTGGGAAATTCTTCTCCGGTTCCCACTTGGAAATATTGTCGTTGGCGGGGTGGAGCTGGAGCGATAGCGTTGCTTGGCCTTGTGCCGCCGTCCCCAGCTCCAGGGAAGTAAAAGCGCCCGCCAGGCTCCGGGCAGCCACGCTCTCAGCTCGGGTCGGCCTGGAAGGGGTCCTTCCTCGGTGGGGAAGAGAATGCCCAAATTGTAGCAATGCCTCACATCGGCCAGAACTCGTCCCACGTGACCAACAGCAACGGCCAGAGGCCCAAGGGTGGCGGCCCTGGCTCAGTGGGTGTGGGTTTATGACGCCAGCCCGTGAGGGAGGGGTCCGTATTCTTCCAGACAGACCCGGTAACTGAGGGTCCTGGGCAATGGGTCCTGGGCAGGCGGGCAGGCTCTCGGGGCGTGTAACGGTGTGGGGAAGGTAGAGGAGAGAGGGAGGACGCTTCCACCTGCTTAGTATTCATCAAATTAAGATGTTACCATGTTACTCTACTAACAAAACAGTATTTCAAATCTGTACCCCAGTTACAGACTTGAGATGTCTGTGAAGAGGTGTAAGTGAGCACGTCTGGTTCCTGGGCGGCCTCCTGGGGTCTGTAACCTTGTCCAGAACAGTCTAGAAGCCTCAGCCCACTGTGGGGCTCTCCCCAGACTCTCCGTCTGCCAGCAAACGCAGGGTCTCCAGACTTCCCTGATCTGATGAGGAGAGTGGGTGTGAAAACCCCTCTCTCCAATGCTCCGAGGAAGAAGCAAAGACCCAGTGGCAGGAGCCGGGAGTTGAGAGGGGGCCCCAGGTGGGCACGGGGTCACGAAGGACACGTAGGATTGCGGCGTCTGGAAGGAGGGAGCCGTGGGCATCACAGAGCGCAGGGCAGCTGGAGCCTGGTCGTGGAGCAGAGGGTTAGGCCGCGGTGTGGGTGGGAGGAAGAGCGGACGGCAGAACTGGAGACGGGCTGGCCCTGGTGTTCTCCGCGTTGGATCTTAGTTTGTGAGAAGCGGTGCCTTGTCAGGGGGAAGAGAGAAGAGTTATGAATGTGGCCCAAATGAGGTGAGGCAGGTCTTCGATAAAGAAAGAATGGCCCTTGCAGGAGCAATGGGGGACACAGGAGGGTTGATCCATGGGATAAAATGACTTCAGGAGAGGAAGGAGTTGCATTTAAAACAGTCGTTGTCTTGCCTGACCTGTGGTGGCGCAGGGGATAAGGCATCGACCTGGAATGCTGAGGTCACCGGTTTGAAACCCCGGGCTTGCCTGGTCAAGGCACATATGGGAGTTGATGCTTCCTGCTCCTCCCCACTTCTCTCTCTCTCTCTCCTCTCCAAAATGAATTTTAAAAATCTTAAGAAAAATAAATGACACCAATTTTCCCTGACCAGGAGCTGGCTCAGTGGATATAGTGTTGACCTGGGGTGCTAAGTACCAAGGTTCAAAACCCTGAGGTCACTGGCTTGAGCGTGGGATCATCGACATGACCCCATGGTCGCTGGCTTGAGATCGAGGTCGCTGACTTGATCAAGAGGTCACTGGCTCGGCTGGAGCCCCCCAGTCCAGGCACGTGTGAAGCAATCAGTGAGAACAACTAAGGTGCCACAACTATGAGTTGCTGCTTCTCATCTCTCTCTTTTCCCTCTCTCTCTATAAAAAATAAATAAACGTTTAAAACAGTCCCCACCTTGGAGGCCCCGGACACAAGAGAAGCCTCCGGGTTTTGGAGAACATCGGTACTGTCGGAGAGGGGAGAGGGTATCGGAGAAGAGAGCCCATGAACCCGGCAGGGGGGAGAGAGAGGGGACTTTGGAAGAAGAAGCCGAGGCCTCTGGCCTCCTCTTACCTTCCTCCGAGGGGAGCTATCTCCTTGCATGTCTTCGGTTTCCGCCTGTCTGTCCATGACTCCCACGTGCATGTCTCTGACCCCCACGCCATCTTTCCCGGCTGGCTGCCGGAGCCCCTGCGTGCTGCAGGCTGACCTCCTCCTCCTCCCCCTCCTCCCCCTCCCCCTCCTCCCCCCCTCCTCCTCCTCCTCCCCCTCCCCCCCTCCCCCTCCTCCCCTCCTCCCCTCCCCCTCCTCCCCTCCTCCTCCTCCTCCTCCTCCTCCCCCTCCTCCCCCTCCCCCTCCTCCCCCTCCTCCCCTCCCCCTTCCCCCTCTTCCCCCTCCCCCTCCCCTCCCCTCCCCCTCCCCCCTCCCCTCCTCCTCTTCTCCCCCTCCCCCTCCTCCCCCTCCTCCCCCTCCTCCCCCCTCCCCCTCCCCCTCCTCCCCCTCCTCCCCCTCCCCTCCTCCCCCTCCCCCTCCCCCTCCCCCTCCCCTCCTCCCTGCTCTCAGTGAGTGGCCGTGAGCCTTATCTCTCCTGGTAACTGATCCTTCATCCGCGCATCCCCATCACGTGTGATTCCGCCGTTTCCTCCGCCCGCTCCCCTGGTCGGATGAGCTCGTCGCCCCCCCCCCACCCGGTCCTGTGGGGAGTCCTCCCCGCTCTCCCTCCTCCTCTGGGCGGCTTCCGCGGGGTCTCACCTCACCCCCTGGCTGCCTGGGTCCCTCGCGCACACCTCGCTGCTTCTTTCGCCCTCTCCCTGACGTGCAAATCGGATCGCCTAATAATGCCCTTAGTTCAAAACTGGCCGGGGCCTCCTGACAGGTAAGTGGCCCACCCACACGGTCGGCTCAGGCCCTTGGCCCTGGCCTCTGAGCCCAAAGACCACCAAGACCACCAGAGACAAACCCTGCAGTCCAGCGGGCAGTTTTATCCACACGGGGAGATTGAAGGCCCCCGTGGGGGGTCACCAGACAGAGGGGCACGGAGTTCAGATGGAATTCGAAGGGAGCCGCGCCTCTGTCGGCTCGGAACAACGTGGGCTCTGAGTAAAGGGGTCCTCGTGGGGTCTGCGTGCTCCCCGCTCCCCCCCCCCAGCCCTCTCTCCTTGGAAACGGCAAAGCCTAGATCGAGGTGAACTGCTGTGTCCAGGAGTACACGTGACGTCCCCCCCCCCCCGCCCCCGTTGGAAATCGAGGCTGTTTAAGGAGAAATACGTAAGGGGTACCCTGTGCCCTAAACTTAGGAAAAAACCTACACAGGAAACAACTCCGAAACTCCAGGCAAGAGTCAGGGTGTTGTATCTATTTTCTTCTGGTATGATTTCAAACAGCAAGGTTTCTCACAGTTGCAGTTTTAGAGAACCCCGTGTCTCAGCGAGTAGGAAAGCAAGTCGTCAGAGAAGGGGGTGCGATGACACTGTGGTGGGGAGATGCAGTGTTTCCTGTTCACGGCTGGCTTTGTCCACGTGTTGTTACACCCTGACGCAGAAGGGGGTGCGATGACATCCGGTGGGGAGATGCAGTGTTTCCTGTTCACGGCTGGCTTTGTCCACGTGTTGTTACACCCTGACGCAGAAGGGGGTGCGATGACACTCCGGTGGGGAGATGCAGTGTTTCCTGTTCACGGCTGGCTTTGTCCACGTGTTGTTACACCCTGACGCAGAAGGGGGTGCGATGACACTGCGGTGGGGAGATGCAGTGTTTCCTGTTCACGGCTGGCTTTGTCCACGTGTTGTTACACCCTGACGCAGAAGGGGGTGCGATGACATCCGGTGGGGAGATGCAGTGTTTCCTGTTCACGGCTGGCTTTGTCCACGTGTTGTTACACCCTGACGCAGAAGGAGGTGCGATGACACTGTGGTGAGGAAATGCAGTGTTTCCTGTTCATGGCTGGCTTTATCCACGGGTTGTTACACCCTGATGCAGAAGGGGGTGCGATGACACTCCGGTGGGGAGATGCAGTGTTTCCTGTTCACGGCTGGCTTTGTCCACGTGTTGTTACACCCCGACGCAGAAGGGGGTGCGATGACACTGCGGTGGGGAGATGCAGTGTTTCCTGTTCACGGCTGGCTTTGTCCACGTGTTGTTACACCCCGACGCAGAAGGGGGTGCGATGACACTGCGGTGGGGAGATGCAGTGTTTCCTGTTCGCGGCTGGCTTTGTCCACTGTTATTAGACCCTGACGCAGAAGGGGGTGCGATGACACTCTGGTGGGGAGATGCAGTGTTTCCTGTTCACGGCTGGCTTTGTCCACGTGTTGTTACACCCCGACGCAGAAGGGGGTGCGATGACACTGCGGTGGGGAGATGCAGTGTTTCCTGTTCACGGCTGGCTTTGTCCACGTGTTGTTACACCCCGACGCAGAAGGGGGTGCGATGACACTGCGGTGGGGAGATGCAGTGTTTCCTGTTCGCGGCTGGCTTTGTCCACTGTTATTAGACCCTGACGCAGAAGGGGGTGCGATGACACTCTGGTGGGGAGATGCAGTGTTTCCTGTTCACGGCTGGCTTTGTCCACGTGTTGTTACACCCTGATGCAGAAGGGGGTGCGATGACACTGCGGTGGGGAGATGCAGTGTTTCCTGTTCACGGCTGGCTTTGTCCACGTGTTGTTACACCCTGATGCAGAAGGGGGTACAGGGGGTACGATGACACTCCAGTGGGGAGAGGCAGTGTTTCCTGTTCACGGCTGGCTTTGTCCACATGTTGTTACACCCTGACGCAGAAGGGGGTGCGATGACACTCCGGTGGGGAGAAAGGGTGTTTCCTGTTCACGGCTGGCTTTGTCCACGTGTTGTTACACCCTGACGCAGAAGGGGTTGCGATGTCACTCTGGTGGGGAGAAGCAGTGTTTCCTGTTCACGGCTGGCTTTGTCCACGTGTTGTTACACCCTGATGCAGAAGGGGGTGCGATGTCACTCTGGTGGGGAGAAGCAGTGTTTCCTGTTCACGGCTGGCTTTGTCCACGTGTTGTTAGACCCCGACGCAGAAGGGGGTGCGATGACACTCTGATGGGGAGATGCAGTGTTTCCTGTTCACGGCTGGCTTTGTCCACGTGTTATTAGACCCCGACGCAGAAGGGGGTGCGATGACACTGCGGTGGGGAGATGCAGTGTTTCCTGTTCACGGCTGGCTTTGTCCACGTGTTGTTAGACCCCGATGCAGAAGGGGGTACAGGGGGTACGATGACACTCCAGTGGGGAGATGCAGTGTTTCCTGTTCACGGCTGGCTTTGTCCACGTGTTGTTACACCCTGACGCAGAAGGGGGTGCGATGACACTCTGGTGGGGAGAAGCAGTGTTTCCTGTTCACGGCTGGCTTTGTCCACGTGTTGTTAGACCCCGATGCGTGACGAGAGGGCCCTCTGCTTCCTCAGTCCCGTGGCCTTCACTCCCCTGCCTTCTGTCTGTCTCGGTTGGGTCGCCAGATGAGGCTGGATGTTTCCTCCCTGTGCTCGTGAGCGGAGCTCGTGGGGATGGGAGGCGCTCCACGCTCCCGTTACACGGGCTCTTCTCAGGTCAGGTTTCCAAACTTCGGTGTGGGAGGAGTCCGTGTTGTCTTTTCACCCGCAGTCTCCGGTGGAAAAGGAACACGGTGTTGGTCTCGAGTCCCTGCTGGTCCTTGCACTCTTGGTGATAAGCCATCTCTCTCTTCCTTCCTCTCTGCTGCCTTTCTCATCTCCTGCCATGTCCCCCTGTGGCCAGAACTGTGGTCTTCACGCCTCTGGGAAGAGGAGGAAGAGGAGGTGGTGGGGGGAGGGGCACCGGTGAGAGCAGCAAGGATGGGGCGTCCACATTAGGACCTCTGCGTCCCTGTGGCCGCCTGTCACACAGGCCGCTTAAAAGCCCGATGCGTTTGGGTGGAAGCCGGCAGTTTGGTGCCACGGGCCTCCAGCAGGGGGCGGTCTCTCCTCGTTTTAGGGAATCGTCCTGCCCCAGATCCTAAGCGGAGTGGCAGCCAACCTCGTCAATGCCCTCATCAACTATCTGTTTCTCCATCAACTGCATCTTGGAGTGATGTGAGTTCACCCCAATTCTTGGGACAGGGGAGACAAGACATGACCTTGCATGTGGCTTCTGCAGGGAGATGAGGAGGAGGAGGAGGGGTGGAGAATGAGACCGTTTGACCTGGTTGTGGGTCCATGGGTGGTTTTCTCCTTGGACCGCGGTGGAGACCGCGGCTGGGGATGGAGAGTGAGGGTGCTCTGGGAATAAGTGGGTCTCGGGGCAGACACCCCGGCCAGGGAGGGCGCTCACCGTGCTCCTGAGGCTGAGGAGGGGTGGACAACAGCCCTCTCATCGCGCTCCGGTCTCCCCAGGGGCTCGGCTCTGGCCAACTTGGTGTCCCAGTTCTCTCTGGCCCTGCTCCTCTTTCTCTACATCTTCTGGAAGAAACTGTATCAAGCCACCTGGGGAGGTAAAGGCCGCCTGTTGTCTTCCCCACTGGGGCACGGGTTCCTGTGGAGCTCCCGGGGGGTGGACAGAGATGTGCTGTCCACTGTCTTGTCTCTGCCTGCCTGCAGGGTGGTCCCTCGAGTGCCTGCAGGACTGGGGCCCCTTCTTCCACCTGGCCGTCCCCAGCATGCTCATGCTGTGCATCGAGTGGTGGGCCTACGAGATCGGGAGCTTCCTGTGCGGTCAGTGCCGGGACGCACGGTGACAGCCGGCTGGGGGCGGGGGCGGAGGGGGACGACGCCGTCCAGCGGTGCAGAAGCGCAGCACCGGCCGTCTGTCTGTCTCCCTCAGGTGTCCTTGGCGTTGTGGAGCTGGGAGCCCATTCCATCGTGTACGAGCTGGCCATGGTGGTGTTCATGGTGAGTGCCCAAGGCTGGTCGTGAACAGGGTCCTCCAGACGCACCTGGATGTTCAGGACCGTCAGTCATCGTTTGTGAAATGATGCGAGAAAGGACAGTTTTCTCCTAGGACCTAAGAAGGTCCTTCTGGTTCGGTGGGGTCTCCCTGCGCGCTGAGTGGGGCTGGGGAGGAGCCCTGAGTGAGTTGTTTGCTCGAGTCATCCGTCCTCCTAATGGTCACGGCTAATGGTACTGAACAGTGGCGATGTGTGAGGCGCTGTGGGGTGGTCAGCATGCAGGGACTCGTTTAATCCTGGCAGTAACCCTCAGACTATTACGAGGTCCCTTTCACAGATAACCACTGAGGCCTGTGAGGGTAACCCACGCAGGATCCCACAGCTGATAGGTAGATGGCAAAGTAGGATTTGAACCCAGGGAATCTGGCTGCAGAGCTCCCATCCCTAACCACTGTGCCCCACTGCTTTCCTGTGTCTGGGATCCACCCGGCAAACCCTCTACCGGGGATGCTCTGCCTGTGAGGGCTGCTGTTCTGTTGCTTGGCAACCAAGCTATTTTAGTGCCTGGGGTGAGGCCATGGAGCCATCCTCAGTGCCCAGGGCCAACTTTGCTTGAACCATTGGAGCCCTGGCTGCAGGAGGGGAAAAGAGAGAGAGCGAGAGAGAGAAGGGAGGAGGGTGGAGAAGCAGATGGGCGCTTCTCCTGTGTGCCCTGACTGGGAATTGAACCAGGGGCTTCTACACACCAGGCCAACGCTCTACCACTGAGCCAACTGGCCAGGGCAGGATTCTGTCTTCTAACCTCACTCCCTTGATGGTCTTTAGAACAGACCAGTGTTGGGCTCCTGGCAGTCCATCCTTCCACACCCAGAAGGCAATGGTGACTGTGTAGAGCCTCCCAGAGCCCAGGTCGGGAGCTGTGCAGAAAAGGCAGTGTGGAGAAAGCAGCTGTGTCAGGCTTGCTGGCTGGTGTCCCGGCTGCAAGCACTTTGCATGATTAGTGCGAGAGCATGTGGCAGAAAGCCACGTGTGCGTCTCCGTGAAAAGCTGTGGGTGCTCTCGCTCGGGGGCGATTCTCCCAGATCGCTCGCCCTCAGTGTGAAGTGAGGTCCCCTGGTTCCGTCAGACGCCAGCGTGAGGGGCAGTGTTCCTGATCCTTTGCCCTCCACTACAAAAAGCAGGTTTTCCTTCGTCTGCAAGCCTGTCTCTGCGAGCCTCCCATCAACAGATAACAGCCGAGGCTTTCCGGCTCCACAGTCCCTCTACTGTCTGCCCGAGTCCAATACGAACCCGTGAACCCGCCTGGCCTTGGCCACTGGCATTGCCGTCAGGTCCCTGACAGGATCAGAGCCCAGGGTTCCAGGGTCCCTGCTGGCCCGGGGGCTCTCCTCCGCTAGACACAAGGATATTGCAGATCAGTCTTCCTATAACCTCTGGGACCGAGTTTCCCCGGCGAGGTGGGGACGCGCGATGGGCCCAGTCCCTCCTCGCTGGGCAGGGTGCGCGGCGAGCCTCAGGACGGACGGACGGACGGAGCGAGAGGCCCAGCTGCTCCCTGCGCTGAGCCCTCACCGTCCCCGCCTCCTCGCTGGGCAGGGTGCGCGGCGAGCCTCAGGACGGACGGACGGACGGAGCGAGAGGCCCAGTGCTGCCCTGCGCTGAGCCCTCACCGTCCCCGCCTCCTCGCAGATACCCACAGGCTTCAGCGTGGCGGTGGGGACGCGCGGTGGGCCCAGTCCCTCCTCGCTGGGCAGGGTACGCGGCGAGCCTCAGGACGGACGGACGGACGGACGGACGGAGCGAGAGGCCCAGTGCTCCCTGCGCTGAGCCCTCACCGTCCCCGCCTCCTCGCAGATACCCACAGGCTTCAGCGTGGCGGCCAGCGTCCGGATCGGGAACGCGCTGGGCGCTGGGAACATCGAGCAGGCCAGGAGGTCCTCCACGGTCTCCGTGCTGGTCACAGGTAGCGTCGGCGTTGCAGCCGGTGACTCGGCGGAGCCGCCTGTGCACGGGGCGCCCGGGCTCCCGGTCCTCACCGACCTCCTTTCTCACTCTGCTCTCTCTGCCCGTTTCCCTCCAGAACTCTTTGCTGTAGCCTTTTGTGCCCTGCTGTTCGGCTGTAAGGATCACGTGGGATACATTTTCACCACCGATAGGTAAGTGCTGAGACTGTCCTTGAAACGTGAAAAGACTCTGCGGTAAAGAAATGGTTGGGGCCCTGGCCGGTTGGCTCAGCGGTAGAGCGTCAGCCTGGTGTGCAGGAGTCTCGGGTTCAATTCCCGGCCAGGGCACACAGGAGAAGCGCCCATCTGCTTCTCCACCCCTCCCCCTCCTTCCTCTCTGTCTCTCTCTTCCCCTCCCGCAGCCAAGGCTCCATTGGAGCAAAGATGGCCCGGGCGCTGGGGATGGCTCCTTGGCCTCTGCCCCAGGCGCTGGAGTGGCTCTGGTTCCGGCAGAGCGACGCCCAGGATGGGCAGAGCATCGCCCCCTGGTGGGCAGAGCGTCGCCCCCTGGTGGGCGTGCCGGGTGGATCCCGGTCGGGCGCATGCGGGAGTCTGTCTGACTGTCTCTCCCCATTTCCAGCTTCAGAAAAATACAAAAAAAAAAAAAAAAAAGAAATGGTTGGAGCCCTGGCCGGTTGCTCAGTGGTAGAGCGTCAGCCTGGCGTGCAGGAGTCCCGGGTTCGATTCCCGGCCAGGGCACACAGGAGAAGCGCCCATCTGCTTCTCCACCCCTCCCCCTCTCCTTCCTCTCTGTCTCTCTCTTCCCCTCCCGCAGCCAAGGCTCCACTGGAGCAAAGTTGGCCCGGGCGCTGAGGACGGCTCCGTGGCCTCTGCCTCAGGCACTAGAGTGGCTCTGGTTGCAACAGAGCAACGCCCCAGATGGGCAGAGCATCAACCTCCTGGTGGGCATGCCGGGTGGATCCTGGTCGGGCGCATGTGGGAGTCTGTCTGCCTTCCTGCTTCTCACTTCAGGAGAAAAATAGAAATGGTTGGGCTGGTGCTTTCACTCCGGGCCTCCCGGGGCTGGAGCATCTTCGGAGGGCTCCTGAGGCACTTGTGCAAAATCAGGAACTTGCTGATGTGACCTGGACAGAAACGATGAGGTACAGGAACTACCGTATTCCCCCATGTACAAGAGACACATTTTTTTTGAAAAATTTGGGGTCTAAAATCTGGGTGTGTTTTATACACTGGTTGTAGATTTTTTTTAGTTGCATTTCCCACTTTTTCGCACTTGTTTTCGCGCTCCTTGTTGAAGGCAGTGATTTGTCATCAGACACAGATGAGGACAAGCTAATGGATGGGAGTTTTGACAGTGACGAGGAATTGTATGAATTTTATGATGAATAAAACTTGAGTTCAATAACTTTACGTAATACATTTTTTTCCAAAATTCGGGTCCCCAAATTAAGGTGGGTCTTATACGTGGAACATCTTCTACATGGGGAACTACGATAATTTATAATCTAGCACGCCAAATGTAATGAGCCTTGACTTTGACAGGATACTGATGTATTTTTTTATTTGTTTTTTATTTTTATTTTTTAACAGAGACAGAGAGAGAGAGTCAGAGAGATGGATAGATAGGAACAAACAGACAGGAACGGAGAGAGATGAGAAGCATCAATCATTAGTTTTTCGTGGCCACACCTTAGTTGTTCATTGATTGTTTTTTCATATGTGCCTTGACTGCGGGCCTTCAGCAGACTGAGTAACCCCTTGCTCGAGCCAGCGACCTTGGGTCCAAGCTGGTGATCTTTTGCTCAAATCAGATGAGCCTGCACTCAAGCCGGCAACCTCGGGGTCTCGAACCTGGGTCCTTCCGCATCCCAGTCCTACGCTCTATCCACTGCGCCACCACCTGGTCAGGCATACTGATGTATTTTAAAGAAGGAAACTCCTTTTTTTTTTTTTTTTTTTTTTGGTACCACTGGTTACATTACCATGTTAATTATTTCATCCCAATGACAACAACCATTGTGATATCTCAGGATTTTCCAGTTTGTCGTAGCTGTGTCATATATTTATTAAACCCAGTTGAAGTTAAAAATGTCACCAAGGAGCTGTCCTTGGAAAATCGCATGGTCAGGCCGATTCCTGAAGAGGAGACCTTCTACAAGGGGTACCCCTGCTCTGCAGGTTCTGTCTGTTTCGGGGTTCATCAGTGAGGCGAGCTGCTTTGTCTTATGTAGATATTTTGTGAGGGCACTTCTTATCTGGGATTTTTATTTTTATCAGCAATGACACTGTGCTAATTGACTTCCCTCCCTGGATTCAAAAAGCAGGGGAAGGGAGAGCACTAAATTCCTCCTGTTCTTCAGGTGTCTGTCTTCTTCTTCTCTCTCTCTCTCTCTCTCTCTCTCTCTCTCTCTTTTTTATATTTTTCTGAAGTGAGAAGCACAGAGGCAGACAGACACCCACATGTGCCCGACCAGGATCCACCCGGCATGCCCACCAGGGGGCGATGCTCTGTTGCAACCAGAGCCATTCTAGCGCCTGAGGCAGAGGCCATGGAGCCATCCTCAGAGCCGGGGTCAACTTTGCTCCAGTGGAGCCTTGGCTGCAGGAGGGGAAGAGAGAGACAGAGAGGAAGGAGAGGGGGAGGGGTGGAGAAGCAGATGGGCGCTTCTCCTGTGTGCCCTGGCCGGGAATCGAACCTGGGACTTCCACATGCCGGGGAGGTATCTGTCTCTTGACAATCTGATGTTTATTAGGTTGTCAGCTTTTGGTCTCCGCTGTTTGCTGTGGGGAAAAGGAGATGTTGAACGGACCCTCCCTTCAGAAGGAGTGGGGAGGGACCAGAGGTTCTCGTCTTCTTCTAAGGGGGGCTGTGTATCGGGCGTGCATTCTGCACCGGGGGCTTCAGGGGGAACACGGTGCATGTTCGAATCTGAATCTGTCCACATCCCGGAAACCACGCGGGGGGGGGGGGGGGTGAGAAAAACTATACCTCTGATGAAATCAGCAGACACAGAAAAGTTGCAAAGTCAGGTTATTTGTACGTGAGCCAGGATGAAACGCCCGGGCAGGCTCAGAGCCAGACGCGGAGGCGGCTTCGGTCCTCACGTCATCATCAGGGAGGAAAAGAGGCCGCCTCTACGCAAAATAAAGGGGGAAATCACAAAACATACTTTTTTTTTTTTTTTTTAAGCACAAGAGACTAGTTTGCATAACTTTTACATGTAAATTTAAAAATCTGGAAGGAATAAATAATTATCTGGGAAAATAATTTATCAGAACGTATCCTAGAAAACAGAGAAGGTCTAAAAATGACTGATTTCCTTAGAAGAAATGAGGAGAAATTATTTAAAAATGATGAAAAACACCAATCCCGGGGGGGGGGGGTTCGAAGGAGGATTTTATGGAAACCTTTAAACTTAGGTCATTCTCGTGCTGTCTGAACTGTTCCAGGAAGCAGAAGAAGGAAAAAAAGCTCCACATTCTGTTTATGAAGCAAATAGAACATTGGTACTGAACTCTGACAAAGCTAGCCCAATAAAAAGGAAAGTCACGCACCAATGTGTAACTTACTAAGATCAGTTTTAAAATCCAAAATCTGCCGTGTCTAGCTTTGGAGGTCAGGCCCCATGCCTGGGAACCAATAATTCTGCAAGCTTCACCTATAGAGCCTTTCTCCCTAGGCGACCTGGTTCTGGAGAAAGAAATCCAGCTTTTCTGTTGTGCTTCGTGTATACAGACCGAGAGAGACACATGTGGTCACCAGTCGCTTGATTTGACTGTCTACATTGACCAAAATGACTATATATATATTTTTTCTAAAAGTCATGGGATACGATGTAGAGTTGGTCTCCCCACCCACACACCCACCCACCCACACACACACGTGCCAAAAAACAGTAGGGCTGTCCCTGCATAGGGTGTTGGCTGGACCACATGAGTCTCTTTGGGGACACACAGAAAGCCGAGTGCCGTCCCCCGGGAAACGGCACTGTTTACTTTTTCAAGTGTCTGTCCCTTGCTGATCACCTTGTGCTTCATTTCCCGAACAGGGAAGTCATTGCTCTCGTGGCTCGAGTGGTTCCAATTTATGCTGTGTCCCACCTCTTTGAAAGTCTCGCTGTAAGTGCTATGCGCCAGTCCCTTAAGCATCTTCACATTCATTCTCTGTGTTCTGAGGTTGGGAAGCTGAGCAGGGAAGGCAGGTGGGTAGGTCGGTCGGTACTGAATACTTTCGTATTTGCTTTCCAAGAACACCGGCCGTGAGAGTCCCACAGAATGGGACAGCGTGGGGGGGGGTCCCTCAGAAGCATCAGCAGGGTTCACACTGACGGTTGTCCTCTGCCCGCAGTGTACCAGCGGCGGCATTCTGAGAGGAAGCGGAAATCAGAAAGTCGGGGCCATCGTGAACGCCATTGGGTACTACGTGATCGGCCTCCCGATCGGGATTTCGCTGATGTTCGCGGCCAGGCTGGGAGTGATCGGTAAGCTTGAGCCACGGGCAGGCAGGGCTGAGTTCCCCGTGGGCCCCGGAAATGACCGTCCACGCTTGCGGGCCTTGCCTGAGGGCCCTGGGACTGTGGGAGCCTCCCCACACTCATTCCGTGCCCTGTCAGGGAGACCAGGGAGGCAGCAGGAGGCCGGGGCTGCCTGGCCAGGCCCCTCTCCAGGGGGGCAATCTCTCACACTTACCTACCCCAACAGAGCAACACGGCCTTTCTGCTCACCTCCCCGCCCTGCGTTATCAAGAGCTCACTTCTCGGCCCTGGCCGGTTGGCTCAATGGTAGAGCGTCGGCCTGGCGTGCAGGAGTCCCGGGTTCGATTCCCGGCAGGGCACACAGGAGAGGCACCCATCTGCTTCTCCACCCCTCCCCCTCTCCTTCCTCTCTGTCTCTCTCTTCCCCTCCCGCAGCTGAGGCTCCATTGGAGCAAAAGATGGCCCGGGCACTGGGGATGGCTCCTTGGCCTCTGCCCCAGGCGCTAGAGTGGCTCTGGTCACGACAGAGCATCGCCCCCTGGTGGGCGTGCCGGGTGGATCCCGGTCGGGCGCATGCGGGAGTCTGTCTGACTGCCTCCGTTTCCAGCTTCAGAGAAATGCAAAAAAAAAAAAAAAAAAAAGCTCACTTCTCCAAAGTTGCCGACAGCAGAGGCTGCCGCTTCTAGAAGCATTCGGAAATGGACCCGTTGTGGCTCCTGCTCTGTCCGTCCGTTGGTGACAGCTCTTGCGTGTATGGTGAGGCCCTGAGAGTGAGCCTGCAGGACTGCCTGAGGCCATCATAAACTGACCAGACTGGAGTGTTTGCGGTTGAGGCAGGGGCAGGGGCCGCCGGACAGCCTTGGTGTGACTCTCACAGAGCTGTGGGAGCATCGCGGTGGCGGTCCCCACCCTGGAACCATGTCCCCTCGGTCTTAGCCAAGGCAGTTGGGAGGATCCATAGAGGGCAGTCCCGGAGCTGTGTTCTCTGTGTCCCCTCAGGCCACTCTACAACCTGCACTTCTGGCCTGGTGCAACTTTATTTTTTTAATTCAGTGAGAGGAGGGGAGATAGACAGACTCCCGCTTGTGCCTCCACTGGGATCCACCCAGCAAGCCCACTAGGGGGCGATTCTCTGCCCATCTGGGGTGCTGCTCCGTTGCTCAGCAGCCAAGCTGTTCTTAGCACCTGAGGCTGAGGCCATGGAGCCATACTCAGTGCCCAGGGCCAACTCGCTCCAATGGAGCCCTGGCTGCAGGAGAAAAAGAGAGAGAGAAGCAAGAGGGGGAGGGATGGAGAAGCAGGTGGTCACTTCTCCTGTGTGCCCTGACTGGGAATTGAACCAGGACATTCACACACCAGGCCAATGCTCTACCACTGAGCCAACTGGCCAGGGCCAGCCTGGTACAAGTTCTAAGCCGTGTGTCTTGTGTCTCTCCCTAGTCCCCAAGGCCATGGCTGTTGTGCGTGTGAACAACCCAGAAGGAAGACGAGGGTGGAGGGGAGCTCTTTATCAGCTCACTACAGTGTGTCCGTAAAGTCATGGTGCACTTTTGACTGGTCACAGGAAAGCAACAAAAGACGATAGAAACATCATCTTTTCTATACAGCAGAGCAGCCCATGGCCATGCCAGTTGAGATGTGGACGGTACAGAGGAAAGTTCAGTGTGTTCTGTGGCTCGTTAAATTAGAATCCATGACCAAAGTGCAACGTGAATATCGGCGCATTTATAACGAAGCGCCACCACATAGGAATAACATTACTCGGTGGGATGAGCAGTTGAAGGAAACCGGCAGTTTGGTGGAGAAACCCCGTTCTGGTAGGCCATCAGTCAGTGATGAGTCTGTAGAGGCTATACGGGATAGCTACCTAAGGAGCCCTAAAAAATCTGTGCTTGAGCCCACATCGAACCGCACTGAATAGGTATGAAACTGGGAGAGTTTTCCTTTTATTTGGTGCAGATTTCACATTTCTATCGTCTTTTGTTGCTTTCCTGTGACCGGTCAAAAAAATGTACCGTGACTTTACGGACACACTGTACATTTGGGAAAAAGAACTTAATCTACAGGATCTGAAATTACCAGAGCTATTTTTTTTTCTTTATAGAAGGGGAAAGAAATGACTGCCCATCTTTGATTTCTAAAATAATAATCTGGAATCCATTGGCAGTTAATACTTGATTACACTAGAATTTGTGACTGACTACAGTGTGACGGTTTGTTTTCCTCTGTTGGTTCTTGGCAGGTTCAGAGGTGATGAGAAGTCATCTGATACCCAGAGTGAACTTCCAGTCCAAAGTGTCCCACGGTGTTGCACATTTTTTTCTCAAGTTCAATAATATTTTAATGAAAAATATGTGAGATGAACGGAGAATGCCATTGCCAATGTAATATTTCCTGGGCTTGCGTCATGGCTCAGAAAATTATTTAGCTGAGTTTCTGGCATTACTCATATTCTAGATTTGACGATGGCAGAGCTCAGAGAAATATTGGAGGCATCCACGTGAAAATATAGATTTCTCTGTGTCCCAGGTGCTATACTAGGCTCACCAATTTACCTAACAGCTATACCTGCCACATGCAAAGTACAAGCAGTTAGGAATCACTTATAAAAAAAAAATGCTGGGGTATAAACTTCCAGGTATAAAATAAATAAGTCAAGAAGAGTATCATGTACAGGCTGGTGACTATAGTTAACAGTACTACTCATATTGTATATTTGAAAGTTGGTAAAAAAGTAGATCTTAAAAGTTCACATCATAAGAAAAATCACTGTATTATATGAGGTGGTATCTTAACTGGACTTATTGGGGTAATCATCTCACAATTCAGCTGACCTTTTGAACAGCATGGATTTGAACGGCACAGGTTCACTTATACGTGTATTTCGTGTGTGTGTGTGTGTGTGTGTGTGTGTGTGTGTGTGTGTGTGTGTGTGACAGAGAGGGACAGACAGGAAGAGAGAGAGATGAGAAGTATCAATTCTTTGTTGCAGCACATTAGTTGTTCATTGATTGCTTTCTCAGATGTGCTTTGACCTGGACGCTAGAGCTGAGCAAGTGACCCCTTGCTCAAGCCAGCGACCAGGGGGTCATGTCTATGATCCCACACTCAAGCCAGTGAGCCCACGCTCAGGCTGATGAGCCTGCACCCAAGCCGGTGACCTCGGGGTTTTGAACCTGGGTCTTCCGCGTCCCAGTCCGACACTCTATCCACTGTGCCACCGCCTGGTCAGGCTCTATTTTTTTTATTTTTCAATAAATACAGCCAACCCTTCATATCCTCTGATTTTGCATCTATGGATTCAGCTAACTGTGGATCAAAACAATCTTTTTGCATTCCCAATAGCAGTTTCCCAACTGTGGGTTGAAAATACTGGCTGGATCTGGAATGCAAAGGGCCAACCGCAGTTACACTTTGGGAGAGCCAGAAATTGTACGGGCGTTGTCCACTGCGCGGGCCTCTGTTGCCTCTTCACCCCGTGGGGGTCAGCTTCATGTCCCAGGATGGAATCGTCATGTTGGACACCTGAGATGACTAGAAGGCTGTCTTGTCAATTACATCCCAATAAAAAATGTTGAGGACTCCAGGGAAGTGAGGGCTCTTTGAGAAGTCTGCAGTCACTCTCTGTCACCCACCACTTAAAATAAAAATAAGTATAGTACTAACTGGTTTTGAATATTCTGTCCACTCTGAGAGGGGCTGTAGAATGCCTACACAAGGTCCCCGAGGGAGCCTGAGGAGGCCACAGGTCCCCGTGGACGACGCCCGCAAATCCTAAGGACGGCCGTAATTTCCTGGCAAGCTTTACAAACACACCGACTCCTGGGCCCAGGGAATTCTGATAACCTTCCTGTTTTAAGGTTCTTAGGTTGAGTCCGTTGTCAACAGCAATTTTTTTTTTTAACGTTTATTTATTGATTTTAGCGAGAGAGGAAGGGAGAGAGATAGGAACATCGATCTGTTTCTGTACGTGCCCTGACTGGGGATCGAACCAGCAAACTGCGCTTTGGGACCGTAAAGTCGGCCGAAGGTTAAAAAAAATTTATTGGGGGGCGGGGGTTCACCTGCCGGGCTGACTCCTAAGACAAGGCTGAGGTCAGCAACCGGTTCTGTAACAGGTCGGGTTAAGTAGGGGGCTCGAGGGGGCTGGGGGCTGGTAGTCATTACAGGAAAAAGGATTAACTGTAAGTAAGCTAGGGGACCCTCCACACCTGCGTGAGTCACCTGGGTGCCCAGGGGTTAGTGACCGGGAACATCCAGTTTGTCAGTGTCCCTTTGTCCTCTTAAGGGTGGAAGGGGCCTGGCCCCCACCTGCAACCCTATCAGGAACAACACTCTAACTCACCAAGCTATCCAGCCAGGTACAATTTTTTTTTTTAATTTTTAAAAATTGATTGATTGATTTTTAGCCAGAGAGGGGGAGAGAGAGAGAGAGAGAGAGAGAGAGAGAGAGGAATGTCGATCTGTTCTTCTATGCGCCCTGACCGGGGATTGAACCGGCAACCTCTGTGCTTCCGGTCGGCGCTCTAGCCAGTTGAGCCATCTGGCCAGGCAGACAGAACAGCATCTTTCACACAGTGAGCCTGTAGCGAGACTGCTGGAACCCTAATCCGTAACTTTCAAGTTACAGCCGCAGAGAGCTGGTTAAATTCTGTTTAAGACAGGTGGAGCGTGTCCTTTCCATGGGTTGGGAACGCTGGATTTGATATACTGGATACTGGTTTTTACTAGTCTGTTATCAGAATGGCAGGCAGTCCCCAACTTTAGTCTACATGTCAGACTGATTACATGATTGGCACACAGGAGCAGAGTTGTAAACTTTGCCCTGAAGCTGGGCACCTTAACCCATAAACCATTAGCCCCAGTTTGGCCACCTTACTTTGAAATATAGAAAAGAAAGGCCCTTAGCATAAGTCACTTTTAGCAGAACTCACTTTCTCTAAAACAAAAAGACTTTTAGCAGAATTTACTTTTTCTGAATTTTTTTTTTTTTTTTTTGTATTTTTCTGAAGTTGGAAACGGTGAGGCAGTCAGACAGACTCCCGCATGCTCCCGACCGGGATCCACCCGGCATGCCCACCAGGGGCGATGCTCTGCCCATCTGGGGCGTTGCTCTGTTGCAACCAGAGCCATTCTAACGCCTGAGGCAGAGGCCACAGAGCCATCCCCAACGCCCGGGCCATCTTTGCTCCAATGGAGCGTTGGCTGTGGGAGGAGAAGAGAGAGATAGAGAGGAAGGAGAGGGGGAGGGGTGGAGAAGCAGATGGGCGCTTCTCCTGTGTGCCCTGGCCGGGAATCGAACCCGGGACTCCTGCATGCCAGGCCGACGCTCTACCACTGAGGCAACCGGCCAGGGCCCAGAATTTACTTTTTCTAAAAGACCCCCTACCCCTGGCTTTGGGGCTAGTCTTGCAAGGCTGTGTGTGGCCTTACAAGATTGCGGATGGGCCCTGAATGTTTCTCCCTGAATTAATCCTATAGATCAACATTGTGAAATGAGTTTGCTTCACTGCTTTGTTTTACCCTGGCCAGAATGTAACTGTGCCTTTTAAAGCTTGCTCCTGAGTGTGTGTGGGGTCCTAGGTGTATGGACTGCTAGTTCCTTCATTGGTCCCGCCTGGCTTTTGAAAGAAAGACTCCTTAATGTGGCTATTTAATTGCGTGGCAAACCTCTGTTTCTCCTGTTCCAATGTAACAACTTTTAACCCCTATCCCAAAATAAACAGTGACCAACCACAAGGAACAAATAAAGGCTCTCAGGAAGGGAGTCGCCCCCTGCGCTTGCATTTTGGCGGAGACTCAAAGGCCAGGCTGAGGAGCGGGAGGACTCTTCAGGGGAACAGAGGGTGCGCCCCCATGGAGGCCATTGTAGGCTTGGGGAGGCTGGAGGCAGGTTTAACAGGAAGCGGGGCCTCCTGCACAGTTGGTTAGAGGGTGCATGTTTGGTGTTCTCTGGCCGGTCCCAAGTTGGAAGCAGGGACAAGAGTTAAGGAAGCTGTCAGTTATTGATCGACCACATCCCGGCCATGTCGGATCAATGGTTACAGAACTTGTTATTCAGTTTCCTAGACTGTCCCTGGCCAGGCACATCTGGCCTCCCAACTCGACTGCTGAAGTATATATATATATATATATATATATAGAGAGAGAGAGAGAGAGAGAGCGAGAGAGAGAGAGAGAGAGAGAGAGAGAGAGAGGGAGCGCGCGCGCGTGCGCATGCGCGCGCAGGCCGGGCTCCTGGGATTGCAGATCAAGGGTCAGTTTTCTCGACAGGTTGGTTGCTTTCGGTTGTAGGTCAAGGTTCTTTTTTTAAATTTTTTTTTATGGTTTGACCTTTGGATATTTATTCTCTCACATCTATTGTTAGAGTTTCTGAGGTCATTCGAGTTTCACTGTCGACCAGAAACGTCCCCCCAGCCCCCCCCCCATTGCTTGGGGTCCCCCTCTGTATCACCTGTGGGTTTGGTCGGTAGAGTTTGAGGATTTGGGCACTTTGGGATTTCCGAGGCTTGTCCCGTCCTCCCTAACTGCTCAGCCCCTCCTTGGATGTGATCTCTCTCTCTCTGCGATCACCAGGTGGCTCCCCGGGAGAGGGCTCTAGTACTGCAGGTGGCTGGTGACTTCTGTGTATTTAACTTGTCAGTTCCCTTGTTTGAATAAATACGCAAATAAATAAACAGGGCACGGTAGTTTAGTAGTCCTATTAGAAACAGGGTGTCATTTGTCCTGGAAATTGTATTTCCTTGTAAGTGTCACTCTTCTTTTTTTGACAGAGAGTCAGAGAGAGGGATAGACAGACAGGAAGGGAGAGAGATGAGAAGCATCAATTTTTCGTGGCGACACCTTAGTTGTTCATTGATTGTTTTCTCATATGTGCTTTGACCGCGCGCGGGCCTTCAGCAGACCGAGTGACCCCTTGCTCAAGCCAGTGACCTTGGGTCCAAGCTGGTGAGCTTTGCTCAAACCAGATGAGCCCGCGCTCAAGCTGGCGACCTCGGGGTCTCGAACCTGGGTCTTTCGTGTCCCAGTCCAACGCTCTATCCACTGCGCCACCGCCTAGTCAGGCGTATGTCACTCTTCTTAATAGCTGAGCATTATGATTCCAAATGTTTGTTCTGAGAACCAGAAAAGCCAAGAAGTAGCCTTGGGGAGCCCTGGACGCCCAGAGCCTTCTGAAAAACCAAAGGGGAGAGCCAGGGACAGAGGTCTCTGGCTCAACCGCAGTTGGAAACGTGGGTTCTCTGAAGGGAATTGGTTGTGCTCCCTGAGGCTGGCGGGCGTTCCGCTGAGTTAACCTCTATGAACTATTTCCACATCCAGGTCTGTGGTCTGGGATCATCATCTGTACGGTCTGCCAAGCAGTGTGTTTTCTCGGCTTTATTTCTCGGCTAAATTGGGAAAAAGCCTGTCAACAGGTAACTATGCTCATTGTTATCCTGGTAAATGTTCCTCTCCCAGAAAACAAACAGAATTAGCTTTGGCTGGTACTTCTCTCTCTCTCTCTCCTCATTTTGGAAGGTTCTTTTCACTTTTTATCACAGATGCTACTTTTTTGTTGTTATTTTATTTTTTAATTTTTTTTTAATTTTTTTATTTTTTACAGGGACAGAGAGAGAGTCAGACAGAGGGATAGATAGGGACAGACAGACAGGAACGGAGAGAGATGAGAAGCATCAATCATCAGTTTTTTGTTGCGACACCATAGTTGTTCATTGATTGCTTTCTCATACGTGCCTTGATCGTGGGCCTTCAGCAGACCGAGTAAGCCCCCGCTCGAGCCAGTGACCTTGGGTCCATGCTAGTGAGCTTTTTTTGCTCAAGCCAGATGAGCCCACGCTCAAGCTGGCTATCCTGGGGTCTCGAACCTGGGTCCTTCCGCATCCCATTCCAACTCTCTATCCACTGTGCCACCGCCTGGTCAGGTTGTTATTTTATTTTTTAATTTAAGTGAGATGAGGGGAGGCAGAGAGACAGATTCCCGCATGCTACCGACTGGGATCCACCATCCTGGCAAGCTCCCTATGGGGCCGTGCTCTGCCCATCTGGGGCCATTGCTCCATTGCTTGGCAACTGAGCTATTTTTAGTGCCTGAGGGAGAGACCACGCGCCATCCTCAGTGCCTGGGGCCAACTTGCTCAAGCCAATCCAATCCAGCCATGGCTGTGGGAGGGGAAGAGAGAGAAGAGAGAGAAGGAGAAGGGGAGAGGTGGAGAAACAGATGATTGATTCTTCTGTGTGCCCGGACTGGGAATTGAACCTGGGACATCCACATGCTGGGCTGATGCTCTACCACTGAGCCAACTTGCCAGGGCTGTCGTTATTATTGAGACTGCATTGAATTCAGACATGAGGGGCCAAGATGAGCTTTGCTTTCTCCAGGCCCCTTTGTTTATTCGTTGACTAGAAAACGGGGTCCCTTTCTTTGTGTCCTGTGTTAGGCTGCCCTCCATTGTGCCTGAAAAGCCGATTTCAGGGTGAAATTTGGAACTGGAAAGGTGGTATGCCATGAAATTCATCCTAACATTGTTTGTTGTTTTTACAATCCTAAAATACCACATTAGGATACTTGTGCGCATGTTTCTCTCCAACTTTCTAGGTCCATGCGGGGGTCTAAGAAATAGGTGATAGATAAGTGAGATGAAGGAGAAAGAAGGGATGACCCTAAATGACCTTGGTCCCCATCTTCCCCTTCTTCTGCTTCACGTCCTACCCTGACCCCGTGTCAGTCGCCATGAAGGGCGATTCCGTTGTGAACCAGAGAAGCTCCCGTGTTGCTTGTCAAGGAAGGGCGATGGCGTGGCTTCTCCTGAACTGAGGCGGCCAGGTCAGAGGTTCTAGCAGCACGGGGGCCGTGCCCCGTGGGTTCACTCTGCATTTCACCTTGCAGGCTCAGGTTCATGCCAACGTAAAACTAAACACGACCCAGGATGGGACTTCCCTCCCTCAAGACTCACGTCACCCAGGTATGCTGTCACCGCCCCCACGTGTGGAACAGGCGTGTCTCTCTCTCTTTCTCTCTCTTTCTCTCTCTCTCTCAGGGGTCCCGGAGGGGCCATCTGCAGGACACAGCTAGGTTTGCTGCTGGGAGCTGCCATTTAAATAGGGAAGTCATGTTTCAGAAACAAACAATAAACTTAAAAAACAAAAACAAACAATGGGAGGTACAGGGACTGGAGCTGTGTTGGCTCGAGTTCCGAGCAGACCGCTGTAAGGATGATTCAAGGCTGCCGTTGGCGACGTTAAGGTGCCCGGGCAAACATTCCCCGGGCGTTTCTCATGCCGTGGCGGTCCTGTGCTTTGATCTTATCTTGGAAACTGGCGTTGGAGTGTTTGTTTCCGTGGGGTCCTCCCGTCCTGGAGGCAGACAGGTGGGGCTCTCCCAGTTCCTGAGGCATGCAGTCAGGCCCTCCCACCAGTCCTGCCCCTTCATCACCCACACCCTGTTGAGTGCCTGGACTGATCCTGAATTGCTGCCAGTGGTCCATTTCTGTCGTTTCTGCCCTAGCTCATGATCTCGTTCACATCATCCGGTCTCCCATGTGCCTGGTTATCTCGGCCCATGCTCCAGAGGGTATTGAAAATTGTATTTGAAAATTGCTTGTTGAAGTGACTTGAGACCCAAGATGATGGTGTCTGTCTTCTGCCAGGATCTGCCTTGGCTTCTGCCTGACCCAGTTATGAGCAATCTCTAGAGCAGTTGGAGAAATGGAAGTTTCTAGGCAGCCTGGCTGACCCCAAGGTGACCGGCATAAGGGCTGGTGTACTTGTGGTTCATCCTTAATTTTTTTTTTTTTTTTTTTTTTTTTTGTATTTTTCTGAAGCTGGAAACGGGGAGAGACAGTCTGACAGACTCCCGCATGCGCCCGACCGGGATCCACCCGGCACGCCCACCAGGGGCGACGCTCTGCCCACCAGGGGGCGATGCTCTGCCCCTCTGGGGCATCGCTTTGCCGAGACCAGAGCCACCATAGCGCCCGGGGCAGCAGCCAAGGAGCCATCCCCAGCGCCCGGTCCATCTTTGCTCCAATGGAGCCTCGGCTGTGGGAGGGGAAGAGAGAGACAGAGAGGAAGGAGGGGGGGGTAGAGAAGCAAATGGGTGCCTCTCCTATGTGCCCTGGCCCGGAATTGAACCCAGGTCCCCCGCACGCCAGGCCGACGCTCTACCGCTGAGCCAACTGGCCAGGGCCTGGTTCATCCTTAATTCTTGGATGATCTCTCCAAAGCACTGCTAGGTCCAGATGGAAAACTCTCAGGTCAAAAGTGACCCCTGCCCCTCCCACCACCACCACCACCACCGCCGCCACCAAACCTGGCAGGCTCACCCGTTTGGGTTTCCACCTGCCTCTAAATCCTGCCCAGATGCCTGGCTTTTCATTATATTTTAGTGCTCTGACACCTTCAAGATGACATTTTTCATTTTCATAGTTCTCTTCAGAGAAGGGGCTGGTCCAGGTTCTCTAGCGCCCACCGCCTGTACAGAGCCAGGGTAGGAACAGTAGCTGTGAGCGCTCAGGGGCTCCCACACGTGCCTGCCGAGAGCCGAGAGTAGTGCCTGGCTCAGAGGAGCGTTTCAGAAGCGGGAGGCACTGCTCCGCTGTTGGGAATGATCTTCTCTCAGAGCTCCGAGGGCGTGCTAACATTCCTGGTGTCCGCTGGCGCTGGTCAAGCAGTCAGTGCCCGTCTTCTTCTTGTTCCGTGAGGTCATCTGCCTTTATGCTCTCTCTTGGGAAGCTTTTAGGAGATTTTTTTTATTTTTTTATTTTTTGTATTTTTCTGAAGCTAGAAACGGGGAGAGACAGTCAGACAGACTCCCGCATGCACCCGACCGGGATCCACCGGGCACGCCCACCAGGGACACGCTCTGCCCACCAGGGGGCGATGCTCTGCCCCTCCGGGGCGTCACCCTGCCGCGACCAGAGCCACTCTAGCGCCTGGGACAGAGGCCAAGGAGCCATCCCCAGGGCCTGGGCCATCTTTGCTCCAATGGAGCCTCGGCTGCGGGAGGGGAAGAGAGAGACAGAGAGGAAGGAGAGGGGGTGGGGTGGAGAAGCAGATGGGCGCTTCTCCTGTGTGCCCTGGCCGGGAATCGAACCCGGGACTTCTGCACGCCAGGCCGACGCTCTACCGCTGAGCCAACCGGCCAGGGCCAGGAGATTTTTTTTTTAATGCCTACTATTCTGAAGGGTCACGAAACTAAAGCTAGGTCCGACTCACTGTCCTGCTGGGTACTTATTAGACCTTCCATGTGAAGAAGACTCACCTCCGTCTTCAACGGCTTTGAATTATTTCTTCCCGAAATGATCATGTGAGTGTCAGTCCCTCGAAAACTTCCCTTATGACTTTTAACTCCGAGAGCTTCCCAATTTCTCTAGTGCTTGAGGCGGGGCCGAGCCCCCCGGAGGACCCAGACCTGTCAGTGTTCCCGTGAAGGAAGGGAGGGGCCCTCTGAGATAGAATTCCTCGCGTTCCTCCCAGTGTAACAACTGCTTCCTGGCTCAACTTCCTCCCAGCTAGCAACACACAACACGCTTCACCTTTTCTATTTCTTTTACACGGAGGGGGCAAAAAATAAATAAATAAAATCCTTTTAAGCTACTAACTCAGTTCCTTTTCCCCCCTCAGTGGGCCCTGAGAGCCAGGAAGACATTTTAATGAGAAGTGTGGACAAAAAGGACGAGAACCAGCAGCAGGGTCAGCAGACGCGCCAGGAAGACCGCCTTCGGGCCCAGCCAAGGGACGTGACCAAGTTGACCGGGAGGCAGCTGGTGCTGCGGCGGGGGCTTCTGCTCCTCGGGCTCATTTCCATCCTGCTGGCGGGGATTTTAGTGAGAGTGTGTGTCGCGGTTTAGTTCACGTGGCAAGAAAGGGCAGGTCAGGGGGACACCTCTGAGCTCACACGCAAATAATTCATAGGCCCAGGGGTGGGAATCCGTGTCCCCACTTACAGTCATTTCAACTGTGCTCGTGGATTTCAAGGATTGAGAGTTCAAAGATCTATTTTCTAGCGAAGAGAAGGAGCTGAGGGAAGGACTGTATTCTGTTCTGGTCCAAGACGATGTCTGAAAGATTACGTGAGAGGAATAATCCATCCACCCCTGTCTCAACCGAGGACCATTGTGTACTGACCACATTCATGTACGGCTCTAATATTCTGCTTACTGTTTTGTTTTGTTTTGTTTTGTTTTCCTTTAGTTACAAACCCATGTTCTGAGCCGCTGAAGGACTGACTGTTGCTATCTGAATTATTTAAATACATGTTGCCATATATCTTTCCTTGTGTGTTATATCGTTATTCCACGGGAGATGACATCTGTTCGTGTTCACCTGGGGTCAGATCTCAGTCACGGAGGGCGCTGAAGATGCTCAAGGAACGAAAGTGGGGAAAGGCAGATTATTTAGAAGAGAGGAGTCCATGGCATCGATCAGCACACTTCCTGTTAAGGTCCCATCATGATTGTTAATCCAAATTCGGGGGGACCTGAAATACGGAAGACAGGAGCAAGGTCCGTTGTTTACACATCAAAGCTTTATTGTCTAGCTTGGCCAAGCGGCGGGAACTCCGACAGAAATCTGACGGAGAGTGCGCATGCCCTTTGTTCTACTTAGTTTTTATAGTTTTGTAAGTGGGAAGTACAGAAGCAAAAATTGCAATTAGGAGCCCCTTACCGCTATTGGTTATAGTCATATGTCCTTTAACATGATAGGACCATGTTCAATTTGCAAACCATACATCATTTTGGAGAAAACAAAATTTACAAGCCAACACAATGGTAGAAAGATGTCTCTTTACATAGTAAAAGCATTCCTATATTATCTAGTGTTCATCTGCTATCTCTCTGTCCAGAGTCACATACGCATTTACATAGGAGAGGTAGTTTCGGTGGGGACAAATGCCCGCAAATGGCTCATTGCTATAAGAAAAGGTTTATTTTGGCTTTTCTCTTCCTGCACCTGGCTAGCCATTCACTCCTTTCCCCACAGGTGTGGTGGAATGTCAGGGAATCCATGTTTTCCTTCCCTTTGCATTTACAATACAATGGCAAGAGCCATCCTGGTTATTCCAATCACACAGTACAGAGACTATTCTCACAATTTCTCTGCACACCTTAATCCAAATTAATAAAATGTTCTCCAAGCCTCCTAAAATATTAATATTAATTCTGTAGCCTTTGGTACTTTACAACACCTGCGGGTGAAATGGCTTAGTGGCTCCTCAATGATATCCGTTTGGACTGACAGTGGATTGGCAGAGGATAGGAGGGGTAAAGCTGTAGGCTGCAGCCCCACTGGAAACCAGTGCTTCATCTTTATTCCAGCGTGCTGAACATCCCACAGAGAAAAGTAAGGGGTTTGAAGAGTTAGCTGGAGGAAGAAGTCAGGCCTTTTCCTACTTGTTTCCTTCTTTTCCAAACGAAAGGAGGGGAGATAGAGAGACAGATTCCTGCATGCACCCTGACCAGGATCCACCCGGCAACCCTGTCTGGGGCCAAGCTCTGCCCATCTGGAGCCATGCTGGCAACTGAGCTATTTTTAGCACCTGAGGTAGAGGCTCCATGGAGCCATCCTCAGTGCCTGGGGTTGACCTTTGAACTGGTTGAACCACTGGTTGTGGGAGGAGAGATAAGAGAAGGGGAGGGGGAAGGGTGGAGAAGCAGATGGTTGCTTCTCCTGTGTGCCCTGACCAGGAATCAAACCTGAAACATCTGCGTGCTGGGCCGATGCTCTACCACTGCGCCAACCAGCCAGGGCCAGGATGATTGTTCTTAAGTTTAGTTGTAACTCCAATTTGGCCCTGGGAGGTAGCAATAGGAACGTCTGCCTACTCCATCGCCTTCTCAGAATCTCATTTTTAAAAATTCTTGAGTCCCTTTCTTCTTCTCTCTGTGGCATCTCTAGTTGTCTGTCTTCAGTGTCACTGATTCTCTCCTCTGTCTTACCTGTTCTTTTTTTTTTTTTTTTTTTTTTTTGTATTTTTCTGAAGCTGGAAAGAGGGAGAGACAGTCAGACAGACTCCCGCATGCGCCCGACCAGGATCCACCCGGCACGCCCACCAGGGGCGACGCTCTGTCCACCAGGGGGCGATGCTCTGCCCCTCCGGTGTGTCGCTCCGTCGCGACCAGAGCCACTCTAGCGCCTGGGGCAGAGGCCAAGGAGCCATCCCCAGCACCCGGGCCATCTTTGCTCCAATGGACCCTCGGCTGCGGGAAGGGAAGAGAGAGACAGAGAGGAAGGAGAGGGGGAGGGGTGGAGAAGCAGATGGGCGCTTCTCCTGTGTGCCCTGGCCGGGAATCAAACCCGGGACTTCTGCACGCCAGGCCGATGCTCTACCACTGAGCCAACCGGCCAGGGCTGTCTTACCTGTTCTATTAGCTAAACTGGCTCTACCTCATTTTTCAATTCATGTATTGAGTCCTTCACTTCTGTTTTTGAAGTTTCAATCTCCTTGGTGAAGTACTTGTTTGTTTTCTGAGCTCCTCCAGTTCCCGATCTGTGTTTTCTCACATCTCACTGAGTATTTTCAGGACTTCAATTTTGAATTCTCTATTGTTTAACTCAGAGGTATCCATGTAATTGAGATTGCTTTCTGGAGATTTTTAAATTTTTCTTTCTGAACTGCATCTCTTTGTTGGGTAGTCACGGTATTCATTTTGTTCTGCCTTGATGGCATTCGAGAGTGAACTTGTTAAGGAATCACATAAAACACAACAAAAAATAAAAATAGGCCCTGGCCGGTTGGCTCAGTGGTAGAGCATTGGCCTGGTGTGCAGAAGTCCCGGGTTCGATTCCCGGCCAGGGCACACAGGAGAAGCGCCCATCTGCTTCTCCACCCCTCCCCCCCTCCTTCCTCTCTGTCTCTCTCTTCCCCTCCCACAGCCGAGGCTCCATTGGAGCAAAGATGTCCCGGGCGCTGGGGATGGCTCCTTGGCCTCTGCCCCAGGCGCTAGAGTGGCTCTGGTTGTGACAGAGCGACGCCCTGGAGGGGCAGAGCATCGCCCCCTGGTGGGCAGAGCTTCGCCCCTGGTGGGCGTGCCGGGTGGATCCCAGTCGGGAGCATGCGGGAGTCTGTCTGACTGTCTCTCCCCGTTTCCAGCTTCAGAAAAATACAAATAAATAAATAAATAAATATAAATGAATAATAAAAATAAGAAAGTAAAAATAAAGAATTAATTGTAAAAATAAAAGAGAAAAACCACCAGAAAACACAAAGAACAAAAGATAAAAACAAAACAAAACAACAACCAAAACAAAGAACCTAAAAAGACCCCAAATAGAAAAAAGGAGAAGTTATTCTATTGTAGTCTAGTGCAGTGGTCGGCAAACTGTGGCTCATGAGCCACATGTGGCTCTTTGGCCCCTTGAGTGTGGCTCTTCCAAAAAATACCACGTGCGGGCGCTACCTGGATAAGGAATGTATCTACCTATATAGTTTAAGTTTAAAAAATATGGCTCTCAAAAGAAATTTCAATCATTGCACTGTTGATATTTGGCTCTGCTGACTAACGAGTTTGCCGACCACGGGACTAGCAGATGGCACTGGATTACAAGTTTTAGCTCTGTGACATCCCCAGGTCAGCCTCCCAGTGAAGCTGCTGTCCCAATAATGAAGATGGGGTTACTGTCATGATGATGGGTAGGATTTGCAGTGAGGTTTGCAGCTTTAGCAGTGACGGTCTCAGGCCTCTGGGTGCCCCTCTCAGTGTCTCAGCAGCCAGGGGACCAGACACAGAGCACCTTTGTTCTTCAGGGGAAAAAGTGACTTTACAGGACCAGCTGCGGTGAATGTCTCTGCCATTTTTCTTAGGCATGAGGGGTGGGAGGCGGGGTCTGGGAGGCTGGGAGGGCTGCACTTTGTATATCTCTGTCTCTGCCCTGAGTGTGGGCTGCAGGCAGAGCACTGGACACTGGGCACTAGGTTCAGTGCCCCTCCAACTGCCCACCAATCTCTCTGCTCCTCCCAGCTGAAGAAGACCCGGTCATTCCAGATTTCTCTGCTCTCCGGAGCCCCAGCAGGCAGAAAACCAGACACTCCTGGCCACTCTCCTCTCTGGAGCCCCCAAGTGCTTCTTATCCTCCGCCCTCCATTTTCACCCTTTCCACCTTTAGTCCATTCGATATGCAGATATTTCAGGCAAGCCTTCGAGCCCAGCCAGGGTTCCTTCGTTGAGTTATAGCTGCTCACTTTGTTGAAATTCCAAGAGTAGAGATCAGTTGTATCTCTGACTACCATTACTATGACGGTCATCTCCCCTCTACTTTTATTTCTCTGTTACTTAATGGTTTTATTTGAAGGAAAGCCTATGGGATTTAAAAACATACAGATTTTTCAACTTTATTACTGATTATACACATTTTATAATATGCAAGCAATTGGGAAAATGTCAAGTAAATGTTTGTTTCTATAGTACTAGCTTGTTCTTGTTAAAAAATATTACTATGGCCTGACCTGTGGTGGTGCAGTGGGTAAAGCATCTACCTGAAATGCTAAGGTCACCGGTTCGAAACCCTGGGCTTGCCTGGTCATGGCACATATGAGAGTTGATGCTTCCTACTCCTCCCCCTTCTCTCTCTCTCTCTCTCTCTCTCTCTCCCTCCCTCTCTTCTTTCTGAAATAACAAATAAAGTATTAAAAAATATATATTACTATGGCCTGACCAGGCGGTGGTGCAGTGGATAGGGCATCAGAACTGGGATGCGGAGGACCCAGGTTCAAGATCCTGAGGTCGCCAGCTTGAGTGTGGGCTCATCTGGTTTGAGCAAGGCTCACCAGCTTGGACCCAAGGTCGCTGGTTCAAGCAAGGGATTACTCGGTCTGCTGAAGGCCCGCTGTCAAGGTACATATGAGAAAGCAATCAATGAACAACTAAGGTATCACAACGAAAAACTGATGCTTCTCATCTCTCTCCATTTCTGCCTATCTCTGACTCTCTCTCTGTCTCTGAAAAAAAAATTACTATGATAACGTCTGTCAACACCACCACCTTTGATTGCAATAGATGTAGTGTTGTAATCAACTGTTTACTGAGGCCCATGTGTAAGGCTGTTCAAGGTGTTTGATATCTGCACCTCAGGGGAAGTCTTGTGTTCAGCAATATCTACAGATGGTGTTACTATGATATTTGTTCTGTCCTTTTAAAACGCACTGCAACAGCGTTTTTGGATATGCATCAATCTCAGCTTGCATTCAGTGAATCAAACATACCAATTAACTGTCTGTTGCCCTTGATTTTGATACTATGATAGGTGATACTATGGAAACCATGGATATTTAATATTCCTATATTTTGCTTTCTTGACTGTTCAAACCCCCATCTCCACCTCTGTTAGCTTGTGATTTTGCCAAATGATATGTAAACTTGTGAAAGCTGAAATTTCATGGGCAGAACTTCCAGGCGAAGTATTAGGGGCCAAAGCAATTTTCTGATTTTTTAAACATTTTAGTAAAGAACCCATACGTTATTTGCTACAGTGATACAGTGATGCAGCTTAATTACAACATGGATGTGCTAAAATGCTTAATTGTCAACTGCTGGCATTTGAGAAATACTTACACAGTTCTGATTTGATGCAACAGTAACTTATGTTTTTGTATGGATAGTTTTTGTAACCACTACATGGCTTTTGGAAAGCCACAGACAGTGCAAATTCAGCAACCTACCTGACAGATTTGAGTCAAGAAAACCTTAGTTTTATTTTCTGGTTGCTATAGATTTCTGAAGGGTGCAATGTTTATTAACACTGGGTTATTCTCCTAGGTCAGGGGTCGGGAACCTTTTTGGTTGAGAGAGCCATAGACGCCACATATTTTAAAATGTAATTCCATGAGAGCCATACAACAACCCATGTAAGTTATGCATTATCCAATAAAAATTTGGTGTTGTCCCGGAGGACAGCTGTGATTGGCTCCAGCCACCCGCAACCATGAACATGAGCAGTAGGAAATGAATGGAATGTAATACATGAGAATGTTTTATATTTTTAACGTTGTTATTATTATTATTTTTATTAAAGATTTGTCTGCGGCCCTGGCCGGTTGGCTCAGCGGTAGAGCGTCGGCCTGGCGTGCGGAGGACCCGGGTTCGATTCCCGGCCAGGGCACATAGGAGAAGCGCCCATTTGCTTCTCCACCCCCACCCCCTCCTTCCTCTCTGTCTCTCTCTTTCCCTCCTGCAGCCAAGGCTCCATTGGAGCAAAGATGGCCCGGGCGCTGGGGATGGCTCCTTGGCCTCTGCCCCAGGTGCTGAAGTGGCTCTGGTCGCATTAGAGCAACGCCCCGGAGGGGCAGAGCATCGCCCCCCTGGTGGGCAGAGCGTCGCCCCTGGCGGGCGTGCCGGGTGGATCCCGGTCGGGCGCATGCGGGAGTCTGTCTGACTGTCTCTCCCCGTTTCCAGCTTCAGAAAAATACAAAAAAAAAACCCAAAAAACAGTATTAAAGATTTGTCTGCGAGCCAGATGCAGCCATCAAAAGAGCCACATCTGGTTCGCGAGTCATAGGTTCCCGACCCCTGTCCTAGGAGTATAATGGGAGGTGATAGATTGTAACCTGTCTCCACAGTTTAAGGAATTCTACATATACCCATGCAACCTATTGATTCATGCTAGAGTTACTAGTTAAAGATTTTTTTTTTCTTTCAAACCTGTCTGGCATATAGGCCCACAGTATAAGCACTTGCCTAGCATATGTTTGTAATTGCAGAATTAGCAATCAGCCGTCTCACCTTGATTAGACAGTTTGTGATAGGCCGGTCATTCTCAATCGCTACTTAAGAAATTTGAGTTAAAATACTGACACAAGTTGTAATCTATTTTTAATGTTTTTAAAATCTGATTCCCTTTGAGAGATCTTCTGATAATACACATTGTTTCTCTTTCTTTTTTTCTTTTTTTAACTGCTACCAGATTTTAGGACAACATTTAAAGTATTTTTACGTGCCTTAGATATTAGGTCACGCGTGCTGTAACATGTTCCAGAGGCCCACACTGCCAGTCTTTCCTTCCATCTCGTGTGCTATCACACTAGTTCTTGCAAAACGAGCCGTTTCAAATTATTCACATTGTTGTCAGTTTTATTTTAAAACATTTTGTGAGAGTATCTGTGCATGGAAGCATTGGTGTTTATAAGAACTGTGTGCTCTCACATTTTTAAAAGTGTTTTATCTTGTTAAAAACGCACTTACCTTTTTAACATTATTATTATTATTATTATTATTTTATTTGAGTGAAGGGAAGGGAGATAGACCCCTGCATTCTCCCTAATCCGGATCCACCCAGCAACCCCCATCTAGGGCCAATGCTCGAATCAACTGAACTATCCTCAAAACCTGAGGCTGATGCTTGGACTAACCGAGCCACTGGCTGTGAGGAGAGAAGAGAGAGAGAGAGAGAGAGAGAGAAGGGGGGGAGGAAAGGGAAGAGAAGCAGATGGTCGCTTCTCATGTGTGCCCTGACCAGGTACCAAAACCAGGACATCCACACGCCAGTCCTATGCTCCATTCACTGAGCCAACCGGCCAGGGCCATTAACATTGAGAGTTGTGTCTAAATAGATTTTTAAAATATTGTGTCTTAGGTGTTGTTAGTTTTTGTAATTTTCTAGCTTTTGGTATTTTTATAATGCCCTAATGCAAAGAAGTATGGACCCAAAAATATTACAAGGGAAACCAGTCAATAATAAGCATGAAAGATAAGTAGATGTCCATAGGAATAAAGTTTTCTCCAAACAACTTCAAAATAGAATTATAAAAATCTAATTGTGTTTGAAACTGGAAATTTTGTACTAATTAAACCCCTTCTGTCCTTTTCTAGTTTTTATCAGTGGAACTTTTCAATTGCTTGTTCTATGTCACTCTTGTTAAGTGGCTTGATCTCATCACGTGACCTGTTGCTGACGGGGTGAGTTTACTAGAATATGCCATGATCGCAATGGGGGTTTTTCCATTGCACCCTGGATGCCCACAACCCTGCAGTTCCCCCCAAATGTGGGAGACTTGACTCTATGATTTGTGGTAATGAAAGACTGTAGTCAAAATCTTCCCTGCAGAAAAAATAATAATAATTCTAGCGGATATGTGAACAATGACTTTAATTTTAAAACCATAGCATGTATTAGTGCCATGCAGTCACATTCCGTTCAGCTAGTAAAGTACAGGTGATACAACCCCTGAATGGCATTGCTTCTGAAGCAACACTGTTGCATCTCTGTGTCAGTAAGAACATAAATACCTGCAGTGGGGATAAGGCTGATAACAAACATGTAACTATCCCCAACCACAGACCATGTAGCAATACAATAAGAAGCAGCACACTGTCCAAAACACAGATCTAATTTTTATAATTTTTAAAAATTTATTGATTGAGTCTAGAAAGAGAGAAAGGGAAAGAGGGAGAGAGAAACAGAGAGAAAAAAGAAACATTGATCTGTTCCTATATGTGCCCTGACCAGGGATCAAACCCACAACCTTTGCTTATCAGGACGATCCTCTCACCAACTGAGCTACCCGCTCAGGGTCCCAGTTTTTTACAGATGGACAAACTGTTTGCCATGGGCCTCCACCAGGTTATCCTATTGTTTAGATGACAATTCTCCCCAAACCGATCTATAGATGTGATTGATGTACTCCCAATAAAAATTCCAGTTGGTGCCTGACCAGGCGGTGGCGCAGTGGATAGAGCATCGGACTGGGATGCAGAGGACCTGGGTTCGAGACCCCGAAGTCGCCAGCTTGAGCACTGGCTCATCCAGTTTGAGCAAGGCTCACCAGCTTGAGCCCAGGGTCACTGGCTCAAGCAAGGGGTCACTCAGTCTGCTATAGCCTCCCCCCCCCCCCCCGTCAAGGTACATATAAGAAATCAATCAACGGACAATTAAGGAACCACACGAAGAATTGATATTTCTCACCTCTCTCCCTTCCTGTCTGTCTGTCCCTCTCTCTGACTCTCTCTGTCTCTGCCACCAAAAAAAAAAAAAAAAATGCAGTTGGCTTTTTGAGTAGATGTCGATCTAAAATTTATATAAGGCAAAGGACAATTCTATGAGAAGTATGTGAACTGAAGGGCCAAAAACAGCGATGCCTTCATCATCAAAGGATGCAGCTCCTGACTGAGAAACGTCACCTGTCACTATAGCAATAAAACACACAGCCGAAAGCCCTGCTCCTTGGTCCCTAGGTTCTCTGGGAGGCAGAAGAGTAAGTGTGGATAGGACGTAAGGCCGCTAGAAGTTGGTGCGAGGAACTCACATACATCTCTTATGCGAACGGTTACGTTCAATGTCTTTAAACCCCAGTAGAGAAGGTGAGTGGTTACCAGCCACCCTGAGTAAATCAGAACCATCTGTCGTTCTTCCCAGCGGATACCATGCTCTTTCATCAAACCAGCTTAGAAATTCATAGAACCCGGGAGATCTATAGTCCAACTAGATCACCCACTGATTATGACAGCACGGAACTCAGGAACAGGCAGAAGGAAGAGGTGCATTGGGCAAGGGAGGCATGTGGGGAGGGGCGCGGAGGGCCCACGCCCCTCTGAGCTCTCCAAACCTCCACATGTTCACCAGCTTGGAAGTTCCAGCAAGTAATTTTTTAGGACAATGAAATGCTCCCCTGGAAGAAGCAAGATATTCGATTATAAGAAAGCCCGGGGTTTTTGAACAGGCGGCTTCAGCATTCCAGGTTGATGCTTTATGGACTGCGCCACCACAGGGCAGGCTATGGTGGTTAAGTTTAACTTGTTTCTTTTCTTTTTTTTTTCTTTTGCACTGTGTCCTTTGCATTGTGTTACTGAACACCAATAAAAGGAATAAAGTCTAAAGATAAATGGTGTTATCATCTACTGGGTAGTTTATGGTCCAACTTAATGTACCATACACTTGACTCTCTCCATAACTCAAACCAAAGATAGGAAAGACATAATACAGCATCATTAGAAAAATCAAAAGGGACAAAACTAGAGGGTGGTTGAAACTTAGACTGTGACCATTTGTGTTTCTAAACCCACCCTCGTGTGTCCTTGTCAAGAATGCCTCCCCCAAGTCCATTTCCTATCCATCTCGTCTCAAACCCGACGCACCAGGTAAGGCTAACAACTCAACACAGAGATGCTTGCGCAGTCAAGATCCCGATCCTATACGCACAGGTGTGGTTCTGTCCCCATGCACTTCCTACAGGTCACTGGCACTTAGCATATTGCTTTTTAAGAAACCACGGACAAAAAAGATTTACAAAACGAGGCCTACAAACAGACAACAGACCGATAAAAATAGAAAAACAAGCTACTATTTTTCTAAGATGATAACACCAAAATATTTCCTAAGATAATTCTTTATGGGCCTGACCTGTGGTGGCACAGTCAATAAAGCGTTGACTTGGAAATGCTGAGGTCGCTGGTTCAAAACCCTGGGCTTGCCTGGTCAAGGCACATATGGGAGTTGATGCTTCCAGCTCCTCCCCCCTTCTCTCTCTCTGTCTCTCCTCTCTCTCTCTTTCTCTGTCTCTCCCTCTCCTCTCTAAAATGAATAAATAAAAAAATTTTAAAAAAAGATAATTCTTTATATATATATATATATATATTTTTTTTTCCTCGTTGATCCCCAATTATGCTAAAGGAGCTTAGAGTCCAATAGGGGAGAGGTTTTATTTATTTTTTCTTTAATTTAGTGAGAGGCGGGGAAGCAGACACAAACCCCAGCATGAACCTGGATTAGAATCCACCCAGCAAGCCCACGAGGGGGCGACGCTCTGCCCATCTGGCGCCCTTGCTTGGTGGCAATCAGAGCCATTTTCTAGTGACTAAGGGGGTGACCATGGAGCCATCCTCAGTGCCCACAGCCAACTCACTCCAATCAAGCCTTGGCTGCAGCAGGAGAAGAGGGAGAGAGAGAGAGAAAGAGAGAGAAGCAAGAGGGGGAAGGGTGGAGAAGCAGATGGGCTCTTCTCCTGTGTGCCCTGACTGGGAACTGAACCCGGGACATCCATATGCCAGGCGATGCTTTACCACTGAGCCAACTGGCCAGGACCATTTTTGCTTTTTTAAAAGTAGAGTTGAATTGTAAAACCCCAGCAGCTCATTAGGGCAGGGGTTCTTGCTATTTGCTTTTTGATAAAAGGTATTTTTCTGATGTGTAGGACAATGCTTGGCAGAGATGAGACAGTGTTAAGTACTTGATCATTCTCTGTCCCAAACAGAGAATTCAAAGTTCATCTTGACATTAGTAAATTCCCCATAGGCTTCCAGCCTGTACTGGACTTTGAAAAGAGAGATGACATTGAAGACAGTTACTCATTAAGCCATTAAATGACCTCTCCAAAAAGCCAAGATTAAGAAACTAAGCACCTCTGTTTGTGAGGACAAAAGGAAGCTCTTGTGACAGCTGCAAGAGGGAGGCGAGTAGGGACAAGTATTGTGGGCAGGCATACTAAAACGACGACAGTCTACTCCATTTCCTGAAAGAAATAACTTGTGAATACTCGCCCCATAGTCCTAGATCCTTGCTTTGGCCCTTTGCTAATACTTAAGTCAATGAATATATCATACTGAAAAGTTGGGAGACTGTTTCAGCTTGGGGACTTGGTCAAAGGCCTCTCTCTTTGGTTCCGTGAATTTATCACCTTGTTTGGTTAAAAGGCATCTGGCTGTGGTTTTAAATTATGCCCAACGATATGCCATCAACCGATTTCTAGAACTAATAAAGAAAAACGTTCAAGAGTTGGTCAGGAGTCAAACTCTTGGTGATTGTGCCATTAGAATCAAAATAGGTTTCTTTGTAAGAAATCCTCACATCCAATCCTCAACAGAAGTAGCTCTTGGCTACTCAGAGGTGAACTTGCCTTCGATGATAATGACTTCTGTTCTATTTTTATGTTGAAATTCTGTTCATTATTTGCATGTTTTGAAAATTGTGGCATGAGTCATACCTCAATTTACCTAGTCCCCTACATAATCTTTATTAGCTCAAGGTTAGAAATGGTCACTGAGCCCTGGCCAGTTAGCTACATTGTGTGGAGCACCCTCCGGAGGTGCCAAGGTGGTGGGTTCCATCCCCGGTCAGGGCAAGTACAGGAGCCGACCAGCAGATGTACGGGTAGGTAGGTGGAGCAGCAGGTTGATATTTCTTTTTCTCCCGTCCCCCTCCCTTTATATCTCTCTTTATAATCAATAAAAATAAATTTTTAAAAAGGTCACTTATCAGATTAAAAAGATAATTGGGTCAACTCTGCCGTGAACTTTGAGCTCATTTAAAATGTTGCTACAGAGACCTAGATATTGACATTAGACAAATGGCACAGACAACCTTCACGGTTAATCATGGAGTTGGTTTCAAGACTTAGCATGTGTTGGAGGCTACAGATTCCCCCTGTAATATAAGAAGATTGCTCACCTGCCCTCTCCCATTTAGCTATGGCATCTCTGGGAGGACTTTTTTTTTTTTTTTTTTAAGATAGAACCCAAAGAAAAGAGTCAAGGATGATTCCAAAGCCCTTGGCCTGAGCAAATTGGAGTAAAGGCTGGTTCCATCTCTTCAGACCGGGCACACTGGAGGAAGTGTGTGTTGTATTTGTTGAGTGGGATGAGGAAACATCCCAAACATCTAGGTGAAGTGAACTTGGAAGATGCGGGTTCCAAGCTCAAGTATGGAAGAAGAAGGTGTCGTTGGGAGTTCAGAGGAGAGAGAGACCAGAGGAGCTGAAGGAAAGCCTCCCCCCTGCCCTGCCCCGGCCACCCTCCCCGGGATTAGAGGAAGGAGGGCGCGGCTGCAAAGAGAAGGGGTCCAAGGACAGAGCCCTGGGGCACCGGAGCAGGTGGAGGTGTGGAAGGGTGAAAGGTCCGGGAGGGACAGGAAGGTGGCCCGGGCGGTGTCACCCGCTGGAGGACAGCGAGGGCCCCGCTGCGCCCCGGGGTTGCCGCCGACTGGAGTGAGCACGGCCCATGACGTCACTGGGGTGCGATGGTCTCCCACTGCACCTGATGGGAAGCAGAGGGGAGCCTCCGAGTGCAGGGGTTCCCCCTTTGCAGCGCGACCACATAGAGACACCAGGGGCCGGGAGGCGGCTGGAGGGGGACGCGAGCGCTGGGGCGCTTCTTTTAAGGCCGCGCGGGGCGGGGACACCCCCCTCCCGGGGGATCCTCCCCTCGGAGGGCTTCTTAGATCCTCTCCGAGCGCAGGCAGCGAGCAGCGCGGCCGGAGCCGGGGCGGCCGCACGGAAGAAACCTCCTCTCGGGAGCGCGCGCCTCGGCGCGTGGACAGTGCGGTGCAGTGCCCGCGGGGGCGCAGCGCCTCCTCCCAGCAGCCCGCCGGGGCCTCCGCGGACCGGGTCCCCACACCCTAACTCCGCTCTCCGCCTAAACCCCGCCCTCAGACCCAGGCAGTGGGCGGGGCCTGAGGTGGCGGGTCGGCGTCACGCGGCCCGCTCCGACCAATAGGCGCGAAGCTCGGGGTCGAGGTCGCGGGTCCGGGCGGCTCCCGGACAGTCGGACTCCGCCGGCACCGGGGACGCATCGGAGTGAGTGTCTGGGGACTGGGGGACTGGGGGGCTGGGGGGCTGGGCGGCGGGGGCCGGGGGGCTGGCGGGCAGGGATGGGGGCGCCCGCCCGCCGCGGCGCCCCTGACGTCCCCTCTCTCCCCGTCCAGGGAAGGCCATGGAGCGCCTGGTCCAGCGGGTTCGCAGCGCGTTCGCGTCCGGCAGGTCGCGGCCCCTGCGGTTCCGGCGGCAGCAGCTCGAGGCGCTGCGCAGGATGCTGCTGGAGCGCGAGAAGGACCTCGTGGGGGCCGTGGGCGCCGACCTGCGCAAGGTGCGCGCTGGGGACGGAGTGGGGGGCGGAGCGCGGCCCGTCCGGGGACGGAGCGGGGACGGAGCGGGGACGGAGCGCGGCCCATCCGGGGACGGAGCGGGGACGGAGCGCGGCCCTGCCACTTTTTCGTGTTTTCTTCCTCTTCCTTTATTATTTTTCTTGATGACGCAAGGCCGTGGGAGTGTCCCCTCCAGCGGCGCGGATCCAGCCACGTTCTCCTGGCCTTCTCGGTCCTCACACCTGTTGCGAGACGCTTACGCGGTGTTTCCCTGACCTCTGTTCTGAATTTTGCCTTTTAGGATTTTTTATTTATTTATTTATTTTTTGGCCTGTTTTTTGTTGTTGTTGTTGTTTCTTTGTTAGTTTTCTGTTGCCTGTATGGTTTTTTCCCTCTAAGAATTTTTTTTTTCTTTTTTTCTTGGTATAGCCAGCATTTCGGTCATTTATTAGTGTCCTAGAGTGCAGATTTTTTTTGCCGGGTCTATTTTTTAGCTTTTTAATTTTTACTCACTTAAATGTTTAGAGAGAGGAAGCGGGAGAGAGAGAAAGAGAGAGAGAAAGGATTTTTTTTTTAAATTGTTCCACGTGTTTATGCATTCATTGGTTGATTCTTGTAGGTGCCCTCCTGACCAGAGGGGCGGGATTGAACCCCCCACTTTGGCATGTGGGGAGGGCACGAAGCTCTAACCAACTGAACTGTCCAGCCAGGGCTCTCCGGCCTCCTGTTTCTTGACTTTTAACATTGTTAACAGTTTCTTTAGTAGAAAGAGGTGTTTCTGTTTCTCTTGGTTGTGTTGCACTTAAATGTTTCTCCATGACTTTGCTTTAGGTCAGTGCTCCAACCCTAGTGCAATGGTGAATCAGTCACCTGGGGATCTTGTTAAGCAGAGTATTATGATGGTTCAGGAGATCTTGGAGGAGTATCTGAGAGTCCAAATTTCTAATAAGCTCCCAGGTGATACCATGCTCTTTATTTCAGAACCAATCTTTGAGTAGCAAGGGTTTGGGGTCATGTTTAGGCCATAAATATTTTCCCTTGTATTTTCCAATTTTACAATTTTGTGCTTTTTGTGACAGACACAGAGGGACAGACAGGAAGGAAGAGAAATGAGAAGCATCAATTCTTTGTTGTAGCACCTTAGTTGTTCACTGATTGCTTTCTCACATGTGCCTTGATGGAGGTTGGGGAGGTAACTGCAGAGGGAGTGACCCCTTGCTCAAGCCAGTGACCTTGGGCTCAAGCTGGTGAGCCCTCATCAAACCAGATGAGCCTGCGCTCAAGCCAGTGACCTCAGGGCAGTGATCTGCAAATCATGGCTGGTGAGCCACGTGCTGCAGCTCTTTGGCCCCTTGAATGTTGCTCTTCCACAAAATACCACGTGCAGGTGCTACCTCGATGAGGAATGTACCTACCTATATAGTTTAAGTTTAAAAAATTTGGCTCTCAAAAGAAATTTCAATCGTTGTACTGTTGATATTTGGCTCTGTTGACTAATTTGCTGACCCCACTACCTCAGAGCTTGGAACCTTGGTCCTCCATGTCCCAGCCCGACGCTCTATCCACTGCGCCACCACCTGGTCAGGCTTGCGTTTATTTTTTTCTTTGCTCTGGCTTTCTAAATAGCTTTCTCTCTGTCTCCCCCTTCCTCACCCCCCAGTCAAAGATCATTTTGAAGGGTAGTGACATCAGTAGTAGTAGGAACAACAGTCACTAAAATTTCCTTTAGTACATTTTAGGTGTAGAGGGTTTGTGATATCAAATAAACAAGATGGGATAATTAAGATTTCAGAACACCTGAGTCATTTTTGCTACCAGTATCAAATGTTTGTGTGAATGGGTGCATACATATGGAATTACGGAAGGAATAACAGGAAGTTCCTTGCTCTTGAGAGGTTTAAATTTGGTTGGGAAACAAAACATTTACAGATAAAATATGAGTATAGTTATAAACCGTTGTATTAAGGGTGAAGTATTAAGATAACAGGTCAAAAGCATAATTGCTCTGGTTTACAAAGCAAGCCATTATGAGTCATGGAAATCTTCCTGAAAGGTGACTTGTAAGCCTGGTTTTAAAGAGCTTGGACCAGTAAAGAAGAGTGAAAGGGATTGAATATATTATATTAGGGAGGGAGTTAGCAAGTCTTTATTGAGTGCTTGAAGGGCACAGAAGGCATCTAAATGGCAAACTAGCTAGTCAGATAATGCCAGTTTTTACCGCAGGCGTGCCTGGCCCTGATGTTTTTGTCACTCAGAGCAGAATGTGTCACGCTCACACAAGGTTTCTGTGCTTCTCTTATAACAGAGTGAATATAATGTATACACTCAGGAACTTGTTGTCCTTCTTGGGGAAATTGATCTAGTGCTGGAGAAGCTTCCGGAATGGGTTCGTGCTAAACCAGCCAGAAGGAACCTGCCCACCATGCTGGACGAAGCTTATGTTTACCCAGAACCCCTGGGAGTCGTACTGATTATCGGAGCCTGGAACTACCCCCTGGCCCTCACCCTTCAGCCCCTGATAGGAGCCATTGCTGCAGGTCTCGTGTCCGCTGATGTCTTATTCTGTCATTGTTGATAGATTAAGGGGGGTGGCTAATTAAATAATTGGCTTTGATAGTATGCCTTGGTTTCCACCAGCAGTGTATTGAGAATTCGTCAAGATTATCTGTGGTTTTTATTTTTTTAAATGGGCTCCAAAGGGGATTTGCATGGTTGCTTTTTTATAGCACCCAGGAAATGAACCTGTTGGATGTAAAGGCACCAGCGTCAATGGGCCCCGGGGTGATTGTGAGTCAGACAGCCGTATCCTGATGTGGTTTCCAGTGCCAGCTCTGGCTGGGGATCAACCATGGGATTCAGTCTGACCATTTCTTCATTCAGAGAAGGGTTAGGGGAGAAAGGCTCGCTGGATCCAGATAGTAAATGCCAAGAGATGAATGTCTGAGTTCTGCAGGGTCCAGAGCCCCAGCCTTATGCCGACGAGGCCTGTCTGCCCAGGAATTTCAGGGCAGAGAGGAGAACCAGGAGTGGGGCTGGGAGGACAGGGCTGGCTGGAAAGGGGGAGGAGGAGGCGGGGAGGCTGCTGGAGCCTCCCCTCAGTGACCTGCAGAGAACGAGAACTAAGGAGCTAGCATGTGAGAGGGAGCAAGGGAGACGGGCTGGCTGTATGTATGTTCACGGCGAGGAGAGCAGAATGAAGAGCAGCAGAAGGAATTGGGGTAGTTGGCCTGTGCTCCCTACCTGGACATCGTTTTGGTGGCAACTAAAAAGTCTAGTCAAGTTATCAAACGCAACTGCCCTTGCTTTTTTGCTTTGTGTAGGAAATGCTGTGATTGTCAAGCCTTCGGAACTGAGTGAAAATACTGCCAACATCTTGGCGAAGCTCCTCCCCCAGTATTTAGACCCGGTAAGTGTCTTGCCTGTCTTTTTATTTTTTTGTATTTCTCTGAAGTGAGAAGCAGGGAGTCAGACAGACTCCCGCATGCGCCCGACCGGGATCCACCTGGCACGTCCACCAGGGGGCGATACTCTGCCCATTTGGGCTGTTGCTCCATTGCAACCGGAGCCATTCTAGCACCTGAGGCGGAGGCCATGGAGCCGTCCTCAGCACCCGGGCCAACTTGGCTCCAATCTTTAACACATCTGTTGTGTTTCTGGTGGGGAACACACATGGTATCTGCTAGTACGTGTCAGTGATGGGTGAGGGATCTCTCTGTAGAGATCTCCCATTGGTTGGATTACTGAAAGAAATTAAGCTCTAAAATGAACTGTGGCCTGACCTGTGGTGGCGCAGTGGATAAAGCATCGACCTTGAATGTTGAGGTTGCCGGTTCAAAGCCCTGGGCTTGCCTGGTCAAGACACATATGGGAGTTGATGTTTCCTGCTCCTCCCCCTTTCTCTCTCTCTCTCTCCCTCTCTCTCTCTCTCTCTTTTTCCTTCTCTAAAATGAATAAAATCTAAAAAAAAAAAAGACTACAAAATTTATTCTATTACATAAATAAAATAAATATATAAAAGGAACTGTGGCAAAGCTCGGCCACTGTGGTCATGCAGTACATTTGGACCCGTGGCTTCATAGGCATCCCTCGCTACTTATAGACCTCTCTTTTGCCACTTGGCATTTTGGATTAACCTTTGTTTGATCTAACATGATTTTAGCTGTATTCATTTAGAGAACTATTTAATGGGGGACGAGGCCTATGCTGGGTTCTTATAATTCATCTCTTTTGTCTTACTGGAGTATGACGAGGTACGAACACTTCTGCTTTTTAAAATGGACAGGTTGTGGCATGAAACTACAGAAAGAAGATGGCCTCCCAGACCACGTGTGGACGGTCACTCAGGTTAAAGTGGTGCTGGCATTTGAGAGTCTCAGAGCTGCAGGAAGAGCGTGACCTCCTCAGCCACAGGGTGGTTCATCTCTCTGTTCGCATCAGCTGTTCTCATGCCCTCGAAGGGAGGAAGTGGACGAGGCCACCACTGTGGGATTGGGACCGTTCGGTTCTGCCCGGAGATGGGCAGAAATGAGTCCACACTTTGTTTTCACTGACAGCTAGCTTTAAAATAGCATACTTGTAGTTGCAGGCATTAATTTATAATAATCTAGAGACCAATTCTGGCCCTTAGAATATTGTTCTTCTTTAGGGCACGCGAGAGAGAGGGAGAAGAGACACAGACAGGAAGGGAGAGAGAGGAGGAGCATCAGCCCGTAGTTGCAACACCTTAGTTGTTCATTGCTTGTTTCTCACATGTGCCTTGACCTGGGACTTCAGCTGAGCCAGTGACCCCTTGCTCAAGCCAGTGACCTTGAGCTTCAGGCCAGCGACCCTGGGTCCACATCTATGATCCTACGCCCAAGCCGGCTAACTCAGGGTTTTAAACCTGGGACCTCAGTGTCTTGGGTCGACATTGTCCATTGTGCCACCACCTGTTCAGGCTTGTTCTTTTTTTTTTCTTTAACACTGCTGCTGCAGCGCACAGAACAAGTTGGTTCTAACAGCTGTGGTTATCCAACTCAGAATGGTGATGAAAACAGTGAGATGTCATGAACTAAGTAGGATTTGGAACTAGAAGATAGTTTGATAGTCCTGCTTTGCCCCCACCGGGGGTAAATGCTTCTCTGTCTGACTGTCCAGTTGGGTGAAATAATGCCCACCCTGCCTCCCGTAGCTTGTTGGCGGCGAGAGGGGGGGGAGGAAGGGGATCAATCACATACGCTCTGCAGATGGAGCTGTATGCAAGTTAAAACTTGAAACATTTGTTGGGTAGTTGAACTAGGAAGTGAATGAGGACTAATCAGCCCTCCTAGTTAATTAGCAAAGTGACCAAGTGGAAACAAGGTTCAGAAGCCAACTGTTACTTCAGGCCTGCACCTCGGAGTCCCTTGAATGCGTCTCCCTCTTGTCATCTCTTCTGTCGTCGTTGCTTTTCATGTTGTTTTTTCAAGATGTCCTCCCTTTCACAGTAATGCTGACAATGGTCCAGTCACAGGAGGATCAGGCCAAGGCCACGCGACCTCTCCCCAGTAATAGGTGGGGAGACTAGGCTTCAGCAGCGCTCAGTGCTTGTCGGAGGTCCCGGGAGCTAGCCAGGCGCAGGGCGCGGATTTGTCCAGGTCTGACTTCAGGGGCGCGTTCTCGCCCGGGAGTTAGCCAGGCGCAGGGCGCGGATTTGTCCAGGTCTGACTTCGGGCCGCGTTCTCGCCCGGGAGCTAGCCAGGCGCAGGGCGCGGATTTGTCCAGGTCTGACTTCGGGCCGCGTTCTCTCCCGGGAGCTAGCCAGGCGCAGGGCGCGGATTTGTCCAGGTCTGACTTCGGGCGTGTTCTCGCCCGGGAGTTAGCCAGGCGCAGGGCGCGGATTTGTCCAGGTCTGACTTCGGGCCGCGTTCTCGCCGGGAGCTAGCCAGGCGCAGGGCGCGGATCTGTCCAGGTCTGACTTCGGGGCGCGTTCTCGCCCGGGAGCTAGCCAGGCGCAGGGCGCGGATTTGTCCAGGTCTGACTTCGGGCCGCGTTCTCTCCCGGGAGCTAGCCAGGCGCAGGGCGCGGATTTGTCCAGGTCTGACTTCGGGCGTGTTCTCGCCCGGGAGTTAGCCAGGCGCAGGGCGCGGATTTGTCCAGGTCTGACTTCGGGCCGCGTTCTCGCCGGGAGCTAGCCAGGCGCAGGGCGCGGATCTGTCCAGGTCTGACTTCGGGGCGCGTTCTCGCCCGGGAGCTAGCCAGGCGCAGGGCGCGGATCTGTCCAGGTCTGACTTCGGGGCGCGTTCTCGCCGGGAGCTAGCCAGGCGCAGGGCGCGGATTTGTCCAGGTCTGACTTCGGAGGCGTTCTCGCCGGGAGCTAGCCAGGCGCAGGGCGCGGATTTGTCCAGGTCTGACTTCGGGCCGCGTTCTCGCCGGGAGCTAGCCAGGCGCAGGGCGCGGATTTGTCCAGGTCTGACTTCGGGCGTGTTCTCGCCCGGGAGCTAGCCAGGCGCAGGGCGCGGATTTGTCCAGGTCTGACTTCGGGCCGCGTTCTCGCCGGGAGCTAGCCAGGCGCAGGGCGCGGATTTGTCCAGGTCTGACTTCGGGCGTGTTCTCGCCCGGGAGCTAGCCAGGCGCAGGGCGCGGATTTGTCCAGGTCTGACTTCGGGCCGCGTTCTCGCCGGGAGCTAGCCAGGCGCAGGGCGCGGATCTGTCCAGGTCTGACTTCGGGGCGCGTTCTCGCCCGGGAGCTAGCCAGGCGCAGGGCGCGGATCTGTCCAGGTCTGACTTCGGGGCGCGTTCTCGCCCGGGAGCTAGCCAGGCGCAGGGCGCGGATTTGTCCAGGTCTGACTAAGGGGCGCGTTCTCGCCGGGAGTTAGCCAGGCGCAGGGCGCGGATCTGTCCAGGTCTGACTTCGGGGCGCGTTCTCGCCCGGGAGCTAGCCAGGCACAGGGCGCGGATTTGTCCAGGTCTGACTTCGGGCCGCGTTCTCGCCGGGAGCTAGCCAGGCGCAGGGCGCGGATCTGTCCAGGTCTGACTTCGGGGCGCGTTCTCGCCGGGAGCTAGCCAGGCGCAGGGCGCGGATCTGTCCAGGTCTGACTCCGGGGCGTTCTGCTCGCTGTGCTTTATGTGCCACGCGCTCTGCAGACGTCTGCTTGGTTCCTGCCATGTGTAGAGAGAGTAATGAATGTTCGGGGTCAGACGTTGTCACGTCGGGACCACTCTTTTCTCATCCAGGTCCTCAACTTGCCCAGCTGCCATCTTCTCCAGTTCCCTGGTCCATCCAGCCATTTGCGCTCCCTCCCTCCCTCTCTTTGCTGTGCTCAGGAAGAAGACTCCAGACTCCCTCATCCGTTCCACCGTCGTCGGGTGATGGTTCTGAGATGCCATCAGGCTCCGGGCTTCCCGGGTCCTCCCCTGTCCCCTCTCCTGTCCCCTCCTGTCTGTCTTCATGGTTCTGCTGAATGTCACGTGTGCACGTCAGAGAAACGAGCTGATGTCAGACGGCTGGACCAGTTCAGCACTGTAAGCTGTTATGTTTTCCCTCTCTGAGGACCTGTGTGTGGTGGTGAACGGTGGTGTTGAGGAGACCACCGAGCTGCTGAAGGAGCGGTTTGACCACATTCTCTACACTGGAAGCACTGCCGTTGGGAAGATTGTCATGGCGGCTGCTTCCAGGCATCTGACCCCTGTGACCCTTGAACTGGGAGGAAAGAGCCCGTGTTACATCGACAAAGATTGTGACCTGGAAGCCACGTGCAGGTGAGATGGCTTCTCTGGTCGTGGGGGGTTTCCCGGCCTGGTGGACTGTTTCTGACAGGCTGTGTGTCCTGTTTACACTAGAACCCTGCGCCCCCGGCCCGGAGAGCCTCCCTTAAGCTTGGGTGGTCGATGTCCTCGAGGGTGACAGGCCACGGCTAGAGGAGATGAGCAGGTCATGATAGCACGTGGGTTTCCTTGGGCCTTATGGAAAGGCCCTTTCTGTTCTTGAGATTCTAGAGCTGCAGGAAACTTTGCTGGTCCGCCGGTTGGTGACCCGGGAAGTAGGTAATCCAGAGGACTAGTGTGTGCCTGGTTAATCCTCTGAAGTCCCAGCAGCGTGGGCATGTGTTGGTCTCTTCGTTGAGTTCCCTGGATGATAAAACCAGTATTAGCTGTCGTTTACCTTAGCCTAGTACCTTGCCTCTGGGACTAGAAAGAAAAGGTGTCAGGTTCTTTCTGCTAAGTCAGGGTGAGCTACCAGGAAGTGCCGGCCCAGAACGAAGCCCGTGCCCCGGGTGCTTGGCGTGCTGTGGCGTGCTGTGGGTGCTGTGGCGTGCTGTGGGTGCTGTGGCGTGCTCCGGGTGTTGTGGTGTGCTGTGGTGTGCTGTGGCGTGCTGTGGCGTGCTCCGGGTGCTGTGGTGTGCTGTGGGTGCTTGGTGTGCTATGGCGTGCTCTGGATGCTTGGCGTGTTCCAGGTGCTTGGCGTGCTCCGGGTGCTGTGGCGTGCTCTAGGTGCTTGGCGTGCTGTGACGTGCTCCCAGTGCTTGGCGTGCTGCGGGTGCTTGGCGTGCTGTGGCGTGCTCCAGGTGCTGTGGCGTGCTCCGGGTGCTTGGTGTGGCTTTCCCTCCCCTGCAGAGTTGGGGAGCGTGGAAGAGGCGAGGCACAGAGTTAGGCTGCCGTCTGGGTCGGCTTTGTGAGAAGTCTGCTCACCAGCGTGCAGGACCCTCAGTTAATGAGTGGACTTGGATTCAGACGTGGGCACAGCTCTCCAAAGAGTGTGTGTGTGTGTGTGTGTATGGGGGGGCGCTGCTCTGCCCAGTGCAGCCCAGCCTCGTGCCGGCAGGCTCGGCAGGCCACAGCCAGGAGAGGGGGGTCTGTGTGTGGAGCTCCCGGTGTCCCTGGAGGAGGAGGGTGTGGGGAGGGCTTGTTCTCTCTCCCTCTGTGGCGACAGTGCTTGCCCTCCCTGCCCGTGAGCTGGTGGGGGCATTGCCCTGTTCCTTAAAAGGGCTTCCTTCATTTGGAAGGTGCATTCTGAGATACAGCCAGCTGGTTCAGAGATGAGTTCTTAAACCATTTTTATTTATTTATGTATGTATAAATATATATATATATATATAGAGAGAGAGAGAGAGAGAGAGGTAGGAAGGGAGAGAGATGAGAAGCATCAACTCATATTTGCGGCACTTTAGTTGTTCATTGATTGCTTCTCATCTGTGCCTTGGGGGGGGGCAGGGGGCGGGGCCCCAGCTGCGTCAATGACCCCGTGCTGAAGCCAGGAACCTCAGGGTTTCCAATCTGGGACCTCTGCATTCCGGGTCGATGCCCTCCCTGTCCACTGCGCCACCACCGGTCGGGCCGTTTTTACTTTTTTTAAAGATGACCAGGTTAGCCTGTGAATACATGCTAGTTGAAAGCGTTCAGTCAACACAGAGATGTCACAATGAAGAGTCGACTTATCTCCTGGCTGTTGGGTTTTTCCCCCCAGACGCATAGCCTGGGGGAAGTACATGAACTGCGGCCAGACCTGCATCGCCCCTGACTACATCCTCTGTGAGCCGTCTCTGCAGGAGCCGATCGTGCAGAAGATCCGGGAGACCGTCAAGGTCAGTGTTGAACACACTGAGTTCCGCTGGTTTCGTTGGGGTGATTCGCATCAGCTCTTTTCGGGCAGTATCCTTAATAGCCTCCCTTCCCTAGGAAAATCCCAACAGTGTCTGTGACTGAATGAACTTACTGGCTAGTTAAAATGCTTTGTGCCACTTTCATAGACTCTCTGGGAACAAGATGAGGTGAGTGTGAAACCCATTTAGACTGTTGAGTTGATTGGTTGATAAAACAATTGGTTAGTGGGGGCACATGCTTAGTTATTTTATTTTTAAAAAATTATCGATTTTAGAGAGGGGGAGAGAGACAAACATCAATTTGTTCCACTTATTTATGCATTCATTGGTTGCTTCTTCTGCGTGCCCTGACCCAAGGATCGAACCCACAACCTTGGCCTATGGAAACAGTGCTCTGACCAGCTGAGCTAACTGCCCGGGGCCGTGGCACATGCTTAACAGAGCAGTTTTCAACATTTTTCATCTCATGGCACACATAAACTAATTTAAGAAATTTTGAATAGAAGTGGAGGCAGGATCAAAGGGACCAGAGGGAAAGGGGATGAGAGGATGGGATCAGAGAAGGGGAAGAGATTGGTGAAATTATACACTCATAACACAGTGTTATAGAGAGCAGAAAAGCAAATCCTGGAGGGAAGGGGGAGGGCGTTGGGGGGAGGGGGTCAAGGGGGATGTTGAGGGAACACGGGGGTGGGAGGATGTATTCAGGGGGACGCTTGAATCTATGTAAACACAATAAATTAAAATCAATAAAAAAATTTTGCAGCATGTTGAAAAAGATATTTTTTGTTGATCTGACAAAAGCAGATATAATTCTTTTTTGTTTTTTGTTTTTGTTTTTTTTTATTCATTTTAGAGAGGAGAGGGGAGAAACAGAGAGGGGGGGGGGAGGAGCTGGAAGCATCAACTCCCATATGTGCCTTGACCAGGCAAGCCCAGGGTTTTGAACCAGCGACCTCAGCATTTCCAGGTCGATGCTTTATCCACTGCGCCACCACAGGTCGCAGATATAATTCTGATTCATTTACACCCGATGCCTATTGTTGTGTTGGCTGTGGTCATTTTCTTATTTGACAGTCTAAGGGAAGAGAGGTCAGTACCTCTGAGTAGTCAGGTGCTGCATGTTTTAAACATTCTTGCAGCACACCGGCAGAAAGGCACTGCTTTAAAATAAAGCAGTTAACTATGTTTTGTGGTTTTGAGAGAATGTTGCCAGTCCTTTGACAAATTGGTCATTGCTAATAAAGGTTATCAGTTTGTGTGTATGTCGAGTGTTCAGGAAAGCCAATAGTTCGGAGGAGTGAGTGACTTAATCAGGTGTCTATACAGTCTGTTCTTGACAGGGTTATCAGTCTCCCGGGGTGTTGCAAGTGCAGATCTCTCCTGAGAATCAAGGAAGGCTGTACGGCAGTGTCCTGAGCTAAGCCTTGAAGAAGTACATGATCGAGATTGAAGAAAGGGATGAGATGAATCAGGGGACTGAGTTCACGGGGGGGAGGGGGGGTTGGGAGGGTTGGGGGGGTCATTAAGTTTAAGCCCCCTGGGTGGAAGAAATTATCGGAACAACGACTGTTCACGTGACTGTGCTTACTGAGCACTGAAAGGTCCAGAACAGCAAAGAGGAACGTTTATGGTCAGAGAACAAACTGAATTAGGGGTTTTCGGGAAGTCCAGAGCTCCGGGCAGGGTCCCTCTGGGCCTGGGGTGCCAGGGGTCTTGGACAGAAGTGATGGGACTGAAGATAGAGCGGGCAAGGAGCCTACAAGAGGAGAGCTGGCCAGACCAGAGTGTGGGACAGCCAGGAGGGGGTCAGGACCCTGCGAGGCTGGACGTGTGCACACTGCTCACGAAGATGAGGGCATATTTCAACATGAATATGAAGCAATAAAAAAATTTTGATTTTTTTATTTTCATTAAACAAGAACATCAGAAAAGGAAACGACAAGTAAAGAAAGTTCGACTGTGCAAATGAGATGCAAAACCAAGTGTCATTGCTTTGGTGGAAGCGCACTGTACAAAGGCTAAAAGGGCTGGGGTGTCTGCATGCTCCCTGACCCCTCATTTTTGTGAGCAGTGGACTTGAGCATCGGAGAGGATGCACTCCGCTGAAGGTGGTGAACTCGGTCTCAGAGCACTAAGGGCCTGTCCAGCCTTTCTCCCTGAGGTGTTCATACTGTCAACACAGTGTTTCTCAACTGAGGCCACTAGGGAGCCGTGTAAGAAACGTCCTCACCCTCCGGACGGTGGTGCAGGTGGTCTGGGGTCTCCAGGTGATTGCAAGGTGCAGCCCACATTGAAAGCCGTGGTCAGCCCTGGCCGGTTGGCTCAGTGGTAGAGCGTCGGCCTGGCATGTGGAAGTCCTGGGTTCGATTCCCGGCCAGGGCACACAGGAGAAGCGCCCATCTGCTTCTCCACCCCTCCCCCTCTCCTTCCTCTCTGTCTCTCTCTTCCCCTCCCGCAGCCAAGGCTCCATTGGAGCAAAGTTGGCCCGGGCACTGAGGATGGCTCTGTGGCCTCTGCCTCAGGCGCTAGAATGGCTCTGATTGCGGCAGAGCGACGCCCCAGATGGGCAGAGCATCGCCCCCTGGTGGGCATGCCGGGTGGATCCCGGTCGGGTGCATGCAGGAGTCTGTCTGACTGCCTCCCCTTTTCCAACTTCAGAAAAATACAAAAAAAAAAAAAAAAAGGAAGCCGTGGTCGATGGCACTGGGACCCAGGGACATGCAGGTCAACGAGCTGCTGGCATGATGCCTGCCAGCAGACGGGGCTGTTTGTGGACAGTGCGGTGGACCATGCTCGCTTTGGTCTGAGAGTAAGTTGAGCTCTTTGGCAAGGCTTTGAGGTGTGGCGCCAGTTCAGGAGTTTTGTGTTTCTGTTTGACATCGTCAGTGCTGATGATAGGACCTTGGAGGGTCTTTGAACCTTGTCTAATTGACCAGCACAGGATTGATCTTCTGAGTGGTTTCTCTGTTGGGTGAACAGGCTGGTAGAAATAAGCAGTCCAGAGGAGAGAGGAGACAAGGAAATGTAGGTAGCTCAGCAAGGAAATGTTGATAGTCAACATTAGGCGTTGCAGGCCGTAGGGTCATTGCCGCAGCTACACAGTCTCCGCTGATAGGGGGACAGATATGACCCTGAAATTAAAGAAGTCCTCCTCCTACATCTGCTCTTGCGTCTGCCCCCGTAGGGCCCACGGGTAGGCTGCAGGAGACCCACGTGAACCCCTGGGACCGCGGGAGATGATCAAGACGTGTGTGCGCCTTGGTTATTGTCCTTGACAGGCCAGGAGGCTTGAATCCACTGCTGTTATAGGTTCTGCTCGCTTACAGTGGGGTCACCGCCTGATAAACCCCACTATCACACTTACGGGCGCTGCCGTGGCCTGGCATGAGGCCGCATCGCGCCACGTGTCACCAGCGGAGATCAGAAACGATCAGACTTCGAAGCACGGCTCCTACTGACTGCGTCTCGCTGTGGTTCCTTCCTAAGTCAGAGAAACCAGGAGCTGAACCCTCGTGGGTGGAGAAGTCGGTGCTGTGATGGGACCGAGCGGGTGGGGTGTGTCGGGGAGCGTGCGTGGGTGTCGTCCTTACCGACGGAGCTGAGATATAGGTCTGTTTGTGATGCTTAAGCACTGCTGTTTTTCGTAGGAATTTTATGGAGACAATGTGAAAGAATCTCCCGATTATGAAAGGATCATCACCGCGCGTCATTTTAAGAGGGTGCTCAGTTTGCTCGAGGGACAGAAGATCGCGTTTGGTGGGGAGGCGGACGAAGCCACCCGCTACATCGGTAATGGGGTTCATCTGTTCTCACCGGGAGGGGCGGTTGGACAGTTGTTAATTGACCCTAGTTACCAACACTAAATATCAACTATCAAATACGGTCTTTGTTGTAAACTGTTTGAAGGTGATCACATATGCACACGTGCTTAATAAGACTGTGTGTCGCACTGTTTCTGTTTTTTGTTTTTCTTTACATATATTTTTATCTAATTTTCTTCTTCCCTACTACGCCGAGAAGCAGAATAGAACTTTATGAAATTATTTGCAGTTAATGGCTGGAAACACGGCGGGAAACAGCCACAATTCTACAACTAGCCGCCGGCAGGACCGTTGCAGAAATAATTTTTTTTTTTTTTAATTTTCCTGAAGCTGGAAACGGGGAGAGACAGTCAGACAGACTCCCACATGCGCCCGACCAGGATCCACCCGGCAGGCCCACCAGGGGCGACGCTCTGCCCACCAGGGGGCGATGCTCTGCCCCTTCCGGGGGGTCACTCTGCCGCCAGAGCTACTCTAGCGCCTGGGGCAGAGGCCAAGGAGCCATCCCCAGCACCTGGGCCATCCCTGCTCCAATGGAGCCTCCGCTGCGGGAGGGGAAGAAAGAGACAGAGAGGAAGGGGGGGTGGAGAAGCAAATGGACGCTTCTCCTATGTGCCCTGGCCGGGAATCGAACCCAGGTCCCCCGCACGCCAGGCCGACGCTCTACCGCTGAGCCAACCAGCCAGGGCAGAAATAATTTTTTTGATTGATCATGCTTAACGTTATATATTTACTTTCTTTTTGTGTTTTTTATTCTTTGCTGTGCCTACGTCTGTTCCGTTTTAATAAAGTAACAGAAGAATTACAGTTATTTGGTGAAAACTGCCCCACCGAGCTTTGCTTGTCTTCTTACCAGCTAGGCTGTTGTGCATTACAAAAACCCAGCTTAACAGCTTAGACTCACTGAGGAAAAAGGTCCCCTCCTTGCATAGGGAGCAGCCCCCAAACTCTTCCTGCTGCTGGCTCGGTGGTTCAGTAATCCCTCTAGAGCCTGTCCCAGACCTGCCCTCCCGCCCTCAGCATGTTGGCTTTGTCCACTTCTGGGCTCATCAGTGGCAGGAGGAGAAGTCCATCCTGATTCGTTTGGACTTGTTAGGAACTTGCCCCGTGACCTGGAGTCAGGGTCACCTTATCTGAGCACTTGACTGTGCAGAGGAGGATGGACACCCCAAGCCAAAATCAGTTCTCTGACCCGCCCCAGGGCAGTAGTGGGCAACGGATTGGGGGTGACAGCATATTCGCCCCCGGAGTGTGTCCACCACGTTACCAGAAGCAGCTCGTAGGACCCTGGAGGAAAGGGGAGGAGCAGATGTGTTATTGTCAAGTGTCTTACGTTTTAGTTGATGGCCCAGCTTGCTGACGGTCCCTCTGAGTATCTGCCCAGTGACCGACGGGCACGGGTGCTGGGATGCTCTGCCAGGCTCTGCCGGTGCCCAGGCCGCCCTCCTGTCGTGTGCTCTTCCCCACAGTTGTTGGAGCCGTTAACCAGGGTCAGGGAGCCTTGACCATTCAGATAGGTTTTCTTACTCTGTAATGGAATGGGAGTGTTCGTTTGATCCACAGAGGGGCTGTCTGTGCCCCCAGGAAAGTGTCAACATGACCCCTGTTGGGAAGATGGACATGAGCGAGGCCATGGAGGGGTTAATTGTGAATAGATGTGTGCAGGTCTCTCTCCCTGTCTTGGTTTGTCTGAGAATCCTCTGACCCACGTGCCTGGAGACCCTGAACTTGCACAGTTCTTCCACGTACTCGGAATGTGTTCTTTAACGCTGCTCCGTGGCTGGAAGTGGGGAAGGGTGGGGGGTGGCCCGCTGAGGAAACGAAGGTGAGGGGTTGGCACTTTCAATTTCCTGTCGCGTTTCCATCCACTTCGCTCGTTTCCGTTTCAGCCCCAACCGTCCTCACTGACGTCGACCCCGAAACCAGGGTGATGCAGGAGGAGATTTTTGGGCCGATTCTTCCAATCGTGCCTGTGAAGAGCGCCGAGGAGGCCGTCAAGTTCATCAACGACCGCGAGAAGCCCCTGGCTTTCTACATATTTTCTCGTAACAAGAAGGTAAGCGTCACAGAACCGCTGGCTCTCGTAGGCCTGTCACAGGCCAGGTCCCTCGTTGCAGCGAAGCTCATGCAGTTACTTGTGTAGTACTAGAAGTCCACCACCCGGGGACCGGGTAATGAGGCCTTGGGGCTCTTGTGGTGACCTCTCCCATAGGCCTTGAGGATAGAGCTGTGTCTGTGGAGGTGGGTGTCACAAGTATCTTGGCTCAGATACCTCCGGGATAATTGGGAGACTCCCGTGTCCCAGCATTAGAAGCTTCTCTGACATTCGTCCCCCGAGCATTTCTGTGTAAGAGCCTTCCTCCTGTGTTGGGGGCATTCACAGCCGCTCCGGGGGGGGGGGGCTGAGCGGCATGGAAACCTCTGGCACCGTGACGGGAGTGGCTGTGGTGGCTTCAGTCGGGTTACTTTGCTGTTAGGATGGTAGAGCCGTGCTGAGCTGGGGGGCATGTCACACCACGTGGTGCCAGCAGGAAGAGCCCGGCCACTTTTCTGCCTGGCTTATTTACTCGCATCACAGAGTGATTGACCACTAAGGGACACTGGCCTCCTGGTGGGCAGGTAGGCTCAGGAACCCTCTGAAGAAGAGCAAAGACTGAGAGGGGGAGATGGGGCGGCCAGGGTTTGAGGAGCGCCCAGTTGCGCTGTGGAGAGCGCTGATACAGCGTGCAGGTTGTGCTGTGGCTGCTTCAGGGGCTTGTGGTGCTGCTGAGACCCAGGTGTCTGCAGACACGCTCAGTGAGACCAGGTTTTGCGGGCTGTGGCCTGGCTGTCTGGCTGGGTGGATAGAGCATCAGCCCAGTGTGCAGATGGCCCGGGTTCTATTCCCAGTCAGGACAGACATGAGAAGCGACCATCTGCTTCTCTCCCCTTTCTCTCCCCCTCTCTCCCCCCTCCCTCTCCCCTCTCTCCCTCCCTCCCTCTCCCCTCCCTCTTCCCCTCCTGCAGCCAGTGGCTTCATTGGTTCCAGTGTCGGCCTGGGCACTGAGGATAGCTGAGCACTGAGAATAGCTTGGTTGATTCGAGCATCAGCCCCAGACGGGGTTACCAGGTGGTTCCCTGTCAGGCACATGCAGGAGTCTGTCTCACTATCTCCTGCCCTCTCACTTAAAAAAGATAACAGACTTTGGATGAGTGGCGGTCTGACGTTGTCAGTGACTGTAGGTACTGTGGACGGGACCTGAAGCCTCAGTCTGCCAGCCGGGGCGCACGTGGTGGGGAGCCTCCCATCAGCTGGGTGACCTGTGGGAACCACGGTCCCCGTGACGTTTCCTGTGAGGAGCTCTCAAGGGTTTGTTGTCACCAGGTGAAATGACATTGACTACTCAAGTGTCATTTTCTCTATTTGGTTCTGAGGACAGCTGCTTATTTCTTCAAAAACTGGATGTTAAATCTTGCATTTCAGGGAAACCAAATGATACCCATATGCTGTAACTTAAAGCGGAAATAGTAAAAACTAGAGTATAGTCTGAACTGTCCATTATTTTAAAAAGTCTTTCTGCATGTGGAAGTCCCAGGTTCAATTCCCGGCCAGGGCACACAGGAGAAGTGCCCATCTGCTTCTCCACCCCACCCCCTCTCCTTCCTCTCTGTCTCTCTCTTCCCCTCCCGCAGCGAGGCTCCATGGGAGCAAAGTTGACCCAGGCGCTGAGGATGGCTCTGTGGCCTCTGCCTCAGGCGCTAGAATGGCTCTGATTGTGACAGAGCGACGCCCCAAGATGGGCAGAGCATCGCCCCCTGGTGGGCATGCCGGGTGGATCCCGGTCGAGCGCATACGGGAGTCTGTCTGACTGCCTCCCTGTTTCCAACTTCAGAAAAATACAAAAAAAATAAAAAGGCTTTTTGCTGCCCTTTGGGGTGGCCCAGCCCGAACAGGACCGACAGGTGCTGCCTCCCTCCAGTTACAAGATGTGCGTCTGAGAGGTTAGCTGGTGACCACATCTGCTGTCTGTCCTGTCCCGGGATCTGCCGCTCCTTGAGCTGTTCCATGACTTGAGAAGAGCAGGAGACGCCCAGTGCTGTGGACAGGACAGGCAGAAAGGAGGTCGGTGCTGGTGAAGCTCTGTGGACCCTTTAGGTCCAGGGGTCCCCAAACTACGGCCCGTGGGCCACATGCGGCCCCCTGAGGCCATTTATCCGGCCCCCACTGCACTTCCGGAAGGGGCACCTCTTTCATTGGTGGTCAGTGAGAGGAGCATAGTTCCCATTGAAATACTGGTCAGTTTGTTGATTTAAATTTACTTGTTCTTTATTTTAAATGTTATATTTGTTCCCGTTTTGTTTTTTTACTTTAAAATAAGATATGTGCAGTGTGCATAGGGATTTGTTCATAGTTTTTTTTATAGTCTGGCCCTCCAATGGTCTGAGGGACAGTGAACTGGCCCCCTGTGTAAAAAGTTTGGGGACCCCTGCTTTAGGTGGTCTGTGTGTTTGGCACGGTGCCCCCAAACTCGTCGTCATGCCAACCTGCATGAAGGCAGAGCGCGCATCAGAGCACAGCGCCCGGTGTGGGCGCTGCTGACCCAGAGCCTTCGTTCCGTCCCTCAGCTTGTCCAGCGGCTGATCGACAGCACGTCCAGCGGGGGCGTCACCGTCAACGACGTCATCATGCACTTCATGCTCGCCTCTCTGCCCTTCGGAGGAGTGGGTGAGTCCTCGTGCCACTCACAACACCGTGCCAGAGTGTTCCACGCACAGCAGCTGTAGCTGCAGCCCCTGCCTGGGGGTCCTGTCCTAAAAGAGACCTTCCCCGACACCTGGTGGGAAGTCCTCTTCCTGCCACCCCGGCGGGCCCTCCGCTGCAGGCTCACCGCCTCCGTCCTGAGGAGCGCTCACTGTCCTCGATGATGATACTGTTCTTCCATCGCTTTACTTGTTTATTGTCCTCCCACATTTAGGGGGTTTAGGGGAGCCAGCAGTCAGGTCTCTAATTAATAAGGCCCCTCTGTTAACCACCTGTCCCTGTTTAAGGCAAGCTTGTCCCAGGAGGCCCTGGCCTGCTCTCTGTCACTGTCACTGCCACAGGTCCCTCTCTAGGACGAGAGCACACCGCCGGGGGCCAGCACGGGGACAGACACGTGTGAGCGGTGGGTGGGCGGGGCTGGGGGGGTGTTTCAGGTTCCTGACCGGTGCTGGTGGCTCGGACGAGGATGATGTCAGGGAGCTAGTACAGAGGGAGTGGGTGTTTTGGGGGGTCAGACAGTGTGCTGGTGGACTGGATGTGTTTGGTGTGGGGAGAGGTAGAGAATGAGAGGCGGGGTAGGAGGTGGGCTGCAGTCCCTGTCCCGTCACTGCCCAGGTCCCGGAAGGGCTGGGCCAGACTCTGTCCTGTCCGTCTTCGGTGCCGACGGGACCTTGGCTCCCACGAGCCGACGCGGCAGGGACCCTCGTGGCTCCACTGTCGGTCACGGGTGCCGCGAGGTGCCAGTCGAGTGACTTGGGGTCAGTCCCTGTCGTCTTCAACGAGGCATCACTCTGCATCATTGACCAGCCCCTCTTTGTAACGAAACAGACCCCCCCCCCCATGCAAAGGTAACCTCTGGTGTTTTGATACAAATTGCCGGATCCCCCCCCCCCCAGCCTCCACTGTCATCTCACGGGTGGACCAGCAGCCGCCACAGTGAACTGCTTCCTGGCCCTCCCCCCGTGCCTCATGCCACTGCACCATTCACACACGTCTGCCCAGCAGAGGTCTGCGCTTGCCTGTTCTCGGGCAGTGTGTCACCTTGCCGTCCTGGCCGGTGTCCCTTCTAGGAGCGTGGAGGGGGCAGGTGGGGGTGTGGGGCTGGGGACACACAGAGCCACGTGGGACGGGAGGAGAGCCATGGGCTGGGTGCAATTCCAGCTTTGCCCTTTCCACCTGGGGCAGGGGACTCGACCCCACGGAGCTCCTTCCCCTCCCTGGGATGGGGGGCTGTGATGCTGGTTAACCTGCGGGGTGTGGTGACGGGGACGTCGGAGCGTGCACGGTGCTGTCCTGGCGTCAGTGAGAGCCACTCGGCAGAGAGCGGCAGACCTCGCCCCCGCTGTTGGAGCGCATCCTGCTTTATGGGGAGGCTTACCTTGCTGGGGAATGCTGGAGCCCCCTGTGCTGGCCGAGACATGAACTGGGGGTGCCCACAGCAGCCGGGAGAACTGTGGGTCCCCTGTGTCGGTGTGAAGACGGAGGGAGAAGGAAGTGGCTGGTGTCACCTACAGTGGAGCTGTTTTCTGTTTCCTGTGTTCCAGGTTTCAGTGGGATGGGAGCTTATCACGGAGAACACAGTTTCAATACCTTCTCTCACCAGCGTCCCTGTTTGTTAAAAAGTTTCAAGGGAGAAAGTGCTAACAAGCTCAGATATCCTCCCAACAGCCAGTCCAAGGTGGAGTGGTCAAAATTCTTCTTCCTGAAACGGTTCAACAGAGGCAAGCTCGGTCTGCTGTTCCTCGCCATGCTGGGCCTCGTGGTCGCCGTGCTCGCCAAGGTAAGGCCCGAGCAGCGCCCGCTCTACTCTGGACTGGGGCTCCCCTGACGCTTCCGTGCGCTCTGTCTCTCGTGTCGAGATAGGGCCGCAACCTGTCACCTGCCGGCCGGCTCCTCTGGGGCCTGGCGGCCTCTGTCCTGCAAAGGCCCGGCCGAGGGTGTGCATGGAGACCTCCGCCACGGAGCCCGAGGGTCTTGGGGACAGTGTGCTGACCTCTAGTCTGAGAGGGGCCGTGGGACCCGCCTGCGGACTTCTGAGCTGTGTGACCCTCGGGTCCTTGGGCTCCGGGGCCTTGGTGTCGGCTTTGTTCTCGCTGCGGCTGGAAGCATGCGGTGTGGGCGCGGGCGCGGGTGCAGGCGTGGGTGCAGGCGCGGGCCCGGTGCCGGCCGGGCGCGGTGTGCAGCGTGCGGTGTGCGGCAGCCCGGTGCGGAGGGCAGTCGGGAGCTCAGCTCTGGGGCCCGGTGTTACGGGTGCGGGCTTGCTGAGGGCCGTGTGTGCGCCCGTGGAGCTGTCAGCCGGTGGCCATCTGCAGGGACGCAGGGAGGGTAGTGACGTCTGAAGAACAGGCTTGAGAGAGGCAGGGGTCAGCGCAGAATGGCCATGGCTGTTTACGCCCGTGTTTCGTTCAACTTCAGTGTGAGGGGGTTGGCTCTTCCTGGGGCTCAGTGCATCGGGGGAGCTGGAGACCGCTGCATCTGACCTCGTTTGGGTTTCCTCAGAAACACCGGGCCATGCTGAGCAGGAGGCCCTGGCTGGCCTTCCTGGCTGGCCCCTGAGCGGCGGTGAGGAGCGCCCCGAGCCCAGCCCGCTCTGATAAGCGTGAGGTAGGAGCTCCCCTTCTCGTTTGTGCAACGCGGGCAGCGTCTGGGTGCGTTCTCATCCAGGTGTTTGTTTTTCCACAGCTGGAGGCTGGGTGCTTGTTGAAAAACCAATGTCTCAATTATTTGTCTGCAGAGAGTTTGGCCTTTGGCCCAGGGTATCTGTGTTAGAGAACTTGACTTTTCGCAGTTTTGAAAGGGTGAGGCCAGGTTGCCGGAGGCTTGGAAACCGGAGAGGCGACTGCAGGACCAGGCCTGGAAGAAGCACAGGGCGTTCTCACGGAGAGGACAGTCATGTGCGTGCCTCCTCCCGCCGGCCTGTCCAGACCGGTAGTCACCGTTTGGACACTGAGCCCTTTGTGTCCTAATATGAGAGTCTCCTAAAAATCTCTTTAAGTCAGTATTTTGTTTTTGGTTTAAAAAAAAAAAAAGTGACTTGAGAATTCACATAGCAAACTTAGTGCGTGTGGTTTAGGGGCTCTGTTCTTCTTCTGCACCCTCCTGAGGTCCCCGGGGCGTTTGAGTCTCCTGTCCCCGCCTGCCTAGCTCGCCCTGTTCCCGAGACACCAGTCCCCCAACCAGAGACGCACCTTCTTGGTCGGGACGGGATTTCTTCGTCTCCTGGAGAATCTGGTCCGAGCTGACTGCGCCCTCCCAGGCGCGTGCCCGGGAAGGCTCCCAAAGGCGCGCTGCCCCGAGCCAGAGGGGCTGGAGCAGGCCGGCCTCGGCACAGAGCGCCCCGGAGGGTTTGGCAGACCAGCAGCAGCAGTGTGTGAAACGGTTCAGCTGGGAACAAGAAAGTGCGGTTTTGATTCCTGGCTTTGAGGTCAGCTCAGCGATGACTTTGGGCAAGGCCTTCTCTGAGCCCCCCCAGAGGCCCGGTTTAAACTGCTCGGTGCAGAGTGAGGGGTGGACACCGATGTCCAGGCCGCCCTCCGCTCCACCTCTGTCCTCGCCACCGTGAGGGGCTGTGCCAGTTGTTCAGACTGGGTTGAATTCAGAGTGAGACGAGCTGACGATCTGGTGTTTCTTTCCTCCTGGTTGCTTCTCTGCTCTTCTTCTGAGTTTTTATCCATTAAAAAAAAAATTATAGCCTGACCAGGCGGTGGCGCAGTGGATAGAGCATCGGACTGGGATGCAGAGGACCCGGGTTCGAGACCCCGAGGTCGCCAGCTTGAGTGCGGGCTCATCTGGTTTGAGGAAAAGCCCACCAGCTTGAACCCAAGATTGCTGGCTCCAGCAAGGGGTTACTCGGTCTGCTGAAGGCCCGCGGTCAAGGCACATATGAGAAAGCAATCAATGAACAACTAAGGTGTTGCAATGCGCAATGAAAAACTAATGATTGATGCTTCTCATCTCTCTCCGTTCTTGTCTGTCTGTCCCTGTCTATCTCTCTCTGACTCTCTCTGTCTCTGTAAAATAAATAAATAAATAAATAAATAAAAATTAAAAAAAAAATTATATCACCTTTTATCTTAAATAAATGACTGAGCCTATATTGGTCATTTACTTGAGGAATCTTTATTATAAAATTGCAAACATTGGTCCAAAATTGCTTTTCTCTACTAATGATCTTATATGTGGATGTGATTTTATTCACTTTGCTAGAATTAGAATGAATTTAAAACACTTTTTTTTATTGTTGAGGAGGGGAGATAGAGAGGCAGAGACTCCTGCATGTGCCTCAACCTGGATCCACCTGACAATCCCATTTGGGGCCGATGCTCTAGAACCAAGCTATGTTCAGCACCTGAAGCTGACACGCTCGGACCAGCCAAGCTGTCCTCAGCACCCGGGGCCAATACTCGAACCAATCAAGCTGCTGGCTGTGGGAGGGGAAGAGAGAGGGAAGGTGGAGAGGGAGGGGGCGAGAAGGAGATGGTTGCTTCTCCTGTGTGCCCTGACCGGGGATCAAACCGGGACTTCCATACGCTGGGCCGATGCCACCGGCTGGGGCTGAAACACTTTTAAATGGGAAGCCAAAAGCAGTGATTGTCAAGCTACAGGGCGCATGTCAGGACCTCATAAATAGGCTAAAATTGACAAATGTCATTCGGCCTTTGAACATGAACTACGACATGTAAATGGGACGTTACCTGGTGGCATACCTCGGGAGGCAGGAGGGAGGCAGTGCTGTGGTGGAGGCTTCGTGCTGCTGGCACGGTGGAGCAGTGTCGGTGTCGTGTAGACTTCAGCCGCCTGTTCCCAGCGCGAGGGCAGTCAGCGAGCGACTGCAGCCCCTGTCTCGGGTCTGATGTCCCCTTGGTGGCGGTCAGAGTACTGCCTTTGTTACACCTCTCTGGCTACTGTTGTTGTGGAGGAGAGCATGATCTTTCATCCTCGGTTCAGACCACACGTCTGCTTCTGAGGGGTGCACGGGCCTTCACGGGAGGACGCGTTCAGAGCCCCGTGCCCAGCTCGTGGCCCGGAGCTGGCTGCGGGGGCTTCCCCACCAGCCGGGTAACCAGGGGTCTCTTTCTCTCTCCAGGCTTTGTATTACTGAAGAATGATCCTGTTCAGCCTCCTAATTGCCTCTACTGAATTATTTCTCTGTTTTAATAGTTCATAAACTGATCATTTTAACGTCCAACCAAAAATGGTAAGAAAATGGAATCAACCCTAAAAGTAGTTGCCAAGCTCCTTCAATAAAACTTGCTGCTTCAGCCACATTCCCATCGTTCCCCCAGCGAGGAGACTCGGAGAACCCACCCTGGGCTGCTTCTCCCAGACCTTAGCTTTGGGCTAGGGAAGGAGGATGTCTCAGACTAACCCTCGACCCCGGGAGATGGAAGGCGTCTCAGAACCGGCTCAGTGACTGTCCCCAGTTCGAGGAACACAGGATACCCACCCCGTGCCCACTGTGGCCGCCGCCCCTCTGGAAACTCTGAAGAGCTCAGCCCTGCCCCGCGTGACCAGCAGCCCTCTGCAGTCCGGAGAAAGGGGGGTAGACTTCCAGCACCTGAATTGGGGGGTTGGGGTGGAGCAATGGCTGTTCCTCATCCCTTGTGACTTGGGGACCTGACCACCAGGAATTGGCTTTCCTGTCTAACGTGCCCCCTGGTGACCGTGGTTTTCCTCCTCTTCCTACCCACTCACCACCGTGCCTTGTGTTTGGCTTGTGGCGACCTCTTGTTCCTGTCCACAAGACTTACTGTGACCAATCACACCAAAGCACCTGGTAAATCCATTGCCAATTTCCTTCAAGTGTCATCTGTCATTCTTATGATGTAGGAGTTGTAGAATTCTGCATCTTATAAAACCCAGCTGGCACTTTTAAACATAGTAATGAAAGTACTGTACTTAGAACAATATTTATCCTCTGTTAGGACCCTAAAGTTGCAACTTGGTGGCTCTCCCAAGGACAGATCTTTAACTATTTCTATAGCACTAGAACAAGTAAATTTCACTTTTTAAACTTCCAGGGAGGCCCCTTTTAGAATAAATTCAGCCCACAGAACTCAACATAGGGAAACCATTTCCTGTCTGTCGTGGACAAGACTCCACTGTGGGTGTTCAGGACTCGGGAGCCCGAGATCCTCGGGGTAGTAGGAGGGCTGCTGGTGGGTCATTCGGAGATGTCCGCAGGAGGATCGTGTCAGACTCGGCCGTTGGCCACTCTGAAGGGTGTGGCGGCCATTGAAAGAAGAGCTGAACACGGTCAAAACCTGAGGCCCTCCAGCCAGTGAGAAAGTGCCAGAGAAGAGGCTGGCTGCACACAGTCTCCCTGCAGGCCGGTTCTGTGCCCTCCTCCACCCCCACTCGGAAACAGACTCCGCCCGCTCAGGAAGAGAAGGTAACTGACTAGAGTGCACAGTCAGCGCTGGAGTGGATTTGTTCCGTGGAGGCCGTTGGAAGTGTGTTGTTACGTCTTCATCGGGACGAGGTGTCAAGAATTCATCACTTAGACTAGTTTCAGGGGAAAGCTGCTTAAAACAGTGTCTCCACCTGTCCGAATAATCAATCCTAAAAAAGTCCTGGACAGAATTTCAACATGGCATCTTCATTTAGTATGTATATTGTATGTTATCATTACTAGTGAAACTAAATTACTGGCTTGTTGCCTTGTATGCTCCGCTTCAAAATAAATCCCTTATATTTGATAAAACACATGATTTCAGTAACATTCTTAGTGTGGGTCCTCAGATGCTTTTTGGAGATAATTCTCTGATCGTAAGTTTTGTCCCACTATAAATCCATGCTTGATCTTTATTAAAGGTGGTACTTGTCAACGAAGTCACGCGTTCTCATTTTAAATTCTCAGCTAAGAAGACTTTCTGAGCATTTCTCTCTGTTACTTGTTTCCGTTTCTAGGCAGACTGTGTGCTGCTCTTGTTTGTGGCTGGATCGTTACTTAGTAACAGGTGTTTCTCGAGGCTGGTGACGGAGGAGATGCCAGGAGGGATGGGGTCAGAGGAGAGGTGCAGAGGGGTCTCTAAACAGCCTTCCTTAGTTGTGGGGGGTCTCACAGGAGCTGTGGGGGCAGGAAACGGGGTCCAGCCCAGTGGCCCCTTTTCCAGAGCGACAGAGGTGGAACAGATGTAGACGGGAGACTGGGGCTGGGGATACTACCTTTAATGTAATGGTTTTTATTTTGATTTGAAGTTTCCAATTTGAATAACAGTGGCGATCCTCTCTCCACCTGTCAGCTGGTCCTCTAAAGAGCTCTGCAGGTCAGAGGAGAGAGTGCTGTTTTGCCCACACAGAATTGTTAAATCTGTGCAATGCAGACCCTTGTCTGTCCTGGGAGGTGTGGCTGACGGTCCTTTGAGGAGGGGGCCGAGCGTCCCCTGCAGCGGGTGCTGTTGGTGCCGCAGGGTGGACCCGTGGGTATGGGCATGTGGAGGAGGCAGCTGCTTCCGCTTCCTCTCTGTCCCCAAGCTGCTCTGCTAGTGGCGGGAGGTCAGGGTCCTGATGACAAGCCCTGCGGCGAGGGTGGCCGACGCCGCGCCCAGCGCAGCGCCTCGGCGGATGGCCAGCTGCCTCCCGGACAGTCTGCCGGAAGGAGCTGCAAAGGCGCGGGCTGCTTCCGGAGTCCTGAAGAGGCCCAGGTGGCAGTCGGGCCTCGAGTACAGTGTCAGGGTGACGCCAGGGGAGCTGCCTGTAGCCACTGCGGAGACAAACGAGCAAGGTCAGCGCTCCCGGGGGCGGGGGGCGTCTGGGAGGCGGGGTCAGCCAGCCGCGGGCGGCGTCTGCTCTGCGGAACTGGCTAGTTGACCTCTGCCCCTCCCGGGAGGGGACGCTGTGCGGTGGGAAGTGCCTGCGTTCCCTGGTGCAGCAGGTGGAGGGGGACCACGGGGGGGGGGGGGGGGGGGGGGGGGAAGCTCCATCAGCGTCACTGAGAGCAGAGGGGGCGTGCTCCTGCCCGAGGGGGCGTGCTCCTGCCCGAGGGGCGTGCCCCTGCCCGAGGGGGCGTGCCCCTGCCTGAGGGGCGTGCCCCTGCCCGAGGGGGCGTGCCCCTGCCTGAGGAGCGTGTTCCTGCCGAGGGGGCGTGCCCCTGCCCGAGGGGGCGTGCCCCTGCCCGAGTGGCGTGTTCCTGACTGAGGGGGCGTGCCCCTGCCCGAGGGGGCGTGCCCCTGCCTGAGGGGCGTGCTCCTGCCCGAGTGGTCGTGCCCCTGCCTGAGGGGCGTGTTCCTGCCCGAGGGGGCGTGCCCCTGCCTGAGGGGCGTGTTCCTGCCCGAGGGGGCGTGTTCCTGCCCGAGGGGGCGTGCTCCTGCCCGAGGGGGCGTGCTCCTGCCCGAGGGGCGTGTTCCTGCCCGAGGGGGCGTGCTCCTGCCCGAGGGGCGTGTTCCTGCCCGAGGGGGCGTGCTCCTGCCCGAGGGGGCGTGCTCCTGCCCGAGGGGGCGTGCTCCTGCCTGAGGGGCGTGCCCCTGCCCGAGCCTTCCTCAGCCCACAGCTGGCACCTCGAGTGTCACTGCCACATGTGATTTCTGTTGGTCACGCTGTAGCCATGGGACAGTTTGAGCTCCCAGGGTTTTAGTCAGCTGGCTAAACCGACGGAGGATCCCGGGGTGTGATGGGGTCACCGAGACAACAGGGCTTTGGGCCACAGATTGCCCGCCTGGCACTCGGCACAAGCTTGGGGTGGGAGGGCGCCCGTGCCTTGAGCTGGGGCCACCATTTCATCGCGGAGACATTGTCCCCCAGAGGTGTCTGTCCGGTGTGGGTGCAGAGAGGTGGACAGGAGAAGTGCCCCCCATCTCCAGTGAGTCGAGCCCGGCTGACCGGCCCTGACCAACAGCGGTAGGCCAGGATGTGGCCTCCTGCCCTGAGCTGGCGCGACGCGGTTAGAACACGCTGTAGGCGGACAGGTCCGTGCCTGGACTTCTGTCTCTTGCCTTTGCAAGTCGCAGGACAGCGGGGAAGGGACCTGAGCCCTCGGCCTGGCCTCCTCCTCTGGGAATGGGGCTGTGGCTGCCGCCTCACAAGGCTGAGGATGGCGGAGTGTGTCAGTGATGCCTTCCTGGGGTTTCCTGCCTCCTTTTCATGTTGAGAGGATGGGGCGTTTGGTTCCCAAGAGACGCACAGGACAGCCAGGAGCATATGACACTGGCCGTTTCGTGTGGACCCCACAGAGCACCCTGACAGCATTACCTGAAGACGCAGCAGCCTTCTCAGGTCTGGGGCTGGGGGCCACGTCTGCCACGCCCTGCTGCGGCAGCCCCGCGAACTTCTGAGCCTGAAGGGGAGAGCACGGCTGGGTGGGCCTGAAATGCAGCCCCCCAGCACCCCCGCCTCGCACACCACAGGCCTGGGGGGGGAGGTCGACAAGATGCGGCTGCCGTTTGACCCAAGAAGACCTGGCCCCAGACTCGGAGGCTCCGCACGCTCTCCCCTGTGCTGGGACTGAGCTCTGCCCGCCTCTGATCTAGAAGCGGCCGGGGACGCTGCCCTGAGAGCCTGTGGTGGGGAGACCCCTGCACGGGGGCTGGCTGACCCCAGGGAAGGCCTCTGTGCGGACGTTTAGGACCCTGGTGGCCGGTGCACTGGGGCTGGCTGACCCCAGGGAAGGCCTCTGTGCAGACGTTTAGGACCCTGGTGGCCGGTGCACGGGGCCTGGCTGACCCCAGGGAAGGCCTCTGTGCAGACGTTTAGGGTCCTGGTGGCCGGTGCACGGGGCCTGGCTGACCCCAGGGAAGGCCTCTGTGCAGACGTTTAGGGTCCTGGTGGCCGGTGCACGGGGGCTGGCTGGCCCCAGGGAAGGCCTCTGTGCAGTCGTTTAGGGTCCTGGTGGCCGGTGCACGGGGGCTGGCTGACCCCAGGGAAGGCCTCTGTGCAGACGTTTAGGACCCTGGTGGCCGGTGCATGGGGGCTGGCTGGCCCCAGGGAAGGCCTCTGTGCGGACGTTTAGGGTCCTGGTGGCCGGTGCACTGGGGCTGGCTGACCCCAGGGAAGGCCTCTGTGCGGACGTTTAGGGTCCTGGTGGCCAGTGTGGACAGCCTCTTGTCTCCCTGCCCCCGCTGACAGGCCGCGATGTCTGGCTTGTCAGTCCTGGCAGCCGCCCACCTGGAGCAGTCCTCCTCTTTGTCCCCTGCCTGCCTGCCTGCGGGCGGTCTCAGGTGACACCTCAGAAGGTCCCTGACTGGAGGCTGGGATGCCACAGGCCGCCTCATGGCCAGCCTGGAGAACCTGGAGACCTGAAGCCGTGCAGGCTGGTGTCCTCGTCTTTGCGGGGAAGGGAATGAAAGCGGTGCTGTTTGAAATCGTGTTTACCGTGGCCTTGGTGCCATGAGGGCCTCTCCCCACCCGAGGGCAAGACCGTGTCCTGCTAGGGATCGGGCGCTGGGGGAACGCAGCCCCTCTGTGCTCTGCCCCGGACTGAGCCGTGCCTCCTGTGTCAGAAGCAGACGCTGCCCTTTCCGAGGGGACGCTGGACAGTCCTTTGCCCCTCGGCCAAGGCCACGTGCACTCGGGGGCGCATGCGGGCCCAGACTGGTTTGAGCCCCGTGCTCTCGCTGGGCCTGCGGCAGCTGGGCCAATCAGCTGGCCGGCCAAGGGCGGTGTCTGGTGAGTGCGTGTCTGTGATTGGAGCGCGTGCTGCTCATCCTGGGACACAGTTACAATCACAGGTCACCGCTGCCCAGGCCTGACGTGCTCGGGGCACTTCTGGGAAGCACTCCCTTCCCCTGGCTGGCCGGGCGAAGGTGTCCCACGGCCAGGGGCTGCTGACTCACCTCCTCCGCGGCCAGCTTCCAGTTCATCCGGGCAGTGGAGGCGACAAAGGCGGCGGCTGCCAGCAGGACGCAGGCCAGCATGCCCAGCCAGAGGCCTGCAGGGGACCAGCGACAGACAGTAGGACAGCGCAGCGGCCACCCAGGCCCCTCCCGCCGTGTCCTCACAGCCCGTACCTGTGATTCCCATTCCGAACACGAAGATCAGAACGATGCCCAGCGGGAGGCCGATGACATAATAGGCGACCGCGTTGACCACAGCTCCAATGGCTTGCCTGCCAGCACCTCTGAGGACACCGCCGTAGACGCACTGGGGGGGAGGGGAAGGGGGTTGGCACCGATGACGCACTGGGGGGGAGGGGAAGGGGGTTGGCACCAATGAGGCCACTGCGGGGGGAGGGGAAGGGGGTTGGCACCGATGACGCATGGGGGGGAGGGGAAGGGGGTTGGCACCGATGACGCATGGGGGGGGAGGGGAAGGGGGTTGGCACCGATGACGCATGGGGGGGAGGGGAAGGGGGTTGGCACCGATGACGCACTGGGGGGGAGGGGAAGGGGGTTGGCACCGATGAGGCCACTGCGGGCTCACACAGCAGGCACCTCTCTGAACAGGTCACACAGTGCAGCCGCACTGAGCCCTCGCCACAGGAGGGCGGTGCTTCCCCCCCCTCCGTGAGGACACTGAGCCCCAGGGGCAGCACTGCCCTCCAGGAAGTAGCTGGCAGAGGCTGTGGTGGTAAGAGCTAGGAGGTGTTCCTGGCATCCTGTGGGTTGAAGCCAGGACGCTGCTGGTCATTCTGCAATGCCCAGGGCAGCTGTCCTACCCTGAAGAATTGTTCCGCCCTCTGTCAGCAGTGCCAGGGTGGAGGGCCCTGGAGCATATGGCAGCTCACAAGGACAATCCAGTGGCAGTTCACCAGGAAGGGCCAGCAGCCTGCAGCTGTGGGTCTGTCTAGGAGAAGTGGTGGACGGCTGGACCTGACCAGGACGTGCCAGAGAGCTCCGCGAGGTGAAACAGCCCAGGGAGTGTGGGAGAGGTCAGCAGGTTCTCCCCAGACCCCAAGTGGGCTGGAGGCCGGGCGTGGTTGCAGCTCAGACCGGAGCAGACCTGAGCCACCTGCACGTCCTGGGCCGTGGAGCCTGTGCCCAGGCGGCAGAGGCACGGAGCACCCCAGCAGGAAGTAAATGCTGGGCACACTTGAAAACGGCCTTCACGTGGAATGTGCCCCCAGCCCACATTGATCCCTCCGCAGAAAGTGGAAACCTCACCAGTGCTCAGGGGTGTCTGAACACAACCTCCAGTCAGCATAGGCTGAACACTGAGCCATGCAGGCATAGGAGTGGCTCCTAGGGAGCTAAGCTTAAAAGTAAGCAAGGAAAAACACAAAACAGAGCAGCTGCAGGTTGTGGAGTCAAATGAAGTTACCAAACAAAGCCACAGTGCTTGGGGTAAGGCCACACACAGCATTCCCCAGGGTGGACCTGTGCTAGGCCACACAACAGTCCTCAATACATTTAAAACTATTGAACTCAAACAAAAGACGTTTCCCTGACCACAACAGTTAAAGGTGCCTACCAGAAAGAAATCTGGGAACCAGAATACTTGGAAATTAAACGACACACTTCTGAACTCACGGGTCAAAGAACTCACAAGAGAAATTGTAAAATATCTTAAAAGTAAATAAGTGAGAAGAAACACGACATACTGAGGTTTATTAGATACAGCTGAAGCAGTCGTCACTGGGGGGGAACATACAGTTTCAGGTGCCTAGATCAGAAAAGAAGAAGGGTCTTGAATCAATAGCCTCATATTCTCTACCCTAAGGAACCAGAAAAGAGGAGAAAACTAGACCTCAATCAAGCTGAAAGATGGGAATAATTGAGTGGAAATCATTGATGCAGATGAGAAAAACAAAATCATTGAAACCAAATATTCTAGTTCTTTGATAAGATCCACAAAACTGACAAACACCAATGATTTCACATCGGTCAGTAAGACCAAGAAAACAGGAAAGGGAAAACACAAATGATCAAAATCAATAATGGAAGAAGGGGCATTACTACTGACCAGGCAGTGGCTCAGTGGATAGAGTGTTGGACTGGGATGCAGAGGACCCAGGTTCAAAAACCCAAGGCCACTGGCTTAAGCCCAAAGGTAGGCGGCTTGAAGGCCGAGGTCACCGGCTTGAGCAAGGGGTCACTCGCCCTGCTGTAGCCTCCCCCACCCCCCACCCCCGTCAGTCAAGGCACATATGAGAAAGCAATCAGTGAACCTCTAAGGTGCCGCAACGAAGAATTGATGCTTCTCATCTCTCTCCCTTCCTGTCTGTCTGTCCCTATCTGTCCCTCTGTCTGACTGTCAAAAAAATAAAAAAAAAAGGAGTAGGGGGAATACTGTGAGCAACTTCCTGCCAAAGGATTCAATAATTTAGTTGAATGCAAAGTATAACATCTGAAACTCAGTTAATGTCATTATACCATATTAATAAAGGACAAAAAACCATATGATTATCCCAATAGATGCAGAAAAAGCATTCTTCAAATCCATGAGAAAATGTTTCGGCCTGCTAGGAGTAGCGAGGCCCTTCCTTGACCCGATGAGGGTGTTTAAAACCTTCCAGATAGCATATTTAGTGCTGAAAGGTGACACTTTTCTCCCTAACATTGGGCACAAGGCAGAGACGAAACACGTTGCCACTTCTGTTAGTTATTGCACCGGATGTCATAGCCAGATGAAAAGGGAAAGTGAAACCCTTTATCCACAGGTGACACGATCCTGTGTGTAGAAAATCTTAAGGAATCCACAAACACACAAAAACGACTACAATGAGTTTAACCAGGTTGCAGGAGAAAAGATCATGAAACAAAGATCAATTATATTTCTATAAAACCAATGGACAACCTAAAAACAAAATTTAAAAATTTTTTATTTACAATAGCATCAAGAAGAACAAAATATTGGGATAAACGTGACAAAAATAGGGCAAGATTTGTCCATGGACAGATAGACTACCAAAAATATTGCTAAATTAAAGAAGATCTAAATAGTTGGGGAGACAGTCCATGTCTGTGGACTATTAAGATGGCTGCACTTCCCAAAGTTTGCTCAATAGATTCAACATAATTCCGTTCAAAAGCCTAGTAGGCTTTTTAGTGGAAATTAAAAGCTTATTCTAAACAACATCTGGAAATGCAAAAGATCTAGAAGAGCCAAATCAATTAAAAAAGAGAGAACAAAGTTGTAAGATCTATCCTGATTTCAACACACACTAAAGCTACAGTAATTAAGACAGTGGTGGTCCTGACCTGGGGTGGCGCAATGGATTAAGCGTAGACCTGGAATGCTGAGGTTGCCAGTTTGAATCCCTGGTCTTGTCGGTCAAGGCGCACACAGGAAGCAACTACTACAGGCAGATGTTTCCCGCTTCTCCCCCCCTCCAACAAATAATCAATCAATAAAATTATATATATATAGTGCCCTGGAGGGTGGCACAGTGAATTGAACATCCTCAAGGAGTGCCAAGGTTACTGGTTTGATCCCAGGGTCACCAGGTTGCTGGGCAATGAGCTGATGCTTTTTTTCTCTTTCCAAAAAGCAAAAAAAGTATAGTACGGTCATTGGCATAGACTAGGCATATACATCAATGGAGCAGAGGTGTGAGGCTAGAAGTAAACCAGGACATTTATGGCCAGCTGATTTTTGACAAAAGTGCCAAGGAAATTCACTGGGGAGAGAGGTGGCCTTCCAATGCCAACAGTTGGACCTGAGACCATCAGACATCCATACGCAAAAAGATGAATTGAGATCCTTTTCTTCTACCATATGCAAAAACGAACTCAAATCATAAACCTAAGTGTAAGAGCTAAGACTACAATGTCTGGAGAAAGTCACGGGAGAAAAATTTTGCAACCTTGGGTTAGGCAGAGTTCTTAGGACAGTGAAAGTGTAAGCGTGTGTGTGTGTGTGGGGGGTGACAACTGAGAAATTTACTACATTAAAAGTGCAAACTTTGGCCCTGGCCGGTTGGCTCAGCGGTAGAGTGTAGGCCTGGCGTGCGGGGGACCCAGGTTCGATTCCCAGCCAGGGCACATAGGAGAAGCGCCCATTTGCTTCTCCACCCCCCCCCTCCTTCCTCTCTGTCTCTCTCTTCCCCTCCCGCAGCCAAGGCTCCATTGGAGCAAAGATGGCCTAGGCGCTGGGGATGGCTCCTTGGCCTCTGCCCCAGGCGCTAGAGTGGCTCTGGTTGTGGCAGAGCGACGCCCCGGAGGGGCAGAGCATCGCCCCCTGGTGGGCAGAGCGTCACCCCAGGTGGGCGTGCCGGGTGGATCCCGGTCGGGCGCATGTGGGAGTCTGTCTGACTGTCTCTCCCCGTTTCCAGCTTCAGAAAAATACTAAGTAAAAAAAGTAAAAAAAAAAAAAAAAAAAAAGTGCAAACTTTGCCCTGGCCAGTTGGCTCAGTGGTAGAGCGTTGGCCTGGCGTGTGGAAATCCCAGGTTCGATTCCCAGTCAGGGCACACAGGAGAAGCACCCATCTGCTTCTCCACCCTTCCCTTCTACTTTCTCTCTGTCTCTCTCTCTTCCTCCTCCTCCTCTCCTCCTGCAGCCATGGCTCAATTGAAGCAAGTTGGACCCTGGGCGCTGAGGATGGCTCCACGGCCTCCGCTGCTAAAAAATGTCTCTGGTTGCAATGGAGCAACGCCCCCTAGTGGGCTTGCCGGGTGGATCCCAGTCCGGGTGCTTGCGGGAGTCGGCCTCTCTGCCTCCCCTCCTCTCACTGAATTAAAAACAGACAAGTACAGCACAAACTTCTGCAGCTCAAAGGAGCCCTGTAAGGAAATGGAAAACAAGCTGCAGGATGGGGTAGCCAGTCACGTGCTGGTCAAGGACTGGCGTACAGAACGTGTGTAAAGAATTCTCAATAATAATAATGATAATGATAAAACCGCTTCAATGATAAAGTGAATAAAAACAGACTGAGAGGAGCACAGACTCGGGGCCCTGACTGGAAGGTCAGCCCTCGCAGGCACGGATAAGTGAACCCTCAAGCGCGAGGAGCGTGGGGAGGGCAGGCTGGTCAGTGCTACTCACACAGATGGCCTCAAACAGCTGGAAGACGGCGTAAATGGGCAAGACCTTGTTCACCAGGGCGATGACCTCTCTGCAGGAGGAACAGGAAGGAGTCGCTGGAGCGCTGAGACATGACGACTCATAGAGACCTAGCTGTGTCCCTTCTATTACACCACCTCCCCCAAAGGCTGGGCATAGAGGTAGGCACCACCCCCCGCCAACCTAACACCCCTGGCCTGAGTCCCTGCCTGTCTGTGGGTCTCCCTGAGCTCCAGAGGAGCCCCCAGTTTCATCTCGTCTCTGAGTCAGCAACTCGTGGGGGCCACGGCCCAGGGAGACAAGCGTAGGCGCCGGCTGCCTCCCCGTGAGGGCAAAGTCCGGGCCGGTCTGTCTTCGTTTGGACCCAGCCCCGGGCCCCGGGCACATGATGTCTCCGAGGACTGGGTGGCAAAGTCCTCTGACATTTCCCCAGAAGTCAGTGAGGGAAACCGATTACCTACTCATCATTGGTAAAGATATAACCCAGTTCATTTTTCAGGATGCTCAAGAGGGTGCCGATGACCAGCGAGGTGCCCACTGGAAGGGACAGACGGGAGAGAGGCATTTTGGTAAACAGAACCCACGGAGGAGCTGGCTCCGGTCAGCAAGTCCACTCAGCCCTCCTCACAGGCACCGCAAGTCCCCTGCAGTCGGGTCAGTCGCTCACTCGGGCTGGGACGGAGGAAGGACCACACATACACGGCCTTTCCTCCTGTGTCCCTCCAAGCGGGGTTCCCTGGTAGCACGAGGGAAACGCGGCTTCTCGGTCCCCCACCTCCAACCCGCTGAACCGGAAACTCTGCCCGTGAGGCCAGGTGACTCCAGTGTGACCCGAAGCCCGAGAACCACCGCTCTCCAGAGCGGAGCCAACCTGAGCTGTCAGCCAGCCTCAGCCATGGTGGAGGGCTAGATCGGCTCCTCCTGAGGGGCGGGGCGGGGTGGGGCGGGGCGGGCAGGTCCCAAGCTCCTGGGGGTGCTGGGAGGGCCAGCTTGCCACCAGCTCAGAAGGGGAGAGAAGGCGGACGGTGGGCAAGAGAGATGCTTGCTGCTTAGAGGGTGGGGGTCTAGAGTCGCTGTCAGGGCATCAGCAGGGGCTGCCCTGGGCCAGACAGACCAGGTAGAGCAGGTCCGGAAGGTCCACCTGTCTGCTCCCAGAGCCAGCCCTGCCTCCAATGCACCAGGCCCTCCCCCCGCCCAGGCCCCCGACTTCCCAGCCCTCCAAGTGCCCCCCCTCAGCCTCCAGGAGAGAGCCACCCACCTGTGCAGAGCACGCCTGAGACGGCGGACCGCCTAGCTTGCGCCCCCAGGAGAGAGCCACCCACCTGCGCAGTGCCCCCCTCAAGCCCCAGGAGAGAGCCACCCACCTGTGCAGAGCACGCCTGAGACGGCGGACCGCCTAGCTTGCGCAGTGTCTGAAGCCCCGAGGGACGTCCCTACTCGGACGCAGACGGAGATGCTGAGCCCCATGGGCACCTGGGACCAATGATAAGAGGGTGCTCTGAGTGGAGCCGCCCCGCAATCCTGGGATGGCCGACGAGCAGCCCTCCAGCTCTCCAGCCTGGGCCGTGTCGGGAGAGCGGGAATGAAGATGGGTTCCGGGGAGGCAGTGTGGGGGAAACGCTGTCAGGCTAGCTCGCTGCTTTCCTGCCTGCAAGCACTTTGAAAGGTCAGTGTGTGAGCAAGTGACAGAAAGCCATGTGTGTCTGAAAAGCTACAGGCCCTGGCCGGTTGGCTGAGTGGTAGAGTGTTGGCCCAGCAAGCAGATGTCCCAGATTTGTTTCCTGGTCAGGGCACACAGGAGAGGCACCCATCTGCTTCTCCACACCACCCCCTCTCGCTTCTCTCTCTCTTTCCCTCCCACAGTCATGGCTGGATTGGAGCGAGTTGGCCCTCAGGTGCTGACAATGGCTCCATGGCACTCGCCTCAGGTGCTAGGAAGAGCTCAGTTGCTGAGCAACGGAGCAACGCCCCAGATGGGCAGAGCATCGCCCCCTGGTGGGCTTTCTGGGTGGATCCCAGTCGGGTGCATGCAGAGTCTCTCTCTCTGCCTCCCCTCCTCTCACTGAATAAAAAATAAATAAAAAGCTATGGGTGCTCTCCCTCGAGGTCAGTTCTCCCAGATTGCCCCCCTGCCACTGCGAGGTGCAGTACCCTGACTCCCTCAGCCACCACCGTGAGGGGCCATGTCCCTGACCCCTTGCCCTCCACTGTGAAAATCAGTTTTCCTTTGTTTATTCGCTGCCCTGTCTCTGCGAGCCTCCCAAAACAGGCAATGGCCTGAGGCTTTCCGGCTCCACCGTTTCGGTTTCTCTGCCGTCTGCCCGAATCCAGCGTGAACCTCGGCCACCTGCATTACAGGCAGCATGAGGAGAGCTGGCCTTCATGGTTGCTTCAAACAGGTGGTCACATCTGAGGTTAGAAGATGAGGTGGGGATACCCCAAGTGAGCCAGCCAACCCCCTGTGTCCCCCAATCCACTCTGTGCAACATCACAGGTAGACTGGCCTTACAGTAAAAATCATTGTGTTCCCAAATCCTCATGAGTAAGTGAGTGTTTTAAAGGTGAATGTGGCCCTAAGTAAGCCAGGGGGGAAATATTCAGTGTAAACCGCTTGTAAAAATAATCACCTCACCTGAGCAGGCAGAGGCACAGTGGATAGAGCATCAACCTGGGATGTTGAGGACCCAGGTTTGAAACCCTGAGGTCACCAGCTTGGGCACGGGTCATTGGCTTGAGCGTGGGGTTGCCGGCTTGAGCAAGGAGCCCCTGGCTTGGCGGGTGGCCCCCAGTCAAGGCACATATAAGAAGTAATCAATGAACAACTAAGGTGCTGCAACTACGAGTTGATGCTTCTCCTCTCTCTCCCTTCCTGTCTCTGTCTCTTGCTAATAAAAATCACTTGATCAATTAGTTCTGTAAGTGTAGATTTTTGTGAATCCTTTGCTTACACCCGGGGTGGCAGATGTACCCGAGTGGGACAGGACAGTCCTGTCTCAGTGGGGAAAGGAGGGTGCTGGGACTGTGTTGAAGAACAGCAGTGTCCCCCGACACCAAGGGACGCTGTCACCCAGCTCTCCCCAAAAGCAGGGCAGAACCTTGGCCCAATGCTAAACAGAACACACAGCTTTTGAGAAAATGCAGAAATCCAGATTATGATGTGACATACCCCAATTCTTAAATGGTGTGAATTAAAAAATAACCCCAATGTTACATGAGTTCAGTCTGCCCCAGTGGAGGGGCTGTGTGTGTGTCCGGCAGGCCTGGACCTGTAGCGCAAGGGCGGTCTGCCCGTCCAGCGACACCCACAGGGCAGTGGGGGGTGGCAAAGGCACCCCCTCCCAGGAGCCTCACCATGTAGGTCACTGTGGCCACCTCGTAGATGACGGCCTGGGCAGAGAGGTCCAGCGTGCTGATCAGGCCTGCGGGAGACCAGGAGGTGAGCCCGTGGCCCTGGGACCAGCTACGGGACCCTGGACTGACAGAACACCCCCTCCGCTTCGGAGGCCGAAGGGTAAATGATTTTGAAGGGCAGATTCGCAGCCAAAACAAAACAAAACAGAAAACGTTCCTGCTCGGCCCTCCGGGAAAACAAACCCAGCCCAGCTGTGCCGGACTCTCCTGACGGGGTCTGTCGCCGGGCGTGTCTTTCAAGCTGAACTCAAGCCCTGGCGGGTGTGAGACGGGAACCGCACCAGCGTCAGGAAACCCAGTCTCCGGTCTCAGCTCCGCCCCTGGACAGATTCTGGAGTCCCTTGTTCTTGGGGGCCTGGCTTTCCTGCCCGTGAACCGCGGGTGGGGAGGGGTGGGGGCAAGGGCTGGACGAGAAGGTCTCCCGGGAGACCCCAGCGCTGGCCGCCTGCTTCCCTGGCCGTTTGCACCGCCCTGCGAGCTCTGATGAGCGCATCTGCCCCAGGGGAGGGCCTGGGACCCGCCACACCACACACACTCAGGCAGGAGTCCCTTCAACCTCCCACTGGCTGACGCGACCCCTCCACTGGGCACTGGGGCCGCTCGGGGCCAGGGCGGTGCTGGGATTCCAACACAAAACGCTCGGGTCTCCTGGGGGCTCACAGACTGAGGGGAGACTCGGGTGTCCTGGGGGCTCTCAGACTGAGGGGGAGACTGGGGTGTCCTGGGGGCTCACAGACTGAGGGGAGACTGGGGTCTCCTGGGGGCTCACAGACTGAGGGGGAGACTGGGGTGTCCTGGGGGCTCTCAGACTGAGGGGAGACTGGGGTGTCCTGGGGGCTCTCAGACTGAGGGGGACACTGGGGGCTCTCAGACTGAGGGGGAGACTGGGGGCTCTCAGACTGAGGAGGAGACTGGGGGCTCTCAGACTGAGGGGAGACTGGGGTGTCCTGGGGGCTCTCAGACTGAGGGGAGACTGGGGTGTCCTGGGGGCTCTCAGACTGAGGGGAGACTGGGGTGTCCTGGGGGCTCTCAGACTGAGGGGGAGACTGGGGGCTCTCAGACTGAGGGGGAGACTGGGGGCTCTCAGACTGAGGGGAGACTGGGGTGTCCTGGGGGCTCTCAGACTGAGGGGAGACTGGGGTGTCCTGGGGGCTCTCAGACTGAGGGGAGACTGGGGTGTCCTGGGGGCTCTCAGACTGAGAGGAGACTGGGGTGTCCTGGGGGCTCTCAGACTGAGGGGGAGACTGGGGTGTCCTGGGGGCTCTCAGACTGAGGGGGAGACTGGGGTGTCCTGGGGGCTCACAGACTGAGGGGAGACTGGGGTGTCCTGGGGGCTCACAGACTGAGGAGGAGACTGGGGTGTCCTGGGGGCTCTCAGACTGAGGAGGAGACTGGGGTGTCCTGGGGGCTCACAGACTGAGGAGGAGACTGGGGTGTCCTGGGGGCTTTCAGACTGAGGGGAGACTCGGGTGTCCTGGGGGCTCTCAGATTGAAGGGGAGACTGGGGTGTCCTGGGGGCTCTCAGACTGAGGGGGAGACTGGGGTGTCCTGGGGGCTCTCAGACTGAGGGGGAGACTGGGGTGTCCTGGGGGCTCTCAGACTGAGGGGGAGACTGGGGTGTCCTGGGGGCTCTCAGACTGAGGGGGAGACTGGGGTGTCCTGGGGGCTCACAGACTGAGGGGGAGACTGGGGTGTCCTGGGGGCTCACAGACTGAGGGGAGACTGGGGTGTCCTGGGGGCTCACAGACTGAGGGGAGACTGGGGTGTCCTGTGGGGTGTCCTGGGGGCTCACAGACTGAGGGGAGACTGGGGTCTCCCGGGGGTTCTCAGACTGAGGGGGAGACTCGGGTGTCCTGGGGGCTCTCAGACTGAGGGGGAGACGAGAGAACAGCTGACCTAGCCCAGGCCGGGCTGCTGAGCTCCCGATCTGGGAGGGCCGGGGTCCTCGCCGAGTGAGCCGCCCTCTGGTCCCCCCGCCCCCTCAGCCCTCCCTTCCCCATACCTGTGAGGAAGCTCCCAATCTCGTAGGCCCACCACTCCATGCACAGCATGAGCATGCTGGGGACGGCCAGAGAGAAGAAGGGGCCCCAGTCCTGCAGGCACTGGATGGACCAGCCTAGGAACAGAAGTCCGGAGAGTGGAGCAGTAGCCCTCCGCCCTGTGTGCCCACCCTGTGCCAGGAGCCCCCGAGGGCCCTGTGTGCCCACCCTGTGCCAGGAGCCCCCGAGGGCCCTGTGTGCCCACCCTGTGCCAGGAGCCCCCGAGGGCCTGGGGCTCTGTCCACTCCTGGGCTCAGCTCTGCTGGTCCAGGCACTTGGCATTTTACACCAGGCATGCCAGCTGGTCCAGGGCTGGGGGGGGTGAGGGGGGGTGTGGAGGAGGGTGTAGGGACAGGGCGCCACCTAGCCAGCTCCGTGGGCAGCGCAGGGTGGGACCCTCAGGCACGGGGTCCCTCTCTGGCTGAGACACCACAGGAACTCGGGCAAGTACCCTGCCCTTTCTGGGCTCTTTTCTCATCTGAAAATGTGAGTTCTTATCTTTGTCCTGCCTCCCAGAGGGATTGTTGGAAAGATGGCATGAGGTCAAGGATGCAAATGGGGCCCTTGCCAATTGGCTCAGCAGTAGAGTGTTGGCATGGCATGTGGAAGTCCTGGGTTCGATTCCCGATCAGGGCACACAGGAGAGGCACCCATCTGCTTCTCCATCCTTCTCCCTCCTACTCTCTTTCTCTCTCTCTCTCTCTCTCTCTCTCTCTCCTCTCCTCTTTCTCTCTCCTCCCACAGCCATGGCTCGAATGCTTTGAGCAAGTTGGCCCCAAGTGCCTTGCCTCAGGTGCTGAAATAGCTCAGTTGCCAAGCAACAGAACAGTGGCCCAAGACAGGCAGAGCATCTCCCCCTAGTGGGTTTGCCGGTTGGATCTCTGTGGGGCACATGCGGGAGTCTGTCTCTGCCTCCCTGCCTCTCACTTAATAATTTTAAAAAGGGGGGGTGCAAAGGATGAGTAGGGAAGACATGGCTGTGCAGGCTTGGAAAGGGGTACCAGCCACACCCCCTGAATGAGGCCTGGGGGCCCCAGAGCTGTTCTTGAAATGACTGGAAATGGAACCCATGGGCTACAAGTTAGGTTTCAGGAGGCAGGAAAGCTTGGAACCTGAAGCCTGAGGTAGACAGGCATGGGGTTCGAGTCCATCTTTGGCATTTGGTGGAAATCACTGAACCTCTCTGTCTCGATTTCCTCCGTGTAAATAAAATAGGAATAATAGTGTTGGGAAGTTACATGGAGGTCAGGAATATCGGGCGCTCAGCCCATGGCTAACACCCAGGATTTTACCTGTGTTGTTACCATTACTCTAACCGCCATCCCGAGATCACAGAGCCAGTGGGAAGCTCCCTGGGCCTGTCTCCACTGGGGCTCTGCACTGGGGCACAGGGCGTGAGGGGGCCCCGGGGCGTTGGGGCGGGAGTCCCGAGGGGTGGGGCAGAGGGAAGGGGCCCTGAGGGGAAACAGGCAGGGTGGGGATGGAGCCCCCCCACAGGGCCCCAGCTGGGCATCTCTCCCTCCGGTGCCAGGCTGGGGGCCTACCTGACGCTCGCCCACACAGCCCCCCCAAAAGCAGGGCACCCTCCTCACCTGCCCACGTCTCCAGATGCAACTTTCTCAGCACGATGTAGACGAGGAGGAAGATGCCCTGAGCAAACTGGGAGATGGTGTTGGCGTAGGCAGAGCCCCTGGGACGGGAGAGAGAGCCGGCGGGAGCCAATGGCCCGCTCTGACCCCGGGGAGGAGGGCGCTCCCCTGTGGGAGCCGGCAAGGGACGCAGGGGGGACCGGCAGGCTCGCTGAGCAACTCCATCCCACGCCAAGCCATCAGCGGGCTGCTGGCCCTATCACTACGCTGTTCTGCCAGGTCCTCACTCTTGCAGGAAGGGGCAGGGGCAGGGGTAGGGAGTGGCCCCCGAAGCCCCCCAGGCTCACCTGACCCCCAGGCTCAGCACGGAAACCAGGATGTAGTTGCCCAAGCCGTTGACGCAGTTGCCCACGACGCCACTGAGGACCTGGGGCCAGATGATTCCCTAAAATGAATGAAAACTGTCGTTGCTGTGGGGTGGGCAGGACCAAGGGTGTGTGGACAAGTGTGGGCACATCCTGGGGTGGGAAAGAGGCTGGGAAATGCGGCTCATCGCTGGCCCGGTCCTGGGGACCAGGACAGAGCACTGCAGACTGACGGACACAGCAGAGGGAAGAAGCCCCGGGCGCCCCTTCCCACTGGCACAGGGCAGTGTGTAGGCCACCCCTCCAGCCAGGGACCGGTACCTGATTTTGCAAATATTTTGCCAGCAGGTTGTAAAGAAAAGCCACCTGTATAAAGTAGAACACACGCATACACACAAATAAACTACCGAAAACTCGCAGAGACACTAACAGACATGTCTTAGGTATCTGAATTTGGGGGCAATTGCTTCACCAAGGTAGGTCTGGGACCAACAGGGAGGCTCCAGGCGGATGTGTGCTCTGGTCCTGCATGGGGCTCTGCCTCGGCCGGGGACAAGCAGGCGGGAACGGTGGCTCTCCAAGAGAGCCCCTGCCAGCAGGCTGGCGCAAGAGGCAGAGCACCGGGCCGGGGTGCTGGCTGCCCACCCAGGCCTTCCATCTGCCTAGGGGCCTGTGCCCAGGACACACCGGGGCCCAAATCCACAGGTTGTGACCACCCTAGGCCCTGGCGTTGCTTCCTGGAGACAAGAAACTGAAGGGAGGGCCCTGGCCAGTTGGCTCAGTGGTAGAGTGTTGGCCCACCATGTGGAAGTCCTGGGTTCGATTCCCGGCCAGGGCACACAGGAGAAGTGCCCATCTGCTTCTCCACCCCTCCCCCTCTCCTTCCTCTCTGTCTCTCTCTTCCCCTCCCGCAGCCAGGGCTCCACTGGAGCAAAGTTGGTCCACGCGCTGAGAATGGCTCCGTGGCCTCTGCCTCAGGCACTACAATGGCTCTGGTTGCAACGGAGCAACGCCCCAGATGGGCAGAGCATCGCCCCCTGGTGGGATGTCAGGTGGATTGCAGTAGGGCTCATGTGGGAGTCTGTCTCTGCCTCCCTGCTTCTCACTTTGGAAAAATACAAAAATAAAATTAAAAGAAAGAAAAGAAAAAGAAACTGAAGGGAGTGGCCCTGGACTAAGGGCGTGGCGGGAACTAAGCATGCTGGCCACCAGCGCCCTCTGCTGAGCAAGTTAAGGTCCCATGGAAGAGGGCGGGGCCTTCCGTGTGTGTGTGTGTGTGTGTGTGTGTGTGTGTGTGTGAGAGAGAGAGAGAGAGAGAGAGAGAGAGAGAGAGAGAGATTGGGGGCACTGCCACTGCTCTTTCGGTCCCTTGTTAGAGCGTGGCCCAGGGCCTGTGCCTTCCTGCCACACCCCTGCCTTAGCCCCTTCTGCATTTTCAGCGTAGCTCGGTGACTAAGGGCATGGGAGCTAGAACTACTCTGCCTGAGTTCAGACACTGGCTCTGCTTCTTAGGAGCTGCGTGATTCTAGGCAAATACAGAATCTCTCTTGCTTGTTTCCCTCTTTCATGAAGGGGATGATAACGTGTATTTAATATTTACATACACATATATATATACATGTATAGGCAAAGCACTTACTAAAGAGCGTCTGGCATAGTGAAGCTTTCCGAATGTCAGGTAAGCATTTTGTGAGAGTTATTGTTGCTAATGAAATTTTGCAGCTGCATTTTGTGGGAGGGACTTGCTTTCTTCGATGAAGGAGTTGCCAACAGAGACAACTTGACAGGATGTCTCTCCCGGCCCTGGCACAACGGCCTGGCTTGCCGAGGTATATTATCTCGGTCTGAAGAACCCAAGAACGGTTTCTGTAGGGAAGACGTGGAGGAGAAGCGCCAGCCTTTTCAGGTGGCTCCGTGACGCACCTGACTGGGCCCCAATGGGGTCACGGCACTGACCTTTCCTTTCCGTGTGGGCGTGGCCAGAGTCCACCCTGCAGGACCTGGGTGGGCTTCAAAGCACTCTGAGGTCACCTGGCCCCTTCCCTTCCCAGCTTTCTGCTGAAGAACTCCACCCCCTGGTGCCACAGAGGATGAAGGGGTGTGGCACTTCCAGAGACGGGAAGACACCCCAGCCGGGAGGCCATCCCCATACAGAACTGCCAGACGGTAAGCAGCACATGTCAGCCAATCTGATAGTGCAGCAAAGGCTCCTAAAGCGGACATACAGACCCCCGGGTCAGGCCAGCACTCTCAGGAGCTGACCTCAGGGGACACACTGCTTGTTTAGTACTTAGTGGAATTCATGGAGACAGTCATCAGTCCTAGAAAAAGTCTGTCAGATCGATTCAAGTCTTACACAGAAGAACAGAGACCACAAAAGGGTTCAAAGAGAATATAAGAAATGTAATAGAATCTTAATAAGGGTTAAGCGTTTTTAAGTTCATCAAACACAGATACGACCAAGGATAGGATTTTATGGATGTGGGACAGATACATTAAAAATTCTTTAAGTCAACTGTATCAAAAAGTTACAAAGCAAGTGGCAAACTAAAAACATTTGCAACATATATGGCAAAAGGTTAAAAACTATTATTTCACAGGAGTTATAATTAGAAAAAGATAAACCCACTACAATAAGCAAAGGGTATAAACAATTCACAGAGGAAAAACAAATGATCAATAACTACCTGGAAAAAAAATGTTCAGCTTCATTGTCAATAAAATACATGTTAACACAATTTATTTCTAATTGGGAAGATATTGAATAATACTCTGCTGAGGAGAATGTCGCTAGGGAAAAATTGGTACAAATTGACATCAAAAACCATTGGCAGAGTAACTCCATAATGCGTCTTAAGGAAATCGTTACAAATGTTCACCAAGTTTTTTTTTGTTTTGTTTTGTTTTGTATTTTTCTGAAGCTGGAAACAGGGAGAGACAGTCAGACAGACTCCCGCATGCACCGGACCGGGATCCACCCGGCACGCCCACCAGGGGGCAACGCTCTGACCACCAGGGGGCAATGCTCTGCCCCTCCGGGGTGTCGCTCTGTTACGACCAGAGCCACTCCAGCGCCTGGGTCAGAGGCCAAGGAGCCATCCCCAGCGCCTGGGCCATCTTTGCTCCAATGGAGCCTTGGCTGCCGGAGGGGGAAGAGAGAGACAGTGAGGAAGGAGAGGGGGAGGGGTGGAGAAGCAGATGGGCGCTTCTCCTGTGTGCCCTGGCCGGGAGTCGAACCCGGGACTTCTGCACGCCAGGCCAACGCTCTACCACTGAGCCAACCGGCCAGGGCCACCAAGTTTTTTTTTATAAGGATGTTTATCACATCGTATTTCTAATAGTGAATATTGCAAACAACCTAAATGTCTAACCTATAGGGAATGGGTTACTAAATTACAGCACAGTGGGATACTATAAAGCTTTTGAAATGGCTATTGTGGGAAGCTATTTTACCATCTCCAAAGACGAATGACATAGTTGAAAGGGAAAAAGTGGGTTATAACACCATCTACACACACTGGCCTCATTTCAACTAATTGTGTGTGTGTGTGTGTGTGGTTTCTGTGAATAGAGATACTCCTGGAAAGAGAGCCCTCGGTTCTCTCTGGGTAATAAGATTAGGTGCTTTGCAATTTTTATTCCCTGGGCTTTCTACAATTTCTTCAATAAATGGTTTTCTAATCAGAAAAATATGTTCTGTTCCTTTTTTTTTTTTTTAAGTTCCACCTGCACCACCCACTGGGCCATCCTCGCTGCACAGTGGGAAGTGACTGTGGGGCCTGTGTGCTTCCCCAGCATGCCAGGGGGTCGGCGGGGGGGGGGGGGAGGAAGGCCAAGAGCCAGAATCTAGGAGAGCCCACGTCCACCCTCTTGCAGGCTCAGCGGACCATGGCACTCACCGGAAGCGCGGGCATGAAAATCAGCACGTAGTCCTGGGTGAGCCTGCAAGAGAGCCGGAGGCTTCAGAGCTGTCCAGGCTGTGCCCTCCTAAACTGGGGACATCCTGGACACCCCTGGTGTGAGCAGAGGCTTCCCAGGCCCAGCAGATCCCCCCTAAAGTCTCCACTAAGGCAAGTGACACGTCAGTAGTTGGGGGTGCTGCTACCACATGCCAGGGAGGAGCCAGAGGGGAATCCAAGGACCCACCCACAGGGGCCTCATCACTAAGGAACTTAAGTTTGGAGTGATATGTAGTTTGTAAGGGGTTAAAATAAAGAGGTTCTTTCTTATCAAAAACCAACCAAATCTGGCCCTGGTCGGTAGGCTCAGTGGTAGAGTGTCGGCCAGGTGTGTGGATGTCCTGGATTTGATTTCTGGTCAGGGCACACAGGAGAGGTACCCATCTGCTTCTCTACTCCTCCCCCTCTCGCTTCTCTCTCTCTCCCCCACCCCTTCTGCAGCCATGGCTTGATTGGAGCGAGTTGGCCCCAGTTGCTGAGAATGGCTCCATGGCTTCCGCCTCAGGCATTAAGAAGAGCTCTATTGCTGAGCAACAGAGCAACACCCCAGATAGGCAGAGTATCGCCCCCTAGTGGGCTTGCCGGGTGGATCCCAGTCGGGGTACATGTGGGAGTCTGTCTCTGCCTCCCCTCCTCTCACTGAATAAAAAAAATAAATTAAAAAAAATAAAAATAAAAAAAAAGAACTAAATCAAGTGCACATAGTATAAAATGAAGAAGGCATTTCTATGAGGGGATGTGTCTAAAATGAATTATAAACTGTGTGATTCATCAGAAAATTGGTTCAGTCCTCTTTCTCCTTTTTGGAATACAGGGTACTGCACACTTTGAAGTTCCAACTGGTGCTGGGACACCAACACAATAACAGGCAACTCCCTTCTTTTTTTTTCTCTTTCCTCTTAAATGAAAATTGGGCACTTGTCCGCCCCCTACTGGTCACAGCTGGAGCAGCATGCAAACGCCTAACCTGGAACCGCCCCCAGAGGAAGAAGCTACGCTTGTGACCCAGAAAGTCACGGGGCCTGGAGCGGGGTGGTGGGGGGGGGACTTCTGTAGTCCAGCAGGAGCCGACTGGTACCTGGACACTTCGGGGTCCTGCCTGAAGAGCAGCAGGATGTGCTGGGTGTTGAGGAACAGCGCCCAGCAGGGGAAGCAGCAGAGCAGCAGCACCAGCGCGCCCCTCTGCAGGATGACCCCCATGTGCTTCTTGTTGGGGCTGCCGTAGCTCTGAAAAACAGACCCCCCACTGTGCTCGGCACCTCCTCTGTCCCTGGGTGAGCTCGGCCAGTGTGCCAGCCTGCCAGTGACACTGGTGCCGTGGGCTGGCCCCACGTGCAAAGGCACCACCCAGTGTGCCGGGTAGCAGACACTGGCAGCCTTAGGTACAGCCTGGCGGGGCGGGGCGGGGCGGGGCGGGGCGGGGGGTGGGGCTCCCTCTGCGGGGCGGGGCGGGGGTGGGGCTCCCTCTGCGGGGCGGGGCGGGGGTGGGGCTCCCTCTGCGGGGCGGGGCGGGGGGTGGGGCTCCCTCTGTGGGGCGGGGCTTCCGCCGGCTCCCAGAACTATAATAGCAGCTATTTGCTGAGCACCAGCCCTGTGCCTAGTTCCTCAGGAGCACCGCGGGTGAGGAAGGCGTTATCTCCCACGTCACAGCTGGGGCGAGGGGGTCTCTGAGAGTGTCTGCCAAGTCACCCTGCCAGTAAGGGGCAGCTAGGGCTGAACCCGAGACCCCAGGTCCGCGGTAAGCTCAGACTCTGGGGTAGCTGAGCCCCCACCGGGCTCTGGGTCCCCAAAGACAGGGGTCCCATCAGTGCACCTCAGCTTTCCACATACAGGGACAGGAGACTGTCTCCACCCCTCTCCTCCCAGGACCCTCTTGTCTGTCTGTCCAGACTCTTTCAAAGAGGGGGAGTCTGGTTTCCTGACAGCACTTGGTCCTTAGTAGGTGGGTGGGGGAGGTGGAGGCAGCTGCCCCCCCCCACAGGTCTGTTTGACAGGACCTCCAGCTCCAGGAAGCACTGAGGGACCTTTGGGGGCCCCCTCCCCCCACCATCTCGGCAGCAGTCGAGGGTCCCTCTCTGCCCCTGCCCAGCCCCGGGAGGCCCACCAACCTGGGACATCAAGGTATCGCACGCCGAGGAGAAGCCCAGGCCTATGGACACTCCGCAGACGTTGACAAACTGAAGCCACAAAAAAAGAGAGAAAACACAGGGCTGGTCAGGTGGGGGCCGAGGAGGGGGGGCAATGACAAACTGAAGCCACACACAGGAGAAAACACAGGGCCAGTCAGGTGGGGGCCGGGGAGGGGGGCCAATGACAAACTGAAGCCACACACAGGAGAAAACACAGGGCCGGTCAGGTGGGGGCCGGGGAGGGGGGCCAATGACAAACTGAAGCCACACACAGGAGAAAACACAGGGCTGGTCAGGTGGGGGCCAAGGAGGGGGGCCCCCCGCATGTGGGGCGAGGCCACCCAGCAGCAGCTCTGAGGACCAGCTGAGCCAGACGCCCCTGCAGGTGGGCCCTGCCCACAGGCGCTGGGTCCCCTCCCACGAGAGCCTGAGGTCCGCGCTGTGCGGGCAGCCACCGGCCACTACTCACGGCCACGGAGAGTGCCGCAGACGCCAGCTCCACCTTGCCCAGGTGCCCGCAGAACGCCGAGCTCACGATGTAGATCAGGAAGGACAGCAGCTGGAACAGGAACTGGGGGTGGCGGCCGGGGTCAAGGGCCCACTCAGCCTCGCCCCGGCCTGCCAGCGCCCCCACCGCGGCCGCGCAGCCCGCACTCACTCCGGTGACCTACAGAGAACCCCCACAGCCACCCGGCAAACTGCCCACGCCAGCGGGAACAAGCGTGAGTCGGAGGCTGACCCAGCAGCCAGGCCTGGGGCCATCGGGGGTGGGGGGCACCCAGGGTCCCCTCGGGCAATGGTCTCCTTGCCTCGACGTGCAGGAAACAGGAATCACCCAGCACAGAGCCCGGGTGGGGACAGCTTAACTCAAGCATTCCATCCTGCTACTGATGTTGTTCTTATACTCACTGGGCCAGCCCACATGTCAACCACCACCACCACCACCACCACAACCAAAGGAAGCGTCAAATCCACCAAAATCTTAGGAATGGCTATGCCCAGGCAGTGGGATGAGAGGTGAATTTCTTTTTCCTTTCTAAGTTATTTTGTCTGAAAGTTTTACAAGAAGCACCTATTAACTCTTGTGGGGAAAAAAATGTATCTAAAGCCGTTTGCTTTGGCAAATAAAAAGGGCAGAGTACCCCCTCTTCCCGGCAAGTGCTTCTCTGGGAAGATCTATTGGCTTCTCTTGGGGGGGGATGGGAGGGGGGAATCGAGAGGCCTCCTGTAAGCTGATGACCTACAAGACCAGCCTGCACTCCCAAGAAGCTTTATTTTATAGTGCAGAGAGCAAAGCCATTTGCAAAACAAAGAGATCTCTGATACAAAGTCACATTTCTGAAATATACCAGGAATTCTCCCAAGACTGCAGAAAACCCCCCACCATGCATAACATCCTGACTTCACAGAACAAAGGGTAAAAAGAAAATTGCCTTTAGCACGCGAAGGATACGGGGAATGGGACGAGTAGAAACAATCAGCATCACAGCCACCATGGAGGTGTGGGATCTGTTGGCTGCTTGTGCACGAATGGCTCTCACTTGTCATCGTGACGTCCTTCCTTCAACCCAGACTTTCCGTGGGTTTCCGAAGAGAAGGGACCCGTTCTTGCGGAGTGTGGCCGGGCCCCATGGCTACCCCTGGCACTGTCTAAGGACAGCCGTCTTGCTGTCACCTGTTCTGGGTGGCAGGATCAGCATGGGAACTGTCTGGGGAAGGGTGGTGAGCAGCCCTTGGTCGTGCTGGGACACCCGCTGGCTCCCAAGCTCCTGGGCTCCCGGGCCCCTCGCCGCCCAGCCTCCTTACCAGGGGTCCAGACAGGACACAGAGCTTCCAGGCCTCGGCCCTGAAGCCGACAGGGACCAGTCTGCAGAGGGCAGGGCAGCGACCCCCTTGGTCCAGGGGAACTGTGTCCTGAGGATCGTCCATTCCTAGCTGCGGTCACCCTGCACGCCTGAGCGGTCCTCCAGCCGGCCGCGGCCAGGCAGCCTCTCGAGTCACCTTGAAGCCTGGCTAATGAGTAAGGGGAAGGGAGGAGGCTCTGGCTCGGAGGAGACTTGTGGGATAGGCTTTGCCTCCCTGGGCAGCCCGCTGGCCCCGGCCCCAGGGAAGGACAGGACAGAGCCCCGAACACCTGGCGGTCACCCAGGCGGATGCTTGTGGGGGGCAGTGCAGAGGTTTGCTGGGCCTGGGGTGGGTGGACCGGGACGCTGGGAGCTTACCCTGGGCATGATTGTGCCCAGACAGCTCCCACATCCCAGAGGAAGAAACGGGGGTGCAGAGAGTGGAGCGGCAGGCTCCACTTCTGCGCAGCAAAGCCTGGAAGACACTGACCCCGGGAGGGTCAGGTGGAGGGGACGGGAGCCTGAGGCCAGGACCTAGGACCCCTGGGAAGACCCCAGGCCTCCCTTTCGGCAGCAACCTTGGGGGCCAGGCGACCCGGCTCGCCCAGTCCGCCCACCACTCCTGCCGTCCGCTCTGTCCAGGGAAGCTGTCGCCAGGCTCCTTCCTGGCCCAGCCGTCTGCCCTGTCTCCTCCCCCACGCCGGGCTGGACTGCAGCCCACCAAGGGCAAGCCGGGCAGGGAAAGACCGAGGGGCGCTCACAACTACCACCTCACGTGGCTCCACCGGGTTCGGCTTTGAAGTGGGGGGGGGGGGCAGCAGGGTTTGCAGGCAGGACAGCTGGCCCTGGGACTGGGCTCCATGCCGCTGCCCCAAATGCCCATCTGGGTGCCCTCTTCCTAGCTCCTGTAGCAGCGAGGGAGTGGCCAGAAGATCCACGCATACCCTTCCCCACCTTCACACACAACCTCCTTCCTTTACATATAGAATTCTGAAATGTGGCCATGGCTGATTGGCTCAGTAGTAGAGCATCAGCCCAGTGTGTGGATGTCCTGGGTTCGATTCCCAGTCAGGACACACAGGAGAAGTGCCCATCTGCTTCTCCACTCCTCCCCAACCCCTTCCCCTCTCGCTTTTCTCTTTTCTTCTCCTGCAGCCATGGCTCGATTGGAGCAAGTTGGCACTAGAAGCTGAGGATGGCTCCATGGCCTCTGCCTCAGGCACTAAGAAGAGCTCAGTTGCTAAGCAATGGAGCAATGGCCCCAGATGGGCAAAAATTGCCCTTTACTGGGCATGCTAGGTGGATCCTGGTCAGGTTGCATACAGGGGTCTGCCTCTGCCTTCTCTCTTCTCACTGAATAGAAAAATAAATAAAAAAAGAATTCCGAAATGTCCCCCTGGTCGTGGCACCCAGGTTACCTGGGCGATGTGTATTCCCTCATTCTGCCAAGCTCCTGCTGAAATATTCTACAACCTGTGCACCTCCTGCTCAGTACGTTTATCCCCGACAAAGAGGAGAGAGAAGACGTTTCACTACCACTGTGACTACAGTTAGTCTTTTTGACGCAGAAAGGAAGGGATGCAGGTTGAACGCGACTCTGGTTACAAGGTCGTGGCTCAGATTTAAAACGTCACTCTTCCTACGCCTTTTCCATGTCCTTCTCGTCTTTGGCCAGTTCTCGGCTGGTTTGGCTTCCTCTTCTGAGCAGGTGACCGAGAAACCTACCTGCCTTGGCCCTGGGGGACCTGAGCCCCGGTGGCCTCTGTCGCTCACACCGGGCCAGGCATCCGAAGGCTGACCTGGGGGCCGTGGGTGCTTATTCTCGGCCGGCCGGGCAGGCGGGCGTGCCGCTGAGAGTGTCGCTCGCTGCACGCACCCCTCCTCCTCCTCCTCTGGGACCTTTCTGCACCCCGTGGGCGCCCCAGGGGCACCTCATAGGTGGTAGCTGTCCTGGGAGCACAGGCCAGGAGCACCCCTGTTGAGCCCCAGCTAGAGAGTTACAGACGTCACTTCTGCCTGGTGCCACTGGCCACCGTGAAATGCTGCGGGTGAGCCCAGACCTCACCGGAGAGGAGACCACTCCCCTTCCTGACGGGGGACGTGGGGGGTTGGGGGGGATCCCCCAGCTTCTGTGACCCACAGACACACTCACTTGCCCCACGTGGCACTGCCTCTGTTCTCGTGACTCCCGCCCACCTCATTCCCGGTGCCTTGGGCCTGAAGGAGGGCAGAGCGGATGGGGTCTTCTGCCCTGCTGGCGAGGGGGCTCGGGGCCACACCGCGAAGCAGGACCCAGTATACAACGTTGCTGTGGACCCTTAATGGCAAAAAGCCATTATAGATTCAAGGCTTGGCAGGGGGCTAAGTTCTCCCCCCTCCATCTCCTTATTTGGCTTTGATGCTGAGTATTTGCACCCACTCCACTTCCTTCCTTGGGTTGCAGGAAGCAATATACATGCCCTTCCTCTGACTCTTTGTTTGTTTCAGATGTTTGTAAATGTCACTAATGTATCCTGTTTTTGCCTTGGGAGAGTTCCTGTCTTAGCCTTTGATGTGCAACTTTGTATCAGGGTCCTTGATTTGCATAGGTCGATATAATGAAGCGAACTGGGGCTGTGGGGCACTCAGATACTGCCAGGCAGTTTGAGGAGTCCTCCCGGTCCCATCGGTTTTGTTCTGACAAAGTGTGTTTCCTTAATTCCGCACCGTTATTTGGAGCCGCGCTGGTCCGCGGCACAACGTCCTGGGAAGGACAGGAGAGGGGAAAGGGGAGCAGATGGTCACTGCAAGACCTTCCCGCCAGCGCAGCTTGGAGTTAAGGAGGTTTCCAACCACAGAGACAGCCTTCCTGGGCAGCTGGTCGCTGTGCTGGCAGCCTCACTGTGCCCCGAGGCGCTTGAGCGCACCTGCAGCGCTCAGTAACAGATAAGGAACGGGGAACTGGGCCAGCAGCCACTGACTTAGACAAATCTGAAGGCCCAGCAACCTCGAGGGTGCTTCTGGCTCCCTGCTGGCCACAGAGCAGCCGCTGCGGACGCTGTTCGCTGTCGGCAGCCCCAGGATCAGTCCTGCTGCGGGGACACGGGATGGTGGGCATGGCCCGCAGGCCTGCCCTCAGGTGTGTGGTTGCCCAGGGTCCCGCCAGGCTCTGCTGGAGCCAGCCAGGGTCTCTGTGACCTTGGTTACTTGTTAATTCTGTGAACTCTGACTGGCTGGTCACGCTTCACCAGCAGGGGCTGTGGCGTTTCCCCTTTGGCCCCCCCTGAGCCATGCACCCCCCATCCCCACCCCCACCCCCTGCCACCCAGACCTGCTGACTTCGGGATTCCAACATGAGAAAATGTGTTCTGAGGTTAGAAAACAGTGAGTCTAGCCTTGGAAACCGAACAGCCTTCTGCAGGGCGCCTGGCTGCCTTCTGCTTTCCAGGTGACATCCCTCTTCCGTCCTCGTGGGCGTGGCCCGTGCCGGCCCCCAGCTAGTCACAGTTAACCCCCAGCCTTACCATGCACTGCGGGCAAGGGCTGGGCACGGGACGGGACGCGTCTGTGCCCCCCTCTCCCGGCTGACGGTGACATTCCATGTTTAACCCTCCTTACTTCCCCGCGCCCCAGCCTCCGGAAATCATTTCCACACGCTGTGCCGTCACCCCGCCTGGAGTTTTCACGGCCGACCCTGCTACCGACTTGTCACAAACACCCCCCACGGGTTGGTGTCTGCTCTGCGGGAAACGAGCTTCTCCTCCCCTGCTTTCTACCCTCGAGCTCCCATGAGGGAAGGCTCCCTGCCGGCTCTGCGCACCACCACCCGTCAGGCTGTCAGTGCCTCAGCCGCGTGCAGCCTCCCCACCGGCTGTTCCTCTTCATCCGACCTTCGGGCCTCCCCGCAGCCTCCTCACGCAGGGCCTCTGTCTCTGGCCTCCCTGCTTCCGGGCCGGCTCCTCGCTGTGGGCGCTGTGGGCTCCCTGCTCCCGGCCGGCGTGATGCCGACCCAATTCCTGGAGAGGTTGCCTGCATGCCCGCCCCGGTCGGAGGGCAGGCTCCTCACTGTGGGCGCCACTGATGCTCACTTCATAAAAAAGAGAGGCATTCTGTGTTCATCTTGTCTTTCTGTTCCGTGTTTCCGACACCTTGGCAGCCTGGGGGCCTTGCTGACCCTGAGGGAACCGACCCTCCCAGGGCTAGCCAATTCCTCGATACACAAACAGCTCCGCACCGATCGATCGATCGATCGTATGCACGCTGAGCACCCCGGGCATTCACACCCCAACACCTCCTCCATGAGCTCGCAGACCCACGCCATTGTCTGTCCGCCCTAACCACCCCCGGCCAGATGCCAGACAGCTGGGACACCCTGTGCCTCAGAGCCAGCCGAAACTGTTCAAGCTAGCCAATCTCACACCTGCTTAGCCGGCCTCATCCGCTGCTTCTCTGGCAGGTACACGCTTGCTCACGTCTCCTCTCCTGACCAGCCGGGTGCTTCCCCGGGGGACCCCCAGTGCCACAGAGGGCTCCCTCCTCTCGGGAACTTTGTGTAAGAAACTATCTTTTCAGTGGCCATGTCTCCTGACCTATTGCCCTTGCTATACCTGAATAATATAAATAATAATAATAATAAAACCCTACATTTCAAAACAGTCTGGAAAAGGTTAGGAAAACCTTCCTGACTCAGACCCAAAGCGTGGGACCAGCAGAGTCTGGGGAGCCCCCTCCTCCTGGGAGGCAGCCTAGGTTGTGTTATCAGCCCCTCGGGCCAGTATCTTGACCTCGATTCAAGGACAGGCTCTCTGGGGGAGTCCTGGGCAGGAAGTGGGAGGGAGGCTCTAGTGTGTTGGGCACTGTGGGAGAGGTGAGCCCACTGTGAGGAAACGCAGTGCCCGTGGGGACAGAGTCAAAATCCAAGTGACAGAATGTACCAGAAAGTGTGGGCTTCCTGCATCACACTGGTGCAGGGCGTGGGAGACTGCAGAGAACCTATGGCTGGACGTCTCCCTCATGACCACAAGATGGTTGCAGCAGCCCCAAGCATCTCATCCTCCCCCACAACAACATCCATATTCAAATGCCTGTCTGGGACCCTTTGGGAAATAAGATAACCTTCCCAAAAGTTTCTCAACCAACTTCAGATGGAATTACTAAATTTGGGGTTGAACCAGCAGTTCTAAATCTTGACTTCATTTTAGAATCACCTGGTGCCTGACCTGTGGTGGCGCAGTGGATAAAGCGTCGACCTGGAAATGGTGAGGTCGCCAGTTCGAAACCCTGGGCTTGCCTGGTCAAGGCACATATGGGAGTTGATGCTTCCTGCTCCTCCCCCCTTCTCTCTCCTCTCTCTCTCTCTTCCCCTCTCTCTCTCCTTTCTAAAATGAATAAAATAAAAAAAAAGACTCACCTGGTAAACTTAAAAAAAAAAATGCCGCTACCCAGGTCCCACCCCAGAGGTTCTGACGTAATTAGTCTGACGCAGGCCCAGACAGCTATTTCTTTCCCTCTCTTTAACTCCGTATTGACGGACAGCCTTCTTACAGAAAAGCACACTTATAATAGGTGTGTGGCTCGGCAGATCGTTGTGGATTAAGTGCACTTGAATGACCGGCAGCGAGACCACGAAACAGAATTTGATTAGCCTCCTCCAAGTCCCCTGGTGTCTTCTTCTCCCGGTCACCCTCTCCCGCCTGGAATAACCGCTACCTCAGTTTTTCACACCATAGAATTCTTTCTTCTGCCAGACCTGCCTTCAGAGCCCCCTGGAAATCTCCCCAGTGCGCCTGGGATTGAGAACCACTGGCCCGGACACCTCCACCCCCAGGGGCTGGGTGAATATATCGTGCTTCCAGAGCCAACCCGAGTGCATTCCCTTGGCAAAAGTGAGAGGTTCAGCAGCGCCACGCTCACGGGTTGCTTCTTAAATGAACGGAACACATGTCCCCAGTTAGCCTCCGAGCCCCCGAGAGACCTGCCTGAGACTGGCCTACGCGGTTCTCTTCACTGACCCTGTTCGTCCCTGAGCTCTCCCCTTCCAGAGGTGTCAGGGCACCCCCAGCGTGGCCAGCTCCCCTGCCCCACGGGGAGGATTTGGAAGGCACATGGGGCTGTGGGAGATCCCGGCTCCCACGAGGGCTTATTCTGGGGGCGCTCCGGTTTGCCAGCCCCTCTATGCTGCTAGGGGCAGTCCTTGGGGACTTCTGCAGCTTTGGCATACACGATCTGTCTAGTCCCCTGTTGCACTCGCCGGGTAAAACAAACACTGGAGACGTTTGGAGAGTTTTAGACAAAGTTTTATGGCCAAGAGAAAAAGAAAAAAAAAAAAAAAAAAAACCTGCGCAGGGGTGAGCTCAGGTGGCAGTCACCAGAGTCACACCAAGCGCCTACAGTCTAGGGGTTTTTATAGCGTAGCAAGTAAGCGGTTCATACAGAAGCGAATTTTGCGTTTAGCAATTGGCTAGGGAGGTCGTGCGCAGTTACAGGGGGGGTATTACTCAGTGGAGAATTTCAAACATAAACTTCTGATAAGGGTCTCTGACTCAATGCAGGATGTTGCTGAACTCTTTGTTCTCAGTGTCACAGGGACCTTGTACACTCTTGGCAGCCCCAGCATGTCAGTACTCCTTGAATCTAACATCCCACCCCAGCCCCCATGTGCCCTTCAGGAAGCAGGAGCTGAGGGTTTAGGTGCCCAGGGCCAGGGGTCTCACCCAAGCACTAAACTCCGAGGCCCGGCCCCTCTGTCCCCACAGCAGCCCCAGCGAGGCTGGCCTGGAACAACGGGCTTTCTGAGGTCAAGAGAAGGCTGGACCAGCTCACCGCCTTCCGCACGGATGACAGTGACCCACCTGGGAACGCAAACCGGAAGCCTGGACCCTGGCTCCTGACCGCTGCAGGACGGGAAGAAACTGCCTCTCTTTAAAAACACGCTGTAATTCAGACCAGCCTTGAGAGCAGATGGCCTGGATTACCGAGGTGGCCTGGGGGTGCCCAGCTGGGTCAGCACGTGGAGCCAGGCGGTGGCCACACGTGGACCCGCCCCCCTCCCGTGCCCTTGGATCCCGCCCGCCCAGCTGGAGAAGGTGGTCCTGTGTGCCTTGCGACCCTCGGACCGTCCATCCCCGGCTGAACCGACCCGATGCCCTCTCCCAGGCCTTGGCCTGCAATCCCAGACAATCCGGGGCGCTGGAGGACTGAGGAAGACGAACTGGGGCGCTGGAGGACAGAGGAAGCAGAGGTGGCCAGTTTGCAAGGCGGACGGGGAGAGCTGCCCCCAGGGAGAAGCCAGAGGGGAGACTCCCCCGAGATGGGTCGCTGCATCACCCACCCAGCCAGCCATGTGGGGGGGCTTTCAGTTTGTTTGTTTGTTTTTCCATCGTCTTGCCATTTCTGGTCACTACGTTGCCTGCCTGTTGCTTTTCCCAGTGAGACGATGCTTCAGCCTACGTCTGCATTTTTTTTTTTTTACTCGAAATGGGGGGCGGGGTCTGTTCCTTGCAGCCGCTCGACCCCAGGGTGTGGTCCTGCCCGGGGTCTGCACTCCCTGTCTCCCGCCCCCACCCAGACTGCGTGTCTTCACTCTGACCACACAGAGCAAAGCAGACCCTGGCCTCCCGGGCCTGCACGTGGGTCCTGCTAGGTCGGAAGGGAGACCGCCCACCCGGAGAGGGAGACGGTGCTTCCAGCCCACCTCGTATGTACCTCCCCTTGTATGTTCTTCATAAATCAATTGCCCCCCGAATTCTCACCCTAGGGTGTCCTTTTAAGGGACCCAACTTAAGACCACCCGATACGTTGTTACAATGGCTTCCCTTGTTTCTTTTAAGAGCATGCCTTTCTGTGGCTCCAGATAAGAGCCCTGCTAAGATGACGATGTTGGGCAGGCCCAGGTGTGAATTCCACCCCTCCTCACCGTCGGGGCATCACCTCACCAATCAGATCATAGACCAGCCTGGGAAGCACACTTACCCCTCCCCACTTCCCTGCGGCAGCTGGTTGGACGCAGCTCAAGGAAGTGTTTAATTAAATTAACCCTTTGAGTAGCACAGACGGTCCTGTACGTCCTCACTCCAAGGGTTAACGAAAAACTCGCTACTCAAAGTGTTAAACAGGAAGTCCCTAGAGTGAGGTGTTTCTGATTCCTTAACCACCGAGGTCAGCAAACCAAAACCTAACCCTATAAATGCCACAAGGGTAAGAAATTTAAACCTGCGGGCAACCAAACACAAACAAGCAACGAGCATTTCTAGGTAAGGAAAAGGCGTAAGGGGCAGCCCATCAAGGGGTCTTTTCCTTTGTTCCTGCCCCCCCCCCCCACCATGAGTCTCTTTCCCGGCTCCGGTGGGGGAGGGGGGGCGGAGGGGGGTGTTGTCCTAATTCGTTCTGGTTGGTGTTGCCTGATTCGAACAGATCTTTGCTCGGATAACTTCTTAAAATTTCTGTTAAGCTTCCAAAAAATGTGACGGCCTTAAGAGTGGTGAGGTTATTGACATACAGTTCTCCTAATCTAAGGGAAAAAATGTATAGCAGTTTGCAATGTATATGCAAGAAGGAAAAAGAAATATATACTACAGGGTAAAAGGTAGGAACACATCTTACCAGGGAGAAGAATGAAAGCAGAAGGCATTCCAAATAATAGAATGAAGACAATGATCAAGTGAAAGTAAATTTTAAAACATTTTTAAATAAATTTTTTTTTTTGCCTGACCAAGTGGTGGCACAATGGAGAAATAGAGTGTCGACCTGGGATGTTGAGGACTCAGGTTTGAAACCTCAAGGTCCCGGCTTGAGCACAGGCTAACCAGCTTGAGCTCAGTGTTGCCAGCTTGAGCGTAGGATCATAGACATGACCCCAAGGTCGCTAGCTTGAGCCCAAGGTCGCTGGCTTGAGCCAGGGGTCTCTCTCCCTTGTGCTAATACACACACACATCAAAATCTCATGGGAAGTATTGATACAAGAAGTAAATGAACTATAAGCCCTGACTGGGTGGCTCAGTTGGTTAGTGCTGTCCCAGTACACCAGGGTTGCAGGGTCAGTCCCCAGTCAGGATACATACACGAATCAACCGCTGAACGCATTAATATTCAATAAGTGGAATAACAAGTTGATGTTTCTCTCTCTCTCTCTCTTAAAAAAATATGGCTGAATATAATATATACGGAAGTACCTGGAGCATTGTAGACATTTAACAGATATTAGGGTCTTTTTTTCTTCCTTAAATTCTGGTCCTTGACTCCTGATGTTTTAAAGATATAGACCAGCAATTTTCAACTAGTGTGGCACAGGAATTTTTAAAACACCTGATATCCAACTACTTAGGGGCAGTGACCCTGTTCCCCTTAGATTTTCCAATGAAAAGATGACAACAGCCAACAGAACAAAAGTCGTCCAGTGTAGATGAATCAAAATTATACCTATTTTTTATTTTTGTCAGGTCAGCAAAAAATAATTTCTAAATGCTGAATTTTATGAGTTTTTTTATAGAATTTTAATGAGTTTATGTGTCTTGTGAAAAAAAAAATATTGAAAATCACTGGTATAGGCTAGAAAAAAAAAGAACTAATGTATGAACAGCCCAGACTTGACCTTTATGCCCACAAACACTGCGGAAGTTCTCAGGGCTCTTTTCCTGAGCATGTTAAATCTTTTTGAAGAAGGAGGAGACAGAGAAGGAGGAGGAGAAAAGGACTCAAAAGAGAACTGGGATCCTGACCGGCTGGCTCAGCAGTAGAGCGTCGGCCTGGCGTGCAGGAGTCCCGGGTTCAATTCCCGGCCAGGGCACACAGGAGAAGCGCCCATCTGCTTCTCCACCCCTCCCCCTCTCCTTCCTCTCTGTCTCTCTCTTCCCCTCCCGCAGCCAAGGCTCCATTGGAGCAAAGTTGGCCCGGGCGCTGAGGGTGGCTCCGTGGCCTCCACCTCAGGTGCTGGAATGGCAGGCTAGCCTCTGAGAAAGAACTCAGCCTCGGAATGGTCGGGCAGGACCAGGTGCTCCACCCCGAGGGCGTCTAGCTGGTGTGAGGTCTTTCTGGTCTCAACCCTTCGACTTCCCAAGGTAGAAAAGATGGTACTCCTGTTCCCACCGGCCCCCCCCGCCCGGTAAACCCCTTCCGGCAGAGAAGCTTTGGGATGCACAGAGAGCTGTTGTCTCTCTCAAGCCCACCAGTGACTAGCACGCACAAGCATTTGTTTTCTAGAAGGTCACGCGAGGATTTGTGAGCTCATGTCTGGCCCTGGCTCAAAGGCAAGATGTCCCAGGAATGCGGTACCTTGGGGCTGAGATGGTGTAGCACTCCCTGGGTGGGCCCAGGCAGTTATGTGGGGGAGCTTGGGGCCTGCAAGGCACCGTGGTCATGTGAGGGGATAAAGGGTGTGGGCTTGCTCCCCATGTCTTGATTTAGAAGCTTGGGTCGAACCCCACCGTCCGCCCCGTCCTCCCTCTCCGCCTACCCTGCCGGGCCTCCCTCTCTCCCTGCTTTGCTAAGAGGCTGAGGGCTGTCCAAAGCGCTGACCAAGACGAGGGTGAGCTCCCAGCCCACTTGGGATCTGGCAGTTCGAGGGGCCACCATCACGGTGGATGAGGATTCATTGCCAGCAGGGAGCCAGAGGCAGGGCCCCCCCCAGTCCAGAGGCACGCACGATTGGAAGCCGCACACAGACACTCCGGAGTACACGGCTCCCCCCAGGCACTTGGGTTTGGGATCTCACAGAAAAGGGGGGACTGACCGGGACACGGCTGGCAGCCGCCTGTCCCGCGGGGCCCCAGCAGCTGCTCTGCATTAGGCCACAGCGCTGCACAAACAGTCTCTTGCCTTTGGAGAAGTTAAGCAACCTAGCCTCACCCAGTTGCTGTTTTCAACATTCTGTGTATGCAGAGTGAAAGATGCAGTTTGTGTAACTCACACCCTGGCTGGAGAGCCAGCCGTCACTGGCCTGGCCAAGCGGCCCGCGGGAGCCCAGAGGGCAGCCTGGCCAGGGAGGCTGGTGCCTCCTGAGGGGCTCTGGGTATACTCACGGCCATGGCTGGGCCAGCCTCTCAGGGTCTTCATTCTAAACTTTCTGCAAGCTCTCCACCAAGGGAGGGATCTCTGGGGCCTACTGCAGAGCAAGGGGCCTAACGAGGGCTTGGCGAAGCCACAGGGGCTGGAAGGAAGAAGAGGCCTCTGCTGGCCCCTGAGAAGGCCCCGTGCCATGGGCTTTACCTGCACGAGCTCATTGAATCCTCATACTGACCCCAGGAGGTAAACATGGAAATGACAACTGCCTGCAGATCACAGACAAGCCTGGGAGGGGCGGAGCCATCCACCTCTGCTTCACAGTGTTACAGTGTTGCATAAGGTCCTGTGTCGGGGTGTCGTGCCCCCCCCTTCTCAGCGTCCACTCCTGCTTTCTGCCGTCGCGGCCAGAAAGATTAAAAACGAGAATCTGCAGACTCTTGCAGACAGAGTTCTAGGTAAGCATTAAGATTTGTCCGTTAGATACATTGGCCAAGAAGTAATTACAGGCCTGGCTCGTGGTAGCACAGTGGATCAAGCCTCGACCTGGAACACTGAGGTCACCGGTTCAAAACCCCGTACTTGCCCGGTCAAGGCACCTATGGGAGTTGATGCTTCCTCCTGCTCCTCTCCTCTTCTCTCTTTCCTCTCTCTCTGAGTCTCTCCCACTCTATCTCCCAAAATCAGAAAATAAGGAGCTGGCAAAGTTGAGAGATGCAGAGGGTCCTTGCCAAGTGGAGGGTTGGCACTTGCTGGGAGCAGGGACACTTGGGGCAGTGGTAGGAGGGATGGACGTGGGAGTGCGGCCCCTAGAGCCTGGCTAAGCTCACAGGGACCGCCCCTCTGAGCACCACCACACTCACCCCCCCAGATGGGCACCTGTGCTGGCCTCAGCCGTGCTCTCCCAGCTGCCCGCGCTGGCCTGATGCAGACTTTGCTCTGCTCTGCCCAGAGCGCTGCTTCAGACTGTCCTCCCGGGACCCCGTCCCAGGTCTTCAGGCCCCGAAGACCACAGGGCCCTGGACCGAGACGCTGTCTACAGCGGATCTGTCAGGCACGGTGGGCCCTTGAGGCTGACCTGGCTTTCTGTCCTGCCCACCTCCCCACCCCCACCCCCACCCCGAGCAGCACTCTGAAGTCGCCCTGGGGGCGTGTTGACAACTGTGGGGTCTCCCTGAGTGACCCTGGCCCTAGCCGCCAAATCTAATTGGACGGGAGCGCGTTGGTCCTTGGTTTCTGAGCCACTCAGCCACCTCCATCGCCCCCTCAGCTAGACATGCCGGAAATGAAGCTGATGTCGCAAAACTCAGGTGGAAGACCCCTCCTCCACCCCATTGCCCCCGCCCACGCGGCTGGAGTGGGGGCGCTAACGCGAGACTTTCGGGGATCCTTTTGCGGCTTGTCCGGATGATAAGGGGGAGGGGTGCAGCGCTGCAAATGAGGCACGTGTGCACATCATTGCCCATCCGGAACACTTTATTGGTCTTACATGTCCAGCAAAGGGGCAGGGGGTATGGGGAGGGGAGGCCCAGGCCTGAATGGTCATGGGGGCATGCACCCATTCACAGAGTAACAAGAGGGCTTCCGGGAGCACTTCTCCGCGGGGCTGCAGCACGGGGAGGTTGAGCCAGGGGGCCAGGCACGGCAGCTTAGTGACGGGTCATCTGTAAGGAGGACACGGGGGTAGGGGCAGTGAGACCCTGCCCCCTACAGGCCCAGAGGCCCCAGCCGGTCTTCTTGCCAACAAATCCGGCCCCACAACTCTCACCTTAGGCAGGCTGGGGGGGTATCGGCCTTTGAAAGGGTCGTCCTTCTGCAGAGACCTCACCAGGCAGGAGCGGCGGTGGGAGAAGGTGATGAAGCTTTGCTTGCCGTGGTAGCTTCCCATGCCGCTATTCCCTGCGGGGAGGAGACGCTCAGGCCCAGGGGCCCCGGGACCCCCAGGCCCTGCTAGGGGTTGCTCGTCCCTTGGCTGTCCCTTTAGACACTGGGAACCCAAGAGGAGTTTAACCCCAGCTACGGCACGGGGCAGCTGTGTGACCTCGGCCGTGTTGCTTCTCTCAGGGCCTCCGGAACACCGGCCCAGGGCGCTAGGTGACCTATAGGACCCTCAGGGGTCTCAGGGTTAAGTGTGGCTGATAGATGTGCTGGCAGAAGTCAGAGGGCCACACCAGAAACATTAGTGGGAGTCGGAGGCCCATGCAGCTCTGGCCTCTCCTGAACTCCCAGCCCATGGTTGGAGGGGACACTTGCAGGGGGCAGGTAGGCAGTTGACCTCCAGCCAAGACTCACCCACACCCCCAAAGGGCAGAGTGTGCACAGAGAGATGGATGATGACGTCATTGGCTGTCACTCCACCACTCGAGGTCTCTGCAATCATCTTCTTGATCACCTGCAACAGAACCAAGCCCTGGCCTCAGGATGTGGCCCCAGGAATCCCAGGCCCCTCCACCCTGTCTGGGGGCATCCTAAGCCCCAGGGATGTGAGCTGGTGGAGGCGAAACCCCGGCTGCGGTCTGGTCCCTGAGCCCCCGTCGGGGTCTTATTGGGGGGAAGAGGACAACAGGTCCCGTGACTGCACATCGGGCCCTGAGTCAATGGTCATCTTGTTCAAAGGTTAAGTGATTGGCCCAGACCACACAGTGCTGGACAGGGGAGCTGGGATTGGAACCCAGGTCCACAGAACACAGACCCTGTTTACACTGAGAGCTAAGCCCGGGAGCCCCGGAACCTGGAGGGTGGGCACCCCCAGCCACCTTGTCGTTATTGGAGAACACGTAGAGAGCCAGGGGCTTCTCGCGGTGGTTGATGAACCGGATGGCCTCGTCCAGGCTGCGCACACACACAATGGGCATCACGGGCCCAAAGATCTCCTCCTGCATCACCGGGGACTCGGGGTCCACGTCCGTGAGGATGGTGGGCGCTGAGGCAGGAAGCAAGCCAGAGTCAGCTGTGCCGACACGCTCGCCCGCCCAGCCAGTCTCGGCTTCCAGCTCGTCCCTGCAGCTCCCTTACTGGGAAGTCTGCGGAGGCTCAGTGAGGGGCGGGACAAGGCCTCCTCCCACCCGCTCCGCCTGGCAGACCCTGGGGGGAATCCTGGGCGAAGTTGCATGGAAGGGAGCCTGGTCCACACCTCAAAGGGGCGGGCACCGCACCCCACTGGCCACCTGAGCCCCTTCGAGGAGCTCTTGGGTTTCCTCGAAAACTAGAGGCTGTGTGAGGCCCCATCTGGTGCCGCTCAGGCCCTGGTACCAGGGGCTCCTCTAGCTCCGCACGCCTGGGCTTCCATGGCTGTGCTGCTCACACCCCCTGCTGAGGCCTGAGGATGGGCCAGGTGGGGGCGCTCCTCTCTGGGCCTTGTGGGCAGAGGCACTGCTGGGCTGGGACAGGGCTTCCCAGGGGCCCCGGCCCACCAAGAGCACCAGAGCCCGTGCCAGCTCGACCCCAACCCTCCATAGCGTTCTCTGCTCTGCAATCTCTGTGCCAATTTGCTACCAACTTGCTGGGACCCTGGCAGCGTGGGAAGCTGGGTGGGTGGGCAGTGGTCTCCAAATGATGAGCACACACACCTATGTATCGGGTGGCTGCGTCCCCGGTGCCCCCGTAGGCCACCTTCTGGCCCTCAATCAGGCCCATCACCCTCTGGAAGTGCCGGTTGTTAGCTATTCTTCCATAGTCACGAGACTTCTGGGCGTCTTCCCCGTAGAACTCCTGCGGAGGAGAGGTGACAGGCTTCAGGAAGGACACAGATCCTCGTCACAGCCAAAGGCTGCAGGGTTGACAGCGACCCCAGCCTGGGAGAGCACACGGGCTCTGCCTGGCCAGGGCGGTGGGCAGTGGGCAGTGGCACCATGCCACCAACAACGCCTGGGAGGCCACAACATCGGGAGCACGCTATGGCTATCAGCACATCAGTGCCCGAGACAGCCCTGTTCCAGAGAAACACCTGCACGGTGTCTGGACCTCAGGTGAGGAGCACAGGTGAGTGTGCCCACAGGAAGGGACGGGGGAGGGAACCAGTGAGCAGGGACTGTCCTCGGGGGGCAGCGTTCTGGGCGGGACATTTTTTTACCCTTTATGCTTTTTAATCTTTTCCAAATTATCTACAGACTGTGGATTACTTTTAACAGAAAAAAGGGATCTATTGACCTGAAACCTGTGTACTCCTATGATCAATGTCAAACTGTGCAATTTAATTTTCTAAATAAATTTTTTTTAAAAAATTGAGAAAAATTGATCCAGTATATTCTTTTTTTTTTTTTTTTTTTGTATTTTTCTGAAGCTGGAAACGGGGAGAGACAGTCAGACAGACTCCCCGCATGCGCCCCACCGGGATCCACCCAGCACGCCCACTAGGGGCGACGCTCTGCCCACCAGGGGGCGATGCTCTGCCCCTCTGGGGCGTCGCTCTGTTGCGACCAGAGCCATTCTAGCACCTGAGGCAGAGGCCATGGAGCCGTCCTCAGTGCCCGGGCCAACTTTGCTCCAATGGAGCCTTGGCTGCGGGAGGGGAAGAGAGAGACAGAGAGGAAGGAGGGGGGAGTGGAGAACCAAATGGGCGCTTCTCCTATGTGCCCTGGCCGGGAATCGAACCCGGGTCCCCCGCACACCAGGCCGATGCTTTACTGCTGAGCCAACCGGCCAGGGCCTGATCCAGTATATTCTGAAGTTCCCAACTACCTCTCTGCCTTGAATCTTCACACACACCACACCACACACACACACACACACACCACACACCACACACACACACACACACACACACACACACACACACACACACACCCCGTAGCCAACACTCACCTTCACAGCCTTTTTGAGCTTCTCCACGACTTGGTTCTGGATGGAGGGGTCACAGAGGATGTAGTCGGGGGCCACGCAGGTCTGGCCGCTGTTCATGTACTTCCCCCAGGCAATACGTCTGTGAAAACTCCAGGTTAGACTGTGTTTTTCTTTTTTTTTTTTAAATATTTTTTATTTATTCATTTTAGAGAGGAGAGAGAGAGAAAGTCAGTCAGACAGACAAACAGACAGAAAGCAGGAGCAGGAAGCATCAACTCCCATATGTGCCTTGACCAGGCAATCCCAGGGTTTTTGAACAGGCGACCTCAGCATTTCCAGGTCAACACTTTATCCACTGCGCCACCACAGGTCAGGCTAGACTGTGTTTTTCAAGTCACGAGAGGCTACCTGAGAGCAAGCACCTTGTTCCATCAGCTCAGGACCGAGGCTCATGGGCTGAGTGTGCTGGGGGAGAGCTCTGTGGTCAGCAGAGGCCAGAGGCTATGAGCCTCCCAGCAGGGGTCTCCCTGTTGGTCCACTGGGTTCTGGATTCCGGACTGGGCAGACCTACCTCTCTGAATGGGTTCCCAGGGGCTGGTGAGACCACACATGTTAACCTCACCAGAGACTGCGGGGGACTCCCGAGGGCACTGTCTGGAGTGGGCAGCCTTGGAGCCTCTCTATTCCTGCCCTTCAGTCCTGCCTGCCAGGTGTCCCTGCTGCTGGGGTCCCCGCCGCCCACCACCCGGAAGGCTATGCAGTGGGAGATGGAAATTAGGCTGAGCTCTCTCCTCTGAGGGAAGCCTTCCTGGGCGACCGCTCCTCCCTTCCCACACACCCACTTCCTCCCAACCCACCCACCCGAGCTCCTGGCCAGGACTGCAGGCCCTGTGAGGCTGGGAAATGGCTGTGTCACTCAGAGCACAACTGTGTCCTCCTGAGACAGCGGGCAGTCAGAATGGCCACGCCAGCTCAGACAGGCTCCGAGCCTCCTTACCTGCAGGCAGTGTCCAGGTCACAGTCTTTGTCCACATAGCACGGGCTCTTTCCACCCAGCTCCAGGGTGACAGGGGTCAGGTGCTTCGCTGCGGCTGTCATGACAATCTTCCCCACACCGGTGCTCCCGGTATACAGGATGTGGTCAAATCTCTGCTTGAGCAGCTCCGTGGTCTCGGGGACGCCCCCAGTGACCACTGGGTACAGATCCTTCCATGCGAGCAGAGAGGCAAGGCTCAGAAAGGACCACAGCCCCTGCTCACCCTGTCCAGGCAGCCACTGCCCAGTGGACATCCTCTCCTGGCTTTTTCACCCCAACGAGGGAGGCCAGTTCTCCTCACTCGCACAAGTAGCTGGGCTCTTGGCTATAAGAAGTCACGACTAGTTTTGAGATTGCATGCTGCTAAATCCTGAGCTAGTGCCTGCTGAAACAGGTGTGGGCTGTTTCTGATCCCCTGGGGTAAGACAATCCAGGTAAACTGCTGGGCTGCATTAGTGTCTGGGTAAAGGCAAACAGAAAGTAAGAGTCAGGGTGTAGAGGAATGGTAAAAGAAGGCATTCTTGAGGGCTAGGATTGTGAATGAGTGGTGTTTGAGAAAATGTGTGACAGTAATTTACAGAGATTACTACTGGATGGAAGGGAATTACTGCCTCATTGATTAGGTATAAGGCTTGTACCAGGTGATAAGCTCCTGAAGGTTTTCGAACAGGAAAGATGGGGGTATTGCAGGGAGATTTCATGGGGATGAGTAAACCTGGTTTATGAGGTGGGTAATTACTGGTTTAAGGCCTTAGAAACAGACACAGTTACACATTAAACAAAGACTTCACATATTATGAATAAAGGAATTTAAATGAGAAAAAAAAAAAAAAAGAAGTCACTATCTTGCCTGACCAGATGGTGGCAGAGTTGACAGAGCATCCACCTGGAACACTAAGATCCTAAATTAAAACCCCGAGGTCGCCGGCTTGAGTGTGGGCTCACCAGCTTGAGAGTGGATTTGCAGGCTTAAGCATCGATTGGAGACATGACCACTTGGTCGCTGGCTTGAAGCCCAAGATCGCTGGCTTGAGTAAGAGGTCACTGGCTCATCTCAAGCCCCCCGCCCCCATCAAGGCATGTATCAGAAAGCAATCAATGAACTATAACACCTCAACTACAAATTCATGCTTCTCATCTCTCTCCCTTCTTGACCGTCTGTCTCTTTGTTCTTTCTCTCTCTCTCTGTGACTCTCTAAAAAAAAAAAAAAAAAAAGTGTCTCTCAACCTCGAGAAACCTGATCTCAACACAGTGTCCACGTGTCCCTGAGAGCATCTCACCTTATCCAGGTACTGAGGGATGATGGTGGCCAGCAGTTTCGCCATGTTCTCGCTCACCTCCGAGGGCTTGATGACCACTGCATTCCCTGCAGAGCACACAGAGTCACTGGGGCCCCACCTCAAAGCCCTGCCCTCCCAGGGACCCAGCCTGGTGCTTCTTTCCATCTCCTGTGTCCCCGGAAGAGTGGACAGAGAGCTGTGGGCACCACGCCCAGGTCCTGACCACCGGTGCCGTGTGGCCGATGAGATGTGGGAAAAGTAGAAAGGAGAAAGGGGACAGAACTGCTTGTGGCCGAAGCCGAATGAGGCGACGGGTAAGAAAACCCTGGTACATCTCAGCTGATGCTGCCCAACCCCCCTCACACATGGCAGGGAGGGGCACCACCTGGGCATGTGAGACAGGATGTTCCCTGAGGGCACCAGGAGGCCCGGGATAAAATGTTTGGCCCCTGCAGTATCCTGTGGCACACAGACCCGTCAAACTGCTGTCTGAGCCCAGGACCCCTCTCCTCACAACCCTGAGCCCCCCAGCCCCACTCCGCAGTGAGGACCAGTGATCCTCCCTCCGTCCCCCCCGGAAGGAGGCCCTCGGTACCTGCAGCAATGGCGCCCACCATGGGCTGCACGGTGAGGTCGAAGGGATAGTTCCAGGTGCCAATGATGAGGACCACGCCCAGGGGCTCCGAGTGGATGTAGCACTCATCCTGCTTGGTTTGGGCAGTCCCCTCCACAGGCTCATCCAGAATCCACTCGGGGAGCTTCTTAATGGCAAACTCAAGTTCTTCCAGGCAATACACAATCTCATCGTTGAACGCGGTCCATTCGTTCTATGGGGAGAGGTCTCTGGTGAGCTCGCCAGCCCCAGAGCTCTGAGTGGGGCACTATGGGACCTGGCTCACGGTTCCCCAGCCCTGTGACCCTGAATAGCCCTGTTACTCTCCTAACCTCTTGTCTCCCAATCTGCAAAATGCGAGCATGATCTGTACATCCTAGGGCTGCAAGGTGGGCTCACTGAACAGAGCCAGCGTGTTCAAGCGCCAGGGTGATGGAGGCCATTCATCATGGGCTCCCCAGGGGGACAGGCCAGAGAGGCACTGGGGGTATAAAGCTGAGCAGTAGCCATTGGAGCGGTGGGTCTTTGAGGGCTCCTTTCTGCCAGTGCTGGGGTGTGTGTGTGGGGGGTCCAAGCAGGTTTGGATACGCTGAGTTTAAGATGCTCTGAAGGGCAGTGAGTTGAGAGTCATTAGTGAGTGGAGGGAACCCCACCAATGAGTGTCTGGAAACACAGATTAAAATGGCACCTGACCCCAGGATGGAGCCCTAATAAGTCCACCTTCAAGAAGGGGGTGCAGGTAAGAGCGTGCCACAGAGAGAATTAGGAGCGAATCCAGGAGAAACGCCGCCAAGGAAGGGAGGGAGTGCTGCTGGCGTCCTCGTGGAGTGGGGGGAGGCTGCAGAAGAGGGGTGGGGTGTGGGGTTCGGGGGATGGGGGTCGGGGCGAGCACCCTGTGCAGGTCCTCCGCCAGCGCGGCCGCGATGTCCTTCTCGCGCTCCTTGATCATGCGCCGCAGCGCCTCCAGCTGCTGCAGCCGGAACTGCAGGGGGCGGGTCTTGCCCGAGTCGAAGGCGGCGCGCGCCCGCTGCACGACCTCGCTGATTCTGCTCATGGCGCCTGCGGAGAGAGACAGCGCCGCGTGCAGCCGGGGAGGGGTGCGTGGTGTCCGCTTTCCCCGCCCCGTGCCCAGCTTTCCCCACGGCGGCGCCCTCACGGCCCCTCCAGCCGGTTCATTCCATAGGAAAAGGGAGATCCCAGAGCGCTGGCAGCCCCCCACGCCCACCCCCGCTGTCTGGACCCTTCTGGTCCTGTGGACACCCCCACCCCCACCGACACCGCCTGAGCCGGCGGCCAACTCGTCGGCACTGAGGCCCGGGTAACAGTGACACGAGACCCCACGTGGGACTACAGATGGCGGGTCCTCGGGGGTTTGCTGGGACAGCCTCTCCCGGCACGCTTCTGGGGGAGGGGGGTGGGGGGGGGCTGCAAGAGCTCCGCCCTATGGGCCAGGCCGACCCCCCAGTGGATGGCGGGCACAGGTGGTGAGTGCACACCCGGGCTGATGAAACAACACCTTAGCGTCACACGTCCGCAGTTATTCTCAAAAGCACTGATTCACTCGAAGGCAGAACCAGGCTTAGTCTTTAAACCAGTGCGCCCTCCGCGACCCAGGGAGACACGACGCGCTTGCCGGCAGAGAGCGGGGAGGCCATTCTGCTGCCGCACAGAGACCCTCGTGGACAAACTGGGCCGCCTTTGCATTTGACAAAGTCTTTCAAATGTTTTACTCCAGTGACCACCCGGTGGCGCAGTGAATACAGCGCTGGTCTGAGACACTGAGAACCCAGGTTCGGAACCGAAAGGTTGCTGCCTTGAGTTCGGGCTCACCAGCTGTTGCCGGCTTGAGCGTGGGATCATAGACAGGACCCCAGGGTTGTTGGCTGGAGCCCAAGGTTGAGCAAGGGGTCACTGGCTCAGCTGGAGCTCCCCCAGGACACCGCTTCGTCAAGAAACATATGAGAAAGCAATCAACGACCGACTAAATTGCCACAACTAGGAGTTGATGCTCAGGAGCCTATAGAAATTAATAGGATATTCTAAAGTAAATAAGAAAAGCTCATCAGGTGTGTTTATAACAGAGAAATACGGGGAAACATTCTAATTGTTCAGCAGGAAACAATGTAAATAAACTATGCTGCACCTACGTAAGCCGCTGTGCAGTATTTAGGAGAGAGAGAGAGAGAGAGAGACAGAGCAGGTGTTCCAACACCTTCATAAAGGGAGCTATCTCCCTGAGCTAGAAGTATCCGCTGAAACGAGGACTAAGAGAGAGAACAGGCTACAGAATAGCGGGAACACGCGGTGTGTACCTCCTCATGGGTGATGTTAGTGCTGGTCTTTGTGTTCACCTGCAGACCCTAGTTCTGATGGGCAGCTGGACGGAGCCCTCTCTCCCTGGGTGCCCCTGCTGACCTTGACCCAAAGCACACAGTCCAACAGCAAGGTCCTCCTTCCCTCCCTAACCTGCGGTCAACCCAGAGCAGCGGCCTCCAGGCATTGGACATCAAGGCCGGGCGGCCCACGGCAGGAGCCTGGTGTGAGTGAGCCAGGGGGGACTGGCTCCCAAGTCCAGTGCTCAGCACTGCGTGGTCTCTGGGAGGAGCCGCCTTCGGCCTCCTTTGTGGACGGTGATCAACGCAGCGCCCCTCACAGTTATTACAAAGATTAACAGAGCAGAAACTGCCTCAAGGTTCACCTGTCCCCCCAGTGAGAACAGGGGAGTCCACCTTCCTACATCCCTGGGTCCTGCCCGGCTCGCCTGTGCGGACTTTGTCCCCAGGCATCCCCGTGGTTGGCTCTCCCACCATCACCCCTCTCCTCCTAAAAAAAATTCTGCAACTGCTCTAGGTCCATTCTAGAGATGAGGAGAGTGAGGCTGGAATACTTTACATGCTCTGACTTTCGTCTCCGTCAGCAAGTGGCCTGGCAAAGTCAGTATTTGAACCGGCTTCTATCTCGATCCTCAGCTCACGCCTTTTAACCACTGAGCTCTGCTGCCGCCCAGGGCGGTAAATCAGGGCTTCTCACCCATCATCGCCCCGGCCCCCCCGTTTCTCAGATCCTCGGGACCCCCACCGCCCTATGCCAGGGTCGGATGCAGGGGATGGCAGAGTGGCCAGAGGTGGCGTCGGACCCTCAGGGCACCCAGGCCAAGACTTCTCATTAGAGACTCCTGGGGGTGAAGAGGACCAGCCACAGAGACGCACCCCGCTCCTAGCGCGGGCATTGGCTAGCTCTTCCCACCTAGGGAAGGAAAGAACTTGGGAGGAAGACAGGAAGAGGCGTACCTTTGATAGAGTCTCTCCTGGTGGCTGCAGCTCCCTGAATGAATGCTCTCCTTGGCCAAGAGGATGCATTTAAGGACCTTTTCCCCTCAAGCTCCGCCCTTCTCCAGCAAGCTCCGCCCTCCTCCCGCCCACTCCGCCCACTCGGCCTGGGCAGCCCCACCCTGGAAGGTTGTGTAACCACACCAAAACAATGTTCAAATGTGGGGCGTAGCAACATCAGGGCCTGCTTCCTAGGAGTGCCAGCTTGGGGATTAGGCCTTCAGTTGTCTCATTTTGTCCTACTCTAAAATGCAAGAATGTGTCTTTGAGGGCTGGGGTGGGGCTCACATCCAATCTTCAAAAAACGCCCTGCTTGTGTTTGCCATGGGCGTGGGACATGTGGATTGATTCAGCCGGAACGGGACCTTTTCCAGGCTCCCAGAGTACAACTGCCAGAGGCCGTTCTCCGGAGTTTGTGATTACAGGAGGTCAATAGGTGAGGCTCGAGTCACAGGGAGTGTGCACGCAGCTCCGTGGAAGGGCACACCGTGGCCAGGCATGGTACCGGGGCCCCACTGAGGCAGAGGTCTCCAGCCTGGGGCCTGCAGGCTGGGGCGGGGGGATGCTTTCTCCACTGATACGCGGACCCGCCGGCTTGTGGAAGAGCAGAGAGGAGTCCAGGAACCAGTGATGACTCCAGGGACCTCCCTCGGCGTGGTCTGGTCGTCCAGGACACCAGACACGCTTGGGAAGGTAGGCATCTGAAAGCCCCTTCCTCTGCCATTTAACAGATGTTGCTGGGCATCCACTCTGTGCCCTGCGGTGCGGATGGAGGCAGATGTGTGAGACCACAGCTGGTCACTCCTCTACCCTCCCTTGAAGCGGTTTTCACTGTTTCTAAATCGCCTTCATCCAGCTCATCATCTCCTCCCTCATCTTTCAACATGAAGTTGACCCCCCCCCCCCCCAGAACCAGGGAAGCAGAAGGAAAACAAGCCAAGTCAACAACGACTATGTAAAGTGATCAGACGGGGGCGGGGAGGGGGGTGGCGGGTGGCAAACTGGAAGCTTGTGTAAAGGGTGGTGGTGTTGCTGTCACAAGCAACAGCTCTTAAGTCCTGGTCACATGGAGAAAGGAGCTTTAAAACTTGTTTGTGTGGGACCTGGCTGGTGGCTTGGTGAATACAGCATCGGCCTGGGGTATGGACGTCCCGGGTTCGATTCCCGGCTAGGGCACCCAGGAGAAGAGACCATCTGTTTCTCCATGCCCACACCCCCTCCATCCCTCCTCCTTCCTGTTGTATCCCTGGGGGGGGGGGGTACTAATTTGAGACTTTGGGAGAGCCCTTCACTGCTTGTCTGGATGATAATTGTTGTGCGGGTTGGTGAAGGAACCGGTCTGTGGGGGGGGGGGGGGGAGGCAAGGGCTGCAAATGAGGCACGTGTGCACATCACTGTCCATCCGGAACACTTTATTGGTCAAGTCCAGCACAGGGGCAGGGGTATGGGGAGGGGACCCAGGGCCTGCATGATTACGGGGGGGTAGGCACGGATTCACGGAGGAGGAAGGGGAGCCCAGGAGCACTTCTCTACGGGGCAGGAGCACGGGGATGCTGAGCAGGGGGGTCAGCCGTGGCAGCTTCCTCATCAGTCACCTGTGAGGAGGACAGGGGGTGGGGAGTGCAGTGAGGCCCCTTCCTCCTGCAGGCCCAGAGGCCCCCGGCCGGTCCCCCCCCAAACTCTCACCTTAGGCGGGCTGGGAGGGTATCGGCCTTTGAAAGGGTCGTCCCTCTGCAGAGACCTCACCAGGCAGGAGCGGCGGTGGGAGAAGGTGATGAAGCTCTGCTTGCCGTGGTAGCTTCCCATGCCGCTGTTCCCTGCGGGGAGGAGACGCTCAGGCCCAGGGGCCCCAGGACCCCCAGGCCCTCCTAGGGCTTGCTCGTCCCTTGGCTGTCCCTTTAGAGTAGGCACTGGGAACCCAAGAAGCGTTTAACCCCAGCTACAGCACAGGACAGCTGTGTGACCTCGGTCGTGTGGCTTCTCTCAGGGTCTCCGGAACACCGGCCCAGGGCGCTAGGTGACTGTTGGGCAAATACGTTTGTAAAATTTGTGTTTTTTGAGTTTGCTCACTTTTATTGTTAAAAATGGTGCTGGGAAGTGCCAGGTAATCTGACCTGTGAAATTCCAAATTTTCTTCCTGCTTGGGGAGGGCCACTGTTTTGCTAATGTTTGCTGGAAGAGAGGTTTCCATGCCAGAGAGTGTTGAAAAGAGAGAGCTGAAGAAGAATAAGAGGCAGAAAGAAGCCATGTTTGCAGAGTGAGGGCAGAGAGAACACAGGATGCTGAGAGAGAAGCCATGTTGGCAGAGAGAGAGAGAAGGTGTGCAGATGGGGAACCAGAGCTGAGGGGCTTTTGTGAGCTCTGCTGAGACCGGTGGGTCCCTAGGAGGATCCGGAGAAGATTCTCCTGGTTATGGAACTGGAGAGTGTATCAGTGGCTTTGGGAGCCCTGAGTGAAAGGGAAGTGTTTTCCCTGTGTGTTTGCTCTGTTGACCAGAGCGAGACTTGAACAAAGGAAGGGCCCACCATTCTTTGGCTCCACTGTTTCTTTACTGTCTGCCCGAGTCCAGTGAGAACCTGCATGTGCATGGCCATGACGGTGGTGACTCCTGGCCATACAGCAACCTGTTGGACCCTCGAGGGTCTAAGGGTCAAGTGTGGCTGATGGATGTGCTGGCAGAGGTCAGAAGGCCACACCAGAAACATTAGTGGGAGTCGGAGGCCCAGGGGGCTCTGGCCCCTCCTGAACTCCTAGCCCATGGTCGGAGGGGACACTTGTAGGGGTCAGGTTGGCAGTGACGTCCAGCCCAAACTCACCCACACCCCCAAAGGGCAGAGTGTGCACAGAGAGATGGATGATGACGTCATTGCCTGTCGCCCCACCACTCGATGTCTCTGCAATCATCTTCTTGATCACCTGCAACAGAACCAAACCTGGACCTCAGGATGTGGCCCCAGAATCCCAGGCCCCTCCACCCTGTCTGGGGGCACCCTGGAGCCCCAGTGATGTGAGCTGGTGGAGGTGAAACCCCGGCTGCGGTCTGCTCCCTGAGCCCCCGTCCGGGTCTTATTGGGGGAAGAGGACAACAGGTCCCATGACTGCACGCCGGGCCCTGAGTCAATGGTCATCTTGTTCAAAGGACAAACGACTGGCCCAGACCACACAGTGCTGGACGGGGAAGCTGGGATTGGAACCCAGGTCCACAGAACACAGACCCTGTTTACATTGAGAGCTATGCCCGGGAGCCCCGGAACCTGGAGGGTGGGCACCCCCAGCCACCTTGTCGTTATCGGAGAACACGTAGAGATCCAGGGGCTTCTCGCGGTGGTTGATGAACCGGATGGCCTCGTCCAGGCTGCGCACACACACAATGGGCATCACGGGCCCAAAGATCTCCTCCTGCATCACCGGGGACTCGGGGTCCACGTCCGTGAGGATGGTGGGCGCTGAGGCAGGAAGCAAACCAGAGTTAGCTGTGCCAACACGCTCGCCCGCCCGGCCAGTCTCGGCTTCCAGCTTGCTCCTGCAGCTCCCTTACTGGGAAGTCTGCGGAGGCTCAGTGAGGGGCAGGACAAGTGGGTCATCTACTGGGAAGTCTGCGAGGCTCAGTGAGGGGCAGGACAAGTGGGTCATCTACTGGGAAGTCTGCGGAGGCTCAGTGAGGGGCAGGACAAGTGGGTCATCTACTGGGAAGTCTGCGGAGGCTCAGTGAGGGGCAGGACAAGTGGGTCATCTACTGGGAAGTCTGCGAGGCTCAGTGAGGGGCAGGACAAGTGGGTCATCTACTGGGAAGTCTGCGGAGGCTCAGTGAGGGGCAGGACAAGTGGGTCATCTACTGGGAAGTCTGCGAGGCTCAGTGAGGGGCGGGACAAGGGGGTCATCTGCTCTGCAATCTCTGTGCCCTTTGCTACCAACTCGCTGGGACCCTGGCAGCGTGGGAAGCTGGGTGGGTGGGCAGTGGTCTCCAAATGATGAGCACACACACCTATGTACCGGGTGGCTGCGTCCCCGGTGCCCCCGTAGGCCACCTTCTGGCCCTCAATCAGGCCCATCACCCTCTGGAAGTGCCGGTCGTTAATCATTCTTCCATAGTCACGAGACTTCTGGGCGTCTTCCCCGTAGAACTCCTGCGGAGGAGAGGTGACAGGCTTCAGATCGGGACACAGACCCTCGTCACAGCCAAAGGCTGCAGGGCGACAGCGACCCCAGCCTGGGAGAGCACACGGGCACTGCCTGGCCAGGGCGGTGGGCAGTGGGCAGTGGGCAGTGGCACCATGCCACCAACAACGCCTGGGAGGCCACAACATCGGGAGCACGCTATGGCTATCAGCACATCAGTGCCCGAGACAGCCCTGTTCCAGAGAAACACCTGCACGGTGTCTGGACCTCAGGTGAGGAGCACAGGTGAGTGTGCCCACAGGAAGGGACGGGGGAGGGAACCAGTGAGCAGGGACTGTCCTCGGGGGGCAGCGTTCTAGGTGGGACACTTTTTACCCTTTATGCTTTTTAATCTTTTCCAAATTATCTACAGACTGTGGATTAATTTTATCAGAAAAAAAGGGATCCATTGACCTGAAACTTGTGTACTCTTATGATCAATGCCAACCTGTTCAATTTAATTTTCTAAATAAAATTTTTTAAAAAATTAAGAAAAAGGGATCCGGTATTTTCTGAAGTTCCCAACTACCTCTCTGCCTTGAATCTTCACACACACACACACACACACACCGTGGCCAACACTCACCTTCACAGCCTTTATGAGCTTCTCCACGACTTGGTTCTGGATGGAGGGGTCACAGAGGATGTAGTCGGGGGCCACGCAGGTCTGGCCGCTGTTCATGTACTTCCCCCAGGCAATACGTCTGTGAAAACCCCAGATTAGACTGTGTTTTTCAAGGCAGGAGAGGCTACCTGAGAGCAAGCACCTTGTTCCATCAGCTCAGGACCGAGGCTCATGGGCTGAGTGTGCTGGGGGAGAGCTCTGTGGTCAGCAGAGGCCAGAGGCTATGAGCCTCCCAGCAGGGGTCTCCCTGTTGGTCCACTGGGTTCTGGATTCCGGACTGGGCAGACCTACCTCTCTGAATGGGTTCCCAGGGGCTGGTGAGACCACACATGTTAACCTCACCAGAGACTGCGGGGGACTCCCGAGGGCATTGTCTGGAGTGGGCAGCCTTTGAGCCTCTCTATTCCTGCCCTTCAGTCCTGCCCGCCAGGTGTCCCTGCTGCTGGGGTCCCCGCCGCCCACCACCCGGAAGGCTATGCAGTGGGAGATGGAAATTAGGCTGAGCTCTGGCTAGACTTCTCCTCTGAGGGAAGCCTTCCTGGGCGACCGCTCCTCCCTTCCCACACACCCACTTCCTCCCAACCCACCCACCCGAGCTCCTGGCCAGGACTGCAGGCCCTGTGAGGCTGGGAAATGGCTGTGTCGCTCAGAGCACCCCTGTGTCCTCCTGAGACAGCGGGCAGTCAGAATGGCCACGCCAGCTCAGACAGGCTCCGAGCCTCCTTACCTGCAGGCAGTGTCCAGGTCACAGTCTTTGTCCACGTAGCACGGGCTCTTTCCACCCAGCTCCAGGGTGACAGGGGTCAGGTGCTTCGCTGCGGCTGTCATAATGATTTTTGCCACATTGGTGCCCCCGGTGTACATGATGTGGTCAAATCTCTGCTTGAGCAGCTCCGTGGTCTCGGGGACGCCCCCAGTGATCACCGGGTACAGATCCTTCCGTGCGAGCAGAGAGGCAAGGCTCAGAAAGGACCACAGCCCCTGCTCACCCTGTCCAGGCAGCCACTGCCCAGTGGATATCCTCTCCTGGCTTTTTCACCCCAACGAGGGAGGCCAGTTCTCCTCACTCGCACAAGTGGCTGGGCTCTTTGCTATAAGAAGTCACTATCTTGCCTGACCAGATGGTGGCAGAGTGGATAGATTATCTATCTGGGATGTTGAGGTCCCAGGTTTGAAACCCTGAGGTTGCCATCTTGAGTGCGGGCTCATCTGGCTGGAGCGTGGCTCCTCTGGCTTGAATGTGGGATCACAGACATGATCCCATGGTGGCTGCTTGAGCCCAAAGGTTGCTGGCTTGAAGCCTAAAGTTGCTTGCTTGAGCAAGGGGTCACTGACTTGGCTGGAGCCCCCCAGTCAAGGCATATATGAGAAAGCAGTCAATTAACAACTAAGGTGCCACAACTATGAGTTGATGCTTCCCATCTCTCTCCCTTCCTGTGTGTCTCTGTCTCTCTTTGTCTTTGTGTGTGTGTCTGTGTGTGTGTGTGTGTCTCACATAAGAAAAAGAAAAAGAAAACATGAAGTCATTATCTTTCAACCTCAAGACCTGGCCTCAACACTATGTATCTTGTGTCCTGGAGAGCACCTTACCTTATCCAGGTACTGAGGGATGATGGTGGCCAGCGTGTTCGCCATGTTCTCGCTCACCTCCGAGGGCTTGAGGATCACTGCATTCCCTGCAGAGCACACAGAGTCACTGTGGCCCCACCCCAATGACCTGCCCTCCCAGGGTCCCAGCCTGGTGCCTCCCTCCATCTCCTGTGTCCTCGGAAGAGTGGACAGAGAGCTGTGGACACCACGCCCAGGTCCTGACCACCAGTGCTGTGTGGCTGATGAGATGTGGGAAAAGGAGAAAGGAGAAAGGGTTCAGAAGTGCTTGTGGCCCAAGCCAAACGAGATGACGGGTATGAAAACCCTGGTACATCTTAGCTGAGAGCTGCCTGACCCTCCACACACAAGGCAGGGAGGGGCATTATCTGGACAGGTGAGCCTGGCTGGTCCTTGAGGGCACCAGGACACCTGGCTAAAATGTTTGGTCCCTGCAGTATCCTGTGGCACACAGACCCGTCAAACAGCTATCTGAGCCCAGGACCCCTCTCCTCACAACCCTGAGCCCCCCAGCCCCGCTCCGCAGTGAGGACCAGTGATCCTCCCTCCGTCCCCCCGGAAGGAGGCCCTCGGTACCTGCGGCAATGGCGCCCACCATGGGCTGCACGGTGAGGTCGAAGGGATAGTTCCAGGTGCCAATGATGAGGACCACGCCCAGGGGCTCCGAGTGGATGTAGTTCTCGTCCTGCCTGGTTCTGGCAGTCCCCTCCACGGGCTCATCCAGAATCCACTCGGGGAGGTTCTTGATAGTGTAGTCGATCTCGTCCAGGACATACACAATCTCATCGTTGTACGCGGTCCATTCGTTCTATGGGAGAGATCTCTGGTGAGCTCGCTAGCCCCAGAGCTCTGAGTGGGGCGGCATGGGCCCTGGCTCACGGTTCCCCAGCCCTGTGACCCTGAATAGCCCTGTTACTCTCCTAACCTCCTGTCTCCCAATCTGCAAAATGCGAGCATGATCTGTACATCCTAGCCCTGCAGGGTGGACTCACTGAACAGAGCCAGCGTGTTCAAGCGCCAGGGTGATGGAGGCCATTCATCATGGGCTCCCCAGGGGGACAGGCCAGAGAGGCACTGGGGGTATAAAGCTGAGCAGTAGCTATTGGAGCGGTGGGCCTTTGAGGGCTCCTTTCTGCCAGTGCTGGGGGGTGTGTGTGGGGGGTCCAAGCAGGTTTGGATACGTTGAGTTTAAGATGCTCTGAAGGGCAGTGAGTTGAGAGTCATTAGTGAGTGGAGGGAACCCCACCAATGAGTGTCTGGAAACACAGATTAAAATGGCACCTGACCCCAGGATGGAGCCCTAAGAAGACCACCTTCAAGAAGGGGGTGCAGGTAAGAGGGTGCCACAGAGAGAATTAGGAGCGAATCCAGGAGAAACGCCGCCAAGGAAGGGAGGGAGTGCTGCTGGCGTCCTCGTGGAGTGGGGGGGAGGCTGCAGAAGAGGGGTGAGGGGTGTGGGGTGCGGGGGATGGGGGTCGGGGCGAGCACCCTGTGCAGGTCCTCCGCCAGCGCGGCCGCGATGTCCTTCTCGCGCTCCTTGATCATGCGCCGCAGCGCCTCCAGCTGCTGCAGCCGGAACTGCAGGGGGCGGGTCTTGCCCGAGTCGAAGGCGGCGCGCGCCCGCTGCATGACCTCGCTGATTCTGCTCATGGCGCCTGCGGAGAGAGACAGCGCCGCGTGCAGCCGGGGAGGGGGTGCGTGGTGTCCGCTTTCCCCGCCCCGTGCCCGGGACTTGGGGGCCACGGGGCTGCGCCCTCACGGCCCCTCCAGCCGGTTCATTCCGTAGGAAAAGGGAGATCCCAGAGCGCTGGGGAGAAGGGCATTGTGTCGCCTGGGCAACAACCCCCCCTCCCAGCCCCGCTGTCTGGACCCTTCTGGTCCTGTGGACACCCCCACCCCCACCGACACCGCCTGAGCCGGCGGCCAACTCGTCGGCACTGAGGGCCGGGAAACAATGACACGAGAACCCACGTGGGACTGCTGATGGCGGGTCCTCGGAGTTTTGCTGGGACAGCCCCTCCCGGCGCGCTTCTGTCCAGGCCACCCCCCCCCACACACACACACACACAAGAGCTCGGCGCGCCCGGCCAGGCCGACCCCCCAGTGGATGGCGGCCACAGGTGGTGAGTGCACACCCAGGCTGATGAAAGGACACCTTAGCGTCACACGTCCGCAGTTGTTCTCAAAAGCACTGATTCACTCGAAGGCAGAACCAGGTTTGGTCTTTGAATCAGTGCGCCCCGCCACCCAGGGCGACACGAAGCGCTTGCCGGCACAGGTCTCGCAGCGCTTCCGATTTCCACACACACGAGCGGGGAGATTCCTGCTACCGCACCCGGAGCCGTATTAACAGACGGGGATGCCTCTTTCTGAGAGCCATTTGGCTACATTCAGCAAAACCTTTAAAAGGTATTACTCGGTGGCCAGTGGATAGAGCATCGGCCTGGATCGCTGAGGACCCATGTTCAAAACTTCAAGCTCGTTGGCTTGAGCAAGGGGTCACTGGCTCAGCTGGAGGGCGCTTCTCCATGCCCCTCCCCCCCAAGGCAATCAATGTACAACTAAGGTGCCAGAACTGAGTTGATGCTTCTCATCTCTCTCCCTTCCTCTCTCTCTCTCTCTCTCTCTTTCTCCTTTCTCTCTATGTTCAGGAGCTTACAGAAATTAATAGCATTTCTAAACGTTCACGAATAAGGAAGTTCATCAGGTTTGTTTATAACAGAGAAATACTGGAAACATTATAAATGCTCATCAGCAGGAGACAATTTAAACAATGCTGCACCTATGTAACTGCTGTGCGGTATTTAGGAGAGAGAGCAGGTATACCAGCACCTTCGTAAAGGGAGCCCTCTCTCTGAGCCAGAAGTATCCCCTCCATGAGGGCTAAGAGAGACAACAGGCTAGCCTAATCAGGCAGTGGCGCAGTGGACTGGGACACAGAGGAGCCAGGTTCAAAACCCCGAGGTTGCTGGCTTGAGCGCAGGCTCACCAGCTTGAGTGCGGGGTGGCGGCTTGAGTGTGGGATCGTAGACATGACCCCATGGTCGCTGGCTTAAGCCCCAAAGTCACTGGCTTGAAGCCCAAGGTTGCTGGCTTGAGTCCAAGGTCACTGGCTTGAGCCCAAGGTCGCTGGCTTGAGAAAGGGGTCACTCACTCTGCTGTAGTCTCTTGGTCAAAGTACATATGAGAAAGCAATCAATGAACAACTAAGGTGCCACAACAAGGAATTGATGTTTCTCATCCCTCTCCCTTCTTGTCTGTCTGTCCCTATCCCTCTCTCTGTCTCTCTGTCTCTGTCACAAAGAGAGAGAGAGAGAGAGAGAGAGAGAGAGGGGACAGGCTACAGAACAGCAAGAACTTGGTGTGCACGTCCCTATGGGCACCATTACTGCTGGTCTTTGTGTTCACTGTCTGTAGCACTTAACTTCTGTGCAATGAGCTTGCAACTTTTTAAAAAATATCTGTTAACTTTTTGAATAACGATAATCGGTAATAGGTAATACATCCTCCTGGTAGAAAATGTAAAAGTTACTGAAAAAAAAGGAGGTCACAAAGAAAAGTAAGGCTCACTTCTCCCTCTGAAATTCCATACTGTCCTCCCAGAGATAGTCACCCATGTGTAAACATTGTATAACTTCTAATATCAGAAGAAAATAAATAAAGAGCGCTGGCCCAGTAGCTCAGTGGGAGCATTGTCCACATACACCAAGGTTGCAGGTTGGATCCCCAGTTAGGGTACATGCAAGAATCAACCAATGGAGGAATAAATAAGAGAAACAACAAATTGATGTCTCTCTCTCTCTCTCTCTCTCTCTCTCTCTTTCTCTCTCTAAAATCAATAAATAAAAACCTATAGCCTGACCAGGCGGTGGCACAGTGGATAAAGCATCAGACTGGAATGCAGAGGATCCAAGTTCGAGACACCGAGGTCGCCAGCTTGAGCGTGGGCTCATCTGGTTTGAGCAAAGCTCACCAGCTTGGACACAAGGTCTCTGGCTCGAGCAAGGGGTTACTCAGTCTGCTGAAGGCCCATGGTCAAGGCACATATGAGAAAGCAATCAATGAACAACTAAGATGTCACAATGAAAAACTAATGATTGATGCTTCTCATCTCTCTCCGTTCCTGTCTGTCCCTATCTATCCCTCTCTCTGACTCTCTCTAGCACTGTAAAAAAAAAAAAAGTAAAAAATTAGAAAAAAAACACCCTATATAATTCTGTTAATCCATGCCACCGCAATGAATTAAATTAAAAAACAAATACAAAAGAAGACAGACTAAAATAATAATAAAATCAATTAATAAACATAAAGCCCTGCCCTGTGGCTCAGCAGATAGAGCACCATCCCAGAGCGCCAAGGTTGCCGGTTTGATCCCAAGGTCATCAGCTCAATCCGGAGGTCCTGTATGAGAAGGAATCAATGGGGGCCCAACTACATGGAATGGGTTGGTGCTTCTCTCTCTTTCCCTCTTCTCTCTCAAATCAATAGAAAAATAAATAAATAGATAAATAAATAAATATTAAAAAGAAAAGAGCCCTGGCCTAGTAGCTCAGTTGGTTAGAGCATTGCCCCAAAATACCAGGGTTGTGGGTTTGATCCCCAGTCAGGGCAAATATAGGAATCAACCAAAGGGCCCTGGTAGGTTAGCTTAGTAGTAGAGCATTGGCCCGGCATGTGGAAATCCCAGGTTTGATTCCTGGCTAGGGCACACAGGAGAAGCGCCCATCTGCTTCTTCACCCTTCCCCTTCTCCTTCTCTCTGTCTCTCTCTTCCCCTTCCGCAGCCAAGGCTCCACTTGAGCAAAGTTGGCCCGGGCGCTGAGGATGGCTCCATGGCCTCTGCCTCAGGCCCTAGAATGGCTCCAGTTGCAATGGAGCAACGCCCCAGATGGGCAGAGCATTGCCCTCTGGTGGGCATGTCAGGTGGATCCTGGTCAGGTGCATGTGGGAGTCTGTTTGACTGCCTCCCTGCTTCTTACTTCAGAAAAATACAAAAAAAAAAAAAAAAAAAAAAAAAAAGAATCAACCAATGAATGCATCAATAAGTGGAACAATAAATTGATGTTTCTCTCTTTCTCAAATCAATAAATAAAAATAAAATAAAAAAAAACAAAAAACAAAAACAAGGTTATTTCCATTTTGCAAAAAAGTTATATACACCAGTGGTCCCCAACCTTTTTTGGGCCATGGACCAGTTTAATGTCAGAAAATATTTTCACGGACCAGCCTTTAGGGTGGGACGGATAAATGCACAAAATAAAATTATGTAGCCCTGGCCAGTTGGCTCAGTGGTAGAGCATCAGCCTGGCGTGCAGAAGTCCCGGGTTCGATTCCCGGCCAGGGCACACAGGAGAAGCGCCCATCTGCTTCTCCACCCCTCCCCCTCTCCTTCCTCTCTGTCTCTCTCTTCCCCTCCCTCAGCCGAGGCTCCATTGGAGCAAAGATGGCCCGGGTGCTGGGGATGGCTCCTTGGCCTCTGCCCCAGGCGCTAGAGTGGCTCTGGTCGCAACAGAGCGATGCCCCGGAGGGACAGAGCATCGCCCCCTGGTGGGCAGAGCATCACCCCTGGTGGGCGTACCGGGTGGATCCCAGTCGGGCGCATGAGGGAGTCTGTCTGTCTCTCCCCGTTTCCAGCTTCAGAAAAATACAAAAAAAAAAAGAAAAAAAAAGAAAAAAAATAAATAAATAAATAAAATTATGTGACCGGCGTAAAAACTGTGGTATTTTAAAATATAATTGTCGAACTTATGAGACAAGCATCAAGAGTGAGTCTTAGACGCATGTAACAGAGGGAATCTGGTCATTTTAAAAAAATAAAACATTGTTCAAACTTAAATATAAATAAAATGGAAATAATGTAAGTTATTTATTCTTTCTCTGCAGACCACTCCCAAATGGCCCACGGACCGGTACCGGTCCAAGGCCTGGGGGTTGGGGACCACTGATATATACCATATATATGTATTTATACCACATATATAATATGTGTGGGGAATGTATGTATATATGGTATATATACTATATGTCATGCATGTGTATGTATGTATTATATTTACCATATATGGTGTGTATTATTATATATGGTATATATGTTTTTCAAAAAATAGAAATAGCTCTGTGTGTGTGTGTGTCTGAGTGTGTATGTTCCTGTTTGAATTTCAGAAAGTGGTGTCTGATTCCTTCCACTGTCTCTTGTCTCCATGGTCCTGACCCCACCCTCAGCTTTCTGCACAGGTGGGGGGGCTGTTGGCATCCAGGACGCCCCAGCCTGAAGGTGTTACAGACCTTCCCTAGTTCTGATGGGGAGCTGGAGGGAGCCCTCTCCCTGGGTGCCCCTGCTGACCTTGACCCAAGGCACACAGTCCAACAGCAAGGTCCTCCTTCCCTCCCTAACCTGCGGTCAACCCAGAGCAGCGGCCTCCAGGCATTGGCCACCAAGGCCGGGCGGCCCACGGCAGGAGAGCCTGGTGTGAGTGAGCCAGAGAGGACCGGCTCCCAAGTCCAGTGCTCAGCACTGCGTGGTCTCTGGGAGGAGCCGCCTTCGGCCTCCTTCGTGGACGGTGATCAACGCAGCGCCCCTCACAGTTATTACAAAGATTAACAGAGCAGAAACTGCCTCAAGGTTCACCTGTCCCCCCAGTGAGAACAGGGGAGTCCACCTTCCTACGTCCCTGGGTCCCGCCCGGCTCGCCTGTGCGGACTTTGTCCCCAGGCATCCCCGTGGTCGGCTCTCCCACCATCACCCCTCTCCTCCTAAAAAACTCTGCAACTGCTCTAGGTCCATTCTAGAGATGAGGAGAGTGAGGCTGGAATACTTTACATGCTCTGGCTTTCGTCTCCGTCAGCAAGTGGCCTGGCAAAGTCAGTATTTGAACCGGCTTCTATCTCGATCCTCAGCTCACGCCTTTTAACCACTGAGCTCTGCTGCCGCCCAGGGCGGTAAATCAGGGCTTCTCACCCATCATCGCCCCGGCCCCCGTTTCTCAGATCCTCAGGACCCCCACCGCCCTGTGCCAGGGTCGGATGCAGGGGATGGCAGAGTGGCCAGAGGTGGCGTCGGACCCTCAGGGCACCCAGGCCAAGACTTCTCATTAGAGACTCCTGGGGGTGAAGAGGACCAGCCACAGAGACGCACCCCGCTCCTAGCGCGGGCATTGGCTAGCTCTTCCCACCTAGGGAAGGAAAGAACTTGGGAGGAAGACAGGAAGAGGCGTACCTTTGATAGAGTCTCTCCTGGTGGCTGCAGCTCCCTGAATGAATGCTCTCCTTGGCCAAGAGGATGCATTTAAGGACCCTTCTCCCGCAAGCTCCGCCCTTCTCCCCCGCCGGTCCGGCCTGGCAACCCCACCCTGGAAGATTGTGTAACCAGACCAAAAACAGTATTCAAATGTGGGGTGTAGCATCATCAGAACCTGCTTCCTAGGAACCCCGGCTTTGGGGATTAGGCCTTGATTGATTCAGCCCGAGGTGGACCTCTCCCAGGCTTCCAAAGTGCAACTAACCGCCAGAGGCCGTTCTCCAAGGAGGTCAGCAGGTGAGGCTCGGGTCACAGGGAGTGTGCACGCAGCTCTGTGGAAGGGTACACCGCGGCCAGGCGTGGTACCGGGGCCCCACTGAGGCGGAGGTCTCCAGCCTGGGGCCTGCAGGCTGGGGCTGGGGGACGCTTTCTCCACTGATACGCGGACCCGCCAGGACCCGCCGGCTTGTGGAAGAGCAGAGAGGAGTCCAGGAACCAGTGATGACTCCAGGGACCTCCCTCGGTGTGGTCTGGTCGTCCAGGACACCAGACACGCTTGGGAAGGTAGGCATCCGAAAGCCCCTTCCTCTGCCATTTAACAGATGTTGCTGGGCATCCGCTCTGTGCCCTGCGGTGCGGATGGAGGCAGATGTGTGAGACCACAGCTGGTCACTCCTCTGCCCTCCTCGGAAGTGGTTTTCACTGTTTCTAAATCGCCTTCATTCACTTCATCTCCTCCCTCATCTTTCAACATGAAGTTGACCCCCCCCCCCCCCCCAGAACCAGGGAAGCAGAAGGAAAACAAGCAAAGGCAACAATGAATACGTAAAATAGTCAGATCCCCCCCCCCCCCCGCCCGGCATACAGAAAGCTTGTGTAAATGGTGGTGTTGTCATTGTTGTCACAAGTCGCAGCTCTTAGTTCCTGGTAACGTAGAAAAAGAAGCCTTATAACCTATTTATGTCAGCCCTGGCTGGTGGCTCAGTGGATAGAGCATCGAGCCGGCATATGGACATCCCAGTTCAATTCCCAGTCAGGGCACACAGGAGAAGCAACCATCTGCTTCTCTCCCCCTCCCTCTCCTCCTGCTCTCCTTCTTCCATTCTTACAGCCAGTGGCTTGATTAATATGAGTTTAGTCTGAGGATAGCTTAGAGCACATCAGCCTCAGGTGCTAAAAATAGCTCAGTACTTGAGCATTGGCCCCAGATGGGGTTGTCAGGTGAATCCCAGTGGGAGTGCATGCAGGAGGATTCTGCCTCACTATCTCCCTCCTTCACCTAAAACAAACAAATAAACAAACAAAAAACAAAAAAAACTTTTTTGTGTCTTTGGAAAACAAAATCTTTAGATTTTAAGATTTTAAAAAATTTTTTATTATTGTTCTGGTTAAGTTTCAGTTCCGGCAAGGCTTGAGTTGTCATGAAAAGTGTTGCCGATACATGCTTTTTAGATTTCAATCTTTGCAAGCCCTAATCCGCCAGGGCCTTTGCACCTGCTAATGTCTCCCTGGAATGCTTCTCCCTCTATTCTGCACGACGATCACTTTTTTTTTTTAATTTTATTTTTATTTTTATTTTATTTATTCATTTTAGAAAGGAGAGAGAGAGAGAGAGAGAAAGAGAGATGGGGGGGGAGGAGCAGGAAGCATCAACTCCCATATGTGCCTTGACCAGGCAAGCCCAGGGTTTCGAACCGGCGACCTCAGCATTTCCAGGTCGACGCTTTATCCACTGCGCCACCACAGGTCAGGCACAACGATCACTCTTGTTCCTGTTCCTCTCTCAGCTTCTCCGATCTCCCCACTCGCAAGTAATACCTTCCTTGCTTCCAGTAACCTGTCACAAATTCCAGTCATACATTTGTTTGTGTGACTAAGTTTTTTGCTTAAATTTCTCAAGGAACGGTTAGATTAGACATAGATGTTTGGAGGGGAAAATGACTTTTTTTTTAAGAACGGAAAGCAAAAAAAAACCAAACAAACAAAAAAACTGAGCGGTGAGTCTGTGAGATTGTCTGTCCTTTCTGTTAGCGGTAGGAAGGAGAAGCTCGGCACACAGAACACGCGGGAACACCGCGCGCAGACCGCGGGGGAGATGGCCCCGCCTTGCTCCCGAGCGGGGGCGGGGCAGCGGGAGCCACACGAGGGTCTGTCGTGCAGCTGGGCCCACGGGCAGGAGGAGAGTGAACTTGGCCGGGGCTCTGATCCCTCGCCGTGCTGAGCTTGCACACCCAGCATCAGAGGTGAACTGGAGGTGAGGTAGAAAAGCCTCTTGGAATTAGAATGTCAAAGTAAAGCCTTCGACCAGATCCCGCAGTGCCCGGCGGAAACCTGAAACTGCCTAGTTTGTTGAACCCGTAAACTCTTCATTTGATTTTTTTTTTTTTTTGACAGAGACAGAGAGACACAGAGAGAAGAACAGATAGGGACAGACAGACCAGAAGGGAGAGAGATGAGAAGCATCAATTCCTTGTTGTGGTTCCTTAGTTGTTCATTGATTGCTTTCTCATATGTGCCTTGACCGGGGACAGGAGGGCTACAGCAGACCGAGTGACCCCTTGCTCAAGCCAGCGACCTTGGGCTCAAGCTGGTGAGCCTTGCTCAAACCAGATGAGCCCGCGCTCAAGCTGGTGACCTCGGGGTTTCAAACCTGGGTCCTCTGTGTCCCATTCAGTCGCTCTATCCACTGCACCGCCGCCTGGTCAGGCGAACCCGTAAACTCTTAATGCATGCACAACCCCTCTGGTGAGGGAACAGAGACTGGACTCTTGTGAACATGGAATGGAATGTTCCAGAACACCTAAAGCCCCGGGCAAAAGGGAACTCTCTCTGGGTGCAGGCCTGGCAGGTGACCCCAATCAGCAGACACTTAATTGAGCACTTGTTTGGGGAAAGGCCACGCGCCCAGAAGGGGCCGTGGGCTGGACCAGAGGTCTCGCAGCCTGAGTCCGGTGAGTCCGGAGAGGAGGCTCAGCAGCGGCAGCTTGAGGATCACCTCCCCCCCCCCACCCCCAGGCTCCCCCCACCCAGGCGCAGTGCCAAGGCCCGAGGCGGATTGAGGTTGGTTGAGGACCCGGGCTAAAATATAGGGCCTCTTAAAAAAAGAGAGAGAGAGAGCCTGACCAGGCGGTGGCGCAGTGGATAGAGCGTCAGACTGGGATGCAGAGGACCAAGGTTCGAGACCTCGAGGTCGCCAGCTTGAGCGCGGGCTCATCTGGTTTGAGCAAAAGCTCACCAGCTTGAGCCCAAGGTCGCTGGCTCAAGCAAGGGGTTACTCGGTCTGCAGAAGGCCCGCAGTCAAGGCACATTAAAAAAGAGAGAGAGAGAGAGAGAGACTGACAGGGAAACTAAAAATACATGGTAGCCATATTTTTAAATAAATAGAAAATATTATGCACTATTAATGTGAAAATTGCATGTAGGAAACCAAACTTGGTGTCATTAGAAAAAAGCGTCAAGTTGGGGCTCTGTGGGACCCTTCAGAAGTCGGGGCCCAGGGCTCGTGCAACCCGCGCGCCCGCGGTTACATCTGCCTCTGCCTAGGCCTGTGCAGCTTGGCGGCGTGCCCTGCCCCCGCCCCATGCCCACCGCGCGGCCTTCCAGTACTCTGGCCTCTCCAGCCATCTGCAGAAAGGGAGAGGGTGCTTTGGTACAGCTGAGCCGGCAGTGACTTCTGTTATTGTAAATTGACGGACTGTCACTCGCGATAAAACTTGGCTGTGCCTCACAAGCTGTCCCCAGGGCCAGACCCGCTGAGAGGCTGACTCACCCGGCAGATATCTCCCTTGTGGGTGCAGCACACTGGCCTCTTGGTTTAACCTCTGGGAGCTCGGGCCACAACCACCCTGCCCCTGACCGTGGATCCAGTTCTCGCCCTGCGGACGCAGGCGAATTTCTGGGCTCGCGGGGCGCTGAGGACCAGGCCCTAAACCACAGCGAAGGGATCCAGACAAATGGGACCCCCTGGGAACCTATCAGACGACCCCAGGCCCTTACCGTCACCCTACTAAAGAAGTTCAAGACTAAGTCGGCAGTTCTCAAGACGCGGGCCCCAGACCAGCGGCAGCGCCCCCTGCAGATAGATTCCCGGCCCTGCTGGCTCTTCGGAGTCGGAGACTCTGGGTTGAGGCCCCGACAGCCCTGCTGAAGCCAGTCCTGCAGTGCAGGTGACTGGTGCCTCCAAGGTAGAGGTTTGACAGCCTCTGGTATAATAGCCACTGATTGTAGGTCCCCGGGAAGAGTTCCATTTGACCTGTGTGTTTATTCCTTTAAGAAATTACTATAAGGGAATCACGTTGCCTGACCTGTGGTGGCGCAGTGGATAGTGGACTGACCTGGAACGCTGAGGTCGCCAGTTCCAAACCTTGCACTTGCCGGGTCAAGGCACATATGGGAGTTGATGCTTCCTGCTCCTCCCTCCTTCTCTCTCTCTCTCTCTCTCTCTCTCTCTCTTTCTCTCTCTCAAATGAATAAAGTCTTTTTTTACAAAAAGAAACTCATGTTATTTAGTCTATAACATCTACATGGTATAAGTTTGTAAACCCGTTGTGATATTGTGATTTATAAGATACTTGGTCTTCATCCCCAGTTCCTAGCTCAGGGCTCTCAAAACCCCTGGGATTTCCCAGACAGTGAGAGAATAAAGGTGTCTTTTTGTCATGTTAACGAGTGATATTGGAAGCACCTAAGAACGGGGGTTGCTTGTGATGAGGGGGCTGGAACTTCTAGTCTCCTCCCCCCCCCCCGACTTCTAGAGAGGGGAGAGGGGTTGGAGGTGACCTTCAATCACCAATGTCCAGGAGTTTTCAACTGGTGTGACGCAGTACTTGAGTACTTAGGGGCACTGTCCTCTTTTCCCTTAGATTGTCAAATAAAAAAAATGGCCTGACCAGGCGGTGGTGCAGTGGATAGAGCATCGAACTGGGATGCCGAGGACCCAGGTTTAAGACCCCGAGGTGCCAGCTTGAACGTGGGCTCATCTGGTTTGAGCAAAAGCTCACCAACTTGGACCCAAGATGCTGGCTCGAGCAAGGGGTTACTCAGTCTGCTGAAGGCCCACAGTCAAGGCACATATGAGAAAGCAATCAATGAACAACTATGTGTCGCAATGCGCAACGAAAAACTAATGATTGATGCTTCTCATCTCTCCATTCCTGTCTGTCTGTCTCTGTCTATCCCTCTCTCTGACTCTCTCTCTGTCTCTGTTAAAAAAATAAATAAATAAAAATAAAATAAAAAATAAATTTAAAAAATGACAACAGCCAACACAACAATAGCTGTCCGGGGTGAATGAATCAAAAGTATACCTATTTCTTCTTCTTCTTCTTCTTCTTCTTCTTCTTCTTCTTCTTCTTCTTCTTCTTCTTCTTCTTCTTCTTCTTCTTCTTCTTCTTCTTCTTCTTCTTTTCTTCTTCTTCTTCTTCTTCTTCTTCTTCTCGAATCAGGAAAAGAATATGCTTTTTGGTGTGCTGTGCAATTTTAGTAATTAGTTCACGTGTGCCATGAGATGCCAACGGTTGAAAATCGTCTGCTCAGTCCACCGTGACCGTGTGACAAAGCCTACCTAACAACCCAGGAGGACAGCCTGTTGGCCTTCTCCCTCGGACACCTTCCAGGTGGGCAAACCAGCAGATGTGGACGGAGAGGCACCGGAGAGGGCGTGGAAGCTGCTGGTCCTCCCCTCACCCCTCGCCCTCCCCGTCGTGTCCATCCGGCTGCTCCTGAGCCTTTCTCATTAACTAACTGGTCATCTAGTCAGTGAACATGTTTCCCTGGATTCTGCGAGCCTTTCTAGCAGACTGATCAAACCCACGGAGGGGAGTTGGGGAACCTTCGGTTTCTGGCCAATCGGTCAGAAGTCCAGGTAATAACCTGGACTTGCATTTGGGATTCGGAGTTAGAAGACGTCGCTGGAACTTCCAATCGATAGCCAACCGGTCAGACGCACAGGTAAGAGCCTGGTTTTGTCTGGCATCTGAAGCGTGGGTGGTGACTGGGACGCTGGGATGGGGGGGTCTTACAGGACCGGACCCTTAACCTGTGGGATCTGCTGCTGTTTCCTACTGTGTCTGAGAACTGTCTGTTGAGGCTGGGGGCACCCCACACCGGGGCACCCCCCACACCACACACACACACACACACACACAGACACACACACACACACACACTTGAATTGGGTCTGGGTAGATTCGTGGTAATGATGTGCATGTAAGATTTTCTACATCCGTCTGTGGCACAGAATTCAGGTGACATTTTTTAAGTGGCCACGGAGCTACAGGGGACATCATCAAACCTTATAATAACTTGTCCTTAGAGGCAAATTAGATGTTTATAGAGGCAAACACGACATTATCGGATGACAGCGAGTCTCCTGTCAGGCCAGGGGCTGCTTGTGGTCACCACGGCGGCCATTCATTGAGCACTCGCAGTGAAGGCATGGGCCTTTGGTCAGAACTCTAGAAGAAAGGTATTATTACCCCATTTTGTAGAAAGGGGAACAAAAGCTCTTTGTGTGTGTATTTTTCTGGAGTGAAAAGTGGAGAGGCAGGGAGACAGACTCCCACATGCACCCGACTGGGATCCACCCGGCACGCCCACTAGGGGGTGATGCTCTGCCCATTTGGGACGTTGCTTGTCTGCAATCAGAGCCATTCTAGTGCCTGAGGCAGAGGCCATGGAGCCCTCCTCAGTGCCCAGGCCACCTTTGTTCCAATGGAGCCTTGGCTGCAGGAAGGGAAGGAAAGAGAGAGGGGGGAGGAAGGGTAGAGAAGCAGATAGGCACCTCTCCTGTGTGCCCTGGCCGGGAATCGAACCCAGGACTTCCACACACCGGGCCAATGCTCTACCACTGTTGAGCCAACAGACCAGGGCCACAAAAGCTCATAAGAACTTTTTTGTCCCGGTCCAGGCTCTCACAGCTCAGAGGTGGTAAAACCAGGATTTCAGCCCAGGCTTGACAGGCACCAAAGTGCAGGCGCAGACACCCAAAACGTGCTGTCTCCCTCAAAAGTGAGATGATCCCAAAGCCACCCAACAGGAAGCAACGTAGTCCACGTCTGTTCCGCAGAGCAGAGCCCTCCCGCCCTCCTCCAAATGCACCGAGCCTCATCACACAGACAGGTCCGACCTGGCGATCTGATGCCTCATTTCCGGTCAGTTAGACACCGTGGGGGAAGAGGAAGAACAAAGGAGAGGGATGGCTCTGAAAGGCATGAGGAAGGGGGCTGCTCTGAGGAAACAATTCCGTTTACAATGGCGCCAACAAGAAGAAATAAATTTAACAAAATTTAACAAAATGAGCACAAGGCTTATACATGGAAAATAACAGCACATTATCGAAAAAACTAAAGAAGATCTAAAGTAATGGAAGGAGCCTGATCGGTGGTGGTGCAGTGGATAGAGTGTCGACCTGGGACACTGAGGTCCCAGGTTCGAAACCCCAAGGTTGCCGGCTTGAGCTTGGGCTCATCCGACTTGAGTACGGGCTCACCAGCTTGAGCACGGGGTCATCGGCTTGAGCGTGGGATCATCGACATGATCCCAAGGTCACTGGCTTAAACCCAAGGTCACTGACTTAAGGGCTAGGCTTAAGCCCCCCCCCCCATCAAAATACATATGAGAAAGCAATCAATGAACAACTAAAGTGCTGCAACTATGAGTTGATGCTTCTCATCTCTCTCCCTTCCTCTCTCTCTCTCTCTCTCTCAAAAAAAAAGGAAGGAAATTCCACATGCATGGATTGGAACACTTAATATTAAGATACTCCCCAAACTGATTTATAGATTCAATGCAATTCCTATTACAACCCCAGCTGGCTTTTCTGCAGGAATAGGAAAGCTGATCTTAAAGTTCAAGGGACCCAAAATAGCCTGAACTACCTTAAAAAGAAGAACAAAACTTACAGCAACGCTACACTCATCAAGACTGTGATACTGACATGAAGACAGGCATCTGTCTTCTTCTATGGAATAGAACTGAGAGTCCAGAAACAAGCCCTTACATTTGTGGCCAATTGTTTTTTTTGCCAATAATGCTAAGACAATTCAATGAGGAAAGAATAGTCTTCCCAGCAAATGGTGCTGGGATGACTAAATGTCCAAATGCAAGGGAATGATGTTGAACCCTTACCTCACACTATAAGCAAAAATTACCTCCAAGTGGTTTCAATGCAGGAGTTAAAACTATAAAACTTTACAGGAAAACGCAGGAGTAAATCTTGATGGTTTTGAGTTAGGCAGTGACTTCTCAGATATAAGATCAAAAGCACAAATGGCAAAAGGAGAAAATAGATAATTAAACCTCATCTACATTAAAAAACTTTTGTGCTGCAAATTATACTATTGAGAAATTGAAAAAACACACAAGAGTGGGAGAATACATTTGCAAATCACCTACCTGAGGAGGGACTTATATCGAAATATATAAAGAACTATTATAACTCAATAATAAAAAGACAAATAACCGAATTTTTATTTTTTATTTTTTTGTATTTTTCTGAAGCTGGAAACGGGGAGAGACAGTCAGACAGACTCCCGCATGCGCCTGACCGGGATCCACCCAGCACGCCCACCAGGGGCTAGCTCTGCCCACCAGGGGGCGATGCTCTGCCCCTCTGGGGCACCGCTCTGTTGCGACCAGAGCCACTGTAGCGCCTGGGGCAGAGGCCAAGGAGCCATCCCCAGCGCCCGGGCCATCTTTGCTCCAATGGAGCCTTGGCTGTGGGAGGGGAAGAGAGAGACAGAGAGGAAGGGGGGGGGTGGAGAAGCAGATGGGCGCTTCTCCTGTGTGCCCTGGCCGGGAATCGAACCCGGGTCCCCCACATGCCAGGCCGACGCTCTACCGCTGAGCCAACCGGCCAGGGCCAATAACCCAATTTTTAAATGGGGAAAGGATTTGTACAAAAATTCCTCCAAAGAAGATAGACCAGTAACCAATAAACACAGGAAAAGCTGTTTGCCATCATGAACCATCAGGGAAATACAAAACTACAGTGAAATACTACTTCAAGCCCACTAGAATGGCTACACATATATTTTTAAAGACAGACAATAACAAATGTTGAGACTGTGGAGAAATTGGAGCCCTCCTACCTTGCTGGTGGAAATATAAAATGGGGTAGCTGCTTCAGAAAACAGCATGGCGGTTCTTCAAAAAATTAAACACACGAGTTATCATACGACCCAACACTTCCACTCCCAGATATATAACCAAGAAAAATGAAAACATATGTCCGCACAAAAACTTATGTTTGACTATTCGTAGCAGCCCCCAAACTGGAAACAACCCAAATATCCATGTGAACTGTTGCACAAGGGAATGAATTTCTGATACACATTACCACATGCATACATCTCGTAAACCTTATGCTAAGCGGGAAAAATCCGGTCACACAGGACTTCGTACTATATGGTTCCATTCATAGGAAGCATCTAGGAAAGTCCAGTTTACGGCCAGAAAGCTGAGGAAGGAGACTGGAGGTGGGGTGTGGGGTTTGCAGGTGGGGTGTGGGGACCGACCGCCGGGTACGGGGTTCCTGAGGGGGCAGCCCAAAATGTTCACGATTAGGTTGCAGTGATGGCTGCACAAAGAACTCAGAAGCATTGAACGGTCCACTCAGACGGGTGAATAATACGGTGTCGAGCTAGGTATATCAATAAAGCTATTTAAATATGCATATTATAGCCGGTATCATCACTCTAAGAAAATAGGGAAATGATTTGAAAATCCTTCCGGAACCTCCCTTATAGAACAATCCGGAATCATTTGTGTAGGATCACGCTCCCGGGAGAAGGTGAAACAGAAGCCCCTCACTGTCAGTGTGAGATGAGCCCTGTGACCTCCTTTCGAAGAGGCCGCAGTGGACAGAATGGGGGAGTGGCCATAGTGGAGAGGCGGGGTGGAACAGGGTCTCACAGTGTGTTCCCAGTGATGTGAGGAAATAGCGCTTAAAAAAAAAAAGGCAATCTGAAACAATTCTGAAGTAAAGAAAGTTTATTTTAAAAACTCATCCTAACCCTGGCCGGTTGGCTCAGCGGTAGAGTGTTGGCCTGGCGTGCAGGAGTCCCGGGTTCAATTCCAGGCCAGGGCACACAGGAGAAGCACCCATCTGCTTCTCCACCCCTCCCCCTCTCCTTCCTCTTTGTCTCTCTCTTCCCCTCCCGCAGCCAAGGCTCCATTAGAGCAAAAAGTTGGCCCAGGCACTGAGGATGGCTCTGTGGCCTCTGCCTCAAGCGCTAGAATGGCTCTGGTCGCAACAGAGCGACGCCCCAGAGGGGCAGAGCATTGCCCCCTGGTGGGCATGCTGGGTGGATCCCGGTCGGGTGCATGCAAGAGTCTGTCTGACTGCCTCCCCTTTTCCAACTTCAGAAAAATACAAAAAATAAATAAATAAATAAATAAATAAATGAAAACCCATCCTAAGGTGAGGACCTTCTATTCTCCAAACGTGCTTGTTTTCCTGATTGAACCCTGTGAGTAGTGAGTTTTTTTCATACTCACTGAGCCCCGGGAGTAAGGTGTTTGTTTTTTTTTTCCAAAAAATGAAAGTTCCAGTTCCAGTTTTATTAATTTAAAATCATGTTTGTTTGATAACCAATTTATAGAAACAAGAAGCACATACATTTGCCTGTTTTAAATGTTGCCTTAGACATGTACGGTGGTACTCTGGATGGTCAGGAGGCACGAGGACGTCCATGAACGTGGGTGCTACTCAAAGGATTAATGTCTATGATAGGTCTTGGCCTCTGGCCGCCAGAGTGCAGACCCTTCAGCCTCCAGGGGGGCTGCATTCATTTCTCTCTTTCTCCGGGTTATACAGGTAATGCCTGCATGGGCGCCCTCTGCAGTCTGCTCTGTCCCCTGCCTGGTGCAAGCCCTCCCCCTCCCGTCCACGTCCACGGTGGATGTCACCTCCCACTGAGGCCCAGCGGCAGCACCCTCCAGCTGGCCAAAGTCCTTTACCAGGACGCTTACGCATGACGCACCAACAGCGGGCTCGCTCACCTAGCGGGCTGGCTGCCCAGGTGCGGCGAGGGTGATGGTGAGGAGGGGTGGGGTGTGGCCAGCTGACCTGGCTTTCCCCCAATCGCGTCCTTCCTGACGTAGGTCCCCCTCCCGAATCCCCTTCAATCCTTGCAGTTGGCGGGTGTGGGGGGGTGTCCAGGCCGGCAACTCTTAAAATGCCCACCGGTGAGCCACCAGATGACACTGTTGTGGCTGTTCGTTTTTTATCGGTCAGTCAACTGCCATGTGCTGAGCCTCTGTTTAGAGGGGAATGTGGGAGCCGAATGTCCCTGCCCCTGTGCCTCCCCGCTGCTCCTTGGGGGGGGGGGGGTACATACCCGCACTTCCCCGTGTCTAAGACGCACCTTCATTTTAGAGCCCAAAATTAAAAAAAAAAAAAATGTATTATATAAAGTGATTGAACTGAAGTTTTACTCATCATAAGATTTATACAACTCTTCATCCGCGCGAAAAATCAGGAAATGCAAGTGTAAAAAATAATCTACAGACGTTGTATAAAATGCACCCAGTTTTTAGACCCCCAAGGGGTGCATCATACATGGGAAAATATGGATAGGAAAGGACCCCCCACCTCATCAGTCTGTGCTGGAGGGAGAAGCTGCAGAGCCCCCCTCTCACTCTCATCCCGACCCCCCCTTCCCAATGGGGCAGGCTCCCAGGAGGCGCTCAGGAAGCGCCCAGGTGACCAGGGCCTGAGTCAGAACCAGGAGCAGCCTAGTGGCACAGAAGGCAAGGGCAGGGCCGGGCAGCTGCAAACTGCAAGTCATGGTGAGCTAGGCCCTGGGTGCCTGGCAGCAGCCCCAGACCCGGCGCAGAGCCCCCCTCTGAGGCCGCCCCCGCCCGCTGGCGGGCCACACGCAGCCGGGCGCGCCTGGGCACGCGGCCTGGGCACTCCCATGCCCTCTGGGTTTTGGGAAGCCGCACCCTGAATCACAGAAACAGACGGAGCACGCCCCCTCATCACACAAGAAAATGTGCTGTTGACACCAACACGGCAAGATTCCGTTTTACTTCTGCACGACAACACACAGGTAGAGACGCACAGGCGCACGGAGACGCGCGGACTATTTTGCAGGCCGGTCTTTCTTCCTCCTCCGCTCGCCTCTCCCGCAGGGCGGACCACCCTGTGTCGTCCCAGTGTTTCCCTGTGGTCGCCGGAATCCTTGTACAATATCCCACAGTTAACATGCACATGACATGCTGGGAAGTTGATGCTGTTTCCCAAAAAACAGGGTCTTCCCGCCCTACTCAGTGTGTGAGTGTGAGTGTGTGTGTGTGTGTGTGTGTGTGTGTGTGTGTGTAGCACAAAGTTCCTCCAAGGCAATGTAATCCTATCCACTCTCGTGGCTGCTTAATATTAATATTAATAATGTGTCATATGCCTGTGGCCATAATGTGCCCCGTTTAGGGGACAAGTCTCTGCTTGCAGTTTTAGACCACTGCTTGGTAAACTTCCTGGAACTTCCAGGTGATGCTATTTCTATGGATAACGTCCTGGAAATATTTGCATTTTTTCATTTCATAGGGTGTTGCCCGATAGCTTGCTTTCCATAGGGGACCCTACTGGAGCCCCCCAGGGAGGGGGGCTGCGAGAGCCGATGGCAGGTGCAGTCAGCACGCACCCCCCACCCCCCACCCCAACGCCGGGTGCTTCCAGCTCCGCGTTAGGCCCCGAGGGTCAGTTCATGCCGGCTGTGTGCGCTTGCCTCTGGGAAGACGCAGGCTTTGCCTCGCCGCTCCTGTTCTGGGCTTTCCGCATCAATATTTATTTAAGAGCTTTCTGCTTTACTGACAACCTATTTCTCATTTGTCCGGGGACTTTCTCTACGGTTGTATCTTTTGCTACACACAAGGATTTTTACAAGGACCATTTTTTACCACACTGATTTTTACAAGAACTAGAACTGTTCTCTTTCAGTTTGAAGGATGTGAGTCCTCCGTGATCCTCGATTGTTCATCTCATTTCCCTAGATATTCTTGTAAGATATATATATGTATATATATATATATAATTTTAGAGAGGAGAGAGAGAGAGAGAGAGAGAGAGAGAGAGAGAAGGGGGAGGAGCAGGAAGCATCAACTCCCATAGGTGCCTTGACAGGGCAAGTCCACGGTTTTGAACCAGCGACCTCAGCGTTCCAGGTCAACACTTTATGGACTGCACCACCGCAGGTCAGGCCTATTTATATACAGTATTTTTACAAATTGATTTGAAGGGGAGAGAGAGAAGCGTCGATTTGTTGTCCCACTCATTTATGCATTCATTGATTGACTCTTGTATGTGTCCTGACCAGGGATGGAACCGGAAATCTTGGCATTATGGGGATGATTCTAACCAACTGAGCGACCCGGCCAGGGCCAGCTTTATACTGTTTTATTTACTCTACGTATTGAAACTATTTTGCATATGAAGTAGGAGAGAAGTCCATGTGTACTTTCTTCTTGACGGACTGCTTGTTTGCGTGGACACCATTGCATAAAAATACCAGCAACAGCACCAGGCCCCACTTACGGAGTCTCTAACTACACGCACTTCTTTTTTTTTTTTTTTTTAAAGAATTTATTCATTTTAGAGAGGAGAGAGAGAGAGAGAGAGGGAGAGAGAGAAAGAAGTGGAGAGGAGCAGGAACAGTCAGTTCCCGTATGTGCCTTGACCAGGCAAGCCCAGAGTTTCGAACTGGTGACCTCAGCATTCCAGGTCAACACTTTATGCACTGCGCCACCATAGGTCAGGCTACGCGCACTTTTAATGTGCGTGCTCATTCAGTCCTCACAGCCAGCTTTGGGGGGAAGAAACCATTATTCTCCCCATTTTACAGATGAGAAAACTGAAGCACAGAGAGGTGAAGCACTGGCCCAAGGTCAGCCCAGCCAGTGAGAAGACAGAGCCGGGTGTCCCCCAAGAGGCACCCGACTGACCTGAGCCTTCCCCTCACGGAGGCTCAGACCCCTTCCGCCTGACCCCTGCCCTTCAGGGTTTCAGACGGGTTGCCTCCCTGCGGAAGGTTGCTGCCTGAAAATTCTTTTAATCTCTCCGGAATCTGAAGTTAGGTCTCCTTTCTCATTCCTCATCTTGTTTATTTCCGCTGCCTTGTGTGTGGGTTTTTTTGTGCTTTGGTTTTGTTTTTTTTCTCCACGAAGGAAAATGCAAGTCATGATGAGCTGGGGTTTTCCTGTCCAGGGTTTGCAAAGACCTATGCACACTTATCTTTTCTAATACAGATGTGAAGGTTTGGTTATGGACTTTATTCATTTCTATGACCTTTATCAAGTCCTGCTGCCGACTTTCTTTCGATACTTAGAACTGTGTATGTAGGTTTTGTTGGGGGGGTGTTTGTTTTGTTTTGTTAATACTGAAAGCATTTCATTTTCCACCAAATTCCGTCTTGCTGTGTCCCGCAGAGGTTTGGGAATGAGGCCCTCTCATTGTCATTGCTCTCTCGATAGTTTTTTATTTAATTTCCTTCTCTTGGCTTTTTTGGACTCCCGGCTTAAGATCAAGTGTAATTTAATTTCCGTCTTGATGTCCTCCTTAAATCTAAGTGTTTTCTAGAAGTGTGTCTCCTAACGTCCAAGTCGTCAACATTATATCGCTCACGCCTTTCTCATTTATTACCAGTTTTATCAGGTGGTGATTCAAATATGGCCTTTCCTCTACTTTTCTGTGCTGGTTAGGGTTTTCTTGGTGGTCAAAGGTATCATTAATTTTTGTAGCATTTCCCAGGGACACATGAATCATAAGATGTGTGTTTACAATATGCATTTATAAAGTCAATAAAAAAATTTTTTAAAAAGAAGAAAACAACAATTGAGGGAATAAAAAGATATGTTTTCTGCCCTGGCTGGATAGCTCAGTTGGTTAGGGCATCGTCCCAAAGAATGGAGGGTGCTGGTTTGATCCCTGGTCAGGGCACAGGGAGGAACAGGCTGAAGTTCCTCTCTCTCTCTCTCTCTCTCTCTCTCTCTCTCCCCCCCTTCCTGTATCTAAAGTCAATCAATAAAATTAAAAAAAAAAAAAGATACATGTTTTCTGTTCACAGATGTAAGAATCTCCACCTAGTTGGTCAAATTTATTTTTTTAAAAAAGAACATAGGTAAGTCAAATGGATTGATTAGTCCTCTGTATCGTTCTTTTTCACCTCATCTGGTCTGCTTCAGAGAGACGTATGGTAGGCCCTCTCCTTGCAGGCCAGTTCTCTGGCCTTGTGTATTTAGCCACCATTTTTGTGTTGTTCATACAGGCTCATGACTGATCTACTTTAAAAGTTCTGCTTTGCTCCTTCATGTCCCGTGCTTGGACCTTAAAGTCCACCTGCCTGGTGCGGGCAGGGCCGGCGAGCACCGTCTTTGCCTTTCTTACCATGAGCCCACACACCTAATCCTTTCCGGCCTTTCTCCGCCACCGAGCTGCTGGGTGAGCACTTCTCGCCAGGAGCACCGAGCCGGGTGTGTTGTGTTTGCCTCTTCTTGTTGTAGCACAATGACCGAAACGCTCACATCATTCTCTCCGCTCCTGTGTGGTCGCCAGCCTGCCCGGGTCCCTTGTCCTTCCTCTCAGGTGGTCTGATGCTTCCTCCCTCTCCCTGTTCACCTGTTCCCGAGGTGTCCACAGCCCCCCAACTCCCTGCCCTCAGAGTCAGAGGCTGGTCCTCTCACAACTGTTTGAAAGCAAAACGCCAACTCATCCTCCTGGGGGCTGCTCTGCCCTCTCCTCCCCGGAGAGAGGGGGGGCTCTCGGATGCCTTCTCCCTCTCTGGTCCCCACTGTCCCCACCGCAGGCAGGCCGCGGCTGTGACTGAGGCCAGGTCGGTCTTCCTTTCACCCTCCCCTCCCCCGAGGGCGTCTGCACCTGGTGTCATTTCCTCTCCCCTCAGGAGAGTTCAGTACTTTCAATTCTAGATTAGTATTTGGACCAAGGGACATCTGAATACAACATGGCCTTTTAAATTTGTTTTCAATTACGGCCTGCAACTGGGCCTCATCAGATGTTTATTTTCTGTTCCTTCGAACATTCCAAGCCGGGCCCATCACTTCCTGCTCAGTTTCCCCCATGTCACAGGCTCGGTCCAGAGGAGTCGCATGCTTTGAACCCAGTCTGGCAGGGCGACTCCAAGGAAGGGGACGGGGTCCCACTCCCCCTCCGCACCTCATGTCCCCTGGGCCCCCCCCCCCGTATACGGTTGTGCGGGAAAAGGGGGGGGCTATAGAAAAATAGACGAAGGCAAAGTCTTTTTACGTCCCTGGTGCCCCGCTGGCCTCTGTGGGCAGATGCTGAACCAGCTCGCGGGGTGGGGGTGGGGACCCTGCAGCCCTGGGACTGCGTGTCCCCTGGTTCCGACCGCACCCTCACGGCACCTTTCACGTGGGGGCCCCTCACCTAGCCGGCAGCGGCCCTGGTATCGGCGAGATGGGCCACCCCCCTCCCTCCCAGTATCCTGAGGGCAGGAAGCCTGGGAAACTCGCATCCCCATTGGGCCACATGAGGGCGTGGCCCCCACCCCGCCCCCAGGTCAAGTCTGCCGCAGCGGGGATGCCCCACCTGGCCCTGTACCCCGATCTCCATCGGTGCCTCTCTCGGAGTCCCCACTCTGCTGGCTGCAGAGTAGAGAGTTGGAGGAAGAAGAAAAATGCCCCCTCCCCCTTGGGCTCACCATTTCTTCAGCTTGCAAACTAACTCTCCCGTACCTAGTTCCCGGGACGAGATGGACGGAGCGCTCCCTGGTTCTGGAGAGAGGTCTCCGCAGGGCACAGGGCCCGGAGCACACAGAGGGAGTGCGGCCCTGAGGATGGGGCATTGCCGGCCCCGGGACCTGGGGTGGTGGTGGGGGAGGCGGAGAGCCGGTGAGTCCCCCGGACGGCAGCACGAGCCATCTCACCTGTGTCCAGCCCTGGTGGGGACGCTGGCAGGGGCCGGCAGCCAGCTCTCAGGACCACTGAGACCCCCACAGAGTGTGCGGCCTCCTTGCAAACCGTCTGCACGGCGGACACACAAGGTAGACATCACGCCTGAGAAAGGAGGGAAGTCCCGGCCCAGGTGCCAACTCGTGTGAACCTGGAGGACATTCTGCCCACGGAAACTGTAAGAGTGAGAGGGCACTCCACCACCAGGTGTGCAGGCTTCATTAGAGGAGAAAGACCTGCCGGGGCACTCCTCCAGGAGAAGTGCACCGGGTTACAGACTAGGGGCGAGTTATACAGAGCCTGAGGGGACACTGAGGCAAAAGTCCTGGTATGTCCAGAACGCTCCTCCTTGGGGGGCTTCGAGCATGTGCGTGTTGAATCAAAAGTCCTGGTTTGTCCAGGCCCCTCCTTGGGGCGGCTTGTCAGCTTTTTGGAATTCCTCTGTCTCAGGGGCAATGGTCCAGTAAGGGTGAGGTCTGACAGATAAGCGGAACATCAAGAGGGCGGTTTGGAATACAGGTATCTATCAGAAACCAGCCGGGGACAGAAGGGGGACTACCGTGCGTTCCGCTCAGAGAACGTGTCCACCATCGTCCGGGTGACAGAGACAGAGAGCAGGGGGAGGGGAGGGGGAGCTGTCGCTTTCACGGGACCGAGTTTCAGTTCCGGAGGTGGATGGTGGCAGTGGTCACACAACCATGTCAGTGTGCGCAACGCCTCACGTTAAAATGGTAAAGACGGTAAGTTTTATGTTCTGCGGATTTTACCGCAATGAAAATTTTTTTCCTCCCTTCAAACCCATCCACACGGGACCAGCCATGCGGCAAACCCATCATGCCCTGTCCTGAGCGCCCCCTGGGGACCGGGTGCTGGAAATACAGTAGTTAAAAGGAAGACAAAAGGGGGTGGGCAGAGGTGGCCCTTGCTCTCAGAGTCCCCACCTGGCAGGAAAAGCAGGGACCTCGAGAGCCCCGCCCTGCAGAGAAGGTTGAGGCATCCACTGGACCATCCATTTCAATAAACACGTGGCTAGCCACACAACTAAAGAGCCAGCCCACCTCCTCCAGGCTCCTTTGTTTTAGCTGTTTTGTTTTGTTTTAAGTGAGAGGAGGGGAGACAGAGAGATAGACTTCATCCAGCTGTGCCTGGACTGGGATCCACTCGACAACTCCTGTCTGGGTCCGATGCTCAATCAACCAAGCTATCCTTAGTGCCTGAGGCCCATGTCCAGTGCCAATGCTTGAACCAACTGAGCCACTGGCTGCAGGAAAAGAGAGAGAGAGAAGGGGGAGAGGGAGGGAGGGAAGAGTGGAGAAGCAGATGGGTGCCTCTCCTGTGTGCCCTGACCGGGGATCAAACCCAGGACATCTGCACGCCAGGCCAACACTCTAGCCACTGAGCAAACCAGCCAGGGCCTTGTTTGAGAAATTTTGGTTGATTTCAATAACTGATCATTTGGGCCAATTGCCTCTTTCCCTTTCTTGTGCTTTAAATTCCCATCCTTATGTTTAAAATTTTTAAATTCACGAATAAAAATTGAGACCCACCTCCAAAACAAAAGTGAGCTCCCCAAACCCTCGTCTCCTCTCACCCAATCCCAATAAATCCAGACCCCAGGACTTGGCTTTCTCTCTCTCTGTCCCTCTCTGTCTCCCAGCCCCAGCTTCCTGTGTGGCCTCCGTTGTGCTGTGGAATTTCCAGGTCCTGTAAGTAATGAAACCTTTATCCTCTCAAAGTTCCCTGATGATTATTATTGTGGAAGTACAGTCTCGCCATCCTCAGAAGAACCAGAGAGGCGGTCCGACCACGGGACACTGGTTGTTGATAGGACGAGACCAGCACGAAACCACGCCCTTCGGTTGGCCGGTGCAGCCCGGGGGTTAGGGACACAGTGAACTAGACAGTAAGATTCCTGGCTTTGGAGAGCGGACACTTGAGTGAGGTGAGTAGCTAACAAACAAGTCAAACTATAAGCCAGAGATCGTCAGACGCTGATGACCGTGCCAGGCCAAAGAATATCTTTGTCGCCTTAACTGCTTGCTACAGCGTGCGCACGTGTGTGTGTGTGTGTGTGTGTGTGTGTGTGTGTGTGACATGCTAGTCCCTTTCTTTAGAACATTCTCCTCTTTCTTAACCTGGTTAATGACCACGTATCTTTTCCTGACTTTATACGGGTCCCATGCTGCCCACCACAGGTTCCCATAACAACACCACCATCCATTCTCTGTGGCACTAATCACAACTCCTGTTCAAAGCGTGTACCCCCCCCCCCAGAGGGCAGGGCGGTGCCCCTTCTGCTCACTGCTGTAACCCCAGTGGCTCGCCTAGAAGGTGCTTAGCGGTTTTGAATGTATGAATGAAGCAGATTTTTTTTTTTTTTGTATTTTTCCGAAGCTGGAAACGGGGAGGCAGTCAGACAGACTCCCGCCTGCGCCCGACGGGGATCCACCCGGCATGCCCATTAGGGGGCAATGCTCTGCCCATCTTGGGGCGTCGCTCTGCCGCAATCAGAGCCTGAATGAAGCAGATTTAAAGCAGACACCACCGCTGTTAGTTCCTCGGAATTTTCCACCAGCCTCTGGCACGGGAAACGTCTCATAGGGGAGGGGAAGGCCTTCCCTAAACCTTGCCTCACACCCACCCCTCTTCCCTAAATTCTAGGCCTTCAGCCTCAGTCCGACTGTGGAGCAACTTGGGAGGCTTTTGTTTTTGTTGCTGTTGTCGATACCCTGCCAGGCAGGAGGCCCGGTCTCTCTCATCGTCCGTCTGTCTGTCCGGGGCTGCCCTCCACACACAGCACCCTCTGCCCGGCTCAGGACCTAAGGACAGAGGCTCCGGGGAGCGGAGGAAGGGAAGGAGACGTAAGATCAGCCCTTGGGTCGGGCCCTCCGTCTCCTTGGGGTCAGCCCCACTCCGCACCTTTTCAGAGAAAGGCTGACCTCACCGGCCCCAGGAGGGGTTGCATCTCTGAGGGGGAGACGGCAATAAGAACTTACCTCCGTGCTTCCATTAGGAAGGGAGCCTGGCCTCTGGGGCGCGGGGCGCCGTGGGCAGTCAGGGGGCTGGTGCTGCGTGCACCCAAGTAGTTTCTCTAGTTTCTCATTCCTAGGGGGTGGGCGCCCTCTGGTGGCCGCGCACGGGACTTGCCTGGCGGGGCCTGGGCGCCAGCTCTCACCCACAAGCGTGGGCGTAGCCCCCCCCCCCCCCCGCCCCCGCCCCGGGGCGCCAGGCACACGAGGGGGGCCAGGGAAGTCCTCTGCCTGCGCGAGTTTCTTCCCCAAGGCCTGGAGGTGGGGCGTGCTGCTATGGAAGACTGGCCCCACAGCAAGTCACTGGGACTTGCTTTTACAAAGTCAACCAGCCCGTGTTGCTCTGCTGAGAGACGGGGCGCGGGCCCAGGGACAGGCCTCCCGGTGCGCGCCCACGGATGGACACCGACGTTAGCCGTTAGGACAACCCCCAGGCACCCACCCAGCCCGGGCTGAGAGGGCACAGTGGTGCCTATTTTTAATACTAAAACAAAACCATCACAATTTATTGTGTACTTGCTAGTACCTGTCAGTGTGCAAAGGGTCTTTTCCCCAGAAAAATTATATTAGGATTCCTTTGGTTTTCTTTAATGGATGAATAAAAAACCAAAACAAACAAACACCCAAAAAGAACAGAGGCCAAGACAGGTGAGGTCACTGGCTCAAGGTCCACAAAACAAGAGTAAGAAACACTCATCTGTCAAAGAAACAGAAAAACAAAAGTATTCCAAAAAAATGTTCCGAGACTAAGGACTGTACAAGTTTTGCATTCAGTATATTTGTCAATAGTTAGATGAGTTAAGAACAGACTGTCCCCCACCTGACCAGGCGGTGGCACAGTGGGTAGAGCATTGATCTGGGAAGCAGGAGACCCAGGTTCAAAACCGTGAGGTTCGGCCCTGGCCGGTTGGCTCAGTGGTAGAGCGTCAGCCTGGCGTGCAAGAGTTCCAGGTTCGATTCCCGGCCAGGGCACCCAGGAGAAGCGCCCATCTGCTTCTCCAACCTTCCCCCTCTCCTTTCTCTCTGTCTCTCTCTTCCCCTCCCGCAGCTGAGGCTCCATTGGAGCAAAGTTGGCCCGGGCACTGAGAATGGCTCCATGGCCTCTGCCTCAGGCGCTAGAATGGCTCTGGTTGCAACAGAGCATCGCCCCCTGGTGGGCGTGCCGGGTGGATCCCGGTCGGGCGCATGCGGAAGTCTGTCTGACTGCCTCCCCGTTTCCAACTTCAGAAAAATACAAAAAATAAAAATAAAAAAGATAAAGAGTTGTCAACACCTATAAAAAAACTCCCAAAAACAAACAAAAAAACTCCGTGAGGTCACTGGCTTGAGCGTGGGCTCATAGACATGACCCCATGGTCACTGGCTTGAGCCCAAGGTCCCTGGCTTGAGCAAGGGGTCATATGCTCTGCTGCAGCCTCCCCCCCACCCCCTTAAAGGCACATATGAGAAAGCAATCAGTGAACATCTAAGATGCCGCAAGGAAGAATTGATGCTTCTCATCTCTCTCCCTTCCTGTCTGTCTCTCTTGCTATAAATAAATAAATAAATAAAAGCAGACTGTCCCCAGTGCTCTCTGGCTGCCCCACTGGTTGCTATTTTTTCGCAGTAAAAGAGGTTAAAAAGGAAATAACTCACGCTCAGAATATCTGGGTTTCCACTAGAAACTGTAACCCTGCTTCCCCCCTTCACTGAGGTGTCGTGCACCAGCTCAGCTGCCGGCGCGGCGCGGTCTGTTCTCCGTGGAAATCCCTAGGTCAGCGCCACCTGACCTAGGGATTATTCCGCATGTCCGGCCCGTTCACCGGTCACTTGTATGGGACTGTCCAGCGGGAACTTGCCAGTGTCCGTCTGAACCCCTGGCTGCCGGCTCCCTCTGGCTGCTTCCCGATGGGCCTCCCTGTGCCGGGCGGGAAGCAACATTCTATCCATCTGGACCACTCGGGAGAGGCCTCCCTGCCCCCACCCCCGCGTGTCCTTGTGGTTGGGGCGGGGCCCAAATGCTGGTGGACCCTCCCGCAGACCCAGGCTGTGGGCACAGGGCCTCGCAGCTCAGTGGGCAGGAACGGGAAGGGCACGGCTGGCAGGGGGGGAGGAGGAGCCACCGGGCGAGGCCTCGGTGCTTGAGACAAAGACGACGTGCCCATAGCCCTCCCCCGGTGCGCTGAGGAGTTGAGGGGCTGGCACCGAGCTCTGCTTTGCGCGGGACAGGTCCCCATGGGAAAGGGCCTGTATCTCCCGCCGTCCTCGCAATGCCCGGTCTAGGCGGACACCCACCAGCACACAGGTGCCCCCTCCCTGCACATCCTCAGAAGGGACAGGGGTGTTCCGGGACACGGGAGTGAGAGGTGTGGGACTCGGTGCACTGTGTGTGGGCGCCTGCCCCGTGCCCAGGGAATCCGGAATCCGCCCAGCAGGCCACGCCCCTGGCAGCCAGCGGTCTCCTTCTACTGCCATCTAGTCGTGTGGCCTTTCTCTGGAGAAAGTTACTCTCCAAGTCTGTTGCTTCCCCCTCTGTAAAATGAAGCCGAGAAGGGTTGGTATGAGAATCAAAGTCGTAAGTATTAGATCGATACACATGTCATTGAAACTGCCAGATAGACCTAAAGGGGTCATTAAAGGGGATCCTGAAGGCAGGTGCCCGAGGGCCAGCTGGGGCCGAGGCTGTGTCCTTTCCGTTGTCTGGTTAGAGCGAATGTGGTCCCAGTGAACCTCAAATCCAGGCCTCGCCTCAAACAAATACAAAACAAGCTGTTCTCTGTCTCTCCCCAAAACAAAGCAGCCAGGAGCACACACGGCCGACTGACTTGTGCCAGGAGCACCGCCGGTGGAGACTGTCTTGTGCTCGGACTGCTCCTACAGCCCCACACCCCTCAGCCTGCTCGGTGTCCCCTTGGCGCTGCCCTGGGCACCCTTCCCGGGGCTGACAGGCAGAGCGCAGCAGGCTAGGGAGGTGCCCAGGGACACAGGGCTGTGCACAGAGCTGGGGGACCTCTGAGACCAAGGGGACATCTATGCCCCAGGACAGAGAGAACAGTTTTCATTCCTGGCTGAGTAGAAGCTCTCAGAGAGCAGGGAAGGGGGGCCCAGGGGGGGCGGGCACGCGGTGTGAGGCAGCCCAGGCCCGCGCCCAGCCCAGGTGGGGGCAATCAGAGCAGCCCTTCCTGAGAGTTTCTGTGTGCCCTGCGACCCCCTCGGTGCAGACCTCGGAAGGGCCTGTATGCCAAGGGAAACCCCGAGACCCGGTCACCTCCACAGCTTCACGGGCCACATCCCTCTCAGGAGGGACCCAGGATCTTGGACACATCAGAAACTGGGCTGAAAGCCCCTCTCCAAAAACCAAAACAAAAATCAAAACAGAAACAAAAAACTCCCGATTAGTTTCGCCGAAGGGAGCGCAGACACTGTCGGTCAGGGACACGTGCACGGGGCTGCCTGCCAGCTGGTCCCCGTGCCTGGCCTGTCCCTCCACTGTCGAAGTGCTGTGAGCCCCGCCCCCAGTGAGCCCCGCCCCCAGTGAGCCCACCCCCAGTGAGCCCCGCCCCCAGCGAGCCCACCCCCAGTGAGCCCCACCCCCAGGCACGCGCACCCTTCAGGTCCGCGGGCCGTAGCGTTCTCCACAAAACCCGAGATTTCAGGGGGGCCCTCCGTGTCTGCAGAGCAGTGCTTTTCACGGTGGGTGGGCTGCTGCTGACACGGCTTCCCCAGCCAGGAGAGGAAAACTCCACCTTGACCCCCTCCCTCCCAAAGAAAGCAAGCTTTCCCCAGGGCTTTGCCAACCAAGGAAGAGACCCACGTGGGCCTGGGAGCTGCCACGGCTGAGGGTTCGAGGGTCCACACCCGCGTGTCAGTCTAGACCGTGCCGTGGTGGGAGCAGGCGCTTCTAGGGTGCACCCGCCCACGGAGGGGTGACAACACGTTCTCCGAGCAGTAGCTACCTTGGTCAAGTGCGTCCGCAGGCAACCCTCAGAGAGAAAGCACAGCCTTTCTTTATTCCAGAGAGAATGGAAGACTGCTTACGGCAACTGCAACACAAGCAGAAGTCACCCTCCAAGGCCTGTGCTCAAGTCACTTCTGTCGTGTAGAGAGCTCTCTAGCTACCTGAGTCGGCGACCTCCTGTCCACTAAGTCCAGTTCGGCGTCCTCCGCAGGCCCCGGTGCAGGCCGTGACAGCCCACCTCCACGCCGAACTCCGCTCCTGGCTCGCGTCAGCTCCGGGTTATTCCTCCGGGCGAGCCGAGGGGGTGTGTGACTGTGGGGACCGCCAAGCCTAGCACAGGGCACACCCTTACAGCAAATCCTGACAACGGACAGCCGATGAGCAAGTTCACAGGCGAACAACTGTGTGGTCAATAACTTTCCAGGTTACGGCTTGAGTATAGGTGTCAACCCGTGAATGTAGGGACTGGTCCATTTCTACATTATGAAATTGATATGAAATTTAGAAACACTTGCGGCAACAGTATTTATTATTGCTATAATCAAGGCAAAAATCTTGAACAATCAGCCTTGATCATCAGAACCATTGTTCGTGAATTTACAGTTTGATCTCTGCTGTTCAGACTTGTTTCACAAGGACCACCTACCACCAAACCTTTATTCACAAGAGGAAGAACTTGGAAGTCACAACACATGGCTAGCCCTTTCCATCGCAACCTGACTTCACACCAATCACTTGCTCATTTGTGAACCTGTTTATAAAAAAAACTGGAGGGGAGAAAGGACCAGAATGCACCCACCCTCTTACAGGATCAACTGAGACAGGATGGCAATAACTGAGAGGACTTCAGAAATTATACAGAATAGTGTCACCCACACCAGGGCTTGCACCCCTGCAGAGAGGGACAGGAGTCCCCGCTGGTCTGTGCTTCCAGCGACCACGTAACACTCGCACTCTGGAACCCTGGGACAGGGCAAAGGGCTCCCGTGACCAAACTTCCAAACTCACCGAGGAAGGACCTGGCTTGAAAAGCCACATGACATGGACCCAGCATTACCCCAGAAACGCTGTCAGGTTTATTTTTACCTTAATTTACATCTGGACAGGTGATAATAAAAAGGCTATTTATTGAACAATGCGGTGAATTATACCTAGGTTTAAGAATATGCATGCGGTTACAAATGAGAGGTAGAAACACTGTATTAAAGACCTAAAAATACAAACGTCATATAAATAAATGTTCAAATTAACTGCTGGAATTTCATTCAGATAAATAAGGTAAAATTACATTACTTTGTCAAAGGAAAGGAAAACCACGTTTTTTTTCTTTTATTGGTACATCAGAATTAGATTAATGCCAAAGAGCTTCTGTGCCATTTGTGAGCGTTCAGATTTATTATCTAAAAGGATTCTTTCAAAGGATTAAAACTGGAGGATGGTTTATTCAAGTATTCAAGCAGCAGGTAAATGAGAGACGGAATCGCAGACGGCGCGGGAACGGGTCGTTTCTGCAGGCTGCCCCTGCCCACGTCCTCCACGACGCGCTTTGCCGCACTGTCCGGATTCGCACGGGAAATGCGTGTCAGGCTGGAGAGAGCTGCCTGTCTTCCTAAGAGAAAACAAACCTTGCCTTTTCACTAATTTCATGTAGAAACCCCGCGTCATTAACAAGCCTTGAGATCACCTACTTTGTTTCGGCCCCTGTTAAATTCTTGAGGGTATCCCTTGATTGACATTTTTTCTAAAACTGCCCAAATTAACCCCGCCTCGATAAACCTGGAAGTCACAGGCATGAATGCACGTTCGACCTGGCATGCACAATGAGAAACAAAGCCAAAAGCAAACCACCAGCAGCTCAGAGCCAGGCTGAGAGCCCGTGGGTGTGGATGCAGAGGTCAAGAAAAGGCAAAGGGTCACATGAACACAAGGGGTTTGCGTTGAAGAGTCCACTGGAGATTACATGTGAATTCTGGAAAGGGCGTGTGTATATAATCAAGTAAAATGCTTTTTAAACAAGTCCATTGTGCCTCAATTAGTTTTAAATTGCAAAATCCAATACAGAGTTGTTTTAATAAATTAGTGCAATAGATCAAAGATTAATTATGGAAGAGTTCCAAGTGTCCTTACAAACCACAACGAAGCTGTCCCGATGCCTCTGAGCGCCACCTCGCGTGTCTCCTTACGCCATTTCCTCCTGAGCTCTTGCGGGCGACAGGCTCTGACTCAGACAGACTCACCCCCTGCAGCGCACTGCCTGGGTCAGAGCTGGGCTTTCTGTTTGCTTTTATACCTCAGGGAACACGGGGACTCTCACAGTCCTCTGGTGAGCGAGGGGGGCTGCTCACTTCGCTTCATTCTTAATTCTCCTCCAGAATAAATGTGCTGGTCACCAGATACGGTTCTAAGGTACATTTATTTACCAAGTTCAAGCTGAGAGCCCAGGGAAGACTTGCTTCTGCTTGTATAAGGACAAAGGAAGGGTGACTTCTCCAATAAGGCAGATTTCCTACAAATGTGTAGTTCTGGGATTGTTTTGCTTTGAAATCACTGCTTGTTCTTTGGTAGTCACCAGGTAAGGAGCCAGGTTCCCGGGGGTGGGGCCGCGGACCCACGCCGCGAGCCGGAGGGACCCCTCCCAGCCCAGCACTGGTCCCCGGGACACGCCGCTGCTCACACCGTCGAAGTACTATAGCAGAGAGCCGACAATCTTCTTTCAATACTAGATTTATCTAGAAATAAAATTAAATGCATAACAAACATCATTTATAGTCGCAAAACCAAAAAAGCACGAGCCCCCTACCTACAGTCTCGTGTCTGCTGTTTTGCCCCCAATGTTCCGAGTATTTTTTCTTTTTCTGCCTGACAATTGTTTAGACGTGATTTGCAGTTTAGTGCTGCACATTGGTCAAGTTTAGATTAGCATGCTGAATGAATAAGGAACATTTAGGTTTTATCAACTAGCTTGCTCACAACTGCAAATAATTTGAGAGTTGCCATCCCTTGTGGCTCTTCCAGATGTGGTGCCCACATACCCTCCACGAGTCCACCGCTGCCTCCTGAAAACCCAGGTCCCGTGTGCGTGAGGAGCAGTGATACCACCCTGGGGCTGGGGTGGTCTCCGTGTGCCGTGAACACCAAACACATGGTGCAGTATGCGACTGCCAAGCCCACGAGGTGTAAAATAACTGCACGCAGCCCTGGCTGGTTGGCTCAGTGGTAGAGCGTCGGCCTGGCATGCAGGAGTCCCAGGTCGATTCCTGGGCAGGGCACACAGGAGAAGCGCCCATCTGCTTCTCCACCCTTCCCCCTCTCCTTCCTCTCTGTCTCTCTCTTCCCCTCCCGCAGCCAAGGCTCCACTGGAGCAAAGTTGGCCCGGGCGCTGGGGATGGCTCCATGGCCTCTGCCTCAGGCGCTAGAATGGCTCTGGCCACAACAGAGTGATGCCCCAGATGGGCAGAGCATCGCCCCCTGGTGGGCGTGCCGGGTGGATCCCGGTCGGGTGCATGCGGGAGTCTGTCTGACTGCCTCCCCATTTCCAACTTCAGAAAAAAAAAAAATACAACACACACACACACAAAAAAACTAAGTCCTCTGCACACACGAGTGTGCCCACTGTCACAAGAACTCAGTGTGGAAATCTAGACATCAGCCCTGGCCCGTTGGCTCAGTGGTAGAGCGTCGGCCTGGCGTGCGGGGGACCCAGGTTCGATTCCCGGCCAGGTCACACAGAAGTGCCCATCTGCTTCTCCACCCCTCCCCCCCCTTCCTCTCTGTCTCTCTCTTCCCTTCCCGCAGCCAAGGCTCCACTGGAGCAAAGATGGCCCAGGCGCTGGGGATGGCTCCTTGGCCTCTGCCCCAGGCGCTGGAGTGGCTCTGGTCGTGACAGAGCGACGCCCCAGAGGGGCAGAGCGTCGCCCCTGGTGGGCGTGCCGGGTGGATCCCGGTCGGGCGCATGCGGGAGTCTGTCTGACTGTCTCTCCCCATTTCCAGCTTCAGAAAAGAAAAAAAAAATAAAAAAATCTAGACATCAGAGCTTTACAACAAGCACTCTCTCTACTCCTCACCCTCGGCAAGGCAGGCCCGGTCCCCTTCTCCTGTGGAAGAAACTGAGACGACAGGAAGGGTAAGTGATTTGCCCAAGACCAGAAAACCAATACTGAAACCCAGGCGGTGCGACTCCAAACTCCAGGCACTTCGTCCTGGGCCTGTGGGAGCCACGCTCCTCTTTAAACCACTTACATTTGTGGACATTTTCAATATCTGCAGGGTCCTGGAGAATCTTCGTCAGGCCTTCCAGCAGCAGGGCTGCCCTGTGGTAGCGATGAACAGTGTCTTCTGTCTGCTGGAACATCTCGTCCAGGGCTGCCGACTGGACCTGGGGGCAGGCAACAAACACAAGATTATTCTCTAGGAAAACACTGACCCGTCTGGGTACTGCAGCTGTACGTGGAGTCTACCCGAGATCGACCCGGTCTGAGCAAAGGAGACAAACTACATAAACACTGACCCGTCTGGGTACTGCAGCTGTACGTGGAGTCTACCCAAGATCGATCAGGTCTGAGCGAAGGAGACAAACTACATGAACACTGACCCGTCTGGGTACTGCAGCTGTACGTGGAGTCTACCCAAGATCGATCCGGTCTGAGCGAAGGATACAAACTACATGAACACTGACCCGTCTGGGTACTGCAGCTGTACGCGGAGTCTACCCAAGATCGATCAGGTCTGAGCGAAGGATACAAACTACATGAACACTGACTCGTCTGGGTACTGCAGCTGTACATGGAGTCTACCCAAGATCGACCCGGTCTGAGCGAAGGAGACAAACTACATGAACACTGACCCGTCTGGGTACTGCAGCTGTACGTGGAGTCTACCCAAGATCGATCAGGTCTGAGCGAAGGATACAAACTACATGAACACTGACCCGTCTGGGTACTGCAGCTGTACATGGAGTCTACCCAAGATCGACCCGGTCTGAGCGAAGGAGACAAACTACATGAACACTGACCCGTCTGGGTACTGCAGCTGTACGTGGAGTCTACCCAAGATCGATCAGGTCTGAGCGAAGGATACAAACTACATAAACACTGACCCGTCTGGGTACTGCAGCTGTACGTGGAGTCTACCCAAGATCGATCCAGTCTGAGCAAAGGAGACAAACTACATGAACACTGACCCGTCTGGGTACTGCAGCTGTACGTGGAGTCTACCCGAGATCGATCCGGTCTGAGCAAAGGAGACAAACTACATGAACACTGACCCGTCTGGGTACTGCAGCTGTACGTGGAGTCTACCCAAGATCGATCCGGTCTGAGCGAAGGATACAAACTACATGATCACTGACCCGTCTGGGTACTGCAGCTGTACGTGGAGTCTACCCAAGATCGATCCGGTCTGAGCGAAGGAGACAAACTACATAAACACTGACCCGTCTGGGTACTGCAGCTGTACGTGGAGTCTACCCGAAATCGATCCAGTCTGAGCGAAGGAGACAAACTACATGAACACTGACCCGTCTGGGTACTGCAGCTGTACGCGGAGTCTACCCGAAATCGATCCAGTCTGAGCAAAGGAGACAAACTACATGAACACTGACCCGTCTGGGTACTGCAGCTGTACGCGGAGTCTACCCGAAATCGATCCAGTCTGAGCAAAGGAGACAAACTACATAAACACTGACCCGTCTGGGTACTGCAGCTGTACGTGGAGTCTACCCAAAATCGATCCGGTCTGAGCGAAGGATACAAACTACATGAAACAAGACTCGTGGACGAGCGATCGACAGTAGGAGCCGCCTAACACGGGGGCAGTTCTGCGTCCAGCACAGGTTCCGGTCCTCGGGCCTTCGTGACCGGAACCTGTGCTTCTCACTGGGCTCTCCCAGGACTTCACTACAAAGTTCATTTAAACACACATGTTCAGAGCCCTGGCTGGTCAGCTCAGTTGGTTAGTCATCCTGAAACACCAAGGTTGTGGGATTGATCCCTGATCAGGGCACAGGGAAGCAAGCAGTGAATGCACAACTGAAATGGAACAAATGCTTCGCCCTCTGCCTCTCTAAAAATAACTCAATAATAGTAAAAACATTTAGCCTGACCAGGCGGTGGCGCAGTGGATAGAGCGTCGGACTGGGATGCCAAGGACCCAGGTTAAAGACTCTGAGGTTGCCAGCTTGAGTGCAGGCTCATCTGGTTTGAGCAAAGCTCACCAGTTTAGATCCAAGGTTGCTGGCTCTAGCAAGGGGTCACTCAGTCTGCTGAAAGCCCACGGTCAAGGCACATATGAGAAAGCAATCAATGAACAACTAAGGTGTTGCAACGAAAAACTAATGATTGATACTTCTCATCTCTCCATTCCTGTCTGTCCCTATCTATCCCTCTCTCTGACTCTATCTCTGTAAAAAAAATATATATATATATCATATTAAGTCTTAATTAGGTATAGAGTGATACAATGCATATTCTTCATGTCAACAGTTTATATTCCAAAGTTGTTATTTTTTTTTTAGATTTTATTTATTCATTTTAGAGAGAGAGAGAGAGAGAGAGAGAGAGAGGAGGAGCAGGAAGCATCAACTCCCATATGTGCCTTGACCAGGGAAACCAGGGTTTTGAACCGGCGACCTCAGAATTCCAGGTCAACGCTTTATGCACTGCGCCACCACAGGTCAGGCGTATTCCAAAGTTATTTTTGTGCAACTCTTTATTATAATGGCTTTCAATATTAGGCCCAAGGATGTGATTAGCAGTGCGTGCGAGGTAGACAGCCTGGGAGGGGAAGGGGGTCCGTGATGCACTGTGTGACAATAAGACGGGTCAGGGATACACGCCCCCCACTCACCACTGCTCTGTAACAGTCCTCAACATCACCCACACTTCAGGGCAAAGTTTCCCCCATGAGGCAGAAATGATAACGTTAGTAATCACAATGTTAGCAAGGTTTTCAGAGTTATGGCCAAATTTTACACCAAATGTGGTACCCACGTTACTTTACATGTCACTTAAAGGATAAGTCCACGATCAGCAAGAGGGAATCACAGCACTGGGGACTTGGGAGTGGCAGGGCCTCGGGTCCCCTTAAAGGGCTGGATAGCGTCAGGGACACGCTCAGTCAAGGGACGCTCTGCGCGATCAGGGACACTGCAGAGGGCTGCGCCCTAGAGAGCGTTACCATGTCCACGGCGCAGCTGTAGATGAGCTTCTCGGCAGTCACGCTGTTGATCTCGTCAATAAACCTCTGCTTGTCAGAGAAGAAGCGGGTCAGCTTTTCTGTGAGTTTCTTGCACATGGTGATGCAGAATTTATAGCGTTCATTCAGGTTCTTGACAACTGAAAAAAAGTTGAGAGAATTTAAATTTTCCTTCAGAAGTGACGTCACAATGACACGAAGCTTTCCTGACGGTTTAAGGGAAATGACACCGAGCGATTATTTTTAGAAAATGACTGGAAATCGATTCCTTCCCACGCTCCCTTTCTGGCGGGAAGACGGAGGAGGAGGCGTCTGACCGCCCTCCGTGTTGATGGAAGATGGAAGGGCAGAGGCAGAAGCAGAAGGCCGGCGGCCCCTCCCACCGGAGAAGGCGGGAACAGCGCCCGCCCAGCGCCCCACACCTTGTTTCACGGCCGTGGACGGACTCAGCTTCCCGGACTTGATCTGCGCTTTCGCGAGGTGCAGCGACGCGGCCAGCAGCTGCGCGGCCTTCATGTACAGCACCAGCTGCTCCACCTGCCTGCGCCCGGACAGAAGCACGTGAGCGGGAACCCCCAGCCCGGCTGGCCCCTGCGCCACGCCCAGTGCGGGACCCCCCCCCAGTGTCACTGCACGACAGGCGCAGCTAAACCTCAGTGGGGTCTCTCTGTCAACCCCCCCCCACTGTCACTGCACGACAGGCGCAGCTAAACCTCAGTGGGGTCTCTGTCAACCCCCCCCCCCACTGTCACTGCACGACAGGCGCAGCTAAACCTCAGTGGGGTCTCTGTCAACCCCCCCCCCAGTGTCACTGCACGACAGGCGCAGCTAAACCTCAGTGGGGTCTCTGTCAACCCCCCCCCCCAGTGTCACTGCACGACAGGCGCAGCTAAACCTCAGTGGGGTCTCTGTCAACCCCCCCCCCCAGTGTCACTGCACGACAGGCGCAGCTAAACCTCAGTGGGGTCTCTGTCAACCCCCCCCCCACTGTCACTGCACGACAGGCGCAGCTAAACCTCAGTGGGGTCTCTGTCAACCCCCCCCCCCCCCAGTGTCACTGCACGACAGGCGCAGCTAAACCTCAGTGGGGTCTCTGTCAACCCCCCCCCCCCCCCCCGCAGAACCTGCAGGGTATGGCCGCCCCCTCAGTCCTGGCTCAGGCGTCCAGTCCAGCCTGAGGAAATAACGCAGGGCCCGCGGCAAAGCGTTTAACGAGCTGCGATCCTCCCTTGAGAACAAGACCTCCCTCGACCGTGAGCGACAGGGGCTGGGGAACGCTGGGGGGAGGGACCTACCCCCAGTCCCTGCTCAGCTGGCCAATCTGGTCCACGACCACGCTCTCCTGGATCTGGTACACGGACACGGCGGAGCTGCAGAGCTCGGGGCCGCCCCGCCCCGTGGTCAGGTCCAGCACGCACTCGGTGAACGTCAGCATCAGGCTCAGGTGGCGCAAGGTGTCCGTGTGTTCCCGCTGCGCAGAGCGACCCGCCTTAGACACGCCCAGGGTGAGTGCACTGCCCATGTCACTGTCCTTGCCAACGTCAGGATGATGGCACGTGACAACATAATTTACGTCACATTTGAGGGAGACCGAGAAAGACTCTGAGGACTGCTTTTCCAATCTTAGATTGCGTTACACGTTTTCAAAATCACCACTGAACCCGTGTGTGCGTCATAACTCACATGTGAACTATTTCTCACTCACACAAGACAGAAATGCCAGAGGTCCCGCAGAAAGAGAAATGGACTCTTCAGCTGGTTTAGAGAACTAACCATCTAAACTGGAAACGTAGACTAAGCCAGCAGCGCACGCAGGGACCAAGGACACAGTGTGGCCCACGGAATGCCGGCCTCCAGTCGAGACTGAGAACAGAGCCGGTCTGGCCTTTCCAGTCACAATTTATTTCTTTGAACCTGAGTTCACCTGCATCATCTTTCTCTCATGGAAAAAAAAAGCTTAGAGAGCCTGACCAGGCAGTGGCGCAGTGGCTAAAGCGTTGGACTGGGATGCAGAGGACCCAGGTTCGAGACCTCGAGGTCACCAGCTTGAGTGCGGGCTCATCTGCTTTGAGCAAAAAGCTCACCAGCTTGAACCCAAGGTCGCTGGCTCCAGCAAGGGGTTACTCAGTCTGCTGAAGGCCTGCGGTCAAGGCACATATGAGAAAGCAATCAATGAACAACTAAGGCGTTGCAACGCGCAATGAAAAACTAATGATTGATGCTTCTCATCTCTGCTCCTGTCTGTCCCTGTCTATCCCTCTCTGTGACTCTCTGTCTCTGTAAAAAATAAAAATAAATAAAATTTAAAAAAAAATAAAAAATAAATAAAAAAATTAAAAAGAAAAGCTTAGAGAATAAAACTTTATGGTTTCAGGAGAAAGATTATACTTCAAAATTCCTGTAAGCAGTGAATCAACTTCAGATTAAAAAAATAAAGGACACAAAACCTCCACCAGCCACCTCCTGGCACCCAGAGCTTCTCCCGGGCACATGTCACAGCCTCGTTTCTCAGACAGAAGAGAAAGGGTGCGGGGAGGGAGGGAGGGACGTCAGAACGGCCCTGGCACTCTGTCTGCTCTCCCACCAGCACCAGCACCCCCTGTGGGCACACCCCGGTGGCACCAAGACAGTGTCACCGCGCCGTCTCCCTACCTCCATCAGCGTCTCCTCCGGCAGTTCTGGAGCCTCGAAGCTGATGAGCCCCTCCAGGCTGGGGGGGGAAGCACCATAAGGCATGTATCTCAGGCTTGGAGCCGCCTCCGCTCCTGGAGGGGGGGACCCCCAGCACGGCCCCGGCGGGGAGCCCATGCACACACGGCCGCTGGTGGAGCACAGGGAACCCCCGGAGCCGCTGGAGCCCACTGCAAGGGAACGGACACGGGCGCAGGGCCCAGAGTGAGTGCCTGGTCAGCCCCTGCCACGCCCACTGTAAAAGGAGCAAAGCACACAGCACAAGAGAAGTCGCTGATCCCCTATTTGGACATAGGAATAGGTGTATTTTTCCATGTTGACCTTTATTCCTTTTCTACATGTATATTTTACAGATATCATCATAGCCACTTTTTAAAATACTCTGTTTCTAATGAATTTATAGCATATACATGTCTTCTGTCCCACCATAACCATAAACTCAGTGGGCACAATAGCAGTTCACTACATTTATAAACGTAATGCTTATCTGAAATCATTAAAGTTTCACATTTTTTTATATCACAAATAACACTGTAATACAGTCCAAAGTTTTTCCCTTTTCTGAACAATTTGTGATTAATATTCCAAAGTGGTATTATCATCAGGAACGGGATGTCACAGAGCACACATGATGACCATTTTCCCAGCGCTGGGAGAAGTGCCACAGCTTGTAACACAGCTGAGAGCGAGCACAGAGCTGCCCAAGCCCAGCGCCACCGGCATTGGATTGTTGTACGTGCTGGCAAGCAGGCATAAAATGTTACTTTATTAAAATGCTACTTTGTTATCACTTAATACATTTAAAACCTTAGAAACAAGATTATTAGTTCTACTTCCTTTCTTGTTACCTATTTATATCCTCTGCTTACTAAGGTACTGAATCTTGATTCGTAACTTATTTCGCAGGAGAGAACTTGAAGGACCCCAGGTCCAATATATGAAGCAGTGTCACATGATGACTCCTTGCAAGTCCAATCTAAATACTTTCTTAAGTTTTGGCATTAATACTCTACTGACAGTGTATGTATGAGACAACAAATCCATCAGCTTGCCAATTGTGTATTAGGATTAATTGCAAAGTCAGGACCCAAAGTACAAAAAAAAAAAAAGGGGGTAAAACTTAGGATTCAAATATAGCAAAACAGAGATAAACAACAACCTCTCATTTGGTACCTTTACTGGATGTACCAAACAAGCCTCCGAATACGCTGGGAGCACCGCAGACGCAACCGGGCTCAGCACTGCAGTCACACTTCCTATACATTGTTGCAAGTATATAATAATACAGTACTTCTATTTCATAAAGGGTTTTTTTCCCACAAATATTGCCTCATTTACTCCTTAAAACCCTTTACGATAAAAAAATAAAAATATGTATTTCCTTGTCATTGGAAAGCGAACCCAACCTCCAGAGAGGTACGTGACTTATCTAAGCCGCACCGCCAGTCACCGTCAGAACACGGGACCCCACACACCAGCCAAACACCACGTGGGACAGCTCCTCACCTGAGGCCGCTCTTGTCCGAAGGACCATGTGGGCACAAGCAGGAGCCACGGCACTGTGTGGCGGAGACCCGACCGTGAACAGGACCGCCCTGGAACTTGCTGCTGTGCCCACGGGCGGGGCCAGCACACCACCACAGGCTCCCGCGGGGGCTGCCACAGAAAGGCACAAGCATCATGTCACTGTGACAGCGAGCACACTCGGGGGCGGGGTTACGGGGAGACCTGTACTTCTATACCAGGTTTCTTTCTTCCACAATAAGCATTTCATACAGATACCCTTTAAAAGTATTTTATGGTATAATTTCTGTGACTGTGAATCTTCTTCACATCAAAGCCTAGTATTCAGAGTAATTTCTGTTTACTTTTAAAAATACATGAACTGCACACAGTTGACACACCTGTTGAAGGTAATTTGAAAAAGTAGAAACCAAAAATGGTATAAAAATTTGAGGTAAGGCTGAGGAGATCAGGAGTCTCCATAGCAACAGAGCTATAGAAGGGCACAGAAAACTGAGTCCACGTACATTTACGCCACAGAATGGCACCCTGGCAACCGTCAGGAAGGAAGGTGGGACGGGTGTCAGAGGGGCCTGAGGAGCTCACTTGGGCCCAAATGAAGAGAGGGTAAAAATTCCCCCACCCACTAACCCAAGTAGAATCAATAAAAGTTGTCCTAAGTGTTTTTACACTCAAGCATCTGAAAAACATTACATTTCTGAGACCACAGAATGGAGGTAGTTAACAACATAAATCATAAATTTTAAGGAGAGACTCTGAACCAGATACAGAAAAAAAACTGCCTCATAGTGTCTATCTTATCTGCAATAGAGCATAAAAAATTTAAAACATTGAATTAATAGCAATAAAGTGGGCCCATAAAGACATTCTAGGAGCAAGGGAATAATAAGTGCAAATTAATTCAATAGTATCTACTGTTACACAAGATGTGAAAAATGACAGATACTCTCTTTAGTTGATGCATTATCTTTATGTCTTCATTTAGGCAGGTATGAAAATATTTAAAGACAGTCATGGGTATGTTTTAAAAACTAATGACTATTTCTTCCCTAAGTTTTTGCTTAAGGTTTTCCCACTATCAGTAGTTTTTATTTTCAGAAACTGAAACTTCATGATTAGAAAAAGACATTCATAATTTAAAATGGTGATAACCAAGTTCATGTGGTAGAAAGAAAAAAGAGGATAAAAATGATCAAAGATGTATTTTATGCCTAAAAATTAAGAAAATATCTGGTTTCATATTCATAAACTTGGACTTAACTTACAACACATTCACATAAATTTCTATGGAATTTAAACTTCTTTATAAAGGAGAATTAGAAATAGCAATTCTACATAATACGATCATTCAGGAAAGCTGTTTTCAGAAACTGTCCCAGCTCCCGCTTCCAGCAGGAGGCCCACAGAAGGGGAACTTCCAGAGGAGCACCACAGACTGCTCCCCGTGACACAATCACACCTGGTGGAAATGTTTAAAAAGCAGCCATTTCCTTTCTCTGGAAACTGTCCTGAGGGCACATGGGAATGAAGCACGTACATAAGCAGAGCGACTCACGTCTCAGCAAGCACCGTGTCCCCACCCAGCCCCTCTCACGCAGCGGGAGTTCTGAGCTAGGCCACTCCTCCCTCACCCCAGCTCACCTGTCACTAGGGGCAGAGGTCCCAGGCCGGGAGACACAGCCAAGAAGGCCAGAGGCTTCCACCCTGACCCAGCCAGCACCCAGCTCCCAAAGCAGGGCGCTGCTCTAAGAGAAATGGGTCACTGTCCTCATGTCCACTCTAGAGTAATGGGGTACAGCATCTCCCCGGAGGCTTGAAGGGGGCAGAGAGAAGAGATTCTGAAACTTTCTCCAAGGAAACTGACTCTACTTGAAACAGATCACGGGGAAGTTTAGGCCTCAGGGCACCGCTGAACACAATGAAGACTCTGATGGTCAGCAGAAAGGGAGGCTGGGATCTCCAGGAGAGAAACAAGCTAACAAAGAGACCGTCTCTTTAAGAGACGAACCAGGGAAGGAGATGCAAACAGGAGCCCTCCTCTGGTCAGAACAGGCTCAAAGAAGACCAGCTTCCGAGTCCACCTCAGTAAAAGGGCCAGAATTTAATTAAACAAGACAGTAACATAATTTATGCCACAACAATATATTGTCAAAAACAACAGTGCAGGCCTGACCAGGCAGTGGCGCAGTGCATAGAGCGTCGGACTGGGATGCGGAAGACCCAGGCTCGAGACCCCGAGGTTGCCAGCTTGAGCGCGGGCTCATCTGCTTTGAGCAAAGCTCACCAGCTTGGACCCAAGGTCACTGGCTCAAGCAAGGGGTTACTCGGTCTGCTGAAGGCCCACAGTCAAGGCACATATGAGAAAGCAATCAATGAACAACTAAGGTGTTGCAACGCGCAACGAAAAACTAAAGATTGATGCTTCTCATCTCTCCGTTCCTGTCTGTCTGTCCCTGTCTATCCCTCTCTCTGACTCTGTAAAACAAACAAACAAATAAACAACAAATAACCAACAGTGCAATCAGCTGTCGGTTAGTGGAGACCACCAGCTGGGTGTGGTATCGACAGAGGCAGACGGCCTAAGGATCAGAGGAACCGTCAGAGAGACCTTCTAAAGCCACTGTCACCGCATGGGAACTGTACACACGCTCAGGGCTGTGCCCTCTGAGAAATAACATTAGAGGCTTCACATTATGGGTCAAACAGACTGCACTGAAATAGTCCAGCCAAGATTACAAAATCAAAACCAACAAGCTGAAGGCTGAGGGACTAGGGCTTCAACATCCAGAACTACCACAAAAATGTTACAGAAAATGTCTAGCTTCCATGGTGTCTGCAAACAAATGACAGAATTACCACACACATGAAGAAAGGGGCAACGGAAACTGCCCTCAAGAGGCTCAACTGTCAAAATTAGCAAGCAAAGACTTAAGAGCAGCTATATTAAACATGTTAAACAACTAAAGGAACCCACACTTAAAAAGTAAAGAGGCCCTGGCCGGTTGGCTCAGCGGTAGAGCGTCGGCCTGGTGTGCGGGGGACCCGGGTTCGATTCCCGGCCAGGGCACATAGGAGAAGCGCTCATTTGCTTCTCCACCCCCCCCCCCCCGTTCCTTCCTCTCTGTCTCTCTCTTCCCCTCCTGCAGCCAAGGCTCCATTGGAGCAAAGATGGCCCGGGCGCTGGGGATGGCTCCTTGGCCTCTGCCCCAGGCGCTAGAGTGGCTCTGGTCGCAGCAGAGGGAAGCCCCGGAGGGGCAGAGCATCGCCCCCTGGTGGGCAGAGCTTCGCCCCTGGTGAGCGTGCCGGGTGGATCCTGGTCGGGCGCATGCGGGCGTCTGTCTGACTGTCTCTCCCCGTTTCCAGCTTCAGAAAAATACAAAAAAAAAAAAAAAAAAAAAAAAGGTAAAGGAAAGCACAATGACCATGTCTCATCAGATGAAGAATATCAATAAAAAGAGAACTTATTACAAAAGAACCAAATGGAAATTCTGGAGTGAAAATGAACAATAACTAAGTGAAAAAAATCACTAGAGAGACTCAATAGATTTGAATTGGCAGAAGAATCCATGAACTTGAAGATCAATCAATAGAGATTATGCAATCTGAAAAAGAGAAAAAGAGAATGAACTAAAATGAACAAAGCCTTAGTGAAATTAAAATACCATTAAATATACCTATTTATGGGTAATGAAAGTACCAGAGGAGAGTAGAGACAGAAAGAAGCAGAAAGAAAATTCCAAGAAAAATAATGGCCAAGAACTTCTCAAGTTTGATGAAAAACATTGACCTACAAATCAAAGCTCAACAAACTTGGAGTAAGATAAACTCAAAAAGGTCCACACCCAGAAACATCACAGTAAAATAATAAAGGACAGAGACTAAGAGAAAAATCTTGAGACTTCTCACATACAAAGGAACTCAATAGAATTAACGCTAACTTACAATGCGAAACAATGGAGGACAGTGGGCAGTGGGATGGCAGATTTAAACAGCTGAAAATACACAATATATATGTCTAAGCAGAAGGTTTTCTTTTTGTTGTGTAGTTTTATTTTTTGATTAATTTACAGAGCATTCACTTCTGAACCAACTTTGCTTACTTTTGAAATATGCCAAGTTAGTCTTCTAAAACTGGCAGATTGTTAGCAAAGAGTTAAAAATCACTCTGGACATGCTAAAGCCTTCTTATGCTTTAGTGCCTCTTATGATTTATTCTTTACACTTAGTAAATCACAAGATACTTGCAATATTGGAATGACACATTGACACATTTATTCTGTGTTTTCTATAGAAATGTAAGTATCTCTTAAAACTTCCCACCTTCCCAAGAGTAGAAATGGAGATTCCTCTAACACCATAAGGAGCCCTTCCTTCTCATCACTGTTGGCTTTCGTTGGGAATAGCTGAAGTTATGTAAGGTCTGGTGATATCAAACAGTTCAGATCAAAAACTACACTTCCACACGAGCACTTCCCAGCTTCCTCCACCATTCTCCGGCTTAGCGGTGTAGCAGAGGATCCAAAGGGGACACAGAATCCATGTGAGGGAAGGAGGTGGGCAGAGGGGGCTCGTGTTACTGTAGTCAGGCTCTGATGCTGGTGCACTGGGTAGCTCATCTTGTTACTGAAAGAAAGATGACCCACTAGCCATCCTGGTGACAGCTGGTGCACCACAGACATCCTTCCTCCTGGCTTCCCTCGTCAGGAAAGTGCACACCACCTTCCCAGACTGGCATCATGACAACAGCACCCATCTAAACAGTGGTCACGAAAGACTCCCCTTTCAACGCCACGCCACTGGACACAAAGAGCGTTCCCAGGGAGAGTTATCATGCGGCTGCCGCTCAGCGACTCAGAGCACATGGTCTTCCGAGGTGAGTCAGGGTCAGACCAGACGTCACAGCTGACAGTGCCTGGGGAGGCAGTGGTGGTGACAGACACCCCTCAATAAGTTTCAATGACTGAAACCCAGCAAAGTAGTTGGCCAGTCACAAATGGAATAAAATTAACAACCAAATGAAATTCAGTGGACTCACAAATATATGGGAATAAAACAACTTCCAAATAACCAATAGTCAAAGAACTGCAGAAATATCTGAAGCACTAATAACTGAGAATTTTTCAAAATTAATGACGAAGCAAAGCTCAGCTCAGGAAGCTCAGAACACCAAGCAAGATGAACACCAAAAACTCCCTACCTAGGCCCCTCATCTTCAATCAGCAGAAAACCAGAGACAAAGAACACTCCATACCTAGGCCCCTCACTTCAAACAGCAGAAAACCAGAGACAAAGAACGATCCTGGAATAAGCCAAAGGAAAGAAACGCCCCCTGACCAACAGAGCAGAGGTGAGGGCAGCTGGCCCTCTGCAGAACCACGCAGGAGGGAGCGACAGAAGCAGGTGAGGGCAGCTGGCGCTCTGCAGAACCACGCAGGAGAGAGTGACAGAAGCAGGTGAGTGCAGCTGACCCTCTGCAGAACCACGCAGGAGGGAGTGACAGAAGCAGGTGAGGGCAGCTGGCGCTCTGCAGAACCACGCAGGAGAGAGCGACAGAGAAGCAGAGGTGAGGGCAGCTGACCCTCTGCAGAACCACGCAGGAGGGAGCGAAGAAGCAGGTAGTCCTACGACATTCCCTTCGATTGGAACCCATGTGCCAGCAGATACCTGCTAGTCCAGAAAACCTCTTCCCTTCGGATAGAAGATCACACTGTGTCACAAGAGACCTCGGCCTATAAGTTCCCAGAGATGCTGACCCGAGAGGAAACCAACCTTCAGGAAGTTCTCGTGGCTTCCGGAAACCCCTGTTCCCTCCACACATTTGGCACATAGAAAGGTATAAAACAGTAGAAACGCTGGGACAGTCGAGGCTGGGGGCCGAGTCCCAGCGGTGTGTCTACTCATTTCTTGCTCCTGTGTCAAGATCTTTAATAAACAATGATGATTTTTAAAATTTATAGAGAAAACAAGAGCAAAGAGGTTACAATAGTGATTCTGAAGTTTAAGTGCCCTCGATAATCACATAGGGAGCTTGTTAAAGAGATGGATACCTAGAATCCATTTTCAGAAAACTTGATTAAACAAGTCTGGTTAGGATCTGGAGCAGGCGTCCCCAAACTGCAGCCCCCTGAGGCCATTTATCCGGCCCCCGCCGCACTTCCGGAAGGGGCACCTCTTTCACTGGTGGTCAGTGAGAGGAGCACTGCATGTGGCGGCCCTCCAACGGTCTGAGGGACAGTGAACTGGCCCCCTGTGTAAAAAGTCTGGGACCCCTGGCCTGGAGCCTGCCCTTCGCTCTCACTGTCTGACAAGCAGTCTGAGTATCTGAGTAATCCAGATGCGGATCTACAGACACGAGCGTCCCTGGATCTCAGGCGACCGGTTGCTCTTTATAGGATCTCCTTGCTGTGTAAGAAATGCTCGAGTCCATGTACGTTTAGTCTAACTTCAGTCAGTGTTATCCTAGCTACCGATAAAAACGACTGTGGTCAGAACTCCTCTGACTCACGGGCTGCTGTTGATCATCAAGAGGCTGAACAGGCCCATCTCGACGGGCTCCTGAGAGAGCAGAGAAAATGGCAGAGACAGGACAAAGCAATCTGGGTCAGTAAACTCACGCTCAATCAACAGAAGCAGGTAAGTAGAATAATTACCCCCAGCTCCATCCAAAGACACCCCTGTCCTGACCCCTGGAACTTCTAATGTGCTGTTACACGGCAAATGGAAATGAAAGTTGCAGATGGAACTAGAATTACTAATCAACAGACCTTAAAATTCAAAGAGAGAATCCTGGGTTATCTGGTGAGTCCCATGTAACCAATCACAAGGGTCCTTTCAATGCAGAATAGGGAGGCGGGTCAGAGTCTAGACTGGCCACTGTTGGCTTTCAAGATGGAAGGGGCCATGAGCCAAGGAATGAGGGCAGCCCTGGAGGCTGAAGATGCCTCTCCCCTAGAGCCTCCAGGGGGGACACAGCCCTGCTGACACCGGACGCTAGCCCAGTGAGACCTACTTCCGACTCTGACCCCCCAGAACTGTCAGACAATACATGTATGCTGTTTTCAGCTACCAAGCTTGTGGTAATTTGTTATAGCAGCAATAGGAAATTATTGCATTTGCTAACAAATTACTTGCTCCCTGCCCTCCCCCCAAAAAACCAAACAGGTTTTTCTTACCTATATCCATTGGCCGCTCAGTATTTAAACTGTCTGTGCTGCCCTGATGTCCACCCAAAGGGGCCTTCACTTGTTGATCAGACAATTTCCCAGCACTGACAGATCTAAAAAGAAAAGAGTGATGCTAATATCGTAAAAGTATACTTTTAAACAGTCCAGACACTTAAATAATAAGGACTTAAGCCAAGCCATAAAAGGGTTACTGGAAGTCAGAGAAAAGGAGACAAAAAATAGATCCCAAACAATTTAAGGTAGAGCTAAACTTCATTGACCAAAATAAACAAGAGGCAGAAACAGAATACTCAGGAAATTCAGCAAGAGCTCTGCATTTACAGTCATGGCACACAACTACGGTTCTCAGGGACTCGGAATGTACACAGTCCACCTCCAGCTACTGAACTACTCCGGCCTGGTGATTTTTATAATAGAAACGTATGTATTATCAGTTTTCCTGTTTAAAGCTGGAAGGAAATAGTGTCCTTTACCTGCCAAACACCGCCTTGTTCTGCTGCTCGGACTTCTGCCTCTCACTGCCCTGTCCTGACAGACAGCGAGAGCCTTCTCGTGGGTCACTCCCCTCTTTAGACTGCCCTTCAGAAGGCCCGTGGCGAGGAACCAAGGCTAGCAGGTTGGAAGATGCTTGTGTTTTAGGGATTTTGAAAGGAGCTGTGGTCTAAAGAAACACACGTAAGCTCGTTATTGTGATGTAGGAAGCACTCAGTGTTGTCAGGCAGCGTGGCCCTGTGGTCAGCACAGACTCTGCAGTCCGGCACACCAGGGTTCAAATACTGGCTCTTCTACTTCCAGCCCTCTGACTGTGAACAGTTCAGTGGGATAACGTACACAAAGTGTTCAGCAAGTCAAGGACCTGCCCACCTGCTACCTGGCACTCAGCAAACAGTCCTTCACCTGTGCTGGTCTCTTTAGGAATCCTCTCTGTAAAGTGCTTGCTGTACTAGCTCATCACCTACTGTGGAGCTTCAGCTAAGCCTCCCCCTTAGACAAGGCCCCATGGAGCTTACCAGAACCCTGCTCTTTCGGTTTGAACTGCCCAAACCAGCCTTAGCCAGGAACACCAGAAGACCCCACCCACGACCCTTAATGAAGGCGTGTGCCCAGGAGTCTCTCCCTGTCTGCACGTGTCTGTGCCTCCCCCTCGCCCACCTCCACCCCCAGGTGTGCAGGGCATCTCCTTCAGGACCTGAGTAACAGACGTCCACTTCAGCTTCTCTCTGGTCTGCCGCTGACCTGGGCTCTCCGCCTGGCGCCCTGGGCCCCCCTGGGCAGAGGTGGATCTAACGAAGTCCTAACACCTCCAGAGGGTCTGACAGACGCACCTTAGTAGGAGAGCCGATGATCGTTGGTAAAGGGGTTTTGAAGAACCAGTCAGAGCTGCGCGGAGAGGGGCCCGTGTGCTTGGTGGGAGACGTGCCCAGACTGCCGGGCCGACCGGGCTGTGGCGAGCAGCTGTGCCCAGCCCCAGAGTGGGACGGACACACGGGGTCCGAGTGCTGCTTCCTGAGCTTCTGCTTGTTCTGGTAGATGTCAGTGAGGGTGGGGGCGCTCTGCAGTCTCGCCCCCAGCAAGAAAGACTGTGGGGATGGAGCCTGTGGCACGGAGGAACCTACCGGAAGAAGGGTGCAGTGTGAGCCCATGTGGGGACGGGTGCAGTGTGAGCCCGTGTGGGGACGGGCGCGGCGGCGTCAGCAGACAATCCCTAACATGAGAACCCCGACTGCCTCACCTCTCAGGACACACTCTGAAGTGTGTGCTTGGCACCCTTTACAGTGACGAGAACACTGCCGTTGGTTTTCATAGAGGTTGACAATCCCTATATTAACTGTTTTTATCAGCAGATAACTCAGATTAATCCAAGGTCTAATTAGGACCAAAGAGAATTATACAGTAAAGGGACCACGTTAATGAAGACAACAAACACTGACAATGAACAAGATGATTTCTACCCTTTCTACAAATTTGTACTCGAGCATATCCATGTGATTACTTCCTTTTCTCACATTGCAACTAAAATAAACTTTTCAAACTAACTCAGAATAATCTTTTATTTAAAAAATACACATAAAATGTAAGAAAGAGAATTAGATAATACATTTTTCCTAGACTTTATTTTAAATTTGCTTAAAAATTACAAGCTTTAAAAAAAAACCCACAAAAAAACAAGCTTGCCTGACCAGTGGAGGCATGGTGGATAGAGTGTTGATCTGGGTCACTGAGGTCCCAGGTTCCAAACTTAGGTCACTGGCTTGAGCGCAGGCTCGCCGGCTTGATGTGGGGTCGCAGGCTTGAGTGTGGGATCACAGACATGATCCCATGGTCACTTGCTTGAGCCCAAAGGTCACTGGCTTGAAGCTTAAGGTCAATGGCTTGAGCCCAAGGTCACTGGTTTGAACAAGGGGTCACTGGGGCCCTGGCCAGTTGGCTCAGTGGTAGAGCATCGGCCTGGTGTGCAGGAGTCCTGGGTTCGATTCCCGGTCAGGGCACACAGGAGAAGCGCCCATCTGCTTCTCCACCCCTCCCCCTCTCCTTCCTTTCTGTCTCTTCCCCTCCCGCAGCCAGGGCTCCATTGGAGCAAAGATGGCCCGGGCGCTGGGGATGGCTCTGTGGCCTCTGCCTCAGGCGCTAGAATGGCTCTGGATGCAACAGAGCGACGCCCCAGAGGGGCAGAATATCGCCCCCTGGTGGGCATGCTGGGTGGATCCCGGTCGGGAGCATGCGGGAGTCTGACTGCCTCCCCATTTCCAGCTTCGGAAAAATGAAAAAAAAAAAAAAAATGCAAGGGGTCACTGGGTCAGCTTCAGCCCTCCAGTCAAGGCACATATGAGAAGCAATCAATGAATAACTAAAGTGACACAATTATCAGTTGATACTTCTTATCTCTCTCCCTTCCTGTCTCTTTCCTTCTCTTTCTCTCAAAAAAAAAAAGTTTATGGGTAATTTATATATATTGTCAATTTCATTAAAGAAATTCATTAAAACAAAGTATCCAATTCTCTACAAAGAAAAGAGCTGTCCAGATATTCCCGACTCTCGCTGGGATGCTCTACAAGAGCCTGGGAGACAGTCTGATATGCTCCACAGGCGCCGACGGTGAGTGAGGGGATTCACCACACAGACCTCGCTGCTGCCAACGTAATGTCCACTAAGCTTGAGCTCCGGTTACAAATTCTGTGGCACTTCTTGCAAGTCAAACTACTACCAATAACACTAAGAACACAGAAGTCTTCTTAGAGATCTATAACTATCATCTTTCCAAAAACGGACACCAGTAGGAGCTTCTGATATTGACCACTCCTGGCTTAATCTCATCCTAAATTTGATATTTAATTTTTAAGAACTGAGTTCTGCCAAACACCCACCCACATATATGTATACACATACACAATACACACATACACAAATAAATAAAATTAGTGGCAAAGTGTTATGATCCAGAGAAAGGTAAGTTTTATGCTTTCCTAAGTGACACAGAATTCCTTTCATTGACCAACTCCTCCAATGCACACACAATAACATCTGACTTGCACACACAATAACATCTGACTTGCACACACAATAACATCGGACTTGCACACACAGTACCATCGAACTTACACACACAGTGACATCTGACTTGCACACACAGTGACATCTGACTTGCACACACAGTGACATCGGACTTGCACACACACCTTTGGAGGCACATGTTATATAAGGTCTACCAGAAAGTTCTGTCCGTTTCTGTCACAAGTTTCGACACGTAAACACGTTTATTTGGCGCACGTGTGCCTATTTTTATCACTTAATGTATACATACTGACGTAGCAAATTAACTAAAACAAAGTTGATTCACGTTAGTCTTATGTGTGAAGTGATAGTGTACCCATGGAAAGTTCATTTACGCCACTGTATTGTATACGAATTTCACCAAGAAAGAAATGCTACAGAAGCATGTAGAAATTTATTGAAAGTGTTTGGTGAAGGTACAGTTTCTGATAGGACATGCAGAAGATGGTTCGAAAAATTTGAAAAAGGTGATTTCGACCTTTCTGATAAGCCACGTTCTGGGCGACCATCTTTGATAGATGACGATGTTGTTAAGACCATGTTGAAGCAAGATCCTTTTCTGACAACATCAGATTGCAGAAAGACTTAATTCAGCTCAGCAAACCATTTCGGACCATATTTGGAAGATAGGATTAGTGTGGAAATATATTATTTAATAAAGCTTATTGACAGTAAGAAAAATTTGTATTTTTACTCCAAAAACAGACAGAACTTTTCCAGTAGACCTTAATTAAGCAAATAAACATCAATATTTCTTGTTTTACTTAATGCTAAATGGTAGCTCTTATTAAGAACAGTATTAATCAAAGTAACAAAATTTCATTTCTCAGACTAATTTTCATTATCTTTGTGACAATGACCAAAATTTAGCTAAATTACTTAATTCCTAAAAGTTATTTTTATAAAAGGCTCATACAAAAAAAAATAAAATAAATAAATAAATAAATAAATAAATAAAAGGCTCATACACCCAAAAAGAGACGTTCGATTGGCCGACTGCTAAAATATAATCACCAAGACTGCAGAGTGGAGAAAATGTTTCATGTCAACTGCTTTCTTGCTAAGACTAGAAAAAGGTAACTGAAAGGCACCGTCACAGGGTCACAATGGCCCCTCGTACCTGACGAGCTTCTGCTCCGGGGTTCGTGGCCCTGAGGGTGTCCACAGCAGCACTGACCGCACAGCTCGGGGATGGTGCCAACTAGAGACAGAGACGGAGAGAGATGACTCAAACCCAACAGACAACGGAAACACACCACACGCACAAACTGCACACCACATTATAGCTTATAAAACATAACTAGCAAAGATTTAGTTCAGCTAACACGAAGCAACCCATGTGCTGGGCACACTGAGATCGAAGTACCTATGATCTGCCTTAAGACAAGGTCAGTGGGAAAGGCAGGTGCGTATGCATGCCCGCAGCAGGCCCCTCTTCAACCCGGCGGCACGAAGAGCGCGGTCTTGGTGCCCGGCCCTGTGGAGCCGACGGCCCAGTGCCGTCCCTCCGACCCACCACCTCCTGCTGGCGTGCTCCCAGGGCTGCCCCTGGCCACCACGGCACAGCCGGGGCACTGACTCCGGCCTCTTCGGGCAGGTCAGGAACCGTGGACCACTTAGTGCTTGGGGTCACCCCTTGGACGGGCCGCCTTCTCAGACCCCGCTGCAGCAGCACCCTCCCCGCCCGGGGTCACACGTGCACAGTGGCCCTGCTTCTTCCCCGGCACATGTCACAGCTGTCATCCCACCTGTCCCACACATCTCTGCATCTCACTTCCTCGCAGGGACCTCTGGGAACCCAACCCACATAAAAGAGAGGCGGGAGGGCCTCAGGGAGATCACGCAGACAAGGCCAGGTCTGTAAAACAAGAGGCCCTGACCACGTGGTTAGGTAGGCGGGCAAAGGTTAGACCCTGGGGACAGCCTTCTCCTAGAGTGCAGGGTAAGTTTGGAACTTGTGTCTGGCGACCTTGGAGCCCCTCAGGCGCTGCAGAGGGGCTGGAGCAGGGCCAAGATTCTGTCTGAAAAGAAAATTTCAGCTAGGCCCTGGCCGGTCTGCTCAGTCAGTAAGAGCGTCGACCTGACGTGCCAAGGCTGTGGGTTCAAGCCCCCGTCGGGGGACATACAGGAAGCAACCAGTGAGTGCACAACTAAGTGGAATAACAAACAAATGCTTCTCTCTCTAAAACCAATTAAAAAATTTTCAGCTAAAAACAGCTTCAAAACCACTGCAACAGGTGAGGTGGCGATATAAACTTTTCTTTGAGAGAGATGGAGGGAGGGAGGGAGGGAGGGATGGGAAGGAGAGAAAGAGAGAAGGAGAGAGAAACATTGACTTGTTCCCCTTAGCTGTGCAGCCACTGATTACCCTGAATGGGGCTCAAACCAGTGCCCTCAGGATAGAGCCACAGCCCCCAAGATCAAGATGACCCCAGGACTGACCCAGTGCCCTCGGCACTGGTGACCCAGGCTCAAGCTGGTGCCTGTGGTGCTCCAGGACGACGCTCTATCCACTGCAGCACCAGCCAGGGCCAGTGATACAAACCCTTTTTTTCTTTGTATTTTTCTGAAGTTGGAAACGGGGAGGCAGAGACAGACTCCCGCATGCGCCTGGCTGGGATCCACCCGGCACGCCCATCAGGGGGCAATGCTCTGCCCATCTGGGGCATCCTCTGCTGCAACCAGAGCTATTCTAGCGCCTGAGGCAGAGGCCACAGAGCCATCCTCAGAGCCCGGGCCAACTTTGCTCCAATGGAGCCTCGGCTGTGGGAGGGGAAGAGAGAGACAGAGAGGAAGGAGAGGGGGAGGGGTGGAGAAGCAGATGGGCGCTTCTCCTGTGTGCCCTGGCTGGGAACTTTTTTTTAAACCATTATCATTGTGGCTTTTTTGTTTTGGAGTCAGGGCTTCCAGGCACTACTTCGATCACTCTCGCTCTGCCTCCCCCAGGGTTCCTTCCCGCCCCTCCGTCCACCCCAGCAGTCCTGAGGGTGGTGGCCCTCTCCTTTTAAAGACATACAGAATATATATTTTTAATATGTGTGTATACATACATAAATACATTTTTTTCCTTTTTTTCCCGCAATTTCGAGACCTGTCACCCTGGGCCCTCTCTCTAACCCCTTTTCTTACTCACCATACCGTGCTATTCCCCCAAGGTCTGCTCTGGCCTCTCTCACCTGTACTCCAAACCTGAAGCATTTTGTATGTCTCTTAGCTTCACCAACACTGTGCTTTGCATTTTGTTTTATGATAGGTGGCGATTTTGTAGTTGCTTTTGTTTTATTATTTGCTTTTGCTTTGTTAGTTTTAGCATTTTTTCTTGTTGCTGCATATGGATTCCAAGAGGGGCAGGAAGACTGTAGGGAAGCCCACCCAAGCCCCCCCCCCAGTGAGACCGCTGAGGGGTGCAACGAGGGCTGTTAGGGACACTCACGTCTCTCAAGCCCCATAAATCTGAGTGCTGAGCAGGGTAGGCATTTTAGGTACTTTAACCTAGGATTTCTGACTTTGTGTGTAGAGCCCAAAGCTACTGGAGATAAGTATTATCCATAAGATCCACTTGTCAACAGACATCCTGACAGACTTACGGAGATTCTCAAGAGGGGCTAGGGAGTAGGGTATACTTAGAGGGGGGTGGAGAATGTGGTTCCTAATCAGCTGAGACCCAATGCCACCATGAGCCAAAGTTCCTAAAGAGAACGTCATGTCAGAAGTGTCACAGTGTAAAAAGGCTGAAAGCAACGGCTCTAAATTCTGCTTACCCAAAGGGGAAGGTGAGTAAGGCCTGGAAGACCCAGTGGACAGTCTTCGTCCGACTGTCGGTGCCGTGTCCGCTGGCGCTGGGGAGCAGGACCCTGCCCGGAGAAAGCCCACGGGGCTGGTGCTAGACCTGCGCACCACTGCGGACCTGAAAGGGGACACAGGCGGTGCTCCGGCAGGCCCTCGGGGACAAGGGCACAGCTGCTCGGAGTTGTCGGCCCTCTGACAGCAGGAGCACCTACGTCCACCCACCGCAGCAGGCCCTCAGGGACAAGGGGCACCGCTGCTCGGAGTTGTCGCCCTCTGACAGCAGGAGCACTACCTCCACCCACCGCAGCAGGCCCTCGGGGACAAGGGGCACCGCTGCTCGGAGTTGTCGCCCTCTGACAGCAGGAGCACCTACGTCCACCCACCGCAGCAGGCCCTCGGGGACAAGGGGCACCGCTGCTCGGAGTTGTCGCCCTCTGACAGCAAGCACCACCTCCACCCACCGCAGCAGGCCCTCGGGGACAAGGGGCACCGCTGCTCGGAGTTGTCGCCCTCTGACAGCAGGAGCACTACCTCCACCCACCGCAGCAGGCCCTCGGGGACAAGGGGCACCGCTGCTCGGAGTTGTCGCCCTCTGACAGCAGGAGCACTACCTCCACCCACCGCAGCAGGCCCTCGGGGACAAGGGGCACCGCTGCTCGGAGTTGTCGCCCTCTGACAGCAGCAGCACTACCTCCACCCACTGCAGCAGGCCCTCGGGGACAAGGGGCACCGCTGCTCGGAGTTGTCGGCCTTCTGACAGCAGGAGCACCTACGTCCACCCACCGCAGCAGGCCCTCGGGGACAAGGGGCACCGCTGCTCGGAGTTGTCGCCCTCTGACAGCAGCAGCACTACCTCCACCCACCGCAGCAGGCCCTCGGGGACAAGGGGCACCGCTGCTCGGAGTTGTCGCCCTCTGACAGCAGCAGCACTACCTCCACCCACTGCAGCAGGCCCTCGGGGACACGGGGCACCGCTGCTCGGAGTTGTCGGCCTTCTGACAGCAGGAGCACCTACGTCCACCCACCGCAGCAGGCCCTCGGGGACACGGGGCACCGCTGCTCGGAGTTGTCGGCCCTCTGACAGCAGGAGCACCTACGTCCACCCACCGCAGCAGGCTTCGGCTCCCAGAAACGTACAGAAATCTCTCACCCACCACTGAACATTTACTTGCTTTCTTTTTTTAAAAAATAAATGTTATTTATGATTTCAGTGAGAGAGGAAGGGGGGCGGGGGGGGGGAGAGCGAGAGAGAGACAGACAGACAGACGGGAACATTCAGCTGTTCCTGGATGTGCCCTGACTGGGGATCAAACCGGCCAGATGTTGCTTGTTCCAGATTTTAGGCAAGTCTGAAACAGGAGGCAACAGAGGCTATTTGCATGGAAAAGCTATTTGCAGGGAAAAGCCACTAGCTGTCTAGGGTGGGACAGCAAGCTGGGTGGGGCAGGACCTCAGGAGATCATCAGGGCGGGGCAAAGGGTGTGAGCGGCTTGACCAGGACTCAAACAGGGCGGGCACCCACCTCCTCGCTCTGTGGGGGGCGGGCTCTGCGCACTGCTGTCTAGGGAGGGCTCCTCTCTGGCTCAGCTCTCGCCCCCCCCCACACCCAGGCAACGCAGTCCCTCCCCACAGACCCCTGGGGCCTTCCCAGCTGCCGCCCCACCGGGCTGAGCTCCGAGGGAGGGAGTCCCAGGAGTCTGCACAGCCCTTCAGAGGCGGCAGCAGTCCCAGGCGGACCCCTCATCTTCCTCAGCACCACTCCCCACTGCCTTTCAGAGCCAGAAATGATGGGGGCTTCTCTTCCTGGCACTGGGACCCCGGGCTGGGACCCCTCGCTCGTCAGGTGGGGCCTCCACAGCCCAGGCATTCCTCCTGATTTCATCCGCCACACGTGGGTGTGGGGCCAGCCGCCCACCCCTCCCAGCAGTCTGTGTGGCGGCCTCTTCATAACCTTAGTTACAAAGCTTCTTTCTGTCCAGGCCCTGGCAGGGTGGCACAATGCACAGAGCATCGACTCGGTGTGTCACAGGTCGTGGGTCTGACCCCAGGTCAGGGCACCTATGAGGAGCAACCAATGCGTGCACAGCAAAAACGGGACAGCTGAGTGGGACGAGCTGACTCTCTCTCAGAGCAATGGGGAACGCTAAGACTCCCAGGCAGCTAGAGGTCAGGGGTTCTGAATGACGGTCTTCCTCCAGTTCAGCTGTGGGAGGCACCCAGTACTGCATCTACCTACGCCGCCACGTTGACCGGAACCCCAAAACTTTACAGGAAAAGACAAAGACAGCAGAAAGGAGGAAAACAGAGCTGACCTCGGTGAGCCGAGCAGAGCGGTGCCGGAGCCGGCAGTGGAGGTGAGGTTCTGCTCCATGCGCTGGTAATTCTTGATCTGCGTGGGGACTGGGATCGGAGCCGTCTCGCTGTGTGACGAGGTCGGCAGCGGACACTGCCTGCAGCCGTGATTCACGGAAAAGGAAAGAAATCCAAGTGAGACCAATTTTCTTCCATTTGACCCACGGGTGATATTTTGAGAAACAAAATAAATTTTAGAAGCAAGAATACACAAAGTTCTATAACTTTACTCACAAGAACACCCCCCAAATACAACCTTTTAGTCAGTTATATGTGCACATACCCGCCACACAGCAAGAACTCGTGCGAGGCCCGTCTGCCGGCAGCGCCCATGGGCATATCGTCTGGAGGAGAAAGAGAAAGCAGTCAGTTCTGCTGCGCCCTCTACTTACACGTGAGTGTCAGCGTGGGCGAACCCGGACACGCTCCGGGCAGGCCTGCCCTGCAGACCCTGGAACACAGACCTAGTGACCAGAGGACGGTCAGAAATGAAGGCGTCCTCACTGGAAGCAGTGCATGGTGGGTAGTCAGAGCTCCGCTTTTCCTTACCTGAGCCTGTCCGTTGTCTTTCGGCATCTGTGATAACACACCTTTGGAATGTCAGAGTAATCTGTTTGCCAGACCCCTCCGGGCAGGAGATGGGGAACCCCTCCTAGTTGCCCAAATTCCATCCCCACGTGCTGTACATGTTGACTGCTAACTGCCCCACACCCACCTATGTAAAAGGGTCTATCCTGTTATTCCACCTTTTATTCCAGTCTCTTCAGAGGGAAACGTGGATTTTCTGTACCGCCCTCGGCCTTCTCTTCTGATGTGTAAACTAAGGAGCAGACCTGCCCTCCCCCAGCCTCTTCTCAACCCACTCAGCTTGCTTCCCAGCAGCTTGTCAGTTTGTTCAAATAAACTCATAAACTCATACAAATTGGATGTTCTTACATTGGTATTAGGAAACAGCTTGAGGACACCCACTAGCTGACATGCAGTCTCGTCCATGAGTGGCAGCAAGTCACCACCGGACACGACCCAGCTTGATTCAGAGGCCGCGGCCCCCCCATGTCCACCTCTACAGCAGCCATCAGGCCTTTCCACGGGAAAGTGTCACATTTACTGCAGTATTCATGTATTTTTTCCACCATTTAACATGTGCAACTGGTTCACTGTGTCCCTTTTAAAATGTCACATAAAGGTTTTGAGTATTGTCACCCCTAATCCAATTTGCCCATAAACTCTGTGGCTGTTACCAAGCAATTCTGAGACCTTCCTCTAAACCCTTTCCTTAAATTTAATTTAACTTCTCTTATTCTGCTGGCTTCTCTATTTCTTTAGATACAAACAGAATCTGAGATCATGTCCTGTAATGTTTTTATATACCTTCAGAGTAGTTATTGCTTTATGGAAGATGATGGAGCAGATTTTAGAAAGGTGGATATGTAACGGGAATTCAAAACATTAAACCAAATGCCCATTTGAAAATGCCCCTACTCAAGAGTGTGATATAAAAGCTAAACAGTCCAACAACAAAGCCCCTGCCCAAACGGCACGGGTGGGAGCAGAGAAGCGGCTCACAGGAGTGGTCCGAGGAGAGGCTGTGCGGAACCAGGACAAAGTCGTCCGTGTCACAGGAGGAGGCCTTGCTGCTGGTGCTGGCAGAGTCCTTGGACACTTGGAGACAGCTGGGGGGGCCCAGTGGTGGGGAGGACAGGTGCTCTTCCTGAATATGCTGCAGATCTGCGAGGGACTAAAATGAACAACATAAAATTAAACTGGCCTAATAGCCTGCCCTGCGGTGGCGCAGTGGATAACGTGTCAACCTGGAACGCTGAGGTCACCAGTTCGAAACCCCGGGCTTTCCACATATGGGAGTTGATGCTTCCTGCTCCCCCCCCCCTTTTCTCACTCTGAAAATAAATAAAATCTAAAAGAAAAAAAAACAAAAACAAAAACCCACTGGCCTAATAATAAAGCACAAGTCTGAATAGCCAGTACACTAAAGACTATGTTTTTTCATAAAAGTGGGCATAATGTTTAATTCCATCTAAAATTTCAAAAAACCTCTTTGGAAATCTTCCCCCTAGAAAAGCAGTTTCCAATCTCTTTGTAAAAAGGCTTCTTAAATGTTTTCCAAAAGTGAGCCTTAAAAATGTATCCTGCCATTTGTCACATGTACCCATGTGCCTCTCCTAGTTTCTGAGCTGAGTTTGGACCGTCTCAGCATCCCATTTCAGTTCACGGCCTAGCACAGCAGATGGTCAACAGTGGTCCACTTAACGACAGAAATGAATGTTCAGGGATTTACGACGTCTGGCAAGCACACACAGTTTTACATCTCCAATAAAGAACACATACACTGGAAAGCAAGAGATTGATAAGATAACTGCATTTGTTTACACTCACACATACAGACACAAAATTTGAAGAACCTTAAAGGTATGGGCGTGTTTCATTTTTCCCCCTTTGTTGGGGGAGGAGCTGGTCTGTGGGAGACAGGACAGAAAGGGAAGAAAAACATAAACATATCTAATTAAGTGCTCAGGGCTAAGGAGCTATGTGACTTCGGCACTTGCCTAGTTCAAGGACGCCGGGGGCAGCTCTAACCGAATGCCTTGATTATACAATGGTTTTCTACAACAACGAACTTCATAACTTAGTATATATACATTGTGTTAAGTCCCCATTAGATTTAACCTTCATTTCCATTTAAGAAAAGATATTACATAATGATTTTAAACCCATCTTAAACACCCAGTCTCAGATCTTGTCACTTCCTCGTCTGTGTGTGGTATATACATGACATAAAACCTCATTACTCGTTGGAGAGAACCTGTATGTCTCAAGGAGGGGAGAGGGCAGGACTAACTCTACCAAACATCAACCATGGGCTAGGCACTTTTGACAGCTTTCCATGTATTATCTAACTTTCATATCTAACTTTCACCCCATTATAAAATCCATCTCACTTTTAAATAAACAAAATTCAGAAGATCAGGATTTGCCCAAGATCACATAATTAAAAAGCAGGAGAGTTGAGATGTGATTCTAAGTATGTCCACAACTTCCTGCCAATGGTTCAGGCAGAAACTTTCTGAATTTCTTCCTCTGCTATTTATAAATTATCTGCGTCCACAACCATCTTGGAGAAAGAGATGCTTCTCTCTGCATTCAAAGTCCATCTCTGCACCTGTGTTCTAATTCCATTCTCTCACTCGTCAAGGTCCTAGATCAACTGTCCTCTGGTCCCGACTTTCCCCCCCCCTTTGGGCTGGCTCTCCCCCTCTGTACATACACCTTTACTCTTCTTACATCTCGAATCCCTGAGACCCTCTCAATTGTTGTTACAGCACCTCAGTTGTTCATTGATTGCTTCTCATATGTTCCCTGACCAGGGGGCTCCAGCTGAGCCAGTGACCACTTGCTCAAGCCAGCGACCTTGGGGTTTCGAACCTGGGTCCTCAGTGTCCCAGGCCAACCGTCTGTCCACTGTGCCAATGCCTGGTCAGGCTGTAACAGGCACTATTTGTTTACAAGTATCACCTTCCCCAACCTCACAGGGCATAAAAAAGTGAGAGCAGTGTATTCACTGGTTCAGAGGGAGACGGCTCAGAAAGGTAGTTTCTTGCTGAAGCTTCCACAGCTCAGTAAGGGCAGACGTCAGGTCCACCTGGCCTGAGCCCCAGCAGCACCACTAACACTGTGCAGAGAGAGAATATCCCTGCCTGGCCTGTGGGGGCGCAGTGGATAAAGCGTCGACCTGGAACGCTGAGGTCGCCAGTTCGAAACCCTGTGCTTGCCTGGTCAAGGCACACACAACAAGCAGGCAAAGAACAACGAGGGTGAAACAACTATGACTTGATACTTCTCACCCCCCCACCCCTTGCTCCTCTCTCTGTAAAATCAGTAAATAAAAACTTAAAAAAAAAAAAAGGAAAAAGGTTGAGGGGAATGGGGGGAGGGGGATGTATTCGGGGTGACCCTATCTATGTAAACACAATTAATTAAATAAATAAATTAATTTTTTTTATAAAAGGTAAAAGGAAAGAAAAAGAATGTCCACAGTGCATTTACGGGCTCCCTCTGTGAACAGCAGTGACTGAGATGACTTTCAACAAAACCAGCACTTACTGGAGGAGAGGCAAAGCGGCAGGACAGCACGCCACCACAGGGGCCCCCGGGGACGCGGCCGGCAGACGCGGGCACAGGCACGGGCACCGGGCAGGCTGTGAGGACAGACAGACAGGGGCGCCACTGCAGAGCAGCACGCAACTCGTCTCGTAGAACACAGGTCAGACGGCTGCATCTGTGCGCTGACCACGCACGTGCATTCACCTACTGACTCAACGCAGCAATTACTAAGACGACGTCAGCTTGGATTTGGAAGGAAAAACAGAACTGCCGCTGAACAGACACAACTACAGGCATTTAGAAAAGGCCCATGAAATCTCAAGAAGCACAATGAAAAGTTAATTTTTATAATACAAAATACTAATTTCTCCATAAGCTTGCTTTTACTCTTTAGTAGAAATGCAAAAAGTGGTACTCACATTTTTTTACTGGAATTTGCTCAAGAAAAGGATGGTTAAAAAATGCTTCTGCAATGAAAAACAAGAATGCAACCTTTACAATGATGCTGACTAGCAAACAGGTCAATCTTGTCAACGTAGTCAACATAATGTCTTGCGATCATAAACAACTAACTTATTTAGTTGCCTCCATACCCTTTAAATGTAAAAGCATGTTTTTATAAATCAAAAACTTACCAAATTATAAGCAATTCTCAATGAAAAATTTAATTTTTAAAATTTTTTTTTTATTTTTCTGAAGCTGGAAACGGGGAGGCAGTCAGACAGACTCCCGCATGCGCCCGACCGGGATCCACCCAGCTCGCCCACCAGGGGTTACGCTCTGCCCACCAGGGAGCGATGCTCTGCCCCTCCGGGGCGTCGCTCTGTTGCGACCAGAGCCACTCTAGCACCTGGGGCAGAGGCCAAGGAGCCATCCCCAATGCCTGGGCCATCTTTGCTCTAATGGAGCCTCGGCTGCGGGAGGGGAAGAGAGAGACAGAGAGGAAGGAGAGGGGGAGGGGTGGAGAAGCAGATGGGCGCTTCTCCTGTGTGCCCTGGCCGGGAATCGAAGCCGGGACTTCTGCACGCCAGGCCAACGCTCTACCACTGAGCCAACCGGTCAGGGCCAATCAATGAAAAATTTAAAGCAGTAACTGTGGATTTACAGCACTAATACCAACACAGCGCCCGCGCCAGCGGCAGTAGGCTGTTCTGGCGTGTGGCCCCGAGCGGACAGCCTTGGGCACTGGGAGGTGCCGGCCCTGCCACAGGGCACCGGGACTACGGCTGCTCACTGTCCTGAGAGAAATCTAGGTGCTGACTTGTACACTAATTCTCTACCCTTCTATCACATAAGAGGTATTCCTTCGGCTGGTTTCAAAAAACTATTTAAAAAAACACATTTTAAAAAAACTCACGTCTTCACTATCCACCTAGAGAAGCAGCTTTGCGATAAGCATGGCAGTGAGACGCACACATGCCAGCTCATGATTCCACCGTCTTGATCTTCCTGTGTGTGCGAATTACTTCATTATTTCTTAGAAAACCCCCAAAGATAACCTCACTTGTCATGAAGTCTCCACCCTACACATTAAATACCAGAGCAGGCACGGTGAGCACAGCACCACACGGAGGTGTGCTAAGAAGTACAAGGTGAGGAGCAGCAGGCTTTGCTCAGGTTTAGACTAAGCTTCAGTCACTACAGTATCCTCCGCTCAAGGTGAGGAGCAGGCTTTGCTCAGGTTTAGACTAAGCTTCAGTCACTACAGTATCCTCCACTCAAGGTGAGGAGCAGGCTTTGCTCAGGATTAGACTAAGCTTCAGTCACTACAGTATCCTCCACTCAAGGTGAGGAGCAGGCTTTGCTCAGGTTTAGACCAAGCTTCAGTCACTACAGTATCCTCCACTCAAGGTGAGGAGCAGCAGGCTTTGCTCAGGTTTAGACTAAGCTTCAGTCACTACAGTATCCTCCACTCAAGGTGAGGAGCAGGCTTTGCTCAGGATTAGACTAAGCTTCAGTCACTACAGTATCCTCCACTCAAGGTGAGGAGCAGGCTTTGCTCAGGTTTAGACTAAGCTTTAGTCACTACAGTATCCTCCGCTCTGACGGACCGAAGAGTTTCACGAAAATTAACACCCACAGCCCCTTAAAGTAAACATCAATCACAACACTTGCAAAGGAATGGAAACGTCTAGAGTTTTGAAGAAAAACATGAGTATTTTACCTTAGATCAAAAATATACATATATACATAAATTCTAGTCTGACATGTAAGCTTTTTGTATGCTAACTTTTACAAGGACATAACGGGGATGAAAAAGAAAGGATATAAATGAAGAAACTAGACAGACTCAATGCAAAGACTCTGACACCACTTCCCAATCCATTGCAATGGCATGGAAAGTATATAAATACTTAGTATCACCTATAATTTTAAAACTATTATCCCTGAGTATGTTGTTTCATTGTTGACCCATGTTTCTTATGGTTATAGAGCAACTCTCAATTTAATTCCTGCTCTGAAAGATAAAAATATTTACCAACCTCATGAACCGAATTTGAATTCCAACTTCACAAAACAGTATTATATATTTGGACTATTCCATCCTTCCCTGTATAGAACCCATGAGGGCTGTCACCTACCGAGAACATCTACCAGGACAATGAACTGAGCGCCTCTCACTCCGGTTCCTCAGTCGTCCTCACACGGGTGACGCAGTGTTCTCTCCCTTTCACAGGGAAGGAAACCAGGGCACATACAGGCCCTGTATCTTCCCCAATGTCAAAGCCCTGGTCAGTGCAGGCCCTGTATCTTCCCCAGTGTCAAAGCCCTGGTCAGCGCAGGCCCTGGATCCTCCCCAACGTCAATGCCCTGGTCAGTGCAGGCCCTGTATCCTCCCCAGTGTCAAAGCCCTGGTCAGTGCAGGCCCTGGATCCTCCCCAGTGTCAAAGCCCTGGTCAGTGCAGGCCCTGTATCCTCCCCAATGCCAAAGCCCTGGTCAGTGCAGGCCCTGTATCCTCCCCAATGTCAAAGCCCTGGTCAGTGCAGGCCCTGTGTCCTCCCCAATGTCAAAGCCCTGGTCAGTGCAGGCCCTGTGTCCTCCCCAATGTCAAAGCCCTGGTCAGTGCAGGCCCTGGATCCTCCCCAACGTCAAAGCCCTGGTCAGTGCAGGCCCTGGATCCTCCCCAACGTCAAAGCCCTGGTCAGTGCAGGCCCTGTATCCTCCCCAATGTCAAAGCCCTGGTCAGTGCAGGCCCTGTGTCCTCCCCAATGTCAAAGCCCTGGTCAGTGCAGGCCCTGTGTCCTCCCCAATGTCAAAGCCCTGGTCAGTGCAGGCCCTGTGTCCTCCCCAATGTCAAAGCCCTGGTCAGTGCAGGCCCTGTGTCCTCCCCAATGTCAAAGCCCTGGTCAGTGCAGGCCCTGTGTCCTCCCCAATGTCAAAGCCCTGGTCAGTGCAGGCCCTGTGTCCTCCCCAATGTCAAAGCCCTGGTCAGTGCAGGCCCTGGATCCTCCCCAATGTCAAAGCCCTGGTCAGTGCAGGCCCTGTATCCTCCCCAATGTCAAAGCCCTGGTCAGTACAGGCCCTGGATCCTCCCCAACGTCAATGCCCTGGTCAGTGCAGGCCCTGTGTCTTCCCCAACGTCAAAGCCCTGGTCAGTGCAGGCCCTGTGTCCTCCCCAATGTCAAAGCCCTGGTCAGTGCAGGCCCTGTATCCTCCCCAATGTCAAAGCCCTGGTCAGTGCAGGCCCTGGATCCTCCCCAATGTCAAAGCCCTGGTCAGTGCAGGCCCTGTGTCCTCCCCAATGCCAAAGCCCTGGTCAGTGCAGGCCCTGGATCCTCCCCAATGTCAAAGCCCTGGTCAGTGCAGGCCCTGTGTCCTCCCCAATGTCAAAGCCCTGGTCAGTGCAGGCCCTGGATCCTCCCCAATGTCAAAGCCCTGGTCAGTGCAGGCCCTGTATCCTCCCCAATGTCAAAGCCCTGGTCAGTGCAGGCCCTGGATCCTCCCCAATGTCAAAGCCCTGGTCAGTGCAGGCCCTGTATCCTCCCCAGTGTCAAAGCCCTGGTCAGTGCAGGCCCTGTGTCCTCCCCAATGTCAAAGCCCTGGTCAGTGCAGGCCCTGTATCCTCCCCAATGTCAAAGCCCTGGTCAGTGCAGGCCCTGGATCCTCCCCAATGCCAAAGCCCTGGTCAGTGCAGGCCCTGTATCCTCCCCAGTGTCAAAGCCCTGGTCAGTGCAGGCCCTGTATCCTCCCCAGTGTCAAAGCCCTGGTCAGTGCAGGCCCTGTGTCCTCCCCAATGTCAAAGCCCTGGTCAGTGCAGGCCCTGTATCCTCCCCAGTGTCAAAGCCCTGGTCAGTGCAGGCCCTGTATCCTCCCCAGTGTCAAAGCCCTGGTCAGTGCAGGCCCTGTGTCCTCCCCAATGTCAAAGCCCTGGTCAGTGCAGGCCCTGTATCCTCCCCAGTGTCAAAGCCCTGGTCAGTGCAGGCCCTGTGTCCTCCCCAATGTCAAAGCCCTGGTCAGTGCAGGCCCTGTATCCTCCCCAGTGTCAAAGCCCTGGTCAGTGCAGGGATAAAACTTAAGCCCCGGTTCGTCTCATCCAGAAGCTTCTGTGGATTTCCATAATATACACTAACAGGCCGAAGCTCTGGAATAAGTTTTTGCAAGTTTCTATTATTATTGTAATTATTACTACAAAAAAAATAACCCAAACTTTTTTTCTAAAAATTTGAAGAACAGAGTTAACTTGTAAGCATTTTCATTAAACATATTTTTATGATTTTTCTGGTCTGTCAGTTTGAAGTCTTGCTATTTTTACATTAGAATGATTAGAATAAGTTAACAAACTATCCCCCAAAGAGGAGCTGAGACCCAGCTTCAAAGATAACTGTTCTTCCTAACCCTTCAGAACCTGGGTGCGCCCTCCAATATTACACAGTCTAAGTTCTTCATCACACAGGAAGCGGTAAAACAGTATTGGAATAGACTGAGACAAATTAAAGTACCTGGAAATATTTAGCTTTAATGCTTATATTATAAAAGAAGAAAGGTTCAGAATTAATGAGAGTCCACCTTAACATCTAAAACCCCAACACTGAGGCAGCAGCCCCTGAGGGGCACCCACAGTCCGCACTATAGGGCCACGCTGAGCCAAGCGCCACGGGGCACAAGTTCACAGGGGTACCCACAGGGAAGTGCCCCTCCCTGGCTCCCTAAACCCCATTTTTTTAAATTGGGGGCTTTTCTACCAAGATACAAGGGTGTTTCTCTGCTATTCCTTCTTCCCAGAGCCTTTCCCAGACATTTTCCCAGCCTTGAGCTCTGCCCTGGTCTATCCAGGCACCTTCTGACATCTGCATGCAGACGTCCGATGGCACCTTACACTCAGCACGTCCAGCCTGGCTGGACGGGCAGGGCTCCACCGCACAGCCCTGCCCGTCCAGTAGCCAGCAACGCCATTCTTCCAGCTGCTCAGCCCACAGACCCTGGGAGTCCATCCGAGTCTTCTCTTCCTCTCACACCCACACCAGTCCGCCCAGAAATGCCGCTGCCTTTACCTCCACAACCCAGAATTCAGCAATTTCTTACCACGCCCCCTGTGGCACCCCAGTCTACGCGGCTCCGTCGTTCACAAGGGCCACTGGTCCAGCCTCCCCATCAGGCTCCAGGCTTCGTCCCTGCCCTGCCCACCGCCCGTCAGCCAGACTGACCCCCATCCCGCCACGCCTCAAGCGGAAGCCCAAGTCCTTACCTGCCTACGTGACACGTGCCAGCTCAGGACGCTGGTTTGGCCGTTCGCCTGCCTGAAGGGCTCCTCCCACGTCCATCAAGCCTCTGTTCAAACGTCACTTTCCCAGAAAGCTCTTCACTGACTACCTTATTGGAAATTTTCATTCCTACCCACCCTCATTTCCCTCATTTTTTCCCACAGTACGCGTCCCTTCCTAACGGAGCGGATAATTGGAGCTTATACTCCGTCTGCATCTCCCCCCGACGAGAAGTGCATCAAGAGGGCAGGGGTCTGATCACCCCCCACCCCCAGGACACAGCAGGCACTCAGTGGAGATTTACACAGTAAGTGAAAGAAAAAGACAGAGAGAGCAAGAAAAAGTGGAAGTGACATTGTCTTCTGAAACCTCTCTAGTATCTTTTTAAAAACAAAACAAAACACCTTTCCAGAATGCACAGAAATAAAATTAGAAAGCATGCAAAATCTGAAAATATTACTTACCAAAATCCATTCTATCTTTCTGGTTTTTCTGAAGTAAACCCAAAAGGAGGTTAGCCAGATAAGGCGATGTTTCTCTGGGGATGCTACGGAAAGAAGAGCAACAGCTGAGTGGTGAGTTTATGCACACACGTTAACTGTGTGGCTTCTGCCTCAAATACGGGAGACAAAGGTGCACACGGGTCTCACAAACAGGACACGCCACAACAAGAGGGTCGTGCTGAAGCCTCACGCCTTCAAGGAGGAAAAGGCACCGCGCAGCTGCCTCTGAAAGCCGGCCCCAGTCTGGGCAGAGCCGCACGGCCCTCCCACGGCGGCACACAGGGCATTGGCACGGACAGGGCACTGACCAGGCTCAGACCAGCTCCAGTCTCAACACCGCTGACTGGCACGGACAGGGCACTGACCAGGCTCAGACCAGCTCCAGTCTCAACACCGCTGACTGGCACGGACAGGGCACTGACCAGGCTCAGACCAGCTCCAGTCTCAACACCGCTGACTGGCACGGACAGGGCACTGACCAGGCTCAGACCAGCTCCAGTCTCAACACCGCTGACTGGCACGGACAGAGCACTGACCAGGCTCAGACCAGGTCCAGTCTCAACACCGCTGACTGGCACGGACAGGGCACTGACCAGGCTCAGACCAGCTCCAGTCTCAACACCGCTGACTGGCACTAACAGCTGCTCTAGACTTCTCCGTTAGAAAAGAGCCACTCCCAATTCTTTCTGGAAAAGGGCAGAGCTAAACAAGCACAAGTGGAAAATAATGCAGCTTGCTGAAATCCAGTAGGAAAAAGACCCCTGACTAGCAATGGGAAAATGAGTAAGGAACAGGAATATACATTTCACAGGCTAAAAACTACAAAAAGGACATTAAGCAAATAAAACAGAGCCGACCTCACCAGGAGAGAGAATAATGCACATTAAATGAACAGCTAGCGTGTGCCGCCCTGTTGGTGAGGCACTGAGTCTGACGACACCCCACCTTGTAAAACTGCGAGGAGCCCTCTCTGCGGATAACAAACAGGAGAGGCCCTAGAGAGCAGCCCTCCGGCTCACCAGGTCCACTTCCAGGAATCCGTCCTAAAGACCTGCCCGGTGTGCCTGCATTCTGCCACCCAGCCCCCACGACAGCCTGTTCGTGGGAACCAGAAAACAAAAACAGGCATCTGATTCAACAGAATAGGACACATCTGAAACGCCATGTAGCCGTCCCAAGAACGCGGGAGCTGCTGAACCACGGCCACGTTGCCCTGAAGAGCAGAAAGGGTGGCGGACGGCTGACAGCGCGTGCGTGCGTGTGTGTGTGCGTGCGCGCACGTGTGTAAACAAATGTGCGTGAGAAGCATTCAAACATGAAAAAAGAGCTTGCATAAGAAAGACTTCACAAGACACACAGCAAACCCCGTGACCCTGGACAGTGAGGGAGGGCGGAGAGAATTGACTTCTAGCTCACGCACGACTGTTCTGTCTGCATCTCTTTCCCTCACAGAACACACACAACCGCCTGACCTGTGGTGGCGCAGTGGATAAAGCGTCGACCTGGAAATGCTGAGGTCGCCGGTTCAAAACCCTGGGCTTGCCTGGTCAAGGCACATATGGGAGTTGATGCTTCCAGCTCCTCCCCACCTTCTCTCTCTGTCTCTCTCTCCTCTCTGTCTCTCTCTCTCCCTTTCTCTCTCCTCTCTAAAATGAATAAATAAAATTAAAAAAAAAAAAAAAAAAAGAACACACACAACCTGCGTAGCTTTTTCTTCTAAATATACTTTGAAATGTGAGCAGGACTGAGAAACACGACAGCGCTACACAGGCCGCGATGGGGCACGAGTGCTGTCCACACTCCTGTCACGACGAATGCTGTCACTGTCACTGAGGAAAGGTTCAATAACAGACACACAGAAGACACAGCACTGCAGTCACAGGTGTAACGCTCAGTGGGACCAAACACCTACCTGGGCAGGATGCTCCTGCTTTTTTCATAAAACATCCTTAAGTCTTGAGGACTATTGGCCTGTTTTTATTTAAAAAAAAAAAAAATAGGTTTATTAATTAAACAACAGGAATAAAAATTCCAAATCATATGGTTGATGCTTATATTCTTGCTATAGGACATAGATTCTGAACTTGAAAGCATGGATTGCTGAGGAGCCATAGGTAGACAGCAGGAACTTAATAAAATCCATAAAATTATATGGATTTTGCATATATATATATATATATATATATATGCAAATTCCGCATATCTGGGCACTGCGGTCAGACTCTCGGAGAAGCCTGAAACTTAGAAAAGCTCAAGAACCACTACTCTGGAGCTCAGGGACCAACATTCACGGCCAATATGCATCTGGCGGGTACTCGTATCGTGTGGAACCCGGGTGTGCTTTACCTTAGGACGTGAAGGGCTTCACGGCCACGTCCCAGCCCCCCTCCCCCGCAGTGACAGCAGCACCCTCACAATGGGAGCCGTGAGCTGGGGCAGCTGCCTACACATACAGACCAGACTAAAAATTAACGGCTAACCCGGCTGCGTCTCTGATTTTTAAATGCCAAATAACTTCCGTTTGTTTGATGCAGTGCTCAGACCCAGAAACCCTCTCTGTGATCAGGCACTCTGCGCTCAACAGGAACATCATGATTATGCTCTAGGGCCGCTTATTGCAGGGTGCTAGGGGAGAGAAGGAAAGGGAGACGGACCCAAAATAATTCCTATAAAGCCTGAACAACTGGCGCTCTCCCCCTCAGCAGTGACAGGAGCAGATATCTGGATAGAATAGACAGTGCACAGCAATATTGCCAGACCTGCTCTCACACCTACCTGGATTCCAGAACCCCCAAAACCAGCCAGCAGGAAGCGCTGACATCACAACCCACACCCCCGTCCCCCCGGCCTGTTAGACTGACCCTCACTGGCGCTCACTGCCCTGGAGGACAGGCACCGCTTCCTGCTCAGCCCAACCACAGAGGGAAGGCAGATAGAAAAGGGGAAGGAGAACATGGTCTGGCTCAGGGCGCCGTCTCCGCCCGAAACAAAATCAGAATACGTCACGAAGAATCCAAAGACCCCACTTTCACAGCGGCCTCCATTTCATAAGTCACAGGCAACTAACTGCAAGATGAGGAGATCCCCAAACGGAGCCGATGAGACAAACATCAGGATACCTGAAAGGGAGGCTTTCCAACGAGGCACTGATAGATGACCGTCCCCACGCTCCACAGGTCCGCCTTGGCGTCGTACTGCTGAGACATAATCACCTCAGGAGCCTGGGGCAGGAGAGTCAGGAGACATAAGTTACATTGCTACATAATTAATGTGCATATATTAACTGACTGGAAAAGGTCAGCTGCTAGCAAAACTGCTAAAATAACAACCCACTGTGATATTTCCCTAATTAAAATGACTCTACAACGAACACTGAACTACTTTCTTACATTGGGATTTACTGGTGAATCTCAAAAACAATGTTGCACGAAAAGAAGTTGTAGAAAGGGCGTTTATATATATTATTATGGACACATAAAATACAGCAAGAATATTAAAATAATGATTAAAAAATACACACACCGCCCTGGCTGGTTGGCTCAGTGGTAGAGCATCGGCCTGGCATGCAGGAGTCCGGGGTTCGATTCCCGGCCAGGGCACACAGGAGAAGCGCCCATCTGCTTCTCCACCCTTCCCCCTCTCCTTCCTCTCTGTCTCTCTCTTCCCCTCCCGCAGCCAGCCAAGGCTCCACTGGAGCAGGGTTTGCCCAGGCGCTGAGGATGGCTCTGTGGCCTCTGCCTTGGGTGCTAGAATGGCTCTGGTTGCAACAGAGTGATGCCCCAGATGGGCAGAGCATCGCCCCCTGGTGGGCGTGCCGGGTGGATCCCGGTCGGGCGCATGCAGGAGTCTGTCTGACTGCCTCCCTGTTTCCAACCTCAGAAAAATACAAAAAAAAAAAAAAAAAAAAAAAATGAAATACACACACCAATTACAGGACAGAGGTTACTTCTGGGATGTGGGAGTGAAGACTGGGGAATGGGAATCGGGGGTACACTAGGAATTTGAACTCTGAAATATTTTATTTATTTCTAAAAAAAAAGATCAAGGCAAACATGGCAAGATGTTAACTTTGTTAAATACAGATGGTGGACACACAAGAGTGTTTGCTCTATTACTCCATCTTTTCCTGTCATTTGAAAGCTTTTACAATAGAAAAGCTGTCCCACAGAACACAAATAAAACTGTCATAAGAGCAAAGGCACTTCTCTGCTCCTTTGTTACAGCTGTGTTCCCACCTCTCAGTAGATGCTGCTTTTAAAAATACCATCAATCAAGACAAACATTAAATAGAAATGTCAAACGTATGAAAAGAGGGTGAAAATTCATTTCCCAGGCATAACATGTCTATTGTCCCTTGCAGATCTCTTACTGAGTCAACTTCCTTTAAAAATTAGTCCAAGCACTCTCTCTTATCCTTAAAGCTATGTGTCCATGGCTGGGCTAATTTCATACTCAAGGAGTGCAAAGTAATTTTAAGATTACCATTATTAAATTTAAAAATGTATATATAAGCAGTAAAATAATAATCAAAAAGTAAACCTAATGTAAAAATTTTTTTTTGAACTTTGATTACTAGTTCCCTTGATTTCAAAGCTGATTTTAGATTAGATGAAATCCTAATGGAAAATAAGCCCACTTTAAACTTAGAATTGAAAGTGGCACAGTATTTATGTCACAGGATTCTGAAGTCTCAGAATTAAGGCATTTCTAGACTTACTACTTGCCATCAGTTCAGAAGTCTCATAGCCTTCCCGATCAGACCTGACAGTTGGCAAATAGAGGCTAAGGAGGAAAGCTGAGGTTTTCCGCTTTAACTGGGACACTGATGAAGAGAACTCCACAGGGGTCTTGTTGAGAGACCCCTGCCAAAGATCAGTATATCCTACAGCTGAAGAGGTGTCCCCAAGAGGTGTTTTAAGTATTCCTAATATTACAGATCAATATAGCATGGCCATAGTTTGTCAATTTTTATCTTCAATTTAACCTAGAAGGAAATTTCTACCTCAATGACCAAATTTTAAAAATAACACAAAAAGCACTGAGCAAAGTCAACTAGCTTTTAGTCCACTATGCTAACGCAAAAGGTGTCGGCAGGGTAGCGCTGCTGGTGACACCAGTGACACAGGGGACAGCTCGGACTGCATTCAATCACACCCTGCCAGGAAACAAGCACTATACTTCGCGCCCAGTGCCCGTGGCTCTGTGGGCACGCGGACGCGGACACGCACTCACCATGTACATGGGGGACCCACACAGGGTTGCAGCCATCATGTTACTGTGCAGGTAACGAGCAAAACCAAAATCCGCTGTTTCACAAAACAAAAAGGAGAAAAACAAATGATACCTTTGTTCACACTTAACATACATCATATGATTTCTCAAGACACAAGAGGACACAAAAGAACTGTGAGACATTAACAGCCACTGAATAAGACTGTTTACCAAATAAAAAAGGAACCACCTCCACCCTGACAAACCCAGAAAGAGCAGTCATCACCAATCGTACTAGTCACTGCGCTGCACCAGTTTTACGACTGAGGAGAAAGCACAAGCTTTGCCAGAGAAGACGCTAATTAAAGTAAATAATTCATTAACACACCTCTCATTAAATATCAGTACCAGGCACAGAACTTGAACTGTTTTTATCCTGCAGATATCAGATGTAACCTATACAACATCAAAAATTCTTAAAATATTGCTAAGAAATTATTTTTCTAACAGCCAAGGAAAACTTGTTATTTTTAAATCTAGTATTACAAACTGCCTCAAATAATTGAGATAGAAGAGTGCTAAAACACCTGCCAAATACGGAGACTGAAGTAAATGGTCTCTCAGATTTCTTGTGTTAAAATCCCATGACTTGGCCTGACCTGGGGTGGCGCAGTGGATAGAGTGTCGACCTGGAACACTGAGGTCACCAGTTCAAAGCCCTGGGCTTGCCTGGTCAAGGCAGGCACATGTGGGAGTTGATGCTTTCCGCTTCTCCCCCCTTCTCTCTCTCTCTCTCTCTCTTTCTCTCTCTCTCTCTCTTTCCCCTCTCTAAAATGAATATTTTTTTAATCTAAAAAATAATTCTATATTTAAAAGAATAAATCCCATGAGTTGTAAAAAGTGTGGGTTACGCCTCTGCTGCCGACACTGCAGGCCCTGGGCTCCCTCCGAGGAGAAGCAGGGTTTCCGGCCAGGTTCCCGGTCCGAGTTCCAGAGAATTTTAGCATCGATTGCCAATAATGTAAAGGGTTCACACTGCTCAAATACCTAACTAAATCCGATAAACATTTCCAAAGTGCAGCAAAATCACTCATTCTAACAAAGCTGAACTAAAATTATCTAAAAATACGTAGAGTCTCAAAGCATCCTTTGCAGGAAACAATGCAGGGCCCGGTACCTATTTTGATGCGAATACCGCTGACGCTGGACTTCCTGCGGCTGGCGTAGGACAGCAAGATGTTCTGTGGCTTGAGGTCCCTGTGGATGATCCCTTTGCTGTGCAGAATCCGCATGGCAGCCGCAATCTGATGCAGAAACACTCGGATGGTGTCCTCGCTGAGGGTCCCCTTAGCTGGCAGGAAAGGAGTCACAAATAGGGATTAAGCACACAAAGGCAGATGCCATCTGCACGTGCCATCGACAGTCTTGCTGTTAAGGGGCCAGCATGGAGGAAACTGGATCCACATCCTTCTCCTCTTCTCACTCCAGTAACTGAGGTCCGTGAAGAGACACCAGGTACCTCAGATGTTTTCACTGGCTGTCGCTCGTTTTCCCTGGTGTTCATCACTGTTTTTCCCTCATTACTCTTAGTACCACAGGTGCTCAACAAAGGGGAGTTCTTTCGACAAGCCAAAAAAGAAGTCCCCCTTCACAGTAGTCAAATATCTGGGACGAATGTCCATATTTGATTCCAATCATTCTATGACCACAAGTTAAAAACAGGTGAGATCCTTGACTGGAGAGACTCGGACACGACCACCACTTAGACCTATCAGGACTCCGTGTTCTCACACCTGCCTCCCTCCGCTCCGCTCCCCTCCCTTTCCCTCCCCTGCTGCCCGACACTCCTACCCCATCACATCTTTCACCACTAAAGACACCGTTAAGGAGAAATGCTTTAAGCTATTTTCACTAGAGAAGTAGTAGGGCCTGACCAGGCAGTGGCGCAGTGGATAGAGCGTCAGACTGGGATGCTGAGGACCCAGGCTCGGGACCCCAAGGTCGCCAGCTTGGGCGCGGGCTCATCTGGTTTGAGCAAAAGCTCACCAGCTTGGACCCTAGGTCGCTGGATCGAGCAAGGGGTCACTCGGTCTGCTGAAGGCCCACGGTCAAAGCACATGTGAGAAAGCAATCAATGAACAACTAAGGTGTTGCAACGAAAAACTGATGATTGATGCTTCTCATCTGTCTCCGTTCGTGTCTGTCTGTCCCTGTCTATCCCTCTCTCTGACTCTCTGTCTCTATAAAAAAATAAAAAGAAGTAGTAAGTGGTCAGGAGTAGTAAATACTGCAGAGAATTGCTGAAGAGCTTGGTTTAGAGTCAGAGTGCCTTTGTTCTGATTCTAGCTCCTCCTCCAACCTACTGTGAGAACCTAGAAGAGGCTTGCCCACCCCTCGTCAATAAAAAGCTGAAAACAGATTAACCACATTTGATTTTTGTGACAATCCAACAAGATAGCACATTTAATAATGGAGACTTTAAGCCCTGGCCGGTTGGCTCAGCGGTAGAGTGTCGGCCTAACGTGTGGAGGACCCGGGTTCGATTCCCGGCCAGGGCACATAGGAGAAAGCGCCCATTTGCTTCTCCACCCCTCCGCTGCGCCTTCCTCTCTGTCTCTCTCTTCCCCTCCCGCAGCCGAGGCTCCATTGGAGCAAGGATGGCCCGGGCGCTGGGGATGGCTCTGTGGCCTCTGCCCCAGGCGCTAGAGTGGCTCTGGTCGCAACATGGCGACGCCCAGGATGGGCAGAGCATTGCCCCCTGGTGGGCAGAGCGTCGCCCCTGGTGGGCGTGCCGGGTGGATCCCGGTCGGTCAGGCGCATGCGGGAGTCTGTCTGACTGTCTCTCCCTGTTTCCAGCTTCAGAGAAATGCAAAAAAAAAAAAAAATAATAATAATAATAATAATAATGGAGACTTTAGATAAAGGCCTGGCACATAACTACTCAAATATAGTCAGTACACACATATAATTTTACTGCAGTGAGTCTAAAAGTCACCAGTATAATTCCTTGAAACTCCACTGGGGATTTACTACCCATTCTCAGCACCCGGGGCCAATGCGCTCAAACCAACCAAGCCTTGGCTTCTCCAGGAGGAGAAGAGAAAGAGAGACAGAGAGAAGGGGGAGGTAAGGTGAAAAAGCAGAAGGTCGCTTCTCCTGTGTGCCCAAACTGGGAACCGAACCCGGGACACGCCAAGCCAACGCCCTACTGCCGAGCCAGCCAGCAGAGCCACATTTGTTAAATTTACGTAAAACGTTCACATTGGCCCTGGCCGGACAGCTCGGTTGGTTAGTGTCATCCTGAAGCACAGAGGCTGCCAATTTGATCCCCAATCAGGGCACATGCAGGAACAGATCAATGTTCCTGTCTCTCTCTCTCTCTCCCTTCTTCTCTCACTAAAATCAACATATAAAATTTTTTTTAAAAGATTCATCAATTACACATTAATCAATACCACTCTTGGATTCATTCTTCCATTGCAATTTTCTTTTTATTTTGAAAGAAGCAAAAGGGGCTAAATGTTCACTGATGGCAGCCCCTAAGTCCTCTGCAGAAGAGAAATCAATGTGGTTTTCTCCTCTCTTGGGAAGGGACCCACCTCTCAAACACTGTCAGACAGAGGCACACAGAGGTAAGTACTCACACACAAGTACAGTTTGAGAACAAAACCACAACAACCTATAACTAGGCAGCAAAGTGACCAGAAATATTTACTGAATGTTTCTATATAAGTACAGAAAACAGAGGTAGCATACTTCAGAAATAACTCCCAGAATTAAACAGATTATAGTACTATCTTTATTGAACACTGACACACACAAAAAATTACCTTGCAAATAATCTGCCAGGTCTCCACCATTGCAATACTGATATAGAAAAGGAAAAGTAATTTAAATTAGGACACCAGTTCAAGATTAATTCAATTCATTATCAGCTAATTTTAATTAAAAATTCACTTGTACCTAATGTAAATCTAGCCTGAAAAACATAAGAATTATAGAATCAAAAATCTTTAATACTATTTTCCTTATAAAGTAGAATCTAAATCACTGAATCAACTTTATTAATTCAAAATTACAAATAATTATCTAGTCTCAATTTTAAAGTGTGTACTAACTAAAAGGAATTTGAAATAAATTAAACAGAAGTTTGTATACTACTTACCTCCATCACTAGGAAGACAGAGTTGGGTAATTCCTGAAAAGTAAATGATATTAAACATCATTTAGATTAGAAAAAAATTAAGCACAAATTAAAAAAAATAACTTGAACAAAAATACTATACCTGCTCATTATTAAACAAGTGAAAAGAAATCACAGAATCCATTAGCAAGTGAAAGTTTAAATCCCCAACAATGATTTAAGCATCTCAGCTTCAAAGGCAAATGAGGTTTTGACGATACTAATGTAGTCATTAAGAAGCTCAATTCTGACCCTGGCCGGTTGGCTCAGTGGTAGAGCGTCGGCCTGGCATGCAGAAGTCCCAGGGTTCGATTCCCGGCCAGGGTACACAGGAGAAGCGCCCATCTGCTTCTCCACCCCTCCCCCTCTCCTTCCTCTCTGTCTCTCTCTTCCCTTCTCGCAGCAGAGGCTCCATTGGAGCAAAGTTGGCCCGGGGGGCTGAGGATGGCTCCTTGGCCTCCACCTCAGGTGCTAGAGTGGCTCTGGTCGCAACAGAGCGACGCCCCAGATGGGCAGAGCATCGCCTCCTGGTGGGCGTGTCAGGTGGATCCCGGTAGGGCGCATGTGGGAGTCTGTCTGACTGCCTCCCAGTTTCCAGCTTCAGAAAATTACAAAAAAAAAAGAAGTTCAATTCTGCCTGACCAGGTGGTGGCGCAGTGGACAGAGCATTGGACTGGGATGCAGAGGACCCAGGTTCGAGACCCCCCAAGGTCGCCAGCTTGAGCACGGGCTCATCTGGTTTGAGCAAAGCTCACCAGCTTGGGCTCAAGGTCGCTGGCTCGGTCTGCTGAAGGTCCGCGGTCAAGGCACATATGAGAAAGGAATCAGTGAACAACTAAGGCAGGGGTCTCAAACTCGCGCCCCACGGGCCGCATGCGGCCCAACGAACAATTTTGTGCGCCGCAGACTAATCCACGAAGTTCAAAATATTTTGGATAAAATTAAGTAAGGCTAGGGGCCTACTTGTATTTTTCATTTCTCTAGCATCCTAGCTAGATATTAGCTTAGTTAACAGCAGTTGTGATGTGAACTACAGTTTCTGGTCGTTTTGTGACACTGAGTAAACTGCATGTACAATTGTGCTTGTTGTACTGATTTTTTTTTGTTTTCAACTGCAGTGAGAAAAGTGTTGCGTAACAGTTGCCTTTTGTAGACCTAGTGCGGCCCGCTGAACGGCTGATCTTGCTCTGCGGCCCACATGCTAAGTTGAGTTTGAGACCCCTGAACTAAGGTGTCGCAACGAAAAACTGATGATTGATGCTTCTCATATCTGTCCATCCCTGTCTATCCCTCTCTCTGATTCTCTGTCCCTGAAAAAAAAAAAAGTTCAATTCTGCCTGACCTGTGGGGGAACAGTGGATAAGGCGTCGACCTGGAACACTGAGGCCGCCGGTTCAAAAAAAACCTGCACTTGTCTGGTCAAGGCACATATGGGAGTTGATGCTTCCTGCTCCTCCCCCTACCCTTCTCTCTCTCTCCTCTCTAAAAAATGAATTAAAAACATATTAAAAAAAAAGAAAAAGAAGTCCAATTCTAGGCCCTGGACAGTTGGCTCAATGGTAGGTAGAGTATCGGTCCCGCCTATGTTCCGGGTTCGATTCCTGATCAGGGCACACAGGAGAAGCAGATGGTCGCTTCTCCAACCCCTGCCCCTCTCACTTATATGTCTCTCTCTCTCTCCCTCTTTCTTTCTTCCCCTCCTGCAGAGCAAGTTGACCTCCTGCACTGAGGATGGCTCCACGGCCTCTGCTTCAGGCGCTAAAAAAAACCACATGGCTCCAGTTACAACAGAGCAAGGGTCTCAGATGGGCAGAGTATCGCCCCCTAGTGGGCTTGCCTGGTGGATCCTGGTCCCAGCACATGCGGGAGTCGGTCTCTGCCTCACCTCCTCTCACTAAAAAATAAAAAAGTTCAATTCTGTGCATGAAAGAACTACAGAAAGATCCATCTTTTGGCTGTGGTTATAGTAAATTCACCACTTGGGGGAAAAAGAAGGATTCTCTAGCCCTCAGGGAAGCACTTCTACTTTGGAAGTTCATGATTTGGAGGGACGACTTGGTAACCCCCCAGCAACACTAACTGCACCATCTGATTTCTGGAATACATACATGGTCCAGGATACTTCGCTTTTGTTGTTCTGGTTTGTTTTTACGTTGATTTGGAGGCAATCACATAACCTGGGGATGTTTGGCAATTTCCTTGAAAACATTCCATCACATCTTGGTAACAGACTGGTTTTAAGGAACCGATTTGAGAAATTTTATCCAGTCTCTCGAATTTATGTAGCTCCAGCTCTGTTGCTTGGTTAAGTAATTCAAAGATTGATTAGCTGATTCTTTAATAACTTTTTTTTTTTTTTTGTATTTTTCTGAAGTTGGAAACGGGGAGGCAGTCACACAGACTCCCGCATGCGCCTGACAGGGATCCACCCGGCATGCCCACCAGGGGGCGATGCTCTGCCCATCTGGGGCGTCGCTCTGTTGCATCCAGAGCCGTTCTAGCGCCTGAGGCAGAGGCCACAGAGACATCCCCAGCGCCCGGGCCATCTTTGCTCCAATGGAGCCTTGGCTGCGGGAGGGGAAGAGAGAGACAGAGAGGAAGGAGAGGGGGAGGGGTAGAGAAGCAGATGGGCGCGTGTGTCCTGGCCGGGAATTGAACCCGGGACTCCTGCACGCCAGGATGACACTCTACCACTGAGCCAACAGGCCAGGGACTAATAACAATTCTTATCATGTTAATTAAGAATAAGAATTTTTTTTGCCTGACCAGGCAGTGGCGCAGTAGATAGAGCGTCAGACTGGGATGCGGAGGACCCAGGTTCAAGACCCCGAGGTCGCCAGCTTGAGCACGGGCTCATCTGGGGCTCAGCAAGGGGTTACTTGGTCTGCTGAAGGCCCGCAGTCAAGGCACATATGAGAAAGCAATCAATGAATAACTACAGTGTCACAATGTGCAACGAAAAACTAATGATTGATGCTTCTCATCTCTCCGTTCCCGTCTGTCTGTCCCTGTCTATCCCTCTCTCTGACTCTCTCTCTGTGTCTCTGTTAAAAAAAAAAAAAAAAAAAGAATAAGTTTTAAAGAGTTAAACTAACAACAAAATAATTTTATGTCTGCTGTTGAACCTAATAATAAAAACTTTGGGCATCTGTTTGTAGAGTCTTTTTTATTTTGTTTTCATAATTTATTTTTATTGGATTTTATAAACGTTATCAGTTCCCATAGACTATAAATAAAAACTAGTGTCTCAAAACAGCTAGTTTAGAGCATTTCTGTGCAACAAGATCTCCTTTGAAACAACACTGCCCTGTGACATAAAGAGAACTTAGCATACAAACTTCTTCTGATTGGTATTTTAATAATTGGTATTTCACGCCTGACTAGAGAGTGGCACAGTGGATAGAGCATCAGCCTGGAGACTGAGGACCCGGGTTTGAAACCCCGAGGTCGCCAGCTTGAGCATGGGCTCATAGACATGACCCCATGGTCACTGGCTTGAGCAAGGGGTCACTGGCTTGGCTGGAGCCCCCCGGTTAAGGCACACATGAGAAAGCAATCAGTGAACAACTAAGGTGGTGCAACTATGAGTTGATGCTTCTCGTCTCTCTCCCTTCTTGTCTGTCTGTTCCTCTTTCTCTCTTGCTAAAACAAATAAATTAAAAAAAAGAAATATAGTATAATAGAATCACATAACATGTCTGTTAAGCAAAACAAAAGATGAAATATTGCAAATCATGCAGGTTGGCCGACTTTGACATCAGATCTCAGAGCCTGGAGGCTGTCACCGGGTGAATGCCACACTAGGCAAGTGTGACTCGAGTAGTTAAAGGATTTTTAGAACACAATATGCCCTCTAACCATAAGCCACCTACTTGCTCTGCTGCTCCATCCCAGAAACAGTAAGTTGCTCCACAGACGGGCTTTTTAAAAGGATTTCCAAGGGCAGTTTTGACAATACAGAAATGTTGCCTTAGAAGATGACTTCAGAAATAAGTTCCATCTCCAAATAAAACATGACATGCCATGGGGATAATCACAGTTCCATCTGGGACACGAATATGCAGTTTCCTTCTTGTTTACTGTCTAACATCTCTACAACTAGCAGATGTTGCTTTTGCAGTAAGAAAAAAAGCACTCTAATTTTTTATTAGTCCACTACCGTCCTTCCTACACTGATCACGGAAATGCTAGATCTGGTGTCAGCATTCCTTTGCTTGGCCTGTAAAACAACACTATTACTTTTGAAAAAGTTTACTCTTGCAGCTCATGGCTTGTTTTACCCTATTGTCCCACACTTTTTTAAACAACTTCTTAATAAGTATATAACTCAAGCTATATATATTTTCAACAAGAATAAGGCAATTTTCTATTTCTATGCAGATTCACTTAAATGTCTATGAAATAGGGAAAAAAATGTAAGTTCCTTATTAAGAGACATGACAGTTTGTTTTTAATCCAAAAGAAAGTACCTGAACATCATAGAGTGCTACGATATTTTCATGCTGAAGTTCCTGTTAAGAAAATGAAGAATTCAAAATATTCATATTTTATTTTAATAATGTTAATATGCAAATAAAAATTAATTTAAGTATACACACACGTACATATATGCTATTTCTAGTACACGACAGTTCTGTATTGTAACATTCAACCTACTAAAGAATAAGAAATGTGCCTGGTCAAAATTTACTTGGGGCCTAAATATCTTTTTACCACTATTGTTTTTTAGACACTTAACAAGGTACTGATCAAAGTACTCGTTTACAAAATAAGTGTCATATAGTTAGTATGACTACAGACTTTCTGCTAACCTTTTAAATTTAATAGATAATTTGTAACAGCAATAGAGGCATAAAATTCCACAGCGCTTCTTAAAAGCACATTATTTGCCTCAAAGGGCCATCCACCTAACAGACGAGGGTCCATGTTCACATTAGTTTGGGAAGCACTGGGCTACATCCACCTGCACCGACTTCTACATAGCATGATTTTCAGACTTTCTTTAATACGCCAAGTGCTTTGGGACCCTTCAAGGAGTGTTTAGCATCAGAATTCATGTGACCACCGGAGTCTTTCACTCAAAGCATCTCACTTGGATAACACTGCGGTGAGAGTGATCTAAAAGACGACTTCCAAGGAAAGTGAGATCCCAAGGGCCCCCGGCTCTCCGTACACTTATCCGTACGGTGAAAGGGATCAACAACAGAAAAGGTCAATGCGTACAAGGGGTGCCTGTCTCTCCTCAAACAACACCACAACAGGGGAAGGAGGAAAAGAACTTATGAGAAACTAAAACGAGTTTCCACAGAATCCCTCTAAGCATTGGACAAGAGCCACTAACATTTTTTTTTTTTTTTTACAATAAATGCTCAATGTTTTTAAAAAACAGGCATGCAAAAATAAAAGCAACAGGTAAAAATTCTCCAACTTGGGTCCAACTACCAAAATTACAAAGTATGTATGTCATCATGTGTTCACTTAAAATAAGTTTTAACCTGGTATGAGATGCCACCTCCAGAAACATACCTTTAAGATTTTAATTTCCTTCCCAAGCAGTATTTGTGATTTTGACAAATTCTTTTTATTAATACTTTTAATAGCTACCTCCCAATCTGTTTTCTGAAAAGGAAAAAATAGTGTTATTCCTCCTGTAAATTGTTTCACAGAAATAATTCAACAGGGAAAAAAAAATCTATAAGCCTAAAGATGTTTTTAGCAAAATCCATGGACAGCACTAAGGGTAAAAAATGGAAAAGAATCTGCATCCCCAATAACTGGAAAATGATTTCATAAAATTACAGTGTAACAGTTCGTGTCCGACAAGATAGCTACTAAAAAATAATATGAAGGACACATAGTAACCAGCATTAGGTGGAAAAGAAACAAACAACAGTTTAGAACTATTGAAAGTCATGAAGAAATGTGGATAGTAAAAATGGAAAGTGGATGAGCGTCCCCGGAGGACGCTCCTGTCAACAGGGAGGTGGTATGGTTAATTGCAAACAGTATTTGACACCTTGGCTGGATTGAGCCGTGCTTTAAAACCATTTTTTTTCCTCTCGAGTTTTAAGTTATTTTTCATAACAAATGAAAAGCGGTATTTATTACTTGATCAGATAAGAAACAAACCCAGCCCGTTGGCAACAACCATCAAGAACTGCCAAACCCTTTATATGATTACTTCCACTCCTGAGGTGGCTTTCCAAATTCTTTAGATTCTAAAACCTCGGCTAACCCTCTTTTCGAAAGAGCAAGAAAACGTAAAAAAAAAAAAAAAAAAGCAATCTGCTTTCCTGTTGATTTGTGTAGGAAAACGGGAGTGTCCACCCAACCCAACCATCTTTCCCACCCGGGGTCCGCCTATGTGACCCCTCCCCGCCCCCCAGGAAATGAAGACGGTCCGGGACTCTCCGGGGACGTAGAGGCACCGACGCTGGGAAGTGGGGAGATACCCCCTCCCCCAAGTTTTGAGACAGACTCGTGAAAAGCAGCCCGTTTTTCCGCTGGGGCTGCAACCTCCGAGCTCAAAGGGGTAAAGAGCGCGGGGCGCGCAAGAAGAGGGGGTTCAAGTCCCAGGGGCGCGCGCTCCCGGGCCCCGCAGGAGAGGTCCTGCGGAGTTCAGGGCAAGTCCCAGGGGGGCAGGGAGGCTTCCCGGGGCGCCCCGGCCCTCGGGAGGCGGAGCCCGGCCTCCCTGCCGTCCTCGCGCGACCAAAACAAACACGCGGCGCTGACAGTGCGCACAATGGCCGCGCCGCGCGGTCACCGGCCGGCCTCGGGGGCGCCCGCCGCGCCGGGAGGTCCCGGGTCCCCGGCGGCGGCTCACCTGGCGGTGCCGCCCCCGGAAGACCACCGCGAAGGCCCCGTGTCCCACGAGGTCCCGCTTGCTGTACTCGAAGTCGCCCACCACCTCCATGGCCGCGCCCCGCGGGGCATCCGGCAGGCGGGCCGGGCAGACCAGGCGGGCCGGGCAGGCGGCGCGGCGGCGCGGGGCGCGGGGCCGGGATCAGCGCCGCGGGCCCGCCGGCCGGGAGCGCGCCCGCGGGCGGCCGGACTGGGGCAGCCGCGGCCCCGGGCCCTGGCGGACGCTCATGTCGACGGGCCCGCCCCGCGAGGCCTGGCCCGGCCGCGGCCGCTGCTCATGGCCCGCCCGCCCGCTGCGGGGGCCTCGGGGCCGCGGGGCGCAACCTGCCCAACGGCCTCGGCGCAGCCCCGGCCGTCACTGGGCGGCCCCGGCGCCGCGCCCAGCCCACCCCACCCCCATCCCCCGGCTCGCCGTCCGGCCGCTGCGACCCTTTCGGCCCCGGGGCGCCGCTCCGGCGGCGGCGGCAGGAGCAGCAGGAGCAGCAGGAACAGCGGCCGCCGCCCGGAGCACCGACCCAGCCGCAAACCCTCCGGCCCCTGGCCTCACGGCGGCGCCCGGTGCACCGACTGCCGGCCCTCCGCGACGTCAGCGGTTCTTATATGACGCAGCACGCAGCCGGGCGCGCTCCCTCCGCCAGGAAAAGGAGTGCGCCCGCCGGGCCCGCGGGGGTCCCCAGGCTATCGCCGAGTCCAGAGAAGCGCCGGACTCGCGGCTACGGCCGCTCTTAGTGACTCTCTGCGGCCTCCGCGCGGGCCTGGGCGGGACCCGCTGGGAGGTGCGTTCATGGAAAGCGGGTCCTGACCTCCCTCCCTCCCAGCTGTCAGCCGGACCCGAGAATAGCTTGGACAATGCAGAGCCCCGGAGACCCCCTGTGACAGCCAAGGAGCATCTCCCACAACCTGTTCGGGGACGGAGCCCCCTGAAACTGGTTAGGACAAGAAGCTCCAAGTCTGAGCTATTCTTACTAAATGTTATTCTTGCTAATTGTAACAACAACAACAAAAGCAAACTGTAGCACAGTATTTTTGCAGAACAGTTGTAAACTGGATACGCTCGACAGGAACCTCAACCTGCTCAGGGTAGCCACTGCAAAAAAGAAAGAAAGAAACAAACAAACAAAAGACAAAAAAAGAAAATCAACGTGCAATTGACCAAATAGCAGAAGCTCCAGGTCTGAGCCATTCTTTCTTTCTTTCTTTTTTTTAAAAAATGTATTTATTTATTTTAGAGAAGAGAGAGAAGGGAGGAGGAGCAGGAAACATCAACTCCCATATGTGCCTTGACCAGGCAAGCCTTGGGTTTTGAACTGGCAATCTCAGCATTCCAGGTCAATCCTTTATCCACTGTGCCACCACAGGTCACGCTGAACCATTCTTACTAAACGTTATTCTTGCTAAATGTAACAAAACAAAACAAAAAAAGCAAACTATAGCACAGTATTTTGCAGAAACAAGATTCACTCGACAGGATCCCAACCTGCTCAAGGTAGCCAGATGCAAAAAAGAAAAAGAAAAAAAAGAAAAAGAAGACACCCCCCCCCCCAAAAGAAAGAAATCAACATGCAGTTGACCAAATAGCATATACAGTATAAGCAATGGATCAGCCTCCCTCCCTTCCCCACAGGCAGAGCGCCATGGCTCGTTTACCTGCCGCAAGGAAATAAAGCTGCCTTGCAACAACCACAGCGGACCCCTTGAGTTCAGTAACAAAACCAGCAGTCAGGCTGACAAGCTGTCAGTCTTTCCCTAAGCCCGACCCCACCCTGGCCTGTGTGTTGACTGCTCAGGGTCCCTGAGGAGATGGGGTGGATACAGCAGAGATCATGCACCTTTTCGGGTGGGTCCTTTGGCTTCTGCGAGAAGCCGATGAGTGCTCAGAACCCTCTCTCTTCCCGAATGCTATGGTGCACGCAGACTCGGTACTGTATACACTTTGAAGGGCTCTGGTGAGAACCCCCGCTGCCCAGCCTCCTGGTGTCCATCCAATTTGACCTCAGGCTTACCTTGAATGGGTTAAGGGAGCTTTTTTTTTTTTTTTTTTTTTTTCCTACCTGATCATTCCGTTTCAAGTGACCAAGAGGAACTCCTTGGTCAATTTACTCTTAGGAAATACCTTATGAAACTATTTAATAAAGAATAGCTTGAAAATGTCCTAGAAAACTGAGGCCTCCTGTATGTTTAGTTGTTTAGTATATTTGTTCTCAGGCTATCCCTTGCTTCCAGTATTATATTTCCCACCCCGGGCGCGTCTCTGCAAAACGACCTCTGAAGGCAGGGAAGGGACCCGGTCCAACCTTGCTCGAGGTGGTCAGTCAGCCCTGGAATTCTGGGAGGAACCCCTCCTCTCCTTAAACCTTCAAAATGTAGGGCCTTGGATTTCTGCACCCATTACTGTGTAAATCTACATAATTCTGGCTCAGGTGAGTGACACTGTGAAAATATGGAGCCTTCAACAATTAATTGCTGCCTGATGGGTGGTGACACAGTGGATAGTGTGGACCTGGGACGCTGAGGTCCCAGGTTCAAACCCCTCCACTGCCCCCCCACTCCCCCCCCCCCCATTCGCAGGCTTGAGCGCAGATTCATGGGCTTGAGCGCGGGGTCGCCAGCTCGAGCATTGGGGTCACTGGCTCAGGGTGAGCTCCCCTCTCCCCCTGCACAAAGGCACATAGGAGAAGCAGTCAATGAACAACTAAGGTGCTGCAACTATGAGCTGATGCTTCTCATCTCTCTCCCTTCCTGTCTCTTTTGTTTTCTCAAAAAAAATTTTTTTTAAAGAGCAAATGAAGGAATTTTATACATACACACAAAAATTCATTTGGAGATGATTTCTCAACTTTTTTTGAAAGATAAACATGAGTATTTAAGTAGATATAGGATTAATGTACCAAAATTCAGTAAAAAAAAAAAAAAAAAAGGTCTTCAGGAATATGTATCAAAGGTGTAGGACCCGGAATGAGTTATTTCACTTGCCGTGCCTCAGTTTCCTCAACTGTAAAATGAAGAGCAGCTACCTTATGGAGTTAAGAGGATTAGGTGAAGGCCTTGGCCGGTTGGCTCGGCAGTAGAGCCTTGGCCTGGTGTGTGGAAGTCCTGGGTTCAATTCCCGGCCAGGGCACACAGGAAAAGCGCCCATCTGCTTCTCTACCCTTCCCCTCTCCTTCCTCTCTGTCTCTCTCTTCCCCTCCTGCAGCCAAGGCTCCATTGGTGCAAAGTTGGCCGGGGCGCTGAGGATGGCTCCATGGTCTCTGCCTCAGGTGCTAGAATGGCTCTGGTTGCAGCGGAGCAATGCCCCAGATGGGCAGGGCATCGCCCTCTGGTGGGCATACCTGGTGGGTCCCGGTCCGGCTCATGTGGGGGTCTGTCTGACTGCCTCCTCAATTCTAACTTCGGAAAAATACAAAAAAAAAAAAAAAAAAAAAAAGAGCATTAGGTGAGTTAAATGGAGAAAGAGCTTAGAACAGTGCCTGGCTTGTACTAAGTACTATTCAAGCTCTTGGTAGGTAAGGAAAGTGATATCAAAGTCTGCCTTAGGCAACACTCCCCACCCCGAGACCAGGGCCACGGGATCTCTTCCTCTTCCCTCTGCCCATTCCCTCCCCAGACAGTTCTTAGGTGAACAGAAGCCAAGCTTTTTTTCATTCTAGGGAAGAACCATCTGTACCCCCTATCGACATGGCTGTCTGGAGAATTCACCTGTTAAAAAGACAAACTTCACCTGAGCAAAATTTAAATGTCGTATGGGTTTTATTCAATGATTCATAAATCAGGAGCCTCCTCTCCTCCAGTGGATAAAACCCTGAGGAGCTGTACAAAATAAAAAGATATTTGTAGGCAGAAGGGAGAGGAGGAACAAGGAAGTTACACTGGCGAAAAAATACACATCTAATTGATTATTGCGAGGTCACTTTCCTTCAGGGGATGGCAGGGGTCTATCAGTCACATTCCCCCCCACGGAATGGGTTTAAGATTCCTTTTCTGGGAGAGCCAAAGCTGTAATTACATCTCGGTCTGTTGACTTGGAGTTTGAGCACAGCGATACTACTTTGGGCCTGTTGCCTCACTTTTGACACTTCCAAATACACTTTCTCTGCAGAAGCAACGAGTATAACATTTTTGGACCGCACAGAAGCCCTGGGAAGTGGGCTCACACACCTGAAGTGGACCTGGCGGCCTTTCCGACACAATCTCTGGCAGCAGCCCACACCCCAGGCAGCCCAGCGGGAACCGTCCCAAGCTGCCCAGAGGCGGTGGAAGCTGCTGGCTTCGCGGTCTGTCCAGTGAGGCACTTCCTTGGGTCTCAGTACTCTTTGGGAGCAGCACTTCGGCCCTCCTGCTGGTCACCTCAGCATCCAGAAGAGGACAGCTGTGCCCTTTGTGTCTGAGCCAAGGCACATCTGTGCCCCAGAGCTATTGTCATGGGACATAATTCACCATCTGGCCCTGTTCACAGGGTCACGTCACATCCGCCACAAATTCAAGCTCGTAAATTATATACGACTTTGAACTGTTTATATTTAATGTCATCAAACTTACAACCCCAGGCCCTGGCCAGTTGGCTCAGTGGGTAGAACGTTTGCCCGGTATGTGGATGTCCCGGGTTCAATTCCAGATCAGGGCACACAGGAGAAGCGCCCATCTGCTTCTCTCCCACTCCCCCTTCTCGCTCTTTTCCCCTTCCCACAGCCAGTGGCTCAATTGGTTGGAGTGCCAGCCCCAGGAGCTGCAGATGGCTTGGTTGGTCTGAGAGTCGGCCTCAGGTGCTAAAAATAGCTCAATCGACATCAAGTATCAGCCCAAGACAGAGGTTTCCAGGTAGATCCTGGTCGGGGTGCATGCGGAAGTCTGTCTCACAATCTCCCCTCCTCTTACTTAAAAAAAATGCAATTCCACACTAGAACATTATGTTGATTTTACTTATTTATTTATTTTTTACAGATACAGAGAGCATTAGAGAGAGGGATAGACAGGCACAGACAGGAACGGAGAGATGAGAAGCATCAATCATTAGTTTTTCATTGCACATTGCGACACCGTAGTTGTTCATTGATTGCTTTCTCATATGTGCCTTGACCGCGGGCCTTCAGCAGACTGAGTAACCCCTTGCTCGAGCCAGCGACCTTGGGTTCAAGCTGGTGAGCTTTTGCTCAAACCAGATGAGCCCGTGCTCAAGCTGGCGACCTCGGGGTCTCGAACCTGGGCCCTCCGCATCCCAGTCCGATGCTCTATCCACTGCACCACCGCCTGGTCAGGCTATATTGATGTTTTGGGTTTTTTTTTTGTTTTGGTTTTTTTTTTCCATTTTTCTGAAGCTGGAAACAGGGAGAGACAGTCAGACAGACTCCCGCATGCGCCCGACCGGGATCCACCCGGCACGCCCACTAGGGGGCGATGCTCTGCTCATCCTGGGCGTCGCCATGTTGCGACCAGAGCCACTCTAGCGCCTAAGGCAGAGGCCACAGAGCCATGCCCAGCGCCTGAGCCATCTTTGCTCCAATGGAGCCTCGGCTGCGGGAGGGGAAGAGAGAGACAGAGAGGAAAGCGCGGCGGAGGGGTGGAGAAGCAAATGGGCGCTTCTCCTGTGTGCCCTGGCCAGGAATCGAACCCGGGTTCTCCGCACGCTAGGCCGACGCTCTACCGCTGAGCCAACCGGCCAGGGCCTATATTGATGTTTTAAGAAGCCACAGAGGCCCTTAATTCAGACCTGCATCATAATCCTATATGCACACACCAAGCAGGGGCCCCATGAACACACCATTGCTTTACAAAAAAAAGTGTGTAGCTTGCGCACATAAGGATTTCTGACCTTCCATGGCCTGTTACTGAAAGAAAGTGGTGGTGGGGAACCCTGCTAAGGGAATATTTAGTTAGGACTATCTCGGTAGCCAATAAAAACACCAAGACTGATAAAGCAAGAAGTAAAAAGGGAATGTAGATAACAGCACAGCTGTGCTTCTCACCTCTCCATTCACAGACAGGGTCTCTGAGGCAGACGGCCAGGAGAGCCCACCTGCGCCCTCACGGCAGTGGTCCTGCCACAGGGCAGAAGGACAGAAGCACCAACAGTGACCAGTATGAAACTCAAATTCTTTTTTTTTTTTTTTTTTTGGTATTTTTCTGAAGCTAGGAACGGGGAGAGACAGTCAGACAGACTCCCGTATGCGCCCGACCGGGATCCACCCAGCACGCCCACTAGGGGCGACGCTCTGCCCACCAGGGGGCGATGCTCTGCCCCTCCAGGGCGTCGCTCTGCCGCGACCAGAGCCACTCTAGCACCTGGGGCAGAGGCCAAGGAGCCATCCCCAGCGCCCGGGCCATCTTTGCTCCAATGGAGCCTCGGCTGAGGGAGGAGAAGAGAGAGACAGAGAGGAAGGAGAGGGGGAGGGGTGGAGAAGCAGATGGGCGCTTCTCCTGTGTGCCCTGGCCGGGAATCGAACCTGGGACCCCTGCATGCCAGGCCGACGCTCTACCACTGAGCCAACCGGCCAGGGCCCTTTTTAAAAAAAAAAAAAAAATAGAATTTATTGAGATAACATTGGTTCACAAAACCATGCAGGGATTTTTTTCTTTTCTTTTCTTTTTTTTATTCAGCCAGAGAGAAACAGATAGAAGGGAGAGAGATAAGTAGCATCAACTCATAGTTGCGGCACCTTAGTTATTCATTCCCATTCGTGCCTTGACACCGGGGGGGGGGGGGGGGGCTCAAGTTGAGCCAGTGACCCCTTGCTCAAGCCAGTGACCTTGGACTTCAAACTAGCAACCTTTGGGCTCAAGACATGCCCAGGGGGTCATGTCTATGATCCCACGCTCAAGCTGGATGAGCCCACACTCAAGCCGGTGACTCCAGAGTTTTGAACCTGGGACCTCAGCATCCCAGTCGGCGCTCTATCCACTGCGCCAGCACTGGTCAGGTGAATTCTAGTGAACATATGTATACACTTCTGTTCGGTATCCACCAGCGGCGGAGTTGCTGGGTCACAGACCGTGCACACACGTCACCAGCACCGACCCACCCTAACAGCGTGTACTCCCAGTGGCCGCACGGACTTGCACCCCACCTGTCGGACTTGCAGCCCACCTGTTGGACTTGCACCCCACCTGCCGAGGACGGGAGCTCTGGTCGCTCTGCGTTCCCACCGCTTGGCGTACGTTTGTTGTGTCTTTTTTTTTCTCTTAGTTATAAATCTGAATCTCCTTTTAATGCCATTAAATGGTTCTACAGTGTTTTGGTGTTTTTTTTTTTCTTTTATAGGGACAGAGAGAGAGAGTCAGAGAGAGGGATAGACAGGGACAGACAGGAACGGAGAGAGATGAGAAGCATCAATCATCAGTTTTCGTTGCCGTTGCGACACCTTAGTTGTTCATTGATTGCTTTCTCATATGTGCCTTGACCGCGTGCCTTCAGCAGACCGAGTGACCCCTTGCTCGAGCCAGCGACCTTGGGTCCAAGCTGGTGAGCTTTTTGCTCAAGCCAGATGAGCCCGCGCTCAAGCAGGCAACCTCGGGGTCTCGAACCTGGGTCCTCAGCATCCCAGTCCGACGCTCTATCCACTGCGCCACCGCCTGGTCAGGCGTGTTCAGTCTTTTTCATCCCTTTGGTGAGTGTGACGGGATGGTCTTCACTCCGCCTAGCAGGGTGTAAGGTGCATTATGGGGCCCAGGGAAACCCTAGGGGCTGCGTCCAGGCAGAGGAGAGGCTACCTCGCTGCTGGAGCCATCGTCGTAGCCGTCAGGGATGGCAACTTCCTGGTACCGAGGGGACAGATGGTGATTTGAGAACCATGGAAGTTCATCTGAGGCTGTGGGTGGCGGTTTTGTCCTCTGGGTTCCGCCAGTCTTGTGACAGCTCCGGATCAGGAAACCTGGACCCACATCCTGGTTCCTTCCTGCTTCACTTCTCCCCGGCTCCTGGTCAGACCCCCGAGGTCTCTCCCCCGTCAGACCCGCCGAGGTCTCCCCCCGGTCACACCCGCCGAGGTCTCTCCCCGGTCAGACGCGCTGAGTTCTCCCCCAGTCACACCCGCCGAGGTCTCTCCCCGGTCAGACGCGCTGAGTTCTCCCCCCGGTCAGACCCGCCGAGGTCTCTCCCCGGTCAGCCCGCCGGGGTCTCTCCCCGGTCACACCCGCCGGGGTCTCCCCCAGGTCAGACCCGCCCAGGTCTCCCCCTGGTCAGACCCGCCGGGGTCTCTCCCTGGTCACACCCGCCGGGGTCTCTCCCGGTCAGACCCCCGAGGTCTCCCCCGGTCAGACCCGCCGAGGTCTCCCCCGGTCAGACCCCCGAGGTCTCCCCCTGGTCACACCCGCCGGGGTCTCTCCCTGGTCACACCCGCCGGGGTCTCTCCCTGGTCACACCCGCCGGGGTCTCTCCCTGGTCACACCCGCCGGGGTCTCCCCCTGGTCACACCCGCCGGGGTCTCTCCCTGGTCACACCCGCCGGGGTCTCTCCCTGGTCACACCCGCCGGGGTCTCTCCCGGTCAGACCCGCCGGGGTCTCTCCCTGGTCACACCCGCCGGGGTCTCTCCCTGGTCACACCCGCCGGGGTCTCTCCCGGTCAGACCCGCCGGGGTCTCCCCCTGGTCACACCCGCCGGGGTCTCTCCCTGGTCACACCCGCCGGGGTCTCTCCCTGGTCACACCCGCCGGGGTCTCTCCCGGTCAGACCCGCCGGGGTCTCCCCCTGGTCACACCCGCCGGGGTCTCTCCCTGGTCACACCCGCCGGGGTCTCTCCCGGTCAGACCCGCCGGGGTCTCTCCCGGTCAGACCCCCGAGGTCTCTCCCCGGTCAGACCCCCCAGGTCTCTCCCCGGTCACACCCGCCGGGGTCTCTCCCGGTCAGACCCCCGAGGTCTCCCCCCGGTCAGACCCCCCAGGTCTCTCCCCGGTCACACCCGCCGGGGTCTCTCCCGGTCAGACCCGCCGAGGTCTCTCCCGGTCAGACCCCCGAGGTCTCTCCCCGGTCAGACCCCCCAGGTCTCTCCCCGGTCACACCCGCCGGGGTCTCTCCCGGTCAGACCCGCCGAGGTCTCCCCCGGTCAGACCCGCCGAGGTCTCCCCCGGTCAGACCCCCGAGGTCTCCCCCCGGTCAGACCCCCGAGGTCTCCCCCGGTCACACCCGCCGGGGTCTCTCCCCGGTCACACCCGCCGGGGTCTCCCCCGGTCACACCCGCCGGGGTCTCTCCCGGTCAGACCCCCGAGGTCTCCCCCTGGTCACACCCGCCGAGGTCTCCCCCCGGTCAGACCCGCCGGGGTCTCCCCCGGTCACACCCGCCGGGGTCTCTCCCGGTCAGACCCCCGAGGTCTCCCCCTGGTCACACCCGCCGAGGTCTCCCCCCGGTCAGACCCGCCGAGGTCTCCCCCTGGTCACACCCGCCCCGAGGTCTCCCCCCGGTCAGACCCGCCGAGTTCTCCCCCCGGTCACACCCGCCGAGGTCTCCCCCCGGTCACACCCGCCGAGGTCTCCCCCCGGTCAGCCCGCTGAGGTCTCCCCCCGGTCACACCCGCCGAGGTCTCCCCCCGGTCACACCCGCCCAGGTCTCCCCCTGGTCACACCCGCCCAGGTCTCTCCCTGGTCACACCCGCCCCGAGGTCTCTCCCTGGTCAGACCCGCCCAGGTCTCTCCCTGGTCACACCCGCCCCGAGGTCTCCCCCTGCTCACACCCGCCGGGGTCTCTCCCTGGTCACACCCGCCCCGAGGTCTCCCCCTGCTCACACCCGCCGGGGTCTCTCCCCCCCCCCCCCGTCACACCCGCCGAGGTCTCCCCCTGCTCACACCCGCCCAGGTCTTTCCCTGGTCACACCCGCCAGGGTCTCTCCCTGGTCACACCCGCCAGGGTCTCTCCCTAGTCACACCCGCCAGGGTCTCTCCCTGGTCACACCCGCCAAGGTCTCTGCTCAGACGCCTGTGTGCACAGCCCTTCCTCAAAGACACCCGGCCCCTTCGCCCCTCCGAGGGATTTGGCGGCTGCTGTAACCCTTCCGCCCAGTGTGACTCTACGCTCTGTCAAAGCCCTTCTTGTTCTTAAAGGCCCAACTCACCTGTCCCCCTCACTGTGGGATCCTCCCCAACCCCTGGTCCTTCCTGGGTCCCTCACTGCCAGTTCCCCCAGCCTTGCAATCCCGGGATTTGCATCTGCCGCCCCGGGCCCTTCACTGTCTTCTCGTCCAGATGACCCACGGTCTCGCTGGGGCCCGTCTCCTCCCCCTGGAAGGTCAGCTTTGTGTATAACCCTGGCCCCACCACACCTAGAGCGGTGCCCGGCACACGGGAAAGGCTCCGTTTGTTGAATGGATGAATCTTGCTTTTGACTCAGCGCTCACGCAGGTTCTGGGGCTTCCTAGGAGCCGGGTGATGCTTTGAGGGCAGGACTAGAAGCGTCGAGTCAGGTCTGGACGGAGGCTGGCACGGCATTGCCGGTGACTCTGGAGAGTGCGTCAGGGGCACACGGGAGAACGGGCCCTCGGGCTGAGTTTGCGGGGCCCGGCTCGTTTTATTTATTTATTATTTTATTTTATTTTTTACTTATTCATTTTAGAGAGGAGAGAGAGAAGGGGCAGGAAGCATCAACTCCCATATGTGCCTTGACTAGGCAAGCCTAGGGTTTCGAACCCGTGACCTCAGTGTTCTAGGCTGACACTTTATCTACTGTGCCACCACAGGCCAGGCGCCCGGCTCATTTTAAAAGCTGACACCCCGCACTCCCCGAACCCCATCATCTCCTGGGCCGTACTCTGAGTCAAACCCAGGCCTTCCTTTGGAAGCGCTCACGTTTGCTGGAGCAGAGAGGTTCAGAACCCACCCTCATCGATGCCAAACCGGAGGCTGGTTCAGGCGTGCTCGGGGGAACGCGGGCGGGCCAAACGCGGATGGCAACCAGGGAAGGGCTTTGGAGAGAGGGAGAGGTGGAAGTGAACCAGCCTTCGACGATGAGAAGGACAGACTGTGGGGAAGGACGTTCTACACGGCGAGCCCTGTGGGGGACAAGGCACATGTTCTGAGGTGTCAGGGGCTATGAAGGACCCAGGGGGAGAGGTGTCGTTTTAAAGTCTAGCGTTCCAAGACCCCAGGATGCCACATCAGTCAGGGCCATACATGCTAAGCGAGGAATCTGGACAACAGGGAGTTCATTAGTGACATGTGGGATCCTCTATTTAAGGCAAATTAAAAAAGAAAAAATTAAGACACCAATCTGAGAACTTAATCTTTCAGGAAGGCTGATGAAATAGACTTCTAGTCACAGCTACTTTATTTTAGTTACACATGCATGTTTAAAATAACATTATACACAATCATACAGTAATACAAAATATTGCTTCCTCTCCCCCCATCCATTCGCATTTCAAGTAAAAATCTATCCAAACGCTCCACACGCATTGTGGACACTCACGCCTTCATCCCTGTCCAGAGCCACACAGTTCCTGGAAGCGTCTCTCCTCCACGTGTGTCTAAGTGGTTTGAGATGCAGCATTTTAAAAACACTTGGACGACAATGTCCCTGGCAAGTCTGATCCAAGTCATGACGTTAGGACGGTCCTACGTCCCCACAACTTAACCGCGGAGGGCATGTGTGGGACCCTTACAAACATACTACGGACTTATTGCTTTTCGAAGTTGCTCTTTAAAAAGCTGGTTTACAAAACCTTACTCTTGTTAACAGTGAGGGAATAGCCCCCCTCCCCGGACTGATTACAAAGTTTCTCCCCTCCCCTCTTTCAGCGCATCCCAGCAGGAGGAACCCGCCCCACGCGAGGCTGCGCCTCGTCGGAGGCTGTTGTGGGCTAACTCACAAGGAGGGACCAGAGGTAGAGCCGTTGCAGGAGACAAGAGTCTGGGGTGGTTGTGTCTGAGAGTACAATAGGCCACAGAGCTCCGGGCCGTGTTGCTGGGGCCGTCCTGTGAATGCTGAGTGAATGCTGACGTTTCCCAGGGTGAGGAGAAGGGGTGGCAGAAGGTGGGAGTGTGTCAAAGACCTGGAGGAAGACAGTGAAGCGTGGGAGGAGTGTCCTGGAGCCCAGCAGGTGGCAGGACACAAGAGGACAGGCTCCCCAGGTAGCAGTGGAGGGCGCAGGGCAAGGAGAGGAGGCAGCACTGGCCAGGAGCGGGCGGGTGGTCCCGGGCGACGCGGAGTACAAGCCCTGGTCTGGCTGGGGAGGGGCGGGCTGCCCACATCAGAGGACTGGGAAGCCAACACCCTGTCTCGAGGGAAAAGGTCCATGTGGGTGTCCTGGGGGGAAAGACTAAGATGACCAGGAAGTCCGGTTACGAAAGAAGGGGTCCACCTCGACTTTGCGTCCCTCCCCCAACCGGCTCCTTGCTCGCTGCAGTGACACTCGGCACACGTCCGTCGCCGTGGCGTTTCTGGGCCACCGGGCAGTGTGTCTGTGCTGGGTGCTGCTGCACCCTCAGCAAGCAGAACGGGCACCGAACGGGCCTCAGGGCACAGGTGCGGGGAAGACACGCAGGAGGACGGACGGACGGACGACCCGCGGCCTGTGGGACACTCAGGACAGCAGGGAGAGACAGGCCGGGAAAGGCATGACCAGGATCTCAGAGGGCAGTCGCGTCAGGACCTGGGGACCAACCCAGAGGAAACGGACCGGGCAGCGTTCGTGCCAAAGGATCCAGTGGGACCTTGGGTGGGTCCCCAACAGTCCAGTCTCAGCCCCGGAGGACCGTGTCAGGGGCACCGTCTCCAGCAAAGGCACCGGGGGCTGGGGCGGGTCTGCGGCCTCTGCTCAGCCTTAGTCCAGAGGGGCGGGACCCAGGCTAGTGCGGTCCAGAGGGGCGGGACCCAGGCTAGTGCGGTCCAGAGGGGCGGGACCCAGGCTAGTGCGGTCTCAGACCCGCCCACTGACTGAGACCGTGCTGTGGGGTCTGGTGTTCTCGGCTTTGATAAACATCTGAATCCTCATATAGAGAGCCATGTGCTTGTCTGACGTAATCTCAAGTTCAAGGGCTCAAATGCCGTTTCTGTCAAGCATGGGCTTCTTCAGTAAAGGAATGAAAATGCTCACACACACACCCCCATTTACAGGAGACTTTAAGGCAGTAGTAATTCTCAAGTGTGGTCTCCGAGCAGCAGGGCCTTATCCGGGAACCTGTTAACGAAGGGAAGTTCTCAGGCTCCCCCATAGCTACTAAAACTCTGGGGGTTCGGTTTAACAATCATTGTTTTAACAAGTTCTCCAGGGGATCCAGATGCATGAAGAAGTTTAAGAATTGCTTTGAGGTCATGGATGGAATGTTATTCAATTTTGTGTGTGTGTGTGTGTGTGTGTGTGGAAAGAGCATACACTTTGCTTTTCGAAATTGAATTTATTGGGTGACGCTGGTTAATAAAATGATATAGGTTGTGCTACATCATCTGTATACTGCACTGTGTATTCACCACCGAACATCAAGTCCCCTGCCGTCACCATCTACTGGACCCCCTTCACTCTTCATGTTGTAAGTACTAAATTTATAGACTTCGGTCTGAGAGAGAATTTATAAATTGGACCCCACAGGCAAGAGAAGAAAAAGCAAAAATAAATAAATAGGACTCCATCAAACTAAAGAGGTTCTGCACAGCAAAAGAAAATGTCAACAAGACAAAACACTTACTGAATGGAACAAGATATTTGCATACAGCTCCAACAAGGGGTTAATATTCAAAATATATAAATAACTCACACAACTCAACACCAAACAAACGGTCCAATTAAACAAATGGGGCGAGGACCTGAACAGACACTTCTCCCATGAAGACACACAAACAACGGACAGGTGTATGAAAAGATGCTCATCTTTGCTAACTATCTGAGAAATGCAAATCAAAACTACAACGAGACACCACCTCACACCTGTCAGAATGGATGTCATCAACAAGGCAGGTAATAACGAGTTGGAGAGGCTGTGGAGAAAAAGGAACCCTCATCCACTGCTGGTGGAAATGCAGACGGATACAACCACTATGGAAAACAGTAGAGGCTGGCTGCTCAAAAATTAATAGTTACCATACGACCCAGCAATCCTTCTGGGTACTACCTGAAAAAAATCTACAAGCATTTATTCACAAAGATCTATACACCCCCACGTTCACTGCAGTGTTATTCAGTGTCCCAGACATGGAAAACAACCAGTGTCCCTAGATAGAGGATTAGATAAAGATGGGGTACAAGGATCGAACGAAAAGATGAAATACTGCCAGTGTGCGACAACATGGACGGATCTTGAGACTCTCACGCTCAGCGAAATTAAGTCAGAAAAAGCCAAGAACCGTTATGATTTCACTCATGTGAATGAGACCAACAACTGAAAACCAATGAAAAAAAATAAAAACTCAGACACAGACAACAGTATGGTGGTTACCAGAGGGGAAGGGGAATGTGTTTCATTTTAAATCCGCAATCCCTTCAATTTTCCTTAAAGCTCTGACACCCGCTCTAGTCGAAGCTCGCGCCTGTCCAGAGCGCGAGGTGCCCCCCTCGGCCTTGGACGCCCGCCCCTTCTTGGTGCGTGCCCAGGGTCTCGTCTGGCGGCGAGCACTCTGACACCTGCTCTAGTCGAAGCTCTCGCCTGCTCAGAGCGCGAGGTGCCCCCCTCGGCCTTGGACGCCCGCCCCTTCTTGGTGCGTGCCCAGGGTCTCGTCTGGCGGCGAGCACTCTGACACCTGCTCTAGTCGAAGCTCTCGCCTGTCCAGAGTGCGAGGTGCCCCCCTCGGCCTTGGACGCCCGCCCCTTCTTGGTGCGTGCCCAGGGCCTCGTCTGGCGGTGAGCAGCTGGACTGGCCCAGCAACAGGCCCTTGAGGGACTCTGGGAGGGCAGGGGCTCCGAAAAGGGTGAGGAGTCACAGGAGGGGAGAATCCCTCTCCTTTGTGGGTCCCCCTCTGGGTTAGGTAAGGAAGCCTGACAGCTCCGGGTAGGACTTTGGAAGGAAAGGGTGTTGAATTAAGTAGGCTCGAAGAGGCCGTCCTGAGTCAAAAACACAGCACATTTGATGGAGTTCCCAACTTACACCTCCCCCTCGGTAGAACGGACATGCCAAGCGTTCCCAGAGTGTGTTTTATGCCTCCCTGTGTCCCCGCACCAAGGTCTGGCACTTGGTAGGCATCAAAATACTTCTGAACCAGTAGTTCCGTAACCAGAAGGGGCAACAGCTGCTCTTTGTCAAACAAAAGGTCTGGGAGGAGCCCCTTGCGCTTTGCTGAGCCCGCCTGCGCCCCTACTAAGCGCTCTGCTCAGTTAGGAGGCTCCGGGCGCTGCTCAGCTACGGCCCTTCTCACGAGGTATGGCCTGTGGGACACGTACTGTGACGCAGGCCAAGGCCAACGTGGAGTCGGCCAGGGGTGCACCTACAGGTAGTACATTCGAGACAGGGCGCCTGGCGTGGGCTCCTCGGCAGTCCCGGCCCCTGCCGGCTGAACTCGGGCCAGTCTTTCTAGGCCTTGCCCTCCCTCCAGCCACAGGCTGGGTCCGGAGGGCCCGCTGCCCGGCCAGTGCCCTGCAGGTCTTCCCAGGGACGACCACGGAGCAGTCCTGCAGGCGCCTCTGTGGGGCCTGGGGTGGGGGACACACTGTCAGCCCGGGGCGGGGGTGGGGGTGGGCTCACTTGACCCAGGGGAGCTCCAGCTCTGGCTCTGACTGGGCTGGAGTAGGTGGTTTGGAGGGAAGACTGAGGCAACAATGTGTCCGAGGCAGAAATACTCCCCAGCCTGTGCCCGGTGAGCAGAAAGGTGTCTGCCTCCCAACAGAAGCGCCCTCTGGACCTTTGCCGACACTGGTCCCTCCAAGGTCCCCCACGGCCACTTCCACTTGTCTGAAACCCACAGCACCCTCCTTCCAACTTCCGGAGCCAGTCCCAAGCCTGCCAAGCAGACGGGCCTCCTGAGTGTCCCCAGTGCTCAGCTGGAAAAGGCCCAAAGAGTAGCTATTTGTGTGGGCCGCCTGAGTTGTAACCTTGAAGGGTTTTGCTGGGACTTACTTCTGCTCGGCCAATAAACAGCCGGAGACCCTGCCCAGTCACTAGACATGACCAGCACTCACCAGTTTTCTGGTAATTACTGCCTGCCGTCATTTTAAGTTTGTATTAGTTACTCATGAATAGAAGCGCCCTCTCTTTTTTGGGTTTATTATAGTTGCTAAAAGGGTGATGGTGTGTATAACCTTCGGAAGGATACTCAAGTACGCAAGGACCCTGGTCCAGAAGGCCCACGTTCTACCGGTGACTATCCCACAGCAGGGCAAGGACCTGCCCTTTCCCTGGGCCCGAGGGGCTAGTTCCGGTAGTTTAGGGTTCCACTGTGCGAGAATACACGAAACGACCAAGGATGGTTTACTAAAGAAACACTCCCCAGAGTCTGGTGATTCTCAGCAAACACCACCGTTGGTCACTAGAGCATTCGGTATTATTTTAGTCAAGGGCCTTTTGAGTGCACATAATGAAAACTCACTTTAGAGTTTAGACTGATGTTCAGAAAGCCAGAGATCAGTCTAAGGGGACCAGAGGGAGTCACAGAGCTCACGGCAAGGACATGCAGCTGGACCCGGTGCCCAGCGGTCCTCAGGGCTCACGGGGGGTGGGGTGGGGGTGGAATGTCTTTCTCAAGCCCACTTCCTCTCTATTCTACTTCTAGAACTCTGCTTGTCCAGGCAGGGCTGGCTCATGGGTCCTGCCTTTCTAGGATGGTGTCTGGTGCCCCTCATTCTGCCCCCACCTGCAGAATTCTTAAAATCAAGAATCTTCTTGGGCCTGTTTGGATCAGGAGGTTCCACCCCTGTCCGATCGACTGTACGCGGGAGAAAGCAGGGACAGAAAGGGTCAGCGTGTATCGCTGTGGTCCCTGCCCCTGCAGGAGGGAGGGAGGGAGGGTCAGTGTGAGACAGGCCGGCACCAGGCCGTGTCCTCAGAGAGGTCCCCTCAGGGGCTCCGCTCTCAGGCCTGTGTGGAAGAGCAGAGTGTGCAGTTTTCTGCGATCCGGTGACCTTCCCCTCCAGATGCCTCGGCAGCAGTCAGAGCTCCAGTGCGCGAGCCACTGACACTTCCTGAAGCCCCGCCGAGGAGCGCAGCCAAGCAGAGGCTGCGGGACCTTGTGCCTGTCCCTGCCCTCCCGGCACCCGGAGCACACTGGCCTTTACCTTCCTCAGCCCGGACCTTGTGCCTGTCCCTGCCCTCCCGGCACCCGGAGCACACTGGCCTTTACCTTCCTCAGCCCGGACCTTGTGCCTGTCCCTGCCCTCCCGGCACCCGGAGCACACTGGCCTTTACCTTCCTCAGCCCTGACAGGAGGGTCAAGTCACGTCCAGTCACAAACGGCTTCGCTTTCTCACTGACGTTTTCTTTTCTAACAATTTGTGTTGATGTCAACAACATAATAAGGATGGATGTTCAACGAGTTCCTCTAACCGGGGAATCCTATTTTGTGAGCACACTGCCTGTCGCCTGGAACACAGCGAGTCATCGATGTTAGATGAATCCAATTCCAACTTAAAAATAAGCACAAGGATCTACTTCAGATCAAATATTAAACCTGGTGACATTTCAGGTCATGCTCTGCTTCCGTGTCCCACAGCAGGTGAGGCAGAGAAAGTAACCGAGTCTCAGACTCACTATCCTACACCACTGACACCTCTAGCTCAGAAGCACAGAATGTATGCACAGAAATGACTAAGTAAGTCTCTTACCTGAAAGCGCTAATTTAAACAGCCTGGAGCTTCACAGAAACACTTATTCCAAGACAGACAGAGGCAACAAGTCACCCCGAACCACACTTTATTCTATTATCTTTGTATTATTTTTCTTATTTAACGATTAAAAGCAAAGTGAAATGGATGGAAATATCTCGTTCAAAGATGGAAATGAGTTAAGTCACAGGACAGACCCCTGGGAGACCTCCAGCCTGTGCCGTACACTCCAAAAACCAAGGCCAAGTCCAGGGTGGCTCACGGTCTGGGTTTCTGTGAACAAATGGAAAGATCTGGAAGAATCGACACGTTGTCATGAGAGCTATCAATGAATGCCCTGAAAGCAGAAAGCTGACACAATCGTAAATATAATTCATTTATATATATATATTTAAAATCAGAGACAATTAAATAGAATGTGGCTTCCGTACACGAACACTCCAGCTTTAGAACAGCGGTGGTACACAGTACCAAGATCGTCCAGCCTCTCGCCTGTGCCCGCGGGCGCTGTGCCCCTCTACCATCAAATATTGCAATGGAGTCAAGTTCTCTATTCATTCAAGCCTTTCTCAAGGACACAGGTGATTAATAATTATATTAATAATCGTGTGTGTGTATATATATTTATATAATTTATTTTTTTGCCAAGTCTGAGCATAAGCAGGGACACGGAAGAGGACACTGTCCCCGCAGTCGCCCGTGGTGAGGAAGGGCCGGCACCTCCCAGCCAGCGGGGTGTCGCTGAGGGCAGCGCGCCCGGACCGGGACGCCCTCTGCGTGGAAGTGCAGCACGGGAGTCTCCCACTGCCCCGAAGACAGGGGGAGACAGGCCGCTGACGGCCGCCAAGACAGAGCGCTCTTGCTGCCCCAGCCCTGCCCGCTCACCTTCTCAACAACACCATAACCCGGGAGCAGACCTTGTGCTGAGGAACCGCAGGGACACTGGAGTGACGGAGCTGTGTTCTGGAGGGAAGGGGACGGAACTGGGCCAGAGGCCCGGGGAGCAGGTCCTGATGCTCAGAGGAGGGTGGCCTTTGGCGAGCCGGAGGGGGACAGCTGAGCAAGTGGAGCGTGAACACGGACGGCACTGTCACCAGAGGAAGGCCAGTGTCGCCGGCCCTCGCTGTGGCCCAGGCTTGCCTGCACTGACCCTCCGTGAAGGCAGACTCCGCAGCGAGTCCGGGCCTGGCCACAAACACAAAGCCACCCCCGCACACGGCTCCGCGTGGCCTGGCTCTCAGAGGGTCCGGCCCCCGTCTGCTTAGAGGCCAAAGCAAAGAGCCTCTGGGACCCGCTTCCAGGGGCTGTTGGGGACGGGTCACCACTGAGAACGGGCATCGCTCTGAGCCCATGCTGACCTGCCTGCCACAGTGCGTGGTCCCTGTCCGTCCAGTGGACTGAAACTCGCTCGTGAGTGGGTTATTGCCATTGGAAAACTACTTGTCTCCTACTAATGTAAACAATACCACGTGTCTCTCCAGGACTTTCCTCGTGGGGAAGCTTGTGTGCAGCTGACGTGTCTCCATGTCACTCTGCCCGTGGTGGGAGTCCAGGCCTGCCCGCCGTGCCTGCGCGGGCACGCGGCTGGCGGGTCGGAGAGAAGAAATACAGTGCTCTGTTTTCAGTGGCTGTGTTAAGGAGCCAACCAAAGGAAAAACTTTCTCTTAGTTTTCAAAAGCAGATTTCCTTTATCTCAGGCATTGACTCATAGCTGAAAAAGAAGAAAGAAAAGAAAAAGGTAAGGTGCATTTCTTTTTTTTTTTTTTAACAGAGACAGAGAGAGAGAGAGGAATAGACAGAGACAGACAGACAGGAATGGAGAGATGAGAAGCATCAATCATTAGTTTCTCGTTGCGCATTGCAACACATAGTTGTTCCTAGATTGCTTTCTCATATGTGCCTTGACTGTGGGCCTTCAGCAGACCGAGTAACCCCTTGCTCGAGCCAGCAACCTTGGGTCCAAGTTGGTGAGCTTTTGCTCAAACCAGATGAGCCCATGTTCAAGCTGGCACCTTGGGGTCTCGAACCTGGGTCCTCCGTATCCCAGTCCAACGTTCTATCCACTGCACCACTGCCTGGTCAGGCGGTAAGGTGCATTTCTATGACCAAGTGATACATTGTTACAGATTAAGGAAGAAGGGAACTAATCCATAGTGAATGTCTACTCCATACAGGCGCTGACTTCAATGTGGGGTAAAATACAACAATTATCTTTTATTTTATTTTTTTTTAAGATTTTCTTTCTTTTTCTTAGCATGAGAGAGAGGCAGAGAGACAGAGACAGACAGGAAGGGAGAGAGATAAGAAGCATCAACTCATAGTTGCGACTCCTTAGTTGTTCAGTGATTGCTTCTCATGTGTGCCTTGACTGGGGGCTCCAGCCGAGCCAGCGACCTTGGGGTTTCTAACCCAGGTCCTCCGCGTCCCAGTCTGACGCTCTATCACTGCGCCCCCGCCTGGTCAGGTGTATTTTTACACCATTAAGTGGTGACTTCTGTTGCTGCCCTTTGTCCTGGCATACAGCTGTTACCTACAGAGCAGTTTGATCCTCCCAAAACTGCTTTTCATCCTGGTGAAGGCGCTTTATTCCAGGGCTGATTTAGCTCCAGGAGTAAGGCGTGTTTCTGAGGACACTGCCTAATGCCCGTGTATTACAGATCTGCCCTCACTGGTCAGCAGAGATGCGAACTATTCTGAGCCCATGTGCTAGGAACTGTTCAGCCTAATATCGGGTCGCTCTCGCCAGCCATGGACACCTTCACCTGATACATGGACTCGACCAAGGGCGTGAAGGGACCTCTCGAAGTATCTTTCAAGCTCTCCTTCAGTGAGGCTCTTTTTCTTGGACCCTGTTCTGCAACTTCTAGGTGCCGTGGCTTGGGCTCTCCAAACTTCAACTGCTGACTCCTTGATTCAGCAAGACCATAAACTTTTTTTTTTTTTTTACAGGAACAGAGAGAGAGTCAGAGACAGGGACAGACAGATGGAACAGAGAGAGATGAGAAGCATTAATCATTAGTTTTTCGTTGCGACACCTTAGTTGTTCATTGACTGCTTTCTCATTGATGTGCCTTGACCGTGGGGCTTCAGCAGACTGAGTAACCCCTTGCTCAAGCCAGCGACCTTGGATCCAAGCTGGTGAGCTTTGCTCAAACCAGATGAGCCCGCGCTCAAGCTGGCGACCTCAGGGTCTCAAACCTGGGTCCTCTGCCTCCCAGTCTGACGCTCTATCCACTGCGCCACCGCCTGGTCAGGCAAGACCATAAACTCTTGTTAGGTTTTCCCCTGCCTGTCCTTTGGAAATTGCTTCTGAGCAGTGAGTTATGGATCAACCCACGGTTACCCTTCTTTTAATGATTACAGCCCTCTACTGCCTGTTGCCCAATATCTGGAAATAGCCATTTCATTTAGTTTGTCAGTTTCCTAGTTGTTGATGATGAGAGGATAATTCCCATAATTAGTCCTTCCGAGGGAGAGCAGAAGCTCTCACACATCGTATTTGGAATCTGGACTCTAATTCTTCTCCATTTTAAACAGTGTCAGATCAAGTCATCCTCACCTTTGTCGACTTCTCTAGCGGCTGATCACACTGTGCCTGCAGCATGACGTCAGTAACTATCATTTTAGCGATCTTCCAAGCTAGCTCTTCTTGCGCCTAAAAGAAGTGATCGAAACTGTTGAGAACAGTTATTCACTGGAAGAATAAAGACATACATTCTCGGTGCTTGAACACAACTGGACGTGCACAGCGGGTCTGCTCGCTCAGGATGGCAGCGGGATGCCACGTGGAAAGACCCGGGGGCCCTCTGGCTGCGATACAGGAACGAATGAGCCACTCAGGGTCTTCCAAAGCCATCCACAGGGCGCCCTGCCTCACACACCTTCACGTCACAAGGTCAGAACAAAACGTCTCTTTCTCTGCTCCCTTCTCTCAGTGTACTTAGCTGTTCAATAAGGAAGCCTCCACTTTCGCAGTCAACACGACAGCAGAGCAGACGTCTGAGCTTCCGCTTCTGCACAGACCGCTGACGCCGTGGCTGAGGGAAACCTGACTACACGGTTATTTCTCGGCAGCCAGAGTCCTGGGCCGAAGACACCTCCCCTGCCTGCACCAGGCAGCTATCAGATGTTAAGAAGGGCCCACCTTTGCTTCCCCCGCTTTGGGGAGGCACCCTTTCTTGTTACACCTGGACAAGGGAGTGACGACCTTTCTTGTTACCCCTGGACAAGGGAGTGACGCCGTGCCGTGCTGCCTCCACACGGGAAGTGAAGACAGAGAAGTCCAGACCCTCAGACAAGGCGGCCGTCAGAGAGGACTTCCTCTCCACCACGAGGACCACTTACCTCGTCAGTGCTCCCCTGCACCCATTTCTTCATAGCTTGTGAGAACATGGACCCTAGAAAACAAAGCCGAAGTGGAACGCAGAGTTCAGGCGTAACTTCACATTAAAAATACTCTTGCTTACAAGCCACTTCCAGACAGGGACGGGACATTCCCTTGTTTGTTTTTCTGTACAATTTCCCCTAAAACATTAAGGACTACTATCAATAGAAACCAATTAGGTTGTCTCTATAACAGAGCATTCAGCTTGCAAGCATCATGCTTTGAAGAACCTCTGGAAAGCTGTTTATGGGATCTGGATTTTTCTTCTACTTGATAAACGAAACTATCAGGTAGTGAAAGATTTGCCACAAGCCAAAAGAGTGAAAACAACATCATGACCTGAACTTAACTCTGGGTGAGAATCTAGACTACCTCGGGAGACACCCAATGTGCTTGTGCAACCACCCCTTCCGGAGCAGGCCCTCTGCACCCCGGCTCCAGCACAGCGCCCGCGGCTCCACACTGCGTACACCGGGGGGAAGGGAGCCCGCGGCTGCACACTGCGTACACCGGGGGGAAGGGAGCCCGCGGCTCCACACTGCATACACTGGGGGGGGGGGGGGGGGGGGAAGGGCTGAGCCTTCCCAGCCACGCTCTGTCCGAGCCACCGCACAGCTCAGCTTCCCAGCAGCCTCACAAGCCTACCAGACGCTGAGAGAGCCCACAGCGGTAGGCTAGTCTCCATTTCCATGAATGAAACACACAGCTTATCTTTTCATTATTACAAACAGGCTCAAGTCCTAACTTTGTCTTAAACCAAGTGGTTTGTAGATTATATCTTAAACAAGGTCCTGATTAATTCAAGGACTGGGATAGGATTATATGTAGCCTTCATGAAAAATACAAAACCTGATCCTTTTCCCCTAATAATTTTTCTTCTAGCTGAGAGTTTGAACGCTGGCCTACTGAAATTGTGTAGCCAAGCGAAGTCAGGAGGGCCACGTGCCTGCTCCGCCGAAGTCTCCAGCAGCGCTGGGTAACCCCGTGCACCAGGCTCTCCCTTCGGGCTCACCACGGAGTCGCGCCGACAGCGCCCACTCGCCCACACTCCTCCTCCACAATCCCGCACTCTGACTCTTCTCTGCTCCACTCGCCCACACTCCTCCTCCACAATCCCGCACTCTGACTCTTCTCTGCTCCACTCGCCCACACTCCTCCACAATCCCGCACTCTGACTCTTCTCTGCTCCACTCGCCCACACTCCTCCTCCACAATCCCACACTCTGACTCTTCTCTGCTCCACTCGCCCACACTCCTCTCACAATCCCGCACTCTGACTCTTCTCTGCTCCACTCGCCCACACTCCTCCTCTCACAATCCCGCACTCCGACTCTTCTCTGCTCCACTCGCCCACACTCCTCTCACAATCCCGCACTCTGACTCTTCTCTGCTCCACTCGCCCACACTCCTCCTCCACAATCCCGCACTCTGACTCTTCTCTGCTCCACTCGCCCACACTCCTCTCACAATCCCGCACTCTGACTCTTCTCTGCTCCACTCGCCCACACTCCTCTCACAATCCCGCACTCTGACTCTTCTCTGCTCCACTCGCCCACACTCCTCTCACAATCCCGCACTCTGACTCTTCTCTGCTCCACTCGCCCACACTCCTCTCACAATCCCGCACTCTGACTCTTCTCTGCTCCACTCGCCCACACTCCTCTCACAATCCCGCACTCCGACTCTTCTCTGCTCCACTCGCCCACACTCCTCTCACAATCCCGCACTCTGACTCTTCTCTGCTCCACTCGCCCACACTCCTCCTCCACAATCCCGCACTCTGACTCTTCTCTGCTCCACTCGCCCACACTCCTCTCACAATCCCGCACTCTGACTCTTCTCTGCTCCACTCGCCCACACTCCTCTCACAATCCCGCACTCTGTCTCTTCTCTGCTCCACTCGCCCACACTCCTCTCACAATCCCGCACTCTGACTCTTCTCTGCTCCACTCGCCCACACTCCTCTCACAATCCCGCACTCTGACTCTTCTCTGCTCCACTCGCCCACACTCCTCCTCCACAATCCCGCACTCTGACTCTTCTCTGCTCCACTCGCCCACACTCCTCCTCCACAATCCCGCACTCTGACTCTTCTCTGCTCCACTCGCCCACACTCCTCCTCCACAATCCCGCACTCTGACTCTTCTCTGCTCCACTCGCCCACACTCCTCTCACAATCCCGCACTCTGACTCTTCTCTGCTCCACTCGCCCACACTCCTCCTCTCACAATCCCACACTCTGACTCTTCTCTGCTCCACTCGCCCACACTCCTCCTCCACAATCCCACACTCTGACTCTTCTCTGCTCCACTCGCCCACACTCCTCTCACAATCCCGCACTCTGACTCTTCTCTGCTCCACTCGCCCACACTCCTCTCACAATCCCGCACTCTGACTCTTCTCTGCTCCACTCGCCCACACTCCTCCTCTCACAATCCCGCACTCTGACTCTTCTCTGCTCCACTCGCCCACACTCCTCTCACAATCCCGCACTCTGACTCTTCTCTGCTCCACTCGCCCACACTCCTCCTCTCACAATCCCACACTCTGACTCTTCTCTGCTCCACTCGCCCACACTCCTCTCACAATCCCGCTCTGACTCTTCTCTGCTCCACTCCCTCCAGCACGGCTTCTCCAGGCCCCCAGCCCTCTTTTCTCCCTCATCCTTCTCTTTGGGGCATCTCATCCCCTCCTGGGGTTTTAACTTCCCTCAGAACATAAATAACTCAAAACTAGGTGTTGAACCCACACTTACAAATGGTCCTAAAGGCACTCCAAACGCCAACACATGCCGAATGGGGCTTCTCTCTCTCCCACCTGTTTTCTCCTATTTTCTATCTCAGAAATTAACTCAATCTTCTATTCAAAATTAACACCACAACTTTTCAGCCAGAGAACCGATGTCAAAAACTCAGTCTACTTTGCTCATTGGCTCTGCAGGTGAAATCCGTCACCAAATTCTCCCGTGGATGCAGTCTCCGACAACAACTCTGGCCTTCCCCTAATCCCTGCTGCCACCACCTCCCTCCCAGCCCTCTCTTTCTTCTACCTGCAGTACTAGTTAATCCGGCCACCGACTGGCTTCTCGCAATCCCAGTCTTTCCCTAACTCGTCAGAAAGAATTTCTGAGTTTAACTCTTGGAATTGACCAAGTACTCTTCTACAGGTAAACAAAGGGTTTGAATTTCACCGATTAATATTTTCCACATATACTTCATAATCCCTTTCAGCGATTTAGAGGAAGTTGCAAAGATAGAGGGTCCCAAGATAAACCTCAAGTTCAACCTGGTTTGGGTATTTTGTCATTAAATAAAAAGGTGGTAAGTATTTTCCTCGTACAAATGGATCTTCCTAATGATAAAGTAACGTTTGATTCAGAAAGAGAGAGAAAGAGAATCTACACAGAGATGTGGTCCCACGAATCCCGTGTACTCACTTGTGACTATTGATACAAAGTGAAATATATGGCAATTATTTCATAAAACAAACGGTTTACATCTTAAATGACCTTTACTTACAGCCAATGACTAATGTGGATACAGTGTAACAGGAGGTGCAAGAACAGCACAAACCTTTTGACTTCTTGACATCGGGTTCAGGCTCAGACTCTCGGATGAACTGCCCCACGTCACTCACTCTCCCAAACGTCATCTTCCTACGGGAGTATGAGAAGAGTGTCATTTCTAACAATCCATTTTAAATTAAGAAGAAAAAAAATCAATTTCTCAGTATCTCACCTAAATCTAGAAAGCTAGAAATACAATTTACAGCTGTCCCATGTTATTCAAAGTGAGGCTTACTTTAAATAGAACCATCCCCCATAGAAAGCAAAAATGATCTTCAGTTCAATGCAATTCCACTCAAAATCCCAAAAAGATTTATGAAAGATGATGAGTTAATAAGTAATTCACATTTCTAAAATTCAAACAAATGAGAAAAGGCCCAAGAATAGCCAAGATAATTTTGTAAAAGAACAGACAAAAAGGCAGGACAAAATATATTAAAACCAGAGTAACATATAACATGATCATATTTCATAAAGTTATAGTAATAGCAAAGTTAAAAGGCAAAGAGCACAGTGAAAAGGTCGTATTTTTAACAAATTACTACTGACCAGTAATTAATATCCAAAACATACAGAATTCTAACAACTGATTAAAGAATGCTGGGTGCAACAGAAGATGTGAGAAAGAGACGAGTCCACTCATGGAAGAAAAACCTCACCAACCAACAAACACGCCGAAAGAAACCCCATCTCATGAGCGATCATCCAAAATTGGTAAAAAATGAAAAGTTTGGTATTATTTAGTACTGACAAAAGAGTGGGTAAAATTAGTATCTTTATTTATTTATTTATTTATTTTTTGTATTTTTCTGAAGCTGGAAACGGGGAGAGACAGTCAGACAGACTCCCACATGCGCCCGACCGGGATCCACCCGGCACGCCCACCAGGGGCGATGCTCTGCCCCCCTGGGGCGTCGCTCTGCCGCGACCAGAGCCACTCTAGCGCCTGGGGCAGAGGCCAAGGAGCCATCCCCAGCGCCCGGGCCATCTTTTGCTCCAATGGAGCCTTGGCTGCGGGAGGGGAAGAGAGAGACAGAGAGGAAGGAAGGGGTGGGGGGTGGAGAAGCAAATGGGTGCTTCTCCTATGTGCCTTGGCCAGGAATCGAACCCGGGTCCCCTGCACGCCAGGCCGACGCTCTACCGCTGAGCCAACCGGCCAGGGCTTAGTATCTTTATTAATGTTGACTAAGAATGTAAAATGTACAGATACCTTTAAAGGGTAGATTAGTAAAATCTACTAAAATTTCAAATCTGCTTCTTGGTATAAGAAAGTATATAAAAGGAAGTGCTTTGCTATACTGTGTATAACATTGAAAAATTGAAAACCACTTAAGACCCTGGCCAGCTGGCTCAGTGGTAGAGTGTGAGCCGGGCATGTGGAAGTCCCAGGTTCGATTCCTGGTCAGGGCACACAGAAGAGGTGCCCATTTACTTCTCCACCCCTCTCCTCCCCGCCTTCCTCTCCCATAGCCATGGCTTGACTGGCTCTAGCAGGATGGCCCTGGGTGCTGAGGAGGGCTCTGTGGAGCCTTGGCAACAGGAGCTAAATAGCTGGGTTGCTGAGCAACGGAGCAACGCCCCAGATGGGCAGAGTATCACTCCACAGTGGGCTTGCCAGGTAGATCCTGGTCAGGGTGCACGTGGGAGTCTGTCTCCCCTCCTCTCACTTGGAAAAGAAGGAGGGAAAAAAAAGAAAACCACTAACATACTCAATATCAAATGACCAAACAGTGGCACCACACGTGGACTACTTCGCTGCAGTATAAGCTATAATTCATATTATCTATAGCATACTATGACATAGTTAAAATGAAGTAAACCTGCACAGGCTAACATAGAAAAATCTACAAAACTTACCAAGAATAAAAGTGTAAAATACAGAATACAGTGTAGTATCAATTACACAACAATGACAAAAATATATACTATAACATGACAATGAGAGGAAGAGAGAAACTAAGCATCAGTGTGTGATCAAAGGGGACATTAGCTTTATCTATACATTTAACTTTGTAGGTAGATATTACTATACTTGTAATGAGAAGTTCGTTAGAAGAAGAGAAGCAAACTCTGTGATGTGTACGCAGTATCTGCGCTCAGGCCGAGGAGCTCCTCCTATTCCAGAGTTCGCGTCCTAACAAGTCATCAGCTCACATACGGGCCCCTACACCGCCTGACCCAAATCTGTCTGACTTGCTTCAGGAGGAGGCTAAAATCCCAAAATTAAACACTGGAAATTATCTTCAAAGATGGAGAAAAACTGTATCTATTTATGACCCACTTTATAATTTTTTAAAAATTATATTTTACACATAAAGACACCTACAGAAGTAAAACATCTGGCAATTGATATTTTCTTTAAAAAAAATTTTTTTTTTAAATTTTATTCATTGATTTTACAGAGAGAGGAGGGGAGAGAACACAAAGTATCAAGTCATAGTTGCTTCACTTTAATTGTTCATTGATTGCCTGCTGCATGGGCCTTGACCGGGCAAGCCCAGGGCTCCGAACGAGCGACCCCAGCATTCCAAGTCAATGCTCCATCCACCGCGCCACCACAGGTCAGGCTGGCAATTGATATTTTCTTAAGTAAGGTTTTAAAAAAATGAACCAACCAATCCCCAAGAATAAGTCTCGACTTTGGAAATGAACTCACTTCCTGAAAGAAGAGCAGACACTACTGCAGCACTGATACAGCGAAGCCTGCTGTCCAGAGACGACGAGGTCAGACAGCCTGTCATCAAGTGACCTTCAGACTCCCTGGGCCCCCAACGGCCACTGTTACCTTCTGATAAAAGCAATGAACATGCTGAAATCCCCTCCTTACGGCACTGCTGCGGGGGTTGGGGGGTAACTGAGCCTGGACACAGATTTATTATGTGTGAATCAGCCGTCTTTGGGAAAGAGAAAGTAGGTTTATGATTTGCTCTGTGGTCAAGTTTAGTAAGTGGCATATCCTACGAATCGCTGTCTTTTTGATATAGGATAAGATAAGCAAACAAGTTATTCTCAAATACAAAAGAATGATTTTATTCTGTTTTCCAAGTATTAGTTATACAGCCCGTAATAAATGATGTTAGCACCTTTGGACTTAATTTTTGCTTTGAAGACAGGAACTTTGAAACAGCTAACCTGTGCATCAAATGAAATATAAGAGGTAGCCCAAAACACACCATACAGACGCAACACCCCATCAACCTCAGACGTGGTGACGATAGTGGCTGTGATCACATCGGTCAAGTGCTGACTAGGCGCCAGAAATGTTACTCTCCATGGTTCTAAGTGCTCACGTGTTATCTCATGTCATGCTCTCAACAACCCGTCGAAGCAGCAGACCTGGCCCACTTCACAGGAGAACACCCAGACACAGAGAGTGGATGCAGCCTGCCCGTGTGGGGCGGAGCCGGGGCTGAACCCCAGGAAGTCATTCCCCAGCCTGCACCCTTCATCATGTGGATGGCAGACCACGCGTGCACGTGCCGGGCATACAGTAACAGGTGGAAACAGGTTAAATTAAAATACAAAACGATGAGAGGTTCACCACGCACGAGGGACTTCCGCATGTGCCAGGCTTACCCTGCGTACGTCCGCTGGTACAAGGATTCCGGGTCCAGACTCGCCGCGTCCACAATGATTGCTTCATCAAAGTTTTTCAGAATTTTAACACTAGATTTTTTCACACTGGACTAAAACAGAAATGGTAAGAGTCAGTGGTACATTTTATTTAGCAATTGAGTCACTCCTGGGTTTGGAACATGACAGATTTGTACAAAATCTTCAGTGTTTGAAATACTGTAATCACAACTTACTGTCACCCAGGTCTTGATAGTAAAAAACAAAAACAAAACTTTATAGAATATTTAAATTGAAAAAGTGGGCAGATGTGATATGACTTGGAAATAAATAGCTTGTGAATTAAAAAAAATAAAACTAAGAATACAGTTCTGCTGGGTGAAGAGGATGAAAAAGTCCAGACTGGCTGTCACACAGCAGGGCAGGGAACACCGCAGTAACACTGTAACAACTGCACAAGGTGTAGTGCAGGGGGAACACGGCAGTAACACTGTAACAACTGCACAAGGTGTGGTGCAGGGGGAACAGGGCAGTAACACTGTAACAACTGCACAAGGTGTAGTGCAGCGGGAACAGGGCAGTAACACTGTAACAACTGCACAAGGTGTGGTGCAGGGGGAACACGGCAGCAACACTGTAACAACTGCACAAGGTGTGGTGCAGGGGGAACAGGGCAGTAACACTGTAACAATTGCACAAGGTGTAGTGCAGCGGGAACAGGGCAGTAACACTGTAACAACTGCACAAGGTGTAGTGCAGCGGGAACAGGGCAGTAACACTGTAACAACTGCACAAGGTGTGGTACAGGGGGAACACGCAGTAACACTGTAACAACTGCACAAGGTGTGGTGCAGGGGGAACACGCAGTAACACTGTAACAACTGCACAAGGTGTGGTGCAGGGGGAACACGCAGTAACACTGTAACAACTGCACAAGGTGTGGTGCAGGGGGAACACACAGTAACACTGTAACAACTGCACAAGGTGTGGTGCAGGGGGAACACGCAGTAACACTGTAACAACTGCACAAGGTGTGGTGCAGGGGGAACACCACAGTAACACTGTAACAACTGCACAAGATGTGGTACAGGGGACGGGAACTGCGTGGGGGGGGGAACCCCCCCCCCCCCGTGGAAAGCACGTGATTGTCTGACCACTGTGCTGTACACCTGAAACTAACACAGAATAACAGTGACTGTAAACTGTAATTGAAAACTTAAAAAACACTGTATTTGTAATAGCCTAAAAAAGAAAAAAAATACTTAGGAATAAACTGACCCAAGAAGGTGTATGACTTGTACACTGAAAAGAACAGAATGCCGCTGGAAGAAATTAAAGGCTGCCTGGACAGACAGAATGTCAAAGTGTCCACAGACGGGAAGACTTGCTATTGTTAGGCTGATGATACTCCCGGAGCAAACTACAGATTCCATGTTGTCCTAATCAGAATGGAAGCTGACCCGAACATCCATACTTGGAATTGCAAGAGACCCAGAATAGCTAAAACTATCTCACACATGATAAAAACAAAGTTGAAGGACAAATATTTCCCAATTTCAAAACTTACAAAGCCTTAGCAATCAGAACAATGTAGCTCTGGCGTAAGGACAGACACACAGATCAACAGAGTAGGCTGAGAGTCCAGAGATACACCACGTATCTGTGGTCCAGTGACTTTCAACAAGGGTGCCAAGACCATTCCATGGTGCAAGAACAGTTTCTTTCAATGAATGGTGCTCAAGTTGGATCATACCCACATAATATGCAAAACTCACTCAAACGGATCAAAGTCCTAAAACTCTTAGAAGAAAGCAGAGGTGGCCATGGAGAGTAACTGACTAATGGTATGTTAAGTGAATCTTACCTCAATAAAAAGAATTACTTACATTTTTATGCACTTATAATTAACAGCATGAATATGAATTTAAGAAAATTCAATTTATAACTTCAAAAATACAATATTTAGAAATAAATTTCTAAAAAGTACAAACTTGCACTTGAAAACTATAAAATATTGTTGAAAGATATTGAAGATTTGACTAAATAAAAAGATATCCCATGTTCATGGACCAGAAGATTTAATACTGTCAAGATGGCAACACCCCCAAATTGATCTATGGAGTCAATGTGCTCTTGATCAGAATCCTGACTGGCTTCTTCATAGAAACTGACAAGCTGATCCTAAAATTCAAATGGAAACTTAAGGGCCTCCAAAGAGTCAAAACAATCTTAAAGAAAAAAAAAGAACTAAGTTGGAGGACCTTCACTTCCTGATTTCAGAAGTTATTATGAAACAACAGTAATCATGGTAGAGTTAAGAGAGTGATCATCTGACTCAGCAATTCTATTCTTATGTGTACACAAGAGAAATGAGAACATACACCCACACAATAACTGGCACAGTAGCATTTACTCATAATAGACAAAGGTGGAGACAACTCAAATGTCCACACTGGTTGTGTTTGTGGTATGTCTGCACAATGGAATACTATTTAGTCACAATAAGGGAAAAAGTTCTGTTACATGCTAAACAGGGATGAACGCTGAAAACATTATGCTGAGACAAAACAAAGCAGCTAGTCACAAAGGAGCTCGTATTACATAGTTCCATTTACATGAAATCTCCAGGGTAATCAAATTAACAGAGAGACAATAGATTAGCAGTCGTCTGGAGGAATAGAAGATTTAGAGGAAGACAGGGTTTCTTTCTTGGGTGAAAAAGTGTTCTAAATTGGATGTGGAGACAGTTAAGCAACTCTACAAAGATACTAAACACCACTGAATTATATACAGTGCCAACAGGTGAACTGTATGGTATGTGAATTTTATCTCAATAAATCTGTATAAAATGACAAGAACAGCTAACCCTAATCTATGCCATCAAAAGTCAGAGAACAGCTGCCCTGGTGGGGAAGCTAGTGACTACAAGGGGACACTGGGCAGTTTCTGACAGACTGCGGAGGCTCTGTTTCTTGACATGGGGTAGGTCGGTTTATGAAACGTCTTCAAGCTGTATCTGGTTATGGTAACACCGAGTTTTCTGTACATATATTATACTTCAACCAAAAATGTGTACTTTACAGGCTACATATATACAAAACAGCTCTTCACGCAGCAGGTTACTTCTGTGTAGCCTGACAAGGAGGAAAGTGGATGCAGGGGACCCGTGCTGATGGCAGTAAAATCTTATAAATTAAGACAATCAGTCTGAGGCCCTGTGTCAAAAAACTAAGATGTTATTTACTCATCACTAGTGACGAGGAAATAATTATGCTGTCTTATTCAAATTATGATGAAGAACATTAGACAGGGAATCTAGTCCCCACCACCTACTGAGTGACTCTAATAAGATTAGTTAACTTCTCAACACCTCCTCAGATCTCTTCTCCTGAGCATAAACCACTTCATGTGATTCTGGGGAGAATCACGTAAGGTTTGATATATGAAAGCACCCCCAAAACAATAAAAATGATTAGGAAATGTACAGTAACACTATAGTTCAAAATGAAATACACATTATTAAGAAATCTAGCAGTTCATTCAATTAGTCTTTTAAAAAAGCACTAGTAACACCAAGTTTAGTTACTAAAATTTTTCCAAATAATTACACAAAGAGCTCTCCAGAGGCTACCAATGTGTATCATATTATTTGATTATTTAAAGCAACAGCTGGAGTGCCAAGCAGCACTGGGCAGTAACGAGACATGACTCCTTACAATACAATAGACACAGACACTGATAAGGACACACAGAAAGAAGGCTAACTTTATTTCACCTGTTCCTTCAATAACTTACACATGGGATCTGTGACTGGTATTTGGAGGAGACCTTTCTTTCTTTTTTTTTTTTATTATTATTTTTTTAGACAGAGCGAGAGTCAGAGAGAGGGACAGAAAGACAGGAACAGAGAGAGATGAGAAGCATCAATCATCAGTTTTTCATTGCGACACCTTAGTTGCTCATTGATTGCTTTCTCATATGTGCCTTGACCGGGGACCTTCAGCAGACCCAGTAACCCCTCGCTCGAGCCAGCGACCTTGGGTCCAAGCTGGTGAGCTTTGCTCAAACCAGATGAACCCGCACTCAAGCTGGTGACCTCGGGGTCTTGAAGCTGGGTGCACCGCATCCCAGTCCGACGGTCCATCCACGGCGCCACCGCCTGGTCAGGCCTATACACCTTTCTAAGGGCAGAGGAAAATGGGGTCTTACCTGAGCGGCTGGGCTGTCGGGGATGCTGTGGTGAGAGTCATCAGGAACGCCGACAGAGCCGTGAGCAGCAACCGAAACATTCCCCCCCAGAAACTCGTCCCCTCGAACCGAATGAATGAGATCGTTCAAATATTTATAATACAGACTGCTGGACAAAAAGCCAGGCAAGAACACCTGAAAGAGAGGACAGGCGTATTTTAAAGCTAAAATCAAACACAACTGAGACTTTATTTTAAAATGTTACCTACAAATAATTTTACTTCTCCTTTTCACACTCCAAGTAATATCCCTTTATACAAAGTTTACATTATAACTAAAATTACATGTACAATTTATAGGTTTCCCCCCCAAAAAAACACTTGCCATGAAATTGTTACGTAGACTTTATATCTACACTTCTTAGTGACCAGAAAACAGTCCAGGGAGTGGATAGACATTGAAACTAGGTTTTTCCGGTTGGTAATAAATACTCAAGTCTTCGTGTATATACTAATGTTTACTTTCTAACCGATTTCCTTACGATAAATTACCAGGAGTATGATGTGATTACTGAGTTCAACAGGATGAACGTTTTAGCTTTAATCTACGTGGTCAATTTCCCTTCAGAAGGATGCTGTCCATTTGTCCCACAAGGTGTATCAATTTTGACACAGGCTTCTTAACACCAGGTTGTGTTTTTCAAACTATTGTTCAATAAATGCCTGACACATAGATGTTTTTATTCACATTTCAAAATTATGAATGCTGTGGGTACATTCCCATGTTTATCACCGGCGTTTGCTCCAGTATCACCAGCTTTTCCTTCACAGCACAAGGCACAACGGTAAATGTTACGTCTACCTTCTTTACAGACGTCGTTCCCAGAGGGCGGGCGGAGACCCCGTTTCTCCCGTCCACCGCGCTGACACCGGCAGCGAGCACAGACAGCGCGCTGGCCAATGAATCAGTCACCGTCTTGTTCCCGTGTAGCTACCTGATTCTCAAATTTCGTGTAAGTTCTTTACATTCAGTAAGAAATATTTTTGGATTTTGTTTTTCCTCTGTATTTTAATTTTCTTTATGACCCAGAACGTTCCCTGGAACTTTTCCTTTAAGATCAGAAAGATTTTAATTTTAAACATGAAAAAATTATTATTCCTGGGCAATAAATAGCTAATACTCTGTTTAGTTTACTGCTAGCTTTTTAAATGACTTGGTTTTCATATTTAACTCTCCTGCATCCTGGAATTCAGCTTTCACGTGGCTGTTAGGTGGCAGTGGTCATTTAGAACTTCCACCCAGATACACGACACACACAGGCAACATGACCTCGTGGGCTCGGCCCGGGCTCTGTGCAACTCCTGGGGAAGCCGTTCTGGTTCATGACAACAAATCATTCACATATACTAATACTTTATTATTAGTCGGCTATCAGTTATACTAATAAGTGATCGTGATACTTCATAAAAGTAGTGCTCTAACCCCGAGAGATGGGAGAAACATCCTGACCTAGCTCCACCGAGTCTCGCTACCTCAGGAACAGGCACTGAGTCCACACACCTCTTACCTCAGTATCTTCAAGTAACTTTAAGGTAAGTATGCACATTACCCCCGTATTGCAGAGCAGGAAAATACATCGAGGACCTCCGTCAGGGCCTGGGGCTCCTGGGCCTGTGCAGGGGAAGGGTCACACCGACCACGAGGACTCAGCTACACTGCACTAGTTTCCCACAGTTTTCTTCCATCATTTGTGGTGGTGTTGTGGTTTTCCCCCATGCCGTATTTTCTGGGTTCCAACAGTAAAAACTTCTTACAGTTTCATACTTTTGAAGTTCTTGGTTACCTTCTCCATGGTCGTCCAGGCCTGACGTAACGGAGTTGTAAAACAGTTAGGGAGTGGCCCACCCTCCCTGCAGATATTCGATTCAATTTCTAATCTTACAACATCGTCAAATCCAAGAGGATGTGTGGCCTGCAGGGAGAAGTACCTATGGTAGAAAGACAGCCAAGTAAAACCAAAATCCACAGCAAATAGACGCATCTTCTGGCACCCGCGTCAGAGCATCTCGTGAGGGCACCGGGCAGGGCCCGCAGACCCAGTGCCACAGAACTGCGTGGTGACGCCGTGCTAGGCCTTTGTCCTTGCTGCCCCAGGGAGAGCGGCATCAGCTGGCCACCTCCCTATCTGCCTCCCATCACACTCAGTTCTTGTTTTAAGATTTTCGAGGGCCAGACTATAACTGAAGCAAAGAAATCAATGTCACATGTATTTAATGGGAATCTATTTTCTGTTCAGCACTTGGTAGAAATAAATGAATTTAAAACAGGGTGAGAGACAGTCATTTCCCCTGGAAACAGAGCAGAAAATCATCCCTGCACAGGATTCAATGAGAACACAGCATCCTAACCACGAGGCTTATGTGATACACGTGGAGAGACGCAGAACAAATAGCACTGAAGGGCCGTGGGCAGCTCTGTTGTATTTGGACAGAATAGCAGCAGTCAATGAGAACTCGAAGATTTTTAACTTAACGGATATACTGCCAGTGTTTTGGTAAGCTAATGATAAAGTAGATACTAAAGAAAGGTGTTCAAGGAGGAAAACCTGCTCTCCTCCGGGCATTCTCGTGGCTCCTCACTCCTGTCCGTAGTACAAACAGGTGGACGAGGTGTGAGGACGCACACAGGGTATAAAAACAGGCACGCTGGGACGGGCAGTCAGGACTGGCGCATGCACCTGTCACAGTGACGCGCAGTGGGGGGTGAGCAGTCACCTTCCTGTGGAAACGGCCTCTGCTCTGTGTGGTCCCGTCTCCGGCTGGGACCTGCCTAGCGCCCCTCTTGTCGCGGCACAAAGAAAACTATTGTTTGTTACCAGTGTTTTCTTAATGAAAAGTGAGTCTGCCACCTTTCAACATATCAGTTCATAAATATTCCTCCATGATTTGAATTTTGGGGACCCATGACTACATTTCTGTACGTAAATACTTGCTATCTACTGACCAAACAATAGTGTTTCCTATATTGTATCTTCCACAAATACACTAAAATAACCCGGACAGACGTGCAGAACTGCGCTCCAGCCCACGTGCTGCCACGAACTTGCCCTATGACTCTGAAAGAGCCACCGACTCTCTGGGCCTTAGCGTTTGTATCTGCAAAACAGGAGAAGCAGACTAGATCCCTTAGCTGGCTACTCCTCAGAGTCATCTGTGGTCTCGTCTAAAAATAAAGATTCCTGGGTCTCACCTCACACCTGCTGAGTCAGTGTCTTTGAGAGAGGGGGACCAGAAACCTATTTTTAACAAGTTCCCAGGTGAGAGGCTCGCGCAGACAGCCCAGCACCAGCTGCACAGCAAGGCTCAGGGGTCACTGGCCCCGGTGCTCCCCGCTCTCTCCCCACCTGGACGACCACGGGGGCTTCTCTGCCCCCACGCCACCCTCTGAGCACAGGCCGGCGGGTGACATGAGCTCACTACTCTTCTGTACAGAGTAGGAAAGTTACACGAAGTGGGCCACAACTTCTGTCCCTTGCCTGGGGCTCTCGATTCCGCTCACTGTGAGACTGGGCCACCCTCTCCTCTGCAGTGAAGACAAATGAAAAACTATTCGTTACTGAACAGCTATGCCGGCTGGGCAGATTTGCACCAGAAAACTACGATACACCCATAGATGTTCAGGACCCTTGGCAATATATTCCACTTGGCTGCCTCTTCCTCTAGCATCCCATACCCAAGTTTCAATTACCCAAACTCAAGCCTCTTGAAAGGCTGCATTCCCAGAAGTTCCTATGGCTTTGCATGGGCCAGTGCCTCTGCTAGAATGTTCTCTCCTGCCTTCTCTGGCTTGCAAATTCAATTCATTCTTCAGAACTCTAAATTTAGATCATTCTCCTGCGAAGCCCTCCCGAATGTCCCATGTTGTCCTGCCTGCCACACACAAACCTCCCCTCTTCCTCCGGCAGAAGGTCTGGTCCTAAGGACCCTCAAAACTCCCCACACACCATGTGAAAAACAGCTTGTATGCTGGTCCCTGCAGCTCCCTGACGACACAGACTGAGTTTACTCGCCTTTCTTTCTGAAGTTTATACGAAACACTCAGTCAATACTGGCCGAGGCTGCACACACCTCTTGATGAAACTCACTTGTCATATAAAATCATGGCATCGTTCTGCGCCTCCTGCCCATCATACTGGCCTTTTTTGGCGGCGAGCTGCGACTGGAAGTTGTCCGCGGCCAGCCAGAACTGCAGGACGTTCACGGCGTCCTCCTTCTCCATGTACTGGGGAGAGAAGACATCGGAGGGCAATGAGACTGCAATAGGCAAAAACCCCCACAAAACAACAACAAAACTGACAGGTCCGTTTCTTAGTTACTGCTCACCAGCAACTTAGCGTCACTTGAGATTGAAAAGTTCAAAAACATTCTTTTTGGGGAAAAACAAAAACAGAAAGTGAACAGAAGCATGACCACTACACAGCTGGACGCACCTCCGAGCGACCCAGAGTGGACGCCACAGGGCAGACGGGTCAGCGGCTCTGTGCCAGCCAATGTGCAGCCAAGGGGCCCGGCCAAGTCCTGCCACCTGACCAACCCCACCACCCCGTGCAGCCAGCTCAACCTCAACGACGCCGACTCACACTCGGCAGAGAGAGGGGCTGGTACAGTAAACCAGCTGAACTGCAGTCCTGTGACAAGGCAGAATCAAGGGTGGACCGAGTCTCTGCTCTGAGACTCGGAGACGGAGAACCCTCTCTACTTCATACCGTTACACTAAGGGCGTGCCTCAGAGATGAAGGTACTCAGTCCTATCAAGTGGCTAAAGCAAAGGTGACGATAGTAGGAAAAAATTCATTGCTTTTCTTTCTCTCTTCTGACATCTGCTCTGCAAGTATCTGTGCACTGGAATCAAGTATCAAATGTGGCTTTTTGCTCGACTGGTGGAGGCGCAGTGGATAGAGCACTGACCTGAGACGTTGATGTCCCAGGTTTGAAACCCCAAGGTTGCTGGCTTGAGCCCAGGCTCCTCTGGCTTAAGTGCAGGCTCACCAGCTCGAGCACAGGACCATCACCATGATCCCCCAGTTGCTGGCTTGAGCCAAAAGGTCGCTGACTTGAAGCTCAAGGTCACTGGCTTGAGCAAGGGGTCACTGGCTCAGTTTGGGCCCTCTGGCCAAGGCACGTATCAGAAGTAATCAAAGAACTAAGGTACCTGATCTGTGGTGGCGCAGTGGATAAAGCGTCAACCTGGAAACACTGAGGTTGCCGGTTCAAAACCCTGGGCTTGCCTGGTCAAGGCACATACGGGTAGTTGATGCTTCCTGCTCCTCCCCCCTTCTCTCTCTCTATAATGAATAAATAAAAAAATCTTAAAAAAAAAAAGAACTAAGGTGACGCAACTACAAGGTGATGCTTCTCATCACTCTCCCTTCCTCTGTGTCTCTCTCTAAAAAAAATAAAAATTGATAGGCTAATTTTTAGATTTTATTTATTGATTTTAGAGAGGAAAGAGAAAGAAAAAGGCGGGGGGAGGAGTGGGAAGCACCAACTCATAGCTGCTTTTTGTATGTGCCTTAACCAGGCAAGCCCGGGGTTTCAAACTGGCGACCTCAGCATTCCAGGTCCATGCTTTGTCCACTGCACCACCTCAGGTAAGGCAATTCTGTAGTTTTTAAAACAACTCCAAATAATTAAAAATATACTTCCTCATCATTATGTTTTCCAAAATTAGACTTATTTTACATTGAATTTTCACGTTTTCTCCTTAATCTGACTAGCGTGTCACTAAAGTTCTCTTGCCATTACCTACAACTTAAAACAATAAAATTATTTAAATTCAATTGATCTTCTGGGAAATCACTGTCCCTTCTATGCTACTTGCTGTGGACAGGAGCCCTGCGTTCTCCATGCGGAGGCTGAGAGCCCCCCACCCTCTGGGCGTAGGCAAGGAAAGCAGATTTACCTCGGAGAAATAAAAGAGGGCTGACTCACAGAAGAGAATGTCAGCCAGGTAAACGGTCCCACTGGTCAGCACTTCAATCTGGTATTTACAGAAATGGTGACTCCGCAGAAAATCACTAAAGTGCCTGCACGTGGACAAAAAGGGACAATTTGAGGGGAGAACCGAAGGAAAGAGCTCCATTGGGAAAAGTATACTCTTTCCATCCTGTGCCTATAGCATCTGAAAGGCCTAAGGTCCACGCGCCCTCCCTCCCCGTGTGCTGTGCTGTGCCCGACGGACCGCGCCTCCTGTAAGCGGCCTCTCAGGTCCTCGGAGCTCCGCTGGACAGCCAGCCCCTGCGCCCTCACGTCACAGTGACAACAGAATTGTAAGCGGCCTCTCAGGTCCTCGGAGCTCCGCTGGACAGCCAGCCCCTGCGACCTCACGTCCCAGTGACAACAGAATTGTAAGCAGCCTCTCAGGTCCTCGGAGCTCCGCTGGACAGCCAGCCCCTGTGACCTCACGTCCCAGTGACAACGGAACAGACCCCACTTCCCTTGTGAGGCTGCAGCTCCCAGGCAGGTAGGATATCTAACCACGCCTTGCTCAGAGCACCCTCCTCACAGATGTTACATGAAAGAACGAATATGTAGAATCAGTTTAAGGGCACGCAGCAGTGATTATTAAGAGAAAAAATACAGAAAAAAAACAAAATAAAAAACAAAAAGCCTTTGGAGGCAGTTTCAACCAATCTGTATGAATTTGGTCACACGGCATACACTGAGCTTAGAGCGTGCATGTGAGGACATCCGTCTAAAGACACATTGTTTAAATAAACAGACCAATTCTAGTAGTAACAATCACCCCGAATGACTTCAGGATTAAAACAAATTCTTTTAACTTAGGAAACAGTAACATGAAAAATAAAAACTTGTTTTATTTTTAAGAGTTCACAATTTACATTAAAAAATTTTTTTAACCAAGAGTCTTAGAGTGTGCCTGCAAGACTGTAAACATTCAGCGCACTACAGTCCTCAGACAGCCGCTTCCGTCTGCACGGAGCTTCCCGCGGGCACACGCGAGCGGAGAGGGACTCACTCTTGCTCCATCGCACCGAAGACCACGGACTGCGCCAACACGAAACAGTTGGGGTCCACCTGCCCGTCTTCTCCACAGATCTTTGCTGTAAAAGAAATGGTAAATAATGTAATTTCTATTAAATCCAAAACGTACAAATTTCTGACTCAAGTAGGAAATAACTGTAAAGAAACATAAATTGGCCCTGGCCGGTTGGCTTAGCGGTAGAGCGTCGGCATGGTGTGCGGGGGACCTGGGTTCGATTCCCGGCCAGGGCACATAGGAGAAGCACCCATTTGCTTCTCCACCCCCCCCCTTCCTTCCTCTCTGTCTCTCTCTTCCCCTCCCGCAGCCAAGGCTCCATTGGAGCAAAGATGGCCCGGGCGCTGGGGATGGCTCCTTGGCCTCTGCCCCAGGCGCTAGAGTGGCTCTGGTCGCGGCAGAGCGATGCCCCGGAGGGGCAGAGCATCGCCCCCTGGTGGGCAGAGCGTTGCCCCTGGTGGGCGTGCCGGGTGGATCCTGGTCGGGCGCATGCGGGAGTCTGACTGTCTCTCCCCGTTTCCAGCTTCAGAAAAATACAAAAAAAAAAAAAAAAAAGAAACATAAATTAGGTTTTAAATGAAACTAAGAAGAAACACAGGTGAACAGCTGAGCTTAAGGTAGAGAAGGTCCTTCTAAGCATCTACATAAGCAAAAGCAGAAACAAAAAGCTTTAACATAAAATTAATTCGTATAGAATTATACATTAAATACCCCCCAAAGAATCAAAAGGTAAACTGGTTATCAATAGAGACAATCAAACCTCCTAGGATATCGCTAGCCAACCAATTCCTTAAACTGCCAAATTCTAATCAGTTAAGACACCCCAGATGTATTATTGGAAAAAGTCAGTCTAGAGAAAAGTCTGGAAGATGGTAGTAACAAATCCCCACATAAAAACAAAGGAACTGCACAGAAAACCAGAAGCCACGACAACGGCTGCAACAAAACTGGGTGAAAATCCCAAAGTACAAGCAGATGAGGACAACCCACGAGTCAGGAAGAGCCGTGTGTTACAGGTGTCCGGAGGGGGAAAGGAAGGAAAACAATGGGGACCGCGTCTGAGGGGCCCTGGGACGGCCCACAGTCGTTCGCTGGACAGCGTGGTGGCCACTGTAAGGAGCGCGGCGGGGACGCCAGCCAACGGAGTGCAGAGGACCCACAGCCAAGACCACAGAGGCCTCAGCAGGGAAGAATCTGACCACAGAGGACCCGCAGCAAAGACCACAGAGGCCTCAGCAGGGAAGAATCTGACCACAGAGGACCCGCAGCAAAGACCACAGAGGCCTCAGCAGGGAAGAATCTGACCACAGAGGACCCGCAGCAAAGACCACAGGGGCCTCAGCAGGGAAGAATCTGACCACAGAGGCCTCAGCAGGGAAGAATCTGCTAAGAGCAGAACAGCGCACTGTATTTCACCAACCAAAAATACTGATATTTTTGTAATAAAGATACAAGACTTACTACTAGGACTTGATATTTGTTCAATGAACGACTAGACCACTATATCTGGGATTACAGGTAAACGTAGGGCCTTCGTTTTTTCTTACTATGATTTACAGAGAAATATATTGATGTGACTGAGTATACACGTACGCACATATAATGGGAACAATTTCCTGAAACGATGCTTCACTTTGATTTTTCTGCTCTCGTATTTTCTGGGCAGTGGGATGAGGACATTAGAGATTGGCCTCCTTCCTGTTGGGAAAACACTGTCCAGCAGCGTCTTGGTTAGCACGCAGGAACCCGGTTTCAAATCCTGCCTCGGCCAACACCCGTGCTGTGTGACGTTGGGAACATTACTCCCCTCTGCGCTTACTTGCTTACTTATAAAATAGTAACTGTATTTATGTGGCAAGGTTCATTAGAAGATTAAGTGAGTTTATCACTGGACCCTACTCAGAATACTGGGGCAAAGTCAACACTGAATAAATGTGTGATATTACTGTTCTTGCTGCTGCTGTTGTTCAAGTCAAAGTCTAAGAATTTGTCTAAACATCTAAGAGAGAAAGTTTGTGAGTGAGCTTCAACCAGATATCTGAAAACAGACTAGGAAAGGGTATATTAAATTTCATGTCCATAAAAAATTCTCTTAAAATCAATAACCAAAAATTTTTTTTTTTTCTTTTTCTTTTTGCCATAGCTTGAAGCACTGCTTACCTATGATATCATTTCTCATTGCTTCTGTGATGGGTATGGGTTTAGCAGCGTCTGGAGATATGTACTTGGTAAAAGTGTTCACTGCATCTTGTTCTATACCTGCAAGGGAAGAAGCGGAAACGTCACCACCCAAAACGCACTTGACCTCCTAATGAACTCTGCGCATGCACGGGGGGCCGTGTGCTGTGAGCCCGCGCACACGTGCACGCACACACACAGACACACAGACGTGTGCGTGTGTATTACAGATAGAAACACAAATACACTGAGGGCAAAACAAGCCTCGTCATGAGGTCGGTTTGGGGCTGTCTGGTCTGTGGGAGAGGAGCTCTGTGGACCCCTCCGGCCCTCACCGGAGCGAGCTGCCTCCCTAAGGGCAGCAGTGCACACTCTCTCCAGGTCTCCCAGCCTGAGCTCGAGGGACACGCCCAGCACTACAACCGCAGGGGCTCAGAAGTTACTTGTGAATCTACACGTATTTTACAAAATGGTTTCACATTCATGAATATTACACTCACTTGACCTTCAAAACCCCAGAATATTAAAACAACGAAACTCAAACTTCGTATTCTCAGAACTTTGATATATTAAAAATTATTGAGAACCCCAAATGAGCTTTTTGTTATTTTTTCTTACAGAGACAGAGAGAGTCAGAGAGAGGGATAGTTAGGGACAGACAGACAGGAACAGAGAGAGTTGAGAAGCATCAATCATCAGTTTTTCGTTGCGACACCTTAACTGTTCATCGACCACTCTCTCATATGTGCCTTGACCACGGGCTGTCAGCAGACCGAGTAACCCCCTGCTCAAGCCAGTGACCCTGGGTCCAAGCCTGAGACCTTTGCTCAAACCAGATGAGCCCGCGCTCAAGCTGGTGACCTCGGGGTCTCGAATCTGGGTCCTCCATATCCCAGTTCGACGCTCTACCCACTGCGCCACCGCCTGGTCAGGCCCAAATGAGCTTTTGTTTAATGAATTTCATTTACAGACATTAAGGTATTAGAAATTAAAAATAAGAAAAACTGTTGATTCAGTTAAAATGAATAATATTAAATATGCTAGAAGTTAACACAGACACCATTTTTTTTAAATGGAAAATAACCTTTTCAAGTTGAAAAAATTAATTAGAAGAAGGCAATGTTTTAAATCTGCCTTGATGGGAAACTGCTGGATTCTCCTACCTGCTTTGGAATTCAATTGGTTATGTTACTATATTTTCGTGGAAGTATACTGTGACATCGTGATAGAAGAAACACATGAAGTCCTACCCTGGGTCCTGGCACAGAGCTTCTAATGCCCTTGGAGTGGCAGGGACGCTGGGAGCACCCTGAGTTGCTCACTCGCCCCTCTCAGCCTAGGGAAGTGTATGGTAATTAGGTGACTGGAGGGACGCGGGCTGGCTCACAGATGTCAGAGCAAGGTAGAAAGGCAGGGGCCATAAAACTAATAACCAATGTCCGTCCAATAATTAAATCAGTCATGCCCACACACTGAAACCATAAAAACCTTCAGAGCAGCGGTTCGCTTCCAGGGTGGTAAATGCACCCATGTGCCAAAAGGGTTGCACACCAGACCACCACACAGGCAGCAGCCCCTGCACTTGAGACTCTGCTTTTCCACCAACGAAAAACAGTTGCTAATCCCTGACAAAGGCTGTAACATTTGTACACTGTAGAGATGCTAAAGCACATTTATTTTCTGGGGATTAAAAACTCTCTGAAAAATGTTTTGATACCCTTAAATAAAACATGCCGGCCCTGGCCGGTTGGCTCAGTGGTAGAGCATCGGCCTGGCGTGCGGGGGACCCGGGTTCGATTCCCAGCCAGGGCACATAGGAGAAGCGCCCATTTGCTTCTCCACCCCCCCTCCTTCCTCTCTGTCTCTCTCTTCCCCTCCCGCAGCCAAGGTTCCATTGGAGCAAAGATGGCCTGGGCGCTGGGGATAGCTCCTCGGCCTCTGCCCCAGGCGTTAAGAGTGGCTCTGGTCGCGGCAGAGCGACGCCCCGGAGGGGCAGAGCATCGCCCCCTGGTGGGCAGAGCATTGCCCCTGGTGGGCGTGCCAGGTGGATCCCGGTCAGGCGCATGCAGGAGTCTGTCTGACTGTCTCTCCCGTTTCCAGCTTCAGAAAAATACAAAAACAAAAACAAACAAACAAAAAAAACATGCCCAGCATGTGGATGTCTGGGTTCGATTCCCAGTCAGGGCACACAGGAGAAGCACCCATCTGCTTCTGCACCCCTCCCCCTTCTCTCTCTCCATCCTGCAGCCATGGTTTGATTGGTTCAAGGGCATCAGTCCAGGCACTGAGGATGGTTCCCTGGAGCCTCCACCTCAGGCACTAAAAATAGCTCAGTTGCAAGCATGGCCCCAAATGGGGGTCGCCAGGTGGATCCCGGTTGGGACACATGTGGGAGTATGTCTCTCTATCCCCCACACTCTCACTTGGAAAAGAAAAAGAAAATAAATAAATAAAAGCAATCAAAGACCTAAATCGACAAAGAGGCACACCATGTCTATGGATTTTAACACTCAATACAGTTCAGATGTAAACTCTCCCCAAACTGACCTTTTCTTTGAGTGCAATTCCAATAAAAATCCCAGTAGGGCTTCTCGTAAATACAGGCAAGACTATTTTAAAATATATATGAAAATGAAAGAAACTAGAACAGTCAAAAAGAAAGAAAACAGTTGGCAGAGTCATACCACCCGACAGTAAGCCTCACTAAAGCTACAGTGTGGCATCAGTGAAGAAACGGACACACACAATAATGGAACCAGACAAACTCCAGAAACAGACCCACACTAACCCAGCCAACGTCCAGAGGCCATTCATTCAGTGTAGCGAGGGCAGTGTTTTCAATTAATGGTGTAAGAACAATCAGGCATCCACATGCAAAAATTAAACAAAAACTGACCTAACCTTCATACCTTACACAATACTAACTCAAAACAGGGCCCATATCTAAATGCAAAGTATAAAACCTAACACCTCCTTTAGAAAACACAGGAGCAAATCTTTATGACCTTTGTTAAGGCGAAGAGCTCTTAGATACCACACCAAAAGCACAATCTCCAGAAGAAAAGCTGATAAACTGGACTTAATCAAAAAGTTCTTTTGCTCCGTGAAAGACATTGTTCAGTGAATGCAAGTAAACTATAAACTACAAGAAAACACGTGCAAATCAAGGTCTTATATCCAGGACGTATATAAAGGACTCTCAAAATTAAACCATAATAAAGCAGACAACCCAACAGAATGTGTGGGAGTCTGAACACTTCCCAGAGATCTAGGAACAGCAAGTACGTGCCTGACCCAACACCGTTAGCCACTAGGGAAACGCAAAGATACACCACAATAAGACATTGCTACCGAAAAAACAACCTAAATAAACACAGAGCCGATTACACCAAGCGCTGGCCAGGGAACAAGCAATTCCCCCACACTGCTGGTGGGAATGCAAACCAGCAGAGCACGGCTGCTCCACACAACAGTCCAGCAGTTTCCTGGATAATACAGACTTACCACAGCATCCAGCACCCCATGAAGTGTCTGCCCTACTGAAATAAACACTCTGTCCACACAAAATCTTGCCAACAAATGTTTATAATGGTGTTATTCATAATGATCACCACTGGAAACCACCCAGGTGTCATTTGACAGGTGGATGGAGAGGAAGTACATCCACACAGTCCAGCGCGACTGAGCAATAAAAAGCAATGAACTACTGATATAAGCCATTATGTTGAGTAAAGAAACCAGGCTCAAGGCCCTGGCCAGTTGGCTCAGTGGTAGAGCATCAGCCCGGTGTGTGGAAATCCCGGGTTCAATTCCCGGGCAGGGCACACAGGAGAAGCGCCCATCTGCTTCTCCACCCTTCCCCCTCTCCTTTTTTTTTTTTTTTTTTTCTCATTTTTCTGAAGCTGGAAACAGGGAGAGACAGTCAGACAGACTCCCGCATGCGCCCGACCGGGATCCACCGGCACGCCCACCATGGGGCGGTGCTCTGCCCACCAGGGGGCAATGCTCTGCCTATCCTGGGCGTCACCATGTTGCGACCAGAGCCACTCTAGCGCCTGAGGCAGAGGCCACAGAGCCATGCCCAGCGCCCGGGCCATCTTTGCTCCAATGGAGCCTTGGCTGAGGGAGGGGAAGAGAGAGACAGAGAGAGGAAGGTGCGGTGGAGGGGTGGAGAAGCAAATGGGCGCTTCTCCTGTGTGCCCTGGCCAGGAATCGAACCCGGGTCCTCCGCACGCTAGGCCGACGCTCTACCGCTGAGCCAACCGGCCAGGGCGCCCCCCCCCTCTCCTTTCTATCTCTCTCTTCCCCTCCTGCAGCCAAGGCTCCATTGGAGCAAAGCTGACCCTGGAGCTGAGGACAGCTCCATGGCCTCCGCCTCAGGCGTTAGAATGACTCCAGTTGCACCCCCCCCACCCCGCCCATATGGGCAGAGCATTGCTCCCTGTTGGGCATGCCAGGGTGCATGAGGGAGTCTGTCTCTCTGCCTCCCCGCTTCTCACTTCAGAAAAATACAAAAGAAAAGAAAAGAAAAGAAAAAAGAATCCAGGCTCAAAAGCTATATACTGTATAAACTCACTTATCTGGTCTCTGGAAAAGGCAAAACTAGAGAGATGGAGAATGGATTAGCGGTTCCAAGTGTTGGGATACAGAAGGGAGTTAACTACAAAGGTGACAACTGATCTTTATCCTGCTTGTGATGACAGTTACAGGCATCTATGCATGTGTCAGGGTTCATACAAGTATACATCAAAAAAATCAATTTACTGCCTGACCAGGTGGTGGCACAGTGGATAGAGCGTCGGACTGGGACACAGAGGACCCAGGTTCGAAACCCCAAGGTTACTAGCTTGAGCGCAGGCTCATCTGGTTTGAGCAAGGCTCACCAGCTTGGACCCAAGGTTGCTGGCTCGAGCAAAGGGTCACTCGGTCTGCTGAAGGCCTGCGGTCAAGGCATGTATGAGAAAGCAATCAATGAACAACTAAGGTGTCGCAATGAAAAACTGATGATTGGCCCTGGCCGGTTGACTCAGCGGTAGTCGGCCTGGCATGCGGGGCACCCAGGTTCGATCCCCGGCCAGGGCACATAGGAGAAGCGCCCATTTGCTTCTCCACCCCCACACCCCTCCTTCCTCTCTGTCTCTCTCTTCTCCTCCCGCAGCCGAGGCTCCATTGGAGCGAAGATGGCCCGGGCACTGGGGATGGTTCCTTGGCCTCTGCCACCAGAGTGGCTCTGGTCGTGGCAGAGCAACGCTCCAGAGGGGCAGAGCATCGCCCCCTGGTGGGCAGAGCGTTGCCCCTGGTGGGCGTGCCGGGTGGATCCCGGTCGGGCGCATGCGGGAGTCTGTCTGACTGTCTCTCCCCGTTTCCAGCTTCAGGAAAAAAAAACAAAAAACAACAAACAAACAAACAAAAAAAAACTGATGATTGATGCTTCTCATCTCTCCCTTCCTGTCTGTCTTCCACCGTCTGTCCTTCTCTCTGATTCTCTCTGTCTCTGTTAGGAAAAAAAAAATCAATTTACTGCACATAAATTTTAAAAATAATGAAAAAAAAGTACCCTTTTAAGATTTAAAAAAAAAATTTTTTTTATTCATTTTTTAGAGAGAAGAAAGGGAGAGAGAGAGACAGAGAGGGAGAGAGAGAGGAGAGAGAGAGAGAGAGAGAGAGAGAAGGGGGGAGGAGCTGGAAGCATCAACTCCCATATGTGCCTTGACCAGGCAAGCCCAGGGTTTCGAACCGGTGACCTCAGCATTTCCAGGTCGACGCTTTATCCACTGCACCACCACAGGTCAGGCAAAAAAATGTACCCTTTTAATAACTCTATTATTTCTACTTTCCTTTTCTTTGGGGAGGGGAGAGGGGGCAGTGGGGGAGTGGGGGAGAGGGGAGGGGGGAGGGAGAGGAGAGGAGGAGCACTAACTCGCTGTTCCACTTGACTGTGGACTCACCGACTGCTTCTCCTACACGACCAGGACGGAACACGGGAGGGACCTTAGCGTGCTGGGACAGGGCTACTGTTTCTATTCATACTTTCTAATGACAAAGTACCAGCAAAACAACAAAGTATATTACAATAAAGAAACAGGCCCGACTAGATGTTCAAAGGAAGTCTTCCCAATACTGAATTCTTCCATACCGCGTTTAGAGAGTGGATCAGAGCTTGTGGTGAGTACAGGAAACGAGAGGCGGAAACAAGTACAGGCAGCTCCCTTATCGGAAACCTTTGGGGCTAGTAATTGTTTAGAATTTAAAATTGGGGAGGGGCTGTTTAGAGGTAACACACTGTATTTACATATCCCGTATCACTAACCCAGCAGCATGTGGGACAATACTCCATAATCAAATATGTTCACAGTTCTGCAGTAAGTTCATGCCAGGTCAGGGTTAGTTTGGTTCATTTTAAAAAGAACTTGTGGCAGCGAGCACTTCCTGGAGTTCTGAGCTGCGGAGAAGGAATCGTGGACCCGGAGAAGCCAGTGCAAGTCAGGACGGGTAAAAGTGCATGGGGGTGGGGGATTCACAGGAGAAGAACTACCAATCCCAGAAGCGGAGCCTGCGGTTTCAAGGGCAGTGGCCCAGGACCCACACAATGCCTTGGCAGTACGTGGGACATCAGCACCCTCCCCACAACTCTGCTGTCAACTTCAAATTGCTCTAAAAAAATATGCAGTCGGCCCTGGCCGGTTGGCTCAGTGGTAGAGTGTTGGCCTGGCGTGCGGGAGTCCCGGGTTCGATTCCCGGCCAGGGCACACAGAAGAAGCGTCCATCTGCTTCTCCACCCCTCCCCCTCTCCTTCCTCTTTGTCTCTCTCTTCCCCTCCCGCAGCCAAGCCTCCACTGGAGCAAAGTTTGCCCGGTGCTGAGGATGGCTCTGTGGCCCCTGCCTCAGGCGCTAGAATGGCTCTGATTGCAGCAGAGCGATGCCCCAAGATGGGCAGAGCATCGCCCCCTGGTGAGCGTGCCAGGTGGATCCCAGTCGGGTGCCTGCAGGAGTCTGTCTGACGGCTTCCCCGTTTCTGGCTTCGGAAAAATACAAAAAAAAAAAAAATGCAGTCTTAATAGGATAAAAAAAAGCACAAGAGAAGAAAACAAAAAGGAAAATCACCTAGCCCTTTGAGAAACAAAGGACAGATAAGATAAAAAACAGACAAACAGAAGCGGTCTAATTAAAATGCCGGAAGGTGGAAATTGAAAAATAAGAGTGCGTCCTTTCCAAGTAGAGACTAAAACAAGAAAGGTGCCCTTGAGGAAATCCCTGGGCTGTGCCTCCAGCTCCCACGGAGGATACAGCCGAGGGCCAGGGCGCAGGACATAAGCCAGGGTTCCCTAAGTGTAGCACTGAGCACAGGACCTCGAGAAAAGTCCCCTACTAACTAGCAAGTAAAAAATACATTCGTCTGCAAAGGATTGTAACACAATTAAGACCGACAGGAGGGACTAAGCTACTATCAGCACAATGCTTTGATTTCGAAATCTGCGGAAGGGAATGTAGGACAGCATGGCACCGGATCCTTCTTCTTCGGCTAATTCTGCGGGCCTTCTGCTTAGAGACTCCCACCACTGCTGATACCCGCCCGGTTCCTTTCTGATGCACTGACCTACTGCAGGGCACTCTCCAAACTTGAAAGTGGGTCTGAGAGAGAAAAAAATCATTCCAGTCCTTTTATTCCCCATCTCAAGTTCCACCTTGTACACTGATTAAAAATAAATAAAAAAGATACAGAGAGATGGAAACCACGTACTTACTTTTCATTAGTTTTCCTGATAATTCCTTTAGTGGAGAAGAGAGACTATTTCTACTGGCTACTGGAAGTCTGCAGGAGTCTTGGGTTTCCATGGAAACTTGATGAGCTTCTCTTCTGGTTACTTCGGGATGGAGAGAGTGGGTACTGTCACATTCCCGGGAAAGGAGCAAGGGGATCGGGGAGCTGCTAGTTCTGTTGTTCGGGTCGGTTCCTCCCGACGGAGGCATAAGCAGTTGGGCTGAGCTGGAACCCTCTAGTCTCTTGTCCAGAGACTCGGTCAGCACGGGTGCTGCAGTGTCTTGCTTTCTGGATGGGGAGACCGGCTCAGCCAGCGAGCTCTGCTTCACGGTGTTCAGACTGTGGGCTCTTATTCGGGACCACGTTGTCGAGTGAAAACTTTCCGCTTCCAACCAAAATTTAACCAAATGCTCCATCCTCCGAAGTTCCATGAACTGAATGAAATAAGGGAGGACAAGCGTGTCATGCAAGACTTGTTCAAGGGTCTTCGAAAGACTTGACTTAGCCTCTTGAACCTGGTAGTCCAGACAAGACCTGCCTAAAAAAAAGCAAAAGAATTAGCAGTTCAGTAACACATAGTTTTTAAGATGAACAGATTAGTCACCTAGCATCCAAGTTCTAAAATAAAGTTTACTTCCTAGCAACTTAAATAAATAAAGAGCTAGAACTACTACGGTTTTGGTTTCTAAGTGAGCCAAGAGACAACTGTCCAAAACTTATTCACATGACCAAAAAGCTCCTTGTTAATCAAATAATCCTTACTTCTCTTTTAATGGCAACCCAGACCCTGTAAACTCTTTAAAAATCTTCTGATACGAGTCCCAGAGAAAGAAAAAAGGCCAAAAAAATGTTTAACTTTTCAACTTTATTAAAAATCCCAGAAAAGAGGATCAATACAAGACTACATTTTTGCCTGTCAAATGGGAAGGTATTTTTTTCAAACACTGGTAACAAGTGCTAACAAGGGCGGGATGAAACAGGAAGCCCTCTGCCACTGGTGGAGAAGGTGAACCGGCCACGCCCCTCTGGAGGAGCGTTCAGTAACAGAGTAACCCTTAGCCATCAGCATGGTTTTCAGTCTAGTAACTCCCACCTCCAGGACTTTGTCCTGAGGAACAGTTGTAGATGTGTGGATAGAGCTAGAAAAGTGCTATGAACTCCTAGTATCATTTAAAACAGAATAAAGAGTAGCTCTGGGATTTTATCTTAAAAGCCAGTCAGAGAATAACAAGTACCATGTGACTTCACTTAAATGTGGGCTCTAATGAACAAAAAATAAAAAGTAGCCCTGGCCGGTTGGCTCAGTGGTAGAGCGTTGGCCTGGCGTGCGGGAGTCCCAGGTTCGATTCCCAGCCAGGGCACACAGGAGGAGCGCCCATCTGCTTCTCCACCCCTCGCCCTCTCCTTCCTCTCTGTCTCTCTCTTCCCCTCCCGCAGCCGAGGCTCCACTGGAGCAAAGCTGGGCCGGGCACTGAGGATGGCTCTGTGGCCTCCGCCTCAGGTGCTAGAATGGCTCCAGTTGCAGCGGAGATTTCATGGGCAGAGCATCACCCCCTGGTGGGCATGCCGGGTGGATCCCGGTTGGGCACATGCAGGAGTCTGTCTCTCTGCCTCCAGCTTCTCACCTCAGGAAAAAAAAAAAAAAATCTGCTAATGTGTTAGGGGAACATTAACCTGTTATTTTAATTTGCATTTCCCCGAGTATTAGTAAAATAAGGCATGTTTTTGACACAGGCCAATGCATTTCTCCTTCTGGAAATGGCCAATGTTTCTACTGTGCCTGCTTCACATTTTGTATTTATAGGAATACAACATGAGGGCTTCCATCACACTCACAGCTGTTATTTTAACATAAATACATTGTTTCAAAGCCCCCTCCAATGACACATCTCTGTATCCTTTGGCAAGGGTTTCCCAAGGCATACCCAGCTCCTTCCTCCCGCAGCCGCAGGTGAGCAGGGGACCAGAGGGGCCGCCACTCACCCAGGTCTCCGAAGTGCGCGGCCTCCATGTGGCTGGGCTGCCGCTGCAGGGCCGCCGTCCTGCTGCTGGAGAAGGAGTCCATGTTGGCGGAGATGGCGCTGAGGGCAACAGGACTCGGCCCTGCCGCCTCCAGCAAGGCGTGATTTCTAGTGCTCTTTTGTGGGGAATGTACGGACAGGGAGGCTGTAAGTTTTCAAAAATTGTTCAAAATTAGACAAAATTTGATAGTTTGTAAGACTGTCTCAAAAGAGGTCTTTAAGAGAGCTTTAAAAATTAAGTTTTGTAGCCTCTGTCTTGCGTGAGCACATTCACAAGACTTAAGTGTAAATTTACCAGCAGAAAAGTCTGTCTCTGCCTCCCCACCTCTCACTTAATTAAAATAAACAAACAAATAAATGAAACAATGTTATAAAGTAACACTATGAACTTGTTGCTATAGCTGAATTAATAGTCTACCTATCCTATTTTCTTTTTTTTTAGAGAGAGAGAGAGGGAGAGAGATGAGAAGCATCAACTCATAGTTGTGGCACCTTAGTTGTTCACCGATTGCTTCTCATATGTGCCTTGAAGGGGGGGGGGGGCTCCAGCTGAGCCAGTGACCCTGGGTTCAAGCCAGCAACCATGGGGTTACGTTGATGATCCCACGCTCAAGCCTGCGACCTCAGGGTTTCAAACCTGGGGCCTTCGCGTCCCAGGTCAGTGCTTGACCCATCACGCCACCACCAGTCAGGCTGTACCTATCCTCTTTATTCCACACGAATATCAAAGGCTCTTACTTTCTAATACCATATTCCCCCATGTATCAGACACACCCTTTTCCAAAAATTTGCGGTTTAAAAACTGGGTGCGCCTTATACAGTGGTTGTAGATTTTTTTACTTGCATTTCCCACTTGTTTCTGTGCTCATTGTTGAAGACGGTGACTTGTCACCAGACACAGACGAGGACAAGCTAATAGATGGGAGTTTTGACAGTGATGAGGAGCTGTATGAATTTTATGATGAATAAAACGAGTTCAATAACTTTATGGAATACATTTTTTTTCCAAATTTCGGGCCCCCAAATTCAGGTGTTTTATACATGGGGAAATACGGTAAGTTGTGGTTTAGTACACATTGCTACAGCAAGGACAGAAATGACACAGGTCACTCAGCACTGCACAACCCTAGTTATTCTGAGATAACAGAACTTGATCCATTAACGCCACTTATTTTATGGAGCAGTCAGCAGACAGGTGTTCTCAGTCTAGGTAAACAGTTCCCAGACACAGAATCTGAGTAATACTTGGTAATATTTCTTATAAAGAATACACAGCACTGTAATTTAATCTATTACTCCTTGAGATGCATTTATAAAACAGATAAAAACGTGAATGTCTATAACTATTTCCCAGGTATCTATATTTATCAGTCATTCAACAAGAGTTGAGAGAATTACACAATGAAGCTGTCTTCAAATAATTTTTTTCAGTTATGGCAGGAATGCTAAGCACAGATGCTATAGTGTCATAAACAGAACAGGAGCAAAGGATTGTTTTAGCCAGGTACAGATTTAGAAGTTAGGTAGGCCAGTCAATCCTCTCATTCTACAAATGAAGAATCTAAAGAGAGTTGGAGACTTCCAAAGTGACGCTGTTAGTGTGGATGCACAGGGTGTGCCTGGGACATCAACGCCCCTCCCCCTACCGCAGCCAGAGGCAGAGGTCCCTGGCCTCTGCTGGGTGGGGCCTTTGGCCTCTATCAACACCAATCAAATCTGAGGGCACTAGGAGCTACCGTGGAACCCAACTAGCTTTAAATGATCAGAAGTAAGCAGAAAGTCATCTTACAAATTAATTAGAAAGTTATAACTAGTCCCTCTTTGGCAAACTGAGCACATAGAGTTAATATCCAATGCTAGGCACCCCACATACAAGCATCTGAAAGGAAACCTAAGTAAGTAACAATCCATAGATATCATGTAAATACATGCCATTTATAAAATTTATATGTAATGGCTATGGAAATAGTTTTCCCATTCTGAATGTGGTTCACTGACAGAATGAGGTAAATCAAACCTGCAGCAGAGATTATAATCTAAGAATGTCTTATAAATAGGGACAATAGAGCGATTCCAATAAAGTACATACTTGGAATAAATGTTAAGGCCACTCATCCAAAGTGACAAAGTGAAACTGTAATAGTCTGTACTTCTAGGGGACAAAACCAAGCCTTGGAAATGGCCATGTTTTCACTCGGTTGTCAGAGTACTGTTTTGCTTTTACATATATATATATATATATATATTTTTTTTTTTTTTCTGAAGCTGGAAACGGGGGAGACAGTCAGACAGACTCCCGCATGCGCCCGACCGGGATCCACCCGGCACGCCCACCAGGGGCGACACTCTGCCCACCAGGGGGCCACGCTCTGCCCCTCCGGGGCGTCGCTTTGTTGCGACCAGAGCCACTCTAGCGCCTGGGCAGAGGCCAAGGAGCCATCCCCAGCGCCCGGGCCATCTTTGCTCCAATGGAGCCTCGGCTGCGGGAGGGGAAGAGAGAGACAGAGAGGAAGGAGAGGGGGAGGGGTGGAGAAGCAGATGGGCGCTTCTCCTATGTGCCCTGGCCGGGAATCGAGCCCGGGACTTCTGCACGCCAGGCCGACGCTCTACCACTGAGCCAACCAGCCAGGGCCTGTTTTGCTTTTTACTATGTTAAAATAAAGTCAACTGCCTGACCTGTGGTGGCACAGTGGATAAAGCGTTGACCTGGAAATACTGAGGCCACCGGATCGAAACCCTGGGCTTGCGTGGTCAAGGCACATATGGGAGTTGATGCTTCTGGCTCCTCCCTCCTTCTCTCTGTCTCTCCTCTCTCTCTGTCTCTCCTCTCTAAAAATGAATAAATAAATAAATTAAAAATAAATAAATAAATAAAATAAAGTCAACCAATTGCTTTTAGGGAGCAATCTAATGTGTGATTAATAAGGAACACACTGGTTCGCTATAATCACCAGGACAGCCAACAGATGCTTAGTAAGAGCCTATATATAAATGTTTAATAGGGAAATAAGTCCAGCTAAATAAATAATTCTAAAGAAGGGGGCAGAAAAGGCAAAGATAACAGGATTACTGAGGTCAGAAATGCCAAGCACATCACTTTCTAACACAACAGGATGTCGCTGAACTCACCTCTAACTGACTTGGCATCCGAGGTCTTCTCTTGTTCTTTGCCTTTCACTAGAAGATAAAAGAGCATTGTGATCAACCTTTACAGTAAAAAACGATCCACTCTACACATTGTAAAAATTAGACAAGCTTTATTCCAACATAAGTATTCAAAGTTGTACAGCTTTATCCTAACAGACGAGTCTTCACAGCCCTACAAGTGGGGGCGAGGAGCTCAGGGGAGCAGTCCAGCACACAGCGCTGGGGCAGCCTCTCCAGGAAGTGACCTCTGAGCAGCATTCAGGCAAGAACACTGAGTGTGCTACGGAGGGACGACGTCGGGGGCGAGGAGCGCAGGGGAGCAGTCCAGCACACAGCGCTGGGGGCAGCCTCTCCAGGAAGTGACCTCTGAGCAGCATTCAGGCAAGAACACTGGGTGTGCTACGGAGGAACGACGTCGGGGGCGAGGAGCGCAGGGGAGCAGTCCAGCACACAGCGCTGGGGGCAGCCTCTCCAGGAAGCGACCTCTGAGCAGCATTCAGGCAAGAACACTGAGTGTGCTACGGAGGGACGACGTCGGGGGCGAGGAGCGCAGGGGAGCAGTCCAGCACACAGCGCTGGGGGCAGCCTCTCCAGGAAGCGACCTCTGAGCAGCATTCAGGCAAGAACACTGAGTGTGCTACGGAGGGACGACGTCAGAACCCCTGGGCTCAAATTCTAGCTCTGCCGCCTATCAGCCATATGATCATGGACAAGTTACTTTACTCCTCTGGGTCTTAATTTTCATTGATTTATAACATAAGGTCAATAGTCATAATACCTACCTTAGAGGGTTATGGATGAAAAAATAAATACTTGTAAATGGCTTAGAGGCATAGCTGGCACACAGGAAGTTTAGGGTGTTAGCTAACATTATTGCCACATACCACCCACTACTTAGATGTGTGCTGAAGAAAGTTCTCTGGTTGTGGAGTTCTTGTGGATTCCCCACACAGCATCAAATACAAACATTCCAAACCTCTAATACTCAAGGCTTAACAGTTTGGCTCTTAAAAAACTATACAATCTCTATCACACAAAACTTTGGCAATTCTACTGCAGATATGCTAACAACATTTTCAAGAAAGGAAGGTGCGTGGCAGCCCCCAGGCCAGCTGGGGCTATTACAGGATCTCACATGCGACTACTTTAACCCTCTTTCCTTGAGTTTACATTTTCTTTAACCTCACCATGAAAAGCCTATCAAAATAAATCCCGAAATGTAACCATCTCTCGCCTTGTGCTCTTAAAAACATTAAAGGCGGCCCTGGCTGGTTGGCTCAGTGGTAGAGCATCGGCCTGGCGTGCAGAAGTCCCGGGTTCGATTCCCGGCCAGGGCACACAGGAGAAGCGCCCATCTGCTTCTCTACCCCTCCCCCTCTCCTTCCTCTCTGTCTCTCTCTTCCCCTCCCGCAGCCAAGGCTCCATTGGAGCAAAGTTGGCCCGGGCACTGAGGATGGTTCCGTGGCCTCTGCCTCAGGTGCTAGAATGGCTCTGGTTGCAACAGAGCGACACCCCAGAGGGGCAGAGCATCGCCCCCTGGTGGGCATGCCGGGTGGATCCCGGTCGGGCGCATACGGGAGTCTGTCTGACTGCCTCCCCATTTCCAACTTCAGAAAAATACAAACAAATAAACAAACAAAAAACATTAAAGGCTAGGAGCAGGAAACAACCAGCTCTCATAGTATCTGATAAATCAATCCATCAATAAATACCTGAGTGCCTATTATGTCCCAGATACTCTCCTGGCTCAGAAAAGATGGTCCTGCCTTCAAGAAATTAAGTTCACGTGTAAGTATGTGCAGAAACATGGACAAAAATAGGGTCATTTCGGGCACCCGTCACTGCTGTCAGGGAAACAAGAGGAGGAAACGGGGCGGGGCCGCTGCTTTCCGCAGCCCTTTCCGCCGATCTGCCAGCAGACTCCATCTGCTGGAAACACCATCATCTTTGGCTTCTCGATGCCCCCCCCCCCCGCTCCCCCCACCATCCTCTCTGCTCCTTCTTTTGTCTACAAACCTCTTGGTACGTCTCCTCCGCCCACAGGAGTTCCCAGGGGAAAGGGTTTGGGTCCCCTTTCTGTTCACCACGTATCAGGGTGGACATGGGTAGGTTTACAGTTGTGAGAATGTAAGACAGAGTTTATTCTTGTGTTACTATTTATTAATTATTGTAGTACCAGTTTGTATTATTTTTGCCTACTCCTGTATCTCTATTTCCTGGATAATCTCATTCATTCTTAAGGCTTTTAATACCATAGATATGCTATTACTAAATTTGTATCTCTAGTCTAAATCCTTTTAAATCTTAAATTCAAGACGTAAGTGCACCACCATCTTTCCCCAAACCTGTTCCTGTGCTGGTCTTTCTGTTCTCTCATAAATGACACACCATCGTGCTATCATTCTGCACATCTTTAAAAATTACAAACATGGTATGGGCATACCTCACTTAACTGCACTGTATAGCTAAGTGCACTGTTTACAGATTGAAGGTCTGTGGCAACCCTGCTTCCAGCCAAGTCCACAGGCGCCATTTTTCCAAAAGCTTTTGCTCACTTGTGTCTGTGTCACATTTTGGTAATTCTGATAATATTTCAAACTTTTTCATTATTTTATGTCACTTTTATCATTGTTTTGGAATGCCACGAACAGCTCCCATATAAAACAATGGGTTTAACTGATAAATACTGCATGTGTTCCTGCCGCTGCACTCCCGTCTCCCTCTGCTGGGGCCTCCCTGCTCCCCGGCACTCAACAACTTTGAAGTCAGGCCAACTAATAACCCAACTGGGAACGACAATGGCCTTTAAGTGTTCAAGTGAAAGGCAGTCTCACTTTAAATCACAGTGACTGAACTTAGTGGAAACGGCATGTCGAAAGCCAAGACAGCCTATTGCTGACGCGGAGAAAGTCTCAGCGTCTGGAGAAGACGGAACCTGCCTCAGCATTCCCTAAGTCAAAGCCTACTCCAGAGAAAGGCCCCGACTCCCCTCAGCTCCCTGAAGGCCGAGCGGAGAGGAAGTCGCAGGAGTCACGCTGGAAGCCGGCAGAGGTTGGTCCATGAGGTGGAAGGAAGGAAGCCGTCTCCGTCACATGAAAAGCGCAGGTGGAGCAGCAGGTGCTGGTGCAGAAGCTGCAGCAGGTCACCCCAAAGACCTAGCTGAGAGAACTAAGGAGGGGGCTGCAGTAAGCAACAGATCTTCAGTGTAGACAAAGTAGCCTTATTTTGAAAGAAGATGCCACCTAGGGCTTTCATAGTCAGAGAGGAGAAGTCAGTGCCAGGCTCCAAAGAACAGGCTGTTAGGGGCTAATGCAGCCGCTGACTTTAAGTTGAAGCCAATGTTCACTTTTCATTCCAAAATCCTAGGGCCCTTAAGAATTATACTAAATTTACAGTTTGTGCTCTATAAATGGAACAGCAAAGCCCAGAAGACAGCACATCTGTTTACAACATGGTTTACTGAATATTTTAAGCCCTCTGTTGAGATCTAGTCAGAAAAAGATTCCTTTCAAAATACCACTGCCCATCAACAATGCACCTGGTCACCCGAGCTCTGATGGAGATGCCAATATTAACGCTGTTTTCACGCCTGCTGAGGCCACATCCATCCCACAGACCGTGGGTCAAGGAGTGCATAAACAAGTGGAAAACATTTCGGACTTTCACGTGTCATTATTTAAGACTAGAAAGCCCGGCGGTCATACGAAATGACCGCTGTTCTAGATATTATAAATCTGAAGCAAGCCTTGTCTTTCTCTGCTCAGCGGTTTCTTTTTGTCGAGAAAGCCATTTTTGTGCAGCTTTAGCTCCTTTTCTCTCCTCTTCAGTGCTGTATTTTCTAGGAGGCATTCTTAAAAGAAATTACGTTAAGACGTAGTTTTTATGTAAAACAGATGATTGCCAATGCAAACAAATGTTCGCCTTCCCCCTGACACGCTCAATTTGTGTTCAGCCTTAAATTGTTTCAAAAGCAGATGATTGCCAATGCAAACAAATGTTCACTTTCCCCCTGACCTGCTCAATTTGCGTTCAGCCGTGGCAACTTCACCCCATTGGCTAGTACAGTTACGCAAGCAACCAATAAGCTATCGGCGACAAACAGACACTTAAGCCGCATATAATAAAGAAATACATTTCGTAAGGCTACAACTGCCACAGATAATGATTCCGCTGATGGACTTGGGCAGTGAACTGTAAACCTCTGGAAAGGATTCACCATTCTAGATGCCATTAAGAACATTTGTGGCCCTAACCGGTTAGCTCAGTATTTCAGTGTCCTCCCAAAACACCAAGGTTGCAGGTTCTATCCCCGGTCACGGCACAGACGACAAGTGACCAGTGAATGCACAACTGAATGAAACAACAAATGAATGCTTCTCTTGCTCTCCCTTCCTCTGTCTCTCTAAAATCAATTAATTAAAAAAATTTTTGTGACTTTGTGATTCATGGGAAGAGGTCAAAATAATATTAACAGGAGTTTGGAAACAGCAAGAGAACGGGCTAGTGACTGAATGGCTGCAATCTCATGACACAACTGTGACAGATGAGGAGTTGCTTCTTACGTATGAACAAAGAAAGCAGTTTCTTGAGATGGAATCTGCTGGCCCGGGGAAGATGTGTCCTGAAGAGTTTTGAAATGACAACAAAGGATTTAGAATAGCACATATATCTAGTAGCTATAGCAGTGTCAGGCTTTGAAACGACTGATTTCTATTTTGAAAGATGTTCTACTACTGGGTAAAACGCCATCAGAAGGTGTTAAGTGCTACAGAGAAATCATTCAGAAGCACCGCCATGTCCACTTGTTTAGATACTATCTATGGCTACATAGTGAGACAGAGACATCTGGCCTGCAAAGCCTCAAGTAGTTAACTGTATAGCCCAGCGGTTCTCAACCTGTGGGTTGCGAACCCGGCGGGGGTCGAACGACCAAAACACAGGGGTCGCCTAAAGTCATGGTGTACTTTTGACCGGTCACAGGAAAGCAACAAAAGATGATAGAAATGTGAAATCTGTACCAAATAAAAGGAAAACTCTCCCAGTTTCATACCTATTCAGTGCAGTTCGATGTGGGCTCATGCACAGATTTTTTAGGGCTCCTTAGGTAGCTATCCCGTATAGCCTCTACAGCAGGGGTCCCCAAACTATGGCCCACGGGCCGCATGCGGCCCCCGGAGGCCATTTATCCGGCCCCCATCGCACTTCCGGAAGGGGCACCTCTTTCATTGGTGGTCAGTGAGAGGAGCACATTGACCATCTCATTAGCCAAAAGCAGGCCCATAGTTCCCATTGAAATACTGGTCAGTTTGTTGATTTAAATTTACTTGTTCTTTATTTTAAATGTTGTATTTGTTCCCATTTGTTTTTTTACTTTAAATAAGATACGTGTAGTGTGCACAGGGATTTGTTCATAGTTTTTTTTATAGTCCGGCCCTCCAACAATCTGAGGAACAGTGAACTGACCCCCTGTGTAAAAAGTTTGGGGACCTCTGCTCTACAGACTCGTCACTGACAGATGGCCTACCAGAACGGGGTTTCTCCACCAAACTGCCGGTTTCCTTCAACTGCTTATCCCACCGAGTAATGTTATTCCTATGTGGCGGCGCTTCGTTACAAACGCGCCAATATTCACGTTGCACTTTGGTCACGGATTCTAATTTAGTGAGCCACAGAACACACTGAACTTTCCTCTCTACCGTCCACATCTCAACTGGCATGGCCGTGGGCTGCTCCCCTGTATACACGGTGTTATGTCATCATCTGCATATGCGCACATGCTGCCACATCATCCTACAGAAACTGGTTTTCCTTTTATTTGGTGCAGATTTCACATTTCTGTCATCTGTTGTTGCTTTCCTGTGACTGGTCAAAAGTGCACCATGACTTTACAACACACTGTATACAATCATTACCTGAAAATGACTCATTTGTTCCCTTCCCCCTCCCAAAACTTAATTTTACTTCGTTTTTTCATGTTTATGCTATTGTGAAGACTGTCTTAGCTTTCTGTTTGTATATTCATGATGTATATCCCCATCCTTTTACTTTTAACCTCATGCTTTTAAAAAATTTTTATTGAGAGACAGAGGGAAAGGGACAAGGGTGTGGCCAGGGAAAGGGGGGAGAGGGAGAGAGGGGGAGAGAGATCGCTTTGTTGTCCCACTTATTCATACATTCATTGGTTGTTTCCTGTATGTGCCCTGACTGGGGATCAAACCCACGATCTTGGCATATGGGGATTATTCTCCAACCAACTGAGCTATCCAGCCAGGGCCCCCACAATCTTTTACATATGTAAGCAGTACAGAGCAGGGATCCAATCTGAAGATGACCATCTTTTCACTGTCTGGGTTAGCCTATTTCTACTTACTGTGATTACTGCTCTTGATCTCTAAAACACGGCATTCTCAAAACTCTAACCATGACTATGAATTGGTTGGTTTCTCCTGGTAACTCTATTATTTTGCTTTACAGTATATATTTTGAGACAGATATAAGGTACAAACCACATAGTTCAGAATTCTATCTTCCTAGTACACTGTTCACTTTATCAGAATGTAGTGACTTTCTTTTTTTTTTTTTTTTTTTTTTTTAGCAAGGGGGGGAAGGGAGAGAGATGAGATGAGAAGCATCAACTCATAGTCATGTTATTTTAGTTTTTCATTGACTGCTTCTCCTACTGCCTTGACCAGGGGGCTTAAGTTAGCAATCATGGGATCATGTCTATGACTCCACATGCAAGCCAGCGACCCCATACTCATGCTGGTGAGCCTGCACTCAAGCTGGTGACCTCCGGGATCAAACCTGGGATCTCAGCGTCTCAGGTAGACGCTCTATCCACTGTGTCACCACTAGTCAGGCTATAGTGACTTGTGTGTATGTGACAGAGACAGAGAGAGAGGCAGATAGGGACAGACAGGAAGAGAGAGATGAGAAGCATCAACTTTTCATTGCGGTGCCTTAGTTGTTCATTGATTGCTTTCTCATATGTGCCTTGACCGGGCAGCTACAGATCAAGTGACCCCTTGCTCAAGCCAGTGTCCTTGGGCTCAAGCTGGTAAGCTTTGCTCAAACCAGATGAGCCCACGCTCTAGCCAGTGGCCTCGGGGTTTCGAACCTGGGTCCTCAGTGTCATAGTCCAACGCTCTATCCACTGCGCCACTACCTGGTCAGGCTATAGTGACTTTTTTTGCCCCCAAAATGCTTTATGCTTTAAAGTATTTTCATCGGCCACACAAGCTTTCTTCTGGTGAATATTTGTCTAGTGTATTCACCCATTTATTTTCAATTTATATGCCCTTATGTTTTACTTGTGTCTCTAATATATAGCTTATGGATGGATTTTGGTTTATCACCCAACCTGAGTCTTCATCTTTTAGCTAAATGAACCTTTACTAGATGTTTAGCCATAGCGATTTTAGTCTATTTACATTTATTGTGATTATTCATCCATTTAGGGTTATTTCTGCCACCTTATTTTGTACTACTATGCTTTTTCTTATGTGTATGTTTCTTTTTATTATGAAATATTTAAAACGTAAAGATGAGACCAGATCTTTACCTGAGGAACACTCCGGTTTATCAGTTACCTATGACCACATGACAAGGCTTTCATGGATAGACTGGGAAGAAAAAATGGTATTTGCCATTTTCTGGCCAAAGCTTCTCTTTCCGTCACACTTCTTCCCCTTACTATGGGTCAGAGGACCGAGGACAGACAGAAGAGGCTATGACCTGCCTTTGATAAAACAGACCATAACCCAAGGGAAAGAGAAATCACGAGGGAGGAGGAATATGGTCCTAGAACGACCATGAAGCAAAGCCCCCGATGGTGAGGGGCCTGGACTGCTCCAGGAGAGAGAGAAAGGTCTGTCTTGTCCGAGGCACTGTACTCCAGTGTCTCTTTGCTATGGCAGCTTAGCCTTTCAACCTAACGAGTTCATGTTATACTATATACTCCCTAAGCGATCTTATCTGGTTCCATGTCTGTCATTTATACAAAGTACATCTAAATCCAGATCTCAAGTTCCAAACTCCATCTGGAACGACAGGCTTGTACATCCAACTGCTTCCCCAACAAGTCCACACGGATGTCCAAGGTGCTGCATTCTCACACCTGCCAAAGGGAATTCCCCATCCCCCTGCCTCAAGCCCTGACCCCAAAGCCTTCCCCCACCTTTTATTCATTCCATCACTTATTCAAGTCACACTATCTCAACTAAAACATGCCCCACTCCTCTCCCCTCCAAGTACGTTCCAGCTTCTCTCTGCCCCTTGCACAGAGGGCGCTCACCCCGCCTGAGGCCTCAGGGCACCTGCACCACCAGTTCTCTCTGGCTAGAACGCAGTCCCTTTATCTTTACCAAGCTGGCTCTCCTCAGAGATCTCTCTCAACAGCACCTTCTCAGACAAGCTGTCCCCGAATGCAGGCTGTTACCTGGTGATCCACCCCCACATCACTTTAAATTTCCCCGGCAGCCCTCATTGCTAGCTGATATTTATTTATTTGGTCACTTATTCAACAAATATTTACTGAATTCCTAACTATATTCTAGGCACTGACCTAGACATGGATTCAGCCATTAAAAAAAAAAAGTTGGTGTCCATTCTAATAAAATACATAGTAGAGCAGAGGGTGATAAATGCTATAGAGAAAAAATAATGTAAGGCATTGGATGGGCGTGTTGGGGGCCAGGAACTGCAATCTTAACCAGGATGGTCCAACAAAGCTTCACGAGGATGCCAACGCATCGAAAACCTGAAGAGAGGAGGAAGGGAAACAGACGGGTGTTTGGGGAAGAGCTTCCCAGACAGACAGAGAAAACAAGTGCCAGGGCACTGAGGTGGGAACACACCTGACAACCAGGAGGGCAGGTAAACGGAGGCGTGACGGAGGAGGAGAGCAGGAGGTGAAAATGAAGAGGAAATGAAACCTCTACGAGGGCCACGCACAGGAAGCCACTGAAGGGACCCGACGAGTGGCATTTTGGATATCATACCATAGGGGTCAAGGATGAAAGAAGGGAAACCACATCGTAAGCAAAATAATGCTGCTTCCTCAATTTTCATAAAACCAGCTTCCTCTTGAAATTTAAGCTGAGACCGGAAATGGCATCCTCTCAGAGGACTTCCTTGACCACCCATTCTAAACAGATGACCGCCTAGCGGAGGGCGTTCAGGTCAGGGACGGTGAGAAGTGGTTTACCTCTGGCAGGGTAGACCTCACAGATTTGCTATTGGGTCAGATACAGAGTAGCAGTGGGAGAAAGGTCCAAGAAGGTACTCCAATCTTAGCCTGAGCAATTAAAAGGACAGAAATGGCCTGACCAGGCGGTGGCGCAGTGGATAGAGTGCTAGACTGGGATGCGGAGGACCCAGGTTCGAGACCCCAAGGTCGCCAGCTTGAGCACAGGCTCATCTAGTTTGAGTAAAAGGTCACTAGCTTGAGCCCAAGGTTGCTGGCTCGAGCAAGGGGGTTACTCAGTCTGCTGAAGGCCCCTGGTCAAGGCACATGTGAAAAAGCAATCAATGAACAACTAAGGTGTCGCAATGCATAACGAAAAACTAATGATTGATGCTTCTCATCTCTCCGTTCCTGTCTGTCTGTCCCTGTCTACCCCTCTCTCTGACTCTCTGTCTCTGTAAAAATAAATAGACAGATAGATAGATAGATAGAAATGAAATTTATTAAAATGAGAAAATCTGATGGACAGGTTTAAGAGAACAAAAATCTGGAGTTAAGTTTTAGATAAAGTTAAGTATTTATCTATTAGGCAGTCTAGCATATCTATCAAGAGGTATAACTATCCACTAATAGTATATTTATCAATAGTAGAGATCTATTAGGTAGAGGTACACAGTGGACTGACAACTGACAGGCCAGTTTGGATTAGGGGGGAGACAATCTTTGGGAGTCATGAGCACATGGGAAAGTATTTAAACATGGTATGTAAAGACTTGGATAGGCCTGACCTGTGGTGGCGCAGTGGATAAAGCGTCAACCTGGAACGCTGAGGGCTTGCCTGGTCAAGGCACCTATGGGAGTTGATGCTTCCTGCTCTTCTCTCCTTCTCTCCTCTCTAAAATGAATAAAATCTTTAAAAAAAAAAAAAAAAAGACTCGGATGGGATCCCGAATAAGACCATCTCCAGCTTCAACTCTTGTTACATTCAGTCTCCCTCCAAAAACCATCTACAATCATCTTCTTTAAAACATAAAGATCAAATCATTCTTCTTTAAACTTTGAGTCTTGTCTCTGCACTTAGAGTAAGAACCTAACTTTGCCTACAAAGTTCTGAATCATGTGACCCGTCTCTCTCTCTAGGCCTGAGTGCCACGGCCTCCTTTCCTTTCCGGAGGGCACCACATCTTCTCGCCTCCCTACCTCTGAACAAGCTCTCTGTGCCTAGAATGCTCTTCCCGGCCTCTCCCTGCTGCCTCCTCAGCTCTAAATCTCAAGGTCACCTACTGAAGCCTTTCTCTAACATCCAACCTAAATGTTTCTTCTGTCAAGTTACCTCTTTCAAAACACCTCACTCAACTTAGGGAGAAAGAGAGAGAGAGATCAAATAGCTCCATGGGTGCGGGCACTGTCTTGTTCGGTGATCTCTCCCAAGGACCTAGCACAGTGCCTGGCAAGCCGTAGACATTCAAAAGTACTTGTCGACTAAACAGAGACAACAGTCTACTGTGAAACGTGCAATCTGTCTCATTATACAAAGAATGTTTTTCCACCCGTTAAAACCAACCACATAGCCCTGGCCGGTTGGCTCAGCGGTAGAGCGTCGGCCTAGAGTGCGGAGGACCCGGGTTCGATTCCCGGCCAGGGCACACAGGAGAAGCGCCCATTTGCTTCTCCACCCCTCCGCCGCGCTTTCCTCTCTGTCTCTCTCGTCCCCTCCCGCAGCCAAGGCTCCATTGGAGCAAAGATGGCCCGGGCGCTGGGGATGGCTCTGTGGCCTCTGCCCCAGGCGCTAGAGTGGCTCTGGTCGCAACATGGCGACGCCCAGGATGGGCAGAGCATCGCCCCCTGGTGGGCAGAGCGTCGCCCCTGGTGGGCGTGCCGGGTGGATCCCGGTCGGGCGCATGCGGGAGTCTGTCTGACTGTCTCTCCCTGTTTCCAGCTTCAGAAAAATGAAAAAAAAAAAAAAAAAAAAAAAAAAAACCAACCACATCAAAACCATCCAACAAACCAGACAGTCACTGACTACAGGGTCCTCGACTTCCCTGTACCACTCGACGGGGTTTCGTTCATTCAGCAGCAGCGTTTTTATTCAGTCCCCAAACCTGGGATGCATTTAAAAGGAATTCTTTCATTCAGTCCTCATTGAATGGAGCCTTTGGGGAACATCTAATCCTCAGCTGACAGCGGAGAACAAAGTCGGTTAACACTTTTCTGTCCCAGGTGACACCGCTAGTAGTCATGTGCGCCCAAGTTTCCGTGATTCAGTTGTAGTTGAGTTTAGTGCCTTTTCCCAAGCCCAGTTTTTGCTCTCTCCGGAGCAGGAAGCACTGATACAAGAACCCCTGTGTTCCCAGAAGCCCCTGTTCCCTTTTGATATGTATTTTTTGTTGTTGTTTTTAATGAAATGCAACAATCCAGCGTACAGCACACACCCAAAATCACCCTGCCTCCACTTAAAAAACAAACAACTGAACAGCTGTTAACCGACACAGAAAATCAGAACTATCAGGTCGTTTGTTTATACAAGCCAGGAGCTCCAGTAGTTCACACACCTGCTAGGTCAGGGGTCGGGAACCTATGGCTCGCAAGCCAAGATGTGGCTCTTTTGATGGCTGCATCTGGTGCGCAGACAAATCTTTAATAAAAATAATAATATTAAAAATATAAAACATTCTCATGTATTACAATCCATCATGTTCATGGTTGCGGGTGGCTGGAGCCAACCACAGCTGTCCTCTGGGACAACACCAAATTTTTATTGGATAATGCCTAACGTACACGGGTCGTTGTACGGCTCTCACGAAATTACATTTTAAAACATGTGGCGTTCATGGCTCTCTCAGCCAAAAAGGTTCCCGACCCCTGTGCTACGTTATCAAAAGAAGTCAAGCCTTCTTCACTGGGGAACTTTTCAGTCATACGCCAGGCGATGCCATCCATGGAGGGAACAGCAGAACCCGACCTGCCCGCCCATCTCCCCTCCCCCAAAAAGGGGAACTCTTAGAAAGTCGTCGTAGCACTCGTTGGAGAAAACAAATGGTTATTTCACATGTTGCTTTTAGACATAAAACCGACACTATTCTGAAGAGGCAGAGACGTCCCCAACAGAGCACCCAAGGCATTTCCTCCTTGTGACCCGGGGCACGCGCACACACATACACGCGCGCGCACACTCACATACACGCGCGCGCCCCGCCCCCTGTCCTCGAAAGCGACTCTCACGCCCACGGGCGGTAACGTGCAGACGTCCCCACAGACCACTCTGCCCCGGGGGTGACCCCCGTCCCCCCGCGGAGGCCCCCTGCCCCGTCCCCGCCGCCGCCCGCAGGGAGCCCGGGCTGGCCCGCCGCCCCGCCGCTGCCTAGGCCGGGCGGCCCCCTGCCGGCGCCCCCTTGGCTACCTTTCCGCCGGAAGAAGGACATGGCGGGGCCCGGGTCGGGGCGGAGGGCGCGGGGGGACTGTCGCGGGGAAGGCCCGGCTCCCCTCATCCAGCCGCCGGCCCGGACTGCCGGGTCTGCAGAGGCCGCCGTACTAGCCCGAAAAGAGACCCTTCCTCCGGGCGTGGACCCCGCAGCTGCCGCCGCCGCCTCGGGATGCCCAGGCAGCGCCTGCCGCCATATTATCAACAAGCCGCCAGCCCGGAGTTCCGGTCCTCGGCCGCGCGAGGCTTCACGGGAGGCCGCCCGAAGCCCCACCCCCGTGCCGGGGTGCGGGGGCGCGCTCGTGCCTGCGCCGCCCGCGTGCCGTGCGCGTGCCCGTGCGCGCGCGTGCGTGCTGGAGCGCAGCCTCCCGGGACGGGCACGCGCCCGATGGGGCGGCGCGGGTCTCCTCTGCCCGACTCTCGGTCCGGGGCGAGAGCCGCCTCGGCCTGGGCGCCACCGGGGCCTCTTGCGGAGCGCGCCTCCGGGCAGGTCGGGCTCCCGCCGCGCGCCGGCTCAGCCCCTCTGGTTTCTCGGTTCCAGTTTGGCTCGCAGGTGCCCGCGGGCGAGAGCAGTTCCACCTGCGCCGCCGCTGCCGCCTTCCTGGGCCCGCCCCTCCGGCCGCGGTCGGAGGCGACCGGGCGCCCCCGCTGGACACCGGGAGCCTCCAGATGGCCTGTGTGATGCGGCTGCCCTGGCTCCCTCCGTCCGTGACCTTGGCAGTGAGAGAGGGTTGGCCTCACTGGGCTCGCCCGGTCAAGGCACATATGGGAGTTGATGCTTCCCATATGTGCCAAGCCCGGCGAGGGCTCCGGCTCAGGGGCACAGAAAACAAGCCTCGCGGGACGCCCCCCGCACACGCCGGGGACTCGTCCTTCCAGCCTTGTTCACGGACCGTTAGCCTGTGGCTTTGGTGACCGTCCCCTTACCTACCTCCTTAAGCCAGAGCGGGACAAGCCCGCCCCCTTTCGGGGCCTCTCGCCACCCCACCAGGACCTCGGGGGGCCGGGTCGTTCGTAACTTAACCTTGAGCTCCCGCTGCGAAGGGGGACCATTACAACCCAGCCAAGGGTGACCGGCTTTTTAACATCGATGATGGCCACCAGGGGACAGATAGGGAAACCGAGGCTGTCACTAGAACTCGGGTTCTTCACCATCTGTAATCAGAGCAGACGAATTGATTTCTCTGTTTTGGTTTTGTTCACCTCTTGAGGGTGCTCTGTTCAGACACGACATGTGGTTGGTTGTCCGAGGCAGTTTTATTTCTTTGCAGCAAGTAAAGGAGACAGGATTCCTATCCAAAGCTCTGTCTCCCCTAAGGGAGGCATACCCATTGCTAATGAACAAATAACATGTTGATTTCCTCTTTGCAGTTGCTACACATAGGAGATTGGGCAATCTTACTTTGTTTACTGCTGGTCAGCAAAATGCTATGTTACATTTTACATTTTTACCTTTAGCAAAAATAGCATTCAGTAAGAATTGCCGCGACCTTGAGACCCTTGCCCCACCTAACAATTTGGGGCCTGTAAGGTAATCACAATTGATCGTTATTTTTTATTTATTTATTTATTCATTTTAGAGAGAGGAGAGAAAGAGACAGAGAAGTGGGGGAGGAGCAGGAAGCATCAACTCCCATATGTGCCTTGACCGGGCGAGCCCAGGATCTCGAACCGGCGACCTCAGCATTCCAGGTCGACGCTTTATCCACTGCGCCACCACAGGTCAGGCAGTTGATTGTTATTGAAAGTTAACTGTGCAGGTACTGTGCTAAACCCTCCAGATGAATAAATAGTCTCTGGCATCAGTTTTGGTATGGGGACAACTAGGCACACAAAAATACCCCCCCCCCCAAGGTCAGAGCTAACTAAAGATGAAGTCTGGGTTTCAAACTTAAAGAAGGAGACCCCAGAACCCAAGGCCAAGCCTCTTTTTGGGTGAGAGGAGTATGTCCCTGCAGAAGCAAGGGAGACTGGTGCTGAGAATGGACGTCTGCTGGCCGTGTCCTCCAGGTCTCAGTAGAGGTTGTTGAGAGAGAGGTCTGAGTGGTGCCCCTGGGCGTCAGACAAGGCCCTGGAAACCAGCCTGTGCTCAAGAGCAAACACTCTGTTGCCTGTGACCAATACAACCATGGATCACGTCTCTCTTCACCACCTGCCCCAACGGAAGAATTTCGGTGAAGTCAGGGAGAAGCAGGGCTGGGCGCTGAGTGGGGTTTCTCTGCGGGTCCGGGTGAGGGAAGAAGTGGTATCTGGTGGGAGCACTGAGCGCCCGGACACTTCCATCAAGAAAGTGCAGCACCTTTCTCTCGGTCACTTGAGGAGTCCAGTGCCTTGGCAGCCACTGTTTTTTATTTGTTGTCTGATTAGTTGGCTGGGATGGGAGGGGGCAGCGCAAGAAATCCCCTGAAGATTCCAGGATAGGAGCAGTGAGCAAGGGGCACGGGAGGAACGCTCTGTCTTCTGACGTTTGTCCTCATCTCCAACTAAGCATAGAGTCAGTGTAATACCAACGTCCTGCCTGCCTGCCAGTGTGATCTCTGCTCTTGAGCCCCTCCTAGCAGAAATTCTGGAGCTGCTTTTATTAACCCCAGGCTGCTGAATACATCCCATTTAGGTAGTCACAGCCATCCATAGGCACACACGAGAAGCAACTATGAGTTGATGCTTCCTTCTCCACCAGCCCCCTCCTCCCGCCTTTCTCTCTTTCTCCTCTCTAAAAATTTATAACTAAGATCTTTAAATAAACAAGTGATCACTAGGTTACTATCAATTATTTTCATCTTGTGTTTACTAAAGATTGGCCTGACCTGTGGTTGCGCAGTGGGTCAAGTGTTGACCTGGAACGCTGAGGTCACTGGTTCAAAACCCTGGGCTTGCCTGGTCAAGGCACGTATGGGAGTTGACGCTTCCTGTTCCTCCCCCCCTTCTCTCTCTCTCTTTTTAAAAATGAATAAAGTCTTAAGAAAGAAACCTAAAGATTAACAACTGAAAAGAAGTAGAGACTAAAAGATGATTTTAAAAAAGATCTGTTATGATCCAACTTTTTTTTTTTTTTTTTTTTTTTTTTTTTTTTTTTTGCGTTTTTCTGAAGCTGGAAACAGGGAGAGACAGTCAGACAGACTCCCGCATGCCCCCGACCAGGATCCACCCGGCACGCCCACCATGGGGCGATGCTCTGCCCACCAGGGGGCGATGCTCTGCCCATCCTGGGCGTCGCCATGTTGCGACCAGAGCCACTCTAGCGCCTGGGGCAGAGGCCACAGAGCCATCCCCAGTGCCCGGGCCATCTTTGCTCCAGTGGAGCCTTGGCTGCGGGAGGGGAAGAGAGAGACAGAGAGGAAAGCGCGGCAGAGGGGTGGAGAAGCAAATGGGCGCTTCTCCTATGTGCCCTGGCCGGGAATCGAACCCGGGTCCTCCGCACGCTAGCCGACGCTCTACCGCTGAGCCAACCGGCCAGGGCTATCCAACTTTTGTAAGCATGCCTAAATTTCAAATATACTAGCCCTCGTAGCTTATTTTAATTAAAAAAAATGTTTTCAGTTACAGTCCACATACAGTATTAGTTTCAATGATTACACATTTATATAACTTATGAAGTGCTCACCCCAGTAATTCTAGTACCCATTTGACACAAGACACAATGACTTCCAATCCTGCTGACTCTATTCCCTGTGCTGTATTTTACATCTGTGACTATTCTGTAACTACCAAATTGTCCTTCGTAATTCCTTCATCTTTTGTACCCATCTCCCCAACCCTCCTCCAAGATAGCAACCATCAAAAGGTTCTCTGTATCGATGGGCTGGTTTCTGTTTTGCTTGTTTGTTTGTTTACTTATTTATTTACTTAAAAAAAATTTTTTTTAGATTCCACATGTAAGTGAAATCACATGGCATTTGTCTTTCTCTGACTTATTTCACACATCACAATACCCTCCAGGCCCATCCATGTTGTCGCAGACGGCAACATTTCATGCATTTTTTTTATGGCTGAGAGATAGATATCCCATTGTACATATGTATCGCAACTTTTTTGTCCACTTGTCTACTCACGGGCACTGGGTTTGCTTCCATATTTTGGCTACTGTGACTAATGTTGCGATGAACATAAGGATGTGTATGTCTTTTTGAATTACTGTTTTAGATTTTGTCAGATAAATATTCCAAAGTGGGATTGTTGGGTCATATAGTAATTCTGTTTTTTTATTTTTTGAGGACCTTCATACTGTTTTCCACAGTGGCTGCACCAACCTGCATTCCCACCAATTCTTGGTTTTATGATTCTTTGTATTGTTTCTTAGACTCTAGATCTTTATTTTCTTACTTAAGAATGTTCATTGGCCTGACCAGGCAGTGGCGCAGTGGATAGAGCATCGGACTGGGATGCCGAGGACCCAGGTTCAAGACCCCCAGGTCGCCAGCTTGAGCGCGGGCTCATCTGGTTTGAGCAAAAGCCTACCAGCTTGAACCCAAAGTCTCTGGGTCCATTAAGGGGTTACTCAGTCTGCTGAAAGGCCATGGTCAAGGCACATATGAGAAAGCAATCAATGAACAACTAAGGTGTTGCAACGCGCAATGAAAAACTAATGATTGATGCTTCTCATCTCTCTCCGTTCCTGTCTGTCTGTCCCTGTCTATCCCTCTCTCTGACTCACTCTCTGTCTCTGTAAAAAATTAATTAATTAATTAATTAAATTTAAAAAAAAGAATGTTCATTGAGTTTATTGGGGTGAAATTTGTTAAGAAAATTACATACTTTTCAAATGTACAACTCTATCATATAATACATCATCTATATATCATATTGTGTGTTCAGCTATACCATTTATTTTTGTTCTGATCTTTATTATTTCCTTCCTCCTACTCACAACAAAGGCTAATTCTTCATCCAGTATTTTACATTTTCAAAAACATTAACTGTTTTTTCAAAATAGCTGCACCAATTTACATTCCCACCAGCAATGCACACGGGTTCCAAAGTCTCACCAACACTTGTTAGTTTGGGTCTTTTTGTTCTTGTTTTTATAAACAAGAGCCATACTAATGACTGTTGGAAGTGGTATCACATTACGGGTTGGATTTGCATTTTCCTGATCACTAGTGGTGTTGAGCATTTTTTTCACCTGCGAATTGGACATTTATTTATCTTCTTTGGAGAAACGTCTATTCGAGTTCTTCACTGAGGCTGCTACCAATAAAAGCTGATTTCTGTCCTTTTTCCAAGCCAGCTATGTCAGTCAGTATAGGCTGGGTTATGCTGAGTAACAACTAAGTCTAATATCTCAGTTGCTGGAGACAACACAGTTTATTCCCCGCTCCTCTTACATCTCCAGCACAGGTCCACAGGGAAGCTCTGCTCATCGTGGTTCTCAAGAACACAAGTTGACAGTGCCTCTGTTGCCACATACGCTTCCACTGTGACCACATCAATGTGAACGGGACATGTCAAAGCATGCGCTAGGTCTCGGAGCTTCTGCTCACCGACCCCATTTACCAAAGCAAGTCACATGGTTATGCCTAACTTCAAAGGGAACATGAAGTGAAGCAGGGAGCTGTTATCCCACCGTGAACTTGGAAAAGGAAGGAACAGTATGCGTGTGAACAGCGGTAATGACCCCCACCTCTGCCCACTCACTCCCTCGGGCAGCTTCTTCTCCAGCCTCACGTGGGGCTTGGGTCAGAACTGGAAACCTGGCCCTCTGCCGAGCCGTGTGAATTGTGACCAGAATCTCTGGTCTCTTCCCTGGCTACCAATCTTTGAAGTTGATCCTATAAGATTATTTCCACTTTCTTTAATCGCCACTGTGAACTTTTGACTGTTTCCCCTTCTGTTTTGTTAAGTCGTTATGTTTCAGGTGTGGGAGATTCCGGTGCCCCATGTCAGTTGGCCGTCCTTACCCGGACCTCTTCCTTACCTGCACAAATACTCAAGGTGCAGTGCGGAGGCAAGAGGTCTGTGCAATGTCCTACCAAACCCATCTATAGGCAATGAACAGTTAACATTCATGAAACCTGTAGTCTATCTATATCAGGCACTGGACATATATTTTGCATGTATCAATATTACCCTATCTAACGCTCATTCTAACCCTCTGGAGAAAAGTAGGAGTTTACTTTTGAGCCCATTGCCTGTTGTATTTGGGAAACTGAGGAGAAGGCCTGCCCACTGCTCATCACCACCCACCGCTCTGGAGCAAGCGGAGGGGTCCTCCGAGTTGTCCTGGACGTAGAGAGACATTTGGCTTGGCCTGACTGTGCCTGCTCCACACCCCACCACGTTGAGCACGCTGCGTGTGTCTCTGTGGGTAACAGCATCTCACCAGGAACCGGAGCAAGTAAGTACTTCAGAAATACTGTTTTTGAATTGTATTTGCATTCGGAATGGCATTGACTTCTGTTCAGAAATATTGTTTTTAATTGCATTTGCATTCGGAATTGAACTGAATTCTGAAGTTTTAGTTAATCCCCGTGTAGACAGAGGTTCCCAACTGGGACTAAGCTTGTGTATGATCTTCTGTGGTCCTGGAGGCCTAGAAATATGTTGCATTGGTGTGAGTATTTTTCCAGGACACTGTCCATTTTTTGTTTCTTTGTTTTTTTTAACCCAACGATAACATCCAGACGTCATCTTATCATCACATCTTAAAATGGGTTCAGGATCCAACGAGTTCTTCATGTCTAAACATCTAAAAGGTTTTGTTAAAAATTCCGAAAAATCTTTAAGTTTAAAATATATAGATATTATTTTATTTAACTCTAGCGTCGTTTTAACTTTATTTAGTTGAAAGCAGCCTCCAGGATTGGGGCTCTGAATTTCGGCGCTCACAGTTCACTAATAGATCAGTCCTCTAGGTGGCAGCAAAACCCTCAAGTCAACCTACTCCCTCTGGATTTTGAATTTTCTTAGCCCGTATTTTTTTACGCCAAGGATGGAATAACTAACTTCTTTCTTTCTTTTTTTTTTTTTTTTTTTTGGTATTTTTCTGAAGCTGGAAACGGGAAGAGACGGTCAGACAGACTCCCGCATGCGCCCGACCGGGATCCACCCGGCATGCCCACCAGGGGTGACGCTCTGCCCACCAGGGGGCGATGCTCTGCCCCTCTGGGGCGTTGCTCTGTAGCGACCAGAGCCACTCTAGCGCCTGAGGCAGAGGCCAAGGAGCCATCCCCAGCGCCCGGGCCATCCTTGCTCCAGTGGAGCCTCAGCTGCGGGAGGGGAAGAGAGACAGAGAGGAAGGAGAGGGGGAGGGGTGGAGAAGCAGATGGGCGCTTCTCCTGTGTGCCCTGGCCGAGAATCGAACCCCGAACTTCTGCACGCCAGGCCGACGCTCCACCACTGAGCCAACCGGCCAGGGTACTAACTTCTTTCAAGCGCTGTCAGTTGTTTATCTCTGAATGAACTAAACATACGATAGTGCTAAATCTATGCGTGCGCTCGTCCTTTAAGAGGATGCCGGTGTCTCCAGCGGTTTCCCAGCTCTTCCCGGATGGATGGAATCGCCACTGATTCTCACAGCCAGATGTTCTGTGGATGCCTCTTCCTGCTCCGGTGTCCAGGGGCGGGGAGCCCAGCATGGGGTGGAGATCCCACGCTCCTCAGGGAGAACCTTGGCAGCTGAGACCTCCTTCCAGAATCTCAGCTGCTGCCCGAGGGCGCGGGGTCAGCCCTTTTCACATCTCCGCCCTTCCTACCAGATTCCTAGTGGCTTCTTCTTTAAGTCCTGTTTATAAGACTTTTGTTCAGCTAGTCTTCAGTTGGTTACTCAGGTTGATTTTTTAATATTTTAGTTGTAACTCCACTTTGGTACAGGGAGGAGGTGACAGTAGCTTCCACCTGCTCTGCCTCCATCTTGGATTATCTAATTCTGTATTTTAGTTTAAAAAACAAAAGAAATGAAGCCCTGGCCCTGGCCGGTTGGCTCGGTGGTGGAGTGTTGGCCTGGCGTGCAAGGGGTCCCGGGTTCGATTCCCAGCCAGGGTACACAGGAGAAGTGTCCATCTGCTTCTCCACCCCTCCCCCTCTCCTTCCTCTCTGTCTCTCTCTTCCCCTCCCGCAGCGAGGCTCCATTGGAGCAAGGATGGCCCAGGCGCTGGGGATGGCTCCTTGGCCTCTGCCTCAGGCGCTAGAGTGGCTCTGATCGCTACAGAGCGACTCCCCGGATGGGCAGAGCATCGCCCCCTGGTGGGCATGCCGGGTGGATCCCAGTCAGGCACATGCTGGAGTCTGTCTGTCTCTCCCTGTTTCCAGTTTCGGAAGAATACAAAAAAAAAAAAAAGAAAGAAAGAAAGAAAGAAACGAAGCCCTGGGCGGCTGGCTCAGTGGTAGAGTGTTGGCCTGGTGTGTGGAAGTCCCGGGTTTGATTCCTGGCCAGGGCACATAGGAGAAGCACCCATCTGCTTCTCCACCCTTCCCCCTCTCCTTTCTCTCTGTCTCTCTCTTCTCCTCCCACAGCCAAGGCTCCACTGGAGCAAAGTTGGCCTAGGTGTTGAGGATGGCTCCATGGCCTCCGCCTCAGGTGCTAGAATGGATCCAGTTGCAACGGAGCAACCCCCCAGATGGGCAGAGCATTGCCCTATAGTGGGCATGCCGGGTGGATCCCAGTCAGGCGTATGCAGGAGTCTGTCTGACTGCCTCCCTGCTTCTCACTTCAAAAAAATACAAAACAAAAATAACAACAACAACAACAAAATGACACAGTAGCTTATTCCAGGAATAAATTACATTTTTTATTAGGAATTTATTATAACCAGACTCATTGTTTCAGTATGACGAAATCCGCTGTGACAAGGCTTGCTGAGACTCCGGTGGCCAGGACGGATGACCCCCCCTCAGCCTCCACAATGCAGAATTAAGCAAACCCTCTGGTGTTGAAGCTCAGTCTTTATTTTTCATCTCTATTTTCATCAGTCAACTTCCCAAATGTCAGATGTTACTGTACTTCCAAGTTCCCTCCCCCCATGCTCTCTATTTCTTACTCGGGGTCTGGCTCTCTGTGGCTCCCCAACCGAGGCCCCTTCTTCATACTTCTGTGAACCCACCTCCCAGGTAGTTCCCATCCGGACCTAGAACACCATGGAGCTTCTGCTCCAGACCTTTTATTCCCACCTCCCACCCCCACCCCAGTCCTCAAGCTCTTTGAGTAGTTCCACTTCTGCACCTGTGCCCTGACTGGGACACAGACCTCCCTGAAAACATCTGAGAACGCCTGTTATCTAAAGGGCCAGACCGCGTATCCCCTGAACTCTTGTCCAAAGTCTTGCTTCCTTAAAGTTTCAATTGCTTGACTCAACCCCCAGCCCCATATCTCTCACCTTTTTCACCTACTGAAACCATCGCTCCCAGTGTTGCAAAAAGTGTCCAGCCATGTGTAGGACTGGCTTCCACATCCGCAGGCACAATCTTGACCTCTCTGTTTACTCCACGCGTTCACCCAGGGCCGTGCAATCCACAGACGGGTACTCGGTGGCCTTCCTTCTACTCCATGTTAGCCATTCGTCCTCATAGCCTGAGCTGTTCATTATCAACCATCCTTATTCTCTCACTGGAAATTCTTTTCCATCCTGGTTTTCTAATTACTCCAATAAGAGCAGCGACTCTCTGGCCCTATCAAAACTTCCAGTCTATTGAACTCACTACTCTTTCCCAACCATTCAGCTCTCTCTTTCCTTTACTTCTCAATATTTTATTTATTCATTTTAGAGAAGGGAGAGAGAGAGAGAGAGAGAGAGAGAGCGAGCGCAGGAAGCATCCACTCCCATATGTGCCTTGACCCAGGCAAACCCAGGGTTTTTTATTTGGTGACCTCAGCATTCCAGGCCAACGTTTTATCCACTGCACCACCACAGGTCAGGCACTTCTCTTTTTAATCAGTTTAGATCTCATGATTTAGCATCTCTCTCTCTCCCTCTCTCTCCCTCTCTCTCTCTCTCTCTCCTCTCTTTCTCTCTCTCCTACCTCTGCCTATCCTCACAGACAACTTCCTCTCCTCCTTTAGACTTTTCTCTGCCAAACCAAACTGTTGACCTTCTTTCTTCCCTCTTTTCACGACAGATAGCTTATTGCCGTCTGGGCCAGGGTTTCTCAGGCTCAGCACTACTGATACTTGGGGCCAGCTCACTCTTTGTTGTGGGCTGTCCTGTCCACTGCAGGACAGTTACCAGCCTTCTTGGCCTCTACCCGCTAGATGCCAGTAGTAACCCCAGTTGTGACAACAAAAATGTCTCCGGACATTGCCAAACACGTCTTGGTGGAGGTGGGAGCCAGTGTCCCTGGCTGAGAAGCACTAATCGAGGTTCATCCCTCTCCCTGGGCCTGGCAAGCTACCGCCCCATCACAGAGGCACAATATTCTCAGGAAACATTCAGCAGGAATATCTTCTTCTCTCCTGCATAGCTCCCTTTCAACGGAATTATTTTCATAGCTGTTTAAACATGCTTCTCCCATCTTAGAAGATACCCTCCCTCAACAACACACGCCCCCCCCCCCCCACCAGCAGCTCTCCTCCCCACCACATCGTGCAAGAGCTCCTCTCCCAGCCTCCACTCTTCCTTCCTCACTCGGTGTCCCACTCCCTCAAATACGGCCCAGGCTCTTGTCATTCTGTCCCATAGCTTTCAAATAAGTGACCACCGTGTCAATATATGCAGAGGACGTTCCTTTCAGCCCGACCTAAGGCACACCGGAGGAAAACCACCTTGAGGGAAGTGAAGGTCCTGAGTTTGGCCTTGACCTTTTGAGTTTCAGGGTTCTCGGCGGCCTCCTAGAGGAGATGTTGGGTGGATATCGGGGCAACAAGGGCTGGAGTGAAGGAGTAGGTCTAGGCTGGGACCTAAATGCCTGGGCCTTTGGCAGTGTACCTGGAACACATGGGTATGTGTGTAACAGTGACGAGGTCCCTTGAAAGAAAAAAGGGGGGTGTCTAGAGCAGTTGTTCTCAAACTTTAGGGTACTTGAAAAAATGCAGATTTATGAGACCCATCCCTGGAGTTGTTTTTTTTTAGTACAGTACAAACTGTATAGCCTGGATAGGGAGGAGAGTTTGCGTTTCTACCTAGTTGCCAGATGACACTGAAGCTACTGGTCCAAGTATCACATTTTGTGAACCACTGGTTTGGAGTTAAGGAGAGAAGGGCCAGGGCTCGACGGAGCGCTCCAACACCTCTTCAGCCGTGAGCAGAGGTGGGTCCTTGAGGGAGACAGGGGAAGCAGGAGAAGCCATGGAGCACCACGCGGGCTGGTGGAGAGCAAGCCCACGGTGAAGATGCAGAGGCGCCCCAGGACTACATCTCCCAGGACGCCCCGCGCCGGCTCGCGCCCGCCCCCTGCAGGCGGCTCGGGAGGCGCCGGTAGCATCCCGGTGACTTTTCGCCAAGCATCCCTGAGCCCGGAGCGGAGCGAGGCGGGTGAGTCGGAGCCGCGCCGGCCGCCGGCAGTCTCCGGGGCGCGCGGGCGGGCCATCGCGGGGGTCCGGGGGTCGGGGCGCGGGGGGCGCAGGGCTGCCCCTCCGAGAGGGAAGACGGGCTGCGTGTGGTCCGCACCGCGGGGGCCCCGGAACCCCCCAGCCCCCTTCTTCCCCGACACCCCCCCATTCCTCTTACCGATCCCCTCCTCCTGGGGGGAGCGGGGTGTCCTGCCTCCAGCCCCGGACGGACGTCCAGCTCTGTCCTGCCCACCCAGCCCGGGAGCCCGGTGATCCGTGCGGCAGGTGGCAGCGGCAAGTGGGCGTCCTCTCCCCTCGGGGCCCCGGGTTTGGCGCAAGAGCCCAGGACCGAGGACCGGGTGCGGGGTGCGGGGGACGACGGCTCGCAGTTGCGGCCGGAGAGGCGCCCCCAGCCCTCGCTGCGGTGGGACAGATAGGTGGGCGCCCCGGGCCGGGGCTCCCAGCGTCCTGGGAGCCTCCCGCGTCCTCCCTGGCTGGGGCTGTCCTGTGGATGCTGTGTGGTGTCCGGCACCGGGGAGCCCTCGGCCCTGCTGCTCTGCGTCCACGGAGCTCCGGGCCTCCTCCTGCCCGGGGCTGGCCGGGCCAGGGCGCGGGCTGCGCGCCTCCGCGCTCCGCGGGCGCCGTCACAGCGCAGTGCACCTGCGGAACCCTGGAACCCTGGGGGGCCCTTTGCAGGTTAGGTGCGGCCCGGGGTTACGCGGTTGGCAGGAGTGCAATAGGATCAATTCTTCTTCTTGAATATCTTTACAGTAAAATTAGTATTGTGTGCTTTAAAAAAAAAAAAGAAGAAGAAGTTTGACCCTGAATGTCTTATTTTTTATTTTGTGGGAGCTCCATTTGCTGGTATGTAAGTTTATGTAATAGGCAGTTTTCGGTTTGGAAAAAAAAAATAATGATGTTCGTGTGAAGGTGCTCTTCCCTGCCCTCTATCGGAGGAATTGTGTTGGGCTGGTTGACGTGCTTATCCTTCAGTAACTGCGATCGCTGGAGGCGAGAGATAAGGTGTTTTTGAGTGGAGTCACAAGTCAACCCTTGAGGACAAATTTTGGTTTCAGAAGGTTTTGGTTACAAAACGCGATGTCATTTCAACTCGGATAGCCTGCAGAAAATATCTTTTCATAATTCACTGTCAAAGCAAGCAGCTTTATAATTTTACCCACCTTTATAATTGGGTAGCCAGGACTAGGTCTGCAACTGAGTCTCCAATACTAAACTCGATCGGTTTTAATACCTGGTCAGTTGATCGGTTTGGTTGTTCTAGGTAGGCAATCCTGTCTTCTTGTTAAGAAACAACAGGTGTCTCTTTCTCACGTTTGTACTTCTTGTTTCTTGTCTTCCTTTGACCACCTTCTCTCTACAACAGGGGTCCCCAAACTTTTTACCCAGGGGGCCAGTTCACTGTCCCTCAGACTGTTGGAGGGCCGGACTATAAAAAAAAAACTATGAACAAATTCCTATGCACACTGCACATATTTTAAAGTAAAAAAACAAAACGGGAACAAATACAATATTTAAAATAAAGAACAAGTAAATTTAAATCAACAAACTGACCAATATTTCAAAGGGAACTATGCTCCTCTCACTGACCACCAATGAAAGAGGTGCCCTTCCAGAAGTGCAGCGGGGCCGGATAAATGGCCTCAGGGGGCTGCATGTGGCCCGCGGGCTGTAGTTTGGGGACCTCTGCTCTACAAATGTTAGGATGTTTTTGTTTGGGGCTTGATTTTAGGGGAATGCTCCTCCTATATCTTCACTGTGTCATAGTAAGTTTCCTTTTATGTCAAATTATTAAGAATTTAAGAAGTCGGGATTAGGTATTGATTTTTTTCCCCCTCAACTGCTTTCACAACATAGTATATGGATATGACCATGTACTTTTCTTCTTAAAATTGTTAACATAGGTGATGATACTGCTAGATTTTTCTGTCTCTAAAATCCTGGAATAATTGAAAACGCTCTTTTGGGTTGTCTGATAGATCCAAGTAGCCAAACATTTTATTGATATTTAGGGTTTTGGTGCCCAGTCATGTCCCCTTTGGCTTAGCTCTGTCATTACTTTAACTGTTCAAATTAGACGTTGCTGCGGCTATTATTATTATTATTTTCTAGGTCAGTATTCATTAGCTCTAATTACCCGTTTACCATTTTCTTTATTGCTTTTTAATCTCCGGTATTCTCCTTTGGAACTTTTTCTTCTCCCCGAAGAACATTCTCTAGAAGTCATCCTTCAGTGATAATAAATTCTCGGTTTTTGTAATATCTGAAAATTGGTTTTCAGTCTGGAAGCTCTATCCGTTGATAACAAGGGGGTGTTATGTCCCTTACCAAGACTGTATTACTGTAGATCTCTCTCCTTATTCATCAATATTTGCTTCATACACTTAGGTGCTTCTTTGTTGGGTGTATAAATGTTTGCAAGGGTTATACATTACCGGTTATATCCTTTTGTTGGATTGATCCCTTTATCATCATGAAAATGTCTTTCTTTGCCTCTTATAGCCTTTGTTTTAAAGTCTATTTTACCTGATATAAGTATTGCTACCCCAGCCTTTTTTTTCCCATTTGCATGAAATATCTTTCTCCATCCCGTTACTTTCAGTCTCTGTGTGTCTTTTGATCTGAAGTGGGTCTCTAGTAGACAAAATATGTATAGGTCTTGTTTTGTCGTTCATTCAACTACCCTGTATCTTTTGACTGGAGCATTTAATCCATTTACATTAAAGTGATTATTGATCAGTACGTAGTTATTGCCATTTTATCATTCAGATCTGTGTTCCTTTTTTCTTTCTCTTAAAGAAGTCTCTTTAACATTTCTCATAATACTGATTTAGTGGTGACGAGCTTTCTTTAGCTAGAAGCTCTTTATATCTCCTTTGATTTTAAACGATAGCCTAGCTGAGGAGAGTCGTCTTGGTTGTAGGTCTTTGCTTTTCATTACTTTGAATATTTCATTCTAATCTTTTCTGACCTGAAAAACTTCTGTTGAGAAATCTGCTCATAGTCTTATTATGAGAGCTCCCTAGTAAGTAACGAACTGCCTTTCTCCATAGCTGCTTTAAAGAATCTCTCTTTTCATCCTTTACCAATGTAAGTATGATGCGTCTCGGTGTGGGTCTCTTTGGGTTCGTCTCGTTTGGGGCTCTGCACTTCCGGGCTCCTATGTCTATTTCCTGCACCAGGTTCGGGAAGTTTTCAGTCCTTATTTCTTCAAAGACGTTCTCCATCCTTTGCTGTCTCTCTGGTTCTGGTACACCTTTGATGTGAATGCTATGATGCTTGACGTGGTCCCAGCAGTCCCTTAAACCAGTGGTCCCCAACCCCCAAATGGCCCATGGACTGGTACTGGTCCGCAGAGAAAGAATAAATAACTTACATTATTTCCGTTTTATTTATATTTAAGCCTGAACGATGTTTTATTTTTTAAAAATGACCAGATTCCCTCTGTTACATCCGTCTAAGGCTCACTCTTGACGCTTGTCTTGGTCACGTGATACATTTATCCGTCCCACCCTAAAGGCTGGTCCATGAAAATATTTTCTGACATTAAACCGGTTTCGTGGCCCAAAAATGGTTGGGGACCACTGCCTTAAACTACCCTCATTTTAAAATTATTGTTATTTTTTCTTTTTGCAATTCCAATTTGGTTTTTTCTGCTACTTTGTCTTTCAAATTGCTGATTTATCCTCTGGTTTATCTTGTCTGCTGTTGATTCCTTTTAGTGTATTCTTATTTCAGGTATTGTATTCTTCAGTTTTGATTGGTCCTTTTTTTTTTTTTTTTTTTGCAAGAGAGAGACAGACAGGAAGGGAGAGAGATGAGAAGCATTATTAGCTCATAGTTGTGGCACCTTAGTTGTTCGTTGATTGCTTTCTCATATGTGCCTTGACCTAGGGGGGGGGGCTACAGCAGAGCCAGTGACCTCTTGCTCAAACCAGCGAACTTGGGCTCAAGCCAGCAACCTTTGAGCTCAAACCAGCCACGTTTGTGCTCAAGCCAGTGATCATGGGCGTCTTGTCTATGATCCCACGCTCAAGCCGGTGATCCTGCACTCAAGCTGGTGACCTCAGGGTCTTGAACCTGGGTCCTCAGCATCCCAGGCCAGTGCTCTATCCACTGCGCCACTGCCTGGTCAGGCTTGACTGATCTTTAGCCAGCATCCTTGAATTTTGGCTTCTAGTCCATTGATTTCAAAGTTATTTTTTCATTGGTTCTATAATTTTAAAAAGATTTATAGCTGGTATGTTTTGGGATCTCTATTCTGCCATATTCCATATTGCTGAAAGGAAGGTAAAGATTAAAAACAAATTAATTTGTAGTCTAATGAACTGTTAGTTTTGTGACCTTTCCCTGGGCCCTTATTATATTACACCCAAAGTTCTATATTTATCTAAAATTTATTAATTATAATTTATGTTCTCTGTACCAACTTATTTTTTCTGTTTGAACTGTTGATTCTGAAAGTTGTGTTAAAGATTTTCACTATGCCCCTGGCTGGTTGGCTCAGTGGTAGAGCGTCGGCCTGGCATGCAGGAGTCCCGGGTTCAATTCCCGGCCAGGGCACACAGGAGAAGTGCCCATCTGCTTCTCCACCCCTCCACCTCTCCTTCCTCTCTGTCTCTCTCTTCCCCTCCCGCAGCCGAGGCTCCAATCTTTGGAGCAAAGATTGCCTGGGCGCTGAGGATGGCTCTGTGGCCTCTGTCTCAGGCGCTAGAATGGCTCTGGATGCAACAGAGCGACGCCCCGGAGGGGAAGAGTGTCGCCCCCTGGTGGGCACGCTGGGTGGATCCCGGTCGGGCACATGCGGGAGTCTGTCTGTCTCCCCGTTTCCAGCTTCAGAAAAATGAAAAGAAAAAAAAAAAAAGAAAGGAAAAAAAAGATTTCCACTATGCTTCCTATTTGGCTTCTTTTATTCTATTTGTATCAGTTTTTTGCTATGTATATATGTAATATATATGCACTATATGTTTAGATGCTTAAAACTTCACAGTGTTTATGTCTTCATGGTGATTTGTACCTTTTGGGGAATAAAATAGTCATCTTATCTTATTTAATACTTTTTATTTTATGTTTTGTTTGATATCACTGTTGCTATACATGCTTTTTCTTTTTTTCTTTTTTCTTTTTTTAGCATGTATATGGCATATCTTTTCCCATTCATTTATTTTCAATTTTCTCTATTTTGTTTTAGGTGTAAGTCTTGTGATTAGTTTATAAGCTAGATTTTGTTTTCTTAACGTTTGTCTTTTTAAAAATGTGATAAAATACACACAGCATAGAATTTATCATCTTAATCTGTTTTGAATTCACTAGTGTCAAGTATAGTGACATTGCTTTGCAATCAATCTCCAGAACTTTTTCATTTTGCAGAATCGGATCTCTGGACTTATTAAACAACAACAGTTCCTGGCGATCAGTATTCGACTTTCTGTCTATGTGGCTTTGGCTACTTTAAGTATCTCACATAAGTGGAATGATACAGTAGTTGTCTTTTTTTTTTTGTCTGGGTTATTTTAGTTAGCATAAAGTCTGACTTGTAGCCTGTGTCAGACTTCTCCTACTTTTTGAGGCTGAATAATAACAGTCCATGTATGTATTTATGTGCCACATTTTGCGTATGCATCCATCTCTTGGTGGCTTTCCCATCTGAGCTATTGTGAATAATGCTGCTATGAACATAGGTTTCCAGTGATCTCTTCTCAACCTTGCTTTCAGTGCTTTTAGCTAGAGACCCAGAAGTGGAGTTGCTGAATTATATGGTAGTTCTATTTTTAATTTTTGAGGAACCACCCACCATACTGTTTGTCTACAGTGGCCACATCGTTCTACATTTCCACCAACAGGGCACAAGCCTCCAATCTCTTCACATCCTCTCTTTAAGCCTATCTCTAAATACACACACACACACACACACACACACACACATTTTGCATTTTTCTGAAGTGAGAAGCAGGGAGGCAGAGAAACAGACTCCTGCATGCGACTGACCGGGATCCACCCGGCATGCCCACCAGGGGGCGATGCTTTGCTCATTTAAAGCGTTGCTCCTTTGCAACCAGAGCCATTCTAGCGCCTGAGGCAGAGGCCATGGAGCCATCCTCAGTGCCCAGGCCAACTTTGATCCAATGGAGCCTTGGCTGCAGGAGGGGAAGAGAGAGATAGAGAGAAAGGAGAGGGGGAGGAGTGGAGAAGCAGATGGGTGCTTCTCTTGTGTGCCCTGGCCGGGAATCGAACCCAGGACTTCCACACACCAGGCCAATGCTCTACCGCTGAGCCAACTGGCCAGGGCCTATATTTATTTTGATTACTGATATTTGGGAGCTTATTCTTGCCATCTTATTTTATGTTTTCTATATTTTTCTGCTTATTTCCTGCCAGCTTCCACCCCTTTTCTATTTTCTGTTGGATTGACTGAATTTTTCTTGTTTAATTTTATCCCTCTCAGGACATGAAAGTTACAAATATTATTTCTATGCTGCTTGTTGTAGGTGCCCTTAAATTTGGGGGCAACTTTTTATTGAGGTATAAGATAAATGTGTAAAGGTACACGTATGTTATGTGTCTAGCTCGATGAATTTGGACACACTGAACACACATATAACCAGTGCTTAGAACAAGAAACCTTACTGGCTTAGTGTTTTAAAAATAATATTTCTTACATTCTGAAGGATTTTAGGACACCTAGAAAGGCAGACAGATGTATGTTTGTAGTTCAATCTCCAATTTCATCTTTTATCTTGAATTTATTTCTAGGTCGGGCGTTCCTAAGACCACTTCCAGACTGGGTAATTCACTCTAGGAAGTCTGACAGGACTCAGCATATTGTCATACTGACATGACTATGATTAATTACAGTGAAAAAGATAAAAAGCAAAATCAACAACGGGAAAAGGCTTATTGGGCATCAGGCACAAGCATTGACGAGTCCGCTCCCCAGTGGGTTACAGAGGACACGCTAATCCCCCAGCGATGAGCTGAGAGCACATGTGTACGATGTTGTTTGCCAGGGAGGCTCACTCGAGACTCAGGGCTCAGGGTTCCGCCGGAGGCTGGTCAGGTGGACACCCTGTGCCCAGCGTGGAACAGACCCCCAGACATCCCAGAGTAAATCAGTATAAACCACAGTGTTCACACAGGCAGTGTGGGCACAGTGAACCTCTCTCATCAGTTCTGCAAATGTTAGGAACTTTCTCGAAATCTAAGTTCCCAGATGTCAGCCCAGGGTCAACCTGATAAATAGGCTTTTTAATGAATGGTAGTCTTGCCTGATCCCGGGGATGGCGCAGTGGATATAGTTTGTTGACCCGGAGAACTGAGGTCACTGGTTCGAGACCTGAGGTTGCTGGCTTGATCCCAAGGTTGCTGGCTCGAGTCTGGAGTTGCTGGCTTTTCTCTCCTGAGGTTTCTGGCTTGAGCCTGAGGTTGACAGTTCGATTCCTGGTCAAGGCATGTATGAGAAGCGATCAATGGATGTCTAACTACCTGGAACAACGAGTTGATGCTTCTCTCTCTCTCTCTCTCTCTCTCTCTCTCTCTCTCTCCCTCCCTCCCTCTCCCTCCCTCCCTCCCTCCCTCCCTCCCTCCCTTCCTCTATGCAAATAATAACACTAAAAAGAACAGCAACCTCAGGCCTGCTATATTAACTCTTTTCTACAAAATTCCCCTCCATTTCCCACAGGAAAAAAAAAATGGATACCACACCTGGAAATTACTTCTTTCAGTGAGATTATCAAGTGTTTCACGCCTTTTCTGAGGAGAAGAGAGCAGCATTTTTGAGTACTAGGTTGCAGATGGGGGGGAGTGGGGGTGGGTGGGGGGGGGAGGAGGGGTCAAGGACTATTGCTTGACTTTGGAAGAAGCCAGCGCCCGGCTACACGCCAAGCAGCCTGGGGTCAGGGGCAGAGCGTGGAGAAACCGCTCACCGTTAGACAGTTTTGTTTTTCTTCTTGGTCCTTGGTCACTCACTGCAAGATGATGTGCAGCTCGTCACCGAACACAGCAGTCCACGGCTTCCTCTTACACGGTTCCCACGGAACCGTTCTGCTCACGCTGGGACGGGTCCCTTTCAAGTCTCTACACTCGGGCGGTGGCTCTGCCCCTGGGGCATTTCACCAGTCCCTTCTCTTCCGTGGCTGAACTCATTTCTGTTGCTTCACTTTGTGTCTCTCCGAGTGGAGCTTCCCACAAGACTGAAAATGACCTGAAGACCAACCAGGAAGCCCCCTCCGCGAATCCCCCGTGCCTCTCGAACAGCGTGACCTGCTTCTAGTTGGTGCTTGTTGAATGAATAGCTGCAGAGAAGCAGGAAGCAGTCCCTTCACCCTGTTCTTGTTCTGTGCACGAGGATGTATGTTCAAGCACCAAGCGGACGTGAACTGCTTGGGGTTGTCTGCCTGAGTTCTGTCTTACCCAGTGGCAGACGGTATAGTTCAATGTTTGGGCATGAAAGGCTTTTTGAAGTCAGTGGCCTGCATGTGGGCGTAGACCGTCCAACCGTCTTTTCTCTCTCTGCCTTCTAAGGGCTGTACCGAGTTGGAGACCTGTTTCCTCCCCCTCTCCATGTTTTTAGAACTCGGCGTGGGGAGTTGCACGAGTCCTGCTCTCATTCTTAGGACCTGATCATCGTGGGACGGTACAGTTCAGGCTCTTGTTTTGTTTACTTGTTCATGCGTTGGTTGGTTATTCTATTCCTTCCTTCCTTTTTATCCGTGTACCTCACTCTCGTTCTCCCCCCCCCCCATAGACAAATATTCTAATGTGTTCAATATAGACTCTTTTGTTGTCTGGATACTTAAAAACAGGTACTGTTTTATGTGCGTGTATTTTTCATTTACGTCAATGGTGGCGTGTTATAGGCCTCATTCTGTTTCTCAGTGTTATCTTTCCCCCCGTGGTTTCTGGCCCATCCCGGTTGCTACGTGACTATCTGGTCTGTGTGTCCACCACATGGTGCCTCTCTGCTCCCCTGATGATGAACACCCACATTGATTCCTACACCCAGACACCACAAGGAGTGCTGAACGAAGCTCTCGTACGTGTCTCCATATGGACTTGTGTGAGACACCCTTTGAGACTTAGACTGGCCACACACAGTGTGCCTATTTTACATGGAACCAAGGGCCGCCAAGTCCATCTTCAGAGTGTCCGCCCCACCCTCCTCTCCCCAGCAGTGCCCAGGGGTCCAGTGACCCTTTTTTTATTTTATTATTTTTTTTATTTTTACAGAGACAGAGAGAGAGTCAGAGGGATAGACAGGGACAGACAGACAGGAATGGAGACAGATGAGAAGCATCAATCATTAGTTTTTTCGTTGCGTGTTGCGACTACTTAGTTGTTCATTGATTGCTTTCTCATATGTGCCTTGACTGCGGGCCTTCAGCAGACTGAGTAATCCCTTGCTGGAGCCAGCGACACTGGGTCCAAGCTGGTGAGTTTTTTTTTGCTCAAGCCAGATGAGCCCATGCTCAAGCTGGCGACCTCGGGGTCTCAAACCTGGATCCTTCAACATCCCAGTCCAACGCTCTATCCACTGCGCCACTGCCTGGTCAGGCCCAGTGACCCGTATCTCTGCAAACACTTGGCTTTTTCTTTTCTAGTTTTTAGCAGTCTCATGCTTGTTATCTGCCATTCTTTGATTACTACCGAGCTGAAGAATATCTTTACATCCACTCATCTTTTTGGAGTTCCCTCTGACATAAATGGCCTGTTCTTGCCCTTACCCCATTTTTCAATTGATATTTCTGACTGGAATATTTTAGACATGAGCCACTTGTGTATTTTTAGGCAGTGTGCATAGTTTCTCCGAACACGTGACGTGTCTGTTAACTTTGTTGTTAGCGTGTTTGTTCAAGGGAAATCCTTAATTCTGAAATCAAAACAACCAGTTGCCCCCCCCCACCCCCAGGTCACAAGATTAACGCCTACATTTTCCCACAAACTTAGTTTGACTTTTGATATGCTGATCGACAGCATTTGAACAAATGGATCCGTTTCACACAAAAATCCCGATATCTAGCCTCTGTTGAAAAAGTGGGAGGTATTTTGACATGGGTTAGAGAGAGCCTTTTCCTGGACCTCCTGGTCGTTTGAGTGTGTGACCCCTTCCACGCCCGCTGTACGTGAAGTGCCATACTTTGAAAATAAACACGCATGATGATAATATTCATGCGCTGTTAAATAAGCGTGATGAGGGGGTGAGATGCCCTAGGAGTTGAGAGCCCAGCCACGATTGCGGCTTCTCATGATGTCACACGAATGCCAGCCAGTACAGTAACAGGAAACAGACTGGACGTGCCAGACATCTCCTCAATTGTGTCTTATTCTGATGCACAGAAGTCCGTTCCTTAGTGGATCCCGCAAACAAGCGCCAGCCCCAAACCAGGGGGCTGAGGCTTTTCCTGTGAAGGGCCAGACAGTCAATATTTGGGGTTTTGCAGGTTGAGGGGATCTCTCACAACGCCTCAGCCCCACCCTCACAGCTTGAAAGCCGCCGTCGACAATATGTGTGTAGAACGTGGTCCATTCATTTTCTTTGTTCCTGACCTGGGTCTCCACAGGGAACTAGAGAGATTGAGCTCCTGTGAAGCCATGTGGCCTTCAGTGTCTCTGACCAACGGGAGTTATTCAACTTTAACGGGCTTCTTGTTGAACCCTCCAGACATATGTGTGTGTGTGTATATATGTGTATATATATGTATATATATGTGTGTGTGTATATATATGTATATATATGTGTGTGTGTATATGTGTGTGTATATATATATATATATATAGATTAAAAATTTGTTTCAACTTACAGTTGACATTCAACATTATTTTGTATTCGTTTTAGGTACACAGCATGGTGGTTAGACAATCATCTACTTTGTATAAAGTGTTCCCCCTGATATTCCCAGTCCCCACCTGGCACCATACACAGTATGACAGTATTTTTTACTATATTTCCTGTGATATATTTTACAATCCCATGATTCTTTTTTTTATATATATATATTTTTCTGAAGTGAGAAGCGGGGAGGCAGACAGACAGACTCCTGCATGTGCCCAACCGGGATCCACCCGGCATGCCCTCCAGGGGGAGATGCTCTGCCCATCTAGGGCATTGCTTCTTTGTAACCAGAGCCATTCTAGCACCTGAGGCAGAAGCCATGGAGCAATCCTCAGCACCCAGGCCAACTTTGCTCCAATGGAGCCTTGGCTGTGGGAGGGGAAGAGAGAGATAGAGAGAAAAAAGAGGGGGAAGGGTGGAGAAGCAGATGGGCACTTCTCCTGTGTGTCCTGACTAGGAATCAAACCCGGGACTTCCACATGCTGGGCCCATTCTCTATCACTGAGCCAGCTGGCCAGAACCTCCCCTAACTCTTGTGACCACCAGTTTGTCCTTCTCAATGCCTTCACCTTTTTCACCCAGTCTCCTATGCCCCCCTCCTCTCTGGCAACCATCAGTCTGTTCTCCACATCTGTGAGTCTGTTTTAATTTTGTTTGTCCATTTATTTTGTTCTTTGGATTCTGCATATAAGTGAGATCATATGGTATTTGTCTTTCCCTGGCCAATGTATTTTGCTGAGCATACCACCCTCTAGGTCTATCCATGCTGTCACAAGTGGACATTAAAGTGACGTAAAGCAGACATAGAGAGATTGCATTCTTTTTATGGCTGAGTCATATGTATCCCATTACGTATACATCCAAAATCTGATTGAACCAGTCGTCTATTGATGGGCACTTGGGCTGCCTCCACATATTGGCTATTTTAAGTAATGTTGCAATGAACATAGGGTGCATGTATTCTTTCAAATGAGTGTTTCGCTTTCTTTGGATACACACCCGGCAGTGGAATCACTGGGTCACAAGGCAGTCCCATTTTTAATTGTTTTCAGGAACCTCTATACTGGTTTTCTGTAGTGGCTGCAGCAGCCTGCATTCCCACCAGCAGTGCAGGAGGGTTCCCTTTTCTCCACATCCTCACCAGCTCTTGTTTCGCGGATTTGTTGATGATAGCATTTGGACTCATGTGACGTGATAGTCTCACGGGGTTTTACTTTGCATTTCTCTGGTGATTACTGACTTTGAGCATCTTTTCATATGTCTCTTGGTCATCTGTATACCCTCCTTGAAGAAATGTCTATTCAGGTCATCTGCCCTTTTTTTTTTTTTTCATTTTTCCAAAGCTGGAAACGGGGAGGCAGTCAGACAGACACCTGCATGCGCCCGACCAGGATCCATCCGGCACGCCCACCAGGGGGCGATGCTTTGCCCCTCTGGGGCGTTGCTCTGTTGCATCCAGAGCCATTCTAGCGCTTGAGGCAGAGGCCACAGAGCCATCCCTAGCGCCCGGGCCATCTTTGCTCCAATGGAGCCTCGGCTGCGGGAGGGGAAGAGAGAGACAGAGAGGAAGGGGAGGAGGAGGGGTGGAGAAGCAAATGGGTGCCTCTCCTGTGTGCCCTGGCTGGGAATCGAACCTGGGACTCCTGCACGCCGGGCCGACGCTCTACCGCTGAGCCAACCGGCCAGGGCCTATCTGCGCATTTTTTAATTGATTTGTTTGGGGTTTTTTTGGTGTTGAGTTGTATGAGTTCTTTATAAATTTTGGATAGGAGGATCCCCTGACTGGGATCCACCCGGCAGCCCCATCTGGGACCATGCTTGCAGCCGAGCTTTTTTTAGTGTCTGAGGTAGAGGCTCCAAGGAGCCATCCTCGGGGCCCCAGTCCGATGCACTTGAACCAATCAACCAATCGAGCCATGGCTGTGGCAGGGAAAGAGAAGGAGAGAGAGAGAAAGAGGATGGAGAGGGGGAGAAGCAGATGGGCGCTTCTCCTGTGTGCCCTGATCAGGAATCGAACCTGGGACATCCACACGCTGAACTAACACTCGACCACCGAGCCAACCGGCCAAGACTTAGATTCAGAATCTTTATGGCAGAAGAGTTGGGTATGATGGAACTTGCGGGGGACTGAAGCTGACTCTCTGGGCATTCATCAGACTCTCTGGATCTTTTATTGTCCTCCCCAAATTAGTTTTAACATCTGCTTAAAACCCAACAGTCAACTGCTTTCTTATTCTTGGCCAGTTAAACAAATCCACACTCATGCATAGCCTCAGCCTCATTCAGTGATCTCGTACAGCCAGGGAAGGGAGCACGTTGTGGGTGGCAGGTGTGTGACCCGAGGGAAGGTGGTCAGTGCTGGGGAAGGAGGATGGCAGGAGGGTTGTCGCCGGGCAGGGCCGGGCAGGTGTGTGACCCGAGGGAAGGTGGTCAGTGCTGGGGAAGGAGGATGGCAGGAGGGTTGTCGCCGGGCAGGGCCGGGCAGGTGTGTGACCCGAGGGAAGGTGGTCAGTGCTGGGGAAGGAGGATGGCAGGAGTGTTGTCGCCGGGCGGGGCCGGGCAGGTCTCCTCGCCACACCACCTTTCACGGTTCCTTCAGGCATATGAGTTTACCTGGCACTCAGGTAAATTGCTTTGTAAAGAGAAAATACAGACCCTGGCCAGTGAGTGGCTCAGTGGATAGAGTGTCGGCAGAGGCAGATTTAACAGCGGGTGCACCGGACAGGCATCCTGGGCCCCGACTTCTGAGGGGCCCCGCAGAACCCCAACTTGACAGTTTTTTCTAATGACCCCAAGTTTGGTTACCTATGTGCAATTTTAACATTAATGGTAGATAATATTTTTTATGTATTTAAACATATGGTTGACATGTATTTTTATTTTCCCTGTCTCTCTCTTTACTTTAAGGGGCCCAATATTTTCTTCTGCACCCGGGGCCTCAACCGACCTTAATCTGCCTCTGAGTGTCAGCCTGGCATATTGACGTCTCAGATTCAATGCCCTGGTTGGGGCACACAGGAGAAGTGACCATCTGCTTCTCCCCCACCTCCCTTTCCCCCTTCTCTCTCTCTTCCCCTCCTATAGTTAGTGGCTGGATTGGTTTGAGTGTGGCCTCAGGCACTGAGGATAGCTCCATTGAAGATTATTTATCTCAGGCACTAAAAATAGCTCAGTATTCCAGCATTGGCCCCAGATGGGGTTGCCAGGTGGACCCCGGTCAGGGTGCACGCCGGAGTCTGTCTCCCTATCTCCCCTCCTCTCACCTGAAAATAAATAAATAAGTACATAAAATATAAACTTCTTGTTCTAGTCACATTTACAAAAGAAGCTTGCCTTAATATTTTCTTAGGGAGGGTGCGCTGAACCTTGCCTCGTAGCTCATGGGAAGGCCATCTTCGCTAACCACAGCTTCCCCCGGGCAGTGTCTTCCTCTGTAATTACTTCCCTCCATGTTATTTCTTAGTGAAATTGCTATGTTTTAGAACTAAATTAAAAACTTATCCAAAGAGAAGGTTTGGTTAACATAGAAATCAAGTTCCTCTTAGTAAGAACGAGTGTTTCCAGTCAGGCTTTAGAGATCTTTACCAAGAAGAGCAACATATTTCTATACTATGTGCTTCTGTCAAATGTAACCTTTTATTTAGCGGATTAGCCTATTCATGACATGACCTGCGGACTCACCAGATAATTTCTGTGTATACTCATTTCCTGGTGATAAATACTGGATCAGTGGCTGCCTAGATGTAACGTAGCAACCCAGAAAGAGTTTCACCTTTTTGGCCCCTGGGAGTGATGCCTTCTCATCCTCACGTCATGACGGATTCTCTCGGGCACCTCTCTGCTGGAGCGTAGGAATCCTGGGGACTCGCACTCCGACCGCGTTCGCGGAAAATGAGCCCAACATCTGCTTGAAATTCATTTCGAGTCACTTTCATCTTTTGCTTTGTCCTAGTTATTTTTAGGTTTGATAAATTTACTTTCCAAGAGGAAAGAGAACATAGTTAGGCTTTGATTTTCTGGCGGAGGTTTAGAAAATTCTGTTCTTTGGAGAGCTGGCGGGTTTCCCACCGAGGAGGCACTGTGAGCTTAGCGGCACGGTTTCCTTTCAGCCGTGGTCTCAACTCACGGCCCAGCTCTTAAAGCTCGACCACCTTCACGCTGTCCAGCCTCCATGCCAATGGACACCTTCACGGTTCATCATCCTAATCCAGGGGTTCTCAAACTTTTTGAAGTCGGGGCGCATTTAAAATCCTACAAATAATTGTAGGCGCACGATATACAAATTTCTGAGAAATATGTTATAACAATTAAGTCAAATATTAAAGAAAAAATATATAGAGTTCAAGCGTGCTTTTATGGTAATTAAATTAAATAAATATGAAAACATTAAATTTATTCTGACATTAAAAATATTTTTATGTTACATTTTTTGTTATGCTTTTTAGAATTTGTAAAAAAGAGGGGTTAAAAAAATAAAAAACAAACAAACAAAAAAGTGATCTTTTTATATATATAGATACATTCTTAGGAAGATTTAGTATATCTGGCAGGTCCCGGCATGAATGTGTTAAATTTTTTCATTCTTGTGTTTATGAGAAACATGAGCCTGATGTGTCCTAGCAATTTCTTCAATGTTTGGGCATATATTTGAAAGGCAAATTCTCATTTCCTTGTCAATACATTGAAGAATTCCTCTCTTTTTACTCTTAATTGTGTTGAGTGCAGAAAACACCCACCATACATATCATCTTAACTTGACACCAAACAAAGGATAGAAGAAACTTGCCTCCAGTCTTTCTGGGGAACATGGGGGTAGTGTAAACAATCCAGCACCACAGCTTAACAGCCTTTTGCAACCTAATCAGGCAAGTGAGGTGGGGGGTTGGGCAGACTGTCAGCTTATAGCCAATTCCCCACACCTCTGTCCCCCCAAAATCTAAACTCCAAAAACCCTGTTGGTTTTTTTGTCCCCAACAGGCACCTATTTCTCTGGAACATCATAGGGCACACCTGGAAATCTTCTAGGGCACACCAGTGCACCCTGATACACACTTTGAGAACCACTGTGCTAGACTATTCTCAGAAAATCCACAAGTAGAGATTTCATAGTCTCTGCAAAGGGAGTCTCTTCCATGGTTTAATTATTTCTACAATTACAAAAAGACTTTCTTGGGCTGAATTGAACTTACTTTCTGCAGTATAAGCCATCAAAGTCACAAAAAGGCTGGTGTTCTCAGGATACATATTATTGTTATGCTTGAATTGTATTTGCAATGTTTTATAGTTTTTAGTGTACAAATCTTGCACATATGTTGTTAACTATGTGTCTTGAAAATTTTATTCTTTTTTTTTCTTTTTTTTTTTTTACAGAGACAGAGAGACAGTCAGAGAGAGGGATAGATAGGGACAGACAGACAGGAACGAAGAGAGATGAGAAGCATCAATCATTAGTTTTTCGTTGCGACACCTTAGTTGTTCATTGATTGCTTTCTCATATGTGCCTTGACCGTGGGGCTACAGCAGACCAAGTAACCCCTTGCTCAAGCCAGCGACCTTGGGTCCAAGCTGGTGAGCTTTGCTCAAACCAGATGAGCCCACGCTCAAGCTGGAGACCTCGAAGTCTTGAACCTGGGTCCTCTGTGTCCCAGTCTGACGTTCTATCCGCTGCGCCACCGCCTGGTCAGGCTTTTATTCTTTTTTGATACTATTGTAAATGGGATTGTTTTCTTAATACATTTGGATTGGGCATAGCAAATGGATAGAAATAACATTGATTTTCGTATCCTACAACCTGGCTAAACAAGCTTATTAGCTGTTTTGTTGCTGTAGATGCTTTAGAATTTTCTACTTACAAGACTATGTCATCTGCTGATATAGTTTTATCTTCATATCAATTGGATGTCTTTTCTTTCTTTTTCTTGCCTAATGTCCCTGGCTAAAGACTGCATTGTAATGTTGACTAGAAGTGGTGAGAAAAGACATCTTTATCTTGTTTCTGTTCTTAAGGGGAAACTTTCAGATTTTCACAATTAAGTATATTGTTCATTGCTAGAGTGTTTTGTAGTTCCTGTTTATCAAGTAGAGGAATTCCCCTTTATTCCCGATCTGTTGACTATTTTTATCATGAACGTGCATTGGATTTTGTCAGATGCTTTTTCCACATCTCTTGAGATGATCCTGTGGTTTGGTCCTTTATTCTGCTAATATGCTGTATTACATCGATTGTCATATGTTGGACCAATCTTGAATTCCCAGGACAAATCCCACTTGGTTATGGTGTATAATCCTTCATATATGTAGCTATATTTGGTTTGGTAGTTATTTTGTTGAGGACTTTTGCATCTATATCATAGAGAATATTGATATAGTGTCACTTTTAGTGGCTGCATAGTCTTTAATTATGTGGATATACCATGATCTAACCAATTAGACTTTTATTTTCTTTGTTGTCATTGCTTTAATCAAAGATAAGTGTATAGGCCCTGGCTGGTTGGCTCAGTGGTAGAGCGTCGGCCTGGCGTGCAGGAGTCCCGGGTTCAATTCCCGGCCAGGGCACACAGGAGAGGCGCCCATCTGCTTCTCCACCCCTCCCCCTCTCCTTCCTCTCTGTCTCTCTCTTCCCCTCCCACAGCTGAGGCTCCATTGGAGCAAAAATGGCCTCTGCCTCAGGCGCTAGAGTGGCTCTGGTCACAACAGAGCGACGCCCCAGATGGGCAGAGCATCGCCGCCTGGTGGGCATGCCGGGTGGATCCCGGTCGGGCGCATGCAGGAGTCTGTCTGACTGCCTCCCGGTTTCCAACTTTAGAAAAATACAAAAAAAAAAAAAAAAAAAAAAAAGATAACTGTATACCTTGTACATATAGCCTTGTAGTCATTCATGGTTATTTTCATAGGATACAATCCTGTAAATGGAATAACTGAACCAAAGGTTATGCTCAGATGCTGGTCTCATCCGGTCATCAGTATTTACATCTTGTGTGTAGTATTTTTTATTTGCAGAGGTTTTTGGATTTCTTTTTTTTTTCTTATTTTCCAAGTGAGAAGAGGGGAGATAGAAGATCAGACTCCTGCATGCACCCCAACCAGGATCCACCCAGCAATCCCTGTCTGGGGCCATGCTTGCAATTGAACTATTTTTAGTGCCTGAGGCTAAGGCTGCATGGAGTCATCCTCAATGCCTGGGGCCGATGTGCTCGAACCAATCAAACCATGGCTGCAGGATGGGCAGAGAGAGAGAGAGAGAGAGAGAGAGAGAGAAAGGGCAAGGGTGGGGTAGAGAAGCAGATGATTGCTTCTCCTGTGTGCCCTGACCAGGAATTGAACCCAAGGCATCCATGTGCTCTAGGCTGACTATCCACTGAGCAAACTGGCCAGGGCATGGTTTCTATTCTTCCATGTAAGACTTTAATCCTTTTTTTTTATGTTGGTTTTTTTCTTGTTTTTTTTTTATATTTTTCTGAAGTTGGAAACGGGGAGGCAGTCAGACAGACTCCTGCATGCACCTGACCGGGATCCACCCAACACGCCCACCAGGGGGCGTCGCTCTGTTGCAACCAGAGCCATTCTAGCACCTGAGGCAGAGTCCACAGAGCCATCCTCAGCGCCCTGGCCATCTTTGCTCCAATGGAGCCTTGGCTGCGGGAGGGGAAGAGAGAGACAGAGAGGAAGTAGAGGGGGAGGGGTGGAGAAGTAGATGGGCGCTTCTCCTGTGTGCCCTGGCCAGGAATTTAACCCGGGACTCCTGCACACCAGGCCGATGCTCTACCACTGAGCAAACCAGCCAGGGCCAAGACTTTAATCCTTTTAACAAACTTTTTCTAGGACTGATTACTGTCTCCATGAATTTCTTTTCTAAGTACTAAACAAGAAATGTACCCCCTGTGGTCAGCTCCTGAGAGTCCTGGCTTGACCCAGTGGTCTGCGCATCTGCTCTGGGACCCTCTGTGGCTGCACTATCAGATTGGCGGAAGCTTGGCCACAGACATAAGCACTGTTAACTGGCTGTTCCTCCAGTTAATTTTGTGTTTATCCTCTATTAATAGATTGGCAGTCCAACTGGAGAAGTAAGATAAGATCACATGAGAGGCTTAGTAGGCCCTGGCCAGTTGGCTCAGTGGTAGAGCGTTGGCCTGGCGTGCAGAAGTCCCGGGTTCGATTCCCGGCCAGGGCACACAGCAGAAGCGCCCATTTGCTTCTCCACCCATCCCCCTCTCCTTCCTCTCTGTCTCTCTCTTCCCCTCCTGCAGCGAGGCTCCATTGGAGCAAAGATGGCCTGGGCGGTGGGGATGGCTCCTTGGCCTCTGCCCCAGGCGCTAGAGTGGCTCTGATTGCAACAGATGGGCAGAGCATCGACCCCTGGTGGGCAGAGCATCGCCCCCTGGTGGGCGTGCGGGGTGGATCCTGGTCGGGTGCATGCGGGAGTCTGTCTGACTGTCTTTCCCCGTTTCCAGCTTCAGAAAAAGAAAAAAAAATTTTTTTAAATAAATAAAAGGCACTCGTGGGCGACTAGCTTGTTACATTTTTGTCTTGCATTTTTTTATTTTCCTTTTGTGAACTGTTTTGTGAACTAGTGAGGTGCCAGTCACCCAGGTAGCGCTCCCTGGCCACTAGGTTAGACAGAGCATCACCCTGGGGTTCTTTTTTTGAGGTGTGTCATCCTGCTGGAATCTTGAGTTCTAAAAACCTCTAGTCCTGGAATGCTCCTGGAAGAGATTTTCCCATCCCAAGAGGACCTGTCTTTGAATGAAGCAAACTTAGCGAAGTAGAGCTGAAAGGCTCAGACAAGCAGATTCCCGATGATATTCGAACCTCTTGGTCTAGCTGGCTTAAAACCAGCTTGAATTTATCCCTAGACTTTCCAGCCAGTCAAGCAGTAACTTTGCTCTTTGCTTAAGCAAGGTCACGTTGGAGTTCTGTCACCTGCAAAGCCCCACCCAGCACTGCCACCTCATGTCGGTGCCGTGATGCCACGCCCTGGCGGAACACCCAGATAAGGGAGGTCCCTGTAGCCCCCCGACCCCCAAGAGGATGGGTACTCCTCAGTGACCGCAGGTCCCAGGCTTTGTGTCTCTTGCTCTCTTCAAGGCAAAGACAGGGAGCTACCGAAGGTGGTGCCGTTTGCCGGAGGCGGGGTGGGGGTGGGGGCCACAGGTGTGATAGCACCCCTGCCAGACAGAGGCCAGCGCCAGGCTGCGTGAGGACAGCTCCAGACTGTGGTCGGCGGGTAGAATGGGCAGCGTGCGTATGGGGGTCGGACTTGCGATGAAACCAGGGGTCAGTGTCCTTGAGGCTCTGCGCGCACGCTCACACTGTGGTCTGGTGAGAGCTCTCTGCCACGTGAGAGCTACGTGGCTGCCTTGCACACCTGTTATCTGGTAAAACCGCAACTCACGGCCGTGACTTCGTTTAGCCTCGCCCTGAGGACTGGGGTGTTTGGTGAGTGTGGATAGAACACGGGTGGCTTGTTGACCTGCACAAAGTTCCTCCCATTTCTCTTTATTGTTTTTCTGCAAAGCGTGTTTGCTCCTTTATTGCAGATCTCATTGTCGTCGGGGCGTGTAGACACCCCCGTAGCGGCTCTGGACATGTACCCCCAGGTTCTGTGAGAGTGCTCGTGTCATTTTGGAGCTCTCTGAATTCAAAATTAGGGACGAAAGCAAGTATTTATTTCGAATGAGAAAGAAATGGTAACACATCACCGGGGTGTTGGAAGACACCTTCCCCTTGAGCTCCCTTGGGTGGGCTTAACAGACCCACCTGCTTTGAAATCCTTCCCAACTGTTGTTGCCTCAGTTCCCTGTGCCACCCAGAACGTTCAGCAACATGGCACCGGCCACGGCCAGCGAGAGAGCCCTGCGGCTTCGGGGGCAGAGCGCCTCTGAAGGTCAGACACACCTCTTCAGGTCAGGCTAGTTTCCTGATAACTGCTGGATATCTCAGGGAGCAAGCAGCAAGAAACTAAGTCGTACAGAGAACATCTTCAGTTCTCATGGTTTTACAGAGACATGCATTGAGTATTCAGGAGTCAATAGGATAGAAATGATTTTGCACAGTGTGTGTGTGAGTGTGTGTGTGTGTGTGTGTGTGTGTGTGTGTGAGAGAGAGAGAGAGAGAGAGAGAGAGAGAGAGAAAGGAAGGCGGAGGGAGAAGGAGAGGCTGAGGTCAGGGCCAGCAGAGGCTGCCTGCTTCCTGAGTGAGGCGTTGCTCAAATGCTCACTGCCTGGGCCCCTCCGTGTGGTTTTCCTCCCCGGCCAGCACCAAACCCCAGAATAGTGCAGCTGACTTGCCGATCGAGGTCAGCAGCTCCCGAGAAGCGTGAGGAGCGGCTGGTTTTGCAGTAAGTTCCGTGGTCTCGGTTGTTATCTAAGATGGGGGTGGAAAAAAATCTTAGAAGAACGGCTCTGCGTGGAGGGGAGGCGTCCTTCTGCTGCAGGTCTCCGTGCCCCCACCGTGAGTCTTGATTCGACTAAGGCACGGCAATGCATTCACTTAGTGCGTGGACCCTATGGGCTCATGCTACACGCGTACTTTGAGGGGAGCTGGGGCTAAAAGTGCATTGGAAACTTCTCTTCTGACCTCTTGGAAAAGAAAATAGTCTTTTCACTCTGCCTGTTGTTATTATTTTTTTCATCTTGCAAAGTAAGGATAATTCATGCTCACTTCAAGTTAAACTGTACAAAGTCCTTTGGAAAAGAAAGCCTCTCTGTGGGTAGTAATTACCAGCGGGGCGGAGACCTATTTTTCACCACTGAGGTGAATAGGGCTGCTTCTGTGCTTTCTTCTCCCCCAAGCCTGAGAGGTCGGGAAGTCCTGTGGAGGGAACTGGGGGCCCACCTGACCAGTTCTCAGCCCCCAGGAGGTTCTCGAGCCTTCTCCCCTTGAAGACCGGAACCTCCCAGTGTGCCCTACCATCTTGCAGAGGGCCTGACTGTGTCCGGTGCTCGCTTTCTGGGCCAGACATTGTGCTGATGAGGCTCAGGTGGCAGAGTGTCGAAGATACGGCAAAGACGGGGGCTTTTCTAGAGGGTCACTTATTATATGGTTTCTGTGTAGGCTGTGGGGTTTTTTGTTTGTTTTTGTGTTTTTGTTTTTTTTTGACACAGACAGAGAGAGAGTCAGAGAGAAGGACAGATAGAGACAGATAAACAGGAAGGCAAAGAGATGAGAAGCATCAATTCTTCGTTGCAACACCTTAGTTGTTCATTGATTGCTTTCTCATATGTGCCTTGACCGCAGGCCTTCAGTAGAGTGAGTGACCCCTTGCTCAAGCTAGCAACCTTGGGTCCAAGCTGGTGAGCCTTGCTCAAACCAGATGAACCTGCACTCAAGCTGGTGACCTTGGGGTCTCAAACCTGGGTCCTCTGCATCCCGGTCCGACGCTGTATCCACTGCGCCACCGCCCGGTTGGGCATAGGCTGTGTTTTGTCCCCGCCCCTCTTTCCCCCAGCAAGGGGCTCACACCAGGGGTGGGATTCAAACACTCTAACAACTGGTTCTCTGCCCTAATGACCGTTTTAAGTATGTATAAAAAACATATACCAAAAGGTGGTTTATTATTTCATGGATTTAATACTTAAATGAGAACCATAAAAGAGGTACACAAAACTAGATTATGTTATAAGAAAGAGTTTTAAAATATTAATGAAGAAATATTAAGCCTGACCTGTGGTGGCGCAGTGGATAAAGCATTGACCTGGAAACACTAAGGTTGCCAGTTAGAAACCCTGGGCTTGCCTGGTCAAGGCACATATGGGAGTTGATGCTTCCTGCTCCTCCCCCTTTTCTCTCTCTCTTTCTATCCTTCTCTCTCCCCTCTCTAAAATGAGTAAAAAAATTTTTTTTAAATAAAATTAAATTTTAAAAAAGAAGTATTAAGGCCCTGGCCGGTTGGCTCAGTGGTAGAGCGTCAGCCTGGCGTGCAGAAGTCCCGGGTTTGATTCCCGGCCAGGACACACAGGAGAAGCGCCCATCTGCTTCTCCACCCCTCGCCCTCTCCTTCCTCTCTGTCTCTCTCTTCCCCTCCTGCAGCCAAGGCTCCATTGGAGCAAAGCTGGCCCGGGCACTGAGGATGGCTGTGTGGCCTCTGCCTCAGGTGCTAGAATGGCTCTGGTTGCAACAGAGCGACGCTCCAGATGGGCAGAGCATTGCCGCCTGGTGGGCGTGCCGGGTGGATCCCGGTGGGGCGCATGTGGGAGTCTGTCTGACTGCCTCCCCATTTCCAACTTCAGGAAAAAAAAAAAAGAAGTATTAAATAATACCTGACAAAGAACAATAAAACTGTGATTTAGGATATTTCCATATTGCTTTTTGACTAGCATCCTCGCTTAAAATTTTTGCCCCCAGGGATGAATGAACATGCCTAAGGGCACTTAGAACACACCGTTGTACAGATGGACGTTAAAAAGAATGAGGGATGTCAATTGGTGATCTGCACATTGGGGGGCTGCCCAGGCGCCCCCCTTAGAGAGAACCGTGATGACAAGTGCCACTTTAACAACCGGTTCACCGAACTCAACAAAACGTTAGGTATCGGTTCTGCCGAACTGGTTGGTATGAGCCGGATGAATCCCACCACTGGCTCAGTTTATGTACTTCAGAATGTCTCTTCACCACTCTGTTTTCTAGAAATTAAGTGTAGGGTTTTTATTTCATTTTTTTATTCCCACATTGAGCTGACTCCTTATTAAAATAAACTATTTAGCTCAGTCATATAGGAAGGCCATATGTTTACTCAAGAAATGTGATTTGCTGCCTGACCAGGTGGTGGCGCAGTGAATAGAGTATCGGCCTGGGTCTCGGAGGACTCAGGTTCAAAGCCCTGAAGTCGCAGGCTTGAGCGCGGGGTCGTGGCTTGAGCATGGGATCATAGACATGAACCCCTCCATGGTCGCTGGCTTGAGCAAAGTGTCACTCGCTCTGCTGTAGGTCCCCATTCCCCCTGTCAAGGCACATATGAGAAAGCAATCAATGAACAACTAAAGAGACTAAGGAGTCACATCAAAGAATTGATGCGACTTATCTCTCTCTCTCTTACTGTCTGTTCCTATCTGTTTCTCTCCCCCCCCACCTCTCTCTCTGTCTCTGTCACAAAAGAAGGAAAGAAAGAAATGTGATTATTTGCCCCCTCCCCGTTAGAACGCATGGGCTGTTCCGGCCGCCGCCCTCCCAAGGTGGCTCCGTTGGTCCCTGGGCAGCTCAGCGCCATGGACTGTATGTTCGCACGCGGTTCTGGTTTACGGCAGGCGTTTCGCTTCCTTCCATCCCTCCGTTCGCCAAGTTATGTTTACTGACGGGCTGTCTGTTCTCGGTGGGAGGAACCCACAAAAGTAGAGGAAGTCAAAATGATCAACAAGACTAAAACTCGCCGTTGGAAAGAAAAAGAAACATTCCATGTGAAATATATTTTTCCCCTTAGTTCAGTTTTACTTTTTAAATCATTACATTTTTTTTTCAGTGATAGAAATGGCCTTTTTGAGTGTGCTGACTGTGCGGCAGGCAGGTGTAACCGTTGAGTTCTTCACGAGCTTATGTGGTGTGACTCTCGCAGTCCTCTAACGAGGTGGTTACAGTTACGGTGTGCACTCTCTCTAGGTGACTAAACGGGGACATTCCAAAGGGATGTCACTTGGCCACGGTCCCGCTGACTGGTGGGTAGAGGGGTGCTGCTGGGATGGAAGCCCGGGTCTTTCTAAACCCGGAGTACGCATAGACATGAGAGAAAAGCGTGGCTCGACCCCGTGTCCTGAGACAACTTACAACGTCGGTGTTTCTTTCTACTCATACAGATGTTATCGCGTAAGGCTTCTTCTCGTGTGGCGGGGTTCACACTTAGTTCTGGAGCTACCCGAGGGGGGCTGTGGTTGGTAAAAGACCAGAGGTCCTGCAGATGGACGGGCGCTCCACGGGGCGGCCAGGGCGAGGCTGCTCTGGAGAGGAGCAGAGGTGGGGCGCCATCGTCCTTTCCCAGGGCTCCTCCCCGTCAGCCACGTGCACGTCCCACCTGTCGGGACCTCTGCTTGGTCCCATCGCACCGGGGGTGTCCTCGCACCTGCCCCCTTCTCTCCACCCCTGCCCCCTTCTCTCCACCCCTCTCCCCTTCTCTCCACCCCTGCTCCCTTCTCTCCACCCCTGCTCCCTTCTCTCCACCCCTGTCCCCTTCTCTCCACCCCTGCTCCCTTCTCTCCACCCCTGCTCCCTTCTCTCCACCCCTGCTCCCTTCTCTCCACCCCTGTCCCCTCCTCTCCACCCCTGTCCCCTTCTCTCCACCCCTGCTCCCTTCTCTCCACCCCTGTCCCCTTCTCTCCACCCCTGTCCCCTTCTCTCCACCCCTGCTCCCTTCTCTCCACCCCTGTCCCCTTCTCTCCACCCCTGCTCCCTTCTCTCCACCCCTGCTCCCTTCTCTCCACCCCTGTCCCCTTCTCTCCACCCCTGTCCCCTCCTCTCCACCCCTGTCCCCTTCTCTCCACCCCTGCTCCCTTCTCTCCACCCCTGCTCTCATTTCCTCCTTCCTCTCGCTGGGACCACTGTCTGCTGGGTTTTAGACATTTAATTCCTCTTTTTCACAGGTTTTTGCCATGGCCGACGTCCGGTCATTGACTCATTTGAGTTCCCAGAGCCGGCTTTCATTATGAACATATATATTTTGACACAAGAATCTTTGCAAAGCCCTGGCCAGTTGGCTCAGCGGTAGAGCATTGGCCTGGGGCATGGATGTCCCGGGTTTGATTCCCGGCCAGGGCACACAGGAGAAGCGTCCATCTGCTTCTCCACCCCTCCCCCTCTCCTTCCTCTCTGTCTCTCTCTTCCCCTCCTGCAGCCAAGGCTCCACTGGAGCAAAGTTGGCCCCGGGCACTGAGGATGGCTCCATGGCCTCTGCCTCAGGCGCTAGAATGGCTCCAGTTGCAACGGAGCAACGGCCCAGATGGGCAGAGCATCACCCCCTGGTGGGCATGCCAAGTGGATCCCGGTCGGGCACATGTGAGAGTCTGTCTGTCTGCCTCCCCGCTTCTCATTTCAGAAAATTTTTTTTTAAAAAAGAAAAAAAATTTAAAAAAGAAACCTTGTCACGTAGTTGTGAATGAGAAACAACAGAAAGGAAGTCATGCTAAATTAAAAATTAAAATGGAAAGCTATTCAGAATGAAGGCAGACCTCTGTAACATGGTCCATAAGGGCCTCCAGGGTTGCTCTGATCCCAAAAGGTTTGCTCTTTGTGGAAGGAAAGGTGTTAGGTGTAGAGATTTAGCCAGTAGAAATGACTCTTATTTGTTAGCGAATTCAGGGAAGACACCACAAGAAAGAGATGAAATAAATAAATAAATAAATAAATAAATAAAGGGGGGGGGGGGCGGGGAAGGACTTATTTATTCCGTGCAATCAGCAGAGTGAGGTCTGCCTAGGACGCGTGGGAACCAGGAAGGCAGGGACCCTCGGTCACAGCCCCCCTGAATCCTATAATTATTTTGGGCAACATGCAAGGATATTGTATTTTTTGTGCCAAAGAAATTATTATGGGGGCAGGTGCGAGGACACCCCCGGCGCGATGGGGGGGTAGGGGGGTTCCGGGGGGGGAGGGGGGAAGAGGGGTTCGGGGGGGGGGCTTGGGGAGAGTCGCCCGAGGAGTCCGGGAGGGACTGATGCAGCGGATGGAGTCCGCAGACGATGAGCTCTTAGGCCGATGACGGTGACCTGGGTCGCAAACGGAAGTCCTGGCCGAACCTGGGGGCTTGAGAACCTCTCGGACGCCCAAGGCGTCCTTGGTCTGTCCTTGGTCCCGGGGCTGAGGTCTGAGCGTCAGTCGGGGAAGGGCTTCCTAGGAGCCTCGGCCGCCGGCCCTGCGAGAGGCTACACCGCAGAGTGTGTGAACTGACGCGGCCGCTGACCACTTGGCCATCTCCTTGGCCGTCCCCAGGATGGGCTCTGGGCGGGGAGAGGGGGTCTGGCGAGGGCCTTCCTTTGCTCCTGCTCCACCGTGGCGTCCTGAGCCTCCCCCCCCCTGCCTTTCTCCCTGCGGCCGGAGGGTCTCTGCGTCCCCCCAGGTGCCGCCCCGCCCCCGCAGTCTCTTCTCCCTGTCCCGCTCTTCCCTCTGCCCGACGATGTCCTCCTCCCCCTTGTCACCGAGTCAGTGCCTGTTTCCCTGGGAAGGTCCTGTCCCCGGGGAACCTTCTCAGGCTTGACTCCGGGACTTGATGGGGCTTCCCTCAGGACGAGGTCTAATAGCGCCACGTGACCCCTCCTAGCAGTAGCCTCCTCTCGGGTGAAGTCTTGTACTTTGGGGGCTGACAGTCACGTGCTCCGGATCCTGAACCCCAGGTGCGCGGGGGTCTTGTGTACCCATCCCTGTACGCGGCACGCAGCGCCACCGTGTCCAAGACACAGCGGGTGTTCCCCAAGTGAACTAATGAATACAACAGCTCTCAGCTGCTTGACGCCCCCAGGATTCCTTCTGGGCCTGACTTTCCTGTCCCCCGTGCAGCGAAGGGCGGGACAGACGGGGAGCAGCTTGGGAGGCTGGGGTAGTGGGGGACAGGCAGGTGCACACGCGAAACATGATGGGGGTGCTGGGATTTTATTGGCTCTGGGGGCCGCTGGAAGAGTCTGAGCAAGGGGGTGACAGGCGCTGACCTGTGTTTTAGGAGGAGCGCTGTGGGCAGGTTGAGCCCGAGCTGGGAGGACCCCGTGGAGGGTGAGCAACGCAGCCTGACCGTAGAGCCAGTGGCACGTGGCTCTTCTGATGACCAGGGTCCCGGTATTTGTTTGTTGTTCTGGTCAACGCTCTAACTTTTTACAAAAGAGCCACAGAGCATGATCTTGAGTTTCTCATGTTAAAATACATATAGAACCTTTTTTTTTTTTTTTGTATTTTTCTGAAGCTGGAAACGGGGAGAGACAGACAGACTCCCGCATGTGCCCAACCGGGATCCACCTGGCATGCCCACCAGGGGGCGATGCTCTGCCCCTCCAGGGCTCGCTCTGCTGCGACCAGAGCCACTCTAGCGCCTGGGGCAGAGGCCAAGGAGCCATCCTCAGCGCCCGGGCCATCTTTGCTCCAATGGAGCCTTGGCTGCGGGAGGGGAAGAGAGAGACAGAGAGGAAGGAGGGGGGGGGGTGGAGAAGCAAATGGGCGCTTCTCCTGTGTGCCCTGGCCGGGAATCGAACCCGGGTCCCCTGCATGCCAGGCCGACACTCTACTAGCACTGAGCCAACCGGCCAGGGCTGAACTTTTTTTTTTTTGACAGAGAGAGAGAGGGACAGATAGGGACAGACAGACAGGAAGAGAGAGAGATGAAAAGCATCAACTCATAGTTGCAGCATCTTAGTTGTTCATTGATTGCTTTCTCATATGTGCCTTGACGGGTGGGAGGAGGCGGGGGCTACAGCAGAGCAAGTGACCCCTTGCTCAAGCCAGCGACCTTGAATTTCAAGCCAGCGACCTTGGGCTTCAAGCCAGTGACCTTGGGCTTCAAGCCAGTGACCCGTGCTCCAGTTAGTGAGCCTGTGCTCAAGCTGGTGACCTCAGGGTTTCAAACCTGGATTCTCTGTGTCCCCATTTGACGCTCTATCCACTGCGCCCCTGCCTGGTCAGGCTAAAATACATCTAGAACTTTTAAGGGAACAACTCTGCGGCTCCCACAGCTTGTACGACCCGTCGAGGACACGCAGCTCCAGGGACCTCCAGCCCTTCCCCGTGGGCCCACCCGAGGGACGCCCGCCCCATGCCAGCCCGCTGCTTCCTCGGTCACAGAAAATACTGAGTTGCCGTCAGTCCCGCCAGGATGAGGTGCTCTGACCTGCAGCGTGAAATACAGACCCTTCACCTGGCTTTCGGGCCCTCGGGGGCCTGTCGCCCGCCCCGCACCCCAGTGCTGTCTGTGCGGCCAGACCACGCCTCTCCACGCACATCTGGCAGCCACACCCACCCTTCTCCATTTGTGGGTCACCTGCACCCGCCCTCCCGCGCCTTCCCGGGCACGGCTCACCTGGAACGCCCCTTCCTCCAGCGGCCACCTAGCAAGGCCTCCCGATCCTCTGAGCTGTGTGAGTTCCACAGGCCGAGTGGCTTCAACAGTGGACATCTGTTTCCTCACAGCTCTGGAGGCTCAGAGCCCGAGGGGAAGGTGTCCGGCGGCAGGGCTGGCTCCCTCCGCGGCCTCTCTCCCCGTGTGTCTTCACGTGGTCGTCCCTGTCTGTGTGGCCCCATCTCCTTTCCTATGGCACCCGCCGTTGGATGATAGCCTGCACCCATGACCTCTTTTTATCTTGTCTCTCTGTACGGGCCCTATCAACAAATACAATCACACTCGGAGGTGCTGGGGTGAGAGCTTCATCCAGCACGGGACTTTGGGGGGAAGGGCACAGTGCAGCCCAGAACAGCTCAACTCCAGGCCCTCCCTGCTCTCCTGCCTCAGGGCCCCTTGGTGGACTGACTAACGCTCTGCGCCTTGGTATTCCTTCCTTCCTTCCTTCCTCCGAAACATCTAGAAACGGGACTTGAGTCCCCTTCTGTGTGCCAGGGATCCATCGCTGGGTGCCAGACACCCCGAGGTGAACACCAGGATGCCCACCCAGGCTGCCTCGGGGAGAGACAGACAGACCAGTTGTGGGGAGAGACAGACAGACCAGCTGTAGCAACTGCAGATAGATGCCCGCACTCCGAGGATGGGCGCCCAACCCAGGGCTGGGTCGGACCGAGCCGAGAGAGCTCCCGGGTCAGGACGCTTCCGCCCTGCCTGGAACGCCGACTGGGAGTTCCCGAGCCAGAGGGAGCAGGAAGGCAGGTGCAGCCAACGGGGGTGGCACGTGCGAAGGCCCGGGGTTGCGGAGACCGCGGGAGTTGCGCGAGACCGTGGTGGTTTGCGGGGAGCCCGGTGCGGGAGCAGGTCTCGGCCACGCATGCGGCGAGAACGGGGAAGAGGGGCTGCAGGGTGGGTGTGAGGCTGTGAGATGCCTGGCGCCTGGGATGAGGTCTTTTTCCTGAAGAGGGTGGTGGTGGTGGAAGGTTTATGAGCAGGGGACGGATGTGAGTGGACATGTGTTTCCAGAAAGCCTACTTCCTAGCAGCATGGCCGTGGCTGCGGCTCCGAGTCTAGGTGGGGGACCCAGCGGTCATGCCCGCCTGTCTGGCTCGGGGGACAAGGCGCAGAGGAAGATCTGGGCGAGGTTTTGGGGTCAGAGTGACAGGACTTGGTGGCTGGCTAGGTACAGAGGGGGCGAAGGGACAGGGATGGGGTCCTCCTCATGTCTTGGCTTCCGAGTCTCAGCGGATGCCCGTCTTGAATGTATGATTCGGGGACTTTGGCTTCGTGTGTGCCCCTGTGGAGCCACCAACCACCACAATCAAGATAATGAACATTTCCGTCACCCCAGAAAGTTTCCTCTGTGTCTCTTTATGGAAGGTCTCTTTCCAGGCCACCGCCCCCACCCCCAACCCTGTGACCCCAGGCAGACACTGGTCCACCACTGCCACTCTATGTCATTTTTGCCTCTTCTAGATTTCATATCAATGGAAGCATGTACTATGTTGTGTTCTGCCAGGTGTGGATATATTATAATTTGATGACCCATTCACACGTGTGTGTGTGTGTGTGTGTGTGTGTCCCCTGTGGATGAAGCTTCTGCCTTCTGGCCATTTAGGGGACCTGGCCAGTTGGTTCAGTGGTTGATCATCAGCCTGGCATGTGGGTGTCCTGGGTTTGATTCCTGGCCAGGGCACACAGGAGAAGCGACCATCTGCTTCTCCAACCCTGCCCTCCCCCTTCTCTCTCTCTCTCTCTTCCTCTCCCACAGCCATGGCTCGATTGATTCGAGCACATCGGCCCTGGGTGCTGAGGATGGCTCCGTGGAGCCTCCACCTCAGGCGCTAAAGATAGCTTGTTGCGAGCATGGCCCCAGATGGGCAGAGCATCGCCCTCAAATGGGGGTTTGCGTGGTGGATCCTGGTGCATATGGGAGTCTGTCTCTTTATCTCCCCTCCTCTCCCTTGGAAAAGAAGGAAAATAAGTTTGTTTTATGGATCATGCTTTTGGTGTTGTACCTAAGAAATCACTGCCCGACTTGAGGCCACAGTGGTTTTCCTCCGGTTTTCTTCCAGCAGTTTTGTAGTTTTCTTTAGGTTTCATGTTTCGGTTTATGATCTATGTTTAACTAATGTTTATTGTGGACCAGACATGGGGCCCAGAGCTGTGAAACCACGGGGGAATAAGACACAGTGCTTTGCTCAAAGATCACTGGGGCCGGGGAGTTGGAGGGAAGAAAAGTCAGTAGAATGTTGGACTGGCGTGAGGGGTCCGAGGGCACTCATGGTGGAGAAGCTGGACTGCCCGCTGGACAAGGGGCCGGAAACTGAGGTCTGGTGTGAGGGGTCGGAGGGCACTCATGGTGGAGAAGCTGGACTGCCCGCTGGACGAGGGGGCGGGAACTGAGGACTGGTGTGAGGGGTCGGAGGGCACTCATCGTGGTGGAGAAGCTGGACTGCCCGCTGGACGAGGGGGCGGGAACTGAGGTCTGGTGTGAGGGGTCGGAGGGCACTCATCGTGGTGGAGAAGCTGGACTGCCCGCTGGACGAGGGGGCGGGGACTGAGGTCTGGTGTGAGGGGTCCGAGGGCACTCATCGTGGTGGAGAAGCTGGACTGCCCGCTGGACGAGGGGCCGGGAACTGAGGTTTGTGGGAAAGCAGGGATCAGGTTGAAAGTAAGAATCAGGGTGGGAAGCCCTGTGTTCTGGGTGTGGAGTGGCCTTGGGGAGGCCTGGAGCGCGGAGGATTTCGCTGTGCTGGGTTTGCGGTGCGAGGTGCCCGGCAGGAGTGGGCGGAGCACGTGGTGTGCGTCACCTGAAACAAGAGGAGGTGAGGGCGGCTTCACGACGGGGCTCCCGCCGTGTTCTCTGAAGGACAGGGGACGGTCTTTCTTCACTACACGTCTCCCGCCGTGTTCTCTGAAGGACAGGGGACGGTCTTTCTTCACTACACGTCAGCTGAGCGAGTCTGTATCACAAGTGAGCCCGTCCTTAGGGGGCAGCCACCCGGCTGTTCCTTACTGTCCTCCATCCCACCCTGCAGAAGAGCTCACAGAGCTGTCCTTGGGGAGTGGCTCCCAGGACCACGCGAGGAACGTGAAATGACCAGGTGATCCCAGTGCAGCCTGCAACATCACCCCTCAGATTGGAGGCCTGCGTGCGTGTGTACATACGTACATACATGTATGTATTGCTGTTGCATATCCTTAAAACACAGTACTAGAAGCGTTTTATGCAGGGGAAGGACAGGGCCTATTCTGGGCACTGGATAAATTAACCCTGCAGAGCACAGAAGTCACGTCCCGTAGCCAGCTGGCCCTGCTCACCTCTGGGCTAGGAAAGACTGCCTCAGGAACATGACAGCAGAGAGTCATCAGCTGCATCCACTGCTGTGACTCAGTCCCTAGCAGTGGCAGGCGGGCGGCCGTGCCAAGTCTTGGGCTTTTCCCGTCACTCAGAGAGGTTCTCCACCGTGCCTCTGGGGTAGGCAGGCGGGCACTGCAGGTGCAAGTTTAGGTCCCTATAGAAGCTCCAAGAAAGTTGTGTCTTCCCTTCGCTCCTGTCTGGTGATCCCAGGAGGCACGGCCGACTGCTAGCAAGCTCAGCTGTGCATGGCCTCCCCTTCTGTCCCTCCCCTTCCTCCACCAGGCTGACCATGGCACCCCAGTCCTCACCACCCACCACCCACCACCCTGCAGACACCGCTCCACTGTCCCTGGGCCCGCAGGCGGGGGCTGTGCCCCAGCACACTGCCCCCCACCCCCACCATGCTTTCTTCCCACCTGGGACATGCCAGAGAGCCATGTCTCCAGTATGTCCCCAAGGACGCCATGGATGCGGTGGGAGACCTTAGAGCAGGGGTCCCCAAACTATGGCCCGCGGGCCACATGCAGCCCCCTGAGGCCATTTATCCAGCCCCTGCCGCACTTCTGGAAGGGGCACCTCTTTCATTGGTGGTCAGTGAGAGGAGCATAGTTCCCATTGAAATACTGGTCAGTTTGTTGATTTAAATTTACTTGTTCTTTATTTTAAATATTGTATTTGTTTCCGTTTTGTTTTTTTTACTTTAAAATAAGATATGTGCAGTGTGCATAGGGATTTGTTCATAGTTTTTTTTATAGTCCGGCCCTCCAACGGTCTGAGGGACAGTGAACTGGCCCCCTGTGTAAAAAGTTTGGGGACCCCTGCCTTAGAGTTTCTTGAGGACAGAGCTCTTTCAGTGTGGTCTGGGTGACTCAGTTCCTGCCCACCCCCTCACCCCCTACAGGGAGAGTCCCCCCAGGAGGCTGTCCCGTTCCTCAGACAGATGGACCGCCAGGGCCCTCCCCTCCTGGCCTCTGAGGCGCCTGGGCTGCAGCACGCGGTGTGGCCGGGGCCCGTGGGGACCCTGCTGCCCCCAAACTGCTCCAGCTCTCAGGGCTGCAGCACGCGGTGTGGCTGGAGCCCGTGGGGACCCTGCCGCCCCAAACTGCTCCAGCTCTCAGGGCTGCAGCACGCGGTGTGGCCTCTGGGCCCGTGGGGACCCCGCTGCCCCCAACTGCTCCAGCTCTCAGGGCTGCAGCACGCGGTGTGGCCTCTGGGCCCGTGGGGACCCCGCTGCCCCCAACTGCTCCAGCTCTCAGGGCTGCAGCACGCGGTGTGGCCTCTGGGCCCGTGGGGACCCCGCTGCCCCCAACTGCTCCAGCTCTCGGGGCTGCAGCACGCGGTGTGGCCGGGGCCCGTGGGGACCCCGCTGCCCCCAACTGCTCCAGCTCTCGGGGCTGCAGCACGCGGTGTGGCCTCTGGGCCCGTGGGGACCCCGCTGCCCCAAACTGCTCCAGCTCTCGGGGCTGCAGCACGCGGTGTGGCCTCTGGGCCCGTGGGGACCCCGCTGCCCCCAACTGCTCCAGCTCTCGGGGCTGCAGCACGCGGTGTGGCCCCTGGGCCCGTGGAGACCCCGCTGCCCCAAACTGCTCCAGCTCTCGGGGCTGCAGCACGCGGTGTGGCCGGGGCCCGTGGGGACCCCACTGCCCCCAACTGCTCCAGCTCTCAGGGCTGCAGCACGCGATGTGGCCTCTGGGCCCGTGGGGACCCTGCCGCCCCCAACTGCTCCAGCTCTCAGACTTCGGACTGCCTTTCCCAATGACGGCCGTCGCGACAGAACACCCCCCTCTCCCTGGCGCCGTCCTTTCTGAGCCTGTCAGGGGCCACAGGCCCCCAGAAGGACCGTACCAGCAGGGAAGACCACCAGCTCTGAGCAGGAGCAGGAGAGGAACCATGGTCCAGTCTGCATTTTTTTTTTTTTTTTTTAGTGAGAGAGAGAGACAGACAGGAGGAGAGAGAGATGAGGAGCATCCAGTTCATAATTGCAGCACCTTAGTTGTTCATTGATTGCTTTCTCATATGTGTTCTGATGAGGGGTGGGTGGCTACAGCTGAGCCAGTGACCCCTTGCTCAAGCCAGAGACCTTGAGCTCAAGCCAGCGATATGGGATCATGTTGATGACCCCACGCTCGAGCCAGCGTGACCTCGGGGTTTAGAACCTGGGTCCTCAGCGCCCCAGGTCGACGCTCTATCCACTACGCCACCACCTGGTCAGGCTGGATGGTTTTTTTCATCTATAAGTTCTATATTTTGCCAAAATCAAAATTTACTTTTATTATTCAGTGGGTTGTTCCCACAGCCCGTACATATACGCACTGTCAGACACTTGTCCAAGGACACCCTGTCTGCCGGGAGATGCAGGTGAGCAGAGAGGAGGGAGTAGGGGTGGGCACGCCCCTCTCGAGGGAGGAGCGATGAAGTGGTCCTGATGGAGTGACTGCTGATGGGGAAACCAGCCCCGTGAGGAGGTCCCATCGGTCGCTGGGGTGGGGGCTGGACCGTGAGGCTGGGGACGTCAACACCAGCGCTCTTGCCCTGGAATTGGAAGTGGGTTGTCGGTGGGATTTTTTCGTTACAATTCTTTTTTTTTTTTTTTTGTATTTTTCTGAAGCTGGAAACGGGGAGAGACAGTCAGACAGACTCCCGCATGCGCCCGACCGGGATCCACCCGGCACGCCCACCAGGGGGCGACGCTCTGCCCACCAGGGGGCGACGCTCTGCCCACCAGGGGGCGATGCTCTGCCCCTCTGGGGCGTCGCTCTGCTGCGACCAGAGCCACTCCAGCGCCTGGGGCAGAGGCCGAGGAGCCATCCCCCCAGCGCCTGGGCCATCTTTGCTCCAATGGAGCCTTGGATGCGGGAGGGGAAGAGAGAGACAGAGAGGAAGGACATGGGGGGGGGGGGAGGTGGAGAAGCAAATGGGCGCTTCTCCTGTGTGCCCTGGCCGGGAATCGAACCCGGGTCCCCCGCACGGCAGGCCGACGCTCTACCACTGAGCCAACCGGCCAGGGCCTCGTTACAATTCTTGAACTGCTCAGCCCCATTCTCCGCAAGGGGACTTGTGAGGGGACGCCCTCTGGTTACTCTGACGCGTCCCATCTGCCAGCTACGTGGTGCGGGGAGGGGGGCGTGTGTGGGGGGGACGTGGGACCCTGAGGCTGCACCTCTGAGTTTGCAGGGCTGGGGCTTCCTTCTTGCTTGTATTTTCCTTCGGCCAGAGGCCAGTGTGGCTTACGCAGGGTGAGCCAAGAGGAGACGGTGGACGGGGTGAGGGGAACTACATCGCACCTGGGGACAGGAGCTCCTGTCACGGGGTCCCCTGTTTGCATCTCTGCTCAGCAGTGCTGGGGGAGGGGATGTGTCCCCTCCTTCTGGGGGTTGGTAGTGCCAGAGCAGTGCAGCGGGGCCTGTGGGTGGAGGGCACCAGAGCTTGGCTGGGCGGGTGGGGCAGCATGCCCTGAAGCTCTTGCATTGTTCCCGGAGGAAACGGAGCCGACTGAGTGAGAACTGGCCGCCCGTTCCACTGGAGGCTGCACCGCTGACCTCACAGGGCTTTGCCTCTGGTCCCGTCCGACGTGGGGGCTCCAGTTAGGAACAAAGAAACAGAAAAGGTTGGATGAAAGAGGAGGTGCTGAGATCAGACATTTGAAATGATTGGGTGGGGTGGGGGGGTCCCGACGTTGATGGTTTCCCTTGGCTACCACTTTTCAAAGCACCTGCCATCAATTTAGTTATTACTCTGTGGACAAGGAAGACGGCTGAAATTTGAAACCATAGAAATAGAAAGTCCTTGCTGGTACTGCAAAACTAGGACGTTATAGAAAACATTTTAAAAAGCCACCCTTCAGGAATCATTCCAGGAAATGGATGTAACAGATGATTTTAGAGATTGGGTGTTGATTAACTTGAGGAAACGCAAGCATTTATGAGTAAATGAGATTAATATTTATTTATTTATTTAGCGAGAAAGAGAGAGAGAGAAACAGGAAGGGAGAGACGAGAAGCATCAATTCTTCGTTGCAGCACCTTAGTTGTTCATTGATTGCTTTCTCGTATGTGCCTTGACTGGGGGGCTCCAGCTGAGCTAGTGACCCCTTGCTCAAGCCAGTGACCTTGGGCTCAAGCCAGCGACCTTGGGCTTCAAGCCAGCGAATCACATGCTCAAACTGGTGAGCTCACGCTCCAACCTGCAACCTGGCGGTTTTGAACCCGGGTCCTCAGCATCCCAGGCCAACACTCTGTCCACTGCGCCACCGCCTGGTCAGGCCTGAGATGAACTTTTATATAATGTTCCTGTTGATAGATCAACAGGAGTATTATTTGGAGGTAATGACCTTAAAAGGCTCTGTATCGTATCAACGGGGTTCTCATCCTAAGAGCAACTTTGGGGATTTTGTTTTTGCCGTTGTTCAGAGACAGTTCTGTGTTGTGTATCACGTGTGAAGGAGTGTCACTACTTCATTGTTTCATTGTGTGTTTACCCATCAACTCAGCATCAACGTGGTAAGTGCCTCCTCCCACATGCACGGACGGCCCCATGCCGGGAGTGACACGATCTGTATTTGTGTTTTAAAATATTATTCATAACTTTTTTGTTTGTTTGTTTGTTTCTTTTTTAATGTCAGAATAAATTTAATTTTGTTAAAGAAATTACCATAAAAGTACGCTTGGACTTTATATTTTTTCCTTTAATATTTGACTTAATTATTATAACATATTTCTCAGAAATTTGTATGTAGTGCACCTACAATTATTTGTAGGATTTTTTTATGTGTGTCTTTTTTTTTATAAATAAATTTTATTAATTTTAATGGGGTGACATCAATAAATCAGGGTACATATATTCAAAGAAAACATGTCCAGGTTATCTTGTCATTCAATTATGTTGTATACCCGTCACCCTTATTCATAACTTTTAAAAATTGAACTGTGGTGAAAAACATGCAACCTGGAATTTACCGTACTAGCCATTTTTATGATTTGCATTTTTATTTTTTTTATTTTTTTATTTTTTTTCATTTTTCTGAAGCTGGAAACAGGGAGAGACAGTCAGACAGACTCCCGCATGCGCCCAACCGGGATCCACCCGGCACGCCCACCATGGGGCGGCGCTCTGCCCACCAGGGGGCGATGCTCTGCCCATCCTGGGCGTCGCCATATTGCGACCAGAGCCACTCTAGCGCCTGGGGCAGAGGCCGAGGAGCCATCCCCAGCGCCCGGGCCATCTTTGCTCCAATGGAGCCTTGGCTGCGGGAGGGGAAGAGAGAGACAGAGAGGAAAGCGCGGCGGAGGGGTGGAGAAGCAAATGGGCGCTTCTCCTGTGTGCCCTGGCCGGGAATCGAACCCGGGTCCTCCGCACGCTAGGCCGACGCTCTACCGCTGAGCCAACTGGCCAGGGCCGATTTGCATTTTTAAAGACGCTCTCCGGCTGCTGCGTAGGCATTGAGTACCGGGGGCAGGACGAGGGGGATTGTCAGGATACTGTCGCTCAGGCGGGAGGCTGCAGGGGCTCTGCCAGGAGCAGGCGGGAGGGGGATGGGGAGGGGGCACACATGCACCTGGACATATCGAAAGAGAGCCTCCAGGCCCTGGCCGGTTGGCTCAGTGGTAGAGCGTCGGCCTGGCGTGCGGGGGACTCGGGTTCGATTCCCGGCCAGGGCACATAGGAGAAGCGCCCATTTGCTTCTCCACCCCCTCCCCTCCTTCCTCTCTGTCTCTCTCTTCCCCTCCCGCAGCCAAGGCTCCATTGGAGCAAAGATGGCCCGGGCGCTGGGGATGGCTCCTTGGCCTCTGCCCCAGGCGCTAGAGTGACTCTGGTTGCGGCAGAGCGACGACCCGGAGGGGCAGAGCATCGCCCCCTGGTGGGCAGAGCGTCGCCCCTGGTGGGCATGCCAGGTGGATCCCGGTCGGGCGCATGCGGGAGTCTGTCTGACTGTCTCTCCCCGTTTCCAGCTTCAGAAAAATACAAAAAAAATAAATAAATAATAAAATTAAAAAAATAAAAAAAAGAAAAGAAAGAGAGCCTCTGACTTTTTGGAGGGTTAAGGTGGGAGTATCAGAACCTGTCAGAAAGTTGAGACCGGCCTGTGTGTCAAAGGAGGAGAGAGAACATTCACTGGGGGAGGTCTCAGAGCAGGGTCTCGGGGGCCGCACAACGAGGTGAAGTGGACAAGAATCAGTTTTGAGCCCTGGCCTCTTGGCTCAGTGGCAGAGCGTTGGCCCGGTGTGTGGAAGTCCCGGGTTCAATTCCCACCCAGGGCACACAGGAGAAGCGCCCATCTGCTTCTGCACCCCTCCCCCTCTCCTTCCTCTCTGTCTCTCTCTTCCCCTCCTGCAGCCGAGGCTCCACTGGAGCAAAGATGGCCCGGGTGCTGAGGATGGCTCCTTGGCCTCTGCCCCAGGCGCTAGAGTGGCTCTGGTCGCAACATGGCGACGCCCAGGATGGGCAGAGCATCGCCCCCTGGTGGGCGTGCCGGGTGGATCCCGGTCGGGCGCATGAGGGAGTCTGTCTGACTGTCTCTCCCTGTTTCCAGCTTCAGAAAAATGAAAAAAAAAAAAAAAAAAAAAAAAAAGTCCCGGACGGAGGCGGGGCCGGGGGCACGCCCAGGGGGCCAGGGCTGGGGCCTGAGGGTTACCGCTGGAGAGGCCTCTGCCTTAAATAGATTGGAAAAAAAGAAAAAGAAAATAAAAAAAGGTCCCCAGTTCCCTCCTTACCCCACAGTTTTTGTTTTGTTTCTTCTCATGACATTTTTTTTTAAATGGTGATCGTATAAAATCTACCAGCTTAAACAGTTGAAGTGAACATTCCGTGTCCTTAAAAGCACATTCACCTTGTGGTGCAGCCGTCGTCACCATCTCACCTCAGGACTGTTGTTTTTTTTCATCTTACAAAAGTGAAATTCTGGGCCCATTCAACGAGAACCCCCAATTTATTCTGCCCCCCCCATCCCTGGCTACCCCCACCCTATTTTCTCTCTGTGAACTTGAGGGCGTTAGGTACCTCCCCTAAGTGAAGTCCTTCTGCCTTGTCTTTCTTTTTCTTTTCTTCTTCTTCTTTTTTTTTTTTAATTCCACTTGGCATCATGTCCTCACGGTCTGTCCGGGTTGTAGCAGGTGTCCAGGTTTCCTTCCCTCTAAAGGCTGAATAACATCCCACTCGGCGATGGACCTCATTTGGTCTGTTCATCCACCAACAGACACTTGGGTTGCTGCCGCCCTGTGGCTGTTGTGAATAATGCACATGGGTGTACCAGTGTCTGAGACCCCGCTTCCGGTGGTTTGGGAATACGCCCCGAAGCGGAATTGCTCTATCGTGTGATGACTTGATTTTGGATATTCTGAAGAACTTTTTGATGATGTCCTTTGATGCACAAAACTGTTTGTTTTTTATTTCGATTGTAGTTCAATTCACTTTTTGTTGTTGCTGATTGCGTTTTTGGTATCGTCTCTAAGAATCCATTGCGAAATCCAACGTCACGAAGCTTTTCCCCTCTGTGTTTTCTGCTAAGAGGTATACAGGTTGTAGCTCTTCCATTTAGAGCTCTGATCCATTTCTGGGTTGGTTTTTTTTTGTATTTTTCTGAAGTGAGAAGCGGGGAGGCAGTCAGACAGACTCCCGCATGCGCCCGACCGGAATCCACCCGGCACGCCCACCAGGGGGCGATGTTCTGCCCATCTGGGCCGTCACTCTGTTGCAACTGGAGCCATTCTAGCGCCTGAGGCAGAGGCCATAGAGCCATCCTCAGCGCCCGGGCCAACTTTGCTCCAATGGAGCCTCGGCTGCGGGAGGGGAAGAGAGAGACAGAGAGGAAGGAGAGGGGGAGGGGTGGAGAAGCAGATGGGTGCCTCTCCTGTGTGCCCTGGCCAGGAATAGAACCCGGGACTTCCACACACCAGGCCGATGCTCTACCACTGAGCCAGGGCTTGATCCATTTTTGAGTTCCGCTTTGCCTGTGGTGTTAGGGAAGGGCCCAACTTGATTCTTTTGAAGGTGGACATCCTGTTGTCTTACTTAGCACATCTGTCGAGAAGACTGGACTGCCCCCGTGGAATGCTCTTGGCAGGGCACTGCCATGTTTGTTCTTACTTTCTCTTCAGGAGGGCCTTTTAAAACTGTTTCTAGAGAAAGAGCTCTTGAAGTATTTTTTTCCCATCGTCTTTTCTGCTGCCTCGGCCCCTCACTTTGAATGCTTTCATGTAAAACCACAATCTAGGTAAGGCAGTAACTACCGATTAGTGGCCATCCGGCTCTGTGGGATGCCAGCTTGTTGGTTGAGCTTTGGAGACAGAAGGGTTGCCCGGGGCAGTGATTCCGAGAGAACGTTTGGTCTCAATATAGCTCCCAGATTAGAGCATCTCTCTCTCTCTCTCTGTCTCTGTCTCTCTCTCTCTTGTCTGCATTTCAGGGTTAGTGACCTCATTCCTCCTCTATTTCTTATCCCGGACTACACCCTCTTCGCTCTGGGTCTTCTGCTCTGTGGCAGTGTTTTCGCAGTGTCTGCACGTTCTCATGTCGTTTTTAAAGTTGGTTTCCGGGCTTGCAGTGGTGTGTGGCTGGTTAGTGATGTGCAAATGTTCTTTTTTCCCCCCCCCATTTAGCTTTTTTTTTTATTATTTTTTTTAATTTTATTTATTCATTTTTAAGAGGAGAGAGAGAGGGAGAGAGAGAGACAGAGAGAGAGAAGGGGGAGGAGCTGGAAGCATCAACTCCCATATGTGCCTTGACCAGGCAAGCCCAGAATTTCGAACCGGTGACCTCAGCGTTTCCAGGTCGACGCTTTATCCACTGCGCCACCACAGGTCAGGCCCCATTTAGCTTTTTGTTTTATCCCACTTCTTGGTTCTTTCTCGTTTTCTTAAAGTGACTTCCGGCCGATGGGAGCATGACTGAATTCTAGTTTGCTGTTTTTCTTTCCGAGATGGCGGGGAAAGAAATACCGGTTGTTTTCCTTCTTTCCGGGGAAGGAATCTGGAGCTAACTAACGGGAGGATGTTTCATGTCAGGAGCACAGGAAATGCTTTGACATGTTCCCTGTGGTCTCCAGACGAAGCCTGGGATTCCCTCGGCGGCCCGTCCGCCTGATTTTCAGCGTGAACACTTAGGTGTCAGGCGGGAAAGGAAGCGGGTGTGGGTCGGAGAACCAGTTGACCCAAGGTTCTTGTTCTTCGTCGAGCTCCGAGTGGCTCAGCCTTGGTCACTGACATTTGAGCCCAGACGCTCCTTTGCGGTGGGGCTGCCCTTAGAGTTGCAGGCTGGCCAGCAGCATCTCTGGCCCTAGCCAGTAGCAACCCCCCACGTTGGGGGACAACCGGAACATCCCCACGCATTGCCAAACGCCCCCCACCCAGGCGGGGAGGGCGGGCTCTGTTCACCCGCTCACGCCCAGGTCAGAACCGCCAGGGCGGAGGAGGTCACGAGCGAGCTGGACGCACGTTCTGAAGAGCTCCAGCTAGACGTGTTCGCCGTGCTGCTCACTCCCACTCCGCTTCCTGCCGAGTCCCCTGGCGGTTGAGCTATGTGGGACATTCTCACTCCGTCAGCTCCGGACCTCAGGGCCTCAGCGCCCCGCTTCCTGGCGCTGACTGTGCTCCGAGCCGCGCCCTCCGTGCCCCGCCCGCTCTCAGGAACTCGTTCTTCTGTGAAAGTCCAGAAGGGCTTCCCAGTTGCCTCTCTGTTTTCTCGCCTTAATAAAATGGTAGTAAATCAGAGGCCCCCAAAGCCACCCGTCCGACGCAGGCTCTGACGGCGGCAGGCAGCGTACCGTGCCGCAGGCGGCAGGAGGCTGGCCCGCGGGCTCTGACCTCCGGTGCCCAACACCTCTTCTTCTTGTGTCCCTGAGGTCGCCGTTCTCTCTGCCCTCCTTCCCGCTCTCTCCTCTGCTTTACGCCATACAGTTGATAGGTTACAGTTTAAACATACATCTTACGCTACTCTGGAGAGGAAATAAGCCAGGTAAGAAAATAAAATACTTGAAAAATTTAAACGAGACACTCCCCAGAAAGACCTTCTGCCTGCCGCTGTGGGAGTGGGTTCCTAGATTTCACCGCAATCCCTTGATCGGCTTGATCCTTTGAGGTGGTTTGGGAGGATTTTTAGAAACCAAAGGATTTATGAGTGACACCTTTTCTTTTTCATAGTCTTAGATGTGGCCAGAGCCCATCTATGTATTTTCTGTTACTACTTCATGTCCATTAGAAAAATATCATTCAGCTCTGGCTGGTTGGCTCAGTGGTAGAGCGTCAGCCCAGCATATGGATGTCCTGGGTTCGATTCTTGGTCAGGGCACACAGGAGAAGTGCCCATCTGCTTCTTCACCCCACTCCCTCTTGCCTTTCTCTCTCTCTCTCTCTCTCTATTTCTCTCTCTCTTCTCCTCCCACAGCCATGGCTCTGTAGGAGCAAGGTGGCCCCAGGTGCTGAAGATGGCTCCATGGCTCTGCCTCAGGTGCTAAAAATATCTCAGTTGCTGAGCAACAGCCCCAGATAGGCAGAGCATTATCCTTTAGGGAGGCTTGTTGGGTGGATCTCGATTGGGGTGCATGCAGGAGTCTGTCACTCCACCTCCCTGCTTCTCATTTAAGAAAAAAAAAAAGAAAGAAAGAAAAGTATCACTCACCAGCATTCCCACCAGCGTGTATCTTTCAGCAGCTAGGGTGTGTTAAGGCTGGGACCAGTTCTAACGACTGTCAGTTGTCTGTTCTCAGTGTTTATTTTCCTCTCTACTTTTCCTTTCTCACATTTTTAAATGAACATTGCTGCTCTGTGGACACAAAGAGAACTTTCCTTACACCTGGTGTGTCTGTCCGGGCCTCTGCTACCGAACGTTGATTCCGTTGCTCCGACGCCGTGTATTGTTGTTGCAGGAACAAAAGGGGACTGGGCCTCCCCGAAACATCATTCGCACAGTGTCTGTGGGAAGGGCAGCTCATGTTTAAGTTCCCCCGTGTGCCCGGCCCTCGCTCTCCGGGCTCCCTTCCATCCTCACGGTGTTGGGACGTGGGCATGAACGATGCCACTCTGCCAGGCGGAGAGAGCCAGAGTCACCGCGTCGAGAACGCCTGCCCGCGTTCCCCCAGCAAACAGTGCGCAGCTGGGTCTGGACCAGGGACGTCGGGTCCGGGAGCCTCCGTGCCTCCCACAGGACCAGGGACGTCGGGCCCGGGAGCCCTCGTGCCTCCCACGGGACCAGGGACATCGGGTCTGGGAGCCCTCGTGCCTCCCACAGGACCAGGGACTAGGGACATCGGGCCCGGGAGCCCTCGTGCCTCCCACAGGACCAGGGACGTCGGGTCCGGGAGCCCCCGTGCCTCCCACAGGACCAGGGACATCGGGCCCGGGAGCCCTCGTGCCTCCCACGGGACCAGGGACATCGGGTCCGGGAGCCCTCGTGCCTCCCACAGGACCAGGGACATCGGGCCCGGGAGCCCTCGTGCCTCCCACGGGACCAGGGACATCGGGTCCGGGAGCCCTCGTGCCTCCCACGGGACCAGGGACGTCGGGCCCGGGAGCCCTCGTGCCTCCCACGGGACCAGGGACGTCGGGCCCGGGAGCCCTCGTGCCTCCCACGGGACCAGGGACGTCGGGCCCGGGAGCCCTCGTGCCTCCCACGGGACCAGGGACGTCGGGTCCGGGAGCCCTCGTGCCTCCCACGGGACCAGGGACATCGGGCCCGGGAGCCCTCGTGCCTCCCACAGGGCCCAGGTTCTTCAGAAAGGCTGGACGGACCGTCCCTGGTGCTGAAAGCCGGCTGGACCTGGGTGTCAGTACTGTACCGTCTGTGTCGTGATCTCCGCAGTGTGAGCTTAGTAGCCTTCTTTGAGCCTAATGGAGTCTCCCCTTCTGTAAGTTGGGGGTGACTCTTACGTCGTAGGGTCCCAGTGGGGATTTAATGAGCCGCCCGTGTAGCTGTGCTTCGCCAGGCTCGGAGTGGGTCGGTGTGGCTACTGTGGGACATGACGGCCCTTGTGTAATTAACCGGTGTTCCCTGTATCAGACAGCCAGGGTGAGGGGTGGAAGGAGGGCCATGGAGGAAGTGGGGGAGGTGGGGAGGCGCAGGTTGGATGAAATCTGCAGAAAGTGAAGAATGGGCCTGGGGCCACCTCCTCTCTCCATGTGGCCGGAAGGACTTCCCCGAAGGGGACGCAGTGCAGGACCCAGGTGGGCCGAGCGCTGTGGGTGGACAGCTCTGAGGATGAGCCAACCTTTCCGAGTCTGTCCCAGAAGAGCCCAGGGCTGGGCTGGACAGAACAAGAGAGAGGAGAAACCTCCCAATTTGGAGAATACTAGGGAGATGCTGGTCTGGGCTGGGGGTGAGGGCCAGGCGGTGTTTGATCACATCCTAAGACACGGTGAACAAGAGCAGGGTGCAGGTCCTGGCTGGTTGGCTCAGTGGTAGAGCGTCAGCCCAAAGTGTGGAAGTCCTGAGTTCAATTCCCGGCCAGGGCACACAGGAGAAGCGCCCATCTGCTTCTCCACCCCTCCCCCTCTCCTTCCTCTCAGTCTCTCTCTTCCCCTCCCGCAGCCAAGGCTCCATTGGAGCAAAGCTGGCCCGGACACTGAGGATGGTTCCATGGCCTCTGCCTCAGGCACTAGAATGGCTCTGGTTGCAACAGAGCAACACCCCAGATGGGCAGAGCATCACCCCCTGGTGGGCAAGCTGGGTGGATCCCGGTCGGGCGCATGCGGGGGAGTCTGTCTCTGCCTCTCTGCTTCTCACTTCAGAAAAATACAAAAACAAACAAAAAAGAGCCCGTCCTGGCACTTCCCCGAACTGTAGGTTTCCTGGTTCAAGCAAGTGGGACACCGAGGGTTTCACTGCTGTGTATTTAGAATTCTGGAAGAAGGTGGACTTGGAAGGGAACAGCCTGGCTGGCGGGTGGGTATGAAATAGACGGCTTAGTCTGGGGAGAAGAACGGGAAGGAAGCGCGGAGGGACTGAGGATGACAACATGGCGGGCAGGAGGGGTCCGGATGGGAGCAGTCCCCCTGGGCACAGTCAGGTCGGAATAATTGGATTGGTTTCAGAAGGTCCTGGGTGGGAGAATCACAAAAAGGTGTAGGGATACCAATGAAGGGACCCCGAGCATGTCACCTCAGGGCACACAGCCCAGTCCGTCTTTGGCAAATGGTTGAACAGTTTTCAAACCCACTGTCCTGAAGACCGCCAGATTTGTGTCCAGAGCTTCAGAGAGGAGTTTAGAGCCTGCCCTGTGGGGGCGCAGTGGATAAAGCGCCCACCTGGAACACTGAGGTCGCTGGTTCGAAACCCTGGGCTTTCCCGGTCAAGGCACATGTGGGAGTTGATGCTTCCTGCTCCTCCCCCTTCTCTCTCTCTCTCTCTCTCTTTTTTCTCTAAAATGAATAAATAAAATCTTAAAAAAAAAACGAGAAGCCCTGGCCAGTTGGCTCAGTGGTAGAGCGTCAGCCTGGCGTGCAGGAGTCCCGGGTTCGATCCCAGCCAGGGCACACAGGAGAAGCGCCCATTTGCTTCTCCACCCCCCCCTCCTTCCTCTCTGTCTCTCTCTTCCCCTCCCGCAGCCAAGGCTCCATTGGAGCAAAGTTGGCCCGGGCGCTGGGGATGGCTCCGTAGCCTCTGCCTCAGGCGCTAGACTGGCTCTGGTCGCAACAGAGCAACGCCCCGGATGGGCAGAGCATCGCCCCCTGGTGGACATGCCGGGTGGATCCCGGTCGGGCGCATGAGGGAATCTGTCTGATTGCCTCCCCGTTTCCAGCTTCAGAAAAATACAAAAAACAAAACAAAACAACAACAACAACAAAAAACAAAAACAAAACAAAAACAAACTCAAGAGAGAGGAGTTTAGATGTGAACTGAGAGGGCTTTTTAATTTCATTTCATTTAATTATTTCATTTCATTTCATTTTACCAAGGTCTTAAACTCTTGAAAAATAGAAAGATCACAAAGAAAACTCCCATCCCTCTTCCTGCCATTTTTCATCTTCATATTCTTATCTTTCTTTTGAGGAATAAGTGAGAGGCATTGAATTTCAGGGGCCACCCGGGCAGATGTTGAAAAATGTAGGTGTGTGACTATAACGTGAGCCCGGCGATAGTTATATCTTAAGTTGTTGATCGTAACATAAGAGAAGGGAAAAAGCTGTACATCTGTGAACTCTAAGATTCAGATAATTCATTGACATCTGTTTAAAAATTAGGTGGGTCATGCCATTGTCATCCCTATGGCTGCAAGGTTGGTGGACATCGTACGCCTTGGCTCAAGCTGACCTGTTTGTTTTCCATGGGGAGTTATCTAAAGCAGGGGTCCCCAAACTATGGCCCGCGGGCCACATGCGGCCCCCTGAGGCCATTTATCAGGCCCCCACCACACTTCCGGAAGGGGCACCTCTTTCATTGGTGGTCAGTGAGAGGAGCATAGTTCCCATTGAAATACTGGTCAGTTTGTTGATTTAAATTTACTTGTTCTTTATTTTAAATGTTATATTTGTTCCCGCTTTGTTTTTTTACTTTAAAATAAGATATGTGCAGTGTGCATAGGGATTTGTTCATAGTTTTTTTTTATAGTCCGGCCCTCCAACGGTCTGAGGGACAGTGAACTGGCCCCCTGTGTAAAAAGTTTGGGGACCCCTGATCTATAGAGTATATGGGTGCATGATCATATTGCATTCGGTATGCATGAATGAGAAGCCATCTTTTTCTGAAAGGATCACCAGAACATCAGTAACATTGCACATGTGTTTATTGTTTGGTGAAATTGTAAAAATGAGCTTTAGTGCCCAGGCATTGTCTTAGCAACAGCGCTGTAGCCGCAGCCCAGGCACGGACACCGGGTCTCCGTGACAACAGCAGTGAACGTGGCGTCTGGGGGGTACAGCTCTGTGAGGTCGCTCAGCAGGCTCAAGAGGTGAACTCCCCCGTTTCTCTCTTATACCCTTCTGCAGAAAGACGGACAGACTCACCTGACCAACATGAGGAGCACGGCCAAGTCCTGGAACCCGGTCACCAGAGTGGGGGGCCATGGGGCCGACCGGACGCGGCCCCTTCCCTCGGCCTCTCCTGGCATGAAGAGCTCTAAGTCTTCGACCTCGCTGGCCTTCGAGTCCCATCTCAGCAAGGTGCAGACCGGAACGCACAGGGAGGGGAGGCTGGGGGTCCGGTGTCCCCGCTCGGGAGGACCGAAGAGGCAGTGAGCTGAGGCTCTTAGCCTCGCAGGGCTGGAGTGGGAAGAGGGCAGTGAGCTGAGGCTCTTAGCCTCGCAGGGCTGGAATGGGAAGAGGGCAGTGAGCTGAAGCTCTTAGCCTCGCAGGGCTGGGACGGGAAGAGGGCAGTGAGCTGAAGCTCTTAGCCTCGCAGGGCTGGGACGGGAAGAGGGCAGTGAGCTGAGGCTCTTAGCCTCGCAGGGCTGGGATGGGAAGAGGGCAGTGAGCGGAAGCTCTTAGCCTCGCAGGGCTGGAACGGGGCCTCCAGATGGGGTCCCAGGAGGACCAGCGTACCCCGACCTACAGGAGTGAAGCAAATGGGTGGCTCAGGGAAGGAAAGTCTGAAAAAGTGGTTAACAGTCATTCAGACCCCTTGCCCTGGGTTATTTGGGCTTTCTGGTCAGTTTTATCCCCGGCACCCACCGGATGGGGGTCAGGGTCGCTGATGACCCTGGTGATCCAGCGGCCGACTCTTCATCCTCGTCTTTACCTGACAGCGGAGCTGGCACTGTGGATAAGGCCCCGTGTCTGGGAGCGTCTTCTCCCGGTTGTCTCCTCCCTCGGGGGTCAGCATCTTAGCGTCTCCGCTGCCAACTCCTCCTCCCGCCTGGTGTCCACCACGGCTTGGGCCTCGGGCACACGGTCTGTGAGCCTCAGCTCTTTCCTGCCGGGTTACACCCAATCCCTGCTTTACTCCCCCGAGATGAAATCAGAGGAAGGATAACCTACCTACACAGAGGCTCTTGAAAAGACTGGATTATGTTATGTGTGATGATTGTAGACAGGAGTTTGGATTTTTCCTACCATCTCTGTGGAATTGAGAATATTTTTTCTTTTTTTGACAAAGAGACAGACAGAGAGAGGGACAGATAAGGACAGAAAGACAGGAAGGGAGAGAGATGAGAAGCATCAACTCTTCATTGCGAGACCTTAGTTGTTCATTGATTGCTTTCTCATATGTGCCTTGACCAGGGGGCTACAGCAGACTGAGTGACCCCTCGCTCAAGCCAGCAACCTTCGGCCTCAAGCCAGCGACCTTTGGGCTCAAGCTGGTGAGCTTTTGCTCAAACCAGATGAACCCGCGCTCGTGCTGGTGACCTCAGGGTTTCGAACCTGGGTCCCCTGCGTCCCAGTCCAATGCTCTATCCACTGCGCCACCTCCTGGTCAGGCTATTTAAACTTTTTCCTTTTGTTAAGTTTCATGGGCAGGTGCTTGGCCGCTGATCAGGTCAGTGAAAGGACTTAGTAAACATGTCAAAGCCACACCGAAGGGCACGCCTTCGTAGGGATCTTCTGTGACAAACCAGGCATCACAAGCCGTGCTCAAGCGGCATCCCACGACCAGGATGCAAAGCCACAGACAGAGAAAGAGCAAGGACTAGGAGCCGAGGCCAGCAGCTCCCCATGCCTGATGTTGTGTCCAGAAAATGGTGATCAGGGATGGGCAGCACTGGCTGTTTGCTCAGGAGAATGGGGGAATGAGCTTTCTGCCTTTCTGTGTTCTGCTTCCTGAAGATCTTCCAAGCAATACAGCTCCCTCAAATGGAATTCCTCGTGGAAGGTGCTGGGGGCATGAGCTGCTGCTTGTTGAAAAACCTTCGCTGTTCCCATGCTCCCCGTGCTGTGTGGGAAGGAGAGGGCGCCCTGTTAGGCTGTAGCATGTCTCTTTCTTTTTTTATATTTTTCTGAAGTTGGAAACGGGGAGGCAGACAGACTCCCACATGCACCCGACCGGGATCCACCCGACATGTCCACCAGGGGGCGACGCTCTGCCCCTCTGGGGCATCACTCTGTTGCAACCAGAGCCATTCTAGCGCCTGAGGCAGAGGCCACAGAGCCATCCTCAGCGCCCAGGGCAACTTTGCTCCAATGGAGCCTCTGCTGCGGGAGGGGAAGAGAGAGACAGAGAGGAAGGAGAAGGGGAAGGGTGGAGAAGCAGATGGGCGCCTCTCCTGTGTGCCCTGGCCGGGAATCAAACCCAGAACTTCCATATGCCAGGCCAACAGTCTACCGTTGAGCCAACCGGCCAGGGCCTGTATGTAACGTGTCTTAGTTGTCTTTCTGCCTAAAGGGACAGGATCAGATCTGATATAATACAGACTGGGACCACGAAGTGGGAAGTGTTCCCACTGCTTGCAGACTCCCGTCTTCCTGCCCTCTGTTGCCTCTGCCCGTCGGGCACTGGGCCATGGACACTCAGCCCTAGCGGATGGTGCCGGTTGTCCAAAATGTTCACACCAGTTTACATTCCCATCTGCAGAGCACCTTGTCCACCACCTCAGTGACACTTGGTAGGAGCATTTCTTTTCTCTTTTAAGTTATTTGGGGGTATGTGGTACCCTGAAATGTAAACAGTACAAAAGTGGAAACTGCTTTTTTTTTTTTTTTTAATTTTGAAAACCTTTCAACCCCTAAAATGCCAGTGGAGGAGGATGGGACCGGGCCTTTGGACTACTACTCCGTGTCTCTGTTGATTCGAGGGCTGTACACACTGTTTAATCCATATGTCAGATATATTTTAATGGCTCTGGGCATCACTCAGCCTCCAGTATTCTAGAACAGCGATTTTCAACCTTTTTCGTCTCATGGCACACATAAACTAATTACTAAGATTCTGCAGCACATCAAAAAATATGTATATGTATTTTTGCCAATCTGACACACACACACACACACACACAAAGTAGGTGTAATTTTGATTCATTCACACCGGACGGCTATTGTTGTGTTGGCTGTTGTCATTTTTTTAAATTTGCTAATGCGAAGGAAGAGAAATCACAGCCCCTGACTCAGTAGCCAGGAATGGCGTGTTTTATCGTTTTCGTGCTGTAACGGTTCCAAGTCCCCGTCTAGAACTACGTTCCTCTTCAGTAGTGGCCTTTCCAGAAGACTTGGAAGAGTCGGGAGCCCTCATTTGTGATTTTTCTCATTAACCTTGAATGTAACTTTCCTGGACCAGAAGTGTGAGATTATTTAGGGGGTCCCTTTCTTTTTTTCCCCCCCCACAGGCAGATGAAACAATGTTACTTTACAGCCCTCTTTAAAACCACAAAGACAGACACTATGTTCTTCATATAAAAACATTTGTACAGATAGAGATACTTTGTAGAATAGGAACCTCTCTAAGAAAAATGCATCCCCATTAGATGGTTTCAGTGAAGTTGGTTGGAAAAAAACAACAACTCACGTCTAGACTGACTCCTAAGACAGACCATTCCACCTCTGCATCTTTTGGTTCAAAGTATAGAGTATTGTCATCAGTACATACATGTTCCTGTGTTCTTACCCACCTGACAGCACACGTACAGACCAGGGGACTGTCACTTAGTGCTCTGTTGGTTCATCAGCCTTTTCTGCGGGTTCACCAGCAGGGGAGCAGGCTGTGTCTTTCTCTGTGGCCTTTCAAGACCTTCCAGAAATGGAGAGATCCGTCATCATCATCATCAACATCACTAATCCTGAACTCAGGTCTTTACTGACAGTTCCAGTGGAAGCGTTCCTTGTCGTTAGGTCCTGTCCCGCAGGAAGCGTCCCTCTTAAAGCGCGTAGACCACGCTCGACCAGCTCACTCAGACTGAGCTCCACACACTCAGACAGACGCCTCTCCAGGGAAGTAGGAGCTGATTGGGAACCGGCTCCAGTGGACGAAGCTCAGCGGTCAGAACAGCTGGCGGACGGGCAGGCTTGGAAAACGGGAGGACCTGCGGGATCCTACGCAGCAATGCGCAGCCCAGCGCCACGCCGTCTGCGGCCATATCCCTGCGCTGGTGTCTGCGTCTTGCTTCCAACTAGCGCTACAGGCTGAGACCCTGGAGAGGTCCGTCCAATGCAAACCCGGAATCCAAACGCGCCGGGAGCAGGAAGTCCCACGGCGTGTCTGGCCTCCGCGCCGGGAGCAGGAAGTCCCACGCACGTCTGGCCTCCGCGCCCGGAGCAGGAAGTCCCACGCACGTCTGGCCTCCGCGCCCGGAGCAGGAAGTCCCACGCACGTCTGGCCTCCGCGCCTGGAGCAGGAAGTCCCACGCACGTCTGGCCTCAGCGCCTGGAGCAGGAAGTCCCACGCACGTCTGGCCTCCGCGCCCGGAGCAGGAAGTCCCACGCACGTCTGGCCTCCGCGCCCGGAGCAGGAAGTCCCACGCACGTCTGGCCTCAGCGCCCGGAGCAGGAAGTCCCACGCACGTCTGGCCTCCGCGCCCGGAGCAGGAAGTCCCACGCACGTCTGGCCTCCGCGCCGGGAGCAGGAAGTCCCACGCACGTCTGGCCTCCGCGCCCGGAGCAGGAAGTCCCACGCACGTCTGGCCTCCGCGCCCGGAGCAGGAAGTCCCACGCACGTCTGGCCTCCGCGCCGGGAGCAGGAAGTCCCACGCACGTCTGGCCTCAGCGCCTGGAGCAGGAAGTCCCACGCACGTCTGGCCTCCGCGCCCGGAGCAGGAAGTCCCACGCACGTCTGGCCTCCGCGCCGGGAGCAGGAAGTCCCACGCACGTCTGGCCTCCGCGCCTGGAGCAGGAAGTCCCACGCACGTCTGGCCTCCGCGCCTGGAGCAGGAAGTCCCACGCACGTCTGGCCTCCGCGCCTGGAGCAGGAAGTCCCACGCACGTCTGGCCTCCGCGCCTGGAGCCGGAAGTCCCACGCACGTCTGGCCTCCGCGCCTGGAGCAGGAAGTCCCACGGCGTGTCTGGCCTCCGCGCCTGGAGCAGGAAGTCCCACGCACGTCTGGCCTCCGCGCCTGGAGCAGGAAGTCCCACGGCGTGTCTGGCCTCCGCGCCTGGAGCAGGAAGTCCCACGCACGTCTGGCCTCCGCGCCGGGAGCAGGAAGTCCCACGCACGTCTGGCCTCCGCGCCTGGAGCAGGAAGTCCCACGCACGTCTGGCCTCCGCGCCGGGAGCAGGAAGTCCCACGCACGTCTGGCCTCCGCGCCTGGAGCAGGAAGTCCCACGCACGTCTGGCCTCCGCGCCTGGAGCAGGAAGTCCCACGCACGTCTGGCCTCCGCGCCTGGAGCAGGAAGTCCCACGCACGTCTGGCCTCCGCGCCTGGAGCAGGAAGTCCCACGCACGTCTGGCCTCCGCGCCTGGAGCAGGAAGTCCCACGCACGTCTGGCCTCCGCGCCTGGAGCAGGAAGTCCCACGCACGTCTGGCCTCCGCGCCTGGAGCAGGAAGTCCCACGCACGTCTGGCCCCCGCGCCTGGAGCAGGAAGTCCCACGCACGTCTGGCCTCCGCGCCGGGAGCAGGAAGTCCCACGCACGTCTGGCCTCCGCGCCCGGAGCAGGAAGTCCCACGGCGTGTCTGGCCTCCGCGCCTGGAGCAGGAAGTCCCACGCACGTCTGGCCTCCGCGCCTGGAGCAGGAAGTCCCACGCACGTCTGGCCTCCGCGCCTGGAGCAGGAAGTCCCACGCACGTCTGGCCTCCGCGCCGGGAGCAGGAAGTCCCACGCATGTCTGGCCTCCGCGCCTGGAACAGGAAGTCCCACCGCACGTCTGGCCTCCGCCGTCCGCCCGCGACTGAGACGCCAGCGCGGCTGTCAACACGGAGAACGTTTCCCCTGACGAGCCGCGAGTTCTGACTGTGCTCTCTTCAGCGCAGCCCACGCCACGTTTTGATTTCAGACCCACTGTGGCTGAACCTGGTTTGACAGATTCTATTCCGTGTTCACTTTGATGAATCCTGCCCCTAGGGCTCCAAGCAGTGACGTCGTTACCGTACTGGTTGAAAACCCTTCTGGAGAGAAAGGCCACACACCAACTCCCGGCACCCCCCACCCCTCCCGCCAGCCCAGAGATACGCACCCTCTCTTAAACGTCAGTTTCTCCCAACAAATGTGTGTGCTCCCTTTTCACCGCAGAGAAGAAGGCAGAAAAGGGGTTCTGCTGTCTTTCTGCCATCCATGATCAGTGTCCTTCCGGACTCCAGAATGTTCTTTCTTCCCTTTGAACACATTGTTGTCTGTGTGAGATCATATACAGAGCACTTGTCGTTGAGCACCTGGTAGATATTCAGGTGTTTTGTATCTCTTCTCTCTGCTTCCTCTAGATATATATATTGATTTTTTTTTTCTTAAGTGAGAATTGGAGAGGCAGAGAGACAAACTCCACATGTGCCCTGACCAGGATCCACCCGGCATGACCACCAGGGGGTGATTATCTGCCCATCTGGGGCTGCCTGTCCATTGCTCAGCAACTGAGCTATTTTAGCGCCTGAGGAGAGGCGATGGAGCCATCCTCAGCGCCCAGGGCCAACTGGCTTCAACCAAGCCATGGCTGCAGGGCGGTGGAGGGCGGGAGCGAGAGGAGGAGGAGTGGAGAAGCAGATGGGCGCTTCTCCTGTGTACCCTGACTGGGAATCAAACCCGGTACTTCCACACGCCGGGCCGATGCTCTACCACTGAGCTAACTGGCCAGGGCCAGACATATATTTTTAAGTATTTTATTTTTCAATTACAGTTGACATACAATATTATATTATTAGTTCTAGGTGTGAAGTCTAGCAATTAAACATTTCTTTTTTTAAATGACTTTATTCATTCAGTTTTTTTTTAAATTTTATTTATTCATTTTTAGAGAGGAGAGAGAGAGGGAGAGAGAGATACAGAGAGAGAGAAGGGGGGAGGAGCTGGAAGCATCAACTCCCCTATGTACCTTGACCAGGCAAGCCCAGGGTTTTGAACCGGCGACCTCAGCATTTCCAGGTCGACGTTTTATCCACTGTGCCACCACAGGTCAGGCCTATTCATTCAGTTTTTAGAGAGGAGAGAAAGAAAGAGAGGAAGAGGGAGAGAAAAAGAGAAAAGAAGGAGAACCAGGAAGCATCAACTCCCATAGGTGCCTTGACTGGGCAAGCCCAGGGTTTTGAACCGGCGACCTCAGTGTTCCAGGTCAATGCTTTATCCCACTGCGCCCCCACGGGTCAGGCTCAATTAGACATTTCTGTAACTCACAGTAAATATAGTACCCATCTGACAGCATACATACGTAATTATAATACAGACATGTACTTTTAAATCCACGTTGTGGTCCTTGAATTCTTGTTTTGTGTGTCACCGTGTGCTGATTTTGGTGCCTCTCGGTTCTTTCTTCATCAGTTCCCATTCTTTAAATTTATTTTCCCCCAGGAAAGCAGGGTTTTAAAGAATTCCTTATTTGAAATGCGACATGCTGGGTGATACTCACCATAATCTTACACTGTCCTTTGAGGCAGTAACGGAAGGTTGCACTCCGTCCTGTGAGCGATACCCACAGGTCCGTCCAGCCCTGGTGTTTGTCCACGCGGCACTGTTGTGCCCCTCGATGTGCCAGCGCTGCGTCTTAACCCCTGGCGGGGGTGCTTCTCGGGTGCCTTCTCGGTGTCCAGCACTCCTTACTGAAAACGTATCGCTCTGTCCTCTCTTTTCCCCTCCGCCTCTCACATAGCTCAAGAGGGCCAGCAGTGAGGACATGCTCAACAAACCAGGAGGCACCACCGCTCCCGGGGTCCTTCGGCTAAAAAAGACTTCGACGGCCGGGACCATCTCTGAGATCAGCGAGAGCCGCCTGAGGGGCCACCCAGGTAGGAAGGACCCAGGTCAGAGGAGCTCATGTCTGAGGGGTTCGGGTTGGAGGGTCCCAGGTCGGAGGAGCTCATGTCTGAGGGGTTCGGGTTGGAGGGTCCCAGGTCGGAGGAACTCACGTCTGAGGGGTTCGGGTTGGAGGGTCCCAGGTCAGAGGAGCTCATGTCTGAGGGGTTCGGGTTGGAGGGGCCCAGGTCAGAGGAGCTCATGTCTGAGGGGTTCGGGTTGGAGGGTCCCAGGTCAGAGGAGCTCATGTCTGAGGGGTTCGGGTTGGAGGGGCCCAGGTCAGAGGAGCTCATGTCTGAGGGGTTCGGGTTGGAGGGTCCCAGGTCAGCAGAACTCTTGTCTGAGGGGTTCGGGTTGGAGGGTCCCAGGTCAGAGGGACCCAGGCTGGAGAGGCTCAGGAGGGCCATTCATCCCAGCCGTATGAAAGCGCCTCAGTGATTGGCCCATCTTGTCTTTTATCCGATCTGTATTGAGCACTTACTCTGGGCCGGGAACCGTATTAGGTCACAGCGTCGAGTGGGGAGACAGACTAGAAGAGAAGGTACCAGGCGGGGGTGGGGCACGGTTCCCTCTGACCTTCCAGCTGTCCATCTGTCACCACGTGCATGTGGAATCCCGGCAAGGCGGCGTGTGTCCCGGGGTTGTCAGTGAGCCGGCCCTGTGGGTCACTTGCAGAGGTGGGCATAGGGCAGAGCCGGCCCTGTGGGTCACTTGCAGAGGTGGGCATAGGGCAGAGCCGGCCCTGTGGGTCACTTGCAGAGGTGGGCATAGGGCAGAGCCGGCCCTGTGGGTCACTTGCAGAGGTGGGCATAGGGCATTCCGCACCGTGGGGAGTGGGCGGACTCTCACAGAGAGTTCTCTGAGTTGCTTCCACGGCAGTGGCCACTGGAATCAGGAACTTTCTCAGTGTTACTATCTTTTTGAGAAACAGGAAAGGTTTTTATTTTATTATTATTTTTTATTTGATTTGAATTCAGAGCACAAGCAATTTAAAACCTGAAGGAATGGGAGAGTGACATCGGAGGAGGGGTGGCATGAGAGCCCCCCCTGCCCCCCCCTTTGAAGCTACAACCCATGGAACAGCTATCATTCTGTGAAGCAGTCCCTGCTCACCACACAGCTACACCCCAGAGATCCAGCGTTGAAACTCCTGAGGCACGCCCGCCCGAGGGGTCAGGGACAGGGAGGAGGGAAGGGACGCAGCCCGAGCTCGCTGGGTCTCAGGAGAGGGGAGGGAGCAGAGTGCCATCTGCACCCCCTGCAGACAGACGGAGGAGCGGAGAGAGACAGTGTGGTGAGCATCCTGAGGGAGCAGTTGGTAGCACGGTGCCCGAGCCCAGACCTGGGCAGAGAGGCAGCACAGAGGTGAGGGTATGCTTGTCTGGTGGCCGCCACCATCAGGCAGACAGAGCCACGAAGCCTGGCCGCCTCCCCTCACCCTCCCAGGGCCAGCAGCGGGCCCCAAGCTGTAGCAGTGAGTGCTGGGTTACAGGGCACACCCTCGCAGCTCTGAGAACTGGAGAGAGGGGAGCATGCCTCCCTGAGCGGCAGGTGCGCACTACAGCTAACCCCCTGTGACAGTGGAGACACAGAGGGGAGGTGGCCGAGGTGGAGCGGTCGCCCTTACTGAGAGGAGGTACAAACCACAAACGCACCAACAGTCTCCCAGCTCACACCACCCGCGCCCACCGCTGCAGGGAAAGGCACCTGGGTTACACGGGAACCCCATCGCATTCCCCACAGGGTGGAGCCCTGGCACCGAGGTGACCCGGTCCCAGAGGAGACAGACACCCAGCTCCCTGGGGAACTCAGGGCATGTCCCACCACCCCACGGGGATCCAAGAAGCCGGGCAAGAGCAACTTAAAAACTTGTGCTTCAGTGCCACCTACTGGAAAACAAAAGAAAGACTCCTTATCAAACTGCCAAATGGAAAAATGTCACTTTAAAAAACAAAAACAAACAAACAAAAAACCCCAACAAAAAACAGAACTCCCGGTCAAGATGGCTGCATAGGTAAACGCAGTACTCTAATCCTCCCACAACCACATCAAAATTACAACTAAACTGCAGAACAACCATCGTTAACCACCTGAAATCCAGCCAAATGGAAGTCCAAAGGCCAGGGATTTAAAGAAGCCGCTGGAGACTCGGAGGAAGGGCTGGAGACACAGGCTGGTCCCACACCCAGGTGTGGCGGTGAAGAATTGGGGGGGGATATCTCAGCTGCAGAGGTCCCCCCTGATGAGCAAGGGGTCCCAGCCTCACCCCAGGCCCCCAGCTCAGGATACCAGAGCCAGGAAGAGAGGTCCTCAGGACTTCCGGCTGTAAAAACCAGACGGGACTGTGGCTGAGGGAGGACACTTTGGTCAGGGAAAGCGGTCTAATTTTATTCTTTTTTTTTTTTTTTTTTTTTTTTTGCATTTTTCTGAAGCTGGAAACAGGGAGAGACAGTCAGACAGACTCCCGCATGCGCCCGACCGGGATCCACCCGGCACGCCCACCAGGGGCGACGCTCTGCCCACCAGGGGGCGATGCTCTGCCCATCCTGGGCATCGCCATGTTGCGACCAGAGCCACTCTAGCGCCTGGGGCAGAGGCCAAGGAGCCATTCCCAGCGCCCGGGTCATCTCTGCTCTAATGGAGCCTTGGCTGCGGGAGGGGAAGAGAGAGACAGAGAGGAAGGAGAGGGGGAGGGGTGGAGAAGCAAATGGGCTCTTCTCCTGTGTGCCCTTGCCGGGAATCGAACCCGGGTCCTCTGTACGCTAGGCCGACGCTCTACCGCTGGCCAGGGCTAATTTTATTCATATTTTTGAGTAGGTAACACTGTTTACATGGTTCAGGATGAAAAGTTTTGCTCCTAACTCTTGGAGCAGCCCCCCCCCCCCCACCCTGTCCCCACCATCCGGCAAGCTGGTGTCCTTTAAGAGCCGCCCGGTGTGTACGGAAGCCAATGTGTCCTGTACACACACGGTGGCATCAACGGACACACCCTTCTGCACGCACGCGTTTTCTCTCACCAGTGGCACTTGGGGACCGCTCCATCGCAAGAAGCCCCCGGGTTCTGGCGTCCACCTCCCTGGCGTGGTTTCCGCATTCCTTGGTTCTCTCGTTCCCCCGTTGTCTCAGCGCCGTGAGCTGTAACTTCCCCCGCCGGCCAGGATACTGAAGCTCATTAGGTGATTTTCTTGGACTTCAGTTTTCTCTTACGAAGGCTTGATCTATTCCTGTACAGGGCACGAACCGGGTTTTTTTTTGGGGGGGGGGGCGCCCTGGCACGAGAGAGGACTGAGACCCAGGCAGCGCTGCACGAACGGCAAGGTGGCTTTGGTCCTTAGAGTCCTCACCCCCTTGGCGCCGTCTCAGGGGTGGCTTTCCACACCATGTCTGCTGGGTTTCAGACATCCCATAGCCGTCCACACGCCGCTGTCCTGCCTGCCCTGGCGTTGGCCGGAGCACACCGAGGACCACCTGAGCGGCGGCTTCGGTGGCTTAACCGCCTCTGCCGGTACCCGTGACCCACTGGGAGTCGGAGCCTCCGCCTTGGAGAAGTGTCGTGTGCTGCTCGTCCTCTCTGGGTGTCTCTCCTCACCTCTAAGACGAGGGGAATCACACCTATCCCGGGCGTTGTCAAGGATGAAGTAAAGATAAAAACATGCCAGGAACCAAGAGCAGAAACTGTAATGTGGATACTTTTGTAAAACGTGATATTCCTCTCACATCGTCTTCCTAAACAGAATATCCTACCTAGGAATTATGGCCATTAAAAAAAGAAATCCACCTGCCTTAGATGCTGGGACATCTTGCCCAGACTTATCTGGCTGCAATTTCCTGTTTTATTTTATTATTATTATTATTATTTTTTTCTTTTCTGAAGCTGGAAATGGGGAGGCAGTCAGACAAACTCCCGCATGCACCTGACCAGGATCCACCCGGCACGCCCACCATGGGGCGACGCTCTGCCCATCCGGGGCGTCACTCTGTCGTGACCAGAGCCACTCTAGCGCCTGGGGCAGAGGCCAAGGAGCCATCCCCAGCGCCCGGGCCATCTTTGCTCCAATGGAGCCTCGGCTGTGGGAGGGGAAGAGAGAGACAGAGAGGAAGGAGAGGGGGAGGGGTGGAGAGGCAAATGGGCGCTTCTCCTGTGTGTCCTGGCCGGGAATCGAACCTGGGTCTTCCTCATGCCAGGCCGACGCTCTACCACCAAGCCAACCGGCCAGGGCCTATTTTATTATTTTATTTTACTTTTCTTAAATGTTTATTTACTGAGTTCTAGAGAGAGGAAGAGAGAAAGACAGAGAGAGGGAGAGAGAGAGAGAGACATCGACTTGTCCCACTTATTCATGCCATCATCGGTTGATTCTTGTACCTGCCCTGACCGGGAATCAAACCCACAACCTTGGCACATTGGGACAGTACTCAAACCAGCTGAGCTACCCAGCCGGGGCCTCTGCTGTGCTTTCCTAACATGATGTGTTTGTTTGTTTTTTCCTTCCAAAGCTTTCCATCACTTGTGCTTTGTCAACCGATTCCTTTTCTGGTCAAAATCAAATGTTTCCTTTCAGTTCCAAACGGTAAATGAGGGCCAGGTTTTGACTTACTACGTGGAAGAATGTCCCGATAGCCACAGGTGTTCGGAGAGGTATGTCACCACAGGAAAGAAAGAATTCTCTGTTCTTGCCAGAGAAGCGTTCGCTACGCCCTGAACAACTCCTTCGTGCGGACGTTGTTGGGTAACAAGGGTGAGAGGACCTTCCCTGAAGTCCCTTCTACCCTGACGGCATTGCTGTTCAGGTCAAAGACATTTTCTGTGATACCTCCCCTTGTCTCCTTCCCCGTGGGAAACACTGTGTCAGTACTAGATAGATACTAGATAGATACTAGATAGATGAGGTGCCCGATGCCTCTCACATCCTGCACCTCTTTCTTCCCCAGCCTGCACCCCACATTCTGTTCGTGCTCCAGCTGTTTGCCGAAATGCCTTGTGAGCGTTCTGCACGTGTCTGCTACACCCATTCGTTCCTTTAACGAGCACTTAGAACGTTGACTGTTCACTGAGTGTCTCTCTAGGTGCCCGGGATGTAGCAACTATGTAACAATATCAGGAAGCTCCTGCTCTTCTGCATTTTGGGTAGTGGAAACTCACCACCCTCGTGCATTGCAGAGGTGCTTAACTGCTTCCTTCAACGTCTGGGTTTACTTAGCACGACTACAGCGCCCTGTTTCCATCACCCGGGTAAATTCTCATCTCACTTTTGTCAGCTTCCTTTCCTTTTAACGTGTGCATTGTCTTTTTCAGCCACACCCTTTCCACGTCTTCTGATTTCTTCAGGGTTCCCCTGACCTCATCCAGCTTAGTCTCTCTCACCTACAGCAGCACAGAGGTTTCCTGGGTGGAGTTGCGCTGCTATTTTTTTTTTAATTACTTTTATTGATTTTAGAGAGAAAGGAAGGGAGAAAAAGAGAGAGAGATTGAGATTGATTTGTTGTTCCACTTATTTGTGCGTTCATTAGCGGATACTTGTATGCGCCCTGACCGGGATTCAAACCTATAACCTTGGTGTATCAGAAGGACCTTCTAGCCAGCTGAGCTACCTGCCTAGGTCAAGTTGCATTACTATTAACACTTACTCCATACTCTTTCGTCTTGTGAGATTGGAATCAGTTTGGGTCAATTCATTGGCAAAGTTGGTTAAATCAGGGAGTACTAAAAAATGTAACATGTATACTTTACACATGTTATTTTCACCCAAAACACACAAGTGTGTATTTATTCCCCCATCTTCAATTACCGGGCCACAAGGTTCTCTTAGAGCCAAACTGGTTGCTGGAGTCCTTTAACGTCTTTTCACGCGCATAATACATCTTACGTGATTTCCAGTTTTAGTCTCTTTCCACAGGAGCGAGAACTTAGGTACTTCAGAAAAAGACTTCCTGCAGAATCCTTTCACGTGTTTACAAATGTCCCCCTGATCTTTTATAAAAGTGCTTCATTTATCCACTGTGCCACCACAGGTGAGGCACAAACCCTGCTCTCTCAGATACCTCTACCTAACACTTTACAGATAACCAAAATCACCAACACACCCCATTTTAATAAGACAAACTGCTTTTTAATGACTCACCTTCATCAAGTCTTTTTAAAGCATTCAGCATGGCTTTTTTTTTTTTTAATTTAGTGAGAGGAGGGGAAGCAGAGAGACAGACTCCCGCATTTGTCCGGGCAAACCCCTAGGGGGCGATGCTCTGCAACCAAGCTCTTCTTAGTGCCTGAGACAGAAGCCCTGCAGCCATCCTTAGCGCCTGGGGCCAACTCTCTCCAATTGAGCCATGGCTGCAGGAGATGGGGAGAGAGAGGGTGAATTGAGAGGGGGAGGGGTGGAGAAGCAGATGGGCGCTTCTCCTGTGTGCCCTGACCAAGAATCGAACCCGGGACTTCCAAACACTGGGCTGATGCTCTACCACTGAGCCAACCGGCCAGGACCTCAGCATGGCTTTTAAAGACACTGTCTCTCTCTTTGTGCTCTTATTTCATTGGTTTACACGATAATGAAGTTACGTAAGTAACATCTTTAGTACACAAATGGGTTTGAAACAAATGCTCCCAGCTCTTCGTAAACAGACAACCCTAATGGTGGGAGCAGAAGGGCACAGGTGTTCTGGAGAGGAGCCCGCCCACCAATAGTATCCTCCTTGCCCAGGGCTAGTCAGTACGTCTTATTAAAATGGGTGTGTTGGTGATTTTGGTTATCTGTAAAGTGCTAGGTAGAGGGTATCTAAGAGCAGGGTTTGGGCCTGACCTGCGGTGGTGAAGTGGATAAAGTGTCAACCTGGAACGCTGAGGTCACTGGTTCAAAACCCCGGGCTTGCCTGGTCAAGGCCTATATAGGAGTTGATGCTTCCTGCTCCTCTTCTCCCCCCTTCACTCTCTCTTTCTCTCTCTCCTCTCTCTCTAAACATGAATAAATAAAATATTTAAAAATTTTTAAAAGAGCATTATTCTGTCTTAGCAGAATGATCACTGTAAATCACAGCTTTCCTTAGACCGCTTCTCTGCTCAGACCTGTTTGGTGTTCCTCACAGGTTAGGAACCGAGGGCAGCCCTCTTTCTTGACTCAGTAAGACCCCACTGCAGCCTCGTTCAATCCCTGCTCACGCCAGGAGCTCCAGCCCCAGGCCACGGACTGGCTTGTTCTTTGAACACACAGAGGACTGTCTCACAATCAAGCCCTTGTTCACTCCTCTGAACAAAGGCTGGGCCCTGCTGCAGGGGCCTGCTCGTCCAGTGCGTATATGTCCGTGCCAGGCACCTCCTTCCTACTGCCCCCTGCCCTCTCCTGCCACTGTGGACACTGACAGGAAGGCTGTGCCCCCCTGAAAGGACCCGCTCAAAGCAGCCCTTCCTTCAGAAAGCCTTTCTGGATCTCACAGCAGGATGTGCTCTTCCCTGTTGAAACATCTTCCATAGTGCTGCATTTGTATTTCTGTTCTGCCACTTGCCTTGTCCCGCCTTGTACTGTGTCTGTGTCCTGCCTTCCAAGTTCTTTGTGGCTTCGGGCAGAACCCAGTTTGTCGGACCTGCTGGTGGCACATTCAGGAAGCAAGCACATCCTGAGTGTGGGTGATGCTGCTGTCTCTCTTTTTCCCCTTTATCCCATCTTCTTCAAAGCCTTGGTCTTTCCGGCCTTAATTCCTGGCGGCGAGGCACCCCTGGGCTCCACTGATGCTAACTGGTTCAGAGTGAGGACGGGCTCCCTTTGTCCGGGAAGAATACACAATCTTGCCCTGGCCGGTTGGCTCAGTGGTAGAGCGTCGGCTTGGCGTGCAGAGGTCCCGGGTTCGATTCCCGGCCAGGGCACACAGGAGAGGTGCCCATCTGCCTCTCCACACCTCCCCCTCTCCTTCCTCTCTGTCTCTCTCTTCCCCTCCCACAGCCAAGGCTCCATTGGAGCAAAGATGGCCTGGGCGCTGGGGATGGCTCCTTGGCCTCTGCCCCAGGCACTAGAGTGGCTCTGGTCGCGGCAGAGCGATGCCCCAGAGGGGCAGAGCATCGCCCCCTGGTGGGCAGAGCGTCGCCCCTGGTGGGCAGAGCGTCGCCCCTGGTGGGCGTGCCAGGTGGATCCCGGTCGGGCACATGTGGGAGTCTGTCTGACTGTCTCTCCCCGTTTCCAGCTTCAGAAAAATACCAAAAAAAAAAAAAAAAAAAAAAAAAAGAATACACGATCTTCAATCCTCAGCCATTCATCTCTCTTGACTTTTTTTTTTTTTTTTTTTTTTTTTTTTTAGCAAGAGACAGACAGTCGGGAGGAGGGAAGAGCGATGAGAAGCATCAATTCTTCCTTGCGGCACCTTAGTTGTTCATTGACTGCTTTCTCATATATGTGCCTTGACTGGGGGGCGCTAGTGGAGCCAGTGACCTTGGGCTCAAGCTAGCAACCTTAGGCTTCAAACCAGTGACCTTTGGGCTCAAACTAGTGACCATGGGGCCATGGGGTCGTGTCTATGATCCCACGCTCAAGCCGGTGAGCCCACACTCAAGCTGGTAACCTCAGAGTTTTGAACCTGGATCCTCAGCATCCCAGGCTGACACTCCATCCACTGCACCGCCGCCTGGTCAGACTGTCTTGATTCCTTTTTTTATAAGGTAGCTTTCTTGAAGTATAATTTATGTATCAAAAAATTCACCCACTTAACATGTGCAAACCAATGACTTTTAGCAATTTTACCGAGTTGTAACTGCCCACAACTAAGTTTGAGAAGATTTCCACTGTCCCGTGGAGATGCCTCGTCCGCTTCCCGGTCAGTGTGTGTGTCAGCCCCAGCTCCACGTAACCACGAATCTGCTTTCTGTCCATAGATCCTCCCTTGGCTTGTCTTATCATTGTTTCAGCATCGGAGTGTTGTTGTTTTTCAGACCAACATACACGCTATTTTCCCAAAGAACTTTTCTTTCCTTTTCTTTTTTTTTCCTTTTTGTATTTTTCTGAAGCTGGAAACGGGGAGAGACAGTCAGACAGACTTCCGCATGCGCCTGACTGGGATCCACCTGGCATGCCCACCAGGGGCGACGCTCTGCCCACCAGGGGGCGATGCTCTGCCCCTCTGGGGCGTCGCTCTGCCGCGACCAGAGCCACTCTAGCGCCTGGGGCAGAGGCCAAGGAGCCATCCCCAGTGCCGGGGCCATCTTTGCTCCAATGGAGCCTTGGCTGCGGGAGGGGAAGAGAGAGACAGAGAGGAGAGGGGGGGGTGGAGAAGCAAATGGGCCCTTCTCCTATGTGCCCTGGCCGGGAATCGAACCCGGGTCCCCCGCACGCCAGGCCGACGCTCTACCGCTGAGCCAACCGGCCAGGGCCTCTTTCCTTTTCTTTTTAAGAACTTTTTTTTTTTGACTCAGTAACTAAACTTTGCTACCCTCTCTTATTCTTTCTTCCGTTTCTTTGGTTTTCGTATGTGAACTTATCTCCAGTTTAGCAAGTTGGCCTTTGGCTTATTAAGAAAATTGAGATTCTCCCCCCCCCCTTTGAATAGTGTCGTGTACGAAACAGATACTGAATATTATTTATTGAATAAAGCAATCTAAGCCCCTCTGAAACATGGGGGGGGGAATCTCATCTCTTGTTATATATAGTATGGTGTATATAAGGCCACTTTAATTATTATTTTTGGTAGTCAATAGTTTTTGGTAAGAAAAAAATGACATTGTTTTTATGAAAATGGTGAACGCTGATAGCTTAAACTTTTCGGATGTTAGAGGAAAGTACAAAGAAGGTTAAAGCATGATCCAGAACACCAGCTCTCTGGAGCGACCAGTGTTAAACGATTGATCGATGGTAATGATCTTTCCAGACGTCTCTCTCAGCAGGGATACAGCTATAAAAACACTTATTGGTACAGTTGACAACCTGGGAAGCAGCTTTGGTCGCCATAGGAACCCAAGCCAGACGTTGGCATCCTTGAGAGGTGGCCGGTATAGCTCTCCCAAACCTTGTCCTCTGGAGCAGTGGTCCCCAGCACCCAGGCCATGGACCGCGAGTGGTCCATGGGCCATTTGGTACCAGTCGCAGAGAAAGAATAAATAACTTACATTATTTCCGTTTTATTTATATTTAAGTCTGGGCCCTGGCCGGTTGGCTCAGTGGTAGAGCGTCGGCCTGGCGTGCAGAAGTCCCGGGTTCGATTCCCGGCCAGGTCACACAGGAGAAGAGCCCATCTGCTTCTCCACCCCTCCCCCTCTCCTTCCTTTCTGTCTCTCTCTTCCCCTCCCGCAGCCGAGGCTACACTGTAGCAAAGATGGCCCGGGCACTGGGGATGGCTCCTCGGCCTCTGCCCCAGGTGCTAGAGTGGCTCTGGTCACAACAGAGCGACGCCCCAGAGGGGCAGAGCATCACCCCCTGGTGGGCGTGCCGGGTGGATCCCGGTCGGGCGCATGCGGGAGTCTGTCTGACTGTCTCTCCCCGTTTCCGGCTTCAGAAAAATACAGAAAAAAAAATAATAATAATTATATTTAAGTCTGAACGATGTTTTATTTTTTAAAAATGACCAGATTCCCTCTGTTACATCCGTCTAAGACTCACTCTTGACGCTTGTCTCGTAAGTTCGACAATTATATTTAAAAATACCACAGTTTTTTGCGTTGGTCGCATAATTTTATTTTGTGCATTTATCCGTCCCACCCTAAAGGCCGGTCTGTGAAAATAGATATTTTCTGACATTAAACCGGTCTGTGGCCCAAAAAAGGTTGGGGACCACTGCTCTAGGAAAGACAATAAACCAATGAACTAGTAAATGCTTAGGACTTATACTACACAGAGGTTAAGTGTCATGGAGGTCAACAAAGCAATGAAGTAGATGTGTTGAGGGTCCGGTTTACTATTTAACGTGATGCAGCAAGAGAAGCCCCTCTTACTACTGTGACATTTGTGAGAGCGTGAACCACGTGGTCTATGTAATGTAGGAATGCGGGGGCGGGGGGGAGCATGCTAGGCAGAGAGGACAGCTCATGCGCAGGCCTTTAGGTGGGAGCGTGCTTTGCTTATTTGAAGAACAGCAAGTACGCTCCTATAGCAAAAGCAATGTGAGGGGGCGGGGGAGTGAGTCCACTGATAGGGGTGGGGGTGGGGCAAGATTATTCAGAGCCTTGGAGGCCATTGTGAGGGCTTTGGATTTTCCTCCTAAGGAGACAGAAAGCCGTGAGAGCATGGTAAGTGGAGGTGTGATAGGATTTGATTTCCGATTTAGAAGGATCACGCTGTTATGTGAAGACTAGAGAGAGGCAGAGGCAGAGACAGGGAGACTGGTTAGGAGACAGTTGCAGTAATCCTGGCAGGATTACTGGAGGTGGCGGCCATGGCTTGGACCAGATGGTCTCAGCAGAAGTGGTAAGAAGTGTTAAGAGACGGTGGCATATATATATATTCCAACCTATTCCATTCGGGAAGATAGAGAAGACCAGACGAAACATCGACGGAAGAAGAAATCAAGACCTTGGCTTTGTTCTAGTTAAACTGGAGATGCCTATTAAGGCATCGAAGAGGAGTGTCCCAAAGGTAGTTGGGTAGATGATTCTGGAGTTCCCAAGAGAGGACTGAAGATACCTGGATGGTATTTAAAAAGCAGCAAGTTGGTGATGCTGGGCAAGTTAGAGAAGACATGCGACGTGGGATGGAGGTGTCTAAGCTTTAGGGCACTCCAGGGTCTAAAGGTCAAGGAAATGAGCAGAAACCAGTAAAAGGGACTGATAAGAGGAGACCAGGCATGCGGGCAGAAAACTAGGAGAATGTGGGGTTCTGGAAGCCAAGTGAGGAAACTGTTCTGAGGCGCTGAGGGTGGTAAACGGTGACCTATGATGCTGCTAGGAAAGATGAGAACTGAGACGACGTTCAAGCGACGCAGGAGAAGGAACCAAGTCATTCCAAACTCAGGGTTTTATGAAAAAATATATTATTTTTTCACAGCAAGATTTAGTTCTAAGCGTTACTGTAAGATGAACTATTCAAGTTGTTCAGGGTAATTTGTATGAGTCGGTCATTTCTGATAGCCGCGAAAACAGCGACTCCTTGGAGTTGTATGCATTTTTTATTAGCGTTAGTATTCATGTTGGGTAACGGGCAAGTCTTTGTCTTTTTTCTTCACCCCCTACTCCTCAAGAGTGGCTCGTCAGTCCATGCATTCATTTACCCCTCCCCCCCAAAATAGTTATTAAGCGCCTGTCCTCTGCCAACCGTAGGTTTTTCTTGTCCTCCTAAATCTAATTTGCCACGCGCAGGATGTTGCCTTTTCGGGCTTCCTTCCGCAGTGGGATTTTTCCAGCTTCGTCCAGCTGCGGTTCCCAGCGCCTGCCCCTAGGGGCCTGGAGTCGGTCAGCTGTGAGTCTCTCCCACGCCGGGGAGGGACTGGACCCTCCAGAGCGATATGCAGATGAAGTGGGCGGGGGTGCGCGCCTGGCGGGCAGTGTGGCCAAAGTGGGCGGGATCTATGCAAATTGAGGGCGGGGCCCCGTCTGCGCGGGCAGTGGGACGGTAGTGGGCGGGCGCTATGCAGATAAGAGGGTGTGGGCGAGCCCCGACGGACAGTGTGGCCGAAGGAGGCGGGCGCTATGCAGATGAAGTTGGCGGGCAGGGTGGCCAGAGTGGACGGGCGCTATGCAGATGAGGAGGCGGAACCCGCCTATCCCGGCAGTGTGATGGAAGTGGACGGGCGGTATGCAGATAAGAGGGTGTGGGCGTGCCCCGGTGGGCTGTGTGGCTGAAGGGGGGCGGGCACTATGCAGATAACGTTGTCGGGCAGGGTGACCGGAGCGGGCGGGATCTATGCTAATAAGGTGGGCGGGCAGTGTGGCCTGAGTGGGCGGGCTCTATGCAGGTGAGGGGGCGGGACCCATCGGCGCGGGCAGTGTGTCGGAAGTGGGCGGGCGCTATGCAGATAAGAGGGTGTGGGCGCACCCCGGCGGACATTGGGGCCGAAGGGGGCGGGCGCTATGCAGATGAGGTTGGCGGGCATTGTGGCCGGAGTGGGCGGGCGCTATGCAGATGAAGTTGGCGGGCATTGTGGCCGGAGTGGGCGGGCACTATGCAGATGAAGTTGGCGGGCATTGTGGCTGGAGTGGGCGGGCGCTATGCAGATGAGGGGGCGGGGCCCGCCTGCGCGGCTCGGAGCGCTCGGCGGGCGGGCGGGCGGCCGCCGGGAACTGGAAGGCGCCCGGCCCTTTCTTTGACTGGAGCGGACCCGCCGGACGCAGTCGCCTCCAGTCCGGGCCGGCGCGAGCTGTCGCGCGGTGGACACCGTGTCAGAGGCCGGCCAGGCGGCCGCGGCCGAATCGGCTGAGCATGGGCAACCACGCGGGGCGGCCGGAGGACCCCGAGCCAGGTCGGTGCGGTCGGCGGGGGTCGCGCCGCGCCCCCCTCGCTGGCCGGGCGCCCTTCCCCCACCCGCTGCCGGGGGCCGGGCGGCCTGGCTGCCCGCGGGCGCCGAGGGGGCGTGCGGAGAGGTGAAGTTCCCGGGGCGTGAGTCTGGCCTTTGGAATGCGCTCCCGGGCTTGTGACATGACCGGTGCTTGCGCCGCGACAAGGAAATAGACGCCACTCACTGTAAACACGTACCTGGGAGCCCCGGGTCCGACCGGACGCCGCGAGTGGGGCGGGCGTGAGCCGGGCTCCGTGGGCGCAGTGCGCGGGCCGGGCCGGTGGAGAGGGGCCGGGGGCTGGGGAGTGTCTTCTGTCCGGATTTTACGGTGGACTCGGACCGGATTCCCCGGTGTGCCGCCCGGGCAGAGGGTCTACGCGCGTGCAGGCAGTTCTTGCACTTTCTAGGCGTTTGCCACTAGAAGTGGGACTTGGCCGTCGTTTTCTGGTTCATTGTCCATTCTGCGGCGCATCGCTTGCATGTCACACACTTTCTGGAGTCCCGTGGACCCGTCAGCAGATTTGTTATTCATGGTCAGACCACGGGCTTTGTTTGTTTTTCTTTTTGTTTTGTTTTTTTGTTTGTTTGGTTGTGACTGTTTCTTACTCAGGATAGCCTGTGCATGTTCTGGGATACCAGAAACTTAAACCCGGTTTAGAACATTTTTATGTCCTAGAGCAGCGGTTCTCAACCTGTGGGTCGCGACCCCGGCGGGGGTGGAACGACCAAAACACAGGGGTCGCCTAAAGCCAAAAAATATGTATTTCCGATGGCTTTAGGCGACCCCTGTGTTTTGGTCGTTCGACCCCCGCCGGGTTCGCGACCCACACGTTGAGAACCGCTGTCCTAGAGGAAATGAAGGGAGCTTGTTGGAGAGTCAGCTGGGTCATAGTTTTCATCCTGGCCTCCAGCACAGATTTAGATGCTGACAGCCGCCGGGTTGCGTTTAAAATACAGAACAGAACGTTCCTGTACTGTCTCATGAAGTGCATAGGATTTAATGTAGCCCCAAACATTTCCCCTTGTTTGGTGGAGGGGAGGGGAGGGGGGGCGATGGTCGACCTGAGGCTGGAGTCTAGAGGTAGTGGGTGACAAGTATGTATTTTCTATGACAGCCAGGACTGTAAATTTTTTTTGATTTGAATTTGAATGAGGAAATGAGGTTCTGAGAGGTGGGGCAGTTTGTTCAGGTGACTTCCTCCTTGAATTGGGAGTTTGGCCGTGAAGACCATGGTCTTAGCCTCAGCTTGGGGCTCACCTCCCAGTGCCTCAGCTGCCTTGTCCTTGGGGCTGGGTGGAGCTGAGGTGGGTACCGCCCTGGCAGATGTGGTACCTTGGACTGGGACAACACCCAGGGTCAGAAACTGCCACATGGGAATACTATGAAGGAAAGTTTTAGAGATGGGGTTACTGCGTAGATTACATAAGGATTATTATTCTCTAAATTACACAGCACTTACCCAAACTTCATTGGGCAGAATAACCAATACTTGCAAAATAATGACTTTGTCATAAATAATCCTGTAATAAACTATTAAGTAAAGGCTAGTTAACATTAAAAAAAAACAAAACCCACCTCTCATAAGTACACAGCTGTCCAGGAATTGTGAAAAAAAAAACCCTGTGTATATTTCCTCTGTATCAAAATTGTAAAGAGATTGTCCCCCTTGTTAGAGCTTTTAAGAATTACTTGGGTGCTTGTGTTCCAATTTCCTTTATTTTTTTTTCTTAAGTGAGAAGCGGGGAGGCAGAGAGACTCCTGCATGTGCCCCAACTGGGGTCTACCTGGCAAGCTCCCTGTGGGGCTATGCTCTGCCCATCTGGGACGTTGCTCCGTTGCTTGGCAGCCAAGCTATTGACTCCTGAGAGGAGGCCATGGAGCCATCCTCAGCGCCCAGGGCCATCTTGCTCCGACCAAGCAATGGCTGCGGGAGGGGAAGAGAGAGACAGAAAGAAAGGAGAGGGGGAGGGGTGGAGAAGCAGATGGTTGCTTCTCCTGTGTGCCCTGGTCGGGAATCATACCAGGGACATTCATATGTCCGCCCGGCTGACACTAATGCAGAGCCAACTGGCCAAGGCCTTGTGTTCCAATTTCTAAGTGACTGTGCTTTTTAAAGCATTCTGACAGATAGGAGATGAGAGGAGACTTTTTCCAGTGACTTATTAATATTGCATTTTTCAAAGTGCACATCACTTGAGAATGGGAGCCTCAGTTTGATTTGCTGCAAATAAGATTAGCAAACCTTAGGAAAGACTTTCAATGCTGGACTATAGTTGGCTGAAAGTGTGAGGATGATTTTAACTGGTCTCAGGGCTGTGATGAAATACTCTAGGATGCATCCATGAGATCCTGGAAATTAGTTTTGTTAGAAATGATGTGCCTTCGATCTGCTCTGTGAGGAGGTTAGAATGAGGCAGTTGTGCATTGGACTAGAATCAGAACAAGTGCTTCCATGGGCCATCACAGCAAGGGACCCAAAGATTAGTGGGACAGCTGAAGGGACCAGAGAGGGAGGCTGGGTGGGGCGAGAACAACGCCCACGTTCGATTTTTCCACAGTTTCCACCTTGTGTGAGTTTTGTTCTTAGAGACATCAAATCCTTAAACAGAATTAGGAATGGACGAGGCTTACTAGAGAGTATAGTAGTACACAAGAAAGACAAAAGGGGCGGTGTTGGGAAAACAGCTGTGTGAGGCTTGCTTGCTTGAATGTTGTGTGGTCAGTGCGTGAGCACGTGGCAGAACCACGTGTGCACAGCCTATGTAAGGCTACCGGTGCTTTGACTCAGGGCGGATTGCGGATGGCGGATCGCGGATTGTGGATCGCGGATTGCGGATCGCGGATCGCAGATCACCTGCCCGCCTCTGCGAGGGGCGGTTTTGCTATTCGTTCGCTGTGAGAAGCGGTTTCCCTGCCTGTTTGTTCCTCCGCTGTTGAGAGAGCCTATTGAACGGGAATGACCCAATGCTTTCCTGTCTCCGCAGTTCCTCTACCTTCTGCCCGAATCCAGTGTGGACCTGCCTGGCCTCCGCCACAGGCGTGACATGTCGGTGGGAAGCAGATTTGGGCCAGGAAAGCGTTAGTGGATGATGCAGACCTAACACTTAGGAAAATGAGGCGGCAGCCGGTTTGGGCACAGATCTGATGAAAACTTGGCCAGCTGATGGGGGAGCTTCAAAGCAGACTACCCACGAGAGGAGTCCCAGGTCGGGCCCAAGGAAACGGCGGTCCCAGTCCTCTTGCTGTGGTCAGTCACTGCTGGAGGCTGCAGGGAAAGAATGGGCCCTAAGCTCAAAGCCAAGTTGGCTGCTGGGGTCCTGGGGGTGCCCTCTCAGCTGAATGCCAGGTTCTTTCTCGAATAGAGACCCAGGTGGCACGCCTCATGCCTGGCTTCCGCAGGACCTCAGTGGCTTGGGCAGGGGTGGGGGTGGTCTATTTAAAAGGTAGATGAGGGTGGTGGTGGTCGGTTTAAGGGTCAGTGAAGTAAAATCCCCATCTTAGCCCCACCCTTTGCTTTCGGTGTTGGGACTGCCCAGTCCTCCCAGGAGGAAGCCGTTCACCCACTTGGGGGCACACCTGAGGCAACAGGCAGGCTCTCGCCTGCTGCCTCTCTCGGCCCCCGGAATTGGCCGTGGTAGCAGCAGGATTCCTCTCTGCTGGCGTCCACGGCCCTCTGAGTTGGGTCATTGTGACTGTTGTGGTATTGCAGAATGGACAAGAGACATAGGTCAAAGTAAAAGACCTGAGAGGTTGCCTGAAGGAGGGCAGGTAGAATGAGCACATGTTGACCGCAGCTCTTACTTAGAAGGTCCCAGTTAACAGTCCCTCAGTGTCCGGCAGGGGAGTCAGCATTTGTGTGGTCAGGGAGGGCTGCCGGGTGTAGTGCCACAGCCTGTGCCCTGTTCCAAGGCATCTGGGAAAAGGGATGATCGGGCCCAGTTGTGGTTGTATCAGCCCAGAGGAAGAGATGCCATTGATCACTTTTGCCTTTTTATAGTCCCACAAAGGTGCTGCCCAGTATGCGAACGAGGTCTTCGTGGAAGGTGAGTTTAGAAGGCCTTCCCCGTGATCATTGCTAGCTTCTTACTATTGGCTCTCAGTTTGCATGTCTGTGTTTACACAGTGAGTTCAGACTGAAAGCTCCTTCTCAAACCCTCCCTCGGGTCCGCCTCTGGAATAGTTCTAGTTAATGGCTCCTGTGGTTAAAGGGGAATCCCAAAACAGACATTAAGAGTTGATTTCTTCCTCACACCGTCGTCTCGTGTGAGTTGGTGGCCGTCTGTGTAGTTCCAGGTGTTAGAGACTCTGGCTGGTGGGCTTTGATCTTCAATGCCTGGCTCCCGAGTTACATGGAACCTGCCAGCCGTCAGGAGAGTGGACCAGGCGTGTGGATGGTCCTGCAGGGGGGTTTTCGGGGTCTGGCCTAGAAGGTATGCAGGTAGTTCCCACCCACATTCCACTGGCCAGACCCAGTCCCATGGCCCCACCTGGATGCTGATGGATTGGGAATGTCTCTGGAGTGCCAAGCAGAGACCATGGATAGATGTTGGGGAAGCCTAGCAATCTCTTTCCAGACACGATGACTACTCACTCTCCACTGCATTTGTGTCTGTATTCTTTTGCAAAAGTTTTAATCAGAAAAATTGAAAGACATATATAGTAAATACCCATATACTCACCACCTACATTCTTTTTTTTTTAACATATTGTTTTAGATTTTATTCATTCATTTTTAGAGAGAGAGGAAAGAGAGAGAATGGGGTGGGGAGGAACAGGAAGCATCAACTCCCATATGGGCCTTGACCGGGCAAGCCCGGAATTTCGAACCCTCGACCTCAGCGTTCCAGGCCGACGCTTTATCCACTGCGCCACCACAGGTCAGGCTAGGTTCTGCAATGAACATTTTGCTGTATTCGCTCTATTCATGTATCTATCCATCTATTTGTCCCTCTTTCCAGCCATCTGTCCATCATATTTTTTATGCATTTCAAACAAATGGTAAGTGACTGTAAAATTCTACCTTATTGCTATATCTATACTGTTTCTTGACTTACTGACTTTTTTTTTTTTTTGTATTTTTCTGAAGCTAGAAACGGGGAGAGACAGTCAGACAGACTCCTGCATGCGCCCGACCAGGATCCACCCGGCACGCCCACCAGGGGGCGACGCTCTGCCCACCAGGGGGCAATGCTCTGCCCCTCTGGGGCATCGCTCTGCCTCGACCAGAGCCACTTTAGCGCCTGGGGCAGAGGCCAAGGAGCCATCCCCAGCGCCCGGGCCATCTTTGCTCCAGTGGAGCCTTGGCTGCGGGAGGGGAAGAGAGAGACAGAGAGGAAGGAGAGGGGGAGGGGTGGAGAAGCAGATGGGCGCCTCTCCTGTGTGCCCTGGCCGGGAATCGAACCCGGGACTTCTGCACGCCAGGCCGACGCTCTACCACTGAGCCAATCGGCCAGGGCCTTGACTTACTGACTTTTGAGGCTGTCTACCAACCCTTACTCTGAAAGTTGAGGACGTAAGTGCATTTTTGCTGATATATTCCTCTCCTCCCCCATTTCTGCAAGTCATTTTTATAAGTTTTCAAAATTTCTTGCTAGTGTAGTGAAATGCTAATGGGGATGGATATATATATATAGTTGTTCACTGAAAATTTTTTTCAAGCTTCCTGTATGAAATTTTTATTTTAGAATACTTAAAAATTCTAAGGAAATATTCTGTTGCTTACCCCCTGTAGTTGTTGATGAGTTAACTTGCCTAGGGCAGTGAGGTATGGTACCCCTAAATCTCTTTCTGCCTAGCATCCTCTGTACCCTATTCCTGGTCTGCCTCTCAGCCTTTTTACATAGCTAGAACATTTTGTCCTGTGATTCGTATTATTAAATCTTCTGTGCATCGTTTACAGGTTGATTCTAAAAATTGAATAACGATCAGCATTTAAACAATAAGGATCCCAGAGGCAGTACTTACTGAAGAATCAGGCAGTGCGTTGAAGTTTGCAGAGAAGGAAGAAATCCTTGCATTGCTTAACTTGTGATCTGCAACAGACAGTATTCCTTTAGGAGAAAAATGGGGCCGAGGAGAAAGGAGTTGGGACAAGGGATATAATTATTTAATTTTCAGATTACGTGAACATGTTTTTATCCTGTTATCCAACTTCTCAATTTTACAGATTGTTACAGAGAATTATATTCTTCTCAAAGACAGAAAGAAGTGGTTGAGAGTTTGGGCTTTGGAGTCAGACTGGCTATTCATAATCTTCGTCTTGTCACTTTGTAGCTCTGAGACTTTGGTCAGGGGACGTAAGTGCTTTGAGTCTCGGTTTCTTTGTCTGGAAAGGGGTTGTTGGGGTGATTAGCGAGTTGAAAGGCATGAAGTTAGGGCAGGCTGCACATAGAAAGCTGCAAGTTTGTACTGTTCTTCGCCTTCCTCTGACTTCATGTTTTAGTTTGGACTTCGTTGGCTTTTGGCCCTGTCTCCCCCTCAGGTTAACCTCCTGCTGCTGGGGTGCTTCCCTTCCCCCCTTTTTTCTTCTTTTCCAAGTGAGAGGAGGGAAGATAGACTGACTCCCACATGCACCTCAACCAGGGTTCACCCAGCAGCCCCCGTCTGGAGCTGATGCTCTGCCCATCTGGGGCCAGGCTCACAACTGAGCTACACTGCTCACAAATTTTAGGGGCTGTTTTATCCCTTCATATTCATTTTGAAATATCCCCTAGCTTTTGTGAGCAGCATATTTTTGGTGCCTGAGGCGGAGGCTCCGTGAAACCATCCTTAGCACCCCGGGCTGATGCACTTGAACCAGTCAAGCCATGGCTGCTGGAGGGGGAGAGAAAGAGAGAGAGAGAGAGAAAGAGAGAGAAAGGAAGGAAGGAAGAAAAGAGAAAGAGAGAAAGAGAAAGGAAGAAAAGAAAAAAGAAGAAAGAAGGGGAGGGGAGGAAAAGCAGATGAATCACTGCTCCTGTGTGCCCTGACTGGGAATCGAACCTGGGACATCCACATGCCAGGCTGATGCTCTACCACTGAGCCAACCGGCCAGAGCCTCTCTACTATATTCTTTATTTCAGTTATTGTATTTTTCATTTCTGACTGGTTTTATGGTTTCTGTGTCCTTTTTTTTAATTATTATTATTATTATTTTATTTATTCATTTTAGAGGAGAGAGAGAGATTGAGAGAGAGACAGAAGGGGGGAGGAGCAGGAAGCTTCAACTCCCATATGTGCCTTGACCGTGCAAGCCCAGGGTTTTGAACTGGCAACCTCAGCATTCCAGGTCGACGCTTTATCCACTGCGCCACCACAGGTCAGGCTCTGTGTCCTTTTTTTATGTTGCTAGAATTCTCACTAAGTTCCTTGAGCATTATTACCATTGTTCTGAACTCTGTCTGTATCAGGTGGGTTGCCTGCCTCCGTTGCATTTAGTTCTTTTTCTGGAAAGTTCTCTAGTACTTTTATTTGGGGGAATGTTTCTTTGCCCTCTCGCTTTGACTGCCTCCTGTGTTTGTTTTATGTATCAGGGAGATCTGCTACATCTCTCCATCTTGAAGGATCCATCCATGTGGTGGATGTCTTGTGGGACCCAGTGGCCCCGTCTCCCTGGTCACCTGAGCTGGGTGCTTTCCAGGGGTGTCCCTTGAGTGGGTTGTGCGTGCCCTCCTGTGCTCGTGGAGCCTGGATTGTTGTGTGGGGTGTGACTATATTTTTTAAACTTTGAAACTTTCTAACTCAGAGCAGTGTTTTGAAGGCGAAGGAGACTGGGACCTCACATGTTGCGTGAGTCGTCCAAATGTGCTTTGGATATGAGATGGCTCGTCTGTTGAATTCTGTTTTACTTTAAAAAAAAAAAAATCATATGTGACTTCAGTCAGATGAGATCAGCGTCTGTGGTAGGGCCCCAGGAGCATGGAAACACTGCGACGCTGGAAGGTGTCATTGTATCCTTTTGAAGGCTTTGCCATCCCATGGGACCATCGTCCAGCCAGACCCAAGCGGGTTGGTGGGTCTTGACCCTTGTGCCCTTTTGTGAGCTGTCCTCTCCCTGGTTCGTCTGCCACGCTCCCATCTGCCGTCGGGACCCCCTGGCTTCCCCTTTCCCTGCACATTGGAGAAGCTGTTTCTTCTCCAGCTGAGTCAGAACCACCGGAGAACCCCTGTTGTCTTACTCAGCTCCCTGGCCCTACCACCTACAGGAGATTCTGGCAAAAGGGAGGGGGGTTGTTCTGCACAGACGGCAGCTGTCCCTTGCAGTTCCTGGAAAATTCTAGAATTCGCAGCAGACAGGAGCTTTGATATTTTTGAATTAGTTAATTGGCCAAATATTTAAAATTGAGATAAAAAAAAATCCTTTAATGCTCTGAACTTGCAGAAAACCCTCTTTTACAGAGTTTTCCTGTGTTCCACCTCGCTGTGAATAGAACCCGAGTATCCTGGGCCAGCGAGTGCCCCGGAGGCCGGCACGGGGAACTTGACCACGCGCTGTCTCCTTGCGTCCCTGGTGGAGAGACTGCACACAGCCCTGCATCTCCGTTCCCCTGTCTCTCGCCGCTGGGGTCTGTTTGTGAATATCCTCTTACTGATATCTCCTGCCTCTGCTTAAATATATATATATTTTTAACCTTTGCTCTGTTACTTCAGAAAAAATTAGTCTTTTCTTCTTTACTCTTGATCCTTGTTCCAAATTGAACCTAACCTTGGATAAGTGTTGGTATTAGGGGGTTATGATCAAACTGGCAAAGTGGTCATACATTTTTGACCTGAAACTATATCCAATAAAGAGCTAGTGCCAACACCCCCCCCACCCTCCACCCAAAGCCCTTGAACATTCTTTTTGTTTTGTCTGCCAAAGAATTCATCTCCTTCCTCTAATTGGTCTTTGCCTTTTATCTCTAGAGCCAGTAGCCAAATTAAAAACAAAATCTTGGAAGGTTAAATTATCAGCATTCTATTCTTCAGATTTATCAACAGATAAACAAAGAGCCTATTCATAGCGATCGTAGAACTATCATGGAAAGGATGAGTCCAGTTTTATTTCGGTCTTTTCTGCTCTGCTTTCAACCTGAGTACATCACGTTGTGCCAGAGTTACACGGAGTCACATGCTTGCAAACCAGACCAGAGAGATGCGGTAAAACAGTCTCTGCAGGTTAACAAGGGGGGAGGGGGCGTGGCCTGGAGGGGAGGGGGCGTGGCCTAGAGGGTGGGTCGTCTGCGCCCGCGCGCGCGTGTGTGTGTGTGTGTGTGTGTGTGTGTGTGTGTGTGTGTGTGTCTCTCTCTCTCTCTCTCTCTCTCTCTCTCTCTCTCTCCCTCTCTCCCCCTCACAGCTTCCCTGACCCTCCTGGCCTTCTGTGGTATTCTGTTTCTGTGCTTTATGTCTTGGTAGGGAATTTTCAATCAGTAATTGAGATTAAGAAAGAAGAATGAAAATCAAGGGATAACAGGAATTGGATCAGTGATTGCACGTTCATGTAAACCATACCTTGGTGTGACCTCTTTTTTATAATAAACTCCGGTACCCAGAACCTTCTGCTAACCATTTCGATACAAAATGGTTCTTACAGTATTACATACACCCCCCTTTTTGTTTATTATGTTCCCATTAGTCAGGTCATCACTGTGGGTGTCACGTCTGTCACCAGCCCTGACTCTGGGGGTGCCGGGGGGGCTTCGTGATGGCTGTGGTCAGTCCACGCTGGGGTCATATGCTTGTCAGCATCCTGAACTTCCTTTATCACTTGCCGCCTCTAATCTGTTTCCTGAGCCTGGAAACCAGTAGCCGAAGAAGCTGCCGGGACTGGGAAATCCTTCTCCTGATACGAGGGTGTGAAGGTTAGGGCACAGACATTTCAGCTTCTCTGGAGACCTCTTGTTCCTGGTTAATGACCGTATCTCAGGGTGCTGCATGGATGTACCCCAGCACCCCCAGACCCCAGACCCCTGCCTTAGTGCTGCCCTGAGGTGCTCAGGCCTCCTCTGTGTCCCGTGGACCACCACCCTGTGCTCCTCCTCCTCGCCATTTGAGGGATGCTCCTATCAGAACTTGACGCTGACTGTGCTACAGCTTAACCCATTCTGTCCAGTAGTCCCAGTGAGCATCCATTAGGGGTCAGTTTATGCCTTTTATTTTATTTTTCCTTCTTTTCTAAGTGAGAGGAGGGGAGGAGATAGGCACACTCCCGCATGCTCTCCGACCAGGATCTACCTGGCAACCCTCGTCTGGGGCCAATGCTCTGCCCATCGGGGGCCATGCTCACAACTGAGCTATTTTTAGTGCCTGAGGCAGAGGCTCCAGGGAGCCATCCTCAGCTCTCCAAGCTGATGTGCTTGAACCAATCAAGCCATGACTTCAGGAGAGAAAGAGAGAGAGAGAGAGAAGAGGGAGGGGAAGAGAAGCATCCACACACTGGGCCAATGCTCTTACCACTGAGCAAACTGGCCAGGGCCTCGCCTGTTGTTTTTACTCTTAAAAGTGCTGCCATTTGAAAGATAAATTTATACCTCCTGCTCATCCTTTCTGGCCTCCTGAACTAAGATGTCACCAACACATAGACCAGGGGTCCCCAAACTTTTTACATAGGGGGCCAGTTCACTGTCCCTCAGACCGTTGGAGGGCCGGACTATAAAAAAAACAACAACTATGAACAAATCCCTATGCACACTGCACATATCTTATTTTAAAGTAAAAAAACAAAACGGGAACAAATACAATATTTAAATTAAAGAACAAGTAAATTTAAATAAACAAACTGACCAGTATTTCAATGGGAACTATGGGCCTGCTTTTGGCTAATGAGATGGTCAATGTGCTCCTCTCACTGACCACCAATGAAAGAGGTGCCCCTTCTGGAAGTGCGGAGGGGGCCGGATAAATGGCCTCAGGGGGCCGCATGCGGCCCAAGGGCCGTAGTTTGGGGACCCCTGATGTAGACCTTTCCCCATGAGGTAGGCTTCCTCTCTCCCCCAGGTATGGGATCCTTTAGTTGGCTGGGGCTGTTGAATAGCCCCCAGTGCTGGGTTGGGTTGAGCCAGGGGGATGACAAGCAGATAAATTTGGCACGGACCGTGAGGACCGTGGGGACAGTGAGGACAGTGAGGACCGTGAGGACCGTGGGGACAGTGAGGACAGTGAGGACCGTGAGGACAGCGGGGACCGTGGGGACCGTGAGGACAGTGAGGACCGTGGGGACCGTGAGGACAGTGAGGACAGTGAGGACCGTGGGGACAGTGAGGACCGTGGGGACAGTGAGGACAGCGAGGACCGTGAGGACAGCGGGGACCGTGGGGACCGTGAGGACAGTGAGGACCGTGGGGACCGTGAGGACCGTGGGGACAGTGAGGACTGTGAGGACAGTGAGGACAGTGGGGACCGTGAGGACAGTGAGGACCGTGGGGACCGTGGGGACAGTGAGGACCGTGGGGACAGTGAGGACAGTGAGGACCGTGAGGACAGCGGGGACCGTGAGGACAGTGAGGACCGTGGGGACCGCGAGGACCGTGAGGACAGTGAGGACAGTGAGGACCGTGGGGACCGTGAGGACCGTGAGGACAGTGAGGACCGTGGGGACCGTGAGGACAGTGAGGACCGTGAGGACAGCGGGGACCGTGGGGACCGTGAGGACAGTGAGGACCGTGGGGACCGTGAGGACCGTGAGGACAGTGAGGACCGTGGGGACAGTGGGGACAGTGAGGACAGTGAGGACCGTGAGGACAGTGAGGACCGTGGGGACCGTGAGGACCGTGAGGACAGTGAGGACAGTGAGGACCGTGAGGACCGTGAGGACCGTGGGGACCGTGAGGACCGTGAGGACAGTGAGGACAGTGAGGACCGTGGGGACAGTGAGGACAGTGAGGACAGTGAGGACCGTGAGGACCGTGGGGACAGTGAGGACAGTGGGGACAGTGGGGACCGTGAGGACCGTGGGGACAGTGAGGACCGTGAGGACAGTGAGGACCGTGGGGACCGTGAGGACCGTGGGGACAGTGAGGACTGTTAGGACCGTGCAGGGCCAGACTGGGAGGGGCGTGTCCGGGGACCGTGAGGACCGTGAGGACAGTGAGGACCGTGGGGACAGTGGGGACAGTGAGGACCGTGGGGACCGTGAGGACCGTGGGGACCGTGAGGACAGTGAGGACCGTGAGGACCGTGGGGACCGTGAGGACCGTGGGGACCGTGAGGACAGTGAGGACAGCGGGGACCGTGGGGACAGTGAGGACCGTGGGGACAGTGAGGACAGCGGGGACCGTGAGGACAGCAGGGACCGTGGGGACAGTGGGGACAGTGAGGACCGTGGGGACCGTGGGGACAGTGAGGACCGTGAGGACAGTGAGGACCGTGGGGACCGTGGGGACCGTGGGGACCGTGGGGACAGTGGGGACAGTGAGGACCGTGGGGACAGTGAGGACCGTGGGGACAGTGAGGACAGTGAGGACCGTGGGGACCGTGGGGACAGTGAGGACCGTGGGGACAGTGGGGACCGTGGGGACAGTGGGGACCGTGGGGACCGTGGGGACAGTGAGGACCGTGAGGACAGTGAGGACAGTGGGGACCGTGGGGACCGTGAGGACAGTGGGGACCGTGGGGACCGTGGGGACCGTGAGGACCGTGAGGACAGTGAGGACCGTGGGGACAGTGAGGACCGTGGGGACAGTAGGGACCGTGGGGACCGTGAGGACCGTGAGGACAGTGAGGACAGTGAGGACCGTGAGGACAGTGAGGACCGTGGGGACAGTGAGGACCGTGGGGACAGTAGGGACCGTGGGGACCGTGAGGACCGTGGGGACCGTGAGGACCGTGAGGACAGTGAGGACCGTGGGGACAGTGAGGACCGTGGGGACAGTAGGGACCGTGGGGACCGTGAGGACAGTGAGGACAGTGAGGACAGTGAGGACCGTGAGGACCGTGGGGACCGTGGGGACCGTGAGGACCGTGAGGACAGTGAGGACCGTGAGGACAGTGAGGACCGTGGGGACAGTGAGGACCGTGGGGACAGTAGGGACCGTGGGGACCGTGAGGACCGTGGGGACCGTGAGGACAGTGAGGACCGTGGGGACAGTGAGGACCGTGGGGACAGTAGGGACCGTGGGGACCGTGAGGACAGTGAGGACAGTGAGGACAGTGAGGACCGTGAGGACCGTGGGGACCGTGAGGACCGTGAGGACCGTGAGGACAGTGAGGACAGCGGGGACAGTGAGGACCGTGGGGACAGTGAGGACAGTGAGGACCGTGAGGACAGCGGGGACCGTGGGGACCGTGAGGACAGTGGGGACAGTGGGGACCGTGGGGACAGTGGGGACAGTGAGGACCGTGAGGACCGTGAGGACAGTGAGGACCGTGGGGACAGTGAGGACAGTGAGGACTGTGAGGACAGCGGGGACCGTGGGGACCGTGAGGACAGTGGGGACCGTGGGGACAGTGGGGACAGTGAGGACCGTGGGGACCGTGAGGACCGTGAGGACCGTGGGGACAGTGAGGACCGTGGGGACCGTGAGGACAGTGGGGACCGTGAGGACCGTGAGGACAGTGGGGACCGTGAGGACCGTGGGGACCGTGAGGACCGTGAGGACAGTGGGGACCGTGGGGACCGTGGGGACCGTGAGGACCGTGGGGACCGTGGGGACCGTGAGGACAGTGGGGACCGTGGGGACCGTGAGGACCGTGAGGACCGTGCAGGGCCAGACTGGGAGGGGCGTGTCCGGGGACCGTGAGGACAGTGAGGACAGTGAGGACAGTGAGGACAGTGAGGACCGTGAGGACAGTGAGGACAGTGGGGACCGTGAGGACCGTGAGGACCGTGAGGACAGTGAGGACAGTGAGGACCGTGAGGACCGTGGGGACCGTGGGGACAGTGAGGACAGTGAGGACTGTGAGGACAGTGAGGACCGTGGGGACCGTGGGGACCGTGGGGACAGTGAGGACCGTGGGGACAGTGAGGACCGTGGGGACAGTGGGGACAGTGAGGACCGTGAGGACCGTGAGGACCGTGAGGACCGTGGGGACCGTGAGGACCGTGAGGACCGTGAGGACAGTGAGGACCGTGAGGACCGTGAGGACAGTGGGGACCGTGAGGACCGTGAGGACAGTGGGGACCGTGAGGACCGTGAGGACCGTGAGGACAGTGAGGACCGTGAGGACCGTGAGGACCGTGAGGACAGTGGGGACCGTGAGGACAGTGGGGACCGTGAGGACCGTGGGGACCGTGAGGACAGTGGGGACAGTGAGGACCGTGGGGACCGTGAGGACCGTGAGGACAGTGAGGACCGTGAGGACCGTGGGGACCGTGAGGACAGTGGGGACCGTGAGGACCGTGAGGACCGTGAGGACAGTGGGGACCGTGAGGACCGTGGGGACCGTGAGGACAGTGGGGACCGTGAGGACCGTGGGGACCGTGAGGACCGTGCAGGGCCAGACTGGGAGGGGCGTGTCCGGGGACCGTGGGGACAGTGAGGACAGTGAGGACAGTGAGGACCGTGGGGACCGTGAGGACCGTGAGGACAGTGAGGACAGTGAGGACCGTGGGGACCGTGAGGACCGTGAGGACCGTGAGGACAGTGAGGACCGTGGGGACCGTGAGGACAGTGGGGACAGTGAGGACCGTGGGGACCGTGAGGACCGTGAGGACAGTGAGGACCGTGAGGACCGTGAGGACCGTGAGGACCGTGAGGACAGTGAGGACCGTGAGGACCGTGAGGACAGTGAGGACAGTGAGGACCGTGAGGACAGTGAGGACAGTGAGGACCGTGGGGACTGTGAGGACAGTGAGGACTATGAGGACAGTGAGGACCGTGCAGGGCCAGACTGGGAGGGGCGTGTCCGGGGACCGTGAGGTGAAGCGAGAGGAGAGGAAGGGGGGGCCGTGGAGGCTTGAACTCACAGGAAGGCCTGCTGAGGTTAACGTGTGTCATCCCCAGAGGAATTTTAATCTCTGTCTCCTGCAGGCTGTGGAACGTGTCAGACTTGAGTGTGTTAGAGATGAGACTGTGGACGGAGGGGAGTGGGACGTAGAGAGACTTCTGGTGAGGCTTCATTACAAAGATCACAGGAAACAGATTCCACTTTCCTTAGGTGACCGACGGGAATGCTAGACCAAGCTGCGGGTGCAGACACATTCGAGGATCACTGCTCCGTGTTTCTGACCCGGGTGGGTTTTCATGACGGCGGAGGGACCTGCACTGCCCACGATGTCCCTGCCGCCTCTTACGAGTGATGGTTCCGTCAGCTGCTTCGAAGGGGCTGCACAAGAAAGCATTTGAATTTCTACAGAGGACCGTGGCTGTTGTCTTTTGTTTAGTTTTGTTGCACTTGTAGACCAGAAAAGAAGACTTCCAAATAAGGATGCACGAGCTGCTCTGGGAAACAATGTGAAACAATATGTAAAATACTCGTCTGGCCTTTGCCCCGACACGGAAAGAATGCAGACGGTTGACCGACCTGAAGGTTCCTGTGTTATTTCATATTTAAGTAAAATGGTCAGCTTTGACCATTCTCCCCAAAGAAGTTTCTCTTTCAGACTTTTAAGACGTCTGTGTAACACTGAGACGATGTGTTGTCCTGGAGCATGCTGGGCTCACTGTACCCAGAACACCGCCGTGCGTAGTCGCCCAGGTGCCGGGGCAGCGCTGCAATGATTACGGCAGACGTTCGGTCAACTAACACCGCACGCGGCGCCAGATCACCTCCCAGCTCCGCCGGGGAAGCCCAAAAGAGTGGTGTGGCCACGGTGGCGATCTGATCGTGTGATTGTGGCTGCGGCAAGCAGACCGCCTTCCAGACGGTAGCCGTCAGGATTACATCCCCAGGACGAGGGACGTCTGACATAGAGGCGAACGAACAAAGCTGAGTGTAACACTGTGTGTACCAATCACGTCTCTGTAAAAGTGGCATCCGGAGGACACAAATTGGTCGTACGGCTTTTTGAGTAATCATGTCTTGACGGAGGAGGAGAGATAGAAAGACTCCTGTATGCACCCCAACCGGGATCCACCCAGCAACCCCTGTTTGGGGCTGATGCTCTGCCCATTTGGAGCCATGCTATTTTTAGTGCTTGAGGCTGAGGCTCCACAGAGCCATCCCCAGCGCCCAGGCCAACTTTGCTCCATTGGAGCCTTGGCTACGGGAGGGGAAGAGAGAGAGAGAGAGGAAGGAGAGGGGGAAGGGATGGAGAAGCAGATGGGCGCTTCTCCTGTGTGCCCTGGTGGGAATCAAACCCAGGACATCCATACCCTCTGCCGACACTCTACCACTGAGCTAACCGGCCAGGGCCTTTGACCTTTGATTTTAAACAAATAAGACTAGTTAAAACTGAGTAAGACTGAATTACAATAAATATTGAGATTAGTTAAAATAATTAAATGAATGGACTGCACATAGATGTTGAGGCTAGAACAGATTGCCTGGTTGCTTCCCGGGGAAATAGGCCTTGCTGCAGAGGTGTGTGTGTGGAGGTGTATGGGGCCGCCTGCAGACACACACACACTGCGATGGGGTGAAGGCAGCGAGCTGGGGGGGGGGGGTCACGCAGTCGCCGGCGCACGGCGAGGTTTCAGCGGGGAATCTATTTCCTCGCTTTTCCCAGCAGCCTCTCGTTTCCTTCATGGTTTTTTCCCCAAAGAGGGCATTCTGATACCCTGAAAGCCCATCAACGTCCACCCAGTGTTTTCTTCCTCAAAGAGCTCACCCTCGGGGAGTTGGCTCCACGGCTGACCGCAGGCTCTGACTCAGGAGGTCAGCACCCAGGCCTGACTCACTCCCTTCCACGCCTTGCTGCCACCCTTGTCCGGGCCTGTTTCCCCGGCTGGGACATCTGGCTGGGGCCTCATGACCACCTGCCTCCCCTGTACCCACGGCTGGGGTGGGGGGGGCGGCCAGGCCACTGTCTGCCTTGCAGAGCGGAGGGTGACAGTGGGAGGCCTTGTGAGGGATGACGGATGAGGAACGTGTGTCTGGTCTGCTGTTCCTAGCACCGAGCTCATGACACCCTCGAATTCCTGAGTGACAGGGAGCGGTAGGCGGAGCACTTCTGTGACTCATAATAAGCCTCTTTCAACCATCCTTGAGTTGACGCTCTGGGAGAGTGGCGGGGCTGGCTGTCCGAGGAACCAACCAAGCGGCTAGAAGGTTGGGATGGTCAGCCCCATCCCTGACCTCTGGGGGAATGAGGGAGGTTTGGATATTGAGTTTAATCACCCGTGGCCAATGAGTTAATCCATTGTGCCCACATAATGTCACTTTCATAAAAACTCTAAACTGTGGCATTTGGAGAGCTTTCAGGCTGCTGAGCATGTGGAGATGCCGGGCGGGGGGCACAGCTGGGGGTGGGCACAGCCGGGGACAGGCCAGCTCCGTGCGCCCCCCCCCCCCCCCCCGCACCTTCCCCATGCATCTCTTCCCACCTGGCTGTTCCCGGGTTGTTCCCTTACCCCGTCGTCCAGTTGACTCAGCCGCTTCCTGAGTTCTGTGAGTCGTTATAACAAATGACCAGACCTGGGGCAGAGCTTGTGGGCACCCCCAATGGATAGCCGGCTGGTCAGATGTACAGGTGACAACCTGGGACCCGTAACTGGCACCTCACGTGGGGACATCTCGGGCCGAGCCCTTCGCCGGGGCAGTCAGTTGCGTTACAGGACGCCCAGTTGGCACCCAGAGAGTTGGGGAGTTGGTCAGTATGGGAAACCCCCACTCTTTTTTTTTTTTTTTAAATTTTATTTATTTATTTATTTATTCATTTTTTAGAGGAGAGAGACAGACAGACAGACAGACAGATAGAAGTGGGGGAGGAGCAGGAAGCATCAACTCCCATATGTGCCTTGACCAGGCAAGCCCAGGGTTTTGAACCGGCCCCCTCAGCATTTCTAGGTCAATGCTTTATCCACTGCGCCAACACAGGTCAGGCGAAACCCCCACTCTTGGTGTCAGAAGTCGGTGTGAATACAGTGGAGAGACAGGGCCTTTTTCAGGCCTCTGCGTGTCTCGATCCCACCCACCCTCCCCCTCGTTCTTCCGCTCAGCGTTGGCAGGAGCGCCCTGGCCAGCCCTCAGTGAGGCGCTCCTTCCGGTGTGAAGTTCTCCCCGTGGGATTTGTTCACGGGTGCAGCACCTCTGGTCTGGGGCCCCATGGAGAGGAGGGTGGAGCCCCTAGCCAGACAGGATCTAGGCATTCCGGGCTTTCTGCCCCGAACGAACACCATCATCACGTTGTCAGAGCCCTCACCTCTAGCCACTGGTCGGAGGACACTGCTTCCGCTGCTTGGAATCCAGACATTTGGTAGTAAGTCCAAGTGCGAAGAAGTCCTCTTCATTAATTTTGCCTGTTCATTGGTGATTACCTTTAAGTCTTTAAACCCTTTTCTTTTTTTTCTGTTTTTCCTTTTTTTAAGACTATTTATTTAAGAGAGGAGGGAGAGAGAGAGAGACAGAGAGAGAGGGGGGAGGAGCAAGAAACATCAACTCCCACGTGTGCCTTGACCAGGCAAGCCTGGGGTTTCGAACCCACGACCACAGCATTCCAGGTGGGCGCTCTATCCACTGCGCCCCACAGGTCAGGCTTTAAACCCTTTCCTTGACCTCCGGTTAAGTTTCTCCCATCACTTTCTTCTCATCGTCTGGCGTTTCCATCGAGCTCATAATGGACCTTCCACTCTTCCTCCTCCATGCCTCTTCATTAAACCAAACCAAATAGTCACCTTCATCACCTCAGCCGTTTTCTCAGAATCCTGAGTGACTCTCCTTAGTTGGTCTCTGACTCACCGACGGGCTTTCCTACAGTGCTCAGTGTCCCTGGTCCTCGGTATTTTGCACGTGGAAGCAGTCTATTTTTGATGCCAAGTTTCCTCTTTTCATGTTTCCCTGTAAGTCTTACTGTCGATTTGGATGAGAGACTCTCTGAAGACCTGCTGACCACACTGACCTTGCTGGGTGACCTGGGAGCCAGGGCTGGTGTGCTCCTGGGACGCAGCGCCTGCCCGTGGCCACCAGCTCTGTCCCTGCAGCGCCTGCCCTCGGCCACCCAGCTCTGTCCCCACAGTGCCTGCCCTTGGTCACCCAGCGCCTGCCCTCGGTCACCCAGCTCTGTCCCCGCAGCGCCTGCCCTCGGTCACCCAGCTCTGTCCCCGCAGCGCCTGCCCTCGGTCACCCAGCTCTGTCCCCGCAGCGCCTGCCCTCGGCCACCCAGCTCTGTCCCCACAGCGCCTGCCCTCGGCCACCCAGCTCTGTCCCCGCAGCGCCTGCCCTCGGTCACCCAGCTCTGTCCCCACAGCGCCTGCCCGTGGCCACCAGCTCTGTCCCCGCAGCGCCTGCCCTCGGTCACCCAGCTCTGTCCCCGCAGCGCCTGCCCTCGGTCACCCAGCTCTGTCCCCGCAGCGCCTGCCCTCGGCCACCCAGCTCTGTCCCCGCAGCGCCTGCCCGTGGCCACCAGCTCTGTCCCCGCAGCGCCTGCCCTCGGCCACCCAGCTCTGTCCCCACAGTGCCTGCCCTTGGTCACCCAGCGCCTGCCCTCGGTCACCCAGCTCTGTCCCCGCAGCGCCTGCCCTCGGTCACCCAGCTCTGTCCCCACAGCGCCTGCCCGAGGCCACCAGCTCTGTCCCCGCAGCGCCTGCCCTCGGTCACCCAGCTCTGTCCCCGCAGCGCCTGCCCTCGGTCACCCAGCTCTGTCCCCGCAGCGCCTGCCCTCGGCCACCCAGCTCTGTCCCCGCAGGTCACCCAGCTCTGTCCCCGCAGCGCCTGCCCGTGGCCACCAGCTCTGTCCCTGCAGCGCCTGCCCTCGGCCACCCAGCTCTGTCCCCACAGTGCCTGCCCTTGGTCACCCAGCGCCTGCCCCTCGGTCACCCAGCTCTGTCCCCGCAGCGCCTGCCCTCGGTCACCCAGCTCTGTCCCCGCAGCGCCTGCCCTCGGTCACCCAGCTCTGTCCCCGCAGCGCCTGCCCTCGGCCACCCAGCTCTGTCCCCGCAGCGCCTGCCCTCGGCCACCCAGCTCTGTCCCCGCAGCGCCTGCCCTTGGTCACCCAGCGCCTGCCCTCGGTCACCCAGCTCTGTCCCCGCAGCGCCTGCCCTCGGTCACCCAGCTCTGTCCCCGCAGCGCCTGCCCTCGGCCACCCAGCTCTGTCCCCGCAGCGCCTGCCCTCGGCCACCCAGCTCTGTCCCCGCAGCGCCTGCCCTCGGTCACCCAGCTCTGTCCCCACAGCGCCTGCCCGTGGCCACCAGCTCTGTCCCCGCAGCGCCTGCCCTCGGTCACCCAGCTCTGTCCCCGCAGCGCCTGCCCTCGGTCACCCAGCTCTGTCCCCGCAGCGCCTGCCCTCGGCCACCCAGCTCTGTCCCCGCAGCGCCTGCCCGTGGCCACCAGCTCTGTCCCTGCAGCGCCTGCCCTCGGCCACCCAGCTCTGTCCCCACAGTGCCTGCCCTTGGTCACCCAGCGCCTGCCCTCGGTCACCCAGCTCTGTCCCCGCAGCGCCTGCCCTCGGTCACCCAGCTCTGTCCCCACAGCGCCTGCCCGTGGCCACCAGCTCTGTCCCCGCAGCGCCTGCCCTCGGTCACCCAGCTCTGTCCCCGCAGCGCCTGCCCTCGGTCACCCAGCTCTGTCCCCGCAGCGCCTGCCCTCGGCCACCCAGCTCTGTCCCCGCAGCACCTGCCCGTGGCCACCAGCTCTGTCCCTGCAGCGCCTGCCCTCGGCCACCCAGCTCTGTCCCCACAGTGCCTGCCCTTGGTCACCCAGCGCCTGCCCTCGGTCACCAGCTCTGTCCCCGCAGCGCCTGCCCTCGGTCACCCAGCTCTGTCCCCGCAGCGCCTGCCCTCGGTCACCCAGCTCTGTCCCCGCAGCGCCTGCCCTCGGCCACCCAGCTCTGTCCCCGCAGCGCCTGCCCTCGGCCACCCAGCTCTGTCCCCGCAGCGCCTGCCCTCGGCCACCCAGCTCTGTCCCCGCAGCGCCTGCCCTCGGCCACCCAGCTCTGTCCCCGCAGCGCCTGCCCTCGGCCACCCAGCTCTGTCCCCGCAGCGCCTGCCCTCGGCCACCCAGCTCTGTCCCCGCAGCGCCTGCCCTCGGCCACCCAGCTCTGTCCCCGCAGCGCCTGCCCGTGGCCACCAGCTCTGTCCCCGCAGCGCCTGCCCTCGGTCACCCAGCTCTGTCCCCGCAGCGCCTGCCCTCGGCCACCCAGCTCTGTCCCCGCAGCGCCTGCCCGTGGCCACCAGCTCTGTCCCCGCAGCGCCTGCCCTCGGTCACCCAGCTCTGTCCCCGCAGCGCCTGCCCTCGGCCACCCAGCTCTGTCCCCGCAGCGCCTGCCCTCGGCCACCCAGCTCTGTCCCCGCAGCGCCTGCCCTCGGCCACCCAGCTCTGTCCCCGCAGCGCCTGCCCTCGGCCACCCAGCTCTGTCCCCGCAGCGCCTGCCCTCGGTCACCCAGCTCTGTCCCCGCAGCGCCTGCCCTCGGCCACCCAGCTCTGTCCCCGCAGCGCCTGCCCTCGGTCACCCAGCTCTGTCCCCGCAGCGCCTGCCCTCGGTCACCCAGCTCTGTCCCCGCAGCGCCTGCCCTCGGTCACCCAGCTCTGTCCCCGCAGCGCCTGCCCTCGGTCACCCAGCTCTGTCCCCGCAGTGTTTCTGACCGGAACTCAGGTGCTGGGGCTGCTCTCACCCCTGCCCAGTGCCGGTCCCTGGGCAGGAGCCTCCTCTGGGCCCCTGCAGGAGGGCAGCGGGAGCCTGTGCTGGACGCACGTGAAGGGTGGCCACGGGGCAGCAGGCCACAGCCTCTCTGCGTCCCCTTCTGCGTCGCTGCCCAGGGATTTGCATCCAGGGGTGAATCAGACCGCCCCGGACAGCAGAGCACGCAGAACGTGGTCGTCCGATCGAGAAGAGTTCCTTTAATAACTTCAGCCTGATTTAAACAACGTGTGGTCCCCTGGGCTTACGTAAATGCGCATTCCTATAAATCCCGCCCTGTGTAAACGTCTTCATCCTGATGTCTCACAGCGTGGGCCCTGGAGGTAGAATTCCTGCATTATTACCATGGCTTTCCTATGTCCTAGCGGTGACATTGGGAGCTGATTTCTTTTCCTTTCGTGTGCGTGTGTGTGTGCGTGTGTGTGTGTGTGTGTATGTGTGTCTGTCCCTCTCATGGCCTGGGACCCTGTTGGGTTTATTTATTTATTTCCCCCATTTTAAAATTACTTTTATTTTTCAATGACAGCTGACACACATTACTATATTAGTTTCAGGGGTACACCCCAGTGATGAGACATCATATAACTTACTGAGTGATCTTCCTGATAAATCGCACACCCGTCTGACACCGTCCATGGTGATTACAACATTATTCACTATTTTCCCTGTGCTGCACTTCACAGCCTTGTGACTGTTCTGTAACTAACTGCCCATTTGTACTTCTCAACCCCTCACCCTTTCTACCCACCCTCCAACACCCCGCCCACCTGGCAGCCCTCAAAATTTTTCTCTGCATCTATGTGTCTGTTTCGTTCCTGCTTGTTTGTTTAGTTTTTATAGATTCAGTTGTTGATATAGATGTATTTATTGCCATCTTATTGTTTGTATTTTTTTTAAATCTTTTTCTTCTTCTTAAAGAAGACCCTCTAATAAATATTTCATGTAATACTGGTTAGGTGGTAATGAACTCCTTGAGCTTTTTCTTTGTCCGGTAAGTTTTATTTTTATCTGTCCTTCTATTCTAAACGATAGCTTTGCTGGGTAGAGAAATCTTGGTTGTAGGTCTTTGCTTTTCATCACTTGTGAATATTTCTTGACAATCTGTTCTGGTCTGCAAAGTTTCTGTTGAGACATCAGCTGACAGTCTTATGGGAGCTCCCTTGTAGGTAACTAACTGCTTTTCTTGATGCTTGTAAGGTTCTCTCTTTGTCTTTAACCTTGGGCATTTTAATTCTGATGTGTCTTGTTGTGGGCCTCTCGGGGTTCGTTCTGTGTGACAGGACTCTGTGTGCTTCCTGGGCTTGTGTGTCTGTTTCCTTCACCAGTGTAGGCAAGTTTTCTGCCGTCATTTCTTTTTTCTTTTTTGTATTTCTCTGAAGTTGGAAATGGGGAGGCAGTTAGACAGACCCCCGCATGCGCTCGACCGGGATCCACCCGGCATGTCCACCAGGGGGTGATGCTCTGCCCATCTTGGGGCGTCGCTCTGCCGCAATCAGAGCCATTCTAGCACCTGAGGCAGAAGCCACAGAGCCATCCTCAGCACCCGGGCAAACGCTGCTCCAATGGAGCCTTGTCTGCGGGAGGGGAAGAGAGAGACAGAGAGGAAGGCAGATGGGCGCTTCTCCTGTGTGCCCTGGCTGGGAATCGAACCCGGGACTCCCACACGCCAGGCTGACGCTCTACCACTGAGCCAACCAGCCAGGGCCTCATTTTTTTCAGTTAGGTTTCAATTTCTTGCTGTCCCTCTTTCTTCTCCTTCCAGCACCCCGTGATGTGAGGGTTGGTACGCTTGAAGTTGCCCCAGAGGCTCTCTTGTGAGCTGATTTCTTAATTTCTTGCTTTGTTTCTCTCCTCTGTAAAGTGAGAAGAACGCCTGGAAGTAATGAATCAAAAGAATGTTAATAAATGTAAATTCTTTTTCTTCCTCCTCCCACCTCTCATCTTCCCACTTCTCTTCAGTAATTTACAGGGAGGTGGTGACACCCACAGTGCACCCCCCTCCGCCCCACGCCTGCCTCCCAGGTCCTCTTGGAGTCGTCAGATGGGTCGGTTCTGAGAATCGGGGTGGTGTCAGTGTGCTTTTGCACGAGGAGCCACGGTCATGTCTGCAGGGACCACCGACGCTAAAACAGCGAGTCTTCTACACTCAGCCGCGTCGGCCGGGGTTCTTGCTTGCGGGCCACAGAAACGGATTTTGGTTGGTTTAGGAAGAAAAGTCCATTTTTTTAAGAGGATATTGAGTTGCTGTGTAACTGTCACAGGGGCTGGAGAGCGAGACTTGGAGACTTGTACAGCCAGAAACAGTGCTCGAAGTCTCACACAGAGTCGGCTCGGGCTGGGCACCGCTGCTCTGCAGGAACGCAGACATTGCAGCTGGCCCCAGGCGTGCGGGCACTGGAGCCTGCAGCGGGCACCTGAGCCGCCGCTCCTCGGGGCCTTGGTCTGTCTACAGCCCCCGCCATGCCTGTGGCTGCTGCCCATCCTAGTCCTTGCTCGGGGCCTTGGTCTTTCTACAGCCCCCACCATGCCTGTGGCTGCTGCCCATCCTTGTCCCTGCTCGGGGCCTTGGTCTTTCTACAGCCCCCGTCGCTGCCTGTGGCTGCTGCCCATCGTAGTCCTTGCTCGGGGCCTTGGTCTGTCTACAGCCCCGTCGCTGCCTGTGGCTGTTGCCCATCCTCGTCCCTGCTCGGGGCCTTGGTCTGTCTACAGCCCCTGTGGCTGCCTGTGGCTGCTGCCCATCGTAGTCCTTGCTCGGGGCCTTGGTCTGTCTACAGCCCCCGTCTCTGCCTGTGGCTGCTGCCCATCCTCATCCTTGCTCGGGGCCTTGGTCTTCCTACAGCCGCCGTCGCTACCTGTGGCTGCTGCCCATCCTCGTCCTTGCTCGGGGCCTTGATCCTTCTACAGCCCCCATCGCTGCCTGTGGCTGCTGCCCATCCTCGTCCTTGCTCGGGGCCTTGGTCTTCCTACAGCCGCCGTCGCTGCCTGTGGCTGCTGCCCATCCTCGTCCTTGCTCGGGGCCTTGGTCTTCCTACAGCCGCCGTCGCTGCCTGTGGCTGCTGCCCATCGTAGTCCTTGCTCCGTAGCATTAGCTCCCGAGTCAGAGTCTGGGGCAGGTGTGACTAATGGCAGGTCCGGGGGCCACCCTCGCTGTGAGCGGTTGAGGGTGGAGGTAAGAAAGCAAACGGCTGACATTTTCAGCTTATTTCATGGGAGGTGGACCAGCCTTCAACCCGGACTGACAGCGCGGCCACGCTCCCAGGCCTGGGAAGGAGGTTCAGGAAGAGCTTGGGTGATCAGAAGGAATGCCGGACAGAGGGTCTCCTGCCAGGATGGTATTCAGTGACTCAGATCAAAAGAAGGATAGTTTTAGACGTGAAAGATTGACACACTGTACTCGAGCAAATAGTCAGATGCCCAGTTAGACCTGGTCATTGGGTCAGGAGAAGAGTCAAGCTCGGGGCAGACGGAGGGCTGTAAGAAAGTGGTGTCCGTGGATCTCACAGTGTGAACCACTGTATTCATAAACGGAGGAAACGAATGTAGCTGAAGTCCGTGGCGTAGTCGTGAAAAGAAAGATCGTACATTCCGGGAGAAACCTAGGAAATAGCCCAGAACTGTAAATTCTAGACTCAGGCAAAACCCAAGCTTGTGGGTGCAGACATTCGGGGCGCTGAGATGGAAAAGTACTCGAAAATTAATCTTGCCTTTGTTGTCCGGGACTTGGGGGACGTAGTTATTTAATTGTGATGATGACTTGGTTAAGAGCGTTGGGAATGGTCAGTATCCACAATATTCCTAAAATACGAGCGATCGGGGATGATAATGGGGGGCGGGAGGGGTAGGCAGGTCAGAACGGGAAAAGGAGAAGCAACACCAAGTCAGCACAAGTGAGGAGAAGGGAACGAGGTGAGACGAGAGGTGGGAAACCGCAGACAGTCAAGCCAGAGAGTCCCACCATGTCTGTACTCCTAGGCTCTGTTCACCATGAAAACACAAAGATCAGCAATATTAGTTGTCAGACAAGGCAGAGGGCAAGGACAAAGCATTGCACAGAACAGAGAGGGACATGGTGTCCTGATAAAAGCTAAAAATATGTGATTGTCTTTAAACGTTAAGCAAAAAGACCACAATAAAATAAAAAAGAAATTTAAAAAACCCTCCAAAAATACACAGAACAAAAACTGAGAATAAAAGAAGGATTTAATTTTTAAAAATATCATTCTACTTGGAGATGTAAATTGTTTCTTTTCTAACTTGAGGGGGTCAGGGAAACTGGGTGGCCCACGTGGACGCCTACAGGGACCCGTGGGGGGCGTGGCTGTGTGACTTAGGAGGTGATGAAAGGTATGCTAGGGCATTGAGATTCGTTCGTTTTAAAGCATTCTGCCAGCCAAACAAAAGATATCGGTAGCTTGCAAGCTGCCAGTTTTCCTCAAACTCTAAAACAAACAAGGAAAAACAAAAATACAGAAGTTTTAAATAACACAGTCAACACATTTATAGGATGGGGAGTAGACGTTCTTCCTCTGGATCCACAGATTGTTTACGGAGGTTGATCGTGTAACTTTGTCACAGAGAACCAAAAGTAAAATATAATAAAAATCTAATTATATATGCTATAATCTGTTATTTTAATTCAATTCAATTAATGGTATAAAAAGATGATTATTTTTTAAAAACTATTTTAAAGTTCAGAGACTCCTTTTAAGAATAATTTGCACAGCCTGACCAGGTGGTGGCGCAGTGTATAGAGCATCGGACTGGGATGCGGAAGACCCAGGTTCGAGACCCCAAGGTCGCCAGCTTGAGCGTGGGCTCATCTGGTTTGAGCAAAAATTCACCAGCTTGGACCCAAGGTCGCTGGCTCACGCAAGGGGTTACTCGGTCTGCTGTAGCCCCACGGTCAAGGCACATATGAGAAAGCAATGAATGAACAACTAAGGTGTCGCAATGCACAACGAAAAACTAATGATTGATGCTTCTCATCTCTCCGTTCCTATCTGTCTGTCCCTGTCAATCCCTCACTCTGACTCTCTCTCTGTCTCTGTAAAAAAAAAAAAAAAAAAAGAATAATCTGCACAAACAAAAGTCAAAACAAATTTAAGTCACGTAGAGATAAATGGAGGAAGGAGGGTTTTGTAGGAAAAGAAATAAAGCTGTGTGTACTCAGGAAAACATGTCGCAGATCACTTCTATTAGCATTAAAGAAGAAAGGCTGAAAATCTAGGGGCGCAATATTCAGCTTGTGAAACTAGGAAGTAAAATAAAAGAAATAAATTAATAATGATGAAAACTGAAATGAATACAATAGGAAAACAGAACATGGTAAAGAAGGTAAAAGATCTTCTTTGAGCCCTAGCTGGTTGGCTCAGTGGTAGAGCGTCGGCCTGGCGTGCAGGAGTCCTGGGTTCTATTCCCGGCCAGGGCACACAGGAGAAGCGCCCATCTGCTTCTCCACCCCTCCCCCTCTCCTTCCTCTCTGTCTCTCTCTTCCCCTCCCTCAGCCAAGGCTCCACTGGAGCAAAGTTGGCCCTGGGTGCTGAGGATGGCTCCATGGCCTCTGCCTCAGGCGCTGGAATGGCTCTGGTTGCAACAAAGCGAGGCCCAGATGGGCAGAGCATCGCCCCCTGGTGGGCGTGCCGGGTGGATCCTGGTCGGGCGCATGCGGGAGTCTGCCTGCCTGCCTCCCGGTTTCTGGCTTCGGAAAAATAAAAAATAAAAATAAAAAAAAGAGCCTGATCTGTGGTGGCGCAGTGGATAAAGCGTCGACCCGGAAATGCTGAGGTCGCCGGTTCAAAACCCTGGGCTTGCCTGGTCAAGGCACATATGGGAGTTGATGCTTCCAGCTCCTCCCCCCTTCTCTCTCTCTCTCTCTCTCTCTCTCCCTCTCCTCTCTAAAATGAATAAATAACAAAAAATTAAAAAAAAAAAATAAATAAATAAAAGATCTTCTTTGAAAAGGCCAGTGATGGAAATTATTTCTGATTGAAGGAAAAAACCGGAGGAAACGTTAGGCATGCGTAAGGATCTATTGTTGCAGGTACGAAAGAAACAAACCGTACAGTCTAGACCAGTAATTTGAAAAACAGGAGGAAATGGACGTGTTATCACTACTATTTAACACTTTGGTGTTCATGCAGTAAGGTTAAAAACATCTTTTGACTTACGTATCAAAAAGAAAAACAAATTAAACCCCAAAATAAGAGCATTTGTAAGTAACTGTATATAAGATAAATATAAAAAGAACAATAGCTCCCCCCCCCTCCCCCCGTGTTAGCACTAACTGGTTATCACTGGAAATTGGGAAAAATCCAATTCACAGGTATCATAAAATATCCAGGAATGATTTTCACCAGAATATTATAGACCATAAGGTGAAAAGTATTCGGTCTCATTGTGGATCCCATTTGGGGGATTCTGTCCTCCAGAAATAAAAGCGCCGGTACTTAAGTATGTACGAAGACAGAAAAAGGTTCTTAATTGCAGTACTTTTTTTTGTCGTAACCCAAATGTTGGAACATTCTGACTGTTCTTCCGTGGGAACTGGTTGTGATAAATTGTAGTACGTCATTCTTTGCAAGTATTACATTATTAAAAAGAACAAGTTAGCTCCATTTCTCCTGTCCTGGAAGGCTATAAATACGTATTCTGAAGCAATACAATAGAATTCACAAAAGAATGTTTACCACCTCATGTTATTTCTGCAGATGTTATGATCCCAGCCAAAGACCAAGCCTGTTTGTGTCAGCATGGGAGAACACAGTTTTCCATACTTTGTATTGATATTTCAGGAAAGTAAGGGATTTGATCATTTTAGTTCTAGAAAGAGTATTATTATTTCTGTACGCAGAGGGGAGAGTTTAGCAATTAAAGAGTATGAACTCCGGAGCCCACATTTCCTGGGTTTGAATCCCAACTCGAGCTGTATAACCTTGGGCAAGTTTTCCAGACGCCTCTACACCTCCATTTCCTGCGGGGTAGAGTTTGTATAACAGCCGTCCCCACTCCATAGGGTTTCAGGGTTTGGTGAAGAATAAAGTTGTACATAAGAAAGCGCTGGCCTGACCAGGTGGTGGCCCAGTGCATGGAGCGCTGGACTGGGACACGGAGAACCCGGGTTCAGAACCCTGAAGTCGCTGGCTTAGCATGGGCTCATAGACGTGACTCCGTGGTCACTGGCTTGAGCAAGGGGTCACTTGCTCTGCTGGACCCCCCGGTCAAGGCACATATGAGAAAGCAATCAATGAACAACTGAGGTGCCACAATGAAGAATTGATGCTTCTCATCTCTCTCCCTTCCTGTCTGTCTGTCCCTATCTGTTTCTGTCTCTGACTAGCTCACTGTCTCTGTCAAAAAAAAAAAAGAGAGAGAGAGAGAGAGAGAGAGGGCTGGGTTTGTTTTTTTTGTTGTTGTTTTTTTTTTTCAGTTAAAAAAATTAAGAAATTAAGTCAAGGTAAGGGGAGGGAAAATTTATCTGATTCCTTTTGTGGTACAACTGCGTATTTTCATCAACTTGAGACGTTTCTCCCTTGCACTGTAATGAAGAAACGGACCAGCTTGCCCAGGAAAAGGCAAAGCGTGGAGAGCCCCGTGTGCGCCAGAGGGCGGTGGAGAGCCCCGTGTGCGCCAGGGGGCGGTGGAGAGCCCCGTGTGCGCCAGGGGGCGGTGGAGAGCCCCGTGTGCGCCAGAGGGCGGCGGAGAGACCAGAGGGCGGTGGAGAGCCCCGTGTGCGCCAGAGGGCGGTGGAGAGCCCCGTGTGCGCCAGAGGGCGGTGGAGAGACCAGAGGGCGGTGGAGAGTCCCGTGTGCGCCAGGGGGCGGTGGAGAGCATGTGCCAGAGGGCGGTGGAGAGCCCCGTGTGCGCCAGGGGGCGGTGGAGAGCCCCGTGTGCGCCAGAGGGCGGTGGAGAGCCCCGTGTGCGCCAGAGGGCGGTGGAGAGCCCCGTGTGCTCCAGAGGGCGGTGGAGAGCCCCGTGTGCGCCAGGGGGCGGTGGAGAGCCCCGTGTGCGCCAGGGGGCGGTGGAGAGCCCCGTGTGCGCCAGGGGGCGGTGGAGAGTCCTGTGTGAGCCAGAGGCGGCCTCCCCGCTGTCTTTTCCGTGTCCTGGGAGCTGGCAGCTCTGCAGAGCTCGTGATAGCTTCCGTGTCCAGACATTTCAACGGTGGAAATGCCAGTTTGGGAAGCAGAGGCACACGGTTGATGGGCTTAGGAGATGAAAACTCGTGTTTCCTCAGCCGAGGCCTGACGAGTTGTATTTTTTTAAAGATGGCTGTGACTCTGTCCCCAGCCCCCGTGCTTGTCGTCACAGTGTGACGCGGCCATGTTCTCCGTGAAGGAGTCTGACCCGTGAAAACGGGCAGCCTGGGACTGCCCCGTCCCACCAGGCGGGTGTAACAGAAGTGGCACGAGTGACAGCCCTCTCAGGTGACAGTCCTAAGAGACTGTGCGGCGACCCTGGTTTGCAGAAAGACGCGCACGCACAGCCCAGAGCCACCCAGTGACAAGCCCAGGCGCCCCGAGGCCACCGCGCTGCAGAGGCCGCACCAGGGCGCCCTGACCAGCAGCCCAGCAGAGCTCCCATCTGACAACGTCCACCGTCAGGACGTGCGAGTGGGCCGGCCGGGACCGCTGGCCCAGCCGGGTCCTCAGAGTGACTGCAGCTGCCGCTGTTCTTGGACTGCAACCACCCGCAGCGTCGTACGTGAGAACTGCCTGGCCAGCCCTTCCGGAACTCACGCGCTGCAGGAACCATGGGCTGAACAGAACGGTTGCGGGACGTACGCAGTCGTGTCTGGAAACAGTGAAACCGGAACGCGAGAGTGGAGGAAGCATCTTACCTGTGAAGATGGTCACTCACGCCCGTCAGACGAGCCTTTCTAGAGCTGACCCCCCCCCCCCCCCCGACTTACTGCAGATAAACGTGATCACAAACAAGAAGTGTTTGCCTCGTTGTAATCACCGTAGGCTTAAAATTCAGTATCCCATGTTGGTCTTTTTCCGTTCAGCATTGTATTTTAAGCATTATCTCTTACACATATATAATAAACGCATGCTTAACAATGAACATAGTTTTCATGTTCGATTGTTGGCTGATATCCCCTGCTGGGGTCGGAAGCCCGTGGTGTTTGTTGTACGCCGGTGTACGGTACCGTTTTCTGTATGATGAGTTACTGTACCAGGAGACCCGCCCCAGCGTCGGTCAGACCACGTCAGGAACACTCTGACGTTCGTGTCCAGCCTCTGCTTCCCTCCTCTTTCTGGAATTCTCCTCGGATAATTCACCACTTTCAGCGGATCAGCCCATCACCTTGACCTCCAGGAGTCAAGGGTGGCACAGACCCACTCAGCGTGAGCGAGGAGACACCCGTGGGGGTGTGAGAGGGGGGTAGACCTCTTCGTTGGACTTGGTGGTAAGGGCTGGCGTGAGACAAGGTGGCTTCCCGACCAAGGGCGCCCGTTGAGGAAGGATGGAGCGAGAAGTGGAGAGGAACGGACCCCCCCCCCTCCCCAACACACTTGACAGTCGGCTGGACCCGAGGTTGGACCCACGCCGAGACTTTCAGTTAGGCAAGCCAGAGAAACTTCTCTTTTTATTGTGGCAAGCTTGAGTTGGGTGTTCTGTTGCAATGAAAAGATTCCCGACTCCTCTAGTGACCACATGGACAGCATTTCTGAGATTCTGGGTAGCATTTCGCAGGGACCTCACTATGACATCAAAGGGTCTCCAGGCAGCTAGCTCAGCTGATGAATGACCCCAGGTCCTGTGAGGCCGGGTGGGAAGGATTAGGAATGTTTTGCTTAAAGAATAAAAAGACCCACAGAAACAAAGCTGCCTTCAGATCTTCAGCTGTCATGTGGAAGAAGCAGTGAATTTGTCCTTTGTGGTTCCAGATTGTTTCAGAGAACAGGGAACCACCACGTGTCATGTTAACGAAGCTAGGATTCAGCCCGACATAGAAAAGGATTGTCCGGCTGTCTGAGTTGCTCAGCAGTGGAACAGGTTGTCTAGCACTGGGGTCTCTTTCACCGACGCTGTTTCAACGATAACTGGAATATCAGAGCTGAACAAACAGCCATACAAGTTGGGGGCCCTTGATACTACTTCGTGTGAAAGATTGTGTGACTTCTGTTTCTTTCAGTTCTGAAATCATACCATTGTATACTCCCTTAGGTATCAGAAGGTGTATTTATTGATGTGACCCTTGGGCAAAAATTGCCAAGTCCCAAGACACTGTTTCCTTATCCATAAAATCAAAGATAGCTTTCAGACTGGCTCTTGTGAGCCTCAGATGAATGTCTGTGAAAATTCTTTGAAAGCCACAGCGCGGCATGAACGTGAACTTACATGATCATTTCCTGCATGTGAACTCTGGCGTCAAGCATGTGGACAGCTCCTTAACCTTCTGTTACGTTTGGACCTAAGAGTGGTGGTGTAAGAAAAAAGAAAAAGAAAAAGTGACGTTAATCCAAATAAATAGGACTCAGCACGCCCCGTCCACCGAATCCTCCAGTTTCTCTGATTGTAAATTCAGATGAATGTACATTATCTTCTCGTGGTGGAACCTGGAAGTTTCCCGGTGACCACTCTGAGACAGCCGTCACTGAGCCAGGTGTATAGTTCTAGGGAGCCAGAGCTGAAGCTGTGATCGACGAGGTCCTTCTGAGTTGCTGATAAGCCTCACAAATGGGTAGAGTCCGTCTCTCCCCCTCCTCGGCTGAAAGGACGTTTGTAGAGGCGCTCCAGGCCCAGCCTCCTCAGCTTCTCCTCATTCTTCTGTTTGCCGCCCAGCGACCACGGAGGGGGTGGCACACTCCTACGCAGGGGTGCCCAGCTCTTGAGCTAGGGGGTACGGATTTCATTCAGTGGGCGAGGAGGCTCACCCCGTGTGCACAGTGGACGCTGGGGCCAGCTGTTTCTCCGTCCACTTCAGTGTCCATGGGAATCAGACGTCCCTGCCCGCTCGGCATTTCTTCAGACGGCTCGGGCCCTGTGGGAGCTGCCCTCCCAGAATGGTTTTTTGTTTGTTTGGTTTTTTTTGCAATTCTGGCTTTTCCCCGAAGATGACTAACCACCCGGCCAGCCGCCCACGCCCGCGAGAAGCAGGTCAGACCACAGCGTTCTCTCTTCTTGTAACACCGTCGCTTTGTCTCTCCTGCCTTATCTCGCACGCCTGTAACTTGACAGAGAGTGGCCACTGTGTCCTCCCCAGGCCGGAGTCCTTTCTCAGGGTGTCAGGGGGGTCTTTTGTTCAGAAGCCCCTCATTTAGGAGCGCTATTCATACTGGCCATGGAAAAAGATGAGTATTTGGCGGAAGAGAAAGATGCAGATATACAGGTGTTTTAAACTCTAGCCCAAGTAGCTGAGCAAGTGGGATGTGAGCAAATTATTTTTGATATTCTGCAAAAAAAAGAGTCCTGGCCAATTGGCTCAGTGGTAGGGCATCGGCCAGGTGTGTGGATGTCCCAGGTTTGATTCCTGGTCAGGGCACACAGGAGAAGTGCCTATCTGCTTCTCCACCCTCCCTCCTCTCCCTTCTCTCTTTCTCTCTCTCCTCTCTCTCTCTCTCCATTCTCCTCATTCAACCATGGCTCTATTGGAGTGAGTTGGCCCCAGGCACTGAGGATGGCTGAATGACCTTGCCTTAGGTGCTAAGAAGAGCTTGGTTGCTGAGCAACAGAGCAATGCCCTAGATGGGCAGAGCATTGCACCCTAGTGAGCTTGCTGGGTGGATCTCAGTTGGGGCACATGCAGGAGTCTCTCTCTACCTCCTTCCTCTCATTGATTGAAAACAAGATAGAAAACATATAATCCTGTTATAAAAACCATCTCTAAACATGGACCTCACTGTTTGCTTTTAACAGAGGAAGCAAATGAGTAAGTCATGTGGTTCATGTATATATGGATACTTTTGTGGGGTTTTTTCCTCCGTCTGGTTTGCAAAGAGAGTTTCCAGTCACTTTAATATGAGATGCACATTGTTCTCTAGGAAACACTTCATTGACACTCCCCAAAGGACAGTCCAACTCTGGAAAGAAACGACATTATTCCACGGGCCAGGTGGGGCTCTGAGACTTGATGGCAGACGTGATTCCTTATGTCCCCGCTCTGTTGCTGTGCCTCCTGAAACTTTGTTTCTTTTATCTCATTTGTTCTAAGTCCAAAAGATCAGCCCTGCCCATAAAAAGAACAGGTTGACGATTACCTCCTTCTGTGTCCCACTTGCAGGCATTCACATTTATTTCTTGACTCTTATTATCCAGGTAGTATGTGCTCAGGTTTAAAAAAAAAAGACACAGGGCAAAGCATGTATGAAAAACGAGGCTGCTGTGACCTTACACCTTCCTGTCTCTCATCCTGCTTCTCAAAGGTAACCACTCCATTCTGCTTATACTGCTGGTTGTTTTTCTCTTTTTTATTAATTCAGTGAGAGGGGAGGAGGCAGAGACAGACTCCCGCATGTACCACGATTTGGATCCACCTGGCAAGCCCACTAGGGGGCGATGCTCTGCCCATCTGGGGCTGCTGCACTGTTGCTCAGCAACTGAGCTCTTCTTAGTGCCTGAGGTGGAGGTCATGGAGCCATCCTCAGAGCCCAAGACCAACTCACTCCAAATGAGCCATGGCTGCAGGAGAGGAAGAGAGAGAGAGAAAGAGAGAGAGAGAGAGACAAGCCAGAGGAGGAGGGGTAGAGAAGCAGATGGGCTCCTCTCCTATGCTCCTATGTGCCCTGACCAGTAATCAAACCCACATCCGCACCCCGGGCCAACACTCCACCACTGAACCAACCGGCCAGGGCCTCTGCTTGTTTTTTAAGTAGACTTTCAGAGCCGTTTTAACACAGCAAAATTGAGTGGAAAGTAGAGTTCCCATACACCCCTGCTCCCCCCCTCAGCCTTCCACACCATCAGAATCCCTCACCAGAGTGGTGCACTCATTGCAGTGAGTGAACCTACACTGATTGACCCTTGGTCACCCAAACTCCGTAGTTCACTTTTGGCATTGTACATTCTGTGGGTTTGGACAAATATACATAATGACATGTGTCCATCCATTAAATATTACACAGAATAGTTTCACTATCCTAAACTTTTTCTGTGCTCTGCCCATTCATCCCTCCCTCCCCTCAGAGCTCTGGCAACAGCTGATCTTTTTACCGTCCCCACACTTCTGCCTCTTCCTGCACGTCCTGTCGTCGTGAGAATCATGCCACATTTACCTTCTCAATCTCATTTCTTTCACTCAGTGATATGCACTGAGTTTCTCCATGGCTTTTCTTAGCTTGATAGTTCGGCCCTGGCCGGTTGGCTCAGCGGTAGAGCGTCGGCCTAGCGTGCGGAGGACCCGGGTTCGATTCCCGGCCAGGGCACACAGGAGAAGCGCCCATTTGCTTCTCCACCCCTCTGCCGCACTTTCCTCTCTGTCTCTCTCTTCCCCTCCCGCAGCCAAGGCTCCATTGGAGCAAAGATGGCCCGGGCGCTGGGGATGGCTCTGTGGCCTCTGCCCCAGGCGCTAGAGTGGCTCTGGTCGCAATATGGCGACGCCCAGGATGGGCAGAGCATCGCCCCCTGGTGGGCAGAGCGTCGCCCCATGGTGGGCGTGCCGGGTGGATCCCGGTCGGGCGCATGCGGGAGTCTGTCTGACTGTCTCTCCCCGTTTCCAGCTTCAGAAAAATGAAAAAAAAAAAAAGAAAAAAAAATAATAATAATTAAAAAAAAAAAAAAAAAAAGATAGTTCATTTCTTCTTAGCGCCAAGTAACATTCCACGGTCTGGGTGTACCGCACTTGACCCATTGTTCACCGACCGAAGGACAGACCTTGGTTGCTTCCAGCTTTCGGCGGTCGTGAACAAAGCGGCCACAGGCATCCCGTGCAGGTCTTTGTGACGACGTGAGTTGTCATCTCCTTTGGCTGAATACCACAGGGTGCCATCGCTGGATTATGACCAGAGTATGTTTAGTTTTATAGGAAGCTGCAACCCGCCTTCTCCAAGTGGCTGTACCATTTTACATTCCGGTCAGTGAGGCGTGAGGGTTCCTGCCGCTCCACGTCCTCGCCGGTGTTTGGTGTTGTTGGCTTTCTGGGTGTTAGCCGTTCTAGTAGTTGTGCTGAGGTATCTCATCGTCATGGTGATTTGTAACTCCCTACTGACATTAGATGTGGAGCCACCTTGTCATATGCTTATCTGCAGTCTGTATGTCTTCTTTGGGGAAGTGCCTATTCAAATATTTTGCCCATGACAGTTGACACTAAATATATTCATTTCAGGTGTCCAGCATCGTTGTGAGACAACGTATATAACTGACAAAGTGGTACCCTTGATAAATCTAGCACTGTGTGTATTTTGCTCAGGTTGAATTAGGTTGTTCATTTTCTTTTTTTTCTTTTTTTTTTTTTTTGATGGGTCACTACTTTTAATCCTAGCACACACCCAGTGGGTGAGAAATACACACAGAGGGAAACACTTCCCTTTCCATTCAGGGCTCCCAAAGCCACTGACTCATCCTAGTCTTCCTAGAATCAAAGGCCCCACCAGCCTCATTCACCTCTGATCCCCATCTCCTTCTCTCTGCACAGACTGGCTTCTCCTTCAGCACTCACTCCGCCATCTTGGCTGCTTCTCCTCTGCAGTGCTGAGGGCAGGATCTGAGCCTCAGTTGTTCATTTTCTGAGTGTTGAATTCTTTGTACATTTTCGGTACAAAGAATTTTTCATGCAGGTCCCTGGCAAATATTTTCTCTCAGTCCTGTGACTTGTCTTCTCGTTCTCCCGATACTGCTCTTTAATTTTCAAATTTAGACGCTGTGTCGACTCCTGCTGTGACAGGTGGGGGTTTAACCAGAACTTGTCACCTGTGTCATGTCCCAGCACCGCTCTGTAAGCAGGCAGAATATCGTACGACCACCCACCATCTTCATCATGTAACGAAGGGTTATTTTTTTTTTTTTTAAATAAAAGAAGTGATCATTTAATTTGGCCTTGGGTCAGGGAAGTCGCTTTCCAAGCCAAAAAAGGTCTGGCGGCAAAGACGGTAGCTGGAAATGAAGACTGGGTTGGTAGCTGTCTCCTTTTAGTTCCGGCCGTCGTCGAACCCGACAGACAGTTGAAAGGGAGCCTTCGTTTTAGGAGCGTTATTAGGAACGGCAGGTGCCTCTGTGATCGTCAGTCCCGGACTCTCAGTTTTGCCTGATCTGACTAGAGTTTTGGGCGAAACTTCAACGATCTCCCGGTTTTTGTTACGGTCCTGGCCAAGAGGACTCCACTCCAGAGCTCCGGCGCTCATGAAACATTTTATTGCTGAGTGATTTTAATCTTCCTTTAACAAGAATAATTAAATGTCTTTTTTTTTTTCATTGCATATCCAGTATGATGCAAGTAAGCAATAAATGTGTCTGGTCTACTCTGACCTTCCCAGCTACTTACTTTGAAAAGTCAGTATAAAAGAATAGCGTGGCCCTGGCCGGTTGGCTCAGTGGTAGAGCGTCGGCCTGGCGTGCAGAAGTCCCGGGTTCGATTCCTGGCCAGGGCACACAGGAGAAGTGCCCATCTGCTTCTCCACCCCCCTCCCCCTCTCCTTCCTCTCTGTCTCTCTCTTCCCCTCCCGCAGCCAAAGCTCCATTGGAGCAAAGATGGCCCGGGCGCTGGGGATGGCTCTGTGGTCTCTGCCTCAGGCGCTAGAGTGGCTCTGGTCGCAACATAGCGATGCCCCGATGGGCAGAGCATCTCCCCCTGGTGGGCGTGCCGGGTGGATCCCGGTCGGGCGCATGCGGGAGTCTGTCTGACTGTCTCTCCCCGTTTCCAGCTTCAGAAAAATACAAAAAAAAAAAGAATAGCATGGTTTTTCTGTACATCAGTAGGACAGTTGAGCCTTTCTTATTGTTGAACTTTTAAAAGCACTTAACCCCCCTGGCCGGTTGGCTCAGCGGTAGAGCGTCGGCCTAGCGTGCGGAGGACCCGGGTTCGATTCCCGGCCAGGGCACATAGGAGAAGCGCCCATTTGCTTCTCCACCCCTCCGCCGCGCCTTCCTCTCTGTCTCTCTCTTCCCCTCCCGCAGCCAAGGCTCCATTGGAGCAAAGATGGCCCGGGCGCTGGGGATGGCTCCTTGGCCTCTGCCCCAGGCGCTAGAGTGGCTCTGGTCGCAATATGGCGACGCCCAGGATGGGCAGAGCATCGCCCCCTGGTGGGCAGAGCGTCGCCCCATGGTGGGCGTGCCGGGTGGATCCCGGTCGGGCGCATGCGGGAGTCTGTCTGACTGTCTCTCCCTGTTTCCAGCTTCAGAAAAAGGAAAAAAAACGTTAAAAGCACTTAACTCTCAGAGGCTTAGCAGTATTTAGTATTCTAAAGTCTATATTCTTTCCATATTATGGGAGTCCCTTTAACATTTAAAGCTGTACCACTGATTTTTGTAGTATGCCCTTATCCCATTTATTCTGGTTTATATATGGATACAAATAAGCACACCGTTTTTACTGATGTTAAAAGCAGTAGGACAAGATCAGTCTCTTTGTAGTGTTATTGAGTCTTTTGATTTCTTTTCTTTTGGGGGGGGTATTTTTCTGAAGTTATAAGCGGGAGGCAGTCAGACAGACTCCCGCATGCACCCAACCAGGATCCACCTGTCATGCCCACCAGGGGGCGATGCTCTGCCCATCTGGGATGTTGCTTGGATGCAACTGGAGCCATTCTAGCACCTGAGGTGGAGGCCATAGAGCCGTCCCCAGCGCCGGGGCCATCTTTGCTCCAATGGAGCCTTGGCTGCAGGAGGGGAAGAGAGAGACAGAGAGAAAGGGGAGGGGGAAGGGTGGAGAAGCAGATGGGCGCTTCTCCTGTGTGCCCGGCCGGGAATCGAACCTGGGACTCTCACACGCCAGGCTGATGCTCTACCACTGATCCAACCGGCCAGGGCCTTGATTTCTTAATTAGATTTGTGCTTGGTCAAAATAGGTGAATAATGAATTTTTTAAGTACTTATTGAGGAATTCATATGAAATCTTATTTTGTCAAAAGACTGTTGTTTAGCTGTCAAGGTTGTCAGCTCAGATGTACGAAGTTGCAAGTTACAGAAAACCCAACTCAGGGTGACTTCTGTGAAGGGTAGTTATTGGCCTCTGTAAACTGGAAGGCCCGCCATAGGCCAGGCATTGGGTTGGTTGATTGAGCGAATGCCCGGTGCGATGAAGAATTTCTCTTTCTTCTTTCTTTCTGTTCTCTGGTCCTCACCTTCTCCCAATGACAGGATGGTTGCCAGCCATTCCCAGGCTTTACGTGATTCCTGACTCCTGTCCAGTGATCTTTTAGACGCTCACCCAGGAAGCCTTTCCTTGTGTTCCGTTGACCTTCGTGGAGGGGGGCGTCTGGGGCTTGAACCCCCGCTGTGGCTGGGGCTGGGCTTATGCTGAGTCGCTGTGGCTGGGGCTGGGGTTATGCTGAGTCGCTCGGGCTTGGAGTCAGCCTTCCCTACAGTGTGGGGCTGTGGGAGGGGGCGGAGAAGCCCCAGTCAGAACCCGGCGGTCATCTCAAAGGGAGGCCGTGGACGCGGGGGACAGCCTCCCCGTGGGCTGCGCTGCGCCCGGCGAAGTCATCTGGGCTTCATTTATACAAGCGCTTGCTTTGTTTCACTGGTGTCCACTTTTGTCTCCAGGGGCTGTGACCACGGCCAAACGGACGGGCATCCCAGCTCCTCGGGAACTTTCGGCCACTATCTCGAGGGAGAGAACGGCGCCACGCGGCCCCGCCAACCCGAAGAAGCCGGTGCCCAGTCCGACGTCCTCCAGCACGCCCACCCCCACCAAGCACCTGAGGCCTGCGTGTGCCAGACCCAAGCAGGAGCATGAAGGGGCCGAGAAGGCCGCGCTGGAGTCCCAGGTGCGGGAGCTTCTGGCCGAGGCCAAAGCCAAAGACAGCGAGATCAACCGGCTGCGGAGCGAGCTGAAGAAGTGCAGGGAGAGGCGGGCGCCACTCCCCGAAGGAAACGATGCTTCGGACCCGAAGGCGGATGAGACCTCCGTCCTGCCAGGCGACTCAGAACCCCCGGGAAGGGCCCTCGAGGGGACGAACAAGAACTTCCAGAGAGAGCTTGCTGATCTAGAGGCAGAAAACCGGGCCCTGAAGGAGAAACTGAGTTACTTCGAGCGTTCGCCCAGTTCGGAGGGAGGAGCCAGCCACACCGGCGGTGATCATAGCAGCTGTCCCACGTCCGTCACCCAGGAGTCCAGCTTGGGAAGCCCGACGACGGGCCAGCCGCTGTCCTCGGACGACATGGACGAGGATAAAAAACACCTGCCCCAAAGTGCGCTACGGACGTCGGGCTCTTCAAGTAGCGACGTCACCAAAGCTTCTTTGTCCCCGGACGCCTCCGATTTTGAGCACCTGACGGCGGACAGTCCCTCGGGGCCCCTGTCCGCCACGGGCCACCACCCCTCCAGGGACTCCAGGGGCTCCCCCACGGGGAGCTCGCCCCACAACGCCAGCGAGCTGTCCCTGGCCTCGCTGACGGAGAGGATCCAGCGGATGGAGGAGAGCCAGCACAGCACGGCCGAGGAGCTGCAGGCCACGCTGCAGGAGCTGTCGGACCAGCAGCAGATGGTGCAGGAGCTGACGGCCGAGAACGAGAAGCTGGCGGACGAGAAGACGGCGCTGGAGACGTCCTGCCACCAGCAGCGCGCCCGGGCGGAGCTGCTGATCCAGGAGAAGGAGACGCTGGTGCACCTGCTGCAGGAGCGGGCGGAGGCGGAGGCCGAGGGGGCCGGCGCCCCGGGCGGGCGGCTGCGGGAGCTGGAGCAGCGCTGCGCCGAGATCCTGGAGCAGGGCCGCTTCGAGAGGGAGAAGCTGCTCAGCATCCAGCAGCAGCTGACCGGCCGCCTGCGGAAGGCGGAGGAGGAGAACCAGGCGGCGGCGGACGCGGTCCGGCGCCTGCAGGAGGAGAACGAGCGGCTGCGCGGGGCCCTGGAGCTGGAGCGGCAGGAGCACGGCGCGCTGGCCCAGACGCTGGAGGAGCGCGCGGCGGCCGTGGCCGGGCTGGCGGCCGAGAACGGGTCTCTGAAGGCCCAGCTGGAGAGCGAGCAGCAGACCCAGCCCGTGGGGCAGCCGGCGGCGGAGGGCTGCGACGTCCAGGAAATGCTGAACGTCGCCCGGGCTGAGAAAGATCAGCTGGAGCGGTCCTGCGCGGAGCTCAGGCAGGAGGTCCTGAAGGCGCACGGGGAAGCGAAACGTGTTTCCAGCCTGTTAGCCAAGGTAAGAAGGCATCTCTTTGTCTCCGTATTGACCCACTCATCCTTTTAGTACATTTCCCCTCTTGATCTTGAAATCCGCAGAGAACCTTTTGCCTAGTCAGTTGCGTTGGCGCGCCCAGCGTTCCCGCTTGAAGATCTGTGAGGTTCCAGGCAGACTGGGGGGTACGAAACTGACACGCCCTAGTGCCTGGCCACAGGCAGTTCAAAGTGTCCCCGGGGAATAGCGGACCAGATCAATGACTATGTGTGAGGCAGGGATAAAGGATGTTCGTTATAAGAGGACAGCCTGGAATCTTGTGCCAAGTTGGAACACCAAGAATAATAGATGGGAGAAAGGAGAGCGTAGTGCAGGAGGACTTCTTGGAAGAAGTGATGGTAAGCTGGGTCTGTGTGTGTGTGTGTGACAAACAGAGAGACAGAGAGGGACAGATAGGGACAGACAGACAGGAAGGGAGAGAGATGAGAAGCTTCTTCGTTGTAGCTCCTTAGTCTTTCATTGATTGCTTTCTCATATGTGCCTTGACGTGGGTGGGGGGAGGGTGCAGCAGAGCAAGTGACCCCTTGCTCAAGCCAATGACCTTGGGGTCATGTCTGTGATCCCATGCTCAAGCCAGCGAGCCTGTGGTCAAGCTGGTGAGCCTGCGCTCAAGCCTGCGACCTCGGGGTTTCAAACCTGGGTCCTTCGAGTCCCAGTCCGACACTCTATCTGCTGCACCACCGCCTGGTCAGGTGGAAAGCTGGGTCTTGAAGAAGGAGTGAGAGTTACCCAGGTCTGCTTTGGGCTGCTTGTAACAGAAAATTAACATCACCCCCAATTTCCTTGCCACGTAGTCATATCACCACTATTTTATTTCTTCCAGATAGATGTGTCTCTGTTTCCGACACGTTAAAATACAGTTCTTTTTTAGAATCACCCTGTACGTATTGTTAACTTGAGGTATTTTAATGTTTTTCTGAGCATATTCTCATTGTTATTCTTTGAAGTGATTTTAAAGACCTCCTGGTATTCTATTACGTAACTGTTGCGGATGTACTTTTCTAGTTGCCGGCTGCTGACTGTTTGTGTTCCCTTCCAGTCTTTTGCTATTATAAATGCATTTTCTTTATAGCTCTCATTATTTCCTTAGGAAAAATTCCTAGACACTGACTTGTATCAGAGTATGACCATTTTAAAGACTTTCACTGCGTTTAGCCAGATTGCCCTACAGGAATATTATCCCAGGTTGTTCCCACCAGCGGATCATGAGACGACTTGTTTCCCTGAGCCCGTGCCAGAGCTGACATCGAGGTGTTGGATAATTCAAACCCGGTCTTCATTTCCTCTCTTTCCTCACCTTTTTTTTTTTTTTTTGCTTAGAAAGCTATTCCTCTGACCCAAGGCCAAACTAAACGATCACTTCTTTGCTTTAAAAGATGAGAAGCCTTAGGAACATGATAAAGGTGGTGGGTGGTCATATAGTATTCTGCCCACTCACAGAGCAGTGCTGGACGTGATAGACTTCCGAGTTCCCCATTTTCTCTAAGCTCTGGGTCTGTGGTTTAGGGGTTGCGTGGTGAGTGGGGCTGAAAACGTCTTCCCACCTATGTCAGGGGTTGGGACTGTTTAAAGAAAGAGATTCTGCCATGAGCTGCTGGGGGATTTTGCTTTGCGGCTTCATCTGCTTTCAGATTAGTGAGTTGCAACCTGATACTGGCATTGGGCTGTCGTCGTGTTGGGGTTTTTATCGTTGTCTGTGTCCTTAAATTCACATTTTATTGAAAGTATGGAAGCAGTTCTATGGAAGGTAGCAGCCAGGTGCCCATTTGCACTGTCGATTGATAACTGTAGCTTTAATTGGAGCATGACAACATTAAGTTGTGATGTCTATGGAATAAGCCCCCCTTCTGTTACTCTGTCGCAAGATGTATCTGTCATCTCCCAGGCAACCTTTTTGAGGTCTTCTCTCAGTCCTTCATCTGTTTCTTTGGTGTTTCAGTTGGTATTACATCAAATATATATGTGTGTCCACGAGAAATAATTTGGCATTTTAAAACAACAGCTTCTCCCTGGCCGGTTGGCTCAGCGGTAGAGCGTCGGCCTGGCGTACGGGGGACCCAGGTTCGATTCCCGGCCAGGGCACATAGGAGAAGCGCCCATTTGCTTCTCCACCCCCACCCCCTCCTTCCTCTCTGTCTCTCTCTTCCCCTCCCGCAGCCAAGGCTCCATTGGAGCAAAGATGGCCCGGGCGCTGGGGATGGCTCCTTGGCCTCTGCCCCAGGCGCTAGAGTGGCTCTGGTCGCGGCAAAGCGACGCCCCGGAAGGGCAGAGCATCGCCCCCTGGTGGGCAGAGCGTTGCCTCTGGTGGGCATGCCGGGTGGATCCCGGTCGGGTGCATGCGGGAGTCTGTTTGACTGTCTCTCCCCGTTTCCAGCTTCAGAAAAATACAAAAAACAAACAAACAACAGCTTCTTTCTTTCTGATCACAAAATTGAATATTCATTACAGAACGATTAGAAAATACAGAAAAGTATAAAGATGAAAACAAACATTACCTTTCAACTAACTGCTTGGAGCAAAACACCGCTAACATTTTGTTGTATGTCTTTTCAGATGTTTTCCCAGTTAACGTATGTTTGGGCATGCGTATAGACTGGTATTGACATACTTAACCATATTTAATCTTCCTACTTAGAAAAAATGGAGTATGTCATGCCATGTTTTATGAGTACAAAACCCAGCTAACGTACCTTATCAAATTCTACTCTTCGCCTAGTTATGATTAATTTGTTTCTAATCTGTTTTAAGCAATTCTTTCATCTTGCTTTTTTGTAGATGTCCTTGGTTTCTTTTTAGTTTATTGAGTAAAATTCTTTGTTTAAATTTGTCCTTTCTTGGTTGTTCATGAGAGCATTTAAAGGTACGAATTTGCCCTTTAGTACAGCTTTGGCTATAGGAAGACAATAAATTCTAGAATTTAGAGCAGAGGTTGGGAACCTGTGGTTTGCAAGCCAGATGTGGCTCTTTTGATGGCTGCATCTGGCTCGCAGACAAATCTTTAATAAAAAAATAATGTTAAAAATATAAAACATTCTCATGTATTACAATCCATTCATTTCCTACCACTCATGTTAATGGTTGAGGGTGGCTGGAGCCAATCACAACTGTCCTCCGGGACAACACCAAATTTTTATTGGATAATGCCTAATGTACATGGGTCATTGTATGGCTCTCATGGAATTACATTTTAAAATATATGACGTTCATGGCTCTCTCAGCCAAAAAGGTTCCTGACCCCTGATTTAGAGGGATAAACTAAGTGTAATTTGGAGAAAAAGGAAAAGCATTTGCATTGTCTGTACGAGGTACAACGTGTTTTAAAACAAGTTATTATATTATTCATATATTCTGTATCTTTATGTCTGATTAGAGTTGTTAGACCTCAGCATTCCAGGTCGACGCTTTATCCACTGCGCCACCACAGGTCAGGCTAGCTAGTATTTTGAGTTAAGAGTCTGAAGTAAAAGGTGTGAGGTATGGTGTCACATAGAGTTCCTTTTATATGTATCAAGATCCTAGGCGGGCCCTGGTCGGTTGGCTCAGCGGTAGAGCATTGGCCTGGCGTGCAGGAGTCCCGGGTTCGATTCCCGGCCAGGGCACACAGGAGAAGCACCTATCTGCTTCTCCACCCCTCCCCCTCTCCTTCCTCTCTGTCTCTCTCTTCCCCTCCCGCAGCCAAGGTTCCATTGGAGCAAAGTTTGCCCGGGCACTGAGGATGGCTCCACGGCCTCTGCCTCAGGTGCTAGAATGGCTCTGATGGCGGCAGAGCGACGCCACAGATGGGCAGAGCGACGCCACAGATGGGCAGAGCATCGCCCCCTGGTGGGCGTGCCGGGTGGATCCCGGTTGGGCGCATGCGGGAGTCTGTCTTGACTGCCTCCTGTTTCCAACTTCAGAAAGAAAAAAAAAAGAAAAGAAGAAGATCCTAGGCGTATTGATCTGTAATTGCCGTGAGGTAGTAACGTGTGCTAATCTTTCTGCCCTTTTCTATTACTGTAGAAAAAGTAAAACCCAGCCCTCCTAGGAAGACTAACAGCTTATTTTAGTCCCATGCCAGAATATCAACGAGTCCACCAGCAACCATGAATTCAGATGAAATAAATAAATACAATGTATTAGGGACCCATGCCCAGAGGAAATAGGAGGACTTGCAACACAAAACTAGAGTGAAGGACATAAGTGCTGGCCCGGGAGGCGGAAAGGTTGGGCCCTCCTGACCTGGCTGCCCCTTAGTTTTGTGACCACGGGCAGCACCTTTCCATTAAGTGTTGAATAGAAGTGTGAGCGCGGAGGGATCTCAGCCTCGTTCCTTATCTAGAGGGAGTGCTGTCAACATGTTGTCATTAAGGATGTGTGGTGGCCATCTATACATAACTCAGTAAAATCTCTATACACTTTATTGAGTTATGCAAGTGTTTGTTTTTTTTTTTTTTTTTTTCTGAAGCTGGAAACGGGAAGAGACAGTCAGACAGACTCCCGCATGCGCCCGACCGGGATCCACCCGGCACGCCCACTAGGGGGCGATGCTCTGACCACCAGGGGGCGATGCTCTGCCCCTCCGGGGCGTCGCTCTGTCGCGACCAGAGCCACTCTAGCGCCTGGGGCAGAGGCCAAGGAGCCATCCCCAGCGCCCGGGCCATCTTTTGCTCCAATGGAGCCTCGGCTGCGGGAGGGGAAGAGAGAGACAGAGAGGAAGGAGAGGGGGAGGGGTGGAGAAGCAGATGGGCGCTTCTCCTGTGTGCCCTGGCCGGGAATTGAACCCGGGACTTCTGCATGCCAGGCCGATGCTCTACCACTGTGCCAACCAGCCAGGGCCTATGCAAATGTTTTTACTAAGAAGAGTTTTATTTGGTTTTATTTTTATAAGGAAGATTGGATTTTTCTGCATCTGTTGTGGATCTTATGCATTTTGGATGATCTGTACTGTAGCTCTTGGACATCTACTATGATCTGACAGTTTTTATGGAATCAAAATGTTTTTCTCCCTTAATGAGGTGTGAATACAATAACAGATTTTCTGACGTAGTCTAGTATGAAGTCCTCTGTGCGTGCCTGGGATCAGTTCTGACTCTTCAGTTCCAAATTGCTTCGCTTGACGTTTTTGTGTAGAGCTTTCGGATAGAACCGCTGGAAGCAGATAGCAGAGTGTCTGTCCTGTGTTAACCGCCACAGCAGACCGCGCGGAGGTGAGCAGTGTTGACCCTGAGCTCTGCGTGTGCCCAGCTCTCCCGTTCTGGGCGGAAGGTGAATTTTTTTTGTTTTTTGTTTTTTTCTGAAGCTGGAAACGGGGAGAGACAGTCAGACAGACTCCCGCATGCGCCCCACCGGGATCCACCCGGCACGCCCACCAGGGGCGACCCCCCCCCCCCCGCTCTGCCCACCAGGGGGCGATGCTCTGCCCCTCCGGGGCATCGCTCTGTCGCGACCAGAGCCACTCTAGCGCCTGGGGCAGAGACCAAGGAGCCATCCCCAGCACCCGGGCCATCTTTGCTCCAATGGAGCCTCGGCTGCGGGAGGGGAAGAGAGAGACAGAGAGGAAGGAGGGGGGTGGGTGGAGAAGCAAATGGATGCTTCTCCTGTGTGCCCTGGCCGGGAATCGAACACGGGTCCCCCGCACGCCAGGCCGACGCTCTACCGCTGAGCCAACAGGCCAGGGCCTGGAAGGTGAATATTAATAGCCTTCAGCTCTGTGGGGTCAGTGTCTCAGAAGGCTGCCACATCCAGATCGGCTGCAATCTCTGGTGTAAGAGCCCTGGGACCTCAGAGGGGCCCAGAAGGATTGGGGAATCGCTTTGGGAGAGTTGAGGGGAACCCTGGGGTCACTTCTCCATGAATCATGGGCCGAATGCTGTTGGGAATGCTGGTTAGGATGGAGATTTAAGCTGAAAACGTAGACCTTTCAGGTGTCTGCTGTCCGGACAGCTCCTGCCCCTCTCCCCAGGGTATTTGGCTGGCAACAGTGTATCAGCTTTGGGAGAACAGAGCCCTAAGCTTCGTGCTGGGAAGAAGGTGTGTAAGAAACTTGTGTGAACAGAGCCCGTTCTCCTGCACCCCCGCGGAAGTCCAGAGCAGGCACGTTGAGGCAGCTTCGGGGAGGGCCGCAGGCTGTCTACCTGGCGGCCTCCGAGGGGAGCTGTGGCCTCAGGAAATGTGTCACAGGCCTCCGCCTGGTGCAGAGCCTGAAGCCCGCTGTGCGCCAGGAGCTGCAGCTTCGGAAGAATCAGCGACATACCAGAACGCCCCTTCGTCCTTTATGAGGACAGATGTGATTGTCATGTGGCCCATAACACACGGCGGCCGTGTGCCGGCATGAGACTGGTGGAACTTCCCTGTGTAGGGCTCTGCTCTTGAACTGTGTGGAGGGGGTTTGACAAAGAGAGAGCTGAGGTTTGAGGAAGGCGGTCTTGCCAGTGGGGCCAGAACCACAGAAGCTGGGCTTCCACCCCCTGGGCTTCCGTGTGATTCATCAGAGAGGCGGGTGGCCCTGCTTTTCTGCACGGAGCCATCGTCACTGGTCTTTTTCGGGGTTCCTTGTGGGAAACTGTTGGTCGAATAAGTTTATAAATATGATCTATATGTTTGCTCGCTTATAGTTTGCATTGGGTGTGGGGGACAGGCTGTAAGCAGGCAGGGTTGTTATAACCTAAGGCTTAGTTTTAAGCCTAAGCTTTTCCCCACACCCTTGACTGTTGCATGATGTGGGGTGGTGCACTCTCATGAGGAATCCTATTATGCCTCAGATAAGTGACTTTGTATCAGAGACTTTCCTGTTTGTTTATTGGGTTAAAGGTTTTGATTTCTACACTATAAAATGGGGCAGAGGAGCCCATGCTGGAGGAGAGCAGAGAAAGGCCACGTGGAGGAAAGGAGAAGCAGCCAAGAAGGCACAGTGCTGAAGGAGAAGCCAGTTTGTGCAGAATTTGTGCAGAGAGAAGGAGATGGGGAACAGAGGTGAATAGGGCTGGTGAGGTAGAAACCTTAGATTCTAGGAAACTCGGATAAGTCAATAGCTTTGGGAGCCCTGAATGGAAAGGGAAGTGTTTTTCCCACTGTGTGTATTTCTTGCCCGCTGGGTGCAAGCTAGGATTAAAAGTTAATGGCCCACCAGTTCTTGGCTCCGTTGTTTCATTACCGTCTGTCCGAATCAAATGTGAACCTGCATGGGCCAGGCGGCTGTGATGGTGGCCACGGCTACTGGCTTTACAGGGACCTGGCTTTCTCTTTACACGTGTTAATAATACCTCTCATGAAGTGAGACCGGAACACCATTCTCTGTCTTGAACGTGACCCTGGGGACTTGTCTCTGAGGCCTCTGGCACCAGTCACCCCAGCCAGCGTTTATCTCTCCTGGATGAGGTCTTGTGAAGCCTCCCTGATGGGCTCTCTGAAGGTTCTCTAGAGAGTTCCCCAGTGGGATGCTGGTGTTTAGCCCCCCGATCTTCCGTAGTGTCCACTAAACGAGCGTATAATCCCCTCCCCGGCAGGCAGCGTGGCGGGTCAGGGAGCTCACACTTAGACCAGTAGGAATGAAGGCGGCCATCCCTCGGCCATACCCCCCCTCCCTCGGCCATACCCCCCCTCCCTCAGCCATACGCCCCCTCCCTCGGCCATACCCCCCCTCCCTCGGCCATACGCCCCCTCCCTCGGCCATACGCCCCCTCCCTCGGCCATACGCCCCCTCCCTCGGCCATACGCCCCCTCCCTCGGCCAGCCGCACCCCTTCAGGGCCAGGAATTAAGCAGGAGTGGAGGAGCAGGCAAGTGGAGATGTAAAAACAGACACAACAAAAAGTTAAACGCATTTCTTACAGTCAAGTTCCTCAAGCCATCGTTCCAAGTTTATTTAAGTTTTACAGTGTTTATCATTTTAACATGGTGACTTCTTCCGTATATTAGGTCTTTAGTAAATACTGGTTGAATGAGTCAAGGGAATGAATCACAGGAACTTGCAACAGAACCAGGAGGCCCCTCTCATTATATCCATCTGTTAAACAAATAAAAGTTTATCTCATCACATTTTAATAATAATAGCTAATGTTTTCGTGCTTTATATGTGCTAGGCACTCTTAGAGCCTTTCCATCATTTCATTTCACTGAATCATCATAGATATTATACTTCAGGCTAGTAAATGGAGGAAGGGCGGAATTCAAAGTCGGGTCTGACCCCAGGACTCTTTTTTTTTTCTTAAGTTACAGTTGACATTCAGTGTTACTCTGTGTGTATTAGTTTCAGGTGTACAGCACAGTGTGGTTGGAGAGCGATGTACTTCATAAAGCGGCCCCTGGTATGTCAGGCACCCACCTGGCATTATACAGTCAGCACAGTATTATTGCACTGTAGTCCCTATGCTCTCATTTACATCCCTGTGGCTCTTCTGTAACTACCAGTTTGTACTTCTTATCCCTTCTTCCCCCAGCCCCTCCAGCCCCCTTCCCCTCTGGCAACTGCCAGTCTGTTCTCTATAAAAACTCTTATTCTCTTCTTTCCTTTTCTTTTATTCAGTGAGGGGAGGGGAGGCAGAGAGACAGACTCCCGCATGCGCCCTGATCAGGATCCACCCAGGAAGCCCACCAGGGGGCAATGCTCTGCCTGTATTGGGAGTTGCTCTGTTACTCAGCACCTGCGGCAGAGGCCATGGAGCCATCCTCATCACCCCGGGCCAACCAACTTGCCCCAGTCGAGCCATGGCTGCAGGAGAGAGAGGGAGAGAGAGAGAGAGAGAGAGAGAGAGAGAAAGGAGAGAGGAAGGCATGGAGAAGCAGATGGGCATGCTTTTCTGTGTATTTTAAATGTTTAATGATTAAAAAATTGAGAAGGTAGAATGAGTTTTTGTCTTTGGTGTGTCTACATGTCTACGTTCTGTGCCTTTAGCTGGCATTCTCTATGGCATTTTAATGTTATATTTCTTTTAAAAAATAAAAAGAGAAGAAAGAGAAAGGGAGGAAGGAAAAGAAAGAGAGAAAGAAAGAAAAAAGAAAAGAAAGAAAAGAAAAGAAAAGGAAAGAAAAACAGTGTAGCCGAAGTACTTTATGGTTACAGAGCTGTGGGGTTTGTCGAGAGATGTCAGCCTGTAGGGGTGTTGTCTCTGACTTACCAGCAGGTGGCGCTGTCCCACAGCAGATACGGGGTGAATCTCACACACACACACACACACACACACACACACACCCACACACACACCCAGCTTGCCCGGCTGGCTCTCCTGCAGGAGGGGCTAAGCCTCCCTCCCAGTGCCAAGTGTCCTGCTACCCAGGTGCCTGAGAGAAGGATGGTAGCAAGGGAGGGACACACAGATTCCAGCCCCCTGTCCTTTTGCGTACGTCACACTTCTTTGTGTACAGCCTTGGGCACGTCTGGGGCACAGCGTGTGCCAGGAGCTCCCCTGGCTGCCGTCCACGAGCCCCGATGCCCGTGTGCGGCCGTGTGCGGGGAGCCTCCTCCTGTCACCCTGACCAGGGAAGCTTCCTCTCATCCTCAGGTGGAGAAGGATTACTCTTACTTGAAGGAGATATGCGACCGTCAAGCCGAACAGCTGAGCAGAACCAGCCTGAAGCTGCAGGAAAGGGCCTCGGAGAGCGACGCGGAGATCAAAGACATGAAGGAGACCATCTTCGAGCTGGAGGACCAGGTGGAGCAGCACCGGGCCGTCAAGCTCCACAACAACCAGCTCATCGGGGAGCTGGAGAGTGAGTGGGCGGGGGCTCCGGGGAGCTGGAGAGTGAGTGGGCGGGGCTCCGGGGAGCTGGAGAGTGAGTGAGCGGGGGCTCCGGGGAGCTGGAGAGTGAGTGGGCGGGGGCTCCGGGGGGGCGTGGGGTCCGGGAGCTGGAGAGTGAGTGGGTGGGGGCTCGGGGGGCGTGGGGTCCGGGGAGCTGGAGAGTGAGTGGGCGGGGGGGCTGGGGGGGGCGGGGGGCTCCGGGAGCTGGAGAGTGAGTGAGCGGGGGCTCCGGGGGGGGGGGGCGTGGGCTCCGGGAGCTGGAGAGTGAGTGGGCGGGGGCTGGGGGGGGGGCGTGGGGTCCAGAGCGCACAGGGCACAGAGGGATCTGGCAGCCGGCAGCGGGCGACCTGGGGGAGGGCAGGGGAGGATGTGAACGGATTGTCCTGTCATCTCCTAGGAAGAAGGGCCATTAAGAAAGAGAAATCAACCTTGGCCAATTGGCTCAGTGGTAGAGCGTCGGCCTGGCGTGCAGAAGTCCTCCGTTTAATTCCCGGCCAGGGCACACAGGAGAAGCGCCCATCTGCTTCTCCGCCCCTCCCCCTCTCCTTCTTCTCTGTCTCTCTCTTCCCCTCCCGCAGCCAAGGCTCCATTGGAGCAAAGATGGCCCGGGCGCTGGGGATGGCTCCTTGGCTTCTGCCCCAGGCGCTAGAGTGGCTCTGGTCGCAGCAGAGCGTCGCCCCTGGTGGGCAGAGCGTCGCCCCTGGTGGGCGTGCCGGGTGGATCCCGGTCGGGCGCATGCGGGAGTCTGTCTGACGGTCTCTCCCCGTTTCCAGCTTCAGAAAAATACAAAAAAAAAAAAAAAAAGAAAGAAAGAAATCATCTCCTAAACTAAGTTGAAAACCGGGGGATATAGAAGGAAAAGATGTTGAACTTGAGTCAACTGTGGGGTGATTGTAAAAAAAAAAAAAAAAAAACATATTTTTGGAGTGTTAGGTACACTGAGCGTGTGAGCCTCACCCAGTACGACAGCGGGTCCTCTGGGTCTGATGGTTAACAAGGTGGGGGACGGAGGGTCAGACTGATTCGAACAGTGAAAGTGGGGGACAGAGGGTCAGGCTGATTCGAACAGTGTGTGCTCTTGGTGTCAGAGAGAAAACAGTTTCAGCGTGTGTCCCGTTGACGGCAGGATATCAGATAACCTGGAAAGGTGGTCACTTTGTTACTCAAGAGGCCCTGATGCATAGGGCTTATGTATGAAATCAGTTTGCTTTGAATAGGGACTTATTTTAAAAAGAGCCCAGTTAAACATCACCTGCTTTTGTCCAAATAGGTCTTTTCAAATCACCTCTTCTAACGTGTTCTGCTTTTGTAACAAAAGAATGAACGCACAGAGCTTTTAGTGACACCAGTGCTAAAAATAGCATCATCGGTGGCCTGAAAAATTCCCCAACGTGTACGGTTCAAGCTGGTTATTCGTGGAGTCCATACCTGTGGATTCACCTGCTTGCCAAAATGTATCCAGAACGTCAGAACCAGCACTCTGGACACAGCCCCGGTCCTGTGCTGACCTGTGCGGACCAGTGAAGAGTTTATCTCCCGAGGGGCCTTCCCAGCTCAGGCTGAACCTCCCCTCTCACTTCAGCTCTTCTGCTGGAGACAAGCATCTTTTCATTGAGTGCCTGTGCTTTCTCTTTTTTCTTTTTTGCATTTTTGTGCTTTTTTTGGGGGGTGATTTTACTGTCTAAAATGGACCCCAGGTGTAGTCCCCAGATGCTGTGTGGTGTCCCTAGGCAAAAGCTGTGCTGTGCCTCGTGGAGAAACAGGTGTGTCAGAGGAGCCGGGCTGACGCACAAGTCACAGGTGTGTCAGAGGAGCCGGGCTGACACATGAGTCACTGTGCCGTTGGCCCTGAGTTCAGTGTTAACTGATCAGCAGTGCTCATTGTTGGCCTAGCGTTAACTGACACTTCCAGAGAAAGGAAGAGGAAATTGACCAGCCTGCCCAGGAGACTACTTCAGAAACTGCTTCAGAGGCATGGGTGGTGTGTGATGAAGCGTGGAAGAGTGGCTGAAGTCGTGTGTGGCTTCGCGAGATGACAGCTGATGAAAAAAACCCACAACGACAGCCTTCTTGTGAAGCCCCAAATGGGACAGACTCACAGTCCCATTTCCCAGGGTCTGGAAAGTGTTCCCTGTCCTCAGTCACTTGCAGGTCAAGGTGGGCTCTGCAGACGAGGAGACTGCCTGTTGAAACGCAGGAAGAGCGTTCGGTGGACGAGCGGGTTTTCAGCATCGGTGGGAGGGGCTTTTGCCACAAGGACACTGGCAAAGGAACTTGTTATATAAAACACAAAGAGCATTTCGTTTGACGAAAGTACGACCAGAGGCTCCGCAGGACCTAGCTAGCTCTGCGTTTCCTGTCGGAACCCTAATAGTCCAGTGTTTGCTAAGGCGGTGTGCGTGGCTCCTTGGTGTAGCGAACACAAGTAATAAGAATTGAGTCTATGTACTTCACCTTGCTTGATTGACTGATTGATTATAGTGTCCGGGTTCCAGGCTCTGTTAGACCTGATACGCAGTAGAACTGTAGACATCGATCGGCACACGAGATCAGTGTCGTCCAGACTGCTCTCGGCAGGCATGCTGACAACACAGCCAAATCCTCACTCCCACTGTCAGTGGCCAGGGTCTCTACAGACGCAGCGCCGTCCTGGAAAAGTATGAAGGAGAAAAGTCCAGCTTTGTATTCTTTTTATTATTATTATTTAGTGAGAGGAGGGGAGGCAGAGAGACTCCCACATGCACCTGACTGGGATCCACCCAGCATGCCCACCAGGGGGCGTTGCTCTGCTCTGACCAGAGCCATTCTAGCGCCTGAGGCAGAGGCCATGGAGCCGTCCTCAACATCTGGGCCAACTTTGCTCCAATGGAGCCTTGGCTGTGGGAGGGGAAGAGAGAGACAGAGAGGAAGGAGAGGGGAGGGGTGGAGAAGCAGGTGGGCACTTCTCCTGTGTGCCCTGCCCGGGAATCGAACCCAGGACTTCCACACACTGGGCCAGTGCATGTAATTAATGTGTTGAGAAGGCGTCAGGCCTGCTTCCTGCGTCTGAAAGGTAACATACCCAAGATTGAAAATAAACACAGACCGTGTGTCTTTCAAGACGTTGAAAACTTCTGTCAGGGATATTAAGGTTATTCTTTGGATGTCTTCACTCGGAGGCCCAGGGACACACAAATCCAGCCAAGAGTAACCGCCACTCCTTCCCTCATAAGATCCTTGAAAGAAAGGAACGGGAAAATCAAATAAAACCCTGAGGAGTGTTTTCCCATTCTGCAGTGTTCCCCCCCCCCAAAAAAAAACAACAACGGATTCCCCGCGTGCTGAATGAGGACCGCTGGGGTAGGACCTGACCCTGTTGTGAGTGGCTTCAGCTTCTCTGACAATTTTGATTCATATTCTTAATAGGCAACTACCTGCTCCGAGGTGGAGTGTAAGGACACGGTGCAGAATTTTAACTCGGTAGAGGACACGACCAGATTTAAATCGCAGTGACTGATAGCCACAGGGAGAGAACCGGGGCGGAGACAGAGGGAGGAACTAAACATGCTCTTCTGTAACGAGGGAGAGGTGGTCAGGTCACCTGTGGAGCTGCGAGCTTACGCATACCTGCATCCCGTCTGCCCCGGGGGGATTCTCGTTCCGTGAGTCAGAGTCTGGGGCTTGACCACCCATGCTTGTCTTTTTTTATTTATTCATTTTAGAAAGGGGGGGGGGGAAGAGAGAGAGAGAGAAGGGGGGAGGAGGAAACATCAACTCCCACATGTGCCTTGACCAGACAAGTGAAGGGTTTCGAACCAGTGACCTCAGCATTCCAGGTCGATGCTTGATCCACTGCGCCACCCCAGGTCAGGCCGCATCCATGGTTTTGAAAAGCTTCCCGAGTGGATTCGGAGGTTTAACTGCGATCAAGCATGGCAGTGTTAGTATGGGTCTAAACGTCACAAGAGGGATAACTCGTCAGGTCCTGTTCCGCAGAAGCCTCAACAGTGACAGGGCGTTCAGGATGACGTGGACGAATACCAGGGAGGCCGGGAGCGAGTGTGAAACGTGTGCGTAGCTCTCGGGTCTCCTCACAGCCTAGCCGAGGCACCGCGTGGGTTGCTCCCCTCTTCCCGTTCATTCTCCGGCTCCGGTCTCCTGGGTGCTGGGAATGGAGTGGAGAGGAGAACAGGTGGATGTTACTGGAAGCCGGTCGCCCAGCCCTGAGCTGCCCCTTCGCCACCTGGCGTACCTTCTCCACGGAAGTCTCGCCAACCCCTCCAACCCCTGTCCGGCTCCTTTCTCCGCAGGCAGCGTGATGCAGCTGGAGGAACAGAAGGCAGACCTGGAGAGGCAGCTGAAGGCCCTGACCAAGCAGGTCAAGGTGAGGGGCGCGTCACAGCCGGGGGCGGGGACCCCCTCCCACGCCTCACAGGGAGTGGTTCCCCCTTAGGCCTGGAAACCTCTGAAGGATACCCTGCTCGCCCTGTCTGGCCTGTGCCCTCGGGTCCATTTCCAGGGCGTTGGCCTGGGCCCGAAATCACGTTGGCGGAAAGTAAAATTCCGGCAGTTTTCAGGGCGAGCCCTCAGGTACCAGAGGGGTGTCATCCCCACCTGTGCCGTCTGGGGAAGTGAGATGTCAGCAAAGCAGTGCTTCCCAAAGGCCTGCCCAGCTGGTCTGCGGTCTGCGTTGAGTGTAGGGGGGTGGGGGGGACACACGACCCTGGAGCCCGCTGCGGGGGGCGGGGTCACCAGCCCCGTGCGCGTGCGTCTGATGAGGGCGTTGACTCGGGCGTTTGCAGGAGGAGACCGAGGAGTGGCGGCGGTTCCAGGCGGACCTGCAGACGGCCGTGGTGGTGGCCAACGACATCAAGTGCGAGGCTCAGCAGGAGCTGCGCACGGTGCGGAGGCGGCTGCTGGAGGAGGAGGAGAAGAACGCGCGGCTGCAGAAGGAGCTGGGGGACATGCAGGGCCGCAGCAGGTGGGCCCCCGGCGCCCCCACGCACCCATGCCCCACGAGGCTGCGCGCTCCCACGCAGCACTTGGCTTCTCACTTCATCCCCGCCCCACCCTGCGCATGGCTTTCGGTGCGCCCCTGCGTCTGTCCGTGCTGCAGGGCTGCTCCCCGGGGCTCCCTCCACCCCAGCCGCCACCACACAACCTAGTACAGTCCCTCCGGCACTGGTCATGCCCTTCTCGGGCCTCTGCACGTGTATCAGCACTCTAGCCAGGCATCTCGGGGCGGGAGACCGGACGTCACGCCCCGGACGCCCCTCAGATCGCAGCGTCCGTTAGCGCAGGAAGCACAGTTCAGTGGAGGGGGGGGCGTGGTGGCCCCCCTCGTAGGGCACTCTCGTACAGCAAGGGACCGGCCCCCAGAGGAGGGACTCGTTCCTCCTGGCCCGGGGACATGCTTCTGTGTTCGCAATATCGGTGGGCTACCTCGAAAAACCCTTGAAATAGGGTTAAAAAAGGATGAACGTGGGAAACGTGCATCTGTGGCCCCGTTTAAACTTTCTTAGCAGCGAATTTCAGAGAGAGGTATTCCCAAAGCAGTCTCAGAGTTCATTGTTATATAAAATTTAAATGGTTTGCAGGATTACAAACAATAGGTTAGGCTTTTTTTTTTTTTTTTTTGTGAGAGGAGGGGAGGCAGAGAGACAGACTCCTGGACATGAGCCCCAACCAAGATCCACCGGGCAAGCCCACTAGGGGGCAGTGCTCTGCCCATCTGGGGTGTTGCTTTGTTGCTCAGCAACTGAGATATTCTAGTGCCTGAGGTGGAGGCCATGAAGCCATCCTCAGCACCCAAGGCCAGCCTGCTCCCATCAAGCCATGGCTGCAGGAGGGGAGGAGAGGAGAGAGATAGAGGGTGGGGGGAGGGGTGGGGAAGCTGATGGGCACTTCTCCTGTGTATCTTGACATGTAGCTGATTTCCACAGTTCACGCCTGAAAAGCAAGGTCACGATTTCATAGTCACGCCCGGACCCTCTGGCCAAGACAGCATGTGGATTCTCAGTTCAGGGCGAAGGAGAGGAAGAGAGCTGGCTTGTGCAGTGTTCTGTACTGACGTGGTTGTGAAGTTATTCTGGTTTTCCTTTGTGTTTCCTTGATTTGTCCGTTTGTCTTGCTTTTTTTTAACATTGTGTGTTTTGGGCAGAGGAACCAAACCATAGCTTGTGTTACTTCATGTTTATGTTGTATTTTTAGAAGCAAACAGTAAAAGACCAGTCTTGAGCCTGTTATAATGGGAGGAGCCGCACTTCCAGCAGAGATTCTGGGACGACAGGCCTGGGTGTGCAGCCCGGACCCTGGGGCCCTAGGGAATCTTTGCATGAGTCTTGACAGTTTTAAGTTTCCCTGTGGTGGGTCCCACCTCTTCAAACGTAAGCTCACTTTTTTTTTTTTTTTTTAACACAGCATGTTAAAAAAACATGCTTTTCTAGTGATTTGCAAACTGACCTTCCCCATTTATCAATTTAATCTCTTATTGCAAAACATCACATTTTAGAATTGACAGCCACCCAGCCCTGGGCATAGTCCTGAATCCCTGGAAGGCTTCAGTGCGTTTCCTGAGTGTCGCTGCGCTGGGCAGGACCTCAGACAGCTGTCTGGCTGTTCTCGTCCGGTTCTGCGCTCCTCTGGCAAACTGTTCCTTCTAAAGAGTTGACTGTTTTTGAAAGTTACTCCTGGCTCGCTGAGGGCTCAGCCACTTCCTGAACCTGACCACATGCTCAAGACTTGAAACCAACTCACGCCCTCAATGGGTCATGAAGTGACATAGTGTTTTTTCACCTTGACTGAGGGGGTTCTTGCCTGGAACTCGATTTAACTTTGACAGTCCTCCAGCGAGAACTCAGAAGTCATTCTTGGTTTTGGCACAAGCCAAAGAACTTGCAGGAAATTCTCTGATGAGGTCTTCCAAGTACAACCAAGAGAAGGTAAGAGCACCTGAAAAGCATACCTTGACCATGACACGGGATTAACTGACCTGAATTCCCATTTTGCCTGCATGGACATTCGAAGACATTCAGTTCGGCTAGGAGGAGGACAGATGAAGTTGGCATCTATTACCAAGAATTCAATAACTCAGGCAAAGCGGACTGTTATATAATTTAGCGTTCTAGATAGTTTGAAAACTTGGCTCATTAGTGATCACCAGTCCTGTTATGTTTTCAAAGGTATGTTGATTGTAGCATGGAACTGATGTTATGGGAAGATGAGATGCTGGGCTCTTCTCTGCCACCAGTTGTCAAGAATTCCTTCCCAGACCTCGCTCCTTCCTCTCTTAAATGAGGAGGTAAGAGCAGGCTATCTTTAAAGGGCCCTGTGCGCTCTGCTGGTCCCTGAGACTGGCTGGAGAGCTGGTCTTCCTCTGACAGGGGAGTCAGGGCTCAGCTGCCCACATTACCTTCTTTCCAGTGCAACGTCCCGGGGAAATGGCATGTCCATCTCTTGGCTGGGCTGTGGACCTCACCTCCCTCTTCCAGAAAGTTGAACAAGCCAGTGTAGTTTTTACGGACCCGAACGTGATCCGTTTTTGCTGGGCGTGGACTGATGCACGGATGAAAGGGGAATGAAGCACTTTTCAACGCCGGCTTCTTCTAATTGTGAACCGTTGGGAGAGAGACACGGCCATGAAAACTTTCACTGAAATGAACACATCAGATCTTTTTTTTTTTTTTTTTTTCCTGAAATGTCTTGAGTCCAGAGCATGGTAGACACAGAGAGCACACACGCAGCCTGACGTTTGATGACTTGACGGTCCACATAACAGTCTTTCTACAGAGAGGATTGTTGGTGAGCCATACCTGACACAGGCCTCTCAGACGGTAGCAGGGAGAGACCCCAGTCTATGTGTTCTCTCAGTCAAGACCATTCGGGTTAGGGTGATGCATTTCCATTTTTACTGTTTATCGTATGACGCCGATAAGCACCCAAGGAAAACATCTAAAAAAAGATAGAGAGAGAGAGATCCTTAAAAATACTAACCATCTGTGCCTAACTCACTGTCTCGGTCTCTAACCTAGCATGTCGGACACTCGGCAGGTGTTCGCTTGTCCCCGCTGGTCCTCCTCTTGTCACCTCTGAAGCGAGCGGCATGGCTGCAGGTCACTCTCCAGATTCCCTGGAACTGGCTCTTAACCCTGTGTGTGCGCAAACGTCGCCTGCCCTGTCGGCCGCGTGTCCGTGCCGCCCTTTGTGGTGTTGTCCTCACGGCTGCCCTGCGTCACCGCCGCTCACCCGGTGCTCCGGGGTTGTCCCTGCCAGGGAGCGTGTGCAAGTGGGAGGTGTGGGTTCCTGTCACGAAGTTGTTTTTCCCCCCAGCCGTCTTGCTGCAGATGCTTTGATCGGCATCGCTGGCTCTGGTGGAAGGGGCCGGTTCCCGTGGAGACCCCGACGAGGTGCCCGAGCAGACCTCACAGCCGTTCTTTAGGTCGTTGGGGGCCGACGACATTTCATCTGGTCCCTGTAGAACGAGGGAAGTCCTCTGGTGTCCCAGCCAGCCTCGCCCCCCGCCATTCTTTACTGTGTATTTGTTCACGGGTTAAGTTTGCATTTGTGGCATTCGATGCACAGCCTGTCGTTCGAAACAGCTGTCTGCCTTCCTGCCCCTTGGCCCCCGACCTCCTTACGGATGAGCTTTGGAATATCTGGACAGGAGCTCCCTCGGGCCTTTAGGGCTTTATGCTAGGATAAAAAAGGAGTTATTATTATTATTATTATTATTAACTTTATTTGCCTTGATGATAGGACAGATGAGGGGAGGCGCAGGCTGCTGTCAATCACCAGGAGCCTGCTTTTGTTTATCCTCGGCTGCCGGGGCGGACCTCGCGCAGGGTAGTGAAGCCTAGGCCGTGTCGCCCGCCCGAAGACTTCTGACTCCTGAGAAATTGGGACGGCAGGACCGTGTGGGTCCCGTCCTGGGCGTTACCTTCTCCCTGTGGGACAGTGTCCACGGCGGTTGGCCCTGACGTTCATACACGAAGGTCGCGTTGCGCTAAGACACTCCTTCACCAGCCTCCCCCCCCCCCCCCCGCTTCTATTTCCACAGCTCCCTGGTCTCTGTCAGCTAGCAGGGCAGAGACAGCACTGACGGAGGACAGCCAGCCAGCCCCGCCCTGCCGTGAGGGGAAGCGACAGCCTGTCTGTGTGGAAGGGGGGCTCGCGGACAGGACCCGCTGCCCCATGTCTGTGGACAGGGGCTCACGGACAGGACCCGCTGCCCCATGTCTGTGGACAGGGGCTCACGGACAGGACCTGCTGCCCCATGTCTGTGGAAGGGGGGCTCGCAGACAGGACACGCTGCCCCATGTCTGTGGAAGGGGGGCTCGCAGACAGGACACGCTGCCCCATGTCTGTGGACGGGGGGCTCACGGACAGGACCTGCTGCCCCATGTCTGTGGAAGGGGGCTCGCAGACAGGACACGCTGCCCCATGTCTGTGTGGAAGGGGGGCTCGCGGACAGGACCCGCTGCCCCATGTCTGTGGAAGGGGGCTCGCGGACAGGACCCGCTGCCCCATGTCTGTGGACGGGGGCTCACGGACAGGACCTGCTGCCCCATGTCTGTGGAATGGACGGGGCGCTCGCGGACAGGACCCGCTGCCCCATGTCTGTGGATGGGGGCTCGCGGACAGGACACGCTGCCCCTTTGTACAGAGCCACCGTCCCCTCCAACCGTCTCTACACACAGTCAGTTTGCTTCGAGTCTCGTTACCTTTTGTCCAACATTTCTGACATCGACTCATTGCGCAAAGATGGTGCCTCCCCCTTTATTTATTTATTTAAAAAATTTTTTTTCTCAGAAGATCCAGCAGTCTTTTATTGGAGCATCAAACGAAATTCTGGAAGGAAAAATAAAAAAAGTTCACGTCCGTTGTGAACCAAGTTTGAATGCGCAGCCAGAGTGTTTAGGGAGCAAGTTCGAGGTGCCAGCCTGCTTGTGCTTTACTTTCTGGAGTTTATTTTCATGCTTTTTTTTTTCTTTCATATGCTGTTAGATCATCTTGGCGTTCATGCTATTTAAGGCAAAAGAGGAAGCCATCTGTATGATGGCTCGTTCCGAAGAAGTTAGAAAATTCTGCTTCCTTTCTGCCGAGGCGTGATCGGCCCGTGGAACGTGGGTCTTACTCCATTGCCTCATCTGAGGCAAAGCCACCCACTAAGTTTCCGTTGGATGTCCAGAAATCTCGGCAGGGCCCAGCGCAAGTAGACGGTTGGGTTGATAAGAAAGGATGTCATTAAACCAGGTAGCTCAGCGCAGTGACAGCGCTGGGATCTCACGGAAAACTTGTCACAAACTACAACCAAAGCCTCATGAATGAATACAACTCACCCTGGAAACTTCAAGACTTTTTTTTTTTTTTTTTAATTCAGAAGCATTAAGTTCAAAGTGTGATTTTAAACTTCTGGAAGCACGGACGTTGGTGAACACGCTGTGTGTCCAGTTCAGCCAACCCTACGGCCGTTCTCACGTGAGGAGCTGGGGCACACTCCCCACGGCCTTGGGCTAAGACAGGACGCGCTGTCTGACCCTAGGGGGGTGAGGAACAGGAAAGCCCTCGAACTCAGAAGGACCTTGTGGGTGGCACACTGGAGAACCTAGCCAGATAAAACTTTATATACCGGGAGAGCTTTACTTCAGGTTGAGAACCCTTAGAATGCTCTCTAAATTTCACTTGCCGGGTGTTTTCAGATCTCAGCAAGAAGAAAAGTACTCAGGTCAAGTCGCCCAGCTGTGTCTGCACCCCTGTTCTGACCTGTCCTTCCTCTGGGGACTTTCAGATATTTTTATATGTAAGTGTTTATGAAGTGCTAAATAAATGTTATCTAGAAGAGTCCATTGCCTGATTTTTTATTTATTTATTTTTAATCATTGGCTGCATTTCTACAAGGCCTTGACGGCATTTTGTTCTCCGTTTCCTAGTGCGTTCCGTTCAGACCAGGAGAGCCACGTCCAGTAACTGCACGGAGCTCGGAGTTCCAAGACAAGTTGTGGACGAGGAGGAGGCTGGTTTTAAATGGAAGCGGCATTTTTTCTTTTACGCAGTTTTATTAGAACAAGAGAGCAAGGAGCGAAACCACTAATTTTGCACGAATTAGTCTTTAAAGCAAAACTCGGTCGGAAAATACCACATGAAATCTGAAGTCGGGGTTTGTCTCGTAGAAGTAGAAAAACAGATTGGTCATTGGGTGATGTCATGCATCAGATTCCTTCTTACTTAAGAAGACTTTTTAGGTTATATGAGTAACAAAATGGAGGTGTGTCAAGAAAAATGTTAATCGCCTGACCAGGCGGTGGCGCAGTGGATAGAGCGTCGGACTGGGATGCAGAGGACCCAGGTTCGAGACCCCAAGGTCGCCAGCTTGAGCGCGGGCTCATCTGGTTGGAACAAAGCTCACCAGCTTGGACCCAAGGTCGCTGGCTCCAGCAAGGAGTTACTCGGTCTGCTGAAGGCTCGTGATCAAGGCACATATGAGAAAGCAATCAATGAACAACTAAGGTGTCACAACGAAAAACTGATAATTGATGCTTCTCATCTCTCTCTGTTCCTGTCTGTCTGTCCCTATCTATCCCTCTCTCTGACTCTTTCTGTCTCTGTTAAAAAAAAAAAAAAAAGAAGAAGAATGTTAATCTTTCTGGCCCTCCAGTAACCCCCTGTAAGGTAATCAGTGTTCATAGTATATATTTATATTTTCCCTTAACATCTTCGTGTATTCACACACACACACACACACACACACACACACACACACACACACGTGTGCATATATATGGTTAATTTGTATATTTTTACGATGGGTGGTTACATCTCACATAATGATTGTATCGTGGCCATCCTTCCCGGTTGATACATAGGAATTTAACTCATTTTATTTATTTATTTATTTTTTTTTTTAACTTTTTTTTTTTTTTTTTAGATTTTTTATTCATTTTTTAGAGAGAGGAAACACAGAGAGAGAGAGAGAGACAGAGAAGGGAGGGAGGAGCAGAAAGCATCAACTCCCATATGTGCCTTGACCAGGCGAGACTGGGGTTTTGAACCAGCAACCTCAGCATTCCAGGTCAACGCTTTTACCCACTGCACCACCACAGGTCAGGCTTAACTCATTTTAATTGTTACGTGGTATCCCCAGAGAACGGATGTGTGCCCTACTCAACTATTGCCATACTGATGAATCAAGATTATATTTTGCCTTTTTTTTCTTTCCAGATAATACCATAATAATCCTTATTCATCTAGCCTTATAGACTTGTGTTTTTTATTTTGAGAGGATGGGTTCATTATTTTAACAGGTAGGATTGCTGCATTATTTTAACAGGTAGCGTCAGATTGCTTTACTAAGACTAACATTTTAATCTTGATGAGAACCGCTGTTTACACACAGAGAGTGTCAGTCTTAATTTTTGCCCAGAGGGTAAGCCACAAATGCCATCTCCTTAGTACTTCAGTGTACATTTCCTGGAGCTTTTTTTTTTTTGTATATATATTTTTTAATTTTTATTAATTTTAATAGGGTGACATCAATAAATCAGGGTACATATGTTGTAAGTGATCCGATGTCATCATCTCTCATGGCTGGATAGTATACCATGGTGTATATGTGCCACATCTTCTTTATCCAGTCTTCTATTTTTTTTTTTTACAGTGATTAAAGCCTTTAAGCAAACTCTTGGCCAATACAGCAAGAATCCATAAAAAAGAGTAGTGTCCTTAACATGTTCACCAAGTCCAAGTTGGTCCCAACACCATGCCAAATCCCTGAAAAATGCAACCCAACCCCCAAATGTATATTAATCATTTGAAAATTGCTCGTTTCACACTCAAGCTGATTTTTTTCTTATTAAGGCTGTGTGTTTATCCCAGTGTATTTTGGGTCTTTTGTCTCTGTCCTCTTTGTCATAGAAAATTTTTATATTGTTATGTGTTACAATCTGTCAGTATTTTTCTTGACTCCTTCTGGGTGTTGGTTTTTTGTTTTTGTTTTTTTAAGATTTTTCCCCTACCCTAATCTTGTACAAATCGGCTGTTACATTCTCTTCATCTTACACACACACACTCTCTCTCTCTCTCTCTCAGATATTAAACCTTCCTTTCTTTGTTTCGTCTGATGTGAACTGTAGGTCTTCTCCTTCGTGGGACAGCCAGGCCTGCCAGCACCGGTTATAACCAGAGTCCCCCTGGGAAGCCAGGCCTGCCAGCACCGGTTATAACCAGAGTCCCCCTGGGACAGCCAGGCCTGCCAGCACCGGTTATAACCAGAGTCCCCCTGGGACAGCCAGGCCTGCCAGCACCGGTTATAACCAGAGTCCCCCTGGGACAGCCAGGCCTGCCAGCACCGGTTATAACCAGAGTCCCCCTGGGACAGCCAGGCCTGCCAGCACCGGTTATAACCAGAGTCCCCCTGGGACAGCCAGGCCTGCCAGCACCGGTTATAACCAGAGTCCCCCTGGGACAGCCAGGCCTGCCAGCACCGGTTATAACCAGAGTCCCCCTGGGACAGCCAGGCCTGCCAGCACCGGTTATAACCAGAGTCCCCCTGGGACAGCCAGGCCTGCCAGCACCGGTTATAACCAGAGTCCCCCTGGGACAGCCAGGCCTGCCAGCACCGGTTATAACCAGAGTCCCCCTGGGACAGCCAGGCCTGCCAGCACCGGTTATAACCAGAGTCCCCCTGGGACAGCCAGGCCTGCCAGCACCGGTTATAACCAGAGTCCCCCTGGGACAGCCAGGCCTGCCAGCACCGGTTATAACCAGAGTCCCCCTTTGCCCACTGACTCGAAGTCCCACCTCTCATTGTTCATTTCCTCTACGTTCCGGGAGACTTTTCCGATCTGTCCTCATTCCTCTTTTTTCTCTTGAACTGGTTCTACTTTAAAACCGTTTAATGGCATTCTGTTTGATCACTGATAACCGTCTTTGAACTGGTCTCTTCGTTTAAGTTGTCATCGTTCGTGTATCCTTTTCCTGCACTTCACTGTGTTCTCAGGGTGGGTGCTGTCGAGCATCTGGTTCTGTGTTCTGTCATGAATTTACAAATACCTGTCCTCCCTTGAGTTCCGTGACTCTCTCCATCTGTGTCACGAAATACAGTCATAGATGAGAGCTTGCGTCTGCCTACCACTTTTTCTCGCTTAATCAGATGGAAGTGTCGTAGGGGCTGGCGCTGGCCCCCAGATTAGTGTCCGTAGATTCTGCTGAGTTCTTGACTCCCTTTGCCTGATGACTTCAAACCACCTTTTTCTGTCTTAGACAAGGAGGAAGTCTCTTGAGGTAACTTTGTGTTACATGTCAGAGACACAGAAGCTCCGATAGAGAATAGAGAAATATATATAACTATATAACACACGCACGCACGCACGCACGCACTCTCTACAGAGAGAGTATATAGGTGTGCTTGCCAGGGGAAAATTCATTCGTGTCCAGTGTCTTCTGTTTGGTGAAATTGGGACGTGGGAGCCAGCTTTCTAGGACTGGTTTTGTCTGGGCCTGTTGTCTACCTCAGGACGTACCGTGGCCTTCTTCCTGATGTGGCACTGTCCTTTGTCCCTGGGCTAAACCATCCCTAGCTTCCTTGGACGGTCACAACCTAAGGGCACTGATCTTTCTCGGGAAGGACGCTTTGCCTGCTGTCTGGGCAGCCCGTGCTGCTCCCGGCCCTGGCCCGCTTGTACGGGACATTAGCGGGGTTTCCCCTTATCTCTGTTTTCTTGAAAAGGGAATTGGGGGGATAATCCCTTAGTATTTTCTTTCCCTATTTCTCCCCCCTTATTCTCTATAAAGCAGAAATTCTTCAAAGTCTAATGAGAGTAGATGATAATCTTTCTGCGGTTTCCAGTACCGAGGAAGGATTTTTACGATCTGTTTCTTTGGTTCTTATTGTTGTGGTTTAGAGAGTGAGACGCGGGCGTTCAGATTACCATCTCACCCTGTTTGTTTTCATTGTCCTCGACAGACTTATATTGAAGTTCAAAAGTGAAACTGCAGACTTTGCTTGACACCTGAGCGACAGAAGACTTACTAATTTGTCTCACTCTGGAACTACAGACTTCTTTGAGATATAGTTCGTGAATCACAAATAAGAAATATTTGGAGACAGTTGCGTTTCAGGTTAGGACATAGAAGCAGCAAAGGCACAAGGACAGGACTTAAAGTAACGGAAGGTCAGGTGGCTAGGCGTCTGGTTCGAAAGCTAGGTGGGCGGGGGCGGGTCGTGGTAGTGAGTCTATGTAGCACCGGGAAAGGCCTGGAGCTGGCCTTCCTTCACGGAACGACCTGCTGTAAACATGCTGGACACGACCAGATTCTTATAGCTTTTTTTTTTTTTTTTTTTTTTTTATTTTTCTGAAGCTGGAAACGGGGAGAGACAGTCAGACAGACTCCCGCATGCGCCCGACCGGGATCCACCCGGCACGCCCACCAGGGGCGATGCTCTGCCCACCAGTGGGCGATGCTCTGCCCCTCCGGTGTGTCGCTCTGCCGTGACCAGAGCCACTCTAGCGCCTGGGGCAGAGGCCAAGGAGCCATCCCCAGCGCCCGGGCCATCTTTGCTCCAATGGAGCCTTGGCTGCGGGAGGGGAAGAGAGAGACAGAGAGGAAGGACGGGGTGGGGGTGGAGAAGCAAATGGGCGCTTCTCCTATGTGCCCTGGCCAGGAATTGAACCCGGGTCCCCTGCACACCAGGCCGACGCTCTACCGCTGAGCCAACCGGCCAGGGCCACGACCAGTGTTCTTTACAAGGATTAATCTGCCAGTGGTGAAGGTTGCTGCGGCGTAATGTGACAGCTTCCAAACCTAGTTAACCTTAGAATACTTTTTTTTATTTTCCAAATGAGAGGAGGAGAGATAGTGAGACAGACTCCCATATGTGCCCCAACTAGGATCCACCCGGCAACCCCCAATTGGGGCCATGCTCGCAGCCGAGCTATTTTTAGTGCCTGAGGTGAAGGTTCCATGGAGCCATCCTCAGCCCCCTGGGCCGATGGACTCGAACCAATGGAGCCATGGCTGCGGGAGAGGAAGAGAGAGAAAGAGGGGGAGGGGTGGAGAAGCAGATGGGTGCTTCTCCTATGTGCCCTGACTGGGAATCGAACCTGGGACTTCCACACGCTGGGCTGACACTCTACCACTGAGCCAACCGACCAGGGCCAACCTTTGAATACTTTAAAAATCATTACTGAAGAGCTCATCTGTTCTTGGATCAAGTTAGAGAACACAGAGTGGTGTCCTGTGTTGGTGATGTAAGTGCTGTTGTAAACCAACATATGTAGACTGTTTCCCTGCTGTAACGAAGCAGGGAAAGCAATAAATTGGAGAGATTTGATAACATTTTAAAAATAAAAGGTACAGTGGTAGAGCGTTGGCCTGGCGTGCGGGAGTCCCAGGTTCGATTCCCGGCCAGGGCACACAGGAGAAGCACCCATCTGCTTCTCCACCCCTCCCCCTCTCCTTCCTCTCTGTCTCTCTCTTCCCCTCCCACAGCCAAGGCTCCATTGGAGCAAAGATGGCCCAGGCGCTGGGGATGGCTCCATGGCCCTTGCCTCAGGCACTAGAATGGCTCTGGTCGCGACAGAGCGACGCCCCAGATGGGCAGAGCATCGCCCCCTGGTGGGCATGCCGGGTGGATCCTGGTTGGGCGCATGCGGGAGTCTGTCTGACTGCCTCCCCATTTCCAACTTCAGAAAAATACAAAAAATAAAATTAAAAAAATAAAAAAGGTACACACATATGCGCGATTATATATCATCTATATGTTTAGATTGTAGGGGAAGCTATGTAACGTAGAGCAGTAGCCAGTGAGTAGTAGATGACATGGTCCACGGGAGATGCGTCTCCTGCCCTGTGTCCCTGCATCAGGTGACCTCACCTACAACTGACAGCCTGTCATTCTCAGGTATGTGTTCCCATTCCCTAAGGGCATATTATTGCATTAAAACGAGCGGTGAAATAAATATTGGTAGTATTTTTCTTAAATACTAACCAAGAAATACCATCAGATTTTTTTTTAACCTAACTTAACCAAGAAATACCATCAGATTTTTTTTTTTTAGAACCGTTGTGCGCCTCTCACAGGACACTCCTGCATTCTTGAAAGTTTGAGAAAAGCATGTCAAACGGCTAGATTTGCATTCTAGACGTACCATCTATAAGACAGTGGCCTTTGTCAAGTGTTTTTTTTTTTTCCTAAAATGTTGGAGCGCTTGGGAAAATTCAATGAGATGTTTTTAAGACACACGGTGCTGTCGTGTTCTGTCGTGCACGTATTTTCTCGTGGAAATGACCCTTTGTTGCCCTAGCCTCACGTCCTGGTGGTGGACGAAGACGTGCACCATTTCTGTTGATGTAAAGACGGCTTCTCAGCGAGGGCAGCTGTTGCATCTGAGCTGCGCCTGAGGAAAAAAAGCTAAACGCTGCAGGAAAAATGAATGCGTCGGGCTGATTGAAAGATGACGGCGTGTTTGTCCTCAGTCGTAGTTACAAAACACGTCAGCCGTACTTTGGGCTGATTTGGATCAACCTTAGAACCTAGCCTCTGTCTTTTTTTTTTTTTTTTTTTGTATTTTTCTGAAGCTGGAAACGGGGAGAGACAGTCAGACAGACTCCCGCATGCGCCCGACCGGGATCCACCCGGCACGCCCACCAGGGGCGATGCTCTGCCCACCAGGGGGCGATGCTCTGCCCCTCCGGGGCGTCGCTCTGCCGTGACCAGAGCCACTCTAGCGCCTGGGGCAGAGGCCAAGGAGCCATCCCCAGCGCCCGGGCCATCTTTGCTCCAATGGAACCTTGGCTGCGGGAGGGGAAGAGAGAGACAGAGAGGAAGAAGGGGGGGGTGGAGAAGCAAATGGGCGCCTCTTCTATGTGCCCTGGCCAGGAATCGAACCCGGGTCCCCTGCACGCCAGGCCGACGCTCTACCGCTGAGCCAACCGGCCAGGGCCCCTAGCCTCTGTCTTAAGCGTCAGTAGCTAGCCTTGGACAGATGTTTACCCTGTAGGAGTCCCTTGCAGTTTTTCCTGTATTTAATGAATTTGCTGTGATACACCTTGGCTGTATGCTTAAACATTTATTAATAGGTTTTATGTAATGCAGAGTTCTTACTGTTCCTTGGAACAGGAGGACATAGACAACTTAACCCTTGAGCGACGCTGGTGTTGGGGGGCACGGGCGAGAATCTGTGTGTAACTCTTGACCCCCCCACCCCCAAACTTAATTACTGATAGCCGACGGTCAGCCAGAATCCTCACCAATAACATAAACAGTCCGTTAACACATATTTTGTGTGTGGTGTGTATTATATAGTACTGCAGTCTTACAGTGAAGCAAGCTAGAGAAAAGCTATTATGGGGAGAAATCATAAGGAGAAAAGACATTTCTTTTTTCTCTGTGTGTCCTGCGTTTATTGAGAGAAAAGTCCACGGATAGGTACGTGATCCTGCGCAGTTCAAACCCATGGTCGGAGGTCAGCGTGCTTTGTTTATTGCCAGGGTTCCTCCTAGTGGATCCGAAATGATGCTAAGACAGGCTGGTGTAATGAAGTTCAAGCCTGTTCATGAGGAAAGGGCTCATAAAACCAGTAGCAGTCTTAATAACTGCTTTCTGTGGTTCTTCAATTCAGGCTTTGTTCTGTGAAGCCATGAGCACGCACGCACGCACACACACACGTGCACGCACACACACTATTACATAACATGGTGGGTATTTAGACCAGGAGATCCTGTAATCTACTTAACTTGCAGAGTTTTCTCATACTGACTCTTTTGTTCGAGGCAAGTAGGCTGGTTGTGGTTTTAGCTGCTGGAGGCAGAAGGACCAGCAATTGGTTCCTTGTAGCCTTACAGTTTTCTGACGGAGTCTATACCAGTCTTCTGACATATCATTTGATATTTTGAATCAACCGAGAAGCTTGGATCATTGTAGGGAATACCTCAGGAGATACTGAATTTCCATTTAATTCTTACTATATTACCAGGGAATTAAATGAAAAGGAATCAGTTCTTTATTTACTTATTTATTTGACAGAGAGAGAGAGACAGAAAGGGAGAGAGGAGAGAGATGAGAAGCATCAACTCATTGTTGTGGCACCTTAGCTGTTGATTGATTCTCACATGTGCCTTGACTGGGAGGCTTCAGCCAAGCCAGTGACCCCTTGCTCAAGCCCACGACCTTTGGGCTCAATCCGGTGACCCACGGGATCATGTCGATGATCCCACACTCAAGCCGACGTCCCCACATTCAAGCTGGCAAACCTCATCAAAGTAGATGAGCCTGTACTAAAGTTGGCAACCTCGGGAGGGGTTCGAATCTGGGACCTCAGAGTCCCAGGTTGAAACTATCCACTGTGCCACCACTAGTCAGGCTGAAAATGAATTTTTTTTTAACTGATCTTCCTTTGAAGAGGGGTGCCTTAAGTTTCTACAAGGCCCTTTGATAGCAAGTTATTTAAAATCTTTTACATTTTTTTTCAATGACTGTTTACATTCAATATTATTTTGTATTAATTTCAGGGGTACGGCATGGTCGTTAGACAATCATACACAAAGTGTTCCCCTGATATTCTGAGTTCCTACCTGGCACCATACATAGTTGTTACAGTGTTATCATTGACTGTCTTTCTCATGCTGAACTTGACCCCCCAGGACTATTTCATCACTACCAATTTCTACTTCTCAGTCCCCTCCCCTTTGTCACCCAGCCCCCCTCCTCCTCCCCCTCTGTGAACCATTGGTTTGTTCTCTGTGTCCATGAGTCTGTTTCTGTTTTATTTGTTTGTTTTCTTTAGATTCCACACAGAAGCGAAATCACTTAGTATTTGTCTCTCTCTGCCTGGCTTATTTCACTTAGCGTGATACCCTCTGGGTCCATCCGCGCCGTCGCAGATGGTGAGGTTTCGTTCTTTCCTTACAGCCGAGTGGTATCTATCCGTTGTGTAAATGGACCAGAGCTTTTCTGCCCACTCATCTGTCCGTGCACTTGGGTCGCTCCCATCGCTGGGCTGTTGTAAGGAGTGCTGCAGTGGACACAGGGGCGTGTTTATCCTTTTGAATTGGTATTCTGAGTTTCTTCGGATAGATCCCCAGAGGTGAAATCACACTGGGTCATAAGGTAGTTCCATGTTTAACTTTTTGAGGAGATTCCATACCGTGTCCCCAGTGGCTGCACCTGTCTGCATTCCCACCCACAGTGCACGAAGGGTCCCTTTTCTCCACACCCTCGCCAGCACCTTGTTTGTTGACTTTGACAGGTGTGAGGTGATACCTCATTTTAAAATGGGCAAAGGACCTGAATACCCAGTGCTCCAAAGAGGACAGACAGATGGCCAGCAGGGCGTATGAAAAGATGCTGACTGTCCCTGGTCACCAGAGAAATACAAATGAAACCCTCAGTGAGGGAGCGAGTTGTGTGAGTGGATTTGTGACAGGGTGGCCCCCATTTGCATGTCTGACCTTCCCGAGATGTTTTCATCTGCTCATAACCAGCCTGACTTTATTCGTTTTCTGCATATACTGTTCGCCACCTGATTTTTTTTTAATTTATTCATTTTAGAGAGGAGAGGGAGAGACAGAGAGAGAGAGAGAGACAGAGAGAGAGAAGGGGGGAGGAGCTGGAAGCATCAACTCCCATATGTGCTTTGACCAGGCAAGCCCAGGGTTTCGAACTGGCGACCTCAGCATTTCCAGGTCGACGCTTTATCCACTGCGCCACCACAGGTCAGGCCACACCACCTGATTTTATACTACGCCACACAATGAAGAAAACACAAAAACTAAGCCATTCACTTAAAAAAAAATTTTTTTTTAAACCCAACCTCCTACCAGCTTCTGGAATCCCTACTGTTTTCTCCCAAAGTTGTCACCAGTTGACTGCTTTTTTTTTTCCCACCCAAAAGCGGGGGCTGTAGAGACAGGAGTGTGGAGCCGTGTGATCGTAGTGTTTTGAGTTCTGCCTTGCTTCTATTCCGTTCACGTCGATCACGGGCCAACAGAAGACGGCTTCGGGGGCTGAGGGCAAAGCAAATTCAATCGTGTAAGCTCACAGGAACCAGGGTAATTTTAAAAAGATCAGTAAGCAGATATTTTAAACTTCCACTGACCTTATTAAACGACACTGCCAGAAATAATCCTTTTTCTTTGAGCCGGGCTCATACATTAGTCATCGTCTTGCAAAACAGCTGTGGCGATTGGGTGTATATAATAAAAGGCGGTGATGTAGAAACTAGAGGATTGGGAGATCATTCACGGGGCAATGAAATGACATTCTAAAGTCCCCTGAATGAGGAAGCCAGGCACGAGAGGATTGAGCCAGGTGACCGAGCTTCCAAAGGCTCTCTCTGAGTCTGCCTGCATTTAGAAACCACATTTTATTTACTTATTTTACTTTATTTTATTTTTTTCATTTTTCTGAAGCTGGAAACCGGGAGGCAGTCAGACAGACTCCCGCATGCGCCCAACCGGGATCCACCCGGCATGCCCACCAGGGGGCGATGTTTTGTCCATCTGGGGTGTCGCTCTGTTGCGTCCAGAGCCATTCTAGCACCTGAGGCAGAGGCCAAGGAGCCATCCCCAGCGCCCGGGCATCTTTGCTCCAATGGCTGCGGGAGGGGAAGAGAGAGACAGAGAGGAAGGAGAGGGGGAGGGGTGGAGAAGCAGATGGGCGCTACTCCTGTGTGCTCTGGCCGGGAATCGAACCCAGGACTCCTGCACGCCAGGCCGATGCACTACCGCTGAGCCAACCAGCCAGGGCAGAAACCACATTTTAAAACAACTTCCCGGGAAAGGTTGGGCGAGGGGAGATGCTTCGTCTCATGCAGAAGTGCAGGTCCCCTCCTCTAGAATACAGCTCCCGTTCTCGCTCTTGGAGGGCAAACAGTGTAGGAGTCAGGGGTTCTGTTGAACATAACGGAGATCACAGCCTCGCTGGTTTAAGCAGAAAGGTTCCCCGGGGTTTGCAGGACCGTTGGGAGGGCTGAAGACACAGGATTCCAGGTTGAGCTCCCAGGAACAACTCCCAGAGTCACAGCACAGGAGACCGGGCCTCCAGAGGAGCTGCCGTCTCTGCCCCGAATGAACGTTTGAACGAACAAACGAATGGGTCTTAGACTCAGGAGCCCGCCCGCCCGCCCAGGTGGACGCTGTCACCGCCAGCGCAGCGGCAGAAGCGTCGCACGCCGGCTGTAACCTGTGCCTGCAGTGAATGCCCTGTGCCAGCCTCTTCCCCGCTCGGGCCCCTCTCCGGGCCTTGCCCACGTCTTCCTGATGGATGGGGCTTCAGTGGCAGCTGACGTTCTAGTGGCCGGGGAGCCCTGCGACGTCATCTTTCCAACCTTTCTGTGCCGGGTGGGGGGTGGGGTGGGGGTGGGAATGCACACTGACAAGCCAGGTGGTCGTGGTCACCAGGGACAGTAGATATTTATGGTGAAGAACATTCTTGTGTGTGTGGAATAGTTTACAGAGTTGACTCACATTCTTTCTTGTTTATTTTTTATTTTATTTATTTATTTTTTTACAGGGACAGAGAGAGTCAGAGAGAGGGATAGATAGGGACAGGCAGGAATGGAGAGATGAGAAGCATCAATCATTAGTTCCTCGTTGCAACACCTTAGTTGTTCATTGATTGCTTTCTCCTATGTGCCTTGACCGCGGGCCTCCAGCAGACCGAGTAACCCCTTGCTGGAGCCAGTGACCTTGGGTCCAAGCTGGTGAGCCTTTTTGCTCAAACCAGATGAGCCCGCGCTCAAGCTGGCGACCTCGGGGTCTCAAACCTGGGTCCTCCTCATCCCAGTCCGATGCTCTATCCACTGCATCACTGCCTGGTCAGGCACATTCTTTCTGTTTAGAGGTCATGTCACCCTACCTGTGAAAGACTATTTCTGGCCATTCCCAGGAAAACATCTCTTGCTAAATAAACACTGACAGCAGCACCTACGTGATTTCCTAAGGATGCAGCGCTGATTCAGAGCACAGGATGTTAGCCTCCGTTCACGGTGGCGTGGTGGCAAAAGCGTCAGCCTGGGACGCTGAGGTCACCGGGGTGAAAGCCCGGGCTTGCCCAGGTCAGGGCACCGAGGACAAGCAATCAGTGAACACCTAGAGCGGGAACAGCGCTGAGCTGATCCTTCTCGCTCCGTGCCACCTCTACACAGTCGATAAATAAAATCTTTACAGCAAAACAAAACAGAAACACCGGGGGTTTTATACTGGGGATTCTCCTTCGAGACGGGTGTGTGTTCTCCACGTTGTCTCAGTGTAGTTCGATCTGGGGATTCTCCTTCGAGACAGGTGTGTGTTCTCCACGTTGGTCTCGGTGTAGTTCGATCTGGGGGTTCTCCTTCGAGACGGGTGTGTGTTCTCCACGTTGGTCTCGGTGTAGTTCGATCTAGGGATTCTCCTTCGAGACGGGTGTGTGTTCTCCACGTTGGTCTCGGTGTAGTTCGATCTGCGTCTCCTCCCCCAGGGCCAGCCCTCCCCCTCCCCCTGCTCAGTTTGCTTTGCTCTTTACCGTGCAGACTGGTGCGTGAAGAGCCCGAGCCCCCCGAGGTCGATGCTCCTGGCCGGTGGCCCGGGGTCTATGTCAGCAGAGCCTCCCCGACGCCTTTGGAGCCTGCAACCACCGTGAAGTCCCTCATCAAGTCGTTTGACTTGGGACACCCAGGTATCTTTTTGTTTCATAAGCAAAACTCAAAATTCAAACCAGGGCCCCCAATAGCAAGCGTGTCTCTACCCCACACCGGCCCCAACTCGGTAACAACCACAGGGTTCTCCTAGTTCATTCCGCGTGAAGCCCCTTGTGTTCCAGGGATGCCCCCCCCCCCGCGGGATGTTGTCGGGGGGGGGCCCTGGCTCACGCAGAGCACAGTCTCCTCTCTCCGCCTCGTCCCCTTCCTTTCCTGCCTCTCCGCCTATTACGTACAGGTCACTACTCTTTATTTATTTATTTGCCTTCTACGGTCTGATGTGGATGAGCAGGGTTGGCCGGATGGTTTGTCTCCTAGGAAACAAGCCGTCGAATCCTTGCATTCGGCTCTCTCGCTGGTGCCTGCCTCATCTGGCAACGTGTGCGCGGCCAGGCTGTTCTGTACCTGGCTTTGTCTCTGCCCTGTGACCCCCTGGGCTGACCTGTCGGTCCTGATCTTGGTGCACAGCCCCGCCTTTTCCCCGCCCCTGGCTGACAGACCGCTTGCCTTTATTCACAATTACCCACGTATCTGAGAACGATGCGCCCCTATGCCCTGCACACCTAAAGAGAGTAAGTAGAAAACACCGAATGTGAGTCTACCCAAAATAACAACGGACTGTGTCTTCACTTGGCTGCAACAAAGAACGTCTGTCGTGTCGGAAGGCTAGAGGAATAGCTAATCTTAGGACGGGGCTGGTTATCTCTGCTCAAATACGTTGCAGCTGGATTAGGTTAAGATTGGAGTACAGCCATGGGAAGACATGAAATCCCAGTGACTACAGTCCAGGAAAATGGGAAATGAATGAACACTATGGTTTGTGCGGGGAGTTACCTGTCCCTCCTTCACCATGGGAGCCTCGTTAATATGCTTTCTGTTTCCTCGTGTGTCCTGTTTTCTCAGACCAACCCTGTTTAGTTCATTCCCACCCTGGCGTTCCCCACTTCAGCACTAACCCCGAGGAGAAAGGTGTATACGTCATACTTTATAAACAGCAGGGGATGCTTTTTTTAGCCACTGAAAAGTAACCAGTCGGGAACTAGTATTTGCTATTTTTTAATTCGCCGACATATCAATGTTTCCATCTCTTGGCAGGTGGACCGGGACAGAACGTGTCTGTCCATAAGGCCCCGCGAAGTCCCCTGAGTGGCATACCAGTGAGGACTGCGCCAGCCGCCGCCGTTTCTCCCATGCAGGTACCGGAAGCATTTGCGTGCGCGGGTGGTCGCCGGGGTCACGCCATGCTATCACAGCCTGCTCTACACAGGCCACGAGAGGGAAGGAGAAAACCAACTGGTTTATCTTTTGAGGCATGTTAACCATCCTTTCGAATAAGCCTACAGTAATAGTAGTTTCACTTTCACTAGAATTTACACTTCTGAAGCCTAAAAGAGGTGCGGGGCCAACAATGATTTATTTTGTGATAATCATCACATTTATTTAACAGGACCGAAACAGGGTGTGCTTCATTCGTACTTATTTTTCTTTTCTTTATTTTTTTTTTTCTTTCATTTTTCTGAAGCTGGAAACAGGGAGAGACAGTCAGACAGACTCCCGCATGCGCCCGACCAGGATCCACCCGGCACGCCCACCAGGGGCGACGCTCTGCCCACCAGGGGGCAATGCTCTGCCCATCCTGGGCGTCGCCATGTTGCGACCAGAGCCACTCTAGCGCCTGAGGCAGAGGCCACAGAGCCATCCCCAGCGCCCGGGCCATCTTTGCTCCAATGGAGCCTTGGCTGCGGGAGGGGAAGAGAGAGACAGAGAGGAAAGCGCGGCGGAGGGGTGGAGAAGCAAATGGGCGCTTCTCCTGTGTGCCCTGGCCGGGAATCGAACCCGGGTCCTCCGCACGCTAGGCCGACGCTCTACCGCTGAGCCAACCAGCCAGGGCCGTACTTATTTTTATTGAGCCGTAAAGACGAGTCTTCTGTAAATGTTTAACAACGGGCTCTTCGCGGGAAAGACCGAGATTTGTACTGTCCGCCAGTTTCTGTGCTGCGGACGTTACCGTTGTTGCTGATTTCAGAATATCCTGATGACATCAGTGAACATGAAAAGAGATGTGCATTGTATAGTGTTTCTACAGTACAGATAACAGTGGGCATAAATGACCTCCACCGTAAAATGTTGCAAAATAACTAAGAGGCATTGAGTTTTGAGTATTAATTGCTTTTGCTTATATTAAGTTTAATGTCGATAATGGGCTTGACAACTAGCCTTGCAAAATTCCTGAAGAATTGAGTTGGCCATTATGAGCTGGTACGCACCAGCTGCAGCACGCTACTGGCATGTAAAGTAAGGTACATACATGTTAAATGTATAGCGTGAATGTCTCCATAGGTGTACGCCCAGGGTACCCACCTCAGAAGGCCCCCTCCCCTCACCAGCCCGTCTGTAACCCCGTCGACATCATCCCTATCCTGACCTCTGTCACTGGAGGTTAGTTTTGTGTGACCTGGGACCTCCTGTAGGGAGAAGCACATTGTATCTTTTCTTTTGTGACCGGATGGTTTGGCTCACCCTAGGCCTGTGAGATTGACTCATGTTGCGATGGCAGTTTATTATTTTTCATTGCTGCCTAGTGTTCCCTTGTGGAAATACGCCACAGCTTGTTCATTCTACTGATGGTTGACTTTTGGGTCTGATTTTAAAAGCGTCTTTTACCAAAAATTTCAGTTTAAAAAGGAAAAGTTAAAAATCTCCCTGGCCCCATCACCCCAGAAATAGCTGATTGTCTACTCTTCTATTGTAGATGTTGTTGAGCATAAAAGTGTGTGTGAGTGTGGGTAGGGAGGGGGAGGGAGAGAAAGTTTTGTGATTGGATTGCTCTGCACATTATTCAGATACTGGCTCGTGTCACTTTGCCATGGGACTAGCACCCTTGCGGGCAGGGACTAACCTGCTGCACTTGCTGTTGTCTTCCGTCTGCATCAGTGGCCAGTACGCATTTGGTAGCAGAAGCTCAGTGAACATTTCTTTAATGAACGAAGCTATTATCAGAGACAGCTGCAAATGCAGTATTTGGAGAAATAATTCATTTTTTAAAGGCTACATAATACGCCATGGTTTATTTAAACACTCCTCTGTTTAACTTCTTTTGGGCATTTAGGTATCTCTTCAAGATCCTGTTTTCAATCTTGGGGGGATATAGACCCAGCAGTGGGATTGCCGGGTCCTGTGGTAGTTCTAGTTTTAGTCACCTTTGAGGAGCCCCCTGTGCTTCCCCACTGTGTCTGTGCCACTCTGCAAACCCCCAGCAGTGCGGCAGGCATTCCGGTTTTCCCGCATCTCCCACTGCTTGTTATTTTATGGGGTTTTTGTTGTTGTTGTTGTTTCATAATAACCATCCTAAGAGGTGTGAGGTGATATTTATCGTGGTTTTGGTTTGCATTTCGCTGGTGATTAGTGAGTGACGTTGGGCATCTTTTCATAGATCTGTTGGCTATTTAAAAAGTCAGTATTTTGGGCCCTGGCCAGTCGACTCAGTGGAGAGAGCATCAGCCCGGTGTGCGGGAAGTCCCGGGTTCGATCCCTGGCCAAGGCACACATGAGAAGCAACCATCTGCTTCTCTCCCTCTCTCTCTCCCCCTTCTCTCCCTCTTTCCCTCTCACAGGTGATGGGTGGCTCGATTGGTTTGACTCTCGGCCCCAGGCACTGAGGATGACTCAGTCGGTCTGAGCATTGGCCTCAGGTGCCGAGGATAGCTCGGTTGATTCAGGCATCAGCCCCAGACGTGGATTGCCGGGTGGATCCTGGTCGGGACGCATGCGGGAGTCTGTCTCTTTATCCCCCCTCTTCTCACTTAAAAAAAAAAATCAGTATTTTTACAGATATACTTAAATATACTATATAGACTACTCCAGGAAGGATAGTCACACAGCTGATTAGCGAGGATTGCCCCCTGGGAGAAGAACTGGGAGCTGGAAGTGAAAGGGAGACTTTCTTTTAACTCTCTATGCCAGTTGCATCGATTATCTGCTCACGCTAGTAAGTCGTTTTAAAAGCTCCCCCTGGTGATGCCTACGAGCTTCAGAACTGGCGTGCACACGGCAGGCACACGCCTTGATCGTGCCGTTGCTGATGTCGCACACGGCAGGCACATGCCTTGATTGTGCCGTTGCTGATGTCGCACATGGCAGGCACACGCCTTGATCGTGCTGTTCGTGATGTCGCACACGGCAGGCACACGCCTTGATCGTGCTGTTCGTGATGTCGCACACGGTAGGCACACGCCTTGATCGTGCCGTTCCCGATGTCGCACACGGTAGGCACATGCCTTGATCGTGCTGTTCCCAATGTCGCACACGGTAGGCACATGCCTTGATCGTGCTGTTCCTGATGTCGCACACGGTAGGCACACGCCTTGATCGTGCTGTTCCCGATGTCGCACACGGTAGGCACACGCCTTGATCGTGCTGTTCGTGATGTTGCAGGCTCACTAGGCGCTGTGCCCTTTGCTTTTCAGAGGCATTCCGCTTACAGCAGTGCGCGCCCGGCCGGCAGCGGGGTGGCCCAGCGCCTCGACCTCCCAGACCTGCCCCTCTCGGGTAAGTCACCGCAAAGAGGGGGTGCTCCGGCTTCCTGTTGTGGGGGTTACCTTTTCCTCTTGTGAAACTGAGCTTAAAAAATTAATTGGTAGCATTTCTTCCAGACGATTTCAGGCTCTAGATCAGTGGTTCTCAACCTTTCTAATGCCGTGACCCCGCAATACAGTTCCTCATGTGGCGGTGACCCCAAACCAAAAAATAATTTTGGTGGCTACTTCATAACTGTAATTTTGCTACAGTTATGATTCGGAATGTATTCTCATTGCTTTAGGCGACCTCTGTGTTTTGGTTATTCGACCCCCGCCGGGGTCGCGACCCACAGGTTGAGAACCGCTGCTCTAAATGTATGTGTGTGTTGAACATCGTCAGATCCCTGTCCTGCTGGTTGTACTGCACAGTGTGTGTGTGTGTGTGTGTGTGTGTGTGTGTGTGTGTGTGTGTGTGTGTTTGGGAGAAATGTCAAACTTTGGAAGATTTTTTGTTGTTGTTTTTTTTTACCAAATCTCAGGAGAATATCTTTAAAAGTATTTTAAGAAAAAGAAATCTTTTTTCAATTCTGAAGATCTGTTCCTTCCATAATGTCTAAAATATGCCTCTTTTGGGATATTTCTGTCTTTGGGGATAGCCCTCTTCCGTCTGTTTTTTTTTTTTTTTTTTTAATTCCTCACCTTGCTGATGAAGTGGTGTTCGTAGTCTGTGGTCCTCACAGGGTCACACCTCCGTCCTGCTGGGCCTGCGTGCTGACGGCCAGTGGGAAGTCGCGGTGGGGGTGGGGGTGGGGAGACAGGAGTGGGACCCCCCGGGGTTTGAATCTTGGCACCGCCACCTGCAGTCCAGCTTTGGTCCAGTGACTCCAGCTCCCTGCACGGTGGTTGCCCGTCTCTAAAGCCCAGATAATGCTGTCCGCCGCACAGCGTCACGTCAGGGTGCGGGGGACACGGCTTGGGTGGGCTGTGCGCTGGGGAGTGGGGCTCCTCCCACCTCCTGGGCCAGAACAAGGAGACGCGGCCGCATGTTAGATCGTCCAGAAGACACACCCTCGCTCCTCGCGGTGTGTCCGTGTGTCACTGTTGCGAGGAAACAGAAAAGATGGGAACACTAAGCGATTATTTGCTGCTGCCTGTCGGAGGGGGGGAAGCCAAAACCCTGGATCGCATAGGGAGAGAGGTCCCTTGTGTTTAGGTTAAGACAGAATGTCTGTAACACGGTGTGACGAAGAGGAAATTCCTACTGAACTTCTTTTTAGATCGCGGTCCAACAGTGGACAGATTTATCCTTTAAAATGGTTGTTTCTGTCAGGTTTCACTCTGATCGTAAATTCTTTGGCCTGACTCCCTTATTATTATTTTTTTTCCTCTTCTGAGTTTTGTTTGCTTTTTCCTGGACTGAAGGATTTTAGACTGAGATAAATACTGACGTTGAGAATGTCAAGACCACCACCTGGGCCTCGTCCCTGTGGTTGACCCGTGACGTCCAGTAGCGGCCCTGGCTCTGAACGGCACCAGGGCCCGGGCAGGGGTGGTCCTCGTTTTTCTACGGTGAGGCTGGTGACCGCTCTGATGAGCGGCTTCCTAGAGAAGCAACAAGGGTCGCCGTGATGACCTCCAGGGAGAAGGACATGGTGGCCAGGGACCAGTGGGTCCTTCCAGGTCAGCAGAGTGAGAAGAAAAGAGAGCAGAGCTGAAGGAGGTCATAAAGGTGGTCACTGCTCCTTTGCAAACTGAGGGACCCTCTGCTAGAGATCGAGGGGAGGCCACAACAGAACGATGGGAAGCCTGCCTGGTGTGCATTCTGCACGTCTGCCGTGTGTGGTGTAACGTGGGGAACAGCCGCCTCGTGTGCTGAGCACCGTGACTGAGGGCAGGGTCTTTTTTAAACTGTGGTAAAAGACAAATGACCCAAAACTCACTGCCTGAGCCATTTTCAAGTGTACTAGGTGGGTGCGCTCTTGGTCATAATGTTCGTGTCTTCTCTGTTTCACCGGCTTGAAAGTTCCCTTTTGTGTAGAGAAACTGTTCTTTTCGTGGGAAGGGTGGACATGGACTGATGCCTCCCCTCGGTGCTCCCCCCCCCCCCGGGCACCTGTCTGCCGGCGCCGTTCCCCTTGAGGAAGCGCTGGCACGGGGAGGCTCTGGCTCTGGGGGGGAGGCTGAGGGCACGGGGAGGCTCTGGCTCTGGGGGGGGAGGCTGAGGGTACGGGGAGGCTCTGGCTCTCGGGGTGGGGGGGGAGGCTGAGGGCACGGGGAGGCTCTGGCTCTGGGGGGGGAGGCTGAGGGCACGGGAGGCTCTGGCTCTGGGGGGGGAGGCTGAGGGCACGGGGAGGCTCTGGCTCTCGGGGTGGCCGGGGGGAGGCTGAGGGCACGGGGAGGCTCTGGCTCTGGGGGGGGAGGCTGAGGGCACGGGGAAGCTCTGGCTCTGGGGGGGAGGCTGAGGGCACGGGGAGGCTCTGGCTCTGGGGGGGAGGCTGAGGGCACGGGGAGGCTCTGGCTCTGGGGGGGGGAGGCTGAGGGCACGGGGAGGCTCTGGCTCTCGGGGTGGGGGGGGAGGCTGAGGGCACGGGGAGGCTCTGGCTCTGGGGGGGGAGGCTGAGGGCACGGGGAGGCTCTGGCTCTGGGGGGGGAGGCTGAGGGCACGGGGAGGCTCTGGCTCTCGGGGGGGGGAGGCTGAGGGCACGGGGAGGCTCTGGCTCTGGGGGGGGAGGCTGAGGGCACGGGGAGGCTCTGGCTCTGGGGGGGAGGCTGAGGGCACGGGGAGGCTCTGGCTCTGGGGGGGGAGGCTGAGGGCACGGGGAGGCTCTGGCTCTTGGGGGGGAGGCTGAGGGCACGGGGAGGCTCTGGCTCTGGGGGGGGAGGCTGAGGGCACGGGGAGGCTCTGGCTCTGGGGGGGGAGGCTGAGGGCACGGGGAGGCTCTGGCTCTGGGGGGGGAGGCTGAGGGCACGGGGAGGCTCTGGCTCTCGGGGGGGGAGGCTGAGGGCACGGGGAGGCTCTGGCTCTCGGGGGGGGAGGCTGAGGGCACGGGGAGGCTCTGGCTCTGGGGAGGGGGGGAGGCTGAGGGCACGGGGAGGCTCTGGCTCTCGGGGGGGGGAGGCTGAGGGCACGGGGAGGCTCTGGCTCTGGGGGGGAGGCTGAGGGCACGGGGAGGCTCTGGCTCTGGGGGGGGAGGCTGAGGGCACGGGGAGGCTCTGGCTCTGGGGGGGGAGGCTGAGGGCACGGGGAGGCTCTGGCTCTCGGGGTGGGGGGGGAGGCTCTGGCTCTGGGGGGGTGAGGCTGAGGGCATCAGAAGCTGCAGGAACGGGACTCGGGTTCTGGTTTGTTTGGTTGTTTTCCTGAGTGATGTAAACACTGTTTTGCTCCGCTCTGCCAAGCTAATGAGCCTCACTCCCCACTCAACTACCCATAATTGGTGGCTATTAGCTGTACAAATATTATTTTCTTCCCTGGCTATTTATGGTATCCTAGGAGGTGGCTGCGGGCCCCGCCTGGGGCACTGAGCAGAGCGCCTTAACCCTCTGAGCTCCCCTTTCCTTTGTAAACACAACCTCGGAGATCCAGAAGTTTTTTTTCTGTCTCCACGTCTGTGGTCCGTCTGGGGCGGGGGTGGGGTCACTCTGTTTCATGACCTGTTTTATGACCTGGTTTAGATTCAGACTATTATGACAGCAGAGAGGAGGAGCTTAAATGAATTATTATTATTATTTTTTTGCTTATTTTTAGCAAGCCCAACCCTGTGATTGGCTTCTTCTCATGTAAAACAGTCGTCACTCTAGGTTCCAGGTCTTTGTCTGTGACCTGGTCCCCCCCCCCCCATTAGGCACCTTCTCGCCAGCCCTCCCTGTCGGGCGCCCTCAGAGCAGACCACGCACTTGACCAAGGGCAGAGCTGCTCTGTGGGCACCAGGACCCTGTGCGGCTGGGCTGAGCGAGGCTCCTGATACAGGGGTGGGTCCGGCGCTCTGCGGGTGCCATCTTGAAATCCGCGGTAACTTTTGAGCGAGGGGATAATTGGGCCTTCGTCCCTTTGCGTTGCCGAGGACAGTCCTGCCTGAGGCGTCCCCTCTGGAAGAGGCCATCCCCTACGTGTATTTTCATTACTTATCCAGAAGCCACGTCTGTATGTTCAGATCTGTTCTCTGTTTGTGCCAGGGAATAAGAGGAGAATTGTATCGTACCTGAGAGAAAAAAGAGTGTGATGACCGGTCGCCTGTGTCTTCCTCGGGACTCGGTGACCCTGTTCTTGTCCACACAGATCTCCTCAAGGGCAGAGCGGAGGACCTGAAGCCAGACCCTTTCCTGCGCAAGAGCCCCTCCCTGGAGTCCCTGAGCAGACCCCCCTCTCTGGGCTTTGGAAGCACCAGGCTGCTGAGCGCCTCCACGGGGGGCCTGAAACCACCCAGCAAACTCAGGTACCGCGTTCGCAACGAGGAGTCGGAAGTGCCGGGTCGACAGAGAACCTTGTTCGCTCACTCACCCTGTTTTATCCCTTGTGGTCAGTTTACTTCCACACGCATCTCCCGCCCAGAGGAGGGCGTGGACCGCAGTGCCCTGCAAACGCAGGTCAGGCCGCGGGCGCGGAGGTGCGGGCGGAGGACGCGGTGGCGGCTGCTGGGCTCAGGACGTCTGTCTGGGGACACTCCGGCCAGCAGCCGCGGTGCCTTCCTGAGGAGCTCTGGCACAGAGTCAGGGGCGTGTGGGGGTGAGCTTGGGAAGGCTGGACCGTGGGCAGAGTCGGCTTTCCTCCCGGCACTGGCCGGGAGGTGGACAGGGAGGCTGTCACACTTGGAGAGGCAGGTGGGAGCCACGTGACCAAGGTATTTCGCTGCCAAGGGAAGATGTTTGTGCTCGTTTTGGTAAAAGCAGGGGGTGACCCCTGAGTCTGCAGGATCCGTTTCTGGTTGGTGTGGCGGCAGTGGCACAGGACATGGCGTTAGAGAGAACTTGAGCGGTGATGTGAGGGTGGCGGGGGACACGGGGAAGACAGAGACAGCAGGGGGGGCACGAGGCCAGGCTTCGCTCCCCGTCTCTGCCACCTGCTCCCTCCTCAGGGCTCCTGGTGACCTGTCCACTCTGCTTCTCCACCCTGCGGTCACTCCCCTGCCTCTCCATGTGGGGTCAGTCCTCTCAAACACTGAGTGTGTCCTGGGTCAAACACCTCCCGTGACTGCCGTCCACCTCCCGTGACTCCACTATCCATCTCCCGTGACTGCTGTCCACCTCCCGTGACTGCTGTCCACCTCCCGTGACTCCACTGTCCACCTCCCGTGACTGCTGTCCACCTCCCGTGACTGCTGTCCACCTCCCGTGACTCCGCTGTCCACCTCCCGTGACTCTGCCGTCCACCTCCCGTGACTCCGCTGTCCACCTCCCGTGACTGCTGTCCACCTCCCGTGACTCCGCTGTCCACCTCCCGTGACTGCTGTCCACCTCCCGTGACTCCTCCGTCCACCTCCCGTGACTCCTCTGTCCACCTCCCGTGACTGCCGTCCACCTCCCGTGACTCCGCTGTCCACCTCCCGTGACTCCGCTGTCCACCTCCCGTGACTGCCGTCCACCTCCCGTGACTGCCGTCCACCTCCCGTGACTCCTCTGTCCACCTCCCGTGACTGCCGTCCACCTCCCGTGACTCCTCTGTCCACCTCCCATGACTGCCGTCCACCTCCCGTGACTTCGCTGTCCACCTCCCGTGACTGCCGTCCACCTCCCGTGACTCCTCTGTCCACCTCCCGTGACTGCTGTCCACCTCCCGTGACTCCTCTGTCCACCTCCCGTGACTGCTGTCCACCTCCTGTGACTCTGCTGTCCACCTCCCGTGACTCCTCCGTCCACCTCCCGTGACTCCGCTGTCCACCTCCCATGACTGCCGTCCACCTCCCGTGACTCCGCTGTCCACCTTCCATGACTGCCGTCCACCTCCTGTGACTCCGCTGTCCACCTCCCATGACTGCTGTCCACCTCCCGTGACTCCGCTGTCCACCTCCCATGACTCTGTTGTCCACACTTCGGCCCGCACTTCCTCTGTGGCTCTTCCGGAGTCTCCGCGTCTCAGCACGCCCCGGCTCAGGTGCCAGGATACCCCAGCCCTTTCCCCCCAGAGCCTGTTTGCTCCTCACCTTTGCAACGTAGTGCAGGCGCTTCTGCCCACAGACAAGCGTCTGGCTTGACCTGTCTTCTGTTTCTCCTTCCACACTCCTGAATTCCACTTCTCTTTCGAGGTCACACTATGCATGAGCTCGTCGCTAACTACCCAGGAATTATCGACACCCTTTCCTTTGTCTTGGGTGGCTTACACTCTTTTGGGTGTTAAGTCATTGCTGCATAGGATGCATGTCTTTGTCCTTAGTTAGACTGTAATTCAGAAGACAACAAGGACTCCACCTGACATCTCTGTGTCGTTCTCAACCCCCAGAATTGTGCTACACACACATTTCACTCAGTAAATACTTACAGAGCAGGTAGATCGGTGAGTGCACAGAATTGGCTGTTCTGGGGGGATGGCCTTTGATAGACATCGTAACCTCCATGAGGAATTCTAGACAAGGGTTTTGTGAAAGTCTGGATACACTCCACTCCTGCCGCCTCTCTGGGTGTGGTCTGTGTTTGGGCCCCGGTAGATGAAGTCATATCATTCAGAGGTTTAATTTACAGCCCAGGTTTTGCAGGTCTGTCTTGTTTATGTGCAAAAGATTTCAGTAATCAAAACAGGTTTTAAGAACCAAAATTAGTGCTATTCCGAATTCGCTCTTCTCTTCATGCCAAAAAGGCTATGTGTATATTAGTATGCTATTTATATTGTACCTTTTATCATGAAAGCTTAAATTAATGAAGTTAATTTGTGACTTAGTTTTTTATATTCATGTTATTGAGACAAAACCAATGGCAGAATAGAAATTAAGTTCCATACTATTATATATATATTTTTTTTTCTTTTTTTTTTTTTCCAATCATCTAGTTAGCTCTATTTTTTAAAGAAAACTGCTTGGTAAATATTTTAGTTAGCCATTTATACAGAAACTCTTCCTTTTAATTTTTTACTGATTGATTTTAGAGCGAGAGGAAGCAAGGAAAAGAGAGAAAATAAGAGAGAGACAGCAATTTGTTATTCCACTTATTTATGCATTCATTTGTTGCTTCTTGCATGTACTCTAACCAGGGATCGATCCCGCAACCTTGGCATATCAGGACGATGCTCTAACCAGCTGAGCTACCCAGCTGGGGCCAGAAACTCTTTCTTAAACATGTATTTCAGTCTTCCCTCATCTGTCAAGCCCAGAAATTCAGCTCCCAGAAGTGAAATGAGACCAGGCCAGGCAGTCAACACAGGCAGTTTCCCTAACTTTGTGATCAGCAGCAACTCTGACCACAGAAAGTCATGGGTTTGAGTTTGCAAACGTGTCAGCTAGGAGGGCAAGCAGTCACCAGCTTGTGCAGGAAAGGTCCTGATTCAAGTGTGATGTTTTTCTCAAAAACTTCTCTACCTTGATTCAGATGGCCAAGACCTAGAATCATCCCGTTAACCCTTTGTGAATCATTTAAAATATTTTTATTAAATATGGGCTGGACATCAAATGACAGTAATAGATACGGGTAACGTACAAGGAATACCCACCCAATGGAGATCCACGTGGGGACCAGGAAAAGGACATTGTTATCACTTTTAAAATTTCCTTTTAACCCCTCCCTGGCCCGCTCCAAGGTCAATGCCGTTCTGCATGTTAAGACTTTCCTTGCTTTTCTTTACAATTTCACCACGCATTTTGTATCCCAAGTAGTACATACATGTTACATTATTTAAATTGCATATTTGCAATTTTGTTTACATAGAAATATTGTGGGGGGTTTAATTCAAAATTGTTTCTACTGTTCAAGTTATTGCATAATCTGTCATTCATTGTTTTTTGTTTTTTTTACTGCTACATAGTATTCTCCTATATAAATAGAGCACAGCTGACCCAGTTCCCTAAGGATGTGTGTTTGGCTGTTGTAAAAAGTGCTGCTGCTGGTGGCGGCAAAGACGGCACCAGTGGTCACTGCCCGTTAGAGAGCTTGGCTCAGAAGCCTCAGTACCTGAATTCTGGCTAAGAAAGCATTCAGTGCCGGGACTCACACTATAAGAGAGGGTTTGTTTAGAGAGTCACAGAGGTGGGGAGAGTGAGCCTCTGAAGAAGCAGGCTCAGGAAACAAGTTGCAGGAGCAAAAGAAGGGCCATAGGAGCTCAGGTGAAGGAGAGAGGCAAGGGGAACGCAGGTGGAATGAGGTGGGTGGGGGGCAGGTGTGTTCCAGAGAGAGCTGTGGGGGGGCCTCTGTCCTCGGGGCTTTTAGGGAGGGGGATTTTAGGGGTGGTCCTGGGGGAGGATCTCAGCGGAATATTCATGAGCTCTCCAGCTGTGTCCTTTAGGGTCGTGGTCTCCACTGATTGGTCGAGCCAGTGGAGGGGTTCTGTCATGGCAGCTGGTCCTGAGGTCAGCCGGGTTGGGGGGGGGTATGGCTTTGTCTGGTTTTGCTGCTTTTCTGGGCCTGGGGCTGAAACATAACTGAGGCCTCGATGTTGTCCCTAGGGGTCTAAACTTAAGGGAATGGTCATGTAAGAGCCCACATGGGGGTCCCATGAGGCCAACCTGGGTCCTATTGTTCCTCCTCCAAGGGGGCTTACTGCATGACCCACGACATGCCAGGGGAGGAGAGGTCAGAGGACGGTCTACCACATGACCAGTGATATAAGGGGTCAGGGACTCTATACCACAGGACCAGGATTGTGCTGGGGGCAGAAGGGTCATCCTTGGGGTGAAGTCTTTGTTTTGCCAGCTCTGCCTGTTGCCAGGCACCCAGGACTCTCTGCCCTGGTGACCTTCCATACCTCACCCATCGTCCTTGCTCTGCTCCTTCCGCTCTACCTGCCCACCGCACCGCCGTGAATGCTCCAGTGCCCTGATGATGTGAATACATCTGGGAGTAGAGCCTGCCACCCCGGACATTGTTGCCTATGACCATTGACGCTCCAGAGCTGTCACCCCCTGTTCTTCGTGCTCTGTCCCCACACTTCTGCCGTGGGGCTGGAAGTAGGGACCTGTCCCAAGATGAGAGGAACATGATTCTTCTTTCATAGCATCCTTCCCAGGAGAAACCGCGTGATCCTAAGGTCCACTCATGGTTTGGGTAACTTTAGGTAGCGGATAGGTAAACATTGACATTTATAGGAAAATTGAGGATGGGGCACGTCAACTCTTTTTTTTTTTCTAAAGTGAGAAGCAGGGAGGCAAGAAAGACTCCTGCAGGCACCCGACCAGGACCCACCCGGCATGCCCACCAGGGGGCGATGCTCTGTCCAGCTGGGCCATTGCTCCGATGTGATGGGAGCCACTCTAGAGCCTGAGGCGGAGGCCACAGAGCCATCCTCAGCGCCCAGGCCAACTTTGCTCCAATGGAGCCTTGGCTGCGGGAGGGGAAGAGAGAGACAGAGAGGAAGGAGAGGGGGAGGGGTGGAGAAGCAGATGGGCGCTTCTCCTGTGTGCCCTGGCCGGGAATTGAACCCGGGACTTCCACACGCTGGGTTGACTGAGCAAGGCCGGGTGCAACAGCTCTTATCTCTCGGGACGCCAAGTGTTACTTGAAATCACTTCCGGTGGTTGAACAGGCGCGAGAACTGAGTGACTGTGCCGTGAACCGAGGAGCAGTGCCGCCTGTGGTGTAGGCAGAGCCCCCTCTGAACCGTCTCTGCCGACTGTGGCCTTTGTCTCCGGTCCCGGCCCCTCCCTGTACGTAGCCAACCTGGTATATGACGTGTGGATGTTGGCACGGCCTCCAAACACCTGAGGTGTTTTTCCCACAGATGATATCTTTAATTAAAATGATACTGTACTTAAATAACGGGCTAGATGGCGAGAGCCACAGATGGATTCAAGGAAACGTTTTTAAAAACTCTTTCTAGACTTCTCATAGCCAAGAAACACAATTTAATTTTTCTCTGTTACCGCGAGCCGTGACAGAGGTGTGTGGCTCGTGGGACCGACCGTTGTTTCTAGCATCTGGCTGGCATGACCTCAGCTTCTGTTCATAATGATCTGATTGTTACTTCTCTGTGTGCTTGAGGGTTCTGGGATTTTTCATCTCCTCTTTATCGTGTGCTCTTCCCTCTAACTAGTGTGGAAAGGAGAGACCCCCTGGCTGCCCTGGCGCGGGAATACGGCGGCTCCAAGCGCAACGCCCTCCTGAAGTGGTGTCAGAAGAAGACGGAAGGCTATGCGGTAAGAAGGCACGCGGCCGCCAGCTCCCCGCTGCTCTGGGCAGCGGCCGGCCGGGGCCAGCTCGTGTTTCTCTGTGTGGGTGTTTCCCTGCGTGGACAGGCCCGTGTGCCTGTGAGAGCCACCTTCCTGCTTCCTCAGGGCGGGCGGCCAGGCAGGGTGCCCTCCGCGCTCTGCACAGAGGTGTCAGGCGGGGTGCCCTCCGCGCTCTGCACAGAGGTGCCAGGCAGGGTGCCCTCCGCGCTCGGCACAGAGGAGTCAGGCAGGGTGCCCTCCGCGCTCGGCACAGAGGTGCCAGGCAGGGTGCCCTCCGCGCTCGGCACAGAGGAGTCAGGCAGGGTGCCCTCCGCGCTCGGCACAGAGGTGCCAGGCAGGGTGCCCTCCGCGCTCGGCACAGAGGTGCCAGGCAGGGTGCCCTCCGCGCTCTGCACAGAGGAGTCAGGCGGGGTGCCCTCCGCGCTCGGCACAGAGGAGTCAGGCGGGGTGCCCTCCGCGCTCGGCACAGAGATGTTAGGCGGGGTGCCCTCCGCGCTCTGCACAGAGGAGTCAGGCGGGGTGCCCTCCGCGCTCTGCACAGAGGTGTCAGGCAGGGTGCCCTCCGCGCTCGGCACAGAGGAGTCAGGCAGGGTGCCCTCCGCGCTCGGCACAGAGGAGTCAGGCAGGGTGCCCTCCGCGCTCGGCACAGAGGAGTCAGGCAGGGTGCCCTCCGCGCTCGGCACAGAGGTGCCAGGCAGGGTGCCCTCCGCGCTCGGCACAGAGGTGTCAGGCAGAGAGGCACGTGGGGCCAAGAGCCAGTCTGCACTTCGCCTAACAGCCGTGTGCTTGAGCACGGAGCTCCATCCCCTGTGGGAAAAGGGGTGACAGAGTCCCCAACCAGTGCACCCCCACAGGCAGCCCCAGCCTCAGGAAACAACTGCCATAGCGTCTTCCCCCGAAGGCTGTCTTTTTCTAAATCACAGGAAAGGTCCCACAAAGGCTGACCTCCAGAATTCCTCTGTTGCTGTGAGATTTGTTTTTACTTAATTTAGGAATTTCAGTTCACCAGAACGGTCTTTGTTTTCTCTGAAAGCCAGACAAGAAAGTGACAACGGATATCAGATTAAGCTTTTCCATTATGAAGTATCGCGCACAGAGATAAGCAGGCATCAGATATAAATAATAGCTTCAGGCAGTCGCTTCTCACATCCCAGAAAGAGCGGAGGGCGCTCCCGGTTCTCCGGAGTCTTTTCAGGTGACTTCTGAGTCACGACCGCTCACTGCTCCCAGCGTAAGTCACCAACAATTATTTTCCTTATCGTCGTCTGCAGAACTCTGCACCTCTGAATGCTATTTTAGTTTTGCCTGCATTTCAACTTTATAAAATGAAAAAAAAAAAAGATTCTGACATTTGCACCTGGCTTATTTCACACAGTATTAAGATGTATCCGTACGGCTGTTGCATATACATATGAGCTTTAGTTTTATCGATGCCCAAATAAACCTATAGCTTGATCCGTAGCTGTGTCACATATAGTTTGCCCACTTCATGGGTCATACCATGATATACTTAACCATTCTTTTATTTATATCTTTTTTTTTAATGAGAGGAGGGGAGGCAGACAGACTCCTGCATGCGCTCTGACTGGTACCCACCTGGCAAGCCCACCAGGGGGCGATGCTCTGCCCATTTAGGACCCTTGCTCTGTTGCATCCAGAGCCATTTTTTAGCGCCTGAGGCTGAGCTCATGGAGCCGTCCTCAGCGCCCTGGGCCAGCTCGCTTTAATTGAGCCATGGCTTTGGAAGGAGGAGAGAGGGAGGGGGGAGAGAGAAAAGTGAGAGGGGCCAGGGTGGAGAAGCAAATGGGTGCTTCTCCTGTGTGCCCTGGCCAGGAATCAAACCCAGGACATCCCATACCAGGCTGACGCTCTACCATTGAGTCAACCTGCCAGGGACACAACCTACCATGTTTTTAACAACATGGGGGAAAGGCATGGGAAAGCTGGGATGGAGGAAAAAAGGGAGTGGGAGTTGACAATTTTAAAGAGAGTGTTTATTCAAGGGAAAAATAAAATAATCCAACTTCTAGAAAACACAGGAAACTATTATCATAACCTTGAAATAGACCATCTGCTTCTCTCCCCCTCCGCCTTCTCTCTCTCTTTCTTATCCTCCCACAGCCAGTGGCTCAATTGGTTCCAGCACATCGGCCCCGGGCACTGAGGATGGCTTTGTGGAGCCTCCGCCTCAGGCACTAAAAATAGCTCAGTTGTGAGCATGGCCCCAGATGGGCAGATCATCGGCCCCAGACAGGGATTGCTGGGTGGATCCCAGTCGGGGCACATGGGGAAATCTGTCTCTCTTATCTCCCCTCCTATCTCTTGAAAAGGAGGAAAAACAGTTAAAAAAAAATTTTTTTGAAGATGCTGGCACCCTTGGTCTCCTGTCCCAAGGCCAGGCTTTTCAGGTGGCAGGGACAGAGGAAGGAGGAAATGGCGTGGAAACAGACCCCGGCCCAGGGAGTTGACCCCCAGCAAGGCTGGGATTCCCTTCGTGCAATAGCAGAGTGTCTCACAGTCAGTCTGCCCCAAGAACAAACACGTCTTGTGTCTATATCCCTTTTACATTAATGTCTTTTCATTGTTTCTGTTAAAAAAATGGGGGGGGGGGGGAGAGTTAGTCAAGTTCATGGCTAATAACAGAGACTCTCCCAGGACAAACTTGCTTCTGATCCCTTGTTTTTTCTGTTAGCTGCTCTGTCCCTCTGCTTGGCCGGGTGCTAAGGAGGAGTTAGACAATGCAACATTGTATCGCTCAGAGGAGTTACGCAATAGGGCATTTCTAGTCTGACAGCAAGGAGATTTCCAGCTGTTGTGATTTTTTTTGTTTTGTTTTATGAACATCTTGAAACAAGTTTCCAAAGCACCTTACCTTTGATGAAACCCAAAGCTTGTTATGCCTGGAGTATTTTTCATTCATTGGTAAACTTTGGTAAATTTTAAAGGTAAATAGAAATCATAGCTATCTGATTTATTTACTCATAAAATATTTCCTGTCTAGACCTGTTTGTCTAAGATGCTTCATAAGGCTACTTTTTTTTTATTTTTTAATTTTAGTGAACTGAGAGGCAGGGAAGCAGAGAGACAGACTCTCACATGCGGCCTGACCGGGATCCACCCGGCAAGCCCCCTACCAGGTGATGCTCTGCCCATCTGGGGCTGCTGCTCCATTGCTCGGCAACCAAGCCATCTCAGCGCCTGAGGCGGGGCCATAGAGCCATCCTCAGTGGCCGGGGCCAAATTGCTTGAACCATTCAAGCCTGTGGGAGGAGAAGAGAGAAAGAGAGAGAAAGAGAAGGGGGAAGGGTGGAGAAGCAGATGAGTGCTTCTCCTGTGTGCCCTGACCAGGAATCAAACCCGGGACTTCCACATGCTGGGCCGACGCTCTACCGCTGAGCCAACTGGCCAGGGCCAATATAACTTTCTTTTTTATCCCACCAATGAATAGGATGCTAGATTACGACAAAACTCTTCATATATTAACTTAATGAATGTTTATTGAAGAGCCTGTTTGGTGCTAGGTAATCCTTCAGGGGCAGGGAAGAGAGCAGCGAATGTATCAGGCAAAATTCGTTCTCATGCAACTTACCTTCTCTTGGTGCAAGTCAGTTTATTAAAATAGAAAAGTAGCCTGACCAGGCGGTGGCACAGTGGATTGAGCATCAGACTGGGTGGGACACGGAAGACCCAGGTTCGAAACCCCGAGGTCGCCGGCTTCAGCACGGGCTCATCCGGCTTGAGCACAAGCTTATCACTGACTTTAGCACGGGGCCGCTGGCTTGAGCAAGGGGTCACTCGCTCTGCTGATTTATTTACTCATAAAATATTTCTTGTCTAGATCTATTTGTCTAAGATGAGACAAATAGGGCACATATGAGAAAGTAATCAGTGAACAACTAAGGTGCTGCAACAAAGAATTGATGTTTCTCATCTCTCTTCCTTCCTGTCTGTCCCTACCTGTCCCTCTCTCTGACTCTGTCTCTGTCAAAAAAAGAAAGAAAGAAAGAAAGAAAGATAGAAAGAAAGAAAAGAAAAGAAAAGAAAAGAAAAGAAAAGAAAAGAAAAGAAAAGAAAAGAAAAGTGTGTGCTGTATTGAAAGGTGGTGTGACCTGGGGGGGGGGAATAAGGCAGGGAAGGAGGACTGGATATGTTTGGTGTGTCGATATGATTATAACACAGAGGTGGGGGAGGTGACATCTGAGGGACGGCCCACCTCACCTGAGTGACTGTGAGGACTTAGTGTTTCCACCAGGGTCCGCCTCTCACCAGGCGCTAGGCTTGGAAGGTCAGGAAGGGGAGGTTGTCCCTTTCACGACCTTATCGGTTGGAATTTAACGGGTTTTAAGGCGGCCTTTCTGTTGGGCGGCACTGAAAAGTGGGACTGGCCGGCCAGCCCGGGTGCTGAGCCCGGTTCAGCCTTGGGCGTCCACCCCTTCCTCAGCCCAGAGCGGAGGGGCGAGTCCACCCCTTCCTCAGCCCAGAGCGGAGGGGCGAGTCCACCCCTTCCTCAGCCCAGAGGGGCGAGTCCACCCCTTCCTCAGCCCAGAGGGACGAGTCCACCCCTTCCTCAGCCCAGAGGGGCGAGTCCACCCCTTCCTCAGCCCAGAGGGACGAGTCCACCCCTTCCTCAGCCCAGAGCGGAGGGATGAGTCCACCCCCTTCCTCAGCCCAGAGGGGCGAGTCTACCCCTTCCTCAGCCCAGAGGGACGAGTCCACCCCTTCCTCAGCCCAGAGGGACGAGTCCACCCCTTCCTCAGCCCAGAGGGATGAGTCCACCCCTTCCTCAGCCCAGAGGGGCGAGTCCACCCCTTCCTCAGCCCAGAGGGACGAGTCCACCCCTTCCTCAGCCCAGAGGGACGAGTCCACCCCTTCCTCAGCCCAGAGGGACGAGTCCACCCCTTCCTCAGCCCAGAGGGACGAGTCCACCCCTTCCTCAGCCCAGAGCGGAGGGGCGAGTCCACCCCTTCCTCAGCCCAGAGGGGCGAGTCCACCCCTTCCTCAGCCCAGAGGGACGAGTCCACCCCTTCCTCAGCCCAGAGCGGAGGGGCGAGTCCACCCCCTTCCTCAGCCCAGAGGGACGAGTCCACCCCTTCCTCAGCCCAGAGCGGAGGGGCGAGTCCACCCCCTTCCTCAGCCCAGAGGGGCGAGTCCACCCCTTCCTCAGCCCAGAGGGACGAGTCCACCCCTTCCTCAGCCCAGAGGGACGAGTCCACCCCTTCCTCAGCCCAGAGCGGAGGGGCGAGTCCACCCCTTCCTCAGCCCAGAGGGACGAGTCCACCCCTTCCTCAGCCCAGAGGGACGAGTCCACCCCTTCCTCAGCCCAGAGGGACGAGTCCACCCCTTCCTCAGCCCAGAGGGACGAGTCCACCCCTTCCTCAGCCCAGAGCGGAGGGGCGAGTCCACCCCTTCCTCAGCCCAGAGCGGAGGGATGAGTCCACCCCTTCCTCAGCCCAGAGGGACGAGTCCACCCCTTCCTCAGCCCAGAGGGACGAGTCCACCCCTTCCTCAGCCCAGAGCGGAGGGATGAGTCCACCCCTTCCTCAGCCCAGAGCGGAGGGGCGAGTCCACCCCCTTCCTCAGCCCAGAGCGGAGGGACGAGTCCACCCCTTCCTCAGCCCAGAGCGGAGGGACGAGTCCACCCCTTCCTCAGCCCAGAGCGGAGGGACGAGTCCACCCCTTCCTCAGCCCAGAGGGACGAGTCCACCCCTTCCTCAGCCCAGAGGGACGAGTCCACCCCTTCCTCAGCCCAGAGCGGAGGGATGAGTCCACCCCTTCCTCAGCCCAGAGGGACGAGTCCACCCCTTCCTCAGCCCAGAGCGGAGGGGCGAGTCCACCCCTTCCTCAGCCCAGAGCGGAGGGGCGAGTCCACCCCCTTCCTCAGCCCAGAGCGGAGGGGCGAGTCCACCCCTTCCTCAGCCCAGAGGGGCGAGTCCACCCCTTCCTCAGCCCAGAGCGGAGGGATGAGTCCACCCCTTCCTCAGCCCAGAGCGGAGGGGCGAGTCCACCCCTTCCTCAGCCCAGAGCGGAGGGGCGAGTCCACCCCTTCCTCAGCCCAGAGGGGCGAGTCCACCCCTTCCTCAGCCCAGAGGGACGAGTCCACCCCCTTCCTCAGCCCAGAGCGGAGGGGCGAGTCCACCCCTTCCTCAGCCCAGAGGGGCGAGTCCACCCCTTCCTCAGCCCAGAGCGGAGGGATGAGTCCACCCCTTCCTCAGCCCAGAGCGGAGGGGCGAGTCCACCCCTTCCTCAGCCCAGAGGGACGAGTCCACCCCTTCCTCAGCCCAGAGCGGAGGGGCGATGCACCCACGTCCCAGGTGGGGACGGAGCAGGACGGCACAAGGTTCTATCCACTGCTCAGCGTGGCGTGCAGTTCAGAAACTCATGAATTGTCTATTTCTGGAATTTTCCACTTAATATTTTTAGACTGTGGTTGACCATGGGTAACGGAAACCATAGATAGCAACACCGCAGATGGGAGGGGGGGTACTGTGCTGGCGGCATCTCGTTTCAGAGGTTTACACGGCTGGACAGACCAGTGATTCCGAAGCTCTTTTATGTTTTTTCCATTGATTTGAAAGAGAGAAAGAGAGGGAGGGAGGGAGAGAGAGAGAGAGAGAGAGAGAGAAGCATCAACTCATTGTTTCACTTAGTTGTCCTGTTTACTTGAGTACACGTTGATTGCTTCTCCTATGTGCCCTGATCGGGATCGAACCTCTGCTGCGCCCGGTGGACGAGTTGCTCAGTGGGTAGAGCATCAGCCGGGCATGTAGACTTCCCGGGTTAGATCCCCAGATCCCCGGCCAGGGCACACAGATCTGCTTCTCTTCCTCTCCTTCTCCCCTTTCTCTCTCTCTCTTTCCCTCCTGCAGCTAGCGGCTGGATGGGTTCAAGCCTGGCCCCTGGCGCTGAGGATGGCTCAGTTGATTGGAGCACCAGCCTCAGAAGAGAGGGGGCAGGGGATGCTGCTCAGGGGATCCAGGTTGGGGCGCATGCAGGAGTCTGTCTCTCTATCTCCCCTCCTCTCACTTAAAAAAAATAAAAGCCCTATGCCACAGAGAGAGGGGGGGGGCAGAGAGAATGTGCACGCAGTGGGTTATTTATCTCAAGTCTCTTGAGTTCATTTACTGCCTAAGTGCACATTTATTTTCTAATAACACATTCTACATGTTAGTAAATGAACGCTATTTTCTATAACAAGCCTGTTTTACAAAGCTTTGTTGCCATTGTGTGCTTCCGAGGTAACGGTTTTACTCCTGAAAGATTAAACCAGAAAACCGGGGTGAAGCGCTGGGTGCTCCAAGGGGCCCCTTTGCTCCTCTCGGGAAACTTGAAGCGGAATGACTGTGATCCGTGTGGAGTGACGGAAGCCCCGTGGGTTTAAGCTCACGTGAGACCTCTGCCCGTCCTGCCTGGCATCCTCTTCAGGGAGCTGCTGTGGCCCCGGGGCACAACCACCCTCTGACCAGTCCTTCCTCGCTGCCCCTCAGGAAGAGACTTCCAGTGAGGGATTTCGTCAGGACCTCTGTCCACACCTTTGTTTCTTCCCAAAGCATCCCGTCGCGTCACACTGCGATTTACATCTTACCTCTTCATTTTGACCAGCGCCAAATCCAGGTTTGGGGACCTGATCGTTTTTGTGTCACAAGCATGGAGCCCATGGAGTGGAGCTGCAGGGCCCGGGGGGGGGCCTGGCCGAGCTGTGAGGATGGAGGAAGTTAGGAACCAGCCGCCTCCAGTGCCCTTGTCTCAGGAGGCGCGCTGTCAGCCTGCAGTGGCGGCAGCAGGAGGGGGCTCCCCGCGGTTCCAGTTCAGGGCCTTGTGGGGGGGGGGGGGGCAGGCTAGAGGGAGGCTCCCGACCCCAACCTGAGACAGCCCGTGAAGGCGGGTTGAGCACGGGAAGACTGAAGTGGTTTGTAGTTCAAGGTTGGGGTGTAGCGACCACACTAATGTTGCGCGTGCACGCGTGCACACGTGTAACAGGTATGTCTGGAACAGCCGCCGTGTGTGGTGCTCAGCTCCCAGGTTCCGACCTTCCAGAAGGGCGTCGGTCAAGGGCCGAGCGATAGACCACGGAGAAATCAAAGAGACGGGCCGGGAGGAGGCCCGGGGGCTGTGCAGAGAAGTGAGGACGCTGGGGCAGGACCTGGGGGAACTCTGGATGGGCAGGGCGTGCTGTGAGCGGGTGTGAGCCCCTGGACCAGAGGGACGGGCAGAGCCAGCCCTACGGAACCGGGTGCAAGGGTCACCAGGCAGAGGCAGCCGTCAGCGTGAGGAGTTGGGACAGAACGCAGGCCCATGTGGCTGGGGGGGGGCGGGGAGACACTGGGCGGCAAGGTACGGAGTGGGCTGGGACAAGACTGGATAGTTAGTTGAGCATCTAGAGCAGGGGTCTCAAACTCGTGGCCCGTGGGCCGCATGCAGCCCGCCGAACAATTTTGTGCGGCCCGCAGACTAATCCACGGGCTTACTTAATTTTATCCAAAATATTTTGAACTTCGTGGATTAGTCTGCGGGCCGCACAAAATTGTTCGGCAGGCTGCATGTGGCCCGCGGGCCACGAGTTTGAGACCCCTGCTCTAGAGTGTAGGTTGATTTCCAGTGAGAACGGAACTCAGGGCTCCTGGGTGAGAGTTGAAATAAAACCCCACCAGCAGCAGTGTCCCGGCTGGAGAGTCGTGCCTGTGGTCACGCGCCATGCCTGTTGGTCACGCGCCGTGCCTGGGGTCACGCGCCGTACCTGTGGTCACGCGCCGTGCCTGTGGTCAGACGCCGTGCCTGGGGTCACGCGCCGTGCCTGGGGTCACGCGCCGTGCCTGTGGTCACACGCCATCCCAGCGGCACTTCCTGCGTCCCTCGTTAGTCCCCAAGGGCCTTCCGGAGTCCTGCGTACCTTCTCTGTAGGTCTATGGCTGTGGACCCCTGAGCTTTATTGTAGCAAATTCTGTGTGAACTAAAATGTTCTTTTCATCAGCTACAGGAACAGTCGTTATAAATAGCCAAAAAGATGAACGTTGGTTTTTTAAAAACTAAGCATTACATGATTCCATCTCACATGTAGTCAGAAAAGCACCAATGAAAAATAGATGTTGTTTTGGGGACTTCTTTTTTTAAATGAGGTTCCTACTCTGCTCTGGGTGGGAGTGTGCATGAATACTGCTTTTGGGGAGGAAAGTATGTGTCAGGAATCTCAAAAATGATTATGCCCTTTAACACAGAAATCGTGTTTCTCGAAATTGTGTTTCAGGAAAGTCAGCATGAAAACCTACAAGATAATCATTCCGAGCAAGTGTATTCTAGTTTTACTTACTTAGAATTACTTTAAAAGACCTGACAGTGATACAGATGTCTAAAAATAGGGGAATCAAGCTTAAAACCTGTTGCTTTGTACAAACACGTGGAAAGGGACCAGAAGGCGCCTGCCAGCTAGAGGACGTCGACGGAATCGAAGCCGTCTCTGTAGTGTGTTCCAGTTCTGTGACAGTAATTCGTGCCAGCGTCACACTGACGTGAACTGTGGTTGTCACATTTTATTCATGCTTTCCTGTGTGTTTTTCATTTTCTACAATGAACATGTACATTTTTAACAAAAAATAATTTTTTTATAATTGCATCTTTTTTGTTTTGTTTTGTTTTTTTACAGAGACAGAGAGTGAGTCAGAGAGAGGGATAGACAGGGACAGACAGACAGGAACGGAGAGAGATAAGAAGCATCAATCATTAGTTTTTCATTGCGCGTTGCAACACCTTAGTTGTTCATTGATTGCTTTCTCATATGTGCCTTGACTGCGGGCCTTCAGCAGACCGAGTAACCCCTTGCTGGAGCCAGCAACCTTGGGTTCAAGCTGGTGGGCTTTTTTGCTCAAACCAGATGAGCCCGCACTCAAGCTGGTGACCTCGGGGTCTCGAACCTGGGTCTTCCACATCCCAGTCCGACGCTCTATCCACTGCGCCACTGCCTGGTCAGGCTAATTGCATCTTTTTTAAAAGAAAGAAGCCAGGTGCAAAAAGCCACATCATTTATAATTCCCTTGACGTGAAACCTCTGGGGAGGGCCAACTTACAGAGTCAGAGAGCAGACTGGTGCTTGCCAGGTGCTGAGGGAGGGAGGCCAAGGGGTGACTGGGTGCAGGGTTCCTTGCTTTTGGGATTGATAAAAGTGTCCTGCAATTTGTGGTGTGGGTCACACAGCCCTGCGAACATACTAAAAGCTACTACTGCATGGTAAGTTTTAAAAGGGTGAGCTGGCCCTGGCCGGTTGGCTCAGCGGTAGAGCGTTGACCTGGTGTATGGAAGTCCTAGGTTCGATTCCTGGCCAGGGCACACAGGAGAAGCGCCCATCTGCTTCTCCACCCCTCCCCCTCTCCTTCCTCTCTGTCTCTTTTCCCTTCCCGCAGCCAAGGCTCCATTGGAGCAAAGTTGCCCTGGGCGCTGAGGATGGCTTCATGGCCTCCACCTCAGGCACTAGAATGGCTCTGGTCGCAACAGAGCAACGCCCCAGATGGGCAGAGCATCGCCCCTGGTGGGCGTGCCTGGTGGATCCTGGTCGTGCGCATGTGGGAGTCTGACTGCCTCCCGCTTCTCACTTCAGAAAAATACAAAAAAACAACAACAAAAAAACCAGAATAGGTAATTCAATTTAAAAAAAGGTAAGCTTTATGATATGTGAAATATATCTCAATAAACCTGTCATTTATTACTATTCTTTTTTTAAAAAAGGCAATTAGAAGAGCTTACATCTGGGGATTGGGAGGTGGCTAAGGGGGGGAGAGGTGGGAACAGCTATTTAACTGAGACATCAGACTATCCTGTTAAGCACACCTGCGTCTGACTTTGTGTCGTCGGCAAGAATGCGGGGGAGCAGGGGGGGAGAGAAGCAGGTGTCTCGCACTGGCGTTTATGGGGTGGGTAGGATTCCTAGGTGTTCGCTTTATTATGGTGATTCAGAGCCCATATCCTTTGTCTCCAATAATTTGGGGGCAAAAGTCTGAAGGAAAAGGGCCATAAAAGTGTATTACAATCAATCATTAAACCAGATCTTTTCTGAGAAAAGAATTGTAAAGTGTAAGCACAGGGCCAGGGGAAGCACCTGTGGAGGGCTCACTGGGTCCGGCTGGCTCACGGGGTCCGGCTCGTTCACGGGGTCCGGCTGGTTCACGGGTCCGGCTGGTTCACGGGTCCGGCTCGTTCACGGGGTCCGGCTCGTTCACGGGTCCAGCTGGCTCACGGGGTCTGGCTCGTTCACGGGTCCGGCTGGCTCACGGGGTCTGGCTTGTTCACGGGTCCGGCTGTTCACGGGGTCCGGCTGGTTCACGGGTCCGGCTCGTTCACGGGGTCCGGCTCGTTCACGGGTCCAGCTGGCTCACGGGGTCTGGCTCGTTCACGGGGTCTGGCTCGTTCACGGGGTCTGGCTCGTTCACGGGTCCGGCTCGTTCACGGGGTCTGGCTCGTTCACGGGTCCGGCTGGCTCACGGGATCCGGCTGGCTCACGGGGTCTGGCTCGTTCACGGGTCCGGCTGGTTCACGGGGTCCAGCTGGCTCACGGGGTCCGGCTGGCTCACAGGGTCCGGCTCGTTCACGGGGTCCGGCTCGTTCACGGGTCCGGCTGGCTCACGGGATCCGGCTGGCTCACGGGGTCCAGCTCGTTCACGGGGTCTGGCTCGTTCACGGGTCCGGCTGGTTCACGGGGTCCAGCTGGCTCACGGGGTCCGGCTCGTTCACGGGTCCGGCTGGCTCACGGGGTCCGGCTCGTTCACGGGTCCGGCTGGCTCACGGGGTCCGGCTGGCTCACAGGGTCCGGCTCGTTCACGGGGTCCGGCTCGTTCACGGGTCCGGCTGGCTCACGGGGTCCAGCTCGTTCACGGGGTCCGGCTCGTTCACGGGTCCGGCTGGCTCACGGGGTCCAGCTCGTTCACGGGGTCCGGCTCGTTCACGGGGTCCGGCTCGTTCACGGGGTCCAGCTGGCTCACGGGGTCCGGCTCGTTCACGGGTCCGGCTCGTTCACGGGGTCCGGCTCGTTCACGGGGTCCGGCTGGCTCACGGGGTCCGGCTCGTTCACGGGGTCCGGCTCATTCACGGGGTCCGGCTCGTTCACGGGGTCCGGCTGGCTCACGGGGTCCAGCTCGTTCACGGGTCCGGCTCCTTCACGGGGTCTGGCTCGTTCACATCCCTGCTGCGTCATGTGTCCACTTTTAACCACAGCTTTTAAATCAAAACACAAACAGAAAAGACTGAGAAAACTTTTTCCCCCAGAAAAAGTGGCATTTCTTTTGCAGACGGTGTACCTAAAATGCACTCACCCTGAATTACACATGCTGTGACTCAGAATTTTTTTATTTTGGCCTAGCCCTATCTTATTTTTTAAGACAGTAAAGTCGAACATTTTTTTTTTTAATCATCAAAGCTTCTGGCATTGGAAACAGCCATGAGGTAGGTCTGATCCTGTTACCTAGATTTGTCTCGAAGCAGATCAATCCAGCAACCTCTGCTTTTATCAGTGAAGCTTTATCAGCACATGGTCACACCCAACTGTTGACTTATTGCCTGTAGCTGCCTTTTTTTTTTTTTTTTAGAAAAAAATCATTTTAAAGATTTTATTTTTTTAGAGAGGAGGGGGGGGGGAGAGAGAGAGAGAGAGAGAGAGAGAGAGAGAGAGAAGGTGGGGAGGAGCAGGAAGCATCAACTCCCATACGTGCCTTGACCAGGCAAGCCCAGAGTTTCGAACCGGCGACCTCAGCGTTCCAGGTCTGTGCTTTATCCACTGCACCCCCACAGGTCAGGCAGCCTGTAGCTGCTTTTATACTACAACTGCAGAGTTGTCAGCAAAAATATGACCTATATAACCAAATTCTTTTCTACCTGGCTGTAAAGCCAGAAGCCACGGCCAGGGCCACCATCAGAGCAGCCCGGCCCATGCAGGTTCGCATTAGATTCGGACAGTCGGTAAAGAAACAATGGAGCCAAAAACTGGTGGGCCATAGTCTTTAATTCTAGCTTGCACCCAGCAGGCAAGTAAAAACATACACTGGGCTCCAAAACCCACTCACATTCAGTGCTCACAAAGCTACTGACTTATCCGAGTTTCCTAGAATCAAAGGTTTCTAGCTCACCAGACTTATTCACCTCTGTTCCCCATCTCCTTCCTTCTCCAGCGTCAAACTGCACAAACTGGCCTCTCACTCAATACTCCGCCATCTTGGCTGCTTCTCCTGGCCACATGGCCTCTTTCTGCTCTCTGCTCTGCTCCCTCTGCTCTCTCATGCTAATCATCCCAGGAACCAAGAGAGCAAGCTCCCACTTCGTCCCCATTTTATAGTGTAGAAATCCAAACTCTTAATCCAGTATACAAAATAGGGAAGTCTCTAATACAGACACTTCTCTGAGGCATGATTGGATTGTACCACCCCACATCAAAACGGGTGGGAAAGGCTTAATCCCAAAACCAAGCCCCAGGCTACAAGGATCCTACCTGCCCACAGAGACACACATTAATATCACCTGGGCGACGGCCTCCTCGTGGGCAGCGCCGTCTTTAACAAAGTGAGCATAATATATTTTATCTGCCCAACACTGGCCCTTTACAGAAGAACTTGGCCGACCCCTCCCTTAGGTAAAGATGGACACAAGTGTCTCCTGTCATTCAAATCACCTCTGCTTCTTGCACCTCAGATGGCCAGCAGGAAACCAAGTGTTCAGACGGCAAGACTTACTTGAAATTTTGAATCTATTCGGTTTCTGAAGTCTGCAAGAATTCAGCTGGCAGGGGATAGCTCGTTTTCACTAAGGCACAAATAAGTTCTCTTTGAACCTGTTGTGTTTTTTTTTAAACCAGTTAGCTAGGGAGCTGTTAAGAAAAAAAGCTGTCTTTCTGTTCAGAACAGGTCTTACTCTGCCTCTGGAAAGAACACCCTCGCTGCTCACCGACTTCTGTTTTTCTGCCTCTGGGTTCCCACAGGCAAGCACTGGCACATGCCCGTCCCACAGGGAGCCGTCACCGCGAGATCAGGCCATTTGGGGTTCCCGCTGTTTTCTTTATTTTTTGAGACGGGTCTCTTGAGGGCTGCGGCACGATTCGAAGAATGTCGAAGTTCTGATTTATTCATCACGAAGGCAGTTCTTTTCCTGACCTCACTGCAGATTCCCAGTAGAAAATGGATGTTGCCACTGGCCTCCCTTCCGTCGATTCCGCCCCGATGTCTCCATCTCTGCAGCTATTTATGAAACCCAGTGATTTGTGTCGACATTTTAAAGGGCGCCAGGGAGTGTGCTTAACATTCTAAGGCAAAGGGAGTTTATTTGGAAAACAAAGATGAAGGGCTTTCTTTCCCCGAGAGAGTCGTGGTGGCCGCTCAGGCAGGCAGTTCCTGGCAGTCCCTGATTCCAGTCGGTTTTATCTCGGGAGCCAGCAGGCTGAGGAGCTGGCTCCCTCGCCCGGTCTCCGCTGCGTGTGCGCCTGTCTGAAACTGCGAGTCACAGAAAGTTATCTTTTGAACAAAAAGATCGCATTAAAGGGTGTGGCGATACCCGTGGAACTGTTTGCACGGCGGACGATGGGCCTCCCCACCTTCATCTGTTGAGCTTGGTTGACAGAGAAGCAGCCCGCACTGTCCTTAGTCACTAACCGATTGGTCCAGGGGTGAGTACCCGGTCGGAGCTGGCCGGTCAGCCTCCCCCAGGAGTTTCGGAAGTAGAATCAAGAGAAGGAAGACTCTAGAATAGACTCTAGAATACAGAACGCGCCTGCCGCGTGTGTGTGTGTGCTGCCGTGCAGAAGACAGTGGGTGTGTCCTCACGAGGGCGAGGCTGGCCCTCGAGCGGCATCTGCTCACTGGGCTCTCAGGAGGGTGCTCACCGTGCCCAGGACGGATCAGAGAGGCTCACTCGTTCCCAGAACGGATCAGAGAGGCTCACTCGTTCCCGGAACAGATCAAAGAGGCTCACTCGTTCCCAGAACGGATCAGAGAGGCTCGCCGTGCCCAGGACGGATCAGAGAGGCTCGCCGTGCCCAATCCGGGGAACCGGTACAACGGGGTTCATGCTGAACGCCTGTGGGCTCTCCTGCTGGGGGTCTGGAGTTCTGGAATGTGCTAGGCACAAATCTCTAATCTCTAACTCAGTCCCAAACCGGACGGATGTCTCCACACTCCACGTGTGTCAGAGGTGCACAGGTGTGTCCCCTTGAAGGAAGTTCCTCCGAGAGGGGTCAGACCAGGTGTCCCCCGGCTGTTAACATCTCTGTCTCCCTCTCTCCGGTCCTATGTCCTCGTCCTTGTCCTCGTCCTCGTCTCCTGCTTCTGTTCTTTTTGTTGGTTCCTCCGGGATCTTCCAGAGAAAGGGCTCCTGGGAGGCCAGATGGTAGGACGGTGCATCTTTCCCGTCCCCTGATCCTTGACAGATGTGTTGGATTAAAAAGGAAAAGATTGGCCCTGGCCGGTTGGCTCAGTGGTAGAGCGTCGGCCTGGCGTGCGGGGGACCCGGGTTCGATTCCCGGCCAGAGCACACAGGAGAAGCGCCCATTTGCTTCTCCACCCCTCCCCCTCTCCTTCCTCTCTGTCTCTCTCTTCCCCTCCCGCAGCCAAGGCTCCACTGGAGCAAAGATGGCCCGGGCGCTGGGGATGGCTCCTTGGCCTCTGCCCCAGGCGCTAGAGTGGCTCTGGTCGCAACAGAGCGAAGCCCCAGAGGGGCAGAGCATCGCCCCCTGGTGGGCAGAGCGTCGCCCCTGGTGGGCGTGCCGGGTGGATCCCCATCGGGCGCATGCGGGAGTCTGTCTGACTGTCTCTCCCCGTTTCCAGCTTCAGAAAAATACAAAAATGAAAAAAAAATAAAAAAAAGGAAAAGGAAAAGATTTTAGCTCCTCAGGTATTTTTCCTTTATCATGGTGTAGAGACATCAGCCTGATTGTCGGTCCCAGCGTCGCCACAGAAACAGAACAATTCCGACCCTTTGTAGGTAATGCTTTTTGTTTGTTTTTCATCTCGGAAGCTCCTGGCAATTCTGGCCGTTTCAGCCTCTTCAGTCAGCGAACTCACGACCTAACGTTCTTCAGTGGTTTATTGGTAGTTTCTTCTCTTTTTTTTTTTCCTTCCTCTTGAACTCCTCCTGATCTGGTTCCCTAATTATATCTTTCGACTTTTTTTTACCCCCACCTCTGGGTTTTGCAGTGTTGTTTTCTGAGACACTTCTTGACTCCATCTTCCAGAATCCAGTAAATGCCATTTCTGCTGCCCTAGGTCGCTCTGTCGTTTCCATCTTCTACGCCGTGAATGGTGGTGAAAGGCACATCACAAAATTGACCCTTGGCGCCGTTTTGAGACAGACTCCAGCTCACTAGTTTGAAGCATTGTTTGTGCCACGCTCTTGAGAACTTTTCGTCTCACAAAACTGAGCCCTGGCTGTTGGCTCAGCAGTAGCGTTGTGTGGAAGTCCCAGGTCGATTCCCGGCCAGGGCACACAGGAGAAGTGCCCATCTGCTTCTGTACCCCTCCCCCTCTCCTTTCTCTCTCTCTCTCTCTTCCCCTCCTGCAGCCAAGGCTCCATTGGAGCAAAGTTGGCCCAGGCGCTGAGGATGGCTCCATGGTCTCTGCCTCAGATGCTAGAGTGGCCCTGGTCACAACAGCGACGCCCCAGATGGGCAGAGCGTCACCCCAAGGTGGGCATGCCGGGTGGATCCCGGTCAGGCGCATGCGGGAGTCTGTCTGACTGCCTCCCCGTTTCCAACTTCAGAAAAATACAAAAACGAACAAAAACACCCCTGAAACTCTGTCCCCCACAAGCAGTAGCTCCCTACTTCCCTCTGCTCCCAGGCCCCGGGCAGCCACCACTCCACGTTCTGTCTCTTAGGAGTTTGACCACGTTAGGGACCTCAGATAAGTGGAGTGACAGGGTATCTGTCCTTTTGTGACTGGCTTATTTCAATGAGCATACATGCCCTCCAGGCTCATCCGTGGTGGAGCCTGTATCAGAGTCTCTCTTTTTTAAGGCTGAGTAATATCTCGTTGTATGTATCTGCTAATGTATTTTTAAGTTCTAGGAGGTTGTTTTTTTTTCAGACCCTGAACTTTTTATAGCATTCTGTTCTTTTTCTGTTTCACAGACAGATGTCGTATCCGTTAACCTCACTGAGAATGACGGGCTGTTTTCTCCCTCATCTTCTCCCTGAGCAGATTCTCTGCTAAAGGTCCCTCGGTCCTCTTGGTATCACCTGGTCTGTCCAGGTCCCTCGGTCCTCTTGGTATCACCTGGTCTGTCCAGGTCCCTCGGTCCTCTTGGTATCACCTGGTCTGTCCAGGTCCCTCGGTCCTCTTGGTATCACCTGGTCTGTCTCCGTGCACTGGAGGCTTTGTCAGTACACGGTGGCCCTCGGCCGTCTGTGGGCCACCCCTGTGGGGCTCCTGCGGCAGCCCCTCGCTGTGTGTGTGTGGCCTGGGACCATGGTCGTCACTGCAGAGTGTGGTGCCTGTGCCTGTCCGGACAGACTCCTGATGTCGGTGTCTCCAGGGCTTTTGTCATGAGCTGGTCACACTGTCCAGACTAGGATCTTCCAGTACCTGCCTGTGGGCACTGGCCTGGCAGCCAGGGTTCGGGAAGGACCAGAGCAGGAACGAGGGGTGGGAGGGACTGTTGACCACCTAGGCAGCCGGTAGCCACCTCTGATTCCTGTAGTTTCAAGACATCACTCATCCGTCACCTTGAAATGTGATATTTTGGCCCTGGCCAGTTTTGCTCAGTGGTAGAGCATCAGCCTGGTGTGTGGAAGCCCCAGGTTCAAATCCCGGTCGGGATACACAGGAGAGGTGACCATCTGCTTCTCCACCCCTCCCTCTTTCGCTCTTTCTTTCCTCCCTCCCCCACAGCATGTCTCCATTGGAGCAAGTTGCACCCCAGGCACTGAGGATGGCTCCATGGCTTCCACTCAGGTGCCAAAAATAGCTCTGTTCTCTAGCAATGGAGCAACACCCCAGGTGGGCAGAGCATTGCCCCATGATGGGCATGCCCTGTGGATCCTGGTCGGGGCACCTGTGGGGGCCTGTTTCTCTGCCTCCCTGCCTCTCACTTAAGAAAAAAAATTTTTTTTAATTAAAATAAAAGGAAATGTAATTTTTTATATTGTTTTCTGATAAGTGCTCTGGTAACTGAAAGAAGCTTGCTTCTGTTTTGAGTTTACTGAGAATTCATCTTCTTAAATCCAGAAAGAGATAAGTGTGGTTAATACCGCCCTGTCAGAGACCCCAGGTTACTCTCCGGGCGTCGGCTGAGGGCGGGGCTGTGCTCGGTGCTGAGCAGAGGGCGCCTGTGCCTCTCACTGCTGCGTCAGTGACCCCCTCCCACCCAGGCCCCCCATCTCCACCTTCGTTCCCCATCCCCCCCCCGAGCACCTCCCGCCACCCATGTTTGTGCGAAATCGGATTGAGTCTCTGCCCTCCCCCCCGCCGCTGGCTGGAGATTTAGTTTTCTGAGGTCTGTTATGTTAGTTATTTCTGCTCCATCTGCTTATCAGCTTGCCAGAATTTCTGTTTCCCTTTTCCCTGCCAATTCATGCCTTTGGGGGGAAAGAAAATCTCCTTCCGATGATTCTGGCTGGGCTTCGCGAGGGAAGGGAAGTAAGCGTGCGTGTCCGATCTGCCATCCTTACCTAGATGTCTCAGCGCTCGTCACACCTGAGAAACAGTCACCTTCAACGGTCACCGGGTTCTGCGTGCCCTCTTATAAACATTTAAACCTTTTCTTCTCTTTTGCAGTTTGGGTTTACTTTACTAGATAGTACTGTCACTTTTTTCCCTGACTGGATGGTCATTTATTTTAGCATCGTTGATTGAACAGTCTTCGTTTAACCACTTGATCGGAATTTCGTAGGTGTCTGGACTGTCCAACCAGAGATTGGTTAGCCTGGTCCTCTGGCAGACGGTGTCCGTGCAGAAAAACGGGACAGTCTGCTCTACTGCAGGGTCGGTTCCGGAAGTGCCTGCTCCTCTTGTCACTGACGTTCCGAATTCTGAGTTTCACATCTTAACATTTTTTTTTTCAGCTTTTTTTTTTTTTTTCCATTTTTCTGAAGCTGGAAACGGGGAGGCAGTCAGACAGACTCCCGCATGCGCCCAACCGGGATCCACCCGGCACGCCCACCAGGGAGCGATGTTCTGCCCCTCTGGGGTGTTGCTTTGTTGCATCCAGAGCCACTCTAGCGCCTGAGGCAGAGGCCACAGAGCCATCCCCAGGGCCCGGGCCATCTTTGCTCCAATGGAGCCCTGGCTGCGGGAGGGGAAGAGAGAGACAGAGAGGAAGGGGAGGGGTGAAGAAGCAGATGGGCACTTCTCCTGTGTGCCCTGGCTGGGAATCGAACCCGGGACTCCCGCACACCAGGCTGACGCTCTACCGCTGAGCCAACAGGCCAGGGCACGTCTTAACATTTTTTATTATGTGGTTATATTTGTTGATTTTCTAGCATCTTCAAGCTACCTTATTGCAAACAATCACTTCTTTTCATCATACATACACCTCATGTACCTTTCTTTATTGCAATTGTGAAAGTGTAGAAAAATGTTGAAGGCTGTTGATGGTGGATGTCCCCGTCTTGTTTCCATTCATAGGAACATCTAGCCTTTACGTTGCTTTCTATATTGTTTCCTGGGTCTCTATCACTGCAGGAAGCTTCTGGTTTGAGTTTAGTGAGAGTTGTTTTCATTTTTGTTTTTTTGTTTTTAACCAGAAATAGGAAAGAGTTGTATGAAATTCCTTTTTGGCCTTTGTTGAGCAATTCATAAAGTGTTTTCTCTTCTAACCCATTTATGTAATTAATATATACATGTATTACATTATATGTTAATTTCCTAGTGGAGCAAAACAATCTTATATTCTTGGGGGCAAAATTCCAGCTTGGTTATGGTACATGCTATATAATATGGTATACTATTCCTGGGGGAGAATCTCTGTGGTTATTATTTGATACAAAGTTATTATTTGATATATATATATATACACACACACACACACACACTCTATTAGTAGTAAGTAATAAAGGGACATAGACCTTTTGCTCCAGGTGCTGAGGATAGCTCTGTTGGAGCCCATTAGCCTCAGGTGCTAAAAATAGCTCAATACTTGAGCATCAGCTCCAGATGGGGTTACCATGTGGAACCCAGTTGGGGCACATGCAGGAGTCTGCCTCACTATCTCCCCTTCTCTCACCTAAAAAAAAAAAAATAATAATAATAATAATAATAGAGAGCCTTCCCGTTCTCCTCCTGTGGATGACTGGTCCAGGCACAGGCCCTCTGTCGATCAGACGTGCCAGCAGCTGATCCTGCAGCCTGGCTCCATCCAGCACCAAGGCCATTATCTTGCCATCATTTAGAAAGATGTTCGCCAGCATTTCCTCTGTCCCTCAGGACAGCACGCAAGCCTATTTAGGCAGTTACAGTCCCAAATGAGTCTGCAGGATATTTATTTTTTCCATTTTCTTATTCATGAAATGTTCATCTGGGAAAAAAAATGCAGTAAGTCGTCTAGCCAGAAGAAGCTTATGAATCAGAGGCTGAATTCCGTCTCTCTGGAGATGGGAGGTGAGGCTTGTTGTGTGTCTAAAGCAGTGGTGGTCAACCTGGTCCCTCCCGCCCACTAGTGGGCGCTCCAGCTCTCATGGTGGGCGGTGGTGGAGCAACCAAAGTATAAGTAAAAAGATAGATTTAACTATAGTAAGTTGTTTTATAAAGATTTATTCTGCCAAACTTAGCGAAAATCCGACATAATGGACTTGGTAAGTAATTATTATTATATGCTTTAACTTGCTGTCACTCTGCTTTATAAATTTTATAAAGTAAAGTTACTTCCCTACTTTATAAATCACCATTACTGTGGAAGCGGTGGGCGGTTAGAAAATTTTACTACTAACAGAGATACAGAAGTGGGTGGTAGGTATAAAAAGGTTGACTACCCCTGGTCTAGAGTATAACTTAAACATGGTCTTGGAACTGACTTCTTCAGAACAGATTGTTTAGTTGTTATATATTATTTTCTTAGTAAGCACATCCAAAAATATAGAAGTACCATTTCCCTTTAAAAAAAATTTTTTTCCCCTTGACTAAAAATATTCTATTTGGAGTGCTAGACCATGGGAGTGTGGAAAAAAAAATCCTGAGTTCTCTGAAACTTTGTGGATTCTCTTAAGACTGTTTGGGAAGTGAGGAGTCCTGTGGGGTGGGGGTATAGGGTATGTGGTGGAAGAGCCCCCCAGCGCTGTTTGGTGGAATTCAGCATAATATATTCCTCTGTGTGCTGAGTAATTACAAAAAAAACCCTGGGAAACCCCCTAAGCAGACGATGTTGGATCCAACTCGATGATGACCTCTGCCTAAGCTGTTAGAAAAACATGCAGTCGCTAACGGTGATGAGAAATGAGCTCGTCTTTATGACGGGCGTTGCCCGAGATGCCTCCTGCGGCCCTGGTGTGTGTAGTCTGCATTGCGGTCCTACGCGGTGTCTGTCCATACCCATTTTTTTAAGGATGGGGAAACTAAGGCTCAAAGAGATGAAGTAAAGTGATCGCAGTCAGCCGACCAGTGAGTGGCCAGGATCCGACAGGGGCCGTCTGTTCTCACAGTCCAGTCTCTCAGCCTCTACACTGTCACTCTTCCTGTCGTGCTGGGACAGGACCTGGCTCGTTAGCTCTTAGCACATGGGGGCAAGAAACAGGATGCAGAACGTTGTGATCACGTGCTACCATCTGCATTGAAAGGGAGAGAAATATATTGTGTGTGTGTGAGTGCAGAGCAGTGCTGTCCAGTAGAACTTTCTGTGATGGTGGGAATGTTCTAGACCTGCGCTGCTGTGTAGGGTGGCCAGTAGTCACCCCTGGCTCCGGAGGACTTACAAGATGGCCAGCATGACCGAGAAACTGAATTGTAAATTTCATTTAATTTAAGCCAATTGAAGTTGCCGTGCGTGGCTAGCGGCTCATGTGTATCAGACAGTGCGGGATAAAGTCTGTGAGGGAGAATGCGAGAGAGGCTGGAGGAGACCCTTCGGTCTGTGGCTTTCAGACTCTGCCTTAGAGAGAGCTCTGCGTGGAAGTTCATTTACAAGAACAGGTTCCGCTGTTAACCATTGCAACACCCCTGACGTGATCCAGCCACTTCGTTGGAGATGAGGACACTGGAAACCAGGGAAGTGGAGTCATTTGCCCACCACACAGCTACTTCTGCGGCAGGGAGACTTAGGACTTGGAGCTGAGTCACGGTCTGGGCCTGTGTTTTCCTCCCTAGAATAAGTTACATCCCAGCTTGCTGAGGCTTCGTTCAAGCAGATGATCGGCTCAAAAAAAAGAAAAGGCAATAAAGAGACTTCTGTGCCCAGTGTTCCCAGAACCACCTGCAACGTGCTCGCTCGCTGTGGCCCAGCCCGTGTCGAGTCCCCACATTGTGGACCCCCCACACTGTGGACCCCCACACTGTGGACCCAGCTTGCCTGCGCCCTGCCAGCCCCACCCTTGGAGGCCAGTCATACAGGCCAGGGACAAGGCTGCATTCTGCCCGCCCGCCCGCCCCTCAGCACTGCACACACAGGGGCCTGGTGAATGTGGTGCTGGCCACAATGCTTAACAAGTCTAGAAAGGGACACCCTGGTCCTGGCCAGTTGGCTCAGTGATAGAGCATCAGCCTGACATGTGGATGTCCTGGGTTTGATTCCCGGTCAGGGCACACAGGAGAAGTGCCCATCTGCTTCTCTGCCCCTCCCCCCCCCCTCTCTTCACCTCCTGCAGCCATGGCTTGAATGGTTCAAGCAAGTTGGCCCCAGGTGCTGAGGACGGCTCCATGGCCTCTTGCCTCAGATGCTAAAATAGCTCAGTTGCTGAGCAACAGAGCAGTGGCCCTAGATGGGCGATGCTTGCTGGGTGGATCCGTCAGGGCACATGCGGGAGTCTGTCTTTCTGCCTCCCCGCCTCTCACTGAATAAAAAAGAAGGAAAGAAAGGGCCACTTTTTGCTTTACATGCATGGTGAGGACCAAACTGCTAAGTTGCGAAGGGGGAGAGAGCAGACATGCCCTCTGTAGACGACAGCTTTCTAGGGACACAAGGGCTGCTGTGTCTCCAGAGATCCGGAGGCAGACACGGCACAGCCTCCCCCAGAGGTGGACTCGGAAGGGTGTTGCCATCACAAGAGCAGCTGCAGCTGTGTCTCTCTCTCCTTCTTCCTCCTTTTTGACTTAGCAAACACGAGGGGGTCCCCACCCACAGCGTTTCCCCCTGAGGGCTTGCCCGAGGCCTAAACCATCCGGCGGGGTCTACCCCCTGCCAGCACCCCCTCTCTGGCCCCACCCAGCTGCTCGGCGAGCAGGGCTGGCCTGGCACAGCCAACGCTGTCAGTGGCAGCAGGGGACGCCGGGTCTTGTACAGCGTCCTGTGAGCAGGACATCTCTCTAGCCTGCAGCTCAGCTCCTGAGACTCTGTCACGTCTGTCCCCGGGCCCAGCTCCTGAGACTCTCTGTCACGTCTGTCCCCTGGGCCTGGGGCAAGCTTTCTGGAGAAACTCTTTTCTACAGTCGTTCCCCTTCCTTTCCTCTGTGCCTTTCTGTTGTGTTGGGGACCTTGTTTTCCGTCATTGCCTTGTCACTGTGGCTTCCTCAGCTGTGAGTACAGAAGCCCCCGCCGCGCCCCCTGCTCCTGACTGTCACTCAGCCCGTCCAGGGTCCCCCCTGCCAGACGAGTAAACAGCTCTCCTCAGTCTCTACTGTCACGCTGGTAGCCACACCGTCATTCTCTCACCAGAAACAGCACTCTAAAAAAAAGTGAATTCTAAATTAATCTCTAAATTTAATTTGATTCCAATTAAAATCCCAACATGATTTCTTTTCTTCTTGTGCTTAAAATAATTAAAAGTTCACCTGGCTCTGGATGGTGGCTCAGTGGATAGAGTGTCAGCCTGATGTGTGGACATCCTGGGTTCGATTCCCGGCCAGGGCACACAGGAGAAGCAACCTCTGCTTCTCTTCTCCTCCCTCTCCCCCTTCTCTCCCTCTCCCCCTTCTCTCCCTATTCCTTCCTGCAGCCAATGCATCAGTTGGTTTGAGTGTGGCCCTGGGCACTGAGATTAGCTTCATTGGTTTGAGTGTGTCAGCCTCAGGTGCAAAAAATAGCTCGGTACTCAGGCATCAGCCCCAGACGGGTTGCCAGGTGGATCCTGGTTGGGGTGCATGCTGGTGTCTACCTCACTATCTCCCCTCCTCTCATTTAAAAAAAAAGAAAGAAAGAAAGAAAAAAGTTCACCTGGAAAAAACAAACAAGAATGGCCAAGAAGGCTTTAAGAAAGAATAACTAGGAAGGCGAGTTGGCCCTGCTGACTAGGAACATGCAGGAGTAGAGAAGTCCCGCTCTGCAGCCTCGGCATCCCAGGTGGGTGACACCAGCAGTGGGCTGGACTCGAACGCGGTTCCCAAAGCGCATGTGTAAGGGCATCAAAGACCTGTTGTTCACGAGAGCGAGTCGGTCCATGTTTTTTTCGAAAACCTAAACAGATTAAGCAAACGTTTTCAGACTGGATGGAATAAATGGTAACAGCAACAGTACAACTAGGATCTGGCGAGGAAGGAGCTTCCGGGCCAGTCCACAGCGACTCGCTCGGAACCCAGGGCTGGTCTCCGTTCTCCCTCAGCCACGGGCGTAGAGGGGGTGAAACCGTGGAACGGCCTCAGCTCCCACGTTCAGGAGCTTCCAGGCCACAGCGACTCGCTCGGAACCCAGGGCTGGTTTCCGTTCTCCCTCAGCCACGGGCGGGCGTAGAGGGGGTGAAACCGTGGAACGGCCTCAGCTCCGACGTTCACTGGAGCTTCCAGGCCACAGCGACTCGCTCGGAACCCAGGGCTGGTTTCCGTTCTCCCTCAGCCACGGGCGGGCGTAGAGGGGGTGAAACCGTGGAACGGCCTCAGCTCCCACGTTCACTGGAGCTGAATGGCCAGCCACCCCCGAATGCAGGGCTTGCAGTAACAGCGAGGTCTGTTTTGTTCACACGTCTGCAGGGGAGGCCTGACTGCTCTGCTCCACCAGGTCTGGGGCCCAGAGGCTGGAGCAGTCGGGGGCTGCCCAGCCTCTTCTCAGGAAGCCTCCGCCCCCCCGTGGCTGGATGGGCTTCCCCACAGTGCAGGAGCCCCGGGCGCCCAGACAGTGGGTTTCAAGAGTTCTGGGGTGGATGCTTCAGGTTTCCTAGGACTTAGCCTTGGAAGTCCGGAATGTTAGTTACTTCCTCTCCCTTCCAGCAAATTATTATGGCCTGCCGAATTCAAGAGGAGAATTAGACTCCACCTCTCAATGGGAAGATTTCAGGGACTCTAACCACCTTTGATCTGTCACAACAGAAGGAAGAAATATTAAGGTCTCTAGTCTGCCTTTCTGGTGCATTCTTAACTGCAACCCTCTTCCCTCACCTATATATAGCTAAGTCTTTACTCTTCTTCCTCAAAAAAAATTGGGGGCGGGGGAGAAACAAAAACCAAGAAGGCATTAATTAACCCCAGGATCTACTCCAGCCTAGAGACATATAATTATTAAGATTCTTATTTATTCATTACTGAACAGTATGTGGTATCATAATATTTTGAATAACATGTATCATTTTTCCTAGTTGTTAAAGCAACAGACAGGTCATTGCAGGAAAATTGAAAAATTGACACAAAAAGGAGACGAAGAAGAAATACATTAAAATGTCATCTCACTTAACATGGGTTTCTGCTTCTGGCCCATTGAAAACTTTCTGGATTCTGAATCTACCAATTGGCATTCCCTGCCCCACCCAGGTGATAATGCCTCTAGGTTCACATTGATCCAATAATTAGTGAAAAAGACACAAGTATCTAGAATTTATTGCCTACAACAAACCTATCAAAAAACTAGAACATCCGAGTTTTCCCTTGAGCTTCAACTTAATGTTTACAGGTTAGAAAACTGAGTTATAGGTTATTTTTTCATAAAAATTCCGCCCCTCCTCAAGAGAGGTTTCCTCAGCTTAATGGATAGACAAGTCGGATGTTTCTACTTCTCCTTTCCGACCAGTTGCGCGACAGTGAATATGCTTATAGCTATGTTTTTGGGCAGATGTAGGACAGTTTCCTCTAGACGAGATACCCAGATGTGAAATTACTTGATTGAAATTATGATATATTTTCTTTTTTTTTTAAATTTTATTTATTTTTTACAGAGACAGAGAGTGAGTCAGAGAAAGGGATAGACAGGGACAGACAGACAGGAACGGAGAGAGATGAGAAGCATCAATCATTAGTTTTTCATTGCGCGTTGCAACACCTTAGTTGTTCATTGCTTTCTCACATGTGCCTTGACCGCGGGCCTTCAGCGAACCGAGCAACCCCTTGCTGGAGCCAGCGACCTTGGGTCCAAGCTCGTGAGCCTCGCTCAAACCAGATGAGCCCGCCCTCAAGCTGGCGACCTCGGGGTCTCGAACCTGGGTCTTTCCACATCCCAGTCCGATGCTCTATCCACTGCGCCACCACCAGGTCAGGCTGATATATTTTCATTAAAAAAAAATGCTCCCAATTGCCTTCCTAAAACAGTATAAAAATTTATATTCCCATCAGCTAGTGTAAGAATACCCATTTCCCCCATATTTTCATCTACTCCATGAATTAGCAGTCTTTTTAACTTTTGCCGAATTGATGCAGTTTTTTTTTTTGGGGGGGTTGGGTTTTTTTGTATTTTTCTGAAGCTGGAAACCGGGAGAGACAGTCAGACAGACTCCCGCATGCGCCCGACCGGGATCCACCCGGCACGCCCACCAGGTGGCGACGCTCTGTCCACCAGGGGGCGATGCTCTGCCCCTCTGGGGCGTCGCTCTGCCGCGACCAGAGCCACTCTAGCGCCTGGGGCAGAGGCCAAGGAGCCATCCCCAGCGCCCGGGCCATCTTTGCTCCAATGGAGCCTTGCTGCGGGAGGGGAAGAGAGAGACAGAGAGGAAGGAGAGGGGGAGGGGTGGAGAAGCAGATGGGTGCTTCTCCTGTGTGCCCTGGCCAGGAATCAAACCCGGGACTTCTGCAAGCCAGGCCGACGCTCTACCACTGAGCCAACTGGCCAGGACCTTGATGCGTTTTTTGTTCTGTTTTGTTCTGTTTTCTGGTGAGACTGAACACCTTTTTTACATGTTCCCATCTATTTGTATTTCCTCTTTAGTGCATGACGGTTCATTCATCTGCCAGTTTTTACCTGTGTTTATCTCATTCTCATTGACTATAGACCTATAGTCTGTGTATTGGTAATTTGTCATATATGCGTATTTCATTGTATAATTTTTGTCATAGAGAAATTTCATTTTTATGTGGTCAAATTTCTCTACCCTATTGTATGCCTTCAATGGCTTTCTTTTCCCAAGAGCATAAATTCAGTCATGTGGAACTTAATCTCTAAATAGCAGGTAGCACAGGACTGGTCTTTGAAAGAAGGGAAGCTCAGGAGGTAGTGTCCTCGATAGATGGATTGATCGATCGATCGATCGATCGCCTGTCTGCTGTCTGCTTGAGAACAGTTTGCGTAGCCAGGGCGGAGACCTGGAGTTGAATCTGAGCAGAGGAGGCAGTGATCTCAGTGACCTGTGGGGGCGGGGGCCTCAGAAAGGAGGGAGCTGTGCAGAGCGGGGCCCCAGCAGTCCACGCGTGGGTCTTTGTGAGTCCAGGGCTGAGGGCCGGGCTGGCTGTGTGCAGGACCAGACTACTCAGGGTTTACCAGACAGCCTGAGATCAGAACAAAGATACACCAGAGCTAGGCAGGTGTGGACACCTGCCCAAGGCAAGATGTGAACACAGCACCCGCAGCAGGGGAGGGGGTGGAGGCAGCGGCTGTTGAGGCTTCAGGTGAACACGCTTTTACATGTACACCTGCCCTGTACTTTTTCTCACCAAATCAAAGCGAGCTTGACCCTCCCCGGATTCCTCATCCGCGTACTGGACCAACGTGGGTAGCGAGCTGCTCTTACGATCCTCTCCGATCTTTAGATGGTTCTGTTTCCAAACCCCATAAATAGAAGACTCGGTCTGAGTCCACAGCTGTGAAGATCAAGTACGATTGAGATAAGCCCCTGAGGAGTTCCAGGAACCGAGGACGCTTAGGTCACCGGGTCCGAGGCAGCTTCGTTCTGGCAAAAGTGAACAGACTGCATTTTCCTGCCAGTCTCCTGCCTACCTTGCAGAAGCTTTGCTTGTTTTCTTTTTAACTTTTTTTTTTTTAACATTTGCACTTCCTGCACACAGAGCCGACTCATTCATTCATAGGAATCCAGTGGAGTGACGAAAAGGACAGGCGTGGCGGAAGGAAGTCGGGCAACCGCAGAATGGGGGGGGGAGGCTGGGGGGGCGCACAGGACCCATTTCAGCGCATGCTCAGTGCTAGGTGGCTTCTGTCCCCGGTACCCACGTTGCCACCAGTGTTGGTGTTTCCAGGCAACAAAGGCAAATGGAATGAACCTTCCAGAAGCAGATGTCGTGCGTGGTTGAGTTTTGCTTTGCTTCTGTGTCACACACCCAGTCCCTGCTACCTTCACCCTCCAGAGCTCTGTTCGTCCCCAACCTCAACCCTCCTGAGAGTTTTTGTTGTTGTTTTTATGTGACAGAGAGAGAGAGAGGGACAAAGGGACAAATAAGGAGAAACAGACAGGAACGGAGAAAGATGAGAAGCATCAATTCTTTGTTGCCACACCTTAGCTGTTCATTGATTGCTTTTTCATATGTGCCTTGACCTCGGGCCTTCAGCAGACCGAGTGACCCCTTGCTCGAGCCAGCGACCTTGGGTCCAAGTTGGTGAACTTTTGCTCAAACCAGATGAGCCCACGCTCAAGCTGGCGACCTCAGGGTTTCGAACCTGGGTCCTCCGCTTCCCAGTCCGACGCTCTATCCACTGCACCACGGCCAGGTCAGGTCTGAGAGAATGTTCTTGAATAGTCAACTAGCAGTGAGGTTTTTAGCTTCCCCTGTGTTTTTCAGTGTATTCCTTCTTCCAAGGAGGACAAAATGCTATGTCTTAACAAAACTTCCTTCTAAGCGTTCCTAGAGACTTAACCTATTTTGGCGATGTTTCGAATGTTATCTTTTTTTTTTTTTTTTTTTTTTTAATTTATGAAACTCCCTTTCCAGAACTTTCTCTCAGAAATATCTCTGAAGTATTTATATCCTAGAGAAAGTTAGAGCTTGTTTTTCAGTGAGGAATAGCCATCTCCCTCGGGGAAAATAAGTCGGCAAGGTTTTCTTTGTTGCCCATCCCGTTCTTCTCCCAGGAAATGTGATACACATCAACTCTGTAGCATTAGCATTAGTGTTCTTTCAACAGCCACGGTACAGTCCCTGAGGCCTGTCTCCTTGTCTTTCTGTTTTCCTTCCTTCCTCCCTTCTTCCTTTTCTTTCTTTCTCCTTCTCTTCCTCCCCCCCTCCCTCCCTCCGTCTCTCTCTCCCTCCCTCCCTCCCTCTTTCTTCCACTCTCTGTTCCTCCCTCTTTCCCTCCCGCCCTCACTGAGGTATATAACATGTAAAAGTGCAGCTCCGTGAATTTTCCTGCCCAGAAAGTGAACGTCCCCATGTGAGTAGCACCCAGGTGCAGAAACACAGTGCTGTCGGCCCCCAGAACCGTCCTCCTGCTCCGTCTGGCTGTGAGCCTCCACTCAGGGACCACAGTGATGCTCGTCAGCTTTACTCAGGAAGGTAATTGAAGACATCCCACAGAGTGCTCTGTTGGCCATTTTTTCATCTTCCTCTATGTTGTTCTTCTGATGAACCCGTAAGATCCAGCGGGAGGCTGTTGGGTGGGGTGGACGAGGAGGTCGTATAAGGTCGTATGGACGCCCCTTGGGGTGTCTGTGTTATGCGCCTTAGTTTTCGTCCTGGGGTCTGGGAGCACTGGGGGGTGTTGCCCACGAGCTCGGCGACGCTCACCGCCTCCACCAGTCTAAGCACCTGAGCACCTTCCTGCACTGGTTTCCTTTACCTCTCTGGTCGCTACAGTGTGGCTGGGTCTTAGCCCACTTCTCTGGGACCCCCACATCCCACCGGGATGCTTGTCCAGTCCAGGGAGCTGGCCCCCCAGATCCCAGGTGACCTGCCCTGTGCTGCTGCCCGTGTCCCTGGTCTGTCCGCACGGCCCAGTCCACAGGCCCTCCGGGGAAACCCGGGTCCCTTTCATGCTAAACCTGTCCTTTCCCTGCTCCACAGGCCACCACCCCTGTGCTTAGCTTCCCTTGCATGCCCTTGGGGACTGCTGATGAGAGAGTCCAGGACACCACTCAGGTGACAGCAGGTCCACAGGGGAACAGTAGTTCCAACGAGGTGACTTTTCCAGACTGAAGGGAGGGGAGCCCTCCTGCACTTGGTGCAGCTCCTCTCTTCCGATTCGTGTGAACAGGAGCGTCACAGAGTTGTGCTGCCACGCAGCTCACTCCTCATTCACTCAGGTGCACCTTCCAGCCCCAAAGACTCACCTCCGGGAGCCATGACAACCCACTACGGTAACCACGACAGCAGCAAGAGCAGCCGCTGGGAGCCCGGCACGCTCTGCAGGTCCGACTCCGTCATCGACGTGAGGTGTCGTAAATGAGCGCGTGTTTTAATGACTCGGCCAGCTGTGTGGAGTTAGGAATTACTGATCCTCTCGTGTTCAAATAGCATTATAGATACTTTTTAAAAATGGCGTTGAGGGCACTGTAATGGGGTTTGTTCCACTCTGAAGTAGTGTGTGAAGATTTGTCTGTTAGCATGACGGTTTTAAACGTGGTGAACATCGATCGGTTACCTGGGAGAGAAGTATTTCCCGGCCTAGATGTTGGATTTGTTGACCTGAGTAGATTTGGAATTTCTTTCACTGCTTTTTTTTTATTCCCCTTTAAAATGAAATTTAGTGGGGGTAACACTGGTTAATAAAATTGTATGTTTCAGGTGTACAGTTCCAGGATCCAGGTTGCCAATCTTAACGCCCAATGTCATCACGTGCTCATGTCAGTTCTTTGAAATGTTTTTGCCCGTGAACCGTGACTCAGTCTTTTTATTACAGAAGCAGAAGTTAAAAGATGTAGACGTCCCACAAATCAATTCAGCGGTTGTTTTAAAAATAGAAAATGTGCCTGACCTGTGGTGGTGCAGCGGATAAAGCGTCAACCTGGAATGCTGAGGTCACCGGTTCAAAACCCTGGGCTTGCCCTGTTAAGGCACATATGGGAGTTGATGCTTCCTGCTCCTCCCTTCTCTCTCTCTCTCTCTCTCTCTCTCTCCCCCCCCCTAAAATGAATAAATAAAGTCTTTAAAAAAAAATAGAAAATGCAGGCCTGACATGTGGTGGCGCAGTGGATAAAGCGTCGACCTGGAAATGCTGAGGTTGCCGGTTCGAAATCCTGGGCTTGCCTGGTCAAGGCACATATGGGAGTTGATGCTTCCTGCTCCTCCCCCCGTCTCTCTCTCCTCTCTCTCTCTCCCTCTCTCTCTCCTCTCTAAAATGAGTAAATAAAATTTTTTAAAAATGAGCATCTAAAAAACAAAAACAAAAAAAAATAGAAAATGCAGGGTCCTCGGGTTACGACAGTCTCGACATAGGGCATTTCATGGTTACGACACTCACTCCCATAAAAACTTTAAAAAAATTGAGACGTGAGTGTTTCGGCTGACGCTGTTAGCGTCGTGCTTAGGGACTGTGTGGGTGAACTTGGAGGAAGAACGCACAGTAAGGGGGCGTCTGAGTGAGGGGTGGGCTCGGCCCTCAGTGCACGTACCTGCGCCATTTTGAACTGTTAAAAGCACAGGTGTTCCGTTTTGTGTTTTGACTTACACCAAAACTGGGTTACGTCCCTGTCATAGGAACGGAACCATGTCATCACCCGAGGACCTCCTGCTAATAAAGATTCCGTTGCCACCGTAGAGGATGTTATACATGACAGAGTGTTCTCTATTATTCCCGTGGTGTGAAATTTCTCAAGAAAATACATTCATTTCTCAACATTTATTATCTTTCGTGGCTGGAAAACAGAAGAAAGTTGGGTTGTGTTTTTTTTTTCTTTGCCCAAATTGTCCCGGGGAATCAAACAAACGCATTTCCAAATTAGAGCAGAAGTGTTCCCTTTCAACGTCCGTGAAGGATAATGAAGATGTGAACACTGTCTTCCGGGGAGTGGGGGGGACACCTCACAAACTGGCGTGTCCTGCCGGCTCAGGGGCCGTGCCGTGTTCTCGGTACCGTTCTTCGCGTCCGTCTGCTTGCCATGTGCAGCACCTCCTCCTCTGGCCTCCGTCTCGTTACTGTCAAAGGAGGACTTGTACTTACAGTCATCCTTCAGGGCCAAGCCGGTTCAGACCGGTGCTGGCAAAGTCCAGAGAAAACGCTCTAACAAGATTATAGGCCCTTTGCTTCCAAAACCTCCCAGGAAACAGTACTCCACACTTTTTATTGCACATTTCCGTCTTGACACAGACTTTGAGAGAATTCCATAATGCCCCCCCATGCCAGTTGGACGTCATGCATTGCTCCTCTTCACTCTTTACCACTGCTGTTGCTTCTTGGTGCAAACAGCCTTCATCCCCTTTCTGGGGCGGTGTTTGGTATGTGGCAGGTGTTTTGCATTTGGCTTGGGCAGAAGGAGGGAGAAGTAATCAGAGTTCCCTCCTCCAGAAAGAACCACGTGTTCCCTGCCTCTCCTCCCCTTTGCTGGTGTTGCCGGCTCTCTGCTTCCCAGGATGGGGTGTTCTGAGGAGGAGGAAGACCTCCCAGCGCTCAGTGGCTATGGGGAGACTGCAGAAGGGAGCCCCACACTTTTCTGAGTCCCCAGATCAGACCAGAAGTGCTCAGGCACAGACCTAAACATGCACCAGTTCTGCAGTCCCCCTCCCTGCATGGCCCCCTCACAGACCATTTCAATACAACTAAGCAGCCCTGACATCCCGTCAGCCTAAGTGCTGAAGAATCCGTGGGCTTTGGGAACCCACACTTCCTTTGGGTCGAGCTCTGTGAACCAGGGAAGGAAACCCTGTTTGGGTAAGCATAGTCGGGGGAAAGAAGCAGGTGGGTGACAGGTGTGAGGATCGAAGAGGTGGGGGTACACTGGAGCTACCAGGAGCCCTGGGACCCGCCAGAAGCCCTCATCGCCAAGGGCTGCCGTGTGAACTTGGATTTGGGTTTCTTTCTCCTCCATTACCAAGTAGCTCCCAGGGTCCCTGCCACCCCCCCTCCATGAAGCCTCGTGACCCCATGGTGTTCGGTGTGCAGCCAGTGACTTTGGAGCTGAGGGTTTTTCTCTGTAGGGAGAAGAGTGTGGTGGGGGAGCAGGCTACAGTCCAGCCTGGAGGTCTTTAAGATCCTTCCTTTTGTCTTGGTCTAGCTGTTGTTAGTTGAGATTGTACATGATGATGTTGATGTTGATGACATTGATGATGATGATGATGACATTGATGATGTTGATGACAATGATGAAGATAATGAATGATGGTGATGATGATGATGATGGATGATGATGATGATGACATTGATGATGTTGATGATATTGATGATGATGACAATGATGAAGATAATGAATGTTGGTGATGATGATGATGATGTCATTGATGGTGACAATGTTGATGTGACATTGATGATGATGATGAAGATGGATGACGTCGATGATGATGATGATGATGATGATGAAGATGGATGACGTCGATGATGATGATGATGACGATGACGATGATGTTGATGTTGATGATGATTCTTCTTTGGCCAAATTGGGCCAGGAAATTCTGGGATGTACAGACCTACTCAGTTACGTTAATTTGGGAATAAGATGTCTCAAATCCTTTACTCTACCAGAGACAGACAGAAATCCCCTACTGTTTTGAGCTCTGAAGACTTTTTTTTCCCTATGCTGTTCTGTGAACAGATTTGGGCAACACCAGGCTGCTCCTGGTACTAAAATTAAAGGTACTCCCAGCAGCAGACTTTAGTGACTTCTTATCTGACCTCACAGCCAACCCAGAGATGGGTACCTATCTGCTTTAACACAGTCTCACTCGCTTTCTGTGACTGTGCACACATTTGATCATTGACGCTGCTTTCCTCCCCCACAGAACATTGACATCACCAACTTCAGCAGCAGCTGGAGTGACGGCTTGGCCTTCTGCGCTCTCCTTCACACCTACCTGCCTGCTCACATCCCATACCAGGAGCTGAACGGCCAGGAGAAAGTAAGTCCCTGCTGAGCACCCTGGTCATTCTCTAGAACATGCAGGGGGGGGGGGTCCTAATTCTATGCATACACCCCACTGGGGGTGAGGTTTACGGACTTGAAGTAGAGACTAGGATATTGATACAGGCACAGAGGACCGCTCAGTGTGTGACTGTACAGTGCTACAGAGCCCCCCCAGGAAATACTTCTTGGTTTCCCTTCTTGATAGAGACTGCCCATTACCTAGAAAAATGCAGTGAAGACCAGTGTAACTGGCCCCTCAGTTCCTATCACCCATTTTTCAGAGAAAGTCCTGACAGAATCTGCTTTCTCCAGGTGACCTCAGGAAGATAATTGAGTAAATAATGGGCATACTACAACTTAAAATAATTGGAAGACCTTACTGAAAGGATTGCAAGTGTCAGTCTGGGCACTTACACACACACACACACACACACACACACATGTGCGCACACACGCACACATACGCACACATGCACACACACACACACACACGCGCGCACACATGCTGTCTAAAACAGGCATCTTGCTGAAAGCGTGAAGCGTTCGTCGGCAGTCATGCAAGCACACCCAGGCTCCCCTTGTCCTCGGGTCAGTAGGATCGATGGGAAAATAATGAGCCTAAAAGTGTTTGCTTTCGCGCTCTGAATTCACAAACCTGGCTTCCCAGAGACAGAACCCGTGTTGTCTCGCCCGGGTGCCCAGTGAGTGACTCCCGCACGCCGTGCACGCCCACCTCCCCGCCACCCGCTGCAGCCATGGAAACGCTCGCTGGCACACACAGCCCACACGGCCTGCTCCCTTCCCATTGTCCTGTGGCCCAGGGGCCCACTTCTCTAATGTAGGGCAGAAATCCTTCTCCCTAACCCGCGCCCAGGCGTTTTTGACAAAAAGTATGTTCGCACGATGAAACTTCTGCTTATGATGCTAAACTGATTCAGGTGACAGAGGAAAGAGTGTCCATGCCAGTGTCCGAAAGGAAACACTCATGCGAGAGGAGACCTTCTGGGCTTGGGATTTCCTCTTGTCTGTTCAGGTGAGGGTCTGACTAGCCAGGCCGGTGGCAAAGTTCTACTGTGGGTCCGGAAAGGTCAGGACTGTCACTGTCCTAGACTGACAGGTCCTGCGTCTGCAACTGTGCCCACCCGGAACACGGCCTGAAGCAGTCTTGTCTCCTCATCCAGCCTGGCCTCGGGACCCAGCTGCCATGCTGGTGAAGGGTGGCCCCTGAGCTCCTGCCCCGGGCACCCCCTCAGTGCTGGTGACAGTGTTCTGACGAGGGAACTGGGACAGGGATGCTGGCTGGCTACGGCTGCCCCGCTGCTGCCCAGATGAATAAAACTCACTTCGTTCACCAAGAACCTCTCTCTCATGGTCCGTGTCAGACTCTACACCAGTGGTGGTCAGCCTGGTCCCCACTGCCCACTAGTGGGTGCTCCAGCTTTCATGGTGGGCGGTAGTGGAGCAACTAAAGTATAAATAAAAAGATAGATTTAACTATAGTAAGTAAAGTGACTTCCCTACTTTATAAATCACCATTACTGTGGAACTGGTGGGCGGTTAGAAAATTTTACTACTCACAGAGATACAAAAGTGGGCGGCAGGTATAAAAAGGTTGACTACCCCTGCTCTATACTATTTCAGAGCATTTTGAGACAATTTTTTTTCCTTACCATGAACCATTTCATCTTTGTTGAGCATCTACTTCGAAAACACCAGTAGTTTCATGAGGGGTCTTTGGGGGGCAATTCTGTATAAAACCTTAGGTTTAGAAATGCCTTTTCCTTAGAACTCACTAGTCATCAAAGAATACAAACCAAACAAGGAAATATGATGATTTTTAGCTTGTCCCAGTGGGCAGAGGCTTTTCAGAATCATGGTGTTCTGAGTTGGTAAGCGTGTAAGAACAAGGAAACACACGACTGTTGGAGCTGAAAACTGGCATGAGGTTGAAGAGAGCAATTTTGCATTACGTATCAAAAGCCATACAAAATATTTTGTATCTTGACGTCTGAAATCACAGTAGTCTAACACCTGGCTACAAAACCTCTCCTCCCCAAAACTAACCAAAAGGACTTTAAAAAATAAGGACCAAGACCTCATTAGCATCAAAATAGGGGTTCCCGTCCACCGTAGTTTGAGCTAAAGGAAGCCGTAGCCCACGTGCAGGGCCTCTCTCAACAGGACAGAGGGTAGCGTTACAGACACCTGTGAGGTTCCGGGTTTATCCCTATTAACTTCCCTTAATTTGGAAGAAGGGGGGCGGCTTGTCCTTGATACACAACAGAAGCGTATGTCACCTAGCTAGACAAAGTAAAAGAAAAAAAATAGAATGAATAAAAATTTATCTTTGGTAGTCAGGAGTCCATCAGTAATGTCATTTTTAGTGACAATGGTAACCTGTGAATTTTTGTTCCTGAGAGCACTGTTTATGGACCTGACTTAACATTTCTCATTGTTTTATAGATTTTTCTACAGGGTAGTATTCGTTGGTGTCCTTTCTTAGCAAAAGCTCTATATGTTCAGGTGATAATTTCAGTCTCTCTCTGTCTTTTCCACTTAGAAAAGGAATCTCTTGTTGGCATTCGAAGCAGCCGAAAGTGTAGGCATTAAACCCAGCCTGGTAAGTAGCCTATTTGGTGTTCCTGTTCTACTTTAGTCTGTCTTCTGTGAGGAAGAACTTTGTGCCCTCTACTAAGAGTTTCTTACAGAACATAAAAAACCACTTGTTGGCCCTGGCCGGTTGGCTCAGCGGTAGAGCGTCGGCCTGGCGTGCGGGGGACCCGGGTTTGATTCCCAGCCAGGGCACATAGGAGAGGCGCCCATTTGCTTCTCCACCCCCCCTCTCCTTTCTCTCTGTCTCTCTCTTCCCCTCCCGCAGCCGAGGCTCCATTGGAGCAAAGATGGCCGGGCGCTGGGGATGGCTCCTTGGCCTCTGCCCCAGGCTCTAGAGTGGCTCTGGTCATGGCAGAGCGATGCCCCGGAGGGGCAGAGCATCGCCCCCTGGTGGGCAGAGCGTCGCCCCTGGTGGGCGTGCCGGGTGGATCCCGGTCGGGCGCATGCAGGAGTCTGTCTGGCTGTCTCTCCCCGTTTCCAGCTTCAGAAAAATACAAAAAAAACCCAAAAACAAACAAAAAAAACCACTTGTCGAAGATGTGTTTGTTACTTATGATCCCTACTATAAAATTATGCGTCAGTCAGACCACATAAGATACAGAGTTCTTCCAATTAAAAGTCACTGTGGAGCTCTGTCCGTTCTGTCAACACAGTGAATGGAATTATCCTTGAAGTCACTCCCATCCATAGGGCAGGAAGAAGGGGGAAGGGACAGAACGAGTGCCTCACACCTTTCCCCTTTGACAAGGAAATCAAAAGACTTCCCAGAGTTCCCGAGCTCATTGGCAGTTACTCTGTTACTGGTCGCTCTAGCTGCAAGGGAGTCTGACAAAGTGAGCTTCTGATATTCTCGGCCTCTGTAATAGGAAGCCTGCAAGGGACAGCAAGGTTGGGAATGACTGTTGGGTTAACCAACAGGTAGTATTTTTCACAGAGCTTAGGAGACAGAGGAGATAAAATCAGACAGCAACTCTGTCCCGTGTTAAGTAGGAATTCCAGAAGAAGGGGGGGGGGGATGGTTGAGAGACAATATTTGAAGAAAGTTTTCTGGAATGATGACATGAATCTCAGACAGGATAAAGAAAACAAAATACTCATTCAAATGAATTGTAACTAAACTTCAGAAAGGGCAACGTAAAGACAGATCATCTACAAATAATTTTAATTAACCAATAATAATAATAATAAAAGACAATCTAGTAGAAAATTAGCAAAGGCTGCAATAGGCAACTCATAAATGGCCAGTGAACATTTTAAAAGATCTTTGCTGTCATGGGCGATCAGGCAAATCTAAGTTGAAATAGCAGTGAGACACGTCCCTGCCCTCAGGGGATGTACGAGAGCCTGGGAAATGGGAAAAGTGGAGGTTCGCCTGTCACAGAAATGTTAGTGCGGTGAACACAGCTATGCCAGTATTTCAACACTTACTCAAAAATAAATAGAATTTGAATCACACACACACACACACAATCAGTAAGCCCCAAATTCTGCTAAACCTTTAGAAAACAGATATCCCTATCTCGTATATCAGCATCTAGAGAATTTAAAAAGTAAAGATGGGCCTTACTCCTCCGGTCAGGAACTGATTTACCTTCCCTTCGGAAACTCTGACCTGCTCACAAGCAGCAACAGATAATGTACGTGAGGAATCAGAGATGTGATGAGAACATACTAGGAGATTCTATTAGGTACCAAGATACATTTTGCTTTATCATGTTATAATTAATATTTGCTTCATTGTAATTTAACATTTTTTCTCCTAATTTTCATCTCATGTGCTTTAGAAGTTAGTGGAAGCGGGGAAGTGAGTGAGTCATCTTGTTGACCTAATTGTCTGAGCCGGCAGATTCATCTTGACAGAGGCTGGTGAGGAGAATTCGGAGGAGCAGAATTAACCTCAACAGCATTTAGAAATGTGTGGGAGCAATTTAACCAGCTTATGTCATCAGCAGAATAGACACTTCCTCTATTATTAAATTTGCCTCTCAATAGCTTGCTGTGAATGGAAAAATAATGTCTTTAATTGCACATGATACTTTTTAAAACGCATCCATCCAATCTAGAATAGGCGGCGGTAATCATCCCAGACTTTTGATCAAGCTCTGTCCTTAAATTAGTCAGGAAAATGTTCCCTTACATGGGCCTATTCAGATTAAAAAAAAATAAAATTTTTTTTATTGTGGTAAAATACAAACAACATGATCTAAGTGTGTCTCTGGGTCGGTACCACAGTCTTGATTAATAATACGGCTTTATAAATCACGAAACCGAGTCTTCCCACTTCATTCTTTTCAAAATTGTTTCGGCTGTCGTAGTACCATTATTGCCTTTAGGTTGGTTTGTTGATAGCTACTAAAAAGCTTGTTATGGGATGGCAGTTCCCCCAGACAGCGTGTATCCACTAACATGTCAGCCAGCGACACAGTGTAGTGGTGTGGGAAATTATGTTAAAAAAAAAAGGTAGGATCCATAGCACCAAAAGTGTATGTGGGAATCAGAGGTCACAGAGAGAAGTGGAAATCTTTTTACGATAACAGAATCATGGGTGACTTTCTCTTTTCAAAACTTTTTTTTTTATTTAGTGAGAGGAGGGGAGGGAGGCAGAGAGACTCCCACATGCACCCTGACCGAGATCCACCTGGCAAGCCCACTAGAGGGCAATGCTCTGCCCATCTGGGGCCCTTGCTCTGTTGCTCAGCAACCGAGCTCTTCTTAGCACCTGAGGCGGAGGCCATGGAGCCATGCTCAGCGCCTGAGGCCAAATCATTCCAATCAAGCTATGGCTGCAGGAGGAGAGAAGAATGAGAGAGAGAAGCGAGAGGGGGGGAAGGGTGGAGAAGCAGATGGGTGCTTCTCCTGTGTGTCCTGACTGGGAATCGAACCTGGGACTTCCACACAACAGGCCAACACTCTACCACTGAGCCAACCGACCAGGGTCTCTCTTTTCAAAACTTTTTTTAATGGAGTCATGTTAAAAGATGAGCAGGGTGGGACGGTCACAGCTAATGTCTTTTTTTAAGGGATGATATCTCCTGAATAAATAGGAAGAAAGAGCTTTTCTTTTAACAAATCACAGGTCACATTGTCTGCTGTTGCCTTACCCCTTAGTCTCACAGACGGGGGGTTTCGGGGCAACACAAGCCCGCAGCTGGATTGGAGCTGCTTTGTGGGAGGGGGTCTGTGGCGCCCCCACCCCAACCCGTGACCTCTCCCTTCCTCCGGCAGGAGCTCAGTGAGATGCTGTACACGGACCGGCCGGACTGGCAGAGTGTGATGCAGTACGTAGCCCAGATATACAAGTACTTTGAGACGTAAATGCGGCGGGCCCGACAGCAGCCACCACCCGCCGCCTGCGGTTTGTTCTGGAAGCGCCTGCTCACTGTCCTCGGGCCGCTCTGCCTGGCGGCAGCTCGGCCATCTTGGGTTTCCGGAAGGGTCCGTTGGGGGAGGGGCCAGCGGACAAGTAAGGAGCAGGGCTGGGTTCCCCCGCGCACCCACCTCGACTCTGGACGTGTTTGGAGTGAATGTCGGGGAAGCTCTGCTCTCCCAGGGGCCTCCCTCCTTCCAGACCTGAGGCCCCAGGATGACACCTGCAGTCCGGCTGCATGACCTCACACTCGGGCTGCACGGAGATTCGCAGCAGACAGCACTCCCCAAATCGTCCCTCTCTTCCCCAGCAGTCCTGGCCTTTGCCTTTATAAAAACTTTGCCCTTCTACCCATCAGCCCTCCAAAAAAAAAAAAAAACAAGACCACCCAACAGAAGACAGACCTTTGCTCTCGGCGCCCTGGACACACAGGAACCCCACCCTTGGAGAAGTGCGCTTGTCTTCTAGGTGACCGTCTTCTAGGTGACCGTCTGGATGACCACTGTCACACCTAGAACCTGGTTACATATTTTTAGATCTCACTCTCTGTCATTGGGTCCTGGGGATGGGAGGTAAGACGTGTGAGAGTCAGACCGAGCCCCTGCCGGTTTGCCTCGCTGTCCCTGTGGGGTGGCGGCCGAGGGAGGCGTGTGCTGTCCCCTGCGTGCGTGCGTGCCTGTGTGCCTGCGTGCGTGCGTGCCTGCCTGCGTGCGTGCCTGCCTGCGTGCGTGCGACTGCCGGGGCGGTCACACCCGGCTTCCTGCGCCCATCTGGTCCCGTGCACGACTGTTCGCCACCTCCGTCTGGGCTCCCGTTTGTTCACACTCACTGTCACACACACATCTCTCCCATGCGCAGCACAGATGGAAAGCCGCCCGAGTGACCCAGCTGTGCCTGCTGGGGTCTCTGGGTGACGGGAGAGACGGCAAATTTAAACCGTATTTTAGCGTTAGACTTGCTTAGCGTTTCATCCAGCATCAGGCCTCGCGTGTGCGTGACACAGGGAAGCCCTGGGGTGGGGGCAGGCAGAGAGGGGTCTGTTTATAACTGGACAGAGGAAAAGGACAGCAGAGCTCACCTCCCCACCCCCACCCTTCCAGGGCCCCAGCCACCTGGGAAGTGCTCTGGACAAGTAGCCACCTGGTGGTTCTTTGGTATTCCTGGTGGGCAAATAAATGCACGCTAAACACAGCAAATGGGGTGCGGCTCACGTAAGTAAATAAACCTGCCCTTTCTTGCAAATGAAAGAGCCCGCAGACAGGGCTCCGTTTGTGCCCCTCAGACAAAGTGTTATCCTCACCACAGGTCACTGAAAGGCACTGCTACTGTCTTTGCGGAAAGCCACTCTGCAAGGGTGGTGGCCCTTGTTCACAGTCGGGGACTAGAGGCCACTGGCCCAGCCCCTGTCCTGGGGAAGGCAGGGCCCCCATCCTCCTGCCCAGGTGCTGCGGCTCTCCGTCAGACACACGCCCTCCATCCCGTAGATGGGTCCAGGTATCTGGAACTGGACCAGGTGTGTGTCCTCCATGCTGTCGGAGTTCTGAGAGCCTCTGCCAGCCCGGGGCACTCTGAGCAGACTGGCGATGATGATGGGCTCCAAAGTGGCCCTTTGTTGTCCAGTAGGAGTGGGAGGCACCGTCTGAACCAGCTCACCTCCCTCCTTCCTGATGAGCACGTCCAAATGAAAGTTGTCACTGGTGTCACTCCCTGCATGTCTTCTGTTGATGTGACTGATCCACTTTCCTTTTCCCCAGGGGGCAGAGTGACAGGCCAAGCGGTTGGGTTGGGCTGTTGGTGGCTGTGTGTGAGCTGGCACCTGCCATCAGGCTTTGTGCATGGGAGATATGGTGGCCTTGGTCCCCGGAGGGAGTGTGACTGCCTGTTAGCAGTGCCCTGTTGTTAGCGGTCACCAGGAATGGTGCCGCACGGGCTCTGGCCAAAGCCGTCTGTGTGGTGGTGGTGCAGGCCCCCCCCATGCTGGGGTCTGCTGCCTTCAGGGTAGAGAGGGAAACAAATGTCATAGGAAAGGAGGGCCATGTGGCCATTTATTTTTATAATTCAAGGAAGTTCCTTTACTTTCATTTTCTTTGCTGGTGGGCATGCATGGAGAGGAAGCATGTGGCCCCTTACGAGAAACACAGGTGATGGTGGGTGGGGTGGGTCTGACCCTGCTGGGTGCTGGGAGGGGGCTGAAGGCGGCCGAGGTGTAAGGTCAGTCCTTCAAGCACTGCAGGGACTGGGGTGAACTGTCCCCACCCAGGCTGGGCCATGGAGTGGGGTTTTTAGCCCTGTTTGTAATTGGAGAGCTCAGAGCCAAGGCAAGGTGAACGTGTAAAATTTACAAGCTGAGGAAACAAGATAGCCTCTGAGGTTTTCGGAGGCTACAGTGCCGGTCTGCAAGTTGTATCATTTCCTGTTTTCTGTCCTGAGATTTTTCAGGGGCCTCAATGTTCATGTTTCTTCCCGTCTTCCTTCAGCCAGAACTCTGTCCTTTAAAATTATTTGGTGGTTCTGCAGATCCTGGCTTGTTTGGTTTTTAATGTGTTATATTTCTATAAAAGACATATGCAAAATGCAAGACCCAGAAGAGTGGAGTTTTTCAAAGACATAAAGAGAAGTGCGTGGTTCTCCGCACCCTGGGTTGTGTCGTGGACTTGAACTTCAACCTGATCTGTGACACAGCCGTGGCCCGTCCCCCCGGGTCGTGCCCCAAGGCACCGCCCAGCGCACACCTCTCTCGTCAGTCCGTCTGTCCGAGACCTTTCTCCCTCCAGAGCCGACGTCAGCCTTCGGCTGTCCTTCTCCACGCTGTCCTTTGTCCTGCAGCTTCCGTGGAGACCACTCGAAGTAGATGTACTGGTGTCCCAAGATACGCTTCCCAAAAGCAGTGAGCCACCTGGCACTGACCGCTAGGGCAGTGTCCTCTCCCCCACGGACACTCCGGCAGACTCCCTCCCTGTCCCCCCTTCATCTGCCCCATCGAGGGGAGGGTTCCACGCCAGCGAGCGGGCGTGGAGATGAAGGACTGGGGTCTGTAGATGCTGACCCCTGTGCCACACCCAGCAGTAGCTCTTCCTGTTCCAAAGCCGGCCACCGCTTTGAGATTGAACTCCCAAGCACCTGCAGGGAAGGCTGTCACCTAGCAACCCTTTTAAAAACTATTTTTAATGTCTCCGCTGCCCGCGCTGACTAGGCGTTTTCTTTCTCTGACCCTGGTTCGAGTCTGGCTCATCGCTTCCTGAGTCAGCTCACTCACTTTAACTGCGTTAGTTGAATGCAGATGAAAACATCTGTAGCCTTGTTTCTAAATAAAGCCCACGAGGTTGTAGCCGGCATCCTTGGGCTGTCATGTGCCAACAGAGCTCTATTTAACTACTAACCTGAGAGTATGATGTATGACTGTGTGATCTTTCTAATAAATATATTTTGTTTCTGTCTGAGTGTGAATTGTTCCCCGTGACATGTACTAATGTTTTCTCGGAGTGCCAAGTGTGCGTTCCCTGAGTCTGCTCTCAAACCAGCACCTTCGCGTTCTTATTCTGGGCTGGGCAGCGGTTCCTCACGGCGCTGCTCTTAGGGGGCGTGGCTAGAAGTTACCGGAACAGACCGGGGTCCTCACACCCCTCGGCCTCCTCCCATCCCCAGCTCTCTTGCTGGGCAGTGTCTCAGGGCCCATACAGCATGCCGCAGACACACCGGCACCCCACCCGGCGTGCGCCGTGCTCCAACGCTAACGGACCCTGGGAACCGCACACGGTGTGGGGTTAAGCAGGTGGGGACTGTGGGCCGTCAGATGAGGGACGGCACCCAGGAGAGCAAACACAGCTGCTCGTCTGCACACACGCATGTGCGTACATCACACACACACACACACACACACACACACACACACACGCATGCACGCACACGGGCGTTTGACGGGTGGCCAGTGTCTCTGCACTTGCGAATTGATCCCGTCTGTGGGGGCCGTTGTTTGGGGCCCATCCCGGAGGCCCGGACCCTCTGAATGAAGCAGGTCTCTGGCATGCGTGCCTGTGCCTTGTCTGGGTCTGTATGTATTGAGTCAGGCATCAGCAGGAGGTCCCCGACAGTGCCCGGCGCTCTGCTGCACTTGCTTGTGACCAGGTCTGTGGAGCGTGGCTCTGAGCTACTCCGGAGGACTGATGACTCCGGGCCGTGGGCCTCGCCCGCCGGGGGCCCCCTGGTGCGTAGCTGGCTCCCCTTCTCTAAGAGCTTCGGACATTTCTCCCGTCCCCACGCCACACCTCGCTCCCCGAAAGGAGGGCCACCTGCTTATTGGCTCATGATAACCTGTCTTCTGTATAATTGTTGTGGGATAAATCATTTCTACTTCACCGACGGAAACATCCGGCTTCCAAAGTGAACTCTCGTTCCGGCTCGGAGTTCCCCGCGGAGCTTGGGAACAGCCGCCTCAGCGTCCCGTGGACGGTCGTTTCCAACCCTCTCCGGCCGGACGGTAACAGTCCAGCCACTACCAACGGGAAGGGCCTTGGGGAGAAACTGGGAGACTGAGAGCCTGAAGGTCCCAGTCATTTTTCCTTCTTTAAAAAAAAAAAAAGTGGCCCTGGCCGGTTGGCTCAGCGGTAGAGCGTCGGCCTAGCGTGCGGAGGACCTGGGTTCGATTCCCGGCCAGGGCACACAGGAGAAGCGCCCATTTGCTTCTCCACCCCTCCCCCTCCTTCCTCTCTGTCTCTCTCTTCCCCTCCCGCAGCCAAGGCTCCATTGGAGCAAAGATGGCCCGGGCGCTGGGGATGGCTCTGTGGCCTCCGCCTCAGGCGCTAGAGTGGCTCTGGTCGCAATATGGCGACGCCCAGGATGGGCAGAGCATCGCCCCCTGGTGGGCAGAGCGTCGCCCCTGGTGGGCGTGCCGGGTGGATCCCGGTCGGGCGCATGCGGGAGTCTTGTCTGACTGTCTCTCCCTGTTTCCAGCTTCAGAAAAATGAAAAAAAAAAAAAAAAAGGGGCCTGACCTGTGGTGGTGCAGTGGATAAAGCGTCGACCTGGAAATGCTGAGGTTGCTGGTTCAAAACCCTGGGCTTGCCTGGTCAAGGCACATATCTGGAGTTGATGCTTCCAGCTCCTCCCCCCTGTCTCTCTCTCTTCTCTCTCTCCCTCTCTTTCCTCTCTAAAATGAATTAAAAAAAAATTTTTTTTTAAGATATTTTTACTGAATTTATTGGGGTGACATTGGTTAATAAAATTATATGGTTTCAGGTGTGCAGTTCTATAATTCACCGTCTGTACATTGTATCGTGTGTTTACCGCCCAGGTCAAGTCTCCTCTGTCACCATGTATCCCCTTTGCCCTCTTCAAACTCTCCCCGCCCCCCTTCCCCTCAAGTAATTGTCATGCTGCCGTCCTTGTCTGTGTGTTGTTGGGCTGTTTTGTTTTGTTTTTGCTTAATTCCTTCACCTATTTCATCCCAGCCCCACAAACCCCTCCCTTCTGATGGCTGCCAGTCTGTCCTCCAAATCTGTGAGTCTGTTTCCGTTTCGTTTATTTTCCATTGGATTCCACGTGTGAGTGAGATCGTCCGGTACCGTCTTTCTCTGACTGGCTTGTGTCACTTAGCCTAATACTCTCCAGGTCCGGCCCTGCTGTTGCGAAAAGGTAAGACTCCCTCCTTCTTTGTGGCCGCCTAGTGTTCCGTTGTGTTAAATGAGCCACCGCTTTTTTATCCCCTCGTCTGTGGATGGACCCTCGGGCTCCTTCCAGATCTTGGCTGCTGTAAATAACGCTGCATTGCACACAGGGGGGCACATATTCTTTCGAATCGGTGTTTCGGATTTCTTCAGATATACATTCCCCACAGGGGAATCGCTGGGTCATCAGTTCCCGGTTTTTGAGGAACCTCCACATTGCTTCCCACAGTGGCTGCAGCAGCCTGCGTTCCCCCCAGCAGTGCAGGAGGGTTCCCCTTTCTCCACAGCCTCGCCAGCACTTGTTGTGTGTGAATTTGTTGATGACAGCCGTTCTGACAGGTGTGCAGTGATGTCATTGTGGTTTTAACTTGAATTTCTCTGATGATTAGTGACATTAAGCATCTTTTCGTATGTCCTCTTTTAAAAAGTGTCTATTCAGGTCCCTTTTCCTGTGAATTGCCTTGGTGTTCCCTTTGCCCGTACTTCTCACTGTCCAGAAATCTGAGCTTGGAGCTTTCTGTATATGAGAACGCTGACATCTGTGCTTCGAGGTGCGAGCAGTTTCCTCGGCTGGTGGTTTGTCTCTCTTTACTTACGGTGGCTGGTTTGTTGTTTTTGGTTTTTTTTTACCATACAGAAGTTTTTTTAAAAAATTTTATAATTTCTTTTATCTCTTCAGATTTTTTGTTTGTTTTGTGACAGGGACAGAGAGAGGCAGAGAGAGGGAGAGATAGGGACAGACAGCCAGGAAGGGAGAGAGATGAGAAGCATCAGTTCTTCATTGCAGCACCTTAGTTGTTCATTGATTGCTTTCTCATATGGGCCTTGTCCAGGGGGCTACAGCAGACTGAGTGACCCCTCGCTCAACCAGCAACCTTGGGCTCAAGCTGGTGAGCCTTGGCTCAAACCCGATGAGACTGCTCAAGCTGGCAACCTCGGGGTTTCAAACCTGGGTCCTCCACATCCCAGTCCGACACTCGATCCACTGCGCCACTGCCTGGTCAGGCTCCCTTCGGGTTTTAAATCAAAGCTAGAAAGCCTTTCCCAGTTCTGAATGCTCTGTTTCTTCAAGAACTTTTCATTTCTCTATTTTAAATCCTTGGTGCATGTGGGATGGCTTATGGTATATATGTAGGTTTAAATAAGTATATTTACCTTTTCCATAGCGATGCAAACTCATAGTTAAAAAGTCAAATTGTATTTGAAGCAGTCCCCTGCCCTGTTACCCTAGACCTCCTTAGCCACTTTCCAATTCTTCCAAAGTGTCTTTTAATGTTCACCTCTGTATGTATAAAGTATAACTTGTAGGGCTTTGTATCCCTGTCATCATTTTAAAGTGCTCTGTTGTGGCCCGGGCCAGTTGGCTCAACGGTAGAGCGTCAGCCCGGCGTGTAGAAGTCCTGGGTTTGATTCCCCGTCAGGGCACACAGGAGAAGCACCCATCTGCTTCTCCACCCCTCCCCCTCCTCTGTCTCTCACTTTCTCCTCCGGCAGCCATGGCTTGATTGGTTCAAGCACATGGGGCCCTGGCTCTGCAGAGCCTCTGCCTCAGGTGGTGCTAAAAATATCTCAGTTGTGAGCATGGCCCTAGATGGGCAAAGCATTGGCCCCAAATAGGGGTTGCCAGGTGGATCCCCGTGAGGGCACATGCCACAGTCTGCCTCTCTATCTCCCCTCCTCCCACTTGGAAAAGGAGAGAAAAAAAAAGGTGTTCCGTTGTTATGTGACATGAGAATTTCAGTCTTGACACCTCTACCCCCACAACCTTGAACACCAATGCCTGTGAAATCTGTCTGTAATCCGTCCATCCGGACTGACAGACTATTCACTGGGCAGCTGGTACTGGGACTGGACTGTCTTCAAGTTTTCTCTTTTCAAAAGTATCTGTTCGTTTTCCAGTAAGTGGCCTGAGTTAGTCATGATCACCTCCTGCTTCCTTAGATTTGGGGCTAAGACGTGGGAGAGAGGCACTCCTGATTTTTTTCTCCAAAGCGTTTTCCTAACCACTCCCGCGCTCTTCCTTACGGAGCCTGTGCGGTAGCTGGCCACGTGTGTCTCTGAGGAAGCGACGGCCAGTGTGTGTTCTCTCTGCTGCGGCCGGGTTCAGCCCTGAGGCTACTCTGCACGCGGTGTCCCAGGTGCGGGGACACAATAGTGAGCAGACAGACCCGCCTGGGCCCTTCTGGATGGAGCTCAATGCTGGTAGGGGAGGGGGACCAGAAACAGCGGAACACACAACACGACAGGTGCTGCAGGAGGAGAAGCCCGAGCAGGGCAGGAAGTCGAGCGTGCCGTGGGGGGCAGGTGCTGTCCTCAGAAGGCTCGTAGGAAGGAGTGAAGATGTGGGGGGAGGGGAGCCTGCTGGGCTGGGAACAGAATGTGCAAAGGCCCTGCAGCAGGAACATGCCAGCTGGGTGGGGGTGTGGGTGGGTGAGTGTGTGTTGGGGACGTGGCAGGAAGGCCGGTGTGAGCAGCAGAATGTTCAAGGCAGCCGCCCGCTAGAAGAGGTGGTTTGGGTCAGAACCTCCGAGCCTCATCAGAAATCATCGGGGGTTCTGAACAGTGTCTTGTTGACCTTCTTAAACATTCTTTTTTGGAGGTCAAGCAGGGAAGTGATTGTAGAGAGACAAGCGTGTACAGATAAAGGAAAACACAAATAATAAAGTAACGCTTGGGGGAAGAGGTCCCTGCAGTTGTTCAGATGAGAGGTGGGGGCTTAGACCGATCACAGTGACGGCAGGGAAGGCGGGTAGAAGCAGGCCGGTTCCAAACCCTGGTGCCACTTGCCGGACTGGAGGAGACAGGAGGGCCGGAGGGCTCGGGAATCTCGGTCAGGTTGCACAGGACTTTTGGACATCCCTGTGGAGAAGTTGAGTAGACTGGAAACTATAGGAGTCTAAAGCCCAGAAGAGGGGGAAAAAAGAAAGAAAACCATCCAGAGTTGTTTTTTAGTTCCTCCAACATCCAGCAGCTGGGAGAGCCAGGTGATCCAGCCCAGGAGCTACTGGGGGGAGGGGACAGGAGAGCAGAGGACAGCCAGGGCGCTGGGGATGGGTGGCTTCTCTGGAAGCCAGGATTTCAAAACACAGGAAGTGACAGGCTGAGTGAGCCGCACTGAAAAGTGACACTGGCCATGTGGCAAGATGTCAGCGACTGGTGACTTTGCCAGATGGGTTTCAGGGACGGGGTGGGGACCCAAGGCTGACGGGAGCGGGGAAGGACGTGGAGGCCACAGAAGACCTAGCTCCGAGGGGTTTTGTTGCAAACGGGAACAGAGAGAAGGAGAAGTCCGCGGAAGGGATGTGAGGTTAGGGAGGGCTTCTCATTTCCATTTTCTCTCTCTCTCTCTTTTTTTTTTTTACAGAGACAGAGAGTGAGTCAGAGAGAGGGATAGACTGGAGCGGGGAAGGACGTGGAGGCCACAGAAGACCTAGCTCCGAGGGGTTTTGTTGCAAACGGGAACAGAGAGAAGGAGAAGTCCGCGGAAGGGATGTGAGGTTAGGGAGGGCTTCTCATTTCCATTTTCTCTCTCTCTCTCTTTTTTTTTTTTACAGAGACAGAGAGTGAGTCAGAGAGAGGGATAGACTGGGACAGACAGGAACGAAGAGAGATGAGAAGCATCAATCATTAGTTTTTCATTGCGCATTGCAACACCTTAGTTGTTCATTGATTGCTTTCTCATATGTGCCTTGACCACAGGCCTTCAGCAGACCGAGTAACTGCTTGCTGGAGCCAGCGACCTTGGGTTCAAGCTGGTGGGCTTTTGCTTAAACCAGATGAGCCCGCGCTCAAGCTGGTGACCTCGGAGTCTCGAACCTGGGTCCTTCCGCATCCCAGTCCGACGCTCTATCCACTGCACCACTGCCTGGTTAGGGTCTCTCTCTCTCTCTCTCTCTCTCTCTCTCTCTCTCTCTCTCTGTTGGGCAGATAAAATGTATTATGCTCACTTTGTTAAAGAGGCCGTTGCCCAGGTGATATTAATGTGTGTTGGGGTGGGCTAAAGGCAGGCAGAATCCTTGTAGCCTGGGGCTTGGTTTTGGGATTAAGCCTTTCCTACCCTTTTTGCTGTAGGGCGGTACAATCCTATCATGCCTCAGAGAAGTGACTTTGTATTAGAGACTTCCCTATTATGTATATTGGATTAAGGGTTTGGATTTCTACACTATAAAAGGGAGGCAGAACGGGACTCGGGCTCTTGGTTCCTGAGGTTAGCATGAGAGAGCGGAGAGAGTAGAGCCAGCAGCTAAAGGAGGCCACGTGGAGGAGGCCAGGAGAAGCAGCCAAGATGGCGGAGTGCTGAGTGAGATGCCAGTTTGTACAGAGTTTGTATCTGGGAGAAGGAAGGAGATGGGGAACTGAGGAGAATAAGGTTGGTGAGCTAGAAACCTTTGATTCTAGGAAACTCGGATAAGTCAGTGGCTTTGTGAGCACTGAGTGTGACTGGGTTTTGGAGCCCAGTGTGTATTTTTACTTGCTCGCCGGGTGCAAAGTAGGATTAAAGGCTATGGCCCATCAGCTTTTGGCTCCGCTGTTTCTTTACCGACTGTCCGAATCCAATGCGAACCTGCAAGGGCCGGGCTGCTGTGATAGTGGCCCTGGCCCTGATTACTGGCTTTACACTCTCTCTCCCCCCTTATGGGCTGGAACGATCCGGCACGCCCCCTGGGACAGGTGGGCTGTGTGGGGGCAGGGCGGCGGGGACCAGCGAGGGAAAGAGCAGGTGCTGGGGGCCCAGGCAATGGAAGGCTGGGGACCTGGGCCAGGGGCTGTCTGTCCACCTCATGGGCAGACGTATGTCATTATTTTCACAGCTGATGCAACTGCACAGGGGCCCAGAGAACAGCACCAGCTGGCCGGGGCAGGAAGGGGGGTGGGGTGGGACGGGCGGTGTCTGAAACAGAAACCTGGAGCCATCCGCTGCCCCAGCAACGCGAGGGCGGGGCGACCAGGGCGAAGGTGGTTCGGGCGGGTCGGGAGGGAAAGATGGCCAACCAGGGCGTTGGGAAACGGGCTAGAGGAGTTCACAAAGAGACATTGTTGGCGCTCCCCGGAATGATGACAGGAGCGTCCAGGAGCGTCTGGGGAGAGGAAAGGGGGCGTGGTGCTGAAAGGAGAGGAAAGGGGGCGTGGTGCGGAAAGGAGAGGAAAGGGGGCGTGGTGCGGAAAGGAGAGGAAAGGGGGCGTGGTGCTAAAAGGAGAGGAAAGGGGGCGTGGTGCTGAAAGGAGAGGAAAGGGGGCGTGGTGCTGAAAGGAGAGGAAAGGGGGCGTGGTGCTAAAAGGAGAGGAAAGGGGGCGTGGTGCTAAAAGGAGAGAAAAGGGGGCGTGGTGCTAAGAGCCTCCTTGGAAATGGGCACAGGGACGGAGAGGTCAGCAGAGGACCGCGGTCAGGAAGGGGGGATGGCATCGCAGTCTGGAGCATGCTTTGCAAAGAAAACACTTCGTGGTCACGGAAGGAGGGGAGAAATATTCCGGGAGGCGGAGGAGGGGCGCTCAGTCAGCTCCGGGTCTCTGGGGTGCAGCCCGCCCCCCCCCCCGGACAAAATCTGACCCCTGCGGAGAGAGATGCAGGGGCAGCAGGCCAGGCAGGGCGGAGGCGAGGGGTCTGTTTCAGAGCGAAAGGGGTCACGAACATTTAGGGAAGAGGCCAAGGGTTTGGGTCATTTTCTCGTGACATCGAGTTACCAGTGGCCCAGTAGAAATTTAGGGATCAGGAAGGGGGGACATTTGGGGCACACGAAGGAACATCTGGAGCCATCTGAGGATCGTAACTGGAATAGGAGGTGGAGTCCAGTTCGAACCTGTCGAGTCGGAAGTAGAGCAGCAGGCAGAATGGAAGCCCCAGATGGGCCCAAGAGCCCTGGGGTGGATCCCAAGGTGAGCCGGGGCTGTGACCTCTGCCCAGCTTCCAGGGGCCTGGCCAGGTTGAGGGTCCTTTCCTTGTGGAGGTGGCCAAGAGCATTGGACTTCCCTCCTTCCATCCTGTCTCTAAAGTCACTGTCTGACCTGTGGTGGTACAGGGATAGAGCGTTGACCCGGATGCAATGCTGAGGTCCCAGGTTCAAAACCCCGAGGTGCCGGCTTGAGTGCAATTTTGTCATCTTGAGCGCAGGGTCACCGGCTTGAGCATGGGGTCTTCACCATGATCCCAAGGTTGCTGGCTTGCACCCAAGGGTCACTGGCTCAGCTGGAGCCCCGTAGTCAAGGCACGTATGAGAAGCAATTAATGAATAAAGTGGCTCTCTCAAAATAACTAATTTTTAAAGAAGTCACCATGATGCCTGTCTCTGCCCCAGCAGCCCTCGTCACTGTAGCCAGAGGTGGAAGTCTGGTCTGTCCACAGAGTGGGATAGGATTCGGCCTTAAAAAGGAAGGATGTCCTAACACGCTCTCCAGCGTGGATGAACCCTGAAGACCTGTGTGCCAAAGTGAAGTGACGGGAACACAAGGAGAACAACAACTGTGCGACTCCGCTTACGTGACGTCCCCGGACAGGCCAGCATCATCGAGACAGGAAGTAGAGGTGCCCGCCCAGGGCTGGGGGAGACGAGCTGATGTTTCAATGGGAACAGTTTCCCTTTGAGAAGTGAAAAAGTTCCGGAGATGGGTGGTGGTGATGGTTCCACAACCCTCTGTGTTTAATGTCGCTGAGCTCTACACGTCGAAAGGGTTAAAATGGTTTCTTTAAAAAAAGTTCACGTGGGGAGAATGTGGCTGCCCTGTGACCCTACGGCCACGCAGGGGACCCATCCCGCTCAGCAAGGGGCTCTGGGCTGGGGGTGGAATCACGGCCGGTTGTCACTGGAGGTGAGGACAGCCCCCGTGCTGTGCGGGGCCCGATGGGCTCTGGGCTAGGGGTGGAATCACGGCCAGTTGTCACTGGAGGTGAGGACAGCCCCTGTGCTGTGCGGGGCCCGATGGGCTCTGGGCTAGGGGTGGAATCACGGCCGGTTGTCACTGGAGGTGAGGACAGCCCCCGTGCTGTGCGGGGCCCTATGGGCTCTGGGCTGGGGGTGGAATCACGGCCGGTTGTCACTGGAGGTGAGGACAGCCCCCGTGCTGTGCGGGGCCCTACGGGCTCTGGGCTGGGGGTGGAATCACGGCCGGTTGTCACTGGAGGTGAGGACAGCCCCCGTGTTGTGCGGGGCCCTGCGGGCTCTGGGTGCCTGTCGGGCAGGACATCTGCTTAACATTTCCACACTCGGATCCTGCACCGCACGGAGACACCAGAGTTTCCGAGGGTGGTGATTTTCCTTGGGTGGAGCCGGGCTCCCTGGGCCTAGCTGAGCTCCGGGCTCAGCAACAAAACGCTCACAAACAGCCAGCCTGACACTGTGGTTCTTCTCCTGACCTCAGCTGCAAGTGCCAGATCTCAGAACTTATCATTAAAACATCCAGATTTCTTCCTTTAAAGAAGAGTGTCTGCTGAACTCCACCGTGGTATTTGCCTGAGTGTCTGTTGGGGGGGGGGGTCTGGCCCCCCGCGGTGCTCATCAGAGATGTGACAGGGTCCCTGCTCACAGAGAAGAGCAGGACCAAGGACACAGCGAACAAGAAAAGGAAGAAGGCCCTGGCCAGTTGGCTCAGTGGTAGAGCGTCAGCCTGGCGTGCAGGAGTCCCAGGTTCGATTCCCGGCCAGGGCACACAGGAGAAGCGCCCATCTGCTTCTCCACCTTTCCCCCTCTCCTTTCTCTCTGTCTCTCTCTTCCCCTCCCGCAGCCAAGGATCCATTGGAGCAAAGTTGGCCCGGGCGCTGGGGATGGCTCTGTGGCCTCTGCCTCAGGCACTAGAATGGCTCTGGTTGCAACAGAGCAACGGCCCAGATGGGCAGAGCGTCACCCCCTGGTGGGCATGCCGGGTGGATCCTGGTCGGGTGCAGGCGGGAGAGTCTGTCTGCCCCCTCACTTCTCACTTCAGAAAAATACAAAAAAATAAAAGAAAATGAAGGAGCGTGCACGCTTGTCCTCTGTCGGGACACGCCCGAGAGGTGCCAAGCTGGTCAGAAGTGTGGGTCCTGCAAGAGAGGAGGGAGAACTAGATCCTGAGTCAGAACAGAGCCAGGAACACAGCGGTATTCAACCACAGCGACTTCAGGTGTGAGCCAAGGAGGCGAGGTCACCTGTGGAGAGAGGACGGCCCTCAGGCAGGGGTGGGGGCTCGCGGCTGGTGTAGAGGAGAAGAGACAGATCCGATCCTCCCTCCCTGAGGGAGACGCAATACCCAGCAGCTGAAAATGGGGGAGGAAGGCTGACAGGCCTAACCACAGAACATGAGAAACTTCTGTATAGCAAAAGACGCATAAACAAAATTAAGAGATTAAAAACAGACTGGGGAAAATATTTGCAGTACACAGTGAGCGCTACATAATATTCATTACATAAGAACCCATATACAAACAGCTTCTAAAATTGGGCGAGACAAACAATCCAGTCTGAAAATGGGTTCTCAGACAATTCTTAGGGGAAAAAAAATTGCAATGTATTAGTTAAATTGAAGAGACGCTTGACTTCTATAGAAAGTAAAGAAATGTAAATTAAAGCAACGATATATATATATATATATTTACTTAGATTGTAAAGATAAAATATTGATAACGCCCTGTTTTGGCAAACTTATGCAGAAATGGATGCTTTTCTAGACCGTTGGAGATGGATAAGTAAGTACGCCCTGTCTGGACAGGGACTTGACGTTTAATGTGCACAGAAGAATCTCAAACGTAAACCTGTGATACAGCGTTTCCACTTTTGGAAATTTACTCCACAGCAGTAATCATGGGTACTCAGAAGAGCCATGGACAAGAGCAACAGCAAAATATAACGGCAGTAAACTAGGAATTTCCCTAAATGGAAGAGTGGTTTAAAAATAAATAAATTGTGTGTGTCCAATACTATGGAACAGGGGTCCCCAAACTGCGGCCCCCTGAGGCCATTTATCCGGCCCCTGCTGCACTTCCAGAAGGGGCACCTCTTTCATTGGTGGTCAGTGAGAGGAGCATAGTTCCCATTGAAATACTGGTCAGTTTGTTGATTTAAATTTACTTGTTCTTTATTTTAAATATTGTATTTGTTCCTGTTTTGTTTTTTTACTTTAAAATAAGATATGTGCAGTGTGCATAGGGATTTGTTCATAGTTTTTTTTATAGTCCGGCCCTCCAACGGTCTGAGGGACAGTGAGCTGGCCCCCTGTGTAAAAAGTTTGGGGACCCCTGCTATGGAATATGAGACATTGATCGGAAAGACTGGGGCAGAGGTCGCTGGCTTGATCGTGTGGTCACCGCCTTGACCATGGGATCATAGACATGACCCCATGGTTGCCGGCTTGAGCCCAAAGGTCGCTGGCTTGAGCAAGGGGTCACTGACTCGGCTGGAGCCCCCCAGTCAAGGCGCATATGAGAAAGCAGTCAATGAACAGCTAAGGTGCCACAAGTATGAGTTGATGCTTCTCATCTCTCCCTTCCTGTTTGTCCCTGTCGCGCATGCTCGCTCTCTCTCTCACTAACAAACAAACCAAAGAAATAAGAGAAAACTGAGGCAAACGGGTACTTAGGAAATGTCTACAATTAGAGTTGTTGAAAACAGGTTTCTTGATGGTGTAGGCAGGGAGAGTCTACTTTCATTGATTCTATTTTTAAATCTGTGTCTGTATAAACCATGGGTCCCCAAACTACGGCCCGCGGGCAGCATGCGGCCCCCTGAGGCCATTTATCCGGCCCCCGCCGCACTTCCGGAAGGGGCACCTCTTTCATTGGTGGTCAGTACTGTATGTGGCGGCGCTGCAAAGCACTGTCGCTCACGTACAGTACTACTTCCGGTGATGCGGGACGCACGCGTCACGCATGGCTCCGGAAGCGCGTCATATCACTTGTTAGGGCTAGCAGTGACAAATATGGAACTGGACATTGACCATCTCATTAGCCAAAAGCAGGCCCATAGTTCCCATTGAAATACTGGTCAGTTTGTTGATTTAAATTTACTTGTTCTTTATTTTAAATATTGTATTTGTTCCCGTTTTGTTTTTTTACTTTAAAATAAGATATGTGCAGTGTGCATAGGGATTTGTTCATAGTTTTTTTTTATAGTCCGGCCCTCCAACGGTCTGAGGGACAGTGAACTGGCCCCCTGTGTAAAAAGTTTGGGGATCCCTGGTATAAACTCATACTCTCCTTTTCACTACGTCCATGCAGGTGGCGCGCCCTTGCCCTGTTTTAATGGGCTATGTGTCATCACCAGCATCTTTGATTTTATCATTTATGGCACTACATTTGCATAAGCACAGAAGAACCTCTGGAACAATATTCAAAGCTGAACTGTGGGAGGGGAGGTTGGGGAGCGGCCCTTCTAATTTTAAACATTCCTGGGAGTTTATATTTGGACTTTGAGCACGTCACCTTTGCAATATAGATATATAAATATATTAACAAAACGTGAACAGCAGACAGACTTGATCCGGCCTTGGCCAGCAGCACCGGACTCACCCCGAGTCCCTGACAGGCCGGTTTTGTTTTGTTTTGTTTTGTTTACAGAGAGAGAGATTCGGAGAGGGATAGACAGGGACAGAGAGAAAAGAGAAGCATCAACCATCAGTTTTTCATTGCGACACCTTAGTTGTTTGTTGATTGCTTTCTCATATGTGCCTTGACCGGAGGGCTGCAGCAGAGCGAGTGACCCCTTGCTCGAGCCAGCGACCTTGGGTCTAAGCTGGTGAGCTTTTTGCTCAAACCAGATGAGCCCGCGCTCAAGCTGGCAACCTCGGGGTCTCGAACCTGAGTCCTCTGCATCCCAGTCCGAAGCTCTATCCACTGCGCCACCGCCTGGTCAGGCAGCTGACAGGCCGGTTTTAACTTTCCCACCCTGGACAACCTTTACTCTTACGGTGGTAGCAATTCTCCTTTCCCAATTGCTTTTGTTCATTTTTCCCAGAATCCAAGCCGTCACCCCAGATGCCAGGAAGAACAGGGCAGAGCTGAGTCTCTCTGCCCCCTGCCCACCCCTGCCGTGGTCTGTGCTGTCCCCCGGGGCTGATACAGCAGTCTGAATTTCTGTCTGGGCTCCCTTAGCAAGAGACTGAGAGGGAGGAGACCTTAGAAACCACTGGATTCAACTCTTCCCTTCATGATTGAGGAAACAAAGGCTCAAAGAGGCGAAGCACTGGTCCCAGTCCAGCAGGGACAGCTGGCCTGCCCTGGACACGAGGCTGCCCTTCTCTTCCGTGAAGTTCTGTGTGAATGGATGTGCCAGCCACTATCATTTCCTTGACCTAAACGTTTGTGTGGCTCTACTTTCTGTAGGCTGCTTTGCTGCAAGACCCAGAAAGCGTGCAACAACGGTGTACATCTCAGGGACATTTAGAGCTTTGCCAAACAAGAAGCTCAAGAGTGAGCCGTTCTCAGGGTTGGTTGGGACGTAAGCGTTCTCCTCCACCTTTTCCCCGGCCACCTTCGGTGTGTGGGTCTTCACGTCAGATTTTATTTTAAATGTTTATTTTATTGATTTTAAAGAGAGAGGAAGGGAGGGAGTGAGAGAGACAGGAACATCGGTCTGCTCCTGTATGTGTTCTAACCAGGAATCAAACCAGCAATCTCTGTGCCTTGGGACAGTGCTCTAACCAACTGAGCTACCTGGCCAGGGCCGGTGCTCACGTCAGATTTATCATCTCATGGTCACAAGAGGGCTGCCATAGCTCCAACGATGGCAATCTCCAAAGCACCAAAGCAGGAAGGGAAGGAGGAGGTCTAAAGCTCCCTGCATAATTCTCTTGCATCTTGTTGGCCAGAATTTGTCACGTGACCATCCCTTAGCTCAGTCACTGGCAGAGGAGAAAGGGGTTGTCTGATTGGCTTAGATCAGTCATGATTCATCCTCTGGTCTGTGGACGTTACAGCTACACTGAGGTTCTGTTAGCGTTCTAGAGAGGCCTTACTGCCGGCTGGCCAGGGAGCGCAGTGGCCACCAGCTCCTGGGTCTTGGTCGTGACCCTACTGAGCCCTTGGTCTGAGGTAACGTCCCAAAGTCCTCAGGGGAACAGTGAAGTCACACTCGTAAAGTAAATGTAGACTAAACAGCTCACACATGTGCTGAAGAGCCGATTAATGGGTTCTGAAATTTCCTGATGACTCCTTCAGCCTCCTCAGACGATGTGTTTTGCAGACCACACTGGTGAAAAATGACACTTTCCACCTGAGGTCCGTGGAATAGCTAGGGACAGGAACAAGCGCCTCGTTTCAAACATAGGACTCTAGCCGTCTCCAGAGACCGGGCACGGACGGTGTCGTGGGCTTGCAAGCGTAAGCATTGGGTGGAACATCGAACAAGCTGCCTGGGAAAGAGATCAGCTTTACTTTCCCTCTGAGGAGAAGGGGAAGAAGCCGCCGGCCTGCCTGGGGTCTGGATGGTGACTTCAGCCTCATTCCAGCCCCCTGCTCTGTAGGAAACTGGAGGTGTACATTGAGCCCAACTCAGAGCAGAATGAGCAATATCCTGGTACCTCCGAGGGTTAGAGCATCTTCCCAATATGGCAAGGTTGTGGGTTTGATCCCGGGGTCAGGGCACATGCAAGAATCAACCAATGAGGCCTGGCTTGTGATGGCGCAGTACATAAAGCGTCGACCTGGAAATGCTGAGGTCGCCAGTTCGAAACCCTGGGCTTGCCTGGTCAAGGCACATATGGGAGTTGGAAAAAAAAGAATAAATTAAAAACAAACAAACAAAAACAACTGTAATCCAGGACTTTATCTTGGCTTAGAACTGTGAATAAAATTAATAAAAAAATTAACCAATGATGGCATGAATGAGTGGAGCAACAAATTGATGTCTCTCTCTCTCTCTCTCTCTCTCTCTCTCTCTCCCTCCCTCCCTGTCTTTCTAAAAATCAATCAATTAAAATTCAAAGTAAAGAATGAACAGAATTCTGCACAACCTTGGGGCCACACAGACAAGGACGAGAAGAGGCAGAAGTTGGGTGTCCGTTTCCACATTGCCCCGCCCTGCGTCCCCCAGGGGCCCAGTGTTTTAACTACCTCCCTTCCCTGAGGCCAGCTCTTCACCCCGGTTCAGAAGTCGCTCCCGGCATCCTTCCATTTGGGGCAGGAGATTTGATAGCCTTAAAAACCATGGGGATTGGATAGAACCAGCCTGTCTCAGAGAAGCTTCAATGCCCTTGTCCTTACTAAGGGCCCACAGAGAGATCTCTTCCTGCCCCGGGCATGGTGTGGACATTGCCACGAGGGGCAGCTGGAAGGAGAACAGACCTGGTTTAAGACCCAGCTCTGTGTGCCGGCTCTGGTGGCTACTTCACCTCTCTGCCCAGCATCAAGTTCCGAGCTGTGGGACTTGTTCTTGTTGGGTAACGTCTTTGGAGAAATGTCCACTCAGACACTTTGCCCACTGAAAATGTTGGATTGTGTTTTTTCAAGATCGACTTATAAAACTTCTTTATATATTTCGGATCCTAAACTTATCAGATATCTGATTTGAAAATGTTTGTTTCCCATTGTTTCTTTGTTTGTTTTAACATTTCTAGAAGTTTTATTTGTATAGCCTGTAAACTCAAATGTCTATCAACAGGTGAATGGAGAAATGGTGGTACATTTCTCCATTATATAGGCTGTTATTTATATATATATTTTTTTTATTATTTTTTTTTATTTTTCCGAAGCTGGAAACAGGGAGAGACAGTCAGACAGACTCCTGCATGCATCCGACCGGGATCCACCCGGCACACCCACCAGGGGCGACGCTCTGCCCACCAGGGGGCGATGCTCTGCCCCTCCGGGGCGTCGCTCTGTCGCGACCAGAGCCACTCTAGCACCTGGGGCAGAGGCCAAGGAGCCATCCCCAGCGCCAGGGCCATCTTTGCTCCAATGGAGCCTCGGCTGCAGGAGGGGAAGAGAGAGACAGAGAGGAAGGAGGGGGTGGGGGGGGGGAGAAGCAAATGGGCGCTTCTCCTATGTGCCCTGGCCGGGAATCGAACCCGGGTCCCCCGCGTGCCAGGCCGACGCTCTACCGCTGAGCCAACCGGCCAGGGCTGTTATATATATATATTTTAATTTTTATTTCTTGATTTTAGTGAGAGGAAGGAAGGAAAGAGAGAGACAGGAACACCGATTTTATTCCTCTGTGTGCCCTGACTGGGGCTCGAACCAGCAACTTCTGCACTTTGGGACAATGCTCTAACCAACCATGCTATCAGGTCAGGACATCGGCCATCATTTCTGCTGTGCCCCCATCTTTATGTACAAGCTGGTGAGGCCTGGGACACTCGAGTTATAAGTGTAAAAATTCCCTCTAGCAGTCACACAGACAGTGAAGGACAAGATGCACTGTCCTCCCTTCCTGGTGTTTTGTTATATGGAAGTAAAACACCAGCAGGAAAATGGAGAGAGAGAGAGAAAAAAAAAAAAAGTATGACAACCTCACCCAGCCAGGACTGTACTGTGAGTGCTTGTGGAGACTTTGTTGCCCTTGCTGATACATAGACAGATGTTACTGCTCAGGCCCGTTAAGAGACTGAGCGGTTCTGCTGTTACTGCAGCTGCACTGAGACATAATTCATGTATCATACAATTCGATTATTTAAAGTATATAATTGAGGGGTTTTTAGTATATTACAGAGCTGTAGAGCCATCACATTGAGTCTTTTTGTCACCCCCTCCCAAAAAGAAATCGCCAACCCGTTAGCAGGCCCCTCCATGTTTTATTTTTATTTTTTTTGCTTAACGTGATTTTGCAAGCAGCTTTTCCTGTTGCCTGAACGTCTTCTTAACTACCTTTTACCAGGTGAGGGGCGCTGAGGAGGGGTGGAGGCAGACTGCTGCGCGGGGGGCGGCGGGTGGGGGTGACCCGGTCATGACCTCAGGGTGCAGAGAAGTAAAGCTCTGGAAGCTGGAAGCGGAATCGCAGCACCAACGATGGGCACGTCGGGAGGGTGGAGGAGGAGGGTGTCAGCGCCCCTCCTGGGTGTGGGTGCCGATGGGAAGTGAGGTCAGTAACTGGATCCCAGAAAGAGGAGAGAGAGCACACAGGTGTGGAGGGGGTTGCACAAGAGCCTGATTTTGGACTCGCCGGTTTGGGGCCCCGGGCTGTCCCGGGAGAAGCCCGGAGTGGTCACAGCAGTTGGGATGCTCAGGCCAGGCGCTTCGGGCTGCAGAGGAGAGGTCTGGGAGTTCAGGGTGGGAGGACCACGCGTGAGGCCTGGGGAGCGAGTGGAGGATGGAGAGAGCGCCTGAGGACACCGGAGGTCAGGCGGGTGGTCGAGGACGGCAGAGCAGGCCGCCAGGTAGGAGAAGGCGGAGCTGGAGGCGCCCGGGCCCAGGACGGGAGGACGGCGGAGAGGGGGCTGGCCGGCCGGCGCAGCAGCGCAGAGGCCTCCTGGCCGTGGGGCGCCGTGCGAGCTCGAGCCCCGCGGTGCCCTCCCCGCCTGTCCAGCGGGGTCCGCAGGGTTCGCGTGGCAGCGCCTCCAAAGGCTTCGTTCGGGTCCTGGGCTCGCCGGGCCGAGCGGGGAGCGGCTCCTGGCGCGGGGGGCGGCAGTCCTCGGGCGGTGGGCGCCCGGGGCGGGGGCGGGTCTCAGCCCCCGGAGCGGCCCCGCCTACGCGCCGCCCGGGGCGGGGTGGGGAGACCGTGCGACCGCTCGGGACGCACCGCCCACCGAGCGGGGACTTTAGGGAAAGTTGATGAACTTGACTTTAGTGAGAGGCTGTCATCCCGGGAGGCCCGCAGGGAGGCTCCGCGGAGACCACGCGCCCCACGTGGGCGAGGACCGAGGCTCGAGGGAGGGGCGGTGCTCCGCGCGCGGAGTCCCCGACGCGCGGGCACACGGGCCGGTGGGCGTGCCCAGCTCTCCGCGGTCCCGCCCCGTGAGTCTCGGCCCCGAGTGCGCCAGCCTAGCGGGCCAGACGCGGCCGGCGGACGCGCGGCCCAGACGGCCAGGCCATGCCCAGCGGGGCCCCAGCGGCTGTCCCGCACTCGGCGCGGCCCGGGTAGGCGACGCCACCCACCGGCCATGGAGCAGGACACGCTGGTCACGCCGGCCGCGCTGTACGTGGTGCTGGAGCTGGCCATCGCCCTGCTGTCCGTGGCGGGCAACGTGCTGGTGTGCGCCGCCGTGGGCTTGAACAGCGCGCTGCAGACGCCCACCAACTACTTCCTGGTGTCCCTGGCCGCGGCCGACGTGGCCGTGGGGCTGTTCGCCATCCCGTTCGCCATCACCATCAGCTGGGGCATCTGCCTCGACATCAACAGCTGCCTTTTCCTCGCCTGCTTCGTGCTCGTGCCCACGCAGAGCTCCATCTTCAGCCTCCTGGCCGTGGCCGTCGACAGGTACCTGGCCATCAGCGTCCCGCTCAGGTGAGGCGCGCACCCGCCCTGGGCCCGGGCCCGGGATCCTAGCCTCGGAGACCGGCCGGGCTGAGGCGCGCGCGGCGCTCGGAGCCCGGGTTCCCCGCCTGGAGGACGCCGGGCAGCCTCGGAGACGTGCGCGCCCGCCCGGGCCGCCCGGCCTCTTTCGGTGCCCTGGTCGGCTTCCCTGGGGGTTCGCGCGCTTCCGGACGCGCGCGTCTCCATAAGGGATGCTGCGTAGGGCCAGTCTAGGGGTTGCCGGGAGTGTGGTCCCCAGGAACCTCGCCTGCCGTGGAAACTCCTGAGTGGAGGCCCAGGAGAGGGAGGGAGGTTTGCTGAGCGCATCCCCTCCTTTGCGGCGAGAACTGCTAGCTTCCACCCCCTCCGGGTCGTTTCCAGGGCAACTTGGAACGATGGGACTTGGCGTTGTCAGAATGGACACTACTCACGACCCAACTTCAGAATGTACTTGATGCAAAATGAGGGCCATGCAGCCCGGTGCGGGACGGCGCCAGTTAACTTTGGGGAATGCTAAGACATGTGCCCCTGCATGCTTAATGGTGACTCAAGTCACCTCCATATACTTTGAAAAAGAGGCGAACTGTTTCTCGCCTTTCACCAGGAACCTCGGGCCCCCGCGCCCGTGTGTAACCTTGTGTGTCCTCGCTGCCCTGTCCCAGCAGGATGGGAGAAGGCCACCGGGATTTCAGAACTGAAGAGCCTAAGGGTCCTCTGTTTCTCCCACAGAGAAAATGTGAGGTTCAGGGGAAGGAGCCAGCCGGCAATGGGAGTGGAGCCCCAGCTGTAGCTGACCAAGGACTTCAGAGTGGAGGGCTTGAGAGCAGGAGAGTCCGGGAACCTCTGGGTGGGGTGGGGGTGGGGGTACTGAAAATGTTTATGCTCCGTCTTTGGTATCTGGGCCCCTTTGGCATTTCTGAGTTCGGTGAGCTTGAGGTCTCTTTGGGTTTGGGGACTGAGACGGGAAACGGTCACAGGAGTAAGAAGGAAGGGAAGGAATTAATTTGAGTGCCAACTCCGTGAGGCAGTTTATCGTAAACTTACGTCTTTTAATTATTTCAGTAATTCCAGAAGGTCGGTCCTGTTACCTGCGTCTTGTCCGTGAGGGGAGGGTGGCTTGCAGGTGGGGGAGATTAGAGTCTTGCTTAGGAGGGTGCGTTCGGAATACGTGTGGGAGCTAGGACTTGAACCCGCAGCTGGTACTGTATTCCTACGGTGCCGTCAGGCTGTCTTGCGTGGGGAGGGGGGTGGGGGCTCTGTGTGGCATCAGTGTTAGGGATGTGGCCAGAAGGTGTACTGCCGTTTGTAGAAGGCTGATCGTGCCTGTCGTCAGTGGGTGGCTGGAAATGTGGAGGAACAGACCAGGAGAATGCTCCCAGCAGCGTCTCTAACAGGCAGAGGTGTTGAGTTTATCCCTGTGGGTTCTGTCCCGGGCCCCCACCTGAACAGGAACCTCTGGCTGCACCGGCCTGTGAGCCTCATCGGTGTGTCTGCCCTTGGCAACGGACCAGGAAGCCCCCCCCCCATGCATCCCACCAGGACTGAGAGAGTCCAGGGCTTTCCAAAGTTTGGGGTGGCGTGGCACACTCTTCTCTCTCTAGGTCACGTTCCTGCCTCTTGGTCCTCACGTTGGTTACTTGATGGTTTTTTTGGATTGTTGGCATTCTCCAACGGGCAGGCAGTCCCAAGCCACCACCCTGGGTTGCCCATCTGATGGAGACCCCTGGGGCTTGCCCCTGGCAGAGGTCCAGAGAGGCCCCAGCTCAGTGGCAGATCCTGGAAGAATCCCATGTGCCCCGTGGAGCAGGAAGTTCCATAGAAATTTAAATCTGTTAGTTCTTGTCCTGGTTTGTGCTGGGTGGAGTCTTGAAAAAAGAAAAAGGGTGTGGGCACGTTAAGGGAAACGCTGACATGTGAATCACTGGTCCCTGACTTCTCCTTTGCATCTGCCAACGGCAGTAGGTGGGATGTGGAGGTAGAGAGAGGGCGCAGAGCTCACCCCGTCCTGCCGCCCTCCTCCTGGCCTGCCCACGTGAGCGAGGAGGCCCGGAAGAGGCGTGTCTGAGCAGCCCCGCTCCCTGTCCCAGGTACCGTACCTGCGGGCGTCCAACCGGTCCCGCGCCCACCTGCACCCTCGCGGTTGGAGAGGTAGGCGGGTCCTCAGGCTGCTGAGCGCTCCCTCAGCAGCGTCCGCACTTCCTGCTCCTGAGGCCTGTGGCCCCCTGAGAGCAGGCGAACAGGCCAAGATGGGGCCCCACCCTGCCCCGCTGAACCAGTCCCCGGGGTGGGTGGGTGGGGGTGTGTGTGATTCCTGTGTCCCCGTCTTTGGCGGGAGATCTGTGGTCCTACCAGAGTGGGAGAGCGGAGCGCTCTGACTCAGCCCCGAGGCCCCCGGGGAGTCGTGCAATGCCCGCCTGCCCAGTGGCAGTCAAGTTGGAAGTGCCCTGTGTGGGAGGCGGTGTCTCCCTTATAAAGGCCAGCGGTCACGCAGGTCAGGTCCAGGCAGTGAGGGCAGAGCCAGCTCTTGGCCTGGCCTGGGTTCCACCCCGTTCGCTGATGCTCCGGGCCAGAAGGCTTTGTGCCTCAAGACCCTGAGTGCGAGGCCTGAGTACAGCGCGGGCCAGGGAGCCGCAGGGCACCCCCCATGCCAGGGCGGTGACTAACCTGGGGGAGGTTCCAGTGCCAGAGGAACGGGGGCATGGGGTGAGGGGGCACTGAGGTGATGCCAGGCGCAGAAAGGACAGCTCTGGCCGGACGTGCAAAGGAGGAGTGTCTGCTCACACCAGGGGCTGCCCGTGGCCTTCAGAATCCGAGTCCACACAGTTCCTGGTGCTCCCGGCAGAGGGTCCAGTCCTAGTGGTGCTGTCGGGAGCGGGCAGGATTGGGGGGCGGAGGGGAGCCAGGTGCACGCAGCAGAGCCAGGTGTGCGACTCTGGGGGGCACATGCCTGTGGTGGGGGGCATCAGCCCAGGCGGCTCCCACCCCCCTTGGCCCAGCAGGAGAACTCCCCCTCCCTTGTCCAGTCCCCTTCGTGCCACACCCCAGCTGAGTTGGGGATGGGGGTAGAGGGGCCTGTGATTCATCTAAGTCGGGGGGGGGGGGCAGCTGCTTCCCGGGGGGGCTGAGGAGTGGGTTTCCCAGGGAGTGTGTGGTTTGCTGGTTCCAACAGCAGACTGGAAGGGGCGTGCTTGTCTGGCCTGTCCGGACACCTGGCCCCGGCCTGGTCCTGGCCCCTTGGTCACTTCTCAGCACCTCACATGTCCAGTCTGTGAGTAGGTATTGAAGCCTTCTGGGTTTTTGTTTATTTGTTTGTTTTTTAGTGAGAAGCAGGGAGGCAGTCAGACAGATTCCTGCATGTGCCTGACTGGGATCCACCGGGCATGCCCACCAGGGGGCGATGCTCTGCCCATTTGGGGTGTCGCTCTGTTGCAACCAGAGCCATTCTAGCACCTGAGGCAGAGGCCATGGAGCCATCCTCAGCGCCCGGGCTAACTCGCTGTAATCGAACCTTGGCTGCAGGAGAGGAAGAGAGAGACAGAGAGACAGAGAGAAGCGAGAGGAGGAGGGGTGGAGAAGGAGATTGACACCTGGTGTTGACTTCTTAGCCACACTTGATGCCTTGGGTAAGAACGTGGCCTCCTCTTAGCTGACGGAACTGAGTGTAGGGTGGGAGTCCGCAGGGGACTTTGAGTGTTTTTTCAAAAGTAAGTTTCTTTCCTTTCCCTTCCCCTTTCCCTTTCCTTCCTTTCTTTCTTTCCCTTTCTTGGTTGCTTTCTTTTTAAAAAAAATTTATTGAGTTAACAGTTCTCATGCAGTCACCATTCATGTTGTTTTAAAATAACGAAGAAAGAACATTTTCAGCTCTGGGTCCCACCCCCGCCCCCCCGGCTTTTCCAAGGACTCCCCCTCTGGGTTCCCCCCTTTATCCACATCAGTGCTATCTTCCCCTTCCAGAACGTTACTGTTGTGGGGGTTGAATGGAGGCCCCCCCAAAATAAGATGTCTGTGTTCTGATCCCCAGAACCTGTGATCACTACCTTCTCCAGGGAAGGGACGCCTGCTTCCTGATACAGATCCTGAGAGGGGGAGCTTTTCCTGGATTACCTGGTGGCAGAGTCTGAGCCTTTGGGGGGGAGGCGGCCATTCCACCCAGCACAACAGTAATGATCTGAACATCTGCCCCAGGGAAGGCTCATATCTGGTGCCAGCCAAGGGGTGTCTGGCGGAGTTTGGAGCAGAGAGGGGCCACACACAGGTCAAGCCACATAGCCCACCAAGAGACCAGGATGGGAAAGACCCTTGAGAACCTAAGACGGCCTTTGGAGCCTCAGTCCGCGAGCCAGGACTGGACACGGGCTGGTCAGGGCCAGCCGGTGTGGGGCTGTGGGTGTGGAAGCTGCAGGGCCCAGTCAGCCCGTGTGAGGGGCAGCTGCGTCCATGGACGGGCACTGCCTGGTGCACGGTGCACCGGGCTCATGGGGGCAGGTGCATGAGGACCTGCTGACGTGGTTGGAGGTTGGGCATGCGGGAGAGGGGAGAATACAGGGCGACTCCCCGGTTTGGGGGGCAGCTGGGTGGTGCCATCGCAAAGACGGGGGAGCTTGGGCAAAGTGTGGCATAGGTTATGTGTCTGGGCACCTGCCGGCTGGCGATGGGGTCGTAGACGGTTGGGTTGTGCGGTAGGTGGTGGAGTGTGGTGACTTTGAGGCTGGTCAGTCCCTCTCCTGGGCTCTGGGCCGCGGTCCTCCTGCGTGTGGGAGCCCAGCAGTGTCCATGGCTGCGTGCCGGCCCTTTCCCTGAGCTGTTCAGACCTGTGGAAGCTGCCGGCCCTGCCCTCAGACTCGCCGTCCCTGCCCCCTGCCCTCAGACTCGCCGTCCCTGCCCTCAGACTCGCTGTCCCTGCCCCCTGCCCTCAGACTCGCAGTCCCTGCCCCCTGCCCTCAGACTCGCCGTCCCTGCCCTCAGACTCGCCGTCCCTGCCCTCAGACTCGCTGTCCCTGCCCTCAGACTCGCCGTCCCTGCCCCCTGCCCTCAGACTCGCTGTCCCTGCCCTCAGACTCGCCGTCCCTGCCCTCAGACTCGCCGTCCCTGCCCCCTGCCCTCAGACTCGCCGTCCCTGCCCTCAGACTCGCTGTCCCTGCCCTCAGACTCGCCGTCCCTGCCCCCTGCCCTCAGACTCGCCGTCCCTGCCCCCTGCCCTCAGACTCGCTGTCCCTGCCCCCTGCCCTCAGACTCGCCGTCCCTGCCCTCAGACTCGCCGTCCCTGCCCTCAGACTCGCTGTCCCTGCCCCCTGCCCTCAGACTCGCCGTCCCTGCCCTCAGACTCGCTGTCCCTGCCCTCAGACTCGCCGTCCCTGCCCCCTGCCCTCAGACTCGCCGTCCCTGCCCCCTGCCCTCAGACTCGCCGTCCCTGCCCCCTGCCCTCAGACTCGCCGTCCCTGCCCCCTGCCCTCAGACTCGCTGTCCCTGCCCCCTGCCCTCAGACTCGCTGTCCCTGCCCTCAGACTCGCCGTCCCTGCCCTCAGACTCGCCGTCCCTGCCCTCAGACTCGCTGTCCCTGCCCTCAGACTCGCCGTCCCTGCCCCCTGCCCTCAGACTCGCCGTCCCTGCCCTCAGACTCGCCGTCCCTGCCCCCTGCCCTCAGACTCGCCGTCCCTGCCCCCTGCCCTCAGACTCGCCGTCCCTGCCCTCAGACTCGCCGTCCCTGCCCTCAGACTCGCCGTCCCTGCCCCCTGCCCTCAGACTCGCCGTCCCTGCCCTCAGACTCGCTGTCTCTGCCCCCTGCCCTCAGACTCGCCATCCCTGCCCCCTGCCCTCAGACTCGCCGTCCCTGCCCTCAGACTCGCCGTCCCTGCCCTTAGACTCGCCGTCCCTGCCCTCAGACTCGCTGTCCCTGCCCTCAGACTCGCCGTCCCTGCCCCCTGCCCTCAGACTCGCCGTCCCTGCCCCCTGCCCTCAGACTCGCCGTCCCTGCCCCCTGCCCTCAGACTCGCCGTCCCTGCCCTCAGACTCGCCGTCCCTGCCCTCAGACTCGCCGTCCCTGCCCCCTGCCCTCAGACTCGCCGTCCCTGCCCTCAGACTCGCCGTCCCTGCCCTCAGACTCGCCGTCCCTGCCCCCTGCCCTCAGACTCGCCGTCCCTGCCCTCAGACTCGCCGTCCCTGCCCCCTGCCCTCAGACTCGCCGTCCCTGCCCTCAGACTCGCCGTCTCTGCCCCCTGCCCTCAGACTCGCCGTCTCTGCCCCCTGCCCTCAGACTCGCTGTCCCTGCCCCCTGCCCTCAGACTCGCCGTCCCTGCCCTCAGACTCGCTGTCCCTGCCCCCTGCCCTCAGACTCGCTGTCCCTGCCCTCAGACTCGCCGTCCCTGCCCCCTGCCCTCAGACTCGCCGTCCCTGCCCCCTGCCCTCAGACTCGCCGTCCCTGCCCCCTGCCCTCAGACTCGCCGTCCCTGCCCTCAGACTCGCCGTCCCTGCCCTCAGACTCGCCGTCCCTGCCCCCTGCCCTCAGACTCGCCGTCCCTGCCCTCAGACTCGCCGTCCCTGCCCTCAGACTCGCCGTCCCTGCCCCCTGCCCTCAGACTCGCCGTCCCTGCCCTCAGACTCGCCGTCCCTGCCCCCTGCCCTCAGACTCGCCGTCCCTGCCCTCAGACTCGCCGTCTCTGCCCCCTGCCCTCAGACTCGCCGTCTCTGCCCCCTGCCCTCAGACTCGCTGTCCCTGCCCCCTGCCCTCAGACTCGCCGTCCCTGCCCTCAGACTCGCTGTCCCTGCCCCCTGCCCTCAGACTCGCCGTCCCTGCCCTCAGACTCGCTGTCCCTGCCCCCTGCCCTCAGACTCGCCGTCCCTGCCCTCAGACTCGCCGTCCCTGCCCCCTGCCCTCAGACTCGCTGTCCCTGCCCCCTGCCCTCAGACTCGCCGTCCCTGCCCTCAGACTCGCTGTCCCTGCCCTCAGACTCGCCGTCCCTGCCCCCTGCCCTCAGACTCGCCGTCCCTGCCCTCAGACTCGCCGTCCCTGCCCTCAGACTCGCCGTCCCTGCCCTCAGACTCGCCGTCCCTGCCCCCCTGCCCTCAGACTCGCCGTCCCTGCCCTCAGACTCGCCATCCCTGCCCTCAGACTCGCCGTCCCTGCCCTCAGACTCGCCGTCCCTGCCCCCTGCCCTCAGACTCACCGTCCCTGCCCTCAGACTCGCCGTCCCTGCCCTCAGACTCGCCGTCCCTGCCCCCTGCCCTCAGACTCGCTGTCCCTGCTTCACCACCTCTCCCTCTCCGCCCGCCACCCACAGGCTTCCCGGAGCGGCTCTCTGTAGATGCCGTCTTCATTTCCAACGCTGATTTCAGCACCACTGCCAAAGACATCCACTAGTTTTTAATGGAGAGAGTTGTAGAGCTTTATTGAAAGACGTTACAGAACAGACCCTGTCGCTCACACTTCTTAAACCCGCCCTCCGGTCACTTCCCTTCTGTCCCATCTCTGCTTCGACCCGGTTCCGGGAGGCCTGCTCTCTCCCTGCACCCCTGCTGGTCCGGGACCCCTTTCCGGACATATCGGCTATCTTTCTAAATTGGAAACCTGACGGCACCGCCTTCCTTGACCCACTGTTCCAAGTGCCTTGTGAGAAGGTCGCAACTCGCACCAGCTGCAGTCCCTTCTCCTCCAGGGTCCTCCTCTCGTTTCTCTGCCCTGGCTTCTCAGGACTCCGCTGAATTCCCGGGACTGACTGGGGTCCGGCTGTGGCACTGCTCAGCTCTCAGACGGACGGACGGACGGATGGTCGGGGATGTCCTTTACCTGCCGACTCTGCCCAGGTTTCACGATGCCGTCCCTGGGAGCCGCTGGGGTTTCTCAGCAGCTCGGCGCCCAGTGCCGCTGTCTGGTCTCTAACCTGTTAGGGCTGCCTTCCCTTCTCCCTTACCAGCCGGGGTCACGTTGTTCCCTCATTATTTCCTGTGCCCGGTCCACCTACTTGTGACCTATTAGGCACTGGCTGCGTGTGTGGGGAAGGGGAGGTCAGAGCAGATGAAGGGGTGGGGAGACTTCACAGGGAGAGGTTAGCAGTCTTACAGAGGGACAGGATAGCTCCTAAATTTGGCGTTTTGAGGAATCATTAGTTAACTTCGTTTTTTAGCGACAGGGACATTTTTAAATTTTTTTACTTTTTCTTTTCTTTCTTTTTTTTTTACAGAGACAGAGAGAGAGTCAGAGAGAGGGATAGACAAGGACAGACAGACAGGAACGGAGAGAGATGAGAAGCATCAATCATTAGTTTTTCGTTGCGACACCTTAGTTGTTCATTGATTGCTTTCTCATATGTGCCTTGACTGCGGGCCTTCAGCAGACTGAGTGACCCCTTGCTCAAGCCAGCGACCTTGGGTCCAAGCTGGTGAGCTTTGCTCAAACAAGATGAGCCTGCACTCAAGCTGGCAACCTCGGGGTCTCGAACCTGAGTCTTCCGCATCCCAGTCCAACGCTCTATCCACTGCGCCACCGCCTGGTCAGGCAGACATTTTTTATTTTATTTATTTATTTAATTTAAATTTTTTATTTTTAATGTGTTGACATGGTTTCAAGTGCCCCAGTCAATATAACACCCTCTGCAAACTACGTGTGCCCCATGCCCCATGCAAAGTCTCTCTCCACCCCCATTTCACCCCTTTTGCCCCCCGACCCCGGCCTCCACCTCCCCTTTTCCCTCCAGCTGTCGCTACCCTGTCGTCTGTATCTGTGTGTTATGTGTATATAATTTCACTAATCCCTTCACCTTCTCTGATCCCGTCCCCTCTCCCCCCTTCCCTCTGACAGCCGTCCCTCTGCTCCCTGTGACTCTGCCTCTGTTTCTATTTTGTTCCTCAGTTTCTTGTCTTCATTAGATCCTACATATATGTGAGGTCATATGATTCTTTTCTTTCTCTGCCTGGCTTATTTCACTTAGCATAATAATCTCCAGGTCCATCCGTGCTGTCACAAAAGGTAAGATCTCCTTTTTCACGGCCACATAGTACTCCATTGTGTCTATGTACCACAGCTTTTTAATCCACTCGTCCACTGACGGACACTTGGGCTGTTTCCAGATCTTGGCTATTGTGAACAATGCTGCAATGAACATGGGGGTGCATTTCTTTTTTTGAATCAGTGTTTTGGGATTCTTAAGATATATTCCTAAAAGTGGGATAGCTGGGTCAAAAGGCAGTTCCATTTTTAATCTTTTAAGAAAATACCACACTGTTTTTCCACAGTGGCTGCACCAGTCTGCATTCCCACCAGCAGTGCAGGAGGGTTCCTTTTTCTCCACACCCTTGACAGCTCTGGTTTGCCGATTTGTTAATGCAAACCATTCTAACAGGTGTGTGATGATATCTCATTGTGGTTTTAATTTGCATTTCTCTGATGATTAGTGACATTGAGCATTTTTTTATATGCCTATTGGCTATCTGCATGTCCTCTTTGGAGAAGTGTCTAATTTTATTTATCTGGGTCCTCTCTTTTTCTTGATGAGTATGGTTTAAGGTTCATCACTCTTGTTAACCTTTTCAAAAAAACAGCTCTTCGTGTCATTGATCTTTTGTATTTTTTTTTAACTTCTATGTCATTTATTTCCCCTCTGATCTTTATTATTTCCTTCCTTCTACTTCCTCTGGGCTTTGTTTGCGGCTCTTTCTCTAGTTCTTTTAGGTGCAGAGTTAGGTTGTTTATTTGCAATTTTTCTTGCTTTTTAAGGTATTCCTGTAATGCTCTGAACTTCCCTCTCAGGACTGCTTTAGCTGTGTCCCATAGATTTCATGTTGTTGTATGCTCATTTTCCTTTGTTTCAAGGGAATTTTTTTTATTTCTTCCTTGATCTCATCGTTAATCCATTTGTTATTTAATAACATGCTATTTAGCATCTAAGTTTAAATGTTTTTCAGTTTTTCTATTGTAGTTGATTTCTAGTTTCATGCCATTGTGGTCAGAGAAAATACTTGATATGATTTATATTTCTTTAACTTTTATTTTAGAGGGTGGGGAGGAGCAAGAAGCATCAACTCATAGTAGTTGCTTCTTGTATGTGCCTTGACGGGCAAGCCCAGGGTTTTGAACTTGCAACCTCAGCATTCCAGGTCGACACTTTATCCACTGCACCCCCACAGGTTTGGCGATATGATTTCAATCTTCTTAAATTTATTGAGATTTGTTTTGTGTCCTAACATGTGGTCTGCCCTAGAAAATGTACCATGAGCACTTGAAAAAGAACGTATATTCTGCTGCTTTGGGGTGAAATGTTCTGAAGGTACCAATTAAATTTAGTTGATCTAGTGTGTCACTTTAAGGCCATTGTTTCTTTGTGGATTTTCTTTCTTGAGGATCTATCCATTGATGTTAGTGAGGTGTTAAAATCCCCTATTATTATGGTATTGCTGGCAATCTCACCCTTTATGTTCATCAAAAGCTGCTTTAAACCTGACCAGGCAGTGGCGCAGTGGATAGAGTGTCGGACTGGGATGCAGAGGACCGGGGTTCAAAACCCCGAGGTCGCCAGCTTGAGTGTGGGTTCATCTGGTTTGAGGAAAAAGCCCACCAGCTTGAACCCAAGGTCGCTGGCTCCAGCAAGGGATTACTCGGTCTGCTGAAGGCCCGTGGTCAAGGCACATATGAGAAAGCAATCAATAAACAACTAAGGTGTTGCAACACGCAATGAAAAACTAATGATTGATGCTTCTCATCTCTCTCCATTCCTGTCTGTCTGTCCCTCTCTCTGACTCACTCTCTGTCTCTGTAAAAAATAAATTAAAAAAAAAAAAAGCTGCTTTATGCCTGACCAGGCGGTGGCGCAATAAATAAAGCGTCGGACTGGGAGGTGGAGGACCCAGGTTCGAGACCCCGAGGTCACCTGCTTGATTGAGCGCGGGCTCATCTGGTTTGAGCAAAGCTCACCAGCTTGGACCCAAGGTCACTGGCTCGAGCAAGGGGTTACTCGTTCTGCTGTAGCTCCATGGTCAAGGCACATGTGAGAAAGCAATTAATGAACAACTAAAGTATCACAATGAAAAACTAATGATTGATGCTTCTCATCTCTCTATGTTCCTGTCTGTCTGTCCCTATCTATACCTCTATCTGACTCTCTGTCTCTGTAAAAAAAAAATTTAAAAAACCTGCTTTATACATTTAGGTGCTCCTATATTAGGAGCATACAGATTTACAATGGTTATATCCTCTTGTTGGATTGCTCCCTTTATCATTATGTAGTGACCTTTTTGTTTTATTGTATTTTATATATTTGTTTATTTATTTTTTAAGTGAGAGGAGGGGAGATAGTGAGACAGATTCCCAAATGCGCCCCAACTGGGATCCACCTGGCAACTCCTGTCTGAGGCCAATGGCCGAATCAATAGAGCTATTTTTAGTGCCTGAGGCTGACATGCTGGGACTAACCCAGCTATCATCAGTGCCCAAGGCAATGCTTGAACCAATGGAGCCACTGGGTATAGGAGAAGAGGGAGATAAGGAGAAGAGGCAGATGAAGCAGACAGTCACTTCTCTTATGTGCCCTGACCAGAAATTGAACCTGGGACATCTATGCACTGGGCTGACGCTCTATCCACTGAGCCAGTTGGCCAGGACCCATAGCCTTTGTTTTAAAGGCTGTTTTATCAGATATAAGTATTGTTCCTCCAGCTTTTTAAAAAATTTCCATTTGCTTGGCATATTTTTTTTCCATCCCTTCATTTGCAGTCTATGTGTATCTTTTGTTCTGAGGTGGGTCTCAGACAGCATATATACAGGTCTTGTTTTCTTATCCACACAGCTACCCTATGTCTTTTGATTGGAGCATTTAATCCATTTACTTTTTTTTTTTTTTTTTTTTTTTAAAGAGGCAGAGATAGACAGGGACAGACAGACAGGAACGGAGAGAGATGAGAAGCATCAATCATCAGTTTCTCGTTGCGCGTTGCGACTTCTTAGTTGTTCATTGATTGCTTTCTCACATGTGCCTTGACTGCGGGCCTTCAGCAGACCGAGTAACCCCCTGCTGGAGCCAGCGACCTTGGGTCCAAGCTGGTGAACTCTTTGCTCAAGCCAGATGAGCCCGCACTCAAGCTGGCGACCTCGGGGTCTCGAACCTGGGTCCTTCCGCATCCCAGTCCGATGCTCTATCCACTGTGCCACCACCTGGTCAGGCTAATCCATTTACATTTAAGGTTATTATTGACATGTACTTATTTATTGTCACTTTGTTTTTTAAACCTACAGTCCTCTTTCTCTTGATTTATTTTTTCCTTTCCTGTTTTTTATAGCAGGCCGTTTAACATTTCTTGCAGTACTGGTTTGGTAGTAATGAACTCCTTGAGCCTTTTTTTTTCCCTTGTCTGGGAAACTTATTTCTCCTTCGATTTTTTTTTTTTCAGAGACACAGAGGGATAGATAAAGGACAGACAGACAGGAATGGAGAGAGATGAGAAGCATCAATCATTAGTTTTTTGTTGTGACACCTTAGTTGTTCATTGATTGCTTTCTCATATGTGCCTTGACCATGGGGCCTTTAGCAGACCGAGTAACCCCTTGCTTGAGCCAGCGACCTTGGGTCCAAGCTGGTGAGCCTGTGCAAACCTGATGAGCCCACGCTCAAGCTGGTGACCTCAGGGTCTTGAACCTGGGTCCTCAGCATCCCAGTCTGACGCTCTATCCACTGAGCCACCGCCTGGTCTGGCTCTCTTTCAATTTTAAGTGATAGTTTTGCTGGATAGAGTAGTCTTGGTTGTAGGTTCTTGGTTTTCATCACTTTGAATATTTCTTGCCGATCCCTTCTGGCCTGAAGTGTTTCTGTTGAGAAGTTAGATGTCAGCGTGTGGGAGCTCCTTCGTAGGTAATTAATTGCTTTTCTCTTGCAGTTTTTAGTGTTCTTTCTTGGTCTCTTATCTTTGGCATTCTCATTATAATGTGTCTTGGTGTAGGCCTCTTTGGGTTCATCTTTAATGGGACTTTTTGTACTTCTTGAACTTGTGTGGGTTTTTCATTCATCAAATTAGGGAAGTTTTCCACTGTGATTTCTTCAAACAGGTTCTCTATCCCTGTTTGTTTCTCCTTCAGGAACCCCTATGATGTGGATGGAATTTCACTTGATGTTGTCACAGAGCTCTCTTAGAGTTTCCTCAGCCTTTTTGAGCCCCTTTTCTTTTTGCTGTTCTGCTTCTGTGCTTACGTTTATCTTGTCCTCTAAATCGCTGAGTCGATCCTCCTCTTCATCCAGCCTATTGTTGATGCATTCTAGTGCAGTCTTCATTTCAGATATTGTATTTGTCATTTCTGACAATTGGTTTTATTGTAGTATCCTTTTTAATGCTTACTATCTCTATGTTTAAGTTCTCATTGTGATCATCCATTCTTAATTTAAGATCCTTGAGCTTCCTAATAACCGTTGTTTTATACTCTGCATCTGGTAGTGTGATTACTTCCATTTCATTTAATTCTTTTCCTGGGGGTTTCTCTTATTGATTCATTTGTTGTTGTTTTTTGCATTTTTCCGAAGTTAGAAGCGGGAGGCAGTCATACTTTCGCATGTGCCCGACTGGGATCCACCAGGTATGCCCACCAGGGGGCGATGCTCTGCCCCTCTGGGGTGTTGCTCCGTTGCAACCGGAGCCATTCTAGCACCTGAGACGGAGGCCATGGAGCCGTCCTCAGTGCCAGGGCCAACTTTGCTACCATGGAGCCTTGACTACGGGAGGGGAAGAGAGATAGAGAGAAAGGAGAGAGGGAAGAGTGGAGAAGCAGATGGGTGCTTCTCCTGTGTGCTCTGACTAGGATTTGAACCTGGGACTTCCATACGCTGGGTTGACGCTCTACCACTGAGCCAATCAACCAGGGCCTTATTGATTCATTTGGATCATATTTCTTTGTCAGATCATTTAGTCTGTGTATTAGGTAGCTCTGCCCTGATTCCCAAATTTGTTTTGACATCTTTTTTTATTTTTTTGTGACAGAGACAGAGAGAGTGACAGATAGGGACAGATAGGAAGGGAGAGAGATGAGAAGCATCAATTCTTCCTTGCAGCACTGTAATTGTTCATTGATTGCTTTCTCATATGTACCTTGACCAGGGGGCTACGGCAGACCGAGTGACCCCTTGCTCAAACCAGCGACCTTGGGCTTAAACTGGTGAGCTTTGCTCAAACCAGATGAGCCCTCCTTCAAGCCAGTGATCTCAGGGTTTCAAACCTGGGTCCTCCATGTCCCAGTCTGATCCTCTATCCACTGCACCACCACCTTGTCAGGCTGTTATGACGTCTTTATGAGGAAGGTGGGCTCAGTGGTACTAACCACCTGGCCACCTGACCTCCTTGCTCTAGGAATGTTTCCTGAAGGTTCTATTTACTTCCTGTTGTATGTGAGTCTTGAATGCTGGTGGCCACTTTCATGGGTAGAGTTAACCCTTCAGGCTGGCTGGCTCTGAGGGTCAGCACGGTCAGGTGTATTAGACACTGGGCCGTGTCTGTCCTGTGGGGCACAGTTATTTTTAGCAGGGTCTGGTGTCTGCTGTACTCCTCCACTGGGTGTGCCACTTGTGTGACTAGTTGGGTCTAGTGTTCGTGAGATCTGCCACCCACTACTGGTTGTGTTGGTCTGGGTTCTCTTGGGCGGGGTTCAGATATGGGTTGATGTCTGACATTGTTTGTAACCTCCTGTGGGCTACCACTCTGTTCACTGTTTGTGTCTGCGTTTTCCGTACCAGGGTGTGTGTGGGAGGGCCCAACCTGTGTATACGGACCGGCATCCTCCTGCTTAAAGCTGACAGCAGCTCCGCAAAAGGGCTCAAGTTCCTTCAGAGTTGCCTCCATTTTCCAGCTGCTCCCCCTCCTCTTGCAGCTGCCTGGTCTTCCCACAGAGTCTTCTGTAGAAAGACTGCAGTGTGGGCCCAGACTGGCTCACCCCACCAACCTCTCTACAGGCTGCAGGCTTGGTGGGTTAGGGCAACTGGGGTCGGGATGACAACGTTAGTGCGACCCCCTACTTTGGGGGTCTCTTGGTCAAGAGCTTAGCAATGGGGATAGTTGCCCCTACTGCTGGATACCCACTTCCATTTCTCCCCAGTGAGGTGACAGCAGGTTCAGGTTGAGTGGGGCCGACTGTCCCCTCTGCAGAAGTTCTTTCAGCTGAGGATCCCCTGGTCTCAGGGAAGAAGAAAGAGAGTCTCCCACTGGGGCTGACTGTGACCCCAGCAGGTGGCTAAGCCCCTGGAATATAACTCCAGTAACAGGGACATTTTTAAAGCTTACAAACCAAGTGCAGTATGTGTTTTTGTGAGAAAACACATGTAAGTGTACACACATTGCATTCATTCTGTAAGTGTGCCTGCCATTAAAATATACACACATATATGTACACAGACACACACGTGTGGATCCATTTGACTCATCCAATGTGGTCTATGGTCTCGGAAAGAGTGAGTCATTCTGAAAGTGTTTTTACTTTCCCACAACTTCTAAATTGCAAAACCAATATAATGAATCCTCGGATTCTCTTCACTTAAATACACAAGTTGTTCATATTTCGCTGTAGTTGCTTTCTCTCTGTCTCATACACCCACTCACATTATACTCAGGAATTATAAAAGGACAGCCAGTCTATAGTCAGCTGTCCCCAATATTCCCAATCATCATGTTCTTTAAACTTTAAAAAAAAAAATCCAGGTTCCAGTAAAAAAAAGAATATATATGTGTGTGTGTGTATGTGTGTGTGTGTATATGTGTGTGTGTATATATATGTGTGTGTGTATATATATGTGTGTGTGTATATGTGTGTGTGTGTGTATATATGTGTGTGTGTGTATATATGTGTGTGTGTATATATGTGTGTATATATATGTGTGTATATATGTATGTGTATATATATATGTGTGTGTATATATATGTATATATATATGTATGTGTGTATATATATGTGTGTGTGTATATATATGTGTATGTGTATATATATGTGTGTATATATATATGTGTGTGTGTGTGTGTATATATATGCGCATGCCTGCATTTAGTTCCTTTAGTGTCCTTTAATCTGGAATAGTCCCTCAGTCTTTGTTTTTATTTTCTCTTTCAAGACACTGATATTTTTGAAGTCCCTTAATTTGGTTTGGTTGTTACCTTATGATTAGATTCGTGATAAACATTTTTGGTCCTTTACTGTTGGCATGCCAACTACACAACGTTGTATCCATTCCAGGGCATCCCACGAGAAGGCAATGTCAGTCTGTCCTGTGGTTGGTAGGTGGTTGGTAGATGTGACCTGAGCACTGGTTATACCTGTCTGCAAGGTATGTGTTCCCCATTGGTGGACAACTAAAATGCTGCAACTCTGAGCTGATGCTTCTCCCTTCCTGTTTCTGTCGCTCTCTCTTGGTCTCTCCCACAAAAAAAAAAAAAAAAAAAGACAAGATTTGGGGGTGTGTGTTCATTATCACTGGAGTGTCATTTCTTCCAGGCCTCTGCAAGGAACAGAGAACTTTTTTTGTTGTTTTTTTACAGAAACAGAGAGTCAGAGAGAGGGATATATAGGGACAGACAGACAGGAATGGAGAGAGAAGAGAAGCATCAATCATCAGTTTTTCGTTGCAACACCTTAGTTGTTAATTGATTGCTTTCTCATATGTGCCTTGACCGCGGGCCTTCAGCAGACTGAGTAACCCCTTGCTGGAGCCAGCGACCTTGGGTCCAAGCTGGTGAGCTTTGCTCAAACCAGATGAGCCCGCGCTCAAGCTGGCGACCTCGGGGTTTCGAACCTGGGTCCTCCGCATCCCAGTCTGATGCTCTACCCCACTGCACCACCACCTGGTCAGACTTTTTTTTTTTTTTTTTTGAGAGAGAGAGAGAAAGGCAGAAAGACAGGAAGGGAAAGAGAGGGTGGAGAGAGATGAGAAGCGTCAACTCGTAGTCATGGCAGCTTAGTCATCCATGGTTTCTCATACGTACCTTGACCAGGAAGCTCCAGCTGAGCCAGTGACCTCTTGCTCAATCCAGTGACCTTGGGCTCAAGTCAGTGACCATGGGATCATGTCTATGATCCCACGCTCAAGCTGGCAACCGCGGGGTTTCAAACCTGGGACCTCAGTGTCCCAGGTCAACACTCTGTCCACTTAGCACCACAGGTCAGGCAGGAGAACTCTTGCATATGGTAGAATGCCATCTAATTGATGAGTAAGGGATGACTGGGTTAAGCAAATCATCATTTGGCGACTATCACAGTAATAACTAATTTAGGCAACACTCATCAATAGGTGCTAAAACTCATTGGTGAAAGTTTGATGAAAAGCAAAGTCTCGGCCTTTCCTGTGGCGGTGCAGTGGATACAGTGTTGACCTGGAACGCTGAGGTCGCTGGTTCAAAACCCTGGGCTTGTCGGGTCAAGGCACATGTGGGGGTTGATGGTTCCTGCTCCTCCCTCCTTCTCTTTCTCTCTCTCTCTCCCTCCCTCCTCTCTAAAATGAATAAATAAAATCTTAAAGAGAAGGAAGAAAGGGAGGAAAGGAAGAAAGAAAAGGAAGAAAGGGAAGGGGAAGGAAGGAAGGAAGGAAGGAGGGAGGGAGGGAAGGAAGGAAGGAAGGAAGGAAGGAGGGAGGGAGGGAGGGAGGGAGGGAGGGAGGGAAGGAAGGAAGGAAGAAAGGTCTTACAGCATCTACCCCAAGATACCTGCTACTGACAAAGGGAAGCATAGTTCAAGTGGAGAAACCTGGCAGACACCACAATAACTAGGTGGCCAAGGTTAACATCATCTGACACTATGTCCCTCCTGATGTCTTCTGGCTCCTCTGGGCCCACTGCTGCGTGTTCCGGATACGCGGTGTGTTGTGTGCAGCAGACAGAGCCGTTCAGGCGTGCGTGGCTCCGCAGGCAGGGACAGCAGACGGAGTCATGTGGGTGGTGTGCCGTGGGCATCACGGACGCCGCGGGGCGCTGTGCCTATTCAGTACCGACCGCTCTTCCTTGGCTTGGATTTCTGTCACGTGAACTGGTCCACGGGGAAGGCTGTTGGTTCCGAGCAGACTGCTGCTTTGGCTCACGGGGAAGGCTGTTGGTTCCGAGCAGACTGCTGCTTCGGCTCACTGGCTCTGCCCAGGCAGAGGGTGCTGGGAGCAGCCATGCCGTCTTTGTCAGGACAGGGGAAAGCCCTCGGTCTGAGGGCGGGGTGGCAGGAGCCCCTCTGGGCGCTGGGGGACAGGGCAGGGGAAGCAGTGTCGGACCTGGGCCTCCGTGCCCCAGACGCCGTCACCCAGCCTCTCGACCGCGGTCCCGGCTGGTGGCCAGCTCAACAACGGTCCCCAGCTCCGAGTGCCTCTTCCATCCCATTGTCTTGGCACCTGTGGACCTTGCCCTAATTAAAACTTTGCCAGGTTTTCCATTAGACATTTTCGGGGTACATTTTTAAACAGTCCCTGTGGCATCCTCCTAGCCCAGCTGACCTGCACCTGGGTGGTCTAAGCTGTTTTATCAGTGCTCTAGTTACGGCATTTTGTAGGTTTTGAGTGGCCTGTCCTGACCCCGTTTTCACGTGAGTCCTGCTATTTATCATTTGTGTGCTGCTGTGAGAATGGGAGGTTTTCTGAGAACGTGCACACTGCTTTGTAGTGGTGATGTTTGTGCAACAGAGCCATGGGGAGACCCGTGAGCTGGGCAGGGCACAGAGAACCAAGTCCCTAAATAAACCATTCTGAGGAGCCGGGACAGAACTCCGCAGCCTTTATTTAGGTAGTTACTTGTGTTTGTAAAGTGCTTCGCACACCTTGTGTCTGGGTGAAAAGCCCCAGCACTGAGCTGGGTGCTGCAGCCTCGACGACCCCCATTCTCCTGACGCCAGAGCTCAGACGCTCCAGCCCCCGGCTGCACTGGCCGGCTCCGTGTCCCCGCCCGGGGCGGCTGTGGAGCCCCTGCTGCAGAGGTCAGACGCTCCGGCCCCCGGCTGCACTGGCCCGGCTCCGTGTCCCCGCCCGGGGCGGCTGTGGAGCCCCTGCTGCAGAGCTCAGACGCTCCGGCCCCCGGCTGCACTGGCCGGCTCTGTCCCCGCCCGGGCGGCTGTGGAGCCCCTGCTGCAGAGCTCAGACGCTCCGTGTCCCCGCCCGGGGTGGCTGTGGAGCCCCTGCTGCAGAGCTCAGACGCTCCGTGTCCCCGCCCGGGGTGGCTGTGGAGCCCCTGCTGCAGAGCTCAGACGCTCCAGCCCCCGGCTGCACTGGCCGGCTCCGTGTCCCCGCCCGGGGCGGCTGTGGAGCCCCTGCTGCAGAGCTCAGACGCTCCAGCCCCCGGCTGCACTGGCCCGGCTCCGTGTCCCCGCCCGGGGTGGCTGTGGAGCCCCTGCTGCAGAGCTCAGACGCTCCGGTCCCCGGCTGCACTGGCCCGGCTCCGTGTCCCCGCCCGGGGTGGCTGTGGAGCCCCTGCTGCAGAGCTAGGGCAGCAGCTGTTGTTCAGGGCCTGGCGGCTCTCGCGTGGATTATGTAACCCCAGTGCCCACACTGTTCCCTCTTGCTGATTCCCTCCGTGTGACTGTCACTCTCTCTGTCCCCTTAGCCATTGAGCCCCTTACATGGAGGATGGGTGGGCCAGACACAGCCCTGCCCAGCAGTGGGGCATGGCCACTTACCAGAACGTGGACGTCCACAGAACCCCCGTTCTGTGCGTTCTAGAACTGAACCCGCTTGTTTGGAATAGTAGAGCCACCATGTTTCCTTCCCTCGTTCCCCTTGGCCTTTTATTGACTTCTACACTCGGGATGGATGTCTTGCTTCCTTGACCTTACTGCTGCGGTCAGTGTCCTCCACAGACGGGCACGGATTGGCACAGGGGCAGGTGGAGGAGAGGTCACGGCCCCTCCTGTCAGGAATGTTTTGGACGTGCATGCAGAGTGTTCTGAGAGCCACTGGCGCCCAGAGAGCGAGCGGTGGGGTCTGGGAGCCTGGGGGGGGGGCCTGGGGGGTCCGAGGGGAGGGGGCATTCAGGGAAAAGAGAGGCACAGCTAGAAGGGGGAGATGAGAAGTGGCAGGAGGTCCCCAGAACCTGCATCAGATGCCAGAGACCCCAGGGGGCACCTCATCCAGCACCCTGCCCAGTGCAGGGACACCTGTCCACTTCCTACAGCATCCCTGACCGTCTCCTCTCCTCCCTTGTTCCCGGCATGGGCTTCATGGACGCCATGCTGCCACCATGGAGCCGGAGCCCCAGGGCTGAACGTCCTGCTGTCCCTGGAGCCCACACTTCTCCTGAGGGTCTGGTGTGCTGTCCAACAGGGCGGCGCCCTCTGCTGCCCAGAGGGTAGCGGAGCTCTTCCTGCAAGTCCACAGTTCCCACGCGCTGGGCAGGTGCGGGCTCCTGGAAGCCACGGGCAGCTTGGGCCAGGGCAGATGTGCCTGGGGAAGGCTGGGTGACCGGGCGGGGGCAGGGGACAGGGATTTGTGAGAAGAGCGGTTATTTTACCATCTGCACTATTGTCCTGCTCCAAGTTAACCTTTGCTCTCTCTTTTCTTTTGTTTCCCTGGTTGTATTATGTGCTTTGTCTTCTGGCTTTGCTTTGTTTTCTTTTCAATATAAAAGAAGAGTTCTATTGAATTTATTGGGGCGACACTGGTGAGCAGTCTCACGGAGTCGGGTGCAGTCCTGCAGCAGGGCCCCTGGAGGTGTGTGCTCTGTGCCCCATCTGTCTACTGGTGGTCTGCCCCACGACCCTGCCCCACCTGTCTACTGGTGATTCCTTGTGAGGCGCTCTTCCTTTCGGGGATGCTGGTCGGCGTGTCTGTCTTCTGTCTCCGTTTCGATGGGTCCTGCCTGTTCTCGTTGGAGTTCTGAGTGCCTCTACCTTTCCTCTCAGCTCGTGGGGCATCCTTACAGCCCGTGTTTTGAACTCCGCATCTGGTAGATTGACTTCTGGGGTTTTGTCCTGTTCTTTCGTCCAGGACACGTTTATCTCCTCATCTGGCTGCTTCCCTGTTTGCTTCTGTGTATCAGGAACAGCTGCCGTGTCTCCCGGTCTCAGTGGGGCGGCCTCCTGTCCCGAGCTGGGCCCTCTGCGTTCGCCCGTGTTGTAGTTGTCTTCATTCCTGTCGGCAGGTCAATGGGAGAGATTTCCCACGCCCTCCACCAGGCCAGCGGGTACTGGGGACTGGCTGTGACCCCAGCACTGACCCTGGGGGGGACTCACTTCAGCAGAGACCTGGGGCCCGCCCCATCTGCTCCTCGTGTGTGTCCCTCCTGCAGGTGGCTGCGTGGTGCTCAGTGTGGCCTGGAGCTGTCCACGGGAGGTGCAGGCCGAGGTCACCACTGCCCGTGCCCTGCTCGTGACCACCCAGCCTAAGCTGCAAAGCAACTGCATCTGCTCCTTGTGCTGGGCTGGGAGGTGCCTGGGTCGGCCAAGCTTCGAGCCACAGCCGGCTGCCCCTAGTGCCGCCCCTGGGGCCACTCGGCAGCTGCAGGGGACACGTGGAGGCTCGATGCTGCTTGTGTGCTGTTTGAGAACCAGACGGATTTCAGGAGGGACTGCAGTGTGGGCCAGGATTTGTATGGAAAATCCACTGAAACCAGCCTGGGTGGTCCTGCCAGTTGGGAGTGGTGAGGTCTCGGGGAATCACCCGGGTGAGCCACACGGTATCAGCCACATTGATGGAGACTCTGATGTGGTGGTTCTGTTGGGGGGAGGGCTCAGCAAAGGACAGCGGCCTCGGCCAGCACCTCCGTCTAGGAGGAGGCTGCCCCCAGCCCTCGCTGGACACGGCCAGCACCTCCGTCTGGGAGGAGGCTGCCCCCAGCCCTCGCTGGACACGGCCAGCACCTCCGTCTGGGAGGAGGCTGCCCCCAGCCCTCGGACACGGCCAGCACCTCCGTCTGGGAGGAGGCTGCCCCCAGCCCTCGCTGGACACGGCCAGCACCTCCGTCTGGGAGGAGGCTGCCCCCAGCCCTCGCTGGACACTTCAGCTCCCCCCAGGTGTCCCTGGTGCCTTTCAAACTGCTGCCCCAGCGCTGGAGCTCGGGGAGTGAGCCCACGCGGAGTCCGTGCGTGGGCCCTTTAAGAGGATCCCTGGGACTGGCCCCCACCTCCACCTCTGTTGACCTTGGCCACCATTCCCTCTCGCTGTCATCGCCCGGGTTGGGCCTCTTTTCCCGGCACTAGAAGGCTGGCTTGGGGAGCCTGGTGTGGCTGGGACCCCTGGCTTCTTAGGGGGAACCTGTGCAGCTGAGATAGCCCCCCGTTTGGCTTTGTTGTGGTGGTTTTTCTCTGTGGCACTGAGTGGCAGCTGCCCCGTGGCACAGTCCCCGGGCAAGGACGCCGAGGGTTTTCTCTCAGCACCAGCGACCAAATCCTCGCCCCGTGGCCGCAGAGGACGCGGGAAAGTGCGGGTCCCTCCAGTTTACTTTTAGCTCCCCCACGTGGGTGTGGGTGTGAGCAGCCCACTCCGTATCTCTGCCCCTCCTCCTCGTCTGGCTGTCCTCAGCCCTAGGACTTGAGCTCAGCCCGGCTGCAGGCGGTTCTCCGTGCAGCCTGCCCTGCAGTTGAGTCATTACTGGGATGTGGTTGTGGGAGGTGGGACGTACCGTGTTTACCTGTGCCGCCATCATGGCTGGACGCTCCAAGTCCACCTGTGGTCTCCGTCCTGTGAGCTTTTGTGAAACATGAGTCAGTACCGCTCCCCTGCTTAGAGCCCTCAGTACCCACGTCTGTCATTGTCACCTGTCTGCCCCTACTAGAACGTGAGTCCCTGTCAAAGTAAAGGTGTCTGTGTGTTCTGTTCGCTGGTGGCCTCCACCCCTGGGGCAGTGCCCGAGAGACGTGGGTGCAGAGGTCAGGACCTGGGCGGCTGAGAGTGCCCGAGAGACGTGGGTGCAGAGGTCAGGACCTGGGTGGCTGAGAGCGCCCGAGAGACGTGGGTGCAGAGGTCAGGACCTGGGTGGCTGAGAGCGCCTGAGAGATGTGGGTTCAGAGGTCAGGACCTGGGCGGCTGAGAGCGCCCGAGAGACGTGGGTGCAGAGGTCAGGACCTGGGTGGCTGAGAGCGCCCGAGAGACGTGGGTGCAGAGGTCAGGACCTGGGTGGCTGAGAGCGCCCTAGAGACGTGGGTGCAGAGGTCAGGACCTGGGTGGCTGAGAGCGCCCTAGAGACGTGGGTTCAGAGGTCAGGACCTGGGTGGCTGAGAGCGCCCGAGAGACGTGGGTTCAGAGGTCAGGACCTGGGCGGCTGAGAGCGCCCGAGAGACGTGGGTTCAGAGGTCAGGACCTGGGTGGCTGAGAGCGCCCGAGACATGTGGGTTCAGAGGTCAGGACCTGGGTGGCTGAGAGCGCCCTAGAGACGTGGGTTCAGAGGTCAGGACCTGGGTGGCTGAGAGCGCCCGAGAGACGTGGGTTCAGAGGTCAGGACCTGGGTGGCTGAGAGCGCCCGAGACATGTGGGTTCAGAGGTCAGGACCTGGGTGGCTGAGAGCGCCCTAGAGACGTGGGTTCAGAGGTCAGGACCTGGGTGGCTGAGAGCGCCCGAGAGACTTCTGCACTTGTCCTCATTGACCGTAATTCCTCGCTACATTGAGGTGAGTCGGTAAGTCCGCGAAGTTAGGGCTCGTTAGGGCAACGCTGCTCCTACCTGTCTGCGTGTCTTGGTCGGGTGGCGAGCAGAAGGCCACAGAGCCGTAGCAGAGGGGGCCCCGACTGGGCTGCAGAGTGCTGTAAACTGACACTAATCAGATAATGTCCTTTTGAACAGATATAAGAGTCTGGTCACTGGGACCCGCGTGAGAGGAGTCATTGCTGTCCTCTGGGTGCTGAGCTTTGGCATCGGACTGACCCCCTTCCTGTGGAGGAGGAGCGCAGACAGTATCCCCAACTGCACGGAGCCAAGCTTCCCCGGGGTGAAGTGTCTCTTTGAGAACGTGGTCCTCATGGAGTACATGGTGTACTTCAACTTCTTTGGGTGCGTCCTGCTGCCGCTGCTCATAATGCTGGTCATCTACGTCAAGATCTTCGCGGTGGCCTGCCGGCAGCTGCGGCGCACCGAGCTGGTGGACCACTCCAGGACCACCCTGCGGCGGGAGGTCCACGCCGCCAAGTCGCTGGCCGTGATCGTGGGGATTTTCGCCCTGTGCTGGCTGCCGGTCCACACCATCAACTGCGTCACCCTCTTCCAGGAGGAGGTGGTCAAGAACAAGTCCAAGTGGCTCATGAACGTGGCCATTCTCCTGTCACACGCCAACTCGGTCGTCAACCCCGTCGTGTATGCCTACAGGAACCGGGACTTCCGCTCCACTTTCCACGGGATCATCTCCAGGTACGTGCTCTGCCGGACGCAGGTCTCCCAGAGCGGCAGTGGGCAGGCTGGGGCACCGCCTGCTCTGGACAGGGGCCTGCGACCTCGGCCCTGTCCCCGTCGAGAAGGCACAAGGTCACCATGAACAGAGGGACAGGACATGTGGAAGACAGCTGTGCTCTCGTGCACACGGCGAGCACCTCCCGGGAGTTCCCACGTGTCTGACCTGCACACGTAACGGGTTCCCGGCATCCATAGACACATATGGTTCTGTCTGGTCGCTCGTACTGTGTGCAGGAGGCTGACAGCTTGAATGAGTTGTAAATGAATGTTTTGTTTTTAAAGTCTGCCTGTTTCATGGTAGAAAATGAGTGAAACTATTTTACTGTGAAAACACTGTGAACTATTATACCAGTATTTCCTTAAACTTACAGGCAATGGAAAAATAAAAGTTGGACAGTTGAACATACTAAAAATGATACACTTATTTCTAAGGAGGAGACCAGAAAAATTAAAGTATAATTCTTTCATCAAAAACAAACAAACTGGCCCTGGCCGGTTGGCTCAGCGGTAGAGCGTCGGCCTAGCGTGCGGAGGACCCGGGTTCGATTCCCGGCCAGGGCACACAGGAGAAGCGCCCATTTGCTTCTCCACCCCTCCGCCGCGCTTTCCTCTCTGTCTCTCTCTTCCCCTCCCGCAGCCAAGGCTCCATTGGAGCAAAGATGGCCCGGGCGCTGGGGATGGCTCCTTGGCCTCTGCCCCAGGCGCTAGAGTGGCTCTGGTCGCAATATGGCGACGCCCAGGATGGGCAGAGCATCGCCCCCTGGTGGGCAGAGCACCGCCCCATGGTGGGCGTGCCGGGTGGATCCCGGTCGGGCGCATGCGGGAGTCTGTCTGACTGTCTCTCCCTGTTTCCAGCTTCAGAAAAATGAAAAAAAAAAAAAAAAAAAAAGAGAAAAAAACAAACAAACAAACAAACAAACAAACTACTACTGCTTCAGGGACATGACCGTCTCCTAGCGGAACACCCCAACAATCTGGGTGACATTCTTCTCCATCTCAGCACACGACCCCGGAGGAAGCAGAGAAAGGGGCCTCCTGCCACCAGGGTCGGTTTCCCTCCCAGAGCGAGCAGTCCATTTCACTTCTCTCCCAACTTCAAGCTCTGCCAACTTGATAGCTCTTAAGGGTAAGATTCTTACGAAGTAAAATCACACACAGTGTAGGTGTGTTGTGTGAAACAGACATAAAACTCAGAAGAACAGCTCAGGACGCTGTGCTGGCTCGTCACAGAGCTGCATACACCTTGTTCTTTATCCTGAAGACTGCTTGTAAGGTCTCCCAAGGAGCAGAAGGGTCTTGGGGTTGCGGAAGCCACTGAAGCAGTGAACACTCGGGTGAAAAAGGGGGTTCCACAGCCTCGGCGAGGTTTTATTTGCCACACCTCACTGTAACAAAAGGCTCTGCCAGCCACAGACATGGCCACACCTGGGGCCTCTGCACACGCCATTCATCCGCTAGCACCTCATGGTCGGGGGTTTCCTAGGCTGTGAAATCATCTGTTTCATCTGTTTGTTCACTGCTTTGACGGGGGGGAGGGGGCACTCCAGCCGAGCCAGTGACCCCTTGCTCAAACCAACGACCTTGGGCTTCAAACCAGCGACTTTAGGCTCAAGTCAGCAACCCTCCACTCAAGCTGGTGAGCCTGTGCTCAAGTCAGCGACCTCGGGGTCTCGAGCCCGAGTCCTCAGCTCCCAGGCTGATGCTCCATCCACTGCGCCTCCACGGGTCAGGCCATCCACTTCTGTCTACCATTTGACTTCTTAGAAATTACTGGCACTTTAGTTACTTAAGAATCTAATTGTGGATAAGATATTACCCTTTATTTGAGTCTAAAATGCTTGATTTTTCAGCTAGAATTTTTTTTTACCCATAGAGCTTAGAGGCTGGTTCCTATTTTTCACAAAGAAACATTCACGGGGCTTCAAACCGTACACACGTCCCAGGTTCCAACCCACAGCGCCTTCTACAGTCCGGGAGGGAGAAGGGACTGCAACAAGAAGCTTCTAGAAGATGTTTCACCTCTCTTCCCTGTGGACCACGAGAGGGTTAAGGCTGTCGTGTTGGGACTTCTGTCTGAAAAGCAGTGGTACCCAGTCTGTCTGTCCCTTTAGGCTTCCTGCGGCTTCTGCATCAGGATGTCAGTCAGCTGCCTGTCCGAGATGCTCAGCTCCTGACAGGTCCCCATAGCCCGACTCAGGTAGACGGCCAGCAGGTGCTTGCACTGCAGAGACACATGCCGTGAGGGGCTGGTGGGCGGGGCCAACCGCGCCATCCCAGCGCCACTGCCGTCCACAGGGGCGGGGTGGGCACAAGGGACGGGCTCTCGCCTCCCAGCCTGCAGGTAACCGAGACAGAGGCCTCCCTGGCAGGCAGGGGCACCGAGGACGGGCCCTCGCCTCCCAGCCTGCAGCCTGCAGGTAACCGAGACAGAGGCCTCCCTGGCAGGCAGGGGCACAGAGGACGTCGGACTCAGTCTGCTGCTCTGGGACACGGGCTGGCACGGGCTCGCTGTAGGACCGACTGGCTCCTCGTTTCAGCCTGTGCTCCACCCCTTCTTTCTTCAGCATCTGAGAGCTGTTCCTAGCAAGGACGCCATTCCCTGGGCTACGTGTCGTTAGTGTTCCACAGATGATCTCATTTAAATCCACCACCTACAGCGTGACAGCCGTCATCCCGTCTAACCCCGTCTGCAGTCTGAGCCTCGACACTGTTCTCCTGGGGACGGGGGGGGGGGGGGGGGGGGGGGGGGGGGAGGGGGGGGGGGATGTGGTGGAACCCTGGAACCCTCACACAGCAGCCTGTACACACCTCGGGGGAGAGGCTCTGTGTGGGACCTTGTGTCACAGGACACACAGCTGGTCGACCTGGGTCACCGTACAGGTGGGGTAAGCCTCGGGCACTTCAGCTAGGAATGTGGCCTGTCCTACGGCGGGTGACCCAGTGTGCCACCTGGTTCCCAAGATGTTTACTGACGTTACAGTTAAAGGAAGGGGAGAACGGAATGGCTGCCATTACTTTCTTCTTCAGCAAGGCCTAAAAACTAGCCGCCTGCTGAGTGGGTGGCGCCCCTGCTCCCAGTAAAGGCTGTGTGGGTGTGTCCTCTCCCTTGCCCGAGGCTCCGGATGCCTGAGACTCCCAGGGCATCCAGGTGCTGTCCTGCCCCACGCGAGTCACGCGTGGCTCAGTGCACACTACTTCACCTGCAGCGGGAAGAAGCCCCTCACGGCTGCCGCTGGGGACAGGCCAGTTGCCAGCGTCCAATTTAGTCCATGTTTCTACTGGGCTGTCTGATTCCCCGGTGCCAACTCCCAGGATTCTTGTCTCCCCCCACCCTTTTAAATAAAAAACTGGGGTTGAGCCCTGGCTGGTTGGCTCAGTGGTAGAGCGTCAGCCTGGCGTGCGGGGGACCCAGGTTCGATTCCTGGCCAGGGCACATAGGAGAAGCGCCCATTTGCTTCTCCACCCTCCCCCTCCTTCCTCTCTGTCTCTCTCTTCCCCTCCCGCAGCCAAGGCTCCATTGGAGCAAAGATGGCCCGGGCGCTGGGGATGGCTCCTTGGCCTCTGCCCCAGGCGCTAGAGTGGCTCTGGTCGCGGTAGAGTGAAGCCCTGGAGGGGCAGAGCATCGCCCCCTGGTGGGCAGAGCGTCGCCCCTGGTGGGCGTGCCGGGTGGATCCCGGTCGGGCGCATGCGGGAGTCTGACTGACTGTCTCTCCCCGTTTCCAGCTTCAGAAAAAAAAAACAAAAAAAAACTGGGGTTGATGCATTTCTAAAAACGACAGCATTTCAGGAGGGCAAACCCAAGAGATGGCTAACGGAAGCCGAGGACAAGAAACAGCTGTTTCGACACCTAGTGAAACTCCCCTCGTGTGCAGGTCTCGGGCCGTGAGGAGGGCTGGCAGACCCTTTCCCGGCCGACAGCCGACCGCAGCAGGCAGCGCCCTCCGTGCTCACCAGCAGACTGTCGCCCTTGCGCAGCACGGAGAAGGCGAATGCAGGGCACGAGCAGTGATGGCAGGACACCAGACACGTGTACGTCTTCCCAGAACTTCCCTGCACCTGGAAGAGACAAGGAGATGGGATCAGATTTCAAAAGGCGCCCATGCTGGGAAAAGGTTTTGTCCCCTCACATTTATCTCATTTATTGGATGACTCGGGTGGGCGAGTCGCTGGGCAGACTGCCCAGGATGTTTTACAGAGAAGTGGGACCCAGCCCCCTGCATGCAGACTCTGCCCTCCGCGGTGCTCGGCCGGAGGACCTCACAGGGTGAGACACAGACGGAGGAGTTTCGGGACGGTGAAACCATCCACACAGACCCTGGCGTGCCTCTGCCTAGTGATGCCGAGGGCTGGCTCCGTGGGGTGACTGAGAAGGGGTGGGGGGTGCTCCCTCATCCCCGTTAGTGTGGCACTTCTCACTTAACCTTTGGTACCTCACAGCACATGTGCAGACTTCTAAAAGCCTCCACCGCACACCTTAAGACAGTGGGAACACTGTGTCATGGTTAAGCAGTGAGGCAGAAAGGTTTCAGAAGGAAGTGGGAAAGGCTTTTTTTTTTTTTTAAGTGAGAGAAGGGGAGATAAACTCCTGCACGTGCCCCAACCAGGATCCACCCGGAAACCTGTCTGGGGCCGATGCTTGACTCAACTGAGCCATCCTTGGGGCCTGGGGCCAACGCTTGAACCAATGGAGCCACTGGCTGCGGGAGGGGAAGAGGGAGAGGGAGGGGGCGAGAAGCAGATGGTCGTTTCTCATGTGCGCCCTGACCAGGGATTGAACCTGGGACGTCCACACACTGGGCCGATGCTCTATGCACGGAGCCAACCGGCCAGGGATTGGGAAGAGGCTTTTGAAAAGCATTTGAGAGCAGGGAGAACCAATAAAGAAATAAAGACGCTTGCAGAACGGATGACTCAGCTGCTCAGGACGGAGGGCCCAGAGGAGGCAAGCCCGGGTCTGCCTGTTCATCCGGAGGCTGGGAGGGAGACGTGCAGACGTGAGGGGCTGGGACGAGCCCTGTCCAAAAACAATCCTGCTGGCAGTCAAGAAACAAAAGCAGATGCGCAGGGAAAATATGATGCAATTGTGACAAACTTATTGGAGAAATCACTTGTTTAAGTCTCTGTCACCAAACAGCCAGAAACAAAAATGTTGAGAGCTTCATCCCTACAGGTAATTTCCAGACTGGAAGTGTAAGATTAGAACTGAGGAAGCAGACACACCCTCTGGGTTGTTTTACTGTGAGCTGCCACTTAGAAATCTGCCAGACGACTTTCAAATTAGTTTCAGGCTGAACATGGCAATCTAAGCGGAAAGGCCAGAACTTGTGTTTTGGAAAATACTGCAGCCCACTCCCAAGGGTCCTCCCTCCTTCTCCCCCACAGAAAAGTAAAGCGGCAGGTGAGGCTTCCACAGCGTCCACACGCTGTGCTTCCGCCAGACGTCCAGTGTTTCACCGACGGTTTTGTTTGTTTGTTTTTTTGATGAACTTAACAGAATTCCTCAGGGGTTGCTAGGTTACCAGAAATGGCCAATTACTGCAGGCATGAAGATGCCTGCTATTCCCGTGAAAAACTTAAGCCTCAATTACAAAGCAGGTATCAAAAAAAAGTAACATCTGACATCGTTTCCAGTCTCGAGGCCCTGACTGACTTGTTTTAAAAACACATTACCTACACCAGGGGTCTCAAACTTGCGACCCTTTGAGACCCCTGACCTACACCATGAAGGATCAGTGGAGGAATTACCCTAATACGCCTTGGAAAACTGAAACTTAAGGGGAGAACATTAGAGCATTTTCCACTTAATCCTGGAAGAAAACCTACCAACCCCAGCAAGTAACATGACTAATTCTTGGGTCTCCAATCTAGTACCGATGAATAAATCTTAGATGTCTTCAGCTTTTAGTTGTCTCCTGTTCTCTCTTCTCTAGCATAAGCCCCTGGCAGGCTGGTCCACTGGTTCCTTCTTAATTTTTTTTTTTTTTTTTTTTACAGAGACAGAGAGAGAGTCAGAGAGAGAAATAGACAGTGACAGACAGACAGGAACAGAGAGATGAGAAACATCAATCATTAGTTTTTCATTGTGCATTGCGACACCTTAGTTGTTCATTGATTGCTTTCTCATATGTGCCTTAACCATGGGCCCTCAGCAGACCGAGTTACCCCTTGCTCGAGCCAGCGACCTTGGGCTCAAGCTGGTGGGCTTTTGCTCAAACCAGATGAGCCCATGCTCAAGCTGGCAACCTTGGGGTCTCGAACCTGGGTCTTCAGCATCCCAGTCCGACACTCTATCCACTGTGCCACCTCCTGGTCAGGCCACTGGTTCCTTCTTATTGTGGGTCTCCAAGCTATCAGAATACGCTCTGGATTATGCAGAATAAATGCATGACTCAGAGATGGGGAGAAATTCCAGCTCTGTTCAGTCGCCTGAGGCAGTGAATACCAGAGAGATAGCAAACTAGGAAGCGCTCTTTTCCTCTCTAGCAGGGAACAATTAATGAACCCGATCACAGCAACCATCTGAGCCAGCGATCTTTGGAACTGGAAACTGACCTCGGGGATCATCTACTTTAATTGCTTTACTCTTTGGTGGGAAAAGCTCTTACAGCAGTTGCTCCCAGTTCTCCCAGTCCTAGTCTGAAATGTTTATTCCAGGAAGGAGCTTTAAAAAGAAACAGGCATAAAAGAGGCTACTCAGACCCATAACTGGAAGTGTATGAAGGTTACTTGGGGCAGTGTGCTGAGACTTCAGTGAGGTTCTAAGGAGGGCCCAGCTCCATCCACTCACAGGTGGTTTTATGACTGCGCCAAGCCTCAGGACCCTCAGTGGACAGCCGTGTTATTCATCGTTCTCCGTGTTCAGTGCCGCGCCCTGAGAGGGAGCACGCGTTCCTGCCCTGTTCTGTTAGAGACGGCTGGCTGGGACCTGCGTCAGCCAGTCACCTGTGTGTAGTCAGGCAGGAGCACTGAAGAGTGGTGCACGCCAGCCCCCTTTTCCCTCTGCTATGAGGTCCACGGGGGGGGGGGGGGGGGGGGCTCAGTAGGGAGGGGCCGCTCCACCAGCGGGGATCCCCAAGTGAAGATGTTTCAGAGAGGAGCAGCAATGGACTCTTAACGGGTGTGTAGTGTGAAGGACACACGAGACTGTGGAAGCCTTTCAAATTCTGGGGTCTTTGTTACCACAGCATGACTTAGCCTCTCCTGACTGATACATCCCCCTTCCTAGGCGAACCAAACATGTCAATAAAAAAGCAACTCAGGCCCTGGCCGGTTGGCTCAGTGGTAGAGCGTCGGCCTGGAGTGCAGAAGTCCCAAGTTCGATTCCTGGCCAGGGCACACAGGAGAAGCGCCCATCTGCTTCTCCACCCCTCCCCCTCTCCTTCCTCTCTCTCTCTCTCTTCCCCTCCCGCAGCTGAGGCTCCATTGGAGCAAAGATGGCCTGGGCGCTGGGGATGGCTCCTTGGCCTCTGCCCCAGGCGCTAGAGTGGCTCTGGTCGCGGCAGAGCGACGCCCCGGAGGAGCAGAGCATCGCCCCCTGGTGGGCAGAGCGTCGCCCCCTGGTGGGCGTGCCGGGTGGATCCCGGTCGGGCGCATGCGGGAGTCTGTCTGACTGTCTCTCCCTGTTTCCAGCTTCAGAAAAATGAAAAGGAAAAAAAAAAAAAAAAGACTACAAACGAGACAAAGATGTCTGAGACTAAAGGATGTGAGAAAAATTCAAAGGTCCTTCTTAGAGTATTTTAGTTATATATAAATATATATAAAAAATAAAAACAGAGGAAAGAAAATGAAAACACCGCCTCAGGCAGAGACATTTAACAGCTCTGATTACTGATCACCAGGAGGAAATTCTCACAGGCAGCCTGTTAAGTAAATACAGCCCAGGAGTTTTAACTACAGCATTCAACACTCGTGGCCCCACCTTCCTTCACGAGGAAGTGCATGCCGCTTTGGCCGGGTCAGCCCGACGACGCTCTATGTGGAGCGGCAAGTTACCTCACTCAGCAGATGCCCTGCTGCCCGAGCGGGCTCTGCTCACGTCTCACTCCCTAAGAATGAACTGACCCGGTCTCAGCTCTGAGCAGAGCTCCTTGTAAATCAACCGGAACCAACACGGAAAAGCTCCCCCGCCTGATTCCAGCAAGGCCGGCACTGCATTTACAGGAGCTGACAGCTGCTTCTTCAGCCCCTCCTAAGCCAGTCACAGCGTTCTGGAAACCACTGCCAATATTTCTGTCTCATTCCCAGTCTCCCCTTCCTTCTGTCCGCTGCACTTAGGGTTTCCCCCGGAGCTGAAGCGGGGGGGGGGGGGGGGAGGCTGGGTGGATCGGGCCCACTGCTGACAGAGAGAGAGAGAGAGGCAGTGTGGGGCAGCAGTTACGAGTCCCAGCTGCCACCTGTGACTGTTACTTTTCTGCATCTCAGTTCCCTGAAACACATGTGGCTGGGCTTTCGCTGAGAATGATCAAAAATACATGCCAGTGACTCAGAGCCTGGTGAGAGGCTGTGACTTCACAGATCTCCCTGCGTTCCACGCCAGAGGGCGGAGCTGAGGTCCGAGTGGACTCAGTGCAGTCTGACCCTTAGTAAGTACTCCCTGATTACAGCTTCAAAAGATCACTTCTGATGAACACGAGCTCGTGGAAGAACTTCAGAGGCACTTTGGCTTTTGCTCGTGAGCAAGAGATAACGAACAAACTGAAGATGTCAGTACATTGGGGGGTGGGGAGAGTACCTCTGATCAACGGGAAAGGAACTGTCAACGACACTCCATCAGATTGGAGAAAGAGCCCTTCCATATGTTGCTGGTTCTATACATTGCTACTACATAGAGTGAATAGCTCATACTTATTTTAATTACTAATACACTAATTTTACTAAGTTGGGTCAAATGCTTTTCAACAAGTGCAGAAAACAACTTATAGCTGGTCACCAGCTTCCACAGACATTAACCGCCCGCCCGTGAGACAGGAAGCGCGAGAAATGAGAAGCCTAAACTCGTAGCTGCTTTACTTCAGTTGTGTACTGGTTGCTTCTCATACGTGCCTTGATACTGGGGGTGGGAGGTGCCTCCAGCTGAGCCCATGACCCCTTGTTCAAGCCACTAACCTTGGGCTCAAGACAACGACCTTAGGCTTCAGGCCAGTGACCCTGGGCTCAAGCCAGTGACCTTGGGCTTCTAGCTAGTAACCTCTGGACTCTGGCCAGCGACCCTGCAATCTTGCCCACACTCATGCTGATGTGCCCTGCATTCTAGCCAGCGACCTCTGGGTTTCCAACGGGCCCGGGCTCTGACGCTCAATCCACTGCACCACCACTGCTCAGTCTCCATGGAGATTTCCTTTTTTTTTTTTTCTGAAGCTGGAAACAGGGAAACAGTCAGACAGACTCCCGCATGCGCCCGACTGGGATCCACCCGGCACGCCCACCATGGGGCGACGCTCTGCCCACCAGGGGGCGACGCTCTGCCCACCAGGGGGCGACGCTCTGCCGTGACCAGAGCCACTCTAGCGCCTGGGGCAGAGGCCAAGGAGCCATCCCCAGCGCCCGGGCCATCTTTGCTCCAATGGAGCCTCGGCTGCGGGAGGGGAAGAGAGAGACAGAGAGGAAGGAGGGGGGGGGCGTGGAGAAGCAAATGGGCGCTTCTCCTATGTGCCCTGGCCGGGAATCGAACCCGGGTCCCCCGCACGCCAGGCCGACGCTCTACCGCTGAGCCAACCGACCAGGGCCACCATGGAGATTCTTGAAAACATTCTGTCCCAAGGGGTTTCTGCTGAGATAGTCCCAACCACTAGTTGTCTACCTGGTAAACACGCCTCCCGCTGGGCGATGAGATGAGAGTGATGGACTGGCGGTCCACTAGGTCCAAGGCCTGGAGGGCTGCTGAGCCGAAGATAAACTTCAGCCTGTGAAACAGAAAGGCCTCGGGTTAGACGGCCTGACTCTCAAACTCAACTCAGGAGCTTGGGGGTCCAAAGGGTCACCAGCAGCCATTAAAAAAAAAAAATTTAGCCCTGGCCAGTTGGCTCAGCGGTAGAGCGTCGGCCTGGCGTGTGGGGGACCCGGGTTCGATTCCCGGCCAGGGCACATAGGAGAAGCGCCCATTTGCTTCTCCACCCCCCCCTCCTTCCTCTCTGTCTCTCTCTTCCCCTCCCGCAGCAAAGGCTCCATTGGAGCAAAAGATGGCCCGGGTGCTGGGGATGGCTCCTTGGCCTCTGCCCCAGGCGCTAGAGTGGCTCTGGTCGCAAAAAGAGCGACGCCCCGGAGGGGCAGAGCATTGCCCCCTGGTGGGCAGAGCGTCGCCCCTGGTGGGCGTGCCGGGTAGATCCTGGTTGGGCGCATGCGGGAGTCTGTCTGACTGTCTCTCCCCGTTTCCAGCTTCAGAAATATACAAAAAAAAAAAAAATTTAGGCCCTGGCCAGTTGGCTCAGTGGTAGAGCATCGGCCTGGCGTGCAGAAGTCCCGGATTCGATTCCCGGCCAGGGCACACAGGAGAAGCGCCCATCTGCTTCTCCACCCCTCCCCCTCTCCTTCCTCTCTGTCTCTCTCTTCCCCTCCCGCAGCGAGGCTCCGTTGGAGCAAGGATGGCCCGGGCGCTGGGGATGGCTCCTTGGCCTCTGCCCCAGGCGCTAGAGTGGCTCTGGTTGCAACAGAGCATCGCCCCCTGGTGGGCGTGCCGGGTGGATCCCGGTGGGGCGCATGCGGGAGTCTGTCTGACTGTCTATCCCCGTTTCCAGCTTCAGAAAAATACAAAATATATATATATATATATATATTTAATACATTTTCATTTGGAAAAAAATAATAATCCAGCAAAAATCCATGTAAGCAATCCTCCAGAATGAACGTTCACATTATTTACAAACACAGAAGCTCTCTTTATGCCCCGAAATGCTTCCTCTTCTTCCCAACTTCCCGTCATTTCTGAGACGACCACAAACACTTGCTGGTTTCCTTCCGGTTAACGTTGCCATATTTTATTATACGCAGCACTGCGTGTGCGGATGTTCACACGTACATGTATACACAGACATATGTTACATATATGGTTTTGTGTTCTAAGTTTTAAAACAAAAGGTATATTGTGGGCTTTTTGGTAACTTTTTTTTCACCTACAAATAACTGCAATTGTCTTTCCTTGCAAATAGGTATAACTCTAATTTCTTGTGACAGCTACAGTTTTCGAACAACAGTAAACTCAACTGGCACACCAGACAACGTGGGAATGCCCTGTACAATCAAATACAGTTTTGGCGATCCACTTGAAATAGGTTTTTGATAATCATGCCAGGAAAACCTTGTTCCTAGTTTAGTAAGAATATATATTTTTTAAAATCAAGAGTTGATGTTGAAAGGATTTGGCTTTTAAAATACACTAATGACTAAAGACCCCACACACCACAGGATAGATCCATACTTACGATAAAAGATGCTCATCAGGAACTGTAAAACAGAGATGGGAAGAAAGTTAATCATACTAACCAGTGACTGCAAACATTAAAATCTTAAAAAGTCTAAAACCAAAAAGACTCTTGTGTAACGTGCTGGGTTGAAATCTGTGTCTAATTTTACTCCTTCCCAGTATTCACTAAGCAATAACAAGATATTTTTTTAAAAGCATAAACTCCCAAGGATAACAACAGGGAGAAACAACATCTAAGATATGTTGGAAAACAATGTACAAGCCCTGAGAAAACTGAATCCTACTGATGAGAACCAAGCAATGACAAGGACCCGATTGACACTCCAGAATCCACCACCCACTGCCCTCCAGCTCTCAGATACTGGTGGCACCAGAAACCTCTGCAGGTGGGGATGAAACAGGGGGGCTCTGATGAAATAAGACGCTGTAAAAAGCTGTAAGTTAGTAGAATAATGTTTTCAGAAGCCTGAAGATACATTACTTCCAACATATAATTCAATCCTTACTTAGCCAAACTACCAATTAAGTGTGAGTATAGAAAGAGAACTTCTCCAGACATGCCAAGTCTCAAAAAAAGCACACCTCATGTACTTTTCTTCAGGAAGTTACTAGAGTATGGGCTCTCTGAAGCAGTAAACCAAGAAAAAGAACACTGTCGAAGCATAAGGTTCCACGCTGGTAATGGGCTTTCCCAGGACAATAATGGTGAATGGAGAGTCAAGAAACAGCCCGGAGAGCAGCCAGTCCGGCTAGGAAGATGAAATTTATAAAACAGCTGGTTCACCTGAACGTCTCGAGTACAGGTTTAGAGCACCGAGGACGAGTTTGAGGCTGACTTAGGGAGAAATACGTAGAAAACTAAACATGCAAGTACACACGACCCTGACAGCTGTGACTCCAGGGAAATGAAAGGTTACACAGGAACGGAGAAGTAATCATAGCTCCCTACGTGGCTCAGCGGTGACTGGGTTTTTTACATCGTTACACAAATGGAAACTCACTCTTGCTCTAAAAAAAACCCTGCCATTGAAGGATGGGGGTCAGGAAGAGTATGTGACTAGTACAAAGATTTTTAAACAACAGACAACAGTTCTGCTGGAAAGACGCCTGGCTCGATGGCAGTGGTCCATGTGTCTGAGCCGAGTGTCAAGAGGCAGTCTTCAAAACTGTCCCAGTGCACGGATTGATACATTCCGACACAGAGCCCACTTCTAGCAGCCAGTTTGAGCCGAGGACAGATTGACTTTTCCCCTACCCTTTTTGGGATCAGAATAGTTTGAATACCTGGCTGGCCTAATCTTTTAAGCCTACATATTGCATTAGTTTTCATTGCAATGAGAAAAAAGATTGGCTTGCTCTTCTCAATTCTTTAAAAACAGTGCAATCTTTTTTGAAACAAGACTTCCAAGTGAATAAGCAGCGGCAGCTTGGAGGTCGAATCTGCTATTTATTAAAATGGCCGTTTTTACATTGGTTGAGTAGTTCTAATAAGTCGATGCAGTTGATTATAAGTATCCCCTTAAAACGATCTTGAGATCTTGGTAGTTTTGGCGAACATGGCCACAGAGCATCCTCTGCTGGTCAGAGTGGGTAAAAAGGTATGCATGCATTCAGATTTACTCTTCATTGCCTATGCATTTGGGTTTTGTGGCCTGTAGGGCAATCAGCTGTGTCAGGCTTGCACTTTGCATGATTAGTGCGTGAGCACGTGGCAGAGCCAGGTGTATATGGTCTATGTGAGGCGACGGTGCTTTCATTCAGGGCGGACTGCCCGCCAGGGCAAGGAGCCTTTCGGTCCCTGCTGCCCTGAGAAGCGGTTTTCCCCTGCCTGCTCGCTCATGTTCCCGTTGGGAGACTATAATACGGCAGTGACCCAACGCTCCCCGTTCGGCTGGTTGGTTCCTATACCGTCCGCCCCAACCCGGTGTGAACCTGCCTGCCTTGCCCACCGGCGTTACATGGCCCTAAAATAATTGCTGGACAAAGTGTTTAAGAGGATTCAAGTTAACATAATGTTTTGAGAAAAAAGAATACAGGGACGTTTAATAATTTCTAGAAGCCCCTGGAAGGCCCCCACCCCTTCCGCCCTCCCGGGAGCCTGCTCACGTGCTGCCTGGCAGCGCTGGGCGCTTCAGTCCCTGGCTCTCGGCGGAGCGCCTGCCTCCCCCGGAGGGGCTGACCGGACACCTGAGCTACTGATTCCTTAGCAAATTCAGCTTTCCTCGCTTCTTTCCCTCTGTCCTCCCCCTCCTTTCCTTTTCTTTTTCTTTTTTTTAACTTTTATGAACCAGGAGGTTGGGCGATAGATCCACAGGGGAAAAAAGCACCGCGAGCAGGGAGCGCGGGGTCGGGCGCACAGAGACCGCCGCCTCTCGCCTCCCCGCTGGCGGTGCCCGGGCCACGGCGCACCCCGGGGACTCGTACTTCGCGCGCTCTCCCGCACCGCCGCGGCCATCTCGTTCAGGAGCTCCTCCACGACAGCCGGCAGTGTGGCCGCCGGTAAGGCGACGGCCATAGCTCTGCGGGACGCGACCTGCCCCGCACACCCAGCGGGAGCGACGCGCCGACACCTGTGGGGATCACCAGCACCGGTGGGGCCGCGGCGCGGGGCAGTGACGTCCTGGCGCGGCGTGGATAGGGCGCGGAGAAGTGACGTCACGGTCTCCGACCCCTCGCGGGCGTCGGACTGTAGGAGGTGGACGCCCCGGGGTCTGACTGGGCCTGCAGTGCACAGGGAGCGCGACGCGGAGAAGTGACGTCACAGGGCGGTGACATTACGGCTCTCCCAACCCCGCGGGCGTCGGGCTGTGGGGGCGGGACTGCCTGTCACTGCAAGGAGCCTCCCGGTCTTCGCTGCCCTGAGAAGTGCGCAAGGGACGCGGCGCGGGACAGTGACGTCACGGAGCGGCGCAGTCACGTCACGGTCCTGCCAAGCCCTCAGGCGTCGGGCTGGGGGGGGTGGGGCGGGACCTCCCGGGTCTGGCGGGGTCTGCAGTGCGCGGCGCGGGCATGTTCCGGCTCCTGAGCCCCAGCCTGGGTCGGCTTCTGCGGGCCGCGGGGCGGCGGTGCCGCGTCGCCTCGGCGTCCTCGCTCCCGGGGCCGGCGGGAGGCCAGGCGGCCGGGGTGCAGGTGCCGCCGCCCCGGGGCGCGCCGCAGGGCGGGGGCGCGGGGCTGCTGCCGCTGCTGGCAGGTGAGCGCTGCGGGCCGGGGGCGCGCGGCGGCCGGGGCGGGGTCGGGCCGGGTGGGGGACGCGGGGAGGGGGGCGCGTCCGCCCGGTGACCTCCTGCTCCCCGCAGCGCTCGCGTGGTTCTCGAGGCCCGCGGCCGCAGACGACGGGCCCGCCGAGCCCGCGGCGGACGAGACCGAAGCAGAGATCATCCAGCTGCTGAAGCGAGCCAAGGTGAGGCGCCGGGCCGGGCGGCGCTGTCCCCGGGGCGGCGTTGGGCCCCATCCCGGGAAACCACTGCAGTCTCGGGTGCAGGAGGAAGGGGCAGCACAGGTGTCATTCATTTGAACAGAATGAGCAGAACTGTTGGTCGTTAGCGAATCAGCTAAGCCGCCAGGACTGGCACGGAGGATGCTTCACGTACTGTATGCAACGTCCTGAAAATGCAATTGAGTGCCAGTGATGAGCAGTTTGCGTCCCTTCTTTCTAAACGCTTCCGTTCCGCCACCTTCCTTTCTATTCTCTCTTCTCCTCCCCAGGTTATCTTAGCTCTTCTGTGGGGTTATCACTGCTTTGATGCCAAGGGCGTCCGAGTTTATATTGCCAAGCTGCAGTGTGCCGCCGACACGCCATCTCCACCTTGAGGCTCTCAGACTTAACCTGTCCAAAACGAAACTCTTGATCTTAAATTCCTCCCCGAACACTTTTTCTTCACCATGTTTTCTTTCTATCTACCCAGTTTTTCAGCCTGGAAACCTCATAGCCATCCTTGAACCTTGTGGTACCTTCCCACTGCCTCCCAGTAATACACTTCAGTTCAGCAACAAATCCTGGTGCCACCAAAAAAACCCAAACCAGCCACCTTTTTTTTTTTTTTTTTTTTTTATCAAGGACAGAGAGAAAGTTAGAGATAGGGACAGCCAGGAACGGAGAGATGAGAAGCATCAATTATCAGTTTTTTGTTGCGACACCTTAGTTGTTCATTGATTGCTTTCTTATATGTGTCTTGACCATGGGCCTTCAGCAGACCGTAATCCTTTGCTCAATCCAGCGACCTTAGGTCCAAGCTGGTGAGCTTTAGCTCAAACCAGATGAGCCCTCACTGAAGCTGGCGACTTTGGGGTCTTGAACCTGGGTCCTTCTGTATCCCAGTCGGACGCTCTATCCACTGTGCTACCACCTGGTCAGGCGGCCACCTTTCCTCTTATCTCCCCGGTTTTCACTCTGGCTATATATGGTCACAGCCTACTACCTAGTTGTCTTGCCTACCTTATTCCCCTCCCCCTCAATGTTCCATTCTTCAGACATCAGCCAGAGTGATGAGAAAAAAAATAATAAATCATATCACCTTCTTGCCTTAAAATTAGGAATGACTTCCTAGTGCATTTGATAAAAGTTGAACTCCTGCCCTGGCCAGTTGGCTCAGTGGTAGAGTGTCAGCCTGGCATGCGGGAGTCCTGGGTTCGATTCCTGGCCAGGGCACACAGGAGAAGTGCCCATCTGCTTCTCCACCCCTCCCCTTCTCCTTCCTCTCTGTCTCTCTCCTCCCCTCCTGCAGCCGAGGCTCCATTGGAGCAAAGTTGGCCCGGGCGCTGAGGATGGCTCCATGGCCTCTGCCTCAGGCGCTAGAATGGCTCTGGTTATGGCAGAGAGACGCCCCAGATGGGCAGAGCATCACCCCCTGGTGGGCATGCCGGGTGGATCCCGGTCGGGCGCATGCGGGAGTCTGTCTGACTGCCTCCCCGTTTCCAACTTCGGAAAAATACCAAAAAAAGAAAAAGTTGAATTCCTTGCCATGACCTGCACGACCCCACACAATGACACCACCCTGCCTTGCCCACTCGTTTGACAATAATAATTCTCGTTCCTCATCTTCCTTTCACATGTGTTTCTTTTCATTTCTTGAGTGGTTCTTAACCATTCTCTTCAGCCCGTAGGACCTTTGCTCATTCCTTCCTCGTTCTTTACAGGTGCCTTAGCACTGCCTCCCAGTACACAGACGGTCCAGTTACAGTCCAGTCTGGTCATTTCCCCCCACAATTCCTTATTTGGTTGACTCAAAGCTCATCCTTTCTGCTTCAGTGTAGCTGTCACTTCCTGGAAAAGCTGCTTTGTCTCTCATTTAGAGGACACCCTTGTTGTTCCTCTCCCTCACTTTTTTCATAGCTCTCCTCATCAGTTATAATGAAGCTAACGAGTTGTACAGGGTCCCTTCCAGCCTGCAGGAAGAGGGAGAGGATGTCGGGCAGGAAGCTCTCTTATCAAATATGATGTGAAAGTTGCTCACATTCCTGCTGTCGGCAGCCGTTGGCCAAAACTCTCTCCTGTAACCACACGCAGGCTGCAAGGGAGGCTGACCTCCCTGTCGGCATTGTAGAGCGGGTGCCTGGTGCGCAGTGGGAAGTCAGTCAACATTCGATGAATGGGCCACTGGGTTCTGTGTATGGGGGGCCTGGCCACATTCTCTTCTCTGTGGGAGCACATGCATCTGCTGTCTTCACGTTCCATTTTTTTTTACATCTTTCTCTCTTCAGTTGAGCATCATGAAAGATGAGCCAGAAGAGGCCGAGGTAATTTTGCACGACGCACTTCGTCTTGCCTACCAGAGTGACAACAAGAAGGCCATCACTTACACTTATGACTTGGTAACGCCTCTCACTAATCTGAGCCACTAATGAAGGGTGGGGCAGAAGAGGGGTGTTAGCTCTCCTGATATATAGTCCTGACCTTCAGGAATAGGAAGCTTTTGGTTTTTGTTTTTACTAAGTTTTCTTTTTGGTTCAGTTTTTATTACACTTGGGGTGTCACTTATCCGAAGTTTCAATGCCAGACCAAAAAGAAACAAATGACATTTGTTTCTTCAGGGGTGAGTGGATTTATATTTGGTTTGACCTCCACAAAGCAGATGCAGGTATTTATTTCTCGTACTGTTGCTGTCCTTTGCTTCTAGCAGATTAGTGACATACTTTTTTCTCTGAACAATGTTTTTATTTAGAGGGAGAATGCAAAAAGGAGCTTTTAGCATAAAGATTTTGAAATAAGTAGGAACACAGTGCTGTGAACTGAAAAAACAACTTGTAATTTGCTTTCAGATGGCCAACTTAGCATACATACGGGGTCAGCTTGAAAATGTAAGTAAGTAAATCACGTGGTGATGTCTTGAGTTTGTGAAGGACTGGTAAGGGTACAGGCTAAGCCACTGTAACAAAGAAACTCTGTAAGATAGGGTGACTCGTACAAGAAGGAGGTGTATTTCTCTTGAACGAGTTGGCGCAGAGACAGACAGACAAACACCGGAGAGGCCTGTGGACTTCTGTTCCGGAAAGTGGCCCGGAGGCCAGGCCAGGCTCCTTAGACCCTCACATGGTAGATGAGCTGGCTCACCTCCAGCTTGCAGGAAGGAAGGACAGAGGGATGGAAAGCCGGCAGCTTCCTTATACAGTATGAATTAAAAACTTTGCATGCCTTCTGCCGGCATCTTTCGGCCAAAACTTGATCATGTGACCACCTCTAGCTGCAGAGGAGGCTGACCTCTTAAAAATTGAGATTTTGTAACTAAAAGGTGGAGAGGGGAATTGAATATTAGGGAATAGTTTGCAGCCTCTGCCACAGTGAGTTTGGATGAGAAGTTAATTCCTGAAGTTTCAACTCAGAACAGAATAGTTTTTAGAAGGTGCTCAGAGGATGTGGGGGTGCAGGTATTTTGGTCTGTTTTCCCATCACCAGGATACTTTTCCGTGGGTGCGTGTGAATGTGTATCTGTTATGTTTTATAAGGAACGATGTATCAGACTAGTACTTAAGATGGGGCCCAAGTAAAAGAAAACTCTTGTCCTTATGCTTTTAGGCAGAAAGCCTTTTTAAGGCAACAATGACTAACCTTCTTGGAGAAGGCATGCTACAGGTAAGGACCATTGCTCAGGGTTGGGCCCCAGCTGACACAGGTTTCCAAACAGGCTTTCTGAAAACACCCAACACGTGCTTTGGCCAAAAATAAATAAGAATAAAGGTGGCTTTACCCCCCAGGGCACGTGTAAAGACTGCTGGTCTCTCACTCACAGCACAGCGGCCAGGGGCTCACCGCTCACTGATTCCTGCCAGTCAGTCTAGAGGCTAATCTGAAATGTCCCACAAGGAAGATTCACTCGTATGTATTTCCTTCAGTTTTCTTTTTCCCAACAGGAAGACAATGCGATAATTGAAATCTCTCTGAAGTTGGCTAGTATCTATGCTGCTCAGAATAGGTAAGCACAGTCTGAACCTAGGTGTGGCGGCAGACAGGGAACGGGACTGTGGGTAGAAAACTCGGATCCTGCGATGTGCTGTGTGATTTTCACTTACCTACTGAATCATCGGGTCTCCAGAACACTGGGTGCCACATCCAGAGTGTTCCTTCCCTCATCTTGGAAACCACTAGGCTTTCCCAGACAGGCCCCTGCCTTTTCTGTGAGTGTGCTGGGCGGGGCAGACAGCCCTCAGCCCTGGCCGCACACTGCTCTCAAGGTCATCACGGGAAGATCGAGCTGGAACTTGAGCTTAGCTCTTCCTAGCAGAGGAGGGAGCGGCGTAAGAGCAGCTCGGGATAGGAAAGTTTGAAGAAGCCATCGTGCTGATACAAGCGTCCCGAGACCAGGACCTTAGGGACAAGGTTAGGTGAGGCGGGCGTTGCTACGGGGACGTCTCAGTGGAGAGGGGGGCAGTGTGGTGACAGCCTGCCGAGGCGATCGGGTAGGGAGGGTTTAGGGAGGTGCAATGTCTAGGATTAGAGGAGAGACTTTGCGTAAGCAGGACAGGAAACAGGTGCTGACTGTCAAGTATTAGATGAGTCTCAGGTCTTGTATAAGGTGTGCCGGCCACACAGGAAAGGCGTCAGAAAACAACGTGGACGCGTGCCCAAGGTCAGGGACTGATGGAAACTGCTGGTTGTCAGTCACTGAAACTGGCTGCGTTCCTAACTCCTTATGTCTCACCTTACATTAAATGACTAGAAAGAAAAATATAACTTTTGAAAAAAGGCATATTGACGTCCCTCAGAGACTTGAAACAAGATTTCTCTCCCATCTTACACTTCCTCCGTGGATAATATTCACACCCCATCCGGGAAGAATGAGGACAAACGAGGAGCGTGTGGAAGGGGAAAGCCTAGTGGTGACCCTTGCTTTCCAGGCCGGAGTTTGCTCTTGCTGGCTACGAGTTCTGCGTCTCCACGCTGGAGGGAAGGATTGAGAGGGAGAAGGGAGTGTCAGAAGACATCCTGTCAGGTAGGGGGGTCTGACTGCTTTCTGGACATTGATTGCCACAAAGGGCGTCACTGTTCATCTGTGGTCAAGGGAACTGGGTGTCGGGGGGTGTCATCCATTTGGGAAATTAAGTGGCTGTTTTTAAGCTCTCAGCAGAAGATTTGGAATAAGATATTTTGGTTAAATGACTTGACCACTGGTGTTTTGTGTGGTTTTTTTAGCCCTTTGGTGGCCTGTCTATAATTTTATCTGTGTACTTTATTGTATATAAGCTCTGGTCCCTGGCTGGGTTGCTCAGCTGGTTAGAGCACCCTCCGGATTCACCAAGGTTGCAGGTCCCATCTCCAGGGACACAGGAATCAACCAGCGATTGTGTAAATAGGGGAACCACATCGCTGTGTCCTCCTCCCTTCCACCCTCCTTCCCTTGTATGTACTTCACCAGTAAGTTATATTGGACCCACCATCCAAATAACTCCATCCCAGACCACATCTTCCCTCCAGTCCTGCTGCTTCGGTCCAGGCCACCCTGGTCTCTTGCCTGGACATGTGTAAGCCGCCCAGGGGCTGTCCTGCTCCCTGCACTCTCTCTCAGTCTGCGGGTCGTGCAGCAGGCAAAGTGGTCTTTTAGGATTAGGACTTCAGTGCCGGGGCAACCCCTTCAGAATAAACTCACACTGTGTGGACCTCGGGGGTCCTGCGTGATCTGACCCCAACTGCTGTTCCCGTGTCACCTGCTGCTCTCCCCTGCAAATCACTTCCACCCCACAGGTCCTTTTCTTGCCGTGCTTGTACATTCCAAGCGCACTGCCATTTGCGAGACAGCAAGACAGACTGACAGGAAGAGAGATGAGAAGCTTCAACTTGTAGTTGTGTCTCTAGTTCATTGATTGCTTCTCACATGTGCCTTGACTGGGGGGCTAGAGCAGAGCGAGTGACCCCCTTGCTCAAGCTAGTGACCTTGGATTTCTTTGTTTCTCTTAGGATGAAGGTAGTTTTTTTCTAGAAGTCCACAGGTAGATTTATCCTTATTTCTCATTGGCTGGAATTGGGTGACATGGCATTTCAGCGAGAAATGGGATAACTATGATTGGCTAAAACTGATCAGGGTCCATTCCTAACAATGGGTGGGAATCCCCCCTGCTTGAACGGGGTGGGTCCTGGGACAGACTGCAGCTGAGCTAGCAAGGGAAGTCACTCACTGCACTGTCCGCGACCCTGAGTTCCCGTCCAGGAACACAGTGAGGAACATGATGTTGATGTCGTTCTTGCCTATAGACGGGTTCACACGGATGTGGCAGCTACTTTATTACATTTGGTTCCAAGTGGATACATGACTCTTTGTTCTTCAGTTGATATTCATACTGTGTCCTGATGTGTAATTAGGCATTTGGGAAATTATAATTGTTTCCATTTAGATATACTTCTGTGTCCCTAATCCTCCCCCTACCCCCATTCAATTTAGTTCACTGGCTGTAATCGCAAAGCAACATTGAATCACAGTGGTAATGGACAACTTTGTCTTGTACTGAATTTGGTGCCAACTGTGTAAATGGATTTATTATATATCTAGAGCAAGCCAGGCTTGCTAGTAATGGTTAATTGTTCAGTATACTGCTGGATTAATCTTGAATGCTGAGATTTTTAGAACTTTTGCATTTATTTTCTTATGTGACATCCATGGTTTATTTTTTATGCTTGTCATCAGAGGGTTGTCTGAATGTGATAAAATGAATTGGGATGCTTTCTATATTTTCTGTTCTGGAATATGTATGGGGTCTTCCATAGGAGTGATCTCTTCAGAGTTGTGGGATCTCTGACGCCACATGGGCCAGATCTCCTTTAGAATTGATTCTCAGGCTATTCCCCTTTCTCACTCATCCTTAAGTTTCTCCCATTTTCTCAACTTGATTTCAGTACCTAGGACAGTGCCAGGTGCTGCAAGGGAATTGAGTGGGAGAAAAGACCTGTTTTCCTAGAAGAAACTTCCTTATGGAATTATATTTTGAACGCATAAGTTACAGTATTCTCTGTGTACCTGAGAACATACTCCTTTTCTAGTTTTTAACTTTATGGAGTTTTCTTTTTAAGAGATTTCCCCCATTGAGTCCTTCCTCCTTTCTGTGAACTAAAAGTTTACTTTATATTTTAAATAATTAAAGCATTTCTGGAAAGTTGAAGTATTTTTTGGTGGTCTATTTAGTTTCATGAGTGCTTGAAGTCTGGCACCTGAGTTGGAATTCTGCCTGTTCCACTTGGTGTGACTGTAAACAAGCTACTTAACTTTTCTGTTTCCTTGTCAATAAAGTAATAGTAGAACCTCCCTTATGGAGTTATATGGGAGTTAAGTGCTCTAGGGCTGGGACTAATACACTCACTAGTACTAGTAAGAATTTGCTGCAGTGTGATCTAGTAACGTAACTTATTAAGCGGGTTACCTTCTCTGTTTACTCTTCTCAGTTTGTGGAAGGTCAGCCTGGCTGTGCAACTTCTCCTTCGCAGTTTTGTTGATCTTTTCAAAAAGAGGCAACTTGGAGTTTCATTTTCTCTTACTTTTCTAGTTCCTTAATTCCACTCTGATTTCTGTTACATCTCCTTGGGTTTATGTTGCCCTTTTTCTGGTTCATTAGGTGGGAATCGGTTACTGAGTTCCAATCTTTGTAACACAGGCATTTTCAACTGTAAAGTTCCCCCTTGCTTCAGTGGCGTCACATGAATTGATTTTTTTTTTTAAATTTCTAAAAGTATTTTCTAGTTTTTCTTGTCATTTTTTTTTTATTCTTAGGCTATTTTGGAGTATGTTGATTAATTTCCATACAATTGGAAATTACTCAATTTTTTATCTGTTGGTTCTAAGTTCATTGTGTTGTGATCAGAGATCATGCTTTGTAGAATTTCAGCATATGGTTTTTCCTGGAGAATATTGCGTGTGCATTTGAGAAGTGCATTCCCTTGTCAGTGGGTAGGGTGTTCTATACGTCTTTTATGTCTAGTTGGCTTACAGTTTTGCCCAAGTCTTCTTGCTGATTTTTAGTTCTAGACAAAATTTTTGTGATTATTTTCCTCTATACATATATCTATGCTACTGATACATATCTTCATTATCCTTTCATCAGGAAAAAATGATTTTTGTCCTATTTGTCTCAAATTTTAATTTTACATTGTTGACCATCTTTTTTAACTTTCTCTGAGTCATTTTATTTTTTGTATCTTTCGTGGAAGGCTATGATTGGACTTTTTTTTTTTTAACCTAATCTGGTCCTGGCCAGTTAGCTCAGTTGGTTAATGCATTGTCTTAAAACACTAGAGTTGTGGGTTCAATCCCTAGTCAGGGCCCATGTGGCAAGCAACTGGTGAATGCACAACGAGGGTCTCTCTCTCTCTCTCTCTCTCTCTCTCTCTCTGTTAGACATCTTGTGATAATCTTTTTTTTTTTAATTTTTTTTAAGAGAGAGTCAGAGAGAGGGACAGATAGGGACAGGCAAGAACAAAGACAGATGAGAAGCATCAGTCATTAGTTTTTTGTTGTGACACCTTAGTTGTTCATTGATTGCTTTCTCATATGTGCCTTGACTGTGGGCCTTCAGCAGACCGAGTAACCCCTTGCTCGAGCTAGTGACCTTGGGTCCAAGCTGGTGAGCTTTGCTCAAACCAGATGAGCCCGCACTCAAGCTGACCTCGGGGTCTCGAACCTAGTTCCTTTCGCATTCCAGTTCGATGCTCTATCCACTGCGCCACCGCCCGGTCAGGCTTTTTTTTTTTTTTTTAAAGTATGCAGAGTCAGACCCCACTTGAAGGGTTCTACATTTTTAAAAAAATTTTATTTATTGATTTTTAGAGGAAGGAGAGGGGTGAGAGAGAAGGGAGAAGGAGCAGGAAGGATCAACTCCCATATATGCCTTGACTGGGCAAGCCCAGGGTTTTGAACCAGTGACCTCAATATTCCAGGCCACTGTCACCATGGGTCAGACTCTGTGATAATCTTTTTTCTTTTTTTTTTTACAGAGACAGAGAGAGGGATAGACAGGGACAGACAGGAACGGAGAGATGAGAAGCATCAATCATTAGTTTTTCGTTGCATGTTGCAACACCTTAATTGTTCATTGATTGCTTTCTCATACGTGCCTTGACCGCAGGCCTTCAGCAGACCGAGTAACCCCTTGCTTGAGCCAGCGACCTTGGGCTCAAGCTGGTGAGCTTTTGCTCAAACCAGAAGAGCCCTCGCTCAAGCTGGTGACCTCGGGGTCTTGAACCTGGGTCCTCTGCATCCCAGTCCAACGCTCTATCCACTGCGCCACCGCCTAGTCAGGCTCTTGCGATAATCTTGAAACCTATTTATATTAGTATTGAAAGTGGTCTTTGGCCTGACGTGTGATGGCACAGTAGAGAAAGCACTGACCTGGAACACTGAAGCACTGGTTTGAAACCCCAGGCTTGCCCAGTCAAAGCACATATGAGAAGCAACTGTTATGAATTGATAATTCCCACTCCTACCCCACCCCCCTCTCTCTTTCCTCTAAAATCAATATATAAAATCTTTTTTTAAAAGTGATATTTGGGCCTGACCAGGTGGTGACGCAGTGGATAGAGCATCGGACTGGGATACAGAGGACCCAGGTTCGAGATCCTGGGTTGCCAGCTTAAGTGCAGTCTCATCTGGTTTGAGCAAAAGCTCACCAGCTTGGACCCAAGGTCGCTGGCTCGAGCAAGGGGTTACTTGGTCTGCTGAAGGCCCACGGGCAAGGCACATATGAGAAAGCAATCAATGAACAACTAAGGTCTCGCAACGAAAAACTGATGATGATTGATGCTTCTCATCTCTCCGTTCCTGTCTGTCTATCCCTGTCTATCCCTCTCTCTGACTTTCTCTTTCCCTGTAAAAAAATAAATAAAATAATAATAATAATAAAATTGCTTAAAAAAAAAAGTGATATTTGGTCTAAATTTAGCATTTTAAAAGATACTTCCTAGTCTGACCAGGTGGTGGCTTAGTGGATAGACCTTTGGCCTGGGACGCTGAAGTCTCAGGTACAAACCCTGAGGACACCAGCTTGAGTGTAGGATCATAGACATGACCCCATGATTGCTGGCCTGAAGCCCAAGGTCGCTGGCTTGAGCAAGGGGTCACTCACTTTGCTGTAGCCCCCTGGTCAAGGCACATCAGAGAAAGCAATCAATGAACAACTAAGGAGCTGCAATGAAGAATTGATGCTTCTCATCTTTCTCCCTTCCTGTCTGTCTGTCCCTATCTGTGTCTCTCTCTCTCTCTCCAACTCTAAAAAAAACCCACTATCCAGTAAATTGGTAATTATCCAAAAATGGGCCCTGGTCAGTTGGCGCCTGGTGTGTGGAAGTCTCAGGTTCAATTCCCAGCCAGGCACACAGGAGACGTGCCCACCTGCTTTTCCACCCCTCCCCCTCTCCTTCCTCTCTGTCTCTCTCTTCCCCTCCCGCAGCCAACGTTCCATTGGAGCAAGGTTTGCCCGGGCGCTGAGGATGGCTCTGTGGCCTCTGCCTCAAGTTCTAGAATGGCTCTGGTTGCAACAGAGCAACGCCCCAGATGGGCAGAGCATCGCCCTGTGGTGGGCGTGCCAGGTGGATCCTGGTCGGGCGCATGCGGGAGTCTGTCTCTTTGCCTCCTTGCTTCTCACTTCAGAAAAATACAAACAAAACAAAACAAAAGACAAAAATGAAGTACTCCATGCCTGTGTGCGTGAAGGAATACGTGCACAGAGAGTATGTTGGGACAGGGTGCTGTTTGATGGAGGGGCCGGGAAAGGCCGAGTTGGTAAGAAACCTGAAGCATGGAAGGGCACACACCAGGTGGCAGCCCGAGGGAAGAATGTTACAGGCAGAGGAGGAACAAGGGCAAGGCTCTGGGGCAGAGCACGCCTGACGTGTAAGTAACCTTTTTAGTTCACAGTGTGGGGTTGTCTCAAACTCTCCCAGGTGAAGCCTCCTTCCTGCTGTCCGCCGATTCTCATGTATGATGAGAACGCCTCTTCCCTGGGTGCTGTGCTCCTGCATGTTCTCCAGTTCTGTGACACTGGATGGTTCCCCCGACATTGTGTGGTCACTTCTAGAACGTGTCTAAGAGACGCTGTATCATTGCAGCCTTTATAATTATTCTCCAAAAACTGGTTTTTAAATTTGGATTGTGATTTTCCATTTCAGGATTCTAATTGTACCTTAAAACTTTTTCATTGGCCCTAGACTTTTCTTTAACTCATCCCACTTTGAGTTTTATCTTCACATGTATCTGCTAAGTATGAGTTTCAAACTAAAAATGTCCCACATTTTCATCAATGTGTGGACTCAGTGAAAAGGGGGAAAGTTTGTTTAACTAGATGTTGCGGTACACACGTGCTGGCATTAGAACCAGTGTAGATGTTAATCTACCTAAATTGTCACTAAGTGACGTGAGACACTCTTATCTGTGGGTCTTGGTAAGAAGGAGGAATGATGAGGGTATGCTGACCAACTCTGACGGCCTTGCTACACCGTCCTGGACGTGTCCCAGCAATGCTCTCGCTTCCTTCGTAGTGGACGAGAAGGCCAACACCCGCCTGCTGCTTGGCATGTGCTTGGATGCCTACGCCCGCTTCCTGCTGCTCTCCGAGCACCCGTCGCAGGCCCAAGCGCTGTATGAGAGAGCCCTGCGTATTTCTGAAGAAATCCTAGGAGAGAGACACCCACAGGTGAGAGCGGACAGGTTTCAGAACTAATGGGCTCGGAGGCCACACTCGCGGAGAACCATCGGCCGATGGTCCTCGGTGCGCCCTCCTCATGCCTCCCACCGCTTGTGTCAGGAGGACTGGAGACTGCCGGTCAGTTCCTGGGTCTGCCCGGAGCACTCCGAGTGCTGGCCGCTGTGCACAGCAGAGCAGCCTTGCTCAAAGGCGGGCCTGGCCAGTACCGCGTGTTCCTGGGCCTCCAGAGTCCACACACAGCACAGCGTGTCCGAATGTTGGCTCTAATGTGGGAGTGTAACAGCTGGGGGTCCCCGCCTCCCTTGCCGCACAGATACGATGACAGGGAAAGAAGGCAGGAGGGACCACGTTAAAAAAACAAACAAAACCCAGACAGAATAAAGCACAGTGTGCAAAGCAGAATTTCTGTTAGAACACTGAACACACTGATTTGAAATCATCTTTATCTCTCCTTGATCAAAGGAAGTTTGTAGAGATAACAAGTAGATCTGTGAAGGCTTGCTACTGCCAACAAAGGACACAACATTTTTTTGCTTACTTTATTGCTTTTAGAGGGAGAGAGAGAGACAGGAACATCAATCTGTTCCTGGCTGTCCCCTGACTGGGGACCAAACTGGCAACCTCTGTGCTTCAGGACAATGCTCTAACCAGTTGAGCACAAAAATTGTAACTGGACTGAACGTGTCCCCAGGTTGGGGCGGATGGGCAGTTATACGGCTGTGAATGACCTTCAGGAAGGAGACTTGTTAGTCCCCTTAATGGAATATCCTTGAGGAATAAGACAAACTGAATTCAGATCACCAAGTTCTATAACTGGGGGCTGAACGCGTGGGACCTGCCTCCTTTAGTACCCTTCCTGGGAGTCTCCCTAAACATGGGGGACGTCTTTCTTCTTGGGGAGTCCAGGGTCACCAGTAGGAATGACCTTATTCTAAGACACGTCTCCAGGGGCTGGCTACTTAAGATTGCTGAACCTTAAGTGGGATGGTATAGCTTTTTTTTTCCTGTTTTTTGTTTGTTTCTAATATGATGAGTTAAATAACATTCATCCTGTTCCCTCCTTTCTGGATGTGCGTCACTGTCCAGAGAGTTGAACCGAAGCTGCTGGTCGCAGTGTGAGCGGCAAAGGCACAGGTTCAAGGCGGGTGGCGCGCTCTGCAGGGCGAGGGGAGGTGAAACCCAGTGCAGATTCAGTCCGTGACTCCAGCTGCACGTGAAAGCGGCCTCCTTTCTCTCACAGACCATCGTGCTGCTGAGCGACCTGGCCACCACCCTGGACGCGCAGGGCCGCTTTGAGGAGGCCTGTGTGCACGTGCAGAGGGCGTCGGACCTGGCCCGGCAGACGGAGCACCCGGAGCTGCACATGGTACTCAGTAACCTGGCCGCGGTCCTGACGCACAGAGGTAGGGGGCGCCGGCGTGCACGCCTGTCGGGTGGGCAGTCCTGACGCACAGAGGTAGGGGGCGCCGGCGTGCACGCCTGTCGGGTGGGCGGTCCTGACGCACAGAGGTAGGGGGCGCCGGCGTGCACGCCTGTCGGGTGGGCGGTCCTGACGCACAGAGGTAGGGGGCGCCGGCGTGCACGCCTGTCGGGTGGGCGGTCCTGACGCACAGAGGTAGGGGGCGCCGGCGTGCACGCCTGTCGGGTGGGCGGTCCTGACGCACAGAGGTAGGGGGCGCCGGCGTGCACGCCTGTCGGGTGGGCGGTCCTGACGCACAGAGGTAGGGGGCGCCGGCGTGCACGCCTGTCGGGTGGGCGGGCAGCGAGGCAGGCCCAGGTGCCGGCGGGCCAGCCTGGGTCTGGCTGCGAGTTACATACCCCCTCACGGAACTGCTGAGCCACGTCAGCACGGGAAAGCCTGGCAGTGAGGTGGCTCCTTTCTGTAGCGTATCCCGGGGTCCCTCGCGTCCTCGCAAAGTGGTGCGTCCAAACGGCGGCCACCACACTGTGCCGTGTTCCTCATGACCTCGCCTGGAAGGGCAAGGTCCTCCCTCTCCTTCAGGAGGTCTGTGGCCGATGGAGCCAGGCCCCCCGGCTGTGCTCCCCGGGTCCGAGCTCCCCACACCGGTGCCGGTGCGCCCCCTCTGCAGACCCGGCCCGCCAGATGGGGGGAGTGAGGTGGGCCCTTCCCGAGCACAGGGTGAGGCCTGTGTCCCCAGCAGCACTTTCTCCCTGAGGACCTCCATCTATCTCTCCTTCCCCCCTCTCTCTCCGGCTGCTTCAGAGCGATACACACAAGCGAGGGAGGTCTACCAGGAGGCTCTGCAGCAGGCAAAGCGGAAGCAGGACGAGGCCTCGGCCCAGCACATCCGGGAGGAGCTGGCCGAGCTGGCCAGGAGAAGCGGCCTCTGACCTGGCGCTGCCGCCCTCCCCCAGGAAGCCGAGAACGCCAGCCAGCTGCCGCGCCTAGGTCAGTGGTGTTCCGTGGGTGCGCTGCGGCGAGGCTCTGGAACACGTGCAGCACCGGCCTCTTTCCCTGACTGCCAAGTAAAAAAGTGCCAGCGCAGTAGCCGTCCGGTGGGAGGGAAGCAAGTACCTATTTTTTTGTCCGATTGGCAAGAGGAGGTGTGTCGGTGTGTCGGTGTGCTGCCTGCAGCACTGAGGAACGGTGACGTGTGTCCTGAGACGAAAGCGGTCGTAAACCACTGGCTGAGTCCTCGGTTCTGACACTTGGGCTTATGCAGCAAAGCCTCAGTGAGGGACACGTCCACACTGCCACTCCTGCCTTCTAAAGGAAAGAGCCTCAGCCCCGATGGCTTAGACCTCCAAGGACGCTGCTGTCGGCTGTAGCGAGGCCATCCGTGCTGGTCCCAAGGTGGCCGCTTTCCTCTGAGTGGCTGAGTGTCACACGGGCATCTCTGCCCTCGGGCTTGGCCCGTGGGTCTGTTACCCTCGTTTATTTTACCATCGTTTGGCAGACCAGAGCTACCTGCCTCGTGGCAGACGTGTTATGGTGAGTCATTTTTCTTACCTATTTCATGAGACCCAGTGTGGGACTAAATCCATGAGGAGGAAACATTGTATCCTGCTGTTGCCACCACTATCCTCAGTGAAGTTTTAAGTAGGATTAGTCACCTAAAAGTATAGCCTCTTACTAGAGTGTAAATAAAAGTGAGCCGTATGTCTGTCTCCATATGTATCCAGTCACATACACTTAGGGAAAGGGGGAAGGGGACGCTGGAGCCTCTGGGGTCAGTGCTGCTGGACACTCCCTTCGCAACCCAGGTAGGTGTCAGAGCAGTCACCTGAGGGGCTCTTTACAGAAACAGTGCCCAGACTGCATGCAGAACCTTGTGACTCGGGGTCACCCCCCCACCCCACCTGGTCATGCTGAGGGACCACAGAGCTGCTGATCTGGGTCCCGGCTGTGGCTTCTCGAATGTGGTCTCAGCACCCTCGTTTGTACAGTAGGGAACAAATGAGAGCCTGGTGGTCAGATGACCTTCAGGGAACAGACTGCTTCAATTTTCCTCGAAGTCTAGAAAAAGGATGGGGTTATGTCCTGATAAACCCATCTGAAGTTTAAAATACTGTTAAGTCAAAAGTGCACATAACACGCCTAACCTACCGGACGCCCTGGCTCAGCCCAGCTGGTTTCTAATGAGCCTATCGCCTTTACGCCGCCGTGGACCACTGCAAACACGCGAATCTGGCTGGGTGTTTGCAGCGCAGCAGTAGTCCGCCAGGAAAGTCGCTCTGCTCAGCCCCACGAAGGAACCCTGGTGGTGTCGGTATGCCTTCGGGGTGGGCTGTGCGTGGGAATGGTAAACTGGTGTTTCTGGTTCCTATTACATACTGGAAGAATCCTTTCATAATAAAGTAGGCTCCACAATATTGCACGTATTCTGTAATCTTGGAGTTTCTCATAAGAAGCAATTTACCAAAGAGTTGTTAAAAATCAAGTGCCAGAAACCCTGAGGTCCAGATCCTCAGAGACAAGACTGAAACTAGAATTTTGTATTTTGCAGACGTAAATTTCTTCCCCCTTTCTGTCTGAGGTTATGTTATTTACCACCCACCTAATTCCTTTAATCAAGTCCTAACTCAGGGAGACAGACTAATGTGAAGCACACGAAGTTTCCATGGCGCCCCTTCTTAATTTATTGATGATTTAAAAAGAAATCATCATCGTCAACTACTACTCACCTACACAGGTTACTGAAAGCTAGGTTTTCACTTCAGGTTTTTAAGGATTTTTGATGCTCCAAAACAACTCAGCTCATGGTCCCAGTGCTGGAAAAACCGTGGAGGTTTTCAGAGACAGTCTCTTCATGTGAGTGCGTATTCAAGTCCATCTGTACTGGTGTAAAACCAGGTGGCAAGGCCAGTGGACTGTGACCACTTACTGATCACATCACTGGAGTGTTCAGGTTTTTAAGAACAGTCACTCAGCATACCAAAATTAAAGCATTATGAAAGTTTCAATTATGAACATGCACTGGAAATTGGACTGTATTAGGAAGACCTTGTAATTTAGTCCTGGGTGCTAAGAAATCGTGTGTGTGAGTACGTACCTGCTGACCACGGAAATCTCAGCCTGCAAAGAGTGTCACCTTGGTTTACAGCTCGCTTCAACAGGAAACTGGTCCCTCTCGGGCTGTGCCTGTCACTCTGTCGTGCTGCGGCGGGCTGCTCCGCAGGTAAGGTGCGTGACAGCTCTGTCCCTGATCACTCAACTGAGAAACAAGCAGGGACTTCACCTCCCACTCGGACAGCGCTGCTCTATGTGGTGGCAGATGAAGTAAACACGGAACTGTGACAAGGACTGAGTGAGGAACTAGCTCCCACTCTGGTCCTCCAGTGGAACCGCAGAAGTGACAAGGTAGGCTCTGATCGACATGTTCTCAAAAACCATTCTGACTTGGAATAGCTCAAGACCCCCAGGGTCATAGAAAAATGCCATCGTGTTCCTCTCTGGGTCAGCCGACAGTGTAAGTCAGTAATGATCTCTCCACCCCCCCATTTCAGCAGAACACTGGTGAGTAGAACATAGTTGCTTTTCATTCATATGACAATGTGTACGATATATATTTATAAGAAAGTGACATCAACTTTCCAGGTAGTAGGAATCTGGTCACTAAACCTGATCTAAAGTTTATTTGAGGGCCTCAAGTACACAAGGGTGGAATAGTAACAGGAGTGAAGGTTTAACTGTAGACAGACATGCGTTTATGGCCTCTCTCTGTCACTTATTTCACTACATGGGCCAAGTACTGGGCCTCATCTAGAAAGCCGGGTCAGACAGCAGCGCTGCAGGTGCTGGGAAGATCTCCAGCAGCACGAAACGCTTCGTTACAAAGAAGGCAGTGGTTATCGTAGACCGGTTTTTAGAGGCTCGAGTACTATTGTTAAAAAGTTTAGGTTTAAAAGTCTTTAAAGTGCTAATTTTTACCATCCTGAGAGACCTCTATTTCTCCCCTGTAATCAGTTGGGCGTTCTCCCAAAATGTTGAGTAGCTATCTGCTACAGAAGGTACTTCCACACTGTGCCTCAGTGGTATGACAAATAGATACAACCGACCCTCCAGTACCATCATCAGTTTCAAGTTCAGTCTGCTGTTCTTTGCTCCTTGAGATTCAGCAGACGGGTCCTGCGGCACACGGGGGAGGGGTGAGTGCAGGGTGTGCTCAGAGCACACCTAGTGGCCGAGGGCTAAGGGCAGGGTCATCTGCCTCAGTGAGTAATCATCAGTGAAGAGAAATTTTTTCCTCTGAGACCTGAGACAGCAAGAGCCTTGAACCACATCTGCTGTCTCTGTGGACAGGTGATCAAATTTATTTCAAAATGGAAGCTGCGCTGTGCTGCGTCAGATGCGGGAGGAGAGAGGGTGCTTGGGGCGTGGTTAGTTACCAGTGTGCGTAACAGTGAGGTATGCTTCAAATAAGGCTATAAAACTTTAAAAACTGAACATACCCATGCAGTCATATTTTTTAAGTGCTAATTAAAAAAAAATTTTAAGCCTGCGCTGGAAATTTACAATATGGCAGAATTTTGTTCCTTCTACCTTCCAACCTTAACATGTTAATGCACAGATTTTATGACTGGGTATGTGTTAAAAATCTAAACATTTCCACAAGGTTTTAAATATCTCCTGGGAACCTGTATGTGGCGGAAGCAAAGGAGAGAAATACAATGCCCGTGACAGCCAGCACTCCATCCCTGGGCTGTGTGAGGTTGCTGAGAAGAAAGGGTTCAAAAGAGAGACAAGAAGATTCTTAAAAATCACCCCCGAGGTTGATGCTGATTTGAACGTAAGTACACCAGATACTACAGCAAGGGGAGACACTGCAAAAAGATCATCTATTTACAGAAGAGTGATTTTAAAGACACGGTTTCTTTACAGATGTAAGAACAAGAATTGTCCACTTTTTAAAAATTCTACAGTTCAGCCTCCGCTATGATTCTGACCCAGAGCCGCCTGCGGTGGAGGCCGCCTCCTCACCGGCCCCTGCGCGTCCATGGTTTCTGCTTCGTGCACAGGCCAGGCTCCTGGAGAGTCTCTGGGCGTAAGTCAGGGAGGCAGGTGTGCGGCCTGCGATGAAAAAAAACCCCCTAGACTGGAGACCCGCCCCCACACTCCGGCCCCACCGAGATGCCTTTGGCGAGCGGCTCAGTCGTCGCTGTCCGACAGCGTCTCGTACTGGGCTGAGAGCAGCGGCGCGGGCTCCCGCTCCCAGATCCGGTTCTGCTGGTGCGGCGCGGCCGGGTTCACGGCGGCTGGGGCGCATGCGATCGGCGTGGGCGGCGTGCTGCTGAGCATCCGCATGGTCAGGGGGTTGTACGGGAACTGGGTGGAGCCTGGTGAGGGAAAAGCACGGGTCCCGTTAGAGGCCCCGCTGCGGCCCCACCAGCGCGCACAGGCTGGAGGAGAACGGGACCGGGTTCAACAGCTTCGCGACACTAAGCACAATAAAGCGACACAGAATGGCCCAGGTTTCACCACTGAGATTGTAGCCAGTGACAATCCAGCAATGAGTCTAGAAAGGACAAGTAACATGAAGAAGCACATGAGGTGAGAGTTGCTGAGCCCAGAAATTAAAGTTTATTTAACGGAGTTTTAGTCATTAAGTCTAAAACTAGGTGTTTCCATCGAATAGTGGTTTCCAACCAGTGGTCCACTGACCGGCGGCTGTGAGACAGTGCCTTAGAGTCCAAGCAGGGCTACGAGACAGCAAGCTCGACCACAGGAGCGGTCACACCGAGCACCTCCTGACTGCTGGAGGTCAGTTCAGGGGCCCAGTGGTTTCAGCAGGTCAGGCAGCAGGAAGCAGCTCACCCTCGATCTCGCGGGGCAGAAACGTACAAGATTTAGGAGGGGGACAAACCTAATGAGAGCACGGCTGCCTGTGCTCAGTTTTTAGAGCTTCAGAAACTCAAGGAAACCAACCATTTTGACAAGTAATTTCATGGTTTAGTAATTCCTTCCCTAAGACAAGTCTGAGAACAATCATTGATCTGTAAGTTTTCAAGTTAGTACATAACCACTTTACATGAGGTGTGAGAATTTTAGGAACCAAAAAGCCTTAAGTTATGCTAATATTCATATGAAATTTATACACGTCTTAAGGGGAGGACACATTTCAGATTTTTCCATTGACATATATGTATATTTAACCCCTGAGGAAAAGACGGCTTATAATTCTCTGAAAACTTAAATCCACGGCAAACATCCCAGTTCTAGCTAAAAAAATAGATTTAAAAAGTAAAGTCTTCCTTTTGGAGACTTGCCATTATTACGATTTTTTTTTTAAAAAAGCTTACAAATGGACACAAAATGGAAAACATTAATAAATATCCTAGAATACTGTCATTCATCATTCTGTCCAGACAAAACTATGTTTCCCATTTCTGACCCTGATTTCCTGGTGTCCCCAAAGAGCCTTCTGTAAGAATGTTGTACAGAAGGCTCAGGGTGCACCTGTTCTGGGTGCATGTCCCATTGGCGAGTTCGCGGAAGGACTGACTCCACCAGACTGGCTGACTCCCAGCGCGCAGAAGGGAGGAAACTTCCTTTGTCCACGGTAATCAGACCCTAAATTTTTAGTTTTTAAGGTTGTGTGTATTCACTTTCCATTCTGGAAAGCGGACTTATCAATGATACAGTAACGGGGACATATTTTACAGGCAGTGCCCAGCTTTAGAAGCTCTCACCCAGGCACTCAGTGAACCCGTCAGACGCGGTTCCCAGCAGCAAGCGGCTCACCTGTTGATGAGGGCCTGTCCTCCCAGGCCCAGCCTGGTGTCTGCCTGTGGTAATCCCCTTCTGAGTGCACAGAGGACACTGAGGAAGGCCGTTCACTTCCTAAGTAGCCTTGTCCAGGGATAGGAGACTTCGATTTCCTGCTGTTTGACTTACTGATGAGCTTTGGTTTGCAAACTCCTCCTATAAGTGAAATAAACTAAATCAGTTGTTGGTAAATAGTAATTATGTTCTCAAGTTAAAAACTTACCAAAGAGCTAGTGGCTGCACAATGCCAAGTGAGAGAAGCTGAACTGAGCACTGAAGAGCCCAGACCCTAGTATCCACTGAAGTGAAAGTCAGAAATAAGGCCACTAAGAAAGAGGGGTATATCTCCATGCTATATACTTAAAAATGTAACCAAGGAACTGAAACATTGTGGAACAATTTGTGAAACAAGGTGGAACATTTCTTTCCTGGCACTGGCAGGTGGACAGAACTCTAAAATCCTCACTACCTCACACAGAGGACTTATCACACCAGGCCAGGAAGACACGTCAAAGGAAAAAGCCTCAGAACAGGAACCCCTGCGTGGCAGTGCTGGACCTCAGCGGAGGCTTGGCAAGTCTTGGCGACGCCTTCTGCATCTAGTTTGTGAGCTCAGCAGTTCACAGGTGTGGGATGCCCTGCTGGGCTCGGAAACTAAATGGGACAAAGACATCAGGAGAGCTGGGTCATCAGCACGCTTCCTCCACCTAGCAGAAAGTTCCATCCTGCCCCGTGTCCTTCAATGTACAGAAAACAAGTGGGCAGAAAGAGAAGTCCTTGATGATTAGAGAATATAATAGAACAAGGGGCGAAAGGTGCTTTGTATACTGAAGAAAAACTTCAAAATATTTGAAACCAGTTCATAAAAGCTCAAAAAATAGTTAAATCAAGAATGAGGGGGTCAAGGCTTAGGAAACAATAGAGCAAGGATCAGAATATATGTAACGAAAAGGAAAAATAACAGAATTCAAGATGATTAAAGTAACTACTAGAAGGTAAAAGATACCTGTGTTAACATCTCCCTGAAACTGCAAACCCTCCAGTGGTCCAGAGCTGCCACAGAAGAAGGAGCGCTACTGGCACATGCTGCGAGTTAATTGTTGACACTGAGGGGAAAAGGTTCTTCAGGCAGACAACTGTCACCTGCTGAAAGGGTGTGGGGGTGGGGGGGGCACCTGGCCTTATTTCTTATATAACAACGAATGCCAGAAAAAAAATGTAAGTCTACAGGATGTTTTGGGGAAAGTATGTGTTAAGACTACTATAACCGGCCAAGCTGTCATTTCAAATATAAAGGCCACCAAGACGATCTTAAGCATGAAGTTTCTTGGAATACAGAACCCTCTGTAAGAAAATGGTGTGTGAGAACCTTACTAGAAACAAATGCCACAGTGAAAATTACCTCTTAAGTCACCAGTGCTGCGATTTTAAAGCACACACACTTAAAATCATGAAATTAAAAGGTAAGAGCAAAAGGGGGAAGAAAAGCTTGTTTTTCAGAGCGGACGTGATTCCACACTGCCCTGAAATTATGTGTGAAAGTAAAAACCATAAACAAGAAGCTCTAATCTCTAACCTTTTCTGTGACCTCAGTGAGACTTTTTGCTTGAGTCAGAGGAAAAGAAACCGGAACCAAACCTGCACTCAGCTGCCCTTCTCGTCATGCTTTATGCATAAGCGACATTCTCAAAATACAAGAAAAACCTTCGAGTCATTTCTGTGTTTTGCTCGCTGCCACAGGATGTGTAAAATGACCTCAGCCTTAATCCTTTTATATGCACCCGCCCAGTGACCTGTCTGGAATGACGCTCATTCCTCAGTAACACCAGCTGTCTGGGCAAGGTGACCTCTGAAGGGTTTTTTCTCCTTTTCTCTTAGCTCTTTTCTATGGTATAAAATTCTTTTATACTGAACCTGTTTTTTTTTTGTTGCAATAGTAAGTCACTTTTATTCAAAAGCAGAACAAGAAATGGTCCTGTTGTCATCACGACAATGTGCCCGCAGATGACGACTAGACGCACAGAGAAACAAGCCGGAGGGGGGACGTCCTGGGAGAATTCTTGGTTCTCACTGATTTCTGTTCACGTCACCAACACGTCTAAGCAGTGAAGGACTGAAAGCCTCCGAGGCTCCTCAGGGCACAGACGAGACCCCTGCGTGACGCATCAGGACTGGGGAGCACAGACGAGACCCCTGCGTGACACAGCAGGACTGGGGAGCACAGACGAGACCCCTGTGTGACGCGTCAGGACTGGGGAGCCAAGGGTGCAGCCCTCACCTGCAAGAGGAGACGGGTCCCCTTCCTCTCTCCGCGTCTCGGCGCTGGTCACAACCGAGGTGTTGCCGCCGCCTGGCACTACGCCCACGGGCTGGGACAGGACCATGCCGTGGTCCTCCACTTTGTCGTCAAAGCTTCCCATGAGAGCCTTCCTGATGATGTCTTCCAGCCCAAGGTTGCTGGCAGGGTCAGCAAAGGAGTGACCTCTGGAGCTAATGGAGCCTGAGAGAGAGCATAGTTCTGCTTGTTTCTGAGGGTCGCTCCAGGAACAAATGCACAGACGGTGACACCCTCCTCCAGTCCACTGAGTGCAGAGTGCCCGGCAAGGCGCCCACAGAGAAGCCGTCCCGACCCCCCCCATGGAGTCAGCCACCCACCTGCGTTAGTTACTAACAGTCTCCTCTGTCCTAGTTCCTACACTGCTGTCAGTCTCTGCTCACTTCTCTCTTCAACGTGTATTTACTGAATCTCAACTCTTTTTTTTTTTTTTTGTATTTTTCTGAAGTTGGAAACAGGGAGGCAGTCAGACAGACTCCCGCATGCGCCCGACCGGGATCCACCCACCAGGGGGCGTTGCTGTGCCCACCAGGGGGTGATGCTCTGCAGCAACCAGAGCCACTCTAGCGCCTGAGGCAGAGGCCACAGAGCCATCCCCAGCACCCGGGCCATCTTTGCTCCAATGGAGCCTTGGCTGCGGGAGGGGAAGAGAGAGAGAAGAAGGGGGGGGAGGGGTGGAGAAGCAGACGGGCGCTTCTCCTGTGTGCCCTGGCCGGGAATTGAACCCAGGACTCCTGCACGCCAGGCCGATGCTCTACCACTGAGCCGACTGGCCAGGGCCGATACTCACTTTTTTTTTTAAATTTTTTTTTATTTATTCATTTTAGAGAGGAGAGGGAGAAAGAGAGAGGACAGAGAGAGAGAAGGGGGGAGGAGCTGGAAGCATCAACTCCCATATGTGCCTTGACCAGGCAAGCACAGGGTTTCGAACCGGCAACCTCAGCATTTCCAGGTTGACACTTTATCCACTGTGCCACCACAGGCAAGACCTCAACTCACTTTTTAGTGCCCCTCTCCCCGAGTAAATGACAAGTTCTTCCTCACTTCTGGGAGGCTGGAGTCGCGGCCTGGTCTGCAGTCGGTCCTCACCATTTCCCTGTGGCTTCACTGCTATCACACCAACTTCCTACCGCAGATGCTGTCGTCTGAGTCTTACCTGAGGTAGTGACTGCTGGCAGATTGAAGATCTCAGTTCCTGGCTGAGCAGCTGCTGTATTTAAATGAACGTTTAAGTTAATTGAGATGTGATCATCAAGTACATCGAGAGAGAGTCTCAAAAAAATCCCACAATAAAATTAACCTTTTTCTTTCCCATGATATTGACCTTATTTTTCACCCATTAATATAAAGTGAAAGAAATAATCATCTTTTTTGAAGAGAAGAAATCAGGAAATAGAAAGCTGGGTAAGGCAGGAGAATGGAGCCCAGAGGGTGGAGAGAGACACGCTGCACTGCGGGGGGAGGAGGAGCAGAGAGGAGGCACTGCCCTCGGGCAGGAGCCCACACTGCTGGAGAAGAGCCTGCCTCGATCTGTCTGGGAAGGACACTCCCGAACAATAGCATGAGGACCGTTTCCTCGCCAGGGCTCCTGGAAACTGCTCGTCTGTTACAGGACGAAACAAAGAGGCTCCTTGGAGTCTTCTCATCCCTGCTTTGTACCGTGTGAAGGGGACAGGTAGGACAGCCTAGGAGCAGCCTAGAAAGCACCGCACCAGACACAGGGATCTGGGAGCGTGAAGGGTGTTTTCAACTCCATGGGGACCATTGGAAAAAGAAAGGGTATAGAGGGTGGGTGGCTAAACAAGTGAGGTCCCAAAGAGGAGTGTTTTGGATGAGACCGTGGGAGGATGGAGCCTTCCCTACAGGTGAAACCTATCTGTGCAGCTGGGGAGTGCGTGGGCCTAGACGTCCACTTGCTCCATGAAGGAACTTTAATTTTTGTGTGTGTGTGACAAAGACGGAGGGACAGATAGGGACAGACAGAAAAGAGGAGAGATGAGAAGCATCAATTCTTTGTTGTGATTCACTGATTGCTTTCTCATATGTGCCTTGACCAGGGGGTTACAGCAGACCCAGTGACCCCTTGCTCGAGCCAGCGACCTTGGGTCTAAGCTGGTGAGCTTTCCTCAAACCAGATGAGCCCATGCTCAAGCCGGTGACCTCGGGGTCTCAAACCAGGGTCCTCTGCGTCCTAGTCTGATGTTCTATCCATTGCACCACCTGGAGATCAGGCCTCCATGAGGGAACTTTAAACTGGGGAGTGGAGAAGAACAGTCTCCAGGAAGGACTATGAACAGTGACTACAATGACAGCCTCCTTACTTAGGAGCCAGGTAACACCCTGAAATAGTGATTGATACAGCCTTGTAGTTACCACAGAAGTTTATGGAATAGGAATCATTCATTTTTTACAAATATTCTATTATTTGGTTGAACCATAATAAAATCACCTATTAATCAAAAATGGTCAGGTGAAAATTCTGTATACTGCGGCTGGCGATAATACTGTAGATACTGGACTTAAAAACGTGCTTCTTTTACCCATGGAGCCTACAGCTCAGTGTGGTACTGAGGCCAGCCATCAAACCAGAATCGCTAGGTCGCTTAGTAAACATACCAATGTCCTGGATTCTCGTGGCTCTGTGACTCACACTTAACAAACAGTCCAGGTGGTTGTAATAGTTACAATATTCAAGTTTAAGGACTTCTGGTTTAAACAGACAGGCAAACTTATGAGAGAACACAACTAGTCAGCAAGGAGAGGCGGAAAACTAGCTGTCTGGGGGGCAGACGTGCCACCACCAGCAGGTTAAGAAAGGGGCAGGGCTACCCAGAATGCTTTAGCGAACCCACTGCAAAGGTTACCTGGGGGGAGGGGGGGTCTCTGTGCAGAGGTTACCTGGGGGGGCCGGTGTCTGTGTGCAGAGGTTACCTGGGGGGGCGGTGTCTGTGTGCAGAGGTTACCTGGGGGGGGGGCGGTGTCTGTGTGCAGAGGTTACCTGGGGGGGGCGGTGTCTGTGTGCAGAGGTTACCTGGGGGGGGGGCGGTGTCTGTGTGCAGAGGTTACCTAGGGGGGGCGGTGTCTGTGTGCAGAGGTTACCTAGGGGGGGCGGTGTCTGTGTGCAGAGGTTACCTGGGGGGGTGTCTGTGTGCAGAGGTTACCTGGGGGGGTGTCTGTGTGCAGAGGGTACCTGGGGGGGGGCGGTGTCTGTGTGCAGAGGTTACCTAGGGGGGTGTCTGTGTGCAGAGGTTACCTGGGGGGGGCGGTGTCTGTGTGCAGAGGTTACCTGGGGGGGTGTCTGTGTGCAGAGGGTACCTGAGGGGGCGGTGTCTGTGTGCAGAGGGTACCTGGGGGGGGGCGGTGTCTGTGTGCAGAGGTTACCTAGGGGGGTGTCTGTGTGCAGAGGTTACCTGGGGGGGGGCGGTGTCTGTGTGCAGAGGTTACCTGGGGGGGTGTCTGTGTGCAGAGGTTACCTGAGGGGGCGGTCCTGTGTGCAGAGGTTACGGGGGGGGGGGGGGGGGGGGGGGGGCGGTGTCTGTGTGCAGAGGGTACCTGAGGGGGCGGTCCTGTGTGCAGAGGGTACCTGGGGGGGGTGTCTGTGTGCAGAGGGTACCTGGGGGGGCGGTGTCTGTGTACAGAGGTTACCTGGGGGGGTGTCTGTGCAGAGGGTACCTGAGGGGGCGGTCCTATGTGCAGAGGGTACCTGGGGGGGGTGTCTGTGTGCAGAGGTTACCTGAGGGGGCGGTCCTGTGTGCAGAGGGTACCTGGGGGGGCGGTGTCTGTGTGCAGAGGTTACCTGGGGGGGGGCGGTGTCTGTGTGCAGAGGTTACCTGGGGGGGGCGGTGTCTGTGTGCAGAGGTTACCTGGGGGGGGGGTGTCTGTGTGCAGAGGGTACCTGGGGGGGGGTGTCTGTGTGCAGAGGGTACCTGGGGGGGGGGGTCCTGTGTGCAGAGGGTACCTGGGGGGGCGGTGTCTGTGTGCAGAGGTTACCTGGGGGGGGTGTCTGTGTGCAGAGGTTACCTGAGGGGGGGGCGGTGTCTGTGTGCAGAGGGTACCTGAGGGGGGGGTCCTGTGTGCAGAGGGTACCTGGGGGGGCGGTGTCTGTGTGCAGAGGTTACCTGGGGGGGGTGTCTGTGTGCAGAGGTTACCTGGGGGGGCGGTCCTGTGTGCAGAGGGTACCTGGGGGGGCGGTGTCTGTGTGCAGAGGCACAACATTGATTCAGTTTTAGACATTTAAGGAGGCAGTCAAGTATTCAAGAGTGAGGTCTGCAGAGATGCACAAGGAGCTCTGTAGGAAAACGGAAATCCTGGGATGGTTTGGGAGTTTTCAGTGCACAGTTTAAACTGCCAGAGTGGATGAAATGAATCAGATCAGCTGTGTGAGCAGAAAACTAGGAAAACAAACATTCAAGGGAAAAGCAAGGCTGAGATTCTGAGGAGACATAAGAAATGGCTAAAGAAGTAGAGAAAAACAAACTAAAAAGCAGTGTCTGAAAGCCGAGAGTCTTTCTGAAGAGGGAGGTGGTTTCCCCAGTAACACCAGCTACAGAGAGCTCAGATGCAGGAAGTCTCAACACTGAGGGTTCTGAAGAAGAAGGTCACGGACGTCCTCAGGGGAAACCCTGAAGTGAGACCCCTGTGTGCACGTGAAGCTGTCCACGTGCTCGTGGCTCTCTCGGTTACACGTCCTGCTGAGGACTGAGTCAGCCCTGGAGTCCCACGAGCCCACTGGTTCCTTCCCACCAGTGGTTTTCAGTGAGACCCGGGACAAGAATGTTTAAAACATGCAGTACCTGACTCTTTAGTCAGGGCACTGACCTCTTTTCCCTTAGAGTGTCAAAAAAATGTCAACAGCCGTCTGGTGTGAATGAATCAAAATTACACAGTTCTAGTCCTGGGTTACGAATGAGAGAGGGTCTGTAGGTTTGAAAAGGTTTAAGTATTTATATGCACAGAAAGGTAAAAATAAATACTGTGTGCCTGGCCTGTGGGCCTGTGGTGGCACAGTGGACAGATCATCGACCTAGAACGCTCAGGTCACTGGTCTGAATACCTGGGCATGCCCGGTCAGGCGCATATGACTAGCAGTCAATGAACAACTAAAGTGAAGCGACTATGAGTTGATACTTCTTGCTCTCCACCTCCTCTCTCTGTAAAATCAATAAAGTCTTAAAATAAAAAAATAATTTAAAAACACTATGTTAAGACAAGCCTCTAAGTTGCACTGAACAGGTAAACGTACCTGTTCCAACTTACATACAAGTTCAACTACAGAACAAGCTACAGCACCCGTCTCACTCATAGCCCAGGGGCTGCCTGTACACCTGTTTCTTGTCAGATTGGCAAAAAATATTTCTTTTGGTGTGCTGCAGAACTTTAGTAACTAATTTATGTGTGCCATGAGATGAAAAAGATTGAAAATCGCTGCTTACTACAATTCTTTAATTGTCCCTTTCAACAATCAAAACAAGGTCTTGGAATACAAAAAAACCCCCCAAGATTTAAGCAATTTTGTTAGTATCTGCCTTAAGACATTAATATATGTACTTTATATTGTTAAAGTTAGATTGTTTCATTACACATTTTCAGAGACTAAAGACCACCTGTCATTCTAACAACACCCAACACAGTAGCCTGCTCAATAAATAATTGTTAAATTAATGAATGAGAGAGCTTCTACATACGTATAATGGACAAACCGTAAGAGAAAATCATAATGTAGGCGTCTTTAATTGATACATAGCATTTCCTGTCAAGAGGTTTTGCCCCACTGAAACGCAGCACAAGGACTAGCAGGGGCAAGTGCAGACCACACAGGGGTGAGACAGCATCTGACAACTGTGCATCTCGGGTGCCGACAGGCTGCTTGAGTCTGGGCTCAGAGACTGGAAGTGAGAGCACCCTATTGCAAGAGCTGGAAATGAAGGTGAAACCACTGACGACTGGAGACAGATAAATGTAATGGTACTATTTAAAGAGAAGGAGAAGAAAAGATACCTGCAAGCCTAAGAGCAATTCTGGTCAACATTCTGCAGTACTTTATTTATTTATTTATTTTTACAGAGACAGAGAGAGAGTCAGAGAGAGGGATAGACAGGGACAGACAGGCAGGAAGGGAGAGAGATGAGAAGCATCAATCATTAGTTTTTCGTTGCGCACTGTGACACCTTAGTTGTTCACTGACTGCTTTCTCATATGTGCCTTGACCGCGGGCCTTCAGCAGACCAAGTGACCCCTTGCTCGAGCCAGCGACCTTGGGCTCAAACCAGATGAGCCCGCACTCAAGCTGGCGACCTCGGGGTCTCAAACCTGGGTCCTCTGCATCCCAGTCCAACACTTTATCCACTGCGCCACCGCCTGGTCAGGCTGCAGTACTTATCTTTTAAATGATACGCTGCCAGTTAAGATAATCTGGTAATTAAGAGCTAGGATAAGTCCACAAATATATGATAAGTGACACTGGGCGTGTCCTCTTCCCCTTTGACATTCAACCTTTATTAATCACCAACTGTCACAGATCCAAACACACATCCACGAGGCAGCTTCCAGTCCACAGCCCAGTTTCCTTTCTCTTGACAGAGTCAGGACACTGGATCTATACCACAGAAATAAAGGAAACCGTGGTCTACGTAGATTTCTGCAAGCCATTCAACAAAGTCTCTACCCCTGGACTGCAGGAAAAGATGGGCACGGGAGACTAGGCGGTGGTGTGAGGGAGTGTGCGAAATGAGTGTCTGGAAGATTCTGACTAACGTGTGGATCAACCCAAAGGACAGGCCTGGATGCCCCGTGCTGTATTGGTGGATGTCTACCGACCACCTGGGCAAGAAGCTGAGCACAGCGCTGAGAACCAGCTGTGCACATCAGCAGCACGGACTCTGGAGCTGGAGCGCCTGACCAAGCACAGCCCCGTTACTGCTGGTTGTGTCACTTGTACCAGTTAGTAAACCTCCGAGTCTCAATTTTCTCAACTACAAAGTGGAGATAACTATAATATGTAGTGTGTAGGTTTTTGTGAGGATTAAACTAGTACACATACATACATAGTATACACACACACACATGCATACATGCTTAGAGCAGTGCTGAGAGCAAAGTCAGTGCCGTACATGTAACACACAACGGTTTCCTACCTTGTTATTACTAATGCGCTATTTCTAGAAGGTGGGTGTAGCCAATTTGCAGATGGATCCCAACTGACTGAACTGAGACCCAGAAGACACAGGGCAGAAAAGGTCAGAATGACGCAGGCACAGCCTGCGCCACCCGCTACTTGGAGCTGGTTAATTATAAAAGCACAGCAAGGGTGAGGCATGGGTCCAGAGACCTGGACAGTGCACAGATACTACGCGCACTCTACTAACAGGACACAGGTGGCTAAAAACCCTGAGACAGTCTTAGACTCCCTTAACAATGGTGACTCTCAGAACCTGCAGAAAGGCTAAATGAAGTAAAACGTTTTTAGTGTGGAGCAACTGAGGAAGGATGAGCCCCGGGAAGCTGGTGTGCAATGAACCCTGGGAACCTGAGCGTGGGATGAACCCCGGGAACCTGGGTGTGAGATGAACCCCGGGAAGCTGGTGTGGGATGAACCCCGGGAACCCAGCCATGGGATGAACAACTGGGGATATTTACAGAGAGAAGACTCAAAGGCCAGGGCTTGTCTTCCAACAGCTGAAGAGATGTCATGTAAAAATAGCCCGAATGGGTAAAACCAAGACCCGTGGGTATGAAACTATGGCAGGCTAATCCAGCCCCACTTAAGAAAGGTTTCCTAGACCCAGCATTTATTCAAAGAGAAAATGGACAGCTCCAAATGTAGCAAGTTCCTGCTCCCTAACAGAAAACCTTCATGCACTGGCAGCCATTTGAGAAGAAACTTTAGCGTCAGGTGTGGTTAGACAGGAGCCTACGAAAGCCTTTCAACACAGGACTACCAGGTCACATTGGAGACATCATTATTAATGCACATTTTATTTGAAGTTTATGAAAGAAATCCCACTTACCCATATCAGAGTCACCTCCACCAGAGGAGTTCAACTTACGAAAAATCTCCTGCTTCTTTGATTTAACCATGGGGGATGTGTTTTCAAGCTTGGTGAAGAATGACGGCAAATAGCTTATACTCCCTGGTGAGCGGGAATCACTCCTGCTAGGAACACAGTATGTCTGTTAGCATCATGAACTAGCCCGGGGGACTTTCCCATCAGTGGTACTAACAATCACAGAGTATTCGGAAAACCACGACCTCTTTATCCCGAGTGTGTGCTTGCATGTGACAGCAAACCAGTCAGTACATTGTTTACCAGGACACAAATACTTTTAACACTCAGAGATGAAATCATAAAATGAGGACTAGAATGAAGATAATCTAGAACAAAGATTCTTAATAAAGAATGAACAAGCAGCAAATGTTAACAGAAAAATTAAGAAACAGCTCATGACGCTGTCAAGAGTCACAGCACCAACGATGATATGGTGACCACACGGACTGGGAACTATTTTTCTAGCAGAATTACTTTGAAGTATATACAATAAAATTATCATGAATAGCACACTTACTATAAAACAGCAAGAACTCACACCTAACCAGTCAACATTTGGACTTGAACAGAAGTCACTACAATCATTTCAAAGCCTCCCACTGGATGAGCTAAGTTCTGTGTGAAAGGTTTCACATTGCATTGGCAGCTTTCTATACAAACACATTTAAAACAACCAGTTTCCTCTAATTGCTCAAGACTAGCAAGGACCTCACTAGAGCCTGAGACGACAACAGAACACAGGGAAGGCTGGAGATAACAGTCTGGTCACGTAGATTCATTCTTCATCCAAACATGGGAACATGTCTGAAGCTACTATTTGCCAAGAAAGATAAGGTGATAGAAGAATGAATAAAATGTCCTAAAAAAATATGCAAACTTAGAAGAAAATATAAACGTATAATTACATTTATCAGCACTCCCTCTTCAAAAATGGATTTTCTTCCTCATTTCATTGAAAGGTACAAACATCTATTTGATCACTTACGAACAAACATCTGTACTGAGTAAATAACTTACAGACACCAAAAGAAAAGCGGTCCCAGTCTGGAGGGAGACAGACCCCTGGTTAAGGCGGGGCTCGCTTGCACTTCTACAAGCGGTCAGGGGAGGGCGCCCCACACCAGAAATCAGCGACAACTGGCAGTGGATATGGCCGATGATGAAGTGTAAGGGGGAGGGGCAGGACAGGAGATGAGCAGTCATAAATGAACTCCATGCCACACCATCGACTTAGTGCTTGACGGTATAAGTTTCAGACAAATCACGGGGGTGGAAATGGACTGGACAGGGGAAGTTTCAGACAAATCACGGGGGTGGAAATGGACTGGACAGGGGCCAAGTCAGAGATGTCCACTCCAAATGGGAACTCGAATCATTCACAGGGCCGGGTTATGGTTAGAAACGGGTAAGAAAATAACGGAGAGCAGTTTGGCACGGGTGCTCATTGTTACCTTCCCTGTCACACGTGGTCCACAGCTCTGGGTACATGGTGAGCACTCACGGGGGGCTGACTTCAGTGGGTGACCACAGACAAAAAAAGGTTTAAAAAAAGATCTAGAAGGTAATAATTTCAAGAAAAACAACAAACACATTTTCCTATAACCTATTTAAGTATTATAATTTTTCATTAAAACCCACTTATATTAGGTCACTAGGAAAACAGACTAAATGGTCCTGAGAGTCCTACCCTGACATACAACCCAAAAGAGAAAAAGGCCCTGACCTGAAGAGCACCAAAGGGCCCTGGCCACGCACGCACACACACCTGCCGCGCACGCGCTCACCTCTGCTCCGCGGGCTCTGCTCCTCGCTGAGACAGCAGCAGCACGCTGTCCTGTTTCTCGTGCACAGCTGGAGCCTGGGGTGGGGAGATGGGTTCGTAGGGCTCTGAAGAGACATGGCTCCTCTCTGGGGACTTTCCAGGCCTAATATTGTAACATACTAAATATTAGATTGTGCTTCTAGGACTCCCCTACAGTTTACCCTAAACAGAAATTGGTTAACACATTACTTCATCCAGGAGAAAAAGAACAAAAGTTGCCAATTTATATGGGGGGTTGGGGTAAAAAAGAATGTCCTCAGGCATTCACTCTATAAGCAGCTATCAAGAAAGCTCTTCTCCTGCTGGTCCACCCATGCACGGCCCTGGGTGTGGGAGCTGTGACACAAACAGCCTGCGAGGCAGAGAGCTGCCCAGGCCCTGCAGGGCTCAGAACCACCAGCGACCTGGGCCAGCCACTCGGGCGAACCCTCGTGCGGCTTACTGCCGAGGTTAAAAGATCAAAGACTTGGGCACTAAACTGAAACCTGAGGAGTTTGTCCAGTGAGTGAAGACAGGCTCTAGTTACAGCATTTTAGGGCTGAGCAGTGTCTGCAATTTCATATTCTTCCTTTGGCTACCACATTGTTGGGACAGTATGAGATCAATGCACTGATTAGACCAAAAAAAAGGTTTTGGCTTCATGGTTATTCATATTAAATATACAAAAAAATGAGATACCTGTGACTTTTAACATCTGCCTTTATTAATATTTTAGTTATACATATATCTGTGTGTGTGTGTGTGTGTGTGTGTGTGTGTGCGTGTGTGTGTATAAAACATTTGTGATTTCCTTTCCCAATCCACCCAACCCCAATTCTCAGAGGTGGCCATTTTTTACTTTTCTTCTAGTTCTTCAGTGGTTACCTCTAAAACTAAATAATCTTATCCCTTTCTTGATTTACCAAACTTGAAAGAGTATCTATCAACTTCCAAGAAAGATGAAGAACTTGACAACCTTCTCTATGTTGTTGCCCCTTTTACTTTAATGTGTGGTTTGCCTGTGTTACCTTTACATAGCATACTCACTCACTTCCTGTGTGACTCATAGCACTTGGCTAGACCAGGAAAACTCCTGTGCTGTGTTGTGCTTATAGATTGAAAACACCCAATAATGGTGTTTACGACACTATGGATTGTATGGAACACTTTAAACTGCAAAACCACGCATTTGACTAAAATCAATGAAAGAAATGTAACCATCCTTATTCTGATGCACAGTTATCGTGATGTAGAAATTACAAGGGAAAAAATCAAGTGGATTTTCTTTCCATAAGTTCCATCAACTGCTCACAATCGGCTACATCACACTTTCCCTCGGAAACGAACCATGATTCTGCTCTACAAGCTCTGTGCTCTTCAACTGAATGATGTCATCCAGCTTCTTGACATGATTATGCCTGAGATACACTTCAAAACAATCCAATCAGGGGTGGACAAGCGGGGATAAAAACAAAGCTGGCCCTGTACTGCTGACTGCTGACACTGGGCAGCGGATACACACAAGCACACTGTCCAGTTCTCTCCAGTTCGGTGTATGTTCGAAAAGTACCACCGTTTTTTTTAATCAAGACTATTCAGCTTCTGACATATTCCTTCTTTATGTTCTCTGCTAAGGTGAGGGTTCGGCAGGCAGGACGCAGATGCCCTCTGCCACAGCTCCTCGCCACGCTCCGGATCCCACTGCATCGGCTCAGCGGCCCACTGCAGGGGCTCCCGGCACCTCCGGCACCTCTGATTTGCTAACGTCGCAGTCTTGTTCTTGGCATTTTTACGAACTTTATGTATGTTCATGCTGCTTTACTGTAATTTAACAGATGCCAATGCTTAGTCTGCCTACCACCTTGAACCAGAAACTGGCCTCCATTTTTCAAAGACCCAGGCGCAGAACATTATGGAGGAAACTACTCCCTGTGGGGCGAGAAGGGGAGACTGCTTCCTGAACCCTCTTAGAGACAGTGACACAGGCACAGGCTGTGCTTCAGCCTGCAGCTGCCCGCGTGGCAGGTCCCCGTCACAAGCTCTGCTCGCCACCACCCTGGAGTGCCAGCCTCGTCCCCAATCTCCCGTCCTTCACTAGGGAGGCGGGTTCCAGCCCCACGCCTTCCACTGGGTCTGCCTGCACTAACAGCTGGTGAGCCAGGCAAGAGACCAAGGAAATGAGCCCTGGAAAAGAGCCATCTACAGGGGGTCCCACGCTGGCCATCTGTTTCTATGGGGACCACTGCGTGAGTGCCAGACCCCCTGAAAATGTTGGCTGGCTTCATGCCTTTGAAGAACTGCACACTGCACACTATAGCGAGGAAGGGGAGTGCATGGTCACAGCTGCAGGCCAGTCCTCGTCAGACCACGGACACCCAGCTCGAGGTAGAAACCAGGGTAATGAGATGGGGCAGACCTAAAGGGAACGAGCCACTCATGAGAGCGCACCCAAGTGTAGGGAAGACTTAAAACTTGGACAGAAGGAGAGAAAGAGTGGGACTGAGGGCAGCAGAGAAGGGGCCTGCGAGGCTAACCCGAGAGTAAGTGTGGCACATGCTGGCCGCCGCAGACACCGCAGAAGGAAAGACCGAGCAGCAGCCTGACGCAGCACCAGTGGGACACGGCCAGCTGTGATCCAGAACCCCAGCTCTGCCCAATGCCCGCGGCTCTCCAGTGGACATGCTGACAGGTTCAGAGGGGCCTCGGGGTTTCATCCTGCTCTGGTTGGGTGCTGCCCCCACCGCCCACCCCGACAGGTGGAAGGCCAAGATCATCGCAGGGCTGTCAGAGGCTTCCCGTGGAACTCACCATCCATTAGCCCCCCAGAAATAAATGGGAAGTGCTGTGGTTGGCACACACCGAATATACCCTAATGCGTGCTAAGTCTCAGAAACTGTCTCCCCACTCCACGCCACAGACCGAGTGAGGCACGTGGGATATAAGGGCCAGCTGCAGGGGTGGAGTGTGGAGAGGACCCTGTCCCAAGGCACCGCCCACTGCCTGGCCTGCGAGCTGGACCCGAGACAAGGAAACTGCTTCCCTCCCACCTGCAGTGGAAACTGTTGGTAATTGAAGTCTGTTCTGACATCAACTGTAACCCTTTCCTTTCCTCCCACTCCCTGTGGGACTCTGCCACAGGCCACTGTGCTGCCCGGCCAGGCATGTGCAGTGACTGCCCACAGCACTCACGTGCCAGCCCTGTGCCAGCCCCTCCCCAGGCCCTGTGTGATTCTCTGATGCTCACCAACCAGTGCAAACTCCATTTCATCCTGTAACGCCCCCACGCGCTCTGCATGCACGCTTCCCGTAATAAACTAAGAATTACCAGACTGACGCAGCAGCCTCTTTCTGTGGTCTCTTCCTGCCCTCTACTTACAGAGGTCCATGTTCAGTCCCAGGACCTTCCTCTGGGTCTGTATGCACTAACACCGGGTAAGAAGACACTCTCTTTACCAGACAGACCTGCCTTGTAACACTTGTTACCTCCCATGGTGCCTCTACTGGCCTCCTCTTCTTCCTTTAAGGTCAGCTTCCTAAACATCTATTGCTGCTGACCCAATAAAAACCACTGAGAAAGAACAATGCTTTTGTGACTCTGAAGACCTCTCAAGCACCCGAAACTACTGCCACACTACACTCTTCATACCTGCCTCTGCAAACCCACAAATGAAATGCAGCAATCACCTTCTGAATGCACGCTGAAGAGACAAAGTAGCAACTGCTCACACAGTGGACATTCCAAGAACACATGAGGGGAACCGTTCCCTCATTTACACTTCCAAGGAATGAAGGTCAATAAACTGCGGTGTCAGAAAGGCATCTACCTTACAGATGTATGAAAATGTCTCACTGTTGAAAAATCTTCATTTGGTTTGAGATAAAGACCGTACCTTCCCCTGGATTTGTCTGCAAGACTTTCTGGAGAGACCCGTGAACTGGGTCTTTGATGGTGGACAGACTGAGCCTGGGGCTCTGGGCTGTAATGATTGGATGTTTTAGTCCTCACAGGCGTTGACACCAAAGCAGACGGTGAGTTCTGGAATGTTGAAGTGGGGGGCTGCTGGGAAGGCTGTGAGGAAACTTGATTTCTAGCAAAATCTTGTGTGATAATTTGCTGTGAATGAAAAAAGAATTAAACCCACTGAGTGTTTGCAAAAAAAAAAAAGTTGCATAAAACTAAATCTGGACATCTTTACTGTGACTCTATGTGAAATGTGTCCTGATTAAGAAACAAAGACCAGTAAGGAGAATGCAGGACTTACACAGATGTGGTCAGCCAGGGTTATTAGCCGGTGGGTCCGGGGCACCTGGCCCGCCGCCTCCGCCTGGGAGGAGGGGGGCAGCTGCTGCGCAGACGGTGAGCTCGGCTGTGGCCGGTAGTGGTGCAGTGGGCCCTCGTACTGCCGGGCGGCCTCCGCTGCCAGAGAGAAGACAGCGTGTCAGCCGGGGGTGCCCACCTCCCACCCAGGGGAACATAGGACGGGGACACAGTACAGATCTCCCAGCAGAATTCAGATCTTAATAGAAGACTAATGAGAAACAAATACCGAAATCATAAGTGAGCAAAACAAAATTAATATCAACTATCTTCTGTATTGTTAAAATATAAGGAAATGGATAATCAAATAATAGCTTAAAGATGATTTTTATTTTTTTTTATTTTTCTGAAGTTGGAAACGGGGAGGCAATCAGACAGACTCCCACATGCGCCCGACCAGGATCCACCCAGCATGCCCACCAGGGGGCGATGCTCTGCCCATCTGGGGCGTCGCTTTGTTGCAACCAGAGCCATTCTAGCGCCTGAGGCAGAGGCCACAGAGCCATCCTCAGCACCCGGGTAAACTTTGCTCCAGTGGAGCCTTGGCTGCAGGAGGGGAAGAGAGAGACAGAGAGCAAGGAGAGGGGGAGGGGTGGAGAAGCAGATGGGCGCTTCTCCTGTGTGCCCTGGCCAGGAATCGAACCCGGGACTCCTACACGCCAGGCCGACGCTCTACCACTGAGGCAACCGGCCAGGGCTTAAAGATGATTTTTAATTAATGCAGATCACTCTAAAATAAAACTAGTTATTTCCTACCCTGCTCTGGACAGCTAACGAGAAGCAAGTGATGAAACGCAACTGTGAAAACACATGCACTGGTGGCTAAAAAGGACCTACTTTCTGGTGGACTGGCCTTCACGACCTCTGGCTGATAGGCCTGCAGTTTCTCTGGAGGTGGCGCAGGGGAGCTGGCCGGACTTATCACCTCGATAGCATCGCTAGGGGTTTCATACCGATGAGAAGACACTTTAAGAAAAGAAAAGAATCTGATTTTAAAACAAATCCTAGGAACAGTTTTAAGAGTCCAAGTTCTTCAAACCTATTCATGTGTTTTCACTGTTGCTCTCAGAATCGTTCAATGGCATCCGGTTAGTGATACAATTAATAAACAAAAGAGCTCAGTGGGCCACACATGCGTCCTTGCGTCCCTGATCCTAGTCGGACACAGGGTTTTCTGGAGTTTTGGCTCTAGACATTCAGGTGAAGCAGAGTAAGGAACGGACGTGTGACATTATCCTGGGAGCTGGAAGAGAAAGTCACCAGGAGACAAACACTCATCAGAACAAATTTAACAAATGAGAGAGCAGATTGTAACAGTTCACTGTTTCCAGTCACTTAAAGTCCATGGGACAGTCAACTCTTAGAAGAACTCTGAGACAACAAAGCTGCTTTGTTACCATGGCGATTTTAAAGCGATAGGTTAAGTAATGTTTTATAATTGTTTTCTCAAACCACTGCGGTACTGCTGACAAGTAGTACTCCACACAGTTTTGGTACCACCCACACTGGGAAAATGAACAGAAGTGGCAGGGGGTGTCTGAGGGGAGCGGGTGCACTCTGCAGGCTGAAAGCGGAGGCAAGGTTGCTAAGGAAATGGAGGGTCTGTTCCACAGGGGTCCAGGCACCTTTCCCCCGTCCTGCCAGGCCGCAGAGTCGAGAACAGGAGACAAGCAGATGTAACCTCCTCTTTGGGAACCTGCTGACGCCGGAGTATGCTCTCTGCACCTCCATGCTTACTAAGGACTGGGAAATCGTCAAGCCCCAAAGGAAGCACGACGCTGCCATGATCAGCAAGTGTGATCTTCAGTGGGTCCTGGACACAGTACAGAGGACGGGAAAGAACTCGAGCACCGGACCCCGCCTGTCCCGACAGTCCTCATGCACAGGACTTCCCTCTGACCCTCCACCAGGCCAGAGAGTCATAGCCACCTGAGGTCCAGGCTGCTCAGGAGAACGGAAACCTGACCACTGGGGTGAAAATCATCTTTGGGGAACTGAAGGAAGTCACTAGAGCCAAAGTAGCTTGTACCCCTCTGTGCCGTTGGTAGCCACTGGCACGTGTCTCTGTGCACGCACGCAGCGCCCGACATCTGCTTCCCACACCAAGTACAGAGGCGACAGGAAGTCTGGTGCACAGGCTGCTCCCAACGCCAGGGGGTCAAGTGCAGGCTCTGTGCTTCACCCTAAGAGGAAGGGGAGCTCTGAAGAGAAAAACCAAAAACCACACTGAGTAACTCTTAATAACTGTGGGCTTCATGAAAGTAATTTACCCACTAATAAAAAACAACAACAAAAAAAACCCCACCCACAAACCCCAAAAAACAAAAACACCCCACTCAGAACCGTGAGCTCTATTTTCACCTCCTGGCGGGGGTCTGGTCTGCGATGGAAACTAAGAAGTGTCAGCAGGGAACAAGCCCTGTGCTGCAGCGCTCAGGCAGCCCAGGCTGGGTCCCCGTGGGAGCTGCTACTTCCCTCCCAAGGGCCTAGCAATGTCTGCACGCATTACACCTGCTTTCCAGAATTTCATGATCCCAGGCTAAAGGAAGTCTTGTGTCTACCCAACTACCAAGCTGCCCCCATCTCTCCAAACATCTCAGGACTGGGGGAGATAGTTACCCAAACAAATTATAATCGGGCACGGAGGTAAAAAGAATTGCACATTGCAGGATGATGCACCAGAAATCTTTTCTTTTTCATTGTCTCCAACACTACTCAATTTCATTAATAGTAACAACAGAGAAATGGCTATATACGGTTAAATTACTTCAAATAGCAGATGCTTGTGTGAATACCTGCTTACACAGAATTAGGCAGTAATTAAAAATACAGTAACTTTTCAAGCATTTTACTATACAGTTGTAAATTCTTACAGACCTACAGAGCATAGGTACCAAAGTGACTAGCGGATGTGATCAAAATCCAACTTGCAAGAAGGGCACAATGTAAATACCAATAACCAGTAATACAGGGTGGTCTCCCTTTTAAAAACTCCATGCTTTAGACAAAAGACAGAAGAGGCTCTGGAGTAGCGGCCTAAATACTGAACCAAATCCCAAAAATCACTGCTTGGAAAATGAGGCTTCAGTAGTGCAGAGCGAATGACACATTACCTTGCAGATACCTGAAAATGGCAATAAGCTCTAATTTCTATTGACCTACTTTCCAATCTAATAAAGAGCATAATCTTCTCATGAAAAATAACTTGGCTTGACCAGGCAGTGGCACGGTGGATAGAGCGTTGGCCTGGGATGCCAAGGATCCAGGTTCGAAACCCCATGGTCACTGGCTTGAGTCCAAAAGTCACTGGCTTGAAGCCCAAGGTCACTGGCTCACTGGAGCCCCCCAGTTAAGGCACGTATGAGAAGCAATCAATGAACTAAGATGCTACAAAATGAACTAAGGTGCTACAACTATGAGTTGATGCTTCTCATCTCTCTCCCTTTCTGTCTGTCTGTCCCTGTCTATTCTCTCTTGCTTAAAAAAAAAAAGTAACTTGAAAGGTATATGTAAGAAACGCTGATACTTAAATCATCATAAAAATAGCAGAAGAGACATTATTGCACTACTAACCCACAAAACCTTCCTATTACATTTACTATCAAGATTAGGATTTTCTTTATACCATATTGTTCTGCTTTGCCTGGAGAACAAAGTGGTTCTTTACTCAGATAGCACATTGCGAAACTCAGATGGAGATACATACAGCTACTGGAAGAGTCTGAGCTCTGAGAGCCACGCTCCCTGGCATCCTTGTCCGACGCAATCTGCCGGGTGATGATCACGTCTATGAAGTTAGCTGCGGTAATGGTGGTCTTCCCTCGGGTCCTTAGCTCTTCCTCATATCTGGACTTGGGAGGAGGCCCTTTCTCTTTCCCAGCCTCAGAATAAACTACTGAAGAGTGAGGCTGGGGCTTGCCACTTGGAAAGGCTGAAGAAGTGTACAGACACTGAACAGATCTCTTCTCCTCCAGGGCTTTCTGCTCTAGCTGCTGCTCACTAACTGCTGCTGACCTGCTTCTCAAAGTTTCTTCTAGCCTGGCAGCTTCATGCTTACTCTCTTTCGTTTTGGAAACATCCATCTGAGGGGCAGAAGCTGCAGCGTCCACCAGAGCAGCCAGGGCGTCTGCAGCAGTGTTGTAGCGGGAGGCTGGCAGGCCTTGGCTTATGGAAGGGCCCCCCGCAGCAGGCCTGCAAACAAAACCAAAGCACAGGTGTAAGCGGGGACCCTGCACGAGGCGGGAGGGCAGGTGAGGACACGAACCCCAACAACAGATAATGCGAGTGGGCAGTGCATCAGCACTGTAGCTACTGCACCCGCAAACTAAAAAGGGTATATGCAAGAAAATGCTGCTTTCTGTCAAAATGTACAGACGACGTACATGATTCGTAGCTGAGCACTTGGGTCCAAAGGTGTGATGACACTGGTTCCGTTGGTCCCCTGGAAGACGCTGGGTCTCTGCTGCAGCATGGTCTCCTGCGCTCTCACAGAAGGGGACGGGGAGCGCACGTACCCGTGGCTGCCGGGGCGGCTGGGCTGCTCCGAGCCTGCAGGGCGCACGCGCGCGCACACGAGGACAGTCATGAGGAGGAAGCCAGAAACAGTAAGACTTATGGGTTGTTCACTTTCTGGCCTTTGTGAAAATACGTTCTATGAGAGCTTCTTAATGAAACACAAGATAACCACACTAGTAAACTGAAATAAAAACACCAGCTAGCGTTTACGGCCACTGCCATCTGGAACAAGTTTCCATCTTGATTCCAGAGAGGAACAAAAATAACACCAGCAATGAAGGACCAGTACACACCACGGAAGTTCATCTGTCAGGTGTTCCCTCAAACTCTGGTGTGCTCATCATTTCCAAAACAAAGGTGGTGCACCTTCCTCAGCATCACAGTGAAGGCAGACACTGCTGCTGCCCAGGGTCTGCGGCTGCCCCGCTCCTGCCGTCCCCACAGCTGCTTCTCTTGGCAAGCCGCCTCTGAGTGAAATCGCGGACCCAGCCCTTCCCGAAGTGCAGCCCGGCCACCTACACCCCAGTGTCTGAGGCTGTCCTGTCCCTTAACCTCAGCCCTCCTGTGAGAAAGCCACCTCCTGGACTCGGCCAAAACGACTTCACTTGAAAGACCTCAAGTCTCCTGTCCTGTCCTCTTCCTTCCTCCTCCATCCCGTGCCCTCACTCCACCTCTAACTTGTGCTCCACGGTGAGAGCCAGCTGTTTCAGTCCACACCCCCTCTTCTCACAGCACGGAGCACCTATGGCAGCAAGCCCTTTCTGCAACTTTATCCCTTCCGATCACACATCAGCGCATAGGATTTTTCTATAGGGTGTATTCCTAGAAGTGGAATTGCTGGTTAAACTTTTATATCTCTGGCCCTGGCCAGTTGGCTTAGTGGTAGAGCATAGGCCTGGCGTGTGGAAGTTCTGGGTTCGATTCTCTGCCAGGGTACACAAAAGTGTCCATCTGGTTCTCCACTTTCCCCCCTCTTGCCTCTCTCTCTCTCTCTCTCTCTCTCTCTCCTCCCCTCCTGCAGCCATAGCTCGATTGGAATGATCTGGCCCCAGGTGCTGAGCATGGCTCCATGGCCTCCGCTGCAGGTGCTAAGAAGAGACTGATTGCTGAGCAATGGAGCAAGGGCCCTAGATGGGCAGAGCACCATCCCCTAGTGGGCTTGCCAGGTAGATCCTGGTTGGGTGCATGTGGGAGTCGTCTGTCTCTCTGCCTCCCTTCCTCTCACTAAATAAATTTTAAAAAAGTTTTATCTCGAAAAAGCTATCCACATTTACAATGCCATTGACAACGTGTGAGAGTTGGTGTTTCTTCACACATTGTAACAGAGATTTTATCAAGCTTTTACATGTGATAAAAAAAAGTGTTTTATTATGTTCAATTTGCATGTTCCTCATCAGTGGGACCATAAGCGTTTTAAAAATACAGTTCTTACTTAAGTTATGTGTCACTTGTACTTTGCTATCTATAATCAAGTCAACTTCCATGTTTTTATACAAACTACAGTCCATGTTATAGAACACCCACCATTCATTAAGTATTTCCTACTGTCAGACACTTAGTGATTTTTTGTTCTATGTAGATAATAGGTGACATCTAAATTTGGGTTTTGTAGCCGCTGAACTGAAGGCAAATCCTCTGGACTGACAGCATGGGTTCAGACGTGATGGCTGGCTATCCGTCTCCTCCTCTACACTCCATTACTTAAATCTCAAAGGGCCCATCTCCTGTGACCTCATAAGTGCGACCACCTCCTTGCGCTCTGCCCTTCAGTACTGCACCAACCTCTCGACCACGTCTCTGGCCCCTTCTGCCTCTGGCTACGAAGCTCCTTCCAGCAACACCTAAGGGTGGGCCTAGTCCACTCTACATGTGCTTGTCCTTGGAAATCTCAGTCAAGCCAGCTTAACCTTTGAAGATGACACCTAGGTCACAGTCTCCAAGTTCTGCCCTTTCTCCTAAGTGTCAGACCAACACATGACGATATGAGCACAGTGATCTGATCTCACTGCCGGAAACAGGGATACTATACATAACAAATGTTCCAAAGACAAAGGAAGTTATGTCCAAAGTAAAACCACTGTCGCTGCTTCCCCTAGCTGTGGTCTCTTAGGTGCACGCTGGTTTGTTCCTCATCCAGAAAACATCTAGTCACTAAGTCCTCCTGCTGCACCTGAAACATGTTCTTCCGGCAGCTCCTTTCCAACAGGTCCAACTGTCCGTGTGTCAGGTCACCATTAGGACACGGAGAGACTAACACGGGTCCCTCCTGGCACCCGCCCATGCCCACCTTTTGGGTCTAACCCACCTCACGCCACTTTTGTGCAAACGCCCCTGATCACGTGACCTCCCTCCCGCACCAAACGGCAGGTGCACTTCACTTACAATTCAAAATGTCCACAACCTTTTCATCATATTTCCCACTCTTCCTTTAAACTATGGCTCAACCATAGTTTCACCTCTGTGAGCCTTATGCTTGGGCTGATTTCAGCTCTGACGAGCTCCGGCCAGTCCCTGCAGGCTCCACTGTAACCAGCTATAGGGCCACATCCGAACGACACCGTCATGATCAAAACCTCCTCCCGTCTAAAACGCCCCTCAGCCTGGTCCAGCTTCCGCTGCACTTTTCCTCTGCAACCCTCCCTGAGGCCCGCAGCTGCAGTCTCCGCCACAGTTCCTTTGTCAGGTGGGCCGGCAGCCCCCACAGCACGACAGGCCCCCACTCACCGGGCCGGAGGTAGAGGTCAGAGGAGGCCGCCATGCGCTCACGCTCACGTTCACGCTCACGTTCCTTCTCCCGCTCCCGCTCGGCGCTGGCCGCAGCCGCCAGGTGTGTGGAGTGTCCTGGAGACAGAGAGCCCTGTGCTCACAGACAGAACTAGCAGCCCATCAAGCCTGCCAAGTAACTGTAAGTCCTCAATGACTGCAAGTTTGTCAAAAAGTTTCCTATTTGAGGTGTGAGAAGTTCATTTTATTAAGAGTCTTAGATGACAAATGGAGCATAACAAGCTTTTAGGATATTTCTAGAGTATCTAGTGACCGATGGCACACAGGAACCAGCACTAAACAGTACAGGAAAAGCAGATCAAATGGGAAAAGGGCCTAAAGCATCAGCAGAGACAGCGCTGTAACCACTGGCACCCGTGGGCCGTCGCAGAGGGGCATGGCCAGGAGGACCCTTACCTGGAGACATGGAGGCGGAGTTGTACGGCCTGGGAGGGAAAGTGATCTGTGTGCCAGGAATATAAGTGATTCTGTCCATGGGGGGAGTGCTCGTTCCCCCCGGATGAGGCACTAGAATTGCTGGAGGCATATTGGTCAGATCAATGATTCCTGCTCAAAGACAAATACAATGAAATTACGTTACCTTTCAGTATTGCCCTCAAGATAAGAAACAACACATGGCTTTTCTGTCGTTGTTTATCTCTACAACCCAATGATACCCTGTATACAGTACACATACAAATGTTTAGGACATCATCACTTCGTAAGACCTTGTTTAAATCTAGGGAAGGACACGAAATACTCTGCCCACACCAGGAACCGAAAAGCACTGGTTTGAGAGACAGAGAACTGGTCAAACAATGACTTCAAATAACCAGCACAGTGACTGGGTTAGTCATCTCAGCCTTCACCAGCCGACCTGTCTCAGTGCACTGCTGTTCACCTTCCAGGGCCAGAGGCCACGGAGAGGGCATGGCCTTCTTTGTCTGCATCATTCATTCAACAACTGTTGGTCGAGTGCCCGGGAAACCCTGGGCACACAGAGTAAACTCTATGAAGTCTGAACGGCAAAGACACAGACCCCTTGTTGCTGGGTACGGGAGGCCCAGCTGCTGCTCTCGTGGGGAGAGGCCCCTCGCCACGTCTGGGCGCAAGTTCACTTGCATCTGCTGCGAGGTAATGTAATCATTGAGGATGGTCTGCCGTGTGTTCTCCATCGCATAGAGCTGGTACTGACTCGGGTACCCTGGGGTTGGCGAGAGCTGTCTCTGAAACAGGTAAGCAGCAGCTGCTGATCGAGAGAACGAGAGAGGCATTTCGTTTAGTCCAGGTACAATTCATTTGCCAAACAGCTCCCATACAAGGAGGGAGGAAGAAACAATCTGTTGAGCTAACGCGCACATGCATCTTTTATTTACCGTGGGGGTCAGGGCTACGGAGATGAGGTGGATTCATTTTAGACCTTGATATAGCAGCAATATCAATATGTACATTTTAATGTCAGATGTAATGGAAAAGGGGAAGGAGAAATAAGACAAACTACGAGTGTTAACATTTTCACCAGTAGTACAGAAGCTAAATAAATTCTCAAGTAGTTTCAATTTCTGTCTTTGCCATGTAACTTTATTTCCACCTGAAACCTCCAAGAGCTGTTTGAAAATAAAATTATTTCTCAATTACTGATGATCCAATACACCCAAATGGAAATATGAGAACACTTAATGAAAAATAACAACTTTAGTTCTCTGGGGATAAAATGATTCATCTGTAAGCATTTAATTAGTCCAGGTGTTTAGGAGAGATTACCAAACTTTTCCTTTAATAAAGGGCCAGATGGCAAAAATAACAAGAATAACTTGGGGGTGTAGAGGGGAGATGCAGGGCGAGAGAGACAGGAACCCCGAGCTGCTCCAGCAGGCGCCCTGACCAGGCAACGGAGCACAGCTGCCTCTGTGCTCGGGGACAACGCTCCAACCCACTGAGCCTCTCAGCCAGGGCTTATTATTATTTTTTTGAGAGACATAGAGAGGGAGAGAGGGAGAGAGGGGGGAGGGTGAAAGGAAGTATTCATTTGTTGTCCCACTCAGTCGTGCATTCTTTGGTTACTTCCCATGTGTGCCCTGAATGGGGATCAAGCCCTCAACCACGTCCTTTTTGGGACAATGCTCTTAACTGACTGAGCTAACCTGCCAGGGCCAAGATGACAAAAACTTTAGGCTTTGTGACCACACAGTCTCTGCCTTCGGAGCCACTTGGCACTTGGCTGTGTGCTGAAGGAACTTAATTTACACACACAGGCAGCAGCAGGAGTCTGCCCCCAGCTGCAGCTTGCGGACCCTAAGTTTGAGCATGACACAGGTGTTAGGAAGGGGGAGGGATGGTGAAAAGAATAACATCTCTATCCTCAAAACATCTGTAACCCAGGAAAGCTCAAAAATGACAAGGAAATGAAACTGCTCTATAATAAAGAACTATGATAAACACTAAATGAAAGTATAAACATTTGATTTTGTCTGAAAACTTGAGTAAACTATGACGTGTGTGTGTGTGTGTGTGTATGTGTGTGTGTGTTTATACCCCTCCCCCCCCAGAACGACCTATGACAAGTTTTCTGGAATGTCACTTCCCGTTTACAGTGGTCAGCAAACTCGTTAGTCAACAGAGCCAAATATCAACAGTACAACGATTGAAATTTCTTTTGAGAGCCAAATTTTTTAAACTTAAACTATATAGGTAGGTACATTCCTTATTGAGGTAGCACCCACACGTGGTATTTTGTGGAAGAGCCACACTCAAAGGGTCAAAGAGCTGCATGTGGCTCGCGAGTCGTGGTTTGCCGACCAGGGACCTAGAACTCCAGCCAGGTAAGTCTGTCAACTGATTCTGTGGGAACTTCTGCCTCAGTCTGGACAGCCCCTGATGGACTGGATGTGGACTCGTCTGACACTCGATTAGCAAACGACTTGATGGCAGTAATACAGCTTTCAGATACAGTATTTTCTACCTGTACGCTTAGAAACCATGGTATACTGGTGATGAAAATCGCTTCCCTAAAGACTAAGGTCAAACACAAGTGCTGTGTCCCAACTTCAACCTGAATGATGTAGCAAGCCAGGCAGCAAGAGGAGGAGGGCCTGGGACCTGGGGGGACCTGGGGGGACAGGGCGGGGCCTGCACAGCAGGCGGGCAGACAGGCTTCCCCAGCAGAGGGGGCGTGCCTCCAGCCCACTGACAACCTGAAGGACCACTCTCGAGACCACACCCTCCTGCACCCACCAGTCACACTGACCCACAGTCAGCTGTCTGTTCAAAAGCTCCTTCTAGCTGTACCTGCTACTGTAATTATGTAATGAAATCATCTGTAAATCAATGGGAGAAGAATGAAAAGAGCAGTTTTTCTGGAAATTAAGTTGACTGCTTTGGAAAGACAAACTTCAATATAGAAGTTGAATCAGCCTGGCCAGGCGGTGGCGCAGAGGATAGAGCGTTGGACTGCGATGCCGAGGACCCAGGTTCGAGACCCCAAGGTTGAGTGCAGGCTCATCTGGCTTGAGGAAAAAAAAAAAAAAAAGCTCACCAGCTTGGACCCAAGGTCGCTGGCTCGAGCAAGGGGTTACTCGGTCTGCTGAAGGCTCGCAGTCAAGGCACATATAAGAAAGCAATCAATGAACTAAGGTGTCACAACAAAAAACTGATGATTGATGCTTCTCATCTCTCTCCGTTCCTATCTGTCTGTCCCTGTCTATCCCTCTCTTTGACTCTCTGTCTCTCAAAAAAAAAAAAAGTTGAATCAAGTATGAACTACATGATTCTAAAAGATGGTGGGGAGGATCTAAAAGGATTATGTACTTAGATTGAAGTGTCTCTAAATTCTAGCTTCACTTAAAAAATCAACCCCAGAAATGTAAGTATTGTTTATATAAGAAAGACAAAGGTGAGGTTTAATCACTGAAGCTTGGCCTCAGATGAGAACACGGGCTAAGTGAACACCTATGCTGTAAATTAAAATGTTTAAGCTATGCCTGTGCCATTTAAAAATAATTCTTCACAGACTGTAAGCCACTTTTCCAATCAGCTTAAACAAAGAGGGTTCTTTGCATACCTATTAGTTTTAGCTCTTGAAGGGGTACTGGTAATATTTTGTTCCCTGACTCAGATGCTGGTAACATGAGGGTGATGATATACTTTGTGAAAATTCATTGAGCTGTAACTAATAATATGTGCAATTATCTGCATTCTGCACTTTAATAAACAGAAAGTTTAAAATATCATACAGGTAACCTGGCCTGTGGTGGCAAAGTGGGTAGAGTGCCAACCTGGAACATTGAGGTCACCGGTTCGAAACCCCGGGCCTGCCTGAGCAAGGCACATATGACAAGCAACCAATGAACAATGAAAGTGAAGCAGTATGAGCTGATACTTCCCGTTCCTCCCCACCCCCTCTCTCTGTAAAATCAATAAATAAAATCTTTTAAAATATTTTTTTAAAACACCCTCCAGGTGTGTCATGTCTTTGCCATACGCAGCACTGCGCACTGTGCGTACCAGGATCCAGAGCCCTGTGGAACGGCATGGCGGGGTCCAAGTGCGTGGGGAGATGGCTCCGGTACACCTCTCCTGTGGCGCTGCCCCTATGGTGGGGATCAAAAGGACTGTGGCTTACTACAGGGTCCACCCCAGGGACTGGAGACTTCGCGGCTATGCTTTCCCTCTGGGTAGGGGTCAGTGTCGATTTTCTCTCATGACTGATAGATTTGCTAGAAGAAATCGTAACTGGAAACAAGAGCCAACACCACAAATTCTTAAGAAAATTTTCTGAGTATGATATTGAACCATTTCTCAGAGGGTTGGAACTTTCAGTCAAATACAGACAACAATCATATAATATATTGAGCTTCCCAGTCCACTCAACATTTAACATTCAATCTTGCCAAATATGCAAGTGTGAAGCAGCAGCAGAAGATTCTGAGGTTTGCAGATTACACCACTTGGATCACAGAACCAGTATTTTATGACCTAAAGTTAAGGTCAAAATGAAGTTCAACACTCTTCTTTAAAGCTCCTTACACTAAAGGTTACACAGGTTTTGTCTTCTGTTTAACCTTCTCGAGTCCCGTGGCCTTACACTACACTTCCTCTGTCACTTACACTCCACTTCCTCTGTCACTTACACTACACTCCACTTCCTCTGTCACTTACACTCCACTTCCTCTGTCACTTACACTACACTACACTTCCTGTCTCTTACACTCCACTTCCTCTGTCACTTACACTCCACTTCCTGTCACTTACACTCCACTTCCTCTGTCACTTACACTACACTCCACTTCCTCTGTCTCTTACACTCCACTTCCTCTGTCACTTACACTACACTCCACTTCCTCTGTCACTTACACTACACTTCCTCTGTCACTCACACTCCATTTCCTCTGTCACTCACACTACACTTCCTGTCACTTACACTACACTACACTTCCTGTCTCTTACACTACACTTCCTGTCACACTCCACTTCCTCTGTCACTTACACTACACTACACTTCCTCTGTCACTTACACTCCACTTCCTCTGTCACTTACACTCCACTTCCTGTCACTTACACTCCACTTCCTCTGTCACTCACACTCCACTTCCTCTGTCACTCACACTACACTTCCTCTGTCACTCACACTACACTTCCTCTGTCTCTTACACTACACTTCCTCTGTCACTTACACTCCACTTCCTCTGTCACTTACACTCCACTACACTTCCTCTGTCACTTACACTCCACTACACTTCCTCTGTCACTTACACTCCACTTCCTCTGTCACTCACACTCCACTTCCTCTGTCACTCACACTCCACTTCCTCTGTCACTCACACTACACTTCCTCTGTCAATCACGCTCCACTTCCTCTGTCACTCACGCTCCACTTCCTCTGTCACTCACGCTACACTTCCTCTGTCACTCACGCTACACTTCCTCTGTCACTCACGCTACACTTCCTGTCACTCACGCTACACTTCCTCTGTCACACTCCACTTCCTCTGTCACTCGCACTCCACTTCCTCTGTCACTCACACTACACTTCCTCTGTCATTCACACTACACTTCCTCTGTCACTCACACTCCACTTCCTGTCACTCACACTACACTTCCTCTGTCACTCACACTCCACTTCCTCTGTCACTCACACTATACTTCCTGTCACTCACACTACACTTCCTGTCACTCACACTACACTTCCTCTGTCACTCACACTACACTTCCTGTCACACTCCACTTCCTCTGTCACTCACACTACACTTCCTGTCACACTCCACTTCCTCTGTCACTTGCACTACACTTCCTCCGTCACTCATACTACACTTCCTCTGTCACACTACACTTCCTCTGTCACTCGCACTACACTTCCTCTGTCACTCACACTACACTTCCTCTGTCACACTCCACTTCCTCTGTCACTTGCACTACACTTCCTCTGTCACACTACACTTCCTCTGTCACTTGCACTACACTTCCTCTCTCTGTAGCACCCTGGCTCCTGTGGCCCGTCAGTGCTCTCGGTGCAGCACTGCACACTCAGATGATTCCAGCCCCGTTAGTCTCTCTGTAGCACCCTGGCTCCTGTGGCCTGTCAGTGCTCTCGGTGCAGCACTGCACACTCAGATGATTCCAGCCCTGTTAGTCACTCAGTAGCCATCCTGAGTATCTTGTCCAAATATGGCAACACTTGTGTTCAAGCAATCCTAATTCTACTTAATAATGGCCTCAGCACAAGAGTAGGAATGCTGTCGTTCAGATATGTGAAAGAGAAGATGCAGTCTACTTCAAGTGTATAGGGAAGCACATAGCATATGGATAGGGTTCAGTACTATCCTTGGTTCCAGGCATCAAAGGGAGGCAGGTCCTGGGGTTCCAGAATGTACACTCCGCTGAGAAATGGGAAATACTGCACTATTTTTCCTTGCTCTGTCTTCCAGAGACTTCCTCATTACCCTCACCAACCACCATCTCCGCCCCGCTCCAGCCTCTCCTTTATAAATGACATTACTGGGCTGAGAGGGTGGATGAGCCCACCAGCATCTATCCTATCCTAACACTTACTGGCTACCATCCTCACTGTTTTCATACTGTGGCAAAACACTGTGATATGCGAGTGATAAGAATTATATATGCGGTCTTTGTCCAGTTCCTGATTTACAGCTCCCAAAACCCTTGGAATTCCCTCCTGTTAGAGGGATAATGGTGTCTTGTTATGTTAATAAAGTGACTTCCAGAAAGCACCCAGGGAAGGGGAGGTCTGTCAGGAGAAGCAAGCACATGACTGGAGTCAGAACTTGCTGTCCTGCATCCAGACCTCCAGGGAGGCTGGAGACGAAATCCAACTGTCAACCACCAATGATCTAACCACCCAAGAACACAAAACAGAGCCAGCTGGTGGGCAGTGGGTGCGCTGGGGGAGCAGCAGGGCGGCCCCACACCCCTCCCCACACACTGCCCTGTGCATCTGTTCCATCCGCTGCCCCGAGTTACGTCCTCTCACAATAAACTGGTCACCTAGTAACTAAAATGTTCCCAACTTCCATCAGTCTCTAGAAATGAAATGAACCCCAGGAAGGGCGGTAGGAACCTCTGATGTGATTGCCAGTTGGTCAAAAGAACGGAACGATCTGGACATGTGGCCGGCATCCTGCAATGGAGGGTGTCCTTGGACCCTCCAACCTGCAGCCAGCTGGTCAGACGCAGAAGCCCGACTGGCACGTGAGGTTTCCAGAGGGCAGAACTGATGGGGTGCAAGCCTGCAGGCTGCACCGTTAACCAGCGGAATGTGGCGCTACCTCTGGGGAGACAGCGTTAGAACTAAGCTGAGTTCTTGGCACCCTAATGATGTCTGAGAATTGTTCAGAAAATGGGGCTCAGAACACCCAAAATAAATGCACAGGAAATAAAACATCATTTTAGCGAGTTCAGTGGCATTAATATACTCACCATGTTATGTAACCACCACCACCACCACCTAATTATTAATGTTCTGATATCAATCTGACCATGGTCAAACAAACTTGGCCACAACCAAGAAACACAGTCTGGTTTATTGCATCCCTTTCCAAGCCTCACCCTGCTCAGCTGTAGAATGCACTTCCCCCCTGCGGACAGTTCTTCCGGACTGGAGCCCAAGGTTTGGAATTCACCCGTCTCCACAGCAGGGCCTTCCCATCCTCCTCCCTCCACCTGCTACACCTCCCAAACCCTGACACCCTTTTCACCTCCTCACCCGCGTGCAGCCTGGGGCCCCGCCCATGAGCCCTCACTTCACCGGTCCTTCAGTAAAATGTAAATGACAAACGGATACATCTTTCAGAGCGTTGGAGTGTCGGGAACCTAACAAGTCAGTGTCTTCTCTGCCTCACTGACCTCCCACCAGCAACAAGTTTCCACTTACTGAGTCCTTCCAACACATCTGGCGCTCCTTAAGTTCTTTATACCTACAACCTCATTTTATCTCCCCAGCAATCCAGTGAGAAAGGTCTTCATATTACATGACCACTTTATCGAGGAGGAAGGACACTAGGGCACAATGCTGTGACTTGTCCAAGCTCATGTAGTAAGGAGAAACTTAATTCAAGCCCAAACAGTCCTGGCTCACAGCCTGAACTTTTCACCTGCCACACCAGATTGCTGGTGAAAAACAACCGTCAAAACTGACTCCAGAAAACCTTACAGGGTCAGCTGGGGGGGGGAGGGATCCATTGTTAAGACTATACTTATTCTAGAACATTTCTAGACTTCATCATCCTCTGCACTGATCAAAATTCTGAGCATCCTACCTACAATGATGCCTACTTTTAACCTGGTAGACTGCCACAGCCAGCATGAAGCACAGCCTACATACAGATCCTGCAACAATGTAAACCAACCACCTGACCTTCACTGCCTGCCCGATGTGGAAACCCACAGGAAAGTGGTCAGACAAAAACACAAGAAAAACAATAACAAGCCCTGGCCACTGGCTCAGCATGTGAAAGTCCTGGGTTCAATTCCCGGCCAGGGCACACAGGAGAGGCACCCATCTGCTTCTCCACCCCTCCACTTCTCCTTCCTCTCTGTCTCTCTCTTCCCCTCCCACAGCCAAGGCTCCATTGGAGCAGAGGTGGCCCGGGCGCTGAGGATGGCTCCATGGCCTCGGCTTCAGGTGCTAGAATGGCTCCAGCCACAACGGAGCAACGCCCCAGATGGGCAGAGCATCGCCCCCTGGTGGGCATGCCGGGTGGCTCCCGGTTGGGCACACGCAGGAGTCTATCTCTCTGCCTCCCTACTTTTCACTTCAGAAAAATACAAAAAAACAACAACATACCATCAGAAGTTCTGCTCATCATGGGCGAGCCTCTGGACATGGTGCTCTGGTAGCTCACAGGTGTTCGCCGTGCACTGCTGTCGTCGTAGACCCCTGGGCTCAGCTGAGCTTTGGGAGCCTCGTGAAGTGCTGACCTGAGAACTGAGGGGCCAGAGCTTACCACCGACGTGTGCCGGGAACGCAGGGGCTCGCCAGCTTTCACGTCGTCGTATTTTCCCCGCTCGATCACTTTGATGCTCTCTGGCACAATTTCCAGTGGCGGCACTCCACGGGCTAGTTTGCTAGGTCCCGTGATTAAGGATTTGACATTGTGTTTGATGGCAGATTGACCTGAGTTGCTGTCAAACTTTATTGGTGTACCCTAAAGGGAAAGGAGCAAACATTACAGGTCACCCACTCGAGCACCTGAGTCTCTTCCCACCTAAGGTTATGCTTGGCTCATAGTAACTATAGTTTGCCGTAGTAATCATTAACTCTGTTTCAATTACAGTTTACACTCACAATGATTGTATTAGTTTCATGTGTACAGCACAGTGGTTAGACAATCATGTAGTTTACAAAATGGTCCCCTAATATTTCAAGCACCACCAGGCACAGTACGTAATCATTGCAGTATTACTGACCATATTCCCTAGGCTGTACTTCACATACCCAGGACTATTTGGGACTGCCAATCTGTATTTCCTAATCCCTTTACCTTTTCACCCATTCTCCCAACACTCCTCCCACCTGGCAACCCTATCTGTTCTCTGTAGGTTTGTTTTATTCGTTTATTTTGCACATATAAGTGAAGTCATATGGTATTTGATTTGTTTCACTTAGCATAATATTCTCTGGTTCCATCCATGCTGTTGCAAAAGGTAAGATCTCATTTTTTTAATGGCTAAATCATATTCCATCACATGTATGTACCACAACTATTTTATCCACTTGTCTACTGATGGGCACGTGGGCTGCTTCAGTATCTTGACTTGTAAACAATGCTGCAGTGACCATACACAGGGGCGCATACAATCTTTCAAATGAATGCTTTGGGTGTAGTAGCCTTTATAGTCGGTGTGCACGTCACAATCACAAACCTACTGATCCTGAGCTGCATGCTTTCTCACATAACACACTGCACACTATGGACACAATAAAAACTAATGAAACACCTGGCCGGTTGGCTCAGCGGAAGAGCGTCGGCCTGGCGTGCAGGGTACCCGGGTTCGATTCCCGGCCAGGGCACATAGGAGAAGCACACATCTGCTTCTCCACCGCCCCCCTCCTTCCTCTCTGTCTCTCTCTTCCCCTCCCGCAGCCAAGGCTCCATTGGAGCAAAGATGGCCCAGGCGCTGGGGATGGCTCCTTGGCCTCTGCCCCAGGCGCTAGAGTGGCTCTGGTCGCGGCAGAGCGACGCCCTGGAGGGGCAGAGCATCGCCCCTTGGTGGGCAGAGCGTCGCCCCTGGTGGGTGTGCCGGGTGGATCCCAGTCGGGCGCATGCGGGAGTCTGTCTGACTGTCTCTCCCCGTTTCCAGCTACAGAAAAATACAAAAACAAAAACAAAAACAAAAAACAAACAAAAAAAAAGTAAAAATAACCTAGAGATGTTTTCTCTGAATATATGTACCCTGATTTACCAATGTCACCCCATTAAAATTAAAAAAAAAAAAGGTAATGGCCTACTAAAAAATATATAAAACATTCTCATGTATTACAATCCAATAAATAAATAAATAAATAAATAATAAAAGGACCAAAAAAAACACAAAAGAACTAATGATAAAGCATACATAAAACTGTCACGTTTACTTCCAAGAGCTCTTACACTTAGTACGCTGCATTTTCTAAAATGCTTCATCAGTCTCACAGTCTAAGGCGAATGGCTAACACAGAACCATGACCGGGTACCTGGGAGATGGAACCCTCGATGACCGGCCTCGAGCTCGGGACCACTTCTGGGGTTTTCCGACTTTCCTGAGTAAGAATATCTTGTCGCGGAATCTCGTGAATGGAACGGCCCATCTCTTTGATGGTGGTGATGCCATCGTAGGGTTTTCCTTTGGTGATGGCCCCCTCAAAGGCGCGGATAGGGGGGCTCTCCCTCTTAATCTGTTTGGGGTACTTAAGGCCATCGTCAAAGTTTTCAGTTGTTGCTCTTGGTGTGCCTTCAGAAAAAGAATTCAAGAAAAATACTTATTACAACAATGCCCATGGCTGTATAACAATGCCTCTGAACTATACCACTCAAAAATTGTTAATATGGTAAATTCTGTGTTACGTATATTTTATGACAAATCAAATAAAGGTTGTCACATTGCAGCTTCTAATCAATTTTCTGGTCCAATGGAGCCTTAAATAAATATTCATCAGTCATTTTTTTAGGGTCATTCAAAATGTAATAAATCATTTGTCACAATCACAGAACGGTTCTTATACAATGAATATGTCTCTACATTCAAGATTAAGCAATTATCATTTTCAAATCAAGTAGGTAGCTCAGAAACAGAACACTTATAATCAAGACTTAAATATCTAGTATTTCAAAAGGGAAAACATCTTGAAAAGCAGGTTTCATGCACCGTAAATTAATGTCAAGCTACTCTGTCAGCAAGGAAGTGGGGAGAAACAAACAGAAACGTTACCCTGCATTATGGAGCCGGAGAGCACAGTCCTTTCCTTGAGGTCAGAGTGGGGGCTCCCCCTGGGTAACGCTCGGCATATCAGCCCTTTCAAACAAGAAAGCAATTCAAGTATCAAACACAAGGTGCACGCCAAATCACACATACGTTACACTGTCTTCAGAGCACATATTTTTGATAAAAGCTCTTTGGAGAAGGGCATCATTCTGACCTATGTATAGTGCTATGTGGGTATGGGACTTCATAAATGATGTAAATGTCTAAGCACTATGCTTGTATACCTGAAACTAATATGATATTGAATATCAGCTATAAGAAGAAAAAAGGGGGGATATTTTAAATTTGTGAACTATTCAGAAGAATGTGATAGAATGAAAGTTGAAAGTACCAGACATGATATCACCTATTTCTTTTCTAATGTTTTCCTAAATAGAAAATGGTCACAAGAGACATTTATTATAGGTCAAAAAGGAAAAACACTTTCAGAGCTAAATCTAAACTCCCAATGTTTCTTTATCAAGGTGAGAGAAAACACAATGGGACTGAAAATCATAGTTTAGCTTTGAAATATATGTGAGAAAAGGAAACCCTGAAAATTGGACACCTCAAAAATAAACCACTTGAGGCCTGTCCTGTGGTGGCGCGGTGGATAAAGCGTCAACCTGGAAATGCTGAGGTCGCCGGTTCGAAACCCTGGGCTTGCCTGGTCAAGGCACATATGGGAGTTGATGCTTCCAGCTCCTCCCCCCTTCTCTCTCTCTATCTATCTCTCCTCTCCCTCTCTGTCTCTCTCTCCTCTAAAAAATAAATAAAAAATTAAAAAAATAAATAAACCACATGAAACATGGAAATCAAAATCAAAGAGGTATAAATAACTTCTTATGAAGTTTCATGTTATACATATACAGGATGGGGCCAAAGTAGGTTTACAGTTATAATAAATAACAATAAATAATAATACAAGAATAAACTTTTGCATCACATCTCATAATGCTAATAAATTTGAATCAAGGTCTGGAAATAACCACACCCATTTACCCTAAAATAAAGGGAAGTGAGATCTTTTTTAAAATACAAAGAAAATCCAACTCTTCGAAAATTTACATAAGACTTCTAAGACTGAGGAGCCTTTACCCTGTTTTTAGTATTTTATCTAGATTTAATTGAACAGTTTAGGCAGGTTAAAATTTAAAGAGAGTCATTAAAAAACAAAATCATATTATCATTTACTGAATGCATATCAATCACATGATCAGCACAGGTTGGGCACCTGTCTCTAACCCTCACACAATGGTTGGTATAATCACTAATTTACAGCAGAAGACAGAGACTCAGAGAAATTCACCAAGAAAGGGTGAAGCTCAGATTCGCATGCATGTCTTTGCTCTATGCATTACACCACTTTATCTGCCTCGCGATAAAAACAAAGTTCTCATAATGAAGTTTACATTTTTAAACTCATTTAACTCAAAGATGAAAACTCTACAAATTCTATGAGCATTCTAATAGTGACCTATGATGTTGGCCAACCATGTTTAATTTTTACTTCCCTCCACTGCCATGTACCCCCTGATTTATATGTAAATATTAATATAAATTTAAACATATAATAATGCTTCAAATTAATATATTGTCTATTTTATATAATATTCATATTTACAATGTATTAATTTTAATGTGTTTCACTTACATATTAATACAAACTTCAGGCAGAAACAACAGAGGTTGAATACAACCTAACCCAACAATGCCAACTTCCTATAGAAAATTAAATGTATCTCGTTCTGGAAATAAGATCTTACCCTCTAATGGCGCTGATACAGGAGACTCCCTCATTGACAACCCTGGCTTTATATTTCCTTCCACTGATTCATAGCTTCTTTTTAAACTGATCTCATGAGCTGTTCTCGGGCTCCTTGTCCCTTCTCGGACATTCTTAATATCTGTAGAATATACAAACAAGAATTTCTCGGAGCTCAAGGCCTACTACACAGTAAGGAAATTACCATAAATAGTCTAGCTCATAAAAACAACACCTATAAAAATGTTTGTTCATTCAAATATAGTTATTGAGTTCAAGGCTCAAGCAAGGCTTGCAGATAAGGTTAACAAATCAAGCCCCTCTGCTTATGAGTCTTACCCAAGAGTGTCAGATACAGATCAATTTCTAGGCAGTCACTACGAGGACAGCGAGCCCCAGGAACAGAGCAGGACCACGTGCTATGAAAAGGCTGGACTGGAAACCTAACACCTAGGGGCCCAGATGAGGTCGCCTAGAAGTGAAGATTAAGCTGAGAACTGGAGGACACATAAGAGTTGCTGGAGTCCAGAGTGAAGGGAGGAAGAGGGACACAGGCCCCGGAGACAGTGAGCACAAGGACCCCAGGAAGGCGCGTGTGGCACATGAAAAGACCTCACACTCAGTTCCCGGCACCAGCACCGTGCAGAGCGAGCGGGAGGGAGAAAGGAAGGGGAGTGAGCACAGAGGGGCTTCGGGAAGACGTGGGAAGAGCGCAGTCTGAAGAGATGAGCTGAGGAGATCGTGGGGGGACCAAGGGGAGGAGCTGATGACAATTTCTTCAAGGCAATGTGGAGCCGAAGAGGTGACGTCAAGTCCAGCTCTGACTACAGGTGAAAACTGAAGGCAGGAAGATCAGTGAGGCAGCTCCTGAAATATCTGGATGAAAATGATGGTAGCAGTGGGGATAAACAGAAATGGACGCCTTCCAGAGACTTTAGGAAAGAGAAGAGAACTTAGTGACTGATTGGATGTGGAAAGTGTCAGAAGCAGTTGTCTGAGATGACGTCCAGGTTTCTGCCTTAGAAAATGTACATGAACAGACTTCCCCAGGAACAAAATGTAAACCGATCTATGCCAGCGTGGTAGAATCCAGAGGAGAAAGGACACAGAAAAACCACCATCTGCTCTGCGTCAGGCACTGTTTACATCCGCTACTTCTTTGTACTCAATGAGAAAGAGCAAGCATGGCTAATGGCCACTCAGATCACAAAAGCAGTCTCAAACGACAACTCAAAACCAGTTCATCACCTGGCTTGTACACCATACCTGAGTAATTCTTATAAAATAATATTGCTGGGAACATATAACTTAAGAGTCCATTTAAAGAAATGTTTTCAGCCCTGGCCAGGAAGCTCAGTAGGTCAGAGCATGGTTCCGATATACTGAGGTTGCGGGTCCCATCCCCGGTCAGGGCACGTACAAGAATCAACTAATAAATGCAAAAATAAGTGGAACAGAAGGTCTGTCTGTCTCTACCCCCCCCCACTCCTCTCTCTCAAATCAATAAATAAAAAGAAAACAAAAATGTCTTCATATAGACGTTAAAATAGTTTTATTTAAGGAGAATTTAAATTAAAGACTTTCCAGGATTATCAAGCTAGTATATCTATTCCCTAATGCTTAACTTATAAAACAGAATCTCTTTAAAATGAAAGTGATTGTATTTAAATAAAGACTCTTTTCCTAGGCTAAATGGACAGACTGTACTGTTCATCGCTTTTTACAGACCGTCTCAGTTCGTCTTTCACAAGCAGTTCAGGAGACAGTACTACTATTAACCCTGTTTATTAACTTCGGCTCAGGGGAGAGAAACTAACCTACCTAAGGCAAGGAGCTGGGGAACCAGAACCATTGCGTTGAGTCACACGCCGCGGTATTGGCTTCAGCGTAGAGACGCAGTACTTACTATCATAAGATAAGATGTGTCCACTCTTGCCTTCGTAAATGACGTGGCCTTTGGATGCAGCTTCCTCTCGGCCTTTCTCAGGACTGCTCTCTTCAATGGGAATTCTAGAAATGGGTCCCTTCACCAAAGCATCCGTTGGTATGCTGGCCTGGGACAGAGCCGGGGTGCCCTGTCATCAAATTAAACACAAGGACCAGAAAAGTCACTCAGGAAATGCAAGACACTCAGAAAATTTAACCTACCACACTGAGAGTCAGATCATGCATATCTTCAAAGGAGATAAAAACAAGCATGAGAGAATTAGACATTAAGTTTTCATAAATGTAAAGAAATGCTATATAGCTTCATCCTTAAACACATCATTGACACACAAAACCTCTTAAAATGCTGAGAGAGAGATGAGTTGAATCAGTTTTCCTCCTCTGCCATGAAGTCAAACCTTTATGAAGGCACTTAACTAGAGAAAAAGATTTCTTTCAAGGCCTAAAATTATGCAAATGTAATAAAACGTTTTCAAAATTTCTAATAAAAATAAGACAATAAATTGTCACTTTTAGAGTGCCACATTTTCTCATAATGTGAAAGAGGAAAAAATAACTTTTTAATTGATTTCTGAGGCAAAAGCAAGCAAATAATTTACAATGATTTTCTTCTCCATTTCCATTTACGCTGAACACATAGCAAAAGCTTTGCTAGGAAGAGTGAATGCTGCATCAACTGAAACTGGTTTCTTCTGCCAATTTTCAAATAACTAACCTTTCAGATGAACGACAGCACAGATTATACAGCTTGTAGTCAAACTAATCACCGTAATGTCTTCATGCAGGCAGTTTACAGATCTGGGACTTGCCACCTCTGAAACCCATAACCACCCAGTCCCATAACCCAGAACAACAAACAACGTGAGCACAGACTCCGCAGCCGGGACAGCTGGCCCACTGAGCACCCCTCCGCCCCCAGAGCCCCCAGGGTTGCAGGAATGACGGACTAACCTGCGTGATGGAGCCTCGCAGGGATGGGATGCCTTCCACGGAAATTTTGCTGGTGGGAGTTCCCCGAGTGATACTACCTTCTTGAGTGGTTCCTGAGGTGCCTGGATCAAAACAAACTTGTTAGCAAATTACACCCCCGACCCCTGCAAAAAAAACAAACACCACCAAAATCAGCCTCTACTGGGGAGAGGGGTAAGAAGGAAAGAGCAGCACAGAAAAAGCTTTTGTTTTATTAAAATGTACTTTTAAAATAATACTGTAATTATTACAAAGGAAGGCTGAAATACGGAATTTCAAAGTTCTTAAATCATTTTTATATGGAAAAAAACTTAAATTTAGAATTTAAGGGCTCTAACTTAAAAACCCACCATTAAAACACATCCATTACTTACTTTAATACATTTACTGGGGACAAAAGTTTAACATTTCTGTGTAACAGCAGATTTTTACCTCGGACCACTCCTTCATGCTGCGCCCTGACCAGCAGGCCCTCAGGCTGTGAGTTCTGGCTCCGGGGAGAAAACTCCTCCTGCTTGATGTAGGGCACAGGAGCTGGGGGCCGGACAGAGAGGGAGGCGCTCAGGCCGCGTCCGACGGGCGCTCAAGACCAGAACCCTCGGGCCTGTTTCCTCACTGACCTGATTTGGCCGAGTCCTGCTGCCGTGGCAGTCCAAGAGAGATAGAGCCCACTGAGGGTTTTGTTGCTTCTTGAGTGTAGGAAGCCTGGTTGTGAGAAGTCAAATAAGTGCCCGGTGTGCCCTAAAAATAATTTTTAAAGGCTAAAATAACACTGTCTTTTCACAATCAATTTAAATGTAACGGTCACATTTCTGTTCATAAAAATTTATACCCTCACTGCCCAAAATTTAAAACAGGTATCTATAAAGCAGAAAATCCTCATCTGGTCACGTAATCTATGTTTCTGTGGTCAATTAATAAAATGCCAATTAGTAAAAATTTAATAAAATGGTCAATTTTTAAAATGTCAATATACATTTACATGGTCAATTAATCTATGACAAAGGAGGTCCAATAGGGAACAGACAGTCTCTTCATAAATTGAACAGATGTGTGCAAAAGTAAAGAAATAAAAGTGGACAACTTTCCTACATTGCACACAAAATTAAACTCAAAATGAATTTAAGACTTAAATATGTAAGACTGAAACTGTAACACTCCTATAAGAATACGTAAGCAGCATAACCAGGCGGTGGCGCAGTGGATAGTGTCGAACTGGGATGCGTTGGACCCAGGTTCGAGATCCCGAGGTCGCCAGCTTGAGCGCGAGCTCATCTGGTTTGAGCAAAGCTCACCAGCTTGAGCCCAAGGTCGCTGGCTCGAGCAAGGGGTCACTCAGTCTGCTGTAGCCCCCCCACCCCCGTCAAGACACATATGAGAAAGCAATCAATGAACAACTAAGGAACCACAACAAAGAGTTGATGCTTCTCATCTCTCTTCCTTCTCGTCTGTCTGTCCCTGTCTGTCCCTCTCTCTGTCACACACACAAAAAAAGATGACGTAGGCAGTAAATGCTTTGATATCATTCTTAGCAGTGTTTTTTTGGATATGTCTCCTCAGGCAAGGGCAACAACAACAAAAAATAAATGAATAGGACTACATTAAACTTAGAAGGTTTTACACTACAAAGAAAACCATCAACAAAACATCAAAGGCAACAACATACTGAATGGGAGAAGATACAGCTAACAGAGGACTTTCGTCCATTAAATGTAAAGAATTTCTACAGCCTTGTAACAAAACAGATCCATAAAATCGAATAATGAGACTTAAACAGTCACTTCACAATCAGATGTGCAAACAACAAATAAGTGTCAGAAAAAGTGCTTTATTGTACACTCACTAGGTTGACTAAAATAAAAAAGACTGAGCAAAAAAATGGAGCAACCTGAAGTCTCACTCACTCACTCACTGCTGTGATGGTATGAAATTATACACCCAACTCTGGAAAATTACCAAGTAAAACGTGCACACACCCAGCAGTTCCACTGCCTGAAGTCTCACTCACTCACTGCTGTGATGGTATGAAATTATACACCCAACTGGAGAATTACCAAGTAAAACGTGCACACACCCAGCAGTCCCACTGCCTGAAGTCTCACTCACTCACTCACTCACTGCTGTGATGGTATGAAATTATACACCCAACTCTGGAGAATTATCAAGTAAAACGTGCACACACCCAGCAGTCCCACTGCCTGAAGTCTCACTCACTCACTGCTGTGATGGTATGAGATTGTACACCCAACTCTGGAAAATTATCAAGTAAAACGTGCACACACCCAGCAGTCCCACTGCCTGAAGTCTCACTCACTCACTGCTGTGATGGTATGAGATTGTACACCCAACTCTGGAGAATTACCAAGTAAAACGTGCACACACCCAGCAGTCCCACTGCCTGAAGTCTCACTCACTCACTGCTGTGATGGTATGAGATTGTACACCCAACTCTGGAGAATTATCAAGTAAAACGTGCACACACCCAGCAGTCCCACTGCCTGAAGTCTCACTCACTCACTGCTGTGATGGTATGAGATTGTACACCCAACTCTGGAGAATTATCAAGTAAAACGTGCACACACCCAGCAGTCCCACTGCCTGAAGTCTCACTCACTCACTCACTGCTGTGATGGTATGAAATTATACACCCAACTCTGGAGAATTATCAAGTAAAACGTGCACACACCCAGCAGTCCCACTGCCTGAAGTCTCACTCACTCACTCACTGCTGTGATGGTATGAGATTGTACACCCAACTCTGGAAAATTACCAAGTAAAACGTGCACACACCCAGCAGTTCCACTGCCTGAAGTCTCACTCACTCACTGCTGTGATGGTATGAGATTGTACACCCAACTCTGGAGAATTATCAAGTAAAACGTGCACACACCCAGCAGTCCCACTGCCTGAAGTCTCCCTCACTCACTCACGGCTGTGATGGTATGAAATTATACACCCAACTCTGGAGAATTACCAAGTAAAACTTGCACACACCCAGCAGTCCCACTGCCTGAAGTCTCACTCACTCACTGCTGTGATGGTATGAGATTGTACACCCAACTCTGGAAAATTACCAAGTAAAACGTGCACACACCCAGCAGTCCCACTGCCTGAAGTCTCCCTCACTCACTGCTGTGATGGTGTGAGATTGTACACCCAACTCTGGAGAATTATCAAGTAAAACGTGCACACACCCAGCAGTTCCACTGCCTGAAGTCTCACTCACTCACTCACTGCTGTGATGGTATGAAATTATACACCCAACTCTGGAAAATTACCAAGTAAAACGTGCACACACCCAGCAGTTCCACTGCCTGAAGTCTCCCTCACTCACTCACGGCTGTGATGGTATGAGATTGTACACCCAACTCTGGAGAATTATCAAGTAAAACGTGCACACACCCAGCAGTTCCACTGCCTGAAGTCTCACTCACTCACTGCTGTGATGGTGTGAGATTGTACACCCAACTCTGGAGAATTATCAAGTAAAACGTGCACACACCCAGCAGTCCCACTGCCTGAAGTCTCACTCACTCACTCACTGCTGTGATGGTATGAAATTATACACCCAACTCTGGAAAATTACCAAGTAAAACGTGCACACACCCAGCAGTTCCACTGCCTGAAGTCTCCCTCACTCACTGCTGTGATGGTGTGAGATTGTACACCCAACTCTGGAGAATTATCAAGTAAAACGTGCACACACCCAGCAGTCCCACTGCCTGAAGTCTCACTCACTCACGGCTGTGATGGTATGAGATTGTACACCCAACTCTGGAAAATTACCAAGTAAAACGTGCACACACCCAGCAGTTCCACTGCCTGAAGTCTCCCTCACTCACTGCTGTGATGGTATGAGATTGTACACCCAACTCTGGAGAATTATCAAGTAAAACGTGCATACACCCAGCAGTTCCACTGCCTGAAGTCTCACTCACTCACTGCTGTGATGGTGTGAGATTGTACACCCAACTCTGGAGAATTATCAAGTAAAACGTGCACACACCCAGCAGTTCCACTGCCTGAAGTCTCACTCACTCACGGCTGTGATGGTATGAAATTATACACCCAACTCTGGAGAATTATCAAGTAAAACGTGCACACACCCAGCAGTCCCACTGCCTGAAGTCTCCCTCACTCACTCACTGCTGTGATGGTATGAGATTGTACACCCAACTCTGGAAAATTATCAAGTAAAACGTGCACACACCCAGCAGTTCCACTGCCAGAATTATCTAACAGAAACAAAGACACACATCTACAAAGTGCCCAGTACAAAAATGTTCCTACCAGTTTTATTCATTGTAGCCAAAAAATAGAGAACAGCTAAGGTTTCCATCATCAAGGAGATGGATAAACAAACTCTTACGCTCACACACTGGAGTCATTTTCAGCAATAAAAAGGAAGAAACAGCCGATTACACACACACCCGGGTGAATCCCTTAAACAACTGAGCAAAGTTCAAGACAGACACAGAAGAGCACACCCTGCATAATTTCAGTCATACGAAGTTCTAGAAACGGCAAAACTAATCCATCACGACAGAAAGCAGAACAGGGGTGGTTTCAGGTTCTGGAAGAGAAGGCTGCTCAGAAAGGGAGTGAGAGAGCGGTCCGAGCGATGGCCATGTCCCACGACCTGACGGGGGTGGCCGCTGGCCACCCATGCACCGAAAATAACTAAAAGCTGACTAAACCGCTCAGATCAGACTGTTAAAAAGAGAAAGAGACAGAGATAGTGGCCAGAGCCAGAATAAACTACGGCTTGCTGATCATCTATAGTTTAATAGGTGGAGGCTTTACAATAGAGTCAACACACATTGTAGTTCCTTGAAAATATTCCATTTTCACTTACATTGCACTGAACTTCAAAGCACATATGTGCCTTTTCTAACTTGCACCAGATAACGTGCCACACTCAACCTGGGCTGTAACCCGCACAAACTCCTCGTGTGTGGCATGGAGGAGAGTGATTGCTGCATTTTCTGGCTACTGTGCCTTCATATATCTACATAGACTTTTTATTTATCAGGACTCTGAAAAACTAGTATGAGAAGGAGGGGAAAGTTTGCCAGAGCCACACAGCAGAAGAGCTGCTGGGTGAGAACACACCTCACCTGTGAGATGGAGCCCCCCAGGATAAAGGACGGTTTTTCTGAAGCCACGCTGGTCTTGGAGGACGGGATGAGTGGCGGAGGCGGCCTGGTGGGCCGGGTCGTGGGCAGCCGCACCCCCTCGGGAAGATTAGTTATCACTTGATGTGGAGCAGGCTGGAGCACTTTTAAAAGGGAGAAAAATGAGTTAAAATAGTCAATTTCCGAGTCTGCAACCTTTTACTGTCTCAGTCATTCCTAAGTTTTAAATTTCCCTGTCACTTGAATTAAACCTGTACACATATTCAAGTCACTAATGGTTGTTTGCGAGGTGGAAATATTCAACCCCCTGTGTCAAACCAGAGCTTTCAAGTTAAGGTTCTTTTGAAACTTTCTGCCTAGCATACATAAACAGCAATCTTTAAGAATTTTTCTTCCTCTCCACCCTTCTCTGGACCTCACAGTAGAGGTGAGATCAAAGGCGGCCTCTCAGGAAGAGTTGCTGTTACAACTTTGGAGACTACATTGACATGATCAACAGACAGCCAATCATACGTCCTCTTTGCATCTCACAGTTTGAGAACCATTTACTGATTCTCTCTCTCAGACTCCTGAATTTCTGCAACAGGTTAGGGGAGAGTGGGGATCTCAATATTTTTACAAAGTGAATGTACTCTTGAGAGAAAAGCCAGTCAGCGTCACGGTATACATGTGTCAACATCGACTTCCCAGCGGCCCGGTGACTCTCAGCTCAGTGTAACTAGTGATGGAATGCAGAGAAACAAGAAAGTGTGCAACAGCGAGGACGTGTCCTAGAAGAGCACTTCATTCGTGAGGTGGGACATCTGTGGGCAGACGTCCGGCAGCCACTGCACGGAGGGACACGTGCCTGGCGGGACCCTGGAGCGGCCGCACTCGCCCAGGCTGTGCAGCGGCTTTACTGCCCCCTGGGGAGAGTCTGCGCAGAGATGCTGGCCCTGCAGCAGGGCACCTCTGCGCTTCCTGCTCTAGAGCGCGTCTGACCGCAGCACAAGGCATACAGGCGACTGATTTTCCTATGAAAGTTCAATTCATCAAAATAAGGGAAGAGCTTCAAATTAAAAGATTAAATGTGAAAGGACCAAGCCCACACCATTCGGGGCAGATCCACCTATATACTAATATCAAGGCCAAAAATTCCTCCACAGAAATCATCTGTGTACATATCGTCACTATGAGCTAATAAAGTCCCCAAAATTTCTATTGTGATTTTTCTCTTTAAAAGGTAAAAGGACTTCTCTTTCCTCTCATTAGGAAAATCAAGTGTTTTCACATGCAACAGAGGCCATACACACAAACATCACATTATCCATCCATTCTGGGTATTCAAGTCTGGCCTCAATCAGAGGTTGGATCTCTGAGGATTCCAAACCTTTTAAGGAGTAGCCTGTTGAAGCCCATTGCTTAATGTGCAGAGAGATAAAGGTAATGAGAAATGGAAGAAATGGAAGAAGCCTTTCAATAGTGCCGGTTGAACTAATCCAAAACACCTACACTGCATAAGCTTATAAAACTATGAATTTTACTACAATAATGCTAATAAAAATTACTCGACATCATTTATATCCAAAGAAAGAATAAACTTTAAGGATTTAAAGGATGTATCAGACAGACGAGTCATATTAAGACTTAAAATATATGTATTACATATAATATATAATTTTTCCTTTTTTTTTTTTTTTTTTACAGAGACAAAGAGAAAGTCAGAGAGAAGGACAGACAGGGACAGACAGGCAGGAACGGAGAGAGATAAGAAGCATCAATCATTAGTTCTTTGTTGCAACACCTTAGTTGTTCATTGATTGCTTTCTCATATGTGCCTTCACCGTGGGGCTACAGCAGACCGAGTAACCCATTGCTCCAGCCAGAGATCTTGGGTCCACGCTGGTGAGCTTTGCTCAAACCAGATGAGCCTGCGCTCAAGCTGGCGACCTCAGGGTCTTGAACTTGGGTCCTCTGCATCCCAGTCTGACGCTCTACTCACTGCGCCACCACCTGGTCAGGCTAATTTTTCCTTTTTTAAGTGAAATTAACACACTATCATTTTGGAAAACCAGAAAAGCACAAAGAAGTGATATCACTCGTTACCCAAACCACTTACGTTTGTGGCACTGTAATGTCTCCCAGAACAAATTCCTGCTCGTTTCTCTGTTCCTTTACTTACCTAGCCTTACCCATTTATTCTTCAAAATAAAACTAAACTTAAAATCATTCTGAGTAGTTTCTTCCCAAAGTACCCCTGAAATATTCCTTGGATTTGCATTAAATTATGACTACAGAAGACTTGACATTTTACCATAATGAGTTTTCTAATTAAGAAACTTATATGTTTTCATATATTCTTTAAAAATTGTTTACAGAAATTTTATATTTTGTTGCTAGGAAAACCATCTTTTTCATATCTGGGTTTATGTATATCACTGACTATTAGATATACAGTGGAGAAAGATGCAGATTTCTATATATTGTATACTAATTTTTTCTTAGAAACTGAATGGACTTTCCGTTTAGCTCTGACAACCTTTCAGTTGACTCTTACAGGCTTTCTAGGCAGATAATCTAATACTGTGAATATTAGTATGTCTTCTTCCTTCAAATGCCTAACCCTCTTCTTTGGTTCCTTTATCTTGACTGTACTGTACTAAGTCATGGTCGGCATCCCTGGAGCTCCCCTCCAAAGGCAAGGGCTCTAGCATTTCACTATTAAGTGGAAGATTTATAATCCGTCTCCAAAAGTGATTCATTAGTGTAAGGCATGAAAATTTCTTTGGTTTACTAAGATATTTTTGAAACCCAGAAACAATTATAATATCAGCTAATATTCGGTATGAATTATGTGTTACTTCGTGTTACATGAATTGTCTCATTTAGACTTTACAACCAATGAGATTAATACTACTTTACAGATAATGTAACTGAGACTCAAAGAACCACATTTAATTGCCCAGGTCACACTACCAGGATTTTTCGAAAGCAATATAATTCCTGGCCCTGACCTCTAAAGCACAATGTACTCACTTCTCTCTGACATACTGGGTGCTGAAATTTATATGCCTCTGGGACACCCAACAAGATAACGGCACTCTTCCTGCTGACATACTTCTGTAACTAGATCAAGAAGCGCTCTAACACTGTGAAGATTTATGAAATAAACCAACTTCAGGAGAAAATCACTTCTTGGTTGCTGGAGACTTGAACATGATAGGGCAGGGGTCGGGAACCTTTTTGGCTGAGAGAGCCATGAATGCCGCATATTTTAAAATGTAATTCCATGAGAGCCATACAACGACCCATGTATGTTAACATTATCCAATAAAAATTTGGTGTTATCCCGGAGGACAGCTGTGATTGGCTCCAGCCACCCACAACCATGAACATGAGTGGTAGGAAATGAATGGATTGTAATACATGAGAATGTTTTATATTTTTAACATTATTATTATTTTTATTAAAGATGTGTCTGCGAGCCAGATGCAGCCATCAAAAGAGCCACATTTGGCTCACAAGCCACAGTTTCCCGACCCCTGTAATAGGGTATTATAAATTCAGTGCCTGGTTGCTCTGCCATTTCTGGTTTTATAATTATATGGAAAAATCCATTTTGTCATAGTAGTTAAAGAAATGGAAAAAAAATAAAAATTTATATGGTTCTAAATACAGCTATTTAAATTATGATGTACACAGAGCTGAAAAAATAACCAAAAAATAAACAAACTAGATTCAGTTGCATAAAAGAATTAACTCTTATTTCAATTAGATTTTATTACTTTGCATTAAGGTTCAATTCTAACTCTATCTCCACATATATAAATTTTAGTTCCTTCACTGTAGGATGAAGGTTTCAAATCAAGGCAAGGGTCAGCCTGTCTAACTGTTCCTGGAAAGTGAAAGCAACCCTTCCCGAAGGTATATTTTAAGCTTTCTATAGATGGAAAGGCTTCACGTCACTTCAAAAGGGCACATCTACCATAGTTACCTGAACCACTGAGATGAAGAGAAAATGAATATAATCAAACAGCTAGAAAACAGATGCTGCCTAAGACCATGAAAAGAAAAACCAAAACCATAGTCCTAATTCAGGAGGACTGTACCAGCCTGGTTTACAAAATGAGTGACGGTTGATCCGTAAATCCTCATTCTGACTATATTTAACAGCCTAGAACCTACTCTGTGATGTTACAATAAAAACATGTTGGTCAAACATTCTACATACGTGTAATTTAACTACAAATATACAAATGTCATTTGGAAGATTATCCTTTATGGTGAACTACAGGTTAGTTATAAATCAGGAGAGACTTCGGCCCTGGCCGGTTGGCTCAGTGGTAGAGCGTCGGCCTGGCGTGTAGAAGTCCCGGGTTCGATTCCCAGCCAAGGCACACAGGAGAAGTGCCCATCTGCTTCTCCACCCCACCCCCTCTCCTTCCTCTCTGTCTCTCTCTTCCCCTCCCGCAGCAAGGCTCCATTGGAGCAAAGATGGCCCGGGCGCTGGGGATGGCTCCTTGGCCTCTGTCCCAGGCACTAGAGTGGCTCTGGTCGCAACAGAGCGACGCCCCAGAAGGGCAGAGCATCGCCCCCTGGTGGGCGTGCCAGGTGGATTCTGGTCGGGTGCATGCGGGAGTCTGTCTGACTGTCTCTCCCCGTTTCCAGCTTCAGAAAAAAAAAAAAAAAATTCAGGAGAGACTTCAGGCACTTATTAAACAAATTACTGGATGAACATACTAGGCAGATTAGTAAAAACAAAACTTAAGCTTGGGATACAATGTAATGAACTGTCCCAGTTTGTAGAGTCACCTTGAACCTAACTGGTATCATATCAATAAACATTTTGGTGTCATATTAATCAAAAAATATAAAGAGGTTGATTTTAAGACCACTGTATAATGATTAAAAATTAGGATACCAGCCCTGACCGGTTGGTTCAGCGGTAGAGCATCGGCCTGGCGTGTAGATGTCCTGGGTTTGATTCCCAACCAGGGCACATAGGAGAAGCACCCATCTGCTTCTCCACCCTTCCCCCTCTCCTTTCTCTCTCTCTCTCTCTCTTCCCCTCCCACAGCCAAGGCTCCACTGGAGCAAAGTCGGTCCAGGCACTGAGGACGGCTCCACAGCCTCCGCCTCAGGTGCTAGAATGGCTCCAGTTGCAACATCAATTGTTGAGTTAGTGATTAAGGATTCTCTAGATACAATACAGAAAAAACCCCAAAAGTTATCAGTGTTTTCACCTCTGTTCAAGAAATGTTCATTTAGTATCTGTTATATACCCAGCCTTGGTGGGTATTATCACTGGGTTCATATTTTTACTAGCATAAAGTTTGTGTCTAAAACTCTAACATAAGAGGTTCAGTATCATGTAACTGTTAACTCATTATTGGTGTGACAGGTGGGAGAGAGCAGGATCAGTTAAGTTCTCCAGTTCCTGTTTTACGTTACACAGCCCTTGAAACGCATGGCATCCTACAGTTAATAGTGCTTATTTATAAAAGGTACTGCAGTCTTCTGAATCACTGGAAGAAAACTGAACCATAATCACAGAAGATTTTAATATTCCTAGATTCTAAGCATATCAAACATAAGGCCTATAAATGAACTATCAACCAGAACACATGTGCCATCTTCTAACCAGGCCAGAACTTTATAAAGTTTAGAAATCACTTCATTTCTTCTCCTTTAAAAAGAAACAAGTGCAGCCTGACCAGGCGGTGGCACAGTGGATGGAGTGTCAGACTGGGATGCGGAAGATCCAGGTTTGAAACGCCAAAGTTGTGAGCTTGAGTATAGGCTCACCAGCTTGAGCCCAAGGTCGCTGGATTGAGCAAGGGGTCATTTGCTCTGTTGTAACTCCCCCTTCCCCTTCAAGGCACCATTAAGAAAGCAATCAAATAACAAGCAATCAACGAACAACTAAGATGCCGCAACAAAGAATTGATGCTTCCCATACCTCTCCCTTTCTGTCTGTCTGTCCCTATCTGTCCCTCTCTGTCAAAAAACAAAACAAGTGTATCATGCAGCAACTAAAAAAGCATGCATAAATCAAAGCTGCCACTTGAAATAAAAACATTAATGTAACAAAGTACCTTCATGGTATCCATTTATACTATGTCTATATTAATACACCAATCAGTATTTATGGCTATAGATTACATTATATAAATATTTTACATAAGATAAGACAGAGCCATGTGTTATAAACAATACTGAATAGCCATTCTTTCTTCGGGGCTGTGATCCCAGCAAGGTAAGTAGGCATGGAGTTTGCACTCGACAGATGAGAAGACTGAAGCTCAGAAAGGTTACGTGCCGTGGCCACGGCCACACAACGGGTACACGCTGGAGAAGCGTAAAGTCCGGGTCTGACTGGCTCTACATGTTACACAAGGTTGTCTCCCATCACAGCAGAGAATTACAGAGAATGTGGCCCTGTCATGGCGACTGGCTTGGAGGACAAGACAATTCACATTGACTCTGAAAACTCAGGCAAAGAGCATGCAGCAGGGCTCTTCTACAGTCTCCAGCATGAGGATAAGCATCACAGTTAGTAACACTGACACAGCTTAGTGATTTAACTGAAATCAGTTTCTCTGTACGGAATAAGTGTACTACACACATCGGCTGACATGCTGTTTAATCCAAGCCCACAGGACACGGCCTGCGAGTACAGCGCCGTTTCCTTCCAAGTGCACTCTGTGTGGCGAAGGCTCTACCTACCGTCCCACTCGCGGCTCGGACTCTTGGAGGTGCTGCACGGGCTGGTCGAAGTTCTGCATTCCAGGTCCATCTGCTCTTGCCTCTGCCGCTGCTCCTCCAGGAGCGCGGACTCGTGCATGGCCTTGATGTGGCGCTGGTAGAGAGCATAGCCGCTCACGGGGGTTCCTATGGGGATGCTGCAGGGCGTGCAGGACACCTGCCGGGAGAACAGAACATCTGAGCGTGCACAGTCAACATCGACACGTTGCAAAGAATGCACATTTCTGTTACTATTACAGGCTGAAGTGATTTTACCATTTTTGAACCAAAGTAATCTTTAAGTACCATGCTTAAAATGATCATCAGTGGCCCTGGCCGGTTGGCTCAGTGGTAGAGCGTCGGCCTGGCGTGCAGAAGTCCCGGGTTCGATTCCCGGCCAGGGCACACAGGAGAAGCGCCCACCTGCTTCTCCACACCCCCCCTCCTTCCTCTCTGTCTCTCTCTTCCCGCAGCCAAGGCTCCATTGGAGCAAAGATGGCCCGGGCACTGGCGATGGCTCCTTGGCCTCTGCCCCAGGCCCCGGAGGGGCAGAGCATCGCCCCCTGGTGGGCAGAGCATTGCCCCTGGTGGGCGTGCCGGGTGGATCCCGGTAGGGCGCATGCGGGAGTCTGTCTGACTGTCTCTCCCCATTTCCAGCTTCAGAAAAATACAAAAAAAAAAAAAAAAAAGATCATCAGTTACTTTCAGAACTGAACATAATATGTATCACAAAAGTTGTGCCCCGGCCAGACAGCTTGGTTGGTTAGAGCACCCTCCGGAAGCACAGAGGTGACCAGTTAGATTGCTAGTCAGGGCACATCAAGGGAGAGCCGATATTCCTGTCTTTTTCTCCCTCTCCTTCCTCTCTCGCTGAAATCAATTTTTTTAAATCACAAAAGTCGTGATAAGAGAACTTAAAATCAGGAATGATAATACTTTTGTCTGCTTCTCACTCAGGATGGACAAATCTCTGGTGGCGCAGCCGGCACCCTGACCCCAACTCTCTGTGACCTCCTGCCAGGGAACCACTCCCACCTCGGTGGAGTGAGAGGTCACCTATATGTTAACAGCTCGTAACTTTCTAAGACATTTTTCTCCAGAGTCCACATTTATAAAAATCACTGACCTAACACCTCCATCTGGATATCTCAAAGCACCTCAAAGCCTATTATATTTAAAACTGAACTGCCCTGGCCAGTTGGCTCAGCGGTAGAGCGTCGGCCTGGCGTGCGGGGGACCCGGGTTTGATTCCCGGCCAGGGCACATAGGAGAAGCGCCCATTTGCTTCTCCACACCCCTCCTGTTTCTCCTTCCTCTCTGTTTCTCTCTTCCCCTCCTGCAGCCAAGGCTCCATTGGAGCAAAGATGGCCCGGGCGCTGGGGATGGCTCCTTGGCCTCTGCCCCAGGCGCTAGAGTGGCTCTGGTCGCAGCAGAGTGACACCCCGGAGGCTAGAAGAAACTTGCCTCCAGTCTTTCTGGGAACATGGGGGGTAGTGTAAACAATCAGGCACCACAGCTTAACAGCCTTTTGCAACCTAATCAGGCAAATGAGGCGGGGGTTGGGTAGACTGTCAGCTAACAGTCAATTCACCACACCTCTGCCCCCCCAAAATCTAAACTCCAAAAACCCTGTTGGTTTTTTGGTCCCCAACAGGCACACATTTCTCTGGAATACCATAGGGCATAACTGAAAATCTTCTAGGCCAGTGGTTCCCAATCTTTTTTGGACCACAGACCTGTTTAATGTCAGAAAATATTTTCACGGACCAGCCTTTAGGGTGGGACAGATAAATGTATCATGTGACTGAGACAGGCGTCAAGAGTGAGTCTTAGACGGATGTAACAGAGGGAATCTGGTCATTTTTAAAAAATAAAACATCATTCAGACTTAAATATAAATAAAACGGAAATAATGTAAATTATTTATGCTTTCTCTGTGGACTGGTACCAAATGGCCCAGGGACCGGTACCGGTCCGCAGCCCAGGGGTTGGGGACCACTGTTCTAGGGCACACCAGTGCGCCCTGGCGTTACACTTTGAGAACCACTGATCTAACCAAAGCATTATTTCCTAAGTGGAGTCTTCCTTACGTGTCTCATTAAGAAGAAAGCTTCCCATTTTAATTTTTATGATGATTCTTATCTATGATTTACTATCAAGACCAATCTGTAAGTCTTTTGAAGTTAGAGACTATAATATGAATATATTACATACAGCATTAAAAATGTTGTCTTGAACTGGGCAGACACTAAATACGCATTTGAATGAATAAACAAATGTATGATTTTGTGTGTGTGAGACCATTCATAAGCACACACTAACTTTTCCCAATTACCACATGAGACAGGAAACAAGTTTTTATCCCCTGAAATAAAGCAGGAGCTAGAATATAACTAAGTAAAAGATCAATTCCCATGACTGGAATTCATTATCAAGACAGAGTCAAATTTGTGAAGATTAAGGAAAAATGTAAGTAAAACTAGATTGGGAACTGTATACTAAAATTAGCCATAATCTCTAGTTCATCCTAACTATTCAATACCTTCCCATTCTATTACCGTCTTACAGCAAAACAAACAAAAGCAAGAGTTACTAACATTTATGGCTAGAGCATCTTATTACTTTTTTCTTAGAAATGACTATCTCAATCAATCATCACAATGAATGCATTTGAAAAAGCAACATAAAGATAAACAAAATGGATTATTATCAGCCTTCAAAAGGAATAGGAGCCTGACTAGGCGGTGGCACAGTGGAAAGAGTGTCGGACTGGGATGCGGAAGACCCAGGTTTGAAACCCTGAGGTCACCAGCTTAAGCCCAAGGTCAATGGCTTGAGCAAGGGGTCACTCAGTCTGCTGTAGCCCCCCGGTCAAGGCACATATGAGAAAACAATCAATGAACTAAGGAGCTAAACAAAGAATTGATGCCTCTCTTCTCTCTCTCTTCCTGTCTGTCTGTCCCTATCTGTCCCCTCTCTCTGTCTCTGGCACACACAAAAAAAAAGGGAAGAAGAAGATTCTGGCACATTACAACTCAGATTAACCTTGAAGACAGTATGCTGAGTGAAAGAAGCCAGTCATAGAAAGACAAGTACTGTCTACTCCACTTGAATGAGGTACCCTCAGCAGCCAAATTCATACAGCAGAGAGTAGAATGGGGGCTACCACGGGCTGGGGTGGGGCTGGGGGAAAGGGGAGTTATGGTTTAATGGGAACAGAACTTCAGTTTTACCAAATGAAAAAATTCGGGAGATGTTGCACCATAATATGTATATACTTAATACTGCTGAACGAAAAAACAGTTCAGATGATAAATTATATGTTCACTGCTTTTTTACCACAAATTTTTAAAAAATCAAGCACTAGTTAAAGAAGTGTCTGTAAAGGTCTTCCCTTTCCAGCTTTCCTGGCAAACTCACCATTGGTGGGATCACTGCAGCTCGGTGCTGGAGCTGGGGCAGGTCCGGCGGGCTCAGCTTCATTGGGGAGGAGACCAGGACCGACCCAGCAGGGTTTAACATCGAAGGCTTTGAGTCCATAGGAAACATTCTGCAAGTGGCAATTATAAGAAGTCAACTTTAAATACATGTATAACTCCTCCTGAGTCAACATGCACACACACATCCTGTTAACTTTACATGGCGTCTGAACAGTAAGGATTTTCTGCTATCATGTGGCCTGAATGCAACTGAAATAAACAAATATGTAATCATTTTCATTAAAAAATAAGGATCAGCCTGACCAGGCGGTGGCGCAGTGGATAGAGCATCGGACTGGGAAACAGAGGATCCAAGTTCGAGACCCCGAGGTCGCCAGCTTGAGCAAGGGCTCATCTGGTTTGAGCAAAGCTCACCAGCTTGGACCCAAGGTCGCTGGTTCAAGCAAGGGGTTACTTGGTCTGCTGAAGGCCTGCAGTCAAGGCACGTATGAGAAAGCAATCAATGAACAACTACGGTGTCGCAACGAAAAACTGATGATTGATGCTTCTCATCTCTCTCCATTCCTGTCTGTCCCTGTCTATCCCTCTCTCTGACTCTCTCTCTCTCTGTCCCTGTAAAAAAAAAAAGGATCACACAAGTGTTCTTGGTCACTAAAATGAAGAGCACCATAACCTACCACATACTAAGACTGCACACTCTGCCTTTACCATGCCCGTTATTTACACCATGTGTGCTCTGTAGCCGGCATGGTGCTGGGGTTTAGTCGGCGACCAACAGGGTGAGGAGAGAGGGGCGTCCAGGGGAGGGGCTCACCTCTGTCTGTCCGGCTCCCCGTCCACGTCCTCATCAGCACTGCAAGTGGCGCTGGAGTCGTTGTCAGACTGGGGCTCCGGCCGCTGGACGCCGATCCGCTGAGCCCCCCCCAGCTCGTCATCTCCGGGCTCTGTCTTCCCGCTGCCTCTCTGCAGCTCCCTCTCTCTGGCATCGCCTTCGCCTCGAGACGCGCTGTCTTCCAGCACCCCCATCTCAGCATCTCCAGAGTCTGCGTTAGCCGTCGCGGGGAGATCCAGCGCAGAAGTGGCGTCAGCACTGTGCTCCTGATCCATGGGCTCTGCCAGGTCGCCAGGGAGGCTGGTACTGGCCAGGGCCTCCGCACTCTTGCCCTCGGCCGGCTTCGTGCCCGGAACTGATGGGGGGGACGCACTGGGAGCAGGTTCGGGGGTGCCCTCGCGCTCAGCCCCGGGCTCAGTGCTTCCTCGAGAAGTTCCCGTCTCAGTGCAGTCCTCGCCGGGCTTCACAGCTTCAACTGGTGAAGGAGAAGGAGCACTTTCTGTATCAGAACTATTTTCAGCACCTTAAAGATAATGGTACAGCATAAAAATCTGATAATGAACATGTTCCAGGTGATGACAGAAACCATGTTTGACAGCAGATGTCTAGGATGAATCCTATGTCCTCAATGGCCTCACTGAAGTATTACAGCCACAGGGTTAGCTAGAAGATGAAAGGGAATGATCGGCCTGACCAGGTGGTGGTGCAGTGGACAGAGTGTTGAACTGACATACGGAGGACCCAGGTTCGAAACCCTGAGGTTGCCACCTTTAGTGCAGGCTCATCCAGCTGGAGCGAGGGGTCACTGGCTTGAGCATGGGCTCATCAACCATGACCCCATGGTCACTGGCTTGAGCCTAGAGGTCACTAGCTTGAAGCCCAAGCTCAATGGCTTGAGCCCGAGGTCGCTGGCTTGAGCCCAAGGTTGCTGGCTTGAGCCCAAGGTCATTGGCTTGAGCCCAAGGTCACTGGCTTGAGCCAGGGGTCACAGTCTGCTGTATCCCCCTGGTCAAGGCACATATGAGAAAGCAATCAATGAACAACTAAGGAGCCGCAACGAAGAACTGATGCTTCTCATCTCTCTCCCTTTCCTGTCTGTCTGTCCCTATCTGTTCCTCTCTCTGACTCAAAAAAAAAAAGAACAGAGTGAGCAATCCCTCACACCTATTAGAATGGCTGTTGTCAGAAAGAAAAGAAACACTGATGGAGGCACTAAAGTATCTGAAGCATGACTGCCATTTTCAAGATATTCTGTCTGTAGTACTTGGACCAGCTCAGGAGCTCCATGCATAAATATAAGGTCTACCGGAAAGTTCTGTCCGTTTTTGGAATAAAACCAAATACAAATTTTTCTTACCATCAATAAACTTTATTAAATAATATAATTGCCATTATTATTAATGATTTCTTGCCAGTGTGAGGGCAATTTGTATATCCCATTTTTGAAAAATGTTTTATCTTTTGATGTAAAAAATTGAACCAGTGCTTGTTTGATATCTTCTTCATTTTTGAATTTTTTGCCCTTCAAAACATTTTGTAAGGACAAAAACAAGTGATAGTCGGAGGGTGCTCAGTCCGGGGAATATGGTGGATGTGACAGACGTGCTTCTGTAGCATTTCTTCCTTGTTGAAATTCGTAAAAATTACAGTGGCGTAAATAAACTTTATCAGTAGCCATGGGTACACTATCACTTCACACATAAGACTAACGTGAATCAACTTTGTTTTAGTTAATTTGCTACGTCAGTATGTATACATTAAGTGATAAAAATAGGCACATATGCGCCAAATAAAAGTGCTTACGTGTTGAAATTTGTTGTGATAGAAACGGACAGAACTTTCCGGTAGGCCCTATATTTGTTGTTGAATAGATATATACATTATGCTTAAGTTTAAAGTCTCTAATCCGTGAAACACTGATGAACTATGTTCTTATTGAAACAATTCCTAATTGTCAAATCATTAAGCTAAAAACCACATGACTGGGCAGCAGTCGTCACAACTCAGCTCCCTATTGTGGATACCTTCACTGTCTTCAGGATTCTCCTCTTCATTGGAGGCTTCAATGTCCTCATCTTCCTGAGCAGACACAGTGGAAGCTACACTTTCACACTGAGACACATCTCGCTCCTCACGAGGTTTTCGTGAAGTCTACAATGGAAAGTGTTAAAATAAGTTGTTAATGACTTAAGTAACCAAAAGGAACCTTTCCATATCTGAGAGCGCAGAGAACGCTACTATGTGCACACACACTACACGAGAAGGCTTTGGGTCTGACTACCATTCCAAGTGCAGCGATCTCTGCGTTCCTACTAACTGGCCCTTCCTGCAGAAGAATCACTTTCATCAAATTCACCAAAAGTAACATCGGAACCATTTTTCAAACTACTCACCACTATACATGCACGAACTGGCCCAGTCTACAGTAGTTCAAAGTAACGAATTCTCCTTACTACTAAGAGAAAGTTTATTCCTTCGGCAGTAAATAAAGAAACAGTTGCCTTCTGCCAAGAAACTAGCACATCTTTTACAGGTGAGTGTAATAAATAAAAATATAACCTACACAAGCTCTCTCACAGCCAATCTTTGAGGCTCAAACAACAAACAAAAAATTGTAAGTAAAAAACAGTAAGTAAAAGACCCACCACCCGATATACTTACTTTCTGTTTATGCTGCTGCAAGAGGTTGTCAAGATTGTGTCGCCTTTTATAGTTAAAATAGAAGTTTTTACACTGAGCTTCACTTTTAGTTCCCACCATTTTGGCAATTGCTGCCCAGTTACGACCATGTTCTACCAGACCTGTAGTTTAAAAACAGACTCAATGTTAACGAACAGTAACCGAGTAAAGCAAACAAGAATAATAATATAATAAACATATTTATTATATTCCCAATCATTAACACTAAACGTGTTTTTAGTTACTTACTGATATACTTCAATACTTGCTGAAATTAGTATGGACACAAAATTTACTAACAGCTCTATTTACCCACCCAAACTTAAAACATGTTCACTAATGAAAGCAGTCAAACTTACCTTTATATATCTCCCTGAGGGCTAGGACAATGCTGGACACATAGTAATAATTCAAACTGATAAATAAGGTACTTCTAAATCTTTGGAAACAGTACATTAATATAAAGTTAATAATGTAATCATATATAAATATAAATGATTAACATAAGGGTATACATACAGAGTGGGGCAAAAGTAGGTTTGCAGTTGTTCATATGGAAAATACAATAATTAATAATAATGCAAGAACAAATTCTGTGTTTTTCATACCACTGTAAATCTAGTTTTGCCCAGCTCTGTGTATACATGTGTGTATGTATGTATGAGTGTGCGCATATATATGTGCAATTCCATAGACGATAACCAGCATGTCTTCAGTCCATATCTCAAGAAATGCCCTTAAAAAAATTACCACTTAAAAAAAACCTGTTGTAATACATCACAGAAAACTATGCCATCGGCCATTTCTTTAATCAAACAATACATCTACACACACACACATATGTAAGGAGCATGGATACACGTATGCACACATACTACACTGCCAGAAATATATTTTAAATACAGGTGTACCAAGCAAACATTTCCAGTACAAATTTAAGAATTTATAGAAAAATATCGATTTTTCATGGTTACAACTACTGTTTCCATGCCTGGCCAGTGGTGGTGCAGTGGACAGAGCATCAACCTGGGTCACTGAGGTACCCAGTTCAAAACCCCAAAATTGTGTGCTTGAGCAAGGAGGGGTTGCTGGCTTGAGCAAGGGGTCACTAGCTCGGCTTGAGCCCCCCCAATCAAAGCACGTTAGGAGAATCAATGAACAACTAAAGTGACACAACGAGTTGATGCTTCTTATCTCTCTACTCCCTCTCTCTCCCTCTTCCTGTCTCTCTCTAAAATCAATTTTAAAACTAAACAATGAAGTTGATAGTATTGCTTCCTTAATAATAATTGGAAAATCTCTTTTGAATCCTTCCCGATATATGAATAAGAGATGAAGAGTGGTGACTGAACAGTCATATGGAAGTATACCTACCTGAAAAAGATTACGATACAACTAATATCTACTTATTTTACTATGACATTTTGTTGATCAAATGAGAATAAATATATTTTAAAAAGTTATACATGTAATCAAGACAAATTTCAAATAAAGGACAGAACACTTTAAGTTGGCTTATCTGATCCTTGAATGTATCCCCTCATTACCTGCTAGACAGAAAGTCTAAAATGTGTCACTAAAAGTCAAGCTATTTATAATCTCTTCTCTCTAGAACTACAAGGTAAATATTTATACTTAACCCTCAAAAAAGTTGGTTAATCTTTCTCAAAATTATTTTTAAAATATTTACTTACAAACCAGTTATTTATCCTATTACAAACTTTAGTTCCATTTTATATTACATTAATAAGCAACAACAGAAAAATACAAGATCTGTAATGTTTCAGAGTAAGATCAAGGCCACACAGCTAGGAAAGTGGCAGCAGGGACAGGATTCAAACTTCTGTTTGGCTACACAGTTCACACTCTCTTCTCTGAATCGCAGTGTGAATTTTTAGTTTTTTTTCCCCTTTAAGAGTTTATAATCAAATGCTTTACCAAATAAAAACTAACAAAATATTTACTATTCTATTGAATGCAACTTTTAAATAACAGAAATAATGAACTTTTTATATAAAAATGTCTTCCAAAACAACTTTAATAGCATTTAAACACAACTATTCTGGAAAAGTAAAAATAGCCTACTTGCTCTCTAATAAAATGAGGAACTCAAAAGCAGGCCTCGCCCTAGCCGATTGGCTCAGTGGTAGAGCGTTGGCCTGGCGTGCAGGAGTCCCGGGTTCGATTCCCGGCCAGGGCATACAGGAGAAGCGCCCATCTGCTTCTCCACCCCTCCCCCTCTCCTTCCTCTCTGTCTCTCTCTTCCCCTCCTGCAGCCAAGGCTCCATTGGAGCAAAGTTGGCCCGGGCGCTGAGGATGGCTCTGTGGCTTCTGCCTCAGGTGCTAGAATGGCTCTGGTTGCAATGGAGCGACGCCCCAGATGGGCAGAGCATCACCCCCTGGTGGGCATGCCAGGTGGATCCTAGTCAGGTGCATGCGGAAGTCTGTCTGACTGCCTCCCTGTTTCCAACTTCAGAAAAATACAAAAAAAAAAAAAAAAAAAAAAAAAAAAAAGGCGGGCCTCTTCAACAAGGCCCACATGAGAAATCATCAAAGGTACCACACAGTAAAAAAAACAACTTGTAAGTGTACTTCTAAATTTTATTTATCATTGTAGAAGAACTTTTCTTTTTAATAAAAACAAATTAGCTCTATCTCACTTATTAATAATCTTAAAAAAAAAAAAACAAAGAGCCTGACCAGGCAGTGGCGCAGTGGATAGAGCGTCAGACTGGGATGCAGAGGACCCAGGTTCAAGACCCCGAGGTCGCCAGCTTGAGCATAGTTCATCCGGTTTGAGCAAAGCTCACCAGCCAGCGACCCAAGGTCACTGGCTCGAGCAAGGGGTTACTCGGTTTGCTGTAGCCCCGTGGTCAAGGCACATACGAGAAAGCAATCAATGAACTAAGGTATCACCATGAAAAACTGATGATTGATGCTTCTCTTTTCTCTCCGTTCCTGTCCGTCTGTCCCTATCTATCCCTCTGACTCTCTCACTGCCCCTGTAAAAAAAACAAACAAACAAAAAAACAAACAAAAAAAGAAAACCCTAAAGAATCTGAACTATCATTTACCTTTTTTAGCAACTTCCATTTCTTCTTCCGTCCACCGAGAGGTTTCTACAGGCTCTGTAGAAACTGAAATAGAGAGAATCCAATAAGGTAGAGAAAGATGAAGCTAAATCCTTCAGTCAGATTCGATGGCACCAACCACAAAATCTGTAAGCAATTTATCTGACACAAAGCCCGTTTAAAGCATCTGGTGAAAGAACTCCTGACATAGGTCAGTATCAGCCTCTTCCTCCTCCAAACTAAAGGGGAAAATTCAACACCTCCGTGACCTTTCCCAATGGGTTTTAAAGTTCCGCCCATAGCTACTTGTTTGAATACCGTTAATTTACAATCTAAGAAATCCCACTCTACTCAATACCCTCCCACCTGTTAGACTTCCACCCTCCTCTCCTGTAGTGTCAGAGGAAAAAACCACACCCCACCTCCTGCCAGCCACAGCTCCCTCCTGTCCTGTGACCCCCCACCTCCTCCTAACCCTGGGAGGATCTTCTGTTCATCCCCGGTGCCTGCCATCTAGTAAACATAGATGGACCGCGAACTGAACACTTTCTCTTGTACTTTATAAAGAAAACTGAGATCATCAGGACTGAAATGAACTACTGCTCTACCCTCCTTCTCAATTAATAGTACGACCATCCACCTAGTCACCAGAATCAGGAACAGAACCCTCAGACTAATGTTTGAGTCCCTCCTCCCACTTACCCTTCACATCCAGTGATGTGAGTCAGTTCTAATCTCCTGAATCTATCCCCTCCTTGCCTGGGCCACTGAGTAACAACACCCTTCTAGCTGGTGCCTCTTCCTCTATGCTCCCTTACTCTAACCTGACCTCCACAGTCACCAGTTATCTTTCTACACACCAATCTAATCAAAGCACTCCTCTATTGTAAAACCTTTCTAAGGCCCTGGCTAGTGGTTCACTGGATAGAGTGCTGGCCTGGCATTTGGACATCCTGGGTTTGCTTCCTGGTCAGGGCACACAGGAGAAGTGACTATCTGCTTCTCTCCCCCTTCCTCTCTCTCTTCTCCTCCCTCAGCCAGTGGTTTGATTAGTTCAAGTGTAGCCCCGGGCACTGAGGGTCAGAGCAGGTCAGCCTCAAGCACTAAAAATAGCTTGGTTGTGAGCATCAGCCCAAGATGGGGGGCGGTGCTGGGTGGATCCTGGTTGGGACACATGTGGGAGTCTGTCTTACTATCTTCCCTCCTCTCACTTGAAGGAAAAAAAACCCAAACCTTTGTCAACCTTCCCACTTTGTAAGCAGAGCAGGATACAGTTCAAACAAGGCCGTTTGTGATCTGCCTCCTACTGCTGTGTAGTCAGTTCCCTCATATCATTCTGGCCATTCCCAGAACCTGTGTTTTCTTTCATACTTAACGTTACTGCAAAACTGGTGCCACTGAACCACCAACAGTGGTACTTGTCATTAACGTGATCTTTTATCCACTAAGGAGACAATGTTTAGTAACAGAAAAATGCATAGACTCTTATAGACTCAATAGTCCTTCATATAACTTATTCCTATAAAAATAATTTAACAGAAAGAAAATGCTGTGTGAATATATTTATTTTAAATTATAGTGCTATCTATATTAGTTTAAAAGGAGGAGAAGGGATAACCTGATCATTCAGCAACAGGGAACAATTCAGGAAATTGTGGCTTAGGACACAGCACAATGCCAACATTTCACAGCCATCAAAAAGGAATACTGGGCCCTGGCCGGTTGGCTCAGTGGTACAGCGTCGGCCTGGCGTGCGGGGGTCCCGGGTTCGATTCCCAGCCAGGGCACACAGGAGAAGCGCCCATTAGCTTCTTCACCCCTCCCCCTCTCCTTCCTCTCTGTCTCTCTCTTCCCCTCCCGCAGCCAAGGCTCCATTGGAGCAAAAATGGCCCGGGCGCTGGGGATGGCTCCTTGGCCTCTGCCCCCAGGTGGCAATAGAGCGACGCCCCGGAGGGGCAGAGCATCGCCCCATGGTGGGCAGAGTGTCGCCCCTGGTGGGCGTGCCGGGTGGATCCCGGTCGGGCGCATGCGGGAGTCTGTCTGACTGTCTCTCCCCATTTCCAGCTTCAGAAAAATACAAAAAAAAAAGGAATGCTGAAGATCGCTTAGAAACTAGAAACTGTTGGCCCTGGCCTATGGCACAGGATCGAGTGCCGTCCCAAAGCACCGAGGTCACGGGTTCGACCCCATGGTCGCTGGCCCCAATCAGGGCAAGTATGAGAAGCACAATGTGTAAGACACAACTGAGTGAACAATGAGTTGATGCTTCTCTCCCCCCATCCACTCTTCCCTCTCCCTTCCTCTCAAAAAAACTCAAAAAAACCTAGAAAACATTCATGGTGTATGCTAAGTTATAGCCTCAGAACACAAAGTAGCAAGTACAAAGGATTAGAAGTAAAAAGAAAAACAGCTGTATTAGGGTAGCAAATTTGGGGCTGTCATATTTTTAAAAGACTTTCATAGAAAGGTTTGGAAAATGAAACAGGCCAGACTGGCAGGCTATTTCCAGGTGGTCTAAGCCCGCAGTCGCCCACGCCCTAGCTTCGCAGGAGCAGAACCCCACACGCAAGCTGCCCACGCACCGGGCTCGGGCGGTGGCGGCAGGGGCGGGGGCGGCTCCTCGGTGGCAGCTGCGGCGGCAGCGCTGGCAGCCGCCGCCTCGCTGGTCATGGACCTGGTGATGCGGCCCTTTCGGCGGCCCTGGCTGTTGGCGGTCTTCCGGCCCCGGGGGATGGCCTGCTCCCGCTCCTCCGTCTCTTCTGCCGCGGCGCCCTCAGTCTTGTCCTTCTCCTTGGTGTTTTCTCTGGAAACAAAAGCACAGGAAAAATTTAAGTGTGTTTTTGCATCTACCATAAGACCTAGCTCACTTCCGTAATAACTGAATGTTTGTTTAAAATAGAGATTTAAAAAAACGAAGTAAAATCAAGACATAGTTCCATATGAGCAGAACCAATAAACGTGGGAGTATAAATATGATACTATACCTGAACATTGAAAAAAAAATTTTTAAATAGGTATCTTCCTCAAGTAGAATATTAGAATGGCATGAGTATACAACCTTTAAAAACCTAAGAAAATCAAGTGATTCAGGCTGCTTTAGTCATCACAAAACGAGATGACCCTTCAGTACTTTCAAGAGGATTCTAAAGACAGCACAATAAATATCAAAAAGAAACAAACCACAGGTGTGTTTTGTATGGACCTCAAAGGCATTACCTGAGTACAAGCAGCGACTCACACACTATACACTGTGTGATTCAGTTTATATAAAATTATAGAAAAAGGACAGAGACCAGCAGTTGCCAGAGGCCAGCAAAGGGGAAAGGCAAACCACGCAAAAGAGCCAGCGGGAACCTCCTGGGGTGAGGAAGACGTGGCTGTGGCAACAGTGACACCAATGCACACACTTGTCAGAAAGCATCAAGTATGTCCCTCAAACGGGTGCATTTTGTCCTGTGTAAACTGCTCCAGTGAAGGGGACCCTGGAGGGGACGGACCAAGCCAGCAGCTCAGAGCCCGCACTGCCCTGCCCCAGTGTGCACACCGGAGGGTCCACAGTGGCCGTCTCTGAGTGGCAGAGTCACAGGTCAGTTTTCTTTGTCTTTTGCTCTCTTTTCCTAATTTTCCATAATGAGCGAGAATTACTTTTATAACCAGGAAAACAGCATCAACAACCTTAAACAAACCAGAAACTCTACTTTATATGATCAATAAAAGCAATAAGGCTAGAATTTAAGTATTATTGAAATGAAAACCCATGTGTCAGCATTTCACACTAACGTACACTATCTGAGGAACAAAAAAAGATCCTGAGGACTCTTCCAAATCAGAGATTAAATTATATATGATATACCTCAGTGATAAGTGTATATATTACTGTAGCCTACCTCATATGAAGTAATATATCATGTATATCATGTCTGGCACCTAAGTCCATTAAGCCAAAAGGAATATTTACTAAAATACTCCATCCCTTAATTATGTCAAATAACTATTAAGTGGTTAAAGCACTCATCCCTATTGATTCTCTTATCTAAAATTTTATACCTTCAACAGATTCAATTTCATTATTTAAAAATAACTACAACATTTAACTATTTTACTTACTTAGAGTCCTCCTTTTCATCTTTTTCTTCTTCATCCTTTTTTTCCTCTTCTTTTTTTTCAGTTTTTTCCCCTTTATCTTCTTCTTTTTCTTCTACTTTTTCTTCTTGGGATGGTCGGGCAATTTGCTGCTGGAATAAATCATTTGTAAAATTCAGAGGCAAAAGAATTAGCTCCTGAAATTCTAATGATGAATTTTAGTAAAAATCTATGCAAAACAGATCAATAAAATATTAATAATTTCTTCCTCATTTATAATGTAATTAGGGCTTGAGCATGGGCTCATAGACATGACCCAAAAGTCACTGGCTTGAGCCCAAAGATGATTGGCTTGAAGCCCAAGGTCGCTGGCTTGAGCAAGGGGTTACTCGGTCTGATCTAGCCCCCTGGACAAGGCACATATGAGAAAGCAATCAATGAACAACTAAGGAGCTGCAACGAGTAATTGATGCTTCTCATTGCTGTCCCTTCCTGTCTGTCCCTGTCTTTCTCTCGCTAAAACAAACAAACAAACAAACCTGAAAGAATCAAGCAGAACTTCAGCCGAACTCTACAGTCTTCAAATAAATTTGCCCTAATAACTCTGGGATTACCAGAGGTAATTCCTAGATATTCAAACTTGACTGGATAACAATCAGTAAAGTGATTTTCAAATATCTCTATGATATATCCACCAGAGTAAAATCATTATTTTAATGAATTTAAACGTTCTTATAACTAATTTTTTTAAGTGTTTCTGAATTTTTTCCTATACCGATTTTATTATTTCCAAACCAGATCTTTTTCCTAAACACCACTTACCTGTGTACTTCAGCTTTCCACTTGAGTCTCTAACAGGTATCTGAAAATTAGCATGCCCTGATTCCCCCCAAAATCTACTCCTCCTCCTGTCGTGCGTATCACGGTCAAGGGCACCTCCATACGGCCAAAGATGGATTTAATCCTTGACAACTGCTCCTCACATATCGCCACAATCAGTCTATCAGCAGAATCTCCTACCTTACCTGCAACTACATATCCAGAAACGGCCGGTTCTCCTCACCTCTCTGCCCACGGGCCCGTGAGTCACGTGCTCTCCTAGCTCCTCTCCAGCTGCCTCAGTCTGACCTCAGCAGAGCAGCCGGGGCACTCCTGACACTGCTCCAGTCTGATACAGCTCTCGTCCTATTATTTGGTATCAACTCTAAAATCATTAAGTTCGATACTAAACTGTCATCAACTCATTTCTGAAATAACTGTCCATCTACTCTGACACAAACAAAATGAAGTTCATAAGCAATTAAGAAACAGAGATAAGATTCTTTTGGTCTTGGATGGTTTAAATCAATCATTTAACCCCCTCTTTTCAAAAATTCCCAGTGAAAGAACCAGAAACATATAGAAGTAGAGGGGAAATCTTCAAGGTAACCTCAAAGAGAGTGTGGGCAGGACTAGACCGTTGGGAAGGCTGACCAAAACAAAACTGAGCTGACCTGGGGCGAGCAACTGACTCGGCCCACAGGGAAGGAACACTGCAGTGCTGCACACGCCCGGGGGGGGGGGGGGGGGGGGGCCCCAGCTGCCGTCACACAGAACAAGATGCAGAGGAAACCGCTGACGCGGAAACCTGACGAGGGCCTTGGGCCTCCAGAGAAGGAAACGGTACCCACGTAACTTCACAAGACAAATGTCTCCAAGTTAAGAGACACTCCCTGACTCACCAAACTTCCTGCAAGAGCTTGCTCCTTTATCATCACCGGCAAGAGGCTGCTAATCCAGCAAAAGCAAGGTATAAATGTCAAATTATCCCTTTACATCAGCTGGGATTGAAAAAAAAGTTACATATACAATTTCTAAAAATAAAATGTTATAAACACTACTTTGTAATTAAAAATAAAGCTATCTTTTAAAATGCGTAAGTGAAGCTCTATGAAAACGAAGATGGGCTCAGGCAGCTCTGGATAAAGGGCCTTGGTCCCAACTCTGCAGGCGGGAGGCGGGGAGTAGGTCCTGGCTCCGCCCGCGGGAGGGTGGCTTTGACCTCACTACTGACACTCAGCTGGCTCCCCTGGTTCAGAGCTCCACAGAGCCCTGCGATCGTCCGTCCATCTGTCTGTCTCCAGACCCATCAACGTGCATGCACGCTCTTCCTCGGCTGGGCCCATCAGCCCTGCCAGCTGCTTCGCCGCTGCCTTTTATAAACAAACCTCACCAACTAGGCTGTGCTTCCGCCTCGGCTGCCTTTACACCGTCTATGTCCCCTTCAGTCACTGTGAACTGATCTCTGCTCTCGCCAAGCCACTGAACACACCTCAAAGTCACCTCCGGTGACTCAGCCTCTAGCAGCATTCTACACAGCACACTCAGGAAACACTCCTATACTTTTCTGAGCAAGAAATACCGTTTCTGAATATCTAATCATATCTTATGAGGTGGTAAGTGTTCTTTTAAGAAACCATGACTAGGCCCTGGCCAGTTGACTCAGCGGTAGAGCGTCGGCCTGGCGTGCGGGGGACCCGGGTTCGATTCCCAGCCAGGGCACATAGGAAAAGCGCCCATCTGCTTCTCCACCCCCCCCCCATCCTCCTCTCTGTCTCTCTCGTCCCCTCCCGCAGCCAAGGTTCCATTGGAGCAGGGATGGCCCGGGCGCTGGGGATGGCTCCTTGGCCTCTGCCCCAGGCGCTGGAGTGGCTCTGGTCGCGGCAGAGCGACGCCCCGGAGGGGCAGAGCATCACCCCCTGGTGGGCAGAGCATCGCCCGTGGTGGGCGTGCCGGGTGGATCCCGGTCGGGCGCATGCGGGAGTCTGTCTGACTGTCTCTCCCCGTTTCCAGCTTCAGAAAAATACAAAAAAAAAAAAAGAAAAGAAAAAGAAACCATTACTCAGAGAACACGAAAGAGTTATGACTATCAATAATGAAAAAAACTATCAAATCCCCTGAATCTGATGACCAGAGAGACCAAGGGAAGAAAGGGTAGCTGTGTACAGAAACCATAAGAAACTGAGGAATGCTGCTGAACGGTCAGCACTGTCGCCAGTGCACACACAGTTCCATGCCACGGCCTGTCTCGGTGGGGAGGGTAACAGGAGAGGAGGTGCACGGCCCCACAGCCTCACTGGTACAGCAGCCTGTCTCTCGGTGGGGAGGGTAACAGGAGAGGAGGAGCATGGCCCCACAGCCTCACTGGTACAGCAGTCTGTCTCGGTGGGGAGGGTAACAGGAGAGGAGGTGCACGGCCCCACAGCCTCACTGGTACAGCAGTCTGTCTCGGTGGGGAGGGTAACAGGAGAGGAGGTGCATGGCCCCACAGCCTCACTGGTACAGCAGCCTGTCTCGGTGGGGAGGGTAACAGGAGAGGAGGTGCACGGCCCCACAGCCTCACTGGTACAGCGGCCTGTCTCGGTGGGGAGGGTAACAGGAGAGGAGGTGCATGGCCCCACAGCCTCACTGGTAGAGCGGCCTGTCTCGGTGGGGAGGGTAACAGGAGAGGAGGTGCACGGCCCCACAGCGGGAGGGTAACAGGAGAGGAGGTGCACGGCCCCACAGCCTCACTGGTACAGCGGCCTGTCTCGGTGGGGAGGGTAACAGGAGAGGAGGAGCATGGCCCCACAGCCTCACTGGTACAGCAGCCTGTCTCGGTGGGAAGGGTAACAGGAGAGGAGGTGCATGGCCCCACAGCCTCACTGGTACAGCAGCCTGTCTCGGTGGGAAGGGTAACAGGAGAGGAGGTGCATGGCCCCACAGCCTCACTGGTAGAGCAGACATGAGCTGTCACAGCTGCTGAGGAGTTACCTGAGTTCAACTGTGAAAACATCTATTGCATTGTATTAAAACCTATTCAGGCGTCCCCAAACTGCGGCCCCCTGAGGCCATTTATCCACCCCCCCACCGCCGTACTTCCAGAAGGGGCACCTCTTTCATTGGTGGTCAGTGAGAGGAGCACTGTATGTGGCAGCCCTCCAACAGTCTGAGGGACAGTGAACTGGGCCCCTGTGTAAGAAGTTTGGGGACCCCTTAATCTTTTTAGGTCAAGTGCTTTTTGGTTTTTTGAGAGAGACCGGAAGAGAGAGATGAGAAGCATCAACTCGTAGTTGTTTTCACTTCAGCTGAGCTGCTCCTACGTGTCTTGACCAGGGCCATGTCAGTGCCCCTTGCTCAAGTCAGCGACCTTTGGCCCAAGCTGGTGAGCTCCGGGATCATGTGGACAATTGCCCCACTGAAGACAGTGACCCCCTCACTGACAGCGTTCAGAGCCAGTGAACTCGCAGTTTCGAACCAGTGATCCCAGTGTTCCAGGTCAACGGTTTATCTACTGTGCCACTACCGTTCAGGTAGGTCAAATGCTTTTTAAGACTTAAACTATATCCAAACTCACAAAATGAAGTTAATCTGAGAGGAAATCAGCCCTGTGTATTTCAGTGAACAATCCTCTACTCTGGATACCACGCTGTATTTCTCTCCCTCACCTACCTGTCCTGGCTAGACAAAAGGCCTGATAAAGAGGATAACTTAAATAAGGTGTTAGAAGTCTAATTATACTATTACTGTCAACCCACATGCAACTTAGATAACATGGAAATATAAAACTTTAATAATTAATAAGTTTCTCATACTAAAAATTTAAAATACACTGAAAATAGAAAATAAAACGCTTTATCTATCTTCAAAATAATCATAACATGTTCATAGTAGCCTAATTAATTTGATAGAAAAACCAATCCCTAAAGTACACATTATTAAGTACAAAGCTCCTGTTATAACAATTTTGACTTCATACTTATACCAACCGATATATAACCCATACAATGTTGAAACACACCTGATTTCTTCCTCTGCGTTTTCCGTAATTCCTTCTCACTAGAGCTTTATAATTTTCATTTTTCTTGGTTAAGTAATAATATAAGACACAATCAGGAACACTCTATAAGTAAAACAAAAACAAAACCAAAAAAACAACTTCTGAGGAGCCAATGAAATAAAATTTTTAAAAAACCAAGTAACACTTTCAAGAAAAATCACCAGTATCTCAAAGTATAAATTGAGGAGAAATATACATGATTAGCATTTTAAAGCATAGCTAGGCTATAAAAATTCACACATTATGTCTACTGCTTTAATGGGCAATCCAAGTTGCATAAAAAAATATCAGGAAGTATCAGAAACATTCACTTTATTAATCAGGAACTAAATTCTCTTTCTTCCTGCATATATGTAAACATTCAAAATACCTCTTTAAATATCTTGCCCCTACACTCACTACATTCACTCCACAGTGAAAAGAATTCAGGGAAAATGAAAAACCCTGATACTTTAATTAGAAACTTAATGAGGTTCAAAAAGCATTGTAATTATGTGTTTTTAGAAAAATACAGTATATCAGATCATTTTTCATAACCATGAATATATGAGTCTGCGTTATGTGTTCAGGGTGTGATCATATACTTGTAAATATCACTATACTAGTCACATGACAATCTTTACTGTAGCAATCCCTTTGCAAAAATCAGCTCTCATGGGGTACTAGAGCATATAATCTCAAAGTAGCAACCATCACAAACCTATAACCACTCTCAATGAGAACCATTTCTTACCTTCCTTTCCAAGTAGGATGCAATTAGTCCAAAGTTTTTTGGATGCTGAATAAACCTGTGTTAAAAAAAAATAAACACAGAAAAAACATACACACACATACACACAAACATTTTAACAACTCAAAAGTGGGGGGTGGACAGGGGGGACCTTGAGAATAGAAAGGTTAGGCAACAACTAATTCCCCATGATATCTAGCTGCCACCCTGAGGAACAACGGTAAAATCACGGTAGCCTTTTCAAAGGCACAGATTCCCGGGAACCATCTACCAGGAACTGACTGCATTGGTCCATGGCCGAGCACAGAAATCTGTCCTTTTAAAAAAGCACCCTCAGGTGATTAAGACACCACCCGTGTTTGGGTTCCACTCTTCACACAATTTTATCACCCCAGTTCTTATCTGTTACCTGTATTTCCACCTACAAGCTTAGGGGAAGATTAAGTCAAATCTATATTCTCTACTTTCCAGAGTATCCATTCAAATGCCAAAACGGCCAAGTTTATTTTACTGACTTACATAAGCTTCTATTGGATAATAATTTAAAATTTAAATTACTTGTCCTTAAAGATCTCCTTCTCGTGGTCAGTCCAAACATTCATAAACTGCCTGTCTTTATAAACCTTCATGGGGTCCTCCATCAGCCCATTCATGTTAATGAACTTGACCCGTCTTTGTTCTGCATCAAACATCATAGGTGGGATTACAGAAAGCTGTCGCATTTGTTTCTCATTATTCTGCAAAAAAAAAAAAAAAGAAAGTTTATATAAAATAAAATGTAAAGAGGGCCACAGACCAACTGTCTTAATATATTCTTAAAAACCACATACTTCAATGAAAATAGCAGTGCATATCATAACATCTAATATTCATTCAGTGAACCATAGTTAGAGAATATACATATTATTTTTTATTTTTTATTTTAATTTTTTTTTTTATTCATTATAGAGAGGGGAGAGAGAGAGAGAGAAGGGGGGAGGAGCAGGAAGCATCAACTCCCATATGTGCCTTGACCAGGCAAGCCCAGGGTTTTGAACTAGCAACCTCAGCGTTTCCAGGATGACGCTTTATCCACTGCGCCACCACAGGTCAGCATATTATTTTTTATAACCCACTAGTACAATCTGAGATGAGTTCTTCAAACAAAGCTGATACTTCAGATAATAGAATTTGAGACTTGACCAGTTATGTCAAGTTTCTTCATGTAATGAACTTATGAGATACTTTAATTATATTTAGTCTCATTTTTAAAAGCATTAACACCATTTTAGAGAACAAATCTTAGTATAATTTTAAGGAAAAATAAACAGAATATTAAGCAAACAGGCACTAAAATCTTAAGATCACTGATTTTAAAGTAATTAAACTCATTTAAGTATTGAATATTTCTTGCTAATCTTAAATATCTTTCCATTAAAAATTTAAGAATATTATCTTTAGACATTCAACTAAAACTTTTTTTACATCTATACAATTTATTTCCCCAAGGTTTAGTTTATATTTACAAGTTCAAACTTCCATGAACAAAGTTTAACCAAAAATACAAGTACTGAACCCAATAAAAGGCTAAGTTTTTCCCTAAAACTTTTCCTCAGATAGGTAAATATTACAAGTCTTTATAAAGTCTATAATTTTAGGAGCTGTTCTCAATCCGTTTGAATACCAAAATACTGTTTGGGGCAGACATCAGTTTGAAATCAGTTTAACTGATACTAGTTTTAAATGCCTCCATGGAATCAGTCACAAAGCAAGCTAAGAAATTTAACACAGATTTAGTCAGCATTGCAGGAATTATGGCCACAAAGTTTGAAACATACAGCAATGTAATAAATGCCTTTGGTCATTACTTAAGGGACTGCCATGTTCAAATAAGTAAGACCTTCAAAATTTGGAGATGATGTTTGAAAAAGCCATATTATAAAATCAAAACTAGAAAACTCATTAAGTAGATAAGGCTTTGAAACAACCTTAAGAGATAGTTTGAACACAACTACAAAGACTCGGTGCTTGAGGCTGAAATTGATTCTATTGGTATCACATCCTCTTTCTCCCAGGCTTGCCTGGCTAGAGAGCACAATCACCTGCAAAACGCACGAGCTAGTGCTGTTTTGTGAAAAGGTACCACCAGCCCAGTCCTCCGACCTAGAGACCAGGGCGTCCCTTTCTATTGCTCTCCTTTCTCAATCCATACTTCATCCATCCATTTTGTCCATCTGACCTTCTACTGATCTCTCAGCCCCTCCTGTAACTCCTCCCACTGTGGCCGGACTCAGGTCCTTCATCATACAGCCTCCTCATCTCTTTCCACACCCCCTACTGCCACATCTGTCAAATGCCAATGAGATCATGTGACTGCCTGCTTTAAAATCTCCGATGGTCGGCTACAGTCTTTGGAACAGTCCAAACGCAGCTGTCAAGTGTTCCCTCACTTACATACAAATAAACCCTTAGCTCCTGGGGTAGAAGGCTAAAACTCCTGAAGAATGCTTCGGCTTAAATTAAATCCATTAGCTCGCTTACCTCCTGCTCAGAGAGCCCGTCAATGATCTCAGAGATCTCATGCTCACTTCTGGCAATAGTGGCTGAGAGACCAGCTCCCCTCTGTCCAACTCTAAATACGAGCGAGAAATTATATACAAGACACATAAATTAAACTACTTTTACATAGATTACTTTCCTGAATAAGACCTTTTTAACAAACTAGAAGTCAGAGAAGAAGCCTAAGCTGTAATTTGCTTGAGTTATCTATAAGATTAATAATAATTTAAACACTGAGATTAAGATTTAAAGGTTATAAGTACAAGTTCAAATGGTAGAACTATTTACGGGAAACTTCTGAAAAATCAGTTATTGGTGCCATTTCCATTTCAAATACCAGTCTTTTGCCACCTCCCAGAGAACAGAATAGTAGGGTTAGAAAAAGATATCAAATGTTTTTGGCGGTTTTTTTCCAAATGTTTTTTAAAAGGAGAAAACCATCATCCCTCACAAAAACTTAATCGTGATTAAAAGGACTTACATGACTCTTCCATGGGACAACCAAGAATACTAACGTTTTTCCCTTTGCAAAACACTTGTTCCTCGAAAGTAAATCAGAAACTATCTTACTAATATCAAAGAATGGTTAAGTAGCAATCAGTTTGATACTGTTTGACTAGGTTGGTAGGTGTAAAGGATTACAAGATATTCAAGTCTATTCTTATTAACTGTCATTTCCAAAGAAATGAGTATTTTCAACAACTGAGGAATTTCAAAATAGTCACTTAAATTTAGATTCAGTATCGTAATTAAATATACATTTTTAATTTTATTAATTTTAGAGAAAGAGAAAGGGAAGGGGAAAGAGAGAGAGAAACATCTATCTGTTGTTCCACTATTTATGCACTCATTGGTTGATGCTTTCATGTCCCCTGACCAGGATCCAACCCGTAACCTGATACATTGCAATGACTCTAACCAACGGAGCTACCTGGCCAGGGTTAAAAAGTTAATACTAAATTCGCCAAGATATACTCAAAACAAAAGTTCTTTATAAACTTTTTAACAATCAATCAGGTAACAATAAATATGGTAAAAGATCAAAAGTGAGATTCAAAGGAAACAGCACATTAAACACATTACTTACCGCTGGAATCTTTCTTGCTGTTCTCTTTGTTTCCGAATTTCTGGAAACTGCTTTTCATAGTACTCCCTTGTTTTGCTTTCTTTAGCTTTCCTCCGAGGATTATTTTCTATTCTGTCCACTTTTTTCTCCCATGCCTCCATGAGCTGATCGTAACGTTGACAGATTTTTTGTTCCTATTAAATACCCATAGCAAATTAATACTTCAACAAAACTGTGATTCTGACAAACCTAACGCTTTCAAGTCATGTTATTTCCTAAGGCTCAGTCACAGGAGTGTTTGCCCAGTGACTCGGCGGTGAGGGAAAAGCTGTCCGTGGCGTGGGAGAGGAAGGAGCTCCGATGCCTACACAAGTCCCGATACGGAGAGCATGTCTGCTGGGACTTTCTGGTTAACATGAAGACTATACAAATTAATCAACACACTGACAAACTACTACTTTTAGCTGACGAGCTTTTATTAATTTTCTGATAACAATGTCTTCATTGTTAAAAAATGTAAAATTAAAAACAAAAACACATGGTTTGCGATCCCAATCACCAAAAAGGCAACCATATTAATTAACATTTTATTGTTATCCTTTCAATGTGTCAGAAAAAACACACTTTATCATTCCTTCACTGTTGCAGGTTTTGGTTACATGCATATTTTTATTATAAATAATGCTGTATAAGAAACATTTTTGACAGTCTGAAAAAAGAAATTGGTTGTACTTTATTTAAAAAATCCAGTGAATGACATGAAATCAAGAACACTTTTAGAAAAATGAGTAACACATGATCTCATTTTATAAATACAAATGGAAAGAAAGAAGAACCCTCCAGCGAAAAACTGTGCCTGTGTCTGATGACACACAGATAAAAAAGGTGGAAGGACTCATGAGACACCATTAACCCCGTTAAGGCTCAGACGAGAAAGCAATCAGGGAACTAAGGTGCAGCAACTAGGAGCTGACACTTCTCATCTCTCTCCCTTCCTTCTTGTCTGTCTGTCCCTCTCTTTCTCGCTAAAAAAAATATATACTAGTATATTTTCTGTAACTTAATTTCCATGAAGACTATGCCCACAAAACTTTTGGATTGCAAGTCATATAATAAATATGAAAAGCTAACTATTTGAATTTGAAAAGGCTATTAAACTTTAGGTGACCCACATTCTAATGAGAAAACAATAATATCTAATCAGCATGACCATAACTTACCCACATTTGTTTGAGGGTTAAGAGAATAAATGTAGATCATCCTGTTTCTCTACTATCATGTTTTTTTATTAACTACTCACCATTTTCTTTACTTTGGCTAGATGAAAATTTTATACATAGATGACCAAAGAAATTTATTTGATGACATTAAATGTGAATTATGATATCAAAAAGTGCTAGAATTAGATTTATGTTTAAGTCCCATCTGTTTTTACCTTCTCTCACATGTAATCAAGAACGACTCTCACTCATAATGAGAAGGTGAACGCCTAAACGAGCACGAACGGAAAAGCTGTACAAGTCTCAGGGAACAAGGACAGGACCTCACCCTTTGTTTTCTTGCATGATTTCTTCTTTTAAAAAATAAAATGAGTTTTTTCCTCATCACCTGGTTTCTAGAAGAGAAAAATATGGTTGTATGACATTAAGAAAAACCACAATTGAATGATGCATTTACTTTTATTTTTCACAGACACTGAAAAACAAGCAAAGTTCACTTAAAAACATATGTGATCAAAATTAATCTTAATTTTTCACCCTGCAAAGTAAAATCTCTGCAATAATTAGAACTAAAATTCCTCCCAATCTACAAAAAGACTTTATCTAGATTATTTTTAATTGCATCCAATTATAATGTAAATATTATTTTCCAGTTATAATTACACAGTTCTTGAGAACCTTGGTGATATGAACATCTTTTATACTCTGGAGGAGGGGAGGTGGGAGAAGGAAAAGTGTTGAGTCCTCCCCTCTCCTCAGGACTGGTGCTGACCTCCTTCTATAAGAAGGTACACCAACACACAGAGGTGACTTCTGCTTTAAACAGAAGATTTCCTTCAGCCACAAAAATGACACAGCCACTCTAAGAAGTAATGGAGGGCAATGTGACCAGACAGTAAAACTCGTTATCTTAATGTAAGTTTCACTTTTTTCAAATTTGAAGCATTGTGACCTTCAAAAACAACAACATGCAGGTTCAAATAAAAATATTTATACCCCACCTACTTCCAGAAAGAATTTCAAGCAGATTATTCAAATATAAATACAAGGCCAAGGCAAGCAGAAGTAATTTTTTGGATTATCTGCCACTCAGGACTAATAGTGACACTGGCTCCACTCAAATGAGCATGGACAATCAGGAGCTGGCTATATGGAAAAGTAGCTGAGAGAGCACAAGAATTATTAAAGGTACATTTGCTATTTCATACAAAGCAAATGACAGTGATGAAAGAATAGCTACTTGGGTACATGCAGCGAGTAAATGATACCTCTCAAGGAATTTCACATGTACAGTAGCAGTATTACCACATATTAAGTTTGCTCTAATTGTAATTATGAACTACTGAAAAACAAATGATAACCAATATACATCATTGTAAATGTTCCTAAGTATTTAAATGAAGAAGACAGCTAGTCAGTAACCCAGCTCAGGACAATGTGCTAAGCATTCTACAATACAGTAACATAAAATAAATCAGACAGAGCTGCTCTCTAGCCAATATTGGGGGGAGGAGAGGTGGGGAACACAGAACACAACATAACTGAAGCTCTGTGTGGGGGAAAAATCATTAAAAGTAGCCAACTATATTTTATCCAAAATTCTAAGTATATGACTTTAATTAGAAACCACTTTCTTAACAATATTTAAAATTATTCATATTTCCATTTTTCTCATGCATACTACCATGCAAATTATATCTGCCACCAGTTCTGCAAAGTAGTCAACTACTATATATACTCTCAATAAAGGTTTTTTAAATAGAAATGACATATAGGTATATATATATGTGTGTGTGTGTGTGTGTATATATATATATAGCAATATGCTCATTAGTAACTGTACTAATTATAATTTCTGGTAATACTTAATAAAAACATATAAAGTAGAAATATCACATTTTTGTTACAAACTAATTCACCTAAAATTCTCTTAAAGTATAATTTTTTTTTAAAAGATACCTATCTAGCCTCCTCTTACTTCAATCAGATCAAGAAAGTAGGTTTTCTTTTTTACTTATTTTCTTATTCCAAAACCCACATCCTTAGAAGCCTGGCATCTAGGATGAACAGGGCTGAGCAAACTACACTGGAGCCGTCTCCTCAGCCAGGCGAGGGGACTGAGCGCTTCCAAGGCACCAGGACGTTAAATGGCAGAAGGGTCTACAAATACCGTCATTAGCAAGAGTCATGGAAGGGATTTCCCTAGAATAGGGTTTTGAATAATGGTAAAATGATCCGTGGCACGTCTACTTTGCAATGGCAGATGTGGCTTGGTGGGGGACGGTGTCATCACTAGTCTTAAATGAAAAAGCTTCATTATCTTACTTCATCATGCGCCTTGCAGGGACTCCACTGAAAAAAAGACAAAACAGGAGGCAAAATATTCAAGCCTCAAGGTAAGCCATTTCAATGTTAAGTATCTTTTTACTAGCAGATCATAAAACCAGCTAGTTTTATGCAATAATTTATTTCATTTTTGGCCTCGGAAACTCAAAGTTGTTACCCCAACCCCCAAGAAGCCAGAGGAAGATAACATATAGTAACACGACAGCAAATTACACAAATCTAAACTATACCAACGCTATATTATAATATGTCAGCAGATAACATGAAAACAATCTCTTTATAGAATAATGGTCTTTAACTGAAGAACTCCAGAGACAACAAATACTTACGTCTTGATGTTCTCATGGTACACCTTGGTATCTGATGGCTGGTTATAGAGTGGCTATAAAATAAATCAAATATATACATATAAAATGTTGTACACAGGTCCACAAAGAAAGAAGTTATACTTTACTGTAAGCCTAAATAAAGTACTAATGAGTCTATACAATGTATGCCCTATCAAAACTTCCATATTTTTGGGTTACCTGAATAACTTTCCTAATAATTCCACTTCTATAAGAAGATTTATAAATCCATTTTATCTTATAAAAAATCCATTCATTTAGAGGTTTAAAATTTTAAAGACAAAAAAGATTAAGCACCATCATCATGCTAACAGAATGATTCAAAGAGCTAGTTCTGTCCGTCCTCCTTCTTCCCCCCTGGAGTAACTGAATGACAGCTTAGGACAATGCTTCTTCCAAGGTAGCCGAGTTCATGCACCATTATTTTAAACTGTATCACAAACTCACTGCCCAGCTACATTCCTCTCACCCCAAAATAAACAGATCGCAGTCCATCTTACCCCATGAAAAACTACTACAAAAAGCACTAAAAACAAAAAAACTTCTTACCAGTTCAACTTTTGGCCCCAGACCTTCAAATATTTTATGAGCTTCTTCTGCTTTTTTCTACAAAGACATTATATTGCATAATTAAAAATTACATTACCTAAGTGCAAAATCACTACCAATTTAATAATATTTACCTAAAGACCAGGCTATAGGTAAACTTATCCTTATTTCCAAATATTCTTCTTTCATGATAGCCTAAAATATTATTTCTATTTTTATAGTTTCCTCGCCAAATTCAGTCAAGGCTTAACATCTGTACTGAAAGCGCTACATAAAGAATTGGTAAATTCTTTTTTTTTTCTTTTTTTTTTTTCTTTTTTTCTGAAGCTGGAAACAGGGAGAGACAGTCAGACAGACTCCCGCATGTGCCCGACCGGGATCCACCTGGCACGCCCACCATGGGGCGACGCTCTGCCCACCAGGGGGCGATGCTCTGCCCATCCTGGGCATCGCCATGTTGCGACCAGAGCCACTCTAGCGCCTGAGGCAGAGGCCACAGAGCCATCCCCAGCACCCGGGCCATCTTTGCTCCAATGGAGCCTTGGCTGCGGGAGGGGAAGAGAGAGACAGAGAGGAAAGCGCGGTGGAGGGGTGGAGAAGCAAATGGGTGCTTCTCCTGTGTGCCCTGGCCGGGAATCGAACCCGGGTCCTCCGCACGCTAGGCCGACGCTCTACCGCTGAGCCAACCGGCCAGGGCAGAATTGGTAAATTCTTAAAAGCAAACACGTATTAGAGAGGGAACAGAAATCCGCAATTAGAAATAACCTCTCAAACATTCTAAATACTGTACTCCCTTTCACAATGTCTTTAATGAAATTAAAATACATAAAATACCATAAAGTTGTCAGTTTTTACTGTGATAAGCCAAACAGATCTCTTTGAAGAACAGCTTATAATTTAGCTTACTTTCTAGTTACAAGAAAACTTTCCTAATAACCTGAACAATAGAGGAAACTACTAGGCTGATTTACTCAAGTGTTCAGTAAGTAGTAAATAAATGTTGAATTATATATATTTTATGTGCTATTTTCAAAAGTAAAATAAGTGCTAACAGAAATCCTTTTAAAAGACAAATGAAATTTAACAAAATTCAACATTGAAGATATTTAAACTAGAATTATATGACTAGCAAATAAACGGCTCATGGTTCTCAGACCCCTGGTTCCCCCACCAGTCTCCCTAGTAACAACGGCTCAGGCCCGCGGCAGAGCCCACTGCATTTGGCAGGAAACTTTTCAAGGCTTCTTATGTGACGTACAAATGGAAATGGGTATTAATCAGTATTATTTTCCAAGAGTAAAGAAAGACGCTCTCTTAAAATAAGTATTCACCCTGTCATCTCAGTTATCAATCACAATCAGTCAAATACCTATTTATCATACAGTATATAGAATGCGAAAAGAACATGTTAAAAAGCTTAGGAAGTAGGCCCTGGCTGGTTAGCTCAGTAGTAGAGCGTCAGCCTGGCGTGCGGGAGTCCCGGGTTCGATTCCCAACCAGGGCACACAGGAGAGGCGCCCATCTGCTTCTCCACCCATACCCCTCTCCTTCCTCTCTGTCTCTCTCTTCCCCTCCTGCAGCCAAGGCTCCATTGGAGCAAAGTTTGCCCAGGCGCTGAGGATGACTCTGTGGCCTCTGCCTCAGGCGCTGGAATGGCTCTGATTGTTGTAGAGCAACACCCCAGATGGGCAGAGCATCGCCCCCTGGTGGGCATGCCGGGTGGATCCCGGTCGGGTGCATGCGGGAGTCTGTCTGACTACCTCCCCGTTTCCAACTTAAGAAAAATTTCTTTAAAAAAATAAATAAAGCTTAAGTAGTACTGTAATGCACTTTCCAAACTCCAAGAAACTTAAAAGGCAATTAATTATTCAGATGAAAAAAATATGTATCAAAAATGTCAAAAACAATGGTATAAATATACCCATTAAATTGGCAGAGCAAATCTTATTTCCATAGCTAGTTTTAAGGCAGGGTTTGTTGACCTTGGTACTATTAACATTTTGGGCCAGATACTTCCTCGTTGCGGGGACTGCCCTATGTACTGTAAAACATCTGGCAGCATCCCTGGCCTCTCCCCAGATGTCAGCAGCGTCCACCCCTCAGCCAAGTTATGACAATCAAAATACATAGTCTCTGGCTGAGAAAAGCTGCTCCAAGGCAACTATTCATCTCAAGAAGCCAAAATGTAATTATAACAAAAATTCAAAGGCATATATTAAATAACACACAAATATCATTATAGATGATAAATTTGGAAATATCTAGCACCTGCAAATTACTCTCTCTAGACCCGACACTTACCAGTTTTTAAATCTGCTTTCACAAAGCACTCTCTATTAGAGTCTATACCAAGAACAAGCAGGCTAAGTGGAACTGTTCATAAATAATACTGAGAAACAAGAAAGAAAAATTATCTTACAGCAAATATTTACTGTATATTATGTAAAGGCACTTACCTTTTCAGAGCTAATTATTATATTAATAATTATGTATAATTATATATTTCTTATATATAATAAATATATTATTATATGTAATTATATATAATTCATATATATCAAAGGCTAGTACTTCAGGTGTTTGCAGACCTCAAGATATAAGCTTTGCAAAATTTTATTAAGTACTTAACTTCATGTTGGCTTAATTGCTAAGAACAGATTAACCTATCAATAGCTTGGCAGAAAAATATTTTCATTTTAAACCCTCACATTTCCATATTATAATTTTTATTCTAAGTCTAGAAACAGAAATAATTCTTCAAATATACACCGAGTATGTTCTGGGCACTTGCTGGACCCCAAGTAACAATGAATAAGACTGCCTTTAGTGAGCCAGGAAGAGAAGGGTCTTGAAGGTTCTTCACAGAGAAAATAACACTTGAGCGAGGTCCTGAAGTACAAGTGCAATCAACAGACAAGAGACAGGTGAAAATGACAAGACACAAAAACACCTGAAGGTAGAGGCAACATTATGGGGCAAAGATACTAACAACTTCAGAGGAACACTCAGAACTTGTTCTGACAGGACATCACTAAAGAAAGAAGTATATATTTGGCCAAGGGCCAGGAAGACGTGTAATCACTAATATTTATAAAAAAAAGTTTGGACTGTTCTGCAGAAAGTGGGATATCATCAAAAGGTTTTATTTGGGCCCCTGCCGAGGGGCTCAGTGGACAGAGCATCAGCCCGGCATATGGATATCCAGGTTCAATCCGCAGTCAGGGCACACACGGGAAAGCAACCACCTGCTTCTCCCCCACCCTCTCCCTCTGCTTCCTCGTCTCCCACAGCCAGTGGCTCGGTGTGAACACTGCCCCTGGCACTGAGGACATGAGCCTCAGGCACTGAAGAAAACAGCTTGGTGGATTCAAGCATCAGCCCCAGGTGGGGGTTGCAGGGTAGATCCCATTCTGGGCACATGTGGGAGTCTCTCTCTGCCCTTCTTTCACTTAAAAAAAAAAGTTTTATTTGAAGAATCACATCATGGGACTCATACAAAGGATGACTTAGAAGAGACTGAAGGAAGGAAACTAAATATGTGAGAGATAAGGGCTCAAATTAAGGTACTGCCAAAAAAGGAAGATAAGCAACTAATCAGACCAATATTTAGGAGGTAGGACTGATGCTCTTCACTGATTAGCTAAATCTACAGTGGCAAAAAAAAAGCAAAATAGATCATTCCTAGGACACCTGCCCAGGTGAGCAGAGGTTGTTGACACTAAGGACACCTCTACTGTCAATCTCCTTCTTTCTTCTGCTGTCACATTAACTTGCAAATCATTTAATCAAAATATAGACAAGCCTGACCAGGTGGTGAAACAGTGGATAGAGCATCAAACTGGGACGCAGAGGACCCAGTTCAAAACCCTGGGTCAACAGCCTAAGCACGGGCTCATCTGGTTCGAGCAAGGCTCACCAGCTTGAACCCAAGGTCACTGGCTTGAGCAAGGGGTCACTTGGTCTGCTGTAGCCCCCTGGTCAAGGCACATATGAGAAAGCAATCAATGAACTAATGTGCCACAACAAAAAATTGATGCTTCTCATCTCTCTCCCTTCCTGTCTGTCCCTATCTGTCCCTCTCTGTGTCTCCATCACACATATACACACAAATATACATATATAAACAAGATGATTTTTAAAACTACATTCCACTTCATCCTGGTCTTCTACTGATACATGTCTTATAATTCTGAAATTAGAGCACTTATAAATATTTTGGAACTCAAAACCGGGAAGAGTAACAGAAATTAAACTTTTTAAAAACAGTACAGGATAAAAGTCTGTTTAGAGACTAAATAAATCTTAGTCTGAAGTTTAAATATGATGGAAGGCAATTTCTCAGGAAGCTAATTTTAAAGTTAACAGTCATCTGCGGGGAGATTTCTTCCTCCCACTAACTTTCTAAATAAAAGATGTCTTACACAAGATAATGGCCACTAGCTCTTAAGCCACATTTAGCTTAACTCCTAACCAGAACCAACTGCTGTCAAACAAGGCACAAAAGGTACACCCGCTCCCTCCTTGCCCATGGTGTCAGAGCAAAGCCATCAAAGAAAGCCCGAGAAGCTGTGGAGACCCTCAAGAGGCAGCAGGGCGAGGCAGAGAGGGCGCTGAGGAGTGAGAAGAGAGGAGTGAGGAGTGAGAGCGAGGGCTGCTCCCTCACCTCGTCCAGGAACCTCGCTCCAAGTCCACAGCCACACAGGTGCCAACACAACGGATGGCTGCTAGCAGGGCGCACAAAGACAGTGATTGCAAAAAGATGATTCCTACAATACTGTGAGCTGAGAATCACCCTCAGTGTAATTCTAACAGTAACACAGACTTCAAACCTGGTCATCTATTCCTCACAGACCGCACTGCAAACTGCATGTGTGAATTCTAAAACGGAAGAGACGTCTCCAAGTTTTCCATTTTGTTGATGGCACCAAGAAACATCTACTACACTAATGAATGAATATACTCACAAGAAGCAAACACAGATTAAATTCTATATCAGAGCTAATTCAGTTGGTTTCAGCCCTCACATCCGGGTCAGACAACCACAGAATTTATTAATGTTCAAACTGTGCACTAGGCTTGTGAGGCAAGGCTCATAAAGAAATCCATGGCCCTGGCCGGTTGGCTCAGCGGTAGAGCATTGACCTGGCGTGCGGGGGACCCGGGTTCGATTCCCGGCCAGGGCACACAGGAGAAGCGCCCATTTGCTTCTCCATCCCCACCCCCTCCTTCCTCTCTGTCTCTCTCTTCCCCTCCCGCAGCCAAGGCTCCACTGGAGCAAAGATGGCCCGGGCGCTGGGGATGGCTCCTTGGCCTCTGTCCCAGGTGCTAGAGTGGCTCTGGTCGCAACAGAGCGACGCCCCGGAGGGGCAGAGCATCGCCCCCTGGTGGGCAGAGCTTCGCCCTTGGTGGGCGTGCCGGGTGGATCCCGGTCGGGCGCATGCGGGAGTCTGACTGTCTCTCCCCGTTTCCAGCTTCAGAAAAATACAAAAAAAAAAAAAAAAAAGGAATCTCTTGCTGAGTTAAAACAGTGAGTCTGATTGCTTTGATTCTGAACTCCCTGTTTTTTAAAAAAAAAAAGATCCAATCAACTAATAAGTATCACTGAATTCAATTTATTTGAAGATATACTACGAAAGAATTCAGGATTTTATTTTATAAGATTCTTTGCCACTATTACCATCTCTAATCCCTATTTACTTTATCCCTGAGGTCACAAACTGGCCCTGAAGCCTATGAACCCACCAAGGTATTTTTATTGTTCCACAGTGTATCTTTTTAAAAAGCAGGAAATTTCATATAAAACTCCACGTTCGTCTTCTCTTAAACACGGGAGTACTGTGGAGTCAGGCCACACTCAGCATGACCACAGAGCACTGCCCTCCAGGTGTGCCATGAGCAAGTCCTACTGCCCTTGACCCTCACTGGCTCGACCTCCTTATGGACATGCCTCTATTCACTCAATAAACTGAACTCATTTTGAACTCAGTCGAGAAAATAATATTAATTGCCCACATTACCTGCCACGACATGTCCGGTTATCTCACGTATCTGACGTCCTTCAGCTATCCATACAGACACAAGCATGTATATATGAGTCCAAGATCATTTCTGTAAATGTTTAATGACTAATTCATAGCTGCTTTTCTTAAGGTCAATTTCCTTTAGGACAGGTTGCCTGTAAGATCTACTGCTCCACTCACTACAAAGAAGCAAACTGAAACAACAATCCCAACTTCTACCTTGTGACCACCTTCACCTAACAAGCCTCTCGCTCCCGAGCAGGGCAAACACGCCCCTCATGCTGCACTGTGCACTTCTGCAAGTCCACTGCTAAACGGCTCCACTGGAGAGTGTCGGTTTCCTCTGAACTCCTAGTTCCTGGGCTGGATTCTGGCCAAACACTAACTCTGATGTTACAAAATTATTCACAGAATTGAGGTCTGGCTTTCCTAAAGCCATGGATACTTTTACCGTATTTTATTAAATATTCTAACACATCATTTGGTTCAAAATATTTTTTTTCTAATTTTCCTCCTTAAAACCCTAGGTGTGTCTTATGGTCAGGTGAGTCTTATGCAGCGAAAAATACGGTAATTATGAATATAAAAAATTTTATTTTAATAAACCGAAAAAAGCAAAGTCTACCTAAAGGTCAATGGTCTAAAAATCTATAACAAAGATTCATATCATAGCCCAGATATGAATTATGAAGCTGATAATGAAAGTCATTTCCACATCCAATGGCCCACCTCAACTACAATGCTACAATTGGGCATTCAATGTCCCTTATAAAGTGAAAAACTATAGAACAATTGTTTTGTATTATTTGGTACAAACCTGTTTGCCAGTATTTACGTAATAGGAGACTCAGCTGATAAAACTATACCTGCGTTAAGTAATATTTATACAATATAACATGTAAATAAAATGTTAAACAAGTTAAGACAACTGTCAATTTTTCTTCAATCTTAAAGAGAAAACACCAAGCTTCAAAGTTTAAGAACATTAAAAATTATAACAGAAACCAAGCTCTAATATAACTCACACCACTGTGGACACACTGATGCCTGAGAGAAGCACAGATGGTCACAAAGGCTCGTACCACTAGATGTGTCTGGACAAGCGCTTACCCGGTTCTCATCATAGATGATCTGGACGATGCTGCGGTGTTTCTGTTCCACAGGAGGAGGGGACACAGGCTTCTCGGGCTCAGGAGGTTTCGCTGCTTCTTCTTCGAGCTGTTGCTAAGAGACCCAGACAGGAAGAGTCAGGCATCTGCTGCATGTCACCCCCACCAGTAAGTAATCACCTGAGTTAACACATGCTACTGAGCAATGCTGTGCTGATTCCACGGGGTGATCACTTAACCTACTAGGGTCTGATAGACCCAAGAGCTCTAACACATCCAGTCAGATTTCTCTGAACTAATGACTAAACAGCAGACGCACAAACCAGCCCCCATCGCTGCAGAGACCAGAGAAAGAGCTGGGTCATTCAGACAGAGCGGCCCTGCCAGCGCCCTTGACCACAGGAAGACAGCGTCAGGAACACGCAGGCCAGGAGACCCACAGACCACCACTTCCCACCACAGGGCTGCTGGCCCAAGACCAAGGTGGCCCAGGACTGGGCCATAAAGGAGACACCCGTTACCGTGGGCAACGCGGGAGTTTCCACGGCTGAGGCGGCACTGCCACACTGATCTCAGAAGCCCAGCAGTGCAGGTAAGAGAAAATAGACATTTGCCCTTCAGTACCACCCACTAGAAAATGAAAGGAAGGCCTACTTATCAATTCACTGAACAGTGAAGATTCAAAACTTCTAAAAAAAATTTTAAAGAAAAAACAGGAGATTTCATTCCCACAAATGCCCAAGAGGAGAAATAACCCATCAAGTACAATGAATAACCAAAGTAAAAAGGGAGTTAGGAAAGAAAATGAAAAATCTTCAGAAAATAAACTTGAAGATAGGAAAGACCGATTTAAATGACAGAGAATTCAAGATTACAATTCTGGGAAAAATCAAGGAGATACAAGAAAAACCAGAAAAGTAATTCACTGAGCTCAGAAATAAAATCAACGACAAAAGCAGCACTTCATCAAAGAGATTGAAATGACAGAAAAGAACCAAATTCTGGAGCCAAAGAACTCAATATATGCAATGAAGAATGAACCAGAGCCCAGGACATAGGGGAGGCCAGACAAAGAAAATAATTAGTTACGCTGAAGCTAGAAATCAAGAAATGACTCAGGAGGGAGAGATAATAGATAGCCAAAAGATAAATGAAAGACTTCTATGAGAACTGACTGCATTAGAAAGAGTAACGTAAAAATAATGGGTCTACCGGAAGGAGAAGAGAGGTAAAAGGAACAGAGAGCCTATTCAAACAATCAATCAATGAAACTTCCAAACCTATGGATCCATGATTCCAAAAAGCTAACACCTAATTATCTCAACCCAAAAAGGCCTTCTCCAGGGCATATATTAAATCTCTCAAAAATTAATGACAAAAGAAAAATTCTCAATGCAGCCAGAGAAAAGATAGTAACCTTTAAAGGTAGCCTCTAAAAGAAACCCCACTAAATTATTGTCAGACATCACAGAAACCCTAAAAGCTGAGAAAGAGTGCAAATATTCCAACGATTGCCCTAGCCAGCTGACTGAGTGGTAGAGAATAGGCCTGGCATGTGGATGTCTTTGGTTTGATTCCTGATCAGGACACACAGAAGAAGTGACCATTTGCTTCTCCACCCCTCCACCTCCCCCTTCTCTCTCTCTCTCTCTTTCTCTCTCCTGCTGGCATGATGCACACACTTCTCTCTCTTCCCCTACCACAGCCATGGCTCAATTGGTTCGAGCGCACTGGCCCTGGGTGCTGAGGACAGCTCCACGGAGCCTCTGCCCAGGCGTTAAATATAGCTAGGTTGCAAGTATGACCCAAAATGGGCAGAGCATTGGCCCCAGACAGGAGCTGCCAGGTGGATCCCGGTTGGGGGTGCATGCGGAAATCTGTCTCTCTAGTTCCCCTCCTCTCACTTGGAAAAAGAAAAAAATAAAGTTTTAAAAAATATTCAAATTATTGAAAGAAACCACCACACAAGAATAATATATCCATCCTGAATAGGCAGTGGTGCAGTGGATAGAGAGGACACAGAGGAACCAGGTTCAAAACCCCGACGTCACTGGCTTGAGCGCGGGCTCACCAGCTTGAGAGTGGGATCATAGACATGACCCCCATGGTCACTGGCTTGAACAAGGGGTCACTCAATCTGCTGTAGCTCCTTGGTCAAGGCACATATGAGAAAGAAATCAATGAACAACTAAGGAGTTGCAACAAATAACTGATGCTTCTCATCTCTCTCCTTTCCTGTCTGTCCCTATCTGTCCCTCTCTGTCACTGTCTCTCTCTCTGTCACACACACAAAAAAGAGTAATATATCCAGCACAATGATCTATATAGAAAAAAGAGGCATTTCCAGACACAGAGAAGCTGAAGGAACTGCCTGCCACAGGACCCGCAACAGGTCCTCTCCTACCGAAAGGAGTGGGTGGTCATGGAAGGCCAGGGAGAAGACAGGACGGTGACGAAAGGGAGCACGTTCTCGGGTGCTCTGTTCAAACAGCTGAGAAACATGAGAAGCCAAGAAGCTGAACACAGAGAAAATGAATGGGTCAAACAACGGGAGGCGTAAAAAGGGAAATACAGAAAAAGGGCAAACAGAGAGTTTTAGACAGGAAAATGTTAATCATACATGGAAAATAAAGTTTGTACCTACAAAAAGAAGAAACCAAAGATATAAATCTTGGTAACCCTGGATTACACAACAGTTTCTTAAATAGGACACCAAGAGGACAAGTAATAAATGATAAAATAAATTCGACTTCATCATAATTAACTTTTGGCCTTGGTGTGACTCCGTCTGAGCAGCTATTGTCTAGAACAGTAATCCTTTAACTCCACCCTCCTCCTCCCTTACCTAAGAGGGCACCACCACCCCACATTAACCAATTAAACTCATTACTTAAATAAAATAAATCCCCAACGTGTTTCTTTCCATTGCTAACATTTCTAGGTGATTCCTTTTGCTTTCCATGCACGGGAATCTCACTATTCTATTTACTAAGGCTACACATTTTTTACCTTAGCACTTCCTACTTTTCAAAACTGTTAAGTTATTCTACAGTTTAAACTTTTTTTTGTTTTTTTTTTGGCTAAAGTGAAATTTCTGGCTCCCAAATAAAAATGTGAAAGCCATTTATATATAAAGAAGATTCAACAGACATGGACATGAGCCCCTTAGGGATCTCCCAGAACTATCTTTTCAGTTGTGAACTAAAGATCAATGGAGACTGTCACTCTCAAGTGGATAAGATGAAAATGAGCATCAGTTATCTTTAAAAATGGTCAGTGTAGAGGTTGGTGCAAAGGATGAACTGCAGATTGTTGAAGAAAAGGCAATGAATTATGAAGACAGTCCAATTTAAGTAACACTGGTAACTGACACCATCCATACAGCCAATGTTTCCCTTGGGGGCTCTGAAATACCCCCCCCCCCCCGTGGTCTCCCCGGGCCCAGGGCCTGCTCACATGAATGGACCAGCTGTGGAGGAAGATGAAGACAGGTTGGGAAATTCCCACACGCAGCTGGAAAGTGATCTGCCCCTAGAAGTGACAGCAAGTCCCCAGAGAAAAGGAACTTAATTATGAAGATCATGACGAATGTAACGAGGAGGTGGCTAAAGAAACAGCTCCAGTTCATAAATCTATACAAGATAACTGCAGCCAAAGGATCACAATCATCAAACCAGAATGAAAAACACTCAGAAAACAGGAAAATCTATTGAAACACCAAAAAGAGCTGTAGATGACATTAAATTTAAAAATTCAAGCAAATCAAGAAAAAAAACACATTGAAAGGCCCTGGTAAACAGAGCCCAAAATGGGGAGAAAGGGAAAAAAGAGAAAAATAAAGTGAGGACTACCAACATCCACAATGATATCTTCTATTTAAATAGCAATCCCCTTTCCTGACCCACCCCCCCACCCATGCCCCTCCCAGGATGTAAAGCAATCTCAACTCCTAAGATCTCAAAACAAAATATACATGAAAGTTATGGCGGCATTATTCATAACAGCCCAAAAGTAGACACACCCAAATGTCCATCAACTAGTGAACAAATAAAAAATAGTATATCTGTGCAATACAATTTCATTCAGCCACAAAAAAAAGTGCTGTCACAGCCAGTTAGCTCAAGCATTGACCCCAAGGTCGCAGGTTCAAACCCCAGTCAAGGTACATACGGGTTGCAACCAACAAATGCACAACTAAGTGGAACTAATGAATGCTTCCCTCTCTCTATCTCCCTCCCTCTTGCTGCCTCTCTAAAATCAATCAAGAAAAAGAAAAACAAGAAATGAAGTACAGATACAAGACAGCATGGATAAATATTGACAACATGCTCAATGAAAGAAACCAGACACAGAATGGCACGTATCAGATGAGTTTGTTCATCTGAAATGGACAAAATACATAAATCCATAGAGACCAAAACAGAGTATTCATTTTCGGGGGGTAGGGGGGTTACAGAAAGTACTTGCTAATAGATATCTGGTTATTTTTCAAAATGATAAAAATGTTCTGAAATTATACAGCGGTGATAGTTGCACAACTTTATGACTACCTTAAAAGCCACTGAATTGTACACTTTTAAAGGGTCACTACTGCCCTGGCCAGGTGGCTCAGTTGGAGCGTTGTCTCAATGTGCCAAGGCTATGGGTTCAATCCCCAGTCACAGTGTTAATAAATTTAAAAAAATAAAAGGGTCACTACTATGGTTTGTGAATTTTTTTATCTCAAGAAAAAAATCTTCCCCCAACTCCACAAAAAAGAAACACAAGATGACAAGACACAAAATAGAAGTTATCTGCTATACACAAATGACAAGAGACTTTAGGAAATAAGAAAATGGTCCAAAAAATCCCCAGAAGGAACACAAATAAACGATAAACAATGAAAATAAGCTCTATCTCATTTCTGACGAGGGAAATGCAAACTAAAACCACAGTGAGAACTGTTTCACATCCAACTGAAGAAAATTATCCAATGAAGGCAAGGTTATACACAAAATGTAACTTGTACATGCTAGCAGTGAGAATGTAAAATGGTACTACAATTTTAGCAAACTTGGTATCCAGGAGTAGTATACTCAGAGGCACTCTCTGGCCAAGCAACGTCGTTCCTGAGCACATGCCCTACAAAATCGGTTTACATGTGAACCAAAATATACATCACAGCAACAAATTAGAAATAACTCATCGAATTAGATCAAAAATACATAGATGGAACAAGGTTTGCTATCTATTAGCATACAATCAAACAATACAACAGATGAAATTAACGGATGAAACTAAGGAAAAAGCAAAAAATAAAAATAAAAAAGCAAGTCACAGGCTTGACCAGGCGGTGGTACAGTAGATAGAGCGACAGACTGGGACGCGGAGGACCTGAGGTTGCTGGCTTGAGAGCACACTCATCAGCTTGAGTGAGGGGTCACTAGCTTGAGCAGGGGATCATAGACATGACCCCAAGTCACTGGTTTGAGCCCAAAGGTCGCTGGCTTAAGCAAAGGGTCACTGGTTCAGCTGGAACCCCCCTTCCCCCGTCAAGGCACATATGAGAAAGCAATCAATGAACCACCAAGGAGCTGCAACAAAGAATTGATGCTTCTCATCTCTCTCCCTTCCTGTCTATCTGTCCATATCTGTCCCTCTCTCTGTCACACCAAGAAAATAAAGGGAAGTCACAGAATCAAAGAATAGAGTTGAAATGAATGGAAAATTCAACATTACCTTCTTTAAGAAGACATTCAGTCTTAGAATAAATTAAGCAGTAAAATGAAACACTTACTTGCTTCTTTTTCAGTTTAAGGACCTGCTGCTCAACTTTGGCAATTTCTCGATCCACACGGTCCATACTCTGAATTAACTCTTCCTTGGAAAGTTTTGAAGGTGAAGCATTTTGATCATCTCCACATGGTTGCCCAGAGATTGGAGAGGATGGAGCTTCATGTTTGCCTCCAAATGCTGGATCCTTTAGAGAAGAAAATCAAGAGTAACAACTTACTACTCACTAATAGCCAATATTAGTATCAAGACAATCTTAACTGAAAAAGTCAATTTTAAAATATCAACCAATGGCCTGACCAGGCAGTAGCGCAATGGATAGAGTGTCGGCCTGGGACACTGATGAGCCAGGTTCAAAACCCCGAGGTCGCTGGCTTAAGCATGGGCTCACTGGCTTGAGTGCAGGCTCACCAGATACAGAAGACAGGGTGGCAGTAGCCAGAGGAAAAGGGACATGGAGGTATGGGAAAGGGCAAAGGGGGTGTGAGGAGAATGGAAAAGACTCTGCATGGGACATGGGGGCATGATGTGGGGGGTTGTTATATTAAGTGGGACACTTGAAACAGGTCAACAGTAAATTACAACAATAATTTAAACATAAAATAGCCTGACCAGGTCGTGGCGTAGTGGATAGTGTCAGCCTGGGATGCTGAGGACCCAGGTCTGAAACGTAAACTCATCAAGTGTGAGCATGGGGACACCAACCTGAGTGCGGGATCCGAGACAGGACCCCGTGGTCACTGGCTTGAGCAAAGGGTCACTGGCTCAGTTGGAGCCCCCTCTGCCCCCCCCCCATCAAGGCACATATGAGAAAGCAATCAATGAACAACTAAGGTGTCGCAACGAAGACTTGATGCTTCTCATCTCTCTCCCTGCCTGCTTGTCTGTCCCTGTCTGTCCCTCTCTCTAAAAAAATAATAATAAAATAAACATTTTTTAAAAATGTTGGTATCTCCAAGATACAAAATTACAGGTAACTTTTTCCTTTGTATTTGCAAGTTTCCTAAAATACGTATTTTAAAAATAGTTTAGGGGAAAAATGTTTCCTGATAAAAAGCACAGCCGAACCTTACCAAAAATGTGTCTTCTTTCATGTATCAAGTTAACAAATTGCAAGTGAATTTCACAGGATAACTTAAAATTTAACTTTAAGTTAATAAAATTATGGTGTCTTGAGTGCCCCGTCCTCATTTTACAGCCCAGCAAAGCCAGTACAAAAGATATGAGTTATTCAATAGCAGTATTTTCTCGCAACAGTCCTCAGAGCGCTTTCATATACCAAAAAGTCAAAAGAGCTGACTTCAGAAGTCTGAAACAGTGAGTCTGTGGTTCTGAGTTTTATTTAACAAAGTCTTTACTTTCCCAGAGCACTAACACTTAGAGACCGGCGCTAACTAGACTTCCTTTCAGGCCCGGTGCCTGATCACCAACTAAACAAACATTCGAGACCAACAATCCCACAGGGCAGGAGAACCAATATTTACCTTCTTAGCATCTGCAGAGGTCCTCAAGCCTTCTGGCAGCATGTGCACCAGAGGCAAGACCGCGGCGCTGACCCGCTGGAAGTGGGAGTCAGATACCTGCTCCAGACGCGGCCGCTTCGACTCCAGGGAGTCATGGTCCCCTGGGGACGGGCCCTGGTGGAACTGCTCATATCCGGGTCTCCTTTCCTGAGGCCTACGACACACCAAGAAAACAAGCATTTAAAAATGTTTCGGCAATGTACACCTTCCTGGCTGGACTGTGAAATCAATGGAAAAGCTGTGCTTACTTTGGCGCACAGTGAGCCCCGCCTCCTCCCCCACCCCAGGGGAGCCTACATGTCACTACGCGGCACTGTGAGACTAGGAACCCTCACAGAACACTGTCCTTCAGGACAGGTGGGACGGCTAGTGGTAAAGGTACAGGATGTCACACAGGTTTCAGTTTGCAGAAAATTGAAAGTTGTTGAAAGATAGCTATAAAATAGACTTTTTAAACCTATGATACAATTGCTCAATTCAGTATAATCTAGACTAGAACACCACCATTTGCAGCCAATAATAAAAACAAGCAGGAAAAAAAGTCGAGTAATTGATACATGGACAAATGACTTGAGTTGTGAGGTATCATGAAGACTTAAAAAAAATTCTCGAGAGGAAACTCAACATTGCTTTGAAGATACTTTATTCCAAGAGCTCACCAGGCACTCAGTCAGCAATGACCTCCCGACACTGAAAACAGAAAGATATCTTAGACACGTGCTGACCCATCTGCTCCATTTTGTGCTGCCTGAAGCTTCCATCTGTTGGCTTCCAGGACAAGCTCTCCCCTCAGTCATATCCTAACAGCCTTCTGCTGGCTCACACGATTCTCCACAGGGGAAACCAGAATTGATAGTTGTAAAACAATCAACTTCAGAGATTCTGAACTTCCACATTCTTTACATAAACTGACCTCCCTTGAGAGGCAGGGTGGTACAGTGCACGGCACATGACGTTACACTTTAGAATTGTTGTGTTCAAGTCTCGGGTCTGGCATATACTTAAGCTGTGTAACTCTGGAACCCATTAAACATCTCTAAACCTCAATTTCCTCATCTATAAAATTATTGTTATTATTATAAAAAATATGAGGCCCTGGCTGGTGGCTCAGTAGATAAAGCATTGGCCCAAGGTATGGACATCACAGGTTTGATTCCCAGTCAGGGCACACAAGAGAAGTGACCATCTGCTTCTCTTCTCCTCCCTCTCCCCCACCCGCAGCCAGTAGGCTTGACTGGTGGGCATTAGCCTGGGTGCTGAGGATAGCTCAGGTGGTCCAAGCATCAGCCTCAGGTGCTAAAAATAGCTTGGCTGATTCAAGCACCAGCCCCAAAAGGGGGTTTGCCAGTGGATCCTGCTCAGGGTACATGCAAGAGTCTGTCTCACTATCTTCCCTCTTCTCACTTTAAAAAAAAAGAAAAAGAAACAAAGCTAAAATTACATGAATACCATTCCCACACATCGCTTATTTTTACATATGGAGGGACAAATGCACGGCAAAAATAAAACAAAGAAACACAGTATTTTTTAAGGGTTTTGGTTTACTTTTGTATAGAAAAAATAAAATGTAACAAAGCTTAAAGTGGAAGGAATTGCTGCTACATATCAGACACATGTTCCTTTACCACAAGAAAACTGGTTCCTAAAAAAATTCCTGCTAAGCTTGACCAGGCGGTGGCGCAGTGGATAGAGCGTCGGACCGGGACATGGAGGACCCAGGTTTCAGACCCCAAGGTCGCCAGCTTGAGCGCAGGCTCATCTGGTTTGAGCAAAGCTCACCTGCTTGCACCCAAGGTCGCTGGCTTGAGCAAAGAGTTACTTGGTCTGCTGAAGGCCCACAGTCAAGGCACATATGAGAAAGCAATCAATGAACTAAGGTGTCACAATGAGAAACCGATGATTGATGCTTCTCATCTCTCTCCATTCCTTTCTGTCTGTCCCTATCTAGCCCTCTCTCTGACTCTCTGTCTCTGTAAAAAAAAAAAAAAATCCTGCTAAGGGGTAAGGAAAAAATGATAAAAACCATTAAAAACATAGAAGTCTATTTAACTTAAGATACCCATTTTAGAGGCATCAAATCACTCCAGCCATTTTCCAAATTCATACCTTTATACATTCTCCTAGTACCGCCATACCTTTAGTTAGGTAGTTATAGTATTGTTATCTTGTCAGGATTTACTATGTACATCTGTTAGGAAAGCATAGCTCATTCAGGTGTCTCATACAGACTTGACTTCTATGGGTCTTGGCATCCATTCTTCATGTCACTGGGTTCCATCACCTACTAGAAATTCTCTAAGAGGTTTTCAGATGTTCAATGCTTTCATGTCTAAGAATGTTTCCTGCCTTTCTTCTTAAACATGCCTGGCATAATTTTCTTGAATCTGTTTCTTTTTCTGAGAACTCTGTAGCTATTGGTCTACTATCTTCTGTCACTATGAAGTTTGAGGCCAGACTGTTTTCTCCCCTTGTCAAAACTTTATTTTGCTTGCTGGATACCTGATTATTTTACTTATCCTTGAACTTTGCAACTTACCAGGATGTCTTAATATTGGTAATTCTGTGCAAATTTTTCCTGGAGATGGGTAAGAGTATGTCCTATCAATCTACAGAGTATACTTCTTTCACTTCTTCAGGAAAAAAAGAGATTGTTTAATTTTGAATATATTTTCTTTCCTTTACCAAGTTCTCCACCTAAGAAACACATGTTCTTATAATACATTGGATGATTTTAATTTGTCCTCCATATTTATCAACTTCTTTTTCTATTTTGTTTAGCAGGGGCTGGGGGAAGGGACAAATAGGAGAAGAGGGAAATGAGAAGCATCAACTCATAGTTGTGGAACTTTAGTTGTTTATTGATTGCTTTCTCATATGTGCCTTGGCAGGGGGGAGTGCTATAGCCAAGCGAGTGACCCCTTGCTCAAGCCAGCGACCTTGGGCTTCAAGCCAGTGACCTTTGGGCTTGAGCCAGTGACCACGGGATCATATTGATAATCCTACACTCAAGCCAGCAACCCAGTGCTCAAGCTGGTGACCCGGCACTCAAGCCAATGAGCCCACACTCAAGCCAGCAACCTCAGGATTTCGAACCTAGGACCTGAGCATCCCAGGTCAACACTCTATCCACTGCACTACCACTGGTCAGGCTTGCCTCATTTCATATGTTGAATTTATAGTGATGGGCACTGGGATGCCCAATCTTTCATTCTATCTAATTTGGCTCTTTTGTGTTTAAGACTTATTAAGTTCTTCCACAGTGCATAGCATTCACACGGCATGTTATGCATTTTCTCTTCTCACGTACAAAGCTCTTGTTTTGAGCACACTGTACTGGTCACCGATTTTCCTTCCAGGAACATGTGTGCCCTGCTCGAGGCAGCCCGCAGCCTCCGGCCCTACAGGCAGGTAACCGTGAGCAGCCCCACTCAGACTTCCTCTTCGGTGCGGAGGAGTTGGCATGGGCTCTCCCTGCTCAGCCCCCTCTGCCTGGCAGGTGTCTGTCCACACCCGGAGGGCTGAGTGTGGCTTTCCAGACACTTTCCTACAGCTCGAGGAAACAGGACAACGGGGTAAAGCGAGGGGACCTTTGGTGGAGGCTGTCACAGACTTTGCTAAGAATCCTGGCCCCCTCTACCAGCTGATGTAAACCAGTCCTGAGTTTTGGCTCACTGATTTGGAAAACAATGCACTATGATGGTCCTTCCCAGGGGATGGTATATGAGGATTCCCAAGCAGACCCAGGACCATCACCGCCCACACTTCCAGTTTCTCAAATTAAAGAGTACGCGTGAGCCTGATATACGGTGGCGCAGTAGATAAAGGGACGACCTGGAATGCTGAGGCCGCCAGTTGAAACCCTGGACTTGCCCAGTCAGGGCACACAGAGGAAGCAACTACTACGAGGTGACGCTGACCCCTCTCCTGACCCCTCTGCTCCCTTTCTCTCTCTCCCCTCTTTTCTTTTTTCTGAAGCTGGAAACGGGGACAGTCAGACAGACTCCCGCATGCGCCCAACTGGGATCCACCCGGCACGCCCACCAGGGGGCGATACTCTGCCCACCAGGGGGTGATGCTCTGCCCCTCCGGGGCGTCGCTCTGTTGCGACCAGAGCCACTCTAGCGCCTGGGGCAGAGGCCAAGGAGCCATCCCCAGCGCCCGGGCCATCTTTGCTCCAATGGAGCCTCGCTGCGGGAGGGGAAGAGAGAGACAGAGAGAAAGGAGAGGGGGAGGGGTGGAGAAGCAGATGGGCGCCTCTCCTGTGTGCCCTGGCCGGGAATCGAACCCGGGACTTCTGCACGCCAGGCTGACACTCTACCACCGAGCCAACCGGCCAGGGCCTCTCTCCCCTCTCTTTATAACCAATAAAAAAAATCTTTAAAATAATAATAAATAAAAATAAAGAGAATTCATTAAAAATCCTAGGATTTTACTGACCCTCTTTCTTTCAACATTGCTTCTTTGAGTGATGTAAGACTCTTCTAATTCCTTCCTGCAGTGCACGGTTCTGAGCTCACGGCAGTGGCTGCACGCCTTTCCTTCTTTATGAAGGTGCATTGTTAGCCCTTTTTTAAAAACTGCATTTTTATCATTACTAAATACTGAGGGGAAAGTGATCTGAATTCTCTCTACAACCTTCCCCAAGAAGTATATAAAATAATTTTAAATATGACCAAATAATTTCAAATATTTTATCACCTGACAGTCTAAATAGTAAACATATCTTTTTAATTTTTTAAAAATTTTCGCCTGACCTGTAGTGGCGCAGTGGATAAAGTGTCAACCTGGAAACACTGAGGTTGCCGGTTCAAAACCCTGGGCTTGCCTGGTCAAGGCACATATGGGAGCTGATGCTTTCTGCTCCTCCCTTCTCTCTCTCTCTCTCTCTCTCTCTCTCTCTCTCTCTCTCCCCTCTCTCTATAATGAATAAAAATAAATAAAAATCTTTAAAAAAAAAAATTTTCCATTGATTTGAGAGAGAAAAGGAGGAAGGGGAAGAGAGAGGCACCAACTCATTGTTTCACTTAGTTGTTCCATTTAGTTGTGTACTTATGGTGGCACAAAGGACAGAGTGTGCTGACCCGAATGCTGAGGTCACTGGCTTGAAACTCCAAACTTGCACGGTCAAGGCATACATGAGAGGCAACTACTATGAGTTGGTGCTTTCTGATACTCCCCACTCCCCTTTGTCTCTCACTCGCTCTCTCTAAAAAGTCAATAAATAAAATCTTTTTTAAAAAAGTTAAAATGGAGTCAAAGATGGCAGAGGCGGTAAGAATACCAGGGAAAGTGGGTACCTAACATGTAAAGAACCAGTATTATCTGATCAAATATTTACTATTCTTTGAGGACAGGCCATTACCATCCTCATTTTTACAGGTGAGAAAACGAAGAGCTTAAGTCAGTGATTTTGCAATCCTGGCTGCAAATGAGAAAGAGCTGAGAAACCTTAGACATAAACAAAAACCTGGGCCCAAACTCGGAGACTGATTTAATTACAGCTGGCCCTTGAACAATGCAGAGATTAGGGTACCAACCCCACAGAGTAGAAAATCCACTCTAACTTAAGCCGGCCCTCCACAGATGCAGAATCCTAACAGCCACTTGTCCCTCAAACAGCTGGGATCTGACCAATGCAGGCCAACTGAACTCTGAGTGTCAACTGAAAACAAAACCCATGTATCAATGAACCTGCCCAGTTCAAACCCCCGTTGTTCATGGGTCACCTGTATTGTGAAATGGAACTTGGGCATCAAGTTTTAAAACCTCCCAGGCAGTCCTAATATGCAGTCTCAATTGAGAACACCAGTTTGTATGTATATTGTGATCAAGGCCACCGCTGACCAAGGAGTCAGACACAGGTCCACCTGCCTTCCCCATTACACAGCACTAAGTCTGAACTCGGGGGACAAGTTTTAAGAGTCTGCTTACTATTACAACTACTCTAAAAGATAAACGAGCCCGAAATTCAAACTATAAAGTCACAGATTGGTCAATAAAGTTATAAAATGCAAAAATAAAGAAAAATGACCCACTTGTGAAGTACACACACTTCACAAGTTCAGTTCCAGAGAGAAACATAAAAGAACCCCCATTACCTGTCAGAACCTGGGTGAAACTCTGAGAGCAAGGAAGGCCGTCTGCGGAGCTGCTGCTGCTGCAGGAGCTGGGACGCTTGGCTGACTTCAAGATGAGAAGAGCGGTAATCAGGGACTGCAAACTCCTAGTATGAAGATAACCACAAATTGATTATTAATCAAAAAGTGAAAAACATCATGAAGTTAGACCAACTGTAAATGCATAAGGGCCATGACAGGCCACTAAGTATGGAAAAAACAGCAATGATGACTTTGACCTTTACTTAGAAATTCTTTCCCATAAACCTAAAACAATTCACATTTTAGTTATATGCCATTCCAAAGAATTCAAATTAAATTTTGTGTTCGATTTTGATTCATTCTTCTAACAACTATAACAATAATTTCCAATTTATATTATCTATGTGGTAAGATCTCAAACTCATGTGTTCAATATGAAATCTTAAAAAAGCATGACAATCTTAAATTCAAAATCAGAAAGCTGGGTCACAGAAGCCCTATAGTTAAATCAAGGTACTAAATTTACAAAGGAAGAAAGAAAAGTCCAGAGAATCAACCTGCTAGTTAAGAGAAATAGTTCTTCCATCATACCTAGTTGAGGAATTTTATGTTTGTTTCCTGGCTATACTCAAAAGAGGCCAAGTTATCCGGCCAGCTTAATACTCAACCAAAACTTGGAGCATAAACCTAGGTCTTAACCTAGAAACTCTAGGTAACTGATATTCTTCTAACAACAAACCCGACAATCAGATACAACAAACGCACAACAAAATCCTGCATGGTCACTCTGTTAGAAATCTGTCATAAAGCCACAGGAAGAAGACAAATTAATCCCCAACCTTTGGCTCTCCTTTGAGAATGGCTCTTGCCAGTAAATATATATGTAACAATATAACATGTAGTTTCTGACCAACAAATGTAATAAGAGAAGTCAAGGAAAAAAGAACACACATGTGCCATCTGCAGAGAAGGTGCTCCTTACCTGCTGGTGCCGGGTGCCGGGAAAGGTGTACTGGACAGAGTGGGAGGGGTAGCGACTTTGCTCTGCGCTGAATGCTCCTTGGTTGGGAGGATAACCTGAACTTGACATTATAAGTAAAGAAGTCCTCACTAGGCTGTGAGATCAAGTCCAACAAATAATCATGTTTCTAGGAAACCACCTAAACAGAATGGGAAAAAAGAACTGATAAGAACTAAAGCACCAGGTGTACTTCTAATAAATTATAACTATAACTTCATAAAACCACAACTACCAGTAAAAGTTTTCTCTCATGTGTTTACTTAATATAATAGAAGTTACTGACATTTTTTTTTTTTTTTTTCATTTTTCTGAAGCTGGAAACAGGGAGAGACAGTCAGACAGACTCCCGCATGCGCCCCACCGGGATCCACCTGGCACGCCCACCAGGGGCGACGCTCTGCCGACCAGGGGGCGATGCTCTGCCCATCCTGGGGGTCACCATGTTGCGACCAGAGCCACTCTAGCGCCTGAGGCAGAGGCCACAGAGCCATCCTCAGCGCCGGGGCCATCCTTGCTCCAATGGAGCCTTGGCTGCGGGAGGGGAAGAGAGAGACAGAGAGGAAAGCGCAGCGGAGGGGTGGAGAAGCAAATGGGCGCTTCTCCTGTGTGCCCTGGCCGGGAATCGAACCCGGGTCCTCCGCACGCTAGGCCGATGCTCTACCGCTGAGCCAACCGGCCAGGGCAAAGTTACTGACATTTAAAAACCATAATCAGGTCTTTCCCTTTACATTTAAAAAGGGCTCTTTAATGTATCACAAATAGTATCAGTAGCTATAGATAGTAACAACACGGGACCAGGCACATAGCAACTGCTCAGGAAGTGTCTTTCTTTTGATGAGTCTGAGAGACAAATATCATATATTACAAACACAAGTCGCCAGCCTGAGCGCGGGCTCATCTGGTTTGAGCAAGGCTCACCAGCTTGAGTCCAAGGTCGCTGGCTCGAGCAAGGGGTCACTTGGTCTGCTATAGCCCCCCAGTCAAGGCACATATGAGAAATCAATCAATGAACAGTTAAGGAGCCGCAGCAAAGAATTGATGTTTCTCATCTCTCCCCCTACCTGTCTGTCTGTCCCTATCTGTCCCTCTGTCTCTGTCTCTACCACAAAAAAAAAAAAAAAGCAGTACTTATAAGGTAATTATCTATACAGAGGAAATTTTGTCTTTGTTAAACAATTCTGCCCCCAAAGACAGCCTAGGCAGGCATTCCTGGGAAAGCATTCAAGAGAAGCAAGGTTATTGCCTCAACTACAAGCTGATGCTTCCCAGCCTCCTCTCTCAAAATATACATATAATCCAGGTGCCCCCTCCAAAAAAAACAAAAAAAACCCAAAAAATATATATATACATATAAATAAAGTAAACAACAACCAATAAATGTTTACCCTGATAGAATATTAAAGATTCACTGGTATGGCTTTAGATTCTACACAGCATCTAACCTTTAAAAAATGTTACCACTGCCTGACGAGGCAATAGCACAGTGGACAGAGCATTGGACTGGGACGTGGAGGACCCAGATTCGAGACCCCGAGGTTGACAGCTTGAGCACGGGTTCATTTGGTTTGAGCAAGGCTCACCAGCTTGAGCCCAAGGTCGCTGGCTTGAGCAAGAGGTCATTCGCTCTGCTGCAGCCCCCCCCCCCCCCCGTCAAGGCACATATGAGAAAGCAATCAATGAACAAATAAGGTGCCGCAATGAAGAATTGATGCTTCTCATCTCCCTTCCTGTCTGTCTCTATCTGTTCTCTCTGTTTCTGTCGCAAAAAAAAAAAAAAAAAAAAGTTACCACTTCTCTGGTTTAGATGTAGTATCAAAGAATATTTACAATTATCTTAAAGTTATTAAAGTACCCCTCCCTTCCTTTTCCAGACACGTAAGTGTGAGGTTAGCTTTTCTTCATAAACTTCAATCAAAACAACATACTGCACGACTGAATGTAGAAGCAGATACGAGGATCAAGCTATCTTCTTTTAAGCCAGATTTTAAAAGGTTTACAAAAAAATGTATATTAATGCCACTCTTCTCAACAAGTTTTTAATTTTTAAAAAGTTATTTATCAGCCTGACCAGGCGGTGGTGCAGTGGATAGAGCACTGAACTGGGATGCCGAGGACCCAGGTTCGAGACTCCAAGGTCGCCAGCTTGAGCACAGGCTCATTTGGTTTGAGCAAAAGCTCACCAGCTTGGACCCGAGGTCGCTGGCTCAAGCAAGGGGTGACTCGGTCTGCTGAAGGCCCGCGGTCAAGGCACATATGAGAAAGCAATCAATGAACAACTAAGGTGTCGCAATGTGCAACGAAAAACTAATGATTCATGCTTCTCATCTCTCCATTCCTGTCTGTCTATCCCTCGCTCTGTCTCTGTAAAAAAAAAAAGTTATTTATCATGTTATTATATTAAGTGGGCTTACATTATTTCTAAATGAATAAATATCTTTAAAATTCTCCCCATTTTAATATCTAATATGCTAAGTATCAATATATATAACCCACATAAACAAAAGCTCTTTGGAGTTCAAAATTTTTAAGAATGTAACTAAGTCTTGAGACCAAAATGTTTAATGACCACTGGCGTAGAAAATCAGGACCCTCTTCAGATTAACTAGCACTCGTGTCCTACACAGGCCAGCCACCCCAGGTCCATGTGCACACACTCCTTACAGAGAACCTGTCCCGAGTTAAGGTGTGTTTCTGACACCATATTTGTATCAAGTGAACTACCTTATTGGGAGGGAGGGGAAGAGGGGGGAAGAGGGGAAAAGAGGGGAGAGAGAGGGAGAGTGGGGGAGAGAGGGAGACAGGAAGAGAGGGGGAGGGAGGGAGAGGGGGGAGGGAGGGGGAAGAAAGAGGGGGAGAAGGGGGAGGGGGAGGAGGAAGGAGAAAAGGGGAGACAAGGGGAGAGAGGAGGAGAGAGGGAAAGGGGAGAGGGAGTAAGAGGGGGAGAGGGGGAGGCAGGAAGAGGGGGGAGGGAGGAAGAGGGGGAAGAAAGAGGGGGAGAAGGGGGAGGGGGAGGAGGAAGGAGAAAGGGGGAGAGAAGGGGAGAGAGGAGAGAGGGAAAGGGGAGAGGGGGTAAGAGGAGGAGAGGGGGAGAAAGAGGGGGTGCTGGGGGAGAAAGAGGAGTGAGGGGAGAAAAAGGGAGAGAGGGGGGAGAGATGGGGAGAAAGGGGGAGAGATGGGGAGAAAGAGGGAGAGGGGAGAGATGGGGAGAAAGGGGGAGAGATGGGGAGAAAGGGAGAGAGATGGGGAGAAAGAGGGGGAGAAGGGGGAGGGGGAGGAGGAAGGAGAAAGGGGGAGAGAAGGGGAGAAAGGAGGAGAGAGGGAAAGGGGAGAGAGGGGAGAGGGGGGAGAAAGAGGGGGTGCTGGGGGAGAAAGAAGAGTGAGGGGAGAAAAAGGGGGAGAGGGGGGAGAGATGGGGAGAAAGGGGGAGAGTGGAGAGAGGGGGAGAGAGGGGGAGGGGGAGAGAGAAGAAGAGAGAGGGAGAATGAAGACAGGACATGCTATCTTACTGTGAGGCTACCTAGGAAATAATCATGAAAACAGTCTCATTAAGTGCTGTAACTAAAACAGAACAAAAGAGGGGAAGACAGACAATTCTTAGGGGTGATCACAGAAGGCCAACCTCAGCTAGGATGACTGGAGGCCCTGATTTCCTTAAACAAACTCAATTTACAGCTATTGTGCCAGTGCAATTATTTATTATGCTCCATTTCCTTCCCCAAACTTCCCAGTTCTAAGATGACCTGAGCCAAAGCTTGAGGGAGAGGACTGCCCAGGGGCCCGCAGAGACAAAAGCACGGGAGCATTGGAGAGGGGCAGAGCCTGGGGAGAGGGAGGAGAGGACTGCCCAGGGGCCCGCAGAGACAAAAGCACGGGAGCATTGGAGAGGGGCAGAGCCTGGGGAGAGGGAGGAGAGGACTGCCCAGGGGCCCGCAGAGACAAAAGCATGGGAGCATTGGAGAGGGGCAGAGCCTGGGGAGAGGGAGGAGAGGACTGCCCAGGGGCCCGCAGAGACAAAAGCATGGGAGCATTGGAGAGGGGCAGAGCCTGGGGAGAGGGAGGAGAGGACTGCCCAGGGGCCCGCAGAGACAAAAGCACGGGAGCATTGGAGAGGGGCAGAGCCTGGGGAGAGGGAGGAGAGGACGACAGGAGGCCAGGCCTGAGGACGGGTGGGGCCTGGGGGTGCTGGGAGGGGTTTGGGGTGCATATAGAGTACTTAGAAATAGAATTATCTCTGTATTCTGAACATGAATCCTTTTCTATCTGTTACAAATATAGCAGATCCCCAATTTAAGTCATTTTCATTCAACATTACATTAATAATTTGATGAGATGCCATAGGAACGTAAATTTCGTGTACTATTTCAATTAGCTGATGGTAAAATTGGTTTCATTATACTATACACTGTTTTGCTTCAAGTCACAGAATCTATCAGGTAAGTTAGGCAAGGACTTAACGTCTTTTCTTCCAGAATTCATAATTTGTTTCATCTTCCTGAAGACCCTCTCTTCCTCAAATTTAAAAAATATTCTGATCTGTGGTAGCACAATGGATGGAGTCAACCGAGACTGCTGAGGTTGCCAGTTAGAAACCCTGGACTGGCCCAGTCAAGGCACAGAGGACAAGCAATCAACGAACAACTAAAGTGAAGCAACTAGGAGTTGATACTTCTATCTCCCCCACCTCTCTGTAAAATCAATACATAAAATCTTATATATATTCTTTTACATTCTCCTCTTACAACTTTTAATTTTTTTAATATTTAGCTCTTTAGTCATCCAAATTTTTTCTAAAAACTGATTAGGTAGGGGTCTGCCTGTATTTTAGTTGGTAGTTAATTATCCCAACAAAATACTGATTGATATGTCTGCCTCTACACAGTTCTGAAATGCCATCCCTGTTACAGTCCAGCAATGTCAGCATATATGCTACAGAAACTCATATACTTACAGACAAAAGGGTATTTATTGCAGCAATGCAAAAGGCAAGTTTGAAGACAATATAAATTCCATAATGTACTAGTCATATGTTAAAATGCTATACAGTAGTTACAATGAAAAAACCAGTTATGTTTCAAACATATAACCCTCAAAGTAAATAAAGCTGAATAAAAACAATTTACAGTCAAACAAACATGTTGCAAACACAGAAAACAATACTATGTATTTTTATATATGTACATAATAAAAGCATAAACATATAAGATATACACCTACTTTAAGATAACAGCCACAACTAAGGAAGGAAAATGATCAAGGAAGGGGGTATAATCTTTATTACTTTTATTTCTTAAAAACTGAATCAACTATAATAAAATACTGTTTTCTTAAACACAGATGGCAGGTACATGGATATTTGTTATATTACTCTCTGAATGTTTCTATGGACCTGAAATAACTCATAAAGAAAAACTCATCTTTATCATAAACTGTACTTCCATATGTCCATGACCCTAGACTCACTCATTTGTCTTTTCCTACGCCAACGCCACACTGAGTTACTGGAACATTAGGAGGCTCTCTATCGCGGACAAGTCTCCCCTCACGGTGGTTAGACTCCCCTCATGTTGCTGCTACTTTCAAAGCCCTCAGAGTGCTAATCCAGGCTGCACCTCCTTCACAGGAAGGTCAGTCAGCCTGTCGGGTCCCCTTAAAATTCTGGACAAGAGCCTAGAAATACTGAACTCACAGGCTAAGGGGAGAACAACAGATAACTCTACACTACTGAGCATTCTCATCCTCTAACATGATTATATATGTTTATGTTTTAGGATAGAAAATAATATTTGTATGTGTAATTAAGATGGGAATATTTTATGTACATGTACATATGATAAAGAATATTATATAATGGAAAGATGTGTAGGCTACATATATATATTTCTCATCCTAATTATATCTACAAATATGTAAAATTCCCCTGAGAAATACACACACACGTGTGTGTGTATACATATATTCATGACAGGAATTCTTTATATACAGGGTGGAGCAAAGGAGGTTTACAATTGTGAGTACATGAAACAGTTTATTCTTGTATTATTATATATTTAATTTTTAGCGAGAGAGACAGACAAGAAAGATGAGAAATATCAACTCTTCATTGTGGCGCCTTAGTTGTTCACTGATTGCTTTCTCATATGTGCTTCGACAAGGGGCTACAGCAGAGTGAATGACCCCTTGCTCAAGCCAACAACCCCACGCTCAAGCTGGTGAGCCCCTGGTCAAGCCGGGTTTAAACCTATCCTCCCAACCCAAAGATACCTAGTATAAGGTCAGGTGGTTTAAGTCATTTTAGCCAGGAAGATAGATGACAATAACAAAAACAATTAGAGCCAGACTAATCCAAGATTAAAGTAAAACTAACCAGAAAATGACCCCAAACCTCATTATAAGCTCATTTTAATATACTAAACAACATACCTGGAAATCTAATGAATATTCTGTTGAGATCCTCCCCAGGACCTCCCCTAAAATTCCCACCTATAGAAAACAGATAAAACTCTCAGGACAAAGGAGGTTCCTTCTGTCCTAAACTCAGGATCCCAATGGGCAGCGATGGGCTGCGGCAGGCAGCTTATCCCAGTGATTCCCCGATCCTGCGTCCAGGGCCCTTCCTCTGCCTCAGGGTCCCAAGCTTTAATAAACTTATCCTGGCTTTCACCAGGACTCCTGTTGTTGGGTGAACAGTGAGTTAGGTTGGCTCGCTGGTGTTTTGCCCTGGGGCAGCGCCCTGCGTGTACAGTCCAGTGCACAGTCCCTACAGTCTGTGGAACAGTCCCTGGAACGCTGCAGTGCTTGCCCTCAGGGCAGCAGATTGCAAACAACAGATTGCCCTCTGCCTTAGGAGGGGAGACTGTTTGCTGGAAAAGGGCTTTCCCACCAGCCTGTTTTTCTGGAGACTGCTGAGGCTGGTAGGGGCTGTGAGTTGGAGGGTGAGCTTGGAGGAGTACGGGCTGTGGAACCCGAGGCAGAGTCGGGGCCTGGGAGCCCTGGAACTGGACCTGAAAAGGGAAGCAGTGTCCCCTGACATTTTGCGCGTCTGCCTTTTTCGAGACTTTAATAAACTGAACGGTCCACCACTTCTGGTCCACAGTTCCGTTACCATCGGCCCGAATCCTGCATGGCCACAATGACAGCGGCCACTAGCCTTACACCTGTCTTAAAATTTTTCCTGCAGCCTGTTCAGGCGGTGGCGCAGTGGATAGGGCGTCGGACTGGGATGCCGAGGACCCAGGTTCGAGACCCCGAGGTCACCAGCTTGAGCGCAGGATCTGGTTTGAGCAGAGCTCACCAGCTTGGACCCAAGGTCGCTGGCTCGAGCAAGGGGTCACTCAGTCTGCTGAACGCCCACGGTCAAGGCACGTATGAGAAAGCAATCAATGAACAACTAAGGTGTTGCAATGAGCAATGAAAAACTAATGGTTGATGCTTCTCATCTCTCTGTTCCTGTCTGTCTGTCCCTGTCTATCCCTCTCTCTGACTCTGTTAAAAAAAAAAAAAAAGGCCCTGGCCGGTTGGCTCAGCGGTAGAGCGTCGGCCTAGCGTGCGGAGGACCCGGGTTCGATTCCCGGCCAGGGCACATAGGAGAAGCGCCCATTTGCTTCTCCACCCCTCCACCGCGCTTTCCTCTCTGTCTCTCTCTTCCCCTCCCGCAGCCAAGGCTCCATTGGAGCAAAGATGGCCTGGGCGCTGGGCATGGCTCTGTGGCCTCTGCCTCAGGCGCTAGAGTGGCTCTGGTCGCAATATGGCGACGCCCAGGATGGGCAGAGCATCGCCCCCTGGGGGGCAGAGCACCGCCCCTGGTGGGCGTGCCGGGTGGATCCCGGTCGGGAGCATGCGGGAGTCTGTCTGACTGTCTCTCCCCGTTTCCAGCTTCAGAAAAATACAAAAAAAAAAAAAAAAGTAAAGTAGAGCATGAAACCAGATGTCATATATAGACTAATAATGATAAAGACAGCGAACTTTATTATTTATACTTACTAAATGTGACAGTCATACACTAAATGTTGCTTACATTACCTCCATTCCACAAATAAGGAAACTGAGGCTCAGAAAGGTTAAGTCCTGTGCCCAAAGTCACATAGACAGCACAATGCTGGGCTGAAATCTCTGACTATATAATATTACAAAGAAAATAGCTGAGGGGGAATGTGCACATGTTTGAAAAAGTAGATGCTCTACTATGTAAAGAACTCTTCAAATCCATCAGAAAAAGACCAATAACTTCATCAAAAATAACTCAAAAGCAAGCAATTTTTAAAAGAAATAAAACTCCCTCATTAAAAAATGTCCCAACATCAATAGTGATTGATAAAAGGCCAATTAGAATAACTTTTTTCCCCACTTCTTAAATTGTCAAAGGTTTTAATATATATCTGGTGGTCAGGGTTTAGGGCACACCAATATACTTATGTCAATATCAAACTGACATCACACATACAAAAGCAACTCTACTTCAGGAACTTATCCTACAAAGCTGCTAGCACAAGTGTACAAAAGAAATACACACACACACAAATAATCCTCTACAGCTTTGTTGTTTTGACAGAACAAAACACTAGTGGACATAAATTGATTAAACAAATTACGGTATTTTTGTAAGTATAATACTATGTAGTTTAATATTAATGATAGAAATAGCTCTAACTACACCAACACAGAACAGTAGTATACAAAAGAACAGTCTAGACTGATACCATAACAGAAAAAATTACACACATACACAGAAAAAAATCTGAAAGAATATGCAACACTTAGATCATATCCAAAGTGGAAATTTCAATTCCTTTATATCCTTCTATATTGTACTTGTGTAAAAAAGAAAAATATTACTTATAATAAACAAAAGACAAGATTTTAAAATAACACATCCTCCTTCACTCATGAAAGAGATTTTGCATGACTACAGAGTAACTTCTCCTCCCTCTCCCCTCCGCTCCGTGGAGTTCCCTCCTCCCCCGCCGCCATACACATACACACATACATACACACACACACACACACACACACACACACACACACAGTTAATGACCTACGCCTGGTGCATTTACACTGTGTATATTTTTGGCTGTAACTCCTATACACCACAAGTTTTGGTTTCATTCCAAATACACAAAAGTTATTGTAAATCAAAACTGAATTAAAAGAACTTAATCAAAAGCCATACAAAGTTAAACATCTTTGAAGAGTTCAAAGACATAATGATAACTACTTAAACATTTCAAAATTATACAAATCTGTATGTTATTCCAAGGGAAATGTAGATACTGGAGGAGGGGGTTAAAATAATTTGATAATCTTGACTTTTCCTTAGCATTTGACTAATTTACTTAAAGGTTCCATTTTTGATGTAGAACTTATCAGTGCCGGCCTGACCTGTGTTGGCACAGTAGATAAAACGTGGACGACCTGGAACGCTGAGGTCATCAGTTCGAAAACCTAGGCTTGTCTGGTCAAGGCACATATGGGAGTTAATATTTTCTGCTCCTCCCTGCCTTCTCTCTCTCTCTCTCTCTCTTTCTCTAAAATGAATAAAAATAAAATCCCTTGCCTGACCAGGCGGTGGTGCAGTGGATAGAGCGTTGGACTGGGATGCTAAGGATCCAGGTTCGAGACCCCGAGGTCACCAGCTAAAGTACGGGCTCATCTGGTTTGAGCAAAAGCTCACCAGCTTGGACCCAAGGTCACTGGCTTGAGCAAGGGGTCACTCGGTCTGCTGAAGGCCTGCGGTCAAGGCACATATGAGAAAGTAATCAATGAACAACTAAGGCGTTGCAATGCGCAACGGAAAACTGATGATTGATGCTTCTCATCTCTCTGTTCCTGTCTGTCCCTGTCTATCCGTCTCTCTGACTCACTCTCTGTCTCTGTAAAAAAAAAATAAAAAATTTTAAATTAAAAAACCCTTAAAAAATAATAAAAACTTATCAACACTATTTTTTAAAAGGGATTCGCTAATAATCCTGCAAACCAACTAGTCCATATTCCTAATTCACAATTTCTTCCCACCACTGAAAAGCTCTGAAAGTCCCTGAGTATATAAGTTAACACATTCTTGCTCTATTATCTGGAAATATAAAGTCCCAGGTGAACGAATCCCATGTTTAGTTTCTCTTTCTCCCAAATATCCCAGTAAACTTACATATTTTTTTAAAGAAATGCTTTGAAACTCACTGATTATAGACATACTGCACCGCAGGCACTGGTGAATTCTTACCTGTCCTTTAATTTCCAAAAACTGACTCCATCAAGCTCCCACATGTGCACCAGTCTGCTTCAGCAACAACCACACCAAAAATTCCAGCAGCTAGACTCTTTTCTGGGAGTTCACCAATTTCTACTGTACACTCCCTGGGTCAAAGTGTTATTCTGAGAATTGGGACAGAGGAAGAATTAGAAATTACTGAAATATAATCATGCCCACAATGGGCTTATGGTCTGGAGGGGACTAAATGAACATGAACGTAAATAACTATGATGTTATAGTAGAGGCATAAATAAAACATTACTAATTTTCAGAATGAAAAATATAAATCTTTGGAGAAACGGGAGTGGAGGGAGACTTGCTGGATGAAGTGATATGTCATCAAACCCTCCGAAAATAGGCAGAATTAAAATGTGGTCAAGTTTCAAAGAGGAAGGTAGGGAAACAGCATTCTAGCAAAAGGCATTGTATGAGAAATAACAACACTTTTTTTTGTTGTTGTATTTTTCCGAAGTGAGAAGTGGCGAGGCAGAGAGACAGACTCCCACATGCGCCTGACTGGGATCCACCAGCATGCCCATCTGGGGCACTGCACTGCTGCAATCGGAGCCATTCTAGTGCCTGAGGCAGAGTCTATGGAGCCTTTTTAAGCGCCCGGGCCAACTTTGCTCCAATGGAGCCTTTGCTGCAGGAGAGGAAGAGAGAGACAGAGAGAAATGAGAGGGAGAAGAGTGGGGAAGAGTGGAAAAGCAGATGGGCACTTCTCCTGTGTGCCCTGGCCGGGAATCAAACCTGGGAACTTCCTCACACCAGGCGAGGCTCTACCACTGAGCAAACTGGCCTAGGCACAAAACTTCTTAACACAACATAAAAGAAGCATATTACTTAACAGCCCAATGGAATAAAAAAATGTGCAATACTTGAGTATTCATATGAAGATATCAGCCTTAAAAAAATTTTAAACAGGCCCTGGCCGGTTGGCTCAGTGGTAGAGCGTCAGCCTGGCGTGCAGAAGTCCCGGGTTCAATTCCCGGCCAGGGCACACAGGAGAAGCGCCCATCTGCTTCTCCACCCCTCCCACTCTCCTTCCTCTCTGTCTCTCTCTTCCCCTCTCACAGCCAAGGCTCCATTGGAACAAGGATGGCCCGGGCGCTGGGGATGGCTCCATGGCCTCTGCCTAAGGCGCTAGAGTGGCTCTGGTCACAACAGAGCGACGCCCCGGATGGGCAGAGCATCGCCCCCTGGTGGGCGTGCCGGGTGGATCCCGGTCAGGCGCATGCGGGAGTTTGTCTGACTGCCTCCCCTTTTCCAGCTTCAGAAAAATACAAAAAAAATAAAAATTAAAAATTAAATAAAACTTTTTCTTTAAAATAAATTTTATGGCTTGAGTACTACAGAAAACTGATATTCTATATGAGCTTTTCAATGTAGCATTAAGAATACAGTCCATGCTCATGCTAGTTATCTAAGCTTCTATATAACAATTAAAGTCCCTCATAATAAAAAAAAAATCCAGAAGTTTTAGAGTTAGTGAAGCATCTGATTAGTTCTTAGAGGTAACCACTGGCACAATAAAATTTCTGTTAATACTTTAATTACATGAAATATCACTAGGTCCAGATAAGCTCAAACATATTTTTGTTTAATCATGGCATTGAAAATTAAGCTAAGTAAATAATTTCCAGTGATCATACTACTGATATACAACAATACTGTTTTTAAATTGCATTTTCATTGCAGAAATTTAAAATTAAGAAATAAATTCAATACTCATTCCTATCCACCCCAATTTTTGTTTTAAGTAACTGTCAATCATCACACTGAATAATCCCCTAGGTTAGAGATTTTCAAGCTTTTTTATCTCATGCACATATAAACTAATTACTAAAGTAGGCTTAATTCTGAATCATTCACACTGGACGGCTATTGTTGTGTTGACCGGTGCCATTTTTTTTTTTTTTTTTTTTTTCATTTTAGAAAGGAGAGAGAGAGAGGAGAGAGAGAGAGAGAAGGGGGAGGAGCAGGAAGCATCAACTCCCATATGTGCCTTGACCAGGCAAGCCCAGGGTTTCGAACCGGTGACCTCAGTGCTTCCAGGTCGACGCTTTATCCACTGCGCCACCACAGGTCAGGCCAACCGGTGCCATTTTTTTATTTGACAATCTAAGGGAAAAGAGGTCACTGTCCCTAAATGAATAATTAGGTATTACATGTTTTTAAAATTCTTGTGGCACACCAGTTGAAAACTGCTGTCACAGATGATACGGTATAATGACAGGAACACTACACTGGATGTCAAAGCATCAGATTCTGCTAGTTCAACTACAGTCACTTAGGCGATCATTTCATTTCTGCAACCCTCAGAAAACAGGAAAACAAGTTAAGACTACAGACAGCCCCAACTTACACTTCTTCTACTTAACACCATTTTTTGACTTGATGATGTTGTGAAAGTGATAGCATTCAGTAGAAACCATGCTTCGAGTTTTCATCTTTTCCAGGGCTATCAATGTGCAGTACAACACGCCCTGGTAACGCTGCGTAGCAGCGGTAGGCGAGGCTCCCAGTCAGGCTTGCCCTCACAAGGGCAAACAGCAGGCACCCTACAATGGATGGAGTTACCAGCACAATTTGGATATTGTGTTTTGTGTTTTCCCATCCCATCCCATCTACAATACAGCCATCTGTGTCTCTTGCTTCTGGTGGGAAAAGGAAAGCAGTCACTCTTGAGATGAAACATCAGCCCAAAATAAATGTAAGCGAATGTCAGCGTCCTCCACATATTGAAGGCAGGCTGGTCTAGGATGTTCCTTCAGTAGGTTAGGTCTGCTCAGTGCACTTCCGGCTTACGTTGTTTTCAACTGCGGGTGGGTTTATCCGGGTGTAACACCACTGAGGAGCACCTCTAGAGCATCTATGTAACTCCACGGTCTGTAAACCTATCAATTAGCATTTTGTTCTAAGCAAATGTTTGTTTTTTTTATTATTCATTTTAGAAAGGAGAGAGGGAGAGAGAAAGAAGGGGGGAGGAACAGGAAGCATCAACTCCCATATGTGCCTTGACCAGGCAAGCCCAGGGTTTCGAACCGGCAACCTCAGCATTTCCAGGTCGACGCTTTATCCACTGCGCCACCACAGGTCAGGCCGCAACTTAAATGTTTTTGAGATCACCTTTAAGTAAAAGTAATAGCAGCACACATGGAAGAATTAATGCTTTGAGTAGTGAGTTTTTTCATGCTCGCTGAGAGTGAGTTTATTTTTCAAAAAATGAAATTAGTTCCAGTTACAGATTAATTTAAAATCGTATTTGTTTGATAACCAATTTATGGAGACAAGAAGAACACATGCATTTGCCTTTCTTTAATGTTGCCTTACACATTTTTAAAATAAATTGATTGTACTCTGGATGGTCAGGAGGCACGAGGACATACATGAATGTTCGTACTACTCAAAGGGTTAAACTGAAGGACTCCAAGATATAGTTACATGGCTTTGTACAGTCTTACCTTCAAATGCAAAGAAGACTCAGAAAAAAACGTATATTATATCTGAACACTATCTAAGTAATATATTTTGAGCACACTAGCTCCTAGGGTAGAAAAAGATGGTAGTAAAACAGTAAAAAATGTTCAAGGAAAACCACCATCACAAAATACCAAAATAAAAAAACAGATGCTCTACATAGTTATTGCTACATAGCAGAAGCTTTTTTGTAGCTTTCCAATACTCCTAAAAAGTCCTGATGGGAAACAAAATGTTCTGTGTTTGTTTTTTTTGTGACAGAGAGGGACAGACAGGCAGGCAGGAAGAGATAAGAAACATCAATTCTTTCTTGCAGCACCTTAGTTGTTTATCGATTGCCTTCCATATGTGCCTTTGGGGGTGGGGGGGTTGGCCACAGCAGAGCAAGTGACCCCTTGCTCAAGCCAGAGACCTTGGGCTCAAGCCAGTGACCCCATGCTCAAGCTGGTGAGCCCACATTTAAGCTGGCAGAGTTTCGAACCTGGGTCCTCTGTGTCCCAGTTCAATGCTCCATCCACTGCGCCACCATCTGGTCACGCACAAAATGTTTTCTTAACCATCTATCTAAATGTATTTTTTGCATCCTTAAACTTGAAAAGGACAAAATATCAAGCAACCCACCGACTGAATTATTTGTGCATATGTTAATCTGTTCAACTTTATACCTTTATAACATTTAGTAATGTACCCAGAACATAAAAGGCATCTAACACTGGTTACAATGCAATGAGCTATAACTGATTCTCTAATCAACAAATAAGTCCACACAATAATTTATGATCAACATTTAGTACATGTTGGCCTGACCTGTGGTGGCGCAGTGGGATAAAGCGTCAACCTGGGACACTGAGGTTGCCGGTTCGAAACCCTAGGCTTGCCTGGTTAAGGCACATATGGGAGTTGATGCTTCCTGCTCCTCCCCCTTCTCTCTCTCTCTCTCTCTCTCCCCTCTCTCTAAAAAATCAATAAATAAAATATTTAAAAAAAAAAACATTTACTACATGTTTATGCCATATTCCAGTAAAAGCCAAACCTGTAAAACAAACAGATATGGAAATAACTAAATATGGGAGACTCTATTATTCCTAGGCATCAAAAAGAAATTAAAATTGCAATTAAGACATCACAAAATTCAATAAAACTGAATAGCACCCACAACAACAAAAAATAAACCCACAAAAAAAACAAGTAACAAATAGCCTGACATTTACCCTACATCAGCAATTTTCAACCAGTGTGCCGCAAGAACTTTTAAAACATGTAATACCTGACTATTTAGTCAGGAGCATTGACCTCTTTTCCCTCAAGCCTGTCAAAAAAAAAAAAAGGCAACAGAACAACAAACAGCTGTCTGGTGTGAATGAATCAAAATTATGCCTATACTTTTTTTGTCAGATCAGAAAAACCTATATTTTTTGGTGTGCTGCAGAATTCTAGTAATTCATATGTGCCATGAGATGAAAAAGGTTGAAAATCTCTAACCTACATCAATCAATCCCTGGCCTAGTCAAAGTCCTTCGCTTTCAAATGCAGAAAACAATGGCAAGAAAAATCTCACCCTTCACCAATTTTTTTTAAAAAGCTTTAAAAACCTAACTAATATAAATTTCTTTGGCCTTGGAACAAACTTTTAATCACTTAAACTCAAAAAGCATAAGTTCTTTTCAAGCATTTTGTGCTTTTTTTTAATTACGTGGGCAGCCAAATACTTAAATTTTACTATATAATTAAACTGAACAAGACATCCAGTTAAAAATATATGTATATTCTTGTGAGGCCAGAGAGAGAATTACAGCTATATAGATATGTCACAGCAGAGATAACAAGTGTATCTGGTAAGTTGGAACAGGAATACAATATCTTACACAGAAATAAAATCTTACAGTGCCTTAAACATAAAATCAGAGAAGGGTCTGTCCTGCCCTCAAGAGGAGATAAAAACAGGTACATAAAAAACCTAAACACAAGGTAGAAACTGTTAATGCCATTAGATGGGCAAATAAAACATTTCACAGGCGCGACGAAACTGTTACTACCTTACAGAAATGTAGCCCTTTCAGTCTGGCCAAATTACTAATTTCATAACTATTAACTTTCTCAGGATCACAACACCAACCCTAGGAGAGCAGATGTTTTCATACTATCATAGGTGAGAAAACTGAAGCATAAAAAGGTTGATTATTCCCAAATGTCATAATGTTCAGTAAAGGAAGTATCAGGACTCTGTATTATATTTTCTCTGGGAGAGTAGCCCAATATATGGCAAGCCTTTTGTAAAGAGAAAGACGATTTTATTTTAGTATTGCAAGTAATCACACCCTTATGTGTATGTGTATGCATATAGTATTTATATATACACACACGCGTGTTAACCTCAATTTCCATTAACAAGTATGCTTAAATTAAAGCAAGGCAAAGCAGCTGTGTACTGTCAACATGAAAAGAAATAAACTTCCCCTGGATTTTCACAAAAGAAAAAAATTAAGACACTATTTCTTTCCCAACAACTTATTTTGTCTGCAATTTCTACCCATTTAGATATTAAGGTTCTAAAAACCGGTCTGCTCCGAAGCCCAGGAAAATTAGTTCAACCAATAAACATCTTTATGAAAAGGTACATGAAAACATTAAAAAAAAACCAAACTAACCATTAAATATTAAATAATGCCATCAACTTCTGTTATCCGAGGGACAATCACATGTGACCCATCAGCAGCAGGTACTGATCGAGATATGTTGAAGGAATGATTATCTGTTGCCATCTTAAAATCCCAGGCCTGTCGCTCTTTGCACAATGTTTCTCCTCCCATTATTAACCTCACCCGGGTGCACACAAGGAATGTAGATGTCAATAGAATGAAGAATACGATTAGAGAAGCAAATGGGATGCAGGTGGATATATCCTCATCCCAAAGATCATAATTCCCCATGCCCCACTCCTCTCCCAGGTGAACTCTGTTAAGGCAGCACGCAGGGTGGCCGACAACATCGGCAAAACAAAACCGACTTCAACATCCTTCTCCCCATCCACAGCTTGCACAGACGAGTCTACCTAACTCAGTTCCTTCCCCAAAAAAGAAAGAAAAAGCAAAGTCCGTTTCCTCTCCAGGAAGAGCTGATTTCTCAATTATAGCTCCTACAATCCCTCTTTCTCCCCCAAAACAGAAAAAAAAAAGTCCCGACTTCGCCTACGAAGGCCCCCACAATGAAAAGGGCAGAGAAAGGTACAAAATTCTCATCTTCTGCAATCTCTGCCTCTACCCAGCCCTTCGCCATGACACCCAGGAGCGAGCCGGTGAGAAAGAAGGAGTTTGCTCTCCCCGTACTCGTCCCTCGCTGTCACCCCCCCTAGTAACCCGGCCACCAACTCCGCCCCAAGAGCGCGCGCCGAGGCCACCTGTGCGGGCCGCGCCCGGGGCCCCCCACCCGCACCCGGCCCACTCGGGGTTCCCCAACCCGCCCCGGGGCCCCCCACACTCCCGGAGTTCCCCTCCTGCGCCCGGCACACTCGGGGTCCCCCCACCCTCCCTGGGACTCCCACGCGCCCTGGGACCCCCACTCGCCCCGGGGGCCCCCACCCGCGCCCGGCCCACTTGGGGTCCCCCCACCCGCCCTGGGACCCCCACACACGCCCGGCCCACTCGGGGTCCCCCCCACCCGCCCTGGGAACCCCACACGCGCCCGGCCCACTCGGGGCCCCCCTGGGGGGCCTCGGGCCACGCACGCCCCCGCCCCCCGCGCGCCGGCCGGGCGCGGCCACCACCCCCCTTCCCCCCGAACCCCGGAGCCGCCTCCGCTCCGCTCGCCCGGCCGCGGAGAAGCGGGTCCCCAACCCGCCAGGCCCGAGGAGCCCCCCCCTGGCCCTGCAGTGAGGCCGCCCACGCGGCTGGGGCCTCTGAAAGCCCTCGGGAGCCCCCCGCACACCGAGCCGGGGCCCGGGAGCCCAGAGGCCCGGGGCCTACTCACTGGGAGCGGGCGGAGCGTGGCAGCCGGCGCGGCCCGGCGCTGAGGAGCGGGACGCGGCCCCGGCTGCGGGTCCCTCGCTTCGGACCTCGCTGGGCGCGGCGAGCCGGGCGCTCACTCCAGCCGCCACCCCCGCCGTCGCGGCGGCTGCTGCTGCTGCTGTTTCGCCACCTTGGCCGCCATCTTGACTCACCCCCTCGCCCTCCCCTTCCCCCACCCCGAGCCGCGGCGGCCGCGGCTGAGGCGGCTCCGGCTCGGGATCCGCCCCTTCCGGAAGTGGGAGGAGCCACTCCCTCCGCCGGCGGGACGGGTCGCCGCAGTCGGCGCTGCTTCCTGGGTTGCCCCGCGCCGGGGTCCCGCCTGTCTGGTCTCAGCCTGGCGGCGGCGGCGGCAACAACGATAACAGCAGCTTCCTCTACCTGACACGGGCCCGAGGCCAGCCCGCCGCCATTGCGCACGAGCCGGGGCGCCCACCACGAACCGGCCGACGCCCCTCGCGCGTGGGAAAGGGAAGGACGGAGGGTCACGCCTCGGACCTTGCGACCCCTTCGCGGCGCAGCGGGACGGCATCAGCCTCCTCCGGCCCGGACCTGCGGGGGGCAGAGCCGGTCCCCCACATGCTGGGAGCCGACTGGGTGCAAGTCGACCTACCCGAGACATTGCCCGGTGCTCCGGCTGTTGTTCGCACGGAGACCTCGCTGAAAACGCGGGCGATGCCGACTTGCCCGCGCCGTCGGCCCCGACTCTCTTAAGAGTCACCCCGTCGGAGGAGCCTGTGGCCCTGGCGACGACAGAGTGTGCTCCCGGGGCGCACGCTTCTAGGGAAATGATGGGACGGTGCAAAGATGAGGGTAGAAAACCGTGAAGGAAAGTGGGGTGGGGGGTTCGGCTCAGCTCTCAGATCGAGCTGGCCACCGGCCTGGCAAATGCTCCATAAAGTAGGAACTCGATAAACACGTGTTGGGGAGGCGGTCGCGTGGAACCACGACGGGGAACCCGACGTGTAAAGCTTGCAGAAGCCATTGGAGCGGGTTGGCGAACGGACCGAAACCGGAACGCAGTTTCTGCAGGGAGCGGTTTTCCCGCCGGAGACCGGACTCGCCGCACGTTTTTCTGTGGCGCAAGCGCAGTATCGCTTAGCATGGACGCGGTGGGTGTCGTGTGCCTGGCGGTGGCGGTGGTCCTAGTCCCCGGTATCTTCTGGGTTTGGGACTCCTGGGAACGAATGAAGCGTCAGGGGCAGGCCGGCGCGTTGGGAAGCGGCAGCCGGACCCTCCTGGTGATCGCGCACCCCGACGATGAAGCCATGTTCTTTGCCCCCACTTTGCTGGGCTTGGCCCGCCGGCGACACCGCGTGTTCCTGCTCTGCTTCTCTGCAGGTAGGAAGACTGCAGGCGGGGTGTCGGGACCCGGGGCTGTTTTAAAGTGCTAACCTATCTCGGTCGACTTTTTTTTCCCCCCAGAGGACTTTATGTTGCAGAGAGCTAAGTGAATAATGACGCCGAAGGTCCCTTCTCTGGGCGCTTCACCGAGAAGCGGTGGCCCCAGCCTAGGGACTGGAGCGGCCAGCTTCCCAGGTTTAGTTGGGGTCCGTCCTCTGCCTTACCTACTCGACTCTCTTCTATTATAGCAGGACTGAGCCCAGGAACCTTTTACCTGCAGAAGGACCATGAATAACGGTCTTGTCAGGCTATGTCCAACAAGCTAGGTTGTATCATGCTTGCTCAGCCCTGAACGTTTTACTTCTAGCCGTAGCAAAGGACCTTCCTGATGCTTTTAAATGTTGAGCTTGTCCTAGAAAAAAAAAAGATGCACACGCCAAAGTGAACAGATAGACTCAGATCATTAGACTAGAAGATAATTTTATAGGTAATTTTGCAGTTAAACACTGCCCATCTTTCAGTGAAGGGTACTTGCAGAGAGTAAGTACTCCTTTACCATACATTAAGAAATGGAATGAGAAAACAAAATTGACCGTGATACTGGATTATGATGAAAATTGTACAAGTTTGTAAATGAAGTCATTGAACTGTACATATACAAAGGGTGAATTTTTTATGGCTTGTAAAGGTTTACCTTAATAAAGCTGTTTATAACATGCTGATGACCTCTTTTTCCCATTTAGTTGTGTGTCATTCCAGTTCTCCTTCAATACAGTGTTGTTGTTTAGTTGCTGTTGTTTTGTTTTGGGTTTTTTTTTGTTTTGGGGGGTTTTTTTTTGTATTTTTCTGAAGCTGGAAACGGGGAAAGACAGTCAGACAGACTCCCACATGCGCCCAATTGGGATCCACCTGGCACGCCCACCAAAGGGCGATGCTCTGCCCCTCCGGGGCGTCGCTCTGTCGCGACCAGAGCCACTCTAGCGCCCGGGCCATCTTTGCTCCAATGGAGCCTCAGCTGTGGGAGGGGAAGAGAGAGACAGAGAGGAAGGAGAGGGGGAGGGGGGGAGGGGTGGAGAAGCAGACGGGCGCTTCTCCTGTGTGCCCTGGCCGGGAATCCAACACTTCTGCACGCCAGGCTGACGCTCTACCACTGAGCCAACCGGCCAGGGCCTAGTTGCTGTTGTTTTTGAGAGAGAGAGGAAGGGAGAGAGATGAGAAGCATCAACTTGTAGTTGCATTACTTCAGTCATTCATTGATTGCTTCTCATACATGCCGAGGGGAGGGGTGTTCTGGCTGAGCCAGTGACACCTTGTGCGAGCCAGCGACCTTGGGATCATGTTGATGTTCCCATGCCTGAGCCTGCACTCAAGCCAGTGACTTGGGAGTTTTGGAACTGGGACCTCAGCGTGCTACTACCGGTCAGGCTCAGTACAGATCTTTCACAGAAATACCATTTTATACAGTTTTATTTTTTCAATAAACATGATTTTTTCATTTATTTAGCACATTTATTTAAAATTTATGTGTGTTGCTCCTGACCAGGTAGCTCAGTTGGTTGGAGCATCATCCCACAATAACCAAGGTTGTGATTGTCACCCTATCAGGGCACATATGAGAATCAACCAATAAGTGCACGTGCAGGTGGAACAACAAATTGATATTTCTCTCTCTCTCTCTCTCTCTCTCTCTCTCTTTCTCCCATTCTCTCCCCTCCCCCATTCTTATCTAAAAATCAAAAAGTAGTCTGACCTGTGGTGGCACAGCGGATAAAGTGTCGACCTAGAACGTTGTGGTCCCGGTTTAAAACCCTTGCCCGTCAAGGCACGTATGGGAGTTGATGCTTCCTGGCCCTCCCCCCCTTCTCTCTGTCTCCTCTAAAAATGAATAAATAAATTAAATAAATTAAAAATCAAAAAGTAAAAATTTGTGTACACTACACATTTATTATAGTGAGAATCTGGAACTCTGACACCACCCACGGCTGGTGAGGACGAGGAGCGACAGGAATCCTCATTTATGAGCGTCAGGGATGCAGGACAGTTCAGGCACTTGGGAAGTCAGTTCGTTTGGCAGTTGCTTACAAAACTAAACATTCTTACCAAACCACCCAGCAATTGCACTACTTGGTATTTATCTACCCAAAGCGATTGAAAACATGTCCAAAAACCTGCACACAGCCCCAGCTCAGGAGATGTCCTCAGCTCATTTGGTTAGAGCATCATCCTGACATGCCAAGGTTGCAAGTTCAATCCCCTGTCAAGGCACAGACAAGAATCAACCAATGAATGCATAGATAAATGGAACAACAAATCAATGTTTCTCTCTCCCTAACCGTTCCTCTCTAAAATCAATGAACGTTTTAAAATGTTAACATGCACACAGTTGTTTAAAGCAGCTTATTCATAATTGCCACAACTTGGAAGCAATTAAGATGTTCTTCAGGGCCTTGCCTAGGTGGCTCAATGGATGGAGGGTCCTCCCAGAGGACTTGGGTTCATCAGTCCCTGGTCAGGGAACCTAAGAGAAATAGGATGAGTGCACAACTAAGTGGAATGAGTTAGTGTTTCTCTCCCTTCCCCTCTCTCCCTCCTCTCAAATCAATGGGGAAAACAATTTTTTTTATGTTTTTCAGTAGATGAATGGATAAATAAATTAGTACATCCAGGCAATGGAATATTAGTGCTAAAGAGAAATGAGCTGTCGAGGACCCAGGTTCAAAACCCCAAGGTCACCAGCTTGAGTGTGAGCTCACCAACTTGAATGTGGAGTCATAGACGTGACCTCATGGCCTCTGGCTTGAGCCCAAAGTCGCTGGTTTGAGCCCAACATCGCTGACTTGAGCAAGGGCTCAATGGCTCTGTTGGAGCCCCAGGGTCAAGACACATATGAGAAAGTAATCAATGAACAACTAAGGTACCTCAAATATGAGTTGATGCTTCTCAACTCTCTCCCTGTCTGTCTGTCTCTCTTCTCTCTCTTGCTTAAAAAAAATAAAGTTGAAATTTATAAAAAAATAAGCATTAGAGTCTTTATCACCAAGAATCAACTAACCTTAATACAAAATGGGACAGGAAATCTGTATTGGTTTGACAGTGACCAAAATAGTCAAAACCACCTGACCTGTGATGGCGCAGTGGATAAAGCGTCGACCTGGAACACTGAGGTTGCTAGTTCAAAATCCTGGGCTTGCCTGGTCAAGGCACATATGGGAGTTGGCACTTCCTGTTCCTCCCCCCTTCTCTCTCTCTCTCTCTCTCTCTCTCTCTCTCTCCTCTCTAAAATAAATAAAGTCTAAAAAATTAGTCAAAACCATTACAAGACCAACTTGTTTCTATCTGACTTTTTAAAAATGTTTACACAACTGATGTTAACAAAATAAAAACAGAGGCCTAGATACATTTAAAAAAATGTTCACACAAAAAAATTCTGATGACAGCATATACAAATTAAGCTGTTATCTGGAGTCTCTTTAAAGTGAGTCCCTTTGTGCCTGACCAGGCGGTGGCGCAGTGGACTGGGATGCAGAGGACCCAGGTTCGAGACCCCAAGGTCACCAGCTTGAGCGCCTGCTCATCTGGTTTGAGCAAAAAGCCCGCCAGCTTGAACCCAAGGTCGCTGGCTCCAGCAAGGGGTTACTCGGTCTGCTGAAGGCCCACGGTCAAAGCACATATGAGAAAGCAATCAATGAACAACTAAGGTGTTGCAACGCGCAATGAAAAACTAATGACTGATGCTTCTCATCTCTCTCTGTCCCTGTCTGTCCCTCTCTGTGACTCTCTGTCTCTATAAAAAAAAAAAAAAATTGAGTCCCTTTGTTAGATACAGTGTAATAACTGTCTCATTTGGGTTTAAACAGTTCAAAATTAGCCTTAGGGGGAATCCCTGCCAAAGTGTGGGTAGTTTTCTCTGTGTTTTGGGGAACAGTGAGCAGAGCCTCTCATTCAGTACTTCACGAGTGCCCCCAGAGAGCTGGACGCTGGGACGAGACCAAGTTGAATGAGACCGTGTCTTTTTTTTTTTTTTTTTTAACTTTAGAATGAGAGGAAGGGGGAGAGAACAGTTGTTCCATATGTCTATGCATTCATTGGTTGGGTTTTATTTTTTAAGATTTTATTGATTTTAGACAGAGGGGAGACAGAGAGAGAGAAAGGGGGTGGTGGGGAGTGGGAAGCATCAATTCATTCCTTCCCACTTAGGCCTTGACCGTCTGTGCCTGGACTGGGCAAGCCCAGGGTTCTAAACCGGCGACTTCCGCTTTCCAGGCTGACATTTATCCACTGCGCCCCACAGGGCAGGCCATTGGCTGGTTCTTGTATGTGCTCTGACCAGGCATCAGACCTGCAACCTTGGCGTGTTGGGTGGACACTCAAATCTACGGATCTGCCCCGCCGGGGCTGAGACCATGAGTGTTTAGGTCTTTGACCTTTGGGAATTAATAATTCAATCATGGAGAAAAGTTCATATTGAAGAGCAGAACACTGGAAATGATTACTTGCCAGGGAAAATAGGACAAGGCTTGCCAAAGGGAAGGCCATGTGATCTGGAGGATGAGGATGAGGATGAGTTGTAGTTCAGGAAGAAAAGAAGAGGAGGAATGGGAAGGTAAAGATAAAGAAGTCAAGGAAAGAGAAAGTGAACACTGAGGACCCAGCTGGGTGGATATACATTGTCTCGTGTAGTTGTCAGGAAAGCCTTACCAGACGGCTCTTATCTCCACGTTACATGCAGAGAACTGCGGCTCTGGAAAGTGAGGTGACGAGCACAGATCCTACGCGCTTAAGTGCCCTTAAGTACGGGGTGCATTAGCTAGATAAGGACAGGTTAGTGACACTGAGTGTCACTGTGTAGATCCTGCAGGATGCGGAGGAGTTGCGCCTACCAGAACTCGTCTTAGGAAGTAGAATGCATGTGCTGGGAGAAGAACAGCATGAGCTGTGTGGGATGCCTGTGTGTCCGGGTCCCCTGGGGCATGCTGGCACGGCTGGTTGCTAAACTCTTCCGAGGAGGATATCTTCCTGAATGAAGCCTGCCTGTTTTCTTGTAATACTCAGGAGCCTCTTCTTTATATAACTGTAACAGATAGTTGAGGACTGTTGATTTAACTAAAGGGCCTTAAAGGAATAGTAGGCGCTGGTACCCCACTTGTTCTGAGTGGTTACAGAAGGCTTCATCCTAAATCTGTTTAACTCGAAAGCCATTGCAATCCAAGATGGACAATGTAAGTATGAAACTAAAATGCAGGCAGGCAGGCTGCCAGACAGACAGACAGAGAGATGTGGAGATAGACACAGCGGTCAGTACAGAGATGGGGACGAATCCCACAGTGATTGTAGAGGCTGTGCCGCTGGTAGTCTCACGGCGGTGTCTGAGTGGAATCTCAGTGATGTCTTCAACCTTGTGTCACAACCACACATTTTTCAAGTGGCTTAGTTCTCTTAGGGAACAAGGTGAGATAAAAATGAGCAACTCGTAAATCCCCACTGTTAAACCTTCCACCGGATATCTGTTACCCTCAGGAAATTACTACAATCAAGGGGAGACGCGTAAGAAAGAGCTTGTGCAGAGCTGTGATGTTCTGGGGATCCCGCCCTCCAGTGTAATGATTATTGACAGCAGGTAATGCCACCGTTTCAATGGTTTGATGGAGAACACAGCTAGTGATGCACCCTTCACTGTGTTGGCTGCTAGTTATGAAAGATATTCTCGATCACGTTAGATGTTGTTGGGAAGTGATGTTCTTTTTGTGAGATTGGGTGGGCGGGGGTTGGGGGAGGCAGCTCCTGCTCATTTCAGTGCCCTACAGAGTTAAGGGAAAAGTTTCAGTTTATTCCCAGTTTCACTTGGCTCAGGGGAAACTGTTGAGATCGTCGTGGGGAATTTCTCCTCTAACTATGCCAGTGGGTTTTGCAATGCCTTCAGAAGCACAGATCTAGAGCCAGTCCTGCGGCGACCGAAACCCGGCTTTATCAGGTTAGTAACTGTGTCACCAGGCAGGTTACTTCATCTCTCTTCCCAAACTTCTTCCTCTGTAAGCCGTGGAAGAGACGTGGTTTGGAGTCAGTTTGTGAAGTGACTTATTTGCTCACTTGTTTTCAAGGATCACAAACTTCCCTTTTATTCTGTGGGTACATGTTGTGATTTATTCTCATTATTCATATTAACAATAACACCCTGACCAGTGGTCATGGTGCAGTGAATAGAGGGTCAACCTGGGACGCTGGGGTCCCAGGTTCAAAACCCCAAAGTCACCGGCTTGTGCGCAGGCTCACCAGTTTGAGTGAGGGTCGCTGGCTTAAGTGTGGGATCATCAGCATAATCCCAAGGTCACTAGCTTGAGCACAAGGTCACTGGCTTGAACAAGAGGTCACTGGCTCACCTGGGGCCCCCCCCTTCCTCATCAAGGCACGTATGAGAAGCAATCAATGAACAGTTTAAAAGTGACACAACTACGATTTGATCTGTCTCTGACTCTCTCTGTCTCACTAAATAACATAAAATAACATTTTTAAGAAACCAGTTTAAAGATGCAAAGAAACCATGTATCTTAGTCTGCTTAGGCTACCACAGCAAAATATAGATTGGGTGGCTTCAACAACAGCAGTGTATTAGCTCACGTGCTGGAAACTGGAATTCCCAGGTCATGGTCCAGCAGGCTCCATTTCTAGAGAGGATTGTGCTTGTTGGTTTGCAGATGGCTGTCTTCTCACTCCCTGCTCACATGGAGGGGAGAGAGAGAAGAGAAATTTCTTTCCCTTATTAGACCACCCGTTTTATAGGGTTAGCATTCCATCATTATGACCTCACTTAACCTAAATTATTCAATACTTCCTAAAGATCCTATCTCCAAAACAGTCACCTTGGGAGTTAATGCTTTCACCAGATACATTTGGGGAGGACGCAGTTCAGTCCCTAGCAACATGCAACCTTCGGTCTTTCAACCTCTTAACATCATAACCCAGAAAAAAAGCCAAGCTTTAGAATTTTACTTCAGGTGATGAGTCAGAGAAGAATGAAGGCTTAGGAAGAGAAAGGAAAGTTTTATGGAGGGCCTATACCCATAATGAAGAACAGCAAATAGGTATTAAACCATTATTGTCAGAATCCAAAACCACACCAAATACAGCATCTTACTGAATCCTTAAGATAACTCCGATCACTTTTCCGCCGTTGTAGAAAAGAAACCAAGGAATAGTGAGGTCGAGTAGTCTGTCCTGTGTCCCCCAGCTTACATGGCGGGGCTGGTATATGAGCTGAAGCAATCTGGCTGCAAAGCCTGTGCGCAACCACTGTATTTCATGTCTGCTCCACACCTGACACGTCCTTCACAAAGGGAGTCGGTTCTTGCACTAACTGTGCAAGGTAGGTTTTATTATCCTTTTTTTTTTTTCCCATCTCATACAAAGAAACTGAAGCTCAGAGAGATTAAGAGAATCCTCTGAGGTCACACATTTAATAAACGGCAGTGCTGAAGCTCAAAAACAGGAAGACAGAATGTGTTCTGGCTGTTGGCAAGAAAGTAAGTAGGTCAGCGCTTTGTTATTGTATCTGCACGACCGAGGTGCATGTTCAAAAAGAGTTACTGTGTGACGTCGGCGTTGTGCACGGTCAGTGCTTTTCTTCCCCATTGTTCCGAGCTGCATTACTGGATTTCAGGGAAACATTTAGTCAGGGGAGCTTACTGAAATAAACCCCTTATCTAATCCCTTCAAGAGGAAACAAAACAAAAACAAAAAAAATCAGTTCTCAAGAGGAGAAGGTGTCATTTCAGTCATTAGACACTTCAGTGGATACTTTGAATAACTGCCCAGTTTCTTCCTATCTAGGGGTTCTGTTAAGTCATATCATACTAAAACGCATGTTGTTAACAGACGCATGTTAAATGCCCAGAGTGGGCAAGGCGCTGTCACAGGTGTTGGAGAAAGAGAAGACCAGCCTGACCTGTGGTGGCACAGTGGATCAAGCGTTGACCTGGAACAATGAGGTCGCCAGTTCAAAACCCTGGCCTTGCCTGGTCAAGGCACATATGGGAATTGATGCTTTCTTCTCCTCACCCTTCTCTCTCTCTCTCTCTCTCTCTCTCTCTCTCTCTCTCTCTCTCCTCTCTAAAATGAATAGTTTTTAAAAAGAAGGAAAGAGAAGAACAGTTCCAGGTATAGGAGCTGAGTGAGAGGCATTGGTTGGCAACACAACCACCACTGCTGTGTTTGCAGGAAGCTGTGTCCTTGTGCGCCTGCGACACAGACCAGACACTCCCGGGATATGCTTGGGAAATGGAATGGGATTGGAAAGGGCAGCCTGTGGACTTAATACAGTCGTCCCTCGGCATGGCACAGTTCACTTTCCACTGTCTCACTGTATCACGGGTTTTTTAATTGTATATATCTAATTTTCTACCACGGATTTTTCACTATATTGTGGGATTTTGTGGTATATAGGTAATTTTATGCAGTATATTATTTTAATTATTTAGAAAGCATTTAAGACCATAGGAAGTGTTTATAAGAGTATGGGAAAGGTTCACAACAGTGTGGGAAAAGTTTATAAGAGTGTGGGGAGGGTTTATAAAGCCTTAAAATATATATACCATGTTTTTTGCTCCATAAGATGCACCTGACCAGAAGACACACCTAGGGTTTTAAGGAAAATAAGAAAAAAAATATTCCAAACCAAATGGTGTGTTAAAATATTTAATAAAATACCATATTTTTTGCTCCATAAGACGCACAGGCATTTTCCCCTCCGTTTTGGGGGGGAGAGTGTGAAAGTGCGTCTTATGGAGTGAAAAATACAGTAAATAATAAAATAGATATAAGGTTGCTACTTCACAGATTTTCGCCTATGGTTCTGGAACCTAACCCTGCAAGATAGGAGGAACCAATGTCATCTGTTGCTTTTGTGCATCTTGATACATTAGGTAGAATCCATAGAATTCTTTCGTTTAGGTTTCAAAGCAAAAGAAAACAAAAAGCATCCACACATTTTTATACAGCCTAGATAATTTCTAAAAGGATACACACCTGACACCTTAATAGTAGCTGCTACTTAATTGGTTCTGGGAAGAGGAACACTCAGTTTTTCATCTCACAGAATTCTGTACAGTCTGATTTTTTTAAAGGAAGCCTTTATCACCACCCCACACAGCTAATGAAACACCCTTTCCTCTCTACTCAGCCTCCGGTCATACACGTGAACACTGAGTCATAAATAAATCTGCGTACTTTTTTCTTTTTTTTTTTTTTCTATTTTTCTGAAGCTGGAAACGGGGAGAGACAGTCAGACAGACTCCCACATGCTCCCGACCGGGATCCACCCGGCACGCCCACCAGGGGGCAATGCTCTGCCCACCAGGGGGCGACGCTCTGCCCACCAGGGGGCAATGCTCTGTCCCTCCGGGGCGTCACTCTGCCGCGACCAGAGCCACTCTAGCACCTGGGGCAGAGGCCAAGGAGCCATCCCCAACACCCGAGCCATCTTTGCTCCAATGGAGCCTTGGCTGCGGGAGGGGAAGAGAGAGACAGAGAGGAGGGAGAGGGGGAGGGGTGGAGGGGTAGAGAGGCAGATGGGCGCCTCTCCTGTGTGCCCTGGCCAGGAATCAAACCCGGGACCTCTGCACACCAGGCCGACGCTCTACCACTGAGCCAACCGGCCAGGGCCTGCGTACATTTTGATATTTGATTGGATAAATTCAAAACAGTAGAGTTCCTTGAAAAAAAATATTGTAATAATGTTTTGTTCTTATAAATAAATTTTTATTAATTTTAATGGGGTGACATCAATAAATCAGGGTACATATATTCAAAGAAAACATGTCCAGGTTATCTTGTCATTCAATTATGTTGCTTACCCATCACCCAAAGTCAGATCGTCCTCCGTCACCTTCTATCTAGTTTTCTTTGTGCCCCTCCCCCTCCCCCTCCTTCCCTCCCCCCGCCCCCTGTAACCACCATACTCTTGTCCATGTCTCTTAGTCTCATTTTTATGTCCCACAAATGTGTGAAATCCTGCAGTTCTTGTTTTTTTCTGATTTACTTATTTCACTTCGTTTAATGTTACCAAGATCCCACCATTTTGTTGTAAATGATCCGATGTCATCATTTCTTATGGCTGAATAGTATACCATGGTGTATATGTGCCCCATCTTCTTTATCCAGTATTCTATTTTTTTTTTTTTACAGTGATTAAAACCTTTAAGCAAACTCTTGGCCAATACAGCAAGAATCCATAAAAGAGTAGTGTCCTTAACATGTTCACCAAGTCCAAGTTGGCCCCATCACCATTCCAGATCCCTGCGAAGCAACCCAACCCCAGTTCAGTCCGTTAGGAGCTGTCACAGGGAGCAGGAGTCCAGGAAAAGTCCACATCCAGGAAAAGTCCGCATGGCACTGGAATTGTTGTCACAATTCTATACTTTGCAGCTCACGTCCAAGTCCTAATGACCGCTGCTTCTAGCTGGTAATGATTCAGGTAGACTGGAAAAGCCATTTGCAGCATGCATGGATATGGAGCTTCTGTTCTTCTCTGCCTGGAGAGATGAGACCAGGTTGCTTTTCCCTGGAGCTCTGCGACTGTGGCTTGGTAAAGAGAATCTTGGGATACACTAAGCTGGGTGGCAAAGGTAGATTCATAATAGAAGTTGGCAAAAGGGGGAAAGAGAGCTCTAAATTATGAGTAGGTTCCAGCCTGAAATATGAGTGGGGCATTGAGGTAGAAGGGATAAAGGAAACACTATATATTAAGCAAAGCAGCAGAAAATAGGACTATCAACACCCACAGCAGAGATCTTTGAGGGAAGAATAAAAAACCTGACTATTCAGGCAAGACATAGTTAAGTGGCCTTGCGCAAATGAGATCAGTTTACCTGCTTCTTGGAAGAAATACCCTAGGCTTTGTCCACAGTGTCGTAGATGGGGCCGATGGCCCTGGGCACCTTCAGCCTTCAGTGGCAAACCCCAGCATTCTGGGCAAGGTTAGGTCATAGGTGGCTGGAGCAGGGCTGGAAGAGACTGAACCCTCCCTTAGAGGAGCTAGGGGAAGCCTACCTTCCAGTGTCCCTGTTTCCTCACAGCAGAGGCATGTAAGTCTGGCAGGCTTTAGCTCAATGACCTTCCTTTCCACTATTGAAGCATCCTATGAGACCCCTTGGGGCGTTGGAGCCTTTAAGGGCGTATCCTAAAAGCTGGTAGTTCCCCTGATCTCTATTGGGCTTTTTCTGCCTCTTGGTATCTTAAAAGCCATGCTCAGAAGATCTCACTGAGGGGTTTGAGGATCCCCATCCGCCTATATAAACCTTTTCCGTATATCTAGAGCTATTTGGAAAAAGACAAAACAATGTTATTAGCTGGATCAAATAAAAGAAGGTACAAGTTTGCAGGAGAAAAAGATTTGGCGTCTCCTGTTCATCAGCATTCAAAAGAAATTTAAATTTTTTTAAGTAAAAAGCATGATATGGTAATAATGTTTTTAAGCCTTTTTATACACATCATGGTCTTCTCCTGGGCCGCCGGGCGGGTGAGTGGGAAGGGGCTCAGATGTTCTCCTGCAGAGCACTCTGACTAGAAGTGGTGACTGTGATGGGGCAAAACAGAGCAGATCCCCTGTTATCATCCTTGACCAGTAACATACTCCGGGGCCCAGTGACCATTCGTTTGGGCAAAACTTGCAAGGTCTCAGGGCTGTCCGTGGTCTGATCAGTCTCCCTGCTTGGCCTCATTGTCCAGCCTCTGCTCTACCCCACACCACGTCCATTCCCGTAACAGAAACAGGTCGGACTTCCCAGCGCCCTGTCTGCATCTCCTCTGCACGTCTGGTCTCCTCTGTAAGCTGACCTCAAACCTCCCGTGATGTCTGGAGTGCGCGCACCTCCTCCTGCGCTGGTCCCTGCTGCTCACGGGCTTTCTCACGTCTCCACACCCCTCCCCTCCTCTCAGTAGCAAAGGTGCTCAAACCTCAGTTCAAGGGTTCCCGTAGACGCCGGCACCATCCTGATGTACGCAGATTTTCACAGACACTTCTGTAACTAACATTGTCACCGTCCCGCTGTGTAGTAACACGCAGGCTGGTTTTTGCTCCGTGCCCTAAGCCCCTCTGCATTGTCTATCCCTGTATCCGCAGCCTCTGTCATCACCCTTGGTTCATCACCCTTGGTACATAGTCATTGCTCAGTACATGTTTGTTGAATAAATGAGTGGCTCCACTTACACCATAAGCGTTCTCCCTGGGGCCAGCCTGTCAGCCTGTGGTCTTAGAGAGCCTGAGTGGACACTGACACCCTACACATCTCAGGCCCTTCCGTCACTTTACCTCGGTTTACCCAGGAATGGTGGTTAGCGGACCATTTCCCAAGACTCGAGTAAAATTATCTTCACATTCTTTAACTGTCTGGATTCCTGATTTGCGTGGTTATTTTTAACCCTTTGGAAAGTTGTGTTTCAGTTTGGAAGGATTTTCTTCTACATCTCTATTTTGCCATTCTACAGAGTTGGCCACAACACAATGAAAATCTCACTTTTCCCAGTGCTTGCCTTCGCATCCGTTTGACACGAACAAGCCCAGGACCATGACAGACCAGTTTCGGCTGCACGAGGAAATGGGAGTCCAGGACCAGGAGGAAACATGTGAGCCCGGCTCGCTGGCAGTTCCTAGAAGTCTGTGATTTCCAATCAATCCATGCAAACCATAGAGCGAAAGAGAAGCCGCAGAGCAGAGCCGGACCGCTGGGGTTGTGTGGACAATGAAATGTGCTCTTTCTTTGAGGCCCCCACCCCTACAAAAAGCAAAACAGGCCCTGGCCAGTTGGCTCAGTGGTAGAGCATCAGCCTGGCGTGCAGAAGTCCCGGGTTCAATCCCCGGCCAGGGCACACAGGAGAAGCGCCCATCTGCTTCTCCACCCCTCCCACTCTCCTTCCTCTCTGTCTCTCTCTTTCCCTTCCGCAGCCGAGGCTCCATTGGAGCAAAGATGGCCCTGGCGCTGGGGATGGCTCCTTGGCCTCTGCCTCAGGCGCTAGAGTGGCTCTGGTCGCAACAGAGCGACGCCCCGGAGGGGCAGAGCATTGCCCCTGATGGGCATGCTGGGTGGATCCCTGTCGGGTGGATCCCTGTCGGGTGCATGCGGGAGTCTGTCTGACTGTCTCTCCCCATTTCCAGCTTCAGGAAAATACAAAACAAACAAACAAAAAAAAAAACCAAAAAGCAAAACAGACCAATTGCTGGAGGCCCAAGGGCATCTGACCAACAGTCCTCTGGCTGGAAGAGACAAAGGGAACCCTCCTGCCACCCTTTTCCCCAAATACACAAAGAGGTGACTCAGCCAGAGCCCGAGGGCACAGTTCCAGGCCCAGTTGGCAAGACCAAGGCAGGGCTCCCGTCCTCCCGGGAGGCGCAGTGGACAAGAATGTTTCCTAGAAAAGCAACCAGGGAAGGAGACAGAGTGGGCCTATCTGATACGGAGCTATTCTGTGAGAACTGAGAGCTGCTTCAGGGCGACTCAAAGGCAGGGTTCCCCTGGGAACTGGGGGGAGGCTGGGCCTCCCGGCGGCCTGAGGGAGGGGAACGGGGAGTCGGAGCAAAAGCAGTAGAGTGGGACGGGGCAGGGAGGGGGCCCCAACAAAGCACATATTTGTGGCTAATACGGCTCCTTCAAACAGTCACAGATGCCACAGAAGTAGGAAATACCACGCACTGGCAAGGCTGCAGAGACATCGCAAGCCTTGTACATCCCAACAGGAAGGTAAAATGGTGCCGTCGCTATAGAAAACAGCTGGGTGGCTCCTCAAAATAAATTTAACGAAACTTGACCATTACCCAGCAATTCTGTGACGTAAATGCCTAAAAGAATTGGGGTCAGATAGTCCAAAGCTGGAACATGAATGTTGACAGCAGCACTATTCAAAACAGCCAAAAAACAGAAACAACCCAATGGCCATCTGCTGACAAATGGATGAACAAAACGTGTCACATTCGTACGCTGTGTATTCCTCAGCCCAGGAAAGGGAAGAAGAACCAGCACGTGGTGCGGCGTGGATAGGCCCAGACAGCATTCTGCTAAGGGAGAGAAGCCAGACGCAGAACGCCATCCATGTTCATTTCATTTATCTGGCATGTCCGGAGGGGCAGGTCCACAGAGACAGAAAGTAGACTGGCTGGTGCTTGCGGGGGGGGTGGGGGGTTCTGGGGAGAGGGGGCGAGAGAACTGGGAAGTTGGAAGTGATTCATTATGGGGTTTAATTTTTGAGGTAATTAAAATGTTCTAAAGTGAATTGTGAAGTTAGTGGCAGGAACTCTGTACTAAAAAAAAGTTGAATCGTATACTTTAAATGAGTGAGTTGTATAGTGTATGAATTATATCTCAATGAAGCTGTATTGAGATAATATGTAACATACAGGCCCTGGCCAGTTGGCTCAATGGAAGAGCGTTGGCCGGCATGTTGTTATCCCCGGTTCGATTCCCTGTGCGGGCATAGGGGAGAAGCGGACATCTGCTTCTCAAACCCCCACTTCTCCTCCCGCAGCCATGGCTCCAGTGGTTTAAGCAAGTTGGCCCCAGGCACTGAGGATGGCTCCATGGCCTCCTCTCCTTCACTAAAATAGCTCAGTTGCCCAAGCTACAGAGCAGCGTCCCCAGATGGACAGAGCATCGCCCCCTACTGGGTGGATCCTGGTCAGGGCACGTGTGGGAGTCTGCCTGCCTGCCTGCCTCCCTGTCTCTCACTTAATAAAAAATAAAATTATGAAAATTTTAAAAAAAGATAATATTAGTATATATGCTCATTATAAAAACAAACAGTACAAAAATATATCAAGTGAAAAAATGAATGTCTTCCTCTATTCTTCCCCCATCGCTAGTCTCCTTAGAGAAAACCATTGTTAACTACTTGGTGTGTAAACTTACATACCCTCAAAACTTTACAAATATTTCTTGATATACAAACATAAATAGGGTTCTTTTTTTAACTATTGTGTACTATTCCATGGGATACCTATATAATAATTTATTGGGGGGGGTTAGATTTATTGATTTTTAGAGAGAGGAGGGAGAGGGAGAAAGGAGGGGCGGGAAGCATCAGTGCATAGTACTTGCTTCCTCTCTATGTGCCCTGGCCAGGCAAGCCGGGGGTTCAGACCTGCGACCTCAGAGTTCCAGGTTGATGCTACACCCACTGCGCCAGCACACGTCAGGCAATAATTTATTTAATCAGGTGCTTTCCTGGCCTTACCAGAGGAGTCATTAGTCATTGTGAAATAAACACATCCCCACAACTGTTCGATCTGGAGTAATGGAGAGAGGGGGAGAGTCGGAAGCTGTCCAGTCACAGCTCAGCGCCTGCAGCGCACGCTTCTGCTGAGTGGTTCATGTTAGGAGCAAGCTTTCTGATAAGAATGCAAGGGCAGAAGCCCTGGCCAGTTGGCTCAGCGGTAGAGCGTCGGCCTGGCGTGCGGGGGACCCGGTTCAATTCCCGGCCAGGGCACATAGGAGAAGCGCCCATCTGCCTCTCCACCCCACCCCCCTCCTTCCTCTCTGTCTCTCTCTTCCCCTCCCGCAGCCAAGGGTCCATTGGAGCAAAGATGGCCCTGGGCGCTGGGGATGGCTCCTTGGCCTCTGCCCAGGCGCTGGAGTGTCTCTGGTCGCAAAAGAGCGACGCCCCGGAGGGACAGAGCATCGCCCCCTGGTGGGCAGAGCGTCGCCCCCTGGTGGGCGTGCCGGGTGGTCGGGCGCATGCGGGAGTCTGTCTGACTGTCTCTCCCCATTTCCAGCTTCAGGAAAAATACAAAAAAAAAAAAAAATGCAAGGGCAGAAAGGACTGTGAGAGTAAGGGGGAAATTAATGGACTCTAACGTCACTTGTCCTTCTTGGGGCAAACCTCGTGTGTACCCAAAGTATGGAGTATGCCCTTACCCAGCGTACAAAATGACACAGCCTTATGTTCTGACTTCAGTGGCCACTTTGTTCTGGGTCCTTGGGTGTGGCTCTGTCGATAGGGCCCCTCCTCACCATCTCAGCTTCCTTCCGCCTAACAGATGAGAGTACAGTTCCTTTGTGTTCCATGAAGTTGTCCTGCAGACTCTCTGTCTTCTCTTTCACCTCCTTACCCTCCAATCCGTGTCCTCAACATTGGAAATCACTCTTTTTCAGGTGAAAGGCTTGCATCTCTAAGGCATAGAGAAACATCTTTCACTGGTTCTAGCTGAGCTGAAGAAAAAAATCGAAATGCCTGCTGTGACTCCTATTAAGCCATCCTGAAGGAAGTGTCCGCGGAGCATAACTGCACCAATAAGCATTAGGTGACAATGTGGGCATGTTTAATTCCTCAGCCTGCAGGTGGGGGCTGGAATGGCATTCTTCAGGGACATAAGTCAGGGCAGGGACCGTCAGGGCCAGAGGCATGCAGGATATAATCAGACGCCAGCCTCACAGTCACTGCCCATCTCCCAGATGTGGCAATGTTTTGCACTGTATGATTATCAGTCACCTACCTACAAACATGCTAGATTACCCATGGAAGTCTCACCTTCCCCGAAAACTTAAGTAGACATAACCTCTCCCTTGGACTTAGGTCCGTTGTAAACTATTATCCTTCAACCATTTTTACAGTTGGGATTATGTTATGCTGCATGGTTGCTCAATTTAACGACGTGCCTTTTCTGGAATAGATCCTAACAATGGCAGAGAGCATTGATTGAGTTCCTTTTTAAATAAATCAATATGGTGATGCAGATTAATCTTAGAGAATTGTATGATTTCCCCTGGAGCCAGACTCTGAAATCAGACTGGGGTTTTCCAGGGGCTCTGAGACATGGCCCCGCCCCACATCCTGTCCAACAAGTCTGCGCTCCGGCACCCGCTTCTCCTCTTTAACACAACAGGGCACAGAGTTAGATTTCCCCTGAGGTCTTTTTCACAACGAACATTTTGTGATTCAGTACACAATAATTGCCCTGCAACAAGGTATGTACCCTAAACAGGGTCACCAGATAAAAGCCAAGAGGCCCCAAAAATGTCATTACCCTTTTATCTCATCTGTGAAAGTCTGATCCCACCGCTTCCCCCTGGTGAGCCCGCCTGTCTCCTGTCTTTTCTTCGTAGCCTAGAACAGGTTGTGAGTGTCACGTTGCTGCTTCTTCCGTCACCTCCCCTAGGAAAGAAATTCCCAGAATTTAGAGGATGGGAAACAATGACGTTTCCTAGAACCAGCTGCCAGGGCCACACCTGGACGGGCCTCTGTTAGTCACAGCCTAGTTGCCAGCCTGCCGTCAGTGGTCCTGACCTGTGCCACATAGTTCATAACGCCCGTCGCGAGCGTTAGTGGGAATTCTCACTGACCTCTGTGTGCTCTGGTTGCACTGCTTGAGGTTCTTACCATGTGTTTGTTCAAGATTCTCTTATTCAAACAAACAAAAAACAACCACCTTCCACTTAGCTCTCCCCCAGCCATTCCTACTCACTTCTCTCTTCTTTAATAATCTTCTATCACCTGTCTACACCCCTGGTCGGCAGACCGCGGCTCGCGAGCCACACGCGGCTCTGTGGCCCCTTGAGTGTGGTTCTTCCACAAAATGCCATGTGCGGGCACCACCTCAATAAGGAATGTACATACCTATATAGTTTAAGTTTAAAAAATTTGGCTCTCAAAAGACATTTCAATCATTGTACTGTTGATATTTGGCTCTGCTGACTAATGAGTTTGCTGACCACGGGGTTACACCATCTGCATGTCCTCATCTCTTTATTTCACTCCCCCGTGCAGAGAAACCCCACTTTCCGTCTCGTCTCTTCCTTCTGCCGTGGAAGTTACTCTCCTGCCTGACCTGTGGGGGCACAGGGATCAAGCGTGGAGCTGGAACACTGAGGTCGCCCGTTCAAAGCCCTGGGCTTGCCTGGTCAAGGCACATACGGGAGTTGATGCTTCCAGCTCCTCCCCCCTTCTCTCTCTCTCTCTCTTCTCTAAAATGAATAAATAAAATAATTTTAAAAAATTATTCTTCCTCGAGGTCACTGGTAACTTCCTGTCAAATCAGCCCAATACTTTTTTGTTTGTTTGTTTGTTTTCCAAAGTTAGAAGCGAAGACAGACTCCCACATGCACTCGACTGGGGTCCACCCGGCATGCCAACCAGGGGGCGATGCTCTGCCTATCTGGGGTGTTGCTTCATTGCAACTGGAGCCTTTCTTGTACCTGAGGTGGAGGCCATGGAGCCAACCTCAGTGCCCGGGACCAACTTTGCTCCAGTGGAGCCTTGACTGTGGGAGGGGAAGAGAGAGACAGAGAGGAAGGAGAGGGGGAGGGGTGCAGAAGCAGATGGTGCTTCTCCTGTGTGCCCTGGCCGGGAATCGAACCTGGGACTTCCACACGCTGGGCCGATGCTCTACTCCTGAGCCAACCAGCCAGGGCCAGCCCAATACTTTTCAGTCCCAACTCTACTGCCCTTCTCAGAAGCTCAGGTGAATGTTGACCATTCCCTCTCCCCCCACTTCTGAAATCTACTTTTGGTGTCCGTAACAGTTCTTGGCCCTAACTGTCCACCTACCTCTTCACTTCCCTGGCCACTTGGTGCCGGTCATCTTCAGCCACTCTTGTTCAGCTGCCCGGTCCTTAAATGTCACAAGTCCATGTGGAATTTTCTGCCTTTTCCCTAAGCCTATGTTCAATGCACATTCTGCACATGGGGGTGAGGGTGTTTACAAAACACCGATGCCACCAGACCAGGCAGTGGCGCAGTGGATAGAGCATCGGACTGGGATGCTGAAGACCCAGGTTCAAGACCCCAAGGTTGCCAGTTTGAGCACAGGCTCATCTGGTTTGAGCAAAAGCTCACCAGCTTGGACCCAATGTCACTGGCTCGAGCAAGGGGTTACTCGGTCTGCTGAAGGCCCGCGGTCAAGGCACATATGAGAAAGCAATCAATGAACAACTATGGTGTTGCAACGAAAAACTGATGATTGACGCTTCTTATCTCTCTCCGTTCCTGTCTGTCTGTCCCTATGTATCCCTATCTCTGACTCTCTCTCTCTGTCCCTGTATAAAAAAAAAACCACCAGTGCCCACTGAGCCAGGTTCGCATGGAAGTCAGGAAGAAACAGAGCTCATGAGAGGCACCTGGCTTTCCGTGTGCTGGTTGTTTCTTGATTCATTTTGAAATGTGCTTTTCTATGAGTCTTCATGTAACCCTCACTTTGGGACGTGTGCTGTCCCTCCAGTGCCAGCCCTAAAAATACAAGATGAAAAGTCAGATTCCTGCTCTCAAACAGCTTGCAGCTCAGTAGAGAAGGCCAACACACCAACTTAGGATACGAGGGCAGCACAGAAGGGCTATCCCGAAGGCCAGCCCCCAAGGGTGCCCTGGGCTCAGCGCAGGAGTCGGGAGAGATTCCACAGCCGGGTGGCCTGTGGTCAGTCTTGAAGGGCAAGTCGGAATTAGCCACATGCACTCCGTGCCCAGTGTGTGTCCTTCCAGGGAGCTGGGGCACAGCGTGCCTGAGGGACGGTGAGAGGACAGGGTCATGCGCTGGCTGGGCAGAGGCACACCACGAAGGCTGTGTGTTAGGTTACGGTTAAGGGCTTTCAGTAGTTTTTTAAAACTAAGGAGCTTTGGAATATAATAAACCGAGAAACAGCTTAATCCGGTTTGCATCTTAGGGAGCTCTCTCGGACAACGCTCTGGAGAGCAGCTGGGAAGGAGGGGCCAGACCGGGTGCCGGGGAGAAACACAGCCGACCCTTGAACAGCACGGGTTTGCACGTCCCAGTTCTGCTTATGTGCAGAGTCCTCTCTGTAAATATACACCGGCTGTCGTATCCCTGGGTCTTGCATCCACAGATTCGACCAGCTGCAGGCGAAGATAGCCTTTTCCAGAGTGCAGCGCGGATCCACTATGCGGGGGTCCGACTGAGTGCCTTGTCCTGCACCATTGATGAAAGGGACTTGACTGTCCGCAGATTGTGATGTCCACGGGGGTCCTGGGACCAGCCCCCCGTAGATACCGAGGGATGGGTTGAGGTTTGGGGCAGTCAGAACTTAGACTCCGAGTTTTGCCTGTTAGGAAATTGGCACTCCCAACCCCGACGTGTACAAGGGTCAGCTGTGTGATCAGACAGGAAGCGGTGCAGAGGACACGGGGGAGGGGTAGGCGCTCGTGCTGCTGCAGGGGTCGTGTTTCCAGCACGTAGTGACGAACTGGCTGTCGGAGACGAGGGAGAGGGGAAGCCAAAGGGGATCCCCGTGTGGGGGTTCAGTGACTGGGCAGACATGTCACCTCTAGTGGGAGACTTAGCTTTCCGCCATCCCAGTCAGGCTAGACACCGAAAGTGTCACTCTGCCAAAAAGGGGAAAAGAAATAGTTTTCAAAGAAGTAAATTTTCCCTTTTGCCCTACTGCTAAACTGAGCCATTGGAAGCGTGTTGGGACGGGACGTTAGAGCCTTGACCAGAGCTTCGGGGCAAGAGCAACGTGTCCAGGTTTCCACCAGCTTGAGGAGAGGCTCCTGTCCTCGTCAGCAAGGCGATGGCCTCATGTGTCCAGGTTTCCACCAGCTCGAAGGGAGGCTCCTGTCCTCGTCAGCAAGGCCATGGCCTCCACGTGTCCAGGTTTCCACCAGCTCGAAGGGAGGCTCCCGTCCTCGTCAGCAAGGCGATGGCCTCCACGTGTCCAGGTTTCCACCAGCTTGAAGGGAGGCTCCCGTCCTCGTCAGCAAGGCCATGGCCTCCACGTGTCCAGGTTTCCACCAGCTTGAAGGGAGGCTCCCGTCCTCGTCAGCAAGGCCATGGCCTCCATTCATGTCCTAGGTGCTCAAAGGCACCAGGTCACCAGGGCCTTCTAGGTTGGACTTAATCAGGCAAGGTGTTCGTCTACAGCACTGGTAGTCAACCTGGTCCCTCCCGCCCACTAGGGGGCGCTCCAGCTTTCATGGTGGGCGGTAGTGGAGCAACCAAAGTATAAATAAAAAGATAGATTTAACTATAGTAAGTTGTTTTACAAAGATTTATTCTGCCAAACTTAGCAAAAATCTGATATAAAGTACTTGGTAAGTAATTAATATTATATGCTTTAACTTGCTGTCACTCTGCTTTATAAATTTTATAAAGTAAAGTTACTTCCTTACTTTCTAAATCACCATTACTGTGGAACCAGTGGGCGGTTAGAAAATGTTACTACTAACAGAGATACACAAGTGGGCGGTAGGTATAAAAAGGTTGACCACCCCTGGTCTAAAGTATTCCAAAGCATCCTTGGCTGGGTAGCTCAGCTGGTTCGAGTATCATGCCCAAGCACAGAGGTTGCCAGTTCGATCCCTGGTCAGGGCACATACAGGAGCAGCTCGATGTTCCAGTCTCTCTCTCTCTCTCTCTCTCTCTCTCTCTCTCTCTCTCTCTCCCCCCCCCCTTATTCTCTCACTGAAATCAATAAATTAAATAATAATAAATAAATAAATCAATAAAGTGTTCCAAAGGAACCTATCACAAATGAAGAATCCACATCTACTCTAATGGTCTCAGGATCCATCGATCAGGTTTAAGGTCTTCTCTCATCGTTGCCGTCCTGGTCTGTCAGGGTCGCCTGGGGACTCCGCAGGTCAGGCCCGGATTCAGGGTCATTCTCGACGGTCACTGCAGGGACTGCTCGGCTTTCCGCTTGCTCTTGGCCAGCCCCCAAATTCACTGCGGGCTCGGTCCTGCCCTCCCCGCTCACCGATGGCCACCAGGACACTGCTCATGAAAGCCGCTGTGATACACCCTCAGTCCCTGTCTGGTCCTCACGCTCAGTGCCCGGAACCGCGCCTCGTCCTGGGCACGCACGCTCTGGTGTTGGGTGTCCGTGTGACACCACCAGAGCGAGTCAGGCAGCAGTCTCCACGGCTCCTTCTGGTCTTCGGTCTTCGGTGTGGGCTCCTCTGCTAAATAACTCTTCTTTGTAGAGCTGCCAAGTTCTCTCTGGCCGCCTCCTAGGCAGCCGTTCTCATGCCTGTGCTGCCGCCCCAGCCCCCTCCCCTCAGTGGCTGCGGTGGGTGTCTCTCGGGTCCCCTCGGCCCCCCTCCCCTCTGCTCCCCCCTCGGCCCCCCTCCCCTCTGCTCCCCCCTCGGCCCCCCTCCCCTCTGCTCCCCCCTCGGCCCCCCTCCCCTCTGCTCCCCCCTCGGCCCCCCTCCCCTCTGCTCCCCCCTCGGCCCCCCTCCCCTCTGCTCCCCCCTCGGCCCCCCTCCCCTCTGCTCCCCCCTCGGCCTCCCTCCCCTCTGCTCCCCCCTCGGCCCCCCTCCCCTCTGCTCCCACAGGGTCCGGCCTCCCGGGTCCCCTCGGCCCCCCTCCCCTCTGCTCCCCCCTCGGCCCCCCTCCCCTCTGCTCCCGCAGGGTCCGGCCTCTCGGGTCCCCTCGGCCCCCCTCCCCTCTGCTCCCCCCTCGGCCCCCCTCCCCTCTGCTCCCCCCTCGGCCCCCCTCCCCTCTGCTCCCCCCTCGGCCCCCCTCCCCTCTGCTCCCCCCTCGGCCCCCCTCCCCTCTGCTCCCCCCTCGGCCCCCCTCCCCTCTGCTCCCCCCTCGGCCCCCCTCCCCTCTGCTCCCCCCTCGGCCTCCCTCCCCTCTGCTCCCCCCTCGGCCCCCCTCCCCTCTGCTCCCACAGGGTCCGGCCTCCCGGGTCCCCTCGGCCTCCCTCCCCTCTGCTCCCCCCTCGGCCTCCCTCCCCTCTGCTCCCCTCGGCCCCCCTCCCCTCTGCTCCCCTCGGCCCCCCTCCCCTCTGCTCCCCTCGGCCCCCCTCCCCTCTGCTCCCCTCGGCCCCCCTCCCCTCTGCTCCCCTCGGCCCCCCTCCCCTCTGCTCCCCCCTGGGCCTCCCTCCCCTCTGCTCCCGCAGGGTCCGGCCTCTCGGGTCCCCTTGGCCTCCCTCCCCTCTGCTCCCGCAGGGTCCAGCTTCTCGGGTCCCCTTGGCCTCCCTCCCCTCTGCTCCCGCAGGGTCCAGCTTCTCGGGTCCCCTTGGCCTCCCTCCCCTCTGCTCCCGCAGGGTCCAGCCTCTCGGGTCCCCTTGGCCTCCCTCCCCTCTGCTCCCCTCGGCCCCCCTCCCCTCTGCCCCCGCAGGGTCCAGCTCCATGTGTGTTGATCTCCATCTATTCATGCCCACACTCTCGGGTCCAGCCCTCAGCGTCTCCTGCCTGGACTTCTGTCCAGAATTTCCTGTTCGCCGGCCCCGGAGTTTGTGTGCCCTCCCAAAGCCTAGCCTGAGTCCTCAGAAACCTTTCAAGGCCCCCTGTTGGGCCTTCCTTTTGATGGAACCAGGGGTCTTTAGCCGAGTGTCCACGGCCCGTCAGACCCCGGCCCTTGCTCTCCTTTACATCGTGTGAGCTACTCACGCAGGACACCTGCCATTGACCAGCACACCTGTACCTGGGGAAGTCCCTCACTCCCTTGCTCATCTCACTCCCCGGCACTGAAGTCCCCTTCAGATCAAGAATCGGCGAAACAGCCGACATACGGGCCACTCACCTCATTGCCCAGCTCTGTGGCAGGTGTTTGACAGATAGTACCTCATTTCACTCTCACCGCAACCTGATGACGTGGCAACAGTTGGCCCAGTTAAGACCGATAGCTGTTTGCTCTCTGCCTGATCTGTTCCTCTTCTACAAACTACCCTTACCAGCAGATGCTTAATAAAAACAACTGTTCTTTTACCTTCTGTCCTGTCTCTTATTTCGCCACTACCAACTCAACCAACGGGCTTCTTAGCCTCCCTCCTCCGACATGCTCAAGGTCGTGAGAAACCCGCTCCCGGTGCGTCCATTCAGGTTTCCATTCTCTTCCTTTCTTCCTACTCACACCGTGTGTGTGTGTGTGTGTGTGTGTGTGTGTGTGTGGCAGAGAGAGGGACAGATAGGGACAGACAGGAAGGGAGAGAGATGAGAAGCATCAGTTCTTCCTTACGGCTCCCTAGTTGTTCATTGATTGCTTTCTCATATGTGCCTTGACCAGGGGGCTTCAGCAGACCGAGTGACCCCTTGCTCGAGCCAGCAACCTTGGGTTCAAGCTGGTGAGCTTCTGCTCAGACCAGATGAGCCCGCGCTCAAGCTGGCGACCTCGGGGTCTCGAACCTGGGTCCTCCACATCCCAGTCCAATGCTCTGTCCACTGCGCCACCAGCCGGTCAGGCCCCACTCTGAAACTTCTTGAAAGCGCTCACTGGTGCTTTCCCACGGTCCCCTGACCTCTGTCCTTGTGCTGACCCCCCTTCACTTACACTGCTTTTTGAGGCCGCTCATGATCCCTCAAGGGGCAGGACCCAACGGCCTCTTCTGGGACTCCTCTCCCTGCTCCTGCTCAGCCTCCAGGCAGCGTGGGTCCTGTGGCCGCTCTGCGCTCTCCCTGTGCGGCCCCTCTGCCAGCGTCCGTCCTGCGTCTGTCCTGCTACCCTGGCCCCTTGTCTTCGAGGTTGTTCTTCCTCCCTGCCCCCCCCCCAAGAGCTTTCCAGGCTGGGGCGCCTGAACGCGGGACAGGCGGCCCACAGCAGTCTCTCCACAGTTACTTCTTTATGATAATATTTTAATGCACTGGTTTAATTTTGATATTATTGATAAAACGAACCAGAAAGGTAAGCGTTTTGGATTGTTATACCAAAAAATCATGAAAAAATTTGACAGCAAGTAAATAAATAAATTGACATCATTTGACTTCAAGGAATGTTACTAAAACTGGAGTCCCTCCTGTTTATTTTTTTTTTAAGAGAGAGGGAGAGAAGCAGAGACATCAATTTGTTGTTCCACTTATTTGTGCATTCACTGATTGCTTCTCTCTCCACCCCTGCCCCCACCCCCCAGAGAGGCAGGGAGAGGGGAATGGGAACATGGGTCTGCTCCTTTATGTGCCCGGACCTGGGATCGAACCGGCAGCCTCTGTGCTTCCCAGCGATGCTCTAACCACTGGACCATCCACCCAGACAAGGGCAGGACACCTGGTCTTGGTCTGGGCTCCTCCACTGCAGGAGCATCAAAGTGAGATGCTAACAAAACAAACAAAAGAACAGATTGCTTTTTATTATGCATCTCCTTTTTCAGTCCTCAGAACTTTTTCTGTCTTCCACTGTCTCCTTCACTCATTTTCCCTGTTTCCTTTCCTCGCTGTTTATCTGAGACACCCCCCTGAAGCTGCCCCGCCGAGCTGTATACTCTCACATCTCCAGCCTGCCTTCAGCCTGGATCCAGTCCCTTTGCCTCTCCAGATTTCTACTGCGCCCAGCAGCCCCGCTCCTGCCGAGGGCGAGGTCACCGGCCCACACTGGCCCCTGGGCAGTGTGCCAGCAGTCTAGGCCCTCTGGGGCGGCCACGGGCCGCAGGTAATATTCTGTGCTCTCATCCAGCGTTCACGACCTCAAATGACCTTTGCCCGCCTCGGATGACAAAGGAAGTAATCCAGTTTAGCAACGTGCCGGAGGCCGGCGGGGGAGGGGCGGGCAGAACCTTCCAGCTGGGCTGTACCAGCCACAAGACCAAATAAGGGCGTGCAGGCCGCCTTGTCCGTCTGTAGGAAAGTTCAGAGTGCAGTGTGCACACTGGACTCGGTTTGGAGAGAGATAAACTCTTGCCCAAGCCCGGGGAGTCTCTGGGCAGCCAGCCGCTTCCTGCGGGGTGGCCCGGGGGGGGGGGGCAGACCTGGGCCCCCCGGGGGGGGGGGGGCTTTCCCAGCCCCAGGAGCACAGGGCCTCGGGACTGTTGTGTCTGGAGGAACTGACAGCCCCCAAAAGACGAGGGAGCCTTTCCATGGCTCTGAAGCCTGCCGGCTGGCGGGCGGACGAGGGTGAGTCATGAGAATGTGTAGAAGAGGTCAGCATTTGAGGCCACGCAGCCAGGAGGAAAACAAACGTTGTGTTTATGAACCCGCACAGGCTGAGAGGTCCAACTTGTTTACTGACCACAAAGGTCCAGGGCAGGGCGAAGGCTGGGCCAGGCTCCAGCGGTGTTAACACTATGTTTGCTAAGAAGCGCCCCCCCGGGAAGGGTGCTGAGGACCAGAGACTGGCAAGAGCCATCTTCCTCTGGGGTGTTCCTTCCGTAGTTTCATCTCCTCCTGCTCAGAGGTCCCCGGAGCCAGACACCGTGCCCGGTCTCCACAAGGCCTGCGTGTGCCTCAGTGGCCTCGAACGGGGGGGGGGGGGGGCTGCCACCACAGCCCTCCCCAGCTCTGCCCCCCTGCCTTGCCCTCCCCTCCCCCCAGGCAGATTCCTGCCCATCCTGCAGCGGTGCCCCCCTCGCCCCCACCCGGCCTGATGCTTCCTGAGGGAAGGGGCAGCCATTCCCCTACACGGTCACACGTTGGAATCTCAAGTCCTTGGCCCCGGGCGCAGTGCCTTGCACACCCTTAGCCCGAACTGGTTAGATGTGCAGTGATCCACCTCTCAGAGCTGCCTGAGTGGTGGGGGTTCTGTGCCCCTCCGGGTCCCCCCACCCCTAGCCAGGGCTGTGCCAGCTGCTCCTCTCAGGCCCACTCTGCACCCTTTGCTTTCTGTCATCTCTTTCCTCTGCCCCCGCTCAGAGACTCAGGTGTGCACACCTGCTCAGCCCTCAGATATTGGAGAGTGAAGTTTATGAAGATAAACATGGGGGCGAGGGGGGGTGTTGGGCCTGACCCTGCGGTGGAGCAGTGGATAGAGCAATGGACTGGGATGCAGAGGACCCAGGTTCGAAACCCCGAGGTTCCTGGCTTGAGCAAGGGGTTCCTCGCTCTGCTGTAGCCCCCGGTCAAGGCACATATGAGAAAGCAATCAATGAACAACTAAGGAGCCGCAACGAGGAATTGATGTTTCTCACTGCTCTCCCTTCCTGTCTGTCTGTCCCTATCTCTCCCTCTCTCTGTCTCTGTCTCTCACACACACACACAAAAAGATAAACACCATGGGGGTGGGTGAAAGTAGATTTACAGCTATGAGTATGTGAAACACAGTTAACAGAGCTATATCATAACACCTGGAACAACTGTAGACCTCTTTTTGCCCCCCACCCCCACCCCCTAGTACTTCCCTCTTTCTCCTTCTGGACAGTTCTAAGATGCCTTCATGCAACTTTTCATCCAGTCCTGGGAGATCAGGCCGCCAGTGCCCGAGGGGGCGGGGAATCAAGTTGATAAAAGCGTCCTGAGTGGGCTCTCCCTCCGTCACTCACTGCTTCCGGGCGCTCCGCGGGACCCCGCCCCCCACCCACCCACACACATACAGGATGCAGGCATCCTCGCTCCGCTGTCTCGGGGGCCTAGACGGGGTCACCTGCAGACCAGGACACATTCAGAGCCCTTTCTTTAGAACTTCTTTCACAAACTGATTTTGCTTTCAAAATTCCATTCCTCTAGATACATTTCCATTCCTCTAGATACATTTCCATTCCTCTTTCATGTCCCATTCTCTTAGACCAAAGAATCAAAAAGCAAAAATTAAACTTGAGTAACTTGAGGGGTTTTTTTGTTTATTTTGCACGAACATTCCTTACCTCGGGGGGTGTCTCTACTTCCTCCACTTCTGCTCTGACAGGCCCTCAAACTCTGTTATCTTTAGCCGTTTTCATAACCGCAGCACAGGAAGACAGAACCCTCCCTGGGGCCGCGCAAACTGCAGACGGGCCCCTTTCATTGCAGGCAAGTGGGTGGTGTCTCCGCCTGCCCGACTTGGCCTGACGTTTGAGGCTTCCCAAGTCCTTACAGTATGTGTCTAGAGAAATAAGGCCAGAGGGCACAAATCACCACCTGTAGATCCAAGCTGCCCCCTGCTTGAGATGCAGCACTCGACACTCAGGACCACTGCACAGACCACCCTGTCCCCGCGCCCTTCTCCACGCGAAGGCCCTGCTGTGATTCAGTGCAACTTGGATGCTTTCTGCAAAGAAGGACGGATGTGGGCGGCTTCCATGCCTTGCTTTGTAAAATACCCGTTTCTTTCAACACTCTTTAATGGACCTTCTTGAATGTTTTAGAAACAGTCCCGAGACTTCCCTTTGGGAGTTCTGCCTTTGTCCCCAGTTCCCTATTGCTGGCGTCTTAGCACGGGGCACCATCTGATTGATCTGAGGGGTCAGAATGGAAGGAAGGCTTAGTGTTAACGACCTCAGGTCTCTAAAGTTAGGAAGTCCAGGTGTAAGGTGTCACTTGCCAGGCAGGGCGGAGACTTCCTGTGGTCATTTCTGAGCCTAGAGCACTCTGTAGACTGGGATTCTCCGGGAAGAAAGGAGGCACGTCCTGGAAGGGCCGTGTGCCCCCACCGCCCGCTGCAGGCCCTGGTTCTCCTGGCCCTCAGTGCTCCACAGCTGTCATCTCTGCTCAACTGGGACGGAACCTGGTTTCGGCCAGAAAGAGTTGCTCAGCTTTACAGCTTACCAAACCCACCCAGGCGTGTCAGCCTCTGAGAGATCTCCAGACTCTATCATTAAAATGGCAACAGCCTGACTAGTCAGTGGCGCAGTGGATAGAGCGTCGGACTGGGATGCGGAAGGACCCAGGTTTGAGACCCCCGGAGGTCACCAGCTTGAGCACGGGCTCATCTGGTTTGAGCAAAACTCACCAACTTGGACCCAAGGTCTCTGGCTCGAGCAAGAGGTCACTCGGTCTACTGAAGGCCCGCAGTCAAGGCACATATGAGAAAGCAAACAATGTAAGGTGTCGCAACGAAAAACTGATGATTGATGCTTCTCATCTCTCTCTGTTCCTGTCTGTCTGTGTCTATCCCTCTCTCTGACTCTCTCTCTGTCACTGAAAAAAAAAAGGCAACAAACACCATCAAGGACTTGGCTAATAGTTAAGGAACGTCTCTAGGAAATCGATGCTCAACAACTTTGTCACCATTCCCTGAAGGTCTGTACTGATCTGGGGAGGTAACAAGCACAAGCAACACAGGAGCAGCGTTAGAGTACCTGTGCTCTGCTGAAGCAGGTCTGCTGCCTGGCTTGTATTTCAGGTCAGATAGGGAGGGTGATTCCTGGCTTTTTTTTTTTTTAACTCTAAAGCTTGCCTGCTCTTTGAGATTTGAGTTCTACTTTCATATTGGCTTTGAGTTGCATACATGGGATTTCCAAGGACAAGGGCTGGCTAATAGGATGAAATTGCAGTCTTGACAACATACGTATTGTTACATTCCCACCAGTCAGCCGGCCCCTTCAGTGCCCGCATACCTCCCCATGGAACTCAGTCATTCTCTTCCAACCAGGTCTTTCCAGCTGTGAAAGGAAGTAAAAGAACTCGCCTTTTCAGGGGAGCTCAGAGGAATAAGAAAGTAAGTATACATTCAGTGTATGGGCCAGGGGCCATAACAGTACTTTTTTTTTTCCTTTCTTTTTTTTTTTTTTTTTTTTTTTTTACAGAGACAGAGAGTCAGAGAGAGGGATAGATAGGGACAGACAGACAGGAACAGAGAGAGATTAGAAGCATCAACATCAGTTTTTCGTTGCGACACCTTAGTTGTTCATTGATTGCTTTCTCATATGTGCCTTGACTGGGCCTTTAGCAGACCGAGTAACCCCTTGCTCGAACCAGCGACCTTGGGTCCAAGCTGGTGAGCCTTGCTCAAACCAGATGAGCCTGCGCTCAAGCTGGCAACCTTGGGGTCTCAAACCTGGGTCCTCCGCATCCCAGTCTGACGCTCTATCCACTGCACCACCACCTGGTCAGGCACAAGATTCTTAAGAGAGATATCTACCCATGTTCTCTTCACTACACCTTTGACTCAGAAATTACATGTCTATTATTTTATCCCAAGGAAATAAATTGAGAGATGCATACAAATAGTTATGTAGAAGGATGCTCATTGCAACTTTATTACAATGATAAGATCTGGAAACAACCTAAATAATTGATAAGGTGGAGACTTTAAAAATGTATGGTATATATAAATCGGGATTTGGGAATACAGCAAATGACCTAAAACCCACAATAAGGACCTGGCCGGTTTGCTCAGTGGTAGAGTGTTGGCCCTGTGTGGAAGTCCCGGGTTCAATTCCCAGTCAGGACACACAGGAGAAGCGCCCCTGTGCTTCTCCACCCCTCCCCCTCTCGCTTCTCTCTATATCTCTCTCTTTCTCTCAGAAGAGCTCAGTTGCTGAACAACGGAGCAAGGGCCCCAGATGGGCAGAGCATCGCCCCCTAGTGGGCATGCCGGTGTGATCCCAGTGGGGCGCATGTGGGAGTCTCCCTGTGGCTTGAGCAAGGGGTTACTTGGTCTGCTGAAGGCAGACCTCTGCCTCCTCTCCTCTCACTGAATTAAAAAAAGACAAAACTACAGTAACTAAGAGGAAAAGGTGTGTTCTCTGAGGCTGTAGTGATTGCTTCAGTCCACAAGTCCCCAGGGTCAGGGCCCTTAGACTGCTTCTCCATCCATGTGACTATTACTGGTACATTCAGTTTCCAAAATGATGCCTTGATACATTGACGCAGACCTCCCTACCAGGAGGACGTACGTAGCTGTTTTCACACCAAGGTGTTTTCCCTGATTCCTGTGTCTCTTTCCGTCAGCAGTCTGAGCTCAGCAGGTCATGTTCTATATACCATATTTAGCTCTATTCCCAGGGCATAAGGCTGGACGTTACTGGTCTCTACTTTCTCCCTATCTATTCCCCCACCAGCTGAGCTGTCTGTCCTGTCCTGCTTCCTGCAGGGACATTATGAGGACCACATCGAATGGCTAACAGGACACCGCTTTGAAAGGTCTACAGCTGCGCTCCACAGAAGGCACCCCAGGGGTTCGGTAGGGGCAGCAACACAGCAATAGAAGGAACTCTGTTATTTAGTGCTGAGGCTCATGTCATTTTCCTGCTGAGAACCCTCCAGGGACTCTCCTTTGACCAAAGTCCTATCAATAAGAGGGCTGGTTCACCACCTTCGTCCATAGAGAGGTCACGGCAGCCTGTGTCCTCGTGTGGTCACCACCTTCGTCCATAGAGAGGTCACAGCAGCCTGTGTCCTCGTGGTCACCACCTTCGTCCATAAAGAGGTCACAGCAGCCTGTGTCCTCGTGGTCACCACCTTCGTCCATAGAGAGGTCACAGCGGCCTGTGTCCTCGTGGTCACCACCTTCGTCCATAGAGAGGTCACAGCGGCCTGTGTCCTTGTGTGGTCACCACCTTCGTCCATAGAGAGGTCACAGCGGCCTGTGTCCTCGTGTGGTCACCACCTTCGTCCATAGAGAGGTCACAGCGGCCTGTGTCCTCGTGTGGTCACCACCTTCGTCCATAGAGAGGTCACAGCGGCCTGTGTCCTCGTGTGGTCACCATCTTCGACCATAGAGAGGTCACAGCGGCCTGTGTCCTCGTGTGGTCACCACCTTCGTCCATAGAGAGGTCACAGCAGCCTGTGTCCTCGTGTGGTCACCACCTTCGTCCATACAGAGGTCACAGCAGCCTGTGTCCTCGTGGTCACCACCTTCGTCCATAGAGAGGTCACAGCAGCCTGTGTCCTCGTGGTCACCACCTTCGTCCATAGAGAGGTCACGGCAGCCTGTGTCCTTGTGTGGTCACCACCTTCGTCCATAGAGAGGTCACGGCAGCCTGTGTCCTTGTGTGGTCACCACCTTCGTCCATAGAGAGGTCATGGCAGCCTGTGTCCTCGTGGTCACCACCTTCGTTCATAGAGAGGTCACAGCAGCCTGTGTCTTCGTGGTCACGTCGTGGGTGTTGCCACAAGACCTGAGGCAAAGAGAGACGGACAGGTATTGATAGTATCTTCACAAAGGGGCTGAAATCGAGTCCTTGGCCTCCTGTCAAGTGATGCCATAGATCCATGCACCGAAAAAGGGGCCAAGGGGGAGACCGATTTGCGGTGTGGAAAGATGCAGACGCAGATAAAGGGCAGACTGACCCCCAGGACCCCTGCTCCTGAGGCGGGCAGTGGGGTGTCGCCAGCACCCTTGGCTCTGAAGCCAGAAAGCCTGGTTCACAGGCAGCTTTCACTCCCTGTCCAGCAAGCTGCTTAACTTCACCTGTCCAGGCTCCTTAACTTCACCTGTCCAGGCTCCTTAACCTCACCTGTCCAGGCTCCTTAACCTCACCTGTCCAGGCTCCTTAACTTCACCTGTCCAGGCTCCTTAACTTCACCTGTCCAGGCTCCTTAACTTCACCTGTCCAGGCTCCTTAACCTCACCTGTCCAGGCTCCTTAACTTCACCTGTCCAGGTTCCTTAAAAGACGTTCGTGGGGTTCAATGAGGTAGCATATCTTTGTCCTTTTTTTTTCTTTTTTAAATTTTTTAAATTTTAGTGAGAAGAGGGGAGGCATAAACAGACTCCCGCATGCACCCAACCGGGATCCAACCAGCAAGCCCACCAGGGGGGCAATGCTCTGCCCATCTGGGGCGTTGCTCCGTTGCAACCAGAGCCATTCTAGCACCTGAGGCAGAAGCCATGGAGCCATCCTCAGTGCCCGGGTCAACTTTGCTCCAATCAAGCCTTGGCTGCAGGAGAGAAGGAGAAAGAGAGAGGGAAATAGATAGGGACAAACAGATAGGAAGGGAAAGAGATGTGAAGCATTAATTCTTCTATGTGGTTCCTTAGTTGTTCATTGATTGCTTTCATGTGTGCCTTGACCAGGGGGCTCCAGCAGACTGAGTAACCCCTTTCTCAAGCCAGTGACCTTGGGCTTCAAGCTGGCAACCTCGGGGTTTTGAACCTGGGTCCTCTGCATCCCAGTCTGATGCTCTATTCACTGTGCCACCACCTGGCCAGGCTGTACCCTTTCAATTAAAGCACTATGACCATTATTTTTATAAAGATGTTTGTCATTCAGCCTGTGTCAGACTTGCTGTTAACATCTGTCTCCCGAACCTGTAGACAGAGCCTTTCCTCATTGATGTCTGTCTTCCCCCTAAGCAATGAACCCAAAGCCCCCAAAGTGTGTTCTGTGGAACTGTCCATCAGCTTCTAGTTGCATCGTGTTCTAAATTGTACCTCTTTCAACAGAAATATGGACACTTAAGAGTAGAGTAGCCCCCTGCCCGTACAACTCCTGTCACAGGCTGGCACCCACCCACCAGTGCTTAGGGAGAAATTGCACCTGCGTGGATGCGGCACCCACGCCCAAGCTGTGCTTCTTCCTCGCAGGGATTTCCCAGACGACCCCGGTGTGCAGTGGGACACAGAGCACGTGGCCCGCGTCCTCCTCCGGCACATAGAGGAGCATGACATCAACCTGGTAAGGGGGACGCCCGCCCACAAGGCCAAGCTGGGGGTCGCAGTCACAACCGCCCTGTGAGTGCTTGCCCCACTCCCGGCCCCTCTCCAGGGCCACTCTCACCACGGGCCGGAACCTGCAGGGCTCGCTCTCACCCTCCCGCTGACAACACACCTTGGTGAGACTAAGTAACCCAGCTGCCAGCACTCAGAGACAGAGGGTTTCCCAGTGTGTCCCCTTCACCTCCCCCCCCGCCCCCCCGCCCTGTCACCTGAAAACTCAGGTCCCCAGGAGCCTGGGCTGCAACCCTCATTTGTTTAGAACTTCACTTTTTTTTTTAAGCAAGGGAGAAAGAGAGGGACAGACAGGAAGGGAGTTGAGAAGCATCAGCTTGTAGTTGTGACGCCTTAGTTGTTGATTGATGGCTTTCTCATATGTGCCTTGACTGGGGGTCTCCAGCTGAGCCAGTGACCCCTTGCTCAAGCCAGTGACCATGGGGTCAGGTCTATGATCCCACACTCAAGCCGGCAACCCTGCAATTTTATTACTCAAATTGTTCCTTGGGCTTTTTAAAATCCACCGGGGTCAAAGTGAAATGTTAGAACTTAGACTAAACTTTTAGTTAATGAACAGATCCAATCTTGTGAAAAGGGAAACAGAAGCAGCCTGTGAATCAACAGATCTCTTCTGTGCACTCACCCCCAGGCCATGGTGGACACTGTCCCTGAAAGCTGTGTCCGCAGTGAGGCACCGGGCGAGACCCCATCAGTCAGACAGTACCTGCGGGACCCCAGCTCCCACAGCAGCCAGCCAGGACAACTAGATGAGCTCGTCACTGGCGAGGCAGAGAAGAGCAAAGATATGCTGAACCGCCTGACCTGTGGGGGCGCAGTGGATAAAGCGTCGACCTGGAACGCTTGAGGTCGCCAGTTCGAAACCTCGCACTTACCTGGTCAAGGCACATATGAGAGTTGATGCTTCCTGCTCCTCCCCCCTTCTCTCTCTCTCTCTCTCTCTCTAAAATGAATAAATAAATAATTTTTTTAAATGATATGCTGAGCCCAGGTTTCCATCCTGGCTGGACTCCGCTCTGCCCCGCCCGCCAGGACCAAGAATGAACAGTAAAAACCCCTCTGGACAAACCTCCACGCAGTCGGCCACACCGATAGTTACCAGCCATCGATCTGAGCCAGTCCGTCCAGATGGTTCTGCACGCTTCTCCCCCGCCCCTCAAGGGAATGGGATGACATCTGGCCTGAAATCGAGGCACGGGTGACGCTCTGTCCGTTTCTCCGCAGGTGGTGACTTTCGACGCAGGAGGGGTCAGTGGTCACAGCAATCACGTTGCTCTGTACGTGGCGGCGAGGTACGGGTCTCCTGCGCTGGAGTTGGGAGAAGTGTGGGTGCTTGGTCGGGGGGGGCAGCTCCTAAAGTGGAATGAAGCAATCACTACAGCCTCAGAGAACACACCTTTCCTCTTAGTTATTGTGGTTTTGTCTTTTTTTAATTCAGTGAGAGGAGAGGAGGCAGAGGTCTGCCTTCAGCAGACCAAGTAACCCCTTGCTCAAGCCAGAGGGAGACTCCCACATGCGCCCTGAACGGGATCACCCCGGCATGCCCACTAGGGGGCGATGCTCTGCCCATCTGGGGCCCTTGCTCCGTTGTTCAGCAGCTGAGCTCTTCTGAGAGAAAGAGAGAGATATAGTGGTTTGCGGATGCACAGATGGCCTGCCCGCCCGTGCAGGGCCACTTTGCTGTTTGTTTGCCTGAGAGGCGGTTTCCCTGCCTGTGTGCTTGTCCACCGTTGTGAGACTTTATTAAACGAAATGGACCCACCCTTTCTGGCTCTGCGGTTCCTCTACCGTCCACCCGAATCCAGTGTGGACCTGCCTGGCTTCAGCCACCGGCCTTACAGAAACCTTGAAGAGTCCACTGCCTAACATTAGCTGTTGTTACCTTGGTCTCTAACGGCCGAGCCTGAGCCAGGACACTTCCTGAGCCCCTGGCCAGCCCCCAGATGGGCTGTCCATGGGCAAGGTGCCCACCAGGGTCCCTTCAGCTGTAGCCAAACATCCGGAACCCCATAAATCTCTGTGGCAATTTACACAAAAGAGGGGACCTGGAAAGGCACCCGCACCCGGGGGCCCTCCCGCTCGCTGCAAAGGAGATCTCACCTGCTCTCACTCTGGTCTTTCCTTCCCCCAGGACCCTCCACTCCGAGAGGAAGTTACCTGAAGGTAAGGCCCGTCCCTTTTGCAGAAGGCCACGAGACAAGGTAAAGCCACGGCCCCTCTAGGAAACGTATTAGCATGAAATTTTAAATACACGTACAGAGAGCTGCCCTGGGCCCAGCAGAGGTGGGTGGGAGGTGGGGTGACAGTGATAGACTGTCACTATCCCCCATCCCTTGGCCCCGAGGTAGCCAAGTCCCAGCCTCTACAACCAACCTCTTCTTGCCGGAACCTGTAGCCGGGAGAGGGGACCGGGTGTTCTCCGGCCATCCCGCTCTTCCCGTCTGCGAGGATGACGGACAGAGAGCAGCCCCAGCCGCTGCCCTGCCCTGCCCTGTGCCCCAGGCGGCAGGCAAGGTGCTCAGGGGAAAGCTTGTCTGGAAGCAGCAGCACCCTCCCCTTCTCCCTGTCCCTGTCCCTGTCCCCGCCCCGCCCCACGCAGGGTGCACCGTGCTCACGCTGCAGTCGGTGAATGTGCTTCGCAAGTACCTCTCCCTCCTGGACCTGCCCTTCTCTCTGCTGCGTGCCCGCGACGTCCTCTTCGTGCTCGGCAGCGAGGAGGCGGCCCGGGCCAAGGTAAGGGTTGCAGCTTCCCGGACACCCCAGCTCCAGACTGTGCCCTAGACGCCCGGCCCCTCAGAACACTGGCCCCAGCCGGAGACCTTCCGCAGCGGGCGGCTCAGCCTCTGCCCGTGTTAGTGCTGCTGCCAGTCCTGGACACCCCAGCTCCAGACTGTGCCCCAGACGCCCGGCCCTTCCGCAGCGGGCGGCTCAGCCTCTGCCCGTGTTAGTGCTGCTGCCAGTCCTGGACACCCCAGCTCCAGACTGTGCCCCAGACGCCCGCCCCTCAGAACACTGGCCCCAGCCGGAGACCTTCCGCAGCGGGCGGCTCAGCCTCTGCCCGTGTTAGTGCTGCTGCCAGACCTTGGAGGCAGAGGTTTCCTTTCTTTCTACGTGAGAGAGAGAGTGTGGGGGACGGGGACGGACAGGGACAGACAGGAAGGGAGAGAGATGAGAAGCCTCAGTTCTTTGTTGTGGCTCCTTAGTTGTTCATTCATTCACATGTGCCTTGACTGGGAGGGGGGCTCCAGCTGAGCCCCCTTGCTTGAGCCAGCAACCATGGGGTCGTGTCTGTGATCCCACACTCAAGCCAGTGACCCTGTACCCAAACGGCAATGTCGAGGTTTGAGCCTGGGTCCTCAGCATCTCGGGCCAATGCTCTTACCTGCTGTGCCACCACCCGGTCAGGGTGAAATGAGTTGTTTAGATATAAAGGTTTGTAATGATATTAACTTAGGAAGATCAATTTGGGTACTTAGAGAAAAACAGGCAGGAATCATTTATATATAATTACATATACTTAAATCAGTTGCTATGATCTATGATTCTCTTTCAAAACTGAACTACAGGAGATGATACACATTCCTTCCACTAGGTGGCAGAGACCCCTAACCTATGGCTGCCTTCTCGTTTCTTCTCCAGCAGGGATCCCGGCAGTGTTTGTTCTAGCTTGCTTCCCATAAATCATCCCTGTAGGTGTTATAGAGGTGATGTTGTTTATGCAAAGTGATTGAGAGAGAAGACCCCAGAATCAATCAGACAGCTCCAGGTTCAAATGTCAGCTCTTCCACCTGCTATTTGAAATTGATGAGTTTCCGCATCTATTTTTTTTTAAAGCAATAATAATAGTACTTACCTCGCTGGGTTGTTGAAACTGAACTGATGCACAGAGACGGAGTGTCCCAGCTGCCATTAGCATCACCTGCCGTTACAACGGGAGGGAGTGGAGATGGGATGGGGGGGCAGGGGCTGGGGGTCAATCTGGAGAGTGTCCCGGGTTATAAGAAGAAGCCAGATAAGCCTCTAACATAAGGCGTGTTTTGGGGAGGAAGACAAAACTGATCAACATAAACGACAGGAGCTGCTCCTCCAGGTGGGTGTTTCCTAACGGGTCCTCCTTGGTTTTTCTAGAGAGCCATGTCCTGCCACCGCAGCCAGCTCCTCTGGTTCCGCCGGCTCTACGTACTCTTCTCCCGGTACATGAGGATCAACTCTCTGCACCGCCTCTGAAGCCTGGAGGCCCTCTCAGACCCCAGGAGCAAGGAGAAAAAAGACCAGGAAGGCAGAGGGCCCTGGGCTGGAGCTGGCCCATCTCCCTGAGCCATGCGAGACCAGGTAGAGGGCGGCTTCCCAGAACTCTGCTCGGCGGTGCCGGTCCGACCCTGCTCGGCGGTGCTGGTCCGACCCTGCTCAGCGGTGCTGGTCCGACCCTGCTCGGCGGTGCCGGTCCGACCCTGCTCGGCGGTGCCGGTCTGACCCTGATAAAAGGGAGGCCATGCGGCCAGTGGGCTAGCTACACCTCAGCTTCTTCCTCTGGGGAAAAAAAACCAAAACACAGCAAGCAAAAACAAGCCAAGGATGATCATCGTTACCCCTGCTAGCTTCTCGAGTTCTCGTGAGATACAGAACAGTGCGTGTCAGACACCTAGCCCAGAGCCTGTGGTTATTGTAATGAATGTAAAAGCGCTCTAAAGCCATGTCACTGATGTGACAATGCAATGTATTTACACTCTGTCCAGGCAGGCTCACCATACATGCACACGCAGAATAGTCTATTCAACTAGCTCAACAACAACTCCTTTGGTTCATCTTGGCGGCCTGTGTATCAGAATTGAATCCAGGGAGAACTTGCTTTAATGCCAGAGCCGCTGCCTGGGGCAGCCCAGCGCCAACCCCTGTGCTGGGCACTGTTCCACACAGAGACAACTGTGACATGGGCCCAGTCCTCGGGGAACTCTGAATATCTCAGCTCTCAGTCTTTCAGGAAAAGCAGGAAATAGGAAGAGAAATCTGGACCTTTTTAAACACACACACACATACACACACAGAGAAAAACCTCAGGCTTGGAACCTACTCACAGAATCTAGCTAATGGTCCGGGAAGTGGCGCACGGCAGGGAAGCCCAGTGGTGAAGAGTGCAGGCTCTGCAGACGGGCGACCCTGGGTGCGAGGACAGAATGACCAGCCAAGTAACCACAGGCGGGCAAGGTGCTTGACCACTCACTGCCTCAATTCTCTCACCTGCAAAATGGGGACAGTAATGCCTCAGCGGAGACGACGCCTGAAGGGCAGAGCGGGAAAGGCTCAAGGAAGACGAGCTATGTGAGCAGGGAGCAGGGAGCAGAGGGACACGCATAATCCAGGCGCCTGACACAGAACTCCCAGGAATTCCCTCTGCCCGCCTGTCAGATGACGTCCCGAATGGCCATCGCCACGGCAGCCGCTTGGAGACCTGCTTCTTGGGTCCCCACCCAAACCTGCTTCACTGCACAGAGGGCACAGATATCCTGAGTGCCCCCCAGGGGTCGAGTGCCCCCCAGGGCTGACAGCTGTCAGGCCCCAAAGCCGGAACTGAAAATGCAAAACCAGCTGTTAACGTCTGCCCGCTAAACACGGGTCAGGAGCTCCTCATGGCCTTCCAGGGAAAGTGACCCAAGAACAAGGCACTGACTAGGTAGAGGGCGGTGGACCAGGCCGACTCCCAAGCTGCTGCTCGGAACAGACACTGTCACAGCCTCTGGGACAGCAGCTGACGGTATGCGTTAAGAGCTTTTAAAATAGCATGTGGATAAAGCGTCAACTTGGAATGCCGAGGTCGCCGGTTCAAAACCCTGGGTTTGCCGGGTCAAGGCACATATGGGAATTGATGCTTCCAGCTCCTCCCCCTTCTCTCTTTTCTCACTAAAATGAATAGTCTTAAAAAAAAATACACATACTCTGTGACCTAAGGAAATATTTTGTTAAAAAAGTAATATACACAAAGATCATCACAGTTTTATTTAAAACAGCAAAACCAGAAAAAAACCAGTGATGCAACCATATTTAGTAACAAGGAAAACTTCTCATGATGTATTAAATTTTTTAAAAAGCAGGTTAGGAATGGTACACACCAATACAGAAAAGTCTCCAAATAAATAAAATATCGAAGAATATCTATATTCATTAGGTCATCTTTCTACAAAGAACATTTACAATTAAAAAAAAACTTGTGATGAGTAGTTTTGATGTAAGAAAATACTTTTGCTATAATTAAAATGTTAAATGCATAGGCAGTGTAATTTCAATTATGTGAAGAGATGCTAGCCATCTATACACTGCTGGTAGACATGTAAATCCTGGCCCAGTCCAAATGTCCATCAATTAAGGCTTGTTTAAATTATAGGAAAAACAGTAAAATACCATAAAGCTATTTTAAAAAAGAGCTAAGGTGCCTGACCAGGTGGTGGCACAGTGGATAGAGCGTCGGACTGGGATGCGGAAGGACCTAGGTTCGAGACCCCGGGGTCGCCAGCTTGAGCGTGGGCTCATCTGGTTTGAGCAAAAAGCCCACCAGCTTGGACCTAAGGTCACTGGCTCCAGCAAGGGGTTACTCAGTCTGCTGAAGGCCCGCGGTCAAGGCACATATGAGAAAGCAATCAATGAACAACTAAGGTGTCGTAACAAAAAACTAATGATTGATGCTTCTCATCTCTCTCCGTTCCTGTCTGTCTGTCCCTGTCTATCTCTGCCTCTGTAAAAAAAAAAAAAAAGAGCTAAGGCAATGCATTGATATGGAAAGATCTCTAAGGTATATTATTAAATGAAAAACACCCAGGTGCAGAACAGTGTTAATGAGCACAACCAATTGTAATTGTGAGGGGGGAAGTATGTCCCCACATCCAAATGCGTGTAAGCACACAGGCTATCTCTGGTAGCCACGCTCTGTCTCTGAGAAGGGGGGTGGGGTAGGGAAGCACAGGGGACATCTTTTATCCCTTCTGAATTTTATACCAAGTGCACACAGGATCTATTCACAAATAGTTTTAGATATTAGAGATATACGATTATCATCCGTAGCTGCTTGCGGGTGGTGGGATCCGAGACTTAGTTTCTGCTTTTGTTTTACTATACATGCTAGGGTTTTGGGTTTTTTTTATTAATTTTAATGGGGTAACATTGATAAATCAGGGTACATATGTTCAGAGAGAACATCTCCAGGTTATTTTGACATTTGATTATGCTGCATTCCCATCACCCAAAGTCCAATTGTCTTCCGTCACTTTCTAACTGGTTTTCTTTGTGCCCCTCCCCTCCCCCAACCCTTTCCCTCTCCTCCCCCCCCCCCGCCGATCCGTAACCCCCACACTCTTGTCCATGTCTCTGAGTCTCATTTTTATGTCTCACCTATGTATGGAATCATATAGTTCTTAGTTTTTTCAGATTTACTTATTTCGTTCAGTATAATGTTATCAAGGTCCATCCATGTTGTTGTAAATGACTCGATGTCATCATTTCTTATGGCTGAGTAGTATTCCATAGTATATATGTACCAAAGCTTTTTAATCCACTCATCCACTGATGGACACTTGGGCTGTTTCCAGATCTTCGCTATTGTGAACAATGCTACCATAAACATGGGGGTGCACTTCTTTTGAAACAGTGCTATGGTGTTCTTGGGGTATATTCCTAAAAGTAGGATAGCTGGGTCAAAAGGCAGTTTGATTTTTAATTTTTTGAGGAATCTCCATACTGTTTTCCACAGTGGCTGCACCAGTCTGCATTCCCACCAGCAGTGCAGGAGGGTTCCCTTTCTCCACATCCTCGCCAGCACTTATTCTGTGTTGTTTTGTTGATGAGTGCCATTCTAAATTATTTTTATTTATTTATTCATTTTTTTTAGAGAGGAGATAGAGAGAAAGAGAAAGAGAGAGAGAGAAGGGGGGGAGGAGCTGGAAGCATCAACTCCCATATGTGCCTTGACCAGGCAAGCCCAGGGTTTCGAACCAGCAACCTCAGCATTTCCAGGTCAACGCTTTATCCACTGCGCCACCACAGGTCAGGCACGATGAGTGCCATTCTAACCAGTGTGAGGTGGTATCTCATTGTGGTTTTAATTTGCATTTTTCTAATGATTAGTGATGTTGAGCATTTTTTCATATGCCTATTGGCCATCTGTATGTCCTCTTTGGAGAAGTGTCTATTCATTTCTTTTGCCCATTTTTTAAAAAATCTTTTTTAAAAAATTTTTATTTTAGAGAGGAGAGAAAGAGGGAGAGAGAGAGGAGAGAGACGGGGGGAGGAGCTGGAAGCATCAACTCCCATATGTGCCTTGACCAGGCAAAGCCCAGGGTTTCGAACCGGCGACCTCAGCATTTCCAGGTCAATGCTTTATCCACTGCGTCACCACAGGTCAGGCCTCTTTTGCCCATTTTTTGATTGGATTGTTTGTCTTCCTGGTATTGAGTTTTACAAGTTCTTTATAAATTTTGGATATTAACCCCTTATCAGATGTACTGTCAAATATGTTCTCCCATTGTATAGTGTGTCTTTTTATTCTGTTATTGTCTTTAGCTGTGCAAAAGCTTTTTAGTTTGATATAGTCCCATTTGTTTATCCTGTCTTTTATTTCCCTTGCCCATGGAGATAAATCGGCAAATATATTGCTGCGAGAAATGTCAGAGAGCTTACTGCCTATGTTTTCTTCTAAGATGCTTATGGTTTTACGGCTTACATTTAAGTGTTTTATCCATTTTGAGTTTATTTTTGTGAATGGCATAAGTTGATGGTCTAGTTTCATTTTTTTGCAGGTAGCTGTCCAATTTTCCCAACACCATTTGTTGAAGAGGCTGTCTTTACTCCATTGTATGCTTATACCTCCTTTGTCAAATATCAGTTGTCTCTAAAAGTGTAGGTTTATTTCTGGGTTCTCTGTTCTGTTCCATTGATCTATATGCCTGTTCTTATGCCAGTACCAGGCTGTTTTGAGTACAATGGCCTTGTAGTATAGCTTGATATCCGGAAGTGTGATACCTCCCACTTTATTCTTCCTTTTCAAGATTGCTGAGGCTATTCATGTTCTCTTTTGGTTCCATATAAATTTTTGGAATATGTGTTTTATATCTTTGAAGTAAGTCATTGGTATTTTAATTGGTATTGCATTGAATTTATAGATTGCTTTGGGTAATATAGACATTTTAATGATGTTTATTCTTCCTAACCATGAGCACGGTATATGCTTTCACTTGTTTGTATCTTCCTTGATTTCTTTTATCAATGTTTTATAATTTTTTGAGTACAAGTCTTTAACCTCCCTGGTTAAATTTATTCCTAGGTACTTTATTTTTTTGGTTGCAATGGTGAAGGGGATTGCTTCTTTAATTTCTTTCTGACAGTTCATTATTAGTGTATAAAAATGCCTCTGATTTCTGAGTATTAATTTTATATCCTGCCACCTTGCTGAATTCATTTATCAGGTCCAGTAGTTTTTGACTGAGACTTTAGTGTTTTCTATATACAATATCATATCATCTGCAAATAATGATAGTTTTACTTCTTTTCCAATTTGGATGCCTTTTATTTCTTTTTCTTGTCTGATTGCTGTAGCTAGGACTTCCAGAACTATGTTGAATAAGAGTGGTAAAAGGGGGCACCCCTGCCTTGTTCCTGAGCTTAAGGGAACTGCTTTTAATTTTTGCCCATTGAGTATGATGTGGGCTGTGGGTTTGTCATAGATGGCCTTTATCATGTTGAGGTATATTCCCTGTATTCCCACTTTGCTGAGAGTTTTGATCATGAATGGGTGCTGGATTTTATCAAATGCTTTTTCTGCATCTATTGAAATTATCATGTGGTTTTTCTCCTTTCTTTTGTTTATGTGATGAATCACATTGATTGCGAATATTATAGCAGCCTTGGCTCCCAAAAATAAATCCCACTTGATCATGGTGTATGATTTTTTTTTCATGTATTGCTGGATCTGGTTTGCTGATATTTTGTTGAGGATTTTAGCATCTAAATTCATCAGGGATATTGACCTATAATTTTCTTTCTTTGTGTTGTCTTTGCCTGGTTTTGGAATCAGAATTATGCTCACCTCATAAAAGGAGCTTGAAGTCTTCCTTCCTCTTGAATTTTTTGAAATAGCTTGAGAAGGATAGGAGTTAGTTCTTCTTTGAATATTTGGTAGAATTCACTTGTGAAGCCATCAGACCCAGGACTTTTCTTTGTTGGGAGTTTTTTGATAACTGTTTCGATCTCATTTGTTGTAATCAGTCTCTAGGTTTTCTGATTCTTCCACATTAATTTTTGGAAGATTATATGTTTCAAGGAATTTGTCCATTTCATCTAGGTTGTCTAGTTTTTTGGCATACAGTTCTTCATAGCATTTTCTTACAATATTTTGTATTTCTGTTGTGTCAGTTATTTCTCCACTCTCATTTCTAATTTTATTTATTTGAGTCCTCTCTCTTTTTTTCTTGGTGAGTCTGGTTAAAGGTTCATTGATCTTGTTTACCTTTGCAAAGAACCAGCTCCTGGTTTCATTGATCCTCTGTATTGTTTCTTTAGCCTCTATGTCATTTATTTGCGCTCTGATCTTTATTATTTCCTTCCTTCTACTACCTCTGGGCTTTACTTGCTGTTCTTTTTCTAGTTCTTTTAGATGCAGGGTCAAGTTGTTTCTCTGAGCTTTTTTTAGCTTTTTAAGGTATGCCTGTAATGCTATGAACTTCTCTCTCAGGACTGCTTTTGCTGTGTCCCATAAATTTTGAGTGGATGTATGCTCATTATCGTTCCTTTCTAGGAATTCTTTTATTTCTTCTTTGATCTCATTGTTAACCCATTCGTTATTTAATAACATGCTATTTAGTTTCCAAGTGTTTGAGTATTTTTCAGTTTTTTGTTGTGGTTGATTTCTAGTTTCATGCCATTTGTGATCAGAAAAAGTGCTCGTGCCCTGGCCGGTTGGCTCAGCGGTAGAGCGTTGGCCTGGCGTGCAGGAGTCCTGGGTTCGATTCCCGGCCAGGGCACACAGGAGAGGCGCCCATCTGCTTCTCCACCCCTCCCCCTCTCCTTCCTCTCTGTCTCTCTCTTCCCCTCCCGCAGCCGAGGCTCCATTGGAGCAAAGATGGCCCGGATGCTGGGGATGGCTCTGTGGCCTCTGCCTCAGGCGCTAGAATGGCTCTGGATACAACAGAGCGACGCCCCAGAGGGGCAGAACATCGCCCCCTGGTGGGCATGCTGGGTGGATCCCGGTCGGGCACATGTGGGAGTCTGTCTGACTGCCTCCCCATTTCCAGCTTCGGAAAAATGAAAAAAAAAAAAAAAAAAAGAAAAGAAATAGTGCTTGATATGATTTCAATCTTCTTAAATTTGTTGAGGCCACTTTTGTGCCCTAACATGTGGTCTATCCTAGAGAATGTACCATGAGCACTTGAAAAGAATGTATATTCTGCTGCTTTAGGGTAAAAGGTTCTGAAGATAACTATTAAATCGAGTTGATCTAGTGTGTCCTTTAAGTCTGCTGTTTCTTTGTTAATTTTCTTTCTTGAGGATCTATCTAGTGATGTTAGTGGGGTATTGAAACCTCCTACTACTATAGTATTGCTGTTGATCTTGCCCTTTAAATCCATCAAAGTCTGCTTTATATATTTAGGTGCTCCTATATTAGGTGCATAGATATTTGTAACGGTTATATCTTCCTGCTGGATTGCTTTCTTTATCATTATCTAGTGACCTTCTTTATCTCTTACTATAGCCTTTGTTTTAAAGTCCATTTTGTCTGATATAAGTGTTGCTACCCCAGCGTTTTTTCATCTCCATTTGAGTGAAATATTTTTTTCCATCCTTTTCTCTTCAGTCTATGTGCATCTTTTGTTTTAAGGTGTGTCTCTTGTAGACAGCAAATGTATGGGTCCAGTGTTCTTATCCATGCAGCTGCCCTAAGTCTTTTGATCGGATCATTTAATCCATTTACATTTAAGGTTATTATTGATATGTATTTGTTTATTGCCATTTTATCCTTTAAAACTGTATTCCTCTTTTGCTATATTCTTTTACCCCTTTGATCTGTTTACAACAGGCCCCTTAGCATTTCTTGCAGCATTGGTTTGGTTGTAGTGAGTTCCTTGAGTCTTTTTTTTTTTTTTGTCTGGAAAGCTTTTTATTTCTCCTTCAATTTTAAATGATAGCCTTGCTGGATAAAGTAGTCTTGGTTGTAGGCTCTTGTTCTGCATTACTTTGAATATTTCCTGCCATTCCCTTCTGGCCTCAAGTGTTTTTAAAAATAAATTAGGTATGCCCTGCCGGGTTGCTCAGTTAAGTAGAGCGTCATTCCCACACACCATGGTTGCAGGTTTGATCCCCTGTCAGGGGGCACATACAAGAATCAACCATAAAACTATGAAAGTAAAAGAAAATATAGGTAAATATGTTCATATGCATGTTAAGGAAAATAATCCCAAACACGACATAAATCACAAAAAAAACCCACAAAGCACAAAAGTCAGAACTCCATAAAGACAAGGAAAAAAAAGACATAAATTTGAACACATCAAAACCTAAAACTAATAAAGAAAATTGAGATCAAAAGAGAATGTTTAAAATTTATAACACGCCTGACCAGATGGTAGCGCAGTGGATAGAGTGTTGGACTGGGACGCAGACGACCCAGGTTCGAAACCCCAAGGTTGCTGCTTGAGTGCAGACTCATCTGGGCTCCGCAGCTTGAGCCCAAGATCTCTGGCTTGAGCAAGGGGTCACTCAGTCTGCTGTAGCCCCCTCTGTTAAGGCACATATGAGAAAGCAATCAATGAACAACTAAGGTGCTGCAACGAAGAACTGATGCCTCTCATTTCTTTCTCTTCCTGTCTGTCTCTCCCTCTCTCTGTCAAACAAAAAAAGGTTACAGACATAGAAAATAAATATGAATAAATAAAAAATATTTTTTAAAAATTATAGCCTGACCAGGCAGTGGCACAGTGGATAGAGCATCGGACTGGGATGCCCGAGGACCCAGGTTCGAGACCCCAAGGTCGCCAGCTTGAGCGTAGGCATATATGGTTTAAGCAAAAGCTCACCAGCTTGGACCCAAGGTTGCTGGCTTGAGCAAGGGGTTACTCGGTCTGCTGAAGGCCTGCGGTCAAGGCATATATGAGAAAGCAATCAATGAACAACTAAGGTGTCGCAATATGCAACAAAAAACTAATGATAGATGCTTCTCATCTCTCCGTTCCTGTCTGTCTGTCCTTATCTATTCCTCTCTCTGACTCTCTCTCTGTCTCTGTAAAATAAATAAATAAAATTATAACACATTATATCTGGAACATAAGGAACTCCAAAAATTAAAAAATTTTAAATAGTATCTGAAACACTTCTTTTTTAAACTAATATTTTTAAATTGACAGATGAAAAAGTAGCCCCAAAGAAAAATGGGCAAAGGATATGATGAAGCAACTGACAGGATAGGAAATAGAAATGGCCAGAAAGTATATAAAGATGTTCACTCTCGCCTAACCAGGCGGCAGTGCAGTGGATACAGCGTTGGACTGGGATGTGGAGGACCCAGGTTCAAGACCCCAAGATTGCCAGTTTGAGCGCGGGTTCATCTGGTTTGAGCTTGAAGTCACCAGCTTGAACCCAAGGTCACTGGCTTGAGCAAGGGTTCACTCGGTCTGCTGTAACCCCTGATCAAGGCACATGTGAGAAAGCAATCAATGAACAACTAAAGTGCCGCAACGAAGAATTGATGCTTCTCATCTCTCTCCCTTCCAGTCTGTCTGTTACTCTCTCTCTGTCACCAATTAAAAAAAAAAAAAGTTCACTGTCTTAACAGGTAGCCAGGAAAATGGATATAAACCATGAATGCCATGGCCAGGTGGTAAGAGCATCATCCGCTACACCAAGGTTGCGGGTTCAATCCCCAGTTAGGGCACATACAAGAACGAACCAATGAATGCACAAAATAAGTAGAACAAATCAATGTTTCTCTCTCTCTAAAATCAATAATGATAATTTTTAAAAAGAAACATTTTTCCCAACACATTGGTCACAATGAAAAAGATGAATAACATCAAGTGTCGGTGAGGGAGCTCAGCTGTATACAAAGTTGATGGCTATTTAGGGGCTGGGATACACTTTAAGGGCAACTTAGCATTTTTAAGAAATTAAAATCTGCATATATTGCCTAACCAGGCAGTGGCGCAGTGGATAAAGCGTCGGACTGGGATGCGGAAGACCCAGGTTCGAGACCCCAAGGTTGCCAGCTTGAGCGCGGGCTCATCTGGTTTGAGCAAAAGTTCACCAGCTTGGACCCAAGGTCGCTGGCTCAAGCAAGGGGTCACTCGGTCTGCTGAAGGCCCGCAGTCAAGGCACATATGAGAAAGCAATCAATGAACAACTAAGGTGTCTCAATGAAAAACTGATGATTGATGCTTCTCATCTCTCCATTCCTGTCTGTCTGTCCCTGTCTATCCTTCTCTCTGACTCTCTGTCTCTGTAAAAAGAAAAAAATAAATAATCTGCATATCTTCAACCCGGTGATTCTATTTCTACATCCTGTAAGAACACAGGTTATCAAGAGGCATATAAAAAGATGTTCACTGTTCACACTGATTCTGAGCCAGAAACTGGAAACCACAATTTCCATGAAAGAAAAAGGTTAAATAAATTATACCCCTACTGTGGGATTCTATGTAATAGCTAATGATGAGGGTCTGTTATCTTCCTGTGAAAATATTAAGATGCGTTTAAATGAAAATAGAGGTTGCAGAACAAAAGGTATAATAGCATGTCATGTATGTTTTTAAGAGACACAAAACTATGTATTTTGACATACTACTGCAATTGGCAAGGTGGGTCTACCAGAGGGGACAATCAATGTATCAGAATATATTCATATTTTACCTGTACCCCTTACCAGCTCCTGCCACCGTCAAGTCTGAACATGGCTATCTGCCAACAGGCTGGCGACAACTTGGGAGAGGTGACCGCACACAGCACCGATCGTCTGTACAGCAGGACCCCCTTCCCCACAGCGGGGGACATTCCAGACTCCAGGGGGTTACCTGAAACCACAGACAGCACCTAACGCTATACACAGTTTTTCCCTATACATACATGCCTGCGACAAAGGTTAACTTATAAGTTAGGCACTATGAGAGATGCACAAAAACTAGTCACGAAACAGAAAAATTATAATAGACTGTAATAAAATTTATGTCAACGAGTGGTCTGGTCTCTTTCCAAAAAAAGATCTTATTGCTCCGTCTCCCTCTTCTGGCGACCTGAGACGGTGCAAGGCCGACGTGGCGAGATGAAGCATGTGGTGGTGTTTCCCATTTGATCGTTTCGGACTGTGGTTGACCGTGGGTGACTGAAACTGCAGAAAGCCAAACTCTGGAGAGGAGGAACTACTTCATTTCCTCTTCCCTCTGTTTCCCTTACCTCGTCGTTGACCTCGAAATCATTTTGATTGCTTCTCCTAAAGCAAAGAGCAGATACTTATTAAGCATTTGCCATTATTGTAGATCATGTGTTTGGTGGTAAAAGGAATGCTTGAGGAAAAAAGTTAACCTGATTGTCATACACAGAGCAGGGTGTGGAACCAGGAGGGGCACAGGGGGCCAGGAGAAGTGCAGTGGGACAGGCTGGGCTTTCTCTATCGTGTCTGAAGCCGTGCAGGGCTTCCCGGTACCGGTAGGACACAGGCCACATTCCTGAGCCTCCATATCCCAGACAGTCCACGGTCCGGCTTCAGCGTGTCTTTCTGATCTATTATATTACTTCTTCCCATCAGAAGGACCCGTCTCAAGCCCTGGCCGGTTGGCTCAGCGGTAGAGCGTCGGGCCTGGCGTGCGGGGGACCCGGGTTCGATTCCTGGCCAAGGCACACAGGAGAAGCGCCCATCTGCTTCTCCACCCCCCCCCTTCCTTCCTCTCTGTCTCTCTCTTCCCCTCCCGCAGCCAAGGCTCCATTGGAGCAAAGATGGCCTGGGCGCTGGGGATGGCTCCTTGGCCTCTGCCCCAGGCACTAGAGTGGCTCTGGTTGCGGCAGAGCAACGCCCAGGAGGGGAAGAGCATCGCCCCCTGGTGGGCAGAGCATCTCCCCTGGTGGGTGTGCTGGGTGGATCCCGGTCGGGTGCATGCGAGTCTGTCTGACTGTCTCTCCCCGTTTCCAGCTTCAAAAAAATACAAAAAAAAAAAAAAAGGGACCCGTCTCAGCTTGGCATGACCACATGCCCATACCTGTTCACAGTTACTGTTCCCTTCTATCTTCGTAAATCTTACTTCCTTTAAAAATACAGACTCACGCCTGACCTATGGTGGCGCAGTGGATAAAGCATCGACCTGGAAATGCTGAGGTCGCTGGTTCAAAACCCTGGGCTTGCCTGGTCAAGGCACATATGGGAGTTGATGCTTCCAGCTCCTCCCCCCCTTTCTCTCTCTCTGTCTCTCTCTCTCTCTGTCTCTCTCTCTCTCTCTCTCTCTCTCCCTGTCCTATCTAAAATGAATAAATTTTAAAAAAATTAAAAATATATATATATAAAAAATTAAAAAAGGAATACAGACTCACATGTGTGGTCTAATGGGTACAAGGGCTTAAAAAAAGTGTTGCAGAAACGAGTTCTGGAAATCGGCTGTGCCACGATGGGCATGTACTTAGCACCACCAAACTGTACGCTCAAAAACTGGTTAAGGCGGTAACTTTTATGTTACGTGTATTTTACCACAGCTTAAAAAAAAATGAGAAGCAGATTAACCTTAAGATGCAAATCATACCCTCCCCACGCCCCAAGCCTTCCACGACTGGCCCTCTCCCCCTCCTGAGCTCCCAGAGCCTGTTACCTCCACAGCTCACGTGGCCTGTGGTAACCCACGTCCTTACATTTCTAGTATCTGCTCACCTGCCTTTTCTCCCCCTCCCAACTTGATGCATCTTTGTGTGTGTGTGTGTGTGTGTGTGTGTGTGTGTGTGTGTGTGTGTGTGTGTGTCACAGAGAGACAGACAGATAGGGACAGACAGGAAGGGAGAGAGATGAGAGAAATCAATTCTTCGTTGTGGTTCCTTAGTTGTTCATTGATTGCTTTCTCATATGTGCCTTAACCGGGGGCTCCAGCACACCGAGTGACCCCTTGCTCTAGCCAGCAACCTTGGCTCAAGCCAGTGACCATGGGGTCAATGATCCTGCGCTCAAGCCAGCAACCTCAAGGTTTCAAACCTGGGTCCTCTGCGTCTCAATCTGACGCTCTATCCACTGCGCCACCTCCTGGTCAGGCTGGCTGACGCATCTTAACGGTGCTCAGTCAATATCTGCTATTAATCAATGGCCTCAGAAACAAAATTGAAGTTCCAAGAAAATGACAAATCATAGTAACTGCTTTGATATTAAAATATTTATTTTTCTAAAAGATCACACAAAAGTTGGGAAGAGGAAGGAAGATGTCAACTAGCCTACATCAAAATCTGGGCTGGGAAACAACAGAGAGCTCCCTAAAGAGACTGGAGGCTGGAGCAAAGCACGGAGGTCAGGCGGTGGGCGGCCGATAGCGCCGGCCGCCCGGGTCAGCCCCGCTCATGAGCACCGCGCCACCCCGGTGTGGGGGCCCTGCAAGACCACGGCCCCATGGGTCCTCCTGATCGGGAGGAAGAGCCAGCGGGAGCTCACTCTTTAGACATGTTCTTGATGGTCTGGTGCTCCTTCATGGCCTTCTCCCAGTCGCTGCCGTTGAACTCCTCAATGACCATGCTCCGCACGGTGCCCTCGTCCAGGCAGTGGGGGGCGATGCCTGGGGGGAGAAGGGGCACAGACGGGGTGCCCAGCGTGAGTGAGCCCAGTGCTGCACCGGCTCACGGACACACGCACAGCGGCCAGCATCGCGGCTGGGTGTGCGAGGCGGCCAGCATCGCGGCCGGGTATGCGAGGCTCTCCGAGGGACACACCGGGCTGGCCTCAGCCTCCTGGCCGATGTCCCCCATCTCAGACGGGTGTCAGGTTTCCCAGGCCAGGGACGGCCAAGGCTGGACGGCCGCCCCCACCACGATGAGAGCAAAACGAGGGGAAGGGCTCGGCCTAGGGCCACCTCTGACCGGCGGTCTGAGGGATTCACAGGCCTCTCCGGGGCTCAGGCAGGTCACCTGTGAGCACTAAGCGCCTCCCCACCTGCACGAGGCTTTATGCTGTCCACAGGCTTTGCCTGCGCCTCGCAGGCCCACAAGGGACAGAGGGGCTGCTGACGAGACGGGGCAGGAAGGGGCAGGGTGACGTCACATTCCACCCCCCAGCACGAGACACAGGACAGCCCGGCACAGCACTGGGCTGCCTGCCTGCCGGGAGTGAGACCCCCCAGGATCGCCCTCAACGCCCCTCTGCGTCCCTTCACCCTGCAGCGGGCGTCACTGCAAAAACCGTCTCAGGCTGTTCTCTCTCTGCAGATCCGAGGGGACCCCAAGAGGGACTCGGGTAGGGGGCTTCCTCCTCTCTGCGTTCTGAACCAAAACAATTTGCCTGGTATTATCAATGCCCCTTGTTATTGCCTCCTCTATCCCTTCAAGCACTGTTGCTAAAACTCCCCCCAGTGGCCCTGGCCGGGTGGCTCAGTGGTAGAGTGTCTGCCCAGGGTGCGGAAGTCCCGGGTTCGATTCCCGGCCAGGGCACACAGGAGAAGCGCCCATCTGCTTCTCCACCCCTCCCCCTCTCCTTCCTCTCTGTCTCTTTCTTCCCCTCCCGCAGCCAAGGCTCCACTGGAGCAAAGTTGGCCCAGGCACTGAGGATGGCTCCATGGCCTCCGCCTCAAGTGCTAGAATGGCTCCAGTTGCAATGGAGCAACGTCCCTTATGGACAGAGCATCACCCCCTAGTGGGCTTGCCGGGTGAATTCTGGTCGAGTGCATGCGGGAGTCTGACTGCCTCCCCACTTCTCACTTCAGAAAAATACAAAAAAATAATAACTAAATAGAGACTTCCCCCTTCCCACAGGCCCGCCCGCTGTCCTGGACTCTCGCCACCCCTCCATGTCCACCTCAGGGACGCACGGCAGTGGCGGCACCAGCGGTGAGAACCAGGGATGACCGGAGCCGGTCTCACCTCCCACCGTCTGGAAGGGGTGCCGCTGGCCGAAGAGCCCCGTTCACAGGAAACGAGCCCACAGAAGAGTCTCGCCACGCCCCACCACGCGGGAGGCCAGCCCCACGAGCTGGTGCCCGCCTTTCCCGGCAGCATGCCCCCGCAGGCGGGGCACTCACCGAAGCCGCTGGGGTTGGAGCGGGGCGTGTAGAAGCTCTGCACGCCGCACATCTTGCAGAAGGTGTGCTGCGCTTTGTGCGTGTTGAACGTGTAGGTGGTTATGCTGTTGGCTCCCTAGGGGAAAACAGACCAACGGGTCGGTGTCTCGTTTACAGAGAGTTTTTTTGTCACTAAAATATATATATATGTATCTTTTAAAAGGCTCACTGGGGCCTGACCTGTGGTGGCGCAGTGGATAAAGCATTGACCTGGAATGCTGAGGTTGCCAGTTCAAAACCCTGAGCTTGCACGGTCAAGGCACATATGGGAGTTGAAGCTTCCTGCTCCTCCCCCCCTTCTGTCTCTCCCTCCCCCCCCCCCTCAATCTCTCTCCTCTAAAATGAATAAATAAATAATTTTAAAAAAAGTTCTTTAAAAAAAAAAAAGACACAAAAGGCTCCCTGGGTTGGGAAGCACTTGTGTAAGGCTGTGCTTGGGACGATGAGGACATACCCAATCAGCCAGGGCAGGGACGAGGCTTCTCTGGGACGGGGACCCGTCTACACTGCCAGGAGATACATCAGTGCAGACGGGTCCCGTCCTAGAGAAGTGACGTTCCAGCCTTCTTTTGGGTCCACTGCGCACAGAGCAGCTCCGTCCCACACTGTCCCTGTCCCGCCGACGACGTCAGGGAGTGAAAGTGTCTGCTTCCTGGGACCTCGGTGGGCAGGCAGCTCACGCTGGGGACTGGCTCTCCTTGTCCCCGAAAGGCATGGCGAACAGTCTTAGGAAAACAGCTGACTGCATCTGAATTCATCCACAAAGGACAAATTAAGAAAACAATATTTGCCTGACCAGGCGGCGGTGCAGTGGATAGAATGTTGGACTGGGACGCAGAGGGCCCAGGTTTGAAACCCCGAGGTCACCAGCTTGAGCCCAAAGTCACTGGCTTGAGCAAGGGGTCACTCGCTCTGCTGTGTCAAGGCACTATGAGAAAGAACCAATGAACAACTAAGGTATCACAATGAAAAACTAATAATTAATGCTTCTCATCTGTCTCCATTCATGTCTGTCTGTCCCTATCTATCCCTCTCTCTGACTCTCTCTGTTTCTGTCACACACACACACAGAAAAAGAAAACAATACTTGCCAGATATCCTAGACAAAGGGCCAATTTCCTAAATGGATACTAACAAGGGGCAAAGAGCTAAACAAACAGTGAAAAGAGCAAACAAATAGCTCTTTAACCCACAAAACGATGTTTCCACTCGCGAAATGCAATGAGGTATTTTCCACCTTCAGGTGGGCAAAAAAAGCAAAACCTTGTTTAACACAGTCTCAGCCAGTACACAGAAAAACACGCACTCCTGTATCTGTCATGCGGACACAAACAGGTAACAACTGACACCTGACAGTATCTTACATGAACACACCCTTTAATACAACAGCTCCACTTCTACACATTTATCCCAAAATTAAAGCTCCAGCCTGACCAGCGGTGGCCAGCGGATCAAGGGTCAGCCTGAAACCAGGCAAAGCTCCGGGTCCCTAAGCACGGGCTTGTCACTGTGGGGTCCCTGGCTCTGAGCGCGGGCTTGTCACTGTGGGGTCCCCGGCTCTGAGCGCGGGCTTGTCACTGTGGGGTCCCCGGCTCTGAGCGCGGGCTTCTCACTGTGGGGTCCCCGGCTCTGGGCGCGGGCTTGTCACTGTGGGGTCCCTGGGCGCGGGCCTGACCCTGTCACTGTGGGGTCCCTGGGCGCGGGCCTGACCCTGTCACTGTGGGGTCCCTGAGCACGGGCCTGTCACTGTGGGGTCCCTGGTTCTGAGCGCGGGCCTGTCACCGTGGGGTCCCTGGCTCTGAGCGTGGGCCTGTCACCGTGGGGTCCCTGGTTCTGAGAGCGGGCTTGTCACCGTGGGGTCGCTGGCCCTGGGCGCGGGCTTGTCACCGTGGGGTCCCTGGCTCTGGGCGCGGGCTTGTCACCGTGGGGTCCCTGGCTCTGGGCGCGGGCTTGTCACCGTGGGGTCCCTGGTTCTGGGCGCGGGCTTGTCACCGTGGGGTCCCTGGCTCTGAGCGCGGGCTTGTCACCGTGGGGCCCCTGGCTCTGGGCGCGGGCTTGTCACCGTGGGGTCCCTGGCTCTGGGCGCGGGCTTGTCACCGTGGGGCCCCTGGCTCTGGGCGCGGGCTTGTCACCGTGGGGCCCCTGGCTCTGGGCGCGGGCTTGTCACCGTGGGGTCCCTGGCTCTGGGCGCGGGCTTGTCACCGTGGGGCCCCTGGCTCTGGGCGCGGGTTTGTCACCGTGGGGTCCCTGGCCCTCGGCGCGGGCTTGTCACTGTGGGGTCCCTGGCCCTGGGCGCGGGCTTGTCACTGTGGGATCCCCGGCCCTGGGCGCGGGCTTGTCACTGTGGGGTCCCTGGCTCTGAGCGCGGGCTTGTCACTGTGGGATCCCTGGCTCTGGGCGCGGGCTTGTCACTGTGGGGTCCCTGGCTCTGGGCGCGGGCTTGTCACTGTGGGGTCCCTGGCTCTGAGCGCGGGCTTGTCACTGTGGGGTCCCTGGCTCTGAGCGCGGGCTTGTCACTGTGGGGTCCCTGGCTCTGAGCATGGGCTTGTCACTGTGGGGTCCCTGGCTCTGAGCGTGGGCTTGTCACTGTGGGGCCACTGGCTGGAGCAGGGGACTCATCCATATGATCCCAAATCTCGCCAGCTTGAGCCCAAGGTCACTGGCATGAAAAGCCCAAGGTTGCTCCCTTGAGCAAGGGGCCCTGACACGGCCCCCATCAGGGCACACAGGAGAAGCTCAGAGCACAACTGAAGTGAGCAACTACAGGTTGATGCTTCTCCCCCTCTTCCTCCCTTCATGTCTCTCTCTCTCTCTCTCTCTCTCTCTCTCTCTCTCTTTCAAGAAAAAAAAAAGCTCCATATGTGTCCAGTGACACATGTATAGAGATATAGCACTGTTCGTAAATTTCAAAGACTGAAAAACTGAAACTGTCCATCAACAGAAGACTGGGTAAAGCAATGAGGGACACTCGTAGAATGGGATCACCTGCAGCTTTTGAAAAGAACCAGGCAGTTCTGCTTACAAGTTCGACTACAGAACCAGCCTCCAAGAGGACTAGGTTAAGTGAAAAAGCAAAGCCTAAAAACCGTGCAGCGTAGTGCCCTCTCCGTGTTTTTGATAAAGAAGACACACACCTGTGTGTGCGCGCGTGAGCGTGTCAAGGGGCCAGCAGGCCGTCACACTTTCCCTCAGAGCTTCCTGCCGCCAATAAGGACAGAGAGTAGCAGCATAGGACAGCTGCCAAGTGGTCCCAAACCAGCCAGAGCCATCTGACCACACGCTTTGCCCCAGGACGTGACCGAGAGGAACTGGGAGCTGCCTCACACCTACTTATACCTCCTGCAGTACGTAGGAGAGGCCACCCAGCGACATTCAGGTCCTCATTCCCTCACCAACCTGACCACAGCCCTGCTCCCCGCAGAAACGCACAGCCTGTCCTCGTCAAACTGCCGTGTTCTCAACCTGTCTGGTCATTTCTTCTGTCTTCATGCCTGCTCAGAAATCACCAGTGACCACCATGTGACAGATCTAATGGTCACTTCTCTCTTTTTTTGTAATTGATTGATTTTACAGAGAGAAAGGGAGGGAGGGAGAGAGACCAGCTAGGGCCTGATGGCCACTCCTCTTGACCACTGGGTCCTTAACTTGTCCTTCTTCACCTGACCTCTCAGTACTCCCCCTTCCTTTTTGAAACATTTGTCTCTGAGGACACCACACTCCTGTTTTTTCCCTCCTTCCCTCTCGGGCCGCTATCCATGCTGGTGAGCCCCAGGGCTGTCCTCTGCTCTCTCCCTTCACTGGCTACACCCTCTACCCAGCTGACCACGCCCGGTCTCAGACCTCTAACCACCACCAATAAGCCAACTGCCAAGTTGGTAGCTCCAGCTCTGACCTCTCTCACAAGTCCAGACTTTATATCCACCTGCGACTTCCTGTCCCTATACGAATGTCCAAAACACATCCTCCATCGAACTTTCCCAGAAAAGAGCCCTGATCCCAGCACTCTCACCAGCTTCTCCCCCAGGACTGGCATCTCCAGCCACCTAGTTGCTTAGCAACAACACTGTGGATGTAACTCTGACTCCTCCCTCTTCCTTGTCTTCACACCCAATCCTTTACAGCAGTGGTCCCCAACCCCCGGACGGCGGACCGGTACCAGTCCGTGGGCCATTTGGTACTGGTCCGCAGAGAAAGAATAAATAACTTACATTATTTCCGTTTTATTTAAGTCTGAACGATGTTTTATTTTTTAAAAATGACCAGATTCCCTCTGTTACATCCGTCTAAGACTCACTCGTGACGCTTGTCTCGGTCACATGATACATTTATCCGTCCCGCCCTAAAGGCCGGTCCGTGAAAACATTTTCTGACATTAAACCAGTCTGTGGCCCAAAAAAGGTTGGGGAGCACTGCTTTACAGAGTTCTGTTGGCCCTTTCTCTAAAACAGTGGCTCTCTTGGCCCTGGCCGGTTGGTTCAGTAGATAGTGTAGGTCCAGCATGTGGACATCCTGGGTTTGATTCCCAGTCAGGACACACACAAGAAGTAACCATCTGCTTCTCCACCCCTCTCTCCCCCATCTCTCTCTCTCTTTCTCTCTCTCTCTCTCTCTCTCTCTCTCCCCTTTCCTCTCCTCTCCTCCTGCAGCCATGGCTTGACTGGAGCAAGTTGGCCCTGGGCGCTAAGGACGGCTCCATGGCCTCCGTCTAAAGTTGCTAAGAGCTTGGTTGCTGAGCAATGGAGCAACACCCAGATGGACAGAGAATCACCCCCAAGTGGGTTTGCCCAGTGGATCCTGGTCGGGGCACATGTGGGAGTCGCTGTCTGCCTCCCCTCCTCTCATTGAATTTAATAAAAAAAAGAGAGAGGGAGAAAGAAATACAAACAAATAAGCAGAAACTTGCTTCTTCAACAGGCTGGAGCCAAAAAAGAGAATGGAGCTCCAAGCACACACACACACACACACACACACACACACACCAAAAAAAAAAAAAAAAAAAAGCAAAGCATTGAGATGAGAAGCAATTAACCAATTAACAACTAAAGTGACCCAAGATGCTTCTCATCTCTCTCCCTTCCTGTCTGTCTCTCTCTCTCTCTCTCACACTAATAATAAAAAATACACTGAGAAACAGGCCTAAGAATGAGAAATAAAGGGAAAAAATATATCAATTCTAAGACCCAAGTGCCCAAGGCTGCACCTGGCGGTGTCTTTGGAAACCACCGTCACGTGTGCTCAGGATGAAGGTGGAGTGGCCACAGCCTCCAGCAGGCACCTGAGGAGCGCACACCAGCAGTCTCCGGGGCTTCTGGGAAAGACGAGACGGGGGGCGCTGCCCACCTGTCCCTCCTCCCCCACTGCTCCCACGGAGGATCACGGGGCCAACAAAGAAGAGGAGGGATCCTGGCCCGACATATCTGGGACTACGTGTCTCCTGACCCGGGAAAGACCAGGACTCACGAGGTCGCTCAAGTCCTTCTTGCGAGACACGTGCTGAGGCCACTCAATTGTCAAACCTGTGATGCCAGGAGCTGGTCAGACATGACAAAAGATGGTACTTGGAGACCCTCACAATCTAGCCGAGGAGACAGGACGGTCCATGACACCAAAGCACAGAGAGATCTGAGACTAGAACAGGGACAAGGACAAGCAAGGATGGAATGACAGCCCCTCCTCACATGTGCAACAGAGTACCACAAGCCCTCCCAGGAAGAGTGTCGCTTGACCACTGATCTTATTTCTGAGAACTAATAAAGACAATTTCTTTTTATTTATTTATTTTTTTATTGAGAGGAGGGAGGCAAAGAGACAAACTCCTGCATGTGCCCCAACTGGGATCTACCCAGCAAGCCCACTAGGGGGCGATGCTCTGCCCATCTGGGGCATTGCTCCGTTGCTCAGCAACCAAGCTCTTCTTAGCAACTTGAGGGGAGGCCATGGAGCCACTCTCAGTGCCCAACTCACTCAAACCAATCAAACCATGTTGTGGGAGAGAAAGAGAGAGAGAGAGAGAGAGAAGGGGAAGGGTGGAGAAGCAGATGGTCGCTTCTCCTGTGTGCCCTGACTGAAAATTGAACCCAGGGTATCTACACACTGGGCAGACACGCTACCACTGAACCAACCAGCCAGGGAAGAAATAATTTCTAAACCATCAAAGATTTACACAAAGGAGGTTCACCAGAGCATTGCTTAACATTGAAAAAACTGCATTCAACCTCAAAGTTCAAATGCAGGAAACTGCTTATGGTGGATTCATACAACAAAATATGATGCAAATACAGGAACGACAGGATAACTGCAGTAGGAAATGGTGTGGGAGAGGAAAAGCCTGGACCACGCAGGAAAAACTTTTCACCATATATACACACTTTAAAAAAATTTTGTGGCCCTGGCTGGTTTGCTCAGTCGTAGAGCGTCAGCCTGGCGTGCAGAAGTCCCGGGTTCGATTCCTGGCCAGGACACACAGGAGAGGCGCCCATCTGCTTCTCCACCCCTCCCCCTCTCCTTCCTCTCTGTCTCTCTCTTCCCCTCCCGCAGCCTAAGCTCCACTGGAGCAAAAGTTGGCCCGGGCGCTGGGGATGGCTCCTTGGCCTCTGCCTCAGGCGCTAGAATGGCTCTGGTTGCAACAGAGCGATGCCCCGGAGGGGCAGAGCATCGCCCCCTGGTGGGCGTGCCAGGTGGATCCCGGTCGGGCGCATGCGGGAGTCTGTCTGACTGCCTCCCCATTTCCAGCTTCAGAAAAAAAAAAAAAATTATTTTCTTGAGAGAGAAACATTGATTTGTTGTTCTACTTTTTCTTTTAAATTTTATTCCTTGATATTAAAGAGAGGGGAGAGAGAGAGAAAGAGAGGGAGAGAGAGGGAAAGAAGGATGGGGGGAGGAACATGAAGCATCAACTCACAGTAGTTGTTTCTGGTATACGTGCCCTGACCAGGCAAGTCCGGGGCCTTGAACCAGCGACCTCAGCATTCTGTGTTGATGCTCTATCCACTGTGCCACCACAGGTCAGGCTGTTCTTCCACTTATTTATGTGTTCATTGGTTGATTCTTGTATGTGCCCTGTCTGGGAATGGAACCCGCAACCTCGGCACAGGAGGATGATGCTCTAACCCAGCCAGGGCTATATGTACTCATCTGCCTTTCTTTTTTTTCTTTTTGGTGACAGAGAGAGAAACAGATAGGGACAGAAAGACAGGAAGGTAGAGATGAGAAGCATCAATTCTTCATTGCATCACCTTAGTTGTTCACTGATTGCTTTCTCGTATGTGCCTTGACCGGGGGGCTACAGCAGACCGAGTGACCCCTTGCTCAAGCCAGTGACCTTGGGGTTTCAAACCTAGGTCCTCTGCATCCCACTCCAATGCTCTATCTGCTGCACCAGTGGTAGTCAACCTGGTCCCTACCGCCCACTAGTGGGTGTTCCAGCTTTCATGGTGGGCAGTAGCGGAGCAACCAAGTATAAATAAAAAGATAGATTTAACTATAGTAAGTTGTTTTATAAAGATTTATTCTGCCAAACTTAGCGAAAATCTGACATAAAGTACTTAAAAGCATTATTATCTGCTTTAACTTGCTGTCACTCTGCTTTATAAATTTTATAAAGTAAAGTTACTTCCCTACTTTATAAATCACCATGACTGTGGAACCAGTGGGCAGTTAGAAAATTTTACTACTAACAGAGATACAAAAGTGGGCGGTAGGTATAAAAAGGTTGACTACCGCTATACTGCACCATCGCCTGGGCCAGGCATGCCAAAGTCGATTATAAAACAGAGCCTGACCTGTGATGGGCGCAGTGGATAAAGTGTCAACCTGGAAACGCTGAGGTTGCCAGTTCAAAACCCTGGGCTTGCCTGGTCAAGGCACATATGGGAGTTGATGCTTTCTGCTCCTCCCCCCTTCTCTCTCACTCTCTCTCTCTCTTCCCTCTCTATAATGAATAAATAAAAATAAATAAATTAAAAAACAACCCAGAAAGGCAAAATCTACTTCGATCAAAAACATATAATATATTTAGATATATACATATTTATCTGTGTAGAAGATAATACACAAGGACACACACCAAAATATTAACAGTGGTTGCCTCTGGTTGACAGGATTTGGGTCATCTAATTTACTTACACCTATTTATTCAGTAATATCAAATAAGCATCCAAAAGAAACAGAAAAACATAACACAACCTTTAAAAAATAAAGAAGAGGCCCTGGCCGGTTGGCTCAATGGTAGAGCGTCGGCCTGGCGTGCGGAAGTCCCGGGTTCGATTTCCGGCCAGGGCACACAGGAGAAGCGCCCATCTGCTTCTCGACCCCTCCCCCTCTCCTTCCTCTCTGTCTCTCTCTTCCCCTCCTGCAGCCAAGGCTCCATTGGAGCAAAGTTGGCCCGGGCACTGAGGATGGCTCCATGGCCTCTGCCTCAGGCGCTAGAATGGCTCTGATTGTGGCAGAGCAACGCCCCAGATGGGCAGAGCATCGTCCCCTGGTGGGCGTGCCGGGTGGATCCCGGTCGGGCACATGCAGGAGTCTGTCTGACTGCCTCCTCGTTTCCACCTTCAGAAAAGAAGGAAGGAAGAAAGGGAGGAAGGGAGGGAGGGAGGGAGGGAGGGAGGAAGGAAGGAGAGCCCTTAGGCGACCAGGGAAATTAAAGCCCCAGAGAGGCCCTGCTGTGTTCTCTGTCCCCTTGCAGAGACAGGGGTATGCTGTAAGGAGGGACTCACCAGTGGGCTCTGCATCTTCAACCCTGCTCTTAGCACTAACCTTCAGGAGCTTGAAGCGAGAAGCAGGAACAATGAAGTGTCTGTTCTGCTTCTTCTTGCAAACACTGCAGCTACAGACAAACAGAGCAAGTCTCAGGTCGTGAACAGCCATCTGCACCCTCTGAGTGCCCACGGGGCCCAACCTGACATGATTTCAGACTGGCTGACCCCAGAAGTGAAACCCTTTCCAGGACAACTCAGGACGGGGTGTTCAGGAAGACCGACTGGCCCACCTGGGGTCTCCGCCTGCAGGTCTCACAACCAACAGGAAAGCCAGGACCTAGAGACCCGCATTCCTGTGACCACCCTCAGTTCACTACAGTGAAGGGAACCGTCACATTCTAGAGACACCTGTGTCTGGCCCAGCTACAACTTTTTTTTTTTTTTGTAAACAATTTTTATTTATTGACTTCAGCAAGAGAGAGAGACAGGAACACCGAGATGCTCCGGTATGTGCCCTGACCGGGGATCGAACCGGCAACTTCTGTGCTTCAGGATGATGCTCTAACCAACCGAGCTGTCCAGCCAGGGCCAACTACAATCTTATACCTTGGGGATAGCTATACCAAAAGTGGATAAGGTAGGTTATACTTCCCTCTTTCCTCATCCACATATCACAGAAAGCCTAACTCCATGTAAAAGAGGTCCTCAGGATTACCACCTTTGGAATTAAATCCAAGCCCCCTCTTTTCAGTCTTCCTTTTAAAAAAATTCTAATTTAGTATAAATCCTCTACCTAGAGGACCCTCTAATCCTCTAGTATAATCCATGGCAACTCTTCAAACTGGACTCCACTGTTAGTAGCCTGGTCAGTACCCCATCTGAATAGTTCCATGAGATTTATTATTATTATTATTATTATTATTATTATTTGCAAGAGAGACAGAGAAAGGGACAGATAGGGACAGACAGACGGAGAGAGATGAGAAGCATCAGTTCTTTGTTGCGGCACCTTAGTTGTTCTAATTGCTCTCTCATATGCCTTGACTGGGGGACTACAGCAGACCGAGTAATCCCTTGCTCAAGCCAGTGACCTTCGGGCTCAAGCCAGGGACCATGGGGTCATGTCTATGATCACACGTTCAAGCCGGCAACCTCAGAGTTTTGAACCTGGGTCCTCTGCGTCCCAGGCCGATGCTCTATCCACTGTGCCACTGCCTGGTCAGGTTCTGTGATATTTTTCACATATAATTCAAGTATCACTGTAACCCTTGTTCAGTTACAATACTCGGGAAGGTACTAAAAAACAAGCCCTCCACAGATCCTGGCAGTGCCATCTGCCTTGTTTGAAAGAGCAGAGCAAGAGGGCCTGGGGCATGGAGAACTTCCAGGTGCTAGCACCCTCCACCTCCCCCTAAATCTGAACACTCTGTCCAAGGCATTTCATTCAGTGCCCAGACTGACCCACATCTCCAGCTACCACTCCCTCCACCCACCAGCAGAATTAGGCCTACGGGAGACTCTGCTAGGCACAAGCCAGTGGACCCTGCTCTGTGTCACCTGGGGCTGTGCTGTGGGAGTGAGCTCTGTCTCCCTTCCACACACACACACACACACACACACACACACACACACACACACACACACACACACCAGACTCGGTACACTTCAGACTCCATCTTTTACAAATGTGTTTCATTATTAAAAACTTCCAGCACATATACAACATGAGAAAAAGAACAGAACACACGCCCATGACTCAACTCCCAACAACTACCAGCTCTGTGTTGTCTGCGCTCCCCCCAGATGGGGTCTGAAGACACTGCGTTTTAGCTCATGAGTCCGTTTAAACCGACTTGAGAAGAGGACACACTCACTTGCAGTCAAAGATGTGCAAGTCTGCGGAGGCCCAGACTTCAAAGCGAACGGCTCCACAGTGGCAGCCTCCTGTGTGCTTCACCAGGCCCTGGTATTCGCTACGTAAAACGGAAAATCAGAAAGATAAGCATTTGAGTAGTCACGCGGGACCCTGCTGCACACACAGCTCATGCGCGCGCTCTCTCTCTGTCCTCCTGGTGAAAGATACAAGCAAGACAGACAGAACTCTTCGCTACAGCACCACCAGATGCCTCGCTCTGAAGAGGAACTGTGAATCTGATAAAAGAAATGCAGTGTGCAGATGATGATTTATTGACTTGTACACGTAAAACCTGAATGTTTTTTGCAAACCAATAAATTCAATTTTTAAAAAAGGGAAACGTTTAAGATCTAAAAATAGAAAATTTAAAGTTGTTAGAATAGGCTCCCAGGGAAGCTACTTAGAAACCTTAATTAAATAAAGGCCTCTATTTTTACATTAAATAAAAAAAAAAAAGACTCCCTCCATCTTAGGTACCCGCGCTGCGCTCCCGCACCCGCCCCTCTTTGTTTTGTGCGCGCCCTTCGGGATGCTCTCAGAAACCCCTCTCGGCCACCCCGCCCCTCACGGCGAGCGCCAGGAACAAACCCGGGACTTCGCATCCTAGTTGGTTCAAAACATATTAAGCTTTTCTCACTCCCCGAAACTTTCCCTCCACCCCACCTTCTCACCAAAAACACCTGCGTAAACATAAATAGCGACTTCAGGTGCGAATAATGTCACGAGATTTCGTTTCATCGGGAAAGATCCCGGGACCCTCTGTCCGCCCAGTCAAGCGACACAGCACACACCCAGCGCGACGGCTGTCCCACCCGGGAGAGAGACCCTTCGCGACCCCCCGCCCCCGCAGTGTCCGCGGGGGCGCGCTCAGCCTTTCCGGGAAGGAGCCGCCAGGCCAGGCCGCGCAGCCGCTAAGAGTTAGCCACGCGCCCCGTGCGACGCTCACCCGCGGACAGCGCGGCAGAGACGCGGGGCGAGACGCCCAGGCGGCCCCCAGCCCGCCAGCAGGCAGAGGCTCGCGGGGGCCGGGCGGCGGATGGGCCCTGCCCCGGATCCCCGCCCAGCGGCACTCACAAGGTGTCCAGCAGGAGCTTTGCGGCCCCCTCGAAGGTGAGCCTCTGCCGCTTCTGGAACGTCTCCCAGCGCTCCCGCTGGTCGCCCAGGTCCAGCGCGGCGACCGAGGACGTCGGAGTCACCGGGGTCGAGGGCGGCGGCGGCGGCTCCCCGGGGCCCGCCTCCTGTGCCCGCGCCGACTGCCTTGGCTGCTGCGGTGGCTGCTTGGCCGGTGGGCGCCTCGTCGCCGCCCGGCTCCTGTTCCCGGCCTGGCGCGCGGGTGTCCGCGCACGGGTAGTGTGGCCGGGAGCCCTGGAGGCAGGAGCCCGGGCGGCCCCAGGCCGCTTCTGCCCGCGTGGCTCGGAGGACGCGTTGCTCCTGGTCTGCCGCATGGCTCCCGCAGCCTGGTGCGCAGGCCAGGCCGCCCGCGCGTCCCCGCCGCCCTGCGCGCTCCCCACGCGCCAACCAGCCTGGGCGCCCAGGGGGCGCTGCGCCCTGGGCCCGGCACTGGCCCCGGCCCCGGCCCCGGCCCCAGCCGGCAGCGCCTGACCCCTCTCCGCCTCCGGGTCCGCACCTGCCGCGGGACCGCGCTTCGGGCCGCAGCCCCCGACACCCAAAACCCGTTTGCACCTGCAGAGGCGCTTCCGTCCCCGGCCCCTCTTAATCCAGAGGGCTTCTTGCTACCTTCCCGATCAGGTGGTCTTGGGTCAGCCCTGAATTCAGCGCCGCACCCTAGAGGGCAGCCTGCGGTAACTTCATCTCCTAGAAGAGGGCATTGCTCACCTCGCAGGAGCCAGCGCGCCCAACATGAGCTCTGCCTAAATGGCCTGGCACCGGATACCTGACGGACAAGCCGCCGCCAAAATCACAGTTCTTCAACTTTCTCTTTCTAACTTTATAAAACTGTGTTATAACTTATTATTTAAAAATAACAAAACTATTGACCATTGATTGATACCTCATGGTCAACAGGTTTGTTTAAAAGTGATAAAGGAATAAAACCCTCACTAAATTATGTGGTTATGGTTTTGTTGAACACAGCACCAAAGTCTTTGTGTGTGTGTGTGTGTGTGTGTGTGTGTGTGTGTGTGTGTGTGTGTGACAGAGTCAGAGAGAGGGACAGATAGGGACAGACAGGAAGGGAGAGAGATGAGAAACATCAATTCTTCGTTGAGGCTCCTTAGTTGTTCATTGATTGCTTTCTCATATGTGCCTTGACTGGGGGGCTACAGCAGACTGAGTGACCCCTTGCTCATGCCAGCAGCCTTGGGTCCAAGCTGGTGAGCCTTGCTCAAACCAGATAAGCCCACGCTCAAGCTGGTGACCTCTGGGTCTTGAACCTGGGTCCTCCGCGTCCCAGTCTGACGCTCTATCCACTGCACCACCGCCTGGTCAGGCCCAAGGGGTCTTTTTTTAAATTTATTTAAAGAGGAAAGGAAATGGGGAGAGAGGGTGACAGGGGGAGAGAAACATCGATTTATTGTTCCACTTATTTATGCACTCATTAGTCAATTATTGTGTGTGCCTTCACCAGGATTGTACTGCAACCTTAGTATATCAGGACCATGCTTTGACCAACTGAACAACCCAGTCGGGGCCAAACACAGCACCACAGTTTAAAGCCAAAAATCTGCCTAAGAAGTGGTGCAGTGAATAAAGAGTAGGCCTGGGACAGAAGACCCAGGTTCAAAACACCGAGGTCTCCAGCTTGAGCGTGGGATCATAGACATGACCCCATGGTCGCTGACTTAAGCCCAAAGGTTGCTGGCTAGAGCTCGGGGTCACTTGGTCTGCTGTCAAGGCACATAGGAGAAAGCAATCAGTGAACAACTAAGGAGCTGCAATGAAGAATTGATGCTTCTCATCGCTCTCCCTTCCTGTCTGTCTGTCCCTATCAGTCCTTCTCTCTCTCTCTGTCTCTGTCAAAAAAAAAAAAGCCAAAAAAAAAATAATATAAAAAAGCCCCAAATCCTAAGAACCATTGATGAAACCTACATATTTTCTAAACCTATTAGTTGCTCTATTTTATTCAGATCTTCAAAGAAATAACATTTTCTCTAACTCATCACCTACTAAACTGTACACTTAAAAATGAAAAGATGGTGGCCTTGGCTGGTTGACTCAGCAGTAGAGCATCAGTCAAGCATGTGGATGTCCCAGGTTCGATGTCACAAGGTGTCCAGCAGGAGCACACAGGAGAAGGGCACACAGGAAAAGCGCCTATCTGCTTCTCCACGCTTCCCCCTCTTCTTTCTCTCTCTCTCCCCCTCTTTCCCTCCCGCAGCCAAGGCTCCATTGGAGCAAGTTGGCTCAGGCGCTGAGGATGGCTCCATGGCCTCCACCTCAGGTGCTAGAATAGCTCCAGTTACAACGTGGGCTTGCCAAGTGGATCCCAGTTGGGCGTATGCAAGAGTCTGTCTCTCTGCCTTTCCGCTTCTCACTTAAGAAAAATACAAAAGTAAATAAATAAAGGAAAAATGGTAAGTTTTACAGTCTAATTTTTTGGGTTGTTTTATGATATTATATCTCCAACTTCCATATGTTCATATTTCATAATAAAACATTTAAAAATATTTTTTCCATTGCTCTGAGAGAGAGGAAGGGGGGGAAGAGAGGAAAAGAGAGGGAAACACAAACTCATTCTTCTACTTAGTTGTTCCATTTAGTTGTACACTTATTGGTTGCTTCTCATATGTGCCCTGACCAGGGATGGACCTCATGACACCTTTGTGCCCCAGGACAATGACACTATCCACCAAGCAACCCAGTTAGAGCCATAAAACATTTGTAAGTAGCTACATCTAAATGAAGAGATTTCAATAATTTTGAGGCCCAGTGTAGAGACAAGACAGAATTTTTGTGCTCTATATTCATTTGGGCATTTACAATTAAAGTTTCTAATTTGCTGGTAATAAATTAGGAGTTAGTCTCATAATTGTATTTTTTCTCTTTTTGAGTGAGAGAGAGAGGGACAGACAGGGAAATGAGAAGCATCAACTCGTGGTTGTGGCACTTTAGTTGTTCACTGATTGCTTTCTCATATGTGCCTTGGGTGGGGGTAACACCTTCCAACAGAGCCAGTGACCCTTGCTGAAGCCAGCCATCTCGGGCTTCACCCAGTGACCATGGGGTCATGTCTATGATCCCACTCTCAAGTTGGTGTCCCCAGCACTCAAGCTGATGAGCCCACCATGCGCAAGCCAGATGAGCCTACACCCAAGCCAGCAACCTCAGGGTTTCTGACCTGGACCCTCAGCATCCCACACCTATACTCTTACCCGCTGTCCACCGCTCATAATTGTATCGAGATAAACAGCCAAATGTGGATATGACAAACCACAAACCAACTTTACATTAAATATCAACTGATCACCTCAATACAATTGTGAAGTAGAAATTGGAACCAGTTTTCCCACAGATTTCTATTAAAAGATATCTAGCGGCCCTGGCCGGTTGGCTCGGTGGTAGAGCGTCGGCCTGGCGTGCGGAAGTCCTGGGTTCGATTCCTGGCCAGGGCACACAGGAGAAGCGCCCATCTACTTCTCCACCCCTCCCCCTCTCCTTCCTCTCTGTCTCTCTCTTCCCCTCCCGCAGCCGAGGCTCCATTGGAGCAAAGATGGCCTGGGTGCTGAGGATGACTCCATGGCCTCTGCCTCAGGCAGTATGCTGGCTCTGGTCGCGACGGAGCGACGCCCCAGAGGGGCAGAGCATCGCCCCCTGGTGGACAGAGCATCGCCCCCTGGTGGGCGAGCCGGGTGGATCCCGGTCGGGCGCATGCAGGAGTCTGTCTGACTGTCTCTCCCCGCTTCCAGCTTCAGAAAAATAAATAAATAAAAATTTAAAAAAAAAAAAAAAGAAGAGCCTGGCCTGTGGTGGCGCAGTAGATAAACCTTCGGCCTGGAATGCCAAGGTTGCCGGTTCGAAACCCTGGGCTGCCCTGGCCAAGGCACATACAACAAGCGAGCAATGAACAACTAACATAAAGCACCTATGAGTTGATACTTCCCAATCCATGCTCCCCTTTCTCTCCTGTCTCTGTAAAATCAATAAATAAAGTATTTAAAAAAAAAAAAAAAAAAAAGAAGATAGTGATACGTGGAAAAGAATTCCGCATGTGACTAATCCAGGGTTAACTTCCAATAATTGGTCGAATGGATTTGTGATACTTATTTTTTTTTTAAATTCCATTATAAAGATTTTTTTTGTTAATTTGTACTAAATTACTTACATTTATTCATAAACAAATTACATAATAAAATTTTGTTTACTTAAACAAATCGTTTTTGTATTTAACATTTTTTTTTTTAATTTTTCTGAAGCTGGAAATGGGGAGGCAGTCAGACTCCCACATGCACCTGACCAGGATCCACCCGGCACGCCCACCAGGGGGTGTTGCTCTGCCCATCTGGGGCGTTGCTCTGCCGCAATCAGAGCCATTCTAGCACCTGAGGCAGAGGCCACAGAGCCATCCTCAGTGCCCGGGCCATCTTTGCTCCAATGGAGCCTCGGCTGCAGGAGGGAAAGAGAGAGACAGAGAGGAAGGAGAGGGGGAGGGGTGGAGAAGTAGATGGGCGCTTCTCCTGTGTGCCTTGGCCGGGAATCGAACCCTGGACTTTCACACGCCAGGCCGACGCTCTACCACTGAGCCAACTGTCCAGGGCGTATTTAACATTTTTTAATTTTAATATTTCACCTGGCCCATGAAAAAAATTTTCTTTCTAATCTGGCCCCGGGGGCAAAAACCTACATGCCTGTGGAGAGCAAGCACTGTCTTTTGCTTTGGATTTTAGGCCCCTAAGGCTGTCATAAAGTTGTGTGCATTTCTTTTCCCAGTTGAACAAAAGGGAAAATTGCATTTCATTCACTGAACAGAAACACTGGAGCACAATGCTAAATACTGTGCTAGATTATAAAATTCCTGTTCTTTGGTATTTTGTGTTCTATTCTATAAACAGACTACAAAATAATTCCTCTCGGACAGCACACAGCCTTCCTTCTGACACTATTTTGCTTTGTTGCGGTCAACAAACGACCTATTTTGGCAAAATATCAAATCAGGATGCTGTATGACGTAACTTTTGGCAACTGCTAGAACTTCCAGCAAGATCACCATTAGCGATATCTTGGAAGTCTCCACTCTGGATAACCCTACCAATCAACAGGTATGACTCAGGAAAAGCCGCCAGCTGGGGAAACAAGGTCTGACTCATCAAACTTCATACTTCGTAAAAAATAAACGTTTCACCGGCGACTTCCAAGTCCAAAATGATCTTTTTTTTTTTTTTTGTATTTCTCTGAAGCTTGAAACGGGGAGAGACAGTCAGACAGACTCCCGCATGCGCCCGACGGGATCCACCTGGCACGCCCACCAGGGGCAAAGCTCTGCCCACCAGGGGGCGATGCTCTGCCCCTCCGGGGTGTCGCTCTGCCGCGACCAGAGCCACTCTAGCGCCTGGGGCAGAGGCCAAGGAGTCATCCCCAGCGCCCGGGCCATCTTTGCTCCAATGGAGCCTCGGCTGTGGGAGGGGAAGAGAGAGAGAGAGAGAGAGAGAGAGAGAGGAAGGAGGGGGGAGGGGTGGAGAAGCAGATGGGCGCTTCTCCTGTGTGCCCTGGCTGGGAATCGAACCCGGGACTTCTGCACGCTAGGCCGACGCTTTACCACTGAGCAAACCGGCCAGGGCTTCCAAAATGATCTTAAACTTTATGTCTATCTCCTGATTATTCAAGTAAGTCAACTTGACCAAGTTCTCAATTTAACTTAAAGCTGTCAAGGTATTAACTCATATACCTGCCTGCTGTTCATATATCGACATTCTTTTTTGAGAGAGAGAGACAGACAGACAGACAGACAGACAAGACACGGTGGGAGGAGCGGGAAGCATCCATTCCTAGCTGCTGCTTCTTGTATGTGCCCTGATTAGGCAAGCCCAGCGGTTTGACCTCCGCATCCCAGGGAATCGCCATAGTTTCATCTTATGCTTAGAAATGTTCTAATTTAATGACGAAACCACTTTTTCTAAGTGACGTCTAGCTACCTGGATGAAAGCAAACCGTGAAACTGCTCAGGAAGGTCTTCGGAGACAGCCGCCTGCACGTGTTTACGCCCCCAGCCCGGTCCGTGATTCAGACGGGACCGCAGGGCGAGCGGATCCGAACACCTCGCCTCGCTCTCGGGCCTGGGGGGTTGGGGAGGGGGTGTCTCCCAGCAGGACCAGGGACCACGCCCGGGGTGCAGGGAAACCCGGCTTTGCAGGGTCGCCTGCACGAGAAACGCCGTGAATGGCAGACACAGGACTTTCTCGTGCACGAACTCCCCGTTCCTCAGGGGAGGGTTTTCAAGTCCCCCAGGGCGCCTCTCTTTTCTCCCCACCCGAGTTCGGAGACACAGCAAGAAGGGAGAGGGACTTCCAGGTTCGGCGGGAGCCGGGAAAAGCCAGGACCCCGAGCCCCCCGGAGCACGAAGGCCAGGGACCCTCCCCTCCCCCACCCCCACCTCCCCTCCTCCACCTCCCACCCCCACCCCCCTCCCCCTCCCACCCCCACCTCCCTCCCCCACCCCCCTCCCCCTCCCCCTCCCACCCCCACCTCCCTCCCCCCCTCCCCCCCACCTCCCCCACCCCCACCCCCTCCCCCACCCCCACCCCCACCTTCTCCTCTTATGGCACGAAAACACGAGCTCTGTAAGGTAGCGTCCGCCGGGAAGAACGGAAGACCCTCCCTTCCCCCCTCTCCGACCAGCCAGAAACAGCCTTCTCCGGAGCCGGCACGCCTCTGCGGCGCACGCGCACTCCGTCCCTTAGCAACGTCCGCTCTCCTGGAGCCCAGCAACAGCCGAGCCGCCGTGTCTCTCCCACCAATCAGCGCCGGCCTGGCCTTCGCACGCCTCACCAATCAGCGCCGGCGCCGCGAGGAAGTTTCCAGAGCTTTCGAGGAAGGGCCTTCGGCTCGAATCCATCCGCCCGGTAACTTCCCGACTTATTTCCGAAAAAAGGAAAAAGGTAAGCCTGCACAGGAGGGGAAATGAATTTTTATCATCCCTTTGGTTACGGCGATGAGAATCCGGGGCTCTGCGCCAGGCCTTTGCCACATCGCGGGCGCTGGGGCCGGGAGGACTACTTTCAGCGGCGTAGGGGCACGGCGGCGACGTAAGCGGTGATGGACCCTAACCGACGTCGCATAAATCTCGGCCGCGCGGGGCTGGCTCGGTCAGAGGCGACTGGCGTTTGTTGCGGGGGTTTGCTTGCTGTTGTTGGAGCCACTTGACGTGGGCGGACTGGGCGTTCGTTAGCAGGTGCGGGTCTGCAGCCGCCGAGGCTCGGAGTGGAGGGCGGAGGGGCGGCTCTAGTGAGGGGAGCCCGCGGGGTCTCGGGGCTGGGTGGGCGTCTGTGGGGGGAGGGGCGGGCGGCGGCGGCCTTGCCGGAAGTGCGGGCCTTGTTTACGTGCGGGCGCGGGCGGCGCGCGGGCGCGGCGGGAGCCCAACGGCCTCCGAGCGGATGGAGGTTCATGTCTGTCGGCGTCGGAGGGGGCAGGCGGAGAAAAGGCACTGTGGCTTCTAGAGACCGTTTCTTTCCCAGTCGCGACGTAGGGGTGTCGCCTCCAACTCGCGCTTAAACGGGGGTTTTTGTTTCGCTTGTCCCGTGGGATTTTTTTCTTTTTTCTCCCATTTTACGGGCTATGCTTAGGTTTTGGGGAAATGGTTGAGGTGAGCCGAGTATCTGGTGCAGTGAAGGGAGAAAGTTCAGCGTGACCAGGCGGTGGCGCAGCGGATGGAGCATCGGACTGGGATGCGGAGGGCCCAGGTTCGGGACCCCAAGGTCACCAGCTTGAGCACAGGCTTATCTGGTTTGAGCAAGGGGTTACTCGGTCTGCTATAGCCCCCCGGTCAAGGCACATAAGAGAAAGCAATCAATGAACAACTAAAGTGTTGCAACAAAGAATTGATGTTTCTCATCTCTCTTCCTTCTTGTCTGTCTGTCCCTATCTCTGTCACAAAGGGGGGGGGAGAAAGTTCAGGATGGTAGATTGACAAAGAATTCTCCGTCTTTTGGCCAACATTGGTTGAAGCTTTGATTCAAGAGTTTTGTGCCCCCATGATTAGTCTAAATAGTGGAAGGCATTTGTGAAGAAGAGAGTTAACTGTTTCGAAGGATTGGTCAGGTGGGAAAGTAATAAATGCACCCTGGTCGGATGGTTCCTCCATTGGTTGGAGCATCGTCCAGAAGCGCAGAGGTTGCCAGGTTCAATCCCTGGTCAGGGAACACACGGGAATAGATGGTCCTGTCTCTATCTACTACTTCGTGATTCACTAAAGTCAATAGTTTTGTTTGTTTTTTAAAATAAAGGTCCTGAAATTGTATATTAACTTTTGTCTTTTGAACTCTGTAGGTCAAAATGCAGATCTTTGTAAAGACCCTGACCGGCAAGACCATCACCCTGGAGGTGGAGCCCAGTGACACCATCGAGAATGTGAAGGCCAAGATCCAGGATAAGGAAGGCATCCCCCCTGACCAGCAGCGGCTCATCTTTGCAGGCAAGCAGCTGGAAGATGGCCGCACTCTTTCTGATTACAACATCCAGAAAGAGTCCACCCTGCACCTGGTTCTGCGCCTGAGGGGTGGAATGCAGATCTTTGTGAAGACCCTGACCGGCAAGACCATCACCCTGGAGGTGGAGCCCAGCGACACCATCGAGAATGTGAAGGCCAAGATCCAGGATAAGGAGGGCATCCCCCCTGACCAGCAGCGGCTCATCTTTGCAGGCAAGCAGCTGGAAGATGGCCGCACTCTTTCTGATTACAACATCCAGAAAGAGTCTACCCTGCACCTGGTTCTCCGTCTGAGGGGTGGAATGCAGATCTTTGTGAAGACCCTGACCGGCAAGACCATCACCCTGGAGGTGGAGCCCAGCGACACCATCGAGAATGTGAAGGCCAAGATCCAGGATAAGGAGGGCATCCCCCCTGACCAGCAGCGGCTCATCTTTGCAGGCAAGCAGCTGGAAGATGGCCGCACTCTTTCTGATTACAACATCCAGAAAGAGTCCACCTTGCACCTGGTTCTGCGCCTGAGGGGTGGCTGTTAATTCTTCAGTTTTGCTTTCATAGTGCCCAGTGATGGCATTACTCTGCATTCTAGCTGTTTGCCCCAATTTAAGTTTAGAAACCACCATTTCAGTAATAGCTAAACCTGTTCAAAATGTTAATAAAAGTTTCATTGCATGGTACATTTGTTGTCTTGTCATGAAATTATGTAGTGAATCGGGAACTTCTAACTGCTTACTATGGTGATGAAGAAAGGGACTTATTTAGAGATTAACATCACTAAAATGATATCACTTGACTTGAGTAAACATTGGGTATGTTTACTTAGACTAAGTCTAAGTCTAAGACTTGTAATTACAGCCTGGCTGTAGTGCTGTTTTTGCTGGTGCATTATGCTCACATGTTTAGGTAGTTTGAATACTGATATTAATACAGTCTGCTGTATTTGACGTCAGATCAAGTGGAGCCCTTGTCAAGGTTGACGGTTGGCTGGTGAGAAGGAGCTGAAAGAGTTGGATATGTAGGCAGCCAAAGAAGGTGGCTTCTAACAGTCAAGTCTCAATGACTGACAGTTCGACATTATTGTAAGGAGAAACGAGATTGCCACGACACGTGCAACTCAATTCGGGGCTTGATAAAAAGTCTTAATTATCTAGATCTAACAAGCAGGGTTTTTTTGTGTGGGTTTTTTTTGTTTGTTTTTTCCCTGGAGTTGGAAACGGGGAGGCAGTCAGACAGACTCCCGCATACGCCCAACCGGGATCCACCCGGCATGCCCACCAGAGGGTGATGGTCTGTTGCAACCAGAGCCACTCTAGCGCCGGAGGCAGAGGCCACAGAGCCATCTTCAGCGCCCGGGCAAACTTTGCTCCAATGGAGCCTTGGCTGTGGGAGGGGAAGAGAGAGACAGAGAGGAAGGAGGGGGGGTGTGGAGAAGCAAATGGGCGCTTCTCCTGTGCGCCCTGGCCAAGAATCGAACCCGGGACTCCTGCACGCCAGGCCGACGCTCTAACAAGCAGTTAGAGCTAACAAGCAGTTTTTATGCTGCTATACCAGTAACACTAGGCACTGTATTTCCAACACCAGTGGGATTTTGAGGGAATTAGTATTTGGACATGAGGACCCTTGACTCCCTATAGTGCTTAAGTTTTCCAGTCTCCTTTCCCTTTAGTTAATTCCCTGTAGTATCACCAGTAATCCGTGGTGGTTTTCCCAATATATACTGCGGGGAAATAGCTTTACTGGTGTTAACACATCCAGAGGTGCGTTGTTAAAATGTAGAAAGTCAAGCATCAGGCCTAGAAATTTGCCCTTGACATTCCTGGTGTACCTCAGAAAGACACTGTAATTTGAAAAATTCTGCCTTAGCAATAGTTGCTCAAATATGTTTTAGAAACCCACCTAAATTTGAGAAGAAAAGTTAAATTGGATCGTTTAACTCTGGGTTTCTTAAGTTAGACACCGAAGATAGCACTTAATTTTAAACTAATCTAGTAAATTAAAGCTTCAGCTCCTTGGAGGGGTAATATTTTGGCCAGAAATGGGGGAAACAGTAAACACGAGGTGGTAATGGAAGATCAAACTCGGAGAGCCATCCAGCCTGACCTGTGGCAGGGGGTCGACTGCTGACCGGAACGCTGAGGTCCCTGGCTCAAAACCCTGGTCTTTCCTCGTCAAGACATATAAGTAGCTGCTACAAGTTCATGGTCCATGATCCTACCTCCCTCCCACCCCAGGCTTTTGGGGAGAAAACCTTGGGGAAACATTAACATTTCTCTTACAGAAAGTAGACATTTCCAGGCCCCGTGTTTCACAGTTGACTTGCTCAAGGGTTCATTCCTGTTAGGGGCAGACCCCGAGCTGGGATCCAAGCACCCTGTCAACTCTGACCCGACTCAAATTCGTAAGTTACATTAGGTTCCTTCTCAACCGTCGAGACGTTCTCCTCCAGGTCGGGATCCACTACTTTTGGGTCTAATGGGCAAATGCTGGCCTGAAAGACAACTTCCTCCCAGGCCGGACCCCACTTGGGCCCTGTTTACGAGTGCAACGGCCATCTAGCTCTGACCTGTGCCACCTGCAAGCAAACAGGGTGTCCAGGACGCAGCCTGCCACTCCCAGCCTGCCCTGCAGTTTTCCCCAAAGCTGGGTGGTCTGAGGCCGTTGTCCAATCCCAGTGGTCAGAGGCCTACAGACGACAGACAGGCAGTCGCGGGTTCCCTTGCAGTTCTGTAGCGGTTGGGAAGCCCCTCTGTTTCCACCTACAGTTGACTCCTCCCCTCTTCTGGTTTACCTCCCAGCCCTGTACTTGTTTCTCTACAGTAAAAAAAAAAAAAAAAAAAAAAGGTCCTCGCCTGACCAGGCGGTGGCACAGTGGATAGAGCATCGGACTGGGATGCGGACGACGCATGTTCGAGACCCCGAGGTCATCAGCTTGTACGCAGGCTCATCTGGCTTGAGCAAAAAAGCTCACCAGCTTGGACCCAAGGTCGCTAGCTCGAGCGGGGGGCTGCTCAGTCTGCTGAAGGCCCACGGTCAAGGCACATGTGAGAAGGCAATCAATGGACAACTGGGGTGTCACGTCGAAAAACTGGTGATTGGTGCTTCTCATCTCTCTCCATTTCTGTCTGTCCCTATCTGTCCCTCTCTCTGACTCTCTGTTCCTGTAAAAAGTAAAATAAAAATTTTTTAAAAGTCCTCAAAGTAGCCTGACCAGGTGGTGGCGCAGTGGATAGAGCGTAGGACTGGGATGCGGAAGGACCCAGGTTCGAGACCCCAAGGTCGCCAGCTTGAGCGCGGGCTCATCCGGCTTGAGCAAAGAGCTCACCAGCTTGGACCCAAGGTCGCTGGCTCCAGCAGGGGGTTACTCGGTCTGCTGAAGGCCCGTGGTCAAGGTCAAGGCGCATGTGAGAAAGCAATCAATGAACAACTAAGAAGTCGCAATGCGCAACGAGAAACTGATGATTGATGTTTCTCATCTCTCCATTCCTGTCTGTCTGTCCCTGTCTATCTCTGCCTCTGTAAAAAAAAAAAAAAAAAAAAAAAAAAAAAGTCCTCAAACTAGTGCTTATTAATTGAGCAAGCTTTTTTTGCTGAATATGCAATAAAATAATTTAAAAACAGGCCTTTCGATAGTAAAGCTGGGTTGTCAAGATTGTCATTTTCTTTCCCACGTTTTTCTTGACACCTACTAAAAGCCTTGATGAAGAAACCTGAAAAATAAATGCATTTCACTGAATGACTTGGCCTGCTAACAGGACTGCTCTCGAGTCTTGTGAGAAGAGGTTTCAGCTGTTACCGTCTCTTAACTCAAGATGTCTTCCGTAGGGATCCCCCAAGGCATTCATGGGTCTCAGCAAATTCCTGCACACACTTGAGATCTGAGCAAGGGAAAAGCTTTACATGTGTTGTGCTCTCAATCCATTTTTGGAAGTAGGTTAATTTTATTTTTTTAGCGAGAGGGAAAGACAGACGGGAAGGGAGAGATACGAGAAGCATCGACTCAGGTGAAGCACCTTAGTTGCTTTCTCATGTGTTCTGCCCCTCCGGGGGGGAGGGGGGAGGAGGCTTTAGCCCAGGCAGTGGCCCCTTGCTCAAGCCAGCGACCTTGGGCTTTAAACCAGCAACCATGGGGTCATGTCTACGTTCCCACACTCAAGCTGGTGACCCTGCCCTCAAGCTCGTGAGCCCTCACTCAAGCCAGAGACCTCGGGGTTTCACATGCCAGTCCGATACTCTATCCACTGCACCACCGTCTGGTCAGGCAAGCCAAAGGAGTGTTAACACACCCTTGTACACAAGTACAAGCATTCTTTCAGAAGAGATCACAAGAAATAGAACACAATAACATATTCCTAAATAGAAGGTAGGCAATGCAGATTACAGTGGGAGACGGTTAAATTGCAGCTTGGTTCTGCAAACTCTGAGATCTCAAGACATAATGACGTGCAATACAAGTCGTTCTGATAAACACGGATTTGCTTTTCGGAGGCTGCACAGGCCCAAAATAAAATGGGCTCAAGATAAATTTTTTGTTAGATTTAACCCACATATACTCTGAGCAGAGCAGAGCAGGTGCGTTCAGGGTGTTTGTCTATAGACCACATATACTCTGGATACCACCCTAACGAGTCCCAAAGGTCCCACAAGCAGCCTTCTGTGGCATTCTGTGTATAAGGGGTGGGGAGGTTCAGTGAGACAGTTCCTTAAAGGAAGGGCAGTGAGGTACTTGCCCTTTAAAGCATCTGGACCAACGCTGCAGACTGAGATTCCTGGCTGTTAGATGAGAAGGTAGCTGGACAATGGACGCTGAGTTGAATAGGTGACAGAAATGGGGCTTATCTTGGATTCAGATACATGAACAAACTTCGGTTGACTCTTCCATCCCTTTTTAAGTAATCTCAAAGCCAACTCCACTCTTTTATTTTATTTTTTTATTCATTTTAGAGAGGAGAGAGAGAGAGAGAGAGAGAGAGAGTGTGTGTGTGTGTGTGTGTGTGTATGTATGAGAGAGAGAGAGAGAGAGAGAGAGAGAGAGAGAAGGGGGGAGGAGCAGGAAGCATCAACTCCCATACGTGCCTTGACCAGGCAAGCCCAGGGTTTTGAACCGGTGACCTCACCATTCCAGGTTGACAATTTACCCACTGCACCCCCAAGGGTCAGGCGCCAACTCCACTCTTGATCACATTTTTCTGTGGCACTGCCAGCCCCTCGCCAGCGGTAAAGTGAAGTGAGCAGGAACCACAGACTACAACTGGCCTCTTTCATTCAGGATAGAGCAAAGTTTGAGGCCAAGATGAACCTACTTTCAAGCCCTGGCCGGGTAGCTCAATTGGTGACAGCACCATACCGATATGCTAAGGTTGTGGGTTCAATCCCCATTCAGGGCACACACAAGAACCAACCAATGAATGCATAAATACGTGGAACAAATCAAGGAATCCCTCTAGAAGTCAATAAATAAACATTAAAGCCTGACCAGGCGGTGGCGCAGTGGATAGAGTGTCAGCCTGGGGTGCAGAGGACCCACGTTCAAAACTTTGAGGTGACCAGCTTGAGTGTGGGGTCATCCCATGGTCACTGGCTTGAACCCAAAGGTCGCTGGCTTGAGCAAGGGATCACTGGCTCAGCTAGAGAACCCCAGTCAAGGCACATATGAAAATCACTGAACAACTAAAGTGTTGCAACCACAAGTTGATGCTTCTCATCTCTCTCCCTTCCTGTATGTCCCTATCTCTCGTTAAAAAAAAAAAAATGGCGCTTGAACTAATTTAAAATCATCCTAATACAGGTATTTAGGACTATAAATTTCCTAACATATTGCCTGAGCTATATCCTATAATTTTTTAAATGTTTACTTTCATTCAGTTTAAATTATTTAATATTTTTTGTTTTTTTTGACACATGGATTATTTCAAAGTGTCACTCAACTTTCTGACAATTGGTGATATTCCATATATTTTTCTTTTTCTTTTTTTTTAAGACCTCATTGATTTTAGAGAGAGGAGAGAGAGATTTAGAGAGAAAAGGGGGAAAGGAGCAGGAAGCATCAACTCAAGTAGTTGCTTTTCCTATGTGCCTTGACCGGGCAAGTGGTGGTTTTGAACCAGCGATCCCAGCATTCCAGGTCGTTGCATCATACACTGCACCACCACAGGTTAGACTCTGCATATTTTTCTGATATTGATTTCTAATATCATTATTCTGCTTGGTGTAAAGCCAGGAGCCTCTATAATGGCCATTCACATACAGGTTCGCATTAGATTCAGACAGGTGGTAATGAAAAAATGGAGCCAAAAACTGGTGGGCCATCATCTTTAATCCTAGCTTGCACCCAGCAGGCAAGTAAAAACACACACTGGACTCCAAAACCCACTCATTCAGTGCTCACAAAGCTACTGACTTCTGTGAGCTTCCTAGAATCAAAGGTTTCTAGCTCACCAGACTTGTTCACCTCTGTTCCCCGTCTCCTTCCTTCTCCCTGCACAAACTCGGTACAAACTGGCTTCTCACTCAACACTCCACCATCTTGGCTGCTTCTCCTGACCTCCTCCTGTGGCCTCTCTCTGCTCTGCTCTCTCCTCTAATGCTAATCTCAAGAACCGAGAGAGAGCAATCTCCCGGTCTGCCCCATTTTATAGTGTAGAAATCCAAACCTTTAATCCAATATACAAAATAGGGAAGTCTCTGATACAAAGTCCACCCCACATCAAAAAGGGTGAAAAAAGCTTAGTCCTAAAACCAAGCCCCAGGCTACAAGGATCCTGCCTGCCCACAGCCCGCCCCCAACACACATTAATATCACCTGGGTGACGGCTTCCACGTGGGCAGCGCCATCTTTAACAAAGTGAGCATAATATATTTTATCTGCCCAACACTTGGTATAGCAGATATTTTTCTTTTTCTTTTTTTTTTTTTTTTAAAGATTTTATTCATTATAGAGAAGGGAGAGAGAGCAAGAGAAGGGGGGAGGAGCAGGAAGCATCAACTCCCATATGTGCCTTGACCAGGCAAGCTTAGGGTTTTGAGCCAGCAACCTCAGAGTTTCCAGGTTGACGCTTTATCCACTGTGCCACCACTGGTCATGCGATATTTTTCTTTATTTAAATTTACTGATTGATTTTAGAGAGAGAGGGGAAGGGAGGAAGAGAGACAGAGAAAGAGCATCGGTTTGTTGTTCCACTTCTTTATGCATTCATACCGATTCTTGCACGTGCCCTGACCCGGGATGGAACCCTCAACCTTGTTGCGGCAGGACCATGCTCTAACCAGCTGACCACCTCTCCCGGGCTTTTCCCTTTCTTGAATACAGCCCACAGACACTCCCTCGTGGCCGCTAAAACTGCCTCTGCTTGGTCTGACGTCACTGAGTACACTGAAAACTGTGTATTTCCGTAAAGAGCACCAGCACCCTCAGGTTATTTTGGAAGATCTGAGGTTGCCTTGGAAACGCTTTCTCTTCACGTTCACGTGGGGCTGGACCTGCGGGACTCACAGCCCAGCCCTCCCAAGAGGCTGTGCGCCTGAGCTCCCACTACCTCTTTGCAGGAGAAAGGCACTCAGCCACGGGGGACTGGGGACCACTGTCCTTCTTTATGGGGCGCCATAAGGAGGGGCAGACTCAAGGCCCCCGCCCGCACCCCCCACCCGCTTCTCCATCCTGCTTACCCCAATGCGGCTGCACATCCTGCCCATGGGAGGGGCTCACCTTGCTCCATCCCATTACCCTTCTTCCTTTTTTTTTTTTTTTTTTTGACAGAGACAGAGAGAGACAGAGATGGACAGGAAGGGAGAGAGATAAGAAGCATCAACTCATAGTTGCGGGTTAGTTGTTCATTGATTGCTTTCTCATATGTGCCTTGAGGCGGTGGGGGTGGGTGGAGGGAACGTTCAGCCAAGCCAATGATGCTGAAGCCAGTGACCTTGGACTCAAGCCAGCGACCTTGGGGTCAGGTCTATGATCCCACGCTCAAGCTGAGCGACCGTGGGGTTTCGAACCTGGGTCCTCAGCATCCCAGGCCAACGCTCTATCCACTGCACCACCGCCTGGTCAGGCAATGCTCCCAGCCTTTCAACACACCAAGCCTCCACCCCCACACTTTGTCAGGTGAGCTGGCAGCCTCCAACGCCCTTGTGCTTGGCCCTGGCTTCCTGCAGAACAGCACCCCCTTTCTCTCCCACCTCCGTGAGAGCGGTTTGGTCTCAGCATCGGGCCTGAGTGTAGTCTCCTTTAGAAGCTCGAATGGCCTTCTCTCTTTTGCAGCCAGTACTTGAGTTCAGAAACTCTGACGGCCTTTCAGGTAACCTACTCCTTCCCCTCCTCCCCGGAGCTCTTCCCAGAAGCGGCTTGACAGTGTTTACTGGAACAATATGGCTCCTCGCCCGCCCCCACGGCGGCCAGCACCTGGACAGAGGGCAACGTCCTGCGCCGCCGAGTGGGGGGGCTGGCAGAGTCTGCGCAGTGTTCAGAGCATCCTCTGCTTCGCTGGGCCTCCCTCCGCCGCCCTCCCGGAGCTGCGGGAGGCTCTGCTGTCTCTCCTCCTCTCCTGCGAAACCACGGGAACACAGGCTGGGGCTTCGCGCCTTCCAGCCACGGGCTGACGATTTTCGCTAAGGAAATGCTCCGCTGCGGACGGACTTCCCCCCCACTTGAAATAATTCACTGTTCTCGCTTTCAGCTCTGTCCTCTCCGCTTGTCTTTCAGGCCAGAGCCGCATGTCCTGGCTCTAAGCTCTGTCCACAGGGCTCAGGGGAGTAGGGCCTGAAGTGAGTCTTCGAACATGGACATTTATATGGAAAGACCTGTCCCTAAAGACATTCTCAAAATAGACAGACCAGGCCTGCACAGGCTGTCCCAAACCACAGAATGTCAGGTAGGAAAAAAGGGGGCAACCCAGACGTTCTGTGGGGCACAGTTTGGGGATACCCAGAAATGGGCACCTAACACCCTATCCGTTCCGGAAAGGTGGGTCCAAGGTTTGGGCTCTGTGTGAATCCAGGCCCCAAACATCTCCCAAGGGAGTGTCTGTATGCTGTTCTAAGCTTCACTCTAGAGCCCCATAGTTGCAGAAATAAAACGGGTCTCTCTTACCCTGTGCCAAGGGCTAGGTAGGGTTACTTCGGCAAACACACCCAGTCAACCCATGGAAACAGGCAGGTACGCTGATGCTTGTAACCGGGGACGGTCCACCCAGTGCCGGGTCAGGGCCAAACAAGAGTTCGAGTTGGCACCGCTGGTGGCCCCCCCACAAGAGAGGGGGAGGTGTGGAAACCTCCTGGGGGGGCCGGGAGGGATGTGCTGTTCCAAACTGGGAAGATGAAACGGAGGGTGGGGTTCTGCCTTTGCTCCCCCTGCCCATGGCCTGGGAGCCAACGCACCAGCCTCCACCTCCGCAATGACTCCGGTCTCTGCTCCAGGCACTTGTGGAGTCAAATCCGCACCCCCACCCGTCCCCGCCCCCTCCTGCTTTTGAGGGATGCTAAGAAAAACAGGTGAGGGGTTGACTTCTGGCAGTTGCCTGCGCATGCCCCGCCCATCGAAACACCCAGGCCTAGGGAATGATATTTGTAGGGCTGAGTCTGAAAGCAAAGTCTGAAAACGTGATTTGAGGATTTCTTTTATGGGGTGAGGAGCGGCTGGCTGTGTTTTTCTTTCTTAGTCACCAAGCCAAAACCCCCAAGCCCAGATGAGTCCAGCACCCCCCTTCTTCCTGTTTGCCCACAACGCTGGGGAGGAAAAAGAAAATCACACAACTAAGGAGAATGATTTCATTTTAAACTCACGATTGCGGGCATGACCAGTGGTGGCACAGGGGATAGAGCATCAACCTGGAACGCTGAGGTCTCGGGCATTAAACCCCGAGGTTGCCAGCTTGAGCAGAGACTCCTGGGATTGAGCGCGGCATCATCAACATGATCTTAAAGGTCGCTGGCAGCCTTGGCCGGTTGGCTCAGCGGTAGAGCGTCGGCCTAGCGTGCGGAGGACCCGGGTTCGATTCCTGGCCAGGGCACACAGGAGAAGCGCCCATTTGCTTCTCCACCCCTCCGCCGCGCTTTCCTCTCTGTCTCTCTCTTCCCCTCCCGCAGCCAAGGCTCCATTGGAGCAAAGATGGCCCGGGCGCTGGGCATGGCTCTGTGGCCTCTGCCTCAGGCGCTAGAGTGGCTCTGGTCGCAACATGGCGACGCCCAGGATGGGCAGAGCATCGCCCCCTGGTGGGCAGAGCGTCGCCCCATGGTGGGCGTGCCGGGTGGATCCCGGTCGGGCGCATGCGGGAGTCTGTCTGACTGTCTCTCCCTGTTTCCAGCTTCAGAAAAATGAAAAAAAAAAAAAAAGGTCGCTGGCTTGAGCCCAAAGGTCACTGGCTTGAAAGCCCAAGGTTGCTAGCTTCAGCAAGGGGTCACTGGCTTGGCTTGAGCCTAAGGTCCGATCACTGGTCAGGGCACATACAACAAGCAACCAATGAACAACTAAAGTGAAATATCTATGAGTTGATATTTCTCTCTCCCCACCCCTCCTCTCTGTAAAATCAATCAACAAAATCTTGAAGAAAGAAAAAACTGGCCCTGACCGGTTGGCTCAGTGGTAGAGCATTGACTGTGTGTGGATGTCCCAGGTTCAATTCCCAGGCAGGGCACACAAGAGAAGCGTCCATCTGCTTCTCCACCCCTCCCTCTCTTGCTTCTCTCTTTCTCTCTCAATCTCTCCCTCTCCTCCTCCTACAGCCAAGGCTCGATTGGAGCGAGTTGGCCCTGGGCGCTGAGGATGGCTCCATGACCTCTGCCTCAGGTGCTAGAATGGCTCCAGTTGCAGTGAAGCAACAGCCCAGATGGGCAGAGCATCTCCCCCTGGTGGGCATGCCGGGTGGATCCCAGTCGGGCACATGAGGGAGTCTGTCTCTGCCTCCCCTCCTCTCACTTCTGAAGAAAAAGAAAGAAAGAGAAAACCACACACACTCACCAACGGAACTGGAAAAAAAAAAAGAGAGAGAGACAACACAGAGGAAGAAAGAAAACTGATGCGTGAATGTTCCTGTTCTCTAACTCCAGTTCCTAAGTTCCTTTCAGGCAGTGCTGGGCCTGAAGCATCCAGGTCTGGAGCAGACGGCCAACAACGATTCAGAGATGGGCTTTAGCAGAAAGGAGGCAGGTCCTGGTAACCCTTGGGCTCTGAGGGAGAGTCTCACACTCAACTTTAAAATATTCTTTATTACTAACAAGCTAAAGTCTAAATTTGAGTGACATGTTTGAAATTTTCTAAACTCTTTTTTTGTGTGTGTGTGACAGAGACAGAGAGAGGTACAGATAGGGACAGACAGACAGGAAGGGAGAGAGATGAGAAGCATTGATTCTTCATTGTGGCACCTTAGTTGTTCACTGATTGCTTTCTCTTATGTGCCTTGATGGAGGTGGGCACAGCAGAGTGAGTGACCCCTTGCTCAAGACAGTGACCTTGGGCTCAAGCTGGTGAGCCTTGCTCAAACCAGATGAGCCTGCGCTCAAGCCGGCAACCTTGGGGTTTCTAACCTGGGTCTTCTGTGTTCTCTAATCTGACCTTCTATCCACTGCTCTACCACCTGGTCAGGCTGAAATTTTCTAAGCTCTTGTCCCAAATTCCTGCCCCTGGTTCTTGACTCAACTTGTCATCTCTCTGCTATGGCCTAATGTTTGCATGCCCTGCCCTCCCAATTCTAATGTTGAAATAAATCCTAATGCCCAGAGGTGCTGGTGTTAGGAGGTGGGTCCCTTGGGAGGTGTTCAGGTCAGGAAGGTTAGTAGTGCCTTATAAAAGCAGAAGCAGCAAGGTTACTGGCTATGAGTCGGGAAGAGGGTCCTCACTGGATTGGGGTCATGCTGGTGCCTTGATCTTGGCATTTCCGGTCTCCAGAGCCATGAGAAATAAGTCTCTGTTGTTAATACGCTGCCCAGTCTGTGCTTTGTCATAACAGCTCAAACAGACTAATACACCTTCAAATCTAGAACCCAGCTCGTCCTTCCCCTCCCAGACTTGCACTACCTCCCCAAGGCAGTGACAACCAATTTTCCTCAAAATCTGGGGGCTGGTGAGAAGGGACAGACACTGCCAAAAGGAACTGCAGCAAGGACAAGCTGCGTGGGACCATTACAGCCGAGGATACATGGGTCATACACATATTCCGTTCACAGGACGTTCTGGAAATGGCAAAGCTCCAGGAACAGAGATCAGATCGGATCGGTGGTTATCCGTGCTTGGCAGTGGGGGAGGGGGGGGGCAAAGGGTCCCCAGAGCACATTTTAGGTGAAGAAAATGCTCTATCTACATCAGTGGTTTTCAACGTTTTTGGGTTTTTTTTTTTACACTTGGGGACCAGTGAAAATAGAAGAATCATTTCTGGGACCGTTAAGGCAGAAATCACCCTGAGCATAAGCGAATTCTACTAAGATCATTGGGTCTATAATCTTCATACACCATCAGGGTGTTTACACTCTTTCCCCGAGGGCAGGAGACTTCTGATCGGCTGGTCTGCGGACAGGCCCGTCAAAAACACTGCCTATCTTGATAGCTGTGGTGGATATATGGTTATATATATATATATATATATATACATTCGTCAGGTTTTTTTTGAACTGTCAGCTGGGTTGTATGGTAACTGTCTGTTTCATCTTTTAAAATATTTTTAAATTGAATGTGTTGGGGTGACTTGGCCAGACTCTTCCAAAGTGGCTGCACCAGTTTACAGTCCACTCTCAGTCTACAAGAAACTCCAGTTTCTCCACATCGTCACCAGCACTTGTCATGATCTATGTGGGGTTTTTTTGTTTGTTTGTTTGTTTGTTTTGTACTTTTCTGAAGTTGGAAACGGGGAGGCAGTCAGACAGACTCCTGCATGCGCCTGACCAGGATCCACCCGGCATGCCCACCAGGGGGCGATGCTCTGCCCATCTGGGGCGTCACTCTGCCGCAATCAGAGCCATTCTAGTGTCTGAAGCAGAGGCCACAGAGCCATCCCCAGCACCTGGGCCAACTTTGCTCCAATGGAGCCTCGGCTGTGGGAGGGGAAGAGAGAGACAGAGAGGAAGGAGAGGGGGGGGTGGTGGAAAAGCAGATGGGCACTTCTCCTGTGTGCCCTGGCCGGGAATCGAACCCAGAATTCCTGCACGCCAGGCTGACGCTCTACCACTGAGCCAACTGGCCAGGGCACGATCTATGTTTTTATCCTGGCCATCCTAAGTTGGGTGTGAAGTAGTGTCTCATAGTGGTTTTGGATTTCCCTGCTGGCTACTGATCGGAGGACGTTTTGTAAGCAGCTTAGGATTTGGAGGTTGTCTGCCCAACTGTCACTGTCCCATGATGGGGTGATGTTTCCGAAGGACTTGAGGCTCTCCACTTCCTCTCCGGATTTTCCCCGACAGTACAATAATGCCTTCTGCTCAATTACAACTAGCCACCCAGTCCTTCAAGGCCTTCTTGTACACCTGCTGGGTGCTGGGTGCTGTTCTGGGTGCTGGGACACAGCCAAAAAAAAAAAAGCTAAATTGCATCCCTTGGTGCGCTTGGTGGGTCAAGGTGCAGCTCTGGACTTGAATCCAGCCACGTGGCCGTGGAAGGTACTTAACCTTGCCTAGCCAGCCTCGGTTCTCTCCTCTGTGCCAGGCGGTTCCTCAGAGAGTTCAATGTAAAGCGCTTCGCATCGCGCCTGGCATGTCGTGAGTGTTGAGTAGGCATTTTTCACTGTTAAAGGTGAAGCCAGACAATGAATAAATGTTGACGGTCATGGGTAATCATGGATAATGAGCCATGATCAGAAAAGCACAGGTGTCATGCGAACACACAGTAAGGGCTCCCAACCCAGTCCAGGGTCTAGGACAGGCCACCAGGGAAAGGGATGTTTTAAATAGAGATGTGACAGATAAGGAGGCGTTGGCTGCTGCAAGGGTAATGTTTGTGTGTGTGTGTGTGTGGGGGGGGGGGTGTTCCTGGCAGATGGAAAAGCTTGTGCAAAGGCCCAGAGGCAACAGAAGAGACTACAATGTATTCAGAATATCTCTGTGCTGTGCAATACAACAGCCACTAACCAACCACATGTGACTATAGAACATTTGAAACGTGTCTAATGTGACTGTAGGGTTGGATGTATTTTGTTTTATTTTATTGTCATTAATTTAAATGCAACTGACCACTGTGGCTAGGGACTACCGTATGGACAGCAAAGGTCGAGAGAGTAACAGGGTTGCAGTGACAGATGACAGTGAAGTGACGGAGAGGGGCATTCAGAGGGCACAGGTTGTGGTGTGGAGTCTGCATTTTACCCAGGCCCCCGGGGAACCGCTGGCCGGGGGTAGGAGAGTTCAGCAGGGGAGTGAGGTGGTTCGGTTATCAGTGTTTGGGAGACCGCTCCAGTTGCTGTTAGGGGAATGGATTGTGAGGGTGGGGGTCAGGCAGGGAGACCAGTTGGAGGTGGCCGACCTCCCAGGGGAGAGATGACAGTGGCTTGGTCCAGGCGGAGAGTGAGATAAACTCGGTCAGTGTGCCGTGTATGTGTGTGGTGGAGGTGGTGGTGGTGGTGGGGGGTTGCTGATGGTTTGGATTCTAGGGTGTGAGGGAGAGCGAGGTATCCTAGGGCTTTCTGGAGGATGATATTGTATTCCCAAGCTCCAAGGCTGAGTCCAGACCAGGGCAGTACATGAGGGCCTGCCTCTCTCCACCTGCTGGCGGGTGCTGGGAGCACCTTTAACTAGGGGAAGTCTGGGGCCCCCTGGGCCCCTGGCTAGGGACCTGGGGGGAGGCCCCAGGAGATGCGAACGTTCTGGTAGGGTGCATTTCTAGCGTCAGGTGCTGTGCTGAGCCTCCTCTCTCCCCTCCCCTCCCCTCCCCTCCCCTCCCCTCCCCTCCCCTCCCCTCTCCCCTCCCCTCCTCCCCTCCCCTCCTCCCTTCCCCTCCCCTTCCCTCCTCTCGCTCTCCCCTGGGGCCACCCTTATCTGCTCTCTCTGCCAGTGATGGGTCCACCAATTCCCAGTGGGAGCCACATGGCTGCTGGGAGGCATGTGGTGAGGAAGGGGAGGGTAGATGCCAGTGCCCTGGGGCAAGACCCCTCCGCCCATGCCAGCTTCCAGCAGAGGTAAGACACCAGCCAGCACCCAAGGGTTGCCTGTGATCGCCCCCCCCCCCCCCCCCATCTAAGGCCTCCGTGGCTAGGCGGCAGGAGTGGGGGTGGGGAGGCTGGGCGTGTCCCCACGAGGGCCAGGGTGTGGCCAGTGGTCCAGATGAGCAGTCCCCGGTGGTGGCCGGCTCGTCCTGACGGGGGTGTTAACCTCGGATCCCGCACCCCACCAGGCGGGCTGGCCGAGCCGACCGAGGTGCGGAACGCCTGCAGCCGGAGCCCCGAGCGACCCAGCCAGGGGAGGCGCAGCCCGGGGAGGTGCTGCGGTCCCCGGCTCTCAGCCCCGCCGCCCCTCCCGGCTTCACTTCCTCCCGCAGCCCCGCCGCCTAGACGCTCGGGACGCCCGGGGCCCGCGGCCAGCGGCTGTCACGCCCTAGCTCGGCGGCGCGGGGTAAGTCGGGGCTCACTCCGCAGGGGTGGGCTCCGTGCGTCCGCGTGCGCAGGGGTCCCCCGCCCCCGGTGCCCGGCCCGCTGGACGCCGTCCCTGCCCTCTCCCCCGCCCCCCCGCCCCCACCCCGGCCAGGGCGGCTGGGGGCTCCGGCGCGAAGGGCTGGGGGCTGGATGGACAGCTGTTGCTGAGGTGCGGGCGTGGGGCCCGCCGGGAGGCAGAACGGGGTGCGGCGGGGACATGCGTCAGGCTAGATGGTGGCTGTCCCCAGAGGGACGCCCAGGGCGCGCAGAAGGATGGAAGGACCGCAGCCAGGTCCTCCTGCTTCTGTGGAAAAGTTCCCCAGCCACGCTCCCCAGGGCTGTGGGGGCCTAAGGCTGGACGGAGAGGGGCCCGGGCCCTGGCACCCGCCTATGCCCACCTCTCCCTTCCCATTCCCATGCGTTTTTCGCTCCCTGGCCTCCCTCCCCACCCTGCTGTCTCTCCACCCATCTCTTTCTTTCTTTCCTTCTGCTTCTTCCGACTGGGGTGGTGGTGGTGGGGGGGGGAGCATAGGACTTCCAGCCCCACCCGTCCTGGCTGTGGCGCACTGCTTGCTGTGCAGAAGCTGTGGTTTCAGTTCTCGGGAGGGTGCGATGGGACTGTCAGCTGAGCTCCCAGCGCCCGCGGGGGAGAGCCTGCGGTGAGGCTGCTGATCCGCCGGAGCCGAGGGGGCGTCAGCAGCCCGCAGCCGCGGGGGGCCCTCCTCCCCTTCTGAGCCCCGGAAGAGACCTTGTGGCACGGAGGGGTGGCATTCAGTGTCTTCCGAGATGAGTCAGACTGAGAATGTAGATGGGGCCCCAAAGGATTTTGAGAACTGAAGAGGAACGAACATCAGGGCAGAGCGAGGTGGTTTTAGCCGGGTCTCTGCTGGCAGGTAGTGACACCGGGAAAGGGACTTCCCTTTTCTGAGCTTTTCGTTGTCCTGGCAGCAAAATGAGGGGTTTGACAGAGCAGTGGTTTTCCAACGGTTTCCCCAGGGCAGCACCCCTTCTGTGGTGAGAGATTGAGGGACTTGTCCCTTCACACACACACACACACACACACACACTCACACACACACACCACTACTGAACCTTTATCCAGGGGTCCCCAAACTTTTTACGCAGGGGGCCAGTTCACTGTCCCTCAGACCGTTGGAGGATCGGACTATAAAAAAAACTATGAACGAATCCCTATGCACACTGCACATACCTTATTTTAAAGTAGAAAAACAAAACGGGAACAAATGCAATATTTAAAATAAAGAACAAGTAAATTTAAATCAACAAACTGACCAGTATTTCAATGGGAACTAGGGGCCTGCTTTTGGCTAATGAGATGGTCAATGTGCTCCTCTCACTGACCACCAATGAAAGAGGTGCCCCTTCCAGAAGTGCGGCGGGGGCCGGATAAATGGCCTCAGGGGGCCGCATGCAGCCCGCGGGCCGTAGTTTGGGGACCCCTGCTTTATCTGTTGTGAATACCAGCCACTGGGCAAAATGTCACATATAGAAAGGGTTGTGCTGTTGGTGCAAACGCTTGCTGCCCCCCCACCCAGCGGCTGAGGCTTCTCAGTATAAGGAAGTCCCAGAGGGAAAGTTGGGGACAACCATGGCCCCTTCCTGTGATACCACGGGGAAGAGGCAGACTTGTTGGGTCCTTGTTCCCACCCTGTTCCAGGACACTGCGGTCCTCACTCCGGGACCTCTCCCTTTCTCCTCCCCCTCGGCCTTCCTCCTTCCTCTGAGCACCCCCCCTCCGGCCCCCGGCCCCACTGGTTGAACCCCACACAGTGTGTGGGTCTAAGTGCATGCCCTCAGCTCCTGAACCCCTCTGTCTGCACCCCCAGCCAGACCCCCTGCCCCAACCCGGGGCTGGGAGGGAGGGGCCTCTGACGTCTTGGTCTCCATAGGTTCCAGCCGGACAGAGCAGCCCTCGCCCTTCAGGATGACCTCGTCCTCCAGCCCCCCTGCCTTCAGGCTGGAGACCTCCGACGTGGGTCAGGAAGATGGCGCTGGTGCCGACAAAGGAAAGCTGGGTGGTGGGGACCTGCCGCCCCCCATGGAGTCCCCGTTCCAAGGCGAGGACCAGAACTTCTCCCCTCAGATAAAAGTGAACATCAACTACCGAAAGGGAGCAGGGCCCAGGTGAGGCAGGAATGGGGTTCGGCAGGAATGGGGTTCGGCCCGGGGGTCGGGGTCCCTTCCCTCCCAGCAGAGCAAGCGCCTGGCTTCCGCTCGGCGCCCTTCCCCCGCAGCCTGCAGGTCCTCAGTCGGCTCCGATAGCTCCCTGCCCTACGGGCTGAACTCTGCTCTGCTGTCTGGGCTTGCTCCTTCCAGAACCTTCCTATTCTTGGCCTTCTGCCTTCTGAGGTCATGTTCTTCTATATAAGGAATACTCTTCCAGCTCCAAGTATTCCACTGACCTGCGTATGCTCTGGCCCCCTCCTTGTCATGGTCCCAGTGACAGAGGGTGGCAGGATCCTCACTGCAGCCCAAGAAGAGAGTCAAGGACATCTGCAGGTGTCCCAGGACCTCCTGGGTTCTGCTCCTAGGCTGAACCTGCCGACCAGGGGATGTATACAGACTCTGGGGACTGCGGACGGGAGGCTTCCGCTGGGGGTCACCTTCACTGGGACTTCCCTGTGATCTCTACCAGTTCAGACTGCGTGAGCACACTCTTGCGGGGAGTGACGCCGATAGCCCTGTGGGAGTGTATGGGGGGGGGTTGCACCTAGCTCTCCCCTGCCCCCCCACCCCCCAGAGTGAGGCCTGACCAGGAGAATCCTCACGGCCTTGGGGGAACACTGCCAGCGAAGCCCCTTCCTTCATCCTCAGGCCCGGGATGTGGCCACTAGCCCTGGCCTCCCAGCCCAGAGCTCCTGTCCCATCTGTGCAGGAGGACCACACAGGTGCAGACCAGGGCAGGAGAGGATGCCTGCAAGAACGGGCTTCTTGATGCCCTTGGGGGGGGTCTCAGTCCGTGCGAAAAGGAAGTACTTTTCCAAACAGATACTTCCCCTGGCTGGAGTCTCCACGGGACTCCTGCAGGCAGCCACAGAGCCCTCTTGGTCATGCTGCGGCCACACGGTCTGCTGGGCGGAGGGCGGTATGTCTGGCCAGGCCGGGCAGATACGCAGCTTCCCGGTGTGGAGGGGGCGGGGTCCGGCCCTCTCGGTCCTGTGGATGTGGCTAAAACACAGCTGACCCCTACCGTCCCCCTCACTCATCAGAGTGGCCAGCCCTTTCTTGGTTGGTTCATTCTCCCCAAGTTGTGAATCTAGGACCTGAGCGTCCCCCCAAATGTCCGTTAGTCCCCTTGGTCTGTCCCTTTCTATCTGCTGGTCATGGTGCCGGAAGCCCCAGGGACAAGCTTGTCTCTGTGAATAGTGACATGTCCAGGAGAGGCTCCTCCTTCCCGTCCTTGTCACCAGAGGTGGCCAGATTCTGAGGAAATGTAAGTTCCCTTTGGGGGCCTTTCCTGGAAATACGCCTTCTCAGTAAAACCCCGGTGCACATCTGATACGTTTTCGTGCCCGGCCCATGCGTCTCTGAGAAACCTTTGTCTGCCTGGCCTAGAGTCTCCTTGGGGTCAGGACTCAGGGTCTGAAGTTAGACAGGCCCCGTGGGAGCCCTGGGCTCTGCGCCACGGGCTTTGGGAAAATGATTTTATTTCCTTGTTTGTCTAAAAGAGAAAGTAGCGATTCTTTTTTTATTTTTGCATTTCTCTGAAGTTGGAAATGGGGAGGCATGCGCCCAACCGGGATCCACCCGGCATGCCCACCAGGGGGCGACGCTCCGCCCATCTGGGGCACCTCTCTGCTGCAACCACAGCCACCCCAGTGCCCGAGGCAGAGGCCATGGAGCCATCCTCAGTGCCTGGGCCAACTTCGCTCCAATGGAGCCTCGGGCTGCGGGAGGGGAAGAGAGAGACAGAGAGGAAGGAGAGGGGGAGGGGTGGAGAAGCAGATGGGCACCTCTCCTGTGTGCCCTGGCCGGTAATCGAACCCGGGACTCCCGCACGCCAGGCCAACACTCCACCACTGAGCCAACCGGCCAAGACCTTTTTTTTTTTTTTTTACAGAGACACAGAGAGAGTCAGAGAGAGGGATAGACAGGGACAGACTGACAGGAACGGAGAGATGAGGAGCACCAATCATTAGTTGCACATTGCAACACCTTAGTTGTTCATTGATTGCTTTCTCATATGTGCCTTGACCGCGGGCCTTCAGCAGACCGAGTAACCCCTTGCTCAAGCCAGCGACCTTGGGCTCAAGCTGGTGAGCTTTTGCTCCAACCAGATGAGCCCACGCTCAAGCTGGAGACCTTGGGGTCTCAAACCTGGGTCTTCCACATCCCAGTCTGATGCTCTATCCACTGCGCCACCGCCCGGTCAGGCAAAGTAGCGATTCTTGATTCCCGGGGCTGAAGTGAAGGTTCAAGGTGCAGAGACTCCATTTTTGGTCCACAAATGGTTTCCGAGAGGACGAAGGGCTTTTCTTGATTTCCTTGTTGAGACAGGTGACGCCTGCAGCCCCTGACAGTCTGTGGGCACCTCCTGTCACCCTGTCTTGACCGGAACCCCAGGTCAGGGGCTATGACAAGTTCCTATGCTGAAATCCACCCTGTCTGGAGATCATCAAGGCACCCAGCAAATGACAATCCCCCGAGGCTGGGGAGTATCTGCGATGCCTGGAGCCACAGAGAGGCGGCCTCTCCTTCCTGATCCGGGGGCTCTGAGCGCGTGCGGTCTCCTTGGTTCTGCGGGGCCCGTGGCGTCTTTCGCAGCATCAGTCACAAACCTCATCCCTGCAGCCAGCCGGACCCAAACCGCTTCGACCGTGACCGGCTCTTCGGTGTGGTTGCCCGGGGTGTCCCCGAGGACCTGGCTGGACTACCGGAGTACCTGCGTCGCACCAGCAAGTACCTCACGGACTCAGAGTACACAGGTGAGCTCTGTCCAAGTACCTCTCTGACTCAGAGTACACAGGTGAGCTCTGTCCAAGTACCTCACTGACTCAGAGTACACAGGTGAGCTCTGTCCAAGTACCTCTCTGACTCAGAGTACACAGGTGAGCTCTGTCCAAGGCTCCGTGTCCTGCCGGCTGTGCCCAGACCGTGCTGGCCGGGGGGGGGGGGCTTGGCCATGCTCAGGAGACAAGGGGCTGGTGTCTTCTTTTTCTTTTAAGGGGGAGTGTGCTTAGCTGCCTGCCCTCCGGCCAGAATGACTGCAGGGTAGCCCTGCTGAGAGGGCCAAGGGCTCCCGCTTTCCTTACTGTCTCAGCTGCGCCTACCACGTCCACCCACCCCACGGGCTCCTGACCACCCCAGCCGAACTTGTGGGCATCCTCCATGCATTCCCCTCCATTCCTTTCCTTCCTTCCTTCCTCTCTCCCTTCTTCCCTTCTTCCTTTCCCCTTCCTTCCTTCCTTCCTCTCTCCCTTCTTCCTTTTCCCTCCCTTCCTTCCTTCCTTCCTTCCTTCCTTCCTTCCTTCCTTCCTTCCTTCCTTCCTTCCTTCCTTCCCTCCCTCCCTCCCTCCCTCCCTCCCTCCCTCCCTCCCTCCCTTTCTCTTTTAAAATAACAGCATTGTTGAGGTATAATGCACATATCATACACTTCACCCGCAGCAGAGCATTTTTTTGCCCCAAATCTAAATACCTTTATTATTTCAGCTGATTAGAAAAATAACCCGTGGTGCGCCCTCCCTCCCGGAAGTAGGACTGCACGTTTCCCTTCCCCCTCCTCTTCCCCCACAGACATGAGACTTGCAGCCAGGGGAGCCGTGGGCAGCGGCAGCTCGTGAAGGGCTGACCCCCTGAACCCGTCTCCAAGGTCCCCTTTTCTATGACTCTCTAGAAAGCTGAGGCAGCCCCACCTGGCTCTCTCCTGCTGCTGCTTCTATCCTAAGCCCTTCCTTGTGTCACTGCCCCCAGCTTCAATACAGGTACTCTCAAAATCAAGATAAGGGCCCTGGCCGGTTGGCTCAGTGGTAGAGCGTCGGCCTGGCGTGCAGGAGTCCAGGGTTCAATTCCCGGCCAGGGCACACAGGAGAAGCGCCCATCTGCTTCTCTACCCCTCCCCCTCTCCTTCCTCTCTGTCTCTCTCTTCCCCTCCCGCAGCGAGGCTCCATTGGAGCAAAGATGGCCAGGGCGCTGGGGATGGCTCCTTGGCCTCTGCCCCAGGCGCTAGAGTGGCTCTGGTCGCCACGCCCCGGAGGGGCAGAGCATCGCCCCCTGGTGGGCAGAGCGTTGCCCCTGGTGGGCGTGCCGGGTGGATCCCGGTCGGGCGCATGCGGGAGTCTGTCTGTCTCTCCCCGTTTCCAGCTTCAGAAAAATACAGAAAAAAAAAAAAAAAAAGATAAGTAAATAAATGAGAAAAATAACTAGTGCATTCTAGAAGATTCAAATAGTCAGGAAATGTATCAAGCTGAGGGTAACAGGTGTCTCTGTCATCCTGGACCCATGTTCATGATTTGGGACAGTTTTCAAACCTTTAAAATACAGATGTTAGGTATGTATTTATATAAGTGGGGTCATGCCACAGTGTGTAATGTGCTTCCCCCCAACTTACTACGTTCTGTAGCACTTTCTATTTCAATATACTGGATTTCTCGTTCCATAAGACGCACCTGACCATAAGACACACCTAAGGTTTTTTATTTTTGTTTTTTTACAGAGACAGAGAGAGAGTCAGAGAGAGGGATAGACAGGGACAGACAGACAGGAATGGAGAGATGAGAAGCAACAATCATTAGTTTTTCGTTGCGCATTGCAACACTTTAATTGTTCATTGGTTGCTTTCTCATACGTGCCTTGACCATGGGCCTTCAGCAGAGCGAGTGACCCCTTGCTCGAGCCAGCGACCTTGGGCTCAAGCTGGTGAGCTTTTGCTCCAACCAGATGAGCCCTCGCTGAAGCTGGCGACCTCGGGGCCTCGAACCTGGGTCTTCGGCATCTCAGGCCGACGCTCTATTCACTGCACCACAGCCTGGTCAGGCACACCTAGGGTTTTAAGGAGGAAAATAAGAAAAAAAATATTCTGAACCAAATGGTGTGTTAAAATATTTAGTAAAATACGGTAAATACCACTAACTCAGTCACTTCATAGCTGCAGAGTTTTCCATTTTTGAGACTTAACCATCATTTCATTAACTAATTTCTTATCGGTGGCTGTTTAGGTTGTTTGTAGCTTTTGGCCTCCATGTCGTGTGTGCACCAGGCCCTCTACGGGCTAAGCATTTTTACTGATATAATTCCATTTCCTCCTGACAATGACCCTGGCACATTCCCGTTTTCCGTGAGGAACCCTGAGCTGGCGAGAGGCCAGGGGGTGAAGACATTTTAGCAGATAACTGCTCGGGAGGCCGCACGTCTGACGTGAAGTTTTAGGAACAAGTTCTAGGGCGGAAAGGGTACTTATCTAGGAGCCTCTATCTCCCACCCGGTGGTCAAGCTCACCCCCTAGGCGGTCAGGGGAGGCCATCTTTTTTCTGTCCTCCCAGGGGCATTTGGGGAGCCCGGGCTCACTGCGCCCGCCGCCTGAGGCCTGAGCGCGCCGTGCCCGCTCCCCGCCCCTCCTCCCGCAGAGGGTTCCACGGGGAAGACATGCCTGATGAAGGCCGTGCTGAACCTTCGCGACGGCGCCAACGCCTGCATCCTGCCGCTGCTGCAGATCGACCGGGCCTCCGGCAACCCCCGGCCCCTGGTCAGTGCCCAGTGCACAGACGAGTACTACCGCGGCCACAGCGCCCTGCACGTTGCCGTGGAGAAGAGGAGCCTGCAGTGCGTGCAGCTGCTGGTGGAGAACGGCGCCGACGTGCACGCCCGGGCCTGCGGCCGCTTCTTCCAGAGGAAGAGCCGCGGGACCTGTTTCTATTTCGGTGAGGGGTCCTTGATTCCAGGGAGGCCGCGGAGGCGGGGTGCGGGGTGCGGGGTGGGGGTGGGTCACGCCGTTCGTGGGTGGCCAAGCTGGCCCTTAGCAACCAGTCTGTCTGTCCCTGGGGCCCCGTGCTTCGAACCACTAGGCCACCTGCTGACATGTTTCTCTTTAAGAGATGTTTTTACCTGTGTCTGGCCGGGGCGGGAGCTCACCACATACCCAAGCCGGGGCCGGGGCTGGGGAACGGCTGCTAGAAGTGACGTGTGACAAAGGTCACCCAGGCAGGGCCTGGCTGAAGGGTGTCTGTGCCAGGCAGCAAGGGGCCCAGGCTCTGCTGAAGAAGAGAAAGAGGCAGGGGAGACAGAGGCCCAGGTGGCTGGCCCTTGCTCTGCTCCCCGAGACGGTACCGAGCTCGGCTCCCTTCCCGCTGGCGCCAGAACCAACATGGTGGCCTCCACCAGCATGCATAGGGGGAGGCGCAGCGGCCCAAATGGGGCCCGGGACCCCGAGCCAGTACCCTGTCCTTTCCCGTGGGCGCCTAACCGGCTTTGAGGAGGCCTGGCCTTGACTGTCCAAGGACCGGGAGGAGTAGGCAGGCGAAAGCTGGGAGGCCCGAGGCCCAAGCTGCCCCCTCGGCCCCCAGGCGAGCTGCCCCTCTCTTTGGCGGCATGCACCAACCAGTGGGACGTGGTGACCTACCTCCTGGAGAACCCACACCAGCCTGCCAGCCTGCAGGCTCCCGACTCGCTGGGCAACACGGTCCTGCACGCGCTGGTGATGATCGCAGACAACTCGGCGGAGAACAGCGCCCTGGTGACCCACATGTACGATGGGCTCCTCCGAGCCGGGGCCCGCCTCTGCCCCGCCCTGCGGCTGGAGGACATCCCCAATCTGCAGGGCCTCACGCCCCTGAAGCTGGCTGCCAAGGAGGGAAAGACGGAGGTGAGCGGCCGGCCCCTTCCCACCTTCCCAGGAAGCAGCTGGGCTCACGGGGAGGTCTCTGCAGAGCGAGCCTGGGGTGGTGGTTTAGATCAGTGGTCTCACTTTTCAGCTGAACACTTCCAATGGTAAGAACACTTTCAGCATATACCTCTAATATGTGTGGTTATGGATAAAACTGTATCTGGACCCTGGCTGGTTGGTTCTGTAGTAGAGCGTCGGCCTGGCATGTGGAAGTCCGGGTTCGATTTCCAGTCAGGGCACAAAGGAGAAGCGCCCATCTGCTTCTCCACCCTTCCTTCTCTCCTTTCTCTCTTTCTCTCTCTTCCTCTCCCACAGCCAAGGCTCCATTGGAGCAAAGTTGGCCCTGGACACTGAGGATGGCTCCACGGCCTCTGCCTCAGGTGCTATATAATAGCTCAGTTGCCAAGCAACAGAGCAACAGACCCAGATGGGCAGAGCATTCCCCTGTAGGGGCTTGCTGAGTGAATCCCAGTCAAGGCACATGTGGGAGTTTGTCTCTCTGCCTCCCCGCTTCTCAAGATATAAATAAGTAAATAAAAAAATAAATAAAACTATATCTGAACTACTAAACTGATTGATATATTACATTATAATACCCAGGGATTTTTTTCCATCTTATTTTCATTTTTTAAACTGAATTTATTATAGTGACACTGGTTAATAAAATTATACAGGTTTCAATAAAACACAGGGATTTTTTTTTTAAAAGTCATTTGGGTTTCCTAATTAGGAGACAGTCTTCTCATAGTCTTAGCTATTCTATTCTACTTGTTATTAGTTATTCTTCCTCTTGATTGTTAGATGCCCTTTATACTGAACATATGAGCATTTTGTTTACTATAACAGGTGCAAAATTTTTCTCCCAGTTCAAAATTTAAAAGATTTTTATGGGTTTTTTTTGTTTGTTTGTTTTTTGCCACACAGAATTGTTCCATTTTTATCTACACAAATTGAATTATGCTTTCCTTTAGAGTTTGCTATTACTTAATCTTTCTGCAAGGTTAGGTAGCTATAACTTTGTGTGCGTGTGTACACACGTGTGTATTCCACATTCATATATTCTTCCAGACTTTTGAAATTTCCTTTTGAATGCCTAAGACTTGAAAGTCTTTTTTGTATCAAGAGTCAACATTCTTTTCCCTATGGCTTAGCAGTTGTCTTCTCCTTATTGTCACGGTTGGCTTCATGGCTACACAACTGTGTAGCTTACAAAGCCCTGAGAGAAGCTTAGCACATATTGAAAGGCCAAGATAAAAGCAAACAGAAGCAGAAGTTTTGCTGTTTCCTTCCTGCCCTCCAGGGGTCCTGGGCTGTGGGAACGCCCCTCTGCTCTCTCTCTCTGGAGGCGTGGCCGTGGGGCCCAGAGAAGCTGCTCCCCTGTCCAGCCCAACCCCTCCCCCCCTTTCTCATTTGTGAAACCAAATTCCTCCTTCACCTGTTACGGCTAGTACCCCTTTCTGCTCGGTTGCCTGCTCTGGACTCTGACCACCAAAGGGCACACATGTATGTAACCGATAGCTCCTGATCTCAGGAGTCTTAGGGACCGTGGGGCTGGGGGTCCCTCTACCATGCGAGGAGTCCGTCCGTGAAAGAGGCCAAGGGCTGGACTAAGGAAGGAAGACCCGGTCTGACTGGCAGGCCTGGGTGTCTGTGGATGTGGGGGTGTCTACTCTGTGACTGAGCGTGTGTGGGTGCGTGTTAAGAGTGCACGCACGCAGGGACCCACGGGTACGCGGCGTGTGCATGTGTCTGCCGCAGCTCTGGAGACAGTGGGCCATTCTGCAGGGTCCTGAGTATTCCCCGGGCTCCCGTCGGTGCTGGGAGGCGGCCCAGCTGGCCGTTCTGCAGGGTCCTGAGTATTCCCCGGGCTCCCATCCGTGCTGGGAGGCGGCCCAGCCGGCTGAGCTAACGTGACCGACCTGCAGATTTTCAGGCATATCCTGCAGCGGGAGTTCTCGGAACCGCACCAGTGCCTTTCCCGCAAGTTCACCGAGTGGTGCTACGGGCCTGTCCGGGTGTCCCTGTATGACCTGACCTCTGTGGACAGCTGGGAGGAGAACTCGGTGCTGGAGATCATCGCCTTCCACTGCAGAAGCCCGGTGAGCCCGCCCGGGCTGGGTGTGCACCAGGGCCTTGGCCGAGAGCTCCCTGCACAGTCTGCCGTGCGTGCGGGCTGCTCGCTCACGGACCCTGCTCTTGTGCCAGTCGGGGTGTGGCTGCGTGTCCCGAACCCCGGCCGTCGGGCCCACACCCAGGCCGTGCTCCTGTCCCACCCCACGCGGGTATCACACCAGGGTCCTGGTAGCTACCGCGGAGGCTGGGCCTCTCGTTGGCCAGAGTGGGCACGGAAGGAAGGAGAGGCCCTCGGTCTCTCCCCAGCCACAAGCGTGAGCCCTCCCTCCGCTCCGCTCCGTTCCCTCAGCCCCTGCGCTGGGCCCGCCAGGAGCGGGTGCCCCGTGTGCCCCGCTGACTGTGCCCTGGCTCTCCCCTTCCCGCCCCAGGACCGGCACCGGATGGTGGTTCTGGAGCCTCTGAACAAGCTGCTGCAGGCGAAGTGGGACCTGCTCGTTCCCAGGTTCTTCTTCAACTTCCTGTGTTACCTGGTCTACATGCTCATGTTCACCGCCATTGTCTACTACCAGCCTGCCCTGGACGAGGTAGGGCTGGGGGACGGCGGGGGGGGGCATATCCTGGGGAGGCCTCCTGGAAGGCCCTGGGAGAAGGGGGGTCAGGCAGCAGGGATTCCCGCCCCATCCTACTGGTGCTAACGCTGAGGCTCCGATGGCCGGTGTGGACACTCAAGCTTTTCCCCAGCGGGTGACAGTGTGGGTGACAGCAGGAACAACAGCTCGTCCAGACATGAGAAAGTGTTCTTCATGGTCTGTGGGGACTAACTCACTTAATTCTGCTTCACAGCAACCCTCTGGGATGATGAACTACTTTTTTTTTGTATTTTTCTAAAGCCGGAAACGGGGAGGCAGTCAGACAGACTCCCGCCAGTGCCCGACCGGGATCCACCTGGCACGCCCACCAGGGGGTGATGCTCCGCCCATCTGGGGTGTCGCTCTGTTGCAACCAGAGCCATTCTAGCACCTGAGGCAGAGGCCACGGAAACATCCTCAGCACCCAGGCCAACTTTGCTCCAGTGGAGCCTTGGCTGCGGGAGGGGAAGAGAGAGACAGAGAGGAAGGAGAGGGGGAGGGGTGGAGAAGCAGATGGGTGCTTCTCCTGTGTGCCCTGGCCGGGCATCGAACCCAGGACTTCCACACGCCGGGCTGATGCTCTCCCACTGAGCCACCTGGCCAGGGCCTGGGATGATGACCTATTATCCCCAGGTTGCAGGTGAGGGGAGGGGGCACAGAAAGGTTGAGTAATTCATAAGGTCTCACCCAGGCTGGAAGTGGTGGGGGCGGAGCCTGCCCCGCCACCACTTGGCTCCTGATCCCAGGCTCACAACTGCTACACTGACAGACTGGGATCCAGGAGTCCTGCCCTGGGGAGCGTGCCTTCCTTCTGCTGCTCCGAGTGGCCTCTCCTAGTGGCCTCTCCGAGTGGCCTCTCCGTCGCCAGGACTCAGACTGGGCCCTCTGCTCTGGCTCTCAGAGAATGGGCTGTTGGGTGGGGACCCTCAGTTCTACCTCAGTGTCTCTTCCCAGGCCTCACATCCCATGAAAGTGACCGCTGGAAACTCCATGCTGCTGCTGGGCCACATCTTGATTCTGCTTGGGGGGATCTACCTCCTCGTGGGCCAGGTAAGGGCTCCACCCTACCCCACCCCCGTCCATGGGGCTCCCAGCCTACCCAGGAGCCGACCTGGAGCTCTGAGAGAAGGAACCTTAGAGCGAGCGAACCGCAGTCCCTTTGTTTATGGGGAAACGGACCTGCGTCTGGGCGGTGGGAGGTCTCCCCAGCTGGAGCTGGGTCCCTTCCCTACCCTGCCTTCCGGGGTGCCCGTGGGGGTAGGAAAGGGCTCCGAGGCTTCCGAGGCTGTGTCCGCTCTGCTCCCAGGGAACTGAGCTGGAAGTCCCGCCCCCAGATCCCTGGGCTGAGGCATCCCCGGTTTGGGGCGGGGACAGGTGGGGCTCAGCCTCGTCCAGCAGGGCCGCTGCGGTGGAAGATGCTGCAGGCTTGCAGGAGACAGGCTGGTGCTGAGGCCGTGGCACTGAGGCTGTCCCAGAGAGGGCAGCGTACCCAGGATGGCGGGAGTACTGGGTGGTCCGTGGCGAGCCAGAGAGAGGGAGGGAAGGGAGCGGCCTTCTGCCCCCTGACCATACGCAGCCAGCGTAGGAGTTCCTCCTCTGGGGAGGCCCCTGACATTGCCTGGGTGTCTGTGGGTGGCCGCACTTTCTGGAAACAGTGTCCTAATCTCTCTCAGCTATTGGCAAAATTCACCAGCCCCTCTGAAAGGTCAAAGCCGGTCCCATCATGGCCAGAAGGCAGGAGGCACGGTGGGAGCCCTGGCCCAGGCTCTGGGGGGGCGGGCAGCAGGACTGCGTCGAGGTCTGGGGAGCGCGTTTCACACCCCCTGCCCCCCCACAGCTGTGGTACTTCTGGAGACGCCGCCTGTTCATCTGGACCTCCTTTGTGGACAGCTACTTTGAAATCCTCTAGTATGTGGGGCCCTCTCCTCCTCCTGCATCTCGGGCCTGGGAGTGGCAAAGAGGGCTGTAGAGCAGGAGCCCGGGCAGGGAGTCCCCTCCAGGGGGTTGGGCCCGGAGGGCAGGCCGGGCTCAGGAGCCCCGTGGGGCTCTCCATGCTCTTGTCCTTGTACCTCACTTACTGAGCCCTCACGAGGCACCAGGGGAGCCTGACCTCTTCCTCTCCTGTTTCACAGAATGCTCCCAAATGCTCTATGAGTTGGGCGTGGCTACTGTGACCCCATCCCGCAGGGGGGGAACCCCGCCCCATAGGGTTAAAGAACTTGCCTGGTGGGGAGGTGGGTCTAGCAGACAGGCAGGGGCGGGGGAGGCCGTGGTGGCCAGTGGTGGCCAGTGGGGACTGAGGATGCCTTGCCAAGGGGCCTGCCCACTGACCTGGACGCCCCCCTCCCCCTGCCAGCCTGGTCCAGGCCCTGCTCACGGTGCTGTCCCAGGTGCTGTGTTTCCTGGCTGTGGAGTGGTACTTGCCTCTGCTCGTGTCCTCGCTGGTGCTGGGCTGGCTGAACCTGCTGTACTACACCCGCGGCTTTCAGCACACGGGCATCTACAGCGTCATGATCCAGAAGGTGAGGGGCTGCCGGGGTGCCCCGCTGCCCCCGGGGTGGGGTGGGGTGGGGTGGGGTGGACGCCACACCCCAGCGCCGGGGCTCCTCATGGCCTCGGCACACAGCTGGCATCTCCCACAGCTCACCTGGGCAGAGAAGAACACGCGTGTGTGTGTGAGACACGGACCCAGATGCCTGCTGAGTGCACGCAGGAGTGTGGGTGTGTCAGGGGTCCGCGCTCGGCTCGGGGACACAGATACCTGCGTGAGAGTGTTTGCAGGCATTCAGGCGGGAGCACGTGCGTCTCTGCACATGGAGGCTCCCTTATGTGCCCGCGCCCGGGGACATCTGGGCAGAGGGATGCGTCTGCATTTATCTATTTATCTGTCTATTTATTTGTTTGTTTGTTTGACAAATGTTTTTTTTAATTTATTTATTAAATTTAATGCAGCGACATTGATAAATCAGGGTACATACGTTGAGAGAAAACATCTCTAGATTATTTTGACATTTGATTGTGCTGTATACCCCTCCCCCAAAGTTAAATTGTCTTCTGTCACCTTCTATCTGGTTTTCTTTGTGCCCCTCCCCTCCCCCAACCCCTCTCTCCTTCTTCACCCCCTCCCCCCTCCCCCCACCCCCTACCCCTGTTGCCATCACATTCTTGTTCATGTCTCTGAGTCTCATTTTTATGTCCCTTCTATGTATGGATTCATATAGTACTTAGTTTTTTTTCTGATTTATTTATTTCACTCCGTATAATGTTATCAAGGTCCATCCATGTTATTGTAAATGATCCGATGTCATCATTTCTTATGGCTGAGTAGTATTCCATAGTATATATGTACCAAAGCTTTTTAATCCACTCGTCCTCTGACGGACACTTGGGCTGTTTCCAGATCTTCGCTATTGTGAACAATGCTGTCACAAACATGGGGGTGCATTTCTCCTTTTGGAGCCATTCTATGGTGTCCTTGGGGTATATTCCTAAAAGTGGGATAGCTGGGTCAAAAGGCAGTTCGATTTTCAGTTTTTTGAGGAATCTCCATACTGTTTTCCACAGTGGCTGCACCAGTCTGCATTCCCACCAGCAGTGCAGGAGGGTTCCCTTTTCTCCACATCCTCGCCAGCACTTATTCTGTGTTGTTTTGTTGATGAGCGCCATTCTGACTGGTGTGAGGTGATATCTCATTGTGGTTTTAATTTGCATTTCTCTAATGATTAGTGATGTTGAGCATTTTTTCATATGCCTATTGGCCATCTGTATGTCCTCTTTGGAGAAGTGTCTATTCATCTCTTTTGCTCATTTTTTGATTGGATTGTTTGTCTTCCTGGTGTTGAGATTTACAAGTTCTTTATAAATTTTGGTTATTAACCCCTTATCCGACATATTGTCAAATATGTTCTCCCATTGTGTAGTTTGTCTTTTTATTCTGTTCTTGTTGTCTTTAGCTGTGCAAAAGCTTTTTAGTTTGATATAGTCCCATTTGTTTATCCTGTCTTTTATTTCACTTCCCCGTGGAGATAAATCAGCAAATATATTGCTGCGAGAGATGTCCGAGAGCTTACTGCCTATGTTTTCTTCTAAGATGCTTATGGTTTCACGGCCTACATTTAAGTCTTTTATCCATTTTGAGTTTATTTTTGTGAGTGGTGTAAGCTGGTGATCTAGTTTAATTTTTTTGCAGGTAGCTGTCCAATTTTCCCAACACCATTTGTTAAAGAGGCTGTCTTTACTCTATTGTATTTCCTTACCTCCTTTGTCAAATATCAGTTGTCCATAGAACTGTGGGTTTATTTCTGGGTTCTCTGTTCTGTTCCATTGATCTATATGCTTGTTCTTATGCCAGTACCAGGCTGTTTTGAGTACGATGGCCTTGTAGTATAACTTTATATCAGGAAGTGTGATAACTCCCACTTTATTCTTCTTTTTTAAGATTGCTGAGGCGATTCGTGTTCTCTTTTGGTTCCATATAAATTTTTGGAATATGTGGTCTATATCTTTGAAGTATGTCATTGGTATTTTAATTGATATTGCATTGAGTTTATAGATTGCTTTGGGTAATATAGACATTTTAATGATGTTTATTCTTCCTAACCATGAGCACAGTATATGTTTCCACTTGTTTGTATCTTCCTTGATTTCTTTTATCAATGCTTTGTAATTTTCCGAGTACAAGTCTTTAGTCTCCTTGGTTAAATTTATTCCTAGGTACTTTATTTTTTTGGTTGTAATTGTGAAGGGGATTGTTTCCTTAATTTCTCTTTCTGACTGTTCATTGTTGGTGTATAAAAATGCCTCTGATTTCTGAGTATTGATTTTATATCCTGCCACTTTGCTGAATTCATTTATCAGGTCCAGTAGCTTTTTGACTGAGACTTTAGGGTTTTCTATATACAATATCATATCATCTGCAAATAATGATAGTTTTACTTCTTCTTTTCCAACTTGAATGCCTTTTATTTCTTCTTCTTGTCTGATTGCTGTGGCTAGGACTTCCAGGACCATGTTAAATAAGAGTGGTGAAAGGGGGCACCCCTGCTTTGTTCCTGATCTTAAGGGTATTGCTTTTAACTTTTGCCCATTGAGTATGATGTTGCCTGTGGGTTTGTCATAGATGGCCTTTATCATGTTGATATGGCCATGTATTGTTCCCTGTATTCCCACTTTGCTGAGAGTTTTTATCATGAATGGGTGCTGGATTTTATCAAATGCTTTTTCTGCATCTATTGAAATTATCATATGGTTTTTCTCCTTCTTTTTGTTTATGTGATGAATCATATTGATTGATTTATGAATATTGTACCAGCCTTGCCTCCCCAGAATAAATCCCACTTGATCATGGTGTATGATTTTTTCCATATATTGTTGGATCTGGTTTGCTAATATTTTGTTGAGGATTTTAGTATCTATATTCATCAGAGATATTGGCCTATAGTTTTCTTTCTTTGTGTTGTCTTTGCCTGGTTTTGGAATCAGAATTATGCTCGCCTCATAAAAGGAGCTTGGAAGTCTTCCTTCCTCTTGAATTTTTTGAAATAGTTTGAGAAGGATAGGAGTTAGTTCTTCTTTGAATATTTGGTAGAATTCCTTTGTGAAGCCATCGGGCCCCGGACTTTTCTTTGTTGGGAGTTTTTTGATAACTGTTTCGATCTCATTTGTTGTAATCGGTCTGTTTAGGTTTTCTGATTCTTCCAGATTGATTTTTGGAAGATTGTATGTTTCAAGGAATTTGTCCATTTCATCTAGGTTGTCTAGTTTTTTGGCATACAGTTCTTCATAGTATTTTCTTACAATATTTTGTATTTCTGTTGTGTCAGTTGTTATTTCTCCTCTCTCATTTCTAATTTTATTTATTTGTGTCCTCTCTCTCTTTTTCTTGGTGAGTCTAGTTAAAGGTTCATCAATCTTGTTTACCTTTTCAAAGAACCAGCTCCTAGTTTCATTGATCCTCTGTATTGTTTCTTTAGCCTCTATGTCATTTATTTTTGCTCTGATCTTTATTATTTCCTTCCTTCTACTACATTTGGGCTTTACTTGCTGTTCTTTTTCTAATTCTTTTAGATGCAGGGTTAAGTTGTTTATTTGAGATTTTTCTAGCTTCTGAAAGTGTGCCTGTAGTGCTATGAACTTCCCTCTCAGCACTGCTTTTGCTGTGTCCCATAAATTTTGAGTTGTTGTATGCTCATTGTCATTCGTTTCTAGGAATTTTTTTTATTTCTTCTTTGATCTCATTCTTAATCCATTCATTATTTAACAACCTGCTATTTAGTTTCCATGTGTTTGAGAATTTTTGAGCTTTTCTGTTGTGATTCATTTCTAGTTTCATGCCGTTGTGATCGGAGAAAGTGTTTGATATGATTTCAGTCTTCTTAAATTTGTTGAGAGCACTTTTGTGCCCTAACATGTGGTCTATCCTAGAGAATGTACCATGAGCACTTGAAAAGAATGTATATTCTGCTGCTTTAGGGTGAAAGGTTCTGAAGATATCTATTAAATCGAGTTGATCTAGTGTTTCCAATAAGTCTGCTGTTTCTTTGTTAATTTTCTTTCTTGAGGATCTATCTAGTGATGTTAGTGGGGTATTGAAATCCCCTACTATTATAGTATTGCTGTTGATCTCGCCCTTTAAATCCATCAAAGTCTGCTTTATATATTTGGGTGCTCCTATATTAGGTGCATAGATATTTATAATAGTTATATCTTCCTGTTGGATTACTCCCTTTATCATTATGTAGTGGCCTTCTTTATTTCTTACTATATCCTTTGTCTTAAAGTCCAATTTGTCTGATATAAGTATTGCTACCCCAGCTTTTTTTTCATTTCCGTTTGCATGAAATGTTTTTTTCCATACTTTTACTTTCAATCTATGTGTGTCTTTTGTTCTAAGGCGTGTCTCTTGTAGATAACATATGTATGGGTCCTGTTTTCTTATCCACGCAGCTATCCTATGTCTTTTTTTTTTTTTTTTTTTTTTATCTGAAGCTGGAAACAGGGAGAGACAGTCAGATAGACTCCCGCATGCGCCCGACCGGGATCCACCCGGCACGCCCACCAGGGGCGACACTCTGCCCACCAGGGGGTGATGCTCTGCCCCTCCGGGGCGTTGCTCTGCTGCGACCAGAGCCACTCTAGCGCCTGGGGCAGAGGCCAAGGAGCCATCCCCAGCGCCTGGGCCATCTTTGCTCCAATGGAGCCTTGGCTGCGGGAGGGGAAGAGAGAGACAGAGAGGAAGGAGGGGGGTGGAGAAGCAAATGGGCGCTTCTCCTATGTGCCCTGGCCGGGAATCGAACCCGGGTCCCCCGCACCCTAGGCTGACACTCTACCGCTGAGCCATCTGGCCAGGGCCTATCCTATGTCTTTTGATTGGATCATTTAATCCATTTACATTTAAGGTTATTATTGATATGTAGTTGTTTATTGCCATTTTCTTCTTTAAAGGTGTATTCCTTTTTTGCTATATTCTTTTCCCACTTTGATCTGTTTACAACAGGCCCCTTAACATTTCCTGCAGCATTGGTTTGGTTGTAATGAATTCCTTGAGTTGTTTTTTGTCTGGGAAGCTTTTTATTTCTCCTTCGATTTTAAACGATAGCCTTGCTGGATAAAGTAGCCTTGGTTGTAGGCTCTTGTTCTGCATTACTTTGAATATTTCTTGCCATTCCCTTCTGGCCTCAAGTGTTTCTGTTGAGAAGTCGGATGTCATCCTTATGGGGGCTCCTTTGTAGGTGATAACTTTTTTTTCTCTTGCAGCTTTTAATATTTTCTCTTTATCGCTTAGCTTTGGTATTTTAATTATGATGTGTCTTGGTGTAGGCTTCTTTGGGTTTCTCTTTAATGGAGTCCTCTGTGCTTCTTGGACTTGTGAGAGTTTCTCTTGCATTAATTTAGGGAAGTTTTCAGCTATGATATGATTGAACAAAGTCTCTATCCCTTGTTCTTTTTCTTCTTCTTCAGGAAGCCCTATGATGCGGATGTTATTTCTCTTCATGTTGTCACAGAGCTCTCTAAGAGTTTCCTCTGACTTTTTGAGTCTCTTTTCTCTTTTCTTCTCTGCTTTCATGCCTTCATTCCAGTTGTCCTCTAACTCGCTGATTCGATCCTCTGCTCTATCTATCCTGTTTTTAATTCCTTCCATTGTGGTCTTTATTTCTGATATTGTATTTGTCATCTCTGACTGATTTTGAAAGATTTTATTCATTCATTTTAGAGAGAGGAGAGAGAAAGGGGTGAAGGAGGACCAAGAAGCACCAACTAGTATAGTTGCTTCTCATATGTGCCTTGACCAGCAAGCCCAGGGTTTTGAACCGGTGACCTCAGCATTCCAGGTTGATGCTCTATCCACTGCGCCACCACAGGTCAGGCTATTTATTCGAGAAATGTTGAGGAAGCACATTCAATGGGCCAGGCCCTGTTCCAAGTGTTGCAGATACACTATTTTGTTTACTAACAAAGTAGATAATTTCCCGCCCTTTCCCCCCCCCCCCCAAGTTGGAAATGAGAGGCAGTCAGACAGACTCCCGCATGCGCCCGACTGGGATCCACCCAGCATGCCCACTAGGGGCGACGCTCTGCCCATCTGGGGCGTTGCTCTGTTGCAACCAGAGCCATTCTAGCACCTGAGGCAGAGGCCACAGAGCCATCCTCAGTGCCCGGGCAAACTTTGCTCGAATGGAGCCTTGGCTGTGGGAGGGGAAAAAAGAGACAGAGAGGCAGGAGAGGGGGAGGGGTGGAGAAGCAGATGGGCGCTTCTCCTGTGTTCCCTGGCTGGGAATCGAACCCGGGACTCCTGCACACCAGGCCGACTCTCTACCACTGAGCCAACCGGCCAGGGCCAATTCCCGCCCTTTTGAAGGTGGCATTCTGGTAGGGGACATGGAAACCCTGAGAAAACAGATGAGAACCTTGCAGACCGCTAGATACTATGGAGGAGATCCATGGGACAGCGTGATAGGTGAGGGAGAATGACCAGGATGGACAGAGGGTGCTTTAGATGAGGTGGTCTGGGAAACAGATTTCGCAGTGACAGTGGAGACCGGGAAGAATGACTCAGCCCTGACTCAAGGCAGCGGCATTGGGGACACAGAGAGAAGAGCAGAGAGAGAAAGAGGCCAGGAGTCAGAACAAGGTCAGAGTGCGTGAGACAGACCGCGGAGGCTGGGAGCCTGAGGGGGGCGGAGCTGAGGTGCGTGTGCTCGGGAGTGGTGGTTGGCCATCGGGAATGGTGTGGAGGCCCAGGAGGCTCGAAAAGAATTTTTTTTCAAGTCGCGGTAAAACATATATAACAAAATTTACCTTTTTTTTTTTTTTTTTGCATTTTTCTGAAGCTGGAAACAGGGAGAGACAGTCAGACAGACTCCCGCATGCGCCCGACCGGGATCCACCCGGCACGCCCACCAGGGGCGATGCTCTGCCCACCAGGGGGCGATGCTCTGCCCATCCTGGGCGTCGCTATGTTGCGACCAGAGCCACTCTATTGCCTGAGGCAGAGGCCACAGAGCCATCCCCAGCGCCTGGGCCATCTTTGCTCCAATGGAGCCTTGGCTGCGGGAGGGGAAGAGAGAGACAGAGAGGAAGGCGCGGCGGAGGGGTGGAGAAGCAAATGGGCGCTTCTCCTGTGTGCTCTGGCCGGGAATCGAACCCGGGTCCTCCGCACGCTAGGCCGATGCTCTACCACTGAGCCAACCGGCCAGGGCACCATTTTTTAAGTGTACTCTTCGGTGGCATTAAGCACCTTCGCATTCCTGTGCGACCATCAGCACCATCATCTCCAGCACTGTCATCGTCCCAGACTGACTGCCACTAGGCAGCCATTAACCGCGACCTCCCCGCTTCCCTCCCCTAGCCCGCGGCACCCACCCCCTTTCTGTCTTGGTGAGAAAGAACCTCACAGACGTGGAATCGCACAGCACGTGTCCTTCTGCCGTGGGTTTCATTTCACTTAGAGTGATGTCCTCAGGGTTTCTCTGTGCTGCAGCAGGTGTCGGAAGGGCCTCATTTTCTTAGACTGAAGAATATCCCACGGTGTGGAGAGACCACGTTCTGTTCATCCCTTCGCCCATGAGGGGACACGTGGGTGGTTCCCCCCTTCTGGTGTTGGGGATGATGCTGGTACTCCCAGGCCTAAGATGCAGGAGGAAAGGGGTCCCACATACTAGAGCAGGGGTCTCAAACTCGCGGCCTCTGGGCCGCATGCGGCCCGCCGAACAATTTTGTGCGGCCCGCAGACTAATCCACGAAGTTCAAAATATTTTGGATAAAATTAAGTAAGCCTAGGGGCCTACTTGTATTTTTCATTTCTCTAGCATCCTAGCTAGATATTAGCTTAGTTAACAGCAGTTGTGATGCGAACTACAGTTTCTGGTCGTTTTGTGACACTGAGTAAACTGCATGTACGATTGTGCTTGTTGTACTGATTTTTTTTTGTTTTCAACTGCAGTGAGAAAAGTGTTGCGTAACAGTTGCCTTTTGTAGACCTAGTGCGGCCCGCCGAACGGCTGTGATCTTGCTCTGCGGCCCACATGCTGAGTTGAGTTTGAGACCCCTGTACTAGAGGATTTCAAAGTAGCTATCCACAGTGGTGTGTCCAAGTATCTCCTTGAGTTCTTGCCTCCAATTCCTTTGGGTATACAAATGTGGGAGTACTGGGTCACGTGGTAACTCTTTCCTCTCTTTCCTTTGAGCCTGGAGGGCTTTAAGCAGAAAAACGATGTGATCTGAGATAGACTCTGACAAGACCCATGGGCTCAGTGTAGCTTCACAGAGCCCTGTGCCTGCACACACACACACGTGTCTGTGTGTCTGTGTGCGGTAGGTACACCGGAATCCGTGCTCAGGGCCACGGCAGGGGAAGGGGTCCCGGTGGGTGGTCCGCCCCAACCCCCAGCTCCCGGGTGCGTGTCTTCTAGGTTATCCTGCGGGACCTGCTCCGCTTCCTCCTGGTCTACTTAGTCTTCCTCTTCGGCTTCGCTGTAGGTAAAAGCTCCCCTCTGGCCCCTGCCGCCCCTTGCCCGCCCTGTAGACCCCCCCAGTCCGCCCGCTGGACTCCAGGCTGAGGGAGGACCCCCTTCCGCCCTGCCCCACAGCCCTGGTGAGCCTGAGCCGGGAGGCCCGAGGCCCCACACAGTCTAACGCCACCAAGACAGAGGGGGCGGGGGCAGGCCAGGAGGCGGAGGAGGAGGGCGGCGCGGCGGCGGCGGCGTACGACGGCATCATGGACGCCTCGCTGGAGCTGTTCAAGTTCACCATCGGCATGGGGGAGCTGGCCTTCCAGGACCAGCTGCGCTTCCGCGGGGTGGTGCTGCTGCTGCTGCTGGCCTACGTGCTGCTCACCTACATCCTGCTGCTCAACATGCTCATCGCCCTCATGAACGAGACCGTCAACAGTGTCGCCACCGACAGCTGGAGCATCTGGAAGCTGCAGGTGCCCCTGGGAGGCTCTCCTCCCCTCCCCTGGCCCCTCCCCCTCCCAGGTCTGGGTCCAGGGAGGAGCAGGTCCGGGACCTGGGTGGCCTCGCTCTCGTCGGGGTGTTCATCCTCCACGCCTTCCTTCAGAGGGTTCCTGCGAGGCGCCTGGCCCCTGGCGCAGCAGGTGGAGCGCCCCGGCGTGCTGAGGCCACCCGTTCAGCCCCGGTCAGGGCACCTATGAGAAGCAACCAGTGGCTGCACAACTAAGTGGAACAGCGAGTTGAGGCTTCTCCTCTCTCTTTTTTTTTCTCTCTCTCAAAAAAGAGGGGGGTGGCTGAATAAGCTCATATATGTCAAGCCCTTCGATCAGTGTCTGGCACACAGTACGTGCTCAGTGTGTTAGTTACTGCCATCATAATAATTATTTCTTCGAGCACCTACTATGGGGCTAGGCACAGTCTTCAGTTCTCATTGGACAGCAGAGAAGACGTATTGGCCCTCACGTAGACCCCCCATTCACTGTTCACCATATGTGTTCTTTTTTTTCTGAAGTGAGAAGTAGGGAGGCAGAGAGATAGACTCCCCCATATGCCTGACCATGCTCCACCTGGCATGCCTACTAGAGGGCGATGCTTTGCCCATCTGGGGTGTTGCTCTGTTGCAACCAGAGCCACTCTAGTGCATGAGGCAGAGGCCATGGAGCCATCCCCAGTGCCCCGGCCAACTTTGCTCCAATGGAGCCTTGGCTGCGGGAGGGGAAGAGAGAGACACAGAGGAAGGAGAGGGGGAGGGGTGGAGAAGCAGATGGGCACTTCTCCTGTGTGCCCTGACCAGGAACCAAACCTAGGACCTCCACATGCCAGGCTGACGCTCTACCACTGAGCCAACTGGCCAGGGCCTGTTCACCATAAGTTCAATGGGTTGGTTTGGTGGGAGAGGCAGGCAGGCTGTGCAGTCTTGGTGCTGGTCAGCTTGGGGGCATTGGCGGACCAGAGATCCTTGAAACTGGTGGCCGAGAAAGACATCGCCTATTGTGGCGGAAGCCACAGCAGCTTGACCTGGGAAGGGGGAGGGTTGGGTGCTGGTCTGGGCAGTCTGTGTCGGAGAGCTTCACCCCCGGGGCTGGACGGTGTCACCAATTCACTGTTGACCTCAGGTCAGCCCCTGGTCTTCTCTGAGACTTCACGTCCTCACCTGCAAAGTTCTGTCCCCACCCGACTGTGTGCGGGGCAGGCAAATGAACTTTTGCACCTGGTTGGTGTGAAATGCCGGGACATGCGATGACACGATCGCAGGTGATTGCTGAGCGGTCTCTCCAGGCCGACGTCCCCCAAACACTAGGTACATCGTCCTCAGCCTGTAAGTGAGGAGATGGATTCAGAGGGGTTGAGGGCATGACCCCACGCAGGTCACCACACGTCAGAGCCGGTTCCAACCTGCACGTTTTTGAGGACTTGGGATTCTCCCGTAAGGGGCGTGTCGTGGCGCCCCAGCCGGCCGCTGTCTGATGTGTCCATTGTCCCCAGAAAGCCATCTCTGTCCTGGAGATGGAGAAGGGCTACTGGTGGTGCAGGAGGAGGAAGCAGCGGACAGGCGTGAAGCTGACGGTTGGCGCCAGGCCCGACGGCAGCCCCGACGAGCGCTGGTGCTTCCGGTGAGTGAGGGGCAGGGGAGGGCAGCCGGTGAAAGCCGGCCCAGCTCTTCTGAAAGCTAGGGACAGCTGTCCTGAGCGGGGCTGCTGGGAAAGGCAGGGCTCAGGAGTGCCAAGGGACTCAGCCCGCCCCGGGCAGGTGAGGTCAGAGGTGCTGGGTCTCACAGGCCCGGGGCTGGCTGAGCACACGGAGCCACGCCTGATCTAAACTGTTCTCCGGATGTTCGGGGCACCCAGGTCGCTGTGAGCTGCCTGAAGGGACAGACACTTATCCCTCCATGTGGGCACCAGGCTCAGAGGGCACTGGGCGGATGGCTGCAAGGCAGGGTCAGGGGGAGCAGTGTGCGGGCCAGTGTCCTGAGGAGCAGGGCAGAGAAACGCCATCCTCCTTGCAGTCCCCACATCCACCAGAACATCTGCTCAGGCCACCCACGGAGGGGCCAGGCCTCCACGCTGGGGTAACGCCCAGGGCACTGGTGGCCCCTGGCAGCCTCAGAGCTGCTCTGTTGCCCGCAGGGTGGAGGAAGTGAACTGGGCCGCCTGGGAGCAGACGCTGCCAACGGTGTGCGAGGAGCCTGCAGAGCCGGGCGTCCCCGGTGAGTGACCACGGGGAGAGACGGAGGGCGCGTGTGTCTGTGTGGCCACATGGCCGTGCAGAGTCTGGGGCAGGTCTCAGCCGGGCGTCCCCGGTGAGTGACCGCGGGGAGAGACGGGGGGCGCGTGTGTCTGTGTGGCCACACAGCCTGGAGAGTCTGGGGCAGGTCCCAGCCGGGCGTCCCCGGTGAGTGACTGCGGGGAGAGACGGAGGGCGCGTGTGTCTGTGTGGCCACATGGCCGTGCAGAGTCTGGGGCAGGTCCCAGCCAGGCGTCCCCGGTGAGTGACCGCGGGGAGAGACAGAGGGCGCGTGTGTCTGTGTGGCCACAGGGCCGTGCAGAGTCTGGGGCAGGTCCCAGCCGGGCGTCCCCAGTGAGTGACTGCGGGGAGAGACGGGGGGCGCGTGTGTCTGTGTGGCCACACGGCCGTGCAGAGTCTGGGGCAGGTCCCAACCAGGCGTCCCCGGTGAGTGACCGCGGGGAGAGACGGGGGGCGCGTGTGTCTGTGTGGCCACACGGCCGTGCAGAATCTGGGGCAGGTCCCCGGTGGGGGCCCCTCCCCGGCTGCCCTCATTTAAAGGACCTGCACTCCTTCCCACGGTGCTTTCCTCTGTCCATGCCACCCTCTCTCCGCTCCGGGGGCCTGGGCAGAACTCGGAGGCTTTCACCCTGTCCTCACCGCCTGCGTCTCCATCCCCTCCCCTCCTCCTGGCAGGCTCCAGTTCACGGCACCCTTTGCCCATTCATGTGCCAGGCCTGGGCTGAGCCCGGAGGCCCAGCAGGGGAACCAGTTAGGGATGTCCCCAGACCCATCCCATTGCTTAGACGGCATCTCTCTGCGCCCCCACTGGCTCCGTCCCGAGCCTTGCTGACCCGAGCACCCGGGCTTTCCCCCTCTCTGCGCGAGCCCCCAGCCTCTTCCCGCCTCCAGCACCCCTACCTCCGAGAAGGAGCCCTTCACACCTCTCATGGCTGGCCTCCTTTCCATTTCAGTGTGGTGACAGCCCCTCTGGTCCCCCACTCTGCTGCCTCCCACCAAGAGAGACTCCTACCTCCCCCCCAGAGCCCTGTTCCGAGAATGAGCTCTCGCCATAGCACATTCTTTCTGGAACCCTCAGTAGCTCCCACCTCATCCGTGACCTCTCCTGCTCTCCTTTATTATTCACTTTCAAACAGACTCTGCTGGCTTGTCTCTGTCCCGACCCCTCCCACAACAGCCTCTCGTGCCACCCGCGACCCTCGTGCAGGGGACTGCCTTGGCCTCCTGCTCCGAAGCTTACTGCTTTCCCGAGGCCCTCACACACCGTTAGGTTTCCTGCCCACCCTCTCTGTGTGTCCCTGAATTCCAAATCCTGCTGCCCTGTCACTTCCCCGACAAGCTGCGCAAGTAGATTTGCTCCTGGCCTTGCCTCCAGCATTCCACACCCTAATCCCCACACCCCACGGCCTGCTGAGGCTTCTGGACGTTCCAAACAGGGACAGCTTTGGGAATGCCCTACCAGGTACCGTGTAACTCCACCCCATCCTCATCCAGGTGGGAGGCCTTGAGGGTTTCTTGTTCCCCCGGTCCCCCATTCTGGTGCCAAGTGGGCTCGGGACCCCACGGGCAGCCCCTTGACCTTTCCTCCCACCCCTCACTCCTCCTGACTCTGCACGACCACAGGGCCGCTCAGCCTGCACCCCGACCTCCAGATAAGTCCTTCCGCTCCGAGTTTAGCCCACTCCAATTCCAATACTTCCATGTAGACGAAAACTATGCACGGCCCACACTGTACAATGCCCCCCCCCCCCCGCCCCCGCCTGGAAGGCCAAACTCTTCCGCACGGAGGTCAGTGATCAAAGCTGTTGTCCCATCCATTGCCCACGCATCTCTCCATGTGACAGCCAGTCCCTCTTCAGTGCTCCTTCTTCTTTGCTTTCCTTGGCTCTTCTCTCTGTCAGAAGTGCCTTTCCTGGTGGTCCTCTGGGTGTCCAAGGCTGCCACCTCCCCTAGGGGTTGGATCCCCTCTCCCCTATGAGCTCCCTGAGCACCCAAATCCCGCCTACCTGCAGCTCTCCAGCAAGTCTCCCGGGTTCCGGTTTCTAACGCCAAAGCCTGTCGCCTCCAGAAACCTGAAGCTCCTGGGAGGGGGCCCTCCACTGGCTCTTGGCTGGGGGTCAGGAAATGCTTGTGGGAGGACGGAGGCAAGGAGAGGGATTGTTGGGGATTTCAGGATCCCTCGATGTCCACCAGGGTGGGATGTGGTTTCAGGGTCGGGGGCCTCCTGCCTCCTGGGGACACACCCCAAGGGCCAGTCACAGTTCTCTCCATCCCATTGACAGGCAGCAAGAAGAACCCTGTCCTGGCCTCCCAACCCGGGGAGGACAGTGCCTTGGAGGAAGACCATCTGCCACTGCAGCTCCTCAAGTCCCATTGACGGCCCTGATGCAGACGGTGGCCAGCCGGACAGAGCCTGGACATCTTTCCAGCCCTACCTGCTGGCCCGGGGGCCCTCGGGAATGTCGGCGGCAAACATAAATAAATATTTTCTCATGACTGACTCTTTTGGAAACATTTGAGCCAAGTTACTGGTTCCTCTGGATGGCTGAATCTTCATGACTCTGGGGCTGGGCCCCCCTCGCCCTCACCTGCTGCCCCCCAGCCTTGAGATGGTCTCTTCCTGGGATCAGGGAGCTAGCCGGGGTGCTGTGCTCGCTGGTAACAGCAGGTTTGTGGTGGTGGACATGGGCAAGGACAGCCACCTCTCCAGACACCCCTGAAGGGAACCTCCAAGATGTCTCTCAAAGCCTTTAAGCTTCTTGGCTTAATTTAGACTCTGGATTATGGCTTTCTCTCCCCATTAGACTTCCTGCTCAGTTTACAACTCTGCAAGCCGTTTTCTGTAGTCAGAGGGGACTTTTCTAAGACACAAGAGAAACGTGGCCCTTCTGTGTTCCGGAGGCTTGAGAGGCTCCCCAGAATGCAGAGGATGCCTGAGTAGGCACCCCCAGTCCTGTGCGGTTGTGCCCAAGCCCAGTGGCGTAGCGAACATAACTGGCGCCCCCTACCCCCCTCCTAACTATGCTTCTACTACGCTTTTCTGGCTTGTCTTGGAGACCATGTGGCGCCCGGGGCATGACAGACCCCCTTGCCCACCCCCGCTAAGCTACTGCCCAAGCCATTTCCAGACACCCCAATACCCTCCCTGGTGCCCCTATGTTCACCTTGGCACTTCTCTAAATTTTTCACGCAGGCTGATGATGGACCTCATTCATGGGTGTCTGACCCCTGGACTTGGCTCTCCCTGGAAATCCCGTCCCTCCAGTAGGATAACTCCCCTTATTTCTAAGACCAGCTCGAATATGAATTGCTCTCCCTTGGGGTAATGTGTGTTTATACAACGTGCATTTTTTATTTTCAGAGTGGGAAAGACCTGGGCATGTCCCCATGCTGAAAGGCAAGGAGGGCAGGAAGGCTGCTCGCTCCCCCGGGGTCATCCCGAAGGGATGAGCGCGGCCAGTGCCCCACGGGGTACTGGAAATCGCCGTGGGGAGACAACAGGCGGGCAACGCCCGGGGAATCAGGAGCAGCCACCATGGGTGAGCGCTCGCCGCGCGCCGTGCCGAGGCCGCGGGGTTTCAGACGCGTGAACTCGCGATGCTCAGCACCGACTCGGTGCCGCCGGTTCCTGCATTTTCCAGCAGAGCCATCAGAAGGTCAAGGTCACGCAGCGCGCTCAGCGGCTGCAAAGGCGGCTGGGACCGCCACCCGCCCGGGAACCGCGCTCCAGACCTCCGCGCACGCGTCCTGGCCCTGGCCCGCGCCGCTCGCCCCGTACCCAGAGTTCCCGAGGCCGTGGAAGAGACCATCGTTCCAAGGGAGGGGGAGTCCCTGGGGTGGTGCGGCGCCTGCTCTGTAACACTCAGGGGTGAAGTTCCCGTGAGTCTTTGCCGGTTTCACCCTCCTTCTTGCGATAGTGGAATGTTCCAACTCCTTAAAGGCCGGGGCCGGGGCGGGAGCGCTCTCTCCCATGCGGCCTCTTCCCCTGTGTTACCGCAGTTGGTGGTTGTTGGCAAGGGCGCGGGAGCTGGTCGTCCCTTTCTCGTTTTTTGGAAAATGTTTTCGGGAAGCTTAACCGGAAGCCGGAGGGCGGCTGTGCCCACGTGGGCCTCGGGGCGGGCGGCGCCGTGGCTGGGTGTTGAGACTGGCAGGGCCGCGCCCGCAGCGGACGGAGACTCATGGACGGCGCGCGCGTTGTCCCCGCGGTGCCGGAAGGCCGAGACCCCTTCCCCTGGCCTGGCTGGTGGGAGTGAAGAAGTCCGAGAGACTGGGTGAGTTGGGGATGGCCTTGGGGCTCACGCGTGGGTGCGGGCCACGAGGAAGACTTGCTGGACTGTCCTGATGATACGAAGACTAGGAAGTGCCGTCAGATGCGATAACTGACGATTTTCATGCCTATCTGACCGCAGTCTGCGAAACCTCGGTCGTGACGTTGCACGGGACTCCCAGCGGGGGCCCTAACGCGTGTCCACCTTCATGTTTTCAGGTGGCGGCCCCACTGAAGAGGACCGAAGACCGGGAGCCGCGTCCCAGCGGGGTGAGACCCAATTCCGGTCCGGTTTAATATGGAACTTGGCTGTCTTCTTACTCTCATGCACTGACAATTGCCTGATGGGCGCACACGTGCGATTTTTTGCACTACCGCTTTGCGCCATTGCAATGGCGGGGACACGGCCTTCCCTAACCTGAAACTTACCTGACAAACTCCCATTAAAATGTCTCCTGGCTGTTAAAGTCATGAGTTTAGTTCCAAGTGATGTCCGGTGTTCTAGACCAGTACTGGGGGTCGGAGGTGATAACGGGGTGATTTCTGGCTGAGTGCAGTCAGCAGGTCCTTGGAGCCCTGAAACTGTGACCTTTAATTTCTCTGTTCACCCAGGTTGCAAATGAAGAAAGGACTGGGAAGGGAAGAGCCTAGTGTGGCGTGAGGAGCACCGGCCTGCCGCGAGGTAAGCTTCTGTCCCCAGAGGTTAGGGGTGCGGGGTGCTTAGCTGGGAAGTTGAACCTTGTGAAACGGCTGTGAGGTCAGATGTTGGCAGTGGCACAACGGGAGTTCCTTGTTACTTGATGGCCTTATACTCCTGGGTAAACTGCCTCGCTGCCCCAGGATGTGGCTCTTCCTCATTCTAAAAAATGATGATAGCCTTAGGTTTGTGAGTTTTGAAAACTGACCAAGACTTGTGGTAGCGCAGTGTATCAAGTGTTGACCTGGAATGCTGCTGAGGGGGCCGGTTCAAAACCCTGGGCTTGCCTGGTCAAGGCACGTATGGGAGTTGATGCTTTCTGCTCCTGCCCCCCCTTCTCTTAACTCTCCAAAAAAGGGATAAACAAAAATAAATAGAAACTGACCAAATGGCAGTTAACAACACCCAAAAAGCCAACTGGGACTGAATTCTTAAAGCCTCTTAAGTAGAGGGAGGCAGTTATGATCAGAACTGCATTTGCTGCCTGATCCGGTGGTGGCGTAGTGGGTAGAACATCAACCTGGGACACTGAGGACCCAAGTTCAAAACCCTGTGTTTGCCAGCTTGAGCGAGAGATCATAGACATGACCTCAAGGTCGCTGGCTCAGCTGGAGCCCCCCTACCCCCGCCAAGGCATATGTGAGAAGCAATCAATGAACAACTAAAGTGAGGCAACTGTGAGATAATGCTTATCTCACCCTCCCTGTCTGGCCCTCTTTCTTGCTAAAAAAAAAGGGGGGGGGGCTGTATCTGCTGACTGAGTGCTCTGTTCCCTAGGCTTTGAGTGTGGAAGAATGATCAGCATGGTTCTAAAGCTGGTGGTGACCCTGGGAGGAGGTAAGATTTCATCTGCAGTGATGGCCTCATGACAGATAACTTGCAGAAAAGGATAGCAAATGATGAAATTACCCAAAATAGCTGGAATTACCGGCAGATTGTGTGGTGGTGAGCCTACGGTTTTCTGACAATATCCTGTGCTGGGAATGACTGACCTGTTGGGAGTAGAAAGTGTGGCTGATGCTTAGTTTCTTTGCAGGCTGTTTTTAGAGGATGGTCGGCTGTACTTGAAGTCCAAGGGCCAGGAGCTGCCATCAGTTTGGACTCCTGACAACCGAAGCTTCAACATTTGGTGTAAAAATATTCTGACCTTGTGCTAAGAGTCAGGCTCTGGCAACCTTTTTGTAAGACAAGCACTTTGGTGTCATTAAATCCATGTTTCCTAATATTGTCCCTTGCTCGAAAGGAGCTCCTAAATTGATGTTTTAATACTGTATTCTGTATCAATATTGTATTTATGTTGGGCAAGGGAGTGGATTCAGCTGAAACTTCCTCCTGAAATTAATATCCATGCAATTACCATAAACCAGCATTGTAATAAAAGATGGTCTTTGGTTATTGGTTCTTAAAATGTGTATTGGATGAACAAGTTAAATTTGATAGCTCTTGTCACATAAGCACTTGTTGGCTTCCTTATGGGCTAAACTTTCCTGACTTCCAGGGTAAAAGTCCCAGAGCATTTAAGGCATCCATTCACATGAGTCCAGCCCCTAGTTCCTTGGGGAAGCTGACACCTAATCAGTGAGCTTACCCGTCCTGCTGCCTTCCTGGGTTGTGCTCCCCTGGTGCTCTGGTTGCCCGAGGGGTAAGCTGACCAGAGGCTCCCAGTGCTTTTCTCTGGCTCAGGACGTTTCCAGGCCCCCTGGACTTGGGTCTAGGGCTTTGTTGTGCCATGGTGGGATTTTTCCAAAGCTGGTAGGCCTTGGGTGGGAACCTTTGCTTTTGGGATGTCCAGTTTACCTTTGTCTTTGGAGGCCCTAGATCCACCAGGAGTTCCCTTAGAAGCACTTTTAAGGCCAGTGGGCCTGGGTGTTTAAGAGCCTTCCATAGGTTTAGGAATGTGCTCAAAGTAGGAAAGGTTACTTCAGGGACGGCCAGGACCTGCAGTCCTTGTGTAAGAGGAAGCAGTCCTCTGCCCTGCACACCAGCAACACTGGACCCCGTCTGGTGGGGAGGGTGGGTTATGGTATGGGGTTTCTCAGTGGGCTGCCCGTGCATATCTGCATACCACCTGTCCTGGCACCCTCTGGGTTGAAGGCTGGTGGATGGGCCAGCCCAGGGACCCATGAGTGCGAGGGCTGCGCCTGGAGCCCAAGGCTCCGCAAGGAAGAGGTAGACAGCCTTCAATCCTCGGGGAGACAGACTGGGCGTGGCAGCCAGTCCCTAGCCCATCGTCCCTCACTCCAGTTAGGGAGCCAAGATTCCCACCTGCCTTGAGCAGGGGCACATGGAGCACCTGGCTGGAGTGTGCTGCCCTGAACAGAACAAATGTAGAACTGTGAAGCCCTGGGTTGGATGTGGGGCCCCAACTACACTCCTTTTCTGGGGCAGACCTACAAACCACTCAGCCCCAGCTACCAGCACCCCCGACCCATGAGTCTGGGGAGGACCTCTCAGGAGCCATGCTGATCATGGGGCTTGACGAGTGGGAAGCTGGAGGACCAGCGAGAAGTCGCACCCAGCCTCCCCCTGCCCACCCTCCACAGCCTGGCTCCCCTGGGTGGGGCTGCCCAGGCCTGGGTTCTGGAAGCCTGAGCACCTGGGCAGGAGCCGCTAGGCTGCCTCAGCCGTCCTGACCCACGAGGACTACCAGTGAGGCCCCCCACTTCGTGTCACGTCTGAGCTGCTGCCCCTGAAGTCGCCCCGCCCTCGTGGTCCTTGGCAGGGACCAGAAGGTCCCCTCCCGGGTCCTCCTGGCCCACAGTTCCGTCCCGGGCCTCCTCCGCACAGCCTGGGCTCTCCCCCAGCTCCAGGATGGTGGGGAGGTGGCCCTGCTTTGGGGAGCGCTTGCGCAGGCCAAGCAGGAAAGCCTGGGGCAGAGAGAAGATGTCCACGTTGTTGCCTAGGTCAATCCAGGTGACGCTGGGGAACTTGCTGGGGTCCTTGAGGGTGTCGGTGAGGTCCCGCAGCAGGGCTCGGGTCAGCCGGTTGCCGTTGAGGGCCAGCGTGGTGAGGCGGGGCAGCGTGCTGAGTGCCGGCAGCAGCTGCTGGACCATGTCATCCGTGAGGCCCGTGAAGCCCAGCTCCACGCTGTCCACCTGCTCCCCGCAGCGCTGCAGGTAGCTGCTCACCCGCTCCAGGTCACGGGCGGTCAGCGGAATGCCCGACAGGTCTACCGTGTTGTCCAGGGGACTTCCGGCCAGGACAGCCTTGAGGCTGAAAGGGAGAAAGGACAAGCAGGGTTCAAGAAGGTGGCAGGGACTTCTCCCAGTTCGGCAGAGACAGACATGGAGCCAGCCTCTGCTCCAGGGTGGGCCCACATCTCAGCCTGGCTGGGCCCCGCAGGCCAGAGCCCGAGGGACCACAAGGGAGAAGCCCGAGGGTTTCTGCAGGGACCCAAGGGTACGTTCTGGGGCCACAGTGCCTGGGTTTGCACCTTACACTCCTTCCTACTCAGCGTGACCTTTAGTTAGGTCCTTAACCTCTCTACGCCTCAGTTATTTTCCTGAAAAATGGAGCTAATTGAGTGCTAAGGGGTTGTCATGTGAAGTCAGTTACTAAATGCAAAGCATTTCAAACTGCCTAGTATGGGGAGTGATGAAGAAACATTTGCTCTGCCAGCCAGTGGCTCAAATGGTCCCAGCGTCGGCCCCAGGCACTGAGGATAGGTTGGTTGATTAGAGCATCAGGCCCAGGCACTGAGGACAGCTTCGTTGATTTGAGCATTGGCCCCAGACTGGGGGTGGGGGAGGGGTGAGGGGATTGTTGGGTGGATCCTGATCCAAATCATGTGGGAGTCTGTCTCACTATCTCCTCTCCTCTCATTTAAAAAAAAAAAGAAACATTTGCTATCATTAATCTCCTGGGCTGAGCAAGAGCTTCCTCAAGAGCCACACAAGATCTCTGCCGCTTCCTTTTTCAAGGGCATCTTCCCCAGGGGAAGGGGGTGCTAAGGGAGATCGCCACCGGACAGCAGGCAGGGGCGGGGCAGGGGCTCCAGGCCTGGTGGGAGCTGCTGACTCCCGGAGGCTGCGTGTCCTCCCCTCCCTGCCTTCTGCCGTTCCTTGTCTTCTCTCTTCCCCTGCTCCTCTGGGGCCCCAGCTCTCCATTTCCTGGTATCCCAGGCAAGCCCCGAGGCCCCAAACCCTGGGCAGGAGCGGGTGGTGGTGGTCAGGGGTGCTAACAGCCTGCACACGTTAACAGGAACAGCCAGAGCTGGGCAGACCTCTCTCCTCCACACACACGTGGGCTCTCCTGCAGTTTGGGGCCGCCCACAGCACATCCCCCTGGCCCTGGCCCAGGCCCAGGGAGCGGGAAGGCAGAACACCGAAGGCCTGACGTCTACGGCTTGGCACACTGCCTGGTCTTTGTTCAGCGGGATTTATGCGTCGGGGGTAATTCTTACGGTGTCAGTAATAAGGCAGGCTTAGCACACCAGAGAAACAGCAGTGCTGTGGCTATAGCCTGAGCCTGTGTCAGTAATAAGGCAGGCTTAGCACAGCAGAGAAACAGCAGTGCTGTGGTTATAGCCTGAGCCTGTGTCAGTAATAAGGCAGGCTTAGCACACCAGAGAAGTAGCAGTGCTGTGGTTATAGCCTGAGCCTGTGTCAGTAATAAGGCAGGCTTAGCACACCAGAGAAACAGCAGTGCTGTGGTTATAGCCTGAGCCTGTGTCAGTAATAAGGCAGGCTTAGCACACCAGAGAAACAGCAGTGCTGTGGTTATAGCCTGAGCCTGTGTCAGTAATAAGGCAGGCTTACCACACCAGAGAAACAGCAGTGCTGTGGTTATAGCCTGAGCCTGGGGTTTGCACCGAGCCCTGCCCTCACCAGCTGGCTGACCGTGGCCAGTCAAATGGCTACAGGAGTAGCCCCCACCTTGATCAATCCCTCAACCAGTGTTTGCTCAGATCCTACTAGGTGCCGGGCGCTGTCCTAAGCACTGAGGCCAGGGTGGTGAGCAAGATGGACAAGACTCGTGTTTGCCTTCTGCCAGATACTTGCTCGAGCACAAACCAGGGAGAGAAGCCGGGGGCCGTGGCTGCCCAGGGAACGCTCCTCTGAGGTCACATTTGAGCTGACTGGCTAAGAATAAGAAAGCCAGGCGTGGGAAGGTTTTGGCGACAGTTCCTGCAGAGGAAGGACAGGCAGCTGCTAAGACACCAGCTGGGAAAGAGCTGGGTGTGTCTGCGCACTAGGCAGGAGGCAGAGGAGAGCTGGAGGGGACAGAACAGGAAGGGGCTGTGGACCCATCACCTAGGGCCCTGTTTGCATTTCGCTCCATGTGACCAGAAGCCACGCGGGGGGTGGTGGGGGTGGGGGACAGTAGAAAAGGCCCCTGGATTCCATCAGGGTTCAAGCATCCTCTGCTTTTCAATCCTGAGGGGCTGGCTCACAGTCCTCTCGGGGCATTCCAGGTACCATGGGTTCTCCTGTCCTGCTCTGCCCCACAGTCATTTATAAGAAAGGCAGGGTGCTTCCTCCTCCAGGAAGTCTTCCTGCCAGGCTCCCCTCCTCCTGCTTCCTGTTAGGCTCCACAGGTTCCCCTATATCCCAAGTGCCCCCCTCTCCCCCAATCACAAGGGCCACACAACCTCTGAGGGTCCCCACTGCTGCAGGGACCAGGGAAAGGCCTAGGGTCTGGGTCTTCCCAGGGGAGAACGTGGAGAACCGGCATGTTCAGCGGGCAGGCCCATGCTTAGGGCACCAGGAATTAGACCCTCTTGTCCCCCTCCCCACCCATCCATCCAACTGGCCCGCCCTGGCCAGCTTGCTTGGATGGTTAGAGTGTCATCCTGAAGCACAGAGGTTGCCGGTTCGATCCCTGATCAGGGCACAAATAAGAACAGATGGATGTTCCTGTCTTTATCTCCCTCTCTCCCTTCTTCTTTCTCTAAAATAAATACAATAAACATTATAAAAAAAGAAAAGACACAGAATGGGCCCATATTCCCCAGCTCTCTCCCCACAGACCAGGGCCCTGCCTCCAGCACCTCTCATAGCTCATGCTCACCCAAATGCCCACCTGACGGCTTCCCCCAGCTACTGAATGCCCCTTCCATCTCACCTCCTTCAGGCAGCCCTCCAGGACAGCCCCCTCTGGTCGCGCTCTTCCCGTTACCCCACTACCCTGGGAGGGGCCGCTGCGACTCACACACCACGCCTGACCCAGACCATCTGGGTTGCCCTGGTAGAGGGAGGCGGGCGGGCGGGGAGGCAGGGCAGAGCCACCTCGGGTGACCACCACTCACCATGCCTGCGGCTTCCTCTTCACCAGCCCCCGGTGCCGCCGCCACTGGGAGTGGGGGCTGAGGTGGTAGGTCAGCTGCCGGCACAGCTTCTCCATGGCGCCCAGGGCATCGCCCTCCTGCAGGGGCAACGCCCGGGAGGGAGGTGGATGAGACCCCCGCCCCCTCCTCCAGCCTCCTTGCCTCCCTAGCCCCGCCCCTCCTCCAGCCCCGCCCCTCCTCCAGTGTCTCGACCTCCCTAGCCCCGCCCCCTCCCCAGTCCCGCCCCTCCTCCAGTGTCTTGGCCTCCCCAGCCCCGCCCCCTCCCCAGTCCCGCCCCTCCTCCAGTGTCTTGGCCTCCCCAGCCCCGCCCCTCCTCCAGTATCCCGGCCTCCCTAGCCCCGCCCCTCCCAGTGTCCCGGCCTCCCTAGCCCCGCCCCTCCTCCAGTGTCCCGGCCTCCCTAGCCCCGCCCCTCCTCCAGTGTCCCGGCCTCCCTAGCCCCGCCCCTCCCCAGTCCCGCCCCTCCTCCAGTGTCCCGGCCTCCCTAGCCCCGCCCCCTCCCCGGTCCCGCCCCTCCTCCAGTGTCTCGGCCTCCCTAGCCCCGCCTCCTCCAGCCTCATTTCCTGGCCTGGGGCTTTCTTTCATCAAAGGCCGATGGAGGTGTCCTGCCTGGACCGGTCTTGAGCCCCGACCTCATAAATCCCATCTCCTCTCCCAGCTGGAAATGAGCGGGTCATTCCCGCATCTTGCTTTTTCACTGGCTTCTCACCCAGAACCACTTGCCTTCTACTCAGGTCCCCAACGAGAAGGGTAGGGGCCAGGCTGAAGGCCAACTCTGGAGGCCAAAGGGGGTTGAAGTGGAGGTGACAACGGAGGGACTCTCGCCCACTGGGATCACCAGGGAGCTCTAAGATACGCTGCTGCCCGGGCCAGCCCCGCCGGGCGTGAGCAGTCCGGGTGCGGGGCTTTTACAAAGTTCCCCCCGGGGGTTACCTAGTGCGGCCAGGGTGCAGAAGGAGAGGCACTGTTTCGGATGCTTTAGAGACAAGAAGGACCGGTGGGTGGGATCCGGCGGCCTGCCCAGCATCTCACCCGGGACGACCCACGGACAGACTGTTGCCAGCATCCCACCCACAAGGCTGGTCCTTCCAAAGTGTCAGCTCCTCCTCCAACCACTTCCCCGGCAGCCGCCTCAGTGCGCCGGCACGGCCACAAGGGGGCAGCCGTGCCCTGGGCGAGGCGCAGGCTCGACTCCCCATGGGGCTCCGCCCCACGAGAATGGGGTGAGAGCCTATTTCCCCTTCAATGAACCCGGGACAGTAGATAGATGCAAGTCACTGAACAAAGCTAGCTTGAGGCTAACAGGAAGGTAGTGTCCTCACAGACGTGAGAACTCCCCTCCACTTGTCTGGGCTAAATCAAGGACAGCTAGCATTTCTCGAGCACCTGCTCTCAATGCCCACACGGGGGGAGGGCACTCTCTCTGTGCGTGCACCCCCCCCCCACTCGTGAACGCATCACAGGGCTCTCACAACAATCCTATGAAACAGCAGCAACCGTGGTCTCCATGCTACACCCGAGGACACGGGGGCGTCAAGAAGTGGAGCGGACTGGCGAGCCACACGCAGCATGTACGGTGGCATCAGGACCCGGCCCCCCCCCCAAAAAAAAAAAAACCTCGGCAAGGCTCTGTGGCCGGGTGCCAACGCGCCCCCGGGCCCTGCGCTTCGCTCTGCCCTCCTGAAGACCATCTTTCCCTGACGTTAGTTCAGGGTGTTTCTACCATTTGCACCCAGAAAAGACTTCAGAAGGCCCTTCTAATTTTTTTTTTTTTTTTTGTATTTTTCTGAAGCTGGAAACTGGGAGAGACAGTCAGACAGACTCCCGCATGCGCCCAACCGGATCCACCCGGCACGCCCTCCAGGGGCGAGGCTCTGCCCACCAGGGGGCAATGCTCTGCCCCTCCGGGGCGTCGCTCTGTGAGCGACCAGAGCCACTCTAGCGCCTGGGGCAGAGGCCAAGGAGCCATCCCCAGCACCTGGGCCATCTTTGCTCCAATGGAGCCTCGGCTGCAGGAGGGGAAGAGAGAGGCAGAGAGGAAGGAGGGGGGAAGTGGAGAAGCAAATGGGCGCTTCTCCTGTGTGCCCTGGCGGGGAATCGAACCCGGGTCCCCCGCACGCCAGGCCAATGCTCTACCGCTAAGCCAACCAGCCAGGGCCATGCTCTTCTAATTCTTTCTCAACCCCATGGCTCTTCAAAAACCTCCCCCCTCCAGGCCTCCCTCCCAAGGAGAACAGAACACAGAGGGACAGACCCAGAGGTGGAGGAGAAAGAGCTGGACATGGTGGGGAAAGGAGGGATAAAAAGGGAGGGAGGAGGCAAAGAAGGAGACCGTGGCATTTCTGCGTGAGAAACAGCTCCCCCTCGGCTTCAAAGCAGCCACACACCCTTGGTTGGGGGGCCTGACAAGAGGCAGCAAATGTGACTTGGGTCTGTGCGCCCCACACCCAGCACTCTGCCTGTCTGCTGGCCCCTCCCCTCTGGGAAGTCTTCTGAAGGGGCTGCAACCCAGCAACCCTTTTGTGCAACCAGCCACCTGCATTCTCAAGCTACAGCTGATTGGTCCAGAAGTGGGCACTGGGAGAACACAGCCAATCAGCCCTTTCCCGGGAATCCTGGCTCTGCCTCAGGGCTTCAGGCACCTGTGGTCTAGGAAAGACGGAGTGAAGCGTGGGCCCTGGGGAAGAGTCAGAGGGGAGATGTCGGCACTGTCTGTCTGTAGTCCCAGCCACTCTTTCAGGCCTGGCTGCCTTCAGCCCCCACAAGACCCCTCGGTATCAGCATAAATTCTCTCCCTAGCTGGAGGCAGTCCCAGGGGACTCCCGGTATTCACAGCACAGTCCTAACCCACACGGGGGGCTCAAAGGCCATTCGTGGAATCAATTCTGCTACCTGTGGGAAAGGAAGGAGAAGGCAGGGGTGGGGCAGAGGGGGGCAGGGGCGGGGCAGGGGTGACTCGGCACCATGTGGGGTACTGGTCAGGGCGGCAGCCTCTCGGGCCTGCCCAGTGCTGGGGGCCCGGGAGAAGACTCTGTCTGAGGGACTGGCTCACCTGTCTGAACTCCCCTCCAGCAGAGGTCCTGGTGCTGGGACCCTGTCAGCCAGAGACACCCACCTGCTGCCCTCCCTTCCCCAGGCTTCTTCCTACGCTGTCCCCAGGCAAACAAATGCCCGAAGGCTTCCTTCACCCATTCATACGTTCATTCATTCATCAAATCCCACACCGGACACTGTGCTGGGTTTCCTGTTGACGCCCTCCCCCAGTCCACGCTCCGCCCTCCTCTCTGCTCTGGAGGCTGAGCTCCCATTAACGGCATCGCCCAGCCCTCTTGCCCACAGCTCCCAGTTGGGTTGAGCTAATGGGACCAACTGGGAGAGAGACCAGAAGGGCAGGAAGAGAGAGAGAGAGGCCCGGAGACCGACAGGAGGTGGCAGCAGGTGACGCTACACGCCGAGGCTGGGTCAGAAGAGACAGGGCAGCTCCTGCCGATCTTCCTCTGGACCCACTGCTGCGGGAGGAGCCAGCCGCCCCGACGTGGGGAGGCCCACGCGGCAAGGAGCTGAGGCCTCCTGCCCACACCGTGGAATGCGCCACCTTGGGGGCGAGCCTCCCCACCTCTGTCGAGTCGTCAGATCCACTGCCCTGGCCCATGTCTCCAGAGACTCTCCTAGGCTAGAACCGCCATCTAAGCTGCTCCAGGATGCTTGACCCGCGGAGACTGGACAGCAAGACGCATCTGTTTGTTTAAAACCTGCAGCGTGGAGGTGACGGGCAGCCACAGAAAACACACCTCGGCTCTAGGGGAGGGTTTCTGGTCCTGGCTCCCGCAACGAACGACACAGCCTCCGGGAAAATGACTTCCTGCCGCCGTGGTTCCCGGGCTCTCAGGGTCCCCTGCTCACTTCCTTTATCCTGCCCACCCCCCTTTAATAAACTCTCTTACAAACCCACAGTGGAAGGGTCTCGGCTCCCTGCCCGGGCTCTCTGCTCGCTGCAGGGTGTGACCTGCACAGGACCGATGCTGTCTCTCGCCCCCTTCGTGGACTTATTTTCTAGTGTGGGGGGGAGCACACACCACGTGCACCAACAAATACATAAGCAAGATGATTCTGGAGACCGAGGAGTGGAATGGAGAAATAAACGGGGTACGCCAGGGACTGATCAGGAGACCAGTGGCCGAGGGAAGGAGGTCACTGCAAGGGGTCGTGCAGACGAGTCTGCAGCGCAGGGGACCTCAGACAGGTGTGGTCAGAGGCAGGTGTGGTCAGAGAGACAGGTGTGGTCAGAGGCAGGTGTGGTCAGAGGCAGGTGTGGTCAGAGAGACAGGTGTGGTCAGAGGCAGGTGTGGTCAGAGAGACAGGTGTGGTCAGAGGCAGGTGTGGTCAGAGGCAGGTGTGGTCAGAGAGACAGGTGTGGTCAGAGAGACAGGTGTGGTCAGAGGCAGGTGTGGTCAGAGGCAGGTGTGGTCAGAGAGACAGGTGTGGTCAGAGGCAGGTGTGGTCAGAGAGACAGGTGTGGTCAGAGGCAGGTGTGGTCAGAGGCAGGTGTGGTCAGAGGCAGGTGTGGTCAGAGGCAGGTGTGGTCTGGGCACCAGTGGCCGAGGGAAGGAGGGCTCTGCCAGGGGTGCCAGGGGGCGTGCAGACGAGTCTGCAGCAGCACAGGGGACCTCAGACAGGTGTGGTCAGAGGCAGGTGTGGTCAGAGGCAGGTGTGGTCAGAGGCAGGTGTGGTCAGAGGCAGGTGTGGTCTGGGCGGCCCAGTGCTCCTAGGGCAGGAGAGGGTCTCTAGAGGCTTCAGGAGGCCCGGGCGGTGGAGCCTCAGCAGGCGGACAGAGGCTGGGAGGAGATGGGGGTTCCAGCAGGGCCGGGTAAGAAGTTTGGGTTTCGTTTCGATCACAACGCAAAGCCTCGGGGAAGGTTTCCAGTAGGTGCATATAGGACCCGGTTTACCTTGCAGACACTCTGGCTGCTCCCGGAGCGGGGGGGGGGCGCAGAGTCTGGTTGGAGGTTGTTCCGGGAGCCCTGGGGGATGTGGCTGGGACACGCTGTGCCCCTGGGCCTCCAGCAGGGCCAACCCCACTCTGGCTGGCTCTAGAAATGTGAGTCAGAGGCCAGCTTGGTCATTTCCGAGACTCTGAACCCACAGGGGCCGGGCCTCAGGGCTGTGTCTTACCTGCCACCATGCCCCACAACTGAACCCGCTCAGGCCGAGGACCCGGCTTGGCAAGTGCCCGGTGCTCACTGAGCAGTTACACCTCCACGTCTGTGCGCGGGGGGCGGGGGGACACCGTGCCAGGCCCACACCACCCGTGCGGCCAGAGCCGTGGAGGCTGGGCGTCTCAGGCCCACCCTCTCGGTGTCTGCATGGTGGGGGGGCTCCTCCTCGGGTCCGGGCAGTATCACAGCATCCCCCAGCCCTCGCTGGGCCTGCCTCAGACCCCGGCCCTAGCTGGCTTAGCGAGACGCACCCACCCTACCGGCTTGGGGCAGTGGACGTAGCGGGCCAGGCTGATGATGAGGTCGTGCGTGATGGGGTCCACCAGGTTCCGGAAGCTGGCGTAGCGGTACAGAACGTCGTCCAGCGAGGTCGACTCCATGCCCAGGTCCTGCGGGAACCAGGGGTGGCCAGAGTTCAGAGGTGGTCCTGCTCTGCCCTCAATGCCCCCCAAGTGCCTGGAGCAGCCAGCTGGAGGCAGCAGAGACAGCTCTCGGGGTGCACAACGTCCTACCCCAGAGACCCCCCACACGGCCCCCATCTCTCCCGGGACCAGCTGCTGACCCCCACGCGGCCCCCATCTCTCCCGGAACCAGCTGCTGACCCCCACGCGGCCCCCATCTCTCCCGGGACCAGCTGCTGACCCCCACGCGGCCCCCATCTCTCCCGGGACCAGCTGCTGACCCCCACGCGGCCCCCATCTCTCCCGGGACCAGCTGCTGACCCCCACGCGGCCCCCCACCTCTCCCGGGACCAGCTGCTGACAGCGGCTCGCTCCGCAGGCTGCGCTGCCCGGGGCCATTCCGTCATTGCTGCGGGAGGAGCGGGGGTTGGGAAGGTGGGGAGGAGGGCCCCCCAGGAGGAAGGCGGATGTGGCCCTGCTCCCTGTGTGTGGGAGAGTCATGGCCACCGTCCTCCCCGTGAATTCCAGCTGGGCTGGGGCTCCCAAAGGTCCCAGGACTCCGGGTTACAAGCTGCCGCCACACGAACAGCCAGACAGACCCGGACGAAGGCTGCGGCCCATCTCACTGCTTTATCTCTTCACTGTGACCCTCCCTCCCTAGACCCCTGAAGGCTGTGCCGCTTGAGGACACTTCATGTGGTCTGACGACTCGAGCCGCTCCTGGACTTCTTTTTTTTTTTTTTACAGAGACAGAGAGAGAGTCAGAGAGTGGAATAGACAGACAGGAACAGAGAGAGATGAGAAGCATCAATCATCAGTTTTTTGTTGTGACACCTTAGTTGTTCATTGATTGCTTTCTCATGTGTGCCTTGACCGTGGGCCTTCAGCAGACCCAGTAACCCCTTGCTCGAGCCAGTGACCTTGAGTCAAAGCTGGTGAGCCTGTGCTCAAGCTGGCGACCTCGGGGTCTCGAACCTGGGTCCTTCCGCATCCCAGTCCGATGCTCTATCCACTGCGCCACCGCCTGGTCAGGCCGCTCCTGGACTTCTTACTGCTCTCTCCATGCACCCCCACCCAGGCCGGTTTGCCAGGGAGCCCTGTCCACTCTGGGCACCCACGGCCTTACTATGCCCCAGTAGGGGCCTCTCACGCTCGACTCCCCTCTGCCCAGCGGCGCCTGCAGCGTGCACGGGAACGGGAAGTGGGAGAATCACAATCCCACTGTGGCTCCTCCACACGTGGGCCCTGGACACCCCCGCAGAGCCCAGGCCTCGGTGGGGCTCGTCTGCCTGGCAAACAGGGGCAGCAAGGGAAGCCCCAGCCCCCTCCCTGCAGGAACGGGCCTGCCCACAGGAACCGTGCGTACGGTGGCCCCTCAGCAGAGAGCCCGGGAACGCCAGCAGGTGTGCCCAAGTCCCTGCCTGGCACGGAGAGTGTCACAGGCCTGGGACCAAGGGGGACAAGGGCCAGCAGATGCTGTCTCATGGAAGTGGGGCCCCTAACGCTCCCGAAGTTTGAGGGACCAAGTCTGGGGCCCTCTTTCCAAGGAGAGGAGGTGCAAGGGTGCGGGGGGCGGCTTTCCAGAAAAGGAAGGTTAGAACAACATTTCCCCAGGGGTGAAGGGGCCCTCGAGAGCCTTCCAGGGGCTCTGCCGAGTCATCTTTCCAACCACACATCAGTCAGACCACATCTCCTTCGCATCAGTCAGACGGCATCTCCTTCACATCAGTCAGACGGCATCTCCCTCACATCAGTCAGACGGCATCTCCCTCACATCAGTCAGACGGCATCTCCTTCACATCAGTCAGACCGCATCTCCTTCACATCAGTCAGACGGCATCTCCTTCACATCAGTCAGACGGCATCTCCCTCACATCAGTCAGACGGCATCTCCCTCACATCAGTCAGACGGCATCTCCCTCACATCAGTCAGACGGCATCTCCTTCACATCAGTCAGACGGCATCTCCCTCACATCAGTCAGACGGCATCTCCCTCACATCAGTCAGACGGCATCTCCCTCACATCAGTCAGACGGCATCTCCTTCACATCAGTCAGACCGCATCTCCCTCACATCAGTCAGACGGCATCTCCCTCACATCAGTCAGACCGCATCTCCCTCACATCAGTCAGACCGCATCTCCCTCACATCAGTCAGACGGCATCTCCCTCACATCAGTCAGACGGCATCTCCCTCACATCAGTCAGACGGCATCTCCCTCACATCAGTCAGACCGCATCTCCTTCACATCAGTCAGACCGCATCTCCCTCACATCAGTCAGACGGCATCTCCCTCACATCAGTCAGACGGCATCTCCCTCACATCAGTCAGACGGCATCTCCTTCACATCAGTCAGACGGCATCTCCTTCACATCAGTCAGACGGCATCTCCCTCACATCAGTCAGACGGCATCTCCCTCACATCAGTCAGACGGCATCTCCCTCACATCAGTCAGACGGCATCTCCCTCACATCAGTCAGACGGCATCTCCCTCACATCAGTCAGACGGCATCTCCCTCACATCAGTCAGACCGCATCTCCCTCACATCAGTCAGACGGCATCTCCCTCACATCAGTCAGACGGCATCTCCCTCACATCAGTCAGACGGCATCTCCTTCATCTCCCTCACATCAGTCAGACGGCATCTCCTTCATCTCCTTCACATCAGTCAGACGGCATCTCCCTCACATCAGTCAGACGGCATCTCCTTCACATCAGTCAGACCGCATCTCCCTCACATCAGTCAGACGGCATCTCCCTCACATCAGTCAGACGGCATCTCCCTCACATCAGTCAGACGGCATCTCCCTCACATCAGTCAGACGGCATCTCCCTCACATCAGTCAGACCGCATCTCCCTCACATCAGTCAGACGGCATCTCCCTCACATCAGTCAGACCGCATCTCCCTCACATCAGTCAGACGGCATCTCCCTCACATCAGTCAGACGGCATCTCCCTCACATCAGTCAGACGGCATCTCCCTCACATCAGTCAGACGGCATCTCCCTCACATCAGTCAGACGGCATCTCCCTCACATCAGTCAGACCGCATCTCCCTCACATCAGTCAGACGGCATCTCCCTCACATCAGTCAGACGGCATCTCCCTCACATCAGTCAGACGGCATCTCCCTCACATCAGTCAGACGGCATCTCCCTCACATCAGTCAGACGGCATCTCCCTCACGTCAGTCAGACGGCATCTCCCTCACGTCAGTCAGACCGCATCTCCCTCACGTCAGTCAGACGGCATCTCCCTCACGTCAGTCAGACGGCATCTCCCTCACGTCAGTCAGACGGCATCTCCCTCACGTCAGTCAGACGGCATCTCCCTCACGTCAGTCAGACGGCATCTCCCTCACGTCAGTCAGACGGCATCTCCCTCACGTCAGTCAGACGGCATCTCCCTCACGTCAGTCAGACGGCATCTCCCTCACGTCAGTCAGACGGCATCTCCCTCACGTCAGTCAGACGGCATCTCCCTCACGTCAGTCAGACGGCATCTCCCTCACATCAGTCAGACGGCATCTCCCTCACATCAGTCAGACGGCATCTCCCTCACATCAGTCAGACGGCATCTCCTTCATCTCCCTCACATCAGTCAGACGGCATCTCCTTCATCTCCTTCACATCAGTCAGACGGCATCTCCCTCACATCAGTCAGACCACATCTCCCTCACATCAGTCAGACGGCATCTCCCTCACATCAGTCAGACGGCATCTCCCTCACATCAGTCAGACGGCATCTCCCTCACATCAGTCAGACGGCATCTCCTTCACATCAGTCAGACGGCATCTCCTTCACATCAGTCAGACGGCATCTCCTTCACATCAGTCAGACGGCATCTCCCTCACATCAGTCAGACCACATCTCCCTCACATCAGTCAGACGGCATCTCCCTCACATCAGTCAGACGGCATCTCCCTCACATCAGTCAGACGGCATCTCCCTCACATCAGTCAGACGGCATCTCCTTCACATCAGTCAGACGGCATCTCCCTCACATCAGTCAGACCGCATCTCCCTCACATCAGTCAGACGGCATCTCCCTCACATCAGTCAGACGGCATCTCCCTCACATCAGTCAGACGGCATCTCCCTCACATCAGTCAGACCGCATCTCCCTCACATCAGTCAGACGGCATCTCCCTCACATCAGTCAGACGGCATCTCCCTCACATCAGTCAGACGGCATCTCCCTCACATCAGTCAGACCGCATCTCCCTCACATCAGTCAGACGGCATCTCCCTCACATCAGTCAGACCGCATCTCCTTCACATCAGTCAGACGGCATCTCCCTCACATCAGTCAGACCACATCTCCCTCACATCAGTCAGACCACATCTCCTTCACATCAGTCAGACCGCATCTCCCTCGCAGCCTTCGACCACGACACTCGATCGCGAGCGGCGGCAGAAGCAGCCGGCAGGGAGCCCGCGCCGTCCCCGGGGCCGCACGTTAAAGCGATACCACAGAACAAGGCGCAATGCCGCTCTGCTCACTACATTTTCTCTTAGAAAATACCGTTACTTTTGTAAAACAAACCAAAACCAAAACAAAACAAAACAAAACAAACAAACCATCAGATGCGCTTATTAATTTTCAATAAATGAAAAAAGTCTTATCTTTAAAATACTTTTGATTTCTAATGTAGTAAATAACATTCATCAGCTATAGCCCAGACACAGAAAACCTTTCAGAGGAGCCTGACCTGTGGTGGCGCAGTGCATAAAGCGTCGACCTGGAAATGCTGAGGTCACCGGTTCAAAACCCTGGGCTTGCCTGGTCAAGGCACATATGGGAGTTGATGCTTCCAGCTCCTCCCCCCCTTCTCTCTCTGTCTCTCTCCCCTCTCTGTCTCTCCTCTCTAAAATGAATAAATAAAAATTTAAAAAAAATTTTTTTTAAAAAGGTAAGGAAAAAAAAAACCTTTCAGAGTAAAAAGATTCCTCAAAAAGCTAAAATTAGAATTGCCATACAATCCAGCAATCCCACTTCTGGGGATTTGTCTAAAGGAAATAAAAACAGGCTATTGAAGACATATCTGTACCCCCCGACTCACTGTAGCACCATCCATAATAGCTAAGATACGGAAATACATGAGTGTCCATCAATGAATGAACAGAAACAGATGTGGTGTGTGTGTGGAAGAGAACTCTATTCAGCCACAAGAAAGGACATCGTGGCATTTGCAACAACATGGATAGACCCTGAGGACATTATACTAAGAGAGGTAAGTCAGACAGAGGAAGTCAAATGCTGCATATTTCTTACAGTATGTATAATCCAAAATGAACTGAACTCAAGAAGAGTGTAATGGCAATCATCAGGGTCTGGGGGAATGGGTGACATTTAAGAGCATATACTTGCAATAAGAACGTAAGTCCTGGAGGCCCTGGCCGGCTAGCTCAGGGTTGAGAAGAGAACTGGCATGTGGAAGTCCCAGGTTCGATTACCAGCCAGGGCACACAGGAGAAGCGCCCATCTGCTTCTCCACCCTTCCCCCTCTGCTTTCTCTCTCTCTCTCTCTCTCTCTCTCTCTCTCTCTTCCCCTTCTGCAGTCAAGGCTCCATTGGAGCAAAGTTGGCCTGGGCGCTGAGGATGGATGGCTCCATGGCCTCCGCCTCAGACGCTAGAATGGCTCTGGTTGCAGTGGAGCAATGCCCCAGATGGGCAGAGCATTGCCCCCTGGTGGGCATGCGGGGTGGGTACTGGTCGGGCGCATGCAGGAGTCTGTCTGACTGCCTCCCTGCTTCTCACTTCAGGAAAAAAAAAAAAAAAAAAAAAAAGAACGTAAGTCCTGGAAACCCAACACACAATAAAAACTATTCTAGGCCCTGGCCGGTTGGCTCAGTGGTAGAGCGTCAGCCTGGCGTGCGGAAGTCCTGGGTTTGATTCCCGGCCAGGGCACACAGGAGAAGCGCCCATCTGCTTCTCCACCCCTCCCCCTCTCCTTCCTCTCTGTCTCTCTCTTCCCCTCCCGCAGCGGAGGCTCCACTGGAGCAAAGATGGCCCCGGCGCTGGGGATGGCTCCTTGGCCTCTGCCCCAGGCGCTAGAGTGGCTCTGGTCCCAACAGAGCGATGCCCCGGAGGGGCAGAATATCGCCCCCTGGTGAGCAGAGCGTCGCCCCCTGGTGGGTGTGCCGGGTGGATCCCGGTCGGGCGCATGCGGGAGTCTGTCTGACTGTCTCTCCCCGTTTCCAGCTTCAGAAAAAAATATATATATAAAAAAACTATCCTAAACATTCAACTTGCTAAGAAACTAGCTCTTCATTGTTCCTGCCACTAGAAAAAATAGCAATTATGTGTCACGACAGGGGTGTTAGATAATGCTATAACGGTAACCATCTTGCCATATAAATGTATCAAGTCACTATGTGCTACACCATAAACTTACACAATGTTAGGTGTCCAGTTATATCTCAATTTGTAAAAAGGGTATAGAAACATAGGTTACATGGGTCAGTCTTTTATTTAAATCTTTTATGTTTTTGTGAATTCCATGTCAGTGCCCAGCGGTAACTGTGATGCACCCGTCCTCATGTTTCTGCTATGTAAGCATTAAAGAATTGCTTTTTGTCCTTATAATTCCCAAACTGCAAACAGCTACACAGAATTCTGATGTAGCAGAGGCTATGTTAATCTTTCTACAACCTGACTTTTGCGTGTTGCTGTCATCCACAGTGTGCCCTGTTTTATTGTACTGTGTATTGTGCATAGCAAAAGAGTGTGCAGTCTTCCAAGGACTACCTCATTATGATCTTTGTCTGATCGCTGTTCTTTTTTCCTCCTAATGACAAAGCAGTGCTTGCTTACCGCAATATTACAGTACGTGGCTCAGTCGCCGGTGACAGCATGAAGATGAGGAATGCATTCTGAAAAGACCGCAGGTTTCCGTTTTGAATTTTAAGTGGTAATTTTGGTACTCAGCTGCCAATGCCGAACTATGGTCTCAGATATGTAATTCTTTTATTGTTATTATTATCTAAAATTTTATTTATTGATTTCAGCAAGAGAGGAAGGGAGAAAGGGAGGAAGGGAGAGAGGGAGAGAGACAGGGACATCCAGCTGCTCTTGTATCTGCCCTGACTGGGGGCTGAACCAGCAAACAACTCACCTGGACTGCTCTACCCCAGGGTTGCAGAAGACAGCCCTCACTTGTGTAGGCAGGCCCTAGCTAAAGATCTGAAAAACCTAGCTCTTGAGGTTGGGGGATGGCCAAATCATACAATATATAGATGACCTACTCATCTACTCCCCAACAGAAGAACGGGGCCACCTACATGTCCTACAGACCCTAAATTTCTTGGCCGAAAGGGAATTCAAAGTGTTCAGAAAGAAAGCGTAAGTCCTCTAACAAAGGGTAGAATATTGGGAGCTAACAGTAACCCCAGGAAAAAAAACCCTTGTTCTCTGAAAAATCACAGACCATTACAGACACCCCAACTGCTCCCACCCACAGGCAGCTTTGGGCCTTTTTAGGATTAACAGGTTATTATCGCCTGAATACTGGAATATGAAGAAATAGCCAGGCCCCTCTATAACGCCCTCAAAGACAGTAATAATGAGCAAAATGCCCTATTGGGGGCAAGAACAGCAAAGAGCATTTGAGCATTCAAAATGCGCCCTAATGGGACTACCAGACCCTGAGAAACCTTCTCAACTTAATGTCACAGAAAAACAAGGGGTTGCATAAAAGACCTGTTGGATAGCCTGACCGGTGGTGGCGCAGTGGAAAAGTGTCCACCTGAAACTCTTTTTTTATTAATTTTAATTTTATTTTATTTATTCATTTTTAGAGAGGAGAGACAGAGGGAGAGAGAGAGATAGAGAGGCAGAGAGAGAGGAGGGGGGAGGAGCGAGGAGCTGGAAGCATCAATTCCCATATGTGCCTTGACCAGGCAAGCCCAGGGTTTCGAACCGGCAACCTCAGCATTTCCAGGTCAACGCTTTATCCATTGCGCCACCACAGGTCAGGCCCACCTGAAACTCTTGAGGTCGCTGGTTCAAAACCCTGAGCTTGCCTGGTCAAGGCACATATGGGAGTAATGCTTCCTGCTCCTCCCCCTCTTCTTGCTCCCCCCCCCTTCTTTCCCCACTCTAAAATGAATAAATAAAAATCTTTCCTGACCAGGCAGTGATGCAGTGGATAGAGCATTGTTCCAAACCCTGAGGTCGCTGGCTTGAGCGAGGGGTCACTCGCTCTGCTGTAGCCCCCCCCCCCGCCCCGTCAAGGCACATATAAGAGAGCAATCAATGAACAACTAAGGAGCCACAACGAAGAATTGATGCTTCTCATCTCTCTCCCTTCCTGTCTGTCTGACCCTGTCTGTCCCTCTCTCTGTCTCTGTCAAAAAAAGAAAAAAAAAATCTTAAAAAAAACAAGACCTATTGGATATTTCTCAAACAACCCTACATTTAGTGGCATAGAATTGGCCTTAGAAATGTTGCAGCAGCTGCCCTACGCTTAGAGGAGGCCTTCAAAATATCCCGGGGCAGGAAATAAACCCCTTTGTATTCCTCCCATCAAACAGGACCCCTCTTAAATATCAAAAGGCCTTGTTGGCTTACCAACAATAGATGATTAAGGTACCAAGTCATCCTACCGGGAAAGCCCTCAGGTGAGAGCGGAGCACTGGACACTAAACCCGACTACCCTAAGGACTGCACTCCTGCCGAAGCCCGCTGCAGACTGACCAGAGCTGCCGGAGACAGAGGCCACGGCTACGCCAGCAGGCCCGATCTCACGGGCCCGCCGGAGAGTGACCAGAGCTGCCGGAGACAGAGGCCACGGCTAGGCCAGCAGGCCCGATCTCACAGGCCCATGGCCCCCCAACCCCGATGAGGCCTGGCTCTCTCACAGGGGCAGCGATGTCAGAGAAGGGACCAACTACACGCCACGCGCCATCAAACATCCCCGCACCGAGCAGTGGAAGCAGAAGCCCTCCAAGCCTCAGCCACGACCTGCAGAGTTAACTGCTTTGACGGAGCCCAGATGTTGGGGGCTCCGTTAAATCCACAGGGTATTTTGCAGTTTGGACAGAGGGGCTGGGAGCTGGCTGTCAGGTGATGGTCTGCCCAGGCCCCACCTCACCTGCCTGATTGAGCCTCAGTGCTCGTGCTGCCTCCCACGTTCCCGGCAGGGGTCTTCAAACTTTTTATAAAATCTGCCCACTTTTGCAGTGCTGGTCAACCTGGTCCCTACCGTGCAACCAAACAGCGCTGCGACTGGCCCACCATGAAAGCTGGACCACCCACTAGTGGGCGGTAGGGACCAGGTTGACCAGCACTGCAAAAGTGGGTGGTTTTTATAAAAAGTTTGACAACCCCTGGGTGGGGGGTTTTTCTGCATCTGGTGTTTTTCTTGTGTTGCCTTAGAAATGTGATTGATTTGCTAATGGCCCACCTCCTCCAGTACATAAAGAAGGATGTTTGCTGGGGGCGTCCAGGTGTGGCGGCTTTGCCAGGGTGGTAAATTTTACTGCTGGCATGGAACTGTGGCATCCTCCCGAAACCCAGCCTGTATATGTCTTTAGTTCTTTCTCTATTTTTCATTCAATTTCGTACCATTCCCACTCGAGACCCTGGAATAGACTTGTCGCGCGGGTCCCGGCACCCAAAAGATTAAACATCTACACAAACTCCAAATATACATTTCCAGGGCTACGTGCTTATAACAGCTATATAAAAGGAAAAAGAACTTCTAAATGTAAAATAAATAAATAAATAAAATATAGTTGACACACATTTTTTTTTTTTTAATTAAGTGAGAGGCTGGGAGGCCGAGAGACAGACTCCCACATGCGCCCGGACTGGGATCCACCCGGCAAACCCGCTACGGGGCAATGCTCTGCCCATCTCGGGCCATTGCTCCATTGCTCAACAACCAAGATATTTTAGTGCCTGAGGCGGAGGCCATGGAGCCACCCTCAGTGCCCGGGGCCAATTGAGCTGCAGGAGGAGAAATAGAGAGAGAAAGAAGGAGAGAGAAGGAGGAGGGGTGCAGAAGCAGATGGTCGCTTCTCCTGTGTGCCCTGACTGGAAATCGAACCCAGGACTTCCACACGCTGGGGTGATGCTCTATCACTGAACCAATTGGCCAGGGCCAGTTCACACATCTTCTATAGCTCCTCCAAGCAGTCCCTCTACTTACAGAAATCACAGCAATCCACTGTAAGAGAGAGCAAGAGGGAGCCAAAGAGGGTATCCTGGAAAACAGACCCGCAAAGCACACTGCTAAAGCCACTGCTATAAAAGGGGGCTCTGTCACTGGGGAACCGATACCCTCATCAGACATGTGCCGGCGAGCGTCCCAATATACCAGGGAAGAAGTAGACTGGTCAGAACAGCAAGGGCCCGTTCACAACAAGGAGGATGGTAGTGACAGAACAATCTCACCCCCTTCCCCAGACTGTCCGATGGAAGGCTGTCAAAGGGTCTCTACAGCTCCTGCCCGCTGGAAGAGATAATTCAGCCCAACGTGGCGAGCGCCTACTTAGTACTAAGGGGCTAACAAAAGCCGTCGGCCACAGCTCCTCCCTGTGCACAGTCCACAGCCCGCAGGGATGACAACCACCCCCTGCACTGGCCGAGCCAGCCCAGAGGAGAGGGACCCCCTGGCTGAGGGCTGGCGGTTAGACTTCTCCCAAATGTCTCCGCGCCAGGGATACAAATACCTACTTGTCTTGGTCGACAGATACCTTCACCGGGTGGGTAGAAGTGTTCCCCAACCAAACCGAACAAGTCCAGGAAGTAGTAAAATCCATACTGAAGGAAATGATTCCAAAATTTGGGCTCCTAACCTCACTACAAAGTAATACCGGACCATCGCTCACTCCCCACATTACTCAACAGGTGACCAAAGCTTTCAGGACACGCTCGGGACCTCAGCTCTGCCGGGAGACCCCCACCATCGGGGAAAAGTAGAAAAAGTTCATCAGACCCAAGAGGAAAATTACAGTGTAACAAAGCTGTCGGGAAACTCATCGAGCCTCGCCACAAATCCCTACAAATCCCACCGAGAGCCTGACCGGACCCGGGGCAGTCACACACCCGGGAGGCGCAAGTGCAAAGGGACCTGTGACCGCTGTGTGGCCTTCCCCCGGGGCCGCAGCAGTAGACGGGCAAAACCATGAGGAAGAGCAGGCCCGTGGCCTCCAGACGTGACCAGCACAGGCCCGCCACCGCCCACTGCTGGCAGAGATGCGCGCGGGGATGGGCAGGAGCGGAGGGCGGGGCAGTGGGGCCAGGAGGCGGGGATGAAGCCCGGACCAGCACAAACATCTAACCTCACCAAGAGGGGCGCTCGGTTTGCTCTGAATCGCTGCCCACCCAGAACTCCACAGGCCTGCTTCCCCTCGGCCTACTCTGCCACCACGGCCTGCTTGGCTCTCCACGGCTCTCCCCTGTGGCCTCCGGGGAGGAGGTGGTGGACAGAGCCCTGCTGGCACCTTGGTTTCAGACGTCCAGCTCCTGAAACTGTGAGAGATTCAATTCCTGTTGTTCTCAACCGCGTCCTTGAGGGCCATCTGTTACGGCAGCCCTAGGAAACCGAAACACCAAAGCCTCCTTTCGGCCCTGGCCGGTTGGCTCAGTGGTAGAGCGTCGGCCTGACGTGCAGGAGTCCCGGGTTCGATTCCCGGCCAGGGCACACAGGAGAAGCACCCATCTGCTTCTCCACCCCTCCCCCTCTCCTTCCTCTCTGTCTCTCTCTTCCCCTCCCGCAGCCAAGGCTCCATTGGAGCAAAGTTTGCCGGGGCGCTGAGGATGGCTCTGTGGCCTCTGCCTCAGGCGCTAGAATGACTCTGGTTGCAATAGAGCAATGCCCAAAGATGGGCAGAGCATCGCCCCCTGGTGGACATGCCGGGTGGGTCCCAGTCGGGTGCATGCGGGAGTCTGTCTGACTGCCTCCCCGTTTCCAGCTTCGGAAAAATGCAAAAACAAACAAACAAAAAACCCACAAAGCCTCCTTTCAAGAGGACCTGAAATGAAGCAGCGCTCTTTCTGTGTCCCTGAACTATCACTCACACGGGAAAGGGGCAGCTGCCCGACTTTCCCACGGGTCAAGTCCTCAGACTGAGGAAGAAAGGGGCTTCCTCCCTCCCTCTGAGGGGTCTCAGATGCCCGGGTGGGTGTGGGGAACCCAGAACCAGCTCCAACTATGTTAGAACCAAAGGACGTTCCTCCCAGACTGTCCTCCTCTCTCTCTGTTGTTTGTTTTCATCTTTCTGTGCCTGTCTTTGGTCCTTTAGAAAACAGCTGGGGTGGGGGGTGAGGTGGGAGCCAGGCAGGAGGCTGCCGTGCTATTATGTATATTTTAAACCACAACCACTCCCCTTCTCTTGAGAAACGCCAGGTTTTAAACCCATTTCCAGGAGGAAAGTCCCTTGGGAAATCAGCCCTTGTATCTATCTGTCTCTCTGGCTCCAGGCATAATTCCTCGACTGCTGCAGTGCAGGGCGGGTGGTGGGGAGGGCGGTGGGGAGGCAGCGGGCTCCGCGCAGGAACCAAGGCGGCGCCTCCGGGACTGAAACCCCAGGGCCTGTGCGCACAGAGCTGCCGCCGAGGCTGTCATCAAATCCAGTCTCCCGGAAGGAAGTTAACTGGTCCAGAGGGCCAGCAGGAGGGGGGCAGCCTCCTTTTTCTCTTGGTGGTTCGAGACAACACCGCAGCCAGCTCCCCCTGAGGGCGGGGACGCGGCAGCCTGTGTCATTCTGCCCTGAGCTGGTGACTCAGCTCTGCGCCTCTTTCTCCATGACATTCTGGCTTGCCTGGGGGCGGGCGGGGGTGTGTGTGTGTGGGGGGGAGATAGGGGGGCTCCCCAGGGAGGAGAGAAAGCGGCCAGGTGCCGAAAGGGAGATGCAGCCCCAGGAAGGCACCAGGGCGGGAAGCCAGATGTCTCAGAGCGAAGGGGCCGGTGGGGACGGACCCCAGGCAGCTGCTCGCTGAAGGAGTCCCCAAAGGGCCACGAGGACATGGGGGGCGCGGGGAGGAGTCCGTGTACACACTGAATGCCGGAGACAGATGCAGACGCCGCCGTGGGCTACACGGCGAGCCCCTAAAGACATGTCCCCCCCTGGAACCGGTGCACGTTGCCTCGTTTGGAAAAGGTCTTTGCAAATGTGATCAGATGAAAGGTCTCAAGAGGAGATCATCCTGGATTACCCGGGCGGGCCCTAAACCCATCGGCGTGCCGGATGAGACGCGGAGAGGACACAGGGAAGAAGGCCATGGAGAGACAGGCAGAGACCGGGAGGCTGCGGCGGCCATGACTGCAGGGGGCTGCAGAGGCAAAGAGGGAAACGCCCCCCGCAGCCTCTGGGGGGAGCAGGGCCCTGCTGGCACCCTGATTCCAGACTTCTGGCTTCCAGAACTGCAAGAGACTAATTTTCTGTTGTTGTGGTCCACAGAGTTGGTGGGCGATTGGCTATGGCAGCCCTAGGAAGCCAAAATACCACATCAACATAGAGGTGGCATTTTCCCCGGGGAAATGGATGGATGGATGGAGATACATACATACATACATACATACATATATATATATATATATATATATATATATATATATATATAATCAGTGAGAACAGGTGAGGGCAGGTGAGGGCAAGTGGGCTGGGACCCCTCCCCTCCGGCAGTGCTGACCTCAGTCTGCAGCCTCGCGGTGGACAACCAAGGACCATTACTATATTACTGTCACAAATCCACCTGCTGTTGCATCAGCCCAGGTCCCCCGGGTGCCTGCATCCCCGACACCCTCTCCTTCGCTCGTCTGTCCGGAGGCGGGTCTGGGTCAGCCAGGAACATCTCCCGTCGGAACACCAGCCCCAAGACGGGTCCCAGTTCAGAGTAAGACAGAACATTTAAAAACAAGTTTCAAAGGGAATTCTGACATGGGCAACAAGAATGAACCCTGAGGCCACGGTGCTCAGGGCAATAAGCCAGACACAAAAGGACAAATACTATGTGACTCCATTTATAGGAGGTGTCTATCCTAGTCACATTCATAGAGACAGAAGTAGTGTGGCGGCTGGCCGGTGGCTGGGGGAGGGGAGGGGAACGGGAGCTGGTTAACAGGCACAGAGTTTCAGTTTGAAAAAATAAAGCGAGTCCCCGGGACGAATAGCGGCGACGGTTGCACAGTAACGTGAAGATACTCTATGAGGCTGAACGGCACACCTAAAGTGGCTAAAGTAAATGGCAAATTTCAGGTTATGGATAGTTTATCACCACTTTAAAAATACAAGTGGTGAGCCTCCCATCGTCAAAAGTATGTAAGCAGGGGAGAGACACTAGCACGCAGCACTACTGCAGCAGGGGATGTCTGTCCCAAGAGGGAAGGGAATCACCAAGGAACCTTCCCGCCGGCTCCCTGTGGTTCTCGTCATGAGCACTTAGCATGGCCTTGGATGCTAGATGCCAGAGCCATAGGATAGGGCAAGAACGCTGAAAGGATCAAGCAATACATAAAAATCTAATCTGGGGATGAAGCCGCCTGGATGGGGGTGGGAGTGGGAGTGGAGGAGGAGGAGGAGGAGGAGTAGTAGTTCAGGGATGCGGAGAGAATGAAGACTGGAAAAGAGGGAAGGGAACTTGTATCAGATCATAGGGCTGAGACCACCTACTAGAAGTGGCACTTGGAGTTCAAGGGCCCAACCACTACCCTGGGCTCCCCGCTCATTGGCTCTGGAGAGTAAAACTACTTCCTTTGTTACAAAGTGTCCTTTACCCAGAGAGGGGTTGAGTTACATATTTGTAACATGTAAGAGAATTAGCTCTATCAGAGGACCAACAGATTGGCCCTGCAATTCCAATGGAAAACAGGCAATGGAGGCACTGACTTTTATTTAGGCTGATGATTTTAAAAGCAGAATGTTGTTGAAAGAGGATCTGAGTTTCCGACAGTTTTGAAATGTTTAAGAAAACTTAATATTCGTCTATCTATACGCTTAAATTTATTAGATTTTAAGAACCGTTTTAGGAACTTGGAATTTTTGGAACTTGGAATATTTGTCAACTTGAAAAAAAAAAAAAAAAAAGAGGCCCTGGCCGGTGGCTCAGTGGTAGAGCATCAATCCAGCATATGGATGTGCCAGGTTTGATTCCCGGCCAGGGAACACAGGAGAAGCAACCATCTGCTTCTCTTTCCCTCCCTCCTCTTTCTCTTCCTTTTCCACTCCTGCAGACAGTGGCCCTGGGCACCGAGGATGGCTCAGGCGCTGAGGATGGCTCATAGCAGCTCATCAGCCTCAGGCTCTAAAAATAGACCAGTACTGAAGCATCAATCAACCCCAGACAGGGTTGCAGGGTGGATCCTGGTGGGGGCGCATGCAGGAGTCTGCCTCACTATTTCCCCTCCTCTCACCTGAGAAAAAAAAAAGATAAAAAAAAGAGAAGACATTGAATTTGTAAAAATCACTAAGACATTTTAATAAGTTTAGTTGAAATTATAAGCCTCCCACCACTCAACACGATCATTTAAATTGACTGACTCATAAGCAGAATAACGAAATTTGTAGGTTAAACTTAAAATCTCGGAACCATTAGGCTTCAAAATTCTATTTCACAGCAATTACACTTCAATTTAAAACAAATTTCCCTGCAATATACTGAACAGTAATCTGAATAGTAATTGAGAAAACCCAAGCGGCTGTACGCCGTCTCCGTCTCTGCGTAGGTGGGGTACGCGCGTGCACACAGACACACCCCTCAAGGACGCCACCGAAAATCTCCCAGACACTTTTACGCAGATGAGGTCCAGGAGGGGCAGCTCTTACCCTGTGGGTGGGGGAGCACACGGCCCAGGAGAGAGGGGGCTACTGACTTGAAGAGCCAGAGGCGTGCTGCTCAAGACAACACCAGACAGCAAAGCAAACTTGGGGATCGTAACAGCAACCCCCACACTGCCCTGAAACCCAGGGAGCACCGGGTCCCTGCTGAGGGTGAGGGCTCCCCATGCTCCTGGGTGTGCGGGGCGGCCACCGCCCAGCCCCGGGTGCAGCCTTGGATACGGTTTCTCCAGGGTGGGCTGGCGCAGCGCCCACCGCCTCATGGGCCCGTGGAGCCGGTGGCATGCAAGGAGACGCCCACTGCACGGCTGACCGAGGACACCAGCCAGACACTCCTGGAAAGGGCCGCTTTGAGGAGCTCCGAGTCGAGAAACGGCTGGAGGAGGACACTGGTCACCCACTGCTCCCAGCCTGCTGTGCCCCCCTGGCTGAGGGCTGAGGGGCAGAGTGGGGTCCTCTGGTCCCCGCCTCAGGGCTGCTGCCCGCCCAGGGACGGCTGGTGACTCTCCGCTCCTCCAAGGTCGCCCTGCTCTGCGGGGTTAGGGAGCCTGGCATCTGCTGCCAGCTGGGCCCTCCGTTCTCTGGCAAGTGCTTCTGCCAGAGCTGACCGCCCCGCCAGGAAGTGACGGCTCTGCTCAGTGAGGGGCTTCCAGGCGGCTGCTGCGTGCTGCTTGAGTCTGAACTTGGAAGTCTTTCAAAATGACACCCTCTGAAAGGCACAGGCTCTTGGAAATAGATGCCTGGCTGTTGCCAAGCGTAATTAAATTAAAATCCAAGAAACAGCAGCACCAACAACAAATAAATACACGAGGGGTGGTTTTTGTTTCTTATTTTTTTTTGAAATGGTATGCAATTTATTTATTTATTTATTTTTTATCCTTCTTTTTTTTGTATTTTTCTGAAGTTGGAAATGGGGAGGCAGTCAGACAGACTCCCGCATGCGCCCGACCGGGATCCACCGGGCGTGCCCACCAGGGGGCGATGCTCTGCCCATCTGGGGCGTTGCTCTGTTGCAACCAGAGCCATTCTAGTGACTGAGGCAGAGACCACAGAGCCATCCTCAGTGCCCGGGCCAACTTTGCTCCAGTGGAGCCTTGGCTGCAGGAGGGGAAGAGAGAGACAGAGAAGAAGGAGAGGGGGAGGGGTGGAGAAGCAGATGGGCGTTTCTCCTGTGTGCCCTGGCCCAGAATCGAACCTGGGACTCCTGCACGCCAGGCCGACGCTCTACCACTGAGCCAACCGGCCAGGGCCTGCAATTTATTTTTTAAAAATTTTGTTTAGAAAATGAAATTGAATGGAGTGACACTGATCAATAAGAGTACATAGGTTTCCAGATAAATTAATAAATAAAATCTAAAAAAAATTTTTTTAAAAGAATATTTTTTTCTTTAAAAATATGTATGTACAGCCTGACCTGTGGTGGTGCAGTGGATAAAGCGTCGACCTGGAATGCTGAGGTTGCCGGTTCAAAACCCTGGGCTTGCCTGGTCAAGGCACATATGGGAGTTGAAGCTGCCTGCTCCTCCCCCCCCTTCTCTCTCTTTCTCTCTCTCTCTCTCTCTCTCTCTCTCTCTGTCTCCTCTAAAATGAATAAATAAAAATAATTTTAAAAATATGTATGTACAGTTAGCTGGGAGGCTCAGCCACCTGTGGAAGGCGTGGTCTGCCCCCTGTGATCACAGACTCTGCTGAGAGCAGGGGGTGGGAGACCCCCCAGCGCCGGGCCTGGGTTAGACTCTCCGACACCCCCTTGCACACTGTGGCACCCCCACCAACAAGGATTGCACCAGCTGCCTGCTTCCTGAAGAGTGAGCAGAAAGGGGGGAGAGGGGAGCCTTGGACCACACAGGTTTGGAGCACAAGAAACTCAACAAATATCCATTTCCTTTTTTCCTCTCAGACTTTTTAACCGCTGTACTTTGGTACTCAAGGAAAGGCGGGTGGCATTGGCACCATTTCCCACACTTACTTCTCGACACACACACCCCGGCCCCGCCCCCCTCCCCAGTATCTCGTGGGACCCAGACGGGGATTCTTCCACAGGAAGTCCCTGCGGTCCATCCGCTCCTACATTCCTCGAATTCTCAGCTCTTAGGACCCACCCCAGAGCCCTCCTGATCTCTCTGCTCGGGAAATCATCCGAGAGGCTTGTTGACGCCTTCCTTCCTTCCGGCGAAGGCACTCGAGCCCATCTGTCCCCCTCTGTGGTCACTTTGGTTCACTGACAAAGGAACTCTTTCTTGGTCATGACAACAAGCTGGAGGAATGACGGAGAGGCACCTCCGGCTAATAACCTGCTTTCCAGGAAGTATGGACTCCCCGGGAGAGGCCCACTCCTGAGTGGGAGGCTGAGAACCGGAGGGCTGTCTCAGGGAGCAAGGGCCAGGGCCAGCGGAGGGTGGGCAGGTGCGGGTGGGGGGCAGAGGTTTCTAACTCCATCTCACTCAGCTGCCAGGCCTGGGGACAAGTGTATTATTATGCGTTAGGGTTCTCCAGTGAGACAGAGCCCACAGAATGTGTGTGTGCATAGGAGAGAGAGAGAGAGAGAGAGAAAGGGAGAGAGAGAGGGCGAGACTGTGGATCTGGCAGGTCTGTGCAGGGTGGAGACCCAGGGAAGAGTGCAGGGTGCAGTCTCGAACCTGGAGGCATTTTGGGGGCAGAACTCCCCGTCTTTCCTCTGAAGGACTTCAACTGATCGGATGAGGCCCACCCAGGGCGGAAGGTCATCTGCCTCACTTACAGTCCAAGGATTTCAATGTTAATCTCATCGGCGGAAACAGACCTTTGCAGCAACGTCTAGGTCTGTGTTGAAACAAAAAACTGGGTACCCTGCCCTAGCCCGGCAGACAGGTCAGACTAACTGTCGCGACAAACAGAGGGTTTTTACCACTTTAAATCTCTAGGTCAGAGGCAGTTCCAGGCTAAGCCTCCAAGAAGCTGGGTGAGCAGAGATGAGTCACGCTGGAGAAGGAATCCTGCTCTCTCCCAAGGCTAGGCAGGAAGTGGTGCAGAGGGAGGAGGAGATCCCCCCAGGATCCCTGGCTGAGGGCAAGGCCCTGCCTGCGCCTCCAGGCGCTGCCAGTTTCCCCGAGACCTCTCAAATTAGAATCCGTGAGCACAAAGTCAGAATCCGTGAGCACAAGGGCCTGTGGCCGAGGAGCTGTGCAGCAGGGAGGGCAGGGGCCGGCCCAGGAAAGAGCCACAGCCGGACACCCCAGGCAGGTGGCATCTCTCCCACCCTAAAGCCTTGTGCCTCAGGGCCTCACTCCCCTGCAGCGGGAAGAACAGGGGCCACACCCGCAGCAGCAGCAGCAGCAGCAGCAGCAGCAGCAGCAGCACGGAGGAACCAGGGAGACCTACTGGCTGCAAGGGAAAGGGCTGGAAGCAGTGTCCTCGAGGAAGGCGGGGTGGGAGGACTTTGCTGGGTTCCTGAGAGGTCACTGAGTTTGGCCCCAGATTCCAGGGACCCTGGGAGGGAGAGGGTGTGGCGTGGGCGGGTGAGATGACATGGGCGGACCGGTAGGTGACGTGCCAGAACTTTCTGAGGGTCCCAGGCCTCCCCTTCCACCTGCAGGACCTCGGCCGGCCGCCCTCCTACCTCAGGAGCACGCCCAGGTGAGACCCACCTGGAGGGCACGGTGCCCCACTCCTGCCCTCAGATTCCCCACCAGCCGGCCACCCTCAGGAGCACGCCCAGGTGAGACCCACCTGGAGGGCACGGTGCCCCACCCCTGCCCTCAGATTCCCGACCAGCCGGCCGCCCTCAGGAGCACGCCCAGGTGAGACCCACCTGGAGGGCACGGTGCCCCACTCCTGCCCTCAGATTCCCCACCAGCCGGCCACCCTCCTACCTCAGGAGCACGCCCAGGTGAGACCCACCTGGAGGGCACGGTGCCCCACTCCTGCCCTCAGATTCCCGACCAGCCGGCCACCCTCCTACCTCAGGAGCACGCCCAGGTGAGACCCACCTGGAGGGCACGGTGCCCCACTCCTGCCCTCAGATTCCCCACCAGCCGGCCACCCTCAGGAGCACGCCCAGGTGAGACCCACCTGGAGGGCACGGTGCCCCACTCCTGCCCTCAGATTCCCCACCAGCCGGCCTCACTCCTGGGCGTTCCCGATCAGACTCGCTGGTTCTCTAAACACGGCTTCCCTCAGTCCATCCCAGGAGCCCCCACCTCTCCGTCCCACACCTGCCTCGCCCTCCACGTTCCCTGCAGAGAGAGCCCTCTCCTCCGGGCCCTCAGTCACGAACCAGCCTGCCTTTCAGAGGCACCACGCCAAACACGTTCCTGTTACCCTCGCCCCGCTGGACCGGGCCAGTTCTCAACCGGCAGGCCATTTCTGGAGAGAAAGGAATTCTTGGAACAGGTAACCTGGCGCCTTTCCTGTCTTCGAGTTCCGTATCCAAGAACCATTCCCCTCCGCACTCCTGAGGGTCCCCCCCGGCCAGCAGCTGTCTGGAAACGCCATCAGCCAGGATCCCAGGTAAAAAATGGTTCTTTTCACCCCCCCCCCCACCCCACCCCCAACTCTAGCAGAAAGGGGAAAGTAGATGTAGCGGAGAATCATCAAGAACTCAGGAGACTGGTACATCCCGGGGAGAACTAGACGGAACGGAATCACTCTGGAGACGCAGAAGTGACTCAGAGCTGGTGGACAGCATCAGCCCCCCCTTGCCCCCCCCCAAACTGGCGTAGGTGGGGCTGCGACCGTCTGGGCAGCTGCATCACCCCGAACCCCTGAGCCGGGCAAGAAAGGGCACTATGACACCGCTCTGTCCCCTGGTGCTCCTGACGGGGGGGCCTGACTCCAGACCCAAACAGGTCATCTTCGTCGGACACCCTCTGAGAGGCACAAGTGTCAAGCTGGAACCTTCTACAAGAAGATGCCCAACTGTTTTTCAGTTCCTTGGTTCAGGAGGGAGAGAGCCAGTACAGGGGGTCCTCGGGTTACCACACAGGTCCGTTCCCACGACAGAGACGTAACCCCAAATTTTGGTGTGAGTCAAAACACGCCCCTAGCCTAACACAAACGAAACACCTGCAGTTTTAACAGTCCAAGCTGGCACAGGCGAGGGCCCTGGGGGACGCCCTCGCCCTCGCTACTGCGTGTTCCTCCGCCGCCCAGCCAAACCAGCTCACCACGGAGTCTGTAAGTATGATGCCAACGGCGTAAGCCCAAACACCCACGTCTCAATGTTTTTTAAGCCTTTTTTTTTTTTTTTTTGTATTTTTCTGAAGCTGGAAACGGGGAGAGACAGTCAGACAGACTCCCGCATGCGCCCGACCGGGATCCACCCGGCACGCCCACCAGGGGCGATGCTCTGCCCCTCTGGGGCGTCGCTCTGTTGCGACCAGAGCCACTCTAGCGCCTGGGGCAGAGGCCAAGGAGCCATCCCCAGTGCCCGGGCCATCTTTGCTCCAATGGAGCCTCGCTGCGGGAGGGGAAGAGAGAGACAGAGAGGAAGGAGAGGGGGAGGGGTGGAGAAGCAAATGGGTGTGTTGGGCAGATAAAATATATTATGCTCACTTTGTTAAAGTGGTGCTGCCCACGTGGAGGCCGTCACCCAGGTGATATTAATGTGTGTTGGGGTAGGCTAAAGGCAGGCAGAATCCTTGTAGCCTGGGGCTTGGTTTTGGGATTAAGCCTTTCCCACCCTTTTTGATGTGGGGTGATACAATCCAATCATGCCTCAGAGAAGTGACTTTGTATTAGAGACTTCCCTATTTTGTATATTGGATTAGAGGTGTGAAGCTACAATATAAAGTGGGGGCAGAATGGGAATTGGCGCTCTTGGTTCCTGAGATTATCATTAGAAGAGAGAGCAGAGGAGAGCAGAGAAAGGCCACGTGGAGGAGGCCAGGAAAAGCAGCCAAGATGGCGGAGTGCTGAGTGAGATGCCAGTTTGTGTAGAGTTTGTATCTGGGATAAGGAAGGAGATGGGGAACTGAGGAGAATAAGGCTGGTGAGCTAGAAACCTTTGATTCTAGGAAACTCGGATAAGTCAGTGGCTTTGTGAGCACTGAATGTGACTGGGTTTTGTAGCCCAGTGTGTATTTTTACTTGCCCGCCGGGTGCAAGCTAGAATTAAAGACTATGGCCCATCAGTTTTTGGCTCCGCTGTTTCTTTACCGACTGTCCGAATCCAATGCGAACCTGCATGGGCCGGGCGGCTGTGATAGTGGCCCTGGCCGTGGCTACTGGCTTTACAGGGCGCTTCTCCTATGTGCCCTGGCCGGGAATCGAACCCGGGTCCCCCGCACGCCAGGCCAACGCTCTGTTTTTTAAGCTTTTATGGGAGTGAGCATGGTAAACTCGAAACATCATGTCGAGATGGTCGTAACCCGAGGACCCCTGTCTGTCTCAGAAGCAGAGGTCCTGAACTGGAAGTCACTTCACCGTCCCCTGCCCTGGGTGACCTGGGCAGGCTATGCCTGAGGAAGTGGGTGGGAGGCGGGGGTGAGGCTCTGCATTGGCCTCAGCTGGAAATGACCCTGAATTTCCGGGCACCTTATCACCGCTGCCGAGTGAGTCCGAAGGTGGAGCAGGTGTGCCCAAGGCCATCTGGGTGGGGCACAGTCAGCACACCTTGACTTCAGCCCTGCCAGCCAGCCTGCCCTCTCCGACTTCTCACGGAGGCTCCGCAGGGGCGAGGAGAGGCCCTCTGTCTCACTGAAAGAAACCCAGACGACAGGGCGCCTTGGGGGCCCCAGCTCTCACTGACCCACTGACGGGCCTCCACACCTCCAGAGCCGGTGCTTTTCCTCGGGGGCACAGGAGCCGCCAAGCTCGACTGCGGGGTGGGAGCTCATGAGACAAGCCCCCCATTCCTGGGACCACCTTCTCTCCAGGCCACGCCCTACTTTCTGCTTCCCCCCACATTAGTTCACCAGAGTCTGGGCCACCACTGATTCAACATCTTTTTTTTTTTTTTTTGTATTTTTCTGAAGTGAGAAGGACTCCCGCATGCCCACTAGGGGGGGCAATGCTCTGCCCATCTGGGGCATCACTCTGTTGCAACTGGAGCCATTCTAGCACCTGAGGCAGAGGCCATGGAGCCATCCTCAGCGCCCAGGCCAACTTTGCTCCCATGGAGCCTTGGCTGCGGGAGGGGAAGAGAGACAGAGAGAAAGGAGAGGGGGAGGGGTGGAGAAGCAGATGGGCGCTTCTCCTGTGTGCCCTGGCCGGGACTTGAACCCATGACTTCCACACGACGGGCCAACGCTGATTCAACATCTTACTTCAGAAAATAAGCTGTTGAAAAAGCATCTTAGGCCCTGGTCGGTTGGCTCAGCGGTAGAGCGTTGGCCTAGCGTGCGGGGGACCCGGGTTCAATTCCCGGCCAGGGCACATAGGAGAAGCGCCCATTTGCTTCTCCACCACCCCCCTCCTTCCTCTCTGTCTCTCTCTTCCCCTCCCGCAGCCAAGGCTCCATTGGAGCAAAGATGGCCCGGGCGCTGGGGATGGCTCCTTGGCCTCTGCCCCAGGCGCTAGAGTGGCTCTGGTCGCGGCAGAGTGATGCCCCTGGTGGGCGTGCCGGTTGGATCCCGGTCGGGCGAATGCGGGAGTCTGTCTGACAGTCTCTCCCCGTTTCCAGCTTCAGAAAAATACAAAAAAAAAAAAAAAAAGAAAAAACATCTTAGGCCTGACCAGGTGGTGGCCCAGTGGATAGAGCATTGGACTGGGATGCGGAAGGACCCAGGTTCGAGACCCCAACCTCGCCAGCTTGGACCCAAGGTCGCTGGCTCCAGCAAGGGGTTACTCGGTCTGCTGAAGGCCCCCGGTCAAGGCACATGAGAAAGCAATCAATGAACAACTAAGGAGTCCCAACAAAAAACTGATTGATGTTTCTCATCCCTCTCCGTTCCTCTCTGTCCGTCCCTATCTATCCCTCTCTCTGTAAAAAATAAATAAATTAAAAAAAAAAAAAAAGCATCTTAGGAGAACACGCTCAGGGGCCAGATGCTGTCCACTCCCTTCCTCCCACCTCCTGGTCACCATGTGGTTCCTGCCATGGGGAAGGGACAGCCAGGGTTCCCTGTCACATCATGGGCAGAGTCCCAGAGACCATCCATCCCTCAGCCTGCCCCTGCGAGTGGGCCCCTGACCTGCCCCAACCGGAGGGCACTCAGAACACAAGTGAATCCCTGGGACGGACCGAGGCCTCGGGCGGCACAGCCCTGGGCCGCTCCTGTGTGACACTGTGCAGGCCCTGACCCCTCCTCAGACCACCTCAGCCCTGCCAGCAGCATGCCTTCCACCCAAAGAGGCCACGGGAACCTCCTTCCTTTCCTCCAATCCCACCGGGCGGGCAGACAGGCCAGTCCAGGCCCCTCGGACCTCTGAGAACATGAAGCCCCTGCTCTGTGGTCCTCTGGTGGCTGGGACCCAGGAGGACTGCCAGGATTCAGCCAGTCAGACCACAGTGTACGAGCTGGTCAGGCAGTCCAATGAAGGGCGGTGGCTGGCCCGGCACCTGGTCCAGGTGGGCCTGGAGCCTCTCCCATGCCTCCTCCTCTGGGGCCCTCGCTGTCCTCTGCTAGCTCACAGACCCAGGGAGGACGTGGTGACGTTCCCACAGGGAGGCCGTGCGGAGCCCTAGGTAAGAGATCATAAACCAGCTTCACCAGCACCTCACGGGCACGCGGAGTTTACCACAGGCCTTTTCTCCGGAACGCAGAGCCGGCCTCTCCAAACACTGGGTCCTGGCAGGTTGCAACAGAGCAGAACAACCCCGGGGGGGGGGGGGGGGAGACCACCCCAGCAGGCGCCTGAGGGAGGGCGGGGCCAGTCATCAGGCTGCGTCAGTGGGTGTCACCACCGTCAAGACAAGCAGGCGGGTGAGTGGGGCTGGCATTTAGAAGAGGGAGGGAGGGACAGCCCCGGAGGTCTGACCACTCACTGGGAGTGAAAATGAGAAAGACAGGACTCCCCTGGGATCAGAGGAGCCAAGCAATCTGCTGCCCCCAGAACCCTCCCTCCCAACAAGCAGCTGCAGCTGCCACCCTCGTCCCCTGCCGTGCCCGCAGCCCAGCACTCTCCAGGTGGGCCCCGCAGCCCCTGGGTGGGTCTCGGAAGAGGCAGAGTGGATGCTGAGGGGCCAGTCCACATGGGGGGCGGGTGGAGTGGGGGGCTGCCAGGTGTGCTGGGACCAGCTGGCTCTGGTAAGGCTGGCCTGAGCCCAGTATGTCAGAAAGCAGTGACTGTATTTCCATAACCAGGAGCAGCAGGGGCTGGGAGTCCCAGGCGGACACCTGCCCAGGCCGCCAACCCTGGCCCACCTGGAGGTGGACCGTCTGCTTCAGTGGGAAAGGCTCCTGGTCACCCCGTGGGGTTCTCACCTTCGCCCGGTGGCCCTCGGTCGGAGAGGGGTGCCCTGAACACCTCCCTGGGCAGGCTGCAGCTGTGGGCGGTGGCTTTATGGGGACAGCTATGGTGAGGTAAGGGATGATGGAGGGGCGGGGTACCTGCTGGGGCCCAGGGAGAGCTGGGGCTTCCTGCTTCCTCCAGGGCATGGTGTGCACTGGGGGGTCCCTGGGCTGAGGGTACAGGACAGAGAGGGGCAGGTCTGGGCATCAGAGCTGCCACGAGGTGCCATGCAGGGCAGGGAAGGCAAGGCCCCAACTGGGGACAGGGAGGGGAGGCAACTCCCTGCACTCCCAGGCCCAGCGCCTGGGTCCGTTCAGGAGCGCCGTGGAGCAGAGGGGTTCGTACAGCGGCTGGCTGGCATGTGCTGTGTGTCCTGCACCTGTGAATCCCGCCCCTGCCCCACCCTGCCCACCCCCCACCACACACACACACCCTCTCCTGGCTTTCTGCCCAGCCCGGCCATTCTGCATCTGTGGCCAGAGGTGGAGCCACAGTCTGACCGGCCCTGGCCGGCTCGGCACTGACTCACCGCCCTGCTATAGCACCAGCTGCCGCTCTGACCCATTCTACAAAGAGCCACAGCAGGCCCCATGCTGCCCACCTCTTCCTGGTGCCACCACCCCACTGGCCCAACAGTGTCAGCCAAGTGAAAGAACCAAGTGCCCCCGCAGCCAGGCACCCGAGCTCTGCCTGGACCGGGAGAGCTCTGTGGGCAGGAGGGGCACACAGCTGGGGCCAGATGAACACTGAGTGACCCCTCAGCGGAGAGGAGCTTGGGGGGAGGGGCAGCTTCCTCAGGCGGTGCGGAAACCGAGTCAGGCAGGCGGCAGGCCCAGGGGGCTGCCAGGGCTGGAGCCAGGGCTGTGCTCCTCCTAGACACACTGGGGGAGTGGTCAGCACTGGGGCTCACGGTCAGCACAGGCCTGTCAACTGGCCTGGGGCTCACGGTCCACTGGCCTGGGGCTCACGGTCAGCACAGGCGTCTGTCCACTGGCCTGGGGCTCACGGTCAGCACAGGCCTCTGTCCACTGGCCTGGGGCTCACGGTCAGCACAGGCCTCTGTCCACTGGCCTGGGGCTCACGGTCAGCACAGGCCTGTCAACTGGCCTGGGGCTCACGGTCCACTGGCCTGGGGCTCACGGTCAGCACAGGCCTCTGTCCACTGGCCGTGGCTCTCTCACTACAGTTCGGTACGCCGCGGAAGTCGACACAGGCCCTAGCTCTGGCCTGTGCCCCCATGTTGGGTGACTACCCTCCTCCATCTGATGAGGGCACGTCACCAGGACTGCTGTGGAAGCCCCACCCCCTGTGTCCTGGCTTTGCACTAGCTCACGCCAAGAAGTGACCTCAGTGCATGAATGTGAATCTGGCTCAGAGCCCAGAAGAAATAGCCAACCAACCAACCAACCAACAATCCAACCAACCAACTAACCAAACATCCATCCAACCATCCATCCATCCATCTGACCAACCGACCAACCAACCAACCAACCAACCATCTATCCAACCAACCATCCATCCAACCAACCAACCAATTATCCAACCAACCAACTAACCAACCAACCATCCATCCATCTATCTGACCAACCGACCAACCAACCAACCAACCAACCAACCATCTATCCAACCAACTATCCATCCATCCATCTGACCAACTATCCAACCAACCAACTAACCAAACATCCATCCAACCATCCATCCATCCATCTGACCAACCGACCAGCTAACCAACCAACCAACCATCCATCCAACCAACCATCCATCCAACCAACCAACCAACTATCCAACCAACCAACCAACCAACCAACCATCCATCCAACCAACCAACCAACTAACCAAACATCCATCCAACCATCCATCCATCTGACTGACCGACCAACCAACTGACCAACCAACCAACCAACCAACAATCCAACCAACCATCTATCCAACCAACCATCCATCCAACCAACCAACCAACCAAACATCCATCCAATCAACCAACCAAACATCCATCCATCCATCCGACCGACCGACCAACCAACCATCCAACCGACCAACCAACCAACCAAACAACCATCCATCCATCCATCCATCCATCCATCCATCCATCCATCCATCCAACCATCTAACCAACCAACCAACCAACCAACCATTCATCCAACCAACCAATCAAACGTGGAAATAAACACATCTTTCCAGGAGCACAGCAGAGTGGTGGCAGGGAGACTCAGTGATCATCTCAAGCACACCCATCCCTTCATTTTTTAGATGGGAAAACTGAGGCCAGAGAAGGGAAGGGGCTGGGCAAGTTCAGGTCTAAGCTGGGCTGGGAACTCCAGTTTCCCAGTCAAGGTTCGACAGCCACAAAACGCTTACTCTGGGCCACGCTCTGCTCGGCCACTAGCACTGGCCTCTTGGGTCCTCACAGTCCCCTCCCTGCAGTGGGGAACAGTGACCAGTACTGCTTTTCCTGTCTGGCTGCCTGCTGTCTCCCCAGCGCCTAGAATGGCGCCTGGAAGCGCGGACAGTCGCGGAGGGTCCGTTCACCGAATTCCCCGAGTCTGCTTTCGGCTCACCTGCCCTTTCTCATTTCTCTATAATTGCACGATGCTTTTACATGACATAACCCTGCCCACTTTTCACTCTACGAACTATGCTGCCAAACCCCAAAGACTGTGTATAAGGAGCCAAACACACACACAAACACTCTCTCTCTTTAGAGACGAGAAAGCCGTACGCAGCTGGGAAGGGTGTCTCCAATGCTTGTCCCCCCCCCCCCGAGACACTGAGCCAACCCCCAAATAACCAAGACGACCGACCGGGGAGCCCTTTCTCAGCCGCTTCTGCCTGGTGCCACCCCCGCCTACTTCTCAAGAGCTCACTGCTCCTCCCGTCTTTCTTGCCTTGGAGACAGGCGTCCTCTCAGAGTGCAGAGACAGGGAAGGTGACCGAGACCCGGCAGACTCACAAGAGATGAGAAGCTGCTTCTCACCCGGGGGTGGGGGGAGGGGCCGCCCTGAAGGTGGGCTCGGACCTCAGACCCAGAGAGCGGCCACCTCTGCAGGCAAACGAGCTCTGGACACCTCCCACTCTCAGCTGGTCTCCTGGGTCTGTCCTGGTTACGATCAAGTTGGAAACATCAAAATGCCACATCCCTTTGAGCGGTAGCCATGGGCAGAACTCCATGTGGCTGCAGCAACCAGGCGTTGGAGCTAATAAAAGTTAAAAAAAATAAAAATAAAAATAAAATAAAATAAAAATAAAAAGCTGGGAAATGCTCCCAGAGAGCCACGTGGCACGGCTCAGGGCCAGTGGGTGGGTGGGGCAGGAAGGACAGCGGGCACTGTAACCTGGGGACGCTGTAAGCCAAGGTCACTAGTCTTGTTAGAACAGCCAACTCTTTAGTGACAGTGAGCCCAAGATACAGTGACCAAGTCCGCTGTCCCAGACATGTGGGCCCCTCTCCCCCCCCCCCAGGAGAGGGTAGGATAGGATCCAGGCGGCAGGAGGCAGCAAAGAAGACACACATGTACCACTGTTCTCTTAAGTCACCCCCAGTGTTGGTCGTGGAGGAAAAGATCGGGCAGCTGGCTGGCTCAGATCCCCACTCCGGGGGAGACCCTCTCCAGCGCTGACCCCACACCTTGGGCGTCCTGATTGGGAAGCCGGAGAAAGGCCCTAATTGCCTGCGTGACCCTTCCGCAGTCGGCGTACTGCCGGCAGGAGGGGCGTGGGGTGCAGAGGGGAGCCACCGGAACCCTGAGGGTGAGGAGCAGGGACGGTCCCCATTCCGTGAGCGATGGGAAGGATAACTGGGTCTGGTGCTAGGAACGGAACACGAGATAAGTCTGAGCCAGAGCCCACTAGTTCCTGAGGGCTCAGGGGCAGTCGCCCCAAATAGTTTAAAACCCGCTCACCGGAAGGGGGGAGGGCATACACCCAAACACCAAGGAGGGTGCCCTGGGGGGGTGGTGTCCATGCACAGACCACAAGGTGTTTCAGGAGCTCTGAAGAGAGAGTAAAGCAGGTTCTGGTCATCACTGAAGTGGGAGGCATTTGTTCCAAAAACAAAAACAAAAACAACCAAAAAAGCCCCGACCTACCACCTGAAGTCAAGAGAGCTGGCCTCGCACCAGGCCCTGCGGTCACGCCCGGCCACACAGAGGCTGCCGTGTCCCTGGCCTTAGAAACCAGTGAAGCAGGTCCTGGCACTGAATTCCTTCTGTATCTTTATCCCTGGAAACACCTGTGCCCAGCCCAGCCTGAGAGCGGCGGAATTTTAAAAAGCGAGGTTTCTGTTTATGGATGGAATGAACGTGATTCAGCACCAACAACAGATCAGGGAGGCAGAGACCAGGTTCTCCCTGCAAGCTCTGTCCCCTTCTGCCGCCTCGGCAGGGGCCCCAGACTGCACCTGCCAGAGGGCATCCCCGAGGTGCCCACGGAGGCCAGGCACTGTGCCACGTCCCTCTATCCAAGAACGCCACCACCTGACAGGCTGCCGGGAACAGCCAGGCCCCTCGGACCTCGCTCCCAGGAACCCAAGGCAACGTGCCAGCTCTCACGACCACACTAACACGCCTGGTGATGATGCCCGCAGGCACACGGCTGTGCCCGGCTGCCAGATGGTCTCTGAGGGCACACTGGGACAGCGGAGGCAGACGCACAGCGCAGCTCAGACTTACTCAAGGTGACGGGCCTGTGCGTGCTCAACGCCACGCCAGGGACGACGGTGGTGGTGCTGCCTCCACACCCCAGGAAGCATCCGACTCAGTCTGACAAACAAAATGGACAGCAGGGGTGCACTGTGTGCGGACGATTCAGTGCCGCCCAGGGGAGGAGGGCCTGCAGGACAAGGGGTCTGAGAGCCATGGGCTGACCGGGCCCAGGAAGGTGGCCTTGGAAAGGTCAGGGGCATTCAGCAGAAACAAGGGCATGCATTCCAGGGGAAGAAAGATCAAGCTCAAAGCCAAGGGTGGGGGGCCTCCCTGCTTGGGGGGTGGGGTGGGGGTCTGGTGGCCTTTCGACTTGTCCGCCTACAGAGATCGTCATAGGTGGGGCGTCGGAGGGAGCAGGGGATCATCAGAGGCCACTCCACTCATCTTCCGGCCTCCAGGTAGGAAAGACCCGTCCAGTGTCCAGGTCCCCATGGGACTTCCAAGTGCCTGTCCATTACCTAGTCTCCCTTGGGAAACACGACACGCCCGTCCTGGGGTGGGGGTGGGGGTGGGGCGCAGGGGTCCTGTTTTGCAGTAGCTGATGCGGCTCACGCTCCCCCATACAGAGTGAAGCCTGTCCTGCCACCCTGGCCACAGAGGAGTGAACCAGGAGTCCATGTCCACGCCGCACCACTGGGTGGGGCGGGCAGGCCAGCCCTGGACAGCTCTGCCCAATAGGGCTGCACCACACGGAGTGGCAGCGAACCCATCCAATCACCGCCTCTATACAGGAAAACGGGGGGGGGGGGGGGGGGGGCTGGCCCGTGAGCAGAAGAGGAGCCACTTCAGCTTGGTGTCTTTTGGGGAAACGGACCCCTTCTTCTGCTGCTGCATGAAGCTGGCTGACAACGCAGTCTGGAAACCTTGGGACTCAGGGACACTCCTGAGCTGATGAGAGATGCCCCCACCTTCCCTGTAGCCTGGCACTCACCCTCTCTTCCTGACTCAACGGTTACTTCTACCCCAGGGCTCCTCACAGATGGCAAGGCTGATTGCCAAGACGCAGGGAGGGTCCTCTGGGGAAGGGGGAGGCCTGCCGGCCCGAGGTCCGGGGAAGGACACAGGCACGGCCTCTTCTAGCCACAGCTGGCTTCTGTTATCCCTCCCCAGGAGCGTCCACTCCGGACGGCTTCCGCATCTGCCCTGAGCTTGTGACCCTGACTGAGCCCTGCCTGGCCCGGTAGACAGAATCCCAAAGCTCCTTGAACCCGGCTGCTTGGAGCAAGGACACCAAGGCCTTGCCTGTTAGCCTGGCCAAACCCCACAGAAGGGCAGATTCTTCTGTTTCTTATCATCTTTGCTGTAAAAAAAAAATGAAAAACAAAACAAAACAAGCAAACATGTCTTGATTTGCAGACCCCATGAAATTTTACACACTTTGTAGCATCTGCTTGGCCTCGTACCTCCCACGCCCTTTGGGAAAGGAGGAAACACCGCCCAGGTTATCTGCCGGGTCCAAGGTCAGAGCAGAGCAAGGCGTGGAAGGCAAGGCTCCGGGCTGACCCTTGGCCCGGGCTCCTCCCGTGATTACACGGCCCCCGAAGGGCTGGGGTCACGCTCTGCTCCCTCAGGCAGCTTCCCGGCCTCCTGTCCGTGTCACTGGCCACAGCTCAGGACCTTTAACACTGAGCAGAGGCCTCCTGCTACCTCTCTAGCCAGTGACAAGCACGGACAGCGGGACGGTCTCCCATCACAGCATCTCCACGCACCCGATCTTAAATTCGAACGTGGAGCATTCAGCAGCCGCAGCAGCCGCCACGCGTGGTCCCTCAGCCTCTGTTTCCAGATCTCACGCGGCTTACAGCGAGTCCCGTAAACGGGGGAGGTGGGGTGTCAGACTGGAGCACGTTCTGAACTTGGGGTCAGCGAACCCTCTGAAGTTCTGGCCACACTGCGTAAGTTGGTGCCTTTGTCTGGGAAGAATGTCTTTCGTGACCTCAGAAAGCTCCAGGGCTTGGGGTTAAGACCACAGGGATTAAAGATCTTGGGTTCACCTCCAACCTTGGGGCTCTGGGACCACACAAATCCTGCAGCCAAACAGACATTATCGGACACAGGAGAGAAAGTGCCAGGCAAGTGCAGGAGGCTCTTACTGTCCTGGCTGTCATCACCCCCTGCCTGTTCCTCAGTGCCCACCCTGTGGGTTCCAGACGGCATCACCGTGGGACACAGCACCTTGCGCTCTGCAAACACCTGTCTCTGCCGACAGTGTTACTGAAGAAGCTCTCCTGGTCTGACCTCACCAGGGAGGCCTTGGGTGTTTTCATGTCTCTCGGTGACCGCTCATTGCCTTTCTGAACATCACCACCTCCAGACCGGGAAAGGAAACGAGAATGAAAACAAAATGTGGGGGAAAGGGCCGCTTCGGTGCACAGCACAGACCCAGCTCGACATTCCTCTCAACAGTCTCAGGGGCTAGGAAACTGTCTCTCTGTGCCTCATGGACATGTGGGCATCCGGTGCTACACACGCACGCACACACACACGCACATGCACGCACACACATGCACACACGCGCACGCACACACACACATGCACACGCGCACATGCACACACAGGCACGCACACACCTGCACACACGCACGCACACGCACGCACACACGCACATGTGCACACACATGCGCGCGCACACGCACGCACACATGCACACGCGCGCACACATGCACGCACACACGCACGCACGCACTGCCCAGGGCCCTGGCAGGCAGGCAGGCCACGAGGCGTCCCTCCAGGCTCCGCAGGCGTGCCTGTCACTGGCTCTGGACGGGCCCACCACCTTACCCATAGCTAGAGGCCAAGGAAGCCAACACGCCAGGAGCTGCGGCCAAGTTATTCCTCTGTTTTCACAGAAAAAGGGAAAGTCTGATTAACCCCATCCTGCCTGCCTCAGCCCTGCCAGTCCTGCGGCTAAGACAGGCGTCAGGACACCAACCAGACCAACAGTTTCTCAGGAAACCTTCCCTGTCGCAAGGGCCCCGTGGGGCCACAGGAAACCATCTCTTTTCTAAATACCAGGGAGAAGGTCAGCTTCAGGATGTGAACTCACACTCGGCCTCAGGGGCACTGGAGGCGCCTGAGGTGTCTGCCTGCCACGAGTGGCCCTCAAGAACGCTGCCTTCCCTCTGTCCTTTCCTCTCCAAGCAGGGCGGGTCTCGTCAGCTCCCTCCACTGCTCTGCATCCCCGGAAGCACCCACCCCAGTGCTGGGGGAACAGCATGTGATCAGTGGACTCTTTTCACTGTCTGGTGTGCAAATGGGAATATGACGGTCTGGAAAATCCATTCCTCTGTTTGAAAGCAACAGTTCCCACCGAGGGCCACGCACTGGTTTCCGAGTTTTGAAAGACAAAGAAATACAGCTGAAGTTACGTGGTGGCATGTAATGCCATCTCTCCTTGATGCTTCAATTCAGAGAAGGTGCCTGGGAACCCAGTGGCATCTCAGGACTCATTGTTTGGAAAAGCACAGCGAGAATGGACCTCCCCAGCCTCTCACCCTGGCCCGTAGGTCTCTGATTCCCTCTGCCTGTGCAGGGCACAACTTGGGAACACACACCCCAGGGCACCAGCATACCAGAGAGAAAGGGGGCGGGGACACAGAGTCAGGAGGGATGTGCATCTGAGTAGCTGTTGAAAGCTCCTACGAGGTAGGTGCCCCTCATCCTCTTTCATCAGTGATGGGAAAACCACACAAAGGCCACCTGAAATCTCCTCTCCCCTCCACATGGGCGCCATCACTAATGGGGCCCTGGAGTCCCCGCCCCCTCCAAAGCTAGGTGAAAACAACCTATTTGGTGATGCAAGAAGTATACTCTCCTGCCTCCCACTCAACAAAATCCATGGGCCAGTGTACCCTTCCCTCAGAAGAAAGGAAGGAAGGAAAACAAGCCAAAAAGAGACGAGTGACAGTGTGGGTCCCAGGGCAGCCAGACCTGCAGTCAGTCGCTAACCAGTGAGACAAGGACAGGCAGAGAGCAGAGTGGTGGCGGGCAGCTTCCTGAAGTTTCAGCTGCCAGGTAAGTGACACAGGAAACCAACCCAACTCCTGTCTCTCCTCCACTGTTCAGCGGGAACTCGTGACCAGCACCTGTCAAAGTTACTCAGGGGAGGTAAAACGCGGCCTCCCACCTGAGGGGCCATCCGGGATGCCTCCGAGTGATAAACGACCTAGGCACTGGCATCGCACCAGCCCCAGAGCTGGGCCCTTGGGCTCCCTGGAGAAGCTGACAACGACGCATTCCTGGAGGACCCCTGACAGAGGGTGACTGCCAGTGAGTGGGTAGAGAGGGGAGACAGCACCTGGGCCCAGACCACGCGACCCTCCCTGCCACCCCTCCCACCAGACATCCCTGGCACCAGCCTCCTCTGCCTGAAGAGGAGAGGAGCGGGAATATTATTTCAACAGGTCCCCCGCAGCCCAGCCTCGCCCGGCCATCCTTCCTCCGCCCAGTCCTGAGGCCTCAATTCCACGGGAGCCCCGAGGCACCTGCTGCCAGACCGCGTTCCATCCCCGCGCAGGGGGACCCTGGGCGGTGTCCCCCGGCGCTGCGGGGCCTCCTTGGGGAGGGGCGGGGCGCGCCCCCCGCGCCCATGCTCCCCCACACCAGCACCCCGCGGCCCGCTCACCTGGCGCAGGTGCTGCAGCAGCGTCCCTGCCTCCTCCCGCCGGCCCTGGCGCACCATCCGCAGCAGCTCCTGGACCATGCCGACGCGCCGGTGGTAGGGGGGCGGCCCCGCGCCGCCGCCCGCGCGCCCCGCCTTGTCCCCGGCGCGCAGCAGCAGCGACGCCCAGAAGTCGGGCCGTTCGCGGCGGGGACCGGGCGCCGCGCCGGGGCTGGCTCTCTCCGCCAGGCTGCCCTTGGTCTGCCGGGTGCCCATCGCGCCGCGGCTGCGTCCGGCGGCCCGCCTCCCGGGCGGCAACTTTGGGGGAACTGTTGCGCGCGGGCGGCGCGGGCGCGAGAGCGCGGCGCGGGTGGGGGCGGCGGCGGCGGCGGCTGCCCGCGCTCCCCTAGCTCCTCCCCCACGCTCCCTGGGCGCGCTCCCCCGGCGCTCGCCGCCAGCCGCGGCCCCGCCCCGCCCCGCCCCCGGCTCGGGCTCCGGCTCGGCTCCGGCTCCGGCTCCGGCTCCGGCTCCGGCTCGGGCTCCCAACCCCTGCGCCCGCGCCCGGGCTCCGCGCGCCGCGTGCCGCGTGCCGCCACCCCCCGCCCTCCGCGCTCTCCCCTCCCTCCCTCTCTCCTGCTGCCCGCCCTCCGCTCCCGGCCCCTGCCGCTCTGGGTCCCCACCAGGCTTCCACGGTGCTTCCACGAGCGCGCGCGGGTGAGGCCCACGGGAGGTGGAGGGAGATGGTCCTGCGCCCGGCAGGGTGGGGAAAGTTCGAAGCCCGAGGCGCTCTCCCAACCCCGGAGTCGTCCGATTTCTCTCTCTCTCTCTCTCTTTCTCTCTCTCTTTTAATTTTATTTAGAAAATTACATTTAACGGGGATGACATTAATCCATAAGAGAACATAGGTTTCAGGTAAACATTTCTAGAGCATTTGAAGTGTTGATTATGTTGTGTACCCATCACGCCGGATTTCTCAAAGTGGGCTCCGCAGAGCATCAGCGCCCAAGACCTCTGAGGCGCTGGCTCAAAACGCAGACCCCAGGGCCTTGCCCCCGACCAATTAAATGAGGCGCCCGCAGCTTTGCTGGGGAACCTGCATTTTTAGCCAGCCTTTCGGGTGGTTTTGATGCAGACTCCTTAGACACCTGGCTGCTACTGCTGGTTGTTGTTCTTGGTGGTGGTGGTCGTGGTTGGTGAGGGGACCCAAAAACTATGCACAAGGCTATGTGTGTGTCTTTTTTTTAATTTTACTTATTCATTTTTAGAGAAAGAGAGAAGAGGGTAAGAGCAGGAAGCATCAGCTCCCATGTGTGCCTTGACCAGGCAAGCCCAGGGTTTCCAACTGGCGACCTCAGTGTTCCAGGTCAACACTTTATCCACTGCGCCACCACAGGACAGGCGTGTGTGTCCTTTTATGCAGAGCGTCCATCTCTTGCTTCCATCGGTCTCTCAGAGTCCAGAGCGACTCAACCTATTTTTTTCATCTCAGGGCACACATAAACATTACTAAAATTCTCCAGCACACCACAAAATACATATATTTTGTCAATTTGACAAAACAAAAATGTATAATTTTGATTCACACTGGACAACTATTGTTGGTGGCTGTTGTCATTTTCTTGTTGGATGATCTGAGGGAAAAGAGGTCAGTGCCCCGACTAAATAGTCAGCTACTGCGTGCTTTAAGATTCTGCAGCTGTGCCTGACCAGGCGGTGGCGCAGTGGATAGAGCGTCGGACTGGGATGCAGAGGACCCAGGTTCAAGACCCCAAGGTCCCCAGCTTGAGTGTGGACTCATCTGGTTTGAGCAAGGCTCACCAGCTTGGACCCAAGGTCGCTGGCTTGAGCAAGGGGTTACTCGGTCTGCTGAACGCCCGCGGTCAAGGCACATATGAGAAAGCAATCAATGAACAACTAAGGTATCGCAACGAAAAACTGATGATTGATGCTTCTCATCTCTCTCCTTCCTGTCTGTCTGTCCCTATCTATCCCTCTCTCTGACTCTCTCTCTGTCTCTGTAAAAAAAATTTAAAAACTAAAAAAAAAAAAAGAAAAGATTCTGCAGCCGGCTGGGGCACACCACGTGGTCCAGACCATCACGTGTAAAGAACTGCTGTCATTTGTTCTCATTCTCACACCTCTGGAGAAGGCTCCTGGGGATAGTCCTCACACAAAAAAGCAGTGGCATGCCCACAAGTAATCCCACCTGCACACTTCTGCTGGCCCCCTCCCTCCCTGGTCACCTCTGCCCGGTGACCTAGCCTCTAAGGGACCAGAGCCCCCTGGGGTCTGATGGTACTTGGAAAGCCAACCAGGGTCCTTTCAGAGAGAAGGCTAAATCCGGCACCCGGAGGACCGTCCCTATCACAGAACACAGACCACCTGGTGGCGGTGTGGGGGGGGTGTCTGTCCTGGTCTCAGCCACAGGGCTGTAGGGGCCCCAGGGTGTGTGCTGGCCTCTGCCCCAGGCCCTGGATGCTGCTTTGGGAGGAAAGGACATGGGTATGCTACAGGGGTGGGAGAGCCAGATCCCAAGTCAGGGAGGACGGGAACCCACCATATGCTGACCGCTAAGCGACAGGCAAGTCCCAGCAACTCCGTCTGCCCTGTCGGGATACGGACACGCATGTTACCACGAATCGGGAGAGTAAGGGGGATGGGCTGGGGGTGGGGGAGCGGAAACGCCCAGCAGAGCACAGGTGCTCCACTGAGGACAGTGCCTTTGCCTGCACTGGGAATCATGGCGGTCTTCCCGTAGGGGTTTCCTCTGCCGGTCCCAGCGCGGGGAGGGTGAGGTTCGTGTACCCCCAGCAGGCTCTCTCCCCTTGGCATGCCTGCTTCCCAGTGCCCATCGCTCTTGGGCACTCAGTCAGCCTCCCTGCCAGTGGGCCCCACGGGGCCTGGAGCAGCACCTTCCACACCTGCCGGGACCCTTTGTGTGTGGAACAGACCTGCTGGCCTCTCCAGAGAGCCCTGTGGTGCCTCTCATCTCGGGCCTACAGGCCACCAGGCATAGTGGCCCGCAGGGAACTCTGCTGGCCAGGCCCTGCTCTGGGGACGGTGGGCCCCACCCTCATCCTGAGGTGGCAGGTGGCCTGCTGAGGGGCGTGGCTGGGGCAAAGGCCATCTCAGTGGAAGAGGGCTCGGGCCAGTCAATGTCCTGCCTTTCCTCTTCTTCAGAGACCGTTTTATCCTCTTCAACTTGCTCTTAGTTTCTTTTTATTTTTTTATTTTTGACTTTTCCCTCTTTTCTGCCTGTTCTTCTCGGTCTCTTCTGTTTATTTAGAAATAAAACTTCCAGTTGCCCCATCTTTCCATTTGGTTACCAGCGCCCCATCTCTCTCTTTCCTTTCCAGCTAAGCTTTTTATTTTTATTTTTAAAGTGAGAGGAGGGGAGATAGAGAGACAGACCCCTGCGTGTGCCTTGACTGGGATCCACCCGGCAACCTCCATCCAGGGCTGATGCTTGACAAGCCGAGCTGTCCTCAGCGCCCGGGTCAGTGCTCCTCCATCCGGGCTGATGCTTGACCAGCCGAGCTGTCCTCAGCGCCCGGGTCAGTGCTCCTCCATCCGGGCTGATGCTTGACCAGCCGAGCTGTCCTCAGCGCCCGGGTCAGTGCTCCTCCATCCGGGCTGATGCTTGACCAGCCGAGCTGTCCTCAGCGCCCGGGTCAGTGCTCCAACCAGTTGAGCCACTGGCTTTGGGAAGGGAACAGAGAGAGAGAAAGGGAAGAGAGGGGTGTGGGGGAGAAGCAGATGGTCACTTCTCATGTGTGCGCTGACTGGGGATCAAACCCGGGACGTCCATATGCCAGGCGAACGCTCTGTCCTCTGAGCCAACCAGCCAGGGCCTCAGTTTTTTGAAATACGTTATATCTATCGTCACACCTCCTTTTCCTCTACTTATTCCTCACCCACTCCTATTTGGCTTCTGGCCTCCACCACATCACTGAAATGACTCTTGCCAGTGACCTGGTTGCTAAAGTCAGTGGCCATTCTTGTTCTTCATTTTGTTTGACGGTTAAGCAGCATCTGATTCTGTTGCCTACTCTGCTTTGGTTAAAACTCTTCTCCCCTGTCTCGCAGGGAGCTACTCTCCTGCAGGTCTCCTTCTTGGGGTCTCCTGAGGTCTTCTCTTCTTACCCCCTTCCTTTACCTGGTGTTGCCCAGGGTACGGCCTCAGACCTCTTCCTAGGCAGTGTTATTTATACTCAGGGCCTTAGCCACCACACACACGCACTGATGACTCCCAGTCTCTCTTTCCAACTTGATAAGCTAATAAGTTAACCCGTCACTGACCTGTGGATGCTGACAGAAGACATGAGACTCCTGGGTCAGAGGCTTCGGATTTGACTGTCAGGCACGTGCAGCATGCGCATCAGCGTATCTGCATCAGTTCCCGGTGCTTCTGAGTCCCACAGGGGGCTCTCCTTGACATCTAATGTGAGAAGAATCAAGCCTGGAGGGATAGCATTCCAGGCAATGAAAACAGTCTATGCAAAGGTCCTGGGGTAGAAAAGAGCTTGGCATGCCTAAGGTACAGATTAGCCTAGTGCAGTGGAAGTCAACCTGGTTCCTACCGCCCACTACTGGGCGTTCCAGCTTTCATGGTGGGCGGTAGCGGAGCAACCAAAGTATAAATAAAAAGATAGATTTAACTATAGTAAGTTGTTTTATAAAGATTTATTCTGCCGGCCCTGGCCGGTTGGCTCAGTGGTAGAGTGTCGGCCTGGCATGCAGAAGTCCTGGGTTCAATTCCCGGCCAGGGCACACAGGAGAGGCGCCCATCTGCCTCTCCACCCTTCCCCCTCTCCTTCCTCTCTGTCTCTCTCTTCCCCTCCCGCAGCCAAGGCTCCATGGGAGCAAAGATGGCCCGGGCGCTGGGGATGGCTCCTTGGCCTCTGCCCCAGGCGCTAGAGTGGCTCTGGTCACGGCAGAGCGACGCCCCGGAGGGGCAGAGCATCGCCCCCTGGTGGGCAGAGCGTCACCCCCTGGTGGGCGTGCCGGGTGGATCCCGGTCGGGTGCATGCAGGAGTCTGACTGTCTCTCCTCGTTTCCAGCTTCAGAAAAAGACAAAAAAAAAAAAAAAAAAAAAGATTTATTCTGCCAAACTTGGCGAAAATCCAACATAAAGTACTTGGTAAGTAATTATTATTATCTGCTTTAACTTGCTGTCACTCTGCTTTATACATTTTATAAAGTCAAGTTACTTCCCTACTTTATAAATCACCATTACTGTGGAACCGGTGGGCGGTTAGAAAATTTTACTACTAACAGAGATACAAAGTGGGTGGTAGGTATAGAAAGGTTGTGTACCCCTGGTCTCGTGGGAGGGAGAGTGGAGTGGGGAGAGGTTGGAGGTGTAGCTAAAACTGGTCTGGGCAGGGCTTTACGGAAGGGTACTAGTAGGAAACTGTTAGCTGTTAACCTGCAAGGAGCCCTGGCCGGTTGGCTCAGCGGTAGAGCGTCGGCCTAGCGTGCGGAGGACCCGGGTTCGATTCCCGGCCAGGGCACATAGGAGAAGCGCCCATTTGCTTCTCCACCCCTCCGCCGCGCTTTCCTCTCTGTCTCTCTCTTCCCCTCCCGCAGCCAAGGCTCCATTGGAGCAAAGATGGCCCGGGCGCTGGGCATGGCTCTGTGGCCTCTGCCTCAGGCGCTAGAGTGGCTCTGGTCGCAATATGGCGACGCCCAGGATGGGCAGAGCATCGCCCCCTGGGGGGCAGAGCACCGCCCCTGGTGGGCGTGCCGGGTGGATCCCGGTCGGGCGCATGCGGGAGTCTGTCTGACTGTCTATCCCCGTTTCCAGCTTCAGAAAAATGGAAAAAAAAAAAAAAAAAACCTGCAAGGAACTCAGAGAAGGGTCACACCTAAGGACAACCTTGGCTTCTCACCCAGGGTCTGTAACTTGCTGCCCGCAGGATTTTACTTCTCGGAGGTTCTCAAAGTGAGGCATGCGTTTCAATCACCTGGAGGGCTGGTTGCCACACACATTGCTGGGTCTCATCCTGGTTTCCAATTCGGGAGACCTGGGTGGGGCCCAGAATTTGCATGTCTAATACATTCCCAGGCGATGAGGAGGACACTGCTGGTCCTCGGGTCACTTGGAGAATCGGACTCTAAGAAGGCCGCTGATTCTGTCTTTTCCTTCATGTGTCCAATTGCCCTTCTCTCCTGGTTGATGTGATCACTGAATGAGATCAAGTAGGGAAAGCCCTTGGTAAAAAAAAATACATTAAAAAAAAGGCACACAGCCTGACCAGGCGGTGGCACAGTGGATAAAGCGTCGGATTGGGATGCAAAGGACCCAGGTTCGAGACTCCGAGGTCGCCAGCTTGAGTGTGGGCTCATCTGGTTCGAGCAAAAGCCCACCAGCTTGGACCCAAGGTCGCTGGCTCCAGCAAGGGGTTGCACTCAATCTGCTAAAGGCCCGCCCGTGGTCAAGGCACATATGAGAAAGCAATCAATGAACAACTAAGGTGTTGCAATGTGCAATGAAAAACTGATGATTGATGCTTCTCATCTCTCTCCATTCCTATCTGTCTGTCCCTGTCTATCCCTTTCTCTGACTCACTTTCTGTCTTTGTAAAAAAAAAAAAAAAATTGCAATTATCTCACAGACAAAATAATTAAAAAAAAAAAAGGCACACAAAAGGAATGATCAACATAATGAAGCATAATAATCCCAACTCCCAAGTGTGTTTCCTTCGCAGTCTACAAAGAATGTTCCCCTAGAACACCGGCCACTGACAGCTCCGGAGCGGGCGCCCCTTTACTTCACTTACCCCATGTTTGTCTGACTCTCTGAGAGTCACTGTTTGCTAACCGCTGGTGCTGGTGCGATGGTTACCTGCCTTGCCCTGCCTGGGATAAACCTCTGGACTCGCCTCTGTGGTTCACGCCACAGACAGAGATTTGATGATGCTTCAGGCGTCTGTGGTTATTTTTGTCAACCATCGCCTCCCACTCCTCCCTGAGGAAGCTCTCCTGAGTCATCAGGCGGCCGGGAGGAAGCTGGCAGCTGTTGGGCTGGTATCTGGCTGATATCTGGCTCCTGAGGGCAGGGAGGGAAATGATGTCCCCTTGGGCTTGCTTTGAAGACCCCGGCCAGCTGGTCTCTAGAATATGTCTGTCTGGAGGACCTGCCTTTGGTGTGTACACTTTTATCTGTATCCACGCACGGATTCAACAGATATTTGTTGAGTATCTGTTATGTGGCAGGTGCTGCTTTAGTGTCTAAGGATAGAGCAGTCGATAAAACAACAGTCTTGTCATGGGGTTCCTGTGTGTGTAATAGTCACTCGTGGAACGTATTATGTGGCGAGCCTACTGTGTGCCATGGAATTTATAGTCTGGCAGGGAAGGCAGGCTTGTCGTCCAGTGAAGGACGGGTGACAGGGCCTGTGGCAGATAAGCACAGGGTGGGGTGCAGGAAGAGGGTCCCCAGGAGGCGTTCCGGGTGGCCTGGACACTGGGTGGCATTTTGCAGGCTGACTAAGGGGAGGCACCCCTGCGAAGAGGAAGCGGCCTGCGGTGGCTCGGCAGGTCGGCGCCTGCCTGCAGGCGGCTCCACAGCGCTGGGGTAGCGGGTGCAGGTGATGGAGGGAGGCTGAGCAGGTGGGCAAGGGGCCTGGCCATGAGAGGCCTCAGGTGACAAGAACTTGGGGCTGAACCTGCATTCCCGACGCTGACGTGTTGGAAAGCGGAAGCCAGAGAGAGATGTGGCAGTGTGGCCTAGTGGGTAGATGCTCCTAGTGGAGGGGTAGAGGTAGCTGACAGAGGCGAGGGGCTGGGGGGGGCAGGGGTTAACTAGTGGACACAGAAGCCATGCCGGCTGAAGTCACAGGAAGGCTGGTCGGGCTGGAGAGCGAGAGTCCTAGGGGGATGTTGAGGATTTAGAACCAACAGGACTCCGCGCGCCCGTGGAACCAGGGGGCGGGGACGTGCGGAGGGCTGGAGAAGAAGCTGAGAGGAGCTCGAGTGTGCGTGGGGGGAGAAGACGGCTTCTGTTCTGCGCAGGTGGAGTTTGAGATGCGCATCGCCTGCGATCCAACCGGCGCGCGTCATGGAAGAAACTGAACCCCAGTGAGGGGATGAGGTCGCTCGCCGGGGATGAGAAGATGAACCAGGGCCGGTCGGTCGGCACTGTGTTGTTTACCAGGCTGGAGGAGGCAGGGGAGCCGTTGAGAGAACCTAGAGTAACGTCAAGGAGGAAGAGGAAGAGGAAGAGGAAGAGGGCAGATTCGGGAGAAGCACCGGGGAAGTGGGGGGGGGGGGGGGCCGGAACGGAAAGCGCAGTCCGTGGTGCCGAAGGCTCCAGACGGATCCATACGAGGACCTGGGACTTCGGGTTCAGGAAAGGGACTTGAGGGGGGCTGTCCCTTTCCACTGGAGACTGAAGACTGTGTTTCCCCTGCTGAAGCTGAGACTCCGAAGATGTCTCGCCCAAAGCGGAGCTGGCCAGTGGGGAGCAGGGCAGGGCGGGGTGGGCCGAGCAGAGCCCTCCGGCCGGCTGGAAGGGGCCTCCGCCCAGGGCCACCTAACAGCCCTGCTGTACGTATCACAGCTGAGCCGTTTACACTGAATCAAGTTTCCAAACTGGGGAGTCCTGTTGAGGCTGAACTGGCCTCAGTGACCATTGGCTGACACTGCTTACCTGTGGGTTAGTTAGTTAGATCCACGGATTAAACGTAAATAGAGTAGAACCCCATGGGGGTGGGGGAAGTGAATTGGGTCCCTGCCAAGGAAATACATACGTATTATGGGATGAGCTGGAAACCCTGGGAGGTGAGAAAATGAATGCCATCTCCAAAGAGGAATCACTGTTCCGTCAGTTCGTGCCTCTCTGATCTTGCGTCCTCTGTGTGTGCCAGGAACCTCCATCTTCAAAGTTATCACTGAAATGACTGAAGGCATATTACCAAGCCACAGGAAATTACATAGGACCAAGGAGAACGCAGCTGTGAAGGTCTCAGAGACTCCTGGGAACGTCTGCAACAGGTGCAGACATTTAAGTGAATCTACGCGGAGAAAAAGCGGAACGGACCCCCAGCAAAGTCCCGGAACTCTGTGCTTTCAGTCTCTTGCACACGTCACAAGCGGTGGCACCCCAGGTGCCCTGCTCGGCAGGAGGGACACTGAAGGAAACAGGACAGGCAGGCTTCCCCGTTCCCAGGGAGCTTATATTCTAGTAAGAGAGATGGGCAACAAACCAGCAAATAAACCAAGTCACTGCTGAGTTGGGATTCGACTTGCAAATTCACTACCCAAAATCCATGCAAAAGGAGCTTCCTCAATGAGAAGAATCGCACTTGTAAGTGGACAGCAGGGAGGTTCTGTAGCAAGGCTATCACCCGCTGTTCAGGCTTCCATATCCTCGGACCTAGGCGGAGATGGGCTAATGAGCTCACAATCAAGCTTGGTTATTAGAAACCCACTGGTTCAAACCCTCCAACACAGCGCGTGGTTGCTGTGCCCCTCTCTGAAGCAATATCTTAAGGGCAGGTCATTTCAATCTGGACCAGACCTCTGATTTTGTAATAATTGGATGCCGCTTTTACTGCCTCCAGGCATGAAGTAGAGAGTTGGTTCCTAATCTAGTCAGCCGTTCAGAAACAGAGCCTTCCCCATATCTTGTTAAAGCTTGGGCAGCTGATGAAATTATCTGGCCAACAGTGGGTTGTCAACACCGTGGCGTCCACAGACGCAGAACCTCCCTGGCACAGTATCCACAGGATGTAAAACCCGGGAGGGGGGGGCAGACAGAGAGGTCAGGGCGCAGATGGGCAGTTGCTGCGTTGATGTACCTTCTCTGCTCCACACACGCAGCAGGAACAGATAGAATATTGTAATGAAACCTAAAATATCTAGACACACTGAAAGGTAAGACGAGTACTTGGGAGTAGAAGAGACCAGGCAGCAATGCCAAGAAGGGGGACTGCAGCCTCGGGTCTGCCCGGTCGCTGCGCTCTGTGCTCTGGTCCGGAAGTCGGTCGAGCTGGCTGGGAGTCTGAGTCCTATGGGATACAGAGAACTAAAAATGTCCCACACGAGGTTCACTGCTGGAAGTAGGGGGCAGAATAGGTCATGAAAGGAAGTTGGGGAAAAATAAACAACGATTGCTGATCACCACCTGGGGAGACGGCATTTCGTAAGCTGCAAGGCTCAGGAGAAAGAAAGACACGGTTGAGTATCACAACCAAGTCATCAGCTGGCATGCTCTGTAACTTGGAAACCACCATGGGGCAGGGGAACGCCAAAATGTCATTAGATTGGGAAGATAATTTGATGTTAGAAATACAAAAATTAGGGGATCAAGGAACGTGCAGATATTCCAGTATTTTCAGCCTTTTGTATAGTGCATTTTCACCAATGAAATAAAAGTTGGTTTTGCATCTCATTTGCATAATCAAACAACTAACTTTCTTTGACTTGTTTGCTTTTCTGATGTTCCTGTTTAGTAAGAAAACAAATCAAATGCTTCTTTTTTTTTTTTTTTGCATTTTTCTGAAGCTGGAAACAGGGAGAGACAGTCAGACAGACTCCAGCATGCACCCGACCGGGATCCACCCCGCACGCCCACCAGGGGGCGATGCTCTGCCCACCAGGGGACGATGCTCTGCCCATCCTGGGCGTTGCCATGTTGCGACCAGAGCCACTCTAGCGCCTGAGGCAGAGGCCAAGGAGCCATCCCCAGCGCCCGGGCCATCTTTGCTCCAATGGAGCCTCGGCTGCGGGTGGGGAAGAGAGAGACAGAGAGGAAGGTGCGGCGGAGGGGTGAAGAAGCAAATGGGCGCTTCTCCTGTGTGCCCTGGCCGGGAATCGAACCCGGGTCCTCCGCACGCTAGGCCGATGCTCTACCACTGAGCCACCCGGCCAGGGCAAATGCTTCTTTTTTTTATCGCTTCTTATTCATTTTGAAATATCCCCTAATTTTTTTTTTTTGTATTTTTCTGAAGTTGGAAATGGGAAGGCAGTCAGACAGACTCCCGCATGCGCCCAACCGGGATCCACCTGGCACGCCCACCAAAGGGCGATGCTCTGCCCATCTAGGGTGTCGCTCTGTTGCAACCAGAGCTATTCTAGCTCCTGCGGCAGAGGCCATGGAGCCATCCTCAGCGCCCAGGACAACTTTGCTCCAATGGAGCCTTGGCTGCAGGAGGGGAAGAGAGAGACAGAGAGGAAGGAGAAGGGGAGGGGTGGAGAAGCAGATGGGTGCTTCTCCTGTGTGCCCTGGCCAGGAATCGAACCCGGGACTCCTGCATGCCAGGCCGACGCTCTACCACTGAGCCAACCGGCCAGGGCCTATATCCCCTAATTTTTGTGAGCAATAAAGTAATAGAGAGCCCGACCTGAAGTGGAGCAGTGGATAAAGTGTTGACCTGCAATGCTGAGGTCGCCAGTTCAAAGCCCTGGGCTTGCCTGGTGAAGGCACATGTGGGAATTGATGCTTCCTGCTCCTCCTCCCCTTCTCTCTCTCTCTCTCTCTCTCTCTCTCTCTCTCTCTTCCCCCTCTCTAAAATGAATAAATTAAAAAGAAAAGATTTCATCATGCTACTCACAACAGCACAGCATTTAAACCTTGTGAATTGCTTGTTTCTGGAATTTTCCATTTAATATTTTCAGACTGCGGTTGCTTGTGGTTAACCGAAACCACTGAGAGTGAAACTGTGGATAAGAGGTGACTACTGTGGTAAGATACCTACTTTGTTTGACAATTATACCACGTTCAGGACACCTAGTGGGTTTTCCTCTCATAGCCCATAGTTAGGATTCCTCTGGGGGCAATAAGAGATGAGCTGTGACTTACCACTGTTCATGGTTATTTGTTTTAGACCGTTAATGGCAGGAAGCCATTATAGATTCGAGGCTTGGCAAGAGGCTAAGTTCTCCCCCCTCCATCTCCATGTTTGGCTTTGATGCTGAGTATTTGCACCCACTCCACTTGCTTCCTTGGGTTGCAGGAAGCAATATACATGCCCTTCCTCTGACTCTTTGTTTGTTTCAGATGTTTGTAAATTTCACTAATGTATCCTGTTTTTGCCTTGGGAGAGTTCCTGTCTTAGCCTTTGATGTGCAACTTTGTATCAGGCTCCTTGATTTGCATAGGTCTATATAATAAAGCGAACTGGGGCTATGAGGCACTCAGATACTGCTAGGCAGTTTGAAGAGTCCTCCCGGTCCCATCGGTTTTGTTTTGACAAGTGTGTTTCCTCAATTCCGCACCGTTATTTGGAACCGCGCTGGTCCGCGGCAGTTATTACATGTATAGGGTCTCTCTCTGGTGTGAGCACTCAATGGGGAATAAATTTAATGCTCTATGTCAGTGGTAGTCAACCTAGTCCCTCCCGCACACTAGTGGGTGTTCCAGCTTTCATGGTGGGCAGTAGCGGAGCAACCAAAGTATAAATAAAAAGAGCTTTAGGCCTGACCAGGGGGTGGCACAGTGGATAGAGTGTCAGACTGGGATGCAGAGGACTCAGGTTCGAGACCCTGAGGTTGCCAGCTTGAGCATGGGCTCATCTGGTTTGAGCAAAAGCTCACCAGCTTGAGCCCAAGGTCGCTGGCTCAAGCAAGGGGTTACTCGGTCTGCTGAAGGCCCGCAGTCAAGGCACATATGAGAAAGCAATCAATGAACAACTAAGGTGTTGCAACGCACAACAAAAAAACTAATGATTGATGCTTCTCATCACTCCGTTCCCGTCTGTCTGTCCCTATCCATCCCTTTCTCTGACTCTCTGTCTCTGTAAAAAAAAAAAAAAAGATTTAACTATAGTAAGTAGTTTTATAAAGATTTATTCTGTCAAACTTAGCGAAAATCTGACATAAAGTACTTGGTAAGTAATTATTATTATGCTTTAACTTGCTGTAACTCTGCTTTATAAATCACCATTACTGTGGAACCGCTGGGCGGTTAGAAAATTTTACTACTAACAGAGATACAAAAGTGAGCAGTAGGTATAAAAAGGTTGACTACCCCTGCTTTATCTAAAAATTTTTCTCACATATAATGCATTATAAAGTTTTTTCTTTAGTATAAGTCTTCCTTTTTTTTTACTCAGTAAGAGAAAAGGGAGGCAGAGAGACAGACTCCTACCTGCCCCGCCCCACCAGGATCCACCTGGCATGCCCACCAGGGGGCGATGCTCTGCCCATCTGGGGCATTGCTCCATTGCTCAGCTACTGAGCTCTTCTTAGTGCCTGCTGTGGAGGCCATGGAGCTATCCTTAGTGCCCAGGGCCAACTCACTCCAATTGAGCCATGGCTGTAGGAGGGGAGGAGAGAGAGAGATATAGAAGCGAGAGGTAGGAGGGGTGGAGAAGCAGATGTTTGCTCCTCCTGCGTGCCCTGACCAGGAATTGAATCCAGGACATCCACATGCTGGGCTGACACTCTACCACTGAGCCAACCAGCCAGAGCCATATATATTTTCTAATGTTCAAAAATGATTTTGCAATTATGAAACCACATCCTACATTCATGATATTTAGAGTTTCCCCCTGGTTTGGTATCCTGATGGGAAGTAGGAACGATCTTTGACTAGACACCACCTGCGTTTGGTCCATAGATGAGTTCTCTGAGTCAGTGTAAGGGATGATCTAGGACTGAGGTCTTCCCACAATTCTTCGCACTCATTCTGAAATCACAGATTCCAGTACGACTTCTCTGCGCTGCACAGAGATGAGCTGTGCCCCAAAGCATTTCCTCATTCTGCTGACGTCCAGGGTCCCTCAGCTGCTTGGATTCCTTGATGGAACATAAGGTGTGTGTCTTCTGCTTGAAAATACTTCTGCACATTTCGCACTGAAAAGATGTCTCTGCAGAATAAATCTCCTGATGTTGAATAAAATAGGAATGCACGTGGCCCTGGCTGGTTGGCTCAGTGGTAGAGCGTCGGCCTGGTGTGCAGAAGTCCCGGGTTCGATTCCCGGCCAGGGCACACAGGAGAAGCGCCCATCTGCTTCTCCACCCCTCCCCCTCTCCTTCCTCTCTCTCTCTTCCCCTCCCGCAGCCGAGGCTCCATTGGAGCAAAGATGGCCCGGGCGCTGGGGATGGCTCCTTGGCCTCTGCCCCAGGCGCTAGAGTGGCTCTGGTCGCAATAGAGTGACGCCCTGGAGGGGCAGAGCGTCGCCCCCTGGTGGGCGTGCCGGTGAATCCCGGTGGGGCGCATGCGGGAGTCTGTCTGACTGTCTCTACCCATTTCCAGCTTCGGAAAAATACACACACACACACACACACACACACACACACACACACACAAATAGGAATGCACGTATTTCCCGCATCTATTACAATCATCGGATTTGATCATTTGCTAGAATGGCTCACAGAATTCAGGGAAAACATTGACCACCGCTGGCCAGTGCGCTGTAAAGAAGAGAACTCAGGAAGAGCCAAGGGGGTGAGACGCATGGGGCGTGATATGGGGCAGGGGCAGACTTCCGTGTCCACTCTGGGCACACCCCCTGCCCAGTACCTTACTGTCTTCACTGATCTGAGAGGTCTCTGGCCCTGTTGTCTGAGGTTTTCATGGAGGCTTCCTTACTGGGAGATAATAGAAAATAGATACATCGGTAGCTCCGCTCAACACAGGGCTTCTAAAACCGTTGTCAATTCCTAAGCGATAAGAGCCCTTAGGAGCGTTTCTTGTTCTAATGAGGCAACGCTGGCTGGCTGGGTTCCTGGCTGGCTCCTGGGTGGTGGTGGTGGGGGGGGGGGCTGGCCACTGGAAACAACGATTCATGATTCATTAGAAGCTTGGAATTCTCACCCCACCTTCCACTTCTCTAGAGAGGGCAGAGGGGCTGGCAGTGGGGTTGGACAGAGTCTCCTGAGCTCGGGACCCTCCCAGACCTCTCACCCTGTGTGTTCCCTTCATCTGTGTCCTTTATCACATCCTTGAATAAACTGGTATATGAAAGTACTTGTTTCCCTGAGTCCTGTGAGCCGCTCTCGCAAGTGAATCGAACCTGGGGAGGGTGTTCTGGGAACCTCTGACCTACCACTGGTTGGTCAGAAGCACAGGGGACAACCCCAGGCTGGCGGTGGCGGTGGCCTCCGAAGCACATCCGTGCATGCGCGTCTGCCGGGAGCAGTCTTGTGGGTCTGAGCCCTCAACCTGTGAGATCTGACACCATCTCCAACTAGAGAGTGTCAGAATTGAGTTAAAGCGTAGACACCCAGCGGGGGGTTGCAAAGAATGGCTTGTTGTGGAGAAGAGCCTTCACACATTTGGCCAGAGCCGTGGTGTTCTGTGTGTTAGTAAAGGAGACGCACGGGGAAGAAAGGCACGGTAGAGAAGAACAGTCCCCCGACCCCAGAAGGTGGAAAACCGAGTGTTTCCTTTATAATTCCGTAGGCACAATTGATTAAACCTCAGGCAATTCGTGATTAAGTCAACGTCTAGTCCCTCGACGCCCTGCCGAGGGGCTGAAATCCCGTCTCTAATCTCAGGGTTGATTCCCCCCTACACCAGCCCCCATCCTCTGGGGCTTTCCAAAAGTCACCCCATTCACATGAACTCAGGGGTCCTTATAACAAAAGGTGCTATTTCCACCTTTATAAAACCCAAACTGTATCACAAACACTGTGCTCCCGTCCTCTTATTACTAGAAAATGACGGGTGTAGGAGCTCTGGCCAGGAAGTGGAGAGGGAGCCCAACACATGCATTTCTGGGTAACCCTCAGTACCAGAGACGCTGTTTTATTTCAATTTGCACGGTTGCACCTGTCCGGCAGCCTAACCAAAGCAACAACCTTCCTAATGACGCCGGCGGCACCAGGAAGTCGGAGGAGCCGGAAGGGCCGGATTTCTCAGCTGAATTGTTCTCCTGGTGGTTGTACCCACAAACCCTGGGAAGGAGGCTAAATTCAATTCCAAGTCAATAATCAAGTCAGCTGTGTTGCCTGCTCTTTTCACAGCGTGGCAGCAGCGAGGGTGAGAGCAAGTCTCCCCGGCTCAGGGTGAAAGATCCAAACAAAGCTGCTCCTTGAACACTGCTGATTTTTACTTCCTTTTATTTTTGTCTTCTTCTTTTTTGAAATTTAGAAATGGAATGTAATGGGGTGACATGGATCACTAAGAGTACACAGGTTTCAGGCGAACATCTCGATGGCAGTCGAACTGTCGATTGTATTGTGTGTGCGTCACCCAAAGTCGACTCATTTTCCATCACCGTATTTGTCCTCCTTATGCCCCTCCCCCACCTTTACTTTTTAAAGTTATCAGAGACATTTTCCCAGAATGTCTTACTTTATTTGGTAAAAAGATTTTTTTACAGGTTTAAAGATATGTACTTTTTTCTTAGATGAGGAGTGATCAATTAAGTAATGATTCTACCCTACTTTAATAACCATTTTCTAAATGCCATATTGCATTTTATTTATTTTTAATTTTTATTTATTTATTTATTTTTTAGCAAGAGAGACACAGACAGACAGGAAGGGAGAGAGATGAGAAGCATCAATTCTTTGTTGCAGCTCATTAGTTGTTCATTGATTGCTTTCTCATATGTGCCTTGACTGGGGGGGGGGGGTGTTCCAGTTGAGCCAATAAGGCCTTGCTCAAGCCAGTGACCTTGGGCTCAAGCCAGCAACTGTTGTAAGGTACCAAAAAGCTACAGAATTAATATTAATATTTTAGGAAGCTTAAAGGACATTTTATTAATTTGGGCTAGGTACAGAGAGATTTTGAAAATGATCTTTGTACTTGTGTGATTAGCACCAAAACCAGGATGGCCGATGGCATTGTATTGTAAATGCAGAGGGGAAGGAGTTGGATTCTCTGACCTCCCCCCACACCTTTAAGGAAGCCAGAGAATAGCTAGCCAGGTGCAGGAAGAGAAAAATTAAATTAAACCTTTTCTTATATTGATGGGCCATTTACAGGCATCTGTCCCCATGGAAACTACCCCTCTCCTCCTGAAAGCATGTAGTTAATGTATATATCTCTGAACAAAGGAATGGCAGGTGAAAATAATATATAGAGTGACATTTTTACTACTGTGTTACCTTGTAAGTTTTAATGTGTAGAAACGTTTTTTATGAATCCTATAGGCGAATGTTATAAACTTGCTAATGAATTATGTCCCATTCCCCCTCCCCCCTTCATCCTTTTCCCAAACCTGTATAGGTGAAAACAAAGGTTATAAGCTTATGCCGTGATATCAGTCTTTTCCTCCCACCCATGTATAATTAAAGGTATATAACCAGCCCCTAGAATATTATAGACACACATGATTTGGGACTGCTGCCCCGTGTAAGCTGTATGCAGCCGGCATATTTAATAAATTTCCTCCTTCAATAAAACTTTTCCAAATTCATCTGGACTGGGTGTCTCTACATGAACTCGATGAAATGAGGTACAGTGCCTTTCAGAATCTGGGGTGCAGTACTTTATTTTATTTATTTATTTATTTATTTTTTACAGAGACAGAGAGAGAGTCAGAGAGTGGAATAGACAGGGACAGACAGACAGGAATGGAGAGATGAGAAGCATCAATCATTAGTTTTTCGTTGTACATTGCAACACCTTAGTTGTTCATTGATTGCTTTCTCATATGTGCCTTGACCATGGGCCTTCAGCAGACTGAGTAACCCCTTGCTCGAGCCAGCAACCTTGGGTCCAAGCTGGTGAGCTTTTTGCTCAAACCAGATGAGCCTGAGCTCAAGCTGGAGACCTTGGGGTCTCGAACCTGGGTCCTCGGCATCCCAGTCCGACGCTCTATCTACTGCGCCACTGCCTGGTCAGGTTGGGGTGCAGTACTTTATAACATGACCATGAAGTCATGTCCATGATCCCATGCCCAAACCAGTGAATCCATGCTTGAGCTGGCAACCCTGGGGATCAAAGTTGGGTCCTCTGTGTCCCAGACCAATGCTCTATCCACTGTTCTACTGCCTGGTCAGGTGCATTTTATTTATTTTAAATTTTATTTATTGATTTGAGAGAGAGAGGGAGGGAGAGAGAGAGAAAGATTGATCCATTCCTTCAACCTTGATGTACCAGAACAATACTCCAACCTACTGAGTTACTGAGCCAGGGCCTAAAATTGCATTTTAAACACTCTCTTCATTTTCTTCCAAGTTTAAATATCTAATATATGAAAAATTGCAAATATCTACATACATTGCATATGATAAATACGTTGTCTTCTTAAATTCTCCATTTCTCTGATCCTCATAAGAAAAGTATATAGAGGATAGGACAGCATGATGAGAGGGCTTAACCAAAGTTCAGTATACAATTATTTTGCCTTATTTTCCTTTAAACCTCATGGTGTCTAGGATACAGCTTCCTGCTCATTGTATTATCATATTTCTGCAAACCTACTGGTTACCCCAACAACCTCTCATTTACAGAAGACTTGCTCACGAACTCTTGACCCCAAGTATTAGCTTCCTGCTCCAAAAAGTCAATTATCCACAGTAAAGAAAAAGCAATCCCTGAATTGTGAAAGTAAACTGAAACACATGAACTTGGGTGTATTTGTTTCTTAAGACCACTGTAAAAACCCACCAGAAACTGGGCGGCTTAAAATAATGGAAATTTCTTCTTTCACCATTGTGGGAAAGACCATTCCTTGCCTCTTCTAGCTCCTGGTGGCTGTTATCATTGCTTGGCTTGTGATGACATCATTTCAGTCTCTGTTCCCTGGTCACTCACATTACTTTCTTCTTTTCTCTTCTGCCTTACTCTTATAAGATGTAATGCTGGTGGCCGAAGCCAGGCAGGTCCACACTGGATTCAGGTGGACAGTAGAGAAATTGCACAGCCAGAAAACATTGGGCCATTCCCATTTAAGAGTTTCGCAATGGCAGAGGAGCAAACAGGCAGGGGTGAACCGCTTCTCAGGTAAACAAACAGCAAAATGGCCCCTCACAGGGCGAGCAGGAGATCTGCAACCCGCCATCAGCCCTGAGGGCAAGCACCCCTAGCCTTACATACACTATACACGTGGCTCTGCCACGTGCTCACGCACTGATCAGGCAAGGTACAAGCAAGCAAGCCTGACACAGCTGTTTCCCCAACACCAGGGTAGCACAAGAGTTGATGAGGGGAAGTTTATAAATAATTCTATTTATAAATGAAGAAGAAACTACAGATTTAGGATATAAGTATTTTGCAACCCTTAGTGAATCAATAGATTTGGGTATTGATCATCAATAGTTGCACACATCCCAGAAAGAGAAATCCAGACATTATGCGCCTTCCGATAGAACACAAACTTCCTATGAAGTATTTGTGCCTAAACATTGCACTTGAATGGGATCAAGCTTCTTGTGCTGTCAATTTACAGGAAACACATGGAGCGGAAGCGCTACAGACAAAAACAGACAAATAAACAAAAACAACTCCACCTCAGTTCTCCAAGAAATATGTTGAAAGAAATAAAAGAGAAATGTCAGAGAAACTTACAGCTTGCAAAGGAGACAAGTGACACATCAATCAGCTTTTAAGTGTGCACCTCCCTGGATTCCGACTCAAACAAACTGTAAAAAATGGAAAATATTTACATCAAGCTGGGAAATCTAAACATTAAAAAAATTTAAATAACATTTAAGAACTATTTTTAAAAAATGCAATAAAGATATGTTACTATGGGCCCTGGTGGGTTGGCTCAGTAGTAGAGCATTGACCCAGTGTGTGGAAGTCCTGGGTTTGATTCCTGAGCACACAGGAGAAGCACCCGTCTGCTTCTCCACCCCTCCCCCTCTCCTTCCTCTCTGTCTCTCGTCTGCTCCCGCAGCCAAGGCTCCACTGGAGCAAAGTTGGCCCCGGCGCTGAGGATGGCTCCATAGCCTCTGCCTTAGGCGCTAGAACGGCTCCAATTGCAACAGAGAAACGTCCCAGATGAGCAGAGCATCACCCCCAGTGGGCATGCTGGAGTCTGTTCGACTGCTTCCCCGTTTCTCACTTCAGAAAAATACTAAATAAATAAATAATAAAAAAAGATATGTTACTATGGCCCTGGCCAGTTAGCTCAGTTGGCTGGGGCATCGTCCTGATGAGCTGGGGTTATGGGTTCAGTGTCCAGTCGGGGTACATGCAGAAATGTATGAATGGGTGGAACAGCAGGTGGATGTTTCTCTACCTCTCTCTCTCTAAAATAATAATATAATAATTAATAAAAGTTATGCCACTGTGTAAAAACAGTCTCCGTCTTTACACGTATATTGAAATATTTGCAGGTAAAATAACAGGTATTTGCTTCAAAGTAACATGGCGTGTGTCGGCAGTGGGAGCGGGCTGGGCTCTCCAGGGGCATCGCGACAGGATGACGGTCGAAGCAGGTGCACAGGTCCTCTGGGATTCGCTGGCAGACCATGGAGAAGGCTCCCCGCCACCGGAGGGCGCCCCCAGGGGCTCGGAGACGTGCGGGGCGTGGCCGCCCAGCCGGCAGGTGCGCCTGCGCCGCGCATTCGGCGTCCCGCGTTTACCCGGGACGCGGCTGGCGGCGCTGTGGGCTCCCGAGCCCCCTCCGGAGCCCGTGGGGGGCGGGGTCGCTGTCGCACAGGAGACCTTGTTTTCGCACGAGCGTCAGGCGCGACCCCCGCTCCCTGCGGGAAGTGACCTACCTCCCACTCGGCAAGTCTCCGGGGACGAGCGGGGGTCTGGGGTCCGGGGGTTGTCCCCCGGCCACGCCCGTGGACTTGCAGACCCTCGGGGGCATCGATGAGAAGTGGGGGTTCACATGTAAGAGTAAAAGAAAGACTTCCGAGAAGCAGCCCTCCCTGTGGTCCGGTCTGGATGAGCGACTTTAGGGAGGAAAAGGGGGTGTCCATGCTCTGCGACGTGTTAGGACCGAGGGGTTCCAGCCTGACCGCGTTAGACCGCGGCTTAGGAATCAAGTGCGGAATTTGGATCGCGTTGCTCTTTTTCGCATGACCGGAGAACGAGTGCGCGAAAAAGGGCGACTGCAGGGGGGGAAAACGCCTCTCCTCCCGAACCTGTTCAAGTGACCCTTCCGAATGTCACCCACCTGCACCCCGCACCTGCCGCAGGCTCTCCAGTGCGACGGGGACGACCGGGCACATGCACGCGGGCGTGTGTGTGTGTGTGTGCGTGTGTGTGTGTGTACTGTCCCAGGTTCTCGCCGCCGCCTGGACCGCTCGCGGCCTGAACGGACGGCAGCATCTTCCCCTCCCTCCCCGGAGTTCTGCCGATGCGCCCCCTTTATTTACATGCAGCGGGGATCCTGACTCTTATTCCGTGACACCCTCGCTCCCCTCCCCACACCCTGAGTGTCGCTGCTTGTTTGCCGATAGACCTGCCCCCCCCCCCCCCCACCACCTCGTCGTGTAGACGCAGAGTTGGCTGACTTGTTCTATGAAGGGTTAATTGTACATCTTTAGGCTTTGCGGTCTCTTTACGGTTCTCAGCTCTGCCGTTGGAGCAGGAAAGCGGCCACGGACACCACTTGGGGAGTTTGGCTCATATGTTCTGTTGACGCTGAAATTCGAATTTCATGACAGGCGAGATGTTTCCCCTTAACGATTTAGACCGAATGTATCATACTCTAGCGTAACATAGGATGCCCAGAATGAATTTAGTATTCCTGCCGTAGCTTCTCATGTACACTGTAGTGAGATTACTTTTCCACCCCCTGGGTATACATACCTCTGATTTGACCTAAAATTGTTTTTTCTTCAGGGAAATGTCCACAATGTAGGCTTCAAACAGGCAACTTCATTTTGCTTCCTGTGACTTCTCTAAGCCAGAACGTTCTCCGGACCCTCAGAGGAGCAAGTCTACACTAGAAAGGGCTCTTTTGGAAGAGACGATATATCACGGGCCCTGAGCACCCCGACATGCTCGTGCAGCCTGGGGTTCTGTCACTTCTCAACCAGCACTGTCCCTCAAAACCACTGAAATTTCTCCCTAGCTGGTGTCCCTGCTTCTGCCCTTGAACCACTTTATAGCATTAGAAATCACCCGGGGGAGTTGTACTTTTAAAAGCCCCCTGCACCAGGTCATTCTACTGTGTAGCTAAGAGTGAGATGCACTGCTGTTGCCAACAAGATAGGGTTTTAAGCAAACTGTTCCATGGTCAAATGTCCTTACTCAACCTGTCCAGCTTAGCTGCCCATGGTGGTCCTAGCTAGATGTTTTCAAGTCACATCAGCAAAAATGTGCAAGATACACTGAAAGGGGGGGAAAGTCAGGGTCAGGGTGAACACTTACCTGGTTATAAAATAATCTAAACAAGAGCTGATTGAAAGCCAGCAATGAAGCTGAGGCAGTGGGGACAGAGAATGAACTGGACTATACTGGAGGTAACACCAGTGGGACTAACATGACTATGGGTGAGGAAGAGTGCCTTCCTGCGTCCCTGTCATCAAAGGTAAAGTGAATTAAGGAGGTTTGGGGGTCCTTGAGGTAGTTCCAAGTGACCAACGACTGTGTGGTTCTGAAACTTGGCGAAGATCTGAGTGGAGGACCAGAAATGAGGGGAGTAAGTACCTCCTCTGTTGGGCCCTTCTCTCTTAAAAATCTGAATTAAGGCAACTGTGGGAGGGGAGACAAACTTTTAATGCTCTAATCTCATCAAAATGCGTCACTTTAAATTGTAGATACACACATATATATTTTTGTGCTCTGAATTTTCATTTAACATTTCACAGGAAGACCTTGTGCTGGAGCAATGGGCTCCAGCCTGTATTCTGTCCCCGTACGACCTCCAGGGAGACGTGTCAGCACCATGGCCACCCCTTTCCCCACCCAAACAGAGGACTCAGTGTTGCTTACAAGTTTATAGGCATTGCTACAGTGCACATGCTTGCCACTGTAAATGGCTATAGTGTCCTAAGGAGTGAGTCACTATAGAGAAATACACGCCATGAGAACAGAGACAAAGGACTAGAGTACATTTGCAGGCACATATGCAAGTGAGTCAGTACCAGAAGGTAACAGTCAAAATGAAAGCTAACAACCTTCAAGTTTGAAGACCAAGTGGAATTTTAGGGGGAAAAAATCTCTAGTACTTAAATCTGCATAAAATAGATCCTCAGAATTCAAATTTAGATCAGAAACCTGCCTTAAGGAATGTGATGGAAAAGAAGTGTGATTAACTTATAGAAGTCAATTACAGTAGGTGCCATACCTGTAGTTGCTCTTAATTGCCACATTAACTGCCAATCTTTCTTCCTCTGCAAAATTTCCTAATGGCCTTGGCACAGACCTCTTGCAGTTACATTTGCTGCTTTTAGCACACAGGACACTTCTATTCTCTCCAACCGAGTTGTAGATTTAACACGACAGTTGTTTGCTCCTAAGTCTGTCCCAGTACGTAATGAAGTCTCTCATTACATAATTAGGTCTTAGACAAGTAGAGATCTCTTCATAAAACTAAGCTGAATGGTTGGAAAGGCTCAAAGGCTCCTTGCTCATCACACTCCAGTAGCCACGAGCATGCCTAGTGCCTGGGCCTTGGGTTCTAAACACGCTTGTCGACAGGAGCCATGAATTCTTGGAGAAATGGCCCATATCTGGGGCCATGGAAGCGCAAGGTGAACCCGAGATGTCTTCTGTCCAAAGGCAATTAAGTCCCCAAAGACCGGAGAGGGAAATGCTGAATGAAGGACGTAAGAGCTACCTGAAGGGTTCCAACTGGCCAAACTTGAGATAATTCGAGCATCAGAAACAATGACCATGAGACTCACAGACATAGATAAAAATGAAGTGGGCCCTGGCCGGTTGGCTCAGCGGTAGAGCGTCGGCCTAGCGTGCGGAGGACCCGGGTTCGATTCCCGGCCAGGGCACACAGGAGAAGCGCCCATTTGCTTCTCCACCCCTCCGCCGCACTTTCCTCTCTGTCTCTCTCTTCCCCTCCCGCAGCCAAGGCTCCATTGGAGCAAAGATGGCCCGGGCGCTGGGGATGGCTCTGTGGCCTCTGCCTCAGGCGCTAGAGTGGCTCTGGTCGCAATATGGCGACGCCCAGGATGGGCAGAGCATCGCCCCCTGGTGGGCAGAGCGTCGCCCCATGGTGGGCGTGCCGGGTGGATCCCGGTCGGGCGCATGCGGGAGTCTGTCTGACTGTCTCTCCCTGTTTCCAGCTTCAGAAAAATGAAAAAAAAAAAAGAAAAAAAAAAAAAAAAAAAAAAAAAATGAAGTGGTTACCAGGGGAAGGTAGGTGGGGGGAGGGGAGTAAAGAGGGACAAACAGACGGTGACAGAAAATGATCTGACTTTGGGTGATGGGCACACAACACAATCAACAGTTCAAGTGCTATGGAGACGTTCACCTGCAACCTATGTACTCTTACTGACCAGCGTCGCCCCATTACATTCAATTTCTAAAAAAAGATCATACTTCATAACACACTGAATTATCTGTCATCACTGTCAACTCCATACTCTGACAATTCATAATGAAAGAACTGAGCCTGCCTTCAGTGTATTCCAGTTGAAGGGAAGCTCTTCCTTACAGAAGAATGCCAGTCAATGAGTGTAGAAAGAATGACAGAATTAGAACGTCACCATTTTGCATTTCACCTTGATGAAATCCAATCATCATTGGATACCAAAACCACCAGGTCAAGTTTCTGGGTAAACAGGCTATATCCACATGCTGCCAAGGTCTCAGTTCAGATTCATTAACTGCAACAGGAAAAACATACCTTTAGATTGGAAAGACACAGTGGTGACCACCTCAACTGAAGGATCAAATTTTGCATCATTGATAAGTGAGTCAACCAGATATTAATAAGGCTTTTGATATGATGCAATATGACATACATCTGTGAAGTGTGCTAAAAGCTTAACCTGAAGACATCAAGCCTTTGGTCCTAATTGCTGATTTACATAAACTACAGCAGCAGATAAAGAAACCACTGATCTGCCCTGGCCAGATAGCTTGGTTGATTAGAGCATCTTCTTGAAGCTCAGAGGTTGCTGGTTTGATTCCGGTCAGGGAACGTACAGGAGCAGCTCTATGTTCCTGTCTCTCTCTCTCTCCGTTAAATTAAATAAACATTTAAAAAATAAACCCACTGATTTGATAAATCCTGAATGTGAGATAGTCTACAACTGACCTGCCCCATTATAAAAAAAAAAAAAGAGTCCTGGAAAAAATCAAAGCGGTCAGTGTTACAGATGAACCAGACATAATCAAATATTATGCGTGATATTTAACTGAATTAAGAGGAAAATTTAAACATGGGCTGAGTATTAGACATTAGGTAATAATTACTCATGTTTTTCAGATCTGTAATGGTGGTGTGGTTATGAAAAAACAGAACTGTCTATTCCTTACGCGATGCATGCTTGGGGCGAAACGTCACGTCTTTAAGTTACTTCCCAACAAAAATATGGCAAAATGTGATTTTTTACATTTAAGTGGCAGATACAATAGTTTGTTTTAATGAGGAAAATAAAAAAGCTTGAGCTATATTTGGGCCAGACAATTGTAAAAGTGGGAAAAATACCCTAAGATCTGGAATGCTCCACTATTATTATTCTAAGGACATCAACTGTTTGCGTTATCACTGGAAGACCTTATAAAAGGTATTATTTACATAAAACATATAAAAGAAACACAAATTAATGCTAAGAAAGATGCAATGGACAAGAAGACTCAGCACACTCATTCTAGGAGAAAAACGTGTTGTGTAAGGTAGGAAGTGGCATTATAAACACTGCATCTTAAGCACAATGGTTATTTTTTAACCCAATAAGGGGAATAAGATCCGTGTGAGTTTTCTGCAACCTGGAGACAATCTGCACTTTGTGAAGGGGATTCGATGACAGCATGGTTTATGTGTGAGGACAAGGGAGAGCAATTTCTCCGAGAAAACATGCAACAACACCCTGGAGATGTCTTGCCTTCAGCACCGGGTTGTAAGATGTTTATATCAAGTCACGTCCAAACAAAGCCACACTGTCAACACGTTTAAACTGATGTGTATGGCTCCAGAATCCATCAGTTTTTCCTCACCTAGCTCGGGAAAACTTCCTGTGCAAAGGTGTCCTGTGGTTTCTTAGACTCACCCCACTGATGCTACTGGGATTCTGATTCTTCATTATCAAGTGGTTCCTATGAACCAGTCAATGACCTGTATTTGTTAAATATTTCTTTGCCCGTACGCACAAAAAATTCTACCAATTTTACTCCTTATCAGTTAATTCTACCTTGTTAGTCAACTTATTAATTTAACAAACATATAATGGCCACCGCTCTACGCAAGGCACTGGAGAAACAAAAGCCCGATGAAATCTCGCAGAACACAACCCTCTACTCTGACAGAGGGATGCTGGAACATTCGATGCAATAGTACGTTTACCTATTTCTATCTGCATTTCTGCCCTTTCCCTCTCATGCTGTCTAGGGCTCCGACAAACTGTTACTGTCTAATGATTACTGCATCAATGACAGTTTCTGCATCAAAGCTTTTTTCCAATGAAACTTATTACTGGTATTTTAAGAGTATCTTCTATTTTACTTATCTATATAAAGGAAAACCGATTCCAATTATGCCTTTAAAATCAATCATTTCTAGTCTCTTCTTACAAACGACAGGGATAAATTTTGCTTTTTCATTCAGTTACTCATCGTTTTTTGGTCAACTTCATGTTAGAAGTTCTCTATGAATTCTTTCCTTGCTAGCGTCTTCATCTTGATTTTTTCCCCCGACGCACCTTCTGCACTAAACTCCTATTTTCCATTACTTATATTTTTCTCACTGTTGAAATAGATTTTATCATTTTCTTGCCTTAGTGCACAAGGTCGAATTTGGCAACTCACTTTAGGTTTCCGATGGTCACTCCACGATGCGCTAGTGAAGTTCACGTCTTCCCTTGGACCCTCCACTGGTTTAGAATGCTCTGCTGCTCAAGGCAGCTGTGTCTGCAGCACAGCAAGAGGCCTGGACAGGCTCCGAGGAGGCAGTCCGGGCCTTGAGCACAGGAGGCACTCAGGAAATACGTGTTTCAATGGAAGAATTGGATTTTCTACAGTAAAAGTCACAGGGAAACTGTAAGTTATATATTTAGAATTCAGGTGAAAAAATAAAAAGATAAACTGTATTCTTATTTTTTTCCCTACAGGATGACAGCTGTCAAAACCTAGTATAACTAAGGCTGTTTTAAAGAGTCACTTAAGCTTGGGTGTTTAGCTTTTGCCTGTTTAA